>NC_068924.1:78759831-81557331 GCF_023091745.1 Budorcas taxicolor | reverse complement strand
AGGGAGGCTCATCCTGTGTCGGGCTGACAAGCGGACAAGCTG
The DNA here is from genome assembly GCF_023091745.1 of Budorcas taxicolor. Taxonomy (NCBI): domain Eukaryota; kingdom Metazoa; phylum Chordata; class Mammalia; order Artiodactyla; family Bovidae; genus Budorcas; species Budorcas taxicolor. The sequence goes on along the minus strand of NC_068924.1, from coordinate 81,557,289 downwards.
CACGTGAGCTGGGAGCCTGCGGGAACGGCCCTCCCACCCGCAGAGTGGGAGTCCCGGCTGTCCCGGCGGGAGGGAGTCCTCCTCCTCACACAACGCACAGCGGTGCCCACTCGGCCAGGCTCCGCTGAGTCTGTGTCCGGGGCTTCGCGCTACAGATGCTGGCCGTGAATGCACACCGCCGGTCCACGCGGCCCTGCCTGAATCTGTCACCCAGACGGACACGATGAAGACACCTCACCCTTGGGACTGAAATGCGTGCTTCTCCTCATCACTCTGAAGACGGACGTGGCCACACGCTCCTGAGCCCCAGCTTCATCAGCCACCCCGTCTCCAGAACCGCCCACCTGGGGCCTTGGGGTCTCACCAGGCTTCAGCTCTGTGCACGCCTCCCTCAGTCAGGGGGGGCTGGGGGCCTGGGGAGGGATCCACCCACTCCCCGTTCCTGGCCAGCGCCTCTGACACCCCACCCTGGAAGAGCGGCTCCTGCATCAACCCGTGAGCCCCAGAGCTGCAGCTCTGCCCCAGGTCTGGCCCGGCTTTGTGGACGCGCTCCTTGACCGTGTGCGCCAGGCCTTGGCTCCTGCTTTGCTGGGAGAGGCGTTAACTGTTTGCAGAGGCCTGGGCCTTCCGTCCATCGGGCAGCATCCGCAGGCCTGTGCCCACCGCTCCTGGCACCCCTGCCCATCCCCATGGGAAGGACCGGGTGGGCAGGGGATGGCTGAGCACCCAGGCCCCGCAGGCCAGGCCGGCAGCCCTGTCTAAAGCCCGCAGGAGTTCGTATGTGAACGAGCATCTGCTTGAGGAGACCCCAAGACCCCGTCGTGCAGTTACACTCCTCATTCGGATTTAAGCACACTCGGCATCACGGAGTGATTGGACGCCACGGGACACGGTGCTCTCACTGCGGGGAACGTTCCCACTGCAGCATCAGCAGAGGAAGGGCCAAGAAGGGAAAGCTCTGTGAGCGAACGTCCGGTGCCCCCACGACAAGAGTCTGATCTCAGAGACTCAAGGAGTCAGAAGAAAAGGATTGCACCGAACAAGTGCAACCTAAATAAATTGCTTTCAAACTCCACCCCATGGGACTTACCTCCTGAGACAGACGAGAGCTGGGTTAAGAGGACACGGACGCGACACACAGATCCGCCCAATTTGCCCCTCAGACCACAGAGCTCGGGCTGATCCAACAGAAAGCGAATCTGCTATTTACTTACTATAAATGTCGATCAAGACTTAAAATGAGCGCCTCAGATAGTCAGAGATTCTAGTACAGAAATATCTCCGACAGATGTTCACCGCAGCCTGGTTTGCAGCTGTGGATGTCTCTCAGGAGGGGGCAGTTTAAATACCTGGAGAGACAGTGCCGCCTACAGCCGTCTCTGTACACACAGGACACCCCTGAGCGTCGCTGTGATGGGGGCTGCCTCTGGGCAGGGAGATGGGAGCCCAGGGACCTCATTTTCCGCTTTACTTTATTTGAAGACTTCATCCTTCTTCCTAGATGACCTAGTCACAGAGTAACCTTTGTAAGAACAACACAAGGTACTCCTGAGAGGAAGAGTCCCACCAGTCGTCGTGGGAGGTGGGGGCGGGAGCAGGGGCACTAACCAAGGGTCTCCCGCGGACCCCGTCAGGAAGCGCCCACTCTCTCACCACGAGACTCTAAGAATCCACTGCCCTTTTGTCCAGGAGAGCCATCACACGAGGGGGACTCTCAACATGGCCTTTGACAGCCAGACCAATCGATTTAAGCAAACATAAAAGTGAGTGGCGAAAAAAAAAAAAAAGTGGCGAGCAGGCAACAAGCCCCTGCTGCTGGGAGCTGGACGGGGGCCTGGTGCCCTCAGGCCCCACATGTCCCGACAGGGTCTCTGAGCCCCGGCATCTCCTGCTGCTTCACCAGAAGAGCATTCCAGGCCACACAACAGGCCTGGGGTCGCGTCGTGGGAAGAAGCGTGTTTACCTCCCCAGCTCCTTCCAAGAGGAGAGTACTCCTCGGCCAGAGTCCTGATATTTGGGGGGCCAAGGGTCCAGAAGCCTCAGGCCTGGTCTCTGGGGCACCCCAGTCCCCTGATCACAGACCCTCAGCGTCCACACACCTGCTGAGACCCCGGTCTTCCAATCACAGACCCTCAGCGTCCACACACCTGCTGAGACCCCAGTCCCCCAATGACAGACCCTCAGTGTCCACGCACCTGCTGAGACCCCAGTCCCCCAATGACAGACCCTCAGCGTCCACACACCTGCTGAGACCCCAGTCCCCTGATCACAGACCCTCAGCGTCCACACACCTACTGAGACCCCAGTCCCCTGATCACAGACCCTCAGCGTCCACACACCTGCTGAGACCCCAATCCCCCAATGACAGACCCTCAGTGTCCACGCACCTGCTGAGACCCCGGTCCCCTGATCACAGACCCTCAGCATCCACACACCTGCTGAGACCCCGGTCCCCCGATCACAGACCCTCAGCGTCCACACACCTGCTGAGACTCCGGTCCCCCGATCACAGACCCTCAGCGTCCACACACCTGCTGAGACTCCAGTCCCCCGATCACAGACCCTCAGCGTCCACACACCTGCTGAGACCCCAGTCCCCTGATCACAGACCCTCAGCACCCACACACCTGCTGAGACCCCGGTCCCCCGATCACAGACCCTCAGCACCCACACACCTGCTGAGACTCCAGTCCCCCGATCACAGACCCTCAGCGTCCACACACCTGCTGAGACCCCAGTCCCCTGATCACAGACCCTCAGCGTCCACACACCTGCTGAGACCCCGGTCCCCCGATCACAGACCCTCAGCACCCACACACCTGCTGAGACCCCGGTCCCCCGATCACAGACCCTCAGCACCCACCCTCTCCTCCGGCACAGGGTCTCTGACACCTGGCACCCCTCCCCACGTGTGTCAGGGGTGACACTCCCACAGGCTGAGAGCTTGGCTGCCAGAACACGAGAGCTGGAGGGTTCCAACGGCAATGACTCAGGCCCCACGGAGAGCATTATCCAGAACAGACGAAGCCCATAAAACCCGTGACCTCACAGATGTCCAGAAGGACACGGTCCAGCACTCAGCCCTCAGAGGAGGGGACCAAAGAGAGCGGCCTGGTTCTGAGGCTGTGACCAGTGTCCCTGGGGCTCCCGAGAGGTCCTTCTCCTCTCTCTCCCAGGGGAGGAGCGAGCTTCGGGAACCCAGACCCCGGCAGGGCAGGGAGCAGCGAAGATGACCTCCCTCGGGAGGCGATGGAGGCAGCCCGCCGTGGGTCTGGCCCTGCCGACTCTGCAGCTGACCTCTAGCTTAGAGAGATGCAGGGTTCCCGGGGGGCTGCTCAGTGAGGCATAGATGCTGAGGGAAAGTCCTGAACGGGAACCACACCTTCGTCATACCAGGCAGGCATTCTTGTGCTGTGGAGATGGGATGGTTTGGAGCCGAGGTTCACCCAGCACGCACACCCTGGACCCCAAGTAACACGCCAAGTGGAGAAAGTCAGCCAAGGCAGAGGGTTACACCTCTGTAAGCTTGAGAGGGTGCCAGCTAGTGTCTGAGGCCAAACGCAACATATGAGCGTTCTTGGGGAGATGCGAGCACGGAGTGCAGGGGCCCCAGTGAGCTTCCAGGGCTGGTGGACACCCGCTCTGTCGGAGCTGCGGCAGCCGCTCCACGGACGGCGCATGTGTGAGAACCCAGCAGACATGCCTGCCACACGCGCACCTGCTTACATGGCGATTATACCACCATCAAGGTGACTGGCTTAAGACCAACGTTCAAGCTGAAAAACCAAAGGTTGAAATCTTCCTTAAAGGTCATCTCGGTCCTCTTATTTCTTGGATACAATGTCAGCAAACAGCAGTGACTGACCATGAGCCAATCCAGGTAAAAGTTTATGGGGAAAAAAAAAGGCTGCAGCCAAGCAGGCCCCCCCCCCCCCACCACGCCTGCCTCTGACCTGGGGAAAAAGAAGGCTGCAGCCAAGCAGCCCCCCCACCACGCCCGCCTCTGACCTGGGGTAAAAAAAGGCTGCAGCCAAGCAGCCCCCCACCACGCCCACCTCTGACCTGGAGCTCCCCGCTCTGCTGCCCGTCCCAGCGTGACCTCTGCTTTGGGGGGCTTTGGGGGCCGCGCCCACGTTCCCAACAACAGCGGGGAGAGGCCCCACTCGGCTGACGGCCAGGCAGGGGAGGGAGCTGGCTCTGGCCTCCAGACGCAGGTCTCGGTGTCCAGCCCAAGTGGGACAGACGGACCTAGGCGGAAGGTACCCGCGAGACACAGCCCGGGAGATGCCAGGAGACAAGTGTTCCGGAGGACCTAAGAGGAAGCCCTGACCCAGCCTGAGCTTCTCCGGCCTCTGTCCCGCGGGCCGAGAAAGAAGGCGCAGCAGGAAAGCCAGGTCCCTGCTAAGCGCGCCACACCACTGCCAGGGCAGGAGCCGCCGCCCTTCGCCCCGGCTGCTCCACGGACCCTACCCTTCCTGCCACCAGGTGGGCACATGTTCCCTGGCCCGCGAGAGCCCAGCTTCTTAACCTCCTCTCCCTCCAGACCCCAACAAGCACCTGCCCCCTTCTCGCACCTCCTCCTGGGAACTGTCAGGGGCACTGACTGGCCCATCTCAAACCCCTCACAGCCACCCCCGTCCCCGTGACCTGTCTGGGCCCCCCACGAGGGTCGCTGCCTCTCTGACCTCCAGCATCCAAGCACGTGCCCCTCCCGCACGGCGGGCCTTTCTCCCTGGGGTGTGGTCTCCTGGATACCTGGGTGTGTGCCGGAGGCTCCTGCCGCCTCTGCCTGGAGGGATCGCTCTGGGGTTTGCGTCAGCCCTGTGCCTCCAACGGCCAGGACCAGTCCTCAGAGAAAGGGGAGAGATCACAGACAGGATGGAAAGTCTTGGGAGCAGCTGGGGAAATGAGGCGCCTTGAAGTTCTCCGAGCCCCAGAAAAGCATTTCCTTCTTCCAAACAATCCTGACACCCTCGTTGTCTCCGAAACAAAGGTGGCACCTCAGACTTGGGAAGAAGCAAAGGGAATGAGTTCTCTCCCTCCCGAACATCGCTGTCTCCCAGAGGAAGCCCAGCAAAGTGACGAGGACACGGAAAGAAGCAACAGACGAGGGTGGCGAGACTGCTGTGGGTCCACGGCTCCGCCTTCAGCTTCAGCACCAGCTCCCCTGCCTGACTTCCCACACCCCGGACGCTTTGAATATGGAAAGCTCCAGGCATCGACCTGAGAGATAGGGTCACAGCTGTAAAATCCTATAAACAGAGTCGGTAGGAAAATTGTAGGCTCAGGCGCGCGCACAGGTGGTGGGTAAAGCATTCTATCCCCAATCGCACCCCCAGATCACGTGTTATAAGGGAAAGGGGATTGGGGAGGGCTGAGCTGGTGCTGGTGGGCGAGGGGAAGACCCATCCCGAGAACGGAGCAGCCACACCCAGACCAAGGAGCTTGGAGGACCCGCGGGACAGACACCTGGGGACCGCGCTGGGCCGGGCAAATGGACCGTACGGAGCTGGAGCTCTGACCTCAGCCGAACAGAGAAGCCTCGCAGCTGGCTTGGCAGGAAATGTGGGGACCTCGGAGAAAAGCAGGGGACCTGGGGCTCGGCAGGAGGACTCGGGGCGCGCACGCTGGGCACCTCAGAGAGGGGTCTGATGGCCAGTTCTGCGCGGACCCCCTGCGCAGGAGGGTGGGGAGCCCCGGCTGGGCGCAGACGCCGGGGCCTGGAGTGCAGCGCCTGGGTGCCGGGGGCGCAGAGGGGCCGGGCGCCGGCGCTCCGGTCGGACGGGGCCGGGGGGCCGCCCCGTGGGGACTGCCCTCGGGGGCTCCGGGCCGGGCTCGGGCGCAGGTGCGCGGGACGCGGCGTCAGCTCACCTGCGGAGCACCGGGAGGCACACGATCAGCAGCAGCGCGCCGAGCAGGAGGCCGGGCCTCCGCCGCGCACCCCACTTGGGCATCGCGCGTCCGCTGCGCCTGACGCACCCGCGCCGGAGTCCGAACCCGCGCCGGAGTCCGCACCCGACCCGCAGGCTCGGCGGGGGCGGGGCCGCGCGCCGGTCGCCGGGGCAACAAGCCGCCGCGCTCGCGGCCCGCCGGTGCTCACTGGCTGCAGCCTGAGGCCCCGCCCCCGAGGCCCCGCCCCACCGCGCGGCCTCGGGGGAGGGGCGGGCCTCGCGGAGCGGCGGGGGCGTCGGGCGGTTTCCGGTCCTCCGCCCCGGCGCCCCGGGCCGCGTCCCTTCCCGGGGGCCTGGCCCTGAGAGGCGCCCTCAGTGGCAGAGACACTTCGCGGCTGGAGATGTGCAGACGGGAGCTCACCGCCTGGGCGCGCTGCGCAACCCTGCACACTTGCACACGCGGGTCGAATCACCCCCGGCGCGGTGAACGGGTGAGCAGGTGCGAAAGGCGCTTCCAGAGCCGACGCAGTATTTTAAAGCAGTTCAAATGCTGAAGAGAAAAGTTTCTTAAATAGTGACTTAACATGTGAAAGTGAAAGTCGCTCAGTCGTGTCCGACTCTTTGTGACCCCGTGGACAATACAGTCCGTGGGATTCTGCAAGCGAGAATACTGGAGTGAGTAGCCGCTCCCTTCTCCAGGGGACCTTCCCAGCCCAGGGACTGAGCCCAGGTCTCCTGCTGCAGGCGGCTTCTTCACCAGCTGAGCCACCAGGGAAGCCCAGACTGGGAAAGGCGCACGTCACGGCTGCATGTTGTAGCCCTGCTTATTTAACTCATACGCAGAGCACATCATGCGAAACGCTGGGCTGGAGGAAGCACAAGCTGGAATCAAGATTGCAGGGACAAATATCAATAACCTCAGATATGCAGATGACACCACCCTTAAGGCAGAAAACAAAGAACTAAAGAGCCTCTTGAAAGTGAAAATTCAGTCCCTCAGTCGTGTGGACCCCATGAACCGCAGCACTCTGGGCCTCCCTGTCCATCACCAATTCCCAGAGTTCACTCAAACTCATCTCCATCGAGTCGGTGATGCCATCCAGCCATCTCATCCTCTTGTCGTCCCCTTCTCCTCCCACTTTCAATCTTTCCCAGCATCAGGGTCTTTTCCAATGAGTCAGTTCTTCACATCAGGTGCCCAAAGTATTGGAGTTTCAGCTTCAGCATCAGTCCTTCCAACGAATATTCAGGACTGATTTCCATTAGGATGGACTGGTTGGATCTCCTTGCATGCAGGTCAAGGGACTCTCAAGAGTCTTCTCCAACACCACAGTTCAAAGCATCAATTCTTCGGCGCTCAGCTTTCTTTATAGTCCAACTCTCACATCCATACATGACTACTAGAAAAACCATAGCCTTGACTAGACGGACCTTTGTTAGCAAAGTAATGTCTCTGCTTTTTAATATGCTGTCTAGGTTTCTTCCAGGGAGCAATTTTAATTTCTTTTAATTTAATTTAATTGTCTTTTATTTAATTTCTTTAATTGAAATATCTTTTAATTTCATGGCTGCAGTCACCATCTGCAATGATTTTGGAGCCCCCCCAAAATAAAGTCTCTCACTGTTTCCATTGTTTCCCCATCTATTTGCCATGAAGAGATGGGACCAGATGCCATGATATTTGTTTCCTAAATGTTGAGTTTTAAGCCAACTTTTTCATTCTCTTTCACTTTCTGCTGGATCATTGACAAAGCAAGAGAGTTCCAGAAAACATCTATTTCTGCTTTATTGACTATGCCAAAGCCTTTGACTGTGTGGATCACAATAAACTGTGGAAAATTCTGAATGAGATGGGAATACCAGAACACCTGACCTGCCTCTTGAGAAATCTGTATACAGGTCAGGAAGCAACAGTTAGAACTGGACATGGAACAACAGACTGGTTCCAAATAGAAAAAGGAGTACGTCAAGGCTGTGTATTGTCACCCTGCTTATTTACACAGAAGTTGTAGTGGTTATACCTTCATTTACTATTACTCAGTTGGTACAGTGTGAAATGCCACATGCTTGTAAGTTCTGAGATTTTTTTTTCTGAAAATGATACCAAATTGCTATGATTTATTCAGTAATCCTGGATACTTTGGTATTATGTAGGAACTTGGATGATCCTTTCAGTTTTATTCAGTACTGTTATTTTTTAGAGACCATGTACATTTCAGATCATCAGCAGTAATGTAGCAGATAGGTGAATTTCTGTTTTAGAGAGGATTGCCAGGTATTATACTCTCACAGGTTCTTAGGAAATTTTGTGGAATGTTTAAGAGTTACTGAAATTCATTTATGGAATATTTTCATGGAAAGGAAATGGCAATCCACTCCAGTGTTCTTGCCTGGAGAATCCCAGGGACGGGGGAGCCTGGTGGGCTGCCGTCTATGGGGTCGCACAGAGTCAGACACGACTGAAGTGACTTAGCTTAGCTTAGCAGAGTATATCATGAGAAACGCTGAGCTGGAGGAAGCACAAGCTGGAATCAAGATTGCCGGGAGAAATATCAATAACCTCAGATACGCAGATGACACTGCCCTAATGGCAGAAAGTGAAGAACTAAAGAGCTTCTTGATGAAAGTGAAAGAGGAGAGTGAAAAAGTTGGCTTAAAGCTCAACATTCAGAAAACTAAGATCATGACATCTGGTCCCACCACTTCATGGCAAATAGATGGGGAAACAGTGGAAACAGTGGCTGACTTTATTTTTTAGGGCTCCAAAATCACTGCAGATGGTGATTGCAGCCATGAAATTAAAGACACTTACTCCTTGGAAGGAAAGTTATGACCAACTTAGACAGCATATTAAAAAGCAGAGACATTACTTTGCTAACAAAGGTCCGTCTAGTCAAGGCTATGGTTTTTCCAGTGGTCATATATGGATGTGAGAGTTGGACTATAAAGAAAGCTGAGCGCCGAAGAATTGATGCTTTGAACTGTGGTGTTGGAGAAGACTCTTGAGAGTCCCTTGGACTGCAAGGAGATCCAACCAGTCCATCCTAATGGAAATCAGTCCTGAATATTCGTTGGAAGGACTGATGCTGAAGCTGAAACTCCAATACTTTGGGCACCTGATGTGAAGAAGTGACGCATTGGAAAAGACCCTGATGCTGGGAAAGATTGAAAGTGGGAGGAGAAGGGGAGGACAGAGGATGAGATGGCTGGATGGCATCACTGACTCGATGGACATGAGTTTGGGTGAACTCTGGGAGTTGGTGAGGGACAGGGAGGCCGGGCGTGCTGCGGTTCACGGGGTCAGAGTCGGACACGACTGAGCAGCTGAACTGATCGTGTGAGAAGCTACGGCCCTGTAGATTCTCTTTAGACAGATGTGTCTGTCACACGTTTGAATCGCAGGGGGACGGGTGCAAGGGGCCAACCGGAATATCCTCCGCCTTTGGGTGCACAAGTCTTGTTCTGGTCCTCACTCCTACCACTTCCAATTTTTTAATTTTAAAAAAGTCCAGATAAACCTTACATTTTAGGAAAAGATAAATAAAAGTCTTATTTTGGCACAGAATCATGTCAGAAAGGAAGTTGTATGATATTTGGGCAAATTTATGCTTTCTAGCAATCACAAACCCCACTCATCCCAAGAACAAAATTCAGAGTTTACTGACAGAAAATATGAAACGTGTCTAGGGAGGCTGATGTTTTTCTCAGCATCAGAGTTTCCAGAAAACACACACTCAGGCGCATGCACACCACCGCATGTTCTGAAGCTGTGTGCCACCCTTGCACACTCTGGACGTTAAGAGCTGCTAGGAACACAGCGAGGCTTCCCTTCTGGAACAAAGACAAGCCGCGTTTACTTTGAAGTGTTTTTTTCCAGCATTAAGCAAATATTTGTCAGCTAGAGAAAGTTAAACCCAGGAGAGGCAGAGAGGAGAGAACACACAGAAAGCCGAAGACCTGGTGCAGTGGGGGGGGGTGGGGGGGGGGTGTGGCTGGGGCTGACCCAGGGCTGGAGCCACCTCGAGTCTCCAGGGCGCAGTCTCGCCCCCTGAGCGCACTCCCCAAAGCCAGTATCTTCAATCCGCTGTTTTTAAGACATAAAATTGCCCGAAAGGTGTTAAGACTGTGATAAAAGCGTGTTGGTATAATTGGAATGAGAGACGGCCCTCAAGACACATGGGGAAGGTGTCACAGGGGAGGCCCCTTTCCGCCTGTGCAGGTGTGTCCCAGACACACACCCTCACCTGCCCTGGTTCCTGGTGATGCTGCTGAGCAGCAAAGAGCACAGTCCTTGGGACTTCCCTGCTGGTCCAGTGGCGAGAAATCCATGCTCTCAGTAAAAGGGGCCCAGGTCTGATCCCTGGTTTGGGAGCTAGATCCCACAAGCAGCAACTAAAATTTGGCCAAGCCAAATAAACAAATATATTGTTTAAGTGAGCTAGGATTCACACAAATTATTGCAAAAGTAATAAATGAAAAAATAGCACAGTCCACTAAACACCAGGGTATCCTTAAGCTATTTAAACAGTACCAGATTCTCCTTTTTTTTTTTTTTTCCAGATATTAAACTTGTCAACATGGGCTATAAAAACCATGAAATCCTTAGCCCAGCCCTGTGTCCTTTGTTTTTATTTCTGGGAGAAAATGTGAATAACTCAGTGCTACAGAAGAAATCCTTACCCCTTAACCTGCTGAGAACTACAGGCCTGTAGACACGCCCTACTCCTGGATTAAGAACACATTTACTCCATCAGGATTTAGCAATACCAGGACTGTACTGCAGAGACGCTGCTACTCCAGACGTGTTTGCTGAGGAGCCAAGACTTCGGGTTTTTAAAAGAGTAGCAAGAGGTGCCTTCAACATACTCCTTTGCAGAACACTTGATTGCTCTTGACCCTGAGCAGAGCATGAAAGTCTCACATCACTGGGCAGGGAGGCTACAGTTCAGTGACCCAGGCAATGGGGCTGTAAACAGTGGCGTGCGGGCAGATCGTACCTAATACCCACAACGGTAACCTGCACAGGCCAACTTCCCCATGCTGGGTGTGCAGAGAACAGAACAAAGCAAGTGTTCCTTGAAGAACGGGGTCCTGCTGACCTCCTCCCCTCCCAGGACTCTCCCGCTGCTCCCAGTGGAGACAGGGGTGGACGAGAAGTGAGGAGAGGACGAGGAGCCCAGTTTCCATGTCAAGCTGCCAGAGTCTGGAGCCAAGAAACTGTGAGCGTGGGGAGTGCGGGGGACTCCTGGGATAAGTGAGCGTCATCTCAGCCCTGGACGAAAAGAACGCGGAAAACCGCTGTCCGTGAGGTGCACGTACATACCTGTGGCTGATTCATGCTGCTGTTTGGCAGAAACCAGCACAATTCTATAAAGCAATAAGCCTTCGATTAAAAAATAAGTTAAAAAAAAAAAAAAGAAGAAGAAAATCCTTATCTTTGGAAAGCGAGAAAGGAAAATGGGTCCAAGTCGGGACGGTCAGTCAAGGCCTACCCAGAAAGGCACATCCGGGGTGCTGGGGGCCTGTGTGTTTGCCAGGCTGCACCGGCTCCAGCGCTGGCCTGGGCGGTTCCCAAAGGCCACTTTGCAGCTCAGCCTCTGGGCAACTGAAAAGCAAGGTCTGGCTCAACAGCGTCCATTCGTCCAGACGGGATCAACAGCGTTTGGGTTCACTGTGTGCGGAGCACGGTTTCGGGTGCCAGGGAGGCTTCAGTGGCCCCTCTCTCGGAGAAGTCTGCCCGGCTGAGGAAGCAGAACAGCAAAAACGCACAAACAAATCAGTCCCGTGTGTTCAAGGCGGCACCAACCCTGGGCTCTTTAATCCGCGGGAATGGGCCAGAGGCCAGAGGAGGGGTCGGGGGAGGCCACTGGGCCCCAGCTGCAGCTCGGGGAGCCAGAGCAGGAATGGGGGCGGCTCCCTGGGGGGCTGGTCCAGGGTGGGCCTGGGTGTGGGGAGCAGGCGCTCCCCCCTCGGCGGTGCTGTGTCCAGGGACCCCGCTTTCGCGCCCGGCACCTTGGAAGCAACAGCTGGATTGTGGCCTTTCTGTGTCTCAGGGATGATTTGCTCCAATCGCTCGCGGTCACGTTTCGTCCTGTACCCACAGTTGCTTTGTATCTGTCGGTCCAGATACTGGTCCAGGTACAAACACCACAAAACGCCCATGTCCCAGCCTGGCTCCAAGGCAGTGAGTTCCACAGCATGAAGGAAGCGGATGAGAGAAGCGGGTGTCGGGGGTGCTATGTACAGAGGAGACCTCACCAAGAGGGCATCGCCGAGCAGAGCCCTGAGTGGTCGCCTGTGTACGGGGCTGAGGTATGGCTGGCCAAGCAGAGAGGGCCCCGGGGGGCAATGCCCAGGGGTCCAGGCCTGCAGGGAGGAGGCCAGGGGAACCAGGACGCCGACAGGCAGGCCTTCCAGAGCAGAGCTCTGACTCAGGCAGTCAGGGAGCCAGGGCAGGCTCTGGGCGTGGCGTCCACTGTGTTTCCAAAGGTCATCTGGGTGCCAGGAGTGGGCGGCAATACAAGAAAGGGGACCGACCGGAGGCTACTGCAGGCGTCCGTGTGCTAAGACAAGCGGCTGCCTGGCACGGGGCGGACTCTGGTCCCTGGGTTGTTTGTGGGGCAAGAAAAATAAGGAGGATTCGAGAATGACTCCGTCACGCTGGGCCTGAGAAAGAGGAGGAACTGGGGTTGCCATCCCTGGGATGGAGGAGACTGGGAGGGTCAGCCTGTCCAGAGGCCCAGAAGCCCAGCTCGGGCCGGCTGGTTTGGCCCGCAGAGGGTTTGGTCCACCGAGGACTCTGGCCACTGTGATGCAGGGGCGTGTGGAGGGGCTGGGGCAGCGGAACGGGCTAGGGAGGAAAAGGGGCCTTGGGGGGACGCAGACAAGCCTCCTTCCAGGGTATCTGCTGGCAAGAGGGAGAGAGAAATGGGAAAGCGGCTGCGGCTCGCAGCCCTGAGCCGAGGACACTGCCCAGTCCTCATCTCCGTCTCGGGTGGGAGATGGACTCCCAGTGCTGGACACGGACATGGGATCGTGATCAAAGAGACGGAAGGCAGCGAAGCAGAACGGACGCGGGGCATCTCGTCCGCCACATCCCGGGGCGTCGTGGGTAGGCTGGGCCGTGGAAGCGGGCTCCGGGGTGAGCAGACAGGGCCACGCATGGCAGCACGCCTGCCTGGTGGCTCAGCGACTGCAGATACGAGCCGTGTGAGCTGTCAGCGCGAGCGAGCACCAGCCGCGCCCTCGGAGCCTGTCCTGAGTATCTGAACGTTCGCTTTCAAAGGTAGGCGCGCGCGTGTGTGGGAGAGGCCGCAAAGTGAAACATTAAACCTGCATTGAGTTGAAGTAAAATAAAGCAGGGGTTAAAGACTACTATGAAACTATCAATATCACCTACAGAAACAATCACTAGGAGCTTTCATACACTTTCATCCTCCTGGACTGTGGCTCAGAGGGTAAAACCATCTGCTTGCAGCGCGGGAGACCCGGGTGCGTTCCCTGGGTCAGGAAGATCCCCTAGAGAAGGAAATGGCAACCCACTCCAGTACTCTTGCCTGGAAAACTCCATGGATGGAGGAACCTCGTAGGTTACAGTCCATGGGGTCACAAAGAGTCAGACACGACTGAGCAACTTTGCTTTCCCTTTTCATATACTTAAGCACATTAGGAAATAAGCTGACAGCTAACAGGAATGTTAAGAATACAGTAGCTTTGTAAGTGTGGGAAGACTATGAAATCCTTTTGAACCAAGAGATATATGAAATAGATATATCTAAAAGACAATTTTAAATATAAATTATATAGATATTAGATATTCACAAAATTTAAAATTTTAAGATACTGGTAAGAATTAGGTATATTTTTAAAGATTGTTTTAATCACAGTTTTTAATCATGGTTGAACTGTTTGTGTTCACTGTTCCTAACATTACACAACAAGCTTTTCAAAAACTGGATTTTAGTATTTAATTTCATTTTAGCCATGTGTCTTGGGAGGCAAGCTCTTCGTTGGAATTCTTACCATTCTGAATAAAGTTGGGAGGAACTTCGATGAGGGGGACGAGCTCCGGGATGACGTGCAGGTGCCTCTATCAGGAGTCGCGTTTGATCCAGAAAAAATAAACACTGGGAGACGCGAGTGGTAAGCAAGCAGCAGGCACATCTCCTCCCACTGGACCAGCCTCAGAAGCACACGGTTCTTGCGGTCCTTTAGTTTCTTATAGCTTTGAGCTTTGTCCTTGTTGTTCAGGTGTTCAGTCGTGTCCGACTCTCTGCGACCCCATGAACCGCAGCACGCCAGGCCTCCCTGTCCGTCACCAACTCCCAGAGTCCACCCAAGCCCATGTCCATTGTGTCAGTGATGCCATCCAACCATCTCATCCTCTGTCATCCCCTTCTCCTCCTGCCCTCAATCTTTCCCAGCATCAGGGTCTTTTCCAATGGGTCAGTTCTCCGTATCAGGTGGCCAAAGGCCTGGAGTTTCAGCTTCAGCGTCAGTCCTTCCAGTGAACGCTCAGGGTTGATTCCCCTTAGCACTCACTGGTCGGATCTCTGAGTTTCTTCCCAGTCGGTTTTCAACTGCCGAGGGACCTTTACACCTGCCCAGATTGTGACTCTCAGACGCCAGGTTCCTTCTACGAAACAAAAGATAAATACAGGAAACCTTTTCCCTGAGTTTATATTTTGCTACATACTAGTCGCGATGTTACAAAATATATACTTTGTATCTCAGGTATCTGTACAGAAAGTTTTCTTGAAGTTCAACAGTGTGTTAGACAATAATGAATGTAACTATGCTTCTTATTTTGGTGCCATTAGAGCTTTTCCACCACACTCTGCAGATAACAGTAGCATCAGAGGAGGACGAGCAAACGGCGAATGGGTTCGTTGCCTGAGCCTGCTGCGGAAGGAACACGGCTTGAGGGGCTAGCTGTCCTGACATGGCAGGCGCGTAACAGGTTATTCGTGATTCTCAGAAAGCACCAAGACGGAGTGACCCTCACTTGCGTCCCTCCCCTGAAACGCTTCACATCCTTTACACCTGGGAGACGTGGTTAGACTGCTCCTGACGCCTTGCTGAGCTGGCGCTCTGTGTTGGATGCTGAGAACACACTGGTGGATGAGACATCTGCCTCCATTCCGGCACCACTGGGCTTCTGGAAGGAAATGGGCCCTTACATCTTCCTCCCAGTTTTACTGAGACAGAGTCAACATCAGCATGGCATGCATTCGAGGTGTGCACCGCAATGATCTGACTCACATAGGTCATGAAATGATGATCACAGTAAGTTTAGTAAACCTCCATCACCTCATTTAGATACACAATTTAAAACAACAGAAAATAATTAGAGCAGGGATAGGAAAGCAGAAGAGGAGCAAACCAAAGACACAACAGTCATCCAAAGAAAGACACATCTCCTCGAGCCTTAGCTTCCTGTCTGGGCATATCTGAGGTATGCTTTCTTGCGGTCTGATGGTTCTGATTTCTGGGTTTCTCCACAGACTCCATGGGTTTAAGTCTAAAGCCCCAGAGAATAAGGTCCTTTGGAGGAGCTGTGTGGTTCATGGCAGAATTCTCCTTCGTCGAGCCAGCCATTCCCAACAGTGGAGTAGAAAACAGTCTCACTTTGTCCTCCTGCCAAACAGGATGGCTCCTTCTGCCCTCTGGACACCAGACTGCTTGCTAAACTTCTTGAAGCCTCTACATAGCATAATGAAGTGATGTCGGGTTTTGGTGCGCTGCTTTGCGTTCAAGCCAGGTGCTGTATTTTGATTATAAGCACAGTTTGTCCTCCACATCCACAGGTAACACATCCATGGTTCAGCCAACCGAGAATCGAAACCTACTCGGGAAAACAATTCCAGAAAATTCCCAAGAGCAAAAGTTAAATTTACCATGGGCCAGTAACTATTTACTTAGCATTTACATTGCATTAGGAATTATAGGTAAGCTAGACAGGATTTAAAGTGCGGTACAGGGAAGGATGTGTGTGGGTCATACGCAGATGGTCTGCTCACCGTGTTTTGTAAGGGGCTTGAGCACCATCGGGGGGCCTGGAATCAGTTCCCTCAGACATGGAGGGAGGGCTGTAAGCGACTGCCTCCCAGGGCTGCCATTTGAGAGAGCTAGTTGCAGTATTCATGACCATGGGGCTCCCATCACCAGTCTGTCCTCAACCAGTAAGAGCTTTGACTGCACACAGACGGCTCAGGAGTCATAAGACAGATGCTCCATGCCAGGCCCTGTTGTCACATGCGTGTCACAACCAACAATCACACTGTTGTTCCTTCTCTGACTGGATGACCCAGCAGACCACCAGCGAGACACACAGACTGGAGGGAAAAGCCTGAAGACATCACTCACTGCCCCTGCACCCCTGCAACTACACACACACACACGCACACACACACAAATACACACACACACATTCCCAAATGCACACACACACATGCACGTGCACACAAATACACAAATACACACATACACACGCACACACAAATGCATGCACGCACATGCACACGCACACATGCACATGCGCACACACAAATACACATGCGCACACACATGCACACAAATGCACGCACACACGTGCACATGCACACAATTACACACACAGAGACACATTCACAAATGCACACGCACACACATGCACACACACACAAATACACACACATTCCCAAATGCACACACATGCACATGCACACACGCACACGCACATACACAAATGCACGCACACACACATGCACACACACAATTACACACACACATGCACACACACACACAAATACATTCACAAATGCACACACGTGCACACACATTCACAAATGCACGCGCACACATGCACATACACACAATTACACACAAATACACACATGCACACGCACACACACAAATGCACGCACGCACACACATGCACACACACAATTACACAAATACACACACATTCACAAATGCACACACATGCATGTGCACACAAAATACACACAAATACACACATGCACACACAAATGCACACACGCACACATGCACACGCACACACAAATACACATTCATAAATGCACGCGCACACACATGCACGTACACACAATCACACACACAAATACACACATGCACATGCGCACACACACAAATGCACACACGCACACATACACACACACAAATACACACACACATTCACAAATGCACACACATGCACGTACACACAATTACACACACATGCACACACACACATGCACACACACACAATTACACACAAATAGACACACACACATTGACAAATGCACGTGCGCACACATGCACACACACAATTACACACACATGCACACGCACACACAAATACACACACATTCACAAATGCACACACATGCACGTACACACAATCACACACACAAATACACACATGCACACGCACACACACACAAATGCACGCACGCACATACACACACACATTCACAAATGCACACACACATGCACGTACACACAATTACACACATGCACACACACAAATGCACGCACACACATGCACATGCACACAATTACACACAAATAGACACACATTCACAAATGCACGCACACACATGCACGTGCACACAAATACACAAATACACACACATGCACACACAAATGCACGCATGCATGCACACATGCACACGCACACACAAATGAACGCACGCACACATGCACACACATACACAAATGCACACACATGCACGTGCACACACACACATTCACAAATGCACGCACACACATGCACGTACACACAAATGCACACGTACACACATGCACATGAACACACAAATGCACGTGCGCGCACACGCACACACACGCAACACAAATGCACACGCACACACATGCACACACAAGCACACACATTCACAAATGCATGTGCACACCCACACACACACACACATACACAAATGCACACACGCACACATGCACAAATGCACGCACGCGCGCACACACACACACACACACCAGGAGTCTGCAGAAAGAACATACAACACGCTGTCTTCACTCTTTCTTCAGCCAAAGACAGTTCCCTTTCTCCCAGCTGAGTATGGAGAGCAGAAATAAAATGCGTTTATTTGTATCTGCCCCAAAAGCACTTTAGAGCAGAGACTAAAGCATGCTGAAGGCTGAGCATCTAACTGGCAAATCCATTGCTGAAGATTTTGGGGACGTTTTAAAGGCTGAAATCAGCATCATGTGAAATTACTGTAATAAACATAGTGATTTCACTGTTGACTTTTGGGGCATTTTCAATTGCTGCTACTGTAGGCAATGCTCTGTGATATTCTGGATCTAATCTCTGGCCTGAAAGTGTGCCTGGGGATGGACTCAGGCAGTGCAGAAGGCTGTTGGGACCCGGCCCTGCCCACCTGCGGACGTCTGTGCTGAAGACACCTGAGCCTCTCTTCTCCTTCTCGAACAGGACAATCTGGAAGGACAGGCAGGGCGGCGGAAGCAAGGGTGAGCCCCACGCAGGGTGAGCAGGCCAGGGTGAGGGCAAGTCAGCCATAAAGGGAGGCTGGGGCCACCCACCTCATTGGCGCCAGGCTGGAGCCAGGAGCCAGGCAGGTAAAGCGCTTCCTGAGGCCCAATATTCCAGTAGCGCCCAAGGTTACGTCCGTTGATGAACACACACCCATGATTCCAGCCCTGCAAGGGAAGCAGGCTGCAAACCCAGGAACAGCGTCCCTGCGCGGCCCCCGCAGTGAGCCACAGGCGAGGCTCCTGGGCGTGGAGCGCGGAGGGGGGTCCACCCAGGAGGCAGAGTCCGAGGCTCCCAGGCATGGAGGGGGCCAGGGGGCACAGGCGAGGCTCCCGGATATGGAGCGCGGAGGGGTCCAGGGGGCACAGGCGAGGCTCCTGGGCATGGAGCATGGAGGGGAGTCCACCCGGGGGGCAGAGCCCAAGGCTCCCGGGCATGGAGCACGGAGGGGAGTCCAGGGGGCACAGAACCCCTACCACCCCGGGGGCAGCCTGAGGCTCCCGGGCATGGAGCACAGAGGGGAGTCCAAGGGGCACAGCCCGAGGCTCCTGAGGGGCAGCCCGAGACTCCGACCTGTGACAGGCGGTGCTGTTTTCAAACAGCAGGGCTTCTCCTTCCAGAAAGAAGGACGAGGTACTAGGGGTGACTGCCACTGTTGACGAGAACCATAAAATCTATGTGGCTTTAAGCATCTGCCTGTGACACGAGGGTGACTCGAGGACCAATACCCGGGGGAAGACAGGGAAACAGTGGGAACGAGAGGTGCCGGCTCACCCTGGAAGGGGAGGCGAGAAGTGGAGTGGAGCTTTCGTGCCTCACACACACCCAGGTCTCATCCGGAAACACTGGGTGTCCGAGAGCCTCACTAGCTAGTCTGCTCTGCACGGGGCCCTGTGGGGGGGGGGGCACACTGGGAGGCGCGTTGGCAGTGCTCCAGCGTCTGTCTCCGTCGTGATTTTATGGTGTCGCTGCTGTGATAACTTGTTGCTCTGTACATGCGTATTTTGTGCATCATGCAGGTATTCACAAACAGGAGATATATTAGGTAGAAAGTAACATCCTAGGAAAGGAGGGAAGCTGGAGAACACACTTCATGGAGCAACCTCATTAGTGTAAAAAGGTGACATGTGGGTGTCCAGGCACAGCTACTCATGAAGCCACGCGTGAAACCGTTGGCTGCGCCCAATTCTGGGGAGCAGAGAGGAGTTGGGGGGTGGGTGGGGAGAGACCCACACCCTTTGCTGTCTGCGCATTATTATTGTTTGAACTTTTCCACTGTGCTTTGACGTATTCTTTATTAAACAACAAAACATTAGGAGGGCTGAAATCTGCTGGAAACCTGGGTTGAAGTGAGGAAGGGAAAGAATGCGGGGGCCTCCCTTCCAGATTCTGCAAGGACAGGCGTGCGTGGAGGGGCACCACTTACAGGCAGCTGGAGGAAGGTGTCCTGTGGAGAGGAGCCAGCCGTCAGCGTGCCCAGGTAGAAGGCAGGGCTCGAGGAGGGGCCCCCGAGAGGCCTCCAGGGTGCAGAGCGGAGCCTGGGGGCCACACATGAGGGGCAGGAAAGCCTTTCCCAGTGCCAAGGCCCACCTGACCCCGGGCCCCCACAGGACAGGCTGACCCCTGACCTCCCCTGCAGGATGGGCTGACCCTGGGTATCCTACAGGACAGGCTGACCCCTGACCTCCCGCACAGGACATGCTGACCCCTGACCTCCCCACAGGATGGGCTGACCCCTGACCTTCCCATGACCTCCGCCACACATGGGCTCACCCGAGCCCCCACCCCACAGGAAATGCTGACCCCTGACCTCCCCCACAGGACGGGCTGACTCCTGGACCCCCCACAGAACATGCTGACCCTGGGCCTCTCCCACAGGACATGGGTTCTGTGTTAGGGGCTCTGCTGGAACCTGGATCCTCGATAACCCTGAGCACCTCACTCTGGGGCCATGAATCTTGGCCCCTCATCTGCAAAGGGAGGAGTTGGAGACCTCGAGCTCCCTGGTCTCCAAGGTTGGGCCAGCCCGAGAGCCAGGGTCAGGGTCAGAGTCAGGGTTAGGGTTAGAGTTAGAGTTAGGGTTTAAGGTCAGGGTCAGGGTCAGGGTTAGGATTAGGGTTAGAGTTAGGGTTTAAGGACAGAGTCAGGGTCAGGGTCAGGGCTAGGGTCAGAGTTACTGTCAGAGTCCAGTTTAGGGTCAGTGTCAGGGTCAGAGTCAGGGTTAGGGTTAGGGTTAGGGCCAGGGTCAGGGTCAGAGTCAGGGTTAGGGTTAGGGTTAAGAGTTAGGGTTTAAGGTCAGAGTTAGGGTTTCGGGTCAGGGTCAAGGCCTGGGTCAGGGTCAGGGTTAGGGTTAGGGTTAGAAGGAAGGTACTTCTTGAAGAATCGCATTTTCAGTTCCAGAGAATAGATGGTGAACCAGTCCAGAGGAATTTTATCCAGAGTAACAGGTCCGATCAATCCTGCAGGGGGGAGACAGCAGAGGTAAGATGGTGGGGACACTCTCCGGTGTCCAAGCACAGACTCACAGTCCGGAGTCATTAGTGACTGGGGCTCGCCCCGGTGGGGCACGGACTGGTCTGACCTGCGTGACTGAGGGTCTCCAAGCCACCGGGAAAGCTTCCCACCCAGGCCCTGAACTTCCCCTGGAGTTCCCCAGAGGGGCAGGGTCCCGCTGCAGACAGCCAGGATGCCCCCACCCGGCAGTGGGAGTCGACAGGACGGAGGGTGGGGACGGGTGCCGCGGGTCCCCACACCCAGAGGCAGCCTCTCCTGGGGCTCAGACTTTCCTCCCACCCCACCCTCAACCTTTGGGTCCAAGCCATGAGGCAGGGAGGGCACGGCTGTCACGAGAGCCCACCTTTCCGCTGGTTTTGAATTTTCCATGAAAAACTGACTCGACCTTGATTCTCCACCAGGATCCTTAGAAGCTGACATTCCTGGTTGGGACAGACCAGCTCATTGGATACACGGCCACGGAAGGCTTTCCTCTGGAGCCCAGTCTTCTCAGAGTCCCAGAGGGAAGACAAGCGAAGGGGAGAAGCCGAGGGCCCCCAAGGACCCCGAGTGCTCCGCTCCAAGGGTCCTGCCTGGCCCACCCTCACAGAGGCCTGGGGCTCAGCAGCAGTGTGAGAGCGCCAGCCAGGGGCTTGGCAGGAAGCGTCCACCCTCACCCAAGTGCAGGAGCTGAAGCCCAGGGCACATGAGGGCCAGGGGCATGCATGTAGGCTCGCAGCCCTAGCCCTTCTGCCAGGACCCTGAGGGGCCCATCGCCCCCGGCAGATGGGGAGGTGGGAGGGTCTGCCGCTGGAGGCCCGGGTCTAGGGCAGCAGCTTGACTTTCGAGTTACATACCGTGATTGGAGGAATGTCTATGTCCCGATGAACATCGGTAAGAATCCCTAAACTCGTCTCATTCAAAAACACCTGTGAAAGAAGAGCTGGCATCGGACGGACAGGCCCACCCAGAGGAAGGGGGCAGATCGGGCTTGGGGCAGTCTCCAGGAAGGGAGCCACCAGCCTGCTGTCCATGGGCGGCCAGAAGCGGAGGCCCCAGTAGACTTACAACGCGACAGGTAAGTGGGCCTTTTCCACCCCAATCAAGCCTCACACACAGAGGTGCTTAAAAGCATAGCAACCAGCAAAGGGGCCCACGGCAGCCCCCACGGCAGAGCTTGGCTGATGTCCTGCCTGCAGCCAGACGCCCAGCCCCACCTGAGCCTCGTCTTGCGCGTTGGCATGGAGCCGGCCCCCGGAGCAGATGGTCATCTCATAAAGCACGAACCCGAAGGACTGGCCGTTGCCGTTGTTGGTGGGCAGGTTCTCCATGTTAATCGGAACGTTAGAGGTGACTGGCTGAGAGGTGGGCAGGGAGCCAGGGTGAGAACCAGGCCCTTCTCGCTAAGATGCTGGGCAAGCTTGGCTACGCCTCCTAACGGTCCCCGAGAGCCCTTTGATGAGATGCCGTGTGACGACACCTGTGCCCTAGTGTCCAAGGACTGGGAGTCTGGGGTTGGGCAGAGGGGCCCCCACTCTAATCCTGAGAACCAGCAGCATCAACGACTGTGTCCCAGCTCGACTGCCAGGGAGCTTCGCTACCGCAGCGTGCGCGGCATGGCTCACTGGTGGCAGGAGGCTCAGCACAGGCGAAACCCTGTGAGCTCAAGTGGGAACGCCTCCCAGGGCCGCCCCTGGGGCTCCAGGGGCTCAGACGCTGCGCTCCTCGTGTGGGGGGCCTGGCTTCAGCCTCTGGTCAGGGAACTAGCTCCCATATGCCACAGCTAAAGATCCCCCGCACGGCAAGTAACACAAAGAGCCTCGAGTAAGACCTGGCACGGCCAAAGCAACGCTCGCAAAGCAAATTAATACAGATAAAAGAGCTGGCATCTTCCAAGCAAGGCTCTGCTCCTCTTCTGCAGGGACACGGACCCTAGTCTTGAGGGGAGCAGGGGGGCCCCGCCGTCGGACGAGGTGGTGCTGGAGAGAACGCAGAGCCCAGCTGCACGGGCTGCTGGCTCGGCCACGCTCAGGGCGGGGCCTGCAAGCAGGGGTCTCCGCAGTCCCATTACCCCTCAGGCCCCCCACTCTTCAGTTCACACCCATTCAGGGTCTTCCCAGGAGGCACCCTCACTCTGTCCACTGGTGCCAAACGTGGACAAAACGTAGAAGCATGTCCCTGCTTCCACAGAAAGCCCCGAAGGCCTCCCTGCTCTGTGGCCTCGGCCCGGCCCCAGCCCCCGTGGCCCCAACAGCAACCCTCAGTCCCCAGAGCCCAGGGTGCTCACCCTCTGCAGGTAAGGCAGGGCCTCCCACAGCGGCAGGTAGTGAGATAGCTTCAAGGAGGGGTACACCACCTTGGGAGTGGGACTCGGAACAGGGGGCAGGGGCCTGACTGCAAAGGAAACGGGCAGAGGGAAGTGTCCCCTCCTTCCCCACACCGCCCCGCCCTCCCCGGGATCTCAAAAGCGCACCCTGGGGCCATGGGAGATGGGGGGGCCCCAGCCCAGTGGGGTTCCTCGAGCCATGAGACGCTGGGAGATCAGATCCCCAGGGAGCTCAGAGCAGGAGGTCTCTGCCTGACGCTGCCCCTGCCTGGCTCCCTGGCACGTGGGAGGCGTCCCCCTAACGTGATCTCCACAGATAGAGTTCACAGCGTGGCTCTCAGGAGTTCATGAGGGCGTCTCCATGCACAGAGCTGTGTCAACAGTCGTCCCAACTTCTAGCGGACAAGCACTACTCTCTTCACATTTAGAGAAGACGCTGTCACTTAAAGGGCTTAAAAACAACACGGCTCTCGGGTGGGAAAACCAGGGTTTGAATGAAGGCAGCCCCTGCCCTCAAAGTGCCTTTTAAGTTTCTGCCCACAGGGAACCGTTCCCTCTCCTACCCCCTCCCACAGCTTCCCGAGGACGGCCAGTCCCCCAACAAAGTGGCAGCTGAGTACCCAGGATGGATTCAAAGAGGCTCCGGAACATGAAGTACTTGGCGGTGTAATCCCCAGCTTCCGTCAGCACCGCGTCGTAGTCTGCAAGACACCAGCCGCCTTCGCTGGGCAGGGCCCCCGACCGGCCGCCCTCTCTGGGCAGGGCCCCCGACCGGCCGCCTTCGCTGGACAGGGGACCCGACCGGCCTCCTTCTCTGGGCTGGGCGCCCCCCACCGGCCGCCTTCTCTGGGCTGGGCGCCCCCCACCGGCCACCTTTGCTGGACAGGGGCCCTGACTGGTTGTCTTCACTGGGCTGGGCCCCCCACGGGCCGCCTTCTCTGCGCAGGGCCCCCCACCGGCCACCTTCTCTGGGCTGGGCCCCCCCCACCGGCCGCCTGCTCTGGGCTGGGCACCCCCCCACCAGCCGCCTTCGCTGGGCAGGGCCCCCGACTGGCTGCCTTCGCTGGGCTGGGGCCCCTGAAGGAGGTGGGAGCCGACTTCCTGGCCCAGACCACTCTGACCATCCCTGCAGCCAAGCCCGGGTCCGAGGCCACGGCCACCAGGCCTGCCCTGCTTCCTTTCACAGACACTCATCTGCCCCCAGCCCAGCCACCCAGGAGGCCTCCAGGGCCCACACAGCACCACCCCGGGTTCTACCAAGAAACCCAGGTCAGGGGCCCGTGGTCAGGACGGGCAGGGCAGAGTGAGAGGGCACGGTGGCCCCTCTGTGGCGAGGTCAGCCTGCTCTCTGCACTGTGCGCATCTCAGAGGAAGGCAGGCAGAGAGAAGGGAACTCTTGGTGCTCAGCGTAGATTAGGGGTCAAGAACCCCGCGGTGCTTGAGGGGCCTCCCCGGGCAAGCCGCGGGGCCCCAGGCTCAGGGTGGCCCCTCCCGGAGAGCACTTGCCGTAGCTCGTGGTGACACCTCTGTGCTTCTCGAAACTCGTGGCCCCGTTCATGAAGCCAAAGTTGGTCCCCCCGTGGAACATGTACACGTTGAAGGAGATCCCAAATCTGATAAATTCGGACACGCTCCTTTCCACCTCTGCAGAGGAGGAAGTCGAGAAGTAGCGGAGGTCACAACGTCAGAGACGACAGAATCTCTGGGAAAGCCGCTCCTCTCTGGCGCTGCCCCACAGTCAGCCCAACCGTGTGTCCCTCAGCGTCCACGGAGATTCTAACCAGACAGCAGGCGGAACTGACCACCGCGACCCTAGGAAACTAGGCTTGTCCATACCAAGCAAGTGTTAGTCGCTCAGTTGTGTCCGACTCTGCAGTCCCATGGGCTATAGGCCCCCCGTCTCCCCTGTCCATGCAATCATCCAGGCAAAAATACTGGAGTGGCTCGCCATTCCCTCCTCCAATACTAAGAGCCTTTCCAAAAGTTACTTCTCCCAGAGAATTTCACTCTGAGCCTCCTCCATTAAATAGCAGCCTGAGAGCCTCTGCATCACTTAAGGATCTCATGTTCATTCAATGTTTTGAAATTATACAAATAATTTGTCTATTCTTGTGAACCACCTGCTCAGAGGGTGCCTCTGGGGCCAGTGGCCGCCACACTCTCATTTGTGACCCATGGCCATCTCCACGCCAGCCCTAAAGGAGGCAGCCTGGCCGGAGGTTCGCCAGGTGTGGCTCAGCACTGGCTGTGCGCCTTGCGGTCCGTCTGGCCATGCTCAGCCCACTTTCTCTCTCAGAGCCTTGGCTCCCTTGCCTGCTGAACAGAGGTCCTCACCCCTCCCCCATCACAGTGGCTGAGAATTAACTAATAGGGAGAGACACACACGGCGCCTGCCAGACGCGTGGTCGAAGCCCGGTGCTCACTTGTGCAGTCCGGAGCCATTTTTGTTTCCTTCCTATTTTGCAGTTCAAAGCAGGCCTTTCTCAGTTCCCCACTATCTTTCGATTGTTGTCTATTTCTGGTACAAGTGAGCTTGCTTTTGTAAATATCGTTAGTAGAAAAACACTTCTATTAACAGCCTCCTCCCCGCACTGCTCTGGGTGGTTCACCCGGATCCACACTTCCTCCTGACAACAGGGCTCTGGGGAAGAGGCGGTTTCAGGGGCCGCCTCAGCAGGGCCATAGAGCTGGGCCTGAGACCCTTGCTGCTCTGGCTCCAGGATCTCCAGTCACTCCTGCCTCCTGGCCCCTCAGCTGCAGAGGCCACTGTGACTGTCAGGAGGTGCATCCCGCCCTCAGAGACCGTGCGGGACCCCCCAGCAGCCGGCCCTGCCTCTTCTGTCCCCGCACCTGCTTGGTCAGGGGTGGGGGACTCTTCACTGAGTGTCTTCCCGACCACCTGTCCGTCCATGGAGCGGCGAGCCTCCGGGGTGTGGAGCCAGTGGCTCAGGCCCCCGCCCTCAGGCTTGGCCGCGGCCCTCCACAGCAGGTGCGGGTCGAGAGCTGACGGAGAAGCGGGGCAGGGTGAGCGGCCCTCGAAGGGCAGATACCACGGCAGACTCACCGCTCACGCCCATCACCCTGTGATCGACTCCCCAGGTATCAAACCAGCCGACCCAGAATTCCATGATCAAAATGGGCTTGTGTCTCTAGGAACAAACCAAATCGAATGCTAAGTCTGACGCCAGGAAGAAGGGAGGTCAGAAGATCTGTAGATGACAACTCAGCATCGGAGGGGCTCCCTCTGTCCACGCGTCCCTGCTGGGCGTGGACGCTCCCTGCCCCTCTGCCCCTCTGCACCCAGCGCACCTCTGCAACCACCCATACCAGTGGCTCCTGTTCCCCACAGGCCCCAAAACACACCCCACATGTATCAAGACAGAGGGACAAGAAGAAACGCAGAGCCGGGGGTGGGGGCTAACTGCCTGTCCCAGGAAGTCAGAAAAGAATAAGCCGAACAGCTGATCAAAAGGAGTAATGGCCTGATGGCTGGTGCTGAGGGCGTCCTGCGCTCATAACAAGGACGGCGGGGACCCGTGGCCTGGTGAGGACAGGCTGAGAGCGGCACAGACCACACGCAAACCCAGAGCCATCAGCTCTCTCCTCTCAATCAATGGCCTGGGCTCTGATCACCAGTGAGGGCAGAGCTTACCGGCAGTGACGCCCGCCAGCCTGACCTGATGGAAACGTACACGCAGACGCAGAGCAGCACCATGCCCGCGCACAGACCAGGAATGGCCGTGGCGTAAGCCGCAACGCAGACCGCACAGACAGAGAGCAGAGGCCACACCAGGTGAGTTCTCGGACTTTCACAGTGCCAAAACAGGAATCACCAGCAGAATGATATCTAGGAAATCCCCAAACACTGAGAAATTAAACAGCATGCTTCCAACGGATACATGGAGTAAAGAAACAAAAAGTCAGTGATTAAATTCAATGAAAAGTTAATGCTCTGAACATTTTTAAAAACATCCCCTGAAAATTAAAAAAAAAAATACAGCATTTAAAAATTGGTGGGATGGAGCAAAACCAGTGTACACAGGAAAATTCATAGCACTGAATGCTTGTGTCAGAAAAATAGAAAGTCTCAAGTCAGTAACCTAAGCTTCAACCAGGAAAAAAAAAAAAAAAAACGAGTTAAAGTAGAGCAAATTCTATCCATTAAGGAAGTGTGAGGAAGAAAGTGTTAGAGATTACAGCAGAAATAAGCAGAAAACAGAAGCATAATAGGGAAAAAAGCCAAAATCTGGTTCTCTGTAAATATCAACAAAAGTGATAAGCTTCAAGTCACACTGACCAAGATCTTGTTAAAAAGAAGAGTACATGAAATTGTCAATAACAGCAGTGGAAGAAAGGTCATCATTACTTACAACAAAGGCATTCAAAGGATAGTGATGGATCGTTACAAACACTCTATGGTCGTGAATTCAAAGCATAGGTGAAAAAGGATAGAATAAAGACACAAGCCACTAGAACTCACTGAAGAAGCAGTAACCTGAACCACGCTGTATCCAGTAGAAAAATTAAATTTCTAATAAAAGGCTTTCTAAAAAAGAAAACTTCAAGTCCAGATGCGCTCAATGGTGAACTTTACCAAACGGTGAGTTAAGATATACTAACATTTCTACACAATCTCTTCCAGAAGATAGAAAAGGAGAGCATTTTATGAGGTCAGCATGACCCAAACTCCAAAATCAAATAAAGGCATTTCAAGAAAAGAAAACCAAGTGTCAGCATTCCTCACGAACCCGGAAGCAAAAGTCCTCAACAAAATCTGAACGAGCTGAAGCTGGCAGAATGTAAAATGAGACTACTCCACTACCAAGAGGGATTCGGCCTGAGAATGCAAGCGTGGGTCAGCATCCAAAACACAAGCGACCTGTCGGTGCCAGCGAGGCGGGGAGCGGTGCCCTGAGGTTCGTGCCCGGCGGGAGCTCCAACGGCAGGAGGGACGCGGCCGCCCATGGGAGGGGCGCGGTGGCAACTGAGGCCACAACACGTGGGCCTCAGAGTCGTCAGGAAGCACAAGAGACTGGATACCAGAGGCCCCATTTTGATGAACCGTCCAGAAAAGGCCGATGGACTGCTGCCTGGGGCGGAGGGAGGGAGGGGAGCTAGCTGGAGGAGGAGGCCTTCTAGGCAGGCGCCGGCTGCAGAACGCGCCATGCTAATCATACGCTTTCCATGGGTGGATTCAACGGTGTACAAAACGTTCGTTCTTCAGTAAAACTGCTTTTAAAGGAGCGAGAAGAAAACAGCAGCAAGGGAAGCGCTGCCCTCGGCACAGCTCCCCGCTTCCAAAGAGGCCGGAGGCACAGCAACCGGCGAGCAAAGGGGCTAAAACCGAGGCGGCTCCCCTGGCGGGCTAGTGGTCAGCGCCTGGCTTCCTGACGCAGGGGGTGTGCGTGGGATCCCTGGTCAGGGAACTAGGGGCCACATGCCTCTTGGCCAAAGAGCCAAAACAGAAAACAGAAGCAATATTGTGACAAATTCAATAAAGACTTTAGAAACGGTGCACATCCAAACATCTTAAGAAAAGGGCTGTGAAGGCGGGTGGAGGCCGAGGGGAGGGTGCTGTGGCGCAACGGGGCGCTTGCGCCTGGAAGGGGGCGTGGGCAGGCTGGGCCTGCAGGCACAAGGAGCCCGCGGAGTTCTGGCGGAGCAGAGCTGACCCCGAGCACCGGGCCCCACTGAGCCGGGAGAGAGGGTGCCGGCCTGGCGCCGTGTCTGTCCATGGCGCAGCTCACGGGGCCAAGGGGCAGAGCTGCCCAGCGTGCCTCTGGGGAGACTTCTCGGCCACGGCCCCGCGCCAGGCACCCACGTTCACCCCGCTCTGTCCCTTGGGGCCTCCTGGGAGGCACTCCCGGCATTGCCCGAGACAAGCGGCACCGGTCCGGAAGCTGGGCCCAGGGCCTGTCCTCGAGCAGCTCTGCCCAGGCCCGCGGCCGTCACCTACCTGCAGCTTGTACAGATGCTTGAACGAGTCTACCTTGAACGCCTTCACGTTGATGCTGGCCAGCACTGCAGAGACAGGCAGGGCGGGGGTGCTGCTGGGGCCCGCCACCCCTGACGTGGGTTGGGGGGCGCCCTCGGGGGAACGGCCCCTATTCATGCCCTCACACCCCTGGCACTTTGGGGACAACGTGAGGGAAGAAAGGCAGTTCAAAGCAGCCCTGCTGTGTGCAGAGACGTGGACTAGATCAAGGTCACTCGACTCACGTGGACCTGGGACCCCCAGACCTGTGGTCAGCACAGCGTCCACGGCTAGCACGCTCTCCACGGTCAGCACACTCCACGGTCAGCACAGGGTCCACGGTCAGCACACAAGGTCAGCACACTCCACGGTCAGCACAGGGTCCACGGTCAGCACACAAGGTCAGCACACTCCACGGTCAGCACAGGGTCCACGGTCAGCACAGCGTCCACGGTCAGCACAGCGTCCACGGTCAGCACAGCGTCCACGGTCAACATGCTCTCCACGGCCAGCACACTCCACGGTCAGAACAGCGTCCACAGTCAGCACACAAGGTCAGCACACTCCACGGTCAGCACAGCGTCCACGGCCAGCACAGGGTCCACGGTCAGCACAGGGTCCACGGTCAGCACACAAGGTCAGCACACTCCACGGTCAGCACAGCGTCCACAGCCAGCACAGCGTCCACGGTCAGCACAGGGTCCACGGTCAGCACACAAGGTCAGCACACTCCACGGTCAGCACAGCGTCCACAGCCAGCACAGCGTCCACGGTCAGCACAGCGTCCACAGCCACCACAGGGTCCACGGTCAGCACACTCCATGGTCAGCACGCTGTCTACAGTCAGCAGTATGAGCGAGTATCCCACCGAGAAGGGGCCCTGGACACATGCTGCCCTGGTCACTGCCCCTGCGGCTAGAGCCTTTTGATTCTGTCCTCCACTGCTGAGTGACATCCCCTACCACCTGCTGCCCGGGGGCGCTACGTGCCCACAGTGACCACAGCCGGGGTCCCAGCTGGCTCTGGAGGCCAGGCCCCACTCAGCACTGCCTCCTGCCACCAAACAGCTCCTAGGCCGGGCAACGCTTGACTCTGAGCATCTCCAGCTCCAGCCCAGACTCTAAGCCACAGGAAAACTGGGAAAGAGGGAAAGGTGTGAGGAAGAGGCTCCAGGGAGACGTCAGGAGTGAGGACCCAGGAGCCTGTCCACAGGCATGCCACCCCCAAGCCCAAGTCCTCACCAGGGCAACATGGTCAGGCCTGGGTCCACCCCTGACCTCGAGTTCTCACCAGGGAGACATCATGCCCAGGTCCACCCCTGACCCCAAGATCTCACCAGGTGACATCATGCCCGAGGCCACCCCAACCCCGAGTCCTCCCCGGGACGACGTCACGCCCGCCTGACATCCTGGCACTTGGGGGCAGGCGTGGGTGTGCGCTTGGCCCTGCTGAGGCTCCTCTGGGAGTCAGCGGTCTGGCCGCAGCCTCGCCTCTCCCCTAAAATAAGTCTGACTTCCTACCTCCCTTTATGTGCCCTCTCGTCACTTCCTCTGTGCTGTCTGCGGTCAGGAGCAGCCCTCCAATGCCCCTCTGCTGCAGGGCCTGTGGAGAGAGTCGGACAGGATGAAATCACCCCCTTGTTTTCCTTGAAAGAGGGAAATACAAGGCAAGTAGGAGGCAGGTATGCTGGGGCTCAGGCAGCAGCGTGGGCGCTAGACAGGAAGGCCCGCGTCGGCACTCTGCACAGGGCCGCTCCGCAGCTGGAGGCTGGAGGCTCCGGCCAGCCTGCCATCTTCCCAGGGGTGGGCACACGGCGGGAGTGAGCCCTGGTACCCTGTGGCCGTGGCTCAAATGAAGAGGTCAGAGCTGAGACCACAAAGGGAATGGGGGTTCCTACGTCGGGGGAGAGACAGATGTGGAGAGATAGATACATGGGTGAGACATACAGAGATGGACCGATAGATAACAGGCAAACGATAGATGTGTGGACAGATGACATACAGGCAGACAGATAACAGGTAAGTGACAGATGTGAGACAGCTGACATACAGGCAGAAAGACAGCAGACGCCGACAGATGATGGACGGGTGGCTGACAGCGAGAGGGGCGGACAGGAAGGGAGACAGGAAGGGAGACAGCAAGGGAGACAGGAAGGGAGACAGGAAGGGAGACAGGAAGGGAGACCGGAAGGGAGACCGGAAGGGAGACAGGAAGGGAGACAGGAAGGGAGCGATCACTAGACAGGCGTGTAGATGAGAGACGGACAAGGGAGCCTTGGGAAGGGCGGGACCGCGGGCCAGAGAGGTGAGCGTCGCAAATCCGGGTCCTGTCTGGACTCAGGGACGCCCACCCTCCCTGGGAGGTTGGGGGGGGGGGGTCCCATCTGGAAGCCACGCGCACTCAGAGAACACGCAGCAGACAGATGCCTGGGCCGAGGACCCCCGGGCCGAGGACCCCCGGGCCGAGGACCGCGTCTGTGAGTCCTGCGCTCACCTAGCCAGCCTGGGGCCCGCAGTGAGTCTACGGCCACAGTCTGCAGATCGAGCAATCAGAATCTCGCTGAATGAGACGGACATGGGGGGCCGGGGCGACAGTGGCTGCAGGACCCCCCCCCCACTGTGCACGCCCGAGGCGGGCAAGACACGTGGGACCCCCCGCCTTACACTCACGCCCTGGTTGCTTCCTGAGGGCTGCGGGCTGGGGGGGGATCTCACCCCGGGGAAGAGCACTAGGACCGCGGGTGCCCCCCAACCTGAGACGCCCCCCAGACGGCAAAGATGTCCCTGGAAGAGAGTGTGCCCACGTCAGGGGCCGCAGCGGCACGGTCACCGCCCCACCCCCCACCCCCGCTCGGGTGAGGCAGCAGGGAAGGAGCCGCACGTTCACCCCATGCCAGCGCCGCCCCGGCCTCCCTGGCCGCCCTGGCCACGGGCGGACTCACAGGGACGCTGAGCCGCGGCCCGGGGGGTGGACGCCCAGCCGGAGGGCGGCAGACGGCTCACCCGCAGCAGGTAGGGCATGTAGGCCGTGTCCTTGTAGAAGAAGCCATACTCGTTCTCCACCTGCACCGCGATGATGGGGCCTCCCCGGCGGTACTGGGACAGGATGGCAGGCCAGCGGCTGAGCCCCGCAAGCGAGGTCCGGGAGCCGCTCACTCACGGGCCCCAAACCTGCGGCCCGCCGCCCACCCCCGCCGTCCACCCCCGCCGTCCACCCCCGCCGTCCACCCCCGCCGTCCACCTGCTCGGGAGGCGGGGTTCCGTGCTGGCCCCTCCCCTCCTGCGCCCCATCCTCCCCCACAAGACCCGCTGACTCCCATCACCATGGAAACCACCCAGGGAGCTGGAGGGGGCACTGGCTCAGCCCGCAAGCCCCCTCCAGGGGCTCCAGCCCCTGAGCGCCCTGGCTGCCCTCACGGCCTCTGTTTCTCCCTTGCACCCACTGCTCAGAGCACCCCGTCAGCTGCTGAGCCATCGACGGGCCCCTGGACGTGCGAGCACACGTTCTTCGAGGCTGACGGTGATCTCACCCACCGCCCTGCACTCTAAGTCCCTGCTCCCTGAAGCCCAGCCCACCGCGGGCAGAGTGGCAGCCGCCCCCCCTCCAGCCCTGCAGCTCTGCCGGGCGACCGCAGGCCACCCCTGTGAGGGGCACGTGCTCAGCTCCTGAGCTGGATCCGGGAAGCTGGCTCTAGAAAAGGCGCCGCGGGGCGGGGGTCTGGAGTTCCCGCTGCGGGCGGTCAGCTCCCTTCTCTGTGGACACAAGCCGGGACGGCTGTGGTCCTGCAGCAGAGGATGGCGGGGTGCAGCTATCTGCCTTCACCTGGAGCGGAGCCACCCTGGGGATCAGGTGGTCAAAGTACTTGTTCACGGCGTTCACAAAGCTGTGGTTGGTGGTCCTCAGCTGCGACGCGGGGTCCTGCAGTAACCAGCTGGGGTGTGGGGTGGCAGGCTCAGCAGGCGGGGCAGGGTCCCGGGTCCACCCTTATGTCCAGTGCCCGGGGGCTTTTGGGCCCGTCCCAGGAGGGGCTGCAGGACAGGCGTTGTGAGGATCTGTGAACACTCTCCTGCCTTTGTCAATTCATGAAAAGCCTGTGCTGTGAGCAGTGCACAGGCTTAGGGACAGAGTTAGCTCTCTGTCAGGAGCCGGCAGCAGGAACGAAGCAGCCCCAGGTCACCTGCAGGGTGTGGGTCCTGCTCCTCAGTCAGACTGCAGACACGCCCGTCCCGGAGGGCAAAGCCTCTACTGACCAGGAGGCAGACTGTCCACGGAGGGGCGTGTGGGCCCACGGGGAGCCCACGAGCTCCAGGGATAACGGAAGAGCATCAGCACCTGCCTTGCTGTGATGACAGCGAGACCCAAAACAGGCGCCATTGTCCTCGGACTGGACCCAAGGGTCAGCAGAGCTCCACCAAGGCCGCGGCTCCTGGCCGGCCCCGCTCACCTGGGCAGGCCCCCGAGGTCCATCTCACTGCAGATGTAGGGGCCTGGACGCAGGATCACCCACAGCCCCACCTCCTCCGCCAGCAGGATGAAGGCCCTGGGGGGTCGGGGTCACCAACTCTCAGGGCTTGGAGCCCAGGGGCCCCTTGCCCAGTGCCCCTTCCCCTTGACGGCCCAGCCCTCCCTGGGGGGCTGGGGACGCTGAGGGCAGGACACCTGGCAGAGCAGAGATGCCCCGGGGTCACCGCCGAGCCCCCAGCGTGGGATGTCAGTGCGGCCGCTCTGGGGCACGAGCAGAAGGAAGCACTTCGCCCGGGGTGTGGAGTCCTGACCAAGGGCCCGACCCAAGGCCCCCAGCCCAGCAGGGATCGCCCCGCAAGCCAGGCACCAAGGCCCCAGCCCAGCAGGGATCACCCCACGAGCCAGGCACCGAGGAACGGCTGTGGGGCTGGACTCGGGGGCCAGGCCCGGCCTGGGGGTGGCAGGGTCGTGATGGAGGGCGTGGGGCCGGCACAGGGTCCCCAGCCCAGCAGGGACTGCCCCGCAAGCCAGGCACCTGGGAACGGCTGTGGGGCTGGACTCGGGGGGCAGGCCCGGCCTGGGGGTGGCAGGGTCGTGATGGAGGGCGTGGGGCCGGCACAGGGTCCCCCTACGGCCCCCTCTGCCCAGATGCCCCGTGGGTCCCCGCCCCTCAGACCCCCGGGCCCGCCCGGCCGGGTCACAGAACCTACTCCAGGTCCAGGTTCCCGGAGAAGTCGAATGTGCCTCTCTCCGGCTCGTGGAGGTTCCATGGGACGTAGCTGTGGCAGGGAAGAGGGAAGTACAAACAGCATGCTTTTATTTCTTTCCTCCAAACTGCCAGGCCACTCCCAACCCCTGAGAGAGCTCTACTGTGGAAAAGCTGAAGTTTCCACTGGCACTTCGACCTTGTCACACACACAGTGGTTATTTCCAGTAGCTCCTTTCTCTGTTATCCACTTGTGTTCTAAGCTGCCAATAATCCTATGGCTCTAAATTCCTTGAGTTTATGCATAAATTTTCCCACTCACCATCCTACCCTTTGTCATATCCATTAGAAATTCAAAGAAAAGGTGAAAACCATAAGTGTCTATATATACCTCCCAAATATTGCTAAAAATTAATCAAAATAACAACAGACATGGGATTTCTATGAGGTGCAGGAGGGCCGAGAGGAGCTACTCCATGTTCAAGGTCAGGAGGGGCGGCCATGAGGAGATACCCCTCGTCCAAGGTAAGAGAAACCCAAGTGAGATGGTAGGTGTTCCAAGAGGGCATCAGAGGGCAGACAGACTGAAACCATAATCACAGACAACTAGCCAATCTGATTACATGGACCAGAGCCTTGTCTAACTCAATGAAACTAAGCCATGCCTGCAGGGCAACCCAAGACAGGCAGGTCATGGTGGAGAGGTCTGACAGAGTGTGGTCCACTGGAGAAGGGAATGGCAAACCACTTCAGTTTTCCTGCCTTGAGAACCCCATGATCAGTATGAAAAGGCAAAAAGATAGGATACTGAAAGAGGAACTCCCCAGGTCGGTAGGTGCCCAATATGCTATTGGAGATCAGTGGAGAAATAACTTCAGAAAGAATGAAGGGATGGAGCCAAAGCAAAAACAATGCCCAGTTGTGGATGTGACTGGTGATAGAAGCAAGGTCTGACGCTGTGAAGAGCCATATTGCATAGGAACCTGGAATGTCAGGTCCATGAATCAAGGCAAATTGGAAGTGGTCAAACAGGAGATGGAAAGACAGAACGTTGACATTCTAGGAATCAGCGAACTAAAATGGACTGGAACGGGTGAATTTCACTCAGATGACCATTATGTCTACTAATGCGGGCAGGAATCCCTTAGAAGAAATGGAGTAGCCATCATAGTCAACAAAAGAGTCCAAAATGCAGTACTTGGATGCGATCTCAAAAACGACAGAATGATCTCTGTTTGTTTCCAAGGCAAACCATTCAATATCACAGTTATCCAAGTCTATGCCCCAACCAGTAACACTGAAGAAGCTGAAGTTGAATGGTTTTATGAAGACCTACAAGACCTTTTAGAACTAACACCCCAAAAATATGTCCTTTTCATTATAGGGGACTGGAATGCAAAAGTAGGAAGTCAAGAAACACCTGGAGTAACAGGCAAATTTGGCCTTGGAATATGGAATGAAACAGGGCAAAGACTAATAGAGTTTTGCCAAGAAAAAGCACTGGTCATAGCAAACACCCTCTTCCAACAACACAAGAGAAGACTCTACACATGGACATCACCAGATGGTCAACACCGAAATCAGATTGATTATATTCTTTGCAGCCAAAGATGGAGAAGCTCTATACAGTCAGAAAAAACAAGACCAGGAGCTGACTGTGGCTCAGATCATGAACTCCTTATTACCAAATTCAGACTTAAATTTAAGAAAGTAGGGAAAACCGCTAGACCATTCAGGTATGACCTAAATCAAATCCCTTATGATTATACAGTGGAAGTGAGAAATAGATTTAAGGGACTAGATCTGATAGACAGAGTGCCTGATGAACTATGGAATGAGGTTCGTGACATTGTACAGGAGACAGGGATCAAGACCATCCCCATGGAAAAGAAATGCACAAAAGCAAAATGGCTGTCTGGGGAGGCCTTACAAATAGCTGAGAAAAGAAGAGAAGCAAAAAGCAAAGGAGAAAAGGAAAGATATAAGCATCTGAATGCAGAGTTCCAAAGAATAGCAAGGAGAGAGAAGACAGCCTTCCTCAGCAATCAATGCAAAGAGACAGAGGAAAAGAACAGAATGGGAAAGACTAGAGATCTCTTCAAGAAAATTAGAGATACCAAGGGAACATTTCATGCAAAGATGGGCTCAATAAAGGACAGAAATGGTCTGGACCTAACAGAAGCAGAAGATATTAAGAAGAGGTGGCAAGAATACACAGAAGAACTGCACAAAAAAGATCTTCACGACCCAGGTAATCATGATGGTGTGATCACTCACCTAGAGCCAGACATCCTGGAATGGGAAGTCAAGTGGGCCTTAGGAAGCATCCCTATGAACAAAGCTAGTGGAGGTGATGGAATCCCAGTTCAGCTATTTCAAATCCTTAAAGATGATGCTGTGAAAGTGCTGCACTCAATATGCCAGCAAATTTGGAAAACTCAGCAGTGGCCACAGGACTGGAAAAGGTCAGTTTTCATTTGAAATCCCAAAGAAAGGCAATGCCAAAGAATGCTCAAACTACCACACAATTGCACTCATCTCACATGCTGGCAAAGTAATGCTCAAAATTCTCCAAGCGAAGCTTCAGTATTAGGGGAACTGTGAACTTCCAGATGTTCAAGCTGGATTAAGAAAAGACAGAGGAACCAGAGATCAAATTGCCAACATACATTGGATCATTGAAAAAGCAAGAGAGTTCCAGAAAAACATGTACTTCTGCTCTGTTGACTATGCCAAATTCTTTGACTGTGTGGATCACAACAAACTGTGGAAAATTCTTGGAGAAATGGGAATACCAGACCACCTGACCTGCCTCCTGAGAAATCTGTATGCAGGTCAGGAAGCAACAGTTAGAACTGGACCTGGAACAACAGAAAAGGAGTACGTCAAGGCTGTATATTGTCACCCTGCTTATTTAACTTATATGCAGAGTACATCATGAGAAATGCTGGGCTGGAGGAAGCACAAACTGGAATCAAGATTGCTGGGAGAAATATCAATAACCTCAGATATTCAGATGACACCACCCTTATGGCAGAAAGTGAAGCAGAACTAAAGAGCTTCTTGATGAAAGTGAAAGAGGAGAGTGAAAAGTTGGCTTAAAGCTCAACATTCAGAAAACTAAGATTATGGCATCCAGTCCCATCACTTCATGGTAAATAGATGGGGAAACAACGGAAACAGTGTCAGACTTTATTTTTGGAGGCTCCAAAATCATCACAGATGGTGACTGCAAACATGAAATTAAAAGACGCTTGCTCCTGGGAAGAAAAGTTTTGACCAACCTAGATAACATATTCAAAAGCAGAGACATTACTCTGCCAACAAAGGTCCATCTAGTCAAAGCCATGGTTTTTCCAGTGGTCATGTATGGATGTGAGAGTTGGACTATAAAGAAAGCTGAGCGCTGAAGAATCGATGCTTTTGAACTGTAGTGTTGGAGAAGACTCTTGAGAGTCCCTTGGACTGCAAGGAGATCCAACCAGTCCATCCTAAAGGAAATCAGTCCTGAATAGTCATTGGAAGGACTGATGCTGAAGCTGAAACTCCAATACTCTGGTCACCTGACTTGAAGAGCTGACTCATTTGAAAAGACTATGCTGGGAATGATTGAAGGCAGGAGGAGAAGGGGAAGACAGAGGATGAGATGACTGGATGGCATCACTGACAGGGTGGACATGAGTTTGGGTAGACTCCAGGAGTTGGTGATGGACAGGGAAGCCTGGAGTGCTGCAGTCCATGGGGTCACAAAGAGGCGGACAGGACTGAGCGACTGAACTGAACTCCATCATTACCAGGCTGACCTGGGTGGCCCTACCTGGCATGGCTCACGGTTTCATTGAGTTCGACAAGGCTGTGGTCCATGTGATCATTTTGGTTAGTTTTCTGTGATTGTGGTTTTCATTCTCTCTGCCCTCTGATTGGTGAGAATAAGAGGCTTATGGAAGCTTCCTGATGGGAAAGACTGACTGAGGGGAAAACTGGGTCTTGTTCTGATGGGCGGGGCCATGCTCAGTAAATGTTTTGTCCAATTTTCTGCTGATGGGCGGGGCTGTGTTCCTTCCCTATTGTTTGGCATGAGGCCGGAGCCTCCTGGACACTCACAGGCAAGTCCGGCTCAGTCTCCTGTGGGGTCGCTGCTCCTTTCCCCCAGGTCCTGGTGGGCACAAGGTTTTGTTCGTGCCCTCTGAGAGTCTGTTTCCCCGTCCTGTGAAGTTCGGTAATCAAATCCCACTGGCCTCCACAGTCAGACTCCCTGGGGAGCCTCAGTCCCTTTGCCAGATCCCCAGGTCAGGAAATCTGTTGTGGGCCCTAGAACTTTCTTAACAGTGTGAGAACTTCTTTGGTGTAATTGTTCTGTATAATTGAATTTCCCTGGTGGCTCAGCTGGTGAGGAATCCGCCTGCAATGTCGGAGACCTGGGTTCCATCTCTGGGTTGGGAAGATCCCCTGGAAAAGGGAACGGCAGCCCACTCCAGTGTTCTGGCCTGGAGAATCCCATGGGCGGTACAGTCCACGGGGTCACAAAGAGTCGGACAGACGGAGCGACTTCCACTCACACAACTGCTCTGCAGTTTGTGAGGCGTATGTATGCTCGGCGGCTCTATGGTGGGCGGGGCTAACGGTAAAAGAGGGGGTCCTCCACGGAGAAGGTCCTTCAAGGACTGAACTGAGCTGAAGTGGTGGCAGGACTGACTGTGTTTCAAGATCTCCTGTTGTGAGAAGGAATGAAAAGTTGGTTTGCTCAAGACTAAATATGCCTGGAAAAGTTTATACCTAGACATTGAGAGAACAG
This sequence comes from Budorcas taxicolor, assembly GCF_023091745.1. Classification (NCBI taxonomy): domain Eukaryota; kingdom Metazoa; phylum Chordata; class Mammalia; order Artiodactyla; family Bovidae; genus Budorcas; species Budorcas taxicolor. The sequence goes on along the minus strand of NC_068924.1, from coordinate 81,518,147 downwards.
AATGAAAAAGCTTTGCTAAATGAGGCTTAAAAGTGATTTACTGTAAAGAAAACTTCTTAAAAAAGTTGAAACAGAAGTATAGAAAAGATATACATGAGTAAGAATTAGTCTCAGTTCAGTTCAGTCGCTCAGTCGTGTCCGACTCTTTGCGACCCCATGAATCGCAGCATGCCAGGCCTCCCTGTCCATCACCAACTCCCGGAGTTCACTCAGAACTCATGTCCATCGAGTTGGTGATCCCATCCAGCCATCTCATCCTCTGTCATCCCCTTCTCCTCCTGCCCCCAATCCCTCCCAGCATCAGTCTTTTCCAGTGAGTCAGCTCTTCGCATGAGGTGGCCAAAGGACTGGAGTTTCAGCTTTAGCATCATTCCTTCCAAAGAAATCCCAGGATGGATCTCCTTCAGAATGGACTGGTTGGATCTCCTTGCAGTCCAAGGGACCCTCAAGAGTCTTCTCCAACACCACAGCTCAAAAGCATCAATTCTTTGGTGCTCAGCCTTCTTCACAGTCCAACTCTCACATCCATACATGACCACAGGGAAAACCATAGCCTTGACTAGATGGACCTTAGTCGGCAAAGTAATGTCTCTGCTTTTGAATATGCTACCTAGGTTGGTCATAACTTTTCTTCCAAGGAGTAAACGTCTTTTAAATTCATGGCTGCAGTCACCATCTGCAGTGATTTTGGAGCCCAAAAATATAAAGTCTGACACTGTTTCTACTGTTTCCCCATCTATTTCCCATGAAGTGATGGGACCAGATGCCATGATCTTCGTTTTCTGAATGTTGAGCTTTAAGCCAACTTTTTCACTCTCCTCTTTCACTTTCATCAAGAGGCTTTTTAGCTGTGTCTAGCACTCTTAAAAAGCAAGCAAAATGGATTTTAAGGCAAAGAAAACCCCACACAAATAGAGGTTGAGAGGCTTCAAGTAGGAATAAAAGGAATGAAGCCTCAAGAGGATGTGATAATCACGGCGTTGCAGGTTCTGAATACACAGCTTCAGGGAGAAGGTTACTGAACCAGAGGGGGAAAGGGTCCATCCACAGCCACAGTGGAGAGTTAAAATACTTCTCTACAAGACAAAGACAACAACAGCAAAAAAAAAAAAAAAAAAAAAAAAGGTAAGAACATAGATTTGAACAAGACAGTTGAAAGACTGAATCTAATAAATACATGGAAAGCGCAGTGGCTGACTGTGCAGAACACACAGTTAGCACGCAAACGCGAGGTGCGTAAATCTCAACCAGCGCCAAAAATCCCCATCTCTTAGTCTGTGATCCCAGGGCAAATGCAACTAAATTGGAAGTTTATATAGAGAAGATTAATAAATATACAAGCTAGTTCTTTGAAAAGACTTAAAGTCTACATAAGATTCAGGGGAAAAAAGCCCCCAAAACTCTGGGACTTCCAAGAAAGAACTTTTAAAGTCCCAATCAATCTGAACGAATAAAGGAAAGGGAAAAAGAGTATAGCATAAAACAGGAAACACTTTAGAGCAGAAAAGTGAAAGTCGCTCAGTGCTGGCCCACTCTGTCACCCCATGGACTATACCATCCACAGAATTCTCCAGGCCATCAAACCCAGGTCTCCCGCATTGCAGAATCTTCACCAGCTGAGCTATGGGGGAAGCCCTTTAGAGACATGAATTAAATAATAACTATTCAAGAGAGTTATACTGTCCCTAAAACCTTTACCACACAACCACAAAAGATAGTAGTCAAGAGTTTGACAAGTGAACTTCAAGAAACATTCAAGGTAAAAATACTTCTTTTGCAAAATATTTTCAGTGAATAAAAAAAGAAGATAAAGTCAGCTCACAAGTGTATTGTAAGATTGATTTAGAAACTGAGCAAGACACTCAGAAATAAAATTTTAAGTCAAGTTTAGTTATCATCATAAAGGTACATCTCTGAAATAAAACACTAGCACTCCAGTTCAGCAATCTGCCTGTGGGTGCCCACAGCTGCACATCTCATAACCAAGCAGAATTCATCCCAGAGCCGTGGATGGCTAAATATCAGGAAATAAACTTTTCAGTGTAATTTACTGCTTTAACGCACTTTCCTGGTGGCTCAGACGCTAAAGCATCTGGCTGCACTGCAGGAGACCTGGGTTTGATCCCTGGGTCAGGAAAATCCCTGGAGAAGGGAATGGCAACCCACTCCAGTATTCTTGCCTGGAGAAGCCCATGGACAGAGGAGCCTGGGGCGGCTACAGTCCACGGGGTCCCATAGAGTCGCACAGGACCGAGCAGCTTATCACTACTGCTTTAGCAGAAGAGTGAAGAAAAACCGTCTCATCCCTTCAGTACATGCAGAAAGACCTCAGCAGAACTCAGTAATACTTTGTGGTTAACGTCTCTGCACATGAGATGAGCCAGTTACCAAATGACGGCTCCCAGCCTCCAGTCCCCGGTGCCGGGCAGGTTGGTGCTGACCAGCCCTGGCCCTCAGTGAGTGTGATGCTTAGCTCTGCCACCAGGGGGCGGTGGGGACACTCGGGTGCAAAGGGCTTCTGCTCTGAGTCCAGCTGGGAGTCAGTGGTATGGGGATAGCCAGTGGTCCCTGCTTCATCCAAACTTCAGTGCGGTCTAAGCGTCAATCGAAACGACTAGTGGAGGCTTAACCCAGGAAGGCAAGCGGACGGAAACCTTTTGGAATGAACGTAACCAGCGCAGGGACCGATGTAGACGTTAAATTACCGCGCCCCCGGGTGTCTGCTACCACGTTTCTGCTCTTTCCTCTACGTATGGCAAGCCCTAGATTCTCGGGACTGCCCTCACTTTTTCTTGACATTACCAAACAAAACCCCAAAGCCTGACCATGGAAACAACAGACCTTTCTGATTGCTGGTGACATACGTCTCATCAAGAAGCAGAAAAATAAAGTTTAGCACTGGGGCCAGTGGTTAAGACGCTGGGCTTCTGATGCAGGGAGCACAGGGTCAGGTCTGGCTGGGGCACTGAGATCCCACATGCCGCAGAGCAGGGCCAAGAAAAGATACTTTTAATTAAATAAGTAAAAATAAAGTTGAATAGCTATTTAGGGATCGCTGACCTAAATAACCTACAATAATCATTCAGTTACTCCCTGTTCCAACAATTAGAAGATTTAGGTCGAGGGTAATGATGTTTAAGAACATAATATAGGAAATGAATTTAGGTTACTGTCACTTTGAAGAGATAAGAAAACCAGAAACTCTGCTTCATAAAATGATGAAATACCCTGCCAAGGGCACTTGGACTTGATAACAAAACCTCACAGGGAGGGGTGCTAAGCTCCAGGCAGGTAACCCAGCTGCCCAAGCCGAGTCCAGTCCTGAGGGGCTGCGGGCCCTGGGGCCTGCCTGACCCTCCAGCAGGCCCTTCAAGGCCACCGTCGACGATCCCCGCCCCGGGCCCCTCTTCCCAGGGCAGGGAACACGGGCCCGAGTTCTGGGGGAGGGGCTCTGGGCTCTGGGCTCCGGGCGGGTGGCTCCACGGGAGGGCCTCCCTGCTGGCCAGACCCTGGCGCGTGTTCCTGGAGCTCCTGTGCGTCCGTTCCGGCCACGTCCACAGACTTTCCCTCTTGGACTCACTGTCACCCCAACACCATCAGCTCCTGCTTCCCTCAGCTTCAAGACGTCTGTGGAAACGGTCCCTTATGAAGGGACCACCACTGTTCCTCTTTCAAATATGGCTTTTACTTGGGACGTGGCTTTTTCTCCACCAGCCAGGTGCTTGCAGGCAGGAACCTCTGCTCCACTGCCTCAGAGGCAGCCTCGCTCCCCTGAGGGCTGTGGCAGGTCACTGGGCAAAACTGACCCTGGAACCCGGCTGGCAGAGCCCCCAGGGTAGGGGACCGTATATCCACAGTTGTCAGGACCACGTAAGGCCCCGAAGACGCTTAGAAATCCCACCGTCGTCAGCACACCTTAACCACATCCCCCCTCGACACACAGTCAAGGTAAACGCCACACTGACTGAACCGGGCTCGCTTTTCTTTATGACGCCACCATTGGGTGCATACACGCACCGGCACTATGACAGGCCTTTTCCTAACACGCGCCCTTAAGAGGCAAACTGCCCTGCGTCGGGAAGATCCCCTGGAGAAGGAAACGGCAGCCCACTCCAGGACTCTTGCCTGGAGAATCCCAGGGACAGAGGAGCCTGGGGGGCCACAGCCCACGGGGTCGAAAGAGCCAGACACGACTGAGCAGCCCACTCATTCCTCCCAGTGCTCATTTCACAGACGCGCAAACGTGTGAAAACAACGTGCGTTTAGAGGGGAAGGGACAGTTGAGCACTTTGGGAAGGTCAGGTACAGGCTGCTGTGTTTAAAATGGATACCCAACGGGGACCTGCTCTACAGCACAGGGTACTCGGCCAACTCATGCGGCAGCCTGGATGGGAGGAGGGTTTGGGGGAGCAAGGACACGTGGATATGTATGGCCGAGTCCCTTCACCGAAACTATCACAACGTTGTTACCAGCCATACCCCGATGCAAAATGGTTTTGGTGTTTAAAAACAACAAGCCTTTACCTAGAAGTCTACGTTGAGCGTCTGTCATAAAGCAGCTCTCCTAAGGAGCCCGGGGCCCTCCTACTGGGAAGGCTCCTGAGCGAAGCCTGCCTCTTACCCTGTTCCCCGCGACCCCACCCGCGGACGGACCACGGCACTCTAAGCACACGGCTGAGGGGCACGAGCCGTGAACGGCACGCCCGGGACCCGGCATCGCGGGCTCCGGCCCCCGCATCCGAGGCCCGCGCGGCGCTCACGCACCGGGCCCCGCATCCGAGGCCCGCGCGGCGCTCACGTGGTGACGGTGTTGAAGCCGCAGGCCCGCAGCTTGAGCAGCCGGTCTCTCCAGGAGGCCCGTGGCACTCGGAAGTAGTGTATGGAGCCCCCGAGGAGGAGGAACTCGTGGCCCTCCAGCGTGAAGTAGGGGTTGCGCCCGGCTTGCTCCTCAGTCTGAATCCCCCACGAGCGGTTCTGCAGCTCGCGGGGCGTCAGGTGCGACCAGTCGAACCTGCCGGGGGCCCAGAGGAAGAGGTGGCGGCGGGCAGAGCGAGGCTTTGGGGCCCCGCGCGGAGAGAAGGCGCGGGGCTCAGGCGCGGCCGCAGTTTCAGCCCAGAACGGAGGAGGGGCCCCCTGCTCAGGCAGACCTGCGCGGGCTCGGATGCAGCTTTCCGTGTTCGAATATAAAGTTATTTCTGTGTTTCGCCGGAGGAGCAAAACCCGATGAGGCAAATGGCAGGAAAAGGACGCACAGGACTCTTCTCCAGGAGAGACGGGGGCTGAAAGGACAAGGAGACCGCCCGTGACCCCGGCAGGCGAGGGAGGCCGAGGGACCCGGGAGCCGCGCCGGGCGGCCGGGCGGCCCGAGCGGCCCCGTGCTGAACTGGGGCCGCCGGGGCTGCCCCGCCGCCCGCCTCATTCTGCTCTGAGGGCTGCCTGTGGACTTTGCCTCCTAGAGGCCTGCGGCCACGAACAGGGCAGGAGGGGCACCGGGCGGGGTCCCGGGGACGTGGAGGAGGGGACGGGGCCGCCCTTCTTCCCGGGGTGCTGGGCCGAGGCGGGCTTGGCCGGGGCAGAAGCCGCGCTGGGGGACTGCCGCCCCGGGCAGATCTGGGGACCGCGAGGCCGCCCGCCCCGGGCGAGGGCCCCAGGCTGACCGCGGCAGACGGCGGGAGGCCTCGGAGGCTCCGGGGCGAGGACGGGGAGAGGCGAGGGGGCCTCAGGGAGCCCGCGCCTGGAAGGCCCACGGGCCGAGGGGATGGGGGTCCTTCACCTGGAGCGCGGCGGGGAGCCCATCCCCGCGAGGGGAGGCGTCCAGGTCCCCCGACGCCGGGACGAAGCGGAGGGAGCAGCGGGTCGGAGGCCTCTGCGCGCAGACGCTTTCCAGCTGCGGGAAGGAACCGGAGGGTTAGCTTGAGTTCCCGGGACCGAAGGGCGCGAGAAGAACCCGAGGGCGGAAGCGCAGGGCAGGCGGTCAGCGCGCCCCGTGGCCCAAGGTCCACTACGGAGACGCTCAGCAAGGAGGCCACCGGGCGCGAGGGCTCCCCATCCCGCCGCAGGAGACGGAGAGAGTCACGGGGCGGGGTACAGAGGGACGCCGGTGGACGGAGAGTCCGTCCAGTGTCCGCAGCGAAGGCGGGGGCACCGCGGAGGCCTCGTTGCTGGGCACCAGGGGCGTCGCGGCGTCTCCTGCCGGAGGCTGCCGGCGGACCTTCAAGCCGGGTATCCGTTCTGCGGGGACTGCCTGGTGCAAGGCGGAGGCGAGGTGAGAGACAGGTCATCGAGGAGCCGGGGGTCCCAGGAGGAGCACCCGAGCCCTTCTCCTGGTCCCTACGCTCTGCGAGGACATGGAGGGATTTTAGGAGAATTTCCAGGTGAAATGGGGAACTTCTGGTAATTGACTGATGAAGCAGGTGCTTCAGAGAGAGGAGGCGGACGGCTCCCGCGCTGGCAGCCCAGGCGAGCCGGGTAGTCAGTGGGGATGTCTCCTGAGACCAGGAACGCAGGTCTGGGTAGAGATTTGAACACGCTGAGCCCTGTCTGGAACACCTGGACCTGAAGTCCTGGGATGAAAAATCTCTTTTCAGAGACTGGAAAATCAGACAGTCCTTGGCCTTTTCTCCCTGAAGCCCTTTGCTTTTCCTCTGCCACTGGAAGGAGCAGAGCCCATGGCACCAGGTCGAAATTAAGACCAGAGTTTTCCGTGAGCATGTGGGTGTTTGTTACTCTTGCCTGGCTCATCACAGGTACGTGTCCATCCTTGAGACCCGACCTCCCTGAGAATTTTGTACAATGTCCCTCTTTCTCTCATTCTTAGGTTGGATGCTAGGGGCTGCCTTGACTTTCCACTCCTTAAACACAGAAGCGCAATGTTCCATTTATTTGAATATACCTTGTTTTATAAATCTGGTTTTACAGCCACAAAACTGTATTCTTTTTTATCAAGATTGTAAAACTATTCTAGGGCCAATTTAGAAAAAGCTTGTCTATTTCTACCAAAGGCCATGCTGACATTTTGATGGGAACTGTGTTAGACTTTCCCCCTCCGTGAGGAAGATTTAGCAGCCTCACTGTGTTGAGTCTTCAAATCTGTGAACCTGCTGTTTCTGAATTCATTTCGGTCTGCTATCACTTTGGGGGGTTCCCTCATAGCTCAGATGGTAAGGAATCCACCCGCAATGTGGGAGACCTGAGTTCAATCCCTGGGTTGGGAAGATTCCAGTATTCTGGCCTGGAGAATCCCATGGACTGTATGTATAGTCCATGGGGTCAAAAACAGTTGGACACGACTAAGCAACTTTCACTTTTTTGATCAGCGTTCTCTGTTTTTTCCATGCATAGTTTTTAGTTGTATACCTCGGCGTTTCATTTTCTTTTGAGCTATTTTAAAGTCACTATTTGTTTCTGGTGGTGCTGGGCCTTTGTTGCTGCACAGACTCCCCTCTGCTTGCAGTGTGAGGGGGCTGCTCTCCGGCCGCGGTGTGCAGACTTCTCATTGCCGTGGTTCTCTTGTTGGGGCGCATGGGCTCTGGGGCCTTCGGGCTTCAGGACTCGGGGCTCCCGGGTATAGTTGCTTCAGGGCACGTGGGATCTTCCCTGACCTGGGCCTGGACCCATATCCTCTGCACTGGCAGGTGGATTCTTTAGCACTGAGCCCCCAGGGAAGCCCCTCTTTTGAGCTATTTTAAATGGCTTGGTATTTTCAAGTTCAGTCTCAACAAGTTCATGGTTAGCATAGAGAAATGCAGCCGGACATCTTGTGTGGATCTGGTATTCTGTGACCTTGGTATTCTCTCTCATTAATTCTACACAGTTGTTTTGAAACCCAGTTCCACGGGACTTTCTAAAGAAGCGGTTATGTTGGGAATTCCCTGGTGGCCCAGTGGTCAGGACCCGGTGCTTTCACTGCCAAGGTCCCACAAGACACATGGCCCAATAATAATAATAATAATAATAATAATAATAATTAAATAAATAGAAGAATCTGGGATAGAAGAAGCAGAGCTGAAAATTGAGGGAAAAAAATCTTTTAAAACAGAAAGTCACGTTATCTGAAAATACAGGGTTTTTTTTTCTTTCCAATCGCTCCAATGTCTTATTAATTCTTCTTATCCCATTGTGGTAGCTGGAGTTCCCAGTACTATCTTGAATAAGAGTGGTGAGAACCATCCTTACCTGTTTCCAGGTTTCGGGTAGCAAGCAGTTGTTTACCACTAAGTGTAATGCTAAGTGTAGGTGGGTTTGTATACATTGTTTATCAATTTGAAGTGGTTTCCTTATAGCCCTCTGTTAGAGGGCACTCTAACAGAGCAAGTTGGTGACACTCGTCGAAAATACAGCAACACTTCTGCTCGGAAACATCTGACCTTCAGAGTAAGAGGGGTAAACAGGGGTCAACCAGGGAAGTGTGGCTGAGAAGCTGCCTGCGGTCCAGGAAGACACCACACGCTTAGAACAAGCCCACGCTCCGGAGCCCAAGCACCCTGGAGCCCGTGCTTCGCACCAAGAGAAGCCAGGGCCCACAGCTAGGGGCAGACGCTGCTCCCTGCAACCAGAGGAAGCCCGTGGGCAGCAGCAAAGGCCCAGCTCAGCCAAAAGCGAAAGACAAGATGACTCAAAAAAAAAGGGCGGGGAGGGCGGATAAAAATGACTACAGTCTGTCGGGCCAATGCCTGAGAGGTTTTGCTTCCAAACTCGCTCGCACTGATCCAGCTTTGCTGCCAAATAATTTTAGAAGACACTTCAGGCTTTAGTGTTTATGGGCGTAGAGATTACAGAGAAGGGGTTGCATGCGTGTAAGTGTTAGCTTTCTTCCTGGAACGTGCATGGCTCTAGTTTCAAGAGGCCAAATGGACAGATCCTCCAATCTTGCCCCCTGAGCCGAGCACCGGGAATAGTCGAGGACAGACTCCACGTGAAGCAGCTAAGCAGAGAAGTAAACTCAAAAGCAAGGGGAAGCAATGCCCAGCGGCCCAGAGATCAAGACCCCCAGCAGACCGAAGTGTGTGGATCATGCTCAAGGGGAGGCCGCTTAGAACGGCCGCGGGGAGGGCCTGGGCCTCTAATGAAGGAGAGAGCTGTGGAGAAAGGGCGGAGCCCCGGGCCGGGGGTCGGAAGGGGTGCCGGGCCGGGTCGCAGCCTCTGGGGGGGCCCTTGGGCCCGGGGTGGGGGCCGGGGTCGTGGCCTCCCTGTCGCGCTGGCCCGCAGAGGATTCCTGCACTGGCTGTCTGTATTAGACAGTAAGTCCCCGACCGACGCACCCTCCAGCTTTGAGTTTCCGCAGGTGGAAACCCGCGTGTGCACGTCCAGCCCGGTGAGTGAGTCCCCGTGCCTGGTGTCTGTCGTCCTTGCGCGCGCCCTCTATCGTGGCTGTGCGGTTGTGCTTTACGCCCAGTGCCCTGTAGAGGGCGGGAGCACACACCACGTGGGCCACTGGGTACTGGCGCACAGTAGGGGTTAAAGGGAACAAACTTACAAGAGGGAAGTAGCCAATTTGCACAACCCCCAAATTCTGACCACCCCGGGGCTTCAGCCAGGGGCTCAGTGTGCGCCCCGGCCCAACCTGGCAGGGCCCATGTACTTACAGGGCCCCGGGTCGGAAGCAGCTCTGAGTCCACGTACGGAGGTTCCCTGTTTGAAGAAGTGACCGTCTCAGGAAAAGCTCCGCTGGCTCTCAGCTGAGCTGAACCGACCGCTCGTGCGGAGGCCGTCTGCGCTCAGCCCGCCGAGGCGAGGCGGCCGGAGCCTCCGGGCCACCCAGTCCCCTGGGTCAGCACACTGCCAGGCCCCAGGACTCACCAACCGTGCCAGCGCTCCCCACCTGCCTGACTGATGTGCAGGACGGTGATCCCGCCGAGAGTCAGGCGTCTGGTCTGGGACGCATGGACGTGACGAGGAGTTCCCGTGATGGGTCACTGCCTGGGACGCCGGTGGAGGCTGCCTGGGGCTGTCTGGCCCAGACGTACTGGAGGAGGGCGCGTTTCTCAGTCCGCATCGGCCCCCTCCCACCTTCCATCCTCTGCCTTCGCTTGCTCAACGGCCTGAGACTGATGTCCCCCCTGGGGCTGCACCAGTCTACCTGCCTGCGTGTGTGTGCGCCAACCACCTGCCTGCTTCCCGAGCAGTGAGCTCCACAGTTGCTCCGCTGTCATTCCAAGGCACCTCCAACAGGGGCGGCCGGGGGCTGCCCAGGGCAGTCAGCGTCCAAGGCGCTCCAGGTGTCTTGGCACCAGCCACGGCCTGCAGCGTCCGGTCCCGGGTGGTGGGTGAAATGCGGGTCCCGGCCCACTGGGGGGGTAAGTGTGCCAGGCTGCGCTCTTCAGCAGGAGCAGCCTGGGGGGTCAGCCCCCTGCGAAGGCCGGTGGCACAGCCGCGCCGCCCCAGTGGGCCCGCCCGCTTCCGCTTGAGCTGTTTCCCCTGTGAACCAGGCATCTTTTCAGGTGCTGAGTCTCATGGGCAGCACCCCAGCCCAGTAATTTACTGCCTGTGTGTGTGCTGAGTTGCTCAGTCATGTCCAACTCTTTATGACCCCACGGACCGTAGCCCTCCAGGCTCCTCTGTCCATGGGATTCTCCAGGCCAGAATACTGGAGTGGGTCACCATTTCCTTCTTCAGGGTTTCTTCCCGACCCAGGGACTGAACTCAGGTCTCCTGCATTGGCAGATGGTTTCTTAACCACCGAGCCCCCAGTGAAGACCCAGTGATATCTTAGGCAAAGGTATTAATCATCTGAGAGTGGGGAGAAAGCCCGCTGTGTGTGAAGTGATGCTGGTCTTTGCAGCCCAGGAAAGCTCATAGCAGGAGGCGTCATTTTCATGTCATGATGGAACTCTTTGGAATTTCTCTCATAACACTGAGATTTCATTACAAGAGGACCTTTATCAGGACGAGAATGCTGGATCAGATACTCAGGACTTTCCTCACTATGAGGCAACCTGTTTTCCATCGTCTCTCAGAAAAAAGGCACAGTCTTCACAGCTGAGCGCACGGGGACAATGAGCGGAGGAGTGCATGGTCAGAGTGCAACGGGCCCCGAAGCGGAAAAGCTCATCGCTGAGCCGTGTCCTGCTCTTTGGGACCCCAAGGACTGTAGCCTGCCAGACTCCTCCGTCCATGGGATCCTCCCGGAAGGAATACTGGAGTGGGTTGCCATGCCCTTCTCCAGGGCATCTTCCCGACCCAGGGACTGAACTTGGGTCTCCTGCACTGCAGGCAGGTTCTTGACCATCTGAGCCACCAGGGAGCCCCAACAGGCCCTGAGGTGGCCGGCAATAGTCATTCTGTGAGATCGGTCTACTCTCTTCTGGATGACTTCCAAGGCTGCTGGTTGCAGGAGTCCGCTGAGAGTTGGCATCTGTCTAGCTAGCTGGCTGATAGGGGGTTTATTGTTTTTAAATGAATTAAGCAATGGGTATTTACAATTTTTAAAAAACTTCACACCTCCATGATGCTGTGTGTCTGTCAAGACACCCCAGACGACTCCAAGGCCGACCGTGCCCTAGGGCCTGAGATGGTTCTCGGGTTTTGGTGTTTACATCCGGCATGCTGGTGAGCAAAGTCCGAGTTACCCTGAAAGCGTGGGCGGCTGTGTCCTGTCGGCTCCGCGGGTGACCTGCTGCACGCCTGTGGTAAAGAGCCCCTGCCTTCACGGCAGCAGCAACAGATACTTTGCTGGCTCTGGACATGCCCGGGCCTGTTGTTGGACGTCATCCCTCCTTCCCAGAAGGTCCCAGTTGCCTCTTCCTTTCCATGGGTTTCAGGAGCAGCATAACAAGAGAAAACGCCCTGCTTTGAGCTGAGAGACCCTTTGCACACGGCCGAGACAGAATCCAGACATGTCCGACTCCCAGAGGCCGGTGGTCTGTCCCGGGTTCCCGACGAGTCTGCCCCGGGTCCCCGATGAGTCTGCCCCCTGCCCTCTGCTGCTCTGCGCAGAGTTGCGTCTGCTCACCCCCGGGAACAGCCATGAATGTGATTTCTGTTATGCACCGAGCCCGTATCTCCGAACCAACAGAGAGAGCAAGTCCACCACAGTAATGCAAAGGCAAGAAGGGAGTTTATTTCTAGCGCGCTAGGGCCCAAGTCTCTTCCAGCAGAGTGGAATCCGACAAGAGCCCTGAACAAAGGAGTATGGCGGCTTATATACAGGCAGTTCTTTGTCTCAGTTACAGGAGTAGCTGGCGTTACATGATTGGCCAGGCAGGATGAGCGCATGTCCTGTCTCTTTCTGGTAAACATGACTCAGGTCCTAGAGCCCGTAGTTTGGTCCCTAACAATTTCAGAGGGTGGTGCTCCGACGGTTGGGGGACAAACAGACCCACCAGCCCTGTCCCCAGAACGCCACATGCTCTCAGCCCAGTTCCACGATCTCTTTAGCGTCGGCAGGCGACCACCCAGGGGTCGGCTCTCCCGGGGCTGTGGGCACGCTGGGGACCGTGACCAAGCCACCCGTGGGGCTTTGGGAGGCGGGGAGCCCACGGTCACTGTGTGCACCCGCAAGGGCAGTCACGGGCTGGGGTGGAGACCCGGGCCTCCCCGAAGGACAGCAACCCTCGGCCCGCCCTCAAGCTGATGAGCATTGTCTTCCCCCAGGTGGGCTGCCGAAACGAGCGCAAGTCCATCTGCGGTCGGCACCTGAGTAGGGAAACTTGTTTCAAAGTGGGGAGCCAGGGGAGGGCTCCCCCTGATAGAAACCGGCTGAGCTTCTCAAGTTGCAGCGGGGTCTCCCCTCCCCTGGGGCTCTTCTGGCAGGGGCGGGAGCGGGCAGCCCCCTGTGAACACGCCCTGGAGATGCAGGGACCTGCACGTGGGCCCACGGAGGCCACATTTCCCTGCCAGGGCCCGCCTCCCAGCCTGCCCCGGGAGCCTGGAAGCCAGGGCCCCTGAGATGCAAGCAGCGTGGAGTCACCTTGCCGAGGTTTTTGGCACAATCTAGGTGGGGATGTTGGATGCCTCTCCATTCCGCTTGCCGCAGTGACTCCGCCACGCCTAACGCTGAGAGGGATCCCAAAGACCCAACAATCGAAGAAAGCCGCCCGCCGACCCTATGACTCACACGGGCAGAGGACGGCCGCGCGTGTGTTTTGTTCACAAGTTACCGGTTTTCTGTGCAAGGCGCTGCCCTTGGTTATGGATGGGAAACAGCACTGAAGGGCCCCAGAGGCCTCTTCCTGCAGATCCGAGGCTTGGGGAGAGGTCTCGGCTGGCCGGAGCGCAGCCACCGTGCCCAGAAAGGCCCATGATGAGGGAAGCAGGCCTGACGCCGATGGCGGTGTCCACGCCGGCTGTCACCCCAGGGGTGGGGTTCTCCTGGCACCCGGTGAGCAGACGCCAAGCGAGCAGCCTGACAACCTGGGGGGCACAGGGCACCCACCCCTCAGCCACGAGGCTGGGAGGAGGGCTGTGCGGGCCGAGGTCATGCACGCGGAGGGCTGGGTGGGTGGGGGGACGGCCTCAGTCCAGCAACACCTGAGGACCTGGAAGGTGCCCGCATTCTGGGGGTGTGGCCCAGTGCCCACCCGGGCCCTCTGGGGGTCTGTGCTGCACACCTGGGGGGGCCCATGGCGGGAGCAGCACGTCTGACCATCTCGCGGGGGTCACACGCCTGCACTTCCTGAGAGCGTGGGCGATGAGGGCAGCGCCCCCGACCACCTGGTCCACACCAGGCCGTTGCCTGGACACGGAGGGTGCCGGCCGAGCACTTGCGACCCTGACTGGTCGACTGGGGCGGCGAGTGTAGCCCCCGACCTGGCCCAACCGCGGCCACTCAGCCCACGGCTCGGAGCTCCTCAGCTGCCCGCTGCATGGTGCCCGTGCACCTCGCGGGGAGCCCCTTTCCGCAGGGCCCGTCTGCACTGGAATCTGCAGGCCTGCCCTGCCGGGCACCAGGCTGCCCCACCCAACTGTGGAGATGCCCCTGGTGCTCCCCACTGTGGCTCAGAGCAAGGCGTGTGCCCCAGGGGGACCCGGAGCAGGAGAGGAATCCACCGGTGCTGGAAGTCAGGGGCCAGGGGAGGGGCGTGGAGTGGGATGGGGGCAGGGGGATGGGAGGGGGGCTGGGGAAGGGGGAGGGAAGGGAGGGGCGCTGGGGAAGGGGTGGGGGAGGGGCTCCGCTCGGGACCAGGCCACTTGGAGTCTTGAGCCTCCAGAAAGCAAGGTTTCCACAGGAGTGTGGAAAAGCAATGATGTATGGAATGAGACTTGGGAAGTCAAGGGAAAAGCTTTCTTCACACTGAAAATAAGAAATGCGCATGAACTGCCTGCCAATCCCTCACTGAGAGCTCGTGTTTTATTCGATTTCTCGGGGGACACCTCTTGTTCCAGATCGGCACTTGCGGGGTCGAGTGCACCGAGCACCTCTTCACCACTGTCCTCAGGGGTCAGCAGCTTTTCCTGCGGAAGCACGACAGAGGGCCGGCTGCGGTCAGCTAGCTGTGTTTATTGTGCTGCTGTGACAGGGAAGCTGACCTACGCCAAAGGCGGAGTGGGCCGGCTGGCGGGGAAGCAGACGGCAGACCCGGTGCAACACGGCTTCACGGAGCCTCTGGGGTGGTCCCGGCGACTAGGTGGGCCTGGAGGACTGGCAGGCACTCAGGGCTCTGAGACGGCTCGGCTCAGCCACACCTCCGTTGCGTCAGAGGAAGGGTGGGCAGTGTGACTTAGCTCTCAGTACCCTGAGGAGGAGGGGCGGGTGGTGATTTAGCTCTCAGTACCCTGAGGAGGAGGGGCGGGTGGTGTGACTTAGCTCTCAGTACCCTGAAGACGAGGGGCGGGTGGTGTGACTTAGCTCTCAGTACCCTGAGGAAGAGGTGGGGGTGGCATGACTTAGCTCTCAGTACCCTAAGGGGGAGGGGCGTGGTCTCCCTTAGCCCCAGCCTGCCCTGGGGGAGCGGGTGGAGGAAGCAACCCGCCTCACAGGCCCCGAGGAGGAGGCCGCTCCGCACTGGGGTCCGGGCCCCACTCCCACCGAAGCCGCGAGGCGGGCGCGGTCAGCTCGGGCGTTCTGGCTGGAACGCACACCCCCTGCCCGGTGACGCCCAGGAAGGGCCCAGGGGCCACGGCAGCAGGAGACACAGCAGACGCGGCCGTGAGAACCTCGGAGAGGCCGGCAGGGCTGGTGCTGGGGCGGGTAGTGCGTGACCGGGACCGGGAAGCGCGCGCAGACGCCTCGGGAGGCTGCGAGCTGCCGGAGCCGCTTACGGGGAGGAAGCCGCTTACCCAGCTGGGAGGCGTTGGTGAAGCAGATGAGCAGGGTGGACTTGAGCTCCTCAAACACGACGATCTGCGGAGAGGCAGGGGTGCCCCTGAGACACACGCTCGGCCGAGGCCGCTCGGCCGAGGCCGCGCGGGGCGAGGCGAGCGCGGCCTGGGGTGGGGAGAGGTGCAGAGCAGGAGGTCACCTCATTTAACCCGGGCTTGAGCCAGGGTCCCGGGACGTAAAGCGTTTCCTGGGGCCCGAGGTTCCAGTAGCGCCCCAGGTTCTGTCCGTTGATGAAGACCACTCCTTTTGTCCAGCCCTGGAAGACATTGAAGCAGAGTTGCAAGACACACACACACACACACACACACACACACACACACACACACACACATCCCGATGCAGACTGCAACCACAGCCACACTCAGCGCGCAGGCCCAGCTGCGGCCCTCAAGGGGCAGTGACCTGGAGAGTCTGCGCTGCTGCCCCCAGCCCTGGCTCCCGCTCTGGGCCCCCAGGAGGGAGGCCCTGGGTTCCCACTCACCTTCCATGTGCACCCACCTCAGGGACAGGTACTGCCGTGTCCCCACCACGTCCCCACTGCCGCTCCCCCCAGGACACAGGGCAGCAGGCAGCTTGGGCATGTTTTTTTGGCCTCCCTCCCCATCCTGAGTCAACGCCAGGAAGGGGCAGCCCCTGGATGGCCGTGGGGTGGCGGAGGTCTCCTGGGACGGAAGCTTGGCTGGGGACACAGCCGGGAAGAACACCACTCACCTGCAGGCTCATGAAGGTGTCCTTGGGTTGACTGCCGACTCTCAGGTGGGCAAGGAAGAATGCAGGGCCTTCAGTGTGGAGAAAGCTGGGCTTCCAGATGTTGGGAAGTTTCCTAGGGAGAGTCAGACCAGTAGACAGGTTACATGGTCCTTGACAGCATGTCAGCTGAGCCTTCGGACGGCTGTCTCCTCCCTGCTGAGCCCAGTGTCCCCTCCCGTGGCCCATCCGGGGCCCACAACGCAGCAATGAAAGAGCAGACCAGGGCTGCAGAGTGGGGGCAGTGACCACTCTGCCCTGGACAACCAGGAGACGTGGGGTCACTCCTTCAGTGCTCTGGGTCTCTGCCTCATGTGTGAACACAAACAGGTCTGGCTGGCTGGCCTCTGGTCTCCGCATCTGCGGTCAGGCACCTGGAGCCAGTGGTCGGGCACCCACCTCCGTATGAATTTATTCTGCATCTCCAGGCTGTAGATTTTAAATTTTCTCAGTGGAGAACCGTTTAGATAGATGTTCCCAGTAAGACCTGCAGAAGAGGGAGAGAGGACACTGAGGCAGGGAAGCTACAGAGAAGTGCCCCGAACCCCTGAAGGAGGGTGGAGGAGGCCAGGGGAGGACGGGGAGGACGGAGGATGCCAGGGGAGGACGGGGAGGACGGAGGATGCCAGGGGAGGATGGGGAGGACGGGGAAGACGGAGGATGCCAGGGGAGGACAGGGAGGATGGAGGAGGATGGGGAGGATGGAGGAGGCCGGGGAGGATGGAGGATGCCAGGGGAGGATGGGGAGGACGGGGAGGATGGAGGAGGCCGGGGGACGGGGAAGACGGAGGAGGATGGGGAGGACGGGGAGGACGGAGGAGGCCGGGGAGGACGGGGAGGACGGAGGAGGCCAGGGAGGATGGGGAGGACAGAGGAGGCCAGGGAGGATGGGGAGGACGGAGGAGGATGGGGAGGACGGAGAGGACGGAGGATGCCAGGGGAGGACGGGGAGGACGGAGGAGGACGGAGGATGCCAGGGGAGGATGGAGGAGGCCGGTGAAGGACGGAGAGGGTGGAGGAGGCCAGGGAGGATGGGGACACTGGAGGAGGCCAGGGAGGACGGAGGAGGACAGAGGAGACCGGGGGGGAATGGGGAGGACAGAGGAGGATGGGGAGGATGGAGGAGGCTGGGGGAGGATAGGGAGGACGGAGGAGGATGGGGAGGATGGAGGAGGCCAGGGAGGATGGAGGAGGCCAGAGGACGGGGAGGGTGGAGGAGGCCAGGGAGGATGGGGAGGACAGAGGAGGCCAGGGAGGATGGGGAGGACGGAGGAGGATGGGGAGGACGGGGAGGATGGAGGATGCCAGGGGAGGATGGAGGAGGCCGGTGAAGGACGGAGAGGGTGGAGGAGGCCAGGGAGGATGGGGACACTGGAGGAGGCCAGGGAGGACGGAGGAGGACAGAGGAGGCCGGGGGGGATGGGGAGGACAGAGGAGGATGGGGAGGATGGAGGAGGCCAGGGAGGATGGAGGAGGCCAGAGGACGGGGAGGGTGGAGGAGGCTGGGGAGGATGGGGAGGACAGAGGAAGATGGAGGAGGCCGGGGGGGTATGGGGAGGATGGAGGAGGATGGGGAGGACAGAGGAGGATGGGGAGGACAGAGGAGGCCAGGGAGGATGGGGAGGACGGAGGAGACCAGGACACAGGCATGGGCCCCAGGGAGGGACCATCAGCACTCCCAGGGCAGCACTCAGCCCACTCTGCTCTCCGAGGGCGCTTCTGCAGCCTCCTCCCAGAAGAGGCAGGGCAGTGCACGTCCTCAGTGCTGGGAGAGCACCTTCGGGGGAGCCTAGCAGGACATGGCCCTCCTCCCCTTGAAGCCTACTCCCATCCTGGCGCCCCGCGGTCCTGAGCCCACCTTTCCTCTCCTGGTTCATGCTGGTCCCGGAGGCAAGCCGGCCTTGGTTCTCCACCAGGATCCGCAGCGTCAGGAACTCCTTGTAACGCTGCCCAACACACACCAGCTGGAGGGGGCTGCTCAGGCCTCTTCTGGAGACCACTGGGGCCCCCCTGAGACTGGGATGATCTCGGAAACTGGGGGCTGTCAGAGGGTGGGGCTCGGCACCCCAGACCTCAGCTCTGGGCCAGGCAAACCCTGCAGCTCCTCCTCCACCCCCCTCCCATACTGGGCCGTCAAGAAATGAAGAGTCATTGAACATTCTACTGGAGACTTCTGAGGCTGGTGCTCAACCCAAGGCTTTCTGAGCAGCAAACACCCAGGGCGGGACCACCCTGCCACCCCGGGAGGAGCGCACAGCTTAGCCGTGTGGGGCCTCTGCGAGGGGTGAGCCCAGGGCCCCGGGGGCTGGAAGCCTGGAACCGTGGGGTATTACGTCGTTGGGAAGAGTCAGCTTTTGATGCGCGTCATCCAGGACTCCTATATACTTGTCATCCAAAAACACCTGCCAAAGGGAGCGGGGAAGGCTGGGGGCGTGGGTAAGGCAGGAAGGGGCGAGGCGCGGGGTCCCAGGGGAGGACTCAGTCTGCCTCTGGGAAGGCGACACGCTGACGCCGGTCCACAGGCACTCTGAAGGCGGCTGGGCCCAGGGGTGTGAGGTGAGCCCTGAGCGCCTGCGGGGGCCATGGGGACTGGGGAGGGGGGCGGAGGGCGGCGGGCACCACGACGGACACCCCGAAGCACATGCCGACGAAGGGCCGGCGGGGGCTCCGGGGCAGAGACGCTGAGACTGTGTCCCCACCCTCCCCACTGCCCACCATGCTCTGTCCACCCCCGACGCCCCCGCAAGGCTGCTTGAGCCCCACAGGACAGAGAAGGGCACGCAAAGGGCTCCACAGAGGGTCTGAGTTAGGTCATCCAAAAGGGATCTGACTAGGAGACTGTAAAAATCAAGATCCACGAGGATCCAAAATGCCAGTGTACGCAGAACAGATTCACATCTATGCGCACCAGGGCCCCAAGACGAGAGCTGCAGGCTCGACAGCCGCTGCTTGAGGGACCACCGCCGAGTGACTAAAGATCCCCCCGCAGCAGTGGCAGCCGCGCAGCACACACAGTCCCAGCCCAGGGCTGAGCAGGGCAGAGCCCACCCTGCGCTCGCGGGTGGGGGAGCCGTTCTCAGACCCAGGAGCACGAGGGAGAGCGGCGGGGAGCGCCTGGGAGTGGAGGCAGTCAGGACGGGACTCGCCCTGGGGAAGGAACTCGGGGGGCCCCACGAGATGGGGACACAATGAGCCCTCTGAGACAGGAAGGTCAGGAACGGGGTCTGACGCAGCTCCACCAGGGACCCGGCAGACAAGGCGAGGGGGAGGCCCGGGCTGGGTGGGGTGGCCACGGGTTGGGTGCAGGGCTGCGGCTGTGGCTCCTCTAAGGAGCTCACGACGCATTGGGTGTGTTGAGTCTGAGAAGCCACAGGAGCGTACGTCCAAGTGAAGACACGTATTCAGCGAACAGCAGGGAAAGAGAGTCTGTGGCTAGGAGGCCACGATGAGTGTGAGGGGACACGGATCCTGGGGTGACGGGACCACAGGGGTGGGAGGGGCCTGCAACAGCCCCTGCGCAGGGCGGGCAGGAGGGGCCCCAGCGCCCCTGTTTTCTGGGCAAGGTCACTGCACCTCTCTGCGGCTTCCTTGCTGGTAACAGGTACCTTAGATGGGAGTTTGAAGAACTAGAGGCGCAGATCCGACCACGACGCTCCAAGGAAGCATCTGGGGCCTCTGCCCGAGGCACAAGGGGGCGTACGCAGCCCCTCCTGGGTCTCCTCCAAGGGCGGCATCACGTGCACTCAGGCTTCGGCGGGCACCCCCCCCCCCCCGGGACACCGAGTGCCTTAGACCCGCGGGAGCAGTGGCTGACATGTGAACACCAAGCGTTTCACCGAAGGGACCAGGGGTAAGAAACAAGGGCAGTTTCCCACACGTCAGGAAGAGGCCGGCCTGCTGTTCAGACGTTCAGCCACACGGCGGGGTCTCACCAGCAGAGAAGGGCACACTCCGCCCACCCCTGCCCCCTACCTGGCCCCGATCCTTCACATGGCCATCTGAGTTTAGGACGCCTCCTCTGGTGATGACGGTCTCATAAAGTATATACCCAGCGGACTGGCCGCTCCCTTCGTTCACAGACAGCTGTTCCATGGAGAGTGGCCCCGTGGACCTCACGGGCTCCTGCAGAGACGGGAGTGGAAGCCAGGCTGAGCGGTGGCCTCATCACAGGCCAGGAAGCTCAGGGAGCACGGGGGCAAGTGAGCGCCCTGCAATGACGAGTCTGCAGCAGCTGCTTGGTGGTAACCAAGAGGGGCGGGAAAGGGGTCCCCAAGGGAGGGGATGGTATTGGGCTCCCAGGTGGCTCAGCAGTAAAGAACCCGCCCGTAGTATGGGAGACTCAGAAGGTTCCATCTCTGGGTGAGGCAGATTCCCTGGAGGAGGAAATGGCACCCCACTCCACTACTCTTGCCTGGACAATCCCATGGACAGAGGAGCCAGACTGGCGACAGTCCACGGGGTCGCAAAGAGCTGGACACAGCTGAGCGACTCTGAAATAACCTAGGTCTCCTAATCTGAACTGTAGAAGGAGAAGGGACTGAAACCGCAAAGACTGCCTTCTGTCCCCCGTGTTCATTCCCTCCCCCGCCGAGTCCTGAGCTCACGTCCATGCGCAGGGGACTCACGTCCTGGTGAATCAAGGTGTCCCACAGGGAAATGAAGTGACCTGCAGCCAGGGGAGCGTACGTGTCCTTAGGTCTGCCGTCTCGATGCTGGAAGCTGGGAATCTCTGCAAACCACAAGCAGGAGGCTGGCTCCTTCCCCAGACCCGCCCAAGGGTGTAGCGCCCTCTGCTGCCCCCGGCCAGCCTGCCCACCACCACGGACGGCCCACGGGGGCGGGGGCTGAAGGGAGGGAGTCCTCCTGCACCCAGAGGCCTGCCCCGGGCGCCCTGAGGGTCAGAATCTCCTGAAAGCCAGCGGGGGGACGTGCGTGCTCAGATCCTGCCCCCTCCTGCACCCAGAGGCCTGCCCCGGGCGCCCTGCGGGTCAGAATCTCCTGAAAGCCAGCGGGGGGACGTGCGTGCTCAGATCCTGCCCCCTCCTGCACCCAGAGGCCTGCCCCGGGCGCCCTGCTGGTCACTATCTCCTGAAAGCCAGCGGGGGGACGTGCGTGCTCAGATCCTGCCCCCTCCTGCACCCAGAGGCCTGCCCCGGGCGCCCTGCTGGTCACTATCTCCTGAAAGCCAGCGGGGGGACGTGCGTGCTCAGATCCTGCCCCTCTCCCCACTTCCACTCAGACACGCGCATCTCATGGCTCTGGGGAGGGCCTGGACCCTCTGGTTTCCACCGACAGCAGGGCTGGGGGGACCGTGTCTCGTGCAGTCCGAGTCCCCAGGCCCTGCGGATAAAACACGCTGGGGAGAGCTGGACTCCCCCAAGGACCACGTCTGCGCCCCCCCCCCCCACAGCCCAGAGCCCTCTGGAGGGCGGGGCGGGCACCTGCAGCGGGGCGAAAAAGCTCTCGAAATGCAAGATACTCAGGTGTGCAGTCTCCGTCCTCTGTCAGCAGCGCCCCGTAGTCTGAGAAACAGAAACAAGCCGGTCACCTTCCCTGAAAAGGCCCGACTTCGGGAGGGAGTTTGGCACTTGGTGCTGAGTCAAAGGGCCCTTCGTGCAGCAGCTCTGGGAGGAAGACCTTGAGGCAGGAAGGTGCCCGATGCCGGCTCCCCTCGGTCCCCCAGGAGGGACAGACGGCAACCCCGGGGGTGTCGGGAGCCCAGGCTGGAGCCCAGTGCTGGGACCCGCTGGTCTCCAACCAGACCCCTTCCCCTCTCTCACCCTCGCTGCCTGCTTGGTCTCTGAGCAGAGTCGCAGACTGGGGGAGACCTAGTCATCAACACCCAACACCCGGGATAGGGGGATCAAGGGAATGGGTTTCACAGTGAGCCCCGAAGAACAAAGGCTTGTGGAGTGAATCGGAGTCAGTTGAGCTAAGGCGGAACCTAGAGCCTGTTATAGAGAGTGAAGTAAGTCAGAAGGAGAAAAATAGATCTCACATGTTAACGCACACACGTGGAACCTAGAGAAATGGTACCGATGAGCCTAGCCGCAGGAGGAACAGAGCGAACGGCGGCGCGGGCGTCCAGGCGGGAAGGGAGGGCAGGCGGGCGGGCTGAGAGCCGCGTGACGCACGACCGTGGGTAGATGGTGGCTCGTGGGAAGGTGCGTCTCGCACCGGGAGCCCAGGCAGCACTGTGCGCCCCCCTGGAGGGTGGCTGGGGCGCAAGGACCCCTGTGGCCGATTCACGACGGCGGGAAGACGCAGCCCTCCGCCAGTTAAAACTAAGGTTTTCACAAACGCTGCACAGCGGCCGGGCAGAGCTAAGCTACCAGCTTCCGTGCTCGCAAAGGACCCTGCCCGCGACTGCGGAGGCGGGGCAGCCGCGGGCAGACGGCGCGGACCGACCGGGACTTGCCGTAGCTGGTGACCATAGGGAGGCGATGGCCGGGGAACGCGGCCCCGCCCGTGAAGCCGAAGTTGGTGCCGCCGTGGAACATGTAGAAGTTGAGGGAGAACCGGAGCTGCAGCATTTCCCGGACACTCGCCATCAGCACTGCAGGGGGCGGGGAGGGGGAGCCTGGTGACTTCAGGACCGCACGTGGGGGGCGGGGGGAGGGGGAGGGGTGGGGGAGGGGAGGGGAGCGGAACCTGGTGACTTCAGGCTGGGGTGGCTTCAGGCTGGGGTGGCTTCAGGCTGGGGTGGCTTCAGGCTGGGGTGGGGGGGTGGGGGCCAGGCAAGGGGGGAGCGCAAGGGGGGAGCGGACCCTCGGTGACTGACGTCAGGACTGTTACCGGTGGGGGGCGGGGGAGGCGGGAAGGGGAGGGAGGGGAGGGTGGATGGGAGCGGAGCCTCCCTGACTTCAGGACTGCACATGGGGGGCGGAGGAGGGAGGGGGAGCGAGGGGGAGGGAGGGGGAGCGGAGCCTCCCAGGACCGCAGGTGTCAGCGGGAGGGGGAGGAAGGGGGCCGCGGGGATGAGAGGGGGGCGCCCCGCGGTGCCATCAGGGCCCCGTGGGTCTGATCTCTCCAACATCTCTGTCTCCGGGTGTCCAGCTCGTGCCTCTGAAGCACGGATCGACCTGTCCGTGATGGTCTGAAGTCACTGCCCCAGGAGCACCGACCCTCCAACCACCTCCCGCCTGTGGCTCCTCCCAGAAGGCGGGGCTGGCAGAGGATCTGGGCCCACAGCACCCCACTCCTGGGTGGAGCCCCACTAGCTGTCCCTGAACTGCCCCCCAGAACAGCTGGCTCTCTTGACTTTAGAGCTTCAGTCCAACAGGCAAAGTCACTCCAGACAGAATAATCACCAGGTCACGCTGACACGCGGGGCAACCCTCCGGTGTGGCTCAGACACAGCCACTGATACAGACACAGAGACAGACAAAGAGACAGAGACAGACACACAGACACACACAGACAGACACAGAGATACACAGGCACACAGACAGACACAGACACACAGACACACACACAAACACACACAGAGATACAGACACACAGACAGACACAGAGACAGACACACAGACACAGACACAGAGATACACAGGCACACAGACAGACACAGAGACAGACACACAGACACACACACAAACACACACAGAGATACACAGACACACAGACAGACACAGAGACAGACACACAGACACACAGACACACAGAGACAGAGACAGACAAAGAGACAGAGACAGACACACAGACAGACACACATAGACAGACACAGAGATACACAGGCACACAGACAGACACACAAACACACACAGAGATACACAGACACACAGACACAGAGACAGACACACAGACACACAGACAGACAAAGAGACAGAGACAGACACACAGACACACACAGACACAGACACAGAGATACACAGGCACACAGACAGACACAGAGACAGACACACAGACACACACACAAACACACACAGAGATACACAGACACACAGACAGACACAGAGACAGACACACAGACACACAGACACACACACACAGAGATACACAGACACACAGACAGACACACAGACAGACACACAGACACACACACAAACACACACAGAGATACAGACACACAGACAGACAGAGACAGACACACAGACACACACAGACACAGACACAGAGATACACAGGCACACAGACAGACACAGAGACAGACACACAGACACACACACAAACACACACAGAGATACACAGACACACAGACAGACACAGAGACAGACACACAGACACACAGACACACAGAGACAGAGACAGACAAAGAGACAGAGACAGACACACAGACAGACACACATAGACAGACACAGAGATACACAGGCACACAGACAGACACACAAACACACACAGAGATACACAGACACACAGACACAGAGACAGACACACAGACACACAGACAGACAAAGAGACAGAGACAGACACACAGACACACACAGACACAGACACAGAGATACACAGGCACACAGACAGACACAGAGACAGACACACAGACACACACACAAACACACACAGAGATACACAGACACACAGACAGACACAGAGACAGACACACAGACACACAGACACACACACACAGAGATACACAGACACACAGACAGACACAGAGACAGACACACAGACACAGACACAGAGATACACAGGCACACAGACAGACACAGAGACAGACACACAGACACACACACAAACACACACAGAGATACACAGACACACAGACAGACACAGAGACAGACACACAGACACACAGACACACAGAGACAGAGACAGACAAAGAGACAGAGACAGACACACAGACAGACACACATAGACAGACACAGAGATACACAGACACACAGACAGACACAGAGACAGACACACAGACACACACACAAACACACACAGAGATACACAGACACACAGACAGACACAGAGACAGACACACAGACACACACACAAACACACACAGAGATACACAGACACACAGACAGACACAGAGACAGACACACAGACACACACACAAACACACACAGAGATACACAGACACACAGACACAGAGACAGACACACACACAAACACACACAGAGATACACAGACACACAGACAGACACAGAGACAGACACACAGACACACAGACACACAGAGACAGAGACAGACAAAGAGACAGAGACAGACACACAGACAGACACACATAGACAGACACAGAGATACACAGGCACACAGACAGACACACAAACACACACAGAGATACACAGACACACAGACACAGAGACAGACACGCAGACACACAGACAGACACACACAGACAGACACAGAGATACACAGGCACACAGACACAGAGATACACAGGCACACAGACAGACACAGAGACAGACACACAGGCACACACACAGAGACGGACACACAGACACACAGAGACAGACACACAGACACACACAGAGATACACAGACACACAGACACACAGACAGACACACAGACAGACACAGAGACAGACACACAGAGACGGACACACAGACACACAGACACACAGAGAGACACAGAGATACACAGTCACACAGACAGACACAGAGACAGACACACAGACTCACAGAGACAGACAAAGAGACAGACACACAGGCACACACAGACAGACACAGAGATACACAGTCACACAGACAGGCACAGAGACAGACACACAGAGACGGACACACAGACACACAGAGACACACACAGACTCACAGACAGACACACAGACACACACACAGACAGACACACAGACACACACACAGACACAGACACACAGACAGACACACAGACACAGAGACAGACACACAGACAGACACACAGACACACACACAGACACAGACACACAGACAGACACACAGACACAGAGATAGACACACAGAGACACAGACACACAGAGATACACAGACACACACACAGACACAGAGACAGACACACAGACACAGACACTGGCGCTGCACACAGGGCCGCCCACCCCGTCAGCCTCAGGGACCCTAATCAGCGGGCAGGAGGCAGGCCAGTGCCCTGGGAGTCCGCCGACACCCCCCTCAGAGACAAACAGGGGCGACATGCGACTCACTGTGCAGGTCCAGGGTGTTTCGAGAAGAGCCCCACCCGTCCGGAGACCTGGCGGTGTACACCATCATCATGACCGGGCCAGGGCCCTGCAGAGGCGGAGAGTGCACGCATTCAAGCCAGCCGCCACCCGGGCCGCCTCACCCGCATGCATCCTCACGCCCCTGACTGCTCTCGCAGCACACGCCCAGCCTGGCCTGCCTCTCATGGTCTCACTGTTACGGCTTTGGAGAAATCTCTTCATCCCCCGGACCAACCCCAGGAGAGGTCTTGTAGGGAAGCACCTGACCCAGAGAAGGCACTGAAGATGTCGAGAGCCAACTGCCAACAATGCAAGCCCAGCGAGAATCCCACACAATCCCCAGCTCCTGCTCCGCCCTTGGCCAGCCTGAGCCACCCCGAGGCCCTCCACCGTCCCAGCCCGAGCCACCCCAAGGCCCTCCACTGCCCCATTCTGAGCCATCCTGAGGCCTGAGGCCCTCCAGCATCCTAGCCCGAGCCATCCTGAGGCCCGAGGCCCTCTACTGTCCCAATCTGAGCCATCCCGAGGCCCTCAATCGTCCCAGCCCTGAGCCATCACAAGGCCTGAGGCCTTCCAGCACCCCATCCCGAGCCATCCCGAGGCCTTCCAGCGTCCCAGCCTGAGCTGGCCTGGGGCCCTCCTCCATCCCAGGCCTTCAGGACCTAAGAGCTCCGCATTCAGGCTCACACACTCCACAGTTAAAGTCAATGCTGCTCCTTCCAGCTCTGAAAGTTAATGCAGCCTTGGAATGTCTGCTCTCAGCGCAGGGACCCTTGCCCCCAGCCACCCGCAGCATTCACATTCCTGCCTCAGCTGATAAATGCTTCAAAGAAAGTAAGACAAAAATAAGTAAACTAACAAAACCACTGCCAACTTTGTGCAGCACAAAATCACGTGAACTTTTCATTCATTTCTGCCTGGCATCCTGTACTTCAACATTTTAAAAATATTCTACTGAATTCCAGAGATAACGTGCTCACTTCTCTAAGTCTGAGTCAAGCTTCCCAGGTGGCGCTAGAGGAAAAGAACCTGCCTGCCAGTGCTGGAGACACAAAAGTCATGGGTTCGATCCCTGGGTCAGGAGGACCCACTGGAGGAGGGCATGGCAACCCACTCCAGTGTTCTTGCCTGGAGAACCCCACGGACAGAGGAGCCGAGTTGGGCATGGCTGAGCAAACGCACACAAATGGAAGCTGTGCATCTCAAGTCCCTGCAGCTTCCTCCACCCCAGCCCCGCAGGACCCCCACACTACAGGCCCTCACGTCGGGAAGAGGGCTCTGGCCGCCACCCCATCCTCGGGAGGGCACTGACCCCTGCAGACACCCTGCCTTTGCAGGTGATGGCGAGTTCATCACGAGACAGTATATTCCATTTCTGGAGAATTCAGATTGCGAGAAAGTACAACCCCTACATACAGCCAATAAAGTTCTATTATTCCTTGTACCCACTGAAATTAATTCTGTTCCCTAGTACCCGAAAAAATTTCCCCTTTTTCGTGAAAATGCGCCAAAATTTTGAAGATGCCACTAAATGAATCTTCCCTTAATGTGAGATTCACTCCCAATTCCTTCTTTCTCTTGTTTGGTTTTTTTTTTCGGTAGGAACATCTATGTCACATTCTTTCAACCAACTTCGATTGAGCGAGTCAGTGCTGTTCGCCCCCGGCATCAGGCGTGCATCCGAGATGCCGCTGGCCCTGTCGGTGTTTGTGCCCTTCCTCCAGCTTCGCCCATCTCCCTGGCGCCCCGCGGCTGCTGGCAGCACACGCCTCTTCAGGGCGATAACTGTTTCCTCCCTAAACACCTGCAGACGAGACCGCTGCATCAGAGGCGGTTCTATTCCCCCTCGAACCTCCACACGGACTTCCACGGTGGCTTTGAAGAGTTGCTTCTTTGCTAAGGCCTAGCAGGTCTTAGGGGCACAGTCCCTGTTAGCCTTCAGAGCTGGGTGTTCGAGAGCCCACTGTTCGGGTAGGAGTCCAGGAGTTAGGCATCAGGGCTGGCACAGGCTGAGCTGGGGGCTGCCTCTGGTGGCACGGTACTGTGTCAGGGTGGAGTTCTTGGCAAGAGTGCGTCTCAGCCTTTCCAAACCACTTTCATGTACGTTCTCATTCTTCCGCCCTGACCCTCTCCTCACTGGAGGAGTTCAGAGGGCAGATGGTATAAAACAGGGAAAGAGCACGGGATCTGGAGGCAGAAGGACTGGGTTAGAACCTGGGTTATTCTGTTACATGACTGACCACAGATGATCTCAAAGCCGAAATTTTACCTTTCTGAATCATGGTTCCCTCATAGGCAAGATAAGGATAGGACCAATAGCTTCTTACATGGCAATGTAAGAAACAAACATTAAAAATGGTGGGGGGGGGAGTATGTAAACTAAAACTTGCATATATAAATATTATCATAGAATGTTTTCTTAGCTTGTGTTACAAGCTTTCTCCATAGTTGACTTGTTTACCACCTGTCTCTTACCACTAAAATACAAGTTCCAAAAGTGGTGATTTTGTAGGGTTCCTTCCCTGCTTTATCCACAATGCCTTGACAAAGACACACCTAACTGGCACCTCTGCTGTCCTTGTTTAGTTGCTAAGTCATGTCCAACTCTTTCGTGACTCCATGGACTATAATCTCACCAGGAGTCTCCAGGCAAGAAACTGGAGCGGGCAGCCATTTCCTTCTTCAGGGGATCTTCCTGACCTAGGGATCAAACCCACAACTTCTCCCAGGCAGGTAGATTCTTTACCACTAAGCCACCTGGGAAGCCCAGCTGGCACATAGAAAGAAAGAAAGTGAAGTCGCTCAGTCGTGTCCGACTCTTTGCGACCCCATGGACTGTAGCCCACCAGGCTCCTCCGTCCCTGGGATTCTCCAGCAAGAGTAGTGGAGTGGGGTGCCATTTCCTTCTCCAGGAGAACTTCCCAACCCAGGGCTCGAACCTGGATCTCCCGCTTTGTAGGCAGACGCTTTAGCATCCGAGCCACCAGAGAAGAACTGGCACAGAGCAAGTGCTAAAAACATTTACTGGCTGATTTGTTTAATGAATAAATGAACTCAGTTTTAGGACTTTATTAATTATAGTTAGGATAATCATTTTTAACTCCTGAATCCATACTGACTGTCTCATATTGTTCCATCACCACCACCACCACCACCACTATCACCGTCACCACCATCACCACCATCATCACCATCACCACCATCACCACCACCATCGCCATCATCACCATCATCATCACCACCATCGCCATCACCGCCATCATCACCATCATATTCTCAGTGTCTGCTCTGCCCCAAGAGTTACATTCCCTCTCCATATTTTCTCAGGATTCACTGGCCCCAGTCCTCGCAAATCTCTGTACTACTTGTACCATTTCCCTTGTACCAGGGACCAACAGCCCTTGATGTTGGTCCAGTTGTTAAATGGCTGGATACTCGGCACTTTGTATCTTTGCACTCTTCTCTAAATGTTGGTTCTATCTTAGACTGAAGAAGGAGAGAATCAGGGAGCTAACTATTTTTTTAGAATTCCAGGCATTGTCTTGTCTTGATGGAAATTAGGAGAGTGCTCCCTTCCTTCTAATACTGCAGAGCTCAGACAGGTGCAGAGTGAAGCATTCAGCCACTGGTTTCTTTTGGTGGTAGAGGTTTGTGTGGCCTCTGATTCCCCCTAATGCTTCTATTGGAACCGGCACTTCCTACTGAGTTCTGTTTACTTTTGTTTCTTGTCTTTCTCATTGGGCCACAGGTAAATGTGAATGAGGCTTTTCATTCAAAGGGTAAAAACTTTTGCAAACTGACTTTAGGTCCACTTTGGTTTGGAAATCTCAATAAAGGTGGAATGTTACCCATATTATCAGGCAGATTGCTATGGCAAAGAGTGACATCTGTTTAGCAAACTGCATGTGGAATGGAGAGCAATGCGTGATGTATAAACTCCCAGTGAGCGTCACGGCTTTCTGTGTGCAGGGCATCCTGAAACAAGAGGCTCTGCTGGCAGAGCCAGAAGCTCAGGCTCTGGAGCCATGACCTGGGGCCCCAGCTGGTTCCTAGTGTTGCTCCCAAACTGGCGGGGTGGGGGGGTGGGGGCAGTGGTGGAGAGGGCATAGCGCCTGGACTGTGGGGGGAGAGGGCAGAGACTTTGGGCTGTTGGGGGAGAGTGTAGCCCCTGGACTGTGGGGGGAGAGAGAGCGTAGCCCCCTGGACTGTGAGGGGAGAGTGTAGCCCCTGGGCTGTGGGGGGAGCAGAGCCCCACCCTTAGTGAGGACACTCTGCTGCGGTGCGCTGGCTGTGCCACCCTGAACCCCCCTTGCGGCTGGGGGCCAGGCCCTGTGGGCACTTGGATGCCATGGCACCGGAAACCACAAGAGCCGGCATTTCCAGCGTGTAGCAGATCCAGGTGTTACCTGAGCGAGTCAGAGCTGAGAAGTGCCTGAACATCTGAGCCCAGTCCTCCCTGAGAGGAAGGAAAGCACCCCGCGCCTCTGAGCTGCCCTCACCTGAACTGAGGAGAGCTGTTCGTACGTTTCCCGCCTTATGCTCTTCATGTGGAGCGTGGCGAGCACTGCGGAGGGAAGGGGAGATGAGAGGCGTCCGCCGCTGGCGGGGCGCCGCCGCCCGCCGCCCGCGGGCGCTGCTGGTGCAGGCGCGGCCGCGTGTGTCCCCGGGCTCGAGCAGCGCGCTCAGGCACACGGCGCCTCTGCTCAGCCTTCGCTGCGAGTCACCCGGAGGACAAGAAGGGCGGAGTCCCCCGGTGTGCTCGTGGATAAAGAGCCCGCAGAGGAAGCCGAGCCCGGGGCGGGGCGGCCGGAGACCTCGGGCCGGGTCTCCCGGGCCCAGCGCGGGACGCTGTGTCTCTGCCACCGCGAGGCGAGCGCCACCACCGCGCCAGGGAAGAGCGGGCGGAGGGCCAGGCCCGGGCCAGGCGGGCTAGAGAAGCCCGCGGCACCGCTCTCCAGCTCGTTCGCGTGACCCTTCCTCCGGCCTGTGCGCCCACCCGTGTTTCCCCCTGTGACTCTCCTGCACGTTTCCTCGCGGCTTTTATGCCCGGACTCTTCGCCCCACGCGCTCCCAGGGCGGGCCTAGGGCAGGACTTTTTCTGGAACCCTGCTCTCTCCCGGGGATTCCGGCCTGGCCTGGGGCAACTGCAGAGATGCCTCGGCTGCGCCCCGGGGCCGGAGGCCAGCAGGGAGACGCGGGGCTGCGAGGGGGCCTCATCTCGGGGCCACGGGCGCCTGGACACGGCCCGGCCCAGAAAATGGGGCAACGGAGCCTCAGACAGACGCTCAGACTCAGCCGGCGGCGGAGGCGGGCAAAGCCCCCATGCATACCGGTAGGTGTGTGTCCCTTCAGGAGTCCCTGGCCCGTGTCCGCCGTCATGAGCATCGTCTTGATCCCTCTGCTCAGCAGTGCCTGTGGGACAGTCGGGAAGATGAACGGTGGTCCACAGCCCTGGTGGGCGGGAGGGGGGTGGTGTGGGGCGCTACCCAGGAGAAGGCGAGGGTCGGGGCACCGGAATGAGCTGAGGGGAGGGAAGGCAGCCTCACCACCCCCCACACCCATTGCTGGTAAGTTGTTCAATGAGAACAGCTGAAAGGGACTTAAATGCAACCATCAGCAACGACCTGAAATGGACACCAACCACACTCCAAAGACAAGCATTTTCATAATGGATTAAGGAAAACAAATTCTTCTAATTATATATAGAGTATGTACCTGAAGTACGTGGATACAGAAAAATCAAAGACGAAAGGTTGGAAAACCCTGTACTATACAAACACCAACCAAAAAAGATCTGTGATGTCCACAGAAGGGAAGATTATTGTGACTCACTCTGTGCTTCAGAGGCATGCAGGTGTCCCAGGCCCCTGTCTGGGGGGAAAGCCTGGGAGCACCAGCCGCACGGCTGCGGCCTCGTCCATGTGCAGAAGAGCAGCACGATAGTGTGCGACTCTGTCTTTTCGCTGCAACCGAGGCGTCCTCTGATTTCTCTTTGGTTTTCAAAAACTAAAACTCTGGACTGTTCGGAAGTCAACACTACAAACTCGTTAGAATGAATAACTTTTCTCTGCCCTATAGTTTGAAAAAGAAGACACAGAGAAGCCCCCAAGTGGTCACAGCATTGATTCGTGAGCTCCGCAGGTTTACAAAGTACTCCGTGTAAGACTTTGACACTTGAAAGTTCTTCATCCACTGCTAACAGATGCTGCGTCCCAGATGGTACCTTGAGAGCTCTAGCTGCTCAGAATGTTGGCTCCATGAATCAGCAAAGTGAGAAAAGCATGTAAAGACGGAGGAAAATGAAGGGGCACTTACGTTTTTAACGTACAGCATGTATCTTTTATCCAGATTATAGGAACCGTACTCATTCTCCATCTGCACGGCAATAATGGGGCCCTCTTCTTGGAACTGGGGGTCAAGGAGACGAGAATCTGAGGATGAGTCAGCTGGTGGGGAAAGGCTAGACTGACTTTCTCAATTTGCTACTGCACACGCGCGTTCAGAGTGCCATAGCAAATAACCTGCTCCTAAACTCAGCCCCGAGGACATGGCGGTGGGGGCAGTTTCCGTCACCAAGTCAGCAGCCGCCTCGTGGGGTCAAAGCCTCCAGCACCCTGCCTTCCCCTGTGCCCCCACGGAGCAGCGCCCGCTGACTCCCCTAGTCCAACACCTTAAGCAGAGGCTTAGACCTCCGCCCAGCCTTCCTCCAGGGCACCAGGGAAGCAGGGGCGTGGCCCTCTCCTACATCACCCCCCCTCAGGGACCCGCTCTGCTTCCGTCCCTGCACCCCCATCTTCACTTGCCCGTCGCCGCCACAGGGCCCCTGTCCTCCCCTCCCTCGTGGCCTCCCTTTGTGGTCAAGCGGTGCAGCAGCTCTGCACGCCCCGCGCCAGCCCACCGCTCGCGGCCCTGTCCTCTACTGTGGCCTCACGGACGCCCTCTGCATTCCACCCTGACCTTCTCTTTGCTAAATGGATACAATCCCTCTTCTCCCTGGTCTGACTTCTCTCCACCAACAGTCTCTCCTCGTCCAGGAAGCCCTCCCTCCTGCAGCACCCTTCCCGGGCTCTGCACTCGCCAGTCACCCCTCAGCCTCCTCCTTGAGCTCCTCTCCCCCCGCCACCTCTTCCCCAGACCCAGGAGCCTGTGGGATCCCGTGGCTTCCGCCCTCTCAGCTACACACTCACGCAAATGTCTCCTCCTCCCCCTTCCCAGCCGACTCCCTTCTGCGATGCTCACACGCCCCATCAGCCCTGTCTTTGCAGCTCTTGCCAGCCCCGCAGCCATGTTTTCTCTCTGCCCCTCGCACCTGCCATGTGCTAGCCAGTTTCACTACACTCAGCTCTGCCCTTGGAGACATGTGGCCACCAGAAGGTCTCCTCCTGGCACGCAGGACTAAGGAAAAGGGCATTGCTCCCTCAGAATTAGACGACACACCAACAATGAAAGGAAGAAGCCAGCTAGCTCCCAGGATGGTGGTCTACACACCAATGCCTGTACTCGTGGCCCGGGAGGACCTGGGCAGGGAGAGCTGAACCGGGCCAGACTCGGCAAGCAGAGCGCAACCAGCTGCGCTAGAGCTGAGTGGGCAGAAAAGAGCCTAAAACAGTTTCCCAAATCTGTGTGCTTCCCAGGGGGCTCAATGGTAAAGAGCTTGCCAATGCAAGAGACGTGGATTTGATCCCTGGGTCGGGAAGATCCGCTGCAGTAGGAAATGGCAACCCATCCTAATGTTCTTGCCTGGAAGAGCCCATGAACAGAGGCGCCTGGTGGGCTACGCTCCACAGGATTGCAGGAGAGTCGGGCATGACTCAGTGACGGAGCGGCACACACAGGAAGAAAGCCACAGCACCGGGAGCTGCCCAGTAGCCTATTGGTTAGGGCTCCAGGCTTTCCCTGCTGTGGCCCAGGTTCTACGCCTTGGTTCCCCAACCCCACAAGCTGTGTGGCACAGCAAAAGATAAGTGAAAACTTTTTAGGTGGCATCCCTGGTGGCTCAAAGGGTAAGACCCCCAACTTTGGCGGCTCCGGGTTTTGTGCTCACCAGGCAACCTTCTGATTACTGATTTTGTCTTGCAAGCGCTCCAAGATGGGGAGTGTCCTGATCTGGGGTGCAGAGAGTGTGCTAATTCACACTAGAACTGTCTTTGATGATGAAAATGTTCTGTGTTCTCACCGTCCAGTGTGGTAGTGACCATCCACAGGTGGCTACCTAGCGCTTGAACTGTCTGGTGTGAATAAAGAGCTAAATCCTTTATTTAGTTTCAATAGATTTTAAGTGAAATAGCCTGTGGTGGCCAAGGTTACCACCCTGGCCAGCACAGCTCCAGGGCCGCAAAGGACCGCCCCTGTGTCTCCGGTCCCCAGCTGCACACGGACCAGCCCTGCAGCCAAGTCACCTCGTCTGCTGACTCCAGGGCACACTCAGTCAGGAGCCAGCTCTGCCCCGAGAAGATCCACACCACCTGAAGCCGTGCCTGGCCACGTCCAGGCCTGTCGCTACCCCTACAGTAACATCCCTTTCCAGTGATTGCTGTGAGGATAAAATATGCTCCGTAAACACCAAATGCCTAATAAAAAACTTGATGCAGGCGTGCCAAGTCACTTCCGTCGTGTCCGACTCTTTGCGACCCCATGGACTGTAGCCCGCCAGGCTCCTCTGTCCATGGGATTCTCCAGGCAGGAAGACTGGGGCGGGGTGCCGTGCCCTCCTCCAGGGGTCAAACCCGAGTCTCCTATAGCTCCCACGTTGCAAAGGGACCCTTTACCGCTCAGCCCCCAGGGAAGCCCAGTAGAAACCTGATGCTGGTAGACGCCTTTGCTCCTTCCCTCTGCTCATTTGCCACCTACTTACACAGTCCTTCGTGCATTTTCCAACCTTGCAGCAGTATGGCGGCACACTATTTCTACTGAAACGATGAATGTGTATGCCACCATGGTTTTATTGCAGGGGGAGAGATATTAAAAAAACAACCAAATGGCAGTTTCTACGGCATCACTGACCTAAGGCCATCTGTGTCATCTATCACTCGTGAAAGACTGACACATCGCTGTCTTTAGCAGGTTAGTTAAGACATTCTGGTGGCCGTCATAAATCCCCACTTGTGGTGCTGGAGAGCAAACAAACAATGCAGAAGACAGGAAAATATACAGAGCGCGGCTCCCAGCACCCTGCCAGAAATGGCATGCCAGTAAGGCAGGAGGCGAGGAACAGGCCTAAGAGCAGGAGCAGCGTATTTCTTAAGTGAGGAACTGGAATTAGCTGCTATACATGCTTCCCGCTTATGAGTGAGAGAAAGTAGGCTGAGCCCTGCCCAGGAAGGCCATTCAGGCAAGTACCTCCCTTGGTCACAGAGATGGGGAATCAGGTTTTACCTGGAATCCTCTAATCCTGGGAATCAGGTCATCAAAATAGCGATTCACTGCTGCTGTGAAGCCCTTGTGAGTTGTTCTCAGCTTCATGTGAGAATCCTTGAGTAACCAGCTAGGAGGGAGAAGGCGAGACTCAGCCTTGGGGTGGGAGACAGCAGACAGAGAAGTTCACGGATCTGAGGCTGGAGAACGTGAACAGCCCGGGTTCACATGGCCAGACGAGCAGCAGGCTGAGGTGCTAACCCGTCTCTAAGAAGAAGTCGTCTGTGTTCGGTCACACACATCTCAATACCTCAACCGCCACCTCTTGCCCCCAAATGCAACTGAGGCTTGGGGACGTGGAAGCATCCAGGGCAGGGTCGCTGAGCTGCAGCCCACAGGCCAGGTCAGAGCTGCTGACTGTTCCTATCAATAAAGTTTTATTGGCACTTGGCCCACCCTTCGCTTGCTTACATGTCATCACAGCTGTGCTCCTGAGGCAGCGGCAGAGATGAACTTCGCAACAGACACTGTCTGTGCCCCCTGAAAGCTGAAAATATTGATCATCTGGCCATACCTTACCTTAGTCATACCAAACCTTAGTCTGGTATGAGATTTTTTTAAACAAATGTTTCAGAGTTTTTTAAAAAATGTTTTTTAATGGAATATTATTTGGTCATTTAAAAAATGAGGAATTGGTTCATGTTAAAGCATGTACAGACTTTGACAACATTATGCCAAGGGAGGGGCGTCCCTGGCAGCCCAGTGGTTAGGGCTCTGTGCTGGGCTCAGTCACTAAAATCCCATGAGCTGCATGGCACAGCAGGAAAAAAAATTATGCCAAGAGAAAGAAACCAGGCACAGAGGGGCGCGTAAGGTACAATTCCATTTATATGAAGTGTGCAGACTAGGCAGGCCCACAGAAACCGGAGGGAAAGCAGCGGTTGCCAGGGGCTGGGGGTGGCCGGGCCGGGGCTTGCTCTCCGAGCAGCAGAAAGCGTTCCGGAACAGGGCAGTGGTGACGGTTGTTCAACATTTTGATGCACTCGACTGCCACAAAATTGCATCGTTTTACATGGTAAATTTCATACTATGTACATTTCACTACCATTTTCAAATGCTAAGAAAAAAGGCCCTCTTTGAAAAGAGGTAATCAATCCAATTGTGTTCTATTATTAGTATCATCACAGAAGTTAGAACTTATGAAGATACTGATTGCATGATACGATTAGCCAGTAGCTTTCGTTAAGGAAGAGAAGGAGTCCACCTCTGCACTGCAAGGGTGAGATGCAGATTTATACAGACAGACACCGTATCGTTCTCGGTATTCTTTTTTTTTTTTCTTTTCGTTCTCGGTAAAGTGCATTTTCTAGGTCATGAAGCGGAAGGGGTGCGAGGCACGGACTAAAAGCACCCCTAGGAAACCAAGCGAGACTCTCTGCTCCGACTTGCTGCCGAACAGGCGCGGGGCGCGAGCACGGCTCACCTGGGCAAGCCTCCGAGGTCCAGGTCGCTCCCGACGTAGGGGCCGACGCACAGGATGACCCACAGGTCCACCTCTGACGCCAAGGATATGAAGGCGCTGAGGAGGGGGCAACAGCGGCAGTCACCAAGAGCGGAGCCTGCAACCGCCGCCTCCGCGAGGCCTCTCCTGCGGTTAGGCCAGGTGGAAGCAACTCCCAGCCTGCTCGCAGAAGTCCCTGCCGGAGGCAGGACCCAGGGACGGGGCCTCCTTCCACACAAAGGCCCTAGTCCAGAGGCCCCGAGGGCAGGACGCATACGACTCGCAGGAACCCCGGCCACACTCCGGCTGCCCCCTGGACCAGCGCGGAGCCTCCTGTCCCCACGAGGGCACCACCCAGGACCCGCCCTCACGAACCCCGCTGGCTCCTCCTTCCTTATCTCCCACTTCCAGTCTGCCCCGAATCAGGTTTATTCCTTGCAGTTAATATTTCTGACCGTGAAATTCCTCTTAATTTTCACCGCTACCACCCTGCGTAAAGAACTCGCATCCATTCCAACGGCTTCCTCCCTCCCTCCTTGCCGCCTCTCTTCCGATGCCGATGCCGCTCCAGGCAGCGCAGAATCATCCAGGACAAACACGGGAGTAATGTGTACCGAGCATCAGCACTCAGTTCACTCAGCTCTGCAATTATCTTCTCTCTCAATTCTATCACATAGGGATCAATATCACCTCCATTTTACAGATAAGAAAATAGGCACTTAAGGAGTCAGAGGTCACATTCCTGGGAAACCGGAAGCGTTAAAAGACAATCCGCCTCCAGAAAAGAAATCTTAACTGTGTTATTCTGCCTCTTAGAAATACCACCAGCACGCAAATAGTAACTTCCTGAATTTCCCGAATTAAAATTCCCCCAGTGACTTACTTCATAGCCCATCCGGAACGGATTTCGAATTTTGCAGCACAGCACCCAAAACGGGCCAAGATAAGCTTGACTCTCTCTCCAGCTCTATTTTCTGACGTTTCCTCTACTCAGAGCCAGCAGGAGGGTCGGATGGCGCTACTGCCGTTCCAGGACAATGTGCAGTCAGTCCCAGGACCTGCTCCTTGCCTCCCCGGCACGCGCTCACCGACACATCCTGCCGCCTGGCATTGACCTGGGCGGATCCCAAGCCACCAGGACAGAAGCAGAAGCGAGTGCTCCCGCTGCCAGAAACCCCCCTCCGCCTGCTTCCCGCTGTGGGCCCCGTGCGGGGGCGGGCGCCGTGGCTTGAAAGCTAGGTGCTGGCAAAAGCTTAAGCTACGAGAGAGAAAGACCCTGAAGCCCTGGTTCTCTCTTGGAAGAGCAATGCACACTCACTGTGAATATCTGTTTTAAACCTTCCCTAATGAAAACAGATCTTTATTGACAGATGATGTCGGGGTTCCCTCGCTGCAGCAGGAACGTCAGTCTAACTCAGGTCAGCGCCCTCCCGCACCTATGACTGCTCCGATTGTGGCCTGAAATCACGTCTAACAAACTCCTGCTCGGAGTCCCAATGTACTGGAGCTACCCCTCTGCTGTTACCCACCCCAGGCTGTTCCCCTAGTTTGGGTTACGAGTCCTCAGCTGCTATTTGCCTCCCTCTAATGTCTGAGGAGGTCTTACAAATAGCTGTGAAAAGAAGAGAGGCGAAAAGCAAAGGAGAAAAGGAAAGATATTCCCATTTGAATGCAGAGTTCCAAAGAATAGCAAGGAGAGATAAGAGAGCCTTCCTCAGCGATCAATGCAAAGAAATAGAGGAAAACAACAGAATGGGAAAGACTAGAGATCTCTTCAAGCAAATTAGAGATACCAAGGGAACATTTCATGCAAAGATGGGCTCGATAAAGGACAGAAATGGTATGGACCTAACAGAAGCAG
The DNA here is from genome assembly GCF_023091745.1 of Budorcas taxicolor. Classification (NCBI taxonomy): domain Eukaryota; kingdom Metazoa; phylum Chordata; class Mammalia; order Artiodactyla; family Bovidae; genus Budorcas; species Budorcas taxicolor. The sequence goes on along the minus strand of NC_068924.1, from coordinate 81,479,364 downwards.
AAGATATTAAGAAGAGGTGGCAAGAATACACGGAAGAACTGTACAAAAAAGAGCTTCATGACCCAGATAATCACGATGGTGTGATCACTCACCTAGAGCCAGACATCCTGGAATGGGAAGTCAAGTGGGCCTTGAGAAGCATCACTATGAACAAAGCTAGTGGAGGTGATGGAATTCCAGTTGAGCTGTTTCAAATCCTGAAAGATGATGCTGTGAAAGTGCTGCACTCAATATGCCAGCAAATTTGGAAAACTCAGCAGTGGCCACAGGACGGGAAAAGGTCAGTTTTCATTCCAATCCCAAAGAAAGGCAATGCCAAAGAATGCTCAAACTACTGCACAATTGCACTCATCTCACACGCTGGCAAAGTAATGCTCAAAATTCTCCAAGCCAGTCTTCAGCAATACGTGAACTATGAACTTCCAGATGTTCAAGCTGGTTTTAGAAAAGGCAGAGGAACCAGAGATCAAATCGCCAACATCCGCTGGATCATTGAAAAAGCAAGAGAGTTTCAGAAAAACAGCTATTTCTGCTTTATTGACTGTGCCAAAGCCTTTGACTGTGTGGATCACAATAAACTGTGGAAAATTCTGAAAGAGATGGGAATATCAGACCACCTGACCTGCCTCTTGAGAAACCTGTATGCAGGTCAGGAAGCAACAGTTAGAACTGGATATGGAACAACAGACTGGTTCCAAATCGGGAAAGGAGTATGTCAAGTCTGTATATTGTCACCCTGTTTATTTAACTTATATGCAGAGTACACCATGAGAAACACTGGGCTGGATGAAGCACAAACTGTAATCAAGATTGCCGGGAGAAATATCAATAACCTCAGATATGCAGATGACACCACCCTAATGGCAGAAAGTGAAGAGCAACTAAAAAGCCTCTTGATGAAAGTGAAAGAAGAGAGTGAAAAAGTTGGCTTAGCATTCAGAAGCTCAACATTCAGAAAACGAAGATCATGGCATCTGGTCCCATCACTTCATGGGAAATAGATGGGGAAACAGTGTCAGACTTTATTTTGGGGGGCTCCAAAATCACTGCAGATGGTGACTGCAGCCATGAAATTAAAAGACGCTTACTCCTTGGGAGAAAATTTGTGACCAAACTAGATAGCATATTAAAAAGCAGAGACATTACTTTGCCAACAAAGGTCTGTCTGTTCAAGGCTGTGGTTTTTCCTGTGGTCATGTATGGATGTGAGAGTTGGACTGTGAAAAAAGCTGAGCACCAAAGAGCTGATGCTTTTGAACTGTGGTGTTGGAGAAGACTCTTGAGAGTCCCTTGGACTGCAAGGAGATCCAACCAGTCCATTCTAAAGGAGATCAGTCCTGGGTGTTCATTGGAAGGACTGATTCTAAAGCTGAAACTCCAATACTTTGGCCACCTCATGAGAAGAGTTGACTCACTGGAAATGACTGATGCTGGGAGGGACTAGGGGCAGGAGGAGAAGGGGACGACAGAGGATGAGATGGCTGGATGGCATCACTGACTCAATGGACATGGGTTTGGGTGAACTCCGGGAGTTGGTGATGGACAGGAGGCCTGGCATGCTGTGATTCGTGGGGTCGAAAAGAGTCCGATAGGACTGAGCAACTTAACTGAACTGAACTGACTGGTAGACAGTCTTATTCCACAGCACAGCACATAGTCTGTGTATTTCCAGCATCAAAGACAGTTAGGATTACAGTGGATGGAAGATACCTAGTTTTGAACAATTACTCTTACTGTATTACATCTCAAAACTCCTACAAACTATAGTTCAGAAATTTCCTCTTATAATTGAAATAGTGGGGTCCCCGCAGTAGATTAGGGCTGCAGGGACGCTGTCTGAGCAACACGTGGGTGAAATGTGCAGCGGACATGGAGGTCTGGGCTCCACCACTGACAACAGGCTCCCTGCGCAGGGGGCTGCCATCTGGGGGATGGAATCATCAGAGCTTCCAGGGGATTCCCAGAGGGAAAGCAAGGTGACTCTTGCTTCATCTGACCCTACAGAGTCAAACTCCCGTCTGTGAGCCAGAGAGGCAGCGACTTAGACAGGAAGCGTACAGCAGATCCAGGCCTCCCCTGTAGTGAAAGTGGCCTCTTCTTGGTTCATGAAGGCTCCAAGGAACATGCCTGAAACAGAGGAAAAAGAAACGTGAAACCTTTCTATTTTACAATTATGAGTCACATAATATTAGATTATACAATATTATCTAAATGAAGACAAAATGAAATCCAGCACCCAATAGTATAGCATTCACAACACCCAGTATACCCATTTAAAGCTTACTAGGTACGCCAAACTCACTCTCCATAACAAGCAAGCAAAGAAATCCAGAAAAACTGACGCATAAGCCAGAAAAAACAGTTGAGCAACAGAAATAAACCCAGAAACGACATGCAGGGTGAAACTGGCAAAAAATGTTAACAAGGTATAACAAACATATACCATATCTTTAATAAGTAGATAAAAGCATGATCATAATGAAGAAAATGGAAGATATAAAAAGGATCCCAAAGGAACTTTTAAATTTTAAAAAATATAATATCTGAAATCAAAAATACTCTAGATGCAATTAAGAGCAGGAAATGAAAAGTATACCACTGATACTAACAACAGAACACAAACCGGAATAGAATCCCAGGATGTTTTAAGATAGAGCAAAAGAAATTACCCAAACTGGAAAACAGGAAAACCACTATAAGTTAAAATGAACAAAGCATCAGTAATATGTGGGATCTTATCAAGATGTCCAAGTCCCAGGGGAAGAGGGGAGACAAAATTACTAGAAGAAATAGGAAGTTTTACCAAATTTTGGCAAATTGATGAAAACTATAAACCTACAGTCCCAAGAACTTCAATGAAGCACAAGTGGTGGTGGGGGTGGGAGGCGGAACTCTACACCAGAATGCATCAGAAGCAGATAGCTGAAAAGCAATGACAAAGAAAGCGTCTTAAAAGCAACCAGAGAGAGGAAAACGAGAAATTACACAAATAATTTTTTTAAAAATATAAGAACTGCAGAAGAGTTGCCATCAGATAGCGTGTGAGTCAGAAGATAACAAAGAAACATATTTAAGGTGCTGAGAACGAAGCGCCAAACAACAAAAAAATCAGTCTAAAATGCTATACCCAGTGAAATTATCCCCCAAAATTTAAGATGAAAGAGAAATATCCTTCAGAGAGATGAAATCTAAGATAATTCATGATCAGCTGACTTCGGCAAGTCTCTCAGCAGGAAGAAATGACACCCGGTAGGAACAGTCACCTGCACAAAGGAATGAAGAGCATCAAAAGAAGGCAAATACATGGGTAAATACAAAAGATATTTTGTCACCTTGACTTTATCTCGGATGTAACTGGATGTTCAAACCAGGAAAGGAATGTTTCACGAATTTCATAGTTTTAAACAATAAGGCTCGTGACACAGCATGGCACAAAGGAGGGTGAGATGCAAACACATCAGGGCAAGATGCTGCGGCCCCAGTGTGTTACTGTTAGAAAGGAGGACAAGTTAGAATTTAGGTAAAGAACTTTATATAAGAACTTAGGGAACAAATCCAGGATCCTTAAAAAAATGATTCATATCCCACTTTTAACAGTGGACCCATCATCCAGACAGAAACTCAATAAGGGAAATTGGACCCAAGCTACACATTAGGCCAGAAGAACACGTGTTGGTGCGGTGCTTGACGGAATTACACACAGTGATGGGAATGAACAAGCTAGAGCATGGCAGATCGTGGAGGAAGCTCACAAACATGATCTTGAGCAGAAGATCAGACACAAGAGTAAAGGCTGTACGATTCCAGGTGCATAAAGTTCAAAAGAGGCCACGGTGATGTATGCGTTGGAGACATGCTCTGCAACCCCTCTGCCGGGTGGTCCTGACTGCAGGCGATGGGAAGGCTTCTGAGGCCAGGCCACAGGAGCACGTCCATGCGGCTAAGCTCACAGAGCTCAGTGCTTAGATACTGGACACATGCCAAACTTCAATAAAGTGCGACTATGAACGTGAATACAAGACAGCGACGAAGCCAGGCTTCGACAGTACGTGAACCGTGAACTTCCAGATGCTCAAGCTGGATTTAGAAACGGCAGAGGAACCAGAGAGCAAATTGCCAACATCTGCTGGATCATCAAAAAAGCAAGAGAGTTCCAGAAAAACATCTACTGCTTTACCGACTCCGCCAAAGCCTCTGACTGTGTGGATCACAGCAGACTGTGGGAAGTTCTTCCAGGAGGAGGCAGGAGGAGAAGGGGACAACAAAGGACGAGATGGCTGGATGGCATCACTGACTTGATGGACATGAGTTCGGGTGGACTCCGGGAGTTGGTGATGGACAGGGAGGCCGGGCATGCTGCAGTTCATGGGGTCGCAAAGAGTCAGACACGATGGAGCGACTGAGCTGAACATTACCAGTGAGGCTGTGCTGGGGAACTTGGACCAAACATTCCGCACCCTGTGCGCCCCCCACCCCGACAAAGCCTGGCTGCTGAGCTCGGGCTCAGGTCTCACCACCCCTCCCTCAACGCCTGCCATCTCTTGGGCTAGAATCTCACCATTCTAGCTCTGCGGCTCCAGCTCGCCAACCACAGATCCTGAGATTTCTCATCACTGTATGAGCCAGTTCCTTAGCTCACACACACACACACACACACACACACACACACACACACACACCCCACCCCCGCTGGCCCTGCTTCTCTGAGAAGGCTCCTACCACAGTTGATGACATTCATTCAGAGCAGATGGCCAGGGCTGAAGCCAGCTGCCGGAGCCGGGGTTGGCAGCAACATTCACTCTGTAAGTGACGGCTCGCCGGAGGCTCTGTATCAATGAGCCTGAGAGGCAAAACCTGCAGAAGCCCCAGGGTTCTCGCTGTGAAGGTCTCAGACAGATCCCTCTCGCTTCCCACAGGGTTAGGGGAGAGTGGGCATTTTAAAGCACGTCCAGGCTCTTCTGTCCTTGACAAACGCCCGCCCTCAGCTGAGAGTACCATTGCCAGAGCTGCAGGGGACATTCCCCAGACGACCACGGGGAGGAAGAGAAGCATGCAGAGCCGGCCTTACGCGGCCAGCTCGGGGCAGAGACCCACCGAGGCCGACGGCACTCGGCCTCCGCCCTCCCCTCGCAGCGCGTCTGTCTACAGGCCTCCCATAGACAGAAGGGCTTACAGCCAGAGGCACTCTAGGCCTCAGGCCCTGCTTAGGGGAAATCTCCAGGGAAAGCCAAAGGCGGCGGGGAGACAGCAGCAAGGACGCAAGAGGAGAAGTTCTTCTGAAACCAGTCAGAGCAGCAGCCCCGCACACCAGACAGACGTAACAGCTCCCACACAAGCCTGCTGTGCCAGGCCCTCTCGCCCGCGCCAGCTTGCCCGGCTTTCGACAGCAAGCTGTAAGACAGGCAGAAACAAAGGCCACTGCTAAGGAGGCAAAGCAGATGAGAACCAGGCTTCGACATGGGAGACACCGTGGAGTTACTAGACCGGGAATTTAAAACAGCTCTGCCTCAGGTGCGAAAGGAGGAAGTGGACAGTGGGCAAGGTGGGCAACATGAGCAGAGACGGGAACTCTGAGAATAAGAAGGAAGCGCCAACACACAGGGGCTGGCGCCCGGATGGGCTCAGCTGTCACAGAGCCACGGGAAGAAGGCGTGAGCTTGCGGCAGGGCAGGAACACCCTCCAAACTGAACTGCAAAGAGGAAAGAACACGGAAGGAAGGAGGACAGTATCCGAGTCCTGTGGGACAGCACGCGTGTGACAGAAGCGCCAGAGAAGATTCAAGGGAGAAAGGAAAGAAGCAACAGTCCAAGAAGCAACGCTCCAACAACTTCCCAAGTGAAGGGCCGTTGTCAAACCACAGACCCAGGAAGCTCCGCGAACACAAAGCAGGGTAAACACATTTAGAAACCTGTGTGAAAGGATATCAGAGACCAGAAGTGCTGCGATGGCGCAAGAAGGGGTGGGCCACAGGGCGCCACCGAAAATGGGCCGGACCCGAGCCCGGCTCAAAGCGCGTCCGCAAAGCATCGTGGAGACCCTCCACCCTGGGGCGGAGCGCTTGTGAACCTACAGCGCCATATCCCACAACTGAAGACCTGTTCAAGACAGAAAGAAAGAAGTGCAGCCTGACAGCTGTAAGATGTGGCCCTTGGGAGCGAATGCTGGCTTCTCGTCCTCAGGCTCCTTGCTGTGCCCAGCTGCTGCTGCTGCTAAGTCACTTCAGTCGTGTCTGACTCTGTGTGATCCCATAGATGGCCTCCTACCAGGCTCCTCTGTCCCTGGGATTCTCCAGGCAAGAACACTGGAGTGGGTGGCCATTTCCTTCTCTAATGCATGAGAGTGAAAAGTGAAAGTGAAGTCGCTCAGTCGTGTCCGACTCCGCGACCTCATGGACTGCAGCCCACCAGGCTCCTCCGTCCATGGGATTTTCCAGGCAAGAGTACTGGAGTGGGGTGCCATTGCCTTCTCCAGAGGATCTTCCTGACCCAGGGATGGAACCCAGGTCTCCCACATTGCAGGAACATGCTTTACCATCCGAGCCACAAGAGAAACCCCAATATATACGTGACTGTGTGTTAAACAGGCAGCGAGTGGGGAGCTGCTGCGTAGCACAGAGAGCCCAGCCTGGGGCTCTGTGACGGCTGAGAGGCTGGGGGGGAAGGAGGCTCAAGAGTGAGGGACGCGTGTATACACACAGCTGTTGTACAGCAGAAACCGACACACCATCGTGAAGCAAATGGACTCTAAGTTTAAAAGGGGGTAGGAGGGAGAGGGGTGAACTGGGAGTCTGGGGTTAGCAGATGCAAACTGTCACACTTAGAATGGATAAAAGTAAGGTCCCCTCTATAGCACAGGCTTCCCTGGCGGCGCAGCTGGTAAAGAATCCGCCTGCAGTGCAGGAGACCCCAGTTCGCTTCCTGGGTTGGGAGGATCCCCTGGAGAAGGGACAGGCTGCCCACTCCAGTATTCTTGGGCTTCCCTTGTGGCTGAGCTGGTAAAGATTCCACCTGCAACGCGGGAGACCTGGGTTTGATCCCTGGGTTGGGAAGACCCCCTGGAGGAGGGAAAGGCTGCCTGCTCCAAGATTCTGGCCTGGAGAATTCCACGGACAGTCCATGCGGTCACAAAGGGTCGGACACGACTGAGCGACTTTCACTACAGCACAGGGAACTTTACCCAATCTCCTAGGATAAACCATAATGAAAGTGACTTTAAATGTCTGTGTGTGTAACTGAGTCAGTTTGCTGTAGAAGGGCAATCAGCACCATGCTGGTGGTTCAGATGGTAAAGAATCTGCCCGCAATGTGGGAGACCTGGGTTGAATCCCTGGGTGGGGAAGATCCCCTGGAAAATGGAATGGCAACCCACTCCAGTGTTCTTGCCTGGAGAGTCCCATGGACAGAGCAGCCTGGCAGAGTACAGTCCATCGGGTTGCAAAGAGTCGGACATGACTGAGCGACTAACACTCTCCACAAAAACTTTTGTAAATCAACCATAATTCAATTTAAAGAATGTATGTGTGTGTATATATATACACACACGTAAAGACAGCGCAATCTTTCCTACAAAATGCAGGCACGGTGCTGCTGCTTCATTCTGAGACAATGTTCTGCTTTGAGTGACTCAGAGCATTTATAGTTTATGAAATAATGGTGATAATTTTTATATTTCTAAACAAGGATACTAAAACAGACAAAACTTGGCAGTTTTATTTCAGCCACAAATGTCTTAACATTTTTACTGGTTCCTGATATTTTTAATGGAAGCCCCACCGACTTCAGTGGCGTATTATTTTCAGGTGTACAGCGCAGTGACTCCCGGTTTTTACAGAACGTAAGCGTTCATGAAGTTTCAGAGTCTGAGTCACTGCTATTCCAAAGCAACAGCACAATGAGGAAACAAGGAAGGGAAATGGTGTGATGCGTGAAGGGTTTCATGACAATTTGGGGAAAATGCTTTAAAACCTCATTCCCCATCATTTGCCAAGTTAAAATCCAAATATTTAAAATACAGGGTTTTTTTTTTATTTTTTCCTAAACTTACACTTTAAAAATCAAGTCACTGAAAAGGACGCAAATAGAACTATCCAAACAATAATGGATGGGCACTTTCTAAGCTTAGAAGGTGGAAAACAAATCCACTGTTTGTTCTTTCTTCACTTCAGTGAGCAGAATGAGGACAATCACAGGATTCTCCAGGCCTGCCTCTCAGTGAGACAGGACTTTCCCTGGCACTCATCACTGGGCCGACTCTGCCCACAGGGCAGCTCTCCCAGGAGGATGGGGCCCGCTGCCTAGATCCCCGGGACCGAGGGGACGCTGGGCTGCAGCTGCCTGGGACAGGAGACCGCAGTATGCAGGCGGGAGCAAGCCTGCTGAGACAGACGGCCGCAGGAGCGCGCGACGCCAAGCAGAGGCCGGTGCAAGGGCCGCGGCAGACTGCACTCACGTGGTGACGGTGTTGAAGCCACAGGCCTTCAGCTTCAGGAGGCTGTCCTTCCAGTAGTCCCGGGGCACGCGGAAGTAGTGGATGGTGCCCGACAGGATGAGGAAAGGCGTGTTCCCCAGTGTGAAGTTGGAGCCCCTCACCTGCAGACCCACAAGCCGCTCACTGACGCTCGAGGGCCTCAGGAGAGCCTGGACCACGCTGCAGAAACACAGGAGGCGTGTGACTCCCACAGAGGTGGGCCCGTTGTGAGGGCCTCTCCTCCAGGGCCCTGCCCTCAGACCTACCTCTCTGGGAGGCCTTGCAACGCGGACGTTACCAGGAACCTGGAAGTCAGGCTCAGGAGGCCCACCAGCCTCACCAGGAACAAGAAGGCCTGCATGCTAGACAGAGGGGACAGACAGAGGTCAGGGCCCCGGGCCAGGAAGGAGTGGCTGCCGGGAGAGGCCAGGCCTTGGGGGCCTGGGGGGGGCGGGGGCGGGGGGGTGAGGGCAGGCAGGCCTCCACAGCTATCCTGGGTTCCAGACATGCCAAGGCCAGGTCTCCTGCCAGGAGGGAGGTGGGCTGTGCAGAGAGGCTCCTGCTGAACCATGGGGTCTTCAGACACCCCTGACTTTTTAGAAAAGACCAGGCATCCCTCAAGGAAGCTTTATAAACAAAATCATCTCGGGTGATTTGCCAGAGACATCTTCCGGCTGAGTGACTCAGGGATCAGTGTCCAGCAGAGAATACGGGCTAGCCGGGCCTCTGGGCCTGGGTCGTCTCCGCCCACCACCCCCAACCCCTCCCCCACACGGCGGCCCGCGGCCCACGACTTTCTTCAGGGAACAGGGGCCGCCAGGGCGGCCCACCTAGCAATGAGGGGTGTCCCCGGAGACCCGGTGGGGGGGGGGGGGAAGTGTCAGGGAGGTCATGGGGAGGGTGGACCCAGCTCCAAGTGACAGGCCCCAGACTCACAGCGCCGACGACCCCCGCCCTAGACCTGCTCCCCCAACAGGCCATCCCAGGGGAGCGCATACAGAGAGGGACCCCAAAACAGCCAGGACCCCGCCCTGGGCCTCCTCCGGAGCTCCCTGTAGACCAATGGCCCACTGTGGCTTCTCTCAGGACCCACGTGGTGCCCAACCCGCTGCGGCCTCTGGGCGGCCCGCACCCACCCATCTCCCTCCGAGACCAGCCCCCACCGCCAGGACCCCTGCCCCTTCCTGCACCCCTCCCCCTCCTGCTCCTGTCTCCCCTCCTGCTCCTGTCTCCCCTCCTGCTCCTGTCTCCCCTCCTGCTCCTGTCTCCCCTCCTGCTCCTGTCTCCCCTCCTGCTCCTGTCTCCCCTCCTGCTCCTGTCTCCCCTCCTGCTCCTGTCTCCCCTCCTGCTCCTGTCTCCCCTCCTGCTCCTGTCTCCCCTCCTGCTCCTGTCTCCCCTCCTGGTCCTGTCTCCCCTCCTGCTCCTGTCTCCCCTCCTGCTCCTGTCTCCCCTCCTGCTCCTGTCTCCCCTCCTGCTCCTGTCTCCCCTCCTGCTCCTGTCTCCCCCTCCTGCACCCTCTCCTCCGTCTGCACCGCCCCCCTAGGACCCCACGCGGTAGCGGCCGTCCCCTAGGCACGGTCGCCGCACATCCCTGCGCGAGGCTCTGAGAGCAGGAGGTCTTTTCCTGGACTTGGGATCCAGCCGGAGCGCCTCTCAGGCCCGGCGACATCCCCGGGGCAGGTCGGGCTCTTGTCAGACCGACCCTGAAACCGCCAAGTCCCAGGCCGCGCCGGCGAACCTCAGGCGCGGAGCTCTTCTGGCTCCAGACCAGCAGGACCTGCAAGGCGTTCGCCGGCGCGGGGGCGGGGCGGGGCCGGGGGGCGGGGCGGGGCCGGGGGGGCGGGGCTGAGAGCGCTCCGGCGGGCCCGCCCCTCCCCGCGCGGGGCGGCCGGCTTGGCTACAGCCCTGCCGGCTGGCCTGTGCTGATCCGGATTCAGGCTCCGAGAGCGGCTTTGTTATTCAGTCGCTCAGCGTGCCCCTACCGACTCTTTGGGACCCCATGGACTGCAGCACGCCAGGCCTCCCTGTCCATCACCAACTCCTGGAGTTTACTCAAACTCATGTCCATCGAGTCAGTGATGCCATCCAACCATCTCATCCTCCGTGGTCCCCTTCTCCTCCCGCCTTCAATCTTTCCCAGCGTTAGGGTCTTTTCCAGTGAGTCAGCTCTTCGCATCAGGTGGCCAAAGTATTGAAGTTTCAGCTTCAGCATCAGTCCTTCCAATGACTATTCAGGACTGATTTCCTTTAGGATGGACTGGTTGGATCTCCTTGCAGTCCAAGGGACTCTCAAGAGTCGTCTCCAACACCACAGTTCAAAAGCATCAGTTCTTCGGTGCTCAGCTTTCTTTATAGCCTAACTCTCACATCCGTACATGACTACTGGAAAAACCATACATAGCTTTCACTAGACGGACCTTTGTTGGCAAAGTGATGTCTCTGCTTTTTAAAATGTTGTCTAGGTTGGTCATAGCTTTTTTTCCAGGGAGCAAGCATCTTTTAATTTCATAGCTGCAGGCAGCATCTGCAGTGATTTTGGAGTCCAAGAAAATAAAGTCATGTTTTCATTTTCCCCCCATCTATTTGCCATGAACTGATGGGACCAGATGCCATGATCTTAGTTTTCTGAATGTTGAGTTTTAAGCCAGCTTTTTCACTCTCCTCTTTCACTTTCATCAAGAGGCTTTTTAGTTCTTCACTTCTGCCATAAGGGTGGTGTCATCTGCAAATCTGAGGCTACTGATACTTCTCCCAGTAATCTTGATTCCAGCTTGTGCTTCTTCCAGCCTAGTGTTTCTCATGATGTGCTCTGCATAGAAGTTAAATAAGCAGGATGACAATATACAGCCTTGACGTACTCCTTTTCCTATTTGGAACCAGTCTGTTGTTCCATGTCCAGTTCTAACTGTTGCTTCTTGACCTGCATACAGGTTTCTCAAGAGGCAAGTAAGGTGGTCGGGTATTCCCATCTCTTTAAGAATATTCCACAATTTCTTGTGATTCATATAGTCGAAGGATTTAGTGTAGTCAATGAAGCAGAAGTAGATGTTTTTCTGGAATTCTCTTGCTTTTTCTATGATCCAGTGGATGTTGGCAATTTGATCTCTGGTTTTTCTGCCTTTTAAAAATCCACTTGTATATGTGAAATTTCTTAGCTCACATACTGTTGAAGCCTGACTGGAAGGATTTTGACCATTACCTTGCTAGCAAGTGAAACGAGCACAATTGTACGGGAGATGCAATATTCTTTGGTACTGCCTTTCTTTGGGATTGGAATGAAAACTGACCTTTTCCAGTCCTGTGGCCACTGCTGAGTTTTCCAAATGTCCTGGCATATTGAGTGCAGCACTTTCACCCATCATCTTTTAGGATTTGAAATAATTCAGCTGGAATTCCTTCACCTCCAGTAGCTTTGTTGGTAGTGAGGCTTCGCTAACGCCATTACATGTAGCACATTGCTCTGGAAGTGGAAGTGAATAAGCAGCTGTGAGCTCCATGCAGGCTGCCTACAGAGTGGCTGCAGCTGTTTGCCCAGCTGTGTTCTTCCTGTGTCTTGGTGCACATTTCATGCCCATCACTTCACTGTCTGACTGTGAGTTCCACACATGGGGATACTGAGGACTGATGGGGAGGGACCTGAGCACCTGTGGGCTTGGGTGTCTTCGGAGGTTCTAGAATCAGTCCCCCGGGTTCTGAAGGATGCGTATTGCTTTGTATGTGCTCCTGCACAACCCCTGTTGTTGCTTGTACGGACATGCTAAACGTCAACGTTGACCCACTCAGTACTGACTCTAGCCTGATTATAGCTCCGCACCCGAGCGCTGAGCACCTTCTGTGGCAGTGCTCCTGTAGAGTGCTCCACGATGCCTCTGTTTTCTTCTAGTGTTTCTTCAGCTAGTTTCTTCATTTAAATCTCTGGTTCATCAAAACTTTATGTTAATATAAGATTGAAAGGTAGATGAACCTTTCATTTTTTTCCAAATGGCTAACAGATTTCTCCCAAATGTAATTCTTCCCTCATCAGTTTGCAAAGAACTTTATCATATACTAAATTCTCATATACTTTTATCTGCTTTTGATTCTGTACTTTATTCCATTTATTCCACTGGGTCTGTCTGATGAGATTCAACTCGCAAAAAGAACTTACACGGGGCCAGACACAGTTCTAAACTCACTACCTGTGAGCTCATTTATCAGCTTTATCAGCTAGTGCTCTTTTTATTCCTATTTCACAGATTTAGGAACTCGGGCAGGAAACTCCCTGGCAGCCCAGTGGTTAGGACTGCTCACTATCACTGCCAAAGGTGAGGGTTTGATCCCTCGTTAAGGAACAAAGATCCCAAAAGATGTCAATGTATGGCAAAACCAATACAGTATTGTAAAGTAAAATTAAGTAAAAAAATAATAATAATATAAAAATATAAAAAAAGGAACTGATGCAGAGTGAGCTGAGGTAACTTGCCCAAGGGGACACAGCAGTGGCAGACCCAGGTTTCCGTCCCTGCGACAGAGTTCTAAAGCCTGTGCTACTAACCTCTGGGCCAGGCAGCGTGTACTTTAACATTTCAACAAGTTTTGCTCAGGAACTTACTTTGATGCAATATTGGCATCTAAGGGTACTACCAACAAATTGTCCCAAAGGCCAAGGAACAGAAAGGCTGACAGATCAAACTGGCTCAGACCACACGGTTTAGTAAATAAATTTAAAACACAGAGTGAGAAGCAAGAGATGGAGTGGTAACGCTCTTAGGATAGAGTGACAGTGGACAGGCGGACGCCGGAGCCCGGGGAAGGTGCGGCTAGGAGCATGCAGCGCCCCCCCACCCCCGCCCCTCCCCCGAGAGACGGCTGACAGCTGCAGCTCTCCGTTCAGTCTGCAGGGCGGCCATGGGACTCATCTGCGCTCTGCAGTCGAGGACCCTGTGGGCGGCGTGAGTATCCCCGGTGGGTACAGGAATTAGACCTCGTGAGTCCCAAGGGCCTCGCAGGGTTCACGGACACTTAGTATATTGCGGACTGTCAGGCCTACGCACAGGGCTGGGACTAGAGTGGGGTAAGCAGGCGCAGAGGTTAAGGAGGGGTCATAAATATTCGGTGCAAGCTTGGTCCTTCCATCCCTTTCTGCGCTCACAAGCAGGTTATCTACCGACATCAGCCCAGTCTGGCACATCCCGCTGAGGGCTTGTCTGTGCCTCACACATCCTATGAGTCTTATCCTTTCTGTTTGCTTTCTACAGATCTGAACATTATTGCACAACACAGCATATTCCATAGCTTGAGTCTGTGAGTTTGTTATTCTCCTTAAGGAGGCTTCCTGTTTATTCATGTGGTACTCCAGATACATTGTAGAATCATTTCGTCAAGTTCATCAAGCTATAATTAGATCCCACTTAAACACAAGGTATTTCAATTATTGTTCACTATCTCTCTTCAAGGGCCTGAAAAAATTAGAGAATTTTCCTTTCTGGACAATAGCACACTTTCATTTTTATTTATTCACTAAGTTGAAGAGTACTTATTGGGAACCCATCCAGTCCCCGGGTCGGGAAGATCCCCAGGAGGAGGGAATGTGGGTCCAGTCCCTGGGTCGGGAAGATCCCCTGGAGGAGGGAACAGCAACTCACTCCAGCATTCAGCGGAGCCTGGCGGGCTACAGTCCACGGGGTCACACAGAGTTGGACACAACTGAGTGACTAACACACACCGTATTCCGAACGCTGCCCTGTGTTACATAAGCAGCTTCCACAAGAGAAAAGTTGTTTTTGTTAACCTGCACCCCAATGTCCACTGCAGCACTATTTACAACAGAACATGGGAGCAACCTAGACGCCCACTGACATGATGGATAGAGAGGCTGTGGTGCGTATAGCCAATGGAATATTACTTGGCTGTATAAAGGAATGGAGCTGGGTCATTTGCAGAGATGTGTATAGACCTGGAATCTGACACGGAGTGGTCAGAAAGAGAAAAGCACACACCATACATTAATGCACATATGTGGACTCCAGGAAAAAAACTAGTTCAGATGAGCCTATTTTCAGGGCAGGAATAGAGACAGACGTAGAGAGCAGACATGTGGGCACGGGAGGGAGGCGACGGTGGGGTACACTGGGAGGCTGGGACTGCCACATATACAAGACCACGTGTTAGACGGAGAGCGAGGGGGGGCCGCTGCATAGCGCAGGGAGCTCCGCTCGCAGCTCTGTGACAATCGAGGCGAGTGGGATGGGGTTGCGGGGGAGGGAGACTCAAGTGGGAGGGGATATGTGCATACTTACAGCTGACTCATTTTGTGGTACAGCAGAAACTAACACAAGCTTGTAAAGCAATTACACCCTAATAAAAACATTATGTTTTTAGAAAGGTGAGCAGTTGCCACAGGCAGTTCTAAACCATCTGTCCTCGGGACACTGATGTGAAGAACAGTGGCTGCTTGAGCTTTTTTCTCGGGGACATGGCCTGGGACTTAAAAGTGGCTACCAGACCGAGGAGGGCTCAGCGCCCACACCAGTGACGCCTCCGCAGGCCCGGAGCCCGGACCCGGACAGGTGGAGGTCCCCACACAGTGGCACCGATGTCAGGCCCGGCTGGAGGGGCAAGCAGCCACCAAAGGCCCGGTGAAGCTGGAAAAGGACCAGGGCGGGGGGTGGTCAGAACTGCTCACGAGGAGCAAGCAAACCTTCACACGGCTTGTACCCATGTTTAGAGGGAATGGATGCAGTTACCGCAGAGGCTGATGTGGGTTCTGAGAGCAGGGATGCCCACTGCCATTCAGAAAGGGCTGGGAGCTGGGCGGGCTCAGAGAGGGCAGGTGATGGGGGGCGTCTCCACTGAGGGACGGCTACCCCCGGAGCCCGTGGTCCTCCCAGCAGGACCCTGTGAGCAGCGGGCCAGGCAGATCTCTGGGCCAGCACAGGGCACCCACACCGGAGGCTCTGGTCCCAGCCCGACGAGCTGACCCTCAGTGGAGGCAGGTGACTGATAAGCGAGTACTTTCTGGGAGGAACACTAATTTGAGTGAACCTGTGTTCCAGGCCCAGCTCTCGGCCACGCCATGACCGGTGCACCCAGCACTTGTTCAGCCCCCAGAAAGGACTAGACTTGGGTGAAGATGCGCATTAGTCTCCCTGATCAACAGTTTGTATGTGACAGGAAACTCTATCCTCAATCAACTTGCCATCAGTGGAAAATGCTTGTAATGAAGTAATCGTTACGTCAGGAGGAGTCTATATAAAAACAAAGACACTTTTTTTCTTACAAAGACACTCATTTTATGACAGGCACTTAGTGTTTGTTGAGTGGATACATAATTTAAGGAGCCATCTGATGAAGGGAATCATCAGTCTCTCCTGAATCAAGGGAAACAGCATCATCAGTGATGAAAACGAGGAGAATCCAGGGTGTCTGGAGCACGGGTTCAGCTTGGGGACCAGTGAGTGGCCAGGGGCTGTCTTCAATGGCTTAAAGAAACTTGTCATTTACGGGGACAAACTTTGATCCTTGTGAAATGACTCCTCTCCCCTTAGGCAAAATGAGCAGAACTGCTTTGATGGGACATTGAAGGCAATTGCAGTCAGCTTAGTCATGCCCTTCTGTTATCGAAATGTGCCCAAGAGGAGGTCAGTTCAGTTCAGTCACTCAGTTGTGTCCAACATTGCAACCAGACAGACCTTTGTTGGCAAAGCAAAGTCTCTTTTTAATATGCTATCTAGGTTGGTCATAACTTTCCCTCCAGGGAGCAAGTGCCTTTTAACTTCATGGCCGCCGTCACCATTTGCAGTGATTTTGAGTCCCCCCAAAATAAAGTCTGTCACTGTTTCCACTGTTTCCTCATTTGCCATAAAGTCATGGGACCAGATGCCATGGTCTTAGTTTTATGAATATTGAATTTTAAGCCAGCTTTTTCACTCTCCACTTTCACTTTCATCAACAGGCTCTTTAGTTCCTCTTCACTTTCTGCCGTAAGGGTGGTGTCATCTGCATATCTGAGGTTATTGATATTCCTCCCGGCAATCTTGATTCCAGCTTGTGTTTCTTCCAGCCCAGCGATTCTTATGATGTACTCTGCATATAAGTTGAATAAGCAGGGTGACAACATACAGCCTTGACGTACTCCTTTCCCGATTTGGAACCAGTCTGTTGTTCCATGTCCAGTTCTAACTGTTGCTTCCTGACCTGCATACAGATTTCTCAAGAGGCAGGTCAGGTGGTCTGGTATTTCCATCTGTCTCAGAATTTTCCACAGTTTGTTGTGATCTACACAATCAAAGACTTTGGCATGGTCAATAAAGCAGATGCTTTTCTGAAACTTTCTTGCTTTTTTGATGATCCAACAGATGTTGGCAATTTGATCTCTGGTTCCTCTGCCTTTTCTAAATCTGGCTTGAACATCTGGAAGTTCACGGTTCAGTGAACTTCAATATCTGGAAGTTCAACAGTTACTGTTGAAGTCTGGCTTGGAGAATTTTGAGCATTACTTTACTAGCATGTGAGATGAGTGCAATTGTGCAGTAGTTTGAGCATTCTTTGGCATTGCCTTTCTTTGGGATTGGAATGAAAACTGACCTTTTTCAGTCCTGTGGCCACTGCTGAGTTTTCCAAATTTGCTGGCATATTGAGTGCAGCACTTTCACAAAATCATCTTTCAGGATTTGAAACAGCTCCACTGGAATTCCATCACCTCCACTAGCTTTGTTAGTAGTGATGGTTCCTAAGGCCCACCTGACTTCCCATTCCAGGATGTCTGGCTCTAGGTGAGTGACCACACCATCGTGGTTATCTTGATCGTGAAGACTGTTTTTTGTACAGTTCTTCTGTGTATTCTTGCCACCTCTTCTTAACATCTTATGCTTCTGTTAGGTTTATACCATTTCTGTCCTTTATCGAGCCCATCTTTGCATGAAATGTTCCCTTGGTATCTCTAATTTTGTTGAGGAGATCTCTAGTCTTTCCCATTCTGTTATTTCCCTCTATTTCTTTGCACTGATTGCTGAGGAAGGCTTTCTTATCTCTCCTTGCTATTCTTTGAAACTCTGCATTCAGATGGGAATATCTTTCCTTTTCTCCTTTGCTTTTCGCTTCTCTTCTTTTCACAGCTATTTGTAAGGCCTCCCCAGACAGCCATTTTGCTTTTGTGCATTTCTTTTCCATGGGGATGGTCTTGATCCCTGTCTCCTGTACAATGTCACGAACCTCCGCCCATAGTTCATCAGGCACTCTGTCTATCAGATCTAGACCCTTAAATCTATTTCTCACTTCCACTGTATAATCATAAGGGATTTGATTTAGGTCATACCTGAATGGTCTAGTGGTTTTCCCTACTTTCTTCAATTTGAGTCTGAATTTGGCAATAGGGAGCTCATGATCTGAGCCACAGTCAGCTCCTGGTCTTGTTTTTGTTGAGCTTCTGCATCTTTGGCTGCAAAGAATATTATCAATCTGATTTCGGTGTTGACCATCTGGTGATGTCCACGTGTAGAGTCTTCTCTTGTGTTGTTGGAAGAGGGTGTTTGCTATGACCAATGAGTTCTCTTGGCAGAATTCTATTAGCCTTTGCCCTGCTTCATTCTGCATTCCAAGGCCAAGTTTGCCTGTTACTCCAGGTGTTTCTTGACTTCCTACTTTTGCGTTCCAGTCCCCTATGATGAAAAGGATATCTTTTTTAGGTGTTAGTTCTAAAAGGTCTTGTAGGTCTTCATAGAACTGTTCAACTTCTTTGGCATTACTGGTTGGGGCATAGACTTGGATAACTGTGATATTGAATGGTTTGCCTTGGAGAGGAATAGAGATCATTCTGTCTCTTTTGAGACTGCATCCAAGTACTGCATTTCGGACTCTTTTGTTGACCATGATGGCTACTCCATTTCTTCTGAGGGATTCCTGCCCACAGTAGTAGATATAATGGTCATCTGAGTTAAATTCACCCATTCCAGTCCATTTTAGTTCACTGATTCCTAGAATGTCGACGTTCACCCTTGCCATCTCTTTTCTGACCACTTCCAATTTGCCTTGATTTGTGGACCTGACATTCCAGGTTCCTATGCAATATCACTCTTTACCGCATTGGACCTTGCTTCTATCACCAGTCACATCCATAGCTGGGTATTGTTTTTGCTTTGGCTCCCTCCCTTCATTCTTCTGGAGTTATTTCTCCACTGATCTCCAGTAGCATATTGGGCACCTACTGACCTGGGGAGTTCCTCTTTTGGTATCCTATCATTTTGCCTTTTCATACTGTTCATGGGGTTCTCAAGGCAAGAATACTGAAGTGGTTTGCCATCCCCTTCTCTAGTGGACCACATTCTGTCAGACCTCTCCACCATGACCCACCTGTCTTGGGTGGCCACACAGGGCATGGCTTAGTTTATTTGGGTTAGACAAAACTGTGGTCCTAGTGTGATTAGACTGATTAGTTTTCTGTGATTATGGTTTCAGTCTGTCTGCCCTCTGATGCCCTCTTGCAACACCTACCGTCTTACTTGGGTTTCTCTCACCTTGGATGTGGGGTATCTCTTCACGGCTGCTCCAGCAAAGCATAGCAATTGCTCCTAACCTTGGACTAGGGGTATCTGCTCACCACCGCCCTTCCTGACCTTGAATGTGGAGTAGCTCCTCTAGGACCTTTTGCGCCTAGAGAAAGGCAATGCCAAAGAATGCTCAAACTACTGCACAATTGCACTCATCTCACACGCTAGTAAAGTAATGCTCAAAATTCTCCAAGCCAGGCTTCAGCAATACATGAACCATGAACTTCCAGATGTTCAAGCTGGTTTTAGAAAAGGCAGAGGAACCAGAGATCAAATTGCCAACATCCACTGGATCAAAAAAGCAAGAGAGTTACAGAAAAACATTTATTTCTGCTTTATTGACTATGCCAAAGCCTTTGACTGTGTGGATCACAATAAACTGTGGAAAATCCTGAAAGAGATGGGAATACCAGACCACCTGACCTGCCTCTTGAGAAATCTATATGCAGGTCAGGAAGCAGCAGTTAGAACTGGACATGGAACAACAGACTGGGTCCAAATCAGGAAAGGAGTACGTCAAGGCTGTATATTGTCACCCTGCTTATTTAACTTATATGCGGAGTACATCATGAGAAACGCTGGGCTGGATGAAGCACAAGCTGGAATCAAGATTGCCGGGAGGAATATCAATAACCTCAGATATGCAGATGACACCACCCTTATGGCAGAAAGTGAAGAGGAACTAAAAAGCCTCTTGATGAAAGTGAAAGAGGAGAGTGAAAAAGTTGGCTTAAAGCTCAACATTCAGAAAACAAAGATCATGGCATCTGGTCCCATCACTTCATGGCAAATAGATGGAGAAACAGTGGAAACAGTGTCAGACTTTATTTTTGGGCTCCAAAATCACTGCATGTGGTGACTGCAGCCATGAAATTAAAAGACGCTTATTCCTTGGAAGGAAAGTTATGACCAACCTCGATAGCATATTGAAAAGCAGAGACATTACTTTGCCGACTAAGGTCCATCTAGTCAAGGCTATGGTTTTTCCTGTGGTCATGTAAGGATGTGAGAGTTGGACTGTGAAGAAGGCTGAGCGCCAAAGAATTGCTGCTTTTAAACTGTGGTGTTGGAGCAGACTCTTGAGAGTCCCTTGGACTGCAAGGAGATCCAACCAGTCCATTTGGAAGGAGATCAGCCCTGGGATTTCTTTGGAAGGAATGATGCTGAAGCTGAAACTCCAGCACGATGGCCACCTCATGTGAAGAGTTGACTCATTGGAAAAGACTCTGATGCTGGGAGGGATTGGGGGCAGGAGGAGAAGGGGACGACAGAGGATGAGATGGCTGGATGGCACCACTGACTCGATGGGTGTGAGTCTGAGTGACCTCAGGGAGTTGGTGATGGACAGGGAGGTGGTTCATGGGGTCTCAAAAGTCGGACACGACTGAGCGACTGAACTGAACTGAACTGAACTGAACTGAATCTATCAAGGAGGCATTGTCAACAGGTGGCAGAAACCTTCCTCTGCATAAACATTCACACAGGGGAGTGGGTGGGCTTCCTTCCCTTGGGACAGGGGCTCAGAGGGCCAGAAGGGAGCAGCCTGAGGGGGGTGGAAGGGCTCAGCCCACTGGGTGAGGCGGCTGTGACTGAAGCCTCTGTGTCACCCGCTCAGGAACCCAAAGGCCTGGCACTCTATGCAGGCTCGGTGCCCAGCCACAGCCTGAGCACCTCCCAGCCTGGCAGGTCTGGCCAAGGTGGGGCATGTGGTCCCCTGTGCGCCTCATGCACCGCCCGGAGCCCATGGCAGCTCAGATCCTCAGGAGCCGTCCGTTCTGCTCTGTTGGTTTCATTTATGGACCAGAAAAAGGGCACTGACAGAGGTGAGCCACAGTTCACTGCGTTCCCACCACAGAGCCCACAGCCAGGCTGTTGGGAGGCCAACAGTGAGAGTCAAAGTTGCTCAGTCGTGTCCGACTCTTTGTCACGCTATACAGTCCATGAGGATTCTCCAGGCCAGAACACTGGAGTGGGCAGGCTTTCCCTTCTCCAGGGGATCTTCCCAACCCAGGGATCGAGCCCAGGTCTCCCGCATTGCAGGCGGATTCCTCACCAGCTGAGGGAAGCCCTGGTTGGAGGCTGGGCCCCAGAAAACAACAGGAGGGAAAGCACGAGCTACATGTGAGATCCCAGCAGCTCGCCCCCACGCTAAGACTGCCAGATCCTCCCAACGCCTGTTCTGGCCTCGGGTCAGAACTGAGCACCAGCAAGCATTGGACCACCCAGGGGGCTGTCCAAGCCCCATGGCGGCAGCACAGTCCATCTCCATCTGCCAAGTTCAGCCTCAGCGCCACTTGGATGGCTTCAAGAGCCCAGATTGCCATGCCCCATGCCCCATTTGCCCCACTTGAATTCCTTCCCAGAATGTTCCTCTAATGGGTTAATCTCATCAGATCTTCCCTGATAAAACCCTCCTTCACTCTCCACTGCTTGCAAAATAAAACCTACCCTGGGGCTTCACTTGTGGCTCAACTGGTAAAGAATCCGTCTGCAATGTGGGAGACCTGGGTTCCATCCCTGGGTTGGGAAGATCCACTGGACAAGGGAAGGGCAATGCACTCCAGTATTCTGGCCTGGAGAATTCCATGGAGTGTATAGTCCATGGGGTCAGAGAGAGTTGGACACGACTGAGCCACTTTCACTTGGCTTCCATAGCGCTGCATCCAAATTCAACTTACACCTCCTTTCCATCCCGCTGAAACAAAAGTGTAAACAGCTCCCAAACAAAGCCCACACGTTTCCTGCCTGAAGCTGACTTCCTTGGCCATCTTTAGGTACCACACACATCATTAGAGCTTAGTTTGAATTCCTAACTTCTTTACAAATTCTGAAGCACTTGTGCCAGACTGCTCTCTCTTCTGCAGCCCCATGCTACAGTTGCAGAATCAGGCTTCTGGAGGCTGAAGCTTCAACTCTGCAGAACAGCTACACTCTGCTCCCCCGCTGTACTCAGCACAGGCCTCAGAGGACACATTCAAAACTCGGTGTAGCTAATGGTGCATATATTGGTTTCTCGAAATGCTGACATGCAGTTAAAAAATAGTCTGGATGTTTTTTTCTGTAGGGATGAGATGAATTAATGTGATGATCATTTATAACAGCATTCTCTAAAAAGCCTATATCTTTAGGAATTTAAATCTGCTGTCAAAAATCATAAACAGTAGCTTACAAAGCTATTAGAAATTTAAGGGACCTTTTTTTTTTTTTTTAAGTTTTTTGTCTTTAAATATTTATTTGGCTGCACCTGGTCCTAGCTGTGGCATGTGGGCTCTTCAGTTGGAGCATGTGGGACCTAGTTCCCTGACCAGGGATTGAAACCATGGCCCCTGCATGGGGGCAGATAGTCTGTGTAAGGTATAGTTCAGGCCAAGGCAGAAAGAGAAATGACGACCTCAACAGAAGTAGGTTACCTTTATTCAGGCAAGGAGGGGCGACAGTCGGCCTAACAACCAGGCTGAGCTTGGAGAAGGATCAGGGAGGCTCCATATTTATAGGGAAGTTTGTGTAAGCGATAAGGGAGATGTTAATCAGGTGGGGTATTTTGGGTATATTTTAGTTGAGATGGCATTTGTAGTTGGGCAGGGGGTGATAAGTCTTTTGGGAAGGTGTAGGGGGTGGAAGGTTTCTGGAAGGGGGGTGATAAGTCCCAGATAGATGCAACCTGCCTGGAGCATCATGGTGGGACCTAAAGTTCTGTTTTGTTTTCTCCGAAGTTAGATGAAAGGCAAAGGGCCTTTGAAACTGTTGTTTTCTTTTCTAGGCCCAAAAGACTCCTTCATTCCAGAACCTGAAATCATTAAAAAAAATGGGAAAGGGGGTGCCGTATCTCTCTGGCTACTTCCTGCTGTGTCGGAGTCTAGCTCCAGCAGCCAGGGAATCAGCCTGAAGAGATGAGCGGTGTCTGTGGAGAATGACGCAGCGTCCGACTCGAGGGGCGGGACTGCATGTTTATTTCAAGCATTAGGTCTTCTTTTATACTTTGACAAAGGCATTAGGTCAGAGGCTTTGCATTTTCAGCTCCCCTCACCCAGGTTAACTGTCTCCATAAATCATTGTTGCCCTTCAACCAGAGCTACACTGACTCACGCTTCTGTCTGGGCCGCATACCATGTCCCTCAGTTTACTTCTTATCTTTCTAAACCCTGCTTGCCCATAGTATCCTAAGCTCACTATCTCCTAAAAAGGCTTCTAGCTGTCTTTAATTATTTTTAAACCCTAAGCTCAGCAAGCTTCTTTTGCCATAAACATTCCCCTCACAAACAGGTCTCAGATAACAATCCTTCCCACGACCTCAAGCTGGGGCCTGTGTGCTCATCCTGGAACATTCTTTGTAAAGATCCTTGAACAAATGTCAATTGTTACTTTATAGATTATTTTTTGGGCACAACTGCAGAAGGGTTCTCATACTTCTCTCAAGAACAATAAGCACTTTAACATTCTTTTCAGCCAACTCAGCCAAAGAAAGGAAAGAACAAGTCAGAATCACAAGACCTAACTCCTTCATCCTGGGACCGTGCCTGCAGGATGAGGAGAGGGGGTTGGGGCCGTGCCTCCACTTTGTCAGTAATGTCTAATGTGGCTCCCGACATTGCTGGATAGGGGCGACAATTTGGGGTCTGGAATGGAGGATCGTCTTAGGGCCCAGGGTCTCCTATTTTTGAGCTTTGGGTGAGGCTCTCAAGAATGGTCTTGACCTGATCTTGAGAAATGGCCTGAATCCGTTCTTGGAGAAATCTTTGAAAGAGATTGAAGAGACAGGGTCCAAATAAAAGGATTAGAATGATAAGTATCAATGGCCCCAGAAAAGGGAGCAGCCAAGGGAGGGCCTGTTGGAGCAGGTTTCGGGGACTATGAAGGTTTTGTAACTCTTCTGCGACATTCAGTTCTGGGTTTTGGGGACTGTGAAGGCTTGTAACTCTTTCCTGCAGGGTTCAATTTTGTCTCTAAGTTCTTTGACTCTATCCTGGACTATGCCCATTTCATTAACAAAATAGCAGCAGTCCTCTCCTAGGGGAAGGCAGGTCCCTCCCTTTTCTGCAGTGAGAAGGTCCAGGGCTCGCCTATTTTGTAGGGCCACAGAAGCTAATGAGTTGATTTGTCTTTGGATTGAAACGAAGGACTCCACTACCTGCTCCATGTCCTCATTAAGTTCTTGGGACAGCTTGTCGTAGAAATGGGCAGAGGTTGAGATGCCTCCAATGCCGGTGCCTAGGGCTGCTGCTCTGCCAGTCCCCATCAGGAGGGGGGCTATGACAGCTCGTCTTTTCCTGTGGGAAAGTTCCCCTTGGGGGTAGACTATTTGTTCCACCTCTTCTTCTTTGAGGAATGTTAGGCCCGGGGTCAGGAAGACCCAGATGCAAGGTCCAGGGGGGTCCGAGGGGAGACACGAATATGCGTAGGTCCCGCAGAGAATGAAGACTCCCGGATTGGTGCAATTCTTTGTGCTGTTCCAGAGAGCCCAAGTGGGACAGAAGGAGGGAGGGGAGTTTGTGAGACCAGTGTAGTTGGGACTAGAGTAGTTAATACAGGTTAGGCTTGAAGAGGCTGAGGGTAGGACATTGTCAGAGACTGGCCCAATGAGTTGTGTACTTTTTGCTGGGAAGGGGAGTACAGTTGCCCTGTGACAGCCAGGCTGAGGGTAAGGGAATTGCTGTGTGTGGCGAGGGAGACAGTGACATGCACGTCCAGCACTGGGATGTGTGCTGTGTGCACTGGAGGAATTGGAAGGAAGAGTTGAGAAGGTGGGTAAGGTGTTGGTTGCCAGAGGGAGGTTTTAGGAGAGGCTGTAATTGGGAAAGGAGGTCTAGGCCTTTATAAGGCTCAGGGGTCGCCTGTAACCGGGAAATTATGTTCTTTATGACTTGTTCTTGTTTCTTTTCCCGGTTTTGATCTAGTACCCCGCCCCCGTCTGAGTACCCCCAGTGGGTAATGGGATAGAAACATACGTTTCTTCCATTTGGCTTATGGCACGTGCTCACGAAACTCCCTCTCTTTTGTACTTTAACAGTGAGTAGGGATTTGGACTTCCCATCCCCGAGGTTCATGGTGCATGGTTTTGGAGCTGTATTATAACATGAGGAATGTACATAGGAATAAATGTCAGAGCAGGGGCAGGGAGTAGCCAGAAGGCTGGGAGTGCAGCAAGGATAGGGAACAGGGGCGTCATGGGCTGTTAGTTAGGCAGCGCAGAGGAAATAGCAGCCTAGGAGTGGAACCCAGCTGGCAACGCAGGCGATACCCACGGAAGGACGAAGGGTCGGTGGCCAGTCCCGAGGGAGACAGTTACTAGGCCTACAGCAAGGATTAAGATTAGCAGTGCGGTGATGGTTAGAGAGACAGGGAGAGGGGGAGAAGGCCCCAAGCTGGTGGTTGCCTGAATCTGCAGGGGAGCACTGTTCATTAGGATGTAGAATGATGTAGAGAATGAGAGTAGAGAAATCAGTCTCGTCTGGAGTCAAGTTGTAGAAGACTCCCTGGAGCCACAGTTGAGACACCAGTGTGGTCAGGTCTTTGGAGGAGGTTCCTGCGGGCACTGGTCCAGAGGTCTGGTGGTGGTTGGGTCAGGAACAGGTGTAGGTTGAAGAGAGTCCAGGTCATTCAGTGTCTTCTTGGATGGTCGACAGAGGTTGTCACTGGGTGAATTTTAAGGAGATAGGTCCTGTGAGGGAGACCTGATGGGATCAGTTAAGGAGGGCAGCGCAGGGTCAGAGGTGACCCGTTTTAGGCGAGAGAGGTGTATCCAGGAGGTGACCTTCTTGAGTTTAGCTGCAGTTGGGGTAAGGAGGATGATTTACAATGGTCCCTGCCACTTTGGGGTTAGGTCACCCTAGGGATTATTAGACATAGACCATGTCCCCAGTTTGTAAAGGGGGCAGGGAGGATTGGGGGTCGGGGCAGGCAAGTTGTGGTTGAGGTATTTCCAGAGGGCATTGTGGAGTTCCGCCAGCAGAGGGGAGTGTAAGAAGCTTGGTATGGGAGGAGGTTCAGGCGGGCGTCCACGAGGGAGCATGGGCCTTCCATACATCACCTCAAAGGGGCTCAGCCCCAGGGGCTTTCTGGGCAAAGCCTGTATTCTGAGGAGAACAATGGGCAAAAGTTTAGTCCAATCCAGATGTCCTTCGAGGGTTGGTTTGGTAAGGGTTTCTTTGATTCTTCTAGTCATCCTTTCTACCTTTCCTGAGGCCTGGGGACGGTAGGGAATGTGAAATTTCCAGGGTATCTGTA
Organism: Budorcas taxicolor; assembly: GCF_023091745.1. Lineage (NCBI taxonomy): Eukaryota > Metazoa > Chordata > Mammalia > Artiodactyla > Bovidae > Budorcas > Budorcas taxicolor. The sequence goes on along the minus strand of NC_068924.1, from coordinate 81,453,147 downwards.
GGAATGGGACAAGTTGTTGGGTGACCTTGGACGTAAATTCCGGGCCATTATCAGACTGTAGGGATGAAGGCAGGCCAAACCTGGGGATAATTTCTGTGAGGAGGATTTGGGCCACGGTGTGGGCTCCTTTGTTTGTAGTGGGAAATGCTTCTACCCATCCCGAAAAGGTGTCCACAAGGACCAGGAGGTATCTGACTCTCCAGACCAGGGGCATATGAGTAAAGTCTATCTGCCAATCCTGTGCTGGGAGGCTGCCTCACACTTGGTGGCTTGGAAAGGATGTCGGGTTAAGGTTGGAATTGGGGTTAGTGTGTTGACATGTTTGACAGGAGCAGGTAAGGTGATCTAAATATTGTTGGTCAGCATTGGATATGGGGAAGTGGTTACGGAGGAACTGTTGGAGTGTCTTGGATGAGGGCTGAAAAAGTGAGTGTAGATAAGAGAGGATTTCTCTGGTGGTGGGGGGTCGGGAGGAGTCAGCTAAGAGGACAGGGGACTGGAGGGAAGGATGGGACAGGGCTGTCTCCTTTGCCTTCTGGTCTGCGGCACGGTTGCAGGTGGATATGAGACTTCCCTCTTGATGTCCCCTACAGTGGAGGATGGCGGCTTTGTGTGGTAAGAGCGCTGCCTCTGGAAGTTTGTGGATCAGGTCTGAATTAATGATGGGGGATCGCTTTTGGGTTAGGAAACCTCTTTCTCTCCATATTAGGATGTTTGAGTGAAGTATGTTATAGGCATATTTGGGGTCTGTGTGGGTGTTAACCCTTAGATTTTTAGCCAGAGTTAAAGCTCTGGTGAGAGCTATCCGTTCTGCCTGTTGGGAGGTGGTGTGAGGCAGCAGAGGTGAAGCCTCAGTTCTCTGGGTCCCATGATTGTGACGAAGGTCCCCCTGGATGATGGCACATCCTGCTGAAAAGGGTGGGGAGTTTTGAGAGCTGCACTCAACGAACCAGTGTGGGGCGTCTGGGTCTAGGATGGGCTGATCTGTTAAATGTTGGAAGGGGTTTTGGGTAAGACCTACTGTTAGGCTGCAGCTGTGTAGGAGGGAATCTGTTGTAGAGGACGTGGGTAACAAGCTGGTGGTGTTAAGGGGAGAGCAGGGGGAGAATGAGGGCCAAGGGTCGAGGAGAAAGGCACGTAGGACCTGTGCCCTGGAAGGGGGAAGGGAGAGGAAAGCCCGATGTGATAGCAAGTCTCGGAAGGTGTGTGGACAACAGACTGTTAAAGGGGCATGCCTAGAGAGTTGATTTGCTTCGGGTACAAGGGCTGCGACGGCCTGCATGCAGGGAGGCCACCCCTGGGTCACCATGTCCAGCTGTTTGGATAGATAGGCTATGGGAGCCCAGGTGTCTCCAGCCCGCTGACACGGAAGTCCCAGGGCCTGTCCTTGGTTGGAAAGTGCAAAGAGGAGAACGGTCTGGTGGGACCTGGCAGGCGGAGAGCAGGCACTCGGAGGAGGCTCTGGGTGAGCTCGCAAAGAGGACTGGCCAGCGAGGAGGGGTTAGAGAGGGGCTCATCCAGGCATCCTTTAGTTGCCTCATAGAGCAGCTTTGCATGAGGGAGGTGTGAGGTTGGACCCCGGGGGCCATGATGGGCCACCCCTCCTCTCTCTCCCGCCGGCGAGAAGGTCCCTAACGGAAGGAACCTCCCAGATCCCGGGGACCAATGACAGCACACTTCGCCAGCTAAAGCCGCCCCGCCCCAGCCGCATAGAAAAACCTATCAGCTCGCCACGCCGCGAACCGGCAACCTATCCAAACCCCCATCCACTAACCCGGCCGCGATCCCTCGCAGCGGGCATGTATAAACAAACTTCTAACACAGTCCGGGCGCCCGGACGTCCTCGACCTGCCCCCTTCGGTCCGGGAACCCTGCCCGGGAGCGCTTCGCCATTAAAGCCTCTTAGACATTCTTTTGGTGTCCTGGTCGTCTTTCACCTAACAGGAGAAGTTAGGGATCCAGATACGGAAAAAGTTTAGGAGGGTGAGGATACACAGGCGCTCCCTTTTTGTTTTTGGAAGTGGACAGTTAAGGCCTGGATTCTATCTGGGGAATAGTTCTTTGTTGATGGGATATGGAGAGCCCCAGGTAAGTGACATTTGTCTGGGCTATTTGGGCCTTAGATTGGGATACCGGATAACTCCAGGATCCCAGGGCCCCAAGGAGTTTGGCAGTATGTTGGAAGCAGAGTTTTCGGGTTGGGCTACAAAGGAGGAGGTCATCTACATATTGGAGGAGATGACTCAGGGCTAGGTCGAGTGTCTGTAGGTCCTTTTGTAAAGCCTGTCCAAAAAAGTGAGGACTGTCTCTGAACCCCTGGGGGAGAACTGTCCATGTTGGTTTCCAGGAAACGTGAGTCACGGGGTCTTGCCAGGTGAAGGCGAAAAGCGGTTGGGAGAGGGGGTGGAGGGGAATGGTGAAAAAGGCGTCTTTGAGATCTCATACCGTGAAGTGGGTTGCAGTCGGGGGTATGGTGGACAGAAGGGTGTAAGGGTTAGGGACTACTGGGTATGTCACTGTGATGGCCTCATTGACTTTTTGCAGACCCTGGACCAGTCTCCAAGAGCTTGGTCCCTTCCTTACTGCCAGAATAGGGGTGTTGTGTGGTGAATGGGTAGGAATTAGGATAGAGGCTTGAAGAAGATGGTCTGTGATAGGCTTAAGTCCCTTGTGGGCCTCCGGGGTGAGAGTACTGCTGTTGGGTGATTATAGTCGAGGGGTCTTTTAGGGTGATGTGGACTGGGGGCTGATGTTTGGCTATGGATGGGTGATCAGTGTCCCAGACTTGGGGGTCTAACGCGGGTAGATCCAAGGGAAGGTCAGGGGTGAGGGACAGGGACCGTCCAGGATGCAGAATCTAGAGACTGTTTCGAGGTGGGGGTATGGTAATAAAGACCCCCAGTTTGGATAACAAATCTCTCCCTAGGAGTGCCATTGGGCACCGAGGCATTATGAAGAATGAGTGTATAAGGGTTGATTTTCCAAATTGACAGAGTAATGGAGGGCTGATTTTTGGCCTTAGAGGAACTCCAGAGACCTGCTTGATTGTGAGTTCTGAGTCTTGAGTTGGGCCAGAGTAGGAAGTTAAGAGAGAGAAAGTGGCTCCAGTGTCTACTGTAAAGGAGGTCTTTTTCCTGGCCACTACCCCGTCTACCCTAAGTTCCGAGCTCATGTTCAGGACACGGGCCGGGGGGCTGGAACCTGGGCCCCATCATTGGACAACTCTCATAGGGTTGGGCTGGGGTTCTGGGGAGAAGAGGGGATTTCCCCAGAGGCACCAGGGCATCCCTGTGGACATTCCACTCTCCAGGTCTGGGAGGTGGGGACCTCCCCAGGGGTGCCAGGGCATCCCTGGGGACAGTCCATCTTCCAGTGTCCTCACTGGCCACAGGTTGGGCATGCTTTTGTGGGGGGCCGCGGGTTTGGGCATGCCTTTGCCCAGCGTCCTGACTGGTTGCATCGGAAGCAGGGTCTGGGGGGCAGGTCTTAAGCCCCGTTCTGGGATGGCTTGGGCCAGGCTGATCTCTTCTCTTAACTGCTGCCACTAAAAAAGCATATTTAGCTTTTCTCTCACGTTCTTTTTCTCTTTTAGCCTCCTCCTCCCTATTATTGAACACCTTGAAGGCTATTTCTAGAAGGTCTCTTTGAGGGGCCTCAGGGCCCTTTGCTAGTTGTCGAAGCTTGTGTGTGGTGTCAGGGGCGGACTAGCTGATGAATTGAACGTGAAGGAAGAGTAATCCAGCAGGAGTGGTGAAGTCTAGGTCGGTATACTTCTGGGCTGCCTCTGTGAGGCGTGCCAAGAATAAGGCTGGATTTTCATCTGCCCCTTGGGTGACTTCTCTGCCTTTATCATAACTGACATGGACATGAGCATTTTTCTTCATTCCTTCTAGAATGCAGGTAATCATATGATTGAGTCTCCTGATACCTGGGTCACCGGGCTGGGACGTCCAGTGGGGATCTAACTGAGGCACCGCCTCAGCAGCAACTGGGCTATCCCGGTCTTGGTTATGTAAATGATCAGCAACGGCTTTTGCCGCTTGCCAGATACAGTCTTTTTCATCAGGGGTGACAGTGGCATTTAGGATATAATATACATCACTCCATGTGAGGTTATAGGCCTGGGAGAGTCTCAGGAATTCTCTTCTGTATCTGGTAGGATTTCCAGAAAGTGGCCCGAATTTTTCTTCTATCTGGCTCATATCTGACTGAAAATGGCACATGGACTCAGGTGGGGCCCTCTGGTCCTGCCCCTCTCTCAGGGAAACGTGTGTTGGGTACGTGACCGTGTGGCAGGGCGGGAAGGAAGTGGGGAGGGGGAGTCGGGGAGATGGGGTAGCGGGGTCGAGGGCGAGTCAGGAGAGGTTTCCTGGCCAGTAGGAGAGTTGGATGAAGGGGAAGGAGAGGGTTGGCGGGGTGGCGGGTAGGGAGGGGGCTTGTCCGCAGGGTTGAACGCTGGGGATGCGGAAGGTCGTGGTCTGTGGTTAGTTGAGTACCGGGGTCCTACCCCGGTTGGATCCAGGGTATCCGAAGCGTGGATGGCAGGGCAAGGGAGATATATAGATTTAGAGAGAGATAAGGAAAGAATTTGCAGTTAAGAGAATAGAGGAGAGAAAGAGGCTTATATTCCTTGGTTTACACAGAAAGTCAATAAAGTCTCGAGACAAGAGACTTGCACCGCTTACGTAGGCCGCAGGCGCCCTCCCGGTCTCCCGAGGGAGTGAAGACGCAGGGCGCCTTCCCGTTCAGGTCTTAGAAGCCCAGGCAAATAAGTAAGCACGGCAGACCTCTGCGTTCCAGATGGGAATTAGCCTGAAAAGGGGAGTAAGAAAGAAAAGACGACACGGGGAAACCAGGCTTTCGTGGAACTGGTCTTGGTCCTGGTCATTATTTTTCAGAGAAGCCTTTACACTCTAAGTTGTACATAGAGATAAATGTAAGAAGCAGAGTCACGACCCTTATCTAAAGACAGAGTGTTCTTTGCATACCTTTGTTCTTACAAGGGTCTCATGTTTGCTTACAATATCTTCTGGTCTGGAGACTGATTAACATTTTATGGCCCCATCTTTCTTTCTATTGACAAAGGTTTAGTCAATCAGAAAATTTGTTTTCCCTTAAGATCTACTTAGTCTTAAGATAGTGATAAAGTTACATTCTTACATAGCAAGGATACAACGATTTATAACAAAGAAAGAGGAGTACAGTGATTTATAATAAAGAGAAAATTCATTAACTCAAAAGTCCAATATTGCTAACATCAAAACTATTATGCTTCTTTTTCTACGTTCCATTTACATTGATTAACATACTCCCAGGTGCCTAAGGATATGGAGACCCGGCAGCAATCATTAACTCAGCAATGAAACACTTCGCCAACCTGATTTTTATCTTTAGAAAAACCCTATGCTAACTAAGACTTTCAAAATGCTCCAGACTCTCTGTGCTGTTTATGGTTGAGAGGTTGTAAACAATCATGTGCGCAGTAGCAGGAGTGTGGATAATCCCGTCACACAAGCTAGTCTGCCAGCAGAGAGGTTTGACCTGAGACACTCTTTTTATATGCAGGAGACTATTAAGTGGAGCTCTAAGTTAATTTTCCAGAGAAAGGTGGTCAGGGATAGCCCCTGTTAATGTCAGAAGAGTGTAGTATAACAGACGGATTTTGGTTTCGGGGGTAGATGCTCGAGCAGATCTAAGGGACCCCTCGAGTCTTGATCCGCCTTGCCTTCATGACCTTGTCATGGGTGGGGTCGGGGAGTCCCTCCAGTCCTGACCCGCCTTTGCCCATCAGGGCTCTTCCTCATGACCTTTGCCATGGGTGGGATCTCCCGTGCTGGCTCCCTCCTGGAAGTTGAGGAAGAAGAGTCCTTTTGCTTGGGAGGCAAGGCGCATAGAAGGACCTCATGGGTGGAGCAGGCCTTGCATAGGGAGGGCCTGCTCCGAAGAGCCCAAAAGGCTTGGGCATAGGGGACCTCTGACCACTTGCCACTCCATTTAAGGAAGTTGGTGAGATTTTGAAGAATATTAAAGTCAAATGTGCCGACTTCAAGCCCGAGGTCTTGACTGTCTAATTGGTATTGAGGCCAAATCTGCGTACAGGGTTGTTTTAAACGGTTAGCTTGGAGTTCAGTGAGTGCGAGTGGTTTGAGATTTTTGAGAACACAGCTCAGAGGGGAATCTTTTGGGACAGGTTGGCCAGACCCCATCATTGAAAGGCAAGCAGAGACTCCTATCGAGCGCTTGAGTCGTCACCCGTAGTCGCGACTGGAGTTACGAGAGGAGAGCTGTGTGTCGAGGTGGAGCGTCCCCCACCGCAGCCTCCAGAGTGGCCCCGGGACCCGGAGGGGACTGAGTTCTAGGCCGCCTCTAGAGCGCCGGCCGGATCTTGCCTCGCTCCAGGGGCCGGCTTGAGTGGAGAGCTGGAGGTAGAGCAGTCAAATGGCAAGAGCTCCCTATTCCGGGGCCGGGGAGAGGAGGGAGGCGGCAGAGCCGAGGCCTGGGGGCACGCAAAGCACCTGTAGAGCCTTAGCACGAGGCTCGCCCCGCTCACAAGGCACTGGGCATCCCCGAGGGGAGCTTGAGCCCCGGCAGAAAAGTGAGCTCGGGGGATGCTCGTGATCCCAGACTCCAGGAAGATGGAAACCAGTGAGGAGAGTGAGAGCGAGCGAGCCGAGGGCCTCGCCCCCTCCCGGGTTTCAGCACCAAGAATGTAAGGCACAGTTCAGGCCGAGGCAGAAAGAGGAAAGACGACCTCAATAGAAGTAGGTTACCTTTATTCAGGCAAGGAGGGGCGACAGTCAGCCTAACGACCAGGCTGAGCGCGGAGAGGGGTCAGGGAGGCTCCATATTTGTAGGGAGGCTTGTGGAAGCGATAAGGGAAACGTTAATTAGGCGGGATGTTTTGGGTATATTTTAGTTGAGATGGCATTTGTAGTTGGGCAGGGAGTGGTAAGTCTTACGGGGTGGAAGGTTTCTGGAGAGGGGGTGATAAGTCCCAGATAGATGCAACTGGCCTGGAGCATCATGGTGGGACCTAAAGTTCTGTTTTGTTTTCTTCGAAGTTAGATGATTCAGTGGGCCTTTGAAACTTGTTTTCTTTTCTAGGCCCAAAAGACTCCTTCAGTCTTAGCCACTGGACGAACAGGGAAGTCCCAAGTAACGTATTTTTAAAAAGTCAACTTGGTCCAGGAGTATTTTTGTTTATAATCCCCAAATCTAAATAAATGTTTAATCACATATAATAAAATTATAAAAAAGTTGGGAAGGATTTGTTTGAAAGAAAAAAACCAACAGACTCAGAAAAGGTAGACAGTGGTAGATTTATCAATGTAGTGATTAAAAACATTTAAAAAGAAGAGCGTAAAAGAGAAACGAAAACTCAGAAAAGAAACATACTCAAAGCATTTATCAGGAAAGGTTGTAGGAGCTTTGAGGACCATTCCCAGACCACGTGCTTCTAAACAACCAGTCCCAGACCACCTGAGTGGCAGAGGTGCAGGCGCGCCCCACTTGTGGCTCGAGAGGAGGCTTTGCACATCCCTCTCATTGCGACTTGCATTCAGAGGAGCCGCTCAAGGGTGGCCGCGGGATGGTCTCGTCTTCAGGGGACAGAGCAGAACCGACAGGAATCACCTCTGCCCGGCTCCTTCCCCACGCCTAGCCCTGCTCGGGGCATCCAGGGCCCTGGGGATGGATCCAGGCCACCACCAGGACTCTGTGGGCCGGGCGAGGAGCTCCCCACCACCAAGTGCCAGGAAGACTGGTTGGCATGTCTTCTCGGGAGCTCCAGTCTGGGGGCCCTGCCATCCTTCAGCTGATGCCATGAAGCCGCTGTGGAGATGTCAGCCCCTCCAGCGGCCCGACTCACTCGTCACCTGTTGAGGTCCTTTAATGGACTGGAACCTGGTGGCCCAGAGTCAACGATAAGAAAGTAAAAGAGAGAGAGAAAGACACGGGGACCAAAGTTCTGATGGAGCAAAGGTGTTTTATTCAACATTGTGTGAGTACTTATACTGTCTTACAAGGTAGCTATTTTCAGCAGAGATAAAGTCAAAATTTACAAGTTATCAAGGAAACATGAGGTCATCCATATGAAAGAGAGAGGGTTGTAAATAATCACTTTTAACCGTATGGTTCATAAAAAGGAAGAGGGTCGTAAATAGTCACTTATCACCCTAAGGAAAAACTAACGGAGGAAATGCATGCATTCCTCACCCAACTGCTCCACTTAACTCCTGAATATTCAGGAGTCAATAAGGGATGCAGGATTCATGACAGATCCAAAGCAGCACGCAGGAAGCCTCCTGTTCAATGCTTCCTGACAGTCACCGTGGCTCCACCGGGGCCATCCCCCTCCGACCTGCTGTCAGAGCCTGGGGCGGGCTACTCCTGCAGCAGGCTCCTCGAGATCAGCATCCGCATCACTTCATTGCTGCCTGCGAGAGGGAGAGGGCGGGCTGGGCCTCAGGGTTAGGGAGGCTCTGAACAGTCTTTCTGACCAGTCTGACCAGGACTGTAAACAGCAGTGCTTTTCATCTCGACAGATGTCAGGAAGAAGGAAAAATTGACTTGTCAAAAACCTCTCCGGATGATAAAAATGCTTTTATTAGGTAAAAAACAGAATAAAACAGCAGAACATACATGTAGTATAATTCTATTCTTTAAAAATATTATCTACAGGCACAGAAAAAGTCCAAAAAAAGTATTTTTGGTCTAAAATATAAAAGGAACACAAAATATTAATTCAGATGTCAAAACCTGAATGATTTTTTTAAACTTTTCTTGTGTTTTGTAATTTTTCAACAATAAATACACCAACATCGTTGGTAATCAGAAAACTGGATTTTAAAAGAACAAAAACATTTTCCCTGAAAGGGGGTGGAATCAGTTGCTGAGGGGAGGAGATGAGTTGCTTGCTTCACTTTTACATTCTTTCTGATGCAAAAAATGCTCTAGAACCCGGGAGCCACGGCTGCCGCATCTGCGCTCTAGAACCCAGGAACCACAGCCCACTGACCCTGGGCCCTAGAACCCGGGAGCCACGGCCGCCGAGTCTGCGCTCTAGAGCCCGGGAGCCACGGCCACTGAGCTCGTGTGCGGCAATGACTGAAGCCCGCGCTCTGCAATAAGAGAAGCCGCTGCCATGGGAAGCCGGTGCATGGCAGAGAAGAACAGCCCCTGCTCCTGCGGCCAGAGAAAAGCTGTGCAGCAGCCAAGACCCAGCGCAGTCAAAAAAACAAAACCAAAACGGACACAGGCCAAGAGCAGGGGGAGGGTGACCTCAGAGGGGACAGAGCAGAACTTCCTGATGCCCAGGCCAGTGCCCTCCCCTCCAAAGGGGCCAGGAGGGAGGAGGAAGGCAGGCGGGGCCCAAGCAGCACAAGGACAGATGCTGGGCTGAACACTCCGACAGGGAGGAAACCATCTGGGGCGCGTTTACCTTCAAGGATCTGGTGGACGCGGGAGTCCCGCACGTACTGCTGGACGGCATAGTCTTTCAGGTAGCCATAGCCACCGTGCATCTGCAGGGCTTGGTTGCAGATCTGCAGGGAGGTGGGGGAGAGGAACCTCGGGTCCCGGGAAGGTGCTCCTCCCCACAAGCACCCACGTGGGCCTATCCTGAGTAACTGGTGCCTCAAGTAGCATCCCAGGGGTGAACAGAAGGCCCACCACGTCCCGGGCACCCAGGAGAGCTGGAGCACCAGCACTCACCGCAAAGCACTCGTCTGTGGCGAAGAGCTTGGCCATGGCGCACAGAGCCACCGCGTCCTCCCGCTCCTCCTGCAGAGCCACGGCCGCGGCACGGACCGTCAGCCGCGAGGCCACCAGCCTGGCCGCCATCTCGGCCAACTGGAACTGCAGGTACTGCGGCGAGAGGGGGAGCAGCGCACTCACAGACGGCTCAGCACTGCCGGGGCCTGGGAGCCCCTCCAAGGATAGGCCGCCGCCACGGGCCCCTGGGCCCCACCGAGAACGTGCCTGGGAAGCTCCAGGTCCACTCCCCTGCTGCACTGCAGTCACCACCTCCTCAAGGAGACGCCCCCTCTGTCTGCCCCTTCAACCTACAGCCAGTAAAGCGCCCACAGCTCCACACAGGTGCCTCTGCCCAGCACACCAGGGTGCCCTGGTGGCCCACACCTCTGCACCTCACAGTGGTGGGCTGGGACCTGGAGGGGCAGGACCCGAGGACCTGAGACCCCAGACCTCAGCCCCTGGCCCGGCAGCTGAGCCCAGAGCAGCGCCCAGGACCCAACAAGTCAAGACAGGCGAGGCACTCGAGAGCCCAGCTCCGCCCCTACTTGCCTACCCCCGGTGACCCTGGACAAGGCAGAGGGGCCCACCCGCCGGGCACCTCCAGGGGGATACCAGCCACAGCCAGAAGCCTGGGCACAGAGAGCAGCAGGGACGCCGGGCAACACCTCAGGGAGAGGCCATGCAGGCAAGAGAAATCAGAGCCTGGGCTGCACAACCGCCTACTGGAAACCAGAAGAAAAGCCTCTAGCTTCCAACCTGTGGGGTTGTTAGAATCAGGCAGAAAAAAGCTTTACCTAAGAAGGGAGTGGCTACTTCTAATGAGCCAGCTGAAGAGGAGTAACTCACCAGTAACACAGGATATCACAAACCAAACCAGTCATGGATACTGGCTCTAACTGGTGGAGAATTCAAAAGAGCCATCATGAGGAAATTCAATGAGCTATGAGATAACTCAGGAATAAAAGTAATGCACAGATGGAATAGTTTGCCAAGAACACTGACATTCCAAGAGAGAATCAAACCAAAACCCTGGAGCTGAAGAACTCAATAAACGCGATGGAGAATGCATGAGAGAGCTATGGAAACACAGCAGACCATACAATTAGAGCGCCTGAAGACAGGACCCTGGGAATGACTCAGGGAGAGGAGGAGAGCTAGGTTGGAAACAAAGTCAACCCTACCAGAGCTACCCCACTCCAGCAGGAAGGGCAGTGCAAGGATGGCAAGCATCCCAGAAGGAGAAGACGGGGGACGGGGGTACAGAGCTCGTTCACGGAGGAGCCGAGAACGTCCCAAATCTGGGGAAGGAACTGGATATACATGTCCACAAGGCTAAGAGACGACCTGATTACCTCAAGGCAAACAGACTGTCTCCCAGACATCTATTAAACCTGTCCAACGTCAAAAACAAAGAATCTTAAAGTCTGTCAGAAAAAAGACCGTAACCTATGAAGGGACCCCAACAAGCTAAGAGCTGAACAGAGCTATCCCACGATCCAGCGATTCCACTTATGGTATTTTTCCCAAAAAATACGAAAACACTAATTCAAAAAGATACATGCGTCCTAAAGTTCACTGCAGCACTATTTGCAACAGCTAAGACATGGAAGCAACCTAAGTGTCCACAAGAGAAAAGGACAAAGAAGATGGAATATATGTATTCGATGGACTACGACTTAGCTGTAAAAAGAATGGAATTCTGCCATTTGTGACAACATGGATGGGCCTAGAGTGTTACATTAAATGAAGTCAGACAAAAAAGACAAATACCATATGACTTCACTCACATGAAGAATCTAAACAACACACAGTAAATGAAAACACAAAACCACCTCACAGTTACAGAGAACAGACTGGGGGTTACCAGAGGAAGAGGGCGGGAGGATGAAATGTTTGTAAAGAGGGTCAGCTGAACGGCGCTGGATGGAATCAGACTTCTGGTGGTGAGCTCGCTATAGTGGACAAGAAACCCAATTATAATGTATGCAGGAAACTTTAACGATGCTGTAAACCAGTGTTACCTCAATAAAGAAAAAAAAATGAAAAACTGGGTCACAAGCAATCACTCCAATCCCACTCCCCTGAAATAACTACTTTTTGCATTTTCAGAGGTATCTTTGAAAACGTGTTATTAGTGTTTACATGTACCTATGTATCTCATAAACAAAACAGCACATGCTCCTAAAATATCATGTTTCTCTTGCCATGTCATACATCACGAATCTTCCTGCGACTACAAACAAAGCTATCATAAACTGGACAGAAAGAAAGCACAAGTTCTGGCTGCAATGAGGGCAGAACCAGTAGGGACGTTAGGGCCCCACTGCTCCAGAAGACGTTCTGGAGACCAGAGCAAAGCAAGGGACGCGGGGAGTTACCTGGCTGTTGGCCAGAGGCTCTCCAAACTGCTTCCGGACCTTGAGGTGGTCTCGAGCGAGGACGACCGAGGCGTGAGCGGCGCCCAGGGAGCAGGAGGCTGGGAGGGAGGGGACCAAGGAGGCCAGTGAGCTGAGGGCCGTCGCGCCCGCCCCCCGCCCCCCGCCCCCGCGGTGCTCACCGACATTGATCCTCCCGCCATTCAGGCCCTTCATGGCGATGAGGAAGCCCTGGCCCTCGTCCCCGATCCTGTTGGCCACCGGGACGGCACAGTCTTCAAAGATCACTGCTCGGGTCGGCTGTGAGTTCCACCCCACCTGGCGAAAACCAGGGGCTGTGTGGCGGCCCGGCAGTCACCACGCAGCGCGGCGTCCGCTGTGCACCCGGGCCGAGATGGGCGCTCCAGCGTCCCGGGACTCAGGCTCCCGAGAGCTCCGCTGAGGCGGCACAGGAAGGCCACACTTCCGTATGTCAGCGCTGACAGACTTCCCTTTCAGCACAACGGTTGAGCATACGAAAACACCTACTTCCGCCCATCTGCTCCCCACACCAACCGGGTGCGGGACGGGCTCCCGAGCGCGGGAGCCGGTCACACACCTTGTCCCAGCGGGCCGGCGCCGTCACGCCGGCGCCGTCACGCCGTCACGCCGGCGCCGTCACGCCGTCACGCCGGCGCCGTCACGCCGTCACGCCGGCGACCGGAAGTGGGAGTATTCACACCACAGACGCCCTCGACGGCCGCACAGGAGGACTTCCTGGCCTCTGCTTTTCCTAGGGAGCTGGTTTAGCAGGACACCCCTCACCGTGTCAGTCTCGAGCCCAGGGAGTTTTCCACCCCTAGGACGCAGCCCATGCCCTGTAACTAGCCTGCTGGCGGCCCGCGTGCCTTCTGGGGCCACGGTGTCCCCAGGGGCAGCTTCACCGGGAGGCCGGCAGAGCCCCCTTCCTCATGGAGAGCCAGATTTAGGGGCCCCACAGACAGACTGGCCGCCTTCCTCTCCGCTCCAGGAGACCCACGCTGTCAGAGCCTGCGGACACAGGGCCAGTTGCGCCCCCGGCCCAGGGGCCTGCAGCCCTCCCCACACCGCTCCCTTCAGGGCGCCCTGCCTGGGAAGCGGCCCCCGCCCATGCATGGCCTTTCCCCTGAGGCCTCTGTCCAACCCTGGCTCAGCCCCTCTCCTGTTCCTCACCCGCGCCCTCCCCTGAGCCCTCTCTCCTATCCCGCCCCCTTCGGGGCTTCCCGCACCGCACTTCTGCTGCCTCTGGCCCTCCCTGGGAACACCCCCTACCCTCACCTCCCTGTGGAGCCTCCCAAGGCCCCTCTGGTCAGCAGGGCCAGCCCTGGCATCTTGTCTTCCAGACCCCGAGTCTGAACCCTCCCACCCTGGCCGTGGGTCTCCCTGGATACTCACCTCCCATCCAGGACACACACCCCTGGCTGGGGCAGCTCGGGCGACCTTAACACTGAGTTGTAAGAGAACCACAGATACGTGGCTGCCACCTCCCAGCCCCTTCCAGTGAAAACGTCTCCCTCCTTCCCAGGGCAGAGACCGGCTCCTCACCGCCTAGAGTCCCTGAGAAGCTGCAGCCAGAAAGATATTCCCTGGTCCCAGCCCAGAAGAGGGAGTCCCTTCCTGTCCGTCTGCCTTTCATTCCAAAGACCACCTTCCCACTGCCATCGAGGAGTCCTCCCCGCTACCCGTACAAAATCTTTTGACATCTAAATCCAAGCTAAAGCCATTCCACACTCCTTTTCTGTTTCAAGTTCTCAGCTACAGAAGGTGCTCAGTACACCAAATGGAAGCATGTGCTTGCAGGAAAGACGAGTTGGGGAGAAAGCCAGCTGCTCAGGCCACTAGAGCAGCCAGATCAAGCGAGGGGGTCAGCAGGTGACCCCTCGCCTGGCCTGCAAGCTCTCTGACCTCACCCCACATGGAGCCCTCTGCTCATGACCCTCTGGCCACACTGAGAAATTCTGGCTTCTAACACACTAACCTTGTTTCCACATCAGGCTCTTCGCAACCACTGCTGCCTCTGCCCAGATCCCTCCTCAGGGCTGGCTGGCAGCTGGCTCCTGACCTGGCAGATTGCATCAAGTAACACCTTTCTTTGGCTGTCCCAACACCATGCAGCTCTCCTCCGCCCGCGTCACACCCTGGCTCGCTCCCCTCCCTCAGGCTGACCTGCCCGCTGCTCACGGGCGGCCCTACAGCCCAGCCTGGTGCGTCCGGTCTGGCCTTCTAAATTTCCCATTTGTCAAGAGAGATGCAAAGCACAACTAATCATCAAGAAGAAAACCAAAAAGCAAAAGAAGAAAATAATGTATGCTTGAAAGTGAGAGGAGACAGAGCGTAAGGAGAAAAAGAGAAACTTTTTGTATAAGGAATTTATTTACAATTTTTTTCTAAGCTAGCTAGATTTTGTAATACTGCCAACAGATACCAGAAATACGAAAATGTTGAATCAGCCAACACTAGCTTTATGAGCAGAAACACCAGAATCAGTATAACCTGGTTCTGTAATACAACGTGTCAGACTCCGTGTCAGTCCGTCTCCCAAGCCACGTGCACACAGCTCAGCGTTTACAAAGGTAAGAGGGCACGTGTCTTACAACCGCAGGCAGGCACGAGCATAAGGCTTTGTACACCCGGTGCTGAGAGGGTCCAGCTTTGCTGCACGAGAGGGGCGTGGAGCCTCTCGGGCCCTGGCAGGGGCAGAGGGTCAGGATCAGGGATGGCACGGAGCAGCCTGGGGGCCTGGGGAGCCAGCAGAGGTGGGGAGAGGCAGACGCGGGGCCATCTCCTCGCAGACGGCTACCCGGGCCCGACTCTAAGGGCGCCTGCTGGAGCTGAGGACTCACCGGGCCAGCCCACCTGAGCAGACCCCAGCTCAGGACCAGGGGCAGGGACGTAACCACAGGTCTGTGGCTCACGGCCTGGCTGTGGGATCTGTCCATCCTGGAGATGTCTTCTCGAGGCCCAGGGAAACACCCTCCTCTTACGTTACTGAGGGACCCATGGTTACCTCCAGTGAGCTTTGCTGAGCTAAAGAAGAAAAGTGGGCCAAAAGCATTTCACTCCTGAGACCTCTGGTCTCCTGTCTCAGAATTTCTTCCTGGCTAACAAGTGGGCGGAGAGATAGGAAGTAAGAAATACAGGCCAGAAGTGGCCGCAGGAGCCAGTGGAGAAATCCCTCTGTTGATGTAAGCCACTGGCAAACGCGTGCCACATGACGCAGCGAGGCCCACCCCTGCTCCCTGGCTGTCTAAACCCTCACTGACGCAAAAGCCTGCAAGGCCCGCGCCAGGGTGGGCCACTTGCTGAGCTGGGGCGGGGCTCCCGCCAGATGCTCCCTGTCCAACCGTACTCACCTTTTTCTCCTTCTTGCCAAAGCTGAGGCCGGGGGTTCCCTTCTCCACCACTACACAGGAGATGCCTCTGGGGCCCGGCCCTCCTGTGCGGCACATGACTACATAGACGTCAGCTTCGCCGCCGCCACTGATGAAGGCCTGTGGGGTTGCAGCGGGAAGACAGCAGGTGCCTCGGTGATGGGGCAGTGGGAGGTGAGGGGCAGCGGGACGAGGTCCCAGGACGGGCCTAACTGGGCTCAGACTGGAGAGAAATGGCGGCAGCGAGCACAGGGAAATAGGCCTAAGGTCCTCGCCCCACACACGGTTCACCTGCAAACACGCGGGCCAGGCCGGGCGGGCGGCGAGGGGGAGGGCTGCCACCCTGCCTGGGGGGCTGCGGCCAGCCGCGTACCTTGGAGCCATTGAGGATGTAATGGTCGTGTTGTCGCACGGCAGAGGTCACGAGGGAGGCAGCATCGCTCCCACTCCCTAGGGCGGGAGGAAGGGGAGCTGAGAGGCGGGGGTGCTGGGAAGGGGAGGGAGCCCCTGCGAGGCCCCAGCTCCTGAGAGACCGACCCTAAAGACAGGCGCCTTCGATCCAGGCCTGGAGAAGCGCTCTGTGCTCAGGGAGATTCCCCCCGCTCCCCCTCCACACTCCCGCTCCAGGAAACCCTGAGCCTTGTGACCTGCGAGCTTGTGGTGGGCGTGGAGACACACGCCGGGGGTGGGCGGCCGGCCGAGGCTCCGCAGGCCCACTGGCTGCACGCACACCCACCTGGCTCGGTGAGGCAGTAGGAGGCGAACTTCTCCATGGCACAGAGGGGCGGGCACAGCCGGTGCCGCTGCTCCTCGCTCCCAAACCGGTCGATCATCCAGACACACATGCTGAGCGCACCCAGGAGGCCAGGGCAGAGACAGGCAGAAGGGAAAGGCAGCCTGAGGGGGAGGGCGCACGCGGAGGAGAGCAGAGCACAAGAGCGCGGCGGGGAGGAGCCACAGCTGAGGCTCACTCTCAAGCGAAGGCCTGGAGTAGCACACAGTCCGGGAGCACAGCGCCCAGAGGGGCCCAGAGCCAAGGTCCCCTGGGCGCTGGCCACACCATCTCTGGTTAGGCTAACTGAGCTCCCTGAAAATCAAGCTGTCCTATGTAGTCTCCCAAATTAGGGGAGGCTTCATCTCTGGGTTGAGGAAAAGGGAAGCGAGGCCCTTCCCTAATGCAGAACTCTTGTCTGGAACCAGGGCAGCTGGCATTTGGGAGAAGGCCAGCATTCTCTAAGCAACACAAGATGACAGATTCGAGCGCAAGAGGCAGCCGCAGACCTCGTGTGAACTGCTAACAGTCTGGCTCCTCGGGGGCAGGCAACCTACACAGCGAAACCCTCTCCCGTCCACACAGAAGGTGCCCGCCGACCCATGCGAGCACGCGCTGCGCCTGCCAGGCTGGCACTCACTTGTGGATGCTCATGTAGGCCGTGGTGCTGGTGCAGCCCGTGGCCAAGGCTTCAAAGATGACGGAGGTGTCCAGCCGCGAGAGGCCTGCCCCTCCGACATCTGTCCGAACGTACACCCCCCCGAAGCCCAGCTGCGCTGCCTTCTGCATCGTGTCCACAGGGAACAGCTCCTGTGGAGAAAAGGGCAGGGTCATCGGAGAGGGACTCACAGGCGGGCTTCTCTCCAGGGGGCGTGAGGAGGGACCCAGACGTGTGCACCCAGGAGGGGACGGAGCCCCACGACTCGGCGCCGCTTTTGTCTCCCACACAGCGGCACCAGTTAAAACGCACCCTACGAGGACTGCTCTCTGGCACCCAAGTTTCTTTTTATCATTCCAGTACTGCCTGGGTTTTAAGAGTGCCCAAATCTTAATTTTCATCTACGAATTAAAGCAGTGGCATCTGCGGGAGGACTCGCGCCCCTACAGGAACTCGCATTTGCTGTGAGTTTTCAGAGCAGAACAAACACTGCGCAAGCTGGGTGCTTGGGAGGAGGCGGGCTCACGGCGGGAGGCACCGCGCAGCTGGACACCCGCACCTTCTGGTCCCACTCTGCCATGTGCGGCGCCATCTCCCGGGCAGCGAAGTTGAAGGCCACTTTCTGGAACTCTTTCTGCTCTTCATTTAGTCCCATGGAAGCTGTGGGCAAGGCAGCATTTACTCAGAACCGGGTCGAGGCTCAGGGGAGAGGACAGCAGGCCAGAAGCCCCTTGCAGCTTGGCGGGCAGACGACTTCGAGAGCAACCCCACATGGAGCTCCGCTGCGCGCCCCCGTGAACCCGCGCCTCCCTTCGGCACTCCCAAGCACACTAGCCGACTCTTTTCACCCCGTTACTATTTCTTCCATTACTCATCTTTCTCTTTTCCTCCTCGTAAAACCACATTAAAAGAATAATAAACACACATTGACCCTCATATTATGGTAAAACGTCTTTTTTTCTTTAGGGTGCCCCACCTTTTCTGTATCGGAATCTGTGCCTATTTGTCTATATGCATCAACAGAGTCATTTTAAAAGCTCAATCAGGAAAGGAAAATAGGTGTACTCTGGCTTACTTTCCAAACTGAGGATAAAGGTCCTGCGGCAAAGCTGCGCATTTGATAGTCACTGATAACACGGACCCTGAGTCTTCCAGCGCTGCAAACAAGGCTAAGGGCCTCCTAAATCTGTTTTTGCCAAACGCATTCAGAAATTTTAGAGCGTTTTCTTTCCCGACTATTAGTGCTTTGGGTAATTCCTTCACTTCCAGCTGTAAGCTACTTAAAAGCTAAGGAACTGACTGAGCGACACCATCAGTCCAGTTTCATCAGGATAAGTTTTTCTAGAACCATAAACATTTTGAAAGAGACGATACTACTCCAGTATCTCATGACAGGTGACAGTCTTTAGGAGAGAGACCCCTGCATCACTCCAGTATCTCATGACAGGTGACGCTCTTTAGGAGAGAGACCCCTGCATCAGCCTGACACACTGACCACCCAGTTCAGTGTCAGTGCTTTGCAGCTTTTCTCTAAACAGCCAGTTCTCTGAATGACGTGAACACTGTTCTTTTTCTATGTACTTCGTTTACCACCAAACACTGCATAGGGTGAATGCAGGACAGGACTGAACTGTCAAACACAGCAACAGGCCCATTAGCCAGGCCCGTGCCTCAAACACTTATCATTTTCCCCATTTTGCAAGGTGACAGACATTCTGCTCCGGGCAGGTCGGAAGCTAAGAGGAAAGAACCTAAGCAGAGCTCCCATGAGAAGACCACCACCTGTTGGGAACAGTGCAGAGGATGCAGGGGACAGGACCGCGACTCCGGGGAGCTGCGCCACAGCACGGGCAGCAGCCCGCACAGGGCAGACCCCATTCATCTCTCCTTGGCTTTCTTCGTGCCGCCCCTTGAAAAGCACCCCTTGCCTCAGATGTGCTAAGAAGCATCAAGGAGTGTCTCTTACTGCAGGGGGCACAGTGGTGGCTGTGAAAATGTCAAGGGCCAAGTGGAAGGTGTGGGCTCTGTGTGGCCTCCTAAGGCTCCGTCCTTTCACGTTAAACAAGGTCGTGGGGGTGACGGTATAGAGCACGGGAGGCGTGGAGTCTCAGGGGACAACCCCCTTCAGCACCTGACTGCTCCGCAGCCATCCTCTCAGAGAACCTGGGCGAGCCCAGGCCTCGGGAGCAGCTGCCTGTGAGCCAGGAGAGCTGTGTGTCCCCACCTGGACTGTCAGTAAGATGGGAATTGTGAGGATTAAAGGTGGCCTCACCTTCAGAAGTCCAAGGCAGAAACTACACTGGGTGGTGCTCTCAGAAATATGGTTAGGGATGAACAATTCAGGGTTCCCTACTCAGGACTTGGGCCAGTTTCCACTCACAAAAGAATTCGGACCGAAGGTCTACCACGGGGCAGTGCTGGGATAGGATGTCATAAGTGCTAAGGAAACAAACACTTGAGTGTATATGGGCTACAGAACTTCAGTCTGAGCAACAGCTCAACACGTTTACAGATGCTATTATTAGTACTGACAGAGTCAAACAAGTAGTTCAAGGTATAAAAGGTCTAAGTACATCTAAACTACAAGGAGATCCAACCAGTCCATCCTACAGGAGATCAGTCCTGGGTGTTCATTGGAAGGACTGATGTTGAAGCTGAAACCCCAATACTTTGGCCACCTGATGTGAAGAACTGACTCATTGGAAAAGACCCTGATGCTGGGAAAGACTGAAGGCAGGAGAAGGGGACGACAGGATGATATGGTTGGATTGTATCACTGACTCAATGGACGTGAGTTTGAGTAAGCTCTGGGGGTTGGTGATGGACAGGGAAGCCTGGCGTGCTGCCGCAAAGACTCGGACACGACTGAGCGACTGAACTGAATTGAAACTGCATCCAATGCTAATTCACAGGGAACGAGTCCACACAAGTCAGACATGAAGGCACACATTCTCTTTCTGTCCTTCATCTCACTCTGCAGAACCTGTTTTTTTACCCAATCAAAGGCCTGCAGCGACCCTGCATCGTCAAGTGATGATTAGCCTTGTTTTTTGTTAGCAATGCAGTGTTTTTAAATTAAGGTGTGAACGTTGTTTCCTTAGGCCCGATGCTGCTGCACGCGTCGCAGACCACAGTGGAGTGTGACTATAGCCTTCACAGGTGCTGGGCAAGCAAATCCGTCACTGCAGTATCTGCTTCACTGCAGCGACCCAAACCTACAGCGGCTCTGAGGGTGCCTGCATGCACACAGCATGGTCACGTGTTCATTTAAGATCAGTAACAGTCAATTCTGGAGAATGGAATGCCAACAAAAGGAGCTCCCAAACTTTGGCCACCTGATGCGAAGAGCCGACTCATTAGAAAAGACCTTGATGCTGGGAAACATTGAGGGCGGGAGAAGGGGACGACAGAGGATGAGATGGTGGGATGGCATCGCTGACTCGATGGACGTGAGTTTGAGCAAGCTCCGGGAGTGGGTGGTGGACAGGGAGACCTGGCGTGCTGCAGTCCATGGGGTCGCAGAGAGCCAGACATGACTGAACAACAAGAACAACAACCCCACTGCTTGGGGTAAACAAGCAAAGAGTCAAGTTAAAAAGTAAGTAACACACAAGAAAGCATGGTCACTGAGTGTAAGTACCCCAGTTTCCAGGAAACATGAGCGAAAAAAACACAACAAAAACCAGGCCACATGAAGCTTGCTGGAGCTACTGGCAGAGTTCAAGAAGCCAGTACTTACACACAAAGACACACACACACAGAAGCAGTAAAGCTAAAGAGAACAAGACCCTCATTAGAGGAGGAAACCCTTGACTGTACAGTAGTTCAAGGGTAAACAAGAGGCCGAACAACTGAACACAGGTATCTCTGAATGCATCCAAAGTCCACACCTCGCCAGCTCGCAACAGTCCCGAGAATCCTGGCGCTGAGAGCGCACGTGGGACCTGAATGCATCCAAAGTCCACACCTCGCCAGCTCGCAACAGTCCCGAGAATCCTGGCGCTGAGAGCGCACGTGGGACCTGAATGCATCCAAAGTCCACACCTCGCCAGCTCGCAACAGTTCCGAGAATCCTGGCGCTGAGAGCGCACGTGGGAGGCCGCAGCAAACTGCAATGGGCGAGCAACCAGGCGTTCAAGCTCTGGGTCTGCAACTATTAATTACACAGCTTTCAGGAGGGCAGGCTTCCCTCTCAGCCTCAGGTTCCCCACTGTAAAATGAGAGGGCTGCACTAGACCCGAAGCAGGTTTCTTATCTGTAAAACGATATATAAGGAAAATGAGAACCCTCTTAAAAATTACTTTCACATTAAAATGCACCAAGAAGCAATGAGAAATGTTTGTTGATCACTCCCATTAACTTGATATTAGAATATGCAGAATGACACACTGAAAGGACAACTTCATTTCACTAAAGTTTCTTTTAAAAAGCTGATAAAGCAATTCATTTGTTGAAGCTACACCTCTAGCCACAGGAAGTATTATTTAACCTATTTGCTGCCAACCAACAAAGGTGATCCTGCTTACCAAATTCTAAGCGCAAGGATGGGGTGGCACCCTGTGAAGGTGCTTTAAGACACTGGAGAGAAAACTGCCCTATTCCTTAGTGTCCTTGAACTCTAGACATTGAGCTGAGGCACTCAGAAGCTGCTCTATTTGCTTACAAGTGCCATTTACTTTAGATTTTTTAAAAGAAAGATTTCAAAAGAAAAGTGTTTTTCTTTTTCGACAGCATCACAGGGTTACGGTTACCCCCTAGTCGGCCTAGGTCTCCCCGACTCCGTTGTGGGTGTGTGTCCAGTCGTGTCCGATTCTTTGCAACCCCAAAGACTGTAGCCTGCCAGGCTTTTCTGTCTCCATGGGATTCTCCAGGCAAGAACACTGGTTCCCCCTCCAGGGGACCTTCCAGACGCAGGGAAGTTCTGCTGCGCTGCAGGCAGGCTCTTCACCGCCTCTTTACCAGGGAAACCCCGCTCGGTGACTCGCATGGAAATTACTTGCTAGGAGACACTCCACTCAGGTCTATAAGCTCTGGTAGTTTCCCACTTGCTACAAGTTACTTTTCTGCAGGAGTTTCAACAGCTGTTTTATAACCATAGATGTTACGTAATTTATATGAGCGAGTCTTGGATCACCAGAGGTTTGTTTACCTATCACAACCAGCAGCAGGCTTTGCACATCCTCCCTAACTTTAGGACTTAAGTTTATGATTAATAGCAGCAATGTGCTGGGCACAGCAGCTGCAGGGAAGTTTCTGTTCTCAGGGAGCAGATAGCTTCGTGAAAGTAACCATAGGCAGCTCTTCTGGCGTGGGAAAGCCGTGCAGCACATTTTCCATTGGGGCTGCCTACTGCAGGGTGCAGGGCATGCGGTGGGAACAAAACCGAGAATCCACACTGGTCTGCTTGCTGATGGACCTGGCCGTGCGCTCAGGCCAGCTGTGTGTGTGGAACCAGGTTAAAAGCCCAGGGCCCCGGGGCCCCAGGGAAGACGTCGGGCTGCCTCACTTTTCCGAGCCTAAAACTGGGATGACGACCTAGGGCTTTTGGTGAGAGCGTGCGGCTCTAAAGCACATGTTCCAGCTTTCTTGCCTGTTTAGTTTGGGTTTTGTGAGTGCATTGCTATTTACCCCCGTGAAATCACGTGTACAACACTCTGCTTTGTAACTGGACTTATTACCTCTTTTTTCTGTGACCACCCATTTCATGTTAGCTGCCTTGTTAGTCAGCTTATAATTAAATTAACCGTGAATCATTTTAGCGGCCTGTGAAGCAACTAGTCCATTTTGTGGTCTTTTGCCACACTGTTTTTATAGTTTGCATCATTGGCTAATTAGTTGATATTTTGAATTCTTTGACGATTTCTCTGTGGTTTCATGCCTGTTTTCTTTCCGAGTATTTGTTAAGGAACAGTTCTGTGTGTTCTCCTTGCTGTTGGAGTTCTCCGGCGGTGCGTCTGCTTTCATCATTGGTTTAGATTTCCCGTCTCATCCCGTTGTCTGCTTAGTCATCGTCAAACCAGAGCCCCCGCCCGCGAGGCTGTAGTTCACCCATCCATCTCCCCTCCCCCGTCCCCCACTCGCTCTGGTCACGGCCGTGCTGTGGTCCACAGCGTGTGTGCCCTTAGTCGGGTCTGTGCTTTGTCTTCATGTCTCATTAAATGGTGTTTTCCCCCCACAGCAGTAAGCTGAATTGGTGTATCACTATGCAGTTACAGGAGAAGGCAATGGCAACCCACTCCAGTACTTGTGCCTGGAGAAGCCCATGGACGGAGGAACCTGGTAGGCTGCAGTCCATGGGGTCGCACAGAGTCGGACACGACGGAAGCGACGTAGCAGCAGCAGCAACAGCAAAGCTCACGAGTCCCCGCGGCGAAGCTCGCCCTTATCAGCTAGCAGAGGTAACAAGGCAGCTCCGAGCGCTGGGAGAGAAGGGAACCTCGGCCCCGGGCCGCCTCGCCGGCCCCCCACCGCAAACCGCCGGGACGGATCGGCGGCGGCCGCCGAGGGCCCCCGCGCGCCCGCGCGCCCCCGGGCTCCGCACGCGCCGACGCGGGGCCGGGGGCGGCCTGGCCGGCTAGCTGGACGGAGCCTACCCCCGGCGGGCCTTACGGTCGATGCAGGAGACCACGCCCCGCCGGGCGCTGTCGGCGGGGCCCCGGGGCCCGCGGCGCAGCCCCCGCAGTAGCGCCCCGACACGCTGGCGGCCTCCTCGAAGCATCGCCGCCGCGCGCTCCTCTCCCAGCAGCTCCGGCCGCGGTCCGAGCTCCCGCGACCTCGCCGTGGGGGCCGCGCCGCACTGCACGCCGGGAGCTGTAGTGCGCGCCGCGGCCCCGAGGCGCGCTGGGGGCGCCTGCGGGAGGAGCCGGGACTATAATTCCCAGAGGCACGCGCGCGCGCCAAGCGCGGAGGGCGCCGCGGGGCGCCGGCCGGGGTCGCGGGGCCGGGCCAGGGCGCGCGGCGCGGACTGAGAAAGGAGAGCGCCGGCGGCCTCGCGGGTCCCCGCGGGGTGGGGTGGGGGGCCCAGTGGGCGCCCGAGGCTGCGGCCACCCCGACCCGCGGGACAGCATGCCGCGAGCCCGGAGGAGGCCGGCGGGGCCGGGTGAGCGCGCCGGGCCGCTCAGCGCGCGCGGGGAGAGGCCGGGAGGCTGGTTCTGTGGTCCGGGGCCCCGAGCCGCCCCCAGG
Source organism: Budorcas taxicolor (assembly GCF_023091745.1). Lineage (NCBI taxonomy): Eukaryota > Metazoa > Chordata > Mammalia > Artiodactyla > Bovidae > Budorcas > Budorcas taxicolor. The sequence continues at coordinate 81,429,018 of NC_068924.1, read as the reverse complement.
CTTCTGTGCTGGGGCCATCTCTGCCGCTCGTCCGTCCGAGCGCTGACTGTCCGGGGAAGGCGCTGGGACGAGGGCTGGCGCTCGCGGCCCCCACTCCGAGCGCTCAGAGGCAGAGGGAGTGCTTCCCGGAAACGGGGAGGGTTGCGGGTTGTTGATTATCAGCGCACGCGGTGTTTAGTGTCCCGGGCACTGTCCAGGGGGACCACCGGCACAGCAGGAGGGTGCCGCGTATTAGGGGGCCGTCAGGATGGCTCACATGGGGGCTTCCACTTAGTCCCGAGGCCGTGCAGGAGGGGTCAGGTGGGTTCAGGCCAGCGTGGCGGGCTGGCGTATAATCTGGCGCATACCCTCCAGGTGGATGGTGTGGACTGACTGCTTTAGGTTGAGCGTGACCACGGAGCACAGGTAACAACTTAGCAGCTCTTAGGTACCAGGTACCCATTCTGCTTCAGGCACATTTCCTTCACTGGAGGGCAAAACTCAGTCTCATCCATGTCTGCCAACTCCTCAGTGGCGTTTTTATCCAGCTTCTCTGAGCACCTTCAAGGAGTGGAAAGGAGGCAGGCTCAGAGCACAGTGAGCAAGGAAGGAGTCTGAGGTGACATGGAAGCTCACGTTCCTGAACACTGATGATAACGCCAGGCACCGCCTCGGCCCACTGTATTGTGCTTGTACTCAGTTGCTTAGCCGCTTCAGACTCTGTGACCCCAAGGACTGCAGCCCGCCAGGCTCCTCTGTCCATGGGATTCTCCAGGCAAGGATACTTGAGTGGGTTGCCACGCCCTCCTCCAGGGGATCTTCCAAACCCTGGGGACTGAACCCCATTTCTGTTTCCTATGTTGGCAGGTGGGTTCTTTCTCACTAGCGCCACCTGGGAAGCTCTGACTCCAGAGCAGCTGTTTTTCCTGCATCAGAACTTTCTCAGCAGGTAAAAAATTTCCCTTCTTTTTGCTTCTGTTGCAGACATGAAGGGGCCAGAAGGAAAACGCTCCAAAACTAAAAGCCTAGGGGGGGCATCAGCCCAAGTGGAGAGCTCCAGCCTCCAGAGGACTCCAGCCTCTGAAGACGGTGGGGAGGCTCTCGGCAGCTACTGGCTGATGAAGTCAGAGCCAGAAAGTCGACTGGAGAAAGGCGTGGATGTGAAGGTGAGGTCCCGCGCCCGTCTCCGTGGTGCACAGGGGACACCACGGGGCCCATCGCCCGCGTCTTGCCTTTGAGGAGCAGGGAGGTGTATGGAGTGGGGCCAGCAGGGTTTACCGCTGTCTGCTCTGTGAGCCTCCACCTTCTTTCTAAAGGGCCAGGTGGTCGTGCTTGCAGCGCAGCCGTCGTCACTAGGCGTGGCCTGCATGGGAGGGGCGTTTGGGGGAGAATGGATTCCTGTGGTCGGATGGCTGAGTCCCTTCGCTGTCCTCCTGAAACTCACCACGTTGTCAGTCAGCTGTACGCCCACGCAAGATAAACAGTAACAACGAAACTGGCCTTAGGCCAGTCTGTGTTCTAGTGAACCTGTCTGCAAGTCAGGCACGGGCGGATGCGGCCCGAGGGCTGGTCCCCCAGCCCCAAGCCAGGCCACGCTCGGCCTTGGCTGCCTTTCTCTGGCCACCCACCGTGCCCTTAGGTATCTCCCTGCCAACAGCCGGTAAGCAGGGGGTGAGTGTGACTCAGTTCTCACGACAGCCCAGAGACAACACAGCTGGAGATGCTATAGAAGGGATGTATAATATTTTAATAATAGAGATAACCGGATTAGCAGATTCATTAACCACTCCCCTGATCCTCTGGACTGTGAGCGATGACAGGGTGGCACAAGGCTGCCGCCTGCGTGCCTGGCATGTGCGGCTCTGTGGGGTCCTATCCCAGAGGCCCCTGGGCCCTGCTGCTGGCAGTGTTCACACTAAACGGGGAGGAACGAGTCTGCTTCCATGCGTCCTGACCAGCCGGCCCAGGAGAGTTCACCGAATGACCTTGTTTCTGGCCCAGTTCAGCATCGAGGATCTCCAGGCACAGCCCAGGCAGACGACGTGCTGGGATGGTGTGCGCAATTACCAGGTAGGCGGGCTGGCGGGACCGTGAGGCTTGTGGGGAAAAGCCTGCTTCCCTCTGACCTACTCAGGAATGAAGCTGTCTCGGCCAAGGGGGTTTTTTCCCTGAACCCAAACCTGAAGATACACAAAAAGTACCTGAATTCCTCTGGCTGCCTGCAGTTTTGAAACTGCCTGTGTTCCAGCCAGTGTCCTGATACACCTCGGGGCAAAAGGCAAGGATGGAACTGAAGTGGGGGGAAGCTGCAATAAGGAGTCTCAGCTAACAAAGGCAGACTCGCTTCCCGCCAGTGGGAGGACAGCACTTTCCTTGTCTGCTGCCACAGGCCCGGAACTTCCTGAGGGCCATGAGGCTGGACGAGGAGGCCTTCTTCTACCACAGCAACTGCAGAGCGCCGGGCATCGCGGGCCTCGTGAAGGTGGGGCATCCAGGCTGAGGGCTGAGCCGGCTCCCTTCATGTGGGTCTGGGGACACAGCCTAGGCGGGTCATCCGCGCCCCCCTGCCCCGGTCAGGAGCGCGTGGCAGGCCTACAGCTAGGTGGGCCTGCGTCCCAGGCCCTGTGGGCACAGGCTTCTCGTGGTCCACTCCGTGGCCTTGCACTCAGGCGGGCTGGCAGCCAGCGGACACGCGGCTGTGGGTGGGGAAACCGGTGCCAGCAGCGAGCTCTGCCTGGTTGGGAGCCCACCGTCAGGGTCGTCTCAGACTGCAGTGTCCCCACGTCTGAACCCTCGCTGGCTCTGCGGCAGACAGACAGGGCGAGACCGTGTAGGCCAAGAAATGGGAGCTGGACTCAGACTGAAGTCTGGCTGTGGAGCTGACTGGACAGATGACCAGAGACTTGGACCTGATTTCAGATCGTGAAGGAGGCTTACCCGGACCACACACAGTTTGAGAAAAACAATCCCCACTATGATTCATCCAGCAAAGAAGACAACCCCAAGTGGTCCATGGTGAAGTTACTCTTTTTCCCAGCTCACGGGTGGACAGAGGGCGGAGGCTCTGGGGGTCTCTAGGGCAGGGCACAGAGCCCCGCTCGTCAGTGAGGCCGCCCTGCCCCTGGGGCGGAGGACGGGCGTGGGCAACCCGCCCGTAGGGCCTCCTACACTGAGCTGACACAGTTGGACGTGCCTTCTGTCCCGTGCACCGCTGCCCTGTAGGTGGACGTACAGTTTGTGCGGATGATGAAGCGTTTCATTCCCCTGGCTGAGCTCAGAGCCCATCACCAAGCACACAAAGCCTCTGGCGGCCCGTTAAAAAACATGGCTCTCTTCACTCACCAGAGACTCTCCGTCCAGCGCCTGACCCGAGGTAAGGCTGGCCCTTGTCTTTGGACCACATGCCAGAATGACTGTGAATTCACTTGTAGTCGCTGGCGAAGCCTAAGCACCACGGTTAAGGGCCGAGTCTGTGTCCCCACCCCCCGTAACTCCCACGAGAGGAGCTCCCTGGGCTGCCCAGGATGCTGTGCACGGCAGCAGCCAGAGCCCCTCCCCGTTCCCAAGGGAGCGGCTGCTGGCCTTGCACCTGAGACATGCCTGCCGGACCGCTCCCTTCAGAGTGGAGTCGTGTGACTCCACAGACCATATCCCCCCAAGCTCCTCCGCCCATGGGATTGTCCCGGCAAGAACACTGGACTGGGCTGCCATGCCCTCCTCCAGGGGATCTTCCTGACCCAGGGATCGAACCCGTGTCTCTTACGCCTCCTGCATTGACAGGGGGGTTCGTTACCACTGATGCCACCTGGGAAGCCCATTCAGGAGGTGATACAGACCTAATTCTTCCTCTTCGTGCCCTTTTCGGTAGAGGAGTTTGATTTTATCCTGAGCCTGGAGGAAAAGGAACCGAGTTAATGGAGACGCGGCTGCTGAAAAGGACAAGATGTTGCCCCAAAGTCAAGCTCCCACAAGACGAGAGGCAGTGTGGGGAGCACGCCGGCTGTGAGCAGAGGTGGGGCCTGGTCCTCTCTAATAAACACCCATGCTTAAGTTGGAAGCGTTTCTTTCCGTCAGCGTCTCGGTGGAACAGGTTTCACAGCCCCTTGGCCGGATGCAGGGCCCGGCCTGGTGACACGGCTGTCTCTACTCTTCCCTGACTGCCCCTCAAGTGTCTGGTCCCACGGAGGTTAAAGCAGCAGTTTCAGGACACCTTGCCAGGCTGGAATCAATCCGAAATTCCTTTCTCAGCCATGTGCTTGTCTGAAACTGGCATTAATAACATGGGCATTGCTGTTCAACGGGGGCCACAGGCGTCGGGAGGGTAGGTGTCGTGGGCTAGAGTGGCGCGTGTGGCGGGGCAATAAAGACACCACAGAGCCTAGTGGACTGTGGGCACGAAGCCTCCGAGCCCAGGGGCTTGCTTTAATCAGACACACAGCTGAAACAGAGCTTGGTTTAAAACACAGCCACTGCAAGACACACATCGAGAAGCCTGTAAATGCGCAGCGGCTCAACTGCAGGCCACACTGCCCACCTGGCCCTTCCGCTCTGCCAGGGTCCCAGTCGCACTTGTCTGGCGCAGAGGCAGACCATGGGCAGGCAGAGGACGGAGGCGGCTGCGCTCTGGCTCCCTCACAAGACTGGCATCGGGCGCAGTTGGCTGGGGGCAGACGGTGGGTGCACGGTCCTTGCAGGCAGGGTGCAGGCTGCCCCGGGGGGCCCAGGGCTCGGCTCACGCTCTGGAGAAGCCGAGGGGCGCTGCTCCGTCCTCCGGAACCGTGGTCCACCCGAGGGAGAACCTGCCCTCGCCTGGCTGTCCTGCCCCAGTGCCGGCACTCTTCCCGGTGCCGCCCAAACGCCCTCTCTCCAGTCTAGCTCTGACCCACAAGCCCTGCCCAGTCCGAGGCCCACAGCTGCCCCGATTTCCGAGGAAAAGAGGGGTTCCTATAAAGACGACACAGAACAAACCGTCTGCTTCCCAGAAGACACAGGACCCAGACCCCCGAGCGCATGGTACCTACTGACCCCAGGGTCTGCCTAGTCTTTCTAGAAGAGATGAGAGACCAGGACGGACAGCCATACCCTTAACACGATAGGCCCAGGCACGGTGCGGCCGCGGAAGACCCCCTCTAGCGTGGCGAGCACCCACATACACAGAACACCCCGGGTCCCAAGCTGTGGGGGGAGGACAGCTTCCAGGCGTCAGACTAAGCCCTGGTCCCTGGGAATGAGACGGACAGCAGGGATCAAGAGCCTTGGCTCCTGGGTGCCCAGGGCCACGACCGCGGAGTTTTCCCTGTTGCCATCCATGTGCCACACGGACCCTGGTGTCTCTGTGCCCAGGGGCGGCGGCCAGAGGCGCCCCACACCCCGTCCGGTCCAGGACCACGCTTGGGAGTCGGAGGACGACAATGGCGGCCTGTGGAGGCGCCAAAGCGCCACGTCCAGACTCCCGAGGCAGCTCCCAGCCGAGCCCTCTGCAGCCCCACAGACAGCTCCCCGGGGACACCCCTTCTCTCCCCGCGCCCCTGTCGGGCACAGGGTCCCGGACACCCTGCCTCCCAACCCCAGCCCCTCAGGTTCTTCAGGAAAAAGGATTTACGTCGAAGACATGGTTTGTTTTCAGGCTGCGAGCGCGGGTCAGCAGTGGATCTCCCGCCCCAGCCACTTCCCCGCCCTGGGCCTACTGTCTGCTGCCTCCGTCGGACAGTGGGCCGGGGGTCCGTGCTTCCCCCAGGGGTGTCGTGCCCTCAAAGCGCTGGGAGGCGATGGCTGCCTGGTGCGACATGCTCTTCCGGACAATGTCGCCCTTCCGCCACAGCACCACCTCCTGCAGGGTGGCGGGAACGGCACGTGAGGGGGGCCTGGGGAGGGTCCCAGGGACTCTTAGGCAACGGCCTCCCTGGTCTCCCGCCAACGAGCAGCTGTCCATCCCCTGGGGCCTCGCGGCTCCTGCTGGCCAAGGGGCTGGGAGGGCGGAGCAGCCACGGGGGCTGGGCCCGAGGAGGCCAGCTCTGGTGTCAACTGGGACCTCGTCCCGGCCGCAGGGCTCGGGGCGAACCAAGCAGCACAGACCCCCACCAGCTCACCCCCGCCCCTCCGCCCGCGGCCCCGCCCCTCCGCCCGCGGCCCCGCCCCTCCGCCCGCGGCCCCGCCCCTCCGCCCGCGGCCCCGCCCCTCCGCCCGCGGCCCCGCCCCTCCGCCCGCGGCCCCGCCCCTCCGCCCGCGGCCCCGCCCCTCCGCCCGCGGCCCCGCCCCTCCGCCCGCGGCCCCGCCCCTCCGCCCGCGGCCCCGCCCCTCCGCCCGCGGCCCCGCCCCTCCGCCCGCGGCCCCGCCCCTCCGCCCGCGGCCCCGCCCCTCCGCCCGCGGCCCCGCCCCTCCGCCCGCGGCCCCGCCCCTCCGCCCGCGGCCCCGCCCCTCCGCCCGCGGCCCCGCCCCTCCGCCCGCGGCCCCGCCCCTCCGCCCGCGGCCCCGCCCCTCCGCCCGCGGCCCCGCCCCTCCGCCCGCGGCCCCGCCCCTCCGCCCGCGGCCCCGCCCCTCCGCCCGCGGCCCCGCCCCTCCGCCCGCGGCCCCGCCCCTCCGCCCGCGGCCCCGCCCCTCCGCCCGCGGCCCCGCGGGGCCCCACCTGCTGCTTGAAGTAGCGCCGCTCCTCGTCGTCGATGAGCACCAGGTTGAGGTAGTAGCGCACCGAGAACTTCTTGTTGATGTCCCGCATGGTGGGCGTGAGCTCGTAGCCCGCCAGGAAGAGGCGGATGGGGATGGACTCTCCTGCAGGGCCGGGAGGGTTCAGGGGGGCAGGGCAGGTGCCCCGCCGGCCACCCGCTTCCAGGAGGCGCGCCGCCCACTGACGGGCTAGGCCCGCTTCGTCTCCTCCTGGCTGAGCTCGACAGGACCGGGGTGGCAGAGTGCCAACCACAGGACGCCAGGTGAGCAGCTCTGACTCTCACCAGTGCGAGAGTCCAGTGGCTGGGCTGTGAGAGCCAGCTGTCCCACCCTAGCTAGCGCACTGTCTTCCCCAGCAATTCCAGTGTCAGCCCCCCCCACCCCAATTGGCACGGCCCACCCCATGCCTCCAGAGACTGGCGGGCCCCAGCTCTCTCCACTGAACTCTGGTGGGTCTGCTGCTGTCCCTGGACCCTCCTGTTCTCACGTTAATCAGGCTATACGGTATCTCAGATCCTTTCTACCTCTAACACCGGGCCTTCCTCAGCTAAGTGGAACAGACTCAGGACAGGGCTCCACTGAGCAAGCGCAAAGACAAGAGCAGCCCAAAGCCACACACGGAGCCCACGTCACCCTGCGCGGCTCACAGGCCCCACGGTGCCCCAGGGAGGGCAAGCCTTGCTCGGCTGTGTGGCTGGGGACACAATGGAGCCAGCGGGCAGGATGGACAATTCCTGCCCCGAAGACCCCGCTCGGGAGGCCAAGGACCTGAGAAGCCACGACCCCCTCCTCCCACGTGGCGTGGACTGGGGAGAGCTGCATGAGGCCTGGCGGCACTGAGTCCACGGGAAAACGCACATAGTCGGCAGCTGCAGCGCCGATAAAGAACCACAACAATCGCTCCTCCCAGGAACCACCAGGCTCCCACCAGCTCCCGCTCCACTCATCCTAGAGGTCACGCCAGCACTGTGCACAGCAGCAGGGAGTGTCGGTCAGCGTGTCCACTTGGCCAGGCAGCCCAGAGCCTGACTGGTCAGCCTGATGCGGGAACTAGCAGGAAGGACCATCTCGCTCCCCCAGCAGCAAGGGCGGTGTAAGTGGAGACAGCACAGGCTCACGGCCACTGGCCGAGACAGCGGCCCCGACGGCCAGCCGGGCGGGCTCACCTCTCACAGGTGCGCCGTCCATGATCTCGTACTTGGCGATGGTGTCGTTCTCGTGGTACACGTTGGGGCCCGTGCCGGTCGTCTCCCGCTTGATGATGTCGATCTCCATGTGCTTGATCTTGATCCGCACCAGCAGGAAGTAGATCTTCCCCACGATGACGTCCTTCAGGTGGTACCTGCAGAGAGGAAACCAAGAGGTGAGGCTCCGGGCGGGACTGGCCTCCTGGATGCGGAGAGGACACTGCTCACCTGGGGGTGGTGGGCCAGGAGAGCTGAGGCCACGCGGGCCCATGCTCCCCCCAGGCTGCCCCGCGGAGCGAATTCCAATGCCCTGCACTGGAACCAGCCTCACTCCCACTGCCTCCCACACACACCTCAGAGAGCGGGTCCCCGTCACCCCTACCCGGTGCTGTAACCAGCATGTACTTCAGAGGCTGTGGGGTGAGAGGCTGACCCACCAGGAGTGGGGACCAGGTCCCGGTCTTCCTCCAGCGCCTGGGAGCTAGGCCCTCCCGGATCAGTCAGCTGTGGGGCTGGTCTGCACCCGGTGTGGCCGCCAAAAGCAAATGTTCTGAGTGAAGCTCAGGAAGGGGATGGGAGCTGGGGGTGGGGGCTGAGGACGCAGGCCCTGACCACAGGGGAGGACAGACCACTGACAGCTGCAGGGTAGGGGCCTGCCCGCATCCGGCCTTGTCTGCCCCCGCTTCCTGGGGGGGAAGGCGGGCACCGAAGTGCAGCCTCCGGGAGGGATGCCGGAGCACACGCTCTCCTGGCTCTCACTGGTCTGCAACCCGGATGCCCCTCCATGCTCAGTGGACTCTCACCCACAAGAGACACAAAGGAGCCGTTCCGGGGGCCTGTGCTCTTCCTCCTTCCTGGCACCTTTCCTCTCACCTGACCCAAGCCCCTCATTTTCGGACAGGAAACCCAGGTATAGGAGCTGAAGTGCCGGTAAGCCCAGCCTGAGCCCTTGGGGGCAATCGCGGGCTCCCCCTGTGGGTGGGACAGCAGGCGCCCGTTCTGGGCTCAGCCTGCTCTGCGGGCAGGGCCCGGTGTGCCCGTCCAGCCTCAGACAGGCCCGTCTCCTGCTCAGCTTGGTCTTCACTGCACTGCTGGCTGGAGGCTGCTTGCGTATCTACGAGGCGGCTCCTCCTACACCAGGTGGCTGGGGTGCTGGTGGGCAGCACTCTGGGGGCTCCGTCCTGGGAAGGTCTGTGAGCCCCGGGACTGCAAGGAGAAGGCAAACGGCCCCTCCCAGGGGCAGGGCCACTCCCACAGGCGGAGCCCATGGGGCTGCTCTGGCTCCAGGCTGGGGCAGGGGAAACACAGCTGTCCGTCACCCGTCCTAGGAGGCCCTGTGTCCCCAGTCCCGCAGGAGGGCCGCCCAGGCAGCCCTCGCCCCAAACCTCTGGAGGCCAGCAGGTCTGAGGCGAGGCCGCCCCACCCAGAGACCCTCCTTGGCGACATGGCGGCTTTTTTAGTTCTGTGAGTCGAATAAACATTTACTTTGCATATATGATTTTTGAGCATTTTCAGGAATGTCCTATATTGAAAAGAAGCTCGTGGTAGTTTTTGAACGGTCAGTAGGTTCTGCAATTTACAAGCACCGAGATATTTTGACGCTGTAATAGCAGGCACGGTCTAAAACGTTCTGGCCAGTTAAAATCAAGTCCTGCACGCCCTCTCCCTCAGGCACCAGGCATCCACCACTCACTTGGACTTGTTGTACTCAAACTCGATGTGCAGACAGTCCTCAATGCCGACCTCCATCTTGATGGAAGAGTTCAGCTCGGGGTACGTGCTCAGCGTGTGCACCACGATGTCCATCTCCTTGACAACGTCGTTGAGGCGGCGGCTGATAGTGGCCCGGAGGAAGTACCTGTGGGAGGCGGGCAAGCAGCGAAGGGACCTGGGTTTACTCACTCCCCACCGCCCCCGAGAACCCCTGGCCAAGTCGGCCTCTGCGGCTTTGACTTCTCCGAGCAGTTGCCTCTGGGCACCCCCTCCCAGCAGAGACGAGACACACTCCTGCCATTATAGCTGCAGGGAGATCCAAGGCCCTTCCCCAGCCGCTCCCTGAGCCCGGCCTGGGGTCCAGGGGGGCTGTACCCCAGCAGCAGCCTCATGGCCACCTGCCAGGCACCGTGTGCAGCTTTTATTTCTGCAGCCCCTTCTGGCTCTTCGGATACAGGGACCACGTCCTCTTAGGTCTGCACGCTAAGACAGTGCTCCATGAGTGAGCATGTTTCAAGTCCCCCACAGTTAAGTGACAAGAAGAGGCAATGGAGAAGCCAGGTCAGCGAGTCCCCACAGCGTTTATTTCCAGACCTAGGACGCAGAGATGGAGTCGCAGGCGACTGGCCATCCCATCTCCCTGCCTGGGGAGTCGGGAACTAGAGCGCCTGCGGAATGTCAGCCAGAGGCGGCACCTGGCGCTGAGGGGAGGGGCCTTCAGGGAGAGCCGGCCTCGTAAGCACAACAGCAGAGGAGATGTCTCAACCTGAACGGCGCCCGGCTGCACCACCCTGGGCATGAAACTGCCCTGGAGGAGGACACGGGAACCTGCACTTCTTTTTTTTAAATAATTCCCACCCCAGCCGGTGAGTCTAACACAGGACCCTGATAGAGAGCCACTGCCCGACATCTCGATCCCGCAGCATCCCGCCTTCCTCCACACATCCTGTCTCTCCAGCTACGCTTTCCTCCTGAGCTTCTTCTAACCTGTCCCGGAGTTGTCAGTACCCAGAGCACGCCCCAGAGATCGCTATCCAGAGTCCCGCTCGAGCCTGCAGCTTCCTCCCCAGCCCCTCGCCTCGCCTAGCCGTCTTCACCACCCTGCAGGAGCTGCCCGCCAAGGGAACACAGGCGCCTTTCACTGCACATGAGGTTCTCCAGGCTCCGCCGGGCCGCAGCAGGGGTCAGGGTCTGCTTCCCCTTCAAGGCCGAGCACTATTTCACCATGTGGACACGCCTGGCGCTCAGCCACTCAGCCACTGATGGGCGCTGGGGTCGTGCCCACTTTGTGGCCACTGGGAACGCCGCTGCCAAACGCGAGCACACTCGCACTTGTCTGAGTGCTGCTTCACTGCGTTTGGATTTATACACAGAAGTGGATTTGGTGAGTCATTTGGTAGTTTTATTTTTAATATTTTGAGGAACTGCCATACTGTTTTCAACATCTTTCTGACATAAGAACGTCTATGAGCAATCTACTGCAGAGTGTCACATTAAATCACAATAAGACCCCGTCCCAGCTTAACTGACAACTAAACAGTGCTTGCTGTTGCTGCCTCCTCCGAGAGCAGTCACAGATCGCTGCTGAATGGGGCACCTTCAGCACTTGGACCTCCCTGCAAAGGCTGGAAAAGAAGAGCCTGCAGTCCGTCTTCTGAAGGGAGAGGGGAGACGTCCCCAGAGCCTGTGTGGTCCCCCACGCAGGCCCCAGGTGCTGACCACGGCTTGGAGCCAGAAGTCCGGGTGACATCACATAGCTCAGAGGCCCTGGGATCAGTGCCCCCCTTGGGTTTTCAAGATTGAAACAAGGAAAACAATCCCCTGTACTTAAAAGGTGTGTATTCCTGTTCTAAAGCTTCTCATCCCGTGCTAGGTTTTATCCTCTCCTGTCCCAAAAGATGCAGAGGACAGGTCTGGGATCAGAATCCAAACCTGGGACTGCCCTGGTGGTCCAGCAGCCAAGAATCTGCCCGCCACCGCAGGGGACACAGGCTCGATTCCTGGTCCAGAAGAGCCCGCACGCCTCGGGCAGCTGGCCCTGTGTGCCACGAGAGCAGTCACCGCGGCGAGGAGCCCGAGCACTGAGACCAGAGGGGAGACCCCGCTCTCCGCAGCGAGAGGGAGCCTGCCGGCAACAGCGGGGCCCTGGCGCAGCCGAGCGGCAGTCTAAAAGAGAACCGAATCTGTGGCCCCCTCCTCGCCTGACAGCACGCAGGCCCGCGTCCCAGCGCGTGTGGAGTCGCGTCACTCACCGCAGCCTCACGTCCTGCCTGGGAACCCCTTCTCGCGTGACAGCACGCAGGCCCGCGCTCTGTGGGCCCCCTCCTCGCCTGACAGCACGCAGGCCCGCGTCCCAGCGTGTGTGGAGTCGCATCACTCACCGCAGCTTCACGTTCTGCCCGGTGTAGGACTCGTAGGGCTTCTCCACGTGGGTGAACTCGAAGTCAAAGGCCTGCGACTGGGTGACCTCTCCAGGTCGGGCCAGGTCCTTCACCAGGGACACGAACTCGTGGTGGTTGCCGCGGTCATAGTAGAGCTCTGCGGGGAGAGCGGAGACCTCCGCTGCTGGTGCCCGGCCCACAGGGGGCGGCGGGGGCCCGCTGCCGAAGTGCCCCTCCCGGCCACGGAGCGGCGCGGCGGTTCACGACCCCCCCTTCCCGCCCTGCACCCAAACACCCTGCGCTCTGTGCAGACCCTGTCCCGGGGCAGCACCCAGGGGACACAGCAGGGGCACCGCCACCGAAACACCGCATCACCTCTTTTCACAGTTACAGTGATTCCTAAGTGTGGGAAGCGTGCTCGACTCCGTCACTCAGTCACAACATCCTCGCGGCAACCTGAGCGGCTGGGTGGGCCCGTCACACATTTGACAGACAGGGAAACTGAGGCGTGGTGGAGCAGGGCCGGGCCCAGCGCCCCAGGTCTCCTGCTGGGCCGCGTCTGCTCCTGGGCCCCAGGAGATCAGGGGTGAACACGAGGTGGGAGGCAGGTGAGGACTTGCAGACGGGTCCACGTGGCCCCGCTGACGGAGGGGCTGTCAGGCTACCCCAGTCTAGGCCACAGTCCCCGGACTCGTGTGATCACCAGGACCCCCGAGGCTGTGCTGAGGCACAGACGGCTGCACTCCCCCCCAATCTCTCTGATTCCGGGGCCTGGGTGGGAATCAGGATGGACAGCCCAACAGACTCCTGCTTGTTCCGAGACCGCCCTCCGAGAAGGCCTCCTGTACACCCACCCTCCTCTCAGACAGTCCTGCTGGCTGTCGGTCCTGAGTCAGGCCACCCGTGTGTCCTGGGCTGTCTGTGCCCACGTCACACAGCTGCTGAAGTGGTGAGCTGTGCTCCAGGATGGCTGCTGGAGACGAGGCCCCGGACCCCAGCACCCCCGGTCCCCAGCTGTGCAAAGGGGACACTTACTACCGACCGCCTCCACGTGGCCCCAGCGCAGTCAAGATCTGACCCCCCCGCCCCGCAGCGGCCTGAGCAGGACAGGACGGGTCGGCGGGACGAAGCGGGAGGCGGCGTGCTCTCACCGAGTCTGCAGCTGGCAGCCTGGACACGGGGGCTGGGACCACCCCCCCGCCAGGCCTGGCCCGCACCTCTCGGCTGCCTCTCTCAGGGACAGCCTGAGCATGAGGGGCTGGGCAGACCCCAGACAGCAAAGGCCTGAAGCCCCTGACGATCGAGCCTTCTTGGCGTTGAGAAGCCAGATCCCCTGCCTCCCAGAGCCAACGCGGCAACCAGGCCTGCCACGGGGGCGCGTGGGGCAAGCACAGCTTCCAGGGAGCTCTCGGGCTGGCTGCCCCGGGCGCTGGCCCTGACAGGCCCGCCCCGCGGAGCCTGCTGTCCCAAGCGGCAGGGCAGCGGCCGCGTCACGGGGAGCTGCAGTGCTGTCAGGCCCAGCCAGCACCACTACTTCCGCAAGAAGCGCCCTGTGATCGCAGTTTGCTGCTGACCCCCCGTTATACATGGATCCATCTTAGGTCACCAACAACCCACCTGCTCCTCCAGGCCAGGTGGTGTCAGCAGCGGGCAGCGAGCCTGCCACATGGGGGGCAGCGCAGACCATCGGGGTGCGGCTGTGGGGGCAGGGTGCCCTCTCGGGGCAGTGGGGGTGGGGTACACACAGGGGCCAAGGGGACAGGGGCCAAGGGGACAGAGGCCTGTCCTTCGCCTCGTGCTGGGCCTTCGCTACAGGAGCCTCTGCTGACCGGAATGGGTGGAGCTCTTAACTGGGGAGCTGGGTGTCTCGGGTGCCAAGCTCTGAGCTCTGCCGTGGTTTCAGGGGACAGCAGCGGTGGAGAAAAGCCCAGTGTCTGAGGACCGTAACTGGGAAATGCCAGGCTGATGGCTGTCGGCTCTCCTGGGGGCTTTACTTCTAAAAACTTAGATCCCGAGGCTAGCCCTCTACTTTGGAGTGCAATATTCTCTAAGAACATTAGAGATACCAAGGGAACACTTCATGTAAAGATGGGCTCAATAAAGGACAGAAACGGTATGGACCCAATAGAGGGAGAAGAGATTAAGAGAGGTGGGAACGATACACAGAAGAGCTAAACAGAGCAGGTCTCCATGACCCAGACGGCCACAACAGTGTGGCCGCTCACCTAGAGCCAGACACCCTGGAGGCGGAGCCAAGTGGGCCTCTGGAAGCACTGCTACCAAAGAAGCCAGTGCAGGTGACGAAGTTCAGGCTGAGCTTCTTCAGACCCTAAACGCTGTTGATGATGATGCTGTTAAAGAGCTGCACTCAATACGTCAATAAACTTGGAACACTCCGCAGTGGCCACAGGACTGGAAAAACTCTGTGTTCATTCCAATCCCAAAGAAGGGCAATGCCAAAGAATGCTCAAACTGCTGGACAACTGTGCTCATTTCCCATGCTAGCAAAGTTTTGCTTAAAATCCTTCAAGCTAGGCTTCAGCAGTACTTGAATTGAAATCATCCAGATATACAAGATATACAAGGTTTGGAAAAGGTAAAGGAACCAAAGATCAAACTGTCAACATTCGTTGGATCATAAAAAAAGCAAAAGAGTTCCAGAAAAACATCTACTCCTGCCTCACTGACTATGGTAAGGCCTCTGGACTGTGTGGATCAAGTAAACTGGAAAAATCTTCGAGAGACAGGGATACCAGACCACCTGACCTGCCTCCTAAGAAACCTGTATGCAGGTCAAGAAGCAACAGTTAGAACCAGACACAGAACAACAGACTGGTTCCAAATTGGGAAAGGAGTACGTCAAGGCTGTATATTGTCCCCCTGCTTATTTAACTTCTATGCAGAGTACATCATGCGAAATGTGAGGGTGGATGAATCACAAGCTGGAATCAAGACTGCCAGGAGAAACATCAATAACCTCAGATATGCAGATGACACCACCCTTATGGCAGAAAGTGAAGAACTAAAGAGCCTCTTGATGAAAGTGAAAGAGGAGAGTGAAAAAGCTGGCTTAAAGCTCAACTTTCAAAAAACTAAGATCATGGCATCTGGTCCCATCACTTCATGGCAAATAGATGGGGAAACAGTGGAAACAGTGACAGATTTTCTCTTCATGTGCTCCAAAATCACTGGGGATGGGGACTGTAGCCATGAAAATAGGAAACATTTGCTCCTGGAAAGAAATGTTATGACAGTTCTACACAGCACATGCAAAACCAAAGACCTCATTTTGCTGACAAAGATCCATCCAGTCAAAGTGATGGTTTTCACGGTGGTCATGTAGAGATCTGAGAGTTGGACCATAAAGAAAGCTGAGCGCCGAAGAACTGATGCTTTTGAATTGTGATGCTAGAGAAGACTCTTGAGAGTTCCTGGACTGCAAGGAGATCCAACCAGTCCGTCCTTAAGGAAATCAGTCCTGAATATTCATTGGAAGGACTGATGCTGAAGCTCCAATACTTTGGCCACCTGATGCGAAGAGCTGACTCACTGGAAAAGACCCTGATGCTGGGAAAGGTGGAAGGCAAGAGGAGAAGGGGACGACAGAGAATGAGATGGTTGGATAGCATCACCAACTCAATGGAAATGAAATTGGGCGGCGTGCTGCAGTTCATGGGGTCGCAAAGAGTCGGACACGCCTGAGCGACTAAGTCAGAAAAATAGGAGCAAAGGTATCTGACGGCCCCTCTTCAGTGAGATTCTCTCAGCGCAGATCAGAGTGGGGCTCCCACCAGACCAGTCCTGGCAGGGGTCAGGGGGACAAGATGCCATGCAACTCCTTACGTGGTGACAGTGTGAACCCAGCCTCTCGGATGGAAGGTCACGGACTTCCCAACAAAGTGCATCTCAGCCCCGCGAACCACAGGGGACCCTTATTCATGCCTGTCTTTGACCCTTCTTCTTCCAGAAGGTGCAGAGTATCTCACAGCCATCTGATGGGGACAGTCAGTAACACATGCCTGGGTGAAGGGTTAGAGAGACACGTCTGGAGAAAACCAGGGGCACCTCAGGAAAGAGCTGGATGACTGTCCCCTTCAACCCACTGGGAGTCAAGGAGAAGTTTACAGAAGGGACTGAGAGCATCAGAACTACCTTTTAGAAAGTTCGCTCTTACAGAAACTGAACTGAAAGAAAAGGTAAACAGAGGCAGGAAGGCCGGTCAGGAGACTGCTCCACACAGAGGCGTCAGGGGCAGCGGCACCGAGGAAGGTGAGGGAGCACTGAGGCGAGCTGCCCCCGGAGCCGCTGGGGGCGTGGGGGTAGGCAAGAGCACTCCGGGGCCTCCCCCGGTTCCAGAGGCTGAGGCGACCCAGGGGACGTGCAGAGCGGGGGAGACGGGAGGAGTGGCAGTGCAGGGGCTGGGGCAGGGAGAGAGAGGAGCAGTCTGGTTCGGATGTGTCCTTGGGCAACCCGTGGTGTCTCTGCGGGTGTTCAGCAGGCAGTCAGAGACCCAGGCACGGAACTTGGGGGCGAGCTCAGGAGAGGAGAAAGGCTCGGGAGACGTGAGTCCAAGCAGACAGGGCAGCGGTGGGTGCAGATGGGGCTGCCAGAGCGGGCCGCGGCGCAAACGGGCCGGCCTGCCCTGAAGACTGCGGTCTGAACAGGACCCACGCAACAGCCACCAGAAAGCTGTCCCTGCGAGAACTCGGGCGACCCCTCCTACTGGGAGGAGACGCAGGGCACGCAGCAGGTGAGGCTGGCCTGATACGGAGATCCTGGGGGCAGTCAGCAAGGCAACCAGAGCTGACTCTTCGAAGGTCCAGCCCCCGGATCCGGCCTAACAGGGGTTACGAGCGCTTAGGTGATAAGTGCCAGAGCCTGCACTTCACACACATCGATGCTCTCTAGTCCTCACGAGACCCTAGCGACGTCTGCCCGTTACAGAGCCTCATGTAACCGGAGTAACCCCCTGCTTCAGCCTTGGTCACACGCCAGGCTGTCCCATCGAATGCACAGGCAGGACGTACACACTTCCAAACCGGACAGACAGTGGTTTATAAGAAGAAAAATTCTGAGTGAAACGAACGAGGCAGGTGGCTGGAGCACAACATCAACACCCTCCCAGGCGGCTAGGGCAGGACCACCCCCTGGCGCGTCACCGGGACAGCAGGCCTCAGAGCCGCAGCGAAGCCCCGCCTGCTGCATGCCGTCAGGAAAGCGAGGAAGCAGAAACCACACGACCGCAACGTGGGGACCTCACTCACCAGCCTCGCTCCAGTGCCCTGAGGCTGGGCCACCACAGTCTCTCGGGTCTAGCACACACACCACACGCTGCACAAAGCCTGGGCCCTTGACCCCTCACCATTCTCCCAAGGGGATTCGGTTGCTGTCCCTGCCTTACAGGTGAGAGCGCTGAGGCCCAGGGAGGGGACAGCTTCCCCAAGGCCACAGGGTGGACTCAGGGGCCCAGGAAGAGCTGTCGATGGAAGCAGAAGAGGCTCTGAGAAGTCTGGGGAGGGATGCTGCCCCGGGACGCGCGCGGACAGGAAGCCAGGCAGGGCAGCCAGCCCCCTTCCAGTTGGGCTGGAGGGAGGCCTTGCCAGCGCCTCAAACAGCCCATTCCACAACTGCTGGGGCAGGGGCGCTCTGGCTACCTTTCATGGACGGGGAGCCATCCCGGGAAGGATGGCACAGCTGCTGGCTAGACGCGCCCATGTGCACTCTTGATGCAGAGCCGCGGAATCCAGTGACAACCTTAAAGCTATGCTACGGAAACACTCAATCTAGGGAGGCCTGAACTTCATCGCCTGACTCACGCCCAGCACAGAATGCTGGGGGTTCATCCTGTGGCCCCAGGAGCTCTTTGCTAGGAGTGATTTTAGCTTCCACAGATGTAAGACATTTCTGTGGTTCTGGCATCTGGCTGGTAGAGGCTGTGAAATGCAACCCCCGACAATGGAGAACGAGCAGGCCCGCCGTGCCGACAGCACCGCTGTTGAGGGGCACTGCCAAAGCCGGAAGCGAGCGGGCAGAGAGCCTAAAGCCCACTCTCCAGCTCCAGGCCACTCATTCTGGGTTTAGAATAGCGACGGATGGGCTCCTAGGATCAGCTAGCCTTCGACCTGATTTCCGTTAACTTAAACAGCAGAAGCCAATACTTCAGGCTGGGCACTGAAGTGCTGAGCACTCAGCCTTTCCCCAGGGCTCCTGTGTTTTCTGTCGCATCAAAATGGAGAACAGATTCTGTGCTGGGATCTCAGGGAGTGAGAGAGAGCCTCTGAGGAGTGTTCCCAGGAAATCCCCCACACAGGACCAGAGCGGGCGGGGGCACGGGGCATGATTTCTCCGCTCGATGTCTTTTCAGCCAACTGTGGTATTTACCGTGACCCTACTCCTGAACTACTGACACAAACTATTTCAGAAGTACCCGTGAGTTTTAATAAACAGGAGAGTCCAAACAGAAGTGGAGACAACCCTGTGTTGACTGGCAGCTCCCAAACCTGTCTTTTATTGTCTAGCTGTAACTGCTAACAATCATGTTTGAAAACTGTTAGAGCTTTAGGAAATTTTGGCCACTTAGATCTGGGGCTTGGGAGCACCCTTTCTTTAAGAAGAGTGCCGCAGACTCTTCTAATCAGGAAGTCTTAGGGATGCAGCTTGTGTGGACACAGGGCTGATGCTGGAGCCCACGGGGATGCTTTCTCAAGCAGCTCCCAGCGAAGGTGCAGTAAGAGGCTGGTGGGCACAGACACTAGAGAGAGGGGGGCGGGCCACGCAGGGCTCGGAGTGGTGGTCACGACCTGCAGGCTGGCCCAGCTGGCACGGAAGCCGAGGCAGGCCCGCGGAGCTCGGACCCAGGGCGGCGGGCAACAGACCACAGGGCCTGGGGCGGAGTGGGGGACAGGGGGTCTGGAATTGCAGCCGTGGGTGCAGGGGTTAGGAGACAGGGGTTCGGGTCGCGCCAGGGGCTGGAGGGGGCGCAGAGGTCTGGAATCGCAGCAGGGGGTGCGGGGGCTGGGGGTGCGGGGGCTAGGGGGCAGGGACAGGGGTTCGGGTCGTGCCAGGGGTCTGGAGAGGGAGGTCAGAGGCTGGCTCGGGGTCAAGGGTCGAGGGCGGGTGCAGGGGTGGGCCCGGGCGGGGCGGACCCCGCACTCACCGATCTGCCCGATGAACTCGACCTTGATGCCCTGGTGCTCCAGCCGCTTGTTGGGGTTCTTGAGAGCCAGGCTCACCTTCCCGGACACCGTCTCGCCGTCGTAGAAGAGGAAGTACTTGTCCTTCTTCCCATCCTCGGTCTTGTGCTCGGCCCGCCGCCTGCTATCCGCGTCGTTCAGCAGGATGTCCACATCCACACTCTGCCCGAAGCCAAAGAAGCTCATGGCCCCGCCGGGCCGGCCGGGCCTGGGGAGGCCGGCGGGCTGAGCACGACGCCGACGCCCGCGCTCGCCGGGCCGCCGCGGTTCCGAGGGCGGGGCAGAGCGGGCGCGCCAGGCACCCGCCGGCCGCGGCCTGCGGAGCCCACCTCAGAGGCAGCGGCCCGGCCCCGGAGCAGCTTGCAGCGCGTCCGCCGCTCAGCCGGACGCGCCGGAGGGGCTGCGCGCATGCGCACGGCCCGCCCCCCGCGCGGCCGCCGCGCCCCCGGGGAGCTCGCACTGCGCCTGCGCGCCGCGAGCCCCGCCCCACGCTCGGCAGACGGCGGGGCGGCGGCGGCTCCTTCCTGGCTCCGGCCCGGCCCGTCAAACACCAGTCCAGTAAAATTCAGACCTAAGGGTATCCTTTCTAAAAAAAGAGAGTCATTTCTGGCTGCCTTTTCTGCCTTTCCTGTGTTTAATCCGTTGACCGGTAGGCAGCTCCCCCACTCGGCTGTGTACGCCTCCGCTTGCTGACTGACGGGTAAACGCGGCCCTTCGACAGGCCGCCTGACAGGGGGCAGAAGTGACAGTTACCACAGGAAGTGCCCTGCTTCAGCTTCTCTTCAGTGCGTCCGCCACGTAGGGAGAAGGAGCCGGAAGGCAGCATACTTGGCTCGTTTCTTTAGCCCCACTTTGAAGCGACAGCTGAAAACCCCCAACTTCAGTTGCGTGGGCGGTGCTCTCTCCCTCTGCGCATCCGGCGGAAGGCCCTGCTGATTGGCTGCCGTCCTGCCAGCGGGGCGCGGTGATTGGTCGGTGCTGACCTTTGACGTCAGCGGGGCCTTCTGGGCGCGCGCGCCCGAGCAACTTTGAAAGTGAGGTGAGCGGCCGTCATGGAGGCTGGCGGGAACCTGGCGTGCGCCCTGCAGACCTGGTGCCCCCTGGACCTCAGCCAAGGTGAGGACGCGCCCGGGGCCCGGGTGCTCCGGGGGATGCTGGGCAAGGGCCGCGTCCTCCTTCTGCTCTGTACTCCTGTTTCTCGGCCTTGCCCCCGGGTCTGGCGCGGACAGCCTCGCAAGTGCCGAGGCTTCGGCCGCGCGGCTGTTTGTTGGCCCGAGCTGACCTTCTGAACGTGGGGCCCAGGGGTGCGGCTGGAGCCTCCGGGCGCCCGTCGTCACTGAAGGGCAGTGGGTGTCCCCACCCGCCGCAGTCGCTGCTGGCCGCTGTCTCGAGGCTGCGTTCCATTCCGCGGCATCTCCGTAGCCGGCAGTCATTTGTTTTGACTCATTTTTTTTTAGTCATTTCATTTCGTTTGCCTCACCTGTCCCTTTCCACTGTACACTTTATTTGGATTTATTAGCTAGTGACTCAGACGGTTAAGAATCTGCCTGCAGCGTACGAGACACGGGTTCGATCCCTGAGTCGCCAAGATCCTCTGGAGAAGGGTAGGGCAACCCACTCCAGTGTTCTTGTCTGGAGAATCCCACAGACAGAGGAGCCTGGCGGGCTACAGTCCATGGGGTCACAGAGAGTCGGACGCGACTGAGTGACTTCAGCTTCGTTATAAGACTTTCACAAAGGGGCAGCTGAGACAGCTTTTTATTACCTTTTCTCTAGCTTGAACATATGGGAAGGCTGGGTCTTCCCCCAAACTGTTAACATCTGTAAAGTGTTTTCCTACTTCATGTTTTTAGAGGATGGCCAGCCTAATAGCCAGCTGTCAGTTTAATGAGTATACAGATTTTTCTAACCCTTTCTGCTTCTCTTCATTCTGCCTCACCTGTGTGGTATGACTTGTGCCCAGAAAACTGTTCTATTCTTGAATGTATTTAGAGTCTAAAGCTACAGAACATTAGTTGACTGTAGTTGCATTTTCCTACTAGAATGGGTGGATGGAGTATGGGAACTGGAATTCACGGAGACCGAGCCTCTGGATGCCAGCATAGAAGCAGAGATCGTGCAGACTGGACTGAGCGCATTCACAGAGCTTTACAGTGCAATGCTACCTTTTGCTACTGAAAAACGTGACGCTGCTGAGGTAAAAGAGAGAAAAAAAAAAACAAAACCAGGCTAGCCATTTCGTTGTTAGAAGTGTCAGGTAAACCCCGGTATCATCTAGAGCTTGGTCTCTTTGGTATGCAGTGCAGAAGGAAGGAAGAGCGGTGTAAAGAATGCGGTTCACTTACTGGGATGGCCTCATAACCGTCCTCCCAAGTTATTAGTCTGTGATTCTTTTTGTGTCATGAGCATTGTTAACGAGCAAATTAAAGGAAAAGAGTAAAGGCCAAGGTAAGGATGAAAACCAATAAGCGAAATAAGAAAAAATGGCCAAGGACAGTGCAGTTAACAACTCAGGATGCCTTTGCTTTAAGGAAATTGAATGTTAATCTGACAAGTGATTAGTTGAACTAAGAAAGGAAAAAAAAGAGTTGCTTTAAATGGAGTTCTATGTAGTGTGACTGTTACGCTTTAGGTCATAAACTTCTTTCCAAAAAACTGAAGGACTAGAAAGCAGAACAAAGAATACTTATGTATTAATATCTCTGAAAGATTTAAACTTAAAAAATATTTCTGTTATTAGTTTCAGGTAGCTGTTCAGAAATTAAATCGACCTGTTAAATACTTGTTAAGCATAATGCTGAGTACCACGTGCAGTACCCAGGAGCGTAACATGGTGAGGGTACAGAGCCTCTCCCTACAGGGGGTTGCAGGAGAGGGGAGAATTAAGCTCTGGGAGCGTGCACTGCACTGTCATTGCTCTGGCCAGAGCCTGTGCAGTGACCACATCCACGGGCCTGAAGAAGCACGGGCCACCGGCTCTATGTGTTAGAAACTTCTGTAGGACACGTTAAATGCCATCTTGGCTTGCCTGGAAAAGGCAGCTTGCTGAGGTTGAGGCTGGGAAGGTCCCAGAAAGGTAGCTGGCTGGAGGCACATCTTCACAAATGGCTGGAGTGCTGACCAGTAATGAGGATTCCAGGGCAGCCTTGAGAGGGATCCTCACAGTGGGGATGTACAGCAAGTCCGAGGGGATGGGGCAGGGTGGGGGCCACAGGATAGCTGTGAGTGGGGTCCGTGGTAGGCTTCTGGAGTGAGGTGTTTGCTGTCCACAAGGTTCAGGTCTAAGCGTCATCCCTAGACTAAACTGCTTGTCCTCCCATCTGCCTCTTGGAGGAAGGGGTTCTAGTGTGCAGTAGACCCAGGAACATGAAGAGTGCTGTTTCAGTGGGTGTTCTTAACTAAACACAGACTTAAGAGGGGAATGCTGTACCCAGGGAGCTCCCTAGGGACATTATGACTGACCCCTGAATCCCATGGTTTTGGCTGCACAGGCCCACTTCTGTGCAGAGTTTTCAGCAGTACCTGCAGGACTGCATGGTCCCGGGAGTTTCAGTCCCTGGATGCAGAACCGCAGATGTGAAGGACCTGTGTCTGTGGAGGGCCGGCTGTGAATTACGTGAGGACTTCCCACTCGCTCCGTGTTGTTCAATAGTCAGTTGTGTTTTGCTCATTGATTTTTTGAAAAATGTGTGTTGTGGTGTGGTCTGGGTTACAGTTGTGGAAATTGGGGTGGAGGGCTAAAAACTGGGGACTCTTTTCAAATAGAGTTAATAGAATTTTGTGAACTGGGTCTTTGTCAGGTATGAAATGCTGCCAAGGTGATTGGGTGCCCCAGGGTCACAGTTCCAGGCAGCGGGAGGGGAACTGAGGTGGCCTTAGAAATGAAGATGTAACTGCTTTCTTCCACAAGCTTCGTGGTGAAGGAAAGAGGTTGTCGAGGTCTGATTTCTTGAACTTCTGTGGGCTTATGTTTTTTTAAGGTGGCCCATAGTAAACCATATTTCGTTTCTACTGTTTGCTTTACACAAATAAGCTATTTTCTCATCATGTCTATAAGAGGGGAAAGCGTGAATAGTGATCAAATTAATGAAAATATGGTTTGTGCTCTAAGGCTTACTTCCTCTCCTACCGAGGCTGTTTCTGCAGTCTGTTGAGCGAGACACTCGCAGGTTTTCCTCTCCTGCTCCCATTGCCCACAAAACATTTTGACTTAAAAAAAGTTGCTCTGATTTTTTTAGTTAGTAATTAGAGTAATAAATGGATTGAGATACATTTAACATAGATGGAGGGGTGACTTGTCTGAGTAATCACTGACAGAGGTGTCCTCAGAGTCTTAGTGTAGCTTTCAGGTGTAGTAATTTCAGAAATACATATGCTTCAAACTTACCCAAAGTTATTTTGCAAGTTTAATTAAGATTCTTGTATAGTTTCTTATCTTTGTGACTTTCGTTTATTTTTTCTTTTATTGGCTGAGCCACTCAGCTTGTGGGATCTTAGTTCCCAACCAGTAATGGAACCCAGACTCTCCCCAGTGAAGGCATGGAGTCCTAACCACTGGACCACCAGGAAACTCCTCAACTTTGTAAATTTTGAATAATACACTTTTAAATGTTCTGTTTTAGTCCCTTTGAAAATGGCAGACGTTTATAATTAGGAGGCAGAATGGTCTGTTCGTTTTTTTATAGGGCACTAAGCACTCAGAAGAGTCAGATACGGCAAGAGGAGACTCTCACAGTGCTCTAACGACTGGTGCTTACCGTTTGCCCTCCCCTAGAGCATTTGGACCTTCTTCGTGGAGAACAGAATTTCCCACAATGCGCTGATGGCCTTGTTTCACCACTTCGTTTATAAGGCCCTTAAGAAAAATGTCAGTGCTCAGCAGCAGGAATTTGGCCTTCACGCTGCCGGGCTGTATTTTCTGCTGTTGGAAGTACCAGGTATGCACGTTTGGTGTGATGGGGTAGGCCTTCTGTTTGTAATTTGTCTGCTTGGTTTTGAACTGTTAGATCAATGCTTTGTCCTCGCTGGGAGGTTAGGTGACAAGGAATCTGTGAAGCACATGGTCTGTCACAGGTGTTCAGAAAGCTCTCCTGTTTTCCTGTAAATGTGGCTTCAGATGTTCCCGTGCTAAGTCTGTAACCCAGCACACAGTCCCAGAGGGTTAAGGCTGGAGGGGCGTGCCGCGTGCCTTCCTGGCGTCCCTGCCTTCTCACTCCTGTCCAGCCTGAGAACAGTGCCGGTTGGAGGGCTGCTGCTCTTCCCGCTGTGTGGTGTGGACGGTCAGTGGGCTGTCTTCACCTGCAGGGCTGAGCACAGCTAGTCACAGTGAGGGAGCACAGGGAGGAGTGTGTCTGGGACGGTGCCCCACCTCGCTCAGGCGGGACCCGCCCCGAGCCCAGGGCAGGAGGTGGTGCGGCTGAGGAGTCAGCCGCGGCTGTGGGACTGCGAGTCCACTAGGAAGAGAAAATCAGGGTCAGTCAACCTGCTGCTTGTCATTGCTTATGTCGGTGCCTTTATAGTAAATGTTAGGGACCTACTCCTATGATCTGAGAATTGGAAGAAAAGCTATGACCAACTTAGACAGCATATTCAAAAGCAGAGACATTACTCTGCTGACAAAGATCCGTCTAGTCATAGCTGTGGTTTTTCCAGTGGTCATGTATGGATGTGAGAGTTGGACTATAATGAAAGCTGAGCACTGAAGAATTGATGCTTTTGAACTGTGGTGTTGCAGAAGACTCTTGAGAGTCCCTTGGACTGCAAGGAGATCCAACCAGTCCATCCTAAAGGAGATCAGTCCTGAATATTCAATGGAAGGGCTGATGCTGAAATGCCAATACTTTGGCCACCTGATGCAAAGAGCTGACTGATTTGAAAAGACCCTGATGCTGGGATAGATTGAAGGCAGGAGGAGAAGGGGATGACAGAGGATGAGATGGTCAGATGGCATCACCAACTCGATGGACATGAGTTTGAGCAAGCTCCAGCAGTTGGTGATAGACAGGGAGGCCTGGCGTGCCGCAGTCCATGGGGTCGCAAAGAGTTGGACACAACTGAGCGACTGAACTGAACTGACTGCTCGTTGCCTAGGGTGGAAGTTGAATTACACTTTTTTGCTAAAGGTTCCCGTTAGTTAAGGAAAAGCCTCGTTTGTTTTTAAGTATTTCATTGTTGTAGCAGATACATTTCAGGGCAATTAACCCTACCTTGCTTACTCTCTATTCTTTACAAATAGGCAGCGTAGTCAATCAAGTTTTCCATCCAGTGATATTTGACAAATGCCTTCAGATTCTAAAGAAGTGCTGGCCTCAGGAATCCAGCTTGAATCAGAAAAGAAAGAAAGAGCAACCAAAGAACACTCAGGGCAACTCTCAGGAGAGCAGTAAGCGGGCAAGACCCCACAGGAGAGAGGAGGTGGAGGTAAGCGGGGGTGTGGCCATGAAGCGTGTCTGACTCGTGTAAGGATTTATATCAAGTTAGGATGTCGGGCGTCATGATTATACCAAAGCTCTAGTGTGCTGTCTGCCTTCCCTCCCCTAGGCATGGCCTCGTGGCCTGCTGAGCCTCTGTTCCCCGTGCTGTCTTCCAACCTCCCTGTGGCCTCCCTCCAGTCTGTTCCCAGGTGTGCCTCGCCGCAGGCCAGCAGGTGTTACCTTATTTTCATTAGAGACCACGGTTGAAGTGTCCAGAGGACTCATGTCCACAAGAACATAATAGAATAGCATTAATTCCAAATTCTTGTGTGACTGGGTAGAGGTTCATTGACACCAGAACTGGTAAGAAACCCAGGCAGTCTCACTGATGTGAAAATCCGGACCCAGAAGCTGTGGTAGCCTTCATGTGGTCCAGACTGAGCTTGAAGCCGTGGGGCCCAGGGTGGCCACCTAGAGTCCACTGGCCTTGACTCAGGGACATTGCAAACCTCGGGACAGGCTGCGAGGCAGTGCTGCAGTCGGCTGTGTATTTCCGCATAATCTAGATGGATGAAACTACTCAAGAAGAAGAGGATGAAGAGGATGTTTTTTATTCTTCTGAAGATCGTCGTCAAATTCGAAATGTCCTCTTTCAACTTTTGAAGAACTTTATAAGGCTTCTTTCTAAATTCTCCTTAAAGGAAAAGCCAGAGTGTATACAGAATTGTGTGGAGGTAAGTGAGAATGCCAGGGACCTTGGGCAAGTTCAAAGAGAGTGGAAAAAACCAGGCCTTTTCTTGGTGTCTGTTTTCCAGGTCTTTGTTGCGTTAACTAGTTTTGAACCAGTTCGTTATGAGTTCCAGGTTACACAAGCCAGGTGAGCAATTAAATCTCCCAGTGCTAACGTTTAATTATGGTATGATATTTTGCTGCAGCAGAGCTGTAAATGTCATTTTATCCTAATTGGCACACAGGTAGAAATTATTCATTTAAATAAGGCTGATAGGGTTAGGAGTTTATCCTAGTGAAATCACATCCATTAACTAATCTTTTGCCTTTTTTTTTAGAGTTCTCAGAGAAATGAAGTATATACCAGAACTGGCCTACCATGGACTGTATCTGCTTTGTTCCCCTCTTCACAGAGAAGGAGACACGGTAAAGGAGACGGGAGCTGAGTTACAGGGAATTGAAAGCACACGGGTCGTGTGACTAGAAGTGCTGCAAGGACTCAGCGCGATGCTGTGTGAACTCGCTGGGCCGTTGGTGTCTGTGATGAGAAGCGCCTGTCAGCACGTGGCGGCCGCTGCTCGCTACAGGCTCATACCCAGGCCCCTGGTGCCGCAGGACACTCCTGTTGAGCTCAGGCATAAAGCAGGCCCCAGCGGGACCTGCAGAGGCGCAGGAAAGCTGCTGGGCAGGGCTGCCGCTCGAGCGCTCACGGGAGCCCTCTGGGGGGCAGACAGCCACGGGCCTTGCAGCTCCCCCGCAGGCCCCTGTGCCCCTGTGTTCCTGTTAGCGTCTGTGCCCTAGTGGATAATTCCAGAGTCCTCTGGGAGGATGGACAGCCACGGGACCTTGCAGCTCCCCCGCAGGCCCCTCTGCCCCGTGTTCCTGTTAGCGTCTGTGCCTTAGTGGATGATTCTGCTGACACTCCTGGTCAGCATTCATATCTGGATTTGCCCGCGGTGACCTTCAGAGCCGCACAGCCCTAGACACTGGGGTCAGGGCTTTGTGAGCCCTGGGGTGTTACTGAACCTGAATGTCGTTAGTGCAGCAGGAGTCTGCAGAAAACATGGCAGACCAAGGCCCTTGCCTTCAGCGCCTGCAGTGCCCTGGTTTCCAGGGAGTGGGGTGAGGAGGCCCTGGGCACTTGGGTCCTACACCTCACTGCTGTGTGTCTCCCTTTAAAAAGAAAAAACATTCCAACTTACTTTTGGCTGTGCTGGGTCTTTGCGGCTGCGAGCAGGCTTTCTCTCAGCCGCTGTGAGTGGGGGCTGCTCTCTGATTGCGGTGCAGTGGCATCTCGTGGAGCACCGGCTTAGTGGCTCTGAGGCATGTGGGATCCTCCCAGACCAGGGGTTGACCCGGTGTCCCCTGCATTGGCAGAGGGAGTCCTCACCACTGAGCCACAGAAGAAGCCCTGTGTGTCTTCCATGAGTCCTTGGTATCCTCACCTGGACAAGGAGGATGAGGGCCTTCCCTTCCTGTGGATTTCTCAGGAGGACTGCAGGGAAGAGTGCCTCGGCGTAATGCCTGCTGTTTAGAAAACACGCCATACTTCTTTAATTTTTGATGTCATTATCTTTTCCCTGTGTCTGGAATATGTGATAGCATTCACAGTAAAACTTTTAATTTCTGTGCCCTTTTTAGCATTGTAGAAAGTGCAGAGGATGGGAAATTACCCTTTCAGGCGGCAGTGTCTCTAAGGACAGGGTGTTTTTCATTGCAGAAGTGTTGGCCTGACGTTGGGTGACTGTGGTTGTAGCCTTATCTTTGATTACTTGACTTGGGACTACTCATCTTCAAAGTCTTTTCGTATGTATAAAGTGGAGATAATAATAGTATCAAGTATAGAATGGAAATGTTTTGCTGACATTGAGTTGAGAGATTTCAGAGTAAGTATGGTCAAATCTTGTAGTACAGAGACATGCTTAATGCAGTACCGGCCACATCCTTGGTTTCCAGTAATTATTTTATTCACTGGATGCACAAGCTAACTCTTTGAGTAGATTCTGTGAGATGATATATGGGAAGGTGTTCTGTAAGCTTCAGCTGTAACATAGGTGGAGAATCATCCCCTTCCTCTTTCCTGTGGGGGGTAATCCGTTGCATTCTTCGGCCTTGCTCAGTTGCAGCTGATTCTCGAGCCCTGGTTTCTGGGCTGGAGTATAAGGCAAGCAGAGAAACTGGGTGGAATCCGGCTGATCAGTCTGTAGGCAGCACCTCCGCACTGTTCATTTTGTGCAGGTATGACACCTGGTTGTTGTCCAGCAGGCGCACCCTTCGTGGTCAGCCAGAACCTGTGCCAACCTCCTTTACCTGCTGGCCCTTGGAACAGCTCACTGGGGTCTGCGTCACAGTTGGCAAGGCCCCAGGATTCTCTGTCATGCCTTAAGCTGCATTTCCTTTCCTCTTCCAGGTTCTCAGATACGTTTTGCATCAAATGCTCTGCATAATACTGATGGTGGAAGTGGGTAAAGGCCCCCATCACGCCCCCCTTGCCATCACGCCGCCGGTTCTCAGCAGTAGGAAGCTGGCCGTCCAGTTGGTAAGGTAAGGGCACACAGCTCGGGTCTCTCTGTCACTCGCCTCGGTGGCCTGGGCCCTGTGCTAGCCGGGGCTTCTGGCACCTGAGGAGCTGACGCGCGTCTGGGCCGTGTGTGGCTTGTGGTTCAGGATAAAGCGCATAGCAGCCCATCTGGCTTGTGCGGTAGGGGTGGTGTAGGGCGTGCTGTTGGGGGTGTAGGGGGTGGTGTAGGGGCTGATGTAGGGGTGGTGTAGGGGGTGATGTAGGGGGTGGTGTTGGGGGTGGTGTTGGAGGTGCTGTTGGGGGTGGTGTTGGGGGTGGTGTTGGTGGTGTAGGCGGTGGTGTAGGCGGTGGTGTTGGGGGTGGTGTTGGGGGTGGTGTAGGCGGTGCTGTAGGGGGTGGTGTAGGGGGTGATGTACGGGTGGTGTAGGGGGTGGTGTTGGTGCTGTAGGGGGTGGTGTTGGTGCTGTAGGGGGTGCTGTTGGGGGTGGTGTTGGTGCTGTAGGGGGTGGTGTAGGGGGTGGTGTTGGTGCTGTAGGGGGTGGTGTTGGTGCTGTAGGGGGTGGTGTTGGGGGTGGTGTTGGGGTGGTGTAGGGGGTGATGTAGGGGTGCTGTTGGGGGTGGTGTTGGGGGTGGTGGTGGTGGTGTAGGCGGTGGTGTTGGGGGTGGTGTAGGCGGTGGTGTTGGGGGTGTAGGGGGTGGTGTTGGTGCTGTAGGGGGTGGTGTAGGGGGTGATGTACGGGTGCTGTTGGGGGTGGTGTTGGTGCTGTAGGGGGTGGTGTTGGGGGTGGTGTAGGGGTGGTGTAGGGGGTGATGTAGGGGTGCTGTTGGGGGTGGTGTTGGGGGTGGTGTTGGTGGTGTAGGCGGTGGTGTTGGGGGTGGTGTAGGCGGTGGTGTTGGGGGTGGTGTAGGCGGTGGTGTTGGGGGTGGTGTTGGGGGTGGTGTAGGCGGTGCTGTAGGGGGTGATGTACGGGTGGTGTAGGGGGTGGTGTTGGTGCTGTAGGGGGTGGTGTAGGGGGTGATGTACGGGTGGTGTAGGGGGTGGTGTTGGTGCTGTAGGGGGTGGTGTTGGTGCTGTAGGGGGTGCTGTTGGGGGTGGTGTTGGTGCTGTAGGGGGTGGTGTTGGGGGTGGTGTAGGGGTGGTGTAGGGGGTGATGTAGGGGTGCTGTTGGGGGTGGTGTTGGGGGTGGTGTTGGTGGTGTAGGCGGTGGTGTTGGGGGTGGTGTAGGCGGTGGTGTTGGGGGTGGTGTTGGGGGTGGTGTTGGTGCTGTAGGGGGTGGTGTAGGGGGTGATGTACGGGTGGTGTAGGGGGTGGTGTAGGGGGTGGTGTTGGTGCTGTAGGGGGTGGTGTTGGGGGTGGTGTAGGCGGTGCTGTAGGGGGTGGTGTAGGGGGTGATGTACGGGTGGTGTAGGGGGTGATGTACGGGTGGTGTAGGGGGTGCTGTTGGGGGTGGTGTTGGTGCTGTAGGGGGTGGTGTTGGGGGTGGTGTAGGGGTGGTGTAGGGGGTGATGTAGGGGTGCTGTTGGGGGTGGTGTTGGGGGTGGTGTTGGTGGTGTAGGCGGTGGTGTTGGGGGTGGTGTAGGCGGTGGTGTTGGGGGTGGTGTTGGGGGTGGTGTTGGTGCTGTAGGGGGTGGTGTAGGGGGTGATGTACGGGTGGTGTAGGGGGTGGTGTAGGGGGTGGTGTTGGTGGTGTAGGCGGTGGTGTTGGGGGTGGTGTAGGCAGTGGTGTTGGGGGTGGTGTTGGGGGTGGTGTTGGTGCTGTAGGGGGTGGTGTAGGGGGTGATGTACGGGTGGTGTAGGGGGTGGTGTAGGGGGTGGTGTTGGGGGTGGTGTAGGCGGTGCTGTAGGGGGTGGTGTAGGGGGTGATGTACGGGTGGTGTAGGGGGTGCTGTTGGGGGTGGTGTTGGTGCTGTAGGGGGTGGTGTTGGGGGTGGTGTAGGGGTGGTGTAGGGGGTGGTGTTGGTGCTGTAGGCGGTGCTGTAGGGGGTGGTGTAGGGGGTGATGTACGGGTGGTGTAGGGGGTGGTGTTGGTGCTGTAGGGGGTGGTGTTGGTGCTGTAGGGGGTGCTGTTGGGGGTGGTGTAGGGGTGGTGTAGGGGGTGTTGTAGGGGTGCTGTTGGGGGTGGTGTGGGGGGGCTGCTGTTCGGGGTGGTGTAGGGGGTGCTGCTGGGGGTGGTGAGGGGTTCGTGGCCTGTGGGCCCGCCGGTGAGGCCAGCTCTGAGCCCCGACCGCGGTCTCTGTCTGCTGCTCCAAGTCTGTCTCTGCCTTTCTGGCTCCTCTGAGTCTCTTTCCTTAGGCTCCTTGCCACTTTTTTTTTTAACTTTTTAATCAATAATTGATAGACTCATCTTCCCCTCACGAGTCAGCAGGCTTTGCCTGCAAAGTCCCACATCGGGGCTTTACTGGGGGATGCTGCTACATCACTCGCTGTTCTGTCCTCGGTTCTGTCTGTCTGACAGCAGCATGGGGGTGGTGGGGACAGCGGAGAGCGTGCCTGCGAGCGGAAGCGGTGCCCGGGCAGGCACAGAGTGCGGGTGTGGGCAGGCGCGGGGTGCGGGGTGCGGGCACAGGTGTGGGGTGCAGGTGCGAGCGCAGGGCATGGGTGCAGGGTGCAGGCGCACGTGCGGGGTGCAGGCCCAGGTGCGGGCGTGAGTGCGGGGTATGGGCGTGGGTTGTGGGTGCAGGTATGGGGTGCGGGGCATGGGGTGCAGGTTGCTGGTGCAGGTGTGGGGTGCAGGTGCGGGGCGTGGGGTGCGGGTGTGGGTGCTGGCATGCAGGTACAGGTGCTGTCTGACCCCTGAGTGAGCCTCTCTCCTTAAGAATTTTTTTTAAACAGCAAATAAGATGTTTTAAGTAGCAGCACTTGTTCTCAATTTTCCATGTATTCATGATGTCAGTAATTGTAATATTTCTATAATGGCGTGAATAAACTTGAAGATGGGTTGAATCTGGGCATTTTAATAGGTTCTTTGAGGGTTAACTTTGGAGAAGTACTGTTAGAAATTCATTTTGCTGACCTACCACAAGGTAGTACTATGTCTCAATTTGGCGTTTACTTCAAAGTCAAGCTCTTCACAGAGAAAGCTTGCCACATTTGAAACATTGTTTCTTTATTTATGGCTCTTCCCGGGCTTAACTGCTGCGTGGGCCTCTCTCTAGCTGTGATGACAGGGGGCTACTCTGATGACCGTGTGCGGGTGTCTTGCTGCAGAGCATGGACTCGAGGGCTCCCAGGCTTCAGGGGCTGAGGCATGGGGAGGTGCCTCACGCACTCGGGAGGCGTGGCTCACAGGCTCGATTGCTCCTGTGCCTGTGGGTTCTTCCTGGGTCGGGGATTGGATCTGCGTGTACTGCATTGGGAGGTGGATTCTTTACCACTGAGCCACGAGGGGAGTCTTATTTCAGCCTTGGTAAGAACCATCGTAAGCAGTCCAAGGATCTTGGGAGGTCTGGGCCCTGCCCCTCCCTGACTGGCTACTGGAAGCAGTTTGGAGACCACCTGGGCGTGGGGAATGGTGCTCCGCTGTGACGCTCTCTTCACACTCCACACACTCAGGCCTTGCTTCCAGCACAGGCACAGATTGCTCTTGGTAGTCAGGCTTTCTACAATGTAGAAGTGTCACTGTTTTTGAGGATAGGTTTAGGGGAAGCTGTTATTTTATTTTTATTATAGATGTATTATAAACAGTGACTCTTTCTTTTCTTTTTTAAAGTGTACTGGTGGATGAACTTAAGGAAAGCATGTACCCGGTCCTTCGTACCCTACTGCAGCACATCTGTGTCAAGGTACTGCTGGCTGTAGTATTGAGAGTCTGAAAACCACGCGAGAGTAGACGCATGTATCAGTGTTCCCAGAAATGAGTCTGTGTCGTTACCAAGCGTGGTCTTTTCTGTTTAGTATGTTTGCTGTTCTCTTTGAGTATTTGGGGGGGATAAAACAACTTTTTTTCCTTTTTTAGAAAACTTCAAGTATATAAAGATATAGAACAGAGTAATGAACAGAATGTTAAGTGATTTTGTATAAGGAAAAGGTCTGCCAGCACATAGGCACACTGGATTTTCTTAGGAAGCAGATTTCATCATATTCTTTCAGACATAAATATTGCATGTGTCTCTCTACAGCATAAGACCTCTTTAAAAACATATCCACAAAATATTAACACCTAAAAAATTCAGAATAATGCCTTAATATCATCCAGTGTCTGGTTAGCATTCAAAATTCTGTGAATATCTCTTAAAATGTTTAGCAATTTGGGCAGATGATGCTTCACTTGAACTCTGTGGATCCTAGAGATCTGTAAACTCTGAAATCGGGCTTGGAGATCTCTTCTAGGCTAGTTTCCCAGGAGGTCTGAGGCTTGGAGACCTCTCCTAGGCTAGTTTCCCAGGAGGTCTGAGGCTTGGAGACCTCTCCTAGGCTAGTTTCCCAGGAGGTCTGAGGCTTGGAGACCTCTCCTAGGCTAGTTTCCCAGGAGGTCTGAGGCTTGGAGACCTCTCCTAGGCTAGTTTCCCAGGAGGTCTGAGACGTAGAACTGGATAGTCATTTCTGTAGCATGTAGACACTTGCACTGTTGCTGAGCGGGGTGCACTCGGCGCTCGTCTGCTTCCACCAATGCACGTGTCTCTGTTGTCCTGCGTGGGGACCAGCGGGGCAGCTTCTCAGGGCCTGTGTCTGTCGTTCTGTGTGGGGACCGGTGGGGCAGCTTCTCAGGGCCTGTGTCTCTGTCATTCTGCGTGGGGACCGGCGGGGCAGCTTCTCAGGGCCTGTGTCTCTGTCATTCTGCGTGGGGACCGGCGGGGCAGCTTCTCAGGGCCTGTGTTTCAGGTGGTCGACAAGTCTGAGTACCGGACTTACGCAGCTCAGTCCCTGGTCCAGCTGCTCAACAAGCTTCCCTGTGCAGAATATGCTTCTTTCATGGCCTGGCTTTATGGATTAACACGCAATGCCAAGGTAGGCACTACGCCTGTGTGAGCTCCTGGCTCACAGCTCTGCAGCTCTGTACCTGCAGACTGCAGCTGCAGTGGCGCTGGATGCTCTTCCTCTGCGGCGGGGATGCACGCGGCGCTATGCGCTGTTCCTCTGTGATGGGGACGCGTACGGCTTTCCTTCACCAGGTCTCCCACCGGGTCTTCACTCTTGACGTGGCCTTGGCCCTCCTGGAGCTGCCTGAACGAGAGGTGGATGGCCCGCTGGCCCCAGAGCACGAGAAGTTCCTGAAGCATAAGTTCTTAGTTCAGGAAATCCTGGTCGCCCGCTGCAGAGACAAGGCCCCGACGGTGCGCAGCAAGGCGCTCTCCAGCTTTGCACTCTGCCTGGAATCCTCTGCCTCAGCCCCGTCGGACAGCATCCAGGAGCTTCTGCATAACAGTGAGTGTGCTGAGCACCCCGAGCCTGGCCTCATTCCTGCTGGTCCAGACTGGGTGGCAGAAATGATCAGAGTGCTGTGATAACTGCAGCCCTCAGCCCCCTTCCAGCTGGCAGTGCTGTGGAATAGCTCTTACACGAGCGGTTTCACAGTCTTGTCCTCGGGTTGAGGTTGCTGGCTGCAGTCTCTGTTACTCCGTCATTGGCTAGCGGCTGTACTGGGCCTGTTTACACAGGCCTGACACAGGGAGTTGTCAGTATCTATAATCTGTCTCACCTTCAGGCTTGCTTACCTCGATTTGGGTTCTTCTGTAAATATTCACATAGGGTTTTGATGCTGTGTCTTTTCTCCTCTGACCTGTCGGCTTACTTGTAGCTCCTGCAGTTCCAGTACAGAGCCACCGACAGAGTCCGTCGACAAATTCATCAGGTAGGAAAGTGGGCCAGTATACTGTCGGATGGTGAATAATTGACCCTTTAATTAAAGGACTCGCTGAGTATTTGTGTTTTCTGTCTGCATATTACCTGATTTAGTACTGCACTTTTTTCTTCAAAGAAATTAAAATTTATTTCAGTAATGATTCATAGTAACTGAAATGTGTAATATGCCATGATTGAAGTGAAGTGAAGTGAAGTCAAGTCAAGTCTCTTAGTCGTGTCCGACTCTTTGCGACCCATGGACTGTAACTTACCAGGCTACTCTCACCATGGGATTTTCCAGGCTAGAATGCTGGAGTTGGTTGCCTTTTCCTTCTCCAGGGGAGCTTCCTGACCCAGGGATCGAACCCAGGTCTCCTGCATTGCAGGCAGATGCTTTACCATCTGAGCCACCGTCTTGCCTGGAAAATCCCATGGACGGAAGAACCTGGTAGGCTACAGTCCATGGGGTCGCAGAGTCAGACACGACTGAGCGACATTTACTTTACTGTGCCATGATTATGTTAATGAAAAGTGTAACAGTTTTTTAGTGTACTGACAGAGCCTTTTTAAAATTTATTTTTAAGCTTTTTCCTATCAGAGGCAGATGCTTAACCCTTCTGCAGGTTCAGAGGTCATCCACACGGACAGCAGCGGTGAAGCAGCCGGATCCATGGGTATGTTGGATCTTGTCCCTTATTAGATGAGCAGCAACCAGGAGATTTCAGACAGCTGTAGGTAGAGCCTCGAAACATGGGAATTTTTTTTCAAATTCACCCTTACTATTGGAAGATCTTTTGTTTTCCCTTAAAAGTAATTTCTATTTTATTTCCTTAGTTGATGTCCTTACACTAGTCTGTATTTCATTTCAAGGTAAAGAATAAGATACGTTTCACTTGTCGTGTATTTCTATATTTCATATATTTCTGTCACACTTCAGGGAATGTTACAAATGTTTTATTTGCTCACTGAAGTTAGTTGTTATGAACACCTGGGCTTGCTGACCAGAAAGGAACAGTTACTAGGGAAGGTACTGCCGCTGCTGCTGAGTCACTTCAGTCGTGTCTGACTGTGTGTGACCCCATAGACGGCAGTCCACCAGGCTCCGCCATCCCTGGGATTTTCCAGGCAAGAACACTGGAGTAGGTTGCCATTTCCTTCTCCAGTGCATGAAAGTGAAAAGTGAAAGTGAAGTCGCTCAGTCGTGTCCGACTCTTCAAGATTTACGGACTGCAGCCCACCAGGCTCCTCCGTCCATGGAATTTTCCAGGCAAGAGTACTGGAGTGGGTGCCATCACCTTCTCCAAGGGAAGGTGCAGTAGAATTAAATGTGGTTTAGAGGAAAAGCATCACAGAAGAGGGGAAAAACGCACAATACTGTGGCCCTCGTTTACTTTTACTCCTTGTTACTGTTTCCACGTGGCATCTTGACTGTGCTCATGCCATCCCAGAATCCACTTCTGATACATGGTAGGGAACTGTGAGTCCTGGCTTCCATGGGAAAGTGCAGAATCTGGGTTATAGTTTCTCTATACCAGTGATACGAACTGTCTTTTAACGGGTCACACATACCGTGTGGAGATTCTGGGATCCTCTCTCCCATGAATCCTGTACTTGATTCTAAACACAAGCGATGTTTGTACTCTTTTAGTGACTTACTGAACCAGAATAATCTGGGATGGTAGAGTGTCAGTGTAATTCAGGAGGGCAGAAACACACCTGGCTAGGTGGTAGAAAGACCTGGAGCTACTCTCAGATTCTGTTTCTGTCTAGCTGTATGGTCTGTGAAAGTCACTTTTATGGGTTCTTCCTTCACCTATATGATGATATGGCATATTGTCGTAGAGAAAAACTACATTAAAAGTGAGAGGCAGTCTGAATACCTAGGCCAGTTCTGTTCCTAAAGAGCTGGATGACCCAAGACATGGGAGTCAGCAGACCTCCCTGACTGCTTGTCAGTCTGATCCTGAAACCTTGTCTGCCCTTCACAGAGGGCTTTTGTCAGGTCTGCAGAAATCATATTTAGAGAAATGACTTTAAAAGATAGATAGAAGAGAGAACATGTGCAGAAAATAACTGATACAATGAGATCTATCAGTTTATTTGATAAACATGGATATCATTCCTCCCAAGGAGGCACTGCAGGTACGAACCCTAACAAAAATAGTTCCACGTCCTAAGGAGCAGGCGGAGAGGCATATATGCAGGTACCTAAAATCGAAATGCTGTGAGATGGGTGCTGAGGTGCCGTAAAGTGCCATGAGAGTTAGTACTTAGCATTGCAGTCTGAAAGACTACGTTTAAATGACTAGATATTAGCCTATCAGCTAATTACTCAAATTCAGAGTAGTAACTCAGGATGTGCTAACAGATTCCCTAAAATAACTAAAGAAATTTAATATGGAAAAATGTTGAATGTTTGCGTTAACTCCAGTCTGAGCACGTTACAGATTCACTGTTGTACATTGTCATTCAGGTGCTCAGTCATGTCCAACTCGTTGAGACCCCATGGACTGCAGCACGCCAGGCTTCCCAGTCCTACACCATCTCCCAGAGCTTGCTTAAACTCAGGTCTGTTGAGTCAGTGATGTCATCCAACCATCTTGTCTTCTTCGTATAGTTCTTCTGTGTATTCTTGCCACCTCTTCTTAACATCTTAATACCTTCTGCTACTGCTAAGTCCATCCCGTTTCTGTCCCTTATTGTGCCCATCTTTGCATGAAATGTTCCCTTGGGATATAGAATTTTCTTGAAGAGATCTCTAGTCTTTCCCATTCCATTAGTTGTTTTTCTCTATTTCTTTGCATTGTTCACTTAGGAAAGCTTTCTTATATCTTCTTGCTATTCTTTGGAACTCTGCATTCAGACGGGTATATGTCTTTCCTTTTCTCCTTTGCCTTTCACTTCTCTTCTTTTCTCAGCTATTGGTAAGGCCCCCTCAGACATTGAACACCTCCTCAGACATTGATCACCAAGGCAGTGATCAAAACCACCCCCAAGAAAATGAAATGAAAAAAGGCAAAATGGTTGTCTGAGGAGGCCTTACAAATAGGTGAGAAAAGAAGAGAAGCGAAAGACAAAGGGGAAAAGGAAAGATGTACTCATTTGAGTGCAGAGTTCCAAAGAATAGCAAGGAGAGATGAGAAGGCCCTCTTCAATGATCAGCGCAAAGAAATAGAAGAAAACAATAGAATGGGAAAGACTAGAGATCTCTTCAAGAAAATTAGAGATACCAAGAGAACATTTCGTGCATAGATGGGCACAATAAAGGACACAAACGGTATGGACCTAACAGAACAGGAGAGATTAAGAAGAGGTGGCAACAATACATAGAAGAACTGTACAAAAAAGATCTTCACTACCCAGATAATCATGATGGTGTCATCACTCACCTAGAGGCAGACATCCTGGGATGTGAAGTCAAGTAGGCCTTAGGGAGCATCACTACAAACAAAGCTAGTGCAGATGATGGAATTCCAGTTGAGCTATTTCAAATCCTAAAAGGTGATGCTGTGAAAGTGCTGCACTCAATGTGCCAGAAAATTTGGAAAACTCAGCAGTGGCCACAGGACTGGAAAAGGTCAGTTTTCGTTTCAATCCTAAAGAAAGGCAATGCCAAAGAATGTTCAGGCTACTACACAACTCCCTGATGTTCAAGCTGGTTTTAGAAAAGGCAGAGGAACAAGGGATCAAATTTCCAACATCTGCTGGATCATGGAAAAAGCAAGAGAGTTCCAGAAAAACATCGATTTCTGCTTTATTGACTATGCCAAAGCCTTTGACAGTGTGGATCACAATAAACCGTGGAAAATTCTGAAAGAGATGGGAATACCAGACCACCTGACCTGCCTCTTGAGAAATCTGTATGCAGGTCAGGAAGCAACAGTTAGAACTGGACATGGAACAACAAGACTGGTTCCAAATAGGAAAAGGAGTACGTCAAGGCTGTATATTGTCACCCTGCTTATTTAACTTCTGTGCAGAGTACATCATGAGAAACGCTGGACTGGAAGAAATACAAGCTGGAATCAAGATTGCGGGGAGAAATATCAATAACCTCAGATATGCAGATGACACCACCCTTATGGCAGAAAGTGAAGAGGAGCTAAAAAGCCTCTTGATGAAAGTGAAAGAGGAGAGTGAAAAAGTTGGCTTAAAGCTCAACATTTAGAAAACGAAGATCATGGCATCTGGTCCCATCACTTCCTGGCAAATAGATGGGGAAACAGTGGAAACAATGTCAGACTTTATTTTTTGGGGCTCCAAAGTCACTGCAGATGGTGACTGCAGCCATGAAATTAAAAGACACTTACTCCTTGGAAGAAAAGTTATGACCAACCTAGATAGTATATTCAAAAGCAGAGACATTACTTGGCCGACTAAGGTCCGTCTAGTCAAGGCTATGGTTTTTCCTGTGGTCATGTGTGGATGTGAGAGTTGGACTGTGAAGAAGGCTGAGCGCCGAAGAATTGCTGCTTTTGAACTGTGGTGTTGGAGAAGACTCTTGAGGGTCCCTTGGACTGCAAGGAGATCCAACCAGTCCATTCTGAAGGAGATCAACCCTGGAATTTCTTTGGAAGGAATGATGCTAAAGCTGAAGCTCCAGTACTTTGGCCACCTCATGTGAAGAGTTGACTCATTGGAAAAGACTGATGCTGGGAGAGATTGGGGGCAGGAGAAGGGGACGACCGAGGATGAGACGGCTGGATGGCATCACGGACTCGATGGATGTGAGTCTGAGTGAACTCCGGAAGATGGTGATGGACAGGGAGGCCTGGCGTGCTGCCATTCATGGGGTCGCAAACAGTCGGACATGACTGAGCGACTGAACTGAACTGAACTGCACAATTGCACTCACTTTACATGCTAGCAAAAGTAATACTCAAAATTCTCCAAGCCAGGCTTCAATAGTAAGTGAGCCGTGAATTTCCAGATGTTCAAGCTGGATTTAGAAAAGGCAGAGGAACCAGAGAGCAAATTGCCAACATCTGTTGGATCATAAAAAGCAGGACAGTTCCAGAAAAATGTCTACTATTGCTTTATCGACTATGCCAAAGCCTTTGACTGTGTAGATCCCAACGAACTGTGGAAAATTCTTCAAGAGATGAGAATACCAGACTACCTACCTGCCTCTTGAGAAATCTGTACGCAGGTCAAGAAGCAGCAGTTAGAACTGGACGTGGAACAACAGACTGGGTCCAAATCGGGAAAGGAGTATGTCAGGGGTGTATATTGTCTCACTGCTTATTTAACTTATACACAGAGTACATCATGTGAAATGCCAGGCTGGGATCAATACAGGCTGGAATCAGGATTGCCAGGAGAAATATCAAAAACCTCAGATATGCAGATGACACCACCGTTTTGGCAGAAAGTGAAGAACTAAAGAGCCTCCTGTTGAAAGAGAACGAGGAGAGTGAAAAGCTGGCTTAAAACTCAATATTCGGAAAACTAAGATCGTGGCATCCGGTCCCATCACTCCATGACAAATAGATGGAGAAACAATGGAAACAGTGTCAGACTTTAATTTGGGGGGCTCCAAAATCACTGCAGATGGTGATTGCAGCCAGGAAATTAAAAGACACTCCTAGGAAAAAAAGTTATGACCAACCTAGATAGTATATTCAAAAGCAGAGACATTACTTTGCCAACAAAGGTCCGTCTAGTCAAGGCTATGGTTTTTCCAGTGGTCATGTATGGATGTGAGAGTTGGACTATAAAGAAAGCTGAGTGCTGAAGAATTGATGCTTTTGAATTGTGGTGTTGGAGAAGACTCTTGAGAGTCTCTTGAACTGCAAGATCCAGCCAGTCAATCCTAAAGGAGATCAGTCCTGAACATTCATTGGAAGAACTAATGCTAAAGCTGAAATTCCAATACTTTGACCACCTGATGCAAACAGCTGACTCATTGGAAAAGACCCTGATGCTCGGAAAGATCAAGGGCAGGAGGAGAAAGGGACGACAGAGGATGAGATAGTTGGATGGCATCACTGACTTGATGGGCATGCATTTGAGCAAGCTCTGGGGGTTGATG
This sequence comes from Budorcas taxicolor, assembly GCF_023091745.1. Taxonomy (NCBI): domain Eukaryota; kingdom Metazoa; phylum Chordata; class Mammalia; order Artiodactyla; family Bovidae; genus Budorcas; species Budorcas taxicolor. The sequence continues at coordinate 81,388,426 of NC_068924.1, read as the reverse complement.
ATGGACAGGAAAGCCTGCATGCTGCTGTCCAAGGGGTCATGAAGGGTCAGACACGACTGAGTGACTGATCTGAACTGAACTGGACTCCTGTACTATGTATTAACCTCTGTCCATCGTTCCTCAGGCACTCTGTCTATCAGATCTTATCCCTTGAATCTGTTTCTCATTTCCACTGTGTGGTTGTCAGGGGTGTGATTTAGGTCATACCTGAATGGCCTGTGGCTGTCCCTACTTTCTTCAGTTTAAGTCTGAATTTGGCAGTAAGCAGTTTGTGATCTGAGCCACAGTCAGGTCCTGGTCTTGTTTTTTGCTGACCATATAGAGTTTCTCCATCCTCCCATGCAAAGAATATAATCAATTTGATTTCGATATTGACCATCTGGTGATGTCCATGTGTAGAGTCGTCTCTTTGTGTTATTGGAAGAGGCTATGTGTTTGCTATTACCAGTGCATTCTCTTGGCAAAAGTCTGATAGCCTTTGCCCTGCTTCATTCTGTACTCCAAGGCCAAATTTGCCTGTTATCCAGGTATTCTTGACTTCCTACTTTTGCATTCCAGTCCCCTATGATGAAAAGGACATCTGTTTTTGCTCTTTGTTCTAGAAGGTCTTGTAGGTCTTCATAGAACATTCAGCTTCAGCTTCTTCAGCATTACTGGTCGGGGCATAGACTTAGATTACTGTGATATTGAATGGTTTGCCTTGGAAACGAACAGAGATCATTCTGTCGTTTTTGAGATTGTATCCAGGTACTGCATTTCAGACTCTTTTGTTGACTGTGATGGCTACTCCATTTCTTCTAAGGGATTCCTGCCCACAGTAGTAGATATAATGGTCATCTGAGTTAAATTTACCCATTCCAGCCCATTTTAGTTCACTGATTGCTAAAATGTCGATGTTCACTCTTGCCATCTCCTGTTTGACCACTTCCAATTTGCCTTGATTCATGGACCTAACATTCCAGGTTCCTGTGCAGTATTTTTCTTAACAGCATCAGACTCTACTTCCGTCATCAGACACATCCACAGCTGGGCGTTGTTCCTGCTTTGCCTCCGCCTCTTCATTCCTCCGGGAGCTATTTCTCCACTGATCTCCAGCAGCATATTGGGCACCTACTGACCTGGGGAGTCCATCTTCTAGTGTCGGATCTTTTTGCCTTTTCATGCTATTCATGGGGTTCTCAAAGCAAGAATACTGAAGTGGTTTGCCATTCTCTTCTCCAGTGGATCACATTTTGTCAGAACTCGCCATCACGACCCGTCTGTCTTGGATGACCCTATGTGGCATGGCTCAGTTTCATTGAGTTAGACAAGGCTGTGATCGGTTTGGCTAGCTTAATTTTCTGTGATTGTGGTTTTCATTCTCTCTGCCCTGTGATAGATGAGGATAAGAGGCTTACGGAACCTTCCTGATGGGATCACTGACTGTGGGGTAAATCGAGTCTGGCTCTGGTGGGGGGGCCGTGCTCAATAAATCTTTAATCCAGTTTTCTGCTGCTGTGTGGGTCAGTGTTCCTACCCTGTCGTTTGTGACAGTTGCTCAGTCCTCTCTGACTCTTTGGGACCCCATGGACAGTCCATGGAGCTCTCCAGTACAGAATGCTAGAGTGGGTAGCCTGTCCCTTCTCCAGGACATCTTCCCAACCCAGGAATTGAACCAGGGTCTCTGCACCGCAGGCAGATTCTTCAGCAACTGAGCTATCAGGGAAGCCGCCTGTAGTTTGGCTTTGGCTGAGGCCAAACTGTGGTGAGGTTGATGGCGGTGACGACGGCCTCCTTCAGAAGGACTTGTGCCAGCACGCCTCGGCTCCTAGGGCTGTTGTACTCAGTGCCCCTGACTCCATGGCAGGCCGCTGTCGAGCCATGCTTCCACTGGAGACTTGCAGATACTCAGAGCAAGTCTGGCTTTGCCTGTTGGGGGTCGCTGCTCCTTTCTCCCGGGTCCTGGTGGGCACAAGGTTTTGGTTGTGCCCTCTTGAGAGGCTGCTTCCCTGCCCCGTGGAAGTCCGGTAACCAAATCCCACTGGCCTCCACAGTCAGAGCCCCCGGGGGTGGTCAGCCCCTTTGCCAGATCCCCAGGTCGGGGAGTCTGTAGTGGGCCCCAGGACGTTTGCAACAGTGTGAGAACTCCTTTGGTGTAATTGTTCTCCAGTCTGTGCGTCCTCTACTTGGCAGCTCTGTGGTGGGACTAATGGTGACCTCCTCCAAGAGGACTTCGGCCAGATGCCATGGCCCTCATCCTGCTGCAGCCAGAGCTCCGTCCCCAGGGCAGGCCACTGCTGACCTGTGCCTCCGCAGGAGACACTCAGACACTCTCAGGCAGGTCTGACTGAGTCTCTTGTGGGGGTCACCGCTCCTTTTCCTGGGTCCTGGTGCAGACAGGGTTTTGTTTGCGCCCTCTGAGCAACTCTGGCGGGTATGAGGTTTGATTCTAAACGCAGTTGCACCCCTCCTGCCATCCTGTTAGGGCTTCTCCTTTGCCCTGGGACGTGGGGGTATCTTTTTTTGGTGAGATCCAGCATTCTCCTGTGGATGGTTGTTCAGCAGCTAGTTTCAATTTTGGTGTTTTTGGAGGAGTCGGTGAGCGCAAGTCTTTCTCCTCCGCCTCAGAATCCAGCAGTGGATTCTCAGTGTTGTGCAGATGCTTCCAAGCACTACTGTATTGCTTTAATGATGCTTCTAAATTATAAGAGCTTGCCAGATGTAAAGAGCCCATGTTCCCACTTTATTTTTGATAAACTAAAATGACTTGTGTTGTTGGCATTAATTGTGCATTAAAAAATTTGTATAGTTACTACATGCCAGATACTGTGCTAATAAGTACCATTGTGGGTGTTTTTTCTTTTGAGAAGTAATTCATAAAAGTCACCATTTAAAGTATGTTGAATCCAGTGGTTGTTGCTGCTGCTGCTAAGTCGCTTCAGTCATGTCCGACTCTGTGCGACCGCAGAGACAGCAGCCCACCAGGCTCCCCCATCCCCGGGATTCTCCAGGCAAGAACACTGGAGTGGGTTGCCATTTCCTTCTCCAATGCATGAAAGTGAAAAGTGAAAGTGAAGTTGCTCAGTCGTGTCCGATTCTTAGCAACCCCATGGACTGCAGCCCAGCAGGCTCCTCCGTCCGTGGGATTTTCCAGACGAGCACTGGAGTGGGGTGCCATTGCCTTCTCCACCAGTGGTTGTTAGTGGTTCATAAATTTGTGTAATCAGCTTCCAGAAGCTTCTCATTAACTGAGTGGGAAACCGCATCCCCACGAGCAGCCAGTCCCTGTGCTCCCCCTGTCTGTGGATCCTCCTTTTCTGAACATGTCACACAAGTGGAACCCTGGAACATGTAGCCTTGTGCAGACAGCTTCTCCGCCATCTGTTTTCAAGGCTCATCCGCGGTGAGGCATGCACTACTGTATCAGGACGCGATTGCTTTTTATGGCTGAATATAGTCCATTGTTGGAGAAGGCAGTGGCATCCCACTCCAGTACTGCCTGGAAAATCCCATGGACGGAGGAGCCTGGAAGGTTGCAGTCCATGGGGTCGCTAAGAGTCGGGCACGACTGAGCAACTTCACCTTCACTTTTCACTTTCATGCATTGGAGAAGGAAATGGCAACCCACTCCAGTGTTCTTGCCTGGAGAATCTCAGGGACTGGGGAGCCTAGTGGGCTACCATCTATGGGTCGCACAGAGTCGGACATGACTGAAGCGACTTAGCAGCAGCAGCAGCATAGTCCATCGTATGGATGGACCACATTTTGTGTGTTCATTCATTCTGGCAGTTCCTCAAAATGTTAGACGTAGAGTCACCACGTGACCCAGCAGCTCCACTCCTCAGTGTGCAACCACGAGGGAAGAGGAGTGGATCCATAGGCACGCGCACACACAGCATCCACACTCATGCACAGCACGGTATGAGGGTGTTTGTAGAAGCACCCTTCACAGTAGCCAAGAAGTGGAAACAGCCCAAGTGTCCGTTTAGCTTTTGATTTTTGAGGCAAAAGTTCATATTGTCTACATCCGGCTCCTTTTCGAATATGATTTGCACACCTGTTTTTCTCATTCTTTGGGTTATCTTTTCACTTTCTTGATGGTGTTCTAAGAGTTTTTTAGTTTTAGCTCTTAACCTTTTGGTCTTGGTTCAATTTTGAGTTAATTTTTACTTATGATGTGAGTTAGGGATCCAGCTTTCAATGTGAATATCAAATTGTCCAACTCTTTCTGACCCATTGGACTATACAGTCCATGGAATTCTCCAGGCCAGAATACTGGAGTGGATAGCCTTTCCTTTCTCCAGGGGATCTTCCCAACCCAGGGATTGAATTCAGGTCTCCCACATTGCGGGCAGATTCTTTACCAGCTGAGCCACCAGGGAAGCCCAAGAATACTGGAGTGGGTCGCCTATCCCTTCGCCAGGGGATCTTCCCGACCCAGGAATGGAACCAGGGTCTCCTGCATTGCAGGCGGATTCTTTACCAGCTGAGCCATCAGGGAATGCCATTGTGGGATACAGTGCCACTGTGAGAATACTAAGCTTTCCAGCCCGTGAGCCAAGGGGTGCCTTTCTATATGTAGGTCTCCTCTAATTCACTTCAGTGATGTTTTATAGTTTTCAGTGTGTAACTCTTGCGGTTTACACTTAGTCCTAAGTATTTTATTCTCTTTGACTCTGTTTATTATAAGTGAAATTGCTTTCTTAATTTCATTTTTGATTGTTTATTGACAGTTTATACGACTAATTTTAATGATTGGTCTTGTATCCTGCAATGTTGCTAAATTAGTTACTAGCCTTAAAAGGTTTTTTGTGTGTGAGATTCCTTAAGATTTTCTGCCTATCAGATCATGCCATCTGTGAGAGTAGTCACTTCCTTTTTCTAATCTGAATGCCTTTGTTTCTTTTTCTTGCCTATTTTCCCCGGCTGGGACCTGTAGTGGAGTTGAAGTGGGGGACGTAGACATCCCTGTCTTCTGTCTGTCCTTCCCGTTGAGTGTGGAGTTAGCTCTGTGTTGCATCAGGAGGACCTTTATCATGTGAGGAAGTCTCCTGTTTTCTGACTTTGTTGACTGTTTTTATCGTGAACGCGTATAGGATTTTGCACACACCACTTCTGCATCTATGGAGATGATCACATGGCCTTGGTCCTCTGTTCTGTGATGGCGTATCACAGTGAATGATTTTCCCATGTCCTCGGATAAATCCCAAGCATGGAGTATAATCCCTTTTGTATCTTGCTGGGTTAATTTGCTAATATTTTGCTGAGGATTTTTAAAAAAAATTTTTTATGCTTTGGCCACACCCCGGGGCATATGGCTCCTTGACCAGGGAACAAACCTGTGTACCCTGCCTCGGAAGCTTGGAGTCTGCACCACTGGACCCAAGGGAAGGCCCTTGCTGAGGATTTTATGTCTGTATTCACAAGAGATTTTGGTCTGTTTTCTTGAAATATTTTGTCTTGTTTTGCTCTCAGGATAATACTGGCTTCATAGAATGAGGTGGAAAGTGATATAGGGATTCTGTTTTTTGAAAGAGTTTAGGAAGCGTTGTTATTAATTTCTGTTAATTGGTGTTTTTGTTAACAGTTGACCGACTCCAGTAGAGCCATCTGGTCCTGACCCTTTGTGGCTGTGTGGGAAGTGTTTTGCTTACTAGTTCAATCCCTTGACTTGTTACGGTATATTCAGTCTTTACTTCTTCTTGAGTTAGTTTTCCTAATGTATATCTTTAATAATATTTAGATATTTAGTCCAGGTTACTTAAATGTGTTAGCACAAAACTGTTCCTAGTGTTCATAACCTTGTCCCTCCTTCATTCCTGATTTTAGCAATTAGACTCATCTATTATTTTCCATCTAGGAAAATGTTAGTTTTGTTGATCTTAAATAATCTACTTTGATTTAATTAATTTTATTTGATTTTAATTGATTTAATCTGATTTAATTGTTGTTTCATTTTCTACTGTTCTTTCTTGTGCATCAGCATTTCTCAAGTGTGGTTTGGGGTCCCTCAGCCTCCTTCAGTGGGCCCTTGAAGTTAGTAGTTTTCATAGTAATATTAAGACATCAGTTACCTTCTACTCTCTGGTTTTCTCAAAAGTGTACTTTGGAGTTTGTAGTTTGTACACTACACAAAAGTGTGGTTTGGAGTTTGCAGCAGAGGCCCCAGACAGGCAAAAGCAGATAGGAGCAGAGATGACAACCCAGCTGTCTTTTAAGTCTGACATTAAAGAGTTTGCAGAATGTAAATCAGTGCCATTCTCTTCACTACTTTGTTATTTTTCAGTTATAAAGTATGCCGTTTATTTGGTATCTTAAGATGAATTATTAAATCTTTTTATAATTCTCATTTTAAGTTTCTAATTCATGTTAAAAGCTATAATCCACATTTATTTGAAAAAAAAAGAAACCTCTTATGAGTCTTCAGTAATATCTAATAATGTAAAAGGGACTCTTGACGGGAGGGTTTTAAAATTCCTGTTATGTCTTGTCTTACTTAGTCTTTAAAACACTCAGTGGTTTACATCTTCCCATTTGTAGTAAACAGAATGAAGAATCTAGATAAAGTCAGAATCGTAGTCTTAGGGGCCCAGGTTAAAGCTTAATTCTCCAGAACTTAGGCCCTTTTGAAATGTTACTACTCTGCCTACTACTGCTTCTGCATGATTGTGAATAAGTAGTTATTTGAATTTTCTTCTTTTTCTACATGATTTCATGCTGTGGTTTCTTATGATTTAAAACCAGCTGACTGGCCAGTTTTGGGTTGGCGCATGCTCTCAGGAGTGTGTTGAGAGGATTGGTGCGTGCTCTCAGGAGTGTGCGCTGAGAGGATTGGCGCGTGCTCTCAGGAGCGTGCGCTGAGAGGCTGGGGCTCTCGTGTCCTCAGCCTGTAATGACTTCTCGGTGTTTCCTCAGCAGAAATGGGTTTCCTGGTGTCACTGAGGAATAGGGTCGGCGACGAGAAGACCAGCGTCAGGAAGTCTGCGGTCCAGGTGTGTTTCTCTGGACATTCTTTCCGTGCCCGCTTTTTAAGCACTAACAGCTTGAAGGTGCAAGAGAGTGTCTTAGAACCTGTCCTGTCATAGTCAGTGCCCATGTCCCACTTGATGTCAGTTCACCTTGTCCCTGTTAAATGTAAATTACACAGATGGACTGAAGGACCCTCTGTTCTTAAGTGGCCTGCTGGATTGCTGGCTTCCTAGGAACCACAATTTTAGATCCTTAATTTGTTTTTTAGAGTAGGGATTCTTAACCTGGTGACCACAGATGGATTTTGATAGGGTTCATGAAACCCTTGAAATGGTTTCTGAGTACATGTTGATGTAAAATATATGTCAGATTTTCTCCAGAGAGGTCTTAAATTTCCTCACATTCTAAGGGGTGGGATGTTACTGGGAGGAGGGACGGATCTGTGATCTCAAAACAGAGAGTCAGGAACTTGAAGGATTGTTCTGTGTGCAGTCTGTGCTGAGTGGCGCCTGGGTCGCCGCCGGTGTGACCTGCGTACCTTCTAGGTCCTGGTGAACCTCCTGAAGCACTGTGACATCGCGAGTCTGCAGGACGAGCTCATCATCCTGCAGGACCGCTGCCGGGACGTTGCAGTGTCTGTCCGCAAGCAGGCCCTGCAGTCTCTCACCGAGCTGCTCCTGGTGAGGCTGGCCACGGTGTGTCTGAGGTGCCCTTCTCCATCAGGATAACCCAGCCTAATGATGATGGCGTGCCCGTTAGCAACCCTCCTGAGCCACCATGGGACCAGCAGTGTACAGAGAGGAACCTCTCCACCGCTTGTGCTGGATTGCATTTCCTGTTAAATATGCATGTACCATGTGGACTAGTGCTGGAAACCGCTAATAGTCAGCATGCATCTCACACAGAAATGTGAGGTTTAAAACCAGTTTGGTCAGGCCAGAGGCCTGCATTACTTTTTGTCCACTGAAGCCTGTATAGGCGACATTCCCAAAGGAGCAGATCCACTGACACTGCCTGGATTCTGTATGTAGCTCACTTCGGCTGGCTAGCTTTCGAAGAATTCAAGTGTTTGTTTTTTTTTCACAGCAGAAGACTTTAAACAATGCCTGGTTTGACTTTCTTCATTAGCATCTTTTCTGATTCCTCCTTGAGATAGATACTTTTTCTCTCAATCTTGCGTTATTCCAAAAAAGTGCTGCTTTATTACCAGTGATAATCACTTTAAGTCTAAAATTTCACTGTGCTCTGCTTTCCAGCAACTGGAACTTGAACTCTGTTTTCAGTTATATTTGGAGCATGACATTTTCCCACTGTTAGGTTTTGTCTGTAATTGTGTTGGAACCACCTAATAACACACCCTAAAACATGGCTCACACCTTGGTGTGATCCGTGCTCGCACCTTTATGACTTCCTGACTTGGACTTCGCAGGCCCAGCCGCAGTGTGTGCAGATACAGAAGGCCTGGCTGGGGGGCGTGGTCCCGGCCGTGGCGGACGACGAGGGCAGCGTGCAGGACAAGGCCCTGGAGTGCCTGGACCGGCTCCTGCTGCAGAGCGTCCTGCACCACCGCGAGGGCTGCGCTGCGGACGGCGGCCAGGCGCTCGCCTGGGCGCTGCTGTCGCTGCTGGACACGGACAGCCGGAAGCTGGGGTATGCTTGTCCTGGGCGGCTGCGTGACGGGCCTTGGTGATCAGTTCCCGGGTTGATACTGGAAAATCAGCTCTCCAAATTGCTTGACATACAGAGACTCAATCCTGGTCTCTCTCTTGACCTAGCTCACGTCTCTCAGCGTTTGTGGTGACCGGCTCTGTGAAGCCTGCCTTCGCCTTTCTGAGGGTCCCCAGCTTCGAGCTGCTGACTTAGCGTGTAGTAGGAGGCATTAGTGGATCAGCTGCATTGCCGTTAACGTTCCGCAGTTCTGGCTGCGACGGATGACTCCCTGATGAGGATGCATTAGGCTTTCTGACGCTCTGCTGGACTGGTGACCTAACCGCGCTGCCGTGCCCTTCCCGCGTGGTGCTGCCTGGTGCTCGCTGTGCAGGGGCAGTGCAGCGGCGAGCTGGCACCTGTGTTGATCAGTGCTGGTCTCTGCGGCAGGAAGCTAGCAGCTGGCCTTTGCTTGGGCTCCTTTGACTGTGTTCTCCGTTCTTTGTTTTCTTTACTGTACAAGAGGCACCTCCCTCCTTGTTTCTGTGTGGGTATGGAGGACTCAGCATCCAATGGGAAGAGTGACGGGGTTCGTACAGTGCTGTTGCTCAGTCACTAAGTCATGTCTGACTGTCAGCAAACACATGGATGGCAGTGCCCAAGGCTTCCCCGTCCTTCACCCTCTCCCGGAGCTCACTCAAACTCATGTCCCTCAAGTTGTGATGCCATCCAACCATCTCGTCTTCTGTTGTCCCCTTCTCCTGCCTTCAGCCTCTCCCAGCATCAGGGTCTTTTCTAATGAGACCGCTCTTTGCATCAGGTGGCCAAAGTACTGGAGCTTCAGCTTTAGCATCAGTCCCGTCCAGTGAATATTCAGGGTTGATCTCCTTTAGGATGGACTGTTTGGATCTCCTTGCAGTCCAAGGGCCTCTCAAGAGTCTTCTCGAGCAGCACAGTTCAGAAGCATCGATTCTTCGGTGCTCAGCCTTCTTTATGGCCCAACTCTCACGATCATACATGACTGTGGAGAAACCATCGCTTCGACTATATGGACCTTTGTCAGCAAAGTGATTTCTTTGGTCTTTAACACAGTCTAGCTTTATCATAGCTCTCCTTCCAAGGAGCAAGGGCCTTTTAGTCTCGTGGCTAAAGTCACCACCTGCAGTGATTTTGGAGCCAAGAAAATAAAGTCTGCCACCGCTGCCTCTTTCCCCCTTCTGTTTACCATGAAGTGATGGGACCCGATGCCAGGATCTTAGTTTTTTGAATGTTAAATTTCAAGCCAGCTTTTTCACTGTCCTCCTTTACCTTCATCAAGAGACCCTTCTTTAGCTCCTCTTCATCTCCTGCTCTTAGAGTGGAACCATCAGCATATCTGAGGTTGTTGATACTTATGCCGGCAGTCTTGATTCCTGCTTGGGATTCATTTCCCAGTATTTCGCATGATGTGCTCTGCATAGCAGTTAAATAAGCAGGGTGACAGTACACAGCCTTGTCATACTCTTTTTCCCAGTTTTGAACCATTCATTTTTTCCACGTAAGATTCTAAGTGTTGCTTTTTGACTTGTATACACGTTTCTTACAAAGACAGGTAAGGTGGCCTGGCGTTCCCATCTCTTTAGGAATTTTCCACAGTTTGTTGTGATCCACGCAGTCAAAGGCTTTTGCAGTGTCAGTGAAGCAGAAGTAGATGTTTTTCTGAAATTCCTAACTTTTTTCTCTATGATCCAACAAATGCTGACAATTTGATCTCTGGTTCCTCTGCCTTTTCTAAACCCAACGTATACATCTGTAAGTTCTTGGTTCATGTACTGCTGAAGCCTGGCTTGAAGCGTTTTGCGCATTGCCTTGCTAGCATGTGAAGTGAGTACAGTTGTACAGTAGTTTGAACATTCTTTGGTGTCGCCCTTCTCTGGGGTTGGAATGAACACTGACCTTTTCCAGTCCTGTGGCCACTGCTGAGTTCTCCCAGCCGGCTGGCGTAGAGTGCAGCACTTTCAGAGCATCATCTTTCAGGATCTGAAACACTCAGCGGGCGTTTCCTTGCCTTCACTAGGTTTCTGCATAGTGATGCTTCCTAAGGCCCAGTTGACTTCGTACTCCAGGATGTCTGGCTCTAGGCGAGTGACCACACCTTCGTGGTTATTCGGATCATTAAGACCTTTTTTGTATAGTTCTGTGTATTCTTGTCACCTTTTCTTAATCTGTTCTGCTTCCATTAGGTCCTGATTATTTCTGCCCTTTATTGTGCCCATCTTTGCATGAAATAGTTCCTTCGTATCTCCAGTTTTTTGAAGAGATCACTGGTCTCTCCCATTCTGTTTTTTTCTCTCTTTCTTGGCATTGTTCAATTAAGAAGACTTTCTTATCTCTCCTTGATATTCTCTAGAACTCTGAATTCAATTGGGCATGTCTTTCCCTTTCTTCTGAGAGGGTAACAGGCAGGAAGGCCAGGGGTTTCCAAATGGAGGAAATAAGCTGCAGGTGTCAGACATTGTTTTATCTCTCTCTTAAGCAGCAGGAGGAAACAAGCTAGGGATATATATACATATATATATTTCCCCCGCCTTTGTGCAAATAAAAAGAGGTTTCTCTTAAAATACTGTGTTGCCATAATGACACCTGGTTCCACCTGAACTTAACTTTTCTCAAACCTTGAGTTAACCAATGCATTTTTCTTACGGAAATGTTTGTCTTAAGCTATGTTAATGTCCTGTGCATTTACCCCAAACTCTGTCTTCAAGTTGGTTCCATCTAATGGCTCAGAACCCACTTGACAAACCAGTATGTTATACTCAGACGTTGTTCCCCTAATCTATGTAAACGAAACTGTTTGTATGGTAATCTGCCCTTCTACAAGATTCAAGTCAATCGTTTTATGGCCTGGGATGAATCCTCTGGTGCTGAGATTACCCCAAAATACATTTTATGGATGAGGGGCCTGGTGCCATTCTCTGAGTTTTAAGACATTCCTTTCTTTCATTAACAGACTGCTCAGTTCAGTTCTGGAGAAGGCAGTGGCACCCCACTGCAGTACTCTTGCCTGGAAAACCCCATGGACAGAGGAGCCTGGTGGGCTGCAGTCCATGGGGTCGCGAAGAGTCGGACATGACTGAGCGACTTCACTTTCACTTTTCACTTTCATGCATTGGAGAAGGAAATGGCAACCCACTCCAGTGTTCTTGCCTAGAGAATCCCAGGGATGGTGGAGCCTGGTGGGCTGCCGTTTATGGGGTCGCACAGAGTTGGACACGACTGAAGCGACTTAGCAGCAGCAGCAGTTCAGTTCGGTTAGTTCAGTCGCTCAGTTGTGTCTGACTTAGTGGGGGGGGGTACTCTTTCTGCCCCTTTCTGATGTCTATGTCAGAAGCTTTCTCTGTCTCCTTTATACTTTAATAAAACTTTTATTACACGAAAGCTCTGAGCGCTCAAGCCTCGTCCCTGGCCAGAAGCCGGGAGTCCCGGCGTGTGGCGTGGCTCAGCCACAGCCTTCCACTCCTCGCCTCCACCTCTGTTCTTCTCGGCTCAGTGGGTGAGGAAGCCGTGCAGCCCAGAGGACGCGGCCCGAGCGGGTGTGGTCCCTGCGTCCAGAGGCAGAGCCGTGCTCAGCCGGGGAGCACCCCCTCTCCCTTCCAGGGGCGCTCCTCGCCTCAGAGGCGGGCCTGCTGGCGCTGGCTCGGGTGTGGCTTCTCTGCGCCGCCTGTTCACCTGAAGGGGATTCCGTGGTCTCTGCGCTTTGTGGGTCTGGCTGCTTCTGCTCACAGAAGCAGCCAGGCCCACTCGGGGGCCCGTGTGCAGCTGTAGCGCGTTCACCGTCATTGTTGGGTGTGTGTGTCACATTCATGAAGGAGCCACAGTTCATGTATCCTGTCGGTTGTCGGCTGACGATGGATCATTTCCAGTTTTTTATTGTGGGGGAGAATGCTGTGACTATTTCTGGGCGTGTCTTTGGTGCACATCTCTGTTGCGAGTGTCCCCAGGAGCAGTGCTGCTGGGCGTGCTCTTATCCTCCCTGAAGTCGCTGCAGGCAGCACTCCAGAGTGGTGGTGCCGGGCTGAAGCACTTCTGAGAGCTGCAGTTGCTGCCTGTCTTTGTGCCCTCGGTCTTTGTTTTTAGTCATTTTGGTGGCCAGTGCTTGTGTTTCTTGGGGGTCTTAATTTGCACTGCCATGGTGACTGATGCAGTGAGCCCCTCTCACAGGGGGATTAGCATCGGGATAGTCACGTTGTGTATTGCCTGCCCAGATATCGCACCCGGTTTGTAATCAGGCTGTCTGTCGCTCTTTTGCTTGTTCACCCAGAAGCGTTCAACGTGTAGAATCACTGCTGCACGCGTCACAGATTCCTCCCCCAGCCCAGTGCTTGCCTCTTCAGTCTCCTAATGGTGCCTTTTGACGAGTTCAGTTTGTTAGTGGTTTTCTTTATGGTTAATGGATTTTTTAAGAACTCTTTTCCTATAGATGTTATGTAGGTTTTTCGTATAGATGTCTTGTAGGTTATGTAGATGTCTTCCTGAGTAATTTCCTAGAAGTTTCGTTTTTTCTTTCCCCTGCATGGTTTTTATCTCCTTTTCTTTCTCTGGCTTAGAGTGGCTTCCGTCGATGGTGGTGTGACTGCAGTCATCTCTGGAGGTGGGAAGAGTTGAGATGAGCTAGACCGGCCTGATGGTGAGGGTCTCCAGGCAGGAAATGGCAGCGCAGAGACCGAGAGGCCTGACCCTCTCGGATCCTAAATGACAGGGCTGCTAGGGGATTTCTGGGCCAGGAAGCAGAGCTGGGGCCAGCCAGGGCAGGGGAGTGCTGTGCGTGGAGCCCTGCTTTAAATGCCTGCTTTTGGCTCTTCTCGCGGTGGAGGGAGTCGCCAGGCTAGGCTATAGATTGGAGCAGAGAGCGTGGAACAGACCTTCTTGGAGTCCGCATCTGGTGCGATGAGAAGCACAGGAGTCTGCGCACCGGTCAGGCGGTGGACTGCGGTGTCAGGGAGAAGGGCCAGTCCTCCGCCGCAGGGGTCGCTGTGGCAGGCCCCGAGGGCGCGGTGGGTGGCTCTCAGGCTGGTGGCCAGCCGTGCTTTTCAGGAAGCCCAGGTGGTGTTTGCTGAGCTGCATTCTTGTGATTGCAGTGGGTTGATACTGGCTGGGTCCAGTCAGGGGGCCTTTGGAGACAGCTCATCGCTGGTGGAGGGTGTGTGTGACCACCCTCCAGGGGAGCTGGATTTGAGCTCTTGAAACTGTTAAGTTCAGAGGACACTTCTCATTCTGTTGGCTTCCTGTAGTAAATGTCATTTAATACTCTGTGTGATTCTTGTAGATAAATTTTAAAATATTTGTCAATTCACTGTATCTTGGTTTTGGACAGCAGTCAGGTTTGAATCATGTTAGTCATTTGCAGTAAAAGTCTAGATAGATTTTTTAGATAAAAGCTAATTTGTTAATGCAGACCATTCATTTATATGCATATGCTTACTGTGTATGGGTGTGTTTATTTTCTTGTAGGCATCTTCTGTACGCTTTGAGAATTGTTTTTTTCATTTAATGAAAAGATTTTGCTAACCTGAATATGTGTGTGTGTTCCTAGCAGAAGAAGAAATTACTTGGAGAAGGAATGTGTTTGTTTTTCCACTTAAATATAAAATGTCGCATTTGTCTCACGAGTCATATGTCATTCACTGCTGTGGGAAAAATAAAGTAAGAAATGGTCTAAGAGCAGCAGTGACATCACACAGACACTTTAATACATCAGAAGAGTTGTTTGTTTTCTTTTAGAAAAGTTTGAAATATGTAGTTCTGAGTGGTTTTGACAGGTCATAGCTAAGTTGAGCTCCTTTAACACCACCGTATTTCACCTCTGGGATGTTCTTTCTCTCCAGCCCTTCCACTGAAAAAGGACATTGTCTGCTTGTTCTGTGACTAAAACCTCATAAGCTCTGCATGTGTGTGCTATTGGCATCCTACCACATATGGGTACATACAAGTTTTAGAGGGTCTCACGTGTATTCTTCCCTGGTGGCTCAGAGGTTACAGCGTCTGCCTGGAATGCAGAAGACCCGGGTTCGATCCCTGGGTCAGGAAGATCCCCTGGAGAAGGGAATGGCACCTGACTCCAGTACTCCTGCCTGGAGAATCCCATGGAGGGAGGAGCCGCGTGGGCTGCAGTCCATGGGGTCTCAGAGTCGGACACGACTGAGCGACTTCACTTCCACTTTTCTGTGTATTCTGAAACTTTATTCTTCCCTTTAAAAGTAAAAACTTTGGGGAGGAGGTGGGTTAACATACCGTATTTGGTGTTGTAGCATTTGGAAGGACACCTCGGTTGGTATCAGACGTGCCCCCGGGTGGGAACCCCTTTGTGGCTGCTGTACTGGAGGCGAGGCTGCCGCAGAAGCCCGCAGCCTGGACTGAGGGGTGGTCGAGGCTTATGCACTCAGTGACAGTCCTGCTTTCTGTCTCTTCCAGCTGCTATTTAAACAAGGCTTTTCATATCTGGTCCCGGAAAGATAGATTCTCCCCCACTTTTGTAAACAACGTGCTCTCCCACACGGAAAAGGAGCACTCTGCGCCTGCCTGGATGCTGCTTGCCAAGGTGGCTGGCGCATCGCCCGTGCTGGACCACTCCACTGTCATCGAGGCCTGGGAGAGGATGAGCAGGTTCGCACTCTTGTCACGGGGCTGCCACCGGACCCGAGGGAGTCCTGGACACAGGGCTTGTGTCTTGAGGAAGTGGGCCCTCTCTTAGCTGTTTGTGTACATGGGTCTTTTCTTTAAATTCTGGTGTAAAAACCAAGAGGGAAAATGGAATCACTGTTAAGCTTTGATTGTCCAAGTACAGGAAGTGCCGTCGCGTTCCCCAGCTTGGCTTGTGGGCCAGGCTCCCTCCTCCCTCCGGTGCGATCATCCGGGAGGAGAGCACTGCGCCGGCAGCAGTGCGCCCCGACCTCTGCACTGCCGCTTCCTCTGCCCTCTCCCCAGCCAGCAGAACCCCAGTGAAGACACCTTGGGGCACATCCTGTGTGTCATCCGGCATATCGCCAAGCACCTTCCTCAGAGCACCCGGGACATGGTGGCAGGTGAGTGTCTTCCGGAGCATCGTGGAAAGGCTTGCCTCTCACTTTATTTTGAGAGTTAAAAACCTGGAGGGAATTGGCTCTTTTTAGATGTTCTCAAGAGAAAGCTGAATGGATTCTGCTGGTCGACAATGTTGATCACCCCAGCTGTTGACACTTTACAAAGCCTGTGCCGGGCAACTGCAGGGACACCAGCGGAGGAACAGGTACACCACAGACTCGTGCGCGGCTGTCACTCGTCCATGCGGAGACAGAGGGCTCTGCCCTGAGGCTGGGGGTTGCCCCTCGGCCAGCCTGGAAGGGCAGTTAGGTCTTCAAGGAAGCGCCCATCTGACCAGCAGTTGACATTCCCCAAGAAGACCTTGGCTGCTAAAGACACAGCACCTTTAGGAGGTCACCTCCTTGGTTCTGGGCACCACTGTCTTCTAGAAAGTGCAACCTGGGCACTTAAGTCACTCGGTCGTGTCTGACTCTTTGCAGCCTCATGGACTGCAGCATGCCGGGCTTCCCTGTCCTTCACCAACTCCTGGAGCTTGCTCAAACTCATGTCCATTGAGTCGATGATGGCATCCAACCATTGATCCTCTGTCGTCCCCTTCTCCTCCCACCTTCAATCTTTCCCAGCATCAGGGTCTTTTCAACTGAGTCAGCTCTTCACGTCAGGTGGCCAAAATATTGGAGTTTCAACTTCAGCATCAGTCCTTCCAATGAATATTCAGGGTTAATTTCCTTTAGGAGAGACTGGTTTGATCTCCTTGCTGTCCAAGGGACTCTCAAGAGTGTTCTCCAACACCACAGTTCAAAAGCATCAATCCTTTGGCTCTCAGCTTTCTTTATGGTCCAACTCTCACATCCCTACATGACCACTGGAAAAACCATCGCTTTGACTAGGTGGACCGTTGTGGGCAAAGTAATGTCTCTGCTCTTTAGTATGCTGTCTAGGTTTGTCATAGCTTTTCTTCCAAGGAGCAAGCGTCTTTTAATTTCATCACTACAGTCACCATTCGCAGTGATTTTGGAGCTCGAGAAAATAAAGTCAGTTACTGTTGCCATTGTTTCCCTGTCTGTCTGCCATGAAGTGATGGGACCAGATGCCATGATCTCTGTTTTCTCTCTTTTATTTCACCTTCATCATCTTCTGCCATAAGGGCGGTGTCATCTGCATGTCTGAGGTTGCTGATATTTCTCCTGGCAATCTTGATTCCAGCTTGTGCTTCATCCAGCCCAGCATTTCGCATGATGTCTCTGCATATAAATTAAATAAGCTGGGTGGCAATATACAGCCTTGGCAATATACTCCTTTACCAATTTGGAACCACTCTGTTGTTCCATGTCCGGTTCTAACTGTTGCCTCTTGACCTGTATACAGGTTTCTCAGGAGACAGGTTAGGTAGTCTGGTAGCCCCATCTCTTTAAGAGTTTTCCACAGTTTGTTGTGATCCACACAGTCAAAGGCTTTAGTGTAATCAATAAAGCATGAGAGTGGAGTTGCTCAGCCGTGCCCGGCTCTCTGCAACCCTGTGGACTGTAGCCTACCAGGCTCCTCTGTCCATGGGATTCTCCAGGCAAGAGCACTGGAGTGGGCTGCCATTGTCTTCTCCAGTAAGCATAAGTAGATGTTTTCCTGGAATTCTCTTGCTTTTTTTATGATTCAAGAGATGTTGACAATTTGATCTCCAGCTTGAACATCTGGAAGTTCTTGGTTCACATACTGTTGAAGCCTAGCTTGGAGAATTTTGAGCATTACTTTGCCAGCGTGTGTGATGAGTGCAATTGTGCAATAGTTGGAACATTATTTAGCCTTGCCTTTCTTTGGGATTGGAATGAAAGTTGACCTTTTCCAATTCTGTGGCCACTGCTGAGTTTTCCAAATTTGCTGGCATATTGAGTGCAGCACTTTCACAGCATCATCTTTTAGGATTTGAATAGCTCAGCCCGAATTCCATCATCTCCACCAGCTTTGTTTGTAGTGATGCTTCCTCAGGCCCACTTGACTTTGCATTCCAGGATGTCTGACTCTGGGTGAGTGATGATACCATCACTGTCATCTCAGTCATTAAGATCTTTTTTGTACAGTTCTTCTGTGTGTTCTTCTAGGAAGCACGCCTGCTGGGCCCTTGGTCCCAAGATGGAATCCGCAAGGTTGTCTTCTCATCCTCTTAGGCTGGGTGCTCACGGTAGCCTGGTGGCCCCTCCTGCCTCAGTTCCTCCCTCCCTCCCACGGTGTGTAAGCGCTCTCCTGGTCGGGCCTCCCCCCAGGCCAGAAGGTTTTGGTAGATCTTTGTGCTATTTCCCCCTAATGTCTCTGGTACCAGCGCCTCCTGCTGACACACCCTCGGGAAGCTCCCTCACAGACCAGCGTTCTGTGGGAGACGGGGGGTTAGTTTAACTTCTGAGTGCTCTCCATTTCAGTATCTCTAATGATGGGTCATCTTATTACCATGTATTCAGTTCTTGTCATGAAATACACTTCTGAAAGTGAAGAAAGTGAAAGTGTTAGTTGCTCAGTCATGTCTGACACTCTGCAATCCCGTGGACTGTACCCGCCAGGCTCCTCTGTCCATGGAAGTCTCTGAGGAAGAATACTGGAGTGGGCAGCCATTCCCTCTCCAGGGGATCTTCCTAACCCAGGGATCGTACCCCGTCTCCCACTTTTTAGGTAGATTCTCTACCGTCTGAGCCACCAGGTATGCCTGGGTTGCACTTCCAGACAGTGCTAATCATGATGAAGCAGTGTAGGATTGGGGACTATTAATGATTTTAGAAGTAAAAAATTAGATAATTGCCGAAATATTGAGTTGGCTAGAAAGTTTGCTCTTGTTTTTATGTACCATCTTATGGGAAAACCCAAACGAACTTTAAGGCCAACCAATATATTTACATTTCCTAGAATAAAAACATTTTTGCTTCATCTGAGCCACCTGCCACCTTCCTAGGCTTCCTTTTCTTGTATAAGTTCCTTTTAAAATGTCCTTCCCTCATAAGTTAACAGGTAGAGTAAGACAGCATAGTGTAACTTTTTTGCTTAGGGTATGAACAGGTTGAAATTTACTTAATTTAAAAAATGCCCAGCTCTTTCTGTGTCTGGGATTTTCCTTACTAAACTTTTTGACACTTCTTGGTGGAAGGGATACTTATTATTTGATTTTCTAACCATTTATCTCTGATCCAGGAAAGTGTGTGAAAACCTTTTAAGGAACATTCCCTCAGTAAGGAGCACGTGTGAATAGCAGAAAACAGGTAGAAACAAAACGAGAAGCTGATAATGAGGAAGAGTGCCAGGGGGAAGGTGGGGGTTTGTGGCCTGTGCCGAGGGTGCCATCCTGCTGGTGTCTGAGGTGCGTTGCTTGTTGGTGCGGAGCCAGGCCTGTGGCTCGGACCCCAGGTCCCCAGCCCTGGCTGGAGGAGGGTCTGCACTGGGGGGAGCCGGGCCGAGAGGACGCACTGTCTGCCCGCCACAGGCCCCGGTGCTCAGAACAGTAAGCTGGGTCCTTGTTCGTCTGTGGGGAAGGCTGAGTTCTCTTCTCATGTAGGAACGAGACTGGAAGAGTGTGGAGCTCACTGCTGTGTCAGGAGAAGGCAGGGTTCTGGCTCTGCCCCCACAGCGTGGTGGACAGGGGACTGAGGCCCGATGTGTCCCGGAAGCTGGGGGTGATCTCCATCCAGGCGACCAGAGACATACCTCTGTCTCTTCTTTTTCTATAAATGAACATCCTGTGTTTTACGGAGAAAAACAGGTGCCAAAGACACGACCACGGAGCCACAGGCTGGGACTTGGGCGTGGCTGCTCTGCCAGTGGCCCTGAGCTGACGGCGCTGTGGAGCCGCGGTCCGCAGTGGGCGCTGTGAGTGGCACCGGGGTCTGCAGCAGAGGTGCGGTCTTGCTGTCTGCACCGGTTGGGTCCGAGACCAGTGCCCCATCCTCTGTCTCAGGACAGCCTTCAGAGCAGGGTGGGTGAGACCGGGTGAGCGGCAGCGAGGGGTCAGAGCAGGCTAGCTGGGGCGGCTGAGGGGCCTGGCGTGAGCAGCTGGAGGAGGAAGTGCGTAAGAGGAAGAAGCGTGGGGCAGCAAGTCGGCCTAGAGACTCAGACAATCAGAGTGACTCAGGGTCACTTAGGACTGGTTTGGACCAGTAGGTGGGAATTGCAAGGAGACAGATCTTGGGCAACTGAAGAAAAAGCATTCTGAGGTCTGCCTAGACCAGACAGACTCACCTCTGGACACGGCTCTGGTCAGCGGGGATGCTCAGGGCAGAGCTGGAGGCAGGGCGGGAGCGCCTGTGGGGACAGAGCCCAAGGTGGGCAGGCAGGCGGGCTGACCGGCAGCTCACCCAGCCTCTGAAGTCTTCCTCTCACTAGCAGTCGGGGGCCTGGGGACCCAGATGACTGGGACACAGCATGTTCGTTCCAGAAGGTCCAGGTTGTGCTGTTGATGTGTAAAGCTCAGCAGGGGTGTGCACACATTTTAGGCCAGGTCAGCCACAGAAGTCTGGGTTGTGATGGTTGGTGGTTTGCCAGCAGTTTGGCAAACTTTGAGTACCGCCTTGTGGTTGAGCTGTGGGGTGCTACCTGGGGTGATGGTCAGACTGCCCATTCCTAAGGCCCCTGCCACGCAGTGGGGGAGACCCACATGTAGCAGGTAATTCTGTGATAGATTAAGTCCTGAAACAGAAGTGAATGTCCTTCTGATTTTTTATTGTTAGTGTATAGGAGTGCAAGGGATTTGCATATTAATTTTGTATTCTGTGACTTTACTGTGTTCGTTGATGAGCGCTAGTAATTTTATGGTGGCATCTTTAGGGTTTTTTATGTAAAGAATCATGTCATCTGTAAAGTTTTTACTTTTCCAATCTGGATTCCTTCTATTTATTTATTTTTTCTCTGACTGCTGTGGCTGGGACTTCCAAAAGTATGTTGACTAATAGTGGCAGAGTGGGCACCCTTGTCTTGTTCCTGATTTTGGATGAAATGCTTTTTTTTCCTGCATTGAGAATAGTATTTTCTGTGGGTTTATCATACCTGGCCTTTATTATATTGACGTATGTTCCATCTGTGCTTACTTTTGGGCTTCGCTTGTAGCTCAGTTGGTAAAGAATCTGCCTGCAAATGCAGGAGACCCGGGTTTGATTCCTGAGTTGGGAAGATCCCCTGGAGAAGGAAACGGCAACCCATTCCAGTATTCTGGCCTGGAGAACCCCATGGACAGAGTAGCCTGGTGGGCTACAGTCCATGGGATCTCAAGAGTCAGACACAACTGAGCCACCACCGCCATGCCTGCTTTCTGGAGAGTTTTTATCATAAATGGGTGGTGAGTTTTGTCAGTAGCTTTCTCCCAATCCGTTGAGATGATCATTTGGTTTTTATACTTAAATCTGTTAATATCATGTATCACATTGATTGTTTGCATGTATTGAAGAATCCCTGTGTCCCTGGGATAAAGTCCACTTGATCATGATATATGACCCTTTTAATGTTTTGTTGGATTCTGTTAGCCAGAATTTTGTTGAGGATTTTTGCATCTATGTTCATTAGTGATAACTGGCCTGTAACTTTGCTTTTTTGTGGTATCTTTGTCTGGTTTTGATATCATAGAGTGAGCTTGGGAGTTTTCCGTCCTCTGCAATTTTCTGGAAGAGTTTGAGCAGGATAGGTGCTGGCTCGTCTCCAAACTTTTGGTAGAATTCGCCTGTGACGCCATCTGGTCCTGGTCTTTTATTTATTGGAAGATTTTTTTATTACAGTTCTGATTTCCATGTTTGTGATTGGTCTGTTCATATTTTCTGTTTCTTCCTGCTTCCATTTTGGAAGACGTTCTGAGAGTCTGTCCGCTTCTTTCAGATTCTCTGTTTGATTGGCATGTAGCTGCTCATGGGAGTCTCTCACGACCTTTTGTATTTCTCTGTCGTCTGTTGTAACTTTTTCATCCCTAATTTTATTCATTTGCGTCTTCTCCCTTTTTTTCTTGATGAGCCTTGCTGTTTGTCAATGTTGTTTATCTTCTCAAAGCACCAGCTTTTAGTTTTATTGATCTTTGCTATAGTCTCCTTCATGTCTTTTTCATTTCTTTCTGCTCTGATCTTTATGATGTCTTTCTTCTACTAACTTTGGGGGGTTTTTGGTTCTCTTTCTAGTTGCTGTAGGTGTAAGGTTAGTTTACTTGTTTGATTTCTCTGTTGTTTCTTGGGGTGGGCTTGTGCAGCTATAAACTGCCTTCCCACCCGTACTTTTGCCGGCTCCCACAGGTTTGAGTCATCGTGTTTTCATGTCATTTGTTTCTAAGCATATTTTGATTTCCTTTTTTATTATTTTAGTGATTGTTGGTTATTTAGAGGCATACTGTTTGACCTCCATGTGTTTGTATTTTTTATAGTTTCTTCTCTCTGTAATTGATTTCTAATCTCATAGCATTGTCAGGAAACATGCTTGAAATGATTTCACTTTTTAAAAATTTACCAATGTTTGATTTATGGCCCAGGATGTGATCTGTCCTGGAGAATGTTCTGTGTGCACTTGAGGAAGAAAGTAAAATCTAGGAAGATGGTACTGATGATCCTATTTACAGGGCGGCAAAGGAGATGCAGGCGTGTGGACACTGAGAAAGGGAGGGGGTGGAGGGCTTGAGAGTGCAGCGCTGGAGTGTGGAGGTTACCGTGTGTGAAATAAGACAGCTGGGGGGAGTTGCTCTGTGGTGCAGAGAACCCAAAGCTGGTGCTTGTGGGCGCTCGGAGGGCTGGGATGGGAAGGGAGGTGCACGGGAGGTCTGAGAGGGAGGGAACATACGTGCGCCGGTGGCCGGTTCATGCTGATACATGGCACAGACCATCAAAGTGCTGTAAAGTAAGTGTCCTCCAATTAAAAGTAAACGGAAGATGTGACAGACAGCGACTGTCTGGCAGTGTGGCGGCCTGTCACGGTGTGGAGCCGCTCGGCTCAGCCTGGGTGTTGAGTGGCATCCAGGTCATGGGGAGCAGCTGAGACCCTCTGCAGCCCGTTGGGTGTGGTGAGGTGCATGGGCTGGAGATGGGACCCCTGGAAGTCACTTTCACTAACAAGAGACTCTGAAAACTTGTCTCTAATGAATACATTCCAGGAGGGTAGCAACTATTATTTTTAGTCTGTTTATTTAAAATGCACTCTTCAGTACAGCAGTTAACTCGCCATCTACATGCACCAGAAGAGTTGCAATGTGCCTGTTATTGGAGGAGCACTGCTGTTACAGACCTCTTAGAAATGGGGCCTCGAGACCTTCCTGAGTAGATGTCTGTCCCTCTTATAGAGCCAATGTAGAAAGACAGACCTAACATATACGAAGACTGTTACGTATAGAATATGTATACACATACAAAATGTAGTACGTAGAGTGTATTAGAAAGAGCATACCTAAAGCGTTCTTTGTGAGTCCCACTTGACCAGCTCGTATTGCCAGGTCACTAAAAGGAAGAGCAAAGATGCAAAAACATGATGGCTGGGATTTTCGTGGCTTCCAGCTTATGCATTTGGAGGCCATAGCATTTCTTCTGTGCGAGTTGTATGCCAGGGGCAGTCTGCTGGATGCACGGCGCCCCTCAGAGGTGACCTTTGACTTGCCACAGGAGTTACTGGCGCGGGCGTCAGGGGACGTGCTTGCCACCTGCGTGCGCCACCTTTCCGACATCATCCTGAAGGAGGACGGGCCGGGCCGGATGAGAGAAGACCTGATGGTAAGTGGCTGCCGTCTCCCCGTCCTCCCCGTGCCGTGCCGGCGCGGCTGGGGATGCCTTTGTGGTGTGTGTTTCCAACACCGTGAACAGGAGAAGGACGTTCCTAGCCTGATGCTTCTAGAATGCTTCTTCTTTTCTAGAATTTTTTACTGCTGACCTATTCATTTTCTTCTCACTTACTACCTGGGGGAAATGATGGCAAATGCTTCTCCCAGTTGGGTCCTGTGAGATTCCTGATCCAATAGGGAGAACACAGTGTGTGTTGTGAGCTCAGAAGTAACAGGTGAGAAGAGAGTAATGTGCGTGTACTCTTGCTTCTTTGGGATTGAGTGTGATGTTTTGTAAAATGGTCTACTGTGTCTGCTGAGTGGTTTGAACATCAGGCTATAGAACAGTTCCCAGGTCACATGTGAAACAAGAAGAGATGTTTGAAAGCCGGAGAAATTCCTGCCCTGGGAGCAGTGAGATTGTGTGACATGCACCTGCTTTAGAAATTGTGTCTTGAAGAGGTGCCTTTGAGTCTTTGCACACGGGGCCTGTTTTCTCATCCAAGTGGCTGGCTGTCAGCAAAACATTGGTGATTCTGATTCTGGCATCTGACACCATCCAGGAAGGGCCTTTTAGGCTAGGCTATCACTTAGCTGAAACTGGCCATCTTCCTCATCTGTTTGTTCAATTCCTGTTCCCCCCTGTTCAGGTCAGTTACCCCTCGCACTTGAAGCTGGGGGTCGATGGCTATGTTTGGATATTTTGGAGGAGAAGAATCTTTGTGCTGAGACATCAATACGCTCCCAGTTCAGTAATTAGAATTATCCTAATCAGTAGGAACCCTGGTGTTTTGGGTCAGAGGCCGCAGTGTGTAGAGTGGCCTTGACCCAGGGCTTCTCTGGAGGGTCTTTCTCTGTTGATGGGTCTGGGATTCCCTACCCAGTCTAAGAAAAAGGTGTAATATGACCAGGGAGTTTTCCTTAGAAAGACTTTTTTTCCTGTTCAATATGTCACCAAAATCTACCCTTCAGTCAAAATATATGGAGAAGTTTCCCGTATATATATTGTTTACTTCACTCTTATTTAACTATAATTCAAATATTCCATCCGTTCACTGAGATACAGTAGGTTCAGGTTTCTCTAAGCACATACATCATTATTAGCTTTCTTACTCTAAAAAGTCTTTACTTAACATTTTACTGTTTAGTTAATATCACTCTTGTATTTTTATGATTGAATAATTAAAATACTGTTGCTTAACTATTAAGCTGAACATCCTCAATAAAGACACAGTAACGGTGCCTTGAGGTTTTAATGAGTTTCGGGAGGAATCTTACTAGTAAGCTAACCAGGAGGACAATTTGAAAGTGCATTTAAAGTGTGTAGCAGGCTCTATCGGAGAAGGTGATGGCGCCCCTCTCCAGTACTCTTGCCTGGAAAATCCCATGGGCAGAGGACCCTGGTGGGCTACAGTCCATGGGGTCGCACAGAGTCGGACACGACTGAGCGACTTCACTTTGACTTTTCACTTTCATGCATTGGAGAAGGAAATGGCAGCCCACTCCAGTATTCTTGCCTGGAGAATCCCAGGGATGGGGGAGCCTGGTGGGCTGCCGTCTATGGGGTCGCACAGAGTCAGACACGACTGAAGTGACTTAGCAGCAGCAGCAGGCTCTATGCCCCCTCATCCTACACGGCCCTTCTGAGGAGGCAGAGCGCCATCCCAGGGTGCAGGGCTGTGCGTTGGAGACGATGCAGGCAGCAGAGGATTCAGTCGCGTAGACACGTGGCGATACGTGGTAAGCTCTGCTGACATCCTTGGCTTTTAGCACACTGTTGTGCAGTTGTCAGACGTATTTGTTGTCTAATTGACATGAAAGGGTGCCTGATGCTGGACTTTAGAGTTGCGACCTTCAACCCAGTGGGATTGCTAAGTGTGGGAGAAACGCAAGCATGGAGCCCTATGACCATAAAAATACTTGGAAAAGAAAGTCATCCAGAAAAACAAGGGTGGTATCTTGTGGGTGGCAGGATTGTGAGTCGGCTGTTCCGTGTTCCTGTTTACTTGGGAGCACTGAGGTCACCCCTGTTACCACAGTGTACCTGCTAGCCAGCGCCCCTTTGACTTGCAGGAGTATCTGGAGGTAGATGATACAACTGCTTTAGGCAGTGGCTGAGTTTTTCCATTGGCTGTGTCTTGTTTCGGAGGAAAAAGACAGCCATTTAATTAGCGGGACAAAAAGAAGAACTCCGCTGACACGGCCTTCATCCCACTAGAGTTCGTTTTCCTCTGCCATACTCTTACTGCAGAACCAATTCTCTTTGCAGGTGAAGTATGTTTTCACCTTAGGAGACGTCGCCCAGCTCTGTCCAGCCAGAGTGGACCAGAGGACCACCCTCCTGATCCTGTCTATCCTGGCCGCGTCTCCCAGCAGAGAGCCTCGTAAGGCCCTTGACACGCCCCATGCTCGCTGCCCAGGGCTGGCCTCGCCCTGAGCGGTGCAGTAAGCCCACCTCCCCTCTCTCCTGCAGGGCCCCGGGCACCCCCAGGCAGCAGTGTGGCCCCGGCCTCCCAGCCCCTCTCCCAGGTCCAGGGTGTCGTCATGCCCTCGGTGGTCAGAGCGCACGCCGTCATCACGCTGGGTGAGTGAGGAGCACACACAGCTCCGGGTCTCCGGTAAGCCAGTGGTCTGTTCTGGGGGCGCGGCCCTGCAGGGCCCTCACCGTCAGTGCACTGGGGTTCCCGTGGTGCTTTTACCCTCAGTCTGTCCATCAGATTTTTCAAAAATCTCAGAACTAAAGAAGAGCAAAGTGTTCTCCAGGCCAAAAAAAAAAGGTGCAGACACAAAACTCAGCAACATCCTCTTTTCTCCCGACTGAACGAGAAGTGAAGGGAAGGACATAACCGTGTTTACCTAGCTCAGGTTTCAAGTCCATTACTAAACTTTTTACTTATATTGATTATGTGTATAATCAAAAATAAGAAGTATCATCAGTTACATTTTCTTGGTCATTTTCCAGGTAAGTCGAAAACTCCAAAATCCGTACGTTGGCCTTAGAAGAAGGCATTTGTACTGCCCTAGAGGAGCATCTCAGTGTTGTCTGTCTCGTGTAGCCTGGGGGTGGGGAGTACATGTATTTTGAGCGTCTTAATATTTAGTATGGGTCTGTCTGCCTTTGGCTTCTTTGTTTGTAATTGTTGATGTGATGTTTTAACTGTAACTAAATAAAATCCCTGGCAAGATGTAGCTGAAGAACCTGTGAGGCAGAGTGAGAGTACAGTTGGGGTCTGTCTCTCTCGGGGACAGGAAAGCTGTGCTTACAGCACGAGGATCTTGCAAAGGAGAGCGTCCCTGTCCTGGTGCGGGAGCTGGAGGTGGGCATAGACGGGAACGTCCTCAACAACATCGTCATCGTCCTGTGTGACCTCTGCGTCCGCTACACGGCCCTGGTGGACAAGTACGTTCCTACCATCTGCACATGTCTGAAGGACCCGAACCCGTTCGTCCGGAAGCAGGCGCTGCTCCTGCTCACGGGCCTCCTGCAGGTGTGCGGCGGGGCGCCCCGCCAGCCGGCCCTGGGGCCAGGGTGGGGAGGAGGGGTGTGGGGTCTGAGCAGCGGAATAAGTGTGCGACCTCCTTCTCTCTGCAGGAGGACTTTGTGAGGTGGAAGGGCTGCCTGTTCTTCCGTTTCATCATCACAGTCGTGGACCCAAACCCAGAGGTCGCCAGGTGAGCCTCTTGCCTCGCACCAGGCAGCTGAGTGATTGGCCTAGTTTCTGGAAAGTTCTCTTTTAAATTGCTTTGGATTTGCGTTGTGTAGGATTTAGTGAGGTTTTGGCAGTTGCCAGATAATCAGTCAGCTTTTAAAGTACTGAACTGTACAACAAAGCTTTAGTTTCCATGTAAATTTAAGAACAAAAGCACCGCGGCCCAGGGGGCCTCGGGAGAAGCCGAGCGCCGACTGTGCCTGCCGACACTGCCGACACTGCCTGTCCCAGGCAGAGGCCGAGAGCAGGGCGAGCCCCTGCTGCGCCCACTGCTGGGGCAGGAGCCGTGCCTACCGCACGACGCACAGTCGACTTCTGGGCCAGTGACACAGGACCTCAGACTTTCCTCTAAGTGCAGAAGCTAAGGAAGGCGCTCTAGGAGTTAAGACAGGATTGCTCAGTGCGGGATGAGAGTGCACAGTTTATAGGGCTCCTTGGAAATGGGCATTTCCTGATTATTAGAAGGCAAGAGAGTTGCCTTGCCACTTGTTCATTCCTGTCCTTCTGGCATTTTCTTAAAGATTTCAAGGGGTTGAGAATTTGCTAACCTCAGTTGTGTTACACGAATAATGCTGTTTAAAGCAAGTCTATAGTGGGAAAATAGAGTGTTGAATGCGTGGCAGGAGCTCCCACAGTTGAAAAGTGGTCTTTACAAATTCATCAACTCTAAGTAGCATGTAATAATGGGTCCCTCTGGTTCTAAATGGGCTTCCCTGGTTGCTCAGACAGTAAAGTATCCACCTGAAATTCAGGAGAACCAGTTTGATGCCTGGGTCAGGAAGATCCCCTGGAGAAGTGAATGGCTGCTCACTCCAGTCGTTTTGCCTGGAGGACCCCATGGACAGAGGAGCCTGGCGGGCTGCAGCCCACGGGGAAGAGCCAGACAGGACTGAGCAGCTAGCGCCTTCACCTTCACTTGCTGCGAGCACTGTCGACAGTGGCTCACTCTGGGCTCCGTGGGAGAATTCCTGTTTGGTCTCCTTTGCGTGTGTCTCTGCAAGGAGGCGCATTTCCCTGACAAGCTGGGAGAAGGCTGGCGTGCTGATCAGCATGTCTAGAGCCAGAGTCGGCGGCTGAGGCGCCCGCGCTTCCTTTCCCTCTGCGTAAGTGGGGAAGGGGTTCGGCCACTGCGCGGTGTCCTCTCCGCTTCTCCGGCCAGGCCAGCCCCAGGCCCTGTGTGCCGTGGGGGACCCAGGAGCAGAGAGGAGCTCAGCACGTTGGCCCCTCCCGTGTGCGTCACAGCCTTGATAGCTGTGTGGAGCACGCAGTGACGAGGTCACAAGTCACAGGGACGCTAGAGGACAGGCAGGCGTCTCCCCGAGTGCCCTCGTCGCCTGAGGGTTGCCCACTTTAGCCCTGCCTTCTGAGTTGGTTTGAACCAC
Organism: Budorcas taxicolor; assembly: GCF_023091745.1. Taxonomy (NCBI): domain Eukaryota; kingdom Metazoa; phylum Chordata; class Mammalia; order Artiodactyla; family Bovidae; genus Budorcas; species Budorcas taxicolor. Next base: position 81,359,936 of record NC_068924.1, on the reverse strand, counting down.
GGCAGAATGTGAAGCGTGATTTGAAGAGCTTTGAAAAGCTGATTTAAATCAACCTGATCATCTATTTTTAGGCCAAAGGTCAGGCCTATCTGCTTCCTTACACATGTTGATTTTTCCATGTGTGTCTGCTAGGGCAGATCTTCACAAGAGACTCTAGCGGCAGAGCCCTGTGAATTTATTTTTGGTCGAGGTGGATTTCCTGACAATTCCAGCATGAGCAAAATTGTATGGCTTTTTTTAAAATCAACTTTTATTGGAGTATAGTTGGTTGGCAATGTTGTGTTTCTGCTGTACAGCAAAGTGACTCAGTCGTATCATACACGTGTCCACTCTTTTTTAGATTCTTTTCCCGTATAGGAGAGGATGAAGTGTGTTCCTGGCGCTATGCAGCAGGTTCTTATTTTATACATAGTAGTGTGTATATGTCAATGCCAGTTCAGTCCAGTCGCTCAGTCGTGTCCGACTCTTTGTGACCCCATGGACTGCAGCACACCAGGCCTCCCTGTCCATCACCAACTCCCAGAGTTCACTCGGACTCACGGCCATCGAGTTGGTGACGCCATCCAGCCATCTCGTCCTCTGTCGTCTGCTTCTCCTCCCACCTTCAGTCTTTCCCTGATCCAGCATCAGGGTCTTTTCCAGCAGCAGTCCCAGCCTCCCAGTGTACCCCTGTGTATACCCCACAGTGTACCCCTGTGTATACCCCGCAGTGCACCCCTGTGTATACCCCGCAGTGCACCCCTGTGTATACCCCGCAGTGCACCCCTGTGTATACCCCGCAGTGCACCCCTGTGTATACCCCGCAGTGCACCCCTGTGTATACCCCGCAGTGCACCCCTGTGTATACCCCCCAGTGTACCCCTGTGTATACCCCCCAGTGCACCCTTGTGTATACCCTGCAGTGCACCCCTGTGTATACCCCACAGTGCACCCTTGTGTATACCCCACAGTGTACCCCTGTGTATACCCCGCAGTGCACCCCTGTGTATACCCCGCAGTGCATCCCTGTGTATACCCCGCAGTGCACCCTTGTGTACACCCCACAGTGCATCCCTGTGTATACCTCCCAGTGTACCCCTGTGTGTACCTCCCAGTGCACCCGTGTGTACCCCGCAGTGTACTCCTGTGTGTACCCCCCAGTGTACCCCTGTGTGTACCCCCCAGTGTACCCCTGTGTATACCCCCCAGTGCACCCCTGTGTATACCCCGCAGTGCACCCCTGTGTATACCCCGCAGTGCACCCCTGTGTATACCCCGCAGTGCACCCCTGTGTATACCCCGCAGTGCACCCCTGTGTATACCCCGCAGTGCACCCCTGTGTATACCCCGCAGTGCACCCCTGTGTATACCCCGCAGTGCACCCCTGTGTATACCCCGCAGTGCACCCCTGTGTATACCCCGCAGTGCACCCCTGTGTATACCCCACAGTGCACCCCTGTGTATACCCCCCAGTGTACCCCTGTGTATACCCCCCAGTGCACCCTTGTGTATACCCTGCAGTGCACCCCTGTGTATACCCCACAGTGCACCCTTGTGTATACCCCACAGTGTACCCCTGTGTATACCCCGCAGTGCACCCCTGTGTATACCCCCCAGTGTACCCCTGTGTATACCCCCCAGTGTACCCCTGTGTATACCCCCCAGTGCACCCTTGTGTATACCCTGCAGTGCACCCCTGTGTATACCCCACAGTGCACCCTTGTGTATACCCCACAGTGTACCCCTGTGTATACCCCGCAGTGCACCCCTGTGTATACCCCACAGTGCACCCTTGTGTATACCCCGCAGTGCACCCCTGTGTATACCCCGCAGTGCATCCCTGTGTATACCCCGCAGTGCACCCTTGTGTACACCCCGCAGTGCATCCCTGTGTGTACCTCCCACTGTACCCCTGTGTGTACCTCCCAGTGCACCCGTGTGTACCCCGCAGTGTACTCCTGTGTGTACCCCCCAGTGTACCCCTGTGTATACCCCCCAGTGTACCCCTGTGTATACCCCCCAGTGCACCCCTGTGTATACCCCGCAGTGCACCCCTGTGTATACCCCACAGTGCACCCTTGTGTATACCCCACAGTGTACCCCTGTGTATACCCCGCAGTGCACCCCTGTGTATACCCCGCAGTGCACCCTTGTGTATACCCCGCAGTGCACCCCTGTGTGTACCCCGCAGTGCACCCCTGTGTATACCCCACAGTGCACCCTTGTGTATACCCCGCAGTGCACCCCTGTGTATACCCCGCAGTGCACCCCTGTGTATACCCCCCAGTGCATCCCTGTGTATACCCCCCAGTGTACCCCTGTGTATACCCCCCAGTGCATCCCTGTGTATACCCCCCAGTGTACCCCTGCCCTCCTTCCCCCTGGCAGCTGTGAGTCTGTTTTCTCCATCTGTGGCTCTTCTTTTTGTAAATCAGCTCATTTGTACCATTCTTTAGACTCCACCTGTGAGTGGTGTTCTGATGCTGGTCTTTCTGTCTGGCCTCCCTCACTGGGAATGATGATCTCCAGGTCCAACCACGTTGCTGCACACGCATTATCTCCTTCTTTCCTGCTGAGTAGTGTTCCGCAGTATATATGTTCCCCATTATCTCTATCTCCTCCTCTGCTGATGGACGTTTAGGTTACTTCCGTGTCCTGGCTGTTGTGCTTAGCACTACAGTGAACACTGGGTTGCGTGTGTCTTTTCAGATTGTGGTTTCCTTGCATGACATGTTGGATTGGTCCTAAAATATAAACCCCTAGTGTGGAGGCTACAAGCTTGTATGAGAGGTACCCTGTCTGCCAACTACGTGAGCCCTGCAGACAGCAGTCAGGATGATGGCCAGGCAACAGGTCGGCTGTCTCGGGGCAGGGCGGATGCTGTAGCTCTGCAGGAAGGCAGGGCTGGAGGGCACTGCAGTGACGGGCCGGTGACAGAGAAAGGAAAGAAGAGCAGAGATGGCTCGATTGGGGAAAAAAGTGCGTCACTGAGGATCCAGAGGGCTCCGTGCAGGACAGGTGAAGGGCCGAGGGAGTCAGAGAGCTGTCAGAACAGTGGACGGTTTGTCCGACCTCCACGGGGCTCCGGTGTTGTGACAGAGCCTGGGTCCCTGGAGTCGATGAAGCCGGGAGGACAGGAGGCTGTGTGGAACTGAAGGTGCTCTGCAGACTGTTGCAGGCTGGCCAGCCTCCTGGAGCAAGCCCCACAGCCTGGGCAGCTGATGAGCAGGAGACACTGCCCCCTCCCTGCTTGGAGGTGGGAAGTCAGAGGGGGGCACCAGCACAGCAGTTTCCAGGGAGCCAGACCCACCCTGTCTACACGGCCCTCGTGTCCTCACGAGGTGGGAGGGAGGGAGGGATTCCAGGACTTTGTTTATAAGATACTCCCCATTCGAGAGAGCCTGGCCTTCATGGGCCCGTCTCCTCCCAGATGTTCACCTCCTGATAGCACCCCCCTGGGGGCCCGGTTTCCAGCGCAGGAATTTGGGGAACACAGACTGGTATGCCTGCCCTAGAAGTGATGTTGGGGCTTGGAATGGAGAAAATTAGGAAGCACTTAGCAAGCAGGTGAGGGTGAAACAGATGGGTTCAGGAGTGGCCAGAGGAAAGCCTGAACCTGGTAACTCTAGGGGAGGACATGGGTTCTCCCCAGCAGCGGGCCCCTTCCCTTTCCCCTACGCCCTCCCAGCCACCTTTTGGCTTCAGATCACTTTTGTCAACACATTCTGTGTAGTTTTGATAACACCTGTCCACCTGGTGGGACACAGGCATCCTGGAGTCGGAGGTGGTCTCGTTTGTGGGCATCCCTCCTGTCTGAGATGGCCTGAAGTCAAGGAGACACTCAGGGGACATTGGATGAGTCAGTGAGTGAAAACGATCGAGGCAGAGGGTGGGCTTCACTCCCTGGGTCCTTGAAGAACAGCTCACTTGCTCAGAAGAGGAGGGACCGATGGGGAGCGGTCAGTATGTTGTGGGAACAGGACCACAGCACACATGACAAGATGCAGGCGGCAGAGCAGAGCTGGGACGCACGCAGGTGACAGCAGGGCGCGAGAAGAGGCAGCCACAGGCCCAGCTCACGGCGGCGGTCAGCGCGGGGTGGGGCCCACCCGCATCACGGCGGCGGTCAGAACAAGGCGGCGGTCAGCTCGGGGCGGAGTCCACCCCCATCATGGTGGCGGTCAGAACAAGGCGGCGGTCAGCGCGGGGCGGGGCCCACCCCCATCATGGCCGCAGTCAGCACAGGGGCTGGTCAGCACTGGGTGGCGGTCAGCGCGGGGCGGCGGTCAGCGCGGGGCGGGGCCCACCCCCATCGTGGTGGCGGTCAGCGCTGGGTGGCGGTCAGCGCGGGGCGGGGCCCACCCCCATCATGGCCGCAGTCAACACAGGGGCTGGTCAGCGCGGGGCGGCGGTCAGCGCGGGGCGGGGCCCACCCCCATCATGGTGGCGGTCAGAACAAGGCGGCGGTCAGCGCGGGGCGGGGTCCACCCCCATCATGGCCGCAGTCAACACAGGGGCTGGTCCGCGCCGGGCGGCCCTCAGCGCCAGGCGGGGTCCACCCCCATCACGGCTGCAGTCAGCACAGGGGGCGGTCAGCGCTGGGTGGCGGTCAGCGCGGGGTGGGGTCCACCCCCATCACAGTGGCAGTCAGCACGGGGCGGGGGTCCATCCCCATCTGCTCACGGTGGTGGTCAGTGCGGGCCGAGGGTCCATCCCGCTCACAGCTGCAGTCAGCGCAGGGCGGGGGTCTATCCCCGTCCAAGCCGGAGAGCATCCGGGTCGGGACTCTGAGTCATCCACTCGGCCTCCACCAAGGGGATACCAGCTTCTGAGTAGCACGTGTGTAGGAAGACGTCCAAAAGAAGAGGGACGTGTGTGTTTCCTGCTCTGTCCAAAAAGGAAGCGGCCTCGCTGCTTGCCCCTTGAGCCTGTCGGGCTGATGGAATGGAGATCTGGATTCTTAGTGCTCCTCGGGATTTTCCAGAGGGATTTCCTCCCTTCCCTCTGGTTTTCACGTGAGATGGTTCTGTGTGAAGTCTGCAGTGTGCCTGACTTGGTGGTGTGTTGCATGTGGTCCCAGTTCGGGTCCTGGGGGTGAGGAGGGCAGAAGGGGCCGGCCCCAGCGGGCACTGCGGAGGACGCTGGTTTCTTGGAACTTTTCAGCTGACAGATACCACACTGTCCCTCTTGGTGAGTCGGTCGAGCTGGCTGGCTGTGTGTGCCCTCGTGCACCCAGGGCGAGTCTCTCCCTGGGGGCCTGTCTGTGTGTCTGGGTGTCCTCCCCACTCTGGACCTGCCCTCCACCTGTGTCCAGACCCTGCGTGTCATTTACATGCCTGTGGGATGACTTGTTCAGCTGCTTAGGCCGGTGACTCACCAGGGTGCTTGCCCGTGCATCCCGACTATACCTACTTTTGACCTAATGTGAATGGACCAGCACTTGACGCTGAACGTCTGAAAGTCTTAGTCGCTCAGTCACGTCCTGCTTTGTGTGACCCCGTGAACTGTGGCCCGCCAGGCTTCTCTGTCCATGGGATTCTCCAGGCCAGAATACTAGAGTGGGTTGCCATGCCCTTCTCCAGGGGATCTTCCCGACCCAGGGATCCAACGCAAATCGGCAGGCCTCCTCCCTGGGAAGAGAGGCCATTCCCCTGAGCAGATGGTGCTTTAGCGGTTGTGTGCTCAAGGGTGCATCCGGTGAACATTCCGAGGTCGCCGTTGGCAGCAGGTCATTGCCCTGTTGAGGTCTCTGAGTGGCCACCTCTGACTGGCTGCGGTGTGAGCTCTGAGCACACTGACCGCGTCCTGAGCCTGGAGGAGAGCTGCCGGGAGGGCTCTCGGGGGTCTTGTGTATCCCGTGGCCAAGAGCAACCCATTCAGACTTCTCTTGTCCCCTGTCCTTCCCCTGGGGGACGGGCTCCTGGCAGCTGGAGATTGCAGTCAGCTCAAGGTGTGAGGAAATGTGGGTCTGGCTGGGGCCTGGGTCAGAGCCAGCCCGCTCCTGGGTTGGCCCGGCCTGGGCGCCTGCCCTGTCCTTGAGCGTCTGCTCCGGGGGCTGTGGGTGCTGCACTGTGGCCCTCTGCCACCTGGGTTGAGCGGTCGCTGCCTGTGGACGGTCCTGTCTGCCCACTCGTGGGTTTCGTGTTGGTCCTCAGGAGAGTGCAGGCTGAGGCAAGAGGCCTGGGGTGGTCATGGCCGGCGGGTCCACCTGAAGGGGCAGCTTGGGGGGCTCCTGCACATGAGGTGTGGCTGAATGATGGTGGGCTGTGAGCTTGCAAGCACAGCTGGGGAGCCTGGGTTCACAGGGCAGCCCAGCCCCGGAGTTGCGTGCGCCGGAGAGCTGGTGCCCACCCCGTCGTGGCCTCTGCGGGAAGGCTCCTGGGGGCCTGCGAGGTGCCCGCGGCGTCACACGGCCCGTCCGTTCTTTGCAGCACCGGGGAGGTCTGCCTGGTGCACCTGCTCCTGAAGAGGAACCCGGCCCTATTCTACCAGCACTTCATCGAGTGCATCTTCCATTTTACCAGCTATGAGAAGCACGAAAGTTTCAATAGGTTCCCCCAGTCGGACAGGTCAGTGCCGAGGCGGGGGTGGCGCGGAGGGCCCGGGGGGCAGCATCACCACCAGGCACGGCGGCCTCCTGGCAGGTGGCCCAGGAGAGAGAGGTCCTCCAGCCTCGCTGAGGGGCTGTGCTGAGACGGTCCTGCTCTGTCCCAGAGAGAAGCGGCTCTTCTCCCTGAAGGGGGCTAAGAACAGGGAGAGAAGGATGAGGATATACAAGTTCCTCTTGGAACACTTCACAGACGAGCAGCGGTTCAACATCACTTCCAGAATCTTCGAAAACATCCTGGGTAGGACCGGCCAGAGCGGGGATAAAGAGTGTGGAGGGAACTGCTGAGTGGCTGGGGGCCTAGCCGCCCTGCAGCCCAGGGGCCCCGACACCCTGACCCTGGTGTCCTTGGTCATCGGCCCGATGTCCTGACCCCGATGCCCTCGGCCATCGGCCTGACGTGCTGACCCCGATGCCCTCCACCGTCGGCCTGATGTCCTGACCCGTGTCCTCGGCCATCGGCCCGACATACTAACCCCGACGCCCTCTGCCGTCTGCCAGACGTCCCAGTCCTGACGTCCTGACCCCGTCACCCTCAGCCATCAGTCCTGCCCTCAGGCCAGCAGGCCACTGCCTCCATCCATGCCCAGCACCACCACCCCCAGCTGTGGGCAGCAGTTCTCAGGGTCTGCCTCTGCTTCCTCCAGCCTGCTTCGCTGACGGCGACCTGCCCCTGGACATGGAAGCCAGCGAGCTGCTCTCGGACACGTTTGAAGTGCTCAGCTCGAAGGAGATCAGGCTGCAGGCGCTCAGGCCCAGAGCAGACAGGGAGCAGCTAGGGGAGGAGGAGGAGCTGGCCCCGGTCCGAGCGGCCCTGCAGGAGTCGCAGAAGAAGCTCCTCTCGCAGGCGAGTGCGCTGCTCCCGAGGCGGGGGCGCTCCTCCCGAGGCGGGGGCGCTGCTCCTGGAGGCCCCGGCTCCCCTGAGGCGAGTGCGCAGCTCCCGAGGAGGGGGTGCTGCTCCCGGAGGCAGGGGCGCCGCTCCCCGAGGCAGGGGCGCCCCTCCCGAGGCAAGTGCGCTCCTCCCGAGGAGGGGGCGCTGCTCCCGGAGGCCCCGGCTCCCCTGAGGCGAGTGCGCGGCTCCCGAGGAGGGGGCGCGGCTCCCGAGGCGGGGGCGCTGCTCCTGGAGGCCCCGGCTCCCCTGAGGTGGGGGCGCGGCTCACGAGGCCCGGGGTCCCCGGAGCCCCTCCAGCCTCCCCTGAACACCTGCCCTGTCGGGGCTCCTCTCTGCCTGCGCCGGTGGCTCCGGTGGCTCGCGTGTGCCTGGCCCTGGTGTTGTGTGTGTGGACGTTATACCCACTGACAGTATCTTTAGTAAGTGGGTTGGAGGCTTCCTGTCACCTTCTGGGTAAACTCTCGATGCCCACGTGTGGCCTGGCCCACGCCCCCCAGCTCTGCAGCCCGCTGGCTCTGGTCTCCAAGGGGCCGCGCTTCCGCCTGCGGGGCCTCTCCCTGCCCAGCCTGCCCTGTGCCGCCTGCCCAACCAGTCCCCCAGACACACACCCCGCCCTGCCCCTTCACTCCCGAGCACCCTCACGGCCCCTCACACCTTGCCAGCCTCACGTTGTGACACACAGCCTGGTCTGGAAGTAGCTTGAAGGCGTGAGTTCTTGGCCCCATTTCTGTCGCCCGGGAGGTTAGCCTGGTGTCCAGTGCAGGGAAGGTATTGGATGATATTTGTGGAGTGAATGTGTTTAAACCACTTTTCAAGGTTCTCCCTAACTTAGCCTCTGCTCAGACTCATCTTTATTAAATTATTTCTTTAGTCTTGGCCCTCCTGTTCCAGGGACTCTGGTAAGTCTTTAGACATGAGTGGATCACAAGTAAAGAGCGTATGCTGGCGACTTCGCATGGGACAAGAGTGACCTCCGGGCTCTGAAGGGTCGTCTGGCACGCAGGGGCTAGTGCAGCGTGCTGTCTCTGATTCTCAGAGGTTTGCGCAGACGTCTGTGCTCGGCGCTCATTCTGGGTGACGGCAGCGTGTGACCTCCTGCGTACAGAGTTTCGGAGAGGGGCCCACACCCTCTCCAGGCCCGGCCCCTCCTGCGCTGCCCCACCTGCAGGCACACGGCGTGCTCGTGCGGCAGGGCCGAGCCCCTCTCATCTCGTGGAGGAGCCCGGGGTGCAGCCGGGCTGTGTGACGGGCTCGTGGGAAGGCTGGGAGCTCGTTTTTAGTCCTTCATTCAGTTGGCCTTGGGGTCGGTGGGCGAGGGTGCCAGCTCCCTGCTCCCCACACAGGTGAGGCTCTGTACTTAGAGACGGGGCTGTCCAAGGCTCTACTGTGTTTCTAGTTGCTCTTTCTTGTTTGGGAATAAGTCTAGTATGTGTATGCCTCCTGCTTTACACCATTTTGCAGTGGTGGTTTCCTAGTCTCCCCAGCTGAGGTAACTTCCTCTCCAGTTCTCAGAATGACATCAAAAATAAAAAGTAAACTTGACATCATGTTCGAGATCTGCCTTGCAAGAACTAGATGAAGGAAACACGTTTGTCTTTCAGAACTTCATGCATCTGAAACAGCCTTCTTTTGTTACCACAGGTTCAAAAGAGGAATTTAATAGAAATGATTATTCCAATTATTACCTCCCTGAAGTCTGCCCTAGAAAAGAACAAGATCCCAGCTCTGCGAGAACTCATGCTCTACCTCAGGGTAAGGAGGCCTCGGGCTGTGTGGTTGCCCCCCCCACCCCCAGCCCTCACTGGTCACTCAGGACCCCACAGTCCTGACCGTGGGTCCAGCATGGCTTGGAGCAGGGCCCCAGGCTGCCCTTTGCCTGGGAGAGAAGACAGGGGCCACAGGTCCCCCAGAGGCTGTCTCTGCCTTTCCTGGGGAGTTGGGTCTTTGTCCTTAACCGTTAGGTTCAGATTTGAAGTTTCTCAGCTGTGGCCACAAATGGGCCCCCATCTCGGTTCACTCTGCATGGGGTGAAGTGGAGGTGCTCATCGCTGACGGGAGCTCACCCCCGGCTCTGTGTCTGGGTGCCAGTCGGGGGGACTGCACCCAGCAGCAGCCTTTCTGCCTCCTGGCCCTGGGCTCCCCAGGGGCCGCGTGCAGACCAAGAGTGCACAGAAATGAGGTCTCAGACCTTCCTATAGAGTCTTGCAGTCCGAAACACAGCATTTCCCCTTTCCGTTTATGCTGTTTTCTTCCTCAAAAAAGGCTCAGATTCCTTATTTCCCAAGAAGGGCTGTGGCAGGATTACATCGAATACAGTTTTCAAATACACCTTCATCCTACAGAAGTGAAGGTGGGAAAGACGGGCTAACTGTGGAGAAAGTGAGGGCTTTAGGTCACTCACACTGTCCTTGCCCCGGTGAACCTCAGAAAGGAATAAAATTTTGGGTAGCCCCCTGAAACACTTGCGGACAGGGAGCCCCCGCCTCTGGGCACGCTCGAGCAGGGCTGTGCGCCCGGCTTTGTGTGGACCCTGTCGGAGCAACCCCTGCGGTTCTCGCCTGCACCTGGGAGCCCCCTGGTTGCCCGAGGCCTGGGGGGGGCTCCTCCCTAGAGGTTGGGCCAGGTAGATCTTCCCTGCCTCCAGGAGGAAAAGTGGCTTCTTCCTCACAGCACAGAGGCCGGGTCTCCGCCTCCGACCTTAGCCTTGGTGTGGTCACAGCCTCTGTCACGTCATGAGGAGACGCTCAGATGGCCCCAAGCCTCAGCCTCAGCTGCGTCCTGAGAAAGCCGGTGTGGACAGCTCCCCATGCCCGATCTAGCCAGGATGCTGTGTGTTGCCCGCCTGCCAGCCTCCCGCTGGGATTCCTGAACAGGTCCCACAGCCCTGCAGCCGCAGGCAGTTCTGAGTCCTGCTGGGGGCTGCTTCCAGCCGAAGTTCTAGGGGTCCATGGTGCCTAGCAAGGGTTCAGGAAGTTTCCAGGAGATGAGGCTCCTGTGGCCAGCACAGGAGCAGTTGGCACTTCCTGGGAAAGTGGCGTCAGGTTCGCTGGTCTGTCGATGGAGCGGAAACCGTCTGCTCTGAGCATGCGTCCTGCCATGTTCCCGTTGGGATCAGGTTGCGGGGAAGAGCCCATTTACCGGCTCGGGGGGCGCTCAGGGATGCTGCGGCCCATTCTAGGAGGTGATGCAGGATTACGGAGATGAAGTCAAGGACTTCTTCACCGTTGACAAGCAGCTGGCCGCGGAACTCGAGTACGACATGAGGCGCTACCAGGAGCAGCTGGCTGAGCAGCAGCAGCCGGTGAGGCGGGCAGCCCCGGGCGCCCCGGGTTGCAGAGCGGCCAGTGGGCGGCGGCCCTGCCCCTGTCTGCCCAGTGTCACCCCACACCCACCTTGATGGCCTCCTGTCTCAGGGGGCACCGTCAGCGAGGCCCTTCCCTGTCACCCCTACCCTGCTGGAAAGTTGCCGCGTCCCAGTGGGGGAGGGAGGTGTGCCTATTCCCAGACAGCGCTGACCCTGATGGGGTCCTGGCTCCTTTGGTGGCAGAGAGTGCAGTCCCCCTGAGTCCCTCCTTGGGGTGGCTGCTCGCCCGGAAGCCTGGACAGCCCCACGGGCTCTGTGCGAGGCAGTGCCGGAAGCCCGGGTCTGACATGGTTTTGAAGTGAGTTCCTCTGGGCCTGCGCAGAGCATGTAAGATGCCCTTTACGCTAAGTGCTGGGAGATGTGCTCTTTAATTCTTTTCTGTGACAGGTTCTGAGCTTGGAAACAAGTCCAGCTCCTGCTGGCCGAGAAAAAGACACCGCGGCTGCTGCCGTGGACCAGCCGTTCACGCCCAGGCCCCACGTTGCACACACGGCCGCACCCCTATCTCTGGTGCCCAAGGACAGGTGTGCGGCGCCGGCTCAGCTCACTGCAGGGGCGCCCCTGGCACCCGTGGGCGGGGACTGGGCTCCAGGGAGCAGGAGGGCGCGTCCGCCTCCGTGCTTCACGGTGTCTTTGCACCAACAGGCCCATGTCGGCGAGCACCATGGACATCCTGAGTTCCGTCAAGAAGGTCGTCGAGTCGCGCCGCTGGCACAGTAGCCGGACCACGGGTCCGCTGCCCTCGGACAGTCGTCCTGAGAGCCCAGGTGAGCCCTGCGTGCGCCCACTGGCGGCCCCGGAGCTCAGGAGACCGGGGCCCACCCCTCTTCCCATCAGGCACTTCTGTCTGTCGTCTAAACGAGCCACTGGGATGGGCCCGGGGTCGGAGGGTGTCCAGCAGCCCTGCTCACAGTGGACGGTCTGGAGGGCAGGGTGAAGCCGACCCGCCCGCAGCGAGGGGCGTGAGGAGGGGGGGCGTGCGCGCGGACGGCAGCGAGGGGCGGGGCGAGAGAAGGGCGTGCACGTGGCCGGCAGCGGCAGCGAGGGGCGTGAGGAGGGCGTGCGCGTGCGCGTGGCCGGCAGCGAGGGGCCGGCAGCGAGGGGCGTGAGGATGGGACGTGCGGGCGGCTGGCAGCGAGGAGGAGGAGGGCGTGAGCGCGGCCTTCCCGCGGTCTCCTTGCTCGGCGGAGAGGGGCTGGGGGCTCTCGTCGGCCTCGCCCGGGCCTTGATGGCTGTGGAGCAGGGCTCACCTGCCTGTCCCTGAAAATGCAGGTGTTTTTCAACTTTCCGAAACCAATCACGTCACAGTAAACGTTGGGATGTAGTCTTGTGTGTGTATGATCTTCAGGATTAACTCCCACGAGTAGTATTTTAAGCTTTTGATGGTGTCAGACCGTTGTTTCTTGTTCCTTTCACGTGAATTCCCACTTTGGCCCACGAGAGCCCATGTCCTACAGAGAAAGGGGTTCATAATATCCCATGAGCTGTAGGCCGAAAATTTTAATTTCATTTGTTTGAATCCTAGTGAGAAAGGCCATGGTTTTTCATGCTTATCATTTGTGTGTATCTTTCTGAATTATCTCTTTATAAAAACTTTATTTGGGGCATTGAGTGTACCGTGTATCTTGCAAATGGTTTTCTCAGCGGCATGTTTTGTTTCTGGGGCTGTCGCGTCTGGGTTTTTGGAGAGGTAATGCTGTCCACTTTCCTCCCAGTGCCCGTGCGGGTCTTGGAGCTGGAGTCCAGTGGAGCTGACCCGGAGTCCAGTGGAGCTGTTGACCTCGAAACGAAGCGAGGGATCAGCACCCCTGAGCGTAAGTAGGCTGCGGGCACGAGCAAGTCTCCTGACTGCAGCGCATACCGCGTGTGCAAGGGTCCCAGCACAGTTTCCTCATGCACGCCATGGGGCGTGTGGTCACACTGACTGCCCCTGAGTGACTGTGACGGTGCTGCTGACCAGGCATAGCTGACCGTGGCCCCTTCCAGGTGCCACCAGTGGACGTGAGGGGTTTTCAGGGCTAGGTTTAACTGAACAGGGCTCACTGGGATAGCAGGTCCCTCTTCGTGGTGAATCGGCTGCAGAAGCAACACCGCCTGGCCACGCTGGGCTGTGCGAAGGGCTCCGAGCCCCATCCGGGGTCTACACTGCAGCGGTGAGGGGCGGGAGGGGCTCCCAGGCCTGTGGTGCCACGGACGCACCAGCAGACCTGATCCCCGGCCGGGAAGGTCTCCCCAGACCTCAGTGGTCGCAGCACGGGGAACCCGTGGTGCCTGGCCGTGTGGCGGGTGTGGTGAGAGCACAGCTAATTGGGATGGGGCAGGGCGTCCCGGGGCAGTAGCACCCGCTGTGAGGCGCGGCGCAGGCTGAGGGCCACACAGGGCTCTGGGCACACACAGCCCTGGGTCGAGAGGGAGCCCCACCAGCGTACGACCGCGGGGGCTCCGTGTCCTCAGCACTCAGGTTGTCCTGGCCGAGCACCGAGTGAGGACTTGACCCCACTGATTTCCTTTAAAGCTGGCAACTCCCCTGAGGGCAGTGCCTGTGTCCCCTCTAAAGAAAGAGGTTCTCAGTTTAGCTCACGCTGGGATGCAAAGCCCGAGTTGGCCCAGGTGGGAGGGTGGGTGGCAGTGAGCAGGGGGCAGCCGGCAGGGCAGCATCTTCAGGGCACCCAGGAGGAGTGGCAGGAGCAGGGTTCTTCAGGGGCTCTGAGTGCAGGGAGGCCTTCGGGGGGCCAGGGAGGAGCCGTGAGCGGTGGTGCTTGGAAGGCGGTCAGGGCCAGGAACCCGGGAAGGGAGGCAGACCGTGGCCCCACCGTGCACCTGCCCTTGCTCAGCTTCTCCCCCGAAGGCCTTTGCTAACCTTCCACTGAACATTCTCCCTTCCAGAGACCATCCCAAATGTCACTTTTGGCTCGGAAATCAGCTATATCGTGTCACCGGGCCAGTCGCTTTCCCTCCAGAGCAAGAGCAGGAGGCGCGCTCCAGGAAGCCGGCAGGGCTCGAGAGCTGCAGGCCAGGGGGACAATGTTCTGTGTCTGTCACTGCCCGACATGCCGTAAGTCCCCAGTCCCTACCCGGAACAGTCCCACCTCAGGGCTGGGGCCCCACGTGACGTGTGCACCTGTCCCCGCAGGCCCCCGCAGACTTCCCAGTGGAACGTGAGGTCTCCCTCCAGAAGCGAGGACCGCACCGCCTCCAGGAGGCCACGCCGCCAGGCCTCCAAGAAGAGGGGCAAGTGACCACCTCTTCTGGGAGTTCTCGCCTGGAGCCCTGGGGCCACCCACCTGGTCACCTCTGTGGCTGGTCAATACCTGGTTAAGAACTGTAACACACCAGGGAGACGCCTTAGGAATTTAATACAGACTTAAATATCTGAAAACACCCTGCTCATTCTAATGAGCTCTGTTCTGGCCCCAATCCAGAATGTTGTCTCTCAGAAGTCCTGCTTCTGTCAGCTGTTCTCCAGTTCCTTACGGTAAGGACGTTGCTTTCTATATCTGCTATCCTGACTGTCATATTTTTTCTATTGTTATTAAATTGCAAACTTTTTAAAGTTTATTCCAACGCACAAAGGTCAAGTATGAGTCCAGCCTCTGAGTGTTTTTAGCACAGGGTTTTTATCGGTAGTCATTTAACTGACAAAGTGTTGGAGGAGAATAAAACCAAATCTCTCCTGTTAGGGAAAAGGGACCCAAGCTTTCTTGAAGTTTCAGGTCCTCTGCCTCCTCACAGCAGCTGTCTTAGCATAGACTGCAGTCCCTGCTTAGAGAGAACCTGTTTCTTACCCAGAGCAGCAGGAGCGCTGCTTTCCGTCCAGTCCCGAGGGCCGTCCCCGCAGTGGAGGGGCCTTAGGTTCTGGGCCCACTTAACACTGGTGAGCGTGTGCCCTGTCCAAGAGGGAGCAGAGAGAAACGGGGTCGGCCCAGGGTTCATCCCGGATCTGCCGAAGCAGAACGCAGGGTTTCTGTCCATGCTGACATGGAGTGCTGATAGGTTAGAGCGTGGAGGCTGTCCTAACCCTGGCTTCCCATATGTGAGCAGTTGTGTGTGCACACGTCTGCACCGCACACTCTGCATGTGTGCGTGGCGGGGTCACAGGGCAGCCCCCGAGGGATGTCCTCGCCCCCGTCCAGCGCTTCAGACCCAGGGCACGCCCGACACAACGCAAGAAGGAGGCAAGTGGAGAGGCCCTGCTCCCACTTTTTTTGGTAAAGCTTTCATAAAGGACGTTTAACAAACACTGAGCGCAGGCGTGTTAGCACAAGTCTGCGGCACGCAGCTCAGCTGCAGCCAAGGCCGCAGCAGCAGGGGTGCCGG
Organism: Budorcas taxicolor; assembly: GCF_023091745.1. Classification (NCBI taxonomy): domain Eukaryota; kingdom Metazoa; phylum Chordata; class Mammalia; order Artiodactyla; family Bovidae; genus Budorcas; species Budorcas taxicolor. Next base: position 81,344,777 of record NC_068924.1, on the reverse strand, counting down.
CCCCCAAGCTCCAGCCACGTCCACATTGTAAAGCCTCTCAAGGCTTCTGCTCTGTCTGCAGCGACCTCCCCGACCCGCGCCACTGCCCTCTCTGTCAGGGCTGGGGCACAGGCTGGAGGCTTTAGGATCCACGAAGTCCACCTCATCACAGAGCTGCCCCCAAGGCAGAGGGCACCTCTGTCCCCACCGAGTGGAGCCGAGGGGGAAGGGCCGTCTCAGGTCTGCGCTTTCGAGTCACACACTCAGAGAAGACGCTCCCCCAGCACCACGAGGGGCTGCCCTCCGCTGCTGCCATCCTTGTGGCAGGGTGCCCACACGCTCAGGAAGGAAAGGTCAGCGTTGTCTGGGGTGCTGAATTAAAAACAAAGCATAAATGATGGCAACACTGAACGTAATGATGACCGTGTCCTTCCCTGTGAGAGCCGGTGACACAGAGGCGTGGGAGCATCCTTCTGTGAAGCCCCTGCTCCAGAGGGCTTCATGACGGGTGTGAGCACAGTGGCGCGTCTGAGGCCGGGAGCGCCCGCTTGCAAGGAACAGAGGCCTTTGCAAGGCATCCCTGGCATCCCTGACGGCCCTCGAAGCAGGCAGCATGTCAGGTGGCAAGAACTTCATCAGCGTCAGGAAACTGCCCTGGACTCGGGCCCACGCTTCACCCCCGTCAGCTGGGCCACTGCCCGACCCCCGACCGCCCCCCCACCCCCACCCCCAGCTGCCGGCCTCACAGCCCCGCAGAGCAGCCTCCCGGGAGGTGAGGCGGAGCCTGCCCTGTCTCACGGCAGAGAGGGAACGGCGGTCACTGTCTTTACGCAGATGTAAATGCAGTTGACAGATTCGATTTTAGAACTGCTTTTGCCCCTGGACCGTCTCATGAGCCACACGAGAAAGTGGAAGGCACTTAGAGGCCAGAGAGCAGGTGCTGTGCTTTCTGAGTCAGGGCCACAGAGCTCGGTACCAGGGAAGCCAGGCTGAGGGGCCACACAGAGGACCCTTCCCCTCCCAGCCCCCTTGGCGCGATCCGGGCGGACCCATGTGGCGTGTGAATGGCATGGGCAGGGCTGGTCCACCCTTACCTGCATTGGGCATCAAGTGGGCCAGGGCGGGCGAGCTGGCCTGGGCACTCGGGAGCCCGCCACTCTGAGTGGGCCTGAGAAGGCAGCTGCGACTGCAGGGCCCAGTGGGCGGGAGGGAGCCTGACACTGCGCGCTCTGTGCCGCGAGCTCTTGGTCGGGGCGGCAGCAAGGCCTGCGGACCAGAAGCCTCCGGAGCGCACACATCTCTCTCCTGGGACCCGCTGGTCCCAGGAGACATCACCTTCCCTGCTGATGACACCGAGGTCTCCAGGCTTCCTCGCCTCCTCACCTGTCCTGCCGTCGTTCACTGGCCAGCTTCCCTGGGTTCTTGCAGCTGAAGCCAAGTAGCGGAGTCGAGTGAGGCCCGACAGGCTCCAGCAGTGCCCGGGGCACACTGCTCACGCCTGGCAGGCTCAGTGCTCCATGCTCGATCGTGGCTGACGAAGGAGCCCCGTGTGTAGGCACAGCGGACGCCCCTGTGATGAGGGTCAGGACGGCCAGGACCCTCGACGGTGCCGCTAGTGTTGGGGTCATCTGGAGAAGGGGAGGGGTGAGAAGATGCTGTCCCCCACCCTCCCCAGGCCTGGAGCGGCTCTGCCCGGCGGCGGTGACACCCACCAGTGGCAGCACCCACCTGCGGGCACCGCCTGCACTGACCAGCCTCTGGGCACGTCTGGCAGCTTTCTTACTAGGAAATGGTTCCCCACAGAGACAGAACTAGGAGCCAGAGCCCCAAAGAAAACCCCTGAATCTCTAGGACTTGCCACAGAGTATTTAGTTTCAAGCGGATTAAAAGGGCAAATAGGAGGTGAGAACGTGGCCTTGCAGCCCTCAGCTGACCCTCAGGAGACCCTCAGCTGCGCTCATGCTTCAGGCTGGGCGCGGGGCTGCCCCGTGTGCAGATGAAAGTGCTGGAAACCACCCAAGGGTGTAGCAGCCTGCGCTGGCCAGCCTGGGAGCTGCTGCCGTCCTCCCTTGTCGGGCGCAGGGTTCTCGACTGTGAGCACACTGTTCCTTAAAGGTGCATGTGAATGCTGACTTCATAACTTCAGTTCCCAAGCTCCGTCTCTGGGGTCAGGAGCTCTGGGGCACAGCCCAGGAATCGTCCTGCCCCAGAGCACCTCCCCGGATCTGACAGCAGCTGGGGAGTCCCCAGGGGCCGACTGCACAAGTGGGGGTCCTTGCACCCGCCCCCATCCTGCCTCAGCCTCCACTGAGCCCTGACACCCAGAGGAGGAAGCACCCCAACAGTGTAAATTACTGGGGCAAGCCCTAGTTTCCTCTTACTGCAAGATGGTCAGGGTGGATAAATTCCTGGAGACCTTATACAACCTTACGTTTCCATGATTCCGTCAGTTACCAAAGAAATGGAGCTCATGATTCTTCGTTAAAAGTTTCATGATGAGGAGAGAACCCTTGTCCGTCCTTCAGAGGGTCATCCCGCCAGACCTGGTGGACTCCAGTGGGCAGCCCGCATGGAGGGCACTGAGCTCCAGGGCACCAGCAGGCGTCACCGGCCTGGGGCAAGGCTTGGTGGACACGCTCGCATGTCCTGTCCTTGCAGCGGGGCCAAGCCCGTGGCTTCGGGGGCAGGGCAGCAGTTCTGGCCCGAGTCCTCCTCGTGGACAGCACTGAACTCCGGCTGGGGCTTGGGGGCAACAGGGACCCAGTCGCAGGGCTCTGGTGCCGCCCCTCCTCCCCAGGGGCTGTCCCCAAGCGCCTGTGGTTCAGTCCTGCCCACGACCCACTGGGGCCCCAAGGGCACCACCAGCGCCTTGGCATCCCGGCACCCAGACGGAGCGCCCCCCAGACTCTCCCGTGCACAGAGTGAGGGGCCCCGATGTGAGGTCTGAGGCTCCTGCCTCACGAAGGTCGCTGTCTGCCCACGGGCGCTCCGTCCGCAGCACGGACGCCCGCACCCGCCCTCTTCCCAGGGCTTTCACCAGAGGGCCAGCCTCAGTTTCCCACGAGGGTGAAAAGGCTGGGACGAAACGTCACGTTAAAAAACTAAGATCGTGGCAAGTAGAAGAGGAACACGTGGAAGACCTGGCAGGCTTCTCGGGCCCTAAAATCGCGTGGTCGGTGACTGCGGACAACGGAATGAAAGACGCTTGCTCCATGGAAGGCGAGCTACACAAACCTAGACAGCTTATCAAAAAGCAGAGACGCTGTGTTGCCCACAAAGGTCTGTATAGTCAAAGCTATGGCTTCCCAGTAGTCACAGACAGGAGAGTCAGACCATAAAGAAAGCTGAGTGGCAAAGAGTCGACTCTCAGACTGTGCTGCTGGAGAAGCTCTTGAGAGTCCCTTGGGCTGCACAGAGGTCAAACCAGCTCACCCTAAAGGAAGTCGACACTGAACAGTCACCATACTTTGAAGAGCTGACTCATTGGGAAAGACCCTGATGCTGGAAACAATTGAAGGCGAAAGGAGAAGGGGGCGGCAGAGGAGGAGACAGCATCACCAACGGAGCGGACACGAGTCTGAGCAAACTCCAGGAGGCTGGGGCCCGAGGAGCCCGGCGGGCTGTAGTCCACGGGGTCGCAAAGGGCCGGGCCCAGTGACTGAACCGCGGACTTTCACAAGAAGTGGACACCTTTTGTGCTTCAAAGGACACAGGCGAGCGAGAGGACAGTTCATTGACCGGAAGAAGATCATACATCTCTGACAGAGGTCTAGGACACAAAATGTAAGAAAACTTGCAATTCAGTGAACTGACAAATAAAATGGACAAAGAATTTGAATAGACCTTTCTCTGAAAAGATACACCATTAGCCAATTGAGGCCAGGAGAAGGGGATGACAGAGGATGAGATGGTTGGATGGCATCACCGACTCAATGGACATGGGTTTGGATGGACTCCAGGAGTTGGTGATGGACAGGGAGGCCTGGCGTGCTGCGGTTCATGGGGTCGCAAAGAGTCGGACACGACTGAGCGACTGACCTGAACTGAACATGAAAGATGCTCAACAACATTAGTTGTCAGAGAAATACAAATCAAAAACCACAGTGAGAATCCACTCCACATCCCTGAGGAAGACTGGAATGAAATGATGGATAATCACAAGTGTTAGTGACGATTTGGAAGCACACGGCCAAGAGAGAGTAGAATTGCACAGCCACCGTGGGAGACAGTTTGGCGGTTCCTTAAAAAGCTATACCTGTGATAGCATCAGTTCAGTGGGCGTACTCCTTTCCCAATTTGGAACCCATCTCTTGTTCCAAGTCTGGTTCTAAGTGTTTCTTCTTAACCTGTATGCAGAGTTCTCAGGAGACAGGTCAGGTGGTCTGGTATTCCTATCTCTTTAAGAATTTTCCACAGTTTCTTGCGATCCACACAGTCAAAGGCTTTAGTGTAGTCAGTGAGGCAGAAGTAGATATTTCTATGGAACTCTCTTGCTTTTCTGATGATCCAGTGGATGTTGGCAATTTGCTCTCTGGTTCCTCTGCTTTTTCTAAATATAGATTGAACATCTGGGAGTTCTCACTCCAGATACTATTGGAGTCTAGGAGCTAATTGTCTACGTGGAGTTTTACTCCGTGATAAACTGAAAAGCAGTTAATGATTGTACTGGGTCTGAACGTTTTATGACCCTCCAGACCAGGGAGGCATTCTTCTGAATGCCTGGAAATTGGTACAAACGCAGCTTTAGGCTAGTGGAGCCAAAAACGTTTATGTGAGAGAATTAAAACGGAAACGAGAGAAAAGAACCGAGGCTCTGACTTCTACAGTGACTGTCTTAACAGTCTCACCAGGGCAGCGTAGGGGTAAGCGAGACCCTCACAGTGCTTTGTCTGCCTCGGGGGAGTTGGCCCTAATGGCCCGGGAGCGAGGAGAAGGAAGACAGAGCTGGAAACCTGGTGCAAAGGCCCGGGAGGCCTGCAGCCTCTACTGGACCGAGGTGCAGAGGCCGCTCAGGCCAGCTTGAGTTCCTGATTGCACACTACGAGACTGTCTCAGATCTTGTCTTTCTCAAGATGCCTGCTGTGTTAATCACCTCCTCCTGAGTGTCCGGGCTGACGCTGACGTGGCCCAGATCTCCTGTGTGCACCCAGGCCCTTCCCTTCTGGGCTGTAACAGTCAGCAGGCAGCGCTCACGCCTGCCATCGACCCAGTGTTCCAAGGTCCATGCTTCCCTGACCCCAGTTGTACCCCTTCTGGGTCTGGCCTTGGGGGTTGTAACAAGGAGATTTTTTCTTAATACGTGCTGTTTGTCCAGGTGCTATTTCTGTGGGATTTCTCAAGGCTGTGAAAGTACATTATTAGGAATTCCCACTGCAGGCTATGCTGTTGTTAACAGAGGATTTGATGTTAACCAGAGGGCATTGTCTCTTGCAGTCTTAACTTGATAGACACAGGGATTGAAACACGCTGTCTCCCTTAAGGCAAGCTAAGCAACTTTCCACGTGTTCCCTGAGGAGTAACCACTCGGAAACATGTATTTAGAATACATGTTTAGCACAATCGTTGACCCCACAGAGACTTCTCAAGACTGTGGGGATCTCATGGTTCTGCTTATTTTGCTGTTAACAATGAAATAATGATTTCGAGTCAGGATTTAAAATTTTATCCCATCAACATTATGCTTCCTCCCTGTCTCCATCTTCTTATTATTATGCCTACTTTGAACTTGTCCCTCTCCCTGGGGCCTTTTTCCCCCTTCTTTCTTTTTCCCGTGTGGAAATCAAGCATATTTTATATACTACCCCATAGCCAGGCAAGCCTCAGTGCAGCGATCCCTGTGAGTTGGAAGAACTTTGCTTCGTTACAACTTATTTCTGGCAAACAGAATCAGGGACGGCCGGCTCTAAGTTTTCATTCTGACCTGGTGCTTGCAGCAACCACTGTGTGTGAGCCATCAAAGCATTAATGTTGTTGCCACTTCCCAGGCTGAAGAAAGCCTTTTGTAAGGTCTGTGGCTAAACTGGTGCTGTTTGGCAGTCCACCTGGCCATGAGTGTGAGAGACACTTGGGATCATTAGGGAATCTCTGAACCCTGAGTATTCAGTAAAACACAGACTTGGGACTGTTTCCCTCTCCAGAGCAACCCACAAGGGAAAATGAATTCCTGCTCCCCACACGGATTTTCATAACATAGAACAAGAGGAATACTACTTACAAGGCTCTCTTCCTGTTGAGAGATCAGTGTGTCTCTAAGCCTTGAATCATCTGTATCATGGTTTAAGCACAAATTCTCCACAGCTCAGATTTACAACATCTAAGACACAATTTTGTTAGTTGATTCTTCGCCTTAAGGGATATGAGGTTTTGCCTCCTGGTTTGGGGAAGGTGTGTGGCAAGACCGATCTGACGGCTAACAATGTGTATCAGGCTAAGAACACTGGGAGGAGTTAACAAGCAAGAGGCCCAGCAAGCGTAAGATTCACATCGGTATTAAATATGGACGTGCTCAGTATCATCCGAGGGAATGACTTCAAGGTGGACGTTTTTATGTTTATTTTTCTCCAGATTGTTACGTTTTCTGTAATGCTATGAAAAGCCTTCATTTCCCTTTCCCCAATATTGAAGTTCAAAAAGCTAGCTCTCAGCCATAGACTAATGTGGATTTAGTTTCCTATGTAAGAATTCATGTTAGTTTTCCTCAGGGATATATATATGTGTATAGAATCCTCATCTTTCCGCTCGGCAATGCCGCTTTAACTGTGCTTTCACACGTGTTCCCTGGTCAAGGTCACTTGCCAGAGCAAGCTGGGTTTCTGAAGTCTCGTTTGGTGGGTGAAGGGTCCACTGAGGGAGGCTCAGTAGTTTTTCCCCTGTGTTCTGATCGCCTGGACCTCAGATCTGGAAATGGGGAAGCTCTGATGTCCCCGACTAGCCCCCGGGGTCACAGGAATCTTCACCAGTTGAGTCCCCCCTTTCTGGTCTCGCTGGGTTTGCTCCTGAAAGATGTCCGTTCACTTTCTCCTTCTCCCTTTGGAATCTGGTGGTGTCTTCTGAGTGTATTACTTTGAAATAGGTTTGCTGCTTTTTGCTCTGGGATCTCTGCTTGGGGAGAAGGTCCAGGCTGTGGATTACTGGGTTTTCTTGGATGAAAGAACTCTTTAACTCAAGATGACCAGATCCAAACTGAGAAAACATTCCATTCAACATTCCCCACAGAGGGTACAAACCGAGTCACCCATTTTAATGTTTTTTTACAGGATGGGGAAAAAGATACAACGAGACAAACTTTATTAAAATGGGTTTTTAGAAAGCCGCTTGCGGACGTTCTTCATTCGCCTTTAAACTTTTTCACTCTGGACCGAGGCCCTGATGGTTCTGTTCTTTAGTACGTAATAAAAGGAACTTCTTGTATCAAGGACCTGATAAGCAAAGTGTTAGTGGATTGATTGTTAATATTAATACATTTTAAAAAGTGGTCTTAATCTAAGTCATTGAATTTTTCTACTAAATAACTTCTCAAGTTCTTCCCAGTTAAATACCTTGTACAGTGATTCAGAGACACAGCACGCAGGGGACCTACAGGGAGGACTCAGTCAGGTCAAGTACATCTAACTCACTTCTGTTCTTGGCTTGCTCTTGACCAAGAACGGCAATTCTCACTTTTGGACCCTCAGAGACTCTAAGCCTCTTCCCGAGTCATCTCGTCTCTGAACAGACAGGCTCACATCTGAAAAACTGATTAGAGACGACTGTCTATGTAGGACGACAGGATTTGGGGGGTCATTCTGGAAGGGATGTGGATGGGAATTGCCTCGCCGTTGAAGGTTTCTCCCCTCAGGAACCAACACATTTTGCTTTTGATGTTTTCCTTTTCTTTTAGTTTAGAAGCCAGTGACCATGCTTTATAAACACTAAACCTCTACACCAGACACACAAGGACGTTTATTTTTTCTGGTCAAACAAATCAAATTTAAACTATTAAGAACTGGATGCTCCACTTCATGGTTACTATGCAGTAAAAGAATGTAGAACCAGTGGAAAGTGAGTGGTTACTCCACTGTAGTCAGCACAAAACTGTACTTTGTCCAGTGGCACCTGTTGTGGTGTAAGCGTAAACGACACACAAAACGTACTTTTACGTTCAGAATTTTCTGGATGACCCTCCCTTGTTCCTCGCATTCCATGGTCTATTGATTCTCTCCTTCCCATAAACCAGCTCTCCACAAGAGGGTCAAGACTTAGGGACCCAGGGACTGAAATTAGCTTGCAAACTTTGGCACGGAGCAATGAATACAGACAACAGTATTACATCCTAATCGTCAAACTTAGGAAGAGACTAGATCTTAACTACGCCAGTCACAAAGAGAGACGGTAATTACGGGGCTGGATAGAGGCGCTAACAGTCACTATAATGGCGATCATATGACCATGCACAAATGTTTCAAACCCGCACGTTGTTCGGTATGATCTTACACAAGGCTGTGTGGTAAAACGGTTTCACTTGAAGAAAAATGGAGCACCTCCATCACCCGTTTGATTGCACGGGTGACGGAGCTTAAAATAGAGGATTCCTGTGTTACTGTCTCCAACATCTCTCACTTCCATCTTCCTCTTCTCCACGCCCCGATTCCAGCTTCAGCCGGCGTCACTCACAGCCTGAGGACCTGGGACCCAGCCCGGCAGCCACTGCTGGGTCCATGCCTCTCACTCCTCTCCATTACTGCATTTCAGCCTCACCAAGCTCCCCGCCCTGGTTAGATTTTTCTTCTTATGAAGGTTTTCAAAGTTAAATGATTTCCGTTCTGAATTAACCTGATACACTGGGTAAATGTATGTAGGGAACTGAAATGATCAGTTGCTTGGGTAGGGACTCAGCTATTTCCTTCTTTTCCTTCCTGTTCTGAGGCTATATCTTTATTGATACAGCCCCAGATATATTTTATCTCAGCCTGTGGACTGAATTTCATTCCGAAAAATACAGAGCTTAGAGATCTTGGTCTCTTGGTCAGTTCAGTTCAGTTCAGTTGCTCAGTCGTGTCCATCTGTTTGTGACCCCATGGACTGCAGCATGCCAGGCCGCCCTGTCCATCACCAACTCCCGGAGTTTACTCAAACTCATGTCCATCGAGTCAGTGATGCCATCCAACCATCTCGTCCTCTGTCGTCCCCTTCTCCTCCCGCCTCAATCTTTCCCAGCGTCAGGGTCTTTTCAAATGAGTCCGTTCTTCTCATCAGGTGGCCAAAGTATTGGAGTTTCAGCTTCAACATCAGTCCTTCCAATGAACACCCAGGACTGACCTCCTTTAGGATGGACTGGTTGGATCTCCTTGCCGTCCAAGGGATTCTCAAGAGTCTTCTTCAACACCACAGTTCAGAAGCATCAATTCTTTCACACTCAGCCTTCTCTATAGTCCAACTCTCACATCCACACATGACCACTGGAAAAACCATGGCTTTGACTAGACGGACTTTCGTTGGCAAAGTGACGTCTCTGCTTTTCAATATGCTGTTTAGGTTGGTCATAACTTTCCTTGCAAGGAGCAAGCATCTTTTAATTTCATGGCTGCAGTCACCATCTGCAGGGATTTTGAAGCCCCCCAAACAATAAAGTCTGACACTGTTTCCATTTTTTCTCCATCTATTTGCCATGAAGTGATCGGACTGGATGCCATGATCTTAGTTTTCTGAATGTTGAGTTTTAAACCAGCTTCTTTCACTCTCTTCTTTCACTTTCATCAAGAGGCTCTTTAGTTCTTCTTCGCTTTCTGCCATAAGGGTGGTGTCATCTGCATATCTGAGGTTATTGATATTTCTCCTGGCAATCTTGATTCCAGCTTGTGCTTTATCCAGCCTGGCGTTTCGGATGATGAGCTCTGCATATAAGATAAATAAGCAGAGTGACAATATACAGCCTTGACGTCCTCCTTTCCCGATCTGGAGCCAGTCAGCTGTTCCATGTCCAGGTCTCTTGGTAGCTGATGCCTTTAAAGTGTTACCTAAATCTTTAGCCTCACTAGTGACAGGTGTCCAGCCATATGCTAAATATCCTTCCGAGAGGCTTTCCTTTGTTTAGGGTTATTTTGAAATGCATCATGCAAATCCCAGCTGTCCCGAGAGCAGAGCTTTGTGAATGTTGACTAGCCAGGGCTTACGGCTGTCCCAGCTGCCAGTCCACAGCTCTGACCTGAGGCCGTCTTGCTCCACCCTCAGGTAATTTGAGTTCGTCGTTTCCACTCCTTCTCTCCTACCGAAGGCTGACACACTTTCAGTGAGTTGTGAATGGGTCTGAATGCCAAGGCCGCTGTTGGCCGACCCCCAGGAGATACTGGAGCAGACAGGTGAATAATCTGGTCTCACTATTTTCCCAGGACCTGCTGTGTTTGATATAGGGACCTGTCACTACCAACTTCTCCCCTCGTATCTTCCTTCTGCCCCGAGGTGCCTGCCTCCCAGGGATCTAAACTTTACTTGATAATTAGAGACCACACAGCCCGTGGATCACTCTCCCTAGGATTATACTTCAAATAAAACAGACTCCAGGCAGAAAAGGATGCATCTCCTACTCTACTTTCTCATGAAGATACAGACACATACACCTCTATCCTAAAATTTTATCTGAAGAGAACTGTTTATCTTCATTGCTCGATAGACATGGAATCCAGAAAGCTGCAGCTCTTATTCACTATTCAGAGACAACACAAAGTCAAACAATTCCTGCTGCAACCTTAATCCCCTTGATAGGTCCATAACAGAAGCCAGTGCTTCCTAATTCACCAGATAAATGAAATACGTATTACATATCTGTGGCGATAAAATGCTTCATTCCCCCATTTGACCACTTTCCTTGCTATGATCAATTCCATGAAGGAGAATATCCACAAATACACAGAAAGATTCACTGCAGTTGTCTAAATACAAAAAAAAAAAACTCTATATTCCTCACAGACCTTTACATATGTAAAATTTTTCGCATCATCAAGGTAACACAAAATTGTAAAATGTTTACACAATAGAGAACTTTACCTATAATGTTCCACCATCTTAATAAATTATGACGGTTTTGACTTGTTTACATGATAATAATTGTAACAACAGACTTTTTGTTTTGGGTTTTTTTTTTTTTGAGTACTTACTATATGGCTAGACATTTTTGCTGTGTATTTTATATGCCTTATCATTGAGTTCACTCAACAACCTTTTGTGATTGAAGCATTAGTCTCATCTTAGAGAAAAGTGTGACTTGAAGGGGTTAAAATGGCACAGTTGGTAGTCCTGCAGGGCGGAGGGACTCAGAGCTGGCTTCCAGGCCCCTTCTCTCCTCACCCCACCCTTGCTGTGGGGTGTCTCCCACCCTAGTTCACATGGCTCCCAGAATCCCGAAGATTTCTGTATCTCATTTCTGTGTTTCCATAACATTGGTGTAGTTGTAAATGGTATATTATCCATTTTGTTCCATTTAATATCATGCCCTAAACATTATTTTCATTTATATAAAACCTTTATGATTTAGATGCTTAGTATCTATATAATGTTTATAACATTTAAGAATATATGCCAATATCAAACAGCAAAGTCCAATGTTAAACCGTAATTACTTTTGTACCAACCTAATATATAGAATGCTCAAACTACCACACAATTGCACTCATCTCACACGCTAGTAAAGTAATGCTCAAAATTCTCCAAGCCAGGCTTCAGCAATATGTGAACCGGGAACTTCCAGATGTTCAAGCTGGTTTTAGGAAAGGCAGAGGAACCAGAGATCAAATTGCCAACATCTGCTGGATCATCGAAAAAGCAAGAGAGTTCCAGAAAAACATCGATTTCTGCTTTATTGACTATGCCAGAGCCTTTGACTGTGTGGATCACAATAAACTGTGGAAAATTCTGAGAGAGATGGGAATACCAGGCCACCTGACCTGCCTCTTGAGAAATCTGTATGCAGGTCAGGAAGCAACAGTTAGAACTGGACATGGAACAACAGACTGGTTCCAAATAGGAAAAGGAGTGCGTCAAGGCTGTGTACTGTCCCCCTGCTTATTTAACTTCTATGCAGAGTACATCATGAGAAACGCTGGACTGGAAGAAACACAAGCTGGAATCAAGATTGCTGGGAGAAATATCAATCACCTCAGATATGCAGATGACACCACCCTTATAGCAGAAAGTGAAGAGGAGCTAAAAAGCCTCTTGATGAAAGTGAGAGAGGAGAGTGAAGAGGTTGGCTTAAAGCTCAACATTCAGAAAACGAAGATCATGGCATCTGGTCTGATCACTTCATGGGAAATAGATGCGGAAACAGTGGAAACAGTGTCAGACTTTGTTTTTGAAGGCTCCAAAATCACTGCAGATTGTGACTGCAGCCATGAAATTAAAAGACGCTTACTCCTTGGAAGAAAAGTTATGACCAACCTAGATAGTATATTCAAAAGCAGAGACATTACTCTGCCAACAAAGGTCCGTCTAGTCAAGGCTATGGTTTTTCCAGTGGTCACATATGAATGTGAGAATTGGACTATGAAGAAGGCTGAGCACCGAAGAAATGATGCTTTTGAATTGTGGTGTTGGAGAAGCCTCTTGAGAGTCCCTTGGACTGAAAGGAGATCCAGTCCATTCTGAAGGAGGTCAGCCCTGGGATTTCTTTGGAAGGAATGATGCTAAAGCTGAAACTCCAGTACTTTGGCCACCTCATGCGAAGAGTTGACTTATTGGAAAAGACTCTGATGCTGGGAGGGATTGGGGGCAGGAGGAAAAAGGGACGACTGAGGATGAGATGGTGGATGGCATCACGGACTTGATGGACGTGAGTCTGTGTGAACTCCGGGAGATGGTGATGGACAGGGAGGCCTGGCGTGCTGCGATTCATGGGGTCGCAAAGAGTCGGACACAACTGAGCGACTGAGCTGAACTGAATATATAGAAATATAATTCATTCAAGTTTGCTACACATTTTTGGCTCAGAGCACTGTTTTCATCTTTTGAGTGATTAAAATGCGTTTCCAGAAAGCCGGCTCATGGTGAGCACCACCAGACTCTTCTCCACCCTGCCCCGTCAGCAGCAGCGTTCAGGAAAACTACTCAGGCCTCTTCATTCTTTGCAGACTGGAACTAACTGGATTATACTGCATTGTATTTATCACAACTGGCGACCTTTATGAATAGGACAGGACTGGGATGAGCAGAAATCGATTTTCTGACAGGTAATAAGGATCTGCTAATCAGCGGCATAAAGTGGCCTATGCATGGTCTCTCTTAGGTCTGAAATGATACCCTAATAACTGGAATACCTTTTGGAAGACATGTAGGCATCCTTTACATGGGGCAGAGGACAGGTGTTCTCCCAAATGCTAAAGGCATTGTTTAATTGCCACGAAGCAAGAGTGCTCCACACTGATACCTGGTCGCGTGAATGATCACCACTAAGAATATTAGGTATCAATTGCTTTTTAAAAATGATTAATTTGGGTAAATGTCCCTCAATTTCACTGTCTTACCTAATAATTTCATACAATTCCTGTGTCCACTTTATTTTTTTTAGCATCATGTGTTGCTGAATGAACACTCTTTAGTTATTTTTGGTTAATTTTGCCACTAATTTTCCCAGTGAGATGACTAGGAAGTTACGATCCTTGAATCTCTTTTTTAAAATAATGTTATTGTTTCCTTAAGCCTGACTTGAGTGATGTGATCCTCCCCTCCAAATTTCAGTTAAAATATTTTTGCACATGATTTATGGAGTAAAATATTTGAAACTTGATTTATATGCTGGAATGTGGGCTTAAAAATAGTCTCAGCTATAACTATAAATATTTCAGTTAATCAAGGCTCGCCATCCATCTATATGAAAACATTGCTCTTCAAATTCCATTAAAAAACATAAAACTTACTACCATCTTTTCTAATTTTTACAACTTTCAGGCCATTACAAGCATCTTCATGTTTGAGTTGTTCCAGAATAACATATACCTGAGAATGGCCTAACAACCCATTCTTATCAATGATCCAAGATTTATTTATGAAATACTTGGAGTACGTAATCTCATTAATGCTCCAGCTCTCCAGGCTTTATCTTGTGATCACTAAGAAGCAGCATTGTTGGCTCACAGTTCCTTGGCACTTGATGCAAAAGTTTTAAAAGAGTTTAACACTCAGATAGGAAGACCAGGGGTCCCCAAGCAGCAGGAAGAATAACCTGCTAGTGGCAGACGTTCATCTTTATACCAGATTACAGGGGGCTCCTCCAACCCTGTGTTGCCATGGCAACACCAGGATAGACCTTACCTTTGAGGAGCTAATGGCTCGCTAAACGAATGCGTTTTTCTTATGGAAATGTCTTTCCTAAACTATGTTAATGAAACTATGTATTTGCTTTGGAATCTGCTTTTCCTCAAAATCTGTTCTACCTCAGTTCAGTTCAGTTCAGTTGCTCAACCTTTTCTCAAACCTTGAGCTGATAATGACTCAGCAAACCAGTATGCTTACTCATGGAAATGTTTTTCTTAAACTATGTCAATGAAACTTTGTATTTGCTTGAAAATCTGCCTTTCTTCAAGATTCAAGTCAATTGTTTTATGGCCGGATAACATGTTGTGGGAGAGGGCTCTGGTGCAACTCTTTCAGTCTTGAGGCTTTTCTTTTATCTGATTAGCAGCTTGCTAACAGATATATAACCCCTTGCGACCCCGTGGACTGTAGCCCGCTGGCTCCTCTGTCCGTGGATTTCCCAGACAAGAATACTGGATTGGGCTGCCATTTCCTTTTCCAGGGGGTCTTTCCAACCCAGGGGTCATGACCTGCTTCTCCTGCTTGGCAGGAGGATTCTTTACTGCTAAGCCACCTGGGAAGCCCATTTTCATGGACAGAGAGGGTGGGCTGTGTGTAATGACTGAATTTCATCTTCATGTTGCCTACCAGGGAGCTTATAGCGATGGTGACTCAAATTTGAAAATTCATAGGGTCCTAAAACCTACAGATTTACATTATTATTTTCTTAGTGATTTCATAAGGAACATACTTCAAACTGCATATGTTGGAATAATTTAATATGTAGGATTGAACCACCCTGAATTAATATTTTTTGTAGATAAGAAATGGTCTAGTATCAGCAATTTTCTTTCGAACTAATATATAAAACCGTACTATATATTTGTGACAATGGAAGCTAATGAACATTTCCTTAATACTTGCTCATTTTAAATTAACTTCAATTGTGTTATAATTAATTTATGGATATTTAACCTCTTTAAAACTTATGTGGAATAAGATACAATATTAAAAATAATTCATTTATAATTTATTACATCTTATATCATGTATACATGCATCTTTAGTCAACATTTACTATGAAAACAGATTTAGTATAAAAATATGTCGCTGAGTGCCAGTGGAGAAAAAAGAACTGTTTTCATCAAGAAGTTGCTGCATCTCTTTGCCTGGACAGACTCGGAAAGTCACTCGGCAGACCTTTTCTGACTCTTTCTTGAACACTCAGGGGCTTCCCTGGTGGCTCAGTGGGTAAAGAATCCGCCTGCAGTGCAGGAGACCGTGGTTCGGTTCCTGGGTCGGGAAGATCTGCTGGAGAAGGGACAGGCTACCCTCTCCAGTATTCTTGAGCTTCCCTGGTGGCTCAGTGGGTAAAGAATCCACCCGCAATGTGGGAGACCTGGGTTTGATCCCTGGGTTGGGAAGATCCCCTGGAGAAGGGAGAGGCTTCCCCACTCCAGTGTTCTGGCCTGCAGAATTCCATGGACTCGCAAAGAGTCAGACATGACTGAGCGACTTTCACTTAGAAGAGCAGGTACTGAGAGCCTCAACAAAGATGCTCCTTTTGGTGAACAGAACTGGTTTCGACAGAGCTGGTTGGTGGGGATCATGTGGGCAAATTTTCACAGAGAAGCCTCCTGGGAGGAGACAAGCTGAGACCCTGTAATTTCCAAATTGGTATACTGCCAAGAAGAGGCTGCGGTGACAAGCTCCTAGTCTTAGAACCTGCTGTGTCTGATACGCGAGCCCTGAACAACATGTTCGTGCAACTTCAGACCTCCGGCATCTGGGAATGAACCTGTTACGCACAAATGGTGATGCTAGCATCTAAGAATTGGCTCACTGGAAAAGACCCTGATGCTGGGAAAGACTGAAGGCGGGAGGAGAAGGGGATGACAGAGGATGAGATGGTTGGATGGCATCACTGACTCAATGCACATGAGTTTGAGCAAACCCTGGGAGTTGGTGATGGACAGGGAGGCCTGGCGTGCTGCAGCCCATGGGGTCACAAAAAGTCGGACACGCCTGAGCAACTGAACGACAGCAACATATGTGTAACATACATGTGTCATACATGTATTGACTGTTGCATCAGTTATCTCATGTGAGGCCCTTATTGAGGCCTTGCAGTTTGGGCAGCCACAGGTTTCAGGATCTGCTCAGTCATTTGGAGCCACTGTTTGCGCCCATGCGAAATGGGGATTAACAGTCTCCATCACTTCCACATCAGGGCGGCACCAAAACTCTCAGCTTATTTTCAAATTTAAAGTCGCTAATTGTTAAAGAAAAATATATATATAGATAACATGCACTTACTTCTTGCCAAAAAATCATTCCTCTTTTAAATAAAAACAGTGTAATTTCAAATCCGATTAGAATTAGACCAAGCGCTGCAAGGAGAAAACTGTTCATGTTCATCCTTATGGCATACTTCAACTGGAACAGACATGAAATGTCAGCTAGTCATATGTGAAAGCAACAAGCTGTGACGAAGTTATCAGTTTCCCTTCCAGGCATACATGTTAAAGTGGATGACTTGTTGTAATATCTGACGTTTCCAGAATCAAAGTTACTCTATGGGTTCCCCAACCTCCAGATTTACCCAGACCCCAATAGCCTCTCTGGTTTTTTGTTTTGGATGTTGCATATATGCACTTCATTTACTCCTTTAACAAAAAATTCTTAAATGCTGAAGCATAATAGTGATTTGGAGAAGGCAATGGCATCCCACTCCAGTACTCCTGCCTGGAAAATCCCATGGACGGAGGAGCCTGGTAGGTTGCAGTCCATGAGGTCACGAAGAGTCGGACACGACTGAGCGACTTCACTTTGACTTTTCACTTTCATGTATTGGAGAAGGAAATGGCAACCCACTTCAGTATTCTTGCCTAGAGAATCCCAGGGATGGGGGAGCCTGGTGGGCTGCCGTCTATGGGGTCGCACAGAGTCGGACACGACTGAAGCGACTTAGCAGCAGTAGCAGCGCAATAGTGATTGATACTTTAATATCTGCCCAGACAATGCAGAGACCTTAGACCACCTCACTCTATCTCTATTTCAGCCTTCATACTATTGTCGAGTATTTTGGTCTCTTCATATATTTTGAAAATTGCAAAGTATCATCTCTATTATCTCATGGAGTCGATATTCATTTATATTTAACTACATATCTACCAGTTCCTTCGATTTTTCATTGCTAAGACATGGCATTCTGAAAACATTAAAGCCATAAACATAAAAAGAAATTTTAGGAGCCCTGTAACAGTTTCCAATGGCAGCGCGGCGAATGTGCCCTTAAAGAGCATACGCTGGGTGTGCAGCTCTTTTCGTGCACGTACAGGTGAAAGTCACGCGTAATTCAGCGTGTGCCGACTGCTCCCTTTTGGCTTCCTCACCCAGCACTGCCGGACCCATGCTCGCTGCCGCTCTTCACCTGAGCTTTCGCCTCTTCACTGCTCCACAGCAGAGCGGTATTTATATGCCACAGTTTAGTAAGTCATAAGCATGCTTCCCTCAGGGAAGGAAGGAGGACAAGTTCAGTTCAGTCGCTCAGTCGTGTCGGGCTCTTTGTGACCCCATGGACGGCAGCACGCCAGGCTTCCCTGTCCATCGCCAACTCCTGGAGTCTACTCAAGCTCATCTCCATTGAGTCGGTGATGCCATCCAACCATCTCATCTTCTGTCATCCCCTTCTCCTCCCGCCTTCAGTCTTTGCCAGCATCATGGTCTTTTCTAATCAGTCAGTTCTTCGCATCAGGTGACCAAAGTATTGGAGCTTCAGCATCAGTCCTTCCAATGAATATTCAGGACTGATTTCCTTTAGGATGGACTGGTTGGATCTCCTTGCAGTCCAAGGGACTCTCAAGAGTCTTCTCCAACAACACAGTTCAAAAGCATCAATTCTTTGGCGCTCAGCTTCTTTATGGTCCAACTCTCACATCCATAGATGACTACTGAAAAAACCATGGCCTTAACTAGATGGACCTTTGTCAGCAAAGTAATGTCTCTCCTGTTTAATGTGCTGTCTAGGTTGGTCATAGCTTTTCTTCCAAGGAGCAAGCGTCTTTTAATTTCATGGCTGCAGTCACCATCTGCACTGATTTTGGAGCCCCCAAAAATAAAGTCTGTCACTGTTTGCACTGTTTCCCCATCTATTTGACATGAAGTGATGGGTATGGATGCCACAACCTTAGCTTTCTGAATGTTGAGTTTTAAGCCAGCTTTTTCACTCTCCTCTTTCACTTGTATCAAGAGGCTCTTTAGTTCTTCTTTGCTTTTTGCAATGAGAGTGGTGTCATCTGCATCTCTGAGGTTATTGATATTTTTCCTGGAAATCTTAATTCCAGCTTGTGCTTCATCCATTCTGGCATTTCGCATGACGTATTCTGCATATAAGTTATATAAGCAGGGTGAGGATAGACAGCCTTGACATCCTCCTTTCCCAGTTTCCTTTTGCTTTGGCTCAGCCTCTTCCTTCTTTCTGGAGCTGTTTCTCCACTCTTCTCCAGCAGCATATTTGGCTCCTACCAACCTGGGGGGTTCGTCTTTCAGTGTCACATCTTTTTGCCTTTTCACACTGTTCGTGGGGTTCTCAAGGGAAAACAACTGAAGTGGCTGCCGTTCCCTTCTCCAGTGGCCACAGTTTTTCAAAACTCTCCATTATGACCCTTCTGTCTTGGGTAGCCCTACATGGCATGGCTCATAATTTCGCTGAGAGACAAAGCTGTGATCCAAGTGATCAGTTTGATTAGATTTGAAGACTGGCAGCACTTAATTGTGGCAGCTTCACAGGACTGGGGAAAATAAAGACTTCACTGTAAAGAATCTCACATGCACCAGGATCCATGGCAAAAGCAAGAATTTGCTAGGAGCCTAGGCCAGGCCTCTCTCTGGTCTTGCAGTCTCTTGGAGAGGCAGGGGCGGCTGCAGCTCGTTCTGATGACATAGACACTGGTGTCTCACATACCAGGGAACACCCAGCTGTGCAAATGCTGCTGCCCTGCTGGCTCATTGGTGCCAAGAACAGCCCGTAGGCGCCAGCGCTGAGATGCCTAAGGCCAAGCAACAAGCAGAGTCAGGACACAGTCATACCCATCACCAGAAGGGCTGCCTAAAGACGGAAAAGCCCACAGGTCAGTTCAGTTCAGTGGCTCAGTCGTGCCCAGCTCTTGATATGTCTCCTGGCAATCTTGATTCCAGCTGGTGCTTCATCCAGCCCAGCGTTTCTCATGATGTATTCTGCATAGAAGTTAAATAGGCAGGGAGGCAATATACAGCCTTGACGTACTCCTTTCCCTATTTGTAACCAGTCTGTTGTTCCATGTTCAGTTCTAACTGTTGCTTCCTGACCCGCATACAGATTTCTCAGGAGGCAGGTCAGGTGGTCTGGTAATCCCATCTCTTTAAGGATTTTCCACAGTTTGCTGTGATCCACACAGTCAAAGGCTTTAGTGTAGTCAATGAAGGAGAAGATGATGTTTTTCTGGAACTCTCTTGCTTTCTCTATGATCCGATGAATGTGGGCAATTTGATCTCTGATTCCTCTGACTTCTAAAACCAGCTTGAGCATCTGGAAGTTCTGGGTTCACTGACTGCTGAAGCCTAGCTTGAAGGATTTTGAGCATAATCTTGCTAGCATATGAAATGTGTTCAACTGTACGGTAGTTTGAACATTCTTTGGCGTTTCCCTTCTTTGGGATTGGAATGAAAACTGACTTTCTCCAGTCATGGGACCACTGCTAAGTTTTGCAAACTTGCTGACAAATTGAGTGCAGCACTTTAACAGTAACATGTTTTAGGATTTGAAACAGCTCAGCTGGAATTCCATCACCTCCACTGGCTTTGTTCGTAGTGATGCTTTCTAAGGCCCACTCGACTTCGGGATGTCCGGCTCTAGGTGAGTGACTACACCATCAGCATTATCTGGTTCATTAAGATCGTTTTTGTACAGTTCTTCTGTATGTTCTGGCCACCTCTTCTTAATCTCTTCTGCTTCTGTTAGGTCCATACCATTTCTGTCCTTTATCATGCCCATCCTTGCATGAAATCTTGATATGTCCAATTTTCTTGAAGAGATATCTGATCTTTCCCATTCTATTGTTTTCTTCTATTTCTTTGCATTGTTCATGTACGAAGGCCTTTTTAGCTCTCTGTGAATCTCTGGAACTCCGCATTCAGTTGGGGATATCGTTACCTTTCTCCCTTGCCTTTCACTCTTTCCTCAGCTACTTGTAAAGCCTCCTCAGACAATGGCTTTGCCTGCTTGTATTTCTTTTTCTTTGGGATGGTTTTCAACATTGTCTCTTGTGCAGTGTTACAAATCGTGGTCCATAGTTCTTCAGGCACTCCGTCTATCAGGTCTAACTCCTTAAACCCATTTGTCACCACCACCGTATATTCACAGCAGTAGTGGCAGTCACCACATCACGCAACCCCCTGGACCTTAGCCCACCAGGCTCTCTGTCCATGGGATTTCCAGGAAAGAATACTGGAGTGGGCTGCCATTCCCTTCTCCAGGGATCTTCCCGACACTGGGATTGAACCAGGGTCTCCTGCATTGCAGGCAGATTCTTTACTGTCTGAGCTACTAGGTCATACCTGAATGGTTTAGAGTTTTCCCCTGCTTTCTTCAGTTTAAGCCTGAATTTGGCAATAAGGAGTTCAGGATCTGAGCCACAGTTGGCTCCAAGTCTTGTTTTTGCTGACCATATAGAGCTTCTCCATCTTTGGCAGCAAAGACCATATCGATTTGGTTTCACTATTGACCATCCGGTGATGTCCATGTGTAGAGTCTTCTCCTGTTTTGTTGAAAGAGGGTGTTTGCTGTGACCACTGTGTTCTCTTGGCAGAACTCTGTTAGCCTTTTCCCTCCTTCATTTTGTACTCCAAGGCCAAACTTGTCTGTTTTTCCAGTTATATCTTGACTTCCTTCTTTTGCATTCCAGTCCCCTACAATGAAAAGAACAATCTTTATTGGTGCTAGCTTTAGAATGTCATGTAGGTCTTCACAGAACCAGTCAACTTCAGCTTCTTCTGCATTAGTGGTTGGGCATTGACTTGGATTACTGTGACACTGAAAGGTTTGCCTTGGAAAGGAACTGAGGTAATCCTGTCGTTTCTGAGGCTGCACCCAAGCAAGTACTGCATTTCAGACTCTTTTGTTGACCGCGAGGGTTACTCCGTTTCTTTGAAGGGAATCTTGCCCACAGTGGTAGATACAAATGGTCATCTGAGTTAGATTCACCCTTTCCGGCCCATTTCAGTTCCAATGATTGCTAAGGTGTAGCTGCTCCCTCTTGCCACATGCTTGACCCCGACCAACTGACTCTGATTCATGGGCCTCACGTTCCAGGCTCCTGCGCAGCAGTGTTTACACCGCTGGACTCGACTTTCGCCACCACACATATCCACAACTGAGCGTATTTCTGCTTTGTCCCAACTGCCTCATTCTTCCCGGAGCTATTAGTAATTGCCCTCTGCTCTTCCGCAACAGCGCATTTAACACCTCCTGATACGGGGGATTCATATTCTGGTGTCGTATCTTTTTGCCTTTTCATACTGTTCAGGGGGTTCTTACAGCAAGGACGCTGGAGTGGTTCATCATTCCCTCCTCTGGTGGACGGCGTTTTCTCAGCACTCTCCACTGTGATCTGCCTGTCCTGGGTGGCCCCACACGGCACGGCTCGTAGCTTCATTGAGTACACAAGCCCCTTCGCCATGACAAGGCTGTGATCCATGAAGAGGAAATCAACTCTACCTCAATTTAAAAACCAAATAAAATGGGTAATAATATTACCCGCTCGGATAGCGTGTGTGAGAGAGATAATGTGCAAAAACTCGTCCTGAGGCATTGAACGCATAGAAACTGTTAGATAAATCTTAACTTGATTTGCTGTTACTATGCTATTCACACATGTGTCTCCTTCCACTGCTTCATATGCCCGTGTACACACGTCTTCCGTCGTAGCTGACATGTCAACTTGAAAGGATGGCTGCTGCTGCTGAGTTGCTTCACTCGTGTCCGACTCTGTGCGGCCCCACAGACGGCAGCCCACCAGGCTCCCCTGTCCCTGGGATTCTCCAGGCAAGAACACTGGAGTGGGTTGCCATTGCCTTCTCCAAGGATGACATACCTTATTTAAAATTTCACATCTGATTTTCTGGTTTGTTTCATGCATTCTACATTTTAATATTTTGTGAAATTAGCAAAGAATTCTGTTGAATTACATCTATTAAAAATAATTGTAAATATTATAAGACAATATTTTGCATTTTAGTATTTTGGGTCGATATCTACTGTTTAAGATGCAGTGTTATCTCCTCTTTATGATACTCTTGCTTTTTTTTTTTTTTTTTGATACTCTTGCTTTTGAAAAATTAAATTAAAAAAAATTCCTTCCATTGTTTTGACTCACCAAATTTGGGGAATGCCTCCTCTCTGTTTCTATTGTTAAAACTCCTGATATGATAAACTGAGGATGAAAAGAGGCACACATAAGTATTTTTTCATTATCATCCAAGGAATTCTTCTCACAACTTCAACAACAACCCCTTTTTAGAAAAATTAATAAGTTTAATGAGAAGTCAGTGAAATATAACATCATATCAACTTCATTAATTGCTAAATTTAGAATCTATAACCATTTTATTATATTTGAAAATAGTTTATAAGTTTTTATTTTCACTTAGTGAGGCTGTCCTCATTTCAAACACCAGCTACAAGCTCAGGGAATTCAGACATCCTGTACTTACAACCAAGTGGCTACAAATATCTTGTTCAGTTGCTAAGTCACGTCCAACTCTTTGTGATCCCATGGACTGTAGTCCTCCAGGGTCCTCTGTCCATGGGATTCTCCTGGCAAGAGTACTGGAGTGGGCTACTATTTCCTTCTCAAGGGATCTTCCCAGACCAGGGGTCAAAGCTCAGTCTCCTGCACTGGCAAGCGCTTTACCACTGAGCCTCCAGCGGAGCCCTCAGCAAATGCGTAAGTTCTCATTGCATCCCAGACTTGGTGACTCATTCATAGAGCTCAGGAAGGCAGGGTACTTATGATTATACTTTTATCACAAAGGATACAAATCCGGACCAGCCAAATGAAGAGGGGCATCAGATGACCTCTGGGGTGGTCCTAGGCATGAAACTTCTGTGTCCTCAGCAGGCAACACCCTTGTGGCACATCAATGTATGTCATCAACCAGGAAAGTCACCTGTTCAGAGTTTCATTATGGGGTTTCATTATCTACACAAGGTTTGTCTTTCTGGCATGGCCAGCCCCCGAAAACTCAGGTATCATATGAGAGGCCCACCATGAATAACAAAGATATTCTGATCACTTGGGGAATTCCAAGGAATTTAGAGGCTATCTCCAGAAACCAGGGAGTCACGTTCTTTATTATATATCAGAAAGCCACATATGTCTTACTCACTGAAATAAGTTAGGGCTTTCTTCCTTGTATCACAATTATTTTTCTGGGTTCCCCAAAAGAGTAATCCAACTTTTAATACCTTTTTAAGTTCTCTCTCTTGAGCAATTTGAACTAATTTCTTTTCTTTTTTGAAGTTTCTTCAAAGGGTAACAGAAGTTTGAGAGGAATTTGCATGAAATACCAAAATTCCTATTGTAGTTCTATAATGGCCCCTGGAAAAATTATTTAGTATTAATAACATTTCCCAAGGTTTTCTTTTACAGAGATGGAGAAAACCGTTACTGGAAACTCAAACAGGAGCTCGGCAGTTTAGTCTTTGAAAAATAAGAATCACACATTGACTTGCAAAGGAACGTATCCTGAATATTTCATTATTTTCTGAAATTAGTTAAAGACACTTGTTTTTGGTGCATCAAAATAGATAGCTACCAGGAGTTTGCTGTATGGCTCAGGAAACTCAAACAGGGGCTCTGTATCAATCTAGAGGGGTGGGATGGGGCGGGAGATGGGAAGGGGGTTCAGAAGGGAGGGGATATATGTGTACCCATGGCTGATTCATGTTGAAGTTTGACAGAAAACAGTAAAATTCTGTAAAGCAATTATCCTCCAGTAAAAAACTGATGTTTTTTCCATTGGTAAAAACTGCATGTATGACGTTAAAAAAAAAAAAGACTGTCCACAGTGCAGGAGCCTTCCCCAGATACATGGGGCCTCTGCATATTAGGGTTTCATGTCATATTAAAGTATAAAGAAAATAGAAAGGTATGATATGATAGAGGGTACCATGTGGGGGAATTTTAAGAGGGTTTTCAAAAAGGTCTCTCAGAGAAGGTGCCGTGGAGGCCGCGATCTGCGTGATGAGCGTTTACCCGGTGCGCGAGCCTCTGGGAGAGGAGCCCGCCGCTGCAGCTGAAGGCAGCGCTGGGCGAGTGTCCGGAGGCGCCGGCAGAAGGCTCTCGGCAGGGCGGTGCCGCGCCACCTTTCTCTGCCGACCAGGCGGACACGGTCACCGCTCGGCTCCGCTCCCCTCCGGGGTCCGCCAGGCACTGCACCTTCGGATGCCCATGGAGTTCCGTCTCGACACAATTCTCACAGGAGAAGTTTCAGTTCTCTGCAAGACTGCGAAAGGCACCTGGAACAAATCTTTCCTCAAAAAGATGAAAAGGTTTTGGGAAGATGGAATCCTGAAGTTGCTTAAAAAATGGCAGAAGGTAGTGGAAGAAGACGGTGAAGACATTACTCAATGAAGTTCTTGGTGAAAGTGAAAACTGTGTCTTTTATTTTTACTTAAAAACATGAAGGAACTTTTTGGCCGGCCCAGTACCTCCTTTCGTACAGAGCTGATCTCTCCAACCGGCTCCTCTCAGCTCGTCGTCTCACGTAGGCCCGGCCTCCTCTCCACCGGTCCTCTCTTAGCTCGGTTTGCCCTGACCGCACCGGCCTCCCCGGTGTCCAGTGAGCCCTGCAGGGCGGCTGCCGGTCCAGGCCCTGCTCCCCTCGCACGCTCTGCCCATGGATAATCCCTGGGGCTCACGGCGTCCACTCCTCCTCCAGGTCTTTGCTCAAATGTCTCTTCTCAACGAAGCTTCAATCTGCTGTAAAAAACTGCAACCCGCACTCACCTCATGGCTCCTTACCTTCCCCTACATTTTATCCACCCCCAATCCTCCTGATCTAAGGTGCATAAGGACCGAGGCACTTGGAACAGAGACTGGCCCACATCAGGTGTTTGGCAGATATCTGCCAAGCCAGTGAACTGAAACTGTTTTCGTGAGATAGGGAGACACTACTGAGAAACTTAGGGGAGGCCAAGAAGACGGACTACCTTACTCTGCTGTAAGACGATCCGCTAGCAGTGCACGAGGCGTGGGTTCGATCCTTGGGTTGGGAAGATCCCCTGGAGAAGGAAATGGCAAACCACTCCAGGATTTTGTCCTGGGAGGACAGAGGAGCCCAGCGGGCTATAGCCCAAGGGGTCGCAAAGAGTTGGACATCACTTAGTGAGTAAGCAACAACAAGGCAACACAAATTCTTCAGTGATCCCTGTGGAATCCTTCCGAATTTCTCTAATGCCAGTAACACACTGCTTTCTCGTCTTTGCTCTTTTGATGAACTACTTTTAAAAGTCCCTTCTGTCGCCTGAACAGCTAAACTCTGGCTGTTAGCGTGCCTATTTCATCCACAAACATGAGCCTTGTAGGGAGGCCCAGCCGTCGCCAGCCATTTCCTTCTTGACTAACATGCTCTTTAAGAAACTTACCATTCCTTGGGCTCAACATTCACTTAATTAAATAGAATATTTGTATGCAAGAATTTTATATATAAATGTATCACTTAAAAACGACTTCAACAGACACAAGAACGAACCGACAGCAGGGACTGTGTGTCTCCACCGATGGTATCTCTCTCGTGTTGCCTGGCCTCAGAAGCAGTCACTGAGTATCTTCAAGAACTGAGTGAATGCTCACCAGTGAGATCATTTACTTACAAACAAGAATGTCCAAAATGGGTATCCTGATAGCAAAGCTACAGGCTTATACTCTGTTGAAATTTCTCCAAATTGTCTGGTATAAAAAAGTAGCCAGATACGTCCCAGAGCACCGTTGATCAGGTCAATCATTACTTGGACAGCCTACAAGAAAAGAGTATCACAATCAATTACCCAGACATAAAACGCCAAGAAAGTTACAAACTGGGTGCTTGGAAGGGCTTAGGGGGGTATAGTGGCCATGTTTCTGAATCATAGGGGTCTCCACTACTACTCTTACTTGGGCTTAGAAATTATCAAAAACTGGGGAGAATCCAAGGGCACGGAGGAAGGTGGCAGCCGTCAAAGCACTTGGAATCTCTGTCTGCAGCTCAGGGATCAATCACGAGAGTGGTTAGTGACATGGACAAGTGTGGCTGTTTTCAGGCAAATGAAGGTGTTGAGGGACTTATTCACAGCCCAGAAGGACACTGGCTGGGGGACCTTGGGCTCTGAGAGAAGGGGAGGCTCTGTGAGCCCTTCTGCCTCTTCTTCCTCTTGCCTGTTTGACGTTGCACGCACCATTCTTAGTTCCAGTTCTTTTCTCTGATACATTTCTACCATCCCCACGCCCTTCAGCCTGTTAATGGGACAATGCTTTCCTTCTGGTAGCAGTTCTGACTTTCAGCACTACGAGGTGGGGGACCCACTCAAAACCAGACCTGCTGAATCTTAAGATCCCAGCCCCAGTGATCTTAGATGCTTTCCTGAGGTGTAATGTATCATCTTACAGCCCCAGTTTCTGATCTGACTCAAGGCCCCAGTAATTGGGGTGTGATGAAGACAGACGTAGCATGCTAGGTTCTGCTGGGACAAAGGAGTATAAAGAGTGGCCTAGAAATTCATCTTCCCTGAAATAAATGTACAAGGAATATGTCAAGAACACAGAGCTGTGAGGTGATCAGTGTCCACAAAGCCCTGTGGCCCAGCTTATTTCTTGACTGTAACCCCTGACCTCATCATCTCTGAGACCCACAGTCTCACATTTACTTCAAACTCTTTATAAGCATACACGGATAGACAGACAAGAGAAAATCATAGAGGTGTGACTGCTGCAACTCACTCCATCAACTCTCTTCCACTGGCTAGCTGAGGCAGAGGATTCACTGTCTCTTTTCTAAAACAGTTGGAACTGGCAATATCACCATCATTTATCCACTCAAGTAGCATTTAGCCCTTACCCCCAACATTCTGGTTTCTTTTTTCAACACAAGGCAATGTGGTGGCATCTTCTCCAAAACGTAACGTAGGCATTAGAGCGGATGAATGAGGTCTATCTCTAGCAGGAAATGAAAACACAATAATGATTTTCTTGTGTAAGCCACTTTAAAGTCACTGAGAAATTTATTCTTGCTTTCTCTAACTTTTCACAATTAAATAACTCCCTGAAATAATAACTAAAAATCAACTTATTAATATGCTCTCTTGGACAAAGCTAAAAAGTTTTAATTATCCTGTTAGACTTTTTCCACTTTTTATCAACCTTAGAGACACTTTAAGAGTCCTTAGGTTCTTAGATGCAGACAACAGAATGTAATCTGACTGGCTTAAGCAAGATAGGCTATTAGGCACCAGTGAGCTCAGAGGGTCACTGGGAGGGTAAAACCTGCAGAACAGGGCCCAGAGCCAAAGCACCAGCCTAGGCTGAGCAGACTAATACCCCTGTTGAATCCCCCTGCAGGGCTCTGCTGCAGAGGTCGAATCTTCCCTGCTCCCTGGGCCATCATCTGTGCAAGTGGAACTGATGCCCAGCGTGGAGCAGCTTTTGTTTTTCTCTTCCAAATTAGATTTCAGGGCATGAGAAGGTGATTGGAAGAACCTCAATCAAATGCCTTCACTCTCACTACAGGGGAGGCAGTGGAATTCATTTATTTACTTTTTTGATTCAGCTTTCAGAAAGACAGCTTTCACAATTTAGCAACCAATAGAAAAGATGTTCAAAAGAGGTGGCAGCCACGAATGACTGATCTCTGACGGACGTCTCTGGGGATATATGGTCCACTCACTGCAGGCTCATCCTCCACATCTGAGGACCTATTCCCTGATCACATCTGACTGGAGGGGGCGGCGGAATCTGCCTCCAGTTGGATCCACCAGTGCCTCTTTCCCAGGAATTGTATCCTTAGGACAAAGCTAGTTTGTTCTCAACATACAATTTAATCTGGGATTGTCTCTTGATAAGAATATATAAATTCTTAGAGAGCACTGATGTGTTCTGTGGGCTGAAAGGACATCCAGAAGAATCAGAAATGAGGAAAAAGAACGAGAAAACTGAGGACTCTCAACTTCCTAATTCCAATGCTTTCCTGAAACGGAGAGGCCTTTAGGCTCTTGGGTGCTGGATAACATACACATATCCTTAAATACAGTTTCCTTTGTTTTGCTTAAGCTAACATGAGTGTTTCCTGTCACTTGCAATCAAAGTAATTTTTTAATCTGTGCTTTGTCTTTCCTATAGCTATCATCCTATGACTTTGAGAATTCACTTTTTGGTTATCCAAAATCTGATGGATCTTCATTCTCTCCCCAGTTTAGATTTTTTTCCTCAATCTTTTGTCAATAGCCAACTCTGACACCTAAGTTCTTGATTTCAAAATCTTTACTTACATTTATTTCTCTTCCAACTTACATCACCCATCAATTCTCAAGAATAAATTATCAAATAGATGTACCAAAGACATGTGAAACAGAGAAAATGGAATATATTATCGTGGGACAAGCGACACGCGTTTGAGTGCGAGTCTTGCTTATATCAGGTACTAGTGTGCACTCAGTGGCTGTTTTGTCCAACTCTTTGCGATCCCACGGATTGCAGCCTGCCAGGCTGTCCTCTGTCCATAAAATTTTCCAGGTAAGAGTGCTGGAGTGGGCTGCCATTTGAATGGTAGTGGGATCCCCTACTCAAAGGGATTGTCTCAAGCCAGGGATTGAACTCGCATCCCCGGTATTGGCAGGCAGATTCTTTACTGCTGAGCCATCCGGAAAGCCCTCATGTCAATTACTAATTGACCCAAATCCTACTCAAATATTTCCGAGAATTAGTTTTCTGATCCCACAGAGTTGGTTTGAGAGGCAAATAATAGGAACTGGCACGTACTTGAAAATCAAAATGAATTCATCATTAATTATTCTTTCCTATTTCCCTTCGACCTTTCTCCAGTTACTTGAGTGTGAGAGCCCACTCACCTGTTACAGTTTTGGACACCTTTTTTGATATCTGTGCTCTATCTTGTTAGAGACAAGTTCATTGATTATTTCATGTAATTATTTTAAATTATTCCCTTGAACTTAGTATCTGCCATCATGAATTTACCCCCAGGTTACCACAGCAGCAACCGTAGTGCGCCCCCACGTTAATCCAACTCACAAAAAGCCATCTGTAGACCATACGTCCCATACGACAGCGGCTGCTGCCATGCTTGGTACTCCACGAGGCCGGGAGACTGAGGACCCCCGCCTGCGTCTGCCCTACGCCTCCAACAAGGCGCCTCATTGCAACAGCGCAGCTTCACAACCCTCAACTGTCTGATGGTCCAAACTGGGTACACCCCCAGTTATAACTCACTGAAGAACAGGGAAATACAAAGCAATAATAACCCAGTGACTGCAGGGGAGAAACCTAAAGCCTTAAACCCAGTGTCTGGTCTATGACCACAATGAGATTTCTAAACTGGGGATCAAATGTAGAAATCACTTAAAATCAGTGGCTCCTGGTTCCCTCAGGCCTGGGGGCTCTTTCCACTGTGTGGCTCGGTAGAGCAGGATACGATCTGACCTCAGCTCTCCTCCCTGCATGGCACCCTGTCCATTCCTGACCGTGGACATTTTCACTACCAAGTATTATTACACTCACATTTTTGAGCATCTTCTTGTATACATCTTTGCTGCTGTGAGGCTTCACACAGTGTTGCAGGGTCTGGCTCTAGCAATGTATTTGTAAATTGTTTGAATTTGACAATTGCTTGGTAAATCAACCTGACAAATAAAATAAAATTCTGTCTGTTACACTGCCGGGAGCCAGCGTGAGGCATCCCGCCCGTGGCAAATGTCAAGAGGAAGGAGGCTTGACATTACGCAGAGGCGGGATCAAGCCTCAGGGGTCCCCCTGGAGATTCTTGAGCATCTGCCCCCAAAACCAGAGTCTGCCTGCCTTACTGCACTGTGCTTTCACCTACACTCTGACGTTAGGGGGGCTATCCCCCACCACCTCTCTCTGAAAAGGAGTTAACTTAGGACTCCAGTTAATAAATCTCCTGGGCGTGACAAGAGTGTTTCAGTTCAAAAACTCCTCTGATGGCTCTCTAGCCTGCCTGACAGGTTTATCCATGCCACTGTGATTGTTTACAGCCTCCCAACCGTGAGAGGCATGGGATGCTTTAAACTTTCTAAAAACAGATTCTTTTGAGAAGTTAGAAAATTATTAGTATAGTATTAGTGAGTTAGTTAGAAATTATGTTGGTGAAGTGTTTCATTGCCGCCAGGCCTCCATATCCTTAGGCACCTGGGAGCATGTTAATCGATGTAATTGGAATGTAGAAAAAGAAATATCATAGTTTTGATGTTAGCAATACTAGACTTTTGAGTTGATGAATTTTCTCTTTGTTATAGATCACTTTACTCTTCTTTCTTTCTTATAAATCATTGTGTCCTTCATATGTAAGAATGTAACTTTATCACTATCTTAAGACTAAGTAGATCTTAAGGGGAAACAAGTTTTCTGATTGACTAAACCTTTATCAATAGAAAGAAAGATGGGGCCACAAAATGTTAATCGGTCTTCAGACCAGAAGATATTGTAAACAAATGTAAGAACCTTGTAAGAACAAAGATATGCTGAGAACACTGTCTTTAGATAAGGGTCAGAGCAGCTGATGCTGTGTGACACTGTTTCTTACATTTATCTCTATGTATAACTAAAAGTATAAAAGCCGACCTGGAAAATAAAGAAACAGACCAGTTCCTGGAAAGACTGGTTTCCCCCGTGTGGTCTTTTCTTGTTCTCTTCTTTTCTGGCTGAATTCCCATCTGGAGCACAGAGGCTCGCCAAGCCTACTAATTTTGCCTGGGCTTCTAAGATCTGAACAGGGGGGCACTTTGTGTCCCCACTCCTTCGGGAGACCGGGAAGACGCCTGTGGCCTACGTAGGTGGTGCAAACTCCTTGTCTCGGAGTTTCATTGGTTCTCTGCGTAAACCAAGTCATTCAGCCTCTTTTCTCCACTAATTTTCCTACTACACTATTCTTTCCTAATCTCTTTATATCTCTAATTAAATAGTTCTTTCCTAGACACTGACTGCATCCCCGCTTCGAATTCCCTGGATCCACTGGGGCTGGACCCCAGCATTAATCCGTTACCACAAGTAGACAGATTTGTTTACACCAGTCATGTAACCGATGTTTGGGAAGATCACCCCTACAGCGTAGTTTCTCTGGCATTTATTGAATTAAGTTTGGGCGTCCCGGGAGATTACCACAAAGACAAGTACAGCCATTCTCTGGAGCAAGTGGATTCAAGAAAAAAAGAACAGGCTGACCGGGACATACGGCATGTGCTAACATACGGCATGTGCTAACATACGGCATGTGCTAACATACGGCATGTGCTAAGAGCCTGGGGCTTTGGTGTCAAACTGAGCGTCTGTGGGCAAGTCAGCCGATCTGCAATAAGCACTTTCCAGAAGAACCGCTTTTCAATTCTCTGTGGCCCACTGACATAGCTAGTGGGAAGTTGCTATATAACACAGGAAGCCCAGCCTGCTGCTCTGTGACCACCTGCAGGGGGGGGTGTGGGTGGGGTGGGATATATATGTGCACTCATAGCTGATTCCCCATCTGCAGCAGAAACAAACATTGTGAAGCAATTATTGTCCAATTAAAAAAACAAAAAAGGTCCTCCCAAACAAGGCTTATGAACTCAGCTAAGAAAGAGAGCACACAGAGAAAACTCTTAACTTGTTGTGTTTGGAAATCAACCATTCCTATCATCAAGAATATGAGTTGCTGTTCATGTATTTTTGATTGCAAAATCGAACACCTATCTCCTAAAACCACAAAAAACATGGGAGTGTGGTCCAAAGGCGGAAAGCAAGAGTCACTATTGCCACTCCTTGCCCCATGGCCCTGGGACCCCCAAGTCACTAGACTCTATTCTGTAAATTAGCCAACTTGCTTGTATCTTTGAGGATGCTGTGTGTGTAAAATGGTTGAGTTACTGAAAACATGCTTTGAAGAGGGGATACTGAAAGGAATAAACAAAAAGTAGCAAATGAATACTTGGGTTCTTCCCAACTGTGGGTGGTTTGGGAAGCCCTCTGGCCGTGGGGTTACTGGGAACATCCCGGCCCTCTCCACCCCCGACCCCCGACCTCCACCCCCCCGAGCCGTGGCAGTTTATTCCCAGCATCAGCCACCCCCCGACCAAGGTTCCCGAAACTCACACGCAGGCCCACAGCGGCGCGACGCTGCAGGCTGTGCCCGCGGGCCTCGCAGCCGGGTACCTGCGGGGCGCCGCTTCCCCATCCCCGGCCCGGCCCAGCTCTGCGGTCGCGGCCCGGCGGCGCCCGGCTGCGGGGGGCGCTGCGCGAGGGGCCCCCGCGGACTCCAGCGGGCCCCGGGCTCCAGGCCGAGGCTGGGGTGGCGGGCGGGCAGCCTCGCGGACCGGGGCCCGCGCGGGGGGCACGGGCCGCGTGCTCACCCCGTCGCCAACGGCCGGTCCCCGCGCGCCGCAACTGAGGGTGGGCTGCGCGGGGCTGCGGCGCCCCGGGAAGCCTGTCCGCAGACGGCGCGTTTGACAGGCTTCAAATAAGGTCCGCCGACGGCACCGGGGCCTCAGTTCATTCCCTTGGGGAGCGGAGATGACAGCCGCGCTGAGCCCGCGCAGGCCCGTGCGGCCAGCTCTGCAGGCGGCAGTTTACATACTCCGCCGCCTTTATGCAGTCCGGTACACGCGCACACACGTATGCACACACGCACGCACGCACACACGTATGCACACACGCACGCACACACGCACGCACGCACACACGTATGCACACACGCACGCACACACGCACGCACGCACACACGTATGTAAATGAGGGCAGTCAGGAAAGTCACTCTGCCAGAGGACTTTTGATCCAGGCCCAGAGCGGGCGAGGAGAGAATCTCGCCGGCGGGAGAAGACGCGGGGCGTCTGCGGGGGCTCAGGGAGCAGGCCGAGGCTGCAGCAGGGAGTGAGGAGGGCAGCCGGGCCACGCAGGCCTTCCTAGGACTTTGGCTTTACCTGTGAATGGGATGAGGTGCGTTGAAAGTTTTATGTTTAACATGGACCATTTCACACATGCAGGAAAAATACTGTGGATCCCAGGGAGTCATCCCTCAGCCTCAAGGATGGCACTTGGCGACCTTGTTTTATCAATCGTCCCCCTTCTTCATATTTTTCGGCACTGGGCAATACATCATTTCACCTTTAAATGGTTTAGTGTGTCTTCTGAAACACACTGTAAAGAGTTCTTGTTTCTTTTAAACAATATCAGTCAGTTCAGATCAGTCGCTCAGTCATGTACGACTCTTTGGCACCCCATGAATCGCAGCACGCCAGGCCTCCCTGTCCATCACCATCTCCCGGAGTTCACTCAGACTCACGTCCATGAAGTCGGTGATGCCATCCCACCATCTCATCCTTGGTCGTCCCCTTCTCCTCCTGCCCCCAATCCCTCCCAGCATCAGAGTCTTTTCCAATGAGTCAGCTCTTCGCATGAGGTGGCCAAAGGACTGGAGTTTCAGCTTTAGCATCATTCCTTCCAAAGAAATCCCAGGGCTGATCTCCTTCCGAATGGACTGGTTGGATCTGCTTGCAGTCCAAGGGACTCTCAAGAGTCTTCTCCAACACCACAGTTCAAAAGCATCAATTCTTCAGTGCTCAGCCTTCTTCACAGTCCAACTCTCACATCCATACATGACCACAGGAAAAACCATAGCCTTGACTAGACAGACCTTCATTATTAAACCTAATAAAACAGTAGTTTTTTTTAAAGATTACCTCCTTCCTGGTAGCCTTTAAAACCACCGCCTCAAAAGAATGGCAGCTGTGAAAACCAGCAGCCTGGCCAGTCACTGGAGGGGGGAAGACAGAGCTAAACTCCCCCGTAAGCCTTTCTGCTGGAGAACTTTCACCAGTATGGCAGCCCCTTGGAAAAGCCCTAATCACAGGGATTATTTTAACGTGGTTTGACTCAGAGCTCGTTCAGTGACAAAGCCCTAATCCAAGGTATCTGTGGAATCCAGTGGGAGGCTTTTTAAGAATACCAGCTACCAGGTTACTGAGGAAGCAATACCAATAGCAGTATTAACAAAAATGATGCTGGACAAAAAATCTACAGTGAAAATTTAGGGAATAATGTGTTCACAAGTGCCCTGTAGAGTTCTGACGTATTTCTTGAAATCAGTTAGCCTCACACACATTCAGGGTTGTGGGTGTGCCAAGGAAAGAGCTGGGAAAGCCCTAATTTCTGGCTGACTTTGAGGCTCTGTGTGAGCAGAAAGTGCAGGCTAAGGCAGAGTTTTAAACTCTCAAAATCTTGAAGGAATGAACCAGCACACTTACACATCCTTTCAGCAATGGGTGGAAAACTTGTAGGTTCAAGCCACTTAAGTACGTCTCATTCCAGCCATCAGCTGACCGGCAAGTTAATCAGGCAGGGGCGTCAGTGTTGTCACGTGAGGAAGGGTGCAGACTTTACAACTAGGCCAAAGTGACAGTGAAGTGAAGTCGCTCAGTCATGTCCAACTCTTTGCGACCCCATGGACTGTAGCCTACCAAGCTCCTCTGTTCATGGGATTTTTCAAGCAAGAATATCAGAGTCGGGTGCCATTTCCTTCTCCAGGCGGGCCACTAAACAAACAGTGACAAGAAGTATTAGAGATCTAGTGAAAACTCTCAGGATCTGACTTCCAAAGTTGCCTTATTATATTATTCAGAATGTTAAGTTTAAACAAAAAAAAAGAAAAGAGACATACAAAAAATTAGGAAAATACAGCCCATACATAGGAAAACAGGCATTAACAAAAAGTATCCCTGAGGAAGCTCAGATAACAATCCTAACAAAGACTTTAAATTAGCTATTAGGAATATATTCAAAGAGCCAAAAAAAAAAAAACCTATGAGGAATAAAAGGAAATGTGCAAGAAGTAGAGAAGAATGTCAGTAGGAGAGTAAAATTATAAAAATAGAACCAAATAGAAACTCTGGAGCTGAAAAGTACAGTGACTGCAAAATGGAAAACTCACAAGACGGGGCTCAACAGCAGGTCTGACCTGCCGGAAGGAAGAGTCAGAAACCCCGAAGCCAGGCTGAGCGAGATGATGTAGGGCAGTGCAGAGAAATGAAAAGGACGCAGAAGAACGAACAGCACCTCGGTGCTCTTAGGGGCACCCCCGGAACACCAACACAAGCACAGCAGGGAGAAGGGAGAGAGGGAGGGGCACGCGGGAGAGCTGCGAAGACGATAGCCACATTTCCCGATTTTGATGAAAACCATTAAGCCAAGAGTCTCAACAAGTTCTGAGTAGAGTAACTCAAGGAGATTCATATCCAGACACATCAGGTTCAAAATAATGAAAGTCGTCTACATCAAAGAAAGAATCTTGAAAATAGGACGAGAAAAGCAAGTTATGTGCGAGAGATCCAAAATGAGATTAAATAGCTGCTCTCAGCACAAACCGTGGGGATCAGCAGATACTGGAGTGATGTCTTCATGGTGCTGAAAGAAAGGGATATCAAAATGAATTTTATATCCAGCAAAAGTAAAAACAGCCCTTAGAAACTGGAGAAATGGCTCAGATGGTAAAGTGTCTGCCTGCAGTGTGGGAGACCCGGGTTCAATTCCTGGGTTGGGAAGATGCCCTGGAGAAGGAAATGGCAATCCACTCCAGCACTCTTGCCTGGAAAATCCCAAGGACATAGGAGCCTGATAGGCTACAGTCCGTGGGGTCACAAAGAGTCGGACATGACTGAGCAACTTCACTTCACTTCACACATATAAAAACAGATAATTTATTGTTAGCAGATCTGCCTTAGAAGAAATATTACAGAGAGCACTTTGTGCAGAAAAAAAATTCTAGACATGAAATTAACTCCATTTGAGGAAATAAAAATCATTTATAAAGGTTATTAGATAAACATAAAAGTCAGTATAAATATATTTTTGTTCATAACTTCTTCTCTCATATAATTTTAAAGATAATTTTATTAAGCAATAATTAAGAGGAGGGATAATATTCCCAGAGTAATGAAAATAAAGATAAAAATAAACAAATAAAACTTGACTACACTTAGAAGCTTTTGCACAGCAAAGGAAACCATAAACAAAATGAAAAGATAACCCACAGAATGGGAAAGAATATTTGCAAATAAAGAAACTAACAAGGGATTAACTTCCAAAATATACAAACAGCTCATGCAATTCATATATTTATATATACATCTTTAAAACCCAATCAAAAATAGGTGGAAGATCTAAATAGGGATTTCTCCAAAGAAGAGAT
This sequence comes from Budorcas taxicolor, assembly GCF_023091745.1. Taxonomy (NCBI): domain Eukaryota; kingdom Metazoa; phylum Chordata; class Mammalia; order Artiodactyla; family Bovidae; genus Budorcas; species Budorcas taxicolor. The sequence goes on along the minus strand of NC_068924.1, from coordinate 81,308,060 downwards.
TCTCCAGGCAAGAACTGGAGTGGGTTGCCATTTCCTTCTCCAATGCATGAAAGGGAAAAGTGAAAGTGAAGTCACTCAGTCGTGTCCGACTCCTAGCGACCCCATGGACTGCAGCCTACCAGGCTCCTCTGTCCATGGGATTCGTCAGGCAAGAGTACTGGAGTGGGGTGCCATTGCCTTCTCTGAAAGAAGAGATACAGGTCGTCAAAAATCACACGATGTATGTAAACGCATAACCGAGTCACTTTGCTGTGCATCTGAAACTAATACAACACTGAAAGTCAACTAAATTCCAATGTAACATTTTTTAAAAAGCTTGAATGGAGGGGGACTATCACACCTCATTCTATTGATTTTTGACCAGGTTACTTAGGCAATTCAATGGGGAAAAGGATAGGCTTTTCAAAAAATGGTGCTGGGGTAGCTGAATATTTATATGCAAAAGAATGAAGTTAGATCCCTACCTCACAACATATGAAAAGTTAACACAGAATTGGTTAAGGACATAAATGGAAGAGCTGAATTCCAAAATGCCAAAAAAATGTTACTGTTCAATAACCCTGAACTGATCAACACTAAACTCAGAAGTGACAAAAGAAAAATATAAATTGGACTTCATCAAATTAAAAACTTTTTGTGTAGCAAAGGAAACCATCAGGAAAGTGAAAAGACAACTCACATAACAGAAATAAATGTTTGCAAATCATACATCAAATAACGGAAGCTCCCCTGATGGCTCAGACAGTGAAGAATCTGCTTGCAATCTCAAAGACTGGGGTTCGATCCCTGGGTTGGGAAGATCCCCTGGAGACGGGAATGGCTACCCACTCCAGTGTTCTTGCCTGGAGAATTCTATGGACAGAGAAGCCTAGAGGGCTACAGTCCATGGGGTCACGAAAGAGCCGGGCATGACTGCGGGACTAACACACTCAGATCCAGTAAGGGGCTTGTACTGGGAATATGTAAAGAATTCTTAAATGGAACAATAAAAGCCCCCAAAAGCTAATTAAAAACTTGGTAGAGGCACATTAAAAGGTGCTCAACATCACTGATCATCAGGGAAATAAAACCTGATGATAATCAAAACCATAATGAGCTATCACTTCACACCTGTTAGAATGGCTGTTACCAAAAATGACAATGTTTTGGGCACTGTTGGTGGGAATGTAGGCTGCTGCAGCAACTGTGAAAAGCAGTATGGAGGGTCCACGTGACCCAGCGATTCTGCTCCTGAGCATAGAGCCAAAAAGCACCAGATAATTACGTGAAAAACAGCCAAGACTTGGGTTGTCCAAGTGTCCAGCGACAGATGGACGGGTTAGAGCATGTGCTACCCCAGCACCTCTCCACACAGAAAGAGTAGCCATACTCCTCAATTTAGGCTTTTATTAATGGGCAAAAGGAGATGCCGAGATGAATTTGATTAAAATGTATTTTCCCACCAGCTTCTTGAATAAAGTGCAGTTCTTCATTCGCCACTACGCCTTCCTCCTTGACTCGTCATGATGGTTCTTTAATGTGTAGGTAAAGGGTCCTCTCCTGCCCTGCACCTGAGGCAAGTTAGGTGTTAGGAAATCGACAGTTAATACACTCTAAAATGAAGAACTACAGAATCGGGGGTAGAAATTTGGAAAGAGCGCCAACTGGAATATTCTCGACATTGAGATTTTAAAAGGCTGCCATAGTCTTTGGTTTCCTTCCTTCCCTCCCTCCCTTCCTTCCCTTTTGTATCTCTAGGTTGAAAGCCAAAGGCCATGAAGTGCAGACAGACAGATTCCAAAACACAGACTGACCCTGTAAGAGCATATATTTTTCTTTTTTTAAATTATGAGTGTTCTTAATTTTAAAATATTTTTCATTATGTTTCCAATTCTTTTCCCGTTTAGGTTACTGAAGAATATTGAGCAAGTGTTCCTGTGCTACACAGTAGGTCCGTGTTGGCTATCCGTTTAAATATAGCAGTGTGTGCATGTCAATCCCGAACTCAGAGTCTATCCCTTCTACCCACACTTCCCTCCTGGGAGCCATAAATTCACTCTCTGAGTCTGTGAGTCTGTTTCTGTTTTGTAGGTCAGCTCATTTGTATCCGTTGTTTAGATCCCGTGTGTAAGTGACAGATTTTTCCTTGTCTGTCTGACTTACTCCATGTGGTATGACAATCTCTAGGTCCATCCATGTTGCTACAAATGGCATTGCTTCCTTTCGTGCGGCTGAATAATATCTCGCTGTATGTGTGGGCCACGCTCTCTTTACCCGTTTCTCTGCTGACGGGCGTTTAGGTTGCTTCCACGTCTTGGCTTTTGTACGCAGAGCTGCAATGCATGTTGGGTCGTGTGCACACTTTCACATCTCTGCGGCTGTATGCCCGAGAGTGGCAATGCTGTGCCATCCAGGAGCTCCAGGTTTCGTTTTCTAAGGAAGCTCCACATTGCTCTCTACCGCGGCTGTACCAGCTACATTCCCACCAGCAGCATCGTAGGGTTCTCCGTTCTCCACGCCCTCTCCAGCACTCATTGTAGACTTTTTGATGGTGGCCATTCTGACTGGTGTGAGGTGGCATCTCATTGTAGTTTTGATTTGCATTTCTCTAAAAATTAGTGATTTTGAACGTCTTTTCATGTGCTTCTTGGCTATCTGTACGTCTTCTTTGGAGAAATGTCTATTTAGGTCTTCTTCCCATTTTTTGACTGTGTTGTTTGTCTTTATGGTATTGAGCCATGTGAGCTGTTTGTAAATTTTGGAGACCAAGCCTTTGTCATTCACATCATTTGCAAATATTAAGAACATATATTTTTCTACTCAGACTAAATTATTATTTAGTACCGTGTTGGTTATATATCAGTTCATTTGAGTAGAAGACTATACTTCTCATATGTTCATGTTTTTTTCTCTTTTCACGAGACCCTGATCATATAGCACATTTATTTCTGAAATAATTCAGCCCAATTTAACTTCTTGACCCCCATTTCCCACCACTCACCCCCACAGAGATTATATTTTAGCCTCACTAATGTACTTACATTCCATAACGATGCTCTGTTTACCATCTTAATCTTCAGATTGCCTTGCTTAAATAATCTTTATTTTGAATCAGTCTGATAAAATTAATTAGAAGTAGAAAAGGGATCATCAGAAAAAAATTTTCCCTTGGATTTTAGTTTCTCTTGATGCTCAAGGGCTGCATCTCCATTCGCACTGCAAAAGGCATTTCCTTTTAAGCATGTATGAGTTGGGTGTTACTCCAGAGAAATTCGGGTTTTGAAAGCCTAATACCTCTTGATCACTGCTTGCCTTTCAGTAAATTTTCTGTAAAATTTTCCTTCCCATTGCTAGTTTTTGGGATCCTTGAAAGGATGTCATTTGGGGAAGTCTCCCCATATTCTGATATTCTATAATTTCTACCATTATACTTATCATACAGTGACACTTTTGCTTGGGGGAAAACAATCAATGGTGTTGGGTAAGACTTCTAGCTTGGAGATTTACCTCCATTATTCCCACTGCTTCATAGCTTAGACCTAAGGTTTCCTTGGCGTTCTTTCATTTCTTCACATTATTTGGGCATTTTGTTCTCATTTCCATTATCCTATCAGAACAGTGGCTGACTTGATCTCAGATATTTGTGCTTCAGTATTTAGTTAGCAATGTCTATTCTCAGCAGATGCTTGAAGTAGAGGCAAGTATTAACTACGTATCAGTGTATTCATCCAAGTATCCATGACATCCTGGAACCAGAAATATTTGAGACTAGGATCTGCTTTGCTCTTTTTTCCCTCGACTCTCGCTTTCCTTCTTCCGCTCCAGGGCCCCAGGTCCTAGGCATCCCACCCTCTCGTTATCCCGGATCTCTCCATGTCTCTGTTCTGGGACACATGGGCGAGCCACTGTCCCTTTAATGTTCACTTTGAACTTCTTCTGAGTTGTTCTTATGATTCCATTGATCCCGAAGCCTGGACCTGTGCTATGGCCACTGGGGAGGAACAGGCAGATGCATCTTCCATGAAAGCTCTCTGATTCTGTGATGCTGAGGTCAACTGGAGATAAAGTTTGCCCTTTAGATGTAAAGTAGTAGATATGGAAGAAGTAAGAACATAGCTTTATTTAAAAGTTTTAGTATCTTTCCCAACTTCCCAGTTATCACCCCCAAATCTTGGTGTCTGAACCACTGAAAATACTAAGGGTCCTGAGCTTTAAGATTCAACTGCTCCAACATTTGGAGAAGTAAAGTTACGAGCTTCAGCATCGAATATCCCTAGAAGTAAAGTTACGAGCTTCAGCGTCGAATATCCCTAGAAGTAAAGTTACGAGCTTCAGCGTCGAATATCCCTAGAAGTAAAGTTACGAGCTTCAGCGTCGAATATCCCTAGAAGTAAAGTTACGAGCTTCAGCGTCGAATATCCCTATGCCTGATAACAACCTTTATAGAGTTTCTTTTTGTTGTTGTTTTCCAGGGGACGATCTATTGAATTAAACAGACCTCAGCCGGAAAATCATGCATCTTCTTCTCTTACGAGATGTGAATATAAAAATATCCTGTGATATAAAACACCTTTGCTACAGAAGGTTATTTACATTTGCACAGAAATCCATGTAGCAAACCACAGTTAGAGCAGAGTATATTCAGTTACCTACAGCTGCAGCTTAGAGGTGACACCATTCACACGTAATTCTGATCAAAACCTTAGTTCCTCAAACAGGATTCGTAACAGAAGACAACATCTTCTGACTCACCAGGGGAGGAATGAGACACCTACCACATCCTTATCATCGGCCATGTTTTGCTTTGTACAACCAGCTGATCAGTGTCGATGTCACACACAACTCCAGAAGGGTGAATAGGAGCAAGTAGTTTGAAAGGATTTTGCCAGCTCTCTGTTTTCAAAAAGAAAATGCCATTCTTATATATCTTCATATGTTAACACTTAAAAAAATAAAAGTATAATAAAATTTCAGGAAGATGAAAAAGAGAATAGAAAAACTGCTCATTATATTCTCCCACCCTCAACCACTATGGTTTTATATACATATATATAATTACATATAATTATATATAGTTACACATACATATGGTTACATATGTATGCAGGTCAGGAAGCAACAGTTAGAACTGGACATGGAACACCATACTGTGGTTACTAGTTAATTAACTAGTTCCACAGCATATATTAGTTTCCATTTTGCTGAATTTTTCTTATCTCTACATAATGAAAATGATTTTGCAGTAATTGGGATATATAGTACACAGTGTATGCCACATCAATACCTGGTTACATATACATGTCCAGTCAAGGCTATGGTTTTTCCAGTGGTCATGTATGGATGTGAGAGTTGGACTATAGGGAAAGCTAAGTGCCAAAGAATTGATGCTTTTGAACTATGGTGTTGGAGAATATCCTTGAAAGTCACTTGGACTGCAAGGAGATCCAACCAGTCCATCCTAAAGGAAATCAGTCCTGGGTGTTCATTGGAAGGACTAATGTTGAAGCTGAAACTCCAATACTTTGGCCACCTGATGCAAAGAGCTGACTCACTAGGAAAGACCCTGATGCTGGGAAAGATTGAAGGGCACAACAGAAGATGAGATGGTTGGATGGCATCACCAACTCAATGGACATGAGTTTGGGTAGGCTCCGGGAGTTGGTGGACAGGGAGGCCTGGCGTGCTGCAGTCCATGGGGTCACAAAGAGTCGGACACGACTGAGCGACTGAACTGAACATATACACATATATATTAATGATAACTGATAACTATTGAGGATGATTTTAAGGTGACTGGTTTCACCACACGAATAATAAGAATCATTGTGTTCTCCTCTGTTGTTGGGCATATTGTCAGCACCTTTCCATTGAGTGGACTTCTAATGGACTTCTGAAGAAGATGGAATTGCGACATTTGAGGTTCAGTGTTACAGAATAAGGAGGAGGTCACAGTGAGGGAAGAGGAGGTTTTGATGGGTGACTTAGGCTCAACACAGGGACTGTTGGGGATAGGTGGAGTAGACCCATATCATTGCAAGATATTTGGGTTGGAAACAAGAATATAGAATCTGTAATTCTGAAAGCCAAACCCTGAAGGACCCTTGCGACAAGGCCACCATGGGTTATGGGGATCAGTTTTCAATACTGACACCATTTAATAGTATCTGAACCCATGACTTCAGATGAAGGTAAATTGAAAGTGGTCAAACAGAAGATGGCAAGAGTGAACACTGACGTTTTAGGAATCAGTGAACTAAAATGGACCAGAATAGGGGGCAAATTTAACTCAGATGATCATTATATCTACTACTGTGGGCCAGAATCCCTTAGAAGAAATGGAGTAGCCCTCATCGTCAACAAAAGAGTCCAAAATGCAGTACTTGGGTGCAATCTCAAAAATGACAGAATGATCTCTGTTTGTTTCCAAGGCAAACCATTCAATATCACAGTAATCCAAGCCTATGCCCCAACCAGTAAAGCTGAAGAAGCTGAAGTTGAATGGTTCTATGAAGACCTACAAGATCTTTTAGAACTATAACCAAGAAAAGATGTCATTTTCATCATAGCGGACTGGAATGCAAAACTAGGAAGTCAAGAGATCCCTGGAGTAACAGGCATTTGACCTTGGAGAACAAAATGAAGCAGGGCAAAGGCTAACAAAGTTTTGCCAAGACAACACACTGGTCACAGCAAACACCATCGTCCAACACAAGAGAAGACTCTACACATGGACGTCACAAGGTGGTCAATATGGAAACCAGATAGATTATATTCTTTTGCAGTCGAAGATGGAGAAGCTCTATACAGTCAGAAAAACAAGACCAGGAGCTGACTGTGGCTCAGATCATGAACTCCTTATTGCCAAATTCAGACTTAAATTGAAGAAGGTAGGGAAAACCACGAGACCATTCAGGTATGACCTAAAGCAAATCCCTAACAATTATACAGTGGAAGTGAGAAATAGATTCAAGGGATTAGATCTGATAGAGTGCCTGAAGAACTATGGATGGAGGTTTGTGACATTGTACAGGAGACAGAGATCAAGACCATCCCCAAGAAAAAGAAATACAGTATAAAAGGCTAAATGGCGTCTGAGGAAGCCTTACAAATAGCTGAGGAAAGAAGAGATGCGAAAGGCAAAGGGGCAAAGGAAAGATATAAGAATCTGAATGCAGAGTTCTAAAGAATAGCAAGGAGAGACAAGAAAGCCTTCCTCAGTGATCAGTGCAAAGAAATAGAGGAAAACAATAGAATGGGAAAGACTAGAGATCTCTTCAAGAAAGATAGAGATACCAAGGAACATTTCATGCAAAGATGGGCACAATAAAGGACAGAAATGGTATGGACCTAACAGAAGCAGAAGAGATTAAGAAGAGGTGGCAAGAATACACAGAAGAACTGTACAAAAAAGATCTTCATGACACAGATAACCACGATGATGTTGCTCACTCACCTAGAGCCAGACATCCTGGAATGTGAAGTCAAGTGGGCCTTAGGAAACATCACTACAGAGTAAGTGGAGGTGAAGGAATTCCAGCTGAGCTATTTCAAGTCCTAAAAGATGATGCTGTGAAAGTGCTCCACTCAATATTCCAACAATTTTGGAAAACTCAGCAGTGGCCACAGGACTGGAAAAGGTCAGTTTTCATTCCAGTCCCAAAGAAAGGCAATGCCAAAGAATGCTCAAACTACCTCACAATTGCACTCATCTCACACACTAGCAAAGTAATGCTCAAAATTCTCAAAACTAGGTTTCTACAGTATATGAACTGAGAACTTCCAGATGTTCAAGCTGGATTTAGAAAAGGCAGAGGAATCAGAGATCAAATTGCCAACATCTGTTGGATCATAGAAAAAGCAAGAGAGTTCCAGAAGAACATCTTCTTCTTCATTGACTATGCTAAAGCTTTTGACTGTGCAGATCACAAAAAACTGAGGAAAATCCTTGAAGAGATGGGAATACCAGACCACCTTACCTGCCTCCTGAGAAATCTGTAGGCAGGTCAAGATGCAACAGTTAGAACCAGACATGGAACAACAAACTGGTTCCAAATCGGGAAAGGACAATATTCAAGGCTGAATATTGTCACCCTCCTTATTTAACTTATATGCAGAGTACATTATGCAAAATGCCGGGCTGGATGAAGCACAAGCTGGAATCAAGATTGCCAGGAGAAATGTTAATAACCTCAGATATGCAGATGACACCACCCTTATGGCAGAAAGTAAAGAAGAACTAAAGGGCCTCTTGATGAAAGTGAAAGAGGAGGGTGAAAAAGCTGGCTGAAAACTCAACATTCAGAAAACTAAGATTCATGGCTTCTGGTCCCATCACTTCATGGCAAATAGATGGGGAAACAATGGAAACAGTGACAGATTTCATTTTCTTGGGCTCTAAAATCACTGCAGTTGGTGACTGCAGCTGTGAAATTTTTGCTCCTAGGAAGAAAAGCTTTGACAAACTAGACAGCATATTGAAAAGCAGAGACATTACTTTATTGACAAAGGTCCATATAGTCAAAGGTATGGTTTTCCCAGTAATCATGTATGGATGTGAGAGTTGGACTATAAAGAAAGCTGAGTGCTGAAGAACTGTTGTGTTGGAGAAGACTCTTAAGAGTTCCTTAGACAGCAAGGAGATCCAACCAGTCGATCCTAAAGCAAATCAGTCCTGAAGAGTCATTGGAAGCATTGATGTTGAAGCTGAAGCTGAAATATTTTGGCTACTTGATGTGAAGAGCTGACTCATTGGAAAAGTCCCTGATGGTGGGAAAGATTGAAGGCAGGAGGAGAAGGGGACAACGGAGGATGAGATGGCTGGATGGCATCACCGACACAATGGACATGAGTTTGAGCAAGCTCCGGGAGTTGGTGATGGACAGGGAGGCCTGGCGTGCTGCAGTCCACGGAGTTGCAAAGAGTCGGACACGACTGAGTGACTGGACTGAACTGAAGCCATGATGGTGGGAATCACAGGTGAGCTGGGAGGCCCCCTAAGATGTTCCAGGATTGTATCGACTAGAGGCACAGAGTCAGTATTGAACTTAAGGCTCCCAATGTTCTTGAATAAACTGAGAGTATAAACAGGGATGGGACCTCAACAAGAGCTCAGATTTATGGCTAATATGAACAATGGAGGTTCAAGAGATGAATTGGAAAAATGAAACAGTTAAGGTTGCGATTGTATTCCAATCCAGTAAAACGAACATTCTTATTATGCAAAAATAATCTGGAGCAACATCCAGAGGTTTACATTTATTTACGATTTCACTTTAAGTTTTCCTTTAGGGTAAGCGTCGTAAAATATTAACATCCTGGACACCAATAAGACAGTTCTTTGATGTGCCACTTAATTGTTTCTCTTAAGGGTCAATTTCGTGTAGTGAAATAATTTGGAATTTAAGCCATCCTGATTAGTTCATCAGGATGGCCATCCTGACAAGTTCAGCAAGGGACCAGCCCTGTGGCCCTTAGCAAGTAGCTTAACATTTCTTAGAGTTGTTTCTTAAAGTGAACCAGACATAAGTCATTCCCTGAGGAAGTCTGCTATCCCAATTACTGTAGCCATTTTCATTATGTAGAAATAAGAAAAATTCAGCAAAACACAAACTAACATAAGCTTTGGAACTAGTTAATTACTCAACAGTTTGGGATTTTGAAGTAAGGAGAGCGTGCTGAAAAAACAGGCAATATCCAACGGGCTCTATTCAGAAAAGTTGGTTTCTAGGTCTTGGTTGAAGGCCCAGCTGTTTCAACCTCTGCCAAGCCCTGGGTAGATGGGATAGAGCAGAAGAGGGAATCTACAGAGAAGGCTTCAGTTCCTACACAACTTGCTTAGGACTGACTTCCATCTTCTTTCCCCTCTTAGCTTCTCCTCTGCATAGCAACAAACCTATACAGATAAGAGCACGTATGTCTGCCCAGCGTCCCACATGCATCGAAAAAGATATGCACGGATACTGAACTGCAAACACAAACACACTTAAACAGACTCGCTGTTGACAGGCACAAAGCAGGCAATGCAACAATGTCCAGTCATGTGCACACGGGACTGAGGACACCTGCGCTCCAGGCTGCTTGCATCTACAGAATTTAGCTTTATTCTGTCCATAGATTATACTGACAAAATATATGCAGCCCTGATATTGAACATAAATTCTTGGCTATTACAAGTACATAGGTTATTATTTCCTTCACTGAAGATCAAATCTTGCTATAATTACCTTGCTCTTCTAAGGCCTGAGAAAGTTGGCCTCAGAGATGCAGGTAACTGAGAGGAACTGAACTGCCTGTCATAAAAATACCTTGGTTCCAAGGTGGGGCTGGAATTCAGCATAATGCTAAGTCACTCGAAATACATCTCTTAATGTTTATGACACATTCCCTGTGGTTCCTCGAGGTTTTGGGTGATCTGAGGTTTAGGAATGTGGGTATCCTGGTGGCTCAATGGTAAACCATCCACTCGCCAGTTCAGGAGATGCAGGTTCAATCCCTGATTGGGACAATCCCCTGGGGAAGAAAATGGCAAGCCACTCAAGTGTTCTTGCCTGGGAAAGCCCATGGACAGGGCAGCAGGGCGAGGCTACAGCTCACAGGGCACAAAAGGGTCAGATGCGACTTAGTGGCTAAACAGCAGCAGCAGGTTAAGGGACACAGGCCGCAGCTTGAGCTGTGTCGACAGTAGGCATATATGCAGAGAGTGAACTAATGAGGAACGTCCCCTCCACATCTTGCCAAGTGCTTACTTTGGTAAATCACTAAAGGATTTAAAATGTAATTGTAGATTTGTGATGAAATTCTCATAGAAACCCGGTACTTACATGTGGCCAAATAGATTTTTTAGCTAAAGCATAGGCTAAAAATTCCAGACATAGTAAAAGCAGACCAATCACGGCACTGCAGGCACTCAAGATGTTCAGTACTATAGAGCAGGTCATCTGAAAGAGAGAGGAAGCGTCACTCGGCCACTGGAAGTGAAGTGCACTCCAGTAGAAGATTTATATGAATTCTGATCTTTCCCGAATGGCAAGGTCATCAAACGGACAGTCAGAACTGCAGCCTTTTCAGAATATCAGTGAGCCTGAACTTTGATGAGAAAGTGGAAGTCGCTCAGTTCTGACTCTTTGCGGCCCCGTGGACTAGAGCCCGCCAGGCTCCTGTCCATGGAATTCTCCAGGCAAGAACACTCGAGAGGGTAGCCTTTCCCTTCTCCAGGGGATCTTCCCAACCCAGGGATCAAACCCGGGCCTCCTGCATTGCAGGCGGATTCTTTACTGTCTGAGCCACCAGGGAAGCCCAAGAAAACTGGAGTGGGTTGCCTGTCTCTTCCCCAGGGGATCTTCCCAAGCCAGGAATCAAACCAGGGGCTCCTGCATTGCAGGCAGATTTTGTAGTGTTTATATATTTATTCCTTCAAGGACAAATAACTATTGAATGTCTTATCTGTACCATGCAAACTGCTCTTCATGAATAAAGAGGTAGAAAAGACATGGTCTCTGAACTCAAGGAGCTTTCAGACTACTGAGGAAGAGAAACAAGTGCATGTTAAATGTGAATAGAATATTAGAAAGAGGTTAACCCTACAAGCAAATCCAGAGCGCCTCCAAGGGCCAGATTACCGGAGAGTTAACATTCCAGGAGTTTGCCGCGGTTCATTTTATAGTGCAAACAAGGGAGCTGAGGGGAACTCTTAGAGAGACAGATGCTATCTAGATAGAGAGTTAGGGTTTTATCTTGAAAAATAGTGGGAAATTACACTGCTGGGCCGGCCTGCTCTGGTTTCAGGCCATATTCTTTTCAAGGCAAGTACTCAAGACAGCATCTATGGAAAACGTTGCTGCATAAGGAGATCTTGCTCGTGTGCGATGTCAGAGAGGAGCTGAGCTGCGGTGCTGCTACGGGAGACACTATCTTATCCTTATTTTATTGTCCTAATTTGCATCAGTAGGATTTATTTTTATTTTACATAAATTAGATAATGAGCAGGATAAACTAATGGATTCTGGAACTTACTTCACCAGATAGATTATATGTTTATCTATGTTGCTGTCCATGGTTATACAGTGATCTCAGGTTATTCTTTTAGAAAATAAAAAGATCTGCTTTTAAAAAGACAATCATATTGAAATAATATATTCATTATTTTGTTCTTATAATCTAGATATCCAAAATCACTGCTTAGTAAATTATAGTATAGAAATATAATTCAGTCTTGAGTTTTAAAAATTGGACTATATTTGCTTTATGATGCTGTGTTAGTTTCTGGCGTACAACATGGTGACTCGGTTGCGTGTATTCGCCTATCCCCTCCCTCTGGGGCCTCTGCCCAGCTCCCGTCCCACCCTCTCCGTCACCGCCGAGCGCGGAGCGGCGCTCCCGGGGCTGCGCAGCAGGCTCCCAGCAGCGACTCTGCGCGCGGTCGCCTGTGCCTGTCAACGCGCCGCTCTCAGCCCGTCCTGCCCGTCCTCCACCGCCCTGACGTCTGTCCTCTAGGTGTGTGTGCGTCTGTTCCTGTCCTGCAGATGGGCTCGTCAGTCCCATTTCTTTTTAGATTCCATGGATATGCATTAATATACAATATTTTTCTCTGACTTACTTCACTCTGGGTGACAGACTCTAGGTTCATCCACATCACTACAAATGACCCAATTTTTCTCTTTTTATGGCTGAATAATATTCCACTATACACATGTTCCCAGAGAAGGCAGTGGCACCCCCTCCAGTACTCTTGCCTGGAAATTCCCATGGATGGAGGAGCCTGGTGGGCTGCAGTCCATGGGGGCGCGAAGAGTCAGACCCGACTGAGCGCCTTCACTTTCACTTTTCACTTTCATGCGCTGGAGAAGGAAATGGCACCCCACTCCAGTGTTCCTGCCTGAAGAACCCCGGGGACGGGGGAGCCTGGTGGGCTGGCGTCTACGGGGTCGCACAGAGTCGGACGCGACTGAAGCGGCTCAGCAGCAGCATGTACATACATGACCCACATCTTCTTTATCCAGTCACCTGCCAATGGACATTTAGGTGGCTTCCATGTCTTGGCCCGTGGAAACAACGCTGCAATGAGCATTGAGGTGAAAGTGAAAGTGAAGCCGCTCAGTCGCGTCCGACTCTTTGCAACCCCGTGGACTGCAGGTATATATGGTCGTTTTGAATTATAGTTTTCTCAAGGTATATGCCCAGTGGTGGGATTGCTGGGTAATATGACAATTTTATTTTTAGTTTTTTTTTTAAGAACCCCCATACTGTTCTCCATAGTGGTTGTATCAATTTACCTTCCCAAGAGGAATTTACATTTACAAGAGAGTTCCCTTTTCTTCATATCTTCTCCAGCATTTATTGTCTGTAGACTTTTTGATGATGGCATTCTGACTGGTGTGGAGTGATATCTCATTGTGGTTTTGGCTTCCATTTCTCTCATAATGAGCAATGTTGAGCATCTTTTCACGTGTTTGTTGGCTATCTGTATGTCTTTTCAAGAAATGTCTGTTTAGGTCTTCCACCCATTTTTTTTGACTAGGATGCTTGTGATTTTTTGCTATGGAACTACATGAACTGCATGTATGTTTTGGAGATTAATCCTTTGTTTGCAAATATTTTCTCCCAATCTGAGTATTGTCTTTTAAGTAATGTTTATGGTTGTCTTGGTTGTGTAAAGGCTGTTAAGTTTAATTAGGCCCCCTTTGTTCATTTTTTATTTTATTTTCATTATTCTAGGAGGTGGGTCAAGAAGGATCTTGCCGGGATTTATGTCAAAGAGTGTTCTGCCTATAAAGCATAGGCAGCATGAAACTCTCTAAGAGTTTTAGAGTATCTGGTCTTACATTTAGGTCTTTAATCCATTTTGAGTTATTTTTGCGTATGGTGTTAGGTAGTGTTCGAATTGCATTTTTTACATGAAGCTGCGCAGTTTCCCCAGCACTTCGTATTGAAGAGGCTGTCTTTTCTCCATTGTATACTCTTGACTCCTTTGGCATAGATCAGGTGGGTGTGTGTGGGTTTATCACTGGGCATGCTGTCCTGTTACGCTGATCTGTATTTCTGTTTTTGTGCCAGTGCCATACTGCCTTGATTAATGTAGCTTTGTGGTATAGCCTGAAGTCAGGGAGCCTAAATTCTCCAGCTCTTTTTATCTTTATCAACATTACTTTGGCTACTCAGGGTCTTGTTTCCACACAAACTAAACTTTTTTGTTCTAATTCTGTGAAAGTGCCAGTGGTTATTTTTTATATATATAATTTATTTTGTAATTGGAGGATAATTGCTTTACAGGATTTTGCTGTTTTCTTTCCAACCTCAACATGAATCAGCCATGGGTACACATATATCCCCCCTTTTGAAGGTCCTCCCTTCCCCTCCCCACCCCACCTCTCCAGGTGACACAGAGCCCCTGTTTCAGTTTCCTGAGCCATAGAAAATAGATGCCTGGGCATCAGCAGAGGGCGAGATGCACGGAGAGAGAACATGGAAACTTACATTACCACACGCAAAATAGACAGCCAAAGGGGATCTGCTGTATCAGTTCAGTTCAGCTCAGTCGCTCAGTCGTGTCCGACTCTCTGCGACCCCATGAATCGCAGCACGCCAGGCCTCCCTGTCCATCACCATCCCCCGGAGTTCACTCAGACTCACGTCCATCGAGTCCGTGATGCCATCCAGCCATCTCATCCTCGGTCGTCCCCTTCTCCTCCTGCCCCCAATCCCTCCTAGCATCAGAGTCTTTTCCAATGAGTCAACTCTTCGCATGAGGTGGCCAAAGTACTGGAGTTTCAGCTTTAGCATCATTCCTTCCAAAGAAATCCCAGGGCTGTTCTCCTTCAAAATGGACTGGTTGGATCTCCTTGCAGTCCAAGGGACTCTCAAGAGTCTTCTCCAACACCACAGTTCAAAAGCATCAATTCTTCAGCACTCAGCCTTCTTCACAGTCCAACTCTCACATCCATACATGACCACTGGAAAAACCATAGTCTTGACTAGACAGACCTTAGTCAGTAAAGTAATGTCTCTGCTTTTCAGTATGCTGTCTAGGTTGGTCATAACTTTCCTTCCAAGGAGTAAGCATCTTTTAATTTCATGGCTGCAATCACCACCTGCAGTGATTTTGGAGCCCAAAAAAATAAAGTCTGACACTGTTTCCACTGTTTCCCCATCTATTTCCCATGAAGTGATGGGACCAGATGCCATGATCTTCGTTTTCTCAATGTTGAGCTTTAAGCCAACTTTTTCACTCTCCTCTTTCACTTTCATCAAGAGGCTCTTTAGTTCCTCTTCACTTTCTGCCATAAGGGTGGTGTCATCTGCATATCTGAGGTTATTGATATTTCTCCCAGCAATCTTGATTCCAGCTTGTGCTTCTTCCAGTCCAGCGTTTCTCATGATGTACTCTGCATAGAAGTTAAATAAGCAGGGTGACAATATACAGCCTTGACGTGCTCCTTTTCCTATCTGAAACCAGTCTGTTGTTCCATATCCAGTTCTAACAGTTGCTTCCTGACCTGCATATAGATTTCTCAAGAGGCAGGTCAGGTGGTCTGGTATTCCCATCTCTTTCAGAATTTCCCACAGTTTATTGTGATCCACACAGTCAAAGGCTTTGGCATAGTCAGTAACTTGCTGTATAGCCATTGGTTATTTGATAAGAGACTGCACTTAATTTGTAGATTGCTTTGGGTAGTATAGTCATTTTTACAATAATGATCTTTCCAGTCCCAGAACATGGCATAATCTCTCCACCCTTCTGTTTCGTGCTCGATTCCCTTCATCGTCACCTGATAGCTTTCTGGGTGTGAGTCTCGCCGCCTCAGGCAGGGCCACTCATAGTCATTCTGCTCTTCTTGTTGCAGTGGTAAGTAGGGCTGTCTTCCTGATTTCTCTTCTGATATTTTGTTTACAGTGTATAGGGATGCAAGAGGTTTCTCTGTTAATTTTATATCCCGCAGAATCACTAAACTTTCACTTTACTAAATTCATTGATTGGCTCTAGTAGTTTTCTGGTGGCCTCTTCAGGGTCTTCAATACAGAGCGTCATGTCATCTGCAGAGAGTGACAGTCTTACTTCTTTTCCAACTGGATTGCTTTTATTTCTTTTTCTTCTCTGACTGCCATAGCTAGGACTTCCAAAACTATGTTGAATAGCAGTGGCAAGAGTGGACAGACACCCTTGTCTTATTTCCGACCTTACAGGAAACGCTTTCAGTTTTTCACCATAGAAGAAGGATGCTTGCCATGGGTTTGTCATATTTGGTCTTTATTATGTCAAGGTAGGTTCCCTCTTTGCCCACTTTTCTGGAGAGCTTTTTATCATAAATGGGTACTGAATTGTGTCAAAGCTTTCTCTGCATCTATTGAGATGATCACATGGTTTTTACTTTTCAGCCTGTTAACATGGCGTATCACATTGATTCATCTATGCATCTTCAGAACCCTTGCACTCCTTAGGATAAATCCCACTTGGTGTATGATCCTTTTAATGTGCCGTTGGATTCAGTTTGCTAGTGCTTTGTTGAGTGTTTTTGCATTTGTGTTCATCAATAATATTACCTTGTAATTTTCTTTTTTGTGTAATATCTTTGGTTTTGGTAGCAGGCTGATGGTGGCTTCGTGGAATGAATTTGGGAGTGTTCTTGCATCTGTAATCTTTTTGAAGAGTTCGAGAAGGATAGGTGTAAGCTCTTCTGTAAATGTTTGATAGAATTTGCCTGTGAACCCAGGTGGTCCCGGACTTTTGTTTGTTGGAAGATTTTTAATCACAGTTTCAATTCCATTGCTTGTGACTGGTCTGCTTATATTCTCTTTTTCTTCCTGATTCAGTCTTTAGAAGGTTGCACTTTTCTAAGAGTTTGTCCGTTTCTCCCAGGTTGTCCCTTCGTGGGCACACAGTTGCTTGTAGTAGTCTCCTACGATCCTTTATATTTCTGTGGTGTCAGTTGTTAAGCTTCTTTTTCCTTTCTCATTTTATTGATTTTCCTTTCTAATTTTCTTTCCCTCTCCACTTTTTTATTGCATCTGGCTAAATGCTTATCAATGGTGTTTATCTTTTCAAAGAACCAGCTTTTCATTTCATTGATCTTTTCCATTGTTTTCTTAGCCTCTGTTTCGTTTATTTTTGCTCTGGTGTTTATGGTTTCCACCTGCATTGAAATGCAATGCCATATCTTGTTCCATTCCCTCATTTTCACTCTGTATGTGTCCCTAGGCCTGAAGTGGGTCTCTTGTAGACAGCAAATAAATGGGTCTTATTCTTGTATCCACTGCGCCAATCTGTCTTTTGGTTGGAACATTTAATCCATTCAAGGCAATTATCAGCATGCATGTTCCTATTAGAATTTTCTCAGCTGTTTTGGGTTTGTTCTTGTAGGTCTTTTCCTTCTCTCTGCTTCCCACCTAGAGAAGATCCTTTAGCATTTGTTGGGAAGCTGGCTCGGTGGTGCTGAATTCTCTTAGCTGTTGCTTATCTGTAGAGCTTTTGCTTTCTCCGTTGAATATGAAAGAGCTCCTTGCTGGGTAATCTGGGTTGTAGATTTTCCCCTTTCATCACTTTAAATATATCATGCCAGCCCCTCTGGTCTGCAGAGTCTGCTGAAAAATCAGCTGATAACTACAGGGAGTCCCTTGTATGGTATTTGTTGCTCTTCCGTGGCTGCTTTTAATATTTTTCATTGTATTTAATTTTTGTTTGCTTGATTAATATTTGCCTCAGTGTGCTTCTCCTTGGGTTTACCCTATATGGGACTCTCTGCACTTCCAGGACTTGGGTTGACTATTTCCTTTGCCATGTTAGGGAAGTTTTAGACTGTAACCACTCCAAGTGTTTTCTCAGACCATTTCTCTTTCTCTTCTCCTTCTGGGACCCCCGTAATCCTAATGTTGGTGCAGTTAACGCCATCCCAGAGTCTCTGAGACTGTCCTCATTTCTGTTCGCTTTGTTCTGCTCCATCATCGTGTCTTGCAGCTCAGTTACCATTGTCTTCACCCAAGTTATTCTGCTGCTGCCCTTCTCGCGTACTTTCCATTTCAGTTGCCGGGCTGCACATCACGGTTTGTTTGCTCTTTAGTTCTTCCAGGCCCCTGTTAGACATTTCTTGTCTCATCTCAGTCTGTGCCTCCACTGTGCTTCTGAGGCCTCGGACCACCTGCACTACCATCGCTCTGAACTCTCTCCCGTAGATCGCCTGTCTCCTCTTCACTTATCTGCTCTTGTGGGTCTTCACCCTGCAACTCCGTCTGCAGCGTGTCTCTCTGTCCTCTCATTTTGTCTGAATCACTGTCTGTGGCCACAGTTCCTCTTGCTTCAGCTGTCTGTTCCCTCTTGGGTAAGCTTGGTCCAGGAGCTTGTGTAGTCTTCCGAGTGGGAGGGACTGGTGCCTGCAGCCTGGCGGGTGGTGCCGAGGCTTCTCCCTCTGATAGGCAGGGCCACGACAGGTGTGTGTTTTTAGATGTCTGTGAGCTTCGTATGGCTTTAGGCAGCCTGTCTGCTGACAGGCGGGGCTGTGTTCCTGTCTTGCTGTTTGGTGTGAGGTGTCCAGCACTGGAGCCTGAAGGCAGTGGGTAGAGCCAGGTTTTGGCATCGTGATGGATACTCGCTCAAGATAGGTTTGGGTACAGTGGCCACAACTGAGGTGTGTGTGTGAAGTGCCCGTGGTGCCAGAGACCAGCAAAAACTCACAACAAACTCTTATCTTGTCTAATATTATTGATCCACAATATTCTTTGCATGCGTAAATTGTCTCCAGGAAGATGACCTCTCTCAATTTCACATTAATACATTGGAGACTTCAGGAAACAAAGGTGGGGGGGGGGGCGGTCAGAGGTTCCAAAAGTCAGCCATCTGAAGTGGTCCTGGATTCATCCTTCAGTGACAGCATCCAGAAGGAAGGCAGTGGAAAGGCCTGGGGATCTTTATGACAGGTCAGAAGCTCTCGCCTAAAGGCAAGCAACTCAGAAGCACCATCATCCTGCAAGAGCTCAGGAATCTTCAAGGTCTCCTCTCTTTGGTGCAGACTCATGTTAACTGCCCCCCGCAAATTATGGTGGGCACCCCCCTGCATGCCAGTGCAAGGACTGAGAAGGGAAGAGATGAAGGGAGAAGAGGTGGTGGTAGGAAGCTACTCTCCCCTTTAGTTTTGAAGGATAGTTGCCTGGATGAAGATTCTTTGACATTTCCCCGACTCCTCCAAACATGGAAAATGGCATCCTACTACCTCAGCTGTCTACGATTTCTGATAAAGCCAGCTATAATATTATTGAGGACCTCTTGTACACTATAAATCATCTTTTCATTTGCTGCTTTTGAGATTTTTCTCTTTATTCTTGAGTTTCATCAGTTCAATTTTGGTAAGACTATATGTGGATTTTTTCAAGCTTATTCCACTTGGAATCTGTTGATCATCTTTAACATTTAGATTATTCTTTTTTCATCAAGTTGGAAAATTTTCTGCCATTATTTCTTCAAATATGCTTTCTGTCCCTTTTACTTTCTCTTCTCTTTGGGGGAATCTCTATTATAGTGAGCCTCCCAGGTGTCTCAGTGGTAAGAATTCACTTGCCAAGGCAGGAGATGCAGGTTTGATTCCTGGGGAGGGAAGATCCCTTGGAGTAGGAAATGGCAACAACCCACCTCAGCATTCTTGCCAGGAGAATTCTATGGACAGAGGAGCTGGTGGGTACAGGCCACAAGGTCACAAAGAGCTGGACGTGACAGAGCAACTGAGCAGGCACGTGGCTGATGGCGTCCGGTGGTTTCCTGAGTCCGTGTGCGTCTTTCTTCACTCCTCCATCTTTATGCCCCTCTTGTGAAGTGATCTTTGCCGACCCGTCTGCAAGGTTTCTGATTTTGTTTCCTGTCAGCTCTAGTCTGCTCTCTGCCTCCTTTAGTGAATTCCTCGTTTATGTAGTGCTTGCCCTTTTTGATTACAGAGCATCTGGTTGTTTTTAACAGTTTCTGTCTCATTATTGGTATCTATTTGGTGAGACATCACTTTCATCCTTTCTTTTACTTCTTTAAACATCATTTTCTTTAGTTCTTTGAACATGTTTTTAACAGATGATTTAGTATCATTGACTATAAGGTTCAAAGTCTGTGCCTCATTAGGGACATTGTCTGTTGGTTGCTTTTTTTTTTTTCCCCTCGAACATGTGAAATAGATATCAGAGTCTTTGCATGCTTTCTATTTTAAATGGACATTTAACATCATATATTGTGACAAATTTGGCATTAGCGTCCTCCTCTCCCATCCAGAATTCATTATCTTTGCTGTATTTTTGGTTGTTGTTTTCTTGTTCTTGCTTACTTGTTTAGTGACTTTCCTAAATTCATTTCCCAAAGTTTTGATTTGGGGTCTCTGAATTCTCTATTTTTGGAAGAAGTTCCTTTAAAAAATCCCTATATGTATATGTATAATTGATTCACTTCACTGTATACCTGAAATTAACTCAACATTGTAAATCAACTATACTGCAAAACAAGACAAAACAAACTGGCTTCCTAGGGGTTACCTCTGGGTCAGTATAATTCAATGCCTCTACCAAGGGGAACCTGTGTGAAAATACACACTTTAAAATTTCAGTAAGTTTAGAACACAGTCTTAGCTTCCACGTTTTGCTTGCCCAGGGTTTCAGAGCCAGCCAGAATGGGTATTTCTCCTTTCCCAAGTCTTTCCTCTTAGACATGGATAGTCTCCCACATGTATACAGTATTCTTGGTCTCTAAGAATACGCTGAGGCTTCTTAAAGCTCCCTGTGGTTTTCTAGTTATCGAAGACTTTCTTTTAAACTTCTGACCGAGCTTTGGCTCATTGCAGCTGAACTCACAGCTTTATGCAGCTGCACGGTAGTCAGGACGCTGATACTATTCCAGCACTTTCCTTGTGATAGGACCTTGTTTTCACTTTGTATCTACACAAATAGCCACAACAGCCTGGGGACAGAGATCTTCCAGATTGCTGGAAGTTAAGACAATATCGACTGTGCCCAGAGAATGATGATTTGAAGAGAGCATCAGGGGATGTCAGTCCTCTCAGCTGGGTGCAAGACTAGGCTTTTAAAACATCACCGATCTCTGTTTCTTGACACTCAGTGTGTCACCTGGATAGACACTTTTCAGTGTTTACTTTGAGTTTGGTTAACGTCCACCCCAGGTGGCGCTAGTGGTAAAGAACCCGCCTGCCAATGCAGGAGGATGAGAGCCGCGGGCTTGACCCCTGGATCGGGAAGAGCCCCTGGAGGAGGGCATGGCACCCACTCCAGGATTCCTGCCTGGAGAATCACACGGACAGAGGGGCTCAGTCCCTGGGGTCACAAAGAGCCGGACATGACTGAAGTGACTTTGCAGGCACATGCACGCACGTGAAACTATTAATTTTAGGGTCTTTCTTTTTTTTGCTGACATTTTCCTTGTTTTGGGGGAGACTCAGGGACCTTAACTTGGAGGCATGTGGTTCCAGGTGGGAGGGTGAAAGCTGAGCTGTGGTTCAGACCACAGCCCATGACCGGGGGTGGGGGAAGGTGGGGGAGAGCAGAATGGAAGGACGACATCGCAGAGCTGCTCGTGCTAGCATCCCAGAAGTCAGTCTGCCAGCACTAATATTTATAGTGACTCCAGTTTCTTATCTTCCCATTTCACTACCCATGGACATAAAACTAAGCACTACAGGAAACCGACATATTCCAGACTCTCTGCAATATCTCAGACATACTTTCCATCATACAATCGAACGCTCCTAGAAATATGAAAAAGAAGAAAGGAACAGGCAAGAACAGACACTGGATCATTTCAAGAAATCCAAGTTCAAGTGTGACATGCAACGTCTCAATTTACATTAAATGATTTATCATAACAGAAATTTAAGTCCATGATTAACTTCATGCATCTTGAATTATTTTTATGGCTAATGAAATGTAACAAAGATTTCAGTAATTAGAGTATATCCTTTTCCTTTTGATAAAGATTCAGTAGAAAATTAAAGTTCTTATATCTTAACAATCTACCCTCCAAAAATTGGGGTAGGTTTCTAGTGATTCACAGACAATGCCACTTCCTTATGGACTCTCATTCTGTCAAGTAAAATCATTTTTAGAGTTGCTACAAACATTCTGACTTACCAAAGACCTTGAACGCCTCCTCTCAAACAATACTGTAAAGATTCCTGACAGCAAAAACTGGAAACAAAAATCACTTATTAATACCCTGTCATTACACCTCTATGTAATAAACTTAAAAAGCAAGAGAATTCTGGAATGCCATAACATGAAGAGTATCATATTCACTCTTTTGTGGGACCATTGAGAAAATCATGGACCCCTTGAGGTGACTTTATGTGGCAAAAAGACTGTCAAATTTTACTTAGATTTTTTCTCAATCACAGTTTATTGAGCCCGTGAGGTGAATTACAAGAAAATGCATCTACTTGATGAACTTATTACTAAACAATGCTATACCTTAGTGATATCACATGCAAGTACTTTAAATATAATGCTTAAATATTTTATTAATAGAAAACATCACAGTTACAAAGTATTTGATTCATTATATATATTTAAATGTAAGAATTACATAATGTCTTCAATGAGTAGCTTGTTCTGTGACCGTCCATCAATCTTAAAACTTGTTAGAAAGATGGCAGTTATGGTGCATTGGAAATTTATTTTTCCACTGGTGCAACTTTAATGTATGCATGGAAACTTTCAACAGCATTTCAAGAGTAACTATTCAGTTAGTAGTGAAGGAATAGGAATGTTCTTTCCCCCCAAATGGCACCACTAACACGCCAGTGCACGCGCGGGCACTCAGGCACTCAGTCGGGTCGGACTCAGTCGGGTCTGACCACAGACTCTAGTCTGCCGGGCTTCTCTGTCCATGGACTTCGCCAGCAATAACACTGGAGGGGGCTGCCAGCTCCTACTCCATGGGATCTTCCTGCCCCAGGGAGCAAATCCACGTCTCCGGTGCCCCCTGCACTGGCAGCTGGATTCTTAACCAGTGAGTCGCCTGGGAAGCCCAACATGCCAGTCCTAAAGAGCATTTTGGGGTCAGAAGGATATGAGTTAGAATTCTTTGAACTGTGCTTTCTATGACACTCAAGAGAAATTATGTGGCTTGTCATTAAGGTTTTCCTTTTTCATTGGTAAAGTGAGAATAATATTTTCTAACTTGTGCTACTAAATGGTTATTGTAACAGTTATATATGAAGTAATTTGCTGAATTATTCATAGTCAGCTTGGTCCTACAGTTTTCACCACTGACTCAGAACTACATTTTCCAGAATTAACCTCTGTTATTTTCAGTTACAATAGTGTAGGAGAAAATCTCAAGCAATGTTTGGCGGGTAGAAGGGAAGCAGACACTGTAACTCTCAGATCATAGTGATCAGACACGGCAGCCATGGCCTCCTCTTTCTCCCTCTCCTCTGTTATATTTTCACATTATTTTCCAGAGAAAACAATTTCTAGATCTATCCATGATCTTCCCTTTGCAACCCCTTTCTGGTTCGAGATTTAATTACAGAGCTTCAGGATTTAATTACATGCAACCTGCCTGCGATCCAAGAGACCCTGGCTCGATACCTGGGTGGGGAAGATCCGCTGGAGAAGGGATAGGCTACCCACTCCAGTATTCTTAGGCTTCCCTGGTGGCTCAGATGGTAGAGAATCCACCTGCAATGCGGGAGATCTGGGTTCAGTCCCTGGGCTGGGACGATCCCATGGAGAAGGGAGTATTCTGGCCTGGAGAATTCCATGGACTATACAGTCCATGGGGTTGCAAACAGTCGGACACGACTGAGTGACTTTCACTTTCAACTTGTCCATTCATGCTGGTGCCTTGTGAAAGCGAGTGTTAGTTGCTCAGCTGTGTCTGACTCTGTGACCCCAGGGACTGTAGCCTGCCAGGCTCCTCTGTGCACAGAATTCTCCAGGCAAGAATACTGGAGTGGGTTGCCATTTCCTTCTCCAGGGAATCTTCTCGACCAGGGATCAAGCCCAGGTCTTCTGCATTGGAGGAAGATTCTTTACTGTCTGAGCCACCAGAGGAGCTGGCGCCTTGGGCAGGAGCAGTTAGTGATCTTTTTTATGATCCTCTAACCTTTCTCCCCACATCCTGTCTGCAGGAACTCCCACATTTTCAAAGCCTCCAATTCTTATTCCAGTTTCTATATTCCCATAAATATTATGGTAGCCCGTTTTTCTTTACAAAACCCTGCACTGAAATAAGTACCTTATAATAAGCCCCCACATTTGGACAAATGGTAGATAGTATTAATTTTTATTTCTTTCTGTTACATTTCTATGTCCACATACCTTCCTCAGGATTCTTTCTAGTATTTTGAAATGCATGCTACCTTTGTCTTCCAGCTACTCATCTTAGCCATTTTACACACAGCAAGAGAACACTCTGTCCTCAGCATCCTGGGCTTCCTCCATTTAAGGTGCTCATTCCAAAGTGTCTCCCAGAAAATCAACACATACAACAAAGTCATCAAAAAAGAAAACAACCACCAGAGCAGTGTTTTCTTTTTTAGTCTCCGGCAAAAGCAGACTCATAAAGGAAATTATTGTAGCTGTTTATCACATGTTGCCGAGGCTGCTTCTGAAGGACTGGAGCATGAATGTGCGTTCTCTCTCGTAGCTCTATTTCTGATCAATGAGAAATTAAGACATCAAAAGGGTATATGAGCAATAGTGATTGCCAACTGATTTACAAGTAGATAATCAACTGCCTCAAAGGCGTTGGTTCCCGGCTTAGTGGGGCTCTGAAGGAGGGCTTAGGGCATGGAGACCAGTTAACGGGATGCGCTATGGCAACAGGAAAACCTTGATTTTATGGGGTGTAATTCATTTGTGGCATTTCTGTTTCCTCTGTGAGTACATTTGCCAGGTAAGGACTAGTGACATGTAGGAGAATAGTGGGGGATACCTTAAATAGATGGGCTTAAGAAGGTCTCTTGAAAGAGAGACATCAAAGCTGAGATAAGAGTAACCTGAAGTCTTGAAGACTAGAGGAGCTTTCCAGGGAGAGGAAATAAAAACACTTACCGAGGAGAAATCTTTACTGGTTTAAGGAATAGAACAAAGACCAGTATGCCTGGAACATAAGGAGGATCATCACTCCTATGAGACTGCTCTAGGATCAACTGTTATCTTGCAGAAAGTATGCCGTTTATTTTCTAACACTAACATTGAGAGATTTTAAAATAATTGCTTTCTTGTTAACTTTTGTCTCCTCAACTGAGAGAGTGAGATCTATGAAAGTGTTGTTGCTTTTTTGCCAAGTCTTGACCAACTCTTTGTGACCCCATGAAATACAGCACACCAGGCTCCTCTGTCTTTCACCATCTCCTGGAGCTTGCTCAAACTCATGTCCATTGAGTCGGTGATACCACCAACCATCTCATCCTCTGTCATCCCTTCTCCTCCCCTGTCATCCCTTCTCCTCCCACCTTCAATCTTTCCCAGCATCAGGGTCTTTTCCAATAAGCCATCTCTTCACATCAGGTGGCCAAAGTATTGGAGCTTTAGCTTCAGCATCAGTCCTTCCAGTGAATATTCAGGGTTGATTTCCTTTAGGATTGAGTGGTTTAATCTCCTTGTAGTCCAAGGAACTCTCCAGAGTCTTCTCCAGCACCACAGTTCAAAAGCATCAATTCTCTGGTGCTCTGCCTTCTTTACGGTCCAACTCTCACATCCATACACGACCACTGGAAAAACCATAGCTTTGAGTGTACGGACCTTTGTCAGCAAAGCGACATCTGTGTGTTTTGGTATGCTGTCCGGGTCTGTCATAGCTTTCTTTTCAAGGAGCAAGCATCTTTTAATTTCATGGCTGCCGTCAGCGTCCACAGTGATTTTGGAGCCCAAGAAAATAAAATCTGCCACTGTTTCCACTTTTTCCCCATCTATCTGCCATGGACTGATGGGGCTGGATGCCCTGATCTTAGTATTTTGAGTGCTGAGTTTCAAGCCAGCTTTTTCACTCTCCTCTTTCATCATCCTCAGGAGGCTTTTTAGTTCCTCTTCACTTTCTGCCATTAGGGTGGTATCCTTGACAGCTCAGTGGGTAAAGAATCCGCCTGTGATGCAGGAGACCCTGGTTTGATTCCTGGGTTGGGAAGATCTCCTGGAGAAGGGAAAGGCTACCCACTCCAGTATTCTGGCCGGGAGCACTCCATGGGCTGTATATAGTCCATGGGGTCGCAAAGAGTCGGACACGACTGAGCAACTCCCCCTTTCTCTTCTCACCGATGAAAGCAAAGGTGCTTCTCATCTCACTTCAGCTTTCGTGTGTGTCTCGTTCAGTGTTTTATTCAAGTCCCTAGAGCAGTCCTCACAAATCGTGACTGTCCAGTATGTCTCTTTACTGAATGAATGAAAACATGATTTAAACAATGTGATTCATTTTAAAAATGAAGTCAAACAGTCAAGTGAAAGCACTGTCAATAGATGCCACGTCTTCTGATTCACTCTTCAGAGTTCATCTTCAACTAGTTCCCAGGCGACAGAGACCCTGAAACATAGCATCCTGTGAAATACCGATCAAGACCCTTCAGGTTTATTTGGTGTGTGTGAAGATTACAAACTGATTCCAAAACCTATATGGTAAGGTGATACAAGGATAGCCAAGATAATCTTGAAGAAGAACAAGATGACCTATACTGATATTAAAACTTATTTAAAGACAGTGTAGTGAAGACACTGTGATATCATCACAATTATAGAAAAATAGGTTCAGAAATGGAGTCAGTCCTATCTGGACATTTGATTTATAGAAGCAAAACAATCTTCTTCCCAATAAATGAAACTTTTGAAAATTCATATTCTCAAAAATAAAATTTGATCCCTAATGTATATTATAAACAAAAATAAATTCAAGGTACACTGGAAGTCCAAATGTAAAAAGGTAAAACAGTTTAGATTCTAGTACATAATATAAAAACAACTTCCAAATCTAAAAGCAGAAAAAATTTATTAAATTAGGTATAAAAAGTACTACCTATATAGAGGGAAAATTATAGTGGGTAACACTGAAATTAATAAATTATTTAATTGAAAGACATCCTTAAGCCACAGAGTGGAAATGATGATTAGAATACATAAACTGATACAGAGTTTGTGTCCAGAATATATAAAGAATTCTAGCAAATAAGTACAAGACAGAAAACCCAATTAAAAAATGTGAAGAAACCTGTATAGGTACTTTTAAAAGAGGATGTCAAAATAGACAATAAAAAACTCCTCTACCTCATTGGTTAGCAATGCAAGCTAAAACTACAAGGTCGAAAGCACTAACCAGAGCGGATAAAATCAGGAAAACTGGCAAAATGCAAAGAGCTGCTGAGGGTGCGGGCACCTGTGTGCTCAGCAGGTCAATCGCATCCACTCAGTGCGACCCTGTGGGCTGCGGCCTCCCCGGTGCCTTTGTCCCCGGAAATCCCCAGGCAAGGATCCTGGAGTGGGTTGCCGTCTCCTCTTCCAGGGGATCCTCCTGACCCAGGGATCAAACCCGCGTCTCCTGCACTGCGGGTGGGTTCTTCACCACGGGGTCATGGAGGGAAGCCCTGAGACTCTCTGAGGAAGCCCGCGGAGGATACAGAATGACAGTAGTTTCCTGCCTGCTAAAAAGGACATAAATGGGTAAAACCGCCTGGAACAGCTTAACATTAAACACTGAAGTTGAGTATGTGTGTAAACCTAAGACGTTGCGATTTTGCTTTTGTGTATATACCTAAAAGAGATAGCTGCACATGTCAAAGGCATGTACAAGGTTACTAATGGCCCGCATGGGAAGTTCTGTAATACTGCAAACTGGAAGCGACCTAAATGCCCGTTCATTAGATTATATAAGCTACAGTAGATGAATACAATGAAATATTAATCAGCAATAATATGAATGAACTGCAGCTATATCACAGCTACATCAATAGCAGGGGTGGATCTCACAGTCATAAGCTAAGCAAAGCAGCCAAATACAAAACAATGCGTACCGTCTGATTCTACTTAGATAAAGTTTAAAAGCACAGAAGAGTGATGTATGATATTAGAAGTCAGGTTAATGGTTAAGATAGGAGGGAGAGGTTATTGATCGGAAGGGACACGAGAGGAATTTCTAAAGTGCTGGAATTTATCTGACCTGGGTATGAAAGTGGAAAGTGAAGTGAGTAAAGCTATAGAACTAAAAAGAAAGAAAGAAAGAAGCTGGGTAGGGTGAGACAGAATGGAATCCTGGTACCAAAGGGAAATGGGTTACTGCTTTAAACCGAATGGTTCAAGCAGGCCTCATTGAGAAAGTTACTGTCGATAATCGATTATTATAGTGGGTTGGCCAAAAAGTTCATTTGGGTTTTTCCATAAGACCTGATGAACGTTTTGTCTCACCCTACACAACATTTTCTTTCTTTCCTTCTATAGCTTCATTATCTTCTAACATTTGACTCCTGGCTAGAATAAAGCTCTGAAAGGGCTGGGATCTTTGCTTTGTTTACTGATGTACTTCATACACCTAGAACAGATATGTGGTACATAGTATTGTATTGGTTGAATGACCAAATTTCAAATGTATTATTATTATCACTCAGCATCTTGTGGGGATAATAGCATATCACTCACCATGCTATCAGACATAAAAAAATTTACTTTAGAAACTTCTGTTCAATTCTACTAAAGGCTTCTTGGATAGTAAAACAAAAGATTTCATTTTATTTCCTTGTACAAATTCTATATATTCTACTATTTCCACGGCAATAGTGCTCTCTCATCTTGTTTGCCCCGCTGGAAAAAATAAATGCCCTGTGAGCGGTGGGACAATCTCTACCATGTCCTGTTTTCCCAAAATGTCCCTTGTGCATCTTCCCACTATTTCCCCCTGCTGCTAAGTCGCTTCAGTTGTGTCTGACTGTGTGACCCCATAGACGGCAGCCCACCAGGCTCCCCCGTCCTTGGGATTCTCCAGGCAAGAACACTGGAGTGGGGTGCCCGTTCCTTCTCCAATGCATGAAGTGAAAAGTGAAAGTGAAGTCGCTTAGTCGTGTCCGACCCTCAGCGACCCCGTGGACTGCAGCCTTCCAGGCTCCCTTGTCCATGGGATTTTCCAGGCAAGAGCACTGGAGTGGGGTGCCATTGCCTTCTCCATTTCCCCCTATTCAAGAGCATGTAAAAAGCGAATCTTTAACAAAACAGAGTTTCATTATAGACTAAGTATGATCTAAGTTTTCATTTTTTTCCATATTGATATATGCCTTCCAACTCGATATAAGAATAAATCCCTTGAAAACAGATATTTTCAGTGTAGCATACTGTCTCCGGTATGCTACACAGCCCAGAAACAATCATCAAATGAATAAATTAATAAAGAGCAATAAAGGAGTAGATTATTTACTCACAAAAGCTGCTGCCCAAAACGGGAATCCCGACAGTATTGCAAGAGGAAGATACACTTTCTGAAATGCTAGAATTTGTGAGGCTAACAAATGTGTCCAGAGCAGTCCCAGGGTGTGAACAAACAGGCCAGTCATCATTTGCACGGCCTGAGAGAAAAGAACACCAGCAATTACTTACTTCTATCCCGTTCAACCTTTGAAAGGAACACACATCAAGAAAACGCCAAGGTGGAGGGGGAAAGGGACAACCTAACATCATTTTAGGATTTTCAACGTTTAACTCAAATGAGGAGGGTTTGTTAATATTTCAGAGCAGTTTGCAGATACAGTGACTATATACATGTCCAGTAAAATTGTACTAAGAGCCTGTTTATCTGCTGCATTCGAGAGGCTGCAGGGCACGAGCCCTTGGAGCCTTGAACTCAACACTCCTCAGTGCCTGCACGTGGTCAGCGGTCCTCACCTGCAGAGGCCGCTCGTTGGTTTTACAGGCCGCTATTCCTGGCATTGCTGACCTTACCTGCCTTTCGCACACGGTCCCAAAACTGGGCCTTGGACTTTGATTCCGTTTTGCCCACCCATCATGCCCGCTTTTGACGGTGGTTGTCAGAGTCCTGGGTCCTGTATAAAGAAGAGCTAAAGAAAGAGCAAGGCCTTGAGTTGCCTGGTTTTCTCCAGCTCTTCCAGGGCCTGTTACCTGGCGTGGGGATTGTGGATGATTTCTGCCCACTAAAGTCAGGCTAAGTATGACAGCTTCAGAGCCACAGAAGGACAGTTCTAAGCTTGCTATGTAGAGCCCCCTAACATCTCGCTGTAGGGCCTTTCAGTTTGTTTTCACAGATGTTTCTCAGCTGTGCCTGCTTCTGCCACAGCTGAATAAGCCACCCCTCCCTGCTCCTGTTCATCCACCAAACACAGGAATTCAGCTTGAAAAAAAAAAAAAAACCAAACTAAAGGAGTTATACTGGCATTCAGAACCTAAACTCTCTTGCCTTACTATATCTCATATTTTTAAAAATAATTTAATTTCTTTCTTTTTTTTTTTGGCCACACCTGTGGGGCATGAAGAATCTTAGTTCTCCAACCAGGGCCCAAACCTGCGCCACGTGCAGTGGAGGAACACAGAGGCTGAAGCACTTGACCGCCAGGAAAGTCTGTGCAACTCAAATTTCCAGAATGTCTGGGTAAACTGATAGCCTTTTCCTCAAAAAACATATCCTCTTAAGCAGGATCACTTCAGCTTGAAGTCTGCAGTAGGCTTCTGCTCTGGTCATGCGATGATGAGCGGAGCTAAGAAGGGCCAGTTGGTGCGATACCCCTCAGCTGGAGAGTACTCTGACGGGCCCCGGCACGAAGCTCTGCACCCAGCGGCGCTCCCGGCAGGCTGCGGCGAAGGAAGGAAGGGGCAAGCGGACGCTGCATTCGGCAGGGCTTTCCCCACTACTGCAGCGGCGCCGAGTTTTAGCTCCTTGCTGAAGCTGGAATACACTGACGTTTTCTAAAGTCTGAGTTTAGAAGATCGAAGGATTAAAAAAAAAACCTCATTTCCAAATAATTATAGATTGCAGAAATAGTACCGGGAGGTCCAGTGTCTCCTGAACCTGGCGGCTCCGAGTGGGTTCACGATGCGGAGACGGAGCTCGGGACGGCGCGGGCTCATCGCGCTGCGCCGTTTCGCCACGTCCCTTTTCCTGTCTCCCACCACCATAATCAAGAAACAGGACTTTTAAATTACTACAAAGGGATCGTTCATCCCACACCTCTCTAATCACTCTCCTTCCAACTTCCCTAATGTCTGGAAATCACTGTTTTCCATCTCTACGCTTGTGTCATTCT
This sequence comes from Budorcas taxicolor, assembly GCF_023091745.1. Taxonomy (NCBI): domain Eukaryota; kingdom Metazoa; phylum Chordata; class Mammalia; order Artiodactyla; family Bovidae; genus Budorcas; species Budorcas taxicolor. The sequence continues at coordinate 81,276,885 of NC_068924.1, read as the reverse complement.
GAGAATGTTATATAAATTGAGTAATTCAGCATGTAACTTCTGAGACGGACTTCTTCCACTCAGCTCAATGCCCTTGAAACCCATCTAAGTTGTCGTGGGTCTCAATGCATCTTCTTTCATGCGCGATATGGATGCCCATAGTTATCAGTTATTCACCTACTGAGGCGATTTCCACTTCGACGGTCTCCACCCTGGGGGCTGTTACGAATACACCGCTGTCTCCTCCTGCGCTCTTTGGTTGTAGCAGCAGAGCGATACCGGCCTCTTCAGGCCATTCAAGCGGTGCTCCCTCCTCTTCTGTTTTCTGAAAAAGATTGTGAAGAACTGGTGCTGCTAAGCGTTCTTAAAATATTTGGCAGAATTCTTTGGTGAAATATCCAGGCCTGGCAATTTCTTTTTCAGGAGTTTTAAAATTACAAATTCAAGAGCATTTTATATCTTTCCATTTCTCTGTACCATTTTCAATTTCTTTTATCAACATTTCATAGTTTTCAGAGTACAGGCCTTTCAACTTCTTTAAGTTCATTCCTTGATATTCTTTTTGATGTAATTTTCTTTTTTTTTGATAGTTCATCATTAATGCACAAAAAGAAGTAGATTTCTGTATATTACTCTTGTATCCTGCAACTTTACTGAAATCATTTAGTGTTTTTAATAGTTTTTGGGTGCAGATTTAGGGTTTTCTCTACACAGCGTCATGCCATCTGCAAATAGTGAATTTTGCTCTTCCTTTCCAACTTGGGTTCACTTTCTTTCTTTTTCTTGACTGATTTCTGTGGCTAGGACCTCTAATACCATGTTAAGTAGAAGTGGTAAAAATGGATATCCTTGTCTTATTCCTGATTTTAGAGGATAAGCTTTTAGCTTTTCACCATCATGTATGATGTTAGCTGTGGGTTTGTCCAAAATGGCCCTTATTATGTTCAGTCACGTTCCCTGTATCCACTCCAGGACTCCTGCCTGGAAAATCCCACGGACGGAGGAGCCTGGTGGGCTGCAGTCCATGGGCTCCGCTAAGAGTGTGGAAGACTAAGCGACTTCACTTTCGCTTTTCACTTTCATGCATTGGAGAAGGAAATGGCAACCCACTCCAGTGATCTTGCCTGGAGAATCCCATGGACGGAGGAGCCTGGTGGGCTGCAGTCCATGGGGTCGCACAGAGTCGGGCACGACTAAGCAACTTCACTTTCGCTTTTCAGTTTCATGCACTGGAGAAGGAAATGGCAACCCACTCCACTGTTCTTGCCTGGAGAATCCCAGAGACAGTGGGCCCCTGTCTATGGGGTCACACAGAGTCGGACACAACTGAAGCGACTTAGCAGCAGCAGCAGCAGCATGTTCCCTTTATACTCATTTTGATAATTTTTTTTTTATCATGAATGCGTGTTAAATGTTGTTAAATGCTTCTTCTGTGTATACTGAAATGATCATGTGATTTATATCCCTTTTAAAATTGCGGTGTATCATATTGGTTGATTTGCAGATATGGAACCATCCTGGCCTCCCTGGAGTACATCCTACTTCACCCCAGGGTATGATCCTCCCACAGCTGCGCTCTCTCCTTGGCAGCAGCAGCCTTTGCCCTAGAGTGGAGCAGCGCAAGAGGGCTCAGAGTGAGGTGCTCGGCTTAGATCAGCATGTACACTGGGGTAGTTGTGGGATATGCCAGTCAGGGTCCCAGGCAGCTTCAACAGGCTTGGTCTGCCTTGCTTCGTGATTAAGTGAGCATGTGAACACCCCTTACGAGCAGAGTAGAGCTTTTTCACCGCTCCACTGTCCGTCTGGAGCTGGTTTTCAAACGTGTTAAGGGAGCGTGCCCTCCCTGTGTTGGACCCCAGGTGTGGCGTGCCCAGTGTGTGGTTTCAGTCGTTCATTTCCCAGAGAGGATCTCTGAGACTGTGTGATCCTCTCTCTGTGTCGGCCTCCTAGAGGTATGGACCCTGACCTGACCTCTTCTCCTCCCTTCAAAGCTGACTTTGTGTGGGTCTTCCTAGAGCGCTGGCTATATAAGGGTTCCGCCAGCTTCAGTGTGCTTCCAGTGGGAAGCACTGCACGTGCGGATGCGTTTTTGATGTGGCTGTTGGGGGCCAAGAGCTGCATCTGCTTCTGCTCGGCCATCTGGATCGCCTCTCACACGGAATAATTTTTACTGTCACCCTTAAAGTTGACTGATTCTTTTCTCTGCCCTGTCCATACCCTCGTTGAACTCATCTGGTGAGGTTTTTTCCAGTTATTGCATTTTTCAGTTATAAAATTTCCATTTGGTTTTCTCTGTTTCTTCTATTTCTTTTCTTTGAATTTTTATCTATAAATGTGTTTTGAGTATGTTCATAATTGCTTGTTGTTACATTTTACTTAAAAATTCTTATCAGATAATTCTAACAACAGTGTAGTTCTGGTATTGGCATCTACTCACTGTCTTTTCTCATGCAGGTTGAGATTTTCCTGGTTATTTTTTGGATGAGTGATTTTCAGTTGTACCGTGGACACCACTTTGCAAATAAAGGTCTATACAGTCAAAGTTGTGGTTTTTCTAGTAGTCATGTACAGATGGGAGTTGGACCATAAAGAAGGCTGAGCACTGAAGAACTGATGCTTTTGAACTGTGGTGTTGGAGAAGACTCTTGAGAGTCCCTTGGACTGCAAGGAGATCCAACCATTCAATCTTAAAGGAAATCACCCCTGAATATTCATTGGAAGGATTGATGCTGAAGTTGAAGGTCCAATACTTTGGCCCCCTGATGTGAAGAGATGACTCACTGGAAAAGACCCTGATGCTGGGAAAGACTGAAGGCAAAAGGAGAAGGGGGTGACAGAGGATGAGATGGTTAGATGGCATCACTGGCTCAATGGACATGAATTTGAGCAAACTCCAGGAGATAGTGGAGGACAGTGGAGCCTGGTGTGCTGCAGTCCATGGGGCTGCAAACAGTCAGACACAGCTTAGCAACTGAACAACAACCTGGCTGAGAAAATAGGCTTTCCTTGTTGTTGTTTTTTTGTCTTGTGCTTAATGGTGTTTTTGGGTTACAGGCTTCTTGAGCACCCAGTTCTGGATATTTGAAGAAAAGCAAACAAAATACCCCAGGAAACTCACCACCATGTCATTCTTTGGATTTCAAGGTCCCTAGCTCTTCTGCCTCCTGTGAATCTTTGTCTTCCTTGTCCCAAGTTTTAGCTGTAACTAGTGGCAGGAATAGAGAAAAGTCTATCTACTTCACCTTGTCTGAAACTGGAAAGTAGAATTAAATGCTATCTAAACTCTTAGATAATGGTAGCTCTCCTTAGCAGGACAGTAACGTGACCAGTAACAGATGTATTCTCAAAAACACTTTATTCCTTCTCAATAACCATATCAGATCAGTGGAAAAGGGGGTTAGGGATCTAGAGCCTACCATCATAAAACTGGGAATGAGGAGTGGAAACTTGGGTTCATAGTCTGCTTTGCAGAAGGCTTTTGGTACAATTCTTGTTGAGGTCAGGTAGATCTTCAGTAAGGGAAGGCAATAAAAGAACTGAGGTGTCAGAAACATTCCTGGACCAAGCTTTAATCCTGTTGGTTTAATTCCCAATCTGGATCCATCATCCAAAAATGTGGGTGGCTAATGAAAAAGGATGTAACCTGCTAGATTTGACAAGCCGATTGGGATAACAGTGGCATGTCTGCAGGGTGATTTCAAGAACATAGTGCCATTACAATCACGGTCCCCAATGCTGGATGGTCTGCAGATTTCCCTGAATATTGTTCCCACAATCTGACCATTTCATTTGGGACCACTGTCATCATCAGCTCAGCTTAAGATAATTTATAGATGCCAAAAAGGGATTTTTATACATAGTTCCAGACTCAGAGTATATTTCTTGGGAGTATGACTAGGTTGCAGTGGTTTGAGGTTATTTAAATATAGTTGATAGATTCATAATTTTTGCTTTATTTAACTTTAATATAGTTGATTGGAAGAGGGTGTTTGCTATGACCAGTGCATTCTCTTGGCAAAACTGTATTATTTGCCCTGCTTCATTCTGTATTCCAAGGCCAAATTTGCCTGTTACTCCAGGTGTTTCTTGACGTCCTACTTTTGCATTCCAGTCCTCTATAATGAAAAGGACATCTTTTTTTTGGGTTTTAGTTCTAAAAGGTCTTGTAGGTCTTCATAGAACCTTTCAACTTCAGCTTCTTCAGTGTTACTGGTTGGGGCATAGACTTGGATAACTGTGGTATTGAATGGTTTGCCTTGGAGATGAACAGAGATCATTCTGCCGTTTTTGAGATTGCATCCAAGTACTGCATTTTGGACTCTTTTGTTGACCATGATGGCTACTCCATTTCTTCTGAGGGATTCCTGCCTGCAATAGTAGATATAATGGTCATCTGAGTTAAATTCACCCATTCCAGTCCATGTTAATTCTCTGATTCCTAGAATGTCAACATTCACTCTTGCCATCTCTTGTTTGACCACCGCCTTGATTCATGGACCTGACATTCCAGGTTCCTATGCAACACTGCTCTTCACCGCATCGGACCTTGCTTCTATCACCAGTCACATTCACAGCTGGATATTGTTTTTGCTTTGGCTCCATCCCTTCATTCTTTCTGGAGTTATTTCTCTACTGATCTCCAGTAGCATACTGGGCACCTACTGATCTGGGGAGTTCCTCTTTCAGTATCCTGAAACATCATATCCTGGACATCACCAGATGGTCAACACCAAAATCAGACTGATTATATTCTTTGCAGCCAAAGATGAAGAAACTCTATACAGTCAACAAAAACAGACCAGGAGCTGACAGTGGCTCAGATCATGAGCTCCTTATTGCCAAATTCAGACTTAAATTGAAGAAAGTAGGGAAAACCGCTAGACCATTCAGGTATGACCTAAATCAAATCCCTTATGATTATACAGTGGAAGTGAGAAATAGATTTCAGGGCCTATATCTGACAGATAGAGTGCCTGATGAACTATGGAATGAGGTTCGTGACATTGTACAGGAGACAGGGATCAAGACCATCCCCATGGAAAAGAAATGCAAAAAAGCAAAATGTTTGTCTGAGGAGGCCTTACAAATAGCTGTGAAAAGAAGAGAAGTGAAAAGCAAAGGAGAAAAGGAAAGATATAAGCATCTGAATGCAGAGTTCCAGAGAATAGCAAGAAGAGATAAGAAAGCCTTCCTCAGCAATCAATGCAAAGAAATAGAGGAAAAGAACAGAATGGGAAAGACTAGAGATCTCTTCAAGAAAATTAGAGATACCAAGGGAACATTTCATGCAAAGATGGGCTCGATAAAGGACAGAAATGGTATGGACCTAACAGAAGCAGAAGATATTAAGAAGAGGTGGCAAGAATACACAGAAGAACTGTACAAAAAAGATCTTCATGACCCAGATAATCACTATGGTGTGATCACTCACCTAGAGCCAGACATCCTAGAATGTGAAGTCAAGTGGGCCTTAGAAAGCATCACTACGAACAAAGCTAGTGGAGGTGATGGAATTCCAGTTGAGCTGTTGCAAATCCTGAAAGATGATGCTGTGAAAGTGCTGCACTCAATATGCCAGCAAATTTGGAAAACTCAGCAGTGGCCACAGGACTGGAAAAGGTCAGTTTTCATTCCAATCCCAAAGAAAGGCAATGAATGCTCAAACTACCACACAATTGCACTCATCTCACACGCCAGTAAAGTAATGCTCAAAATTCTCCAAGCCAGCTTCAGCAATACGTGAACCATGAACTTCCTGATGTTCAAGCTGGTTTTAGAAAAGGCAGAGGAACCAGAGATCAAATTGCTAACATCTGCTGGATCATGGAAAAAGCAAGAGAGTTCCAGAAAAACATCTATTTCTGCTTTATTGACTATGCCAAAGCCTGTGACTGTGTGGATCACAATAAACTGTGGAAGATTCTGAAAGAGATGGGAATACCAGACCACCTGACCTGCCTCTTGAGAAATCTGTATGCAGGTCAGGAAGCAAGTTAGAACTGGACATGGAACAACAAACTGGTTCCAAATAGGAAAAGGAGTACATCAAGGCTGTATATTGTCACCCTGCTTATTTAACTTCTATGCAGAGTACATCATGAGAAACGCTGGACTGGAAGAAGCACAAGCTGGAATCAAGATTGCTGGGAGAAACATCAATAACCTCAGATATGCAGATGATACCACCCTTATGGCAGAAAGTGAAGAGGAACTAAAGAGCCTCTTGATGAAAGTGAAAGAGGAGAGTGAAAATGTTGGCTTAAAGCTCAATATTCAGAAAATGAAGATCATGGCATCTGGTCCCATCACTTCATGGGAAATAGATGGGGAAACAGTGGAAACAGTGTCAGACTTTATTTTTGGGGGCTCCAAAATCACTGCAGATGGTGACTGCAGCCATGAAATTAAAACACACTTACTCCTTGGAAGAAAAGTTATGACCAACCTAGACAGCATATTGAAAAGCAGAGACATCACTTTGCTGACTAAGGTCCGTCTAGTCAAGGCTCTGGTTTTTCCTGTGGTCATGTATGGATGTGAGAGTTGGACTGTGAAGAAGGCTGAGCGCCGAAGAATTGATGCTTTTGAACTGTGGTGTTGGAGAAGACTCTTGAGAGTCCCTTGGACTGCGAGGAGATCCAACCAGTCCATTCTGAAGGAGATCAGCCCTGGGTGTTCTTTGGAAGGAATGATGCTGAAGCCGAAACTCCAGTACTTTGGCCACCTCATGCAAAGAGTTGACTCATTGGAAAAGACTCTGATGCTGGGAGGGATTGGGGGCAGGAGGAGAAGGGGATGACAGAGGATGAGATGGCTGGATGGCATCACGGACTCGATGGACATGAGTCTGAGTGAACTCCAGGAGTTGGTGATGGACAGGGAGGCCTGGCGTGGTGCGATTCATGGGGTCGCAAAGAGTCAGACATGACTGAGCGACTGAACTGAACTGATACTGATATTTGACAGAAAACAACAATTCTATAAAGCAATTATCCTTCAATTAGAAAATAAATAAAGTTTAAAAAGAAATTGCAACATTTTAGTCATTTTCGTAAGTAGCCTTTAGTTCTTACCCCCAACAGTCTTGCTTCCTGTCTTATCCACACCGGATTTCCTGGCATTTTTCACTAGGATACAAGAGAGAAATGAGAAGATAAATGCTTTTTTTCAATAGGAAAATACAGAGACAAATAAGTACTAATTATGTCCTTGACTAAGATGCTTAAAATTGAGGGAAATTTAATTCTACAGCTGTTCATTTTTCACTGTTTTATAATTCCCTGTGAGATGTTTTTCACCAAACCAATATCACTATCTTGAAAAATCCAGTAATTAGTTCTCAAATGCTTTTGTTCACTTAACAACCTTTTGTTCATTTAACAACCTTCTGTAGGACCCTGTGTGTGTGTGTCAGTTGCCTAGTTGTGTCCAACTCTTTGCAACGCTATGGACTGTGGCCCACCAGGCTCCTCTGTCCGTGGAATCTCCAGGCAAGAATATTGGAGTGAGCTCCCACTCCCTTCTCCTGGGGATCTTGCCAACTCAGGGATTGAACCCACGTCTCCTGTGTTGCTGGCAGATTCTTCACAGTGTGAGTCACCAGGGAAACCCAAGGAAGACTAAAAAACAGTTTATGGTGGTTGCTCCAACCCGTCAGTCCCTCTCGATATGACCCATGTCCCCACAGGGTCAAAAAAGTTGGATTTTTTGTCTTGCTGAGTTTCTCATGGCACGTGGTTCACTTCTTGCGTTTAGATTATGTAATCATATCTGTTCATACAATACAATAAATGTACACATGTACCTTCGTTTTGCTAATGCTAGTAAGAGATGTTTTTTTTTTTCTTGCAAGCCAATTGTCTTTTTTTAAAAATCACCTTGTCCTCTAATTTTTCTCACATGGCAATCTACTCTCACAATCTAATCTCCCGAATCTCCAAAGTCTGGCACCTTTTCTCCCCCTTCAACCTCTTTATTTCATAGCCGTGTCAGAAATATAAGACTTTGTCTTTAAATTCTTCACTAATAAACTTTTCCTTCCATTTACACGAACTCTCAAGGTTTGAGTTCTCTCAGCTGGCCTGCTGAAGCCCGAAAGAGGTAGAAAAGCATAGCAGAAAGAGCCAAATTTGAGTTCAAATCTCGTCCTTACCCATATCCTTCAATCTTTCACAGGGTGATTGCTCAGCAGCAAAACCCCTCTAGGATTGCGCAGGGGGGCAAATGAGGCTAACTGGTAGAAAACGGAAACTCAACACCTTGCGTCGGGAATGCCGGCCTTCGGCATGGTCTACGCCAACCGTGGGTCCCTGCTCACCGCATCGGGGGGCGAGCCAGGGGCCCCGATCTCGCAGGAGGAGCCCTTCGTTCCGGACCCCGGAGCCGGGGCGGCAGCACTGGCCGAGCCGGTCCTGCCTCCTCGGCGGGGCCCCGCGGCGCCCTCGCGCGGCTCCAGCGCAGCAGTTGTGGCCGGGAGGGCGCTTCCGGCGGCTGCGCGAGGGCCCCCGCGGACGCGTGCGCGGTGCGGCCTCGCCGCGATGCCCGGTCTGCAGGCTCCCGGGACAGGATAAGGATGAGCCGGAGGGGCAGAGGAGAGGGCAGTGGCAGCCCACTCCAGACCTCTTGCCTGGAGACTCCCATGGACGGAGGAGCCTGGCGCGCCGTGGCCCATGGGGTCGCAGAGAGTCGGACGCTGCTGAAGTGACTGAGCACGCACGCGGGCGGTTAGCAGAGACGAAGCCCTTCCCGCCTGTGTCGGCACCACTCTGCGTCTGTGAGCATCACAGTCTGGGCCACGTCCGATTACTCCCTGGCTGCGTCAACAGAGACGTCTGCAGCAAACACGCGATCTCCTGCCCCTCTTCTGCCGGGTTTGTATTGGCAACAGTGTGTCTGCTTTTAATCCTCACAAGCTGTACCGGGAAGAGAGCGGCTCAGCAAAGCTGGGTTCCAGGTTTTATCAGATGCCTGGTGCTTCAGCGAAATACGTATCTTTCCTGTACCTTCGGTGGTTTTCCTGTACAATGGAATAATATATTTTCACTAAGTTACTCTCAGAACTGGGTTATACAAGTTTAAAATTGCTGTAAACAGGTCCCAACAACAATATATTAGAATCCTAGCTTGAGAGCCATCTCCATGATGCCGTGATACTTGGTACTATCAGTTCAGTTCAGTCGCTCAGTCGTGTCTCTTTGTGACCCCATGGACTGCGGGCCTCTCTGTGTATCACCAATTCCTGGCGTGTTCAGATTCATGTCCATTGAGTCTGTGATGCCACCCAACCATCTCATCCTCTGTCGTCCCCTTCTTTTACCTTCGGTCTTTCCTGCTGCTGCTGCTGCTGCTAAGTCGCTTCAGTCGTGTCCGACTCTGTGCCACCGCAGAGACGGCAGCCCACCAGGCTCCCCCATCCCTGGGATTCTCCAGGCAAGAACACTGGAGTGGGGTGCCATTTCCTTCTCCAATGCATGAAAGCGAAAAGTGAAAGTGAAGTCACTCAGCGACCCCATGGGCTGCAGCCCACCACGCTCCTCCATCCATGGGATTTTCCAGGCAAAAGTACTGGAGTGGGTTGCCATTGCCTTCTCAGTCCTTCCTAGCATCAGGGTATTTCCCAGTGCGTCACCTCTTTGCATCAGGTGGCCAAAGTATCAGAGTTTCAGCTTCAGCATCAGTCCTTCCAATGAATACTCGGGACTGATTTCCATTAGGATTGACTGTTTTGATCTCCTTGGAGTCCAAGGAACTCTAAACAGTCTTCTCCAACACCACAGTTCAAAAGCATCGATTCTTTGGCACTCAGCTTTCTTTATAGTCCAACTCTCATATCCATACACGACTACTGGAAAAACCATAGCTTTGACTAGATGGACCTTTGTTGGCAAAGTAATGTCTCTGCTTTTTAATATGCTGTCTAGGTTGGTCATAACTTTTTTACCAACAAGATGGTACCATGGAGAACTTTAAAACAAAAACAAAAACAAAAACTCAGCACTCTGTGAAGGCCATAGTAGAAATGAATAAATGAACCAAAATGTTTTCTATTCAAACTCCCTCAGTTTATGCTGAGTTCCAGCTTAAGAATATAAGTGATTTGCTTTGATGGCTAACTAAAGATAACATTGGGAAGTCACATTATGGTAGGGAATGTAATTAACATTTGTTGAGGCTTTAGGTGCTTGATACTTTATATATTATCTAATTTATTGAACAAATTCTGAATACCTGGTAAGCATCAGTGAATGTTAGGTACTATCCCATATACTGGGGATAAAAGCAGTGAGAAAACTAAAGTGGTCAGGAGGCTTTTGTTTTAAACAGGAGAAACAATAACATCCTTTATGTATTTGTGAGAGTGATCCAGACGAGAGGGAAGACCTGAAGTCATCAAATGAAGTGAGGGTGGAGTGGGAAGTCGTTTTGCCTGTGTCTCCGGGAAGCTACGTTTTACTGGGCACAGAAATCTGTGTATCTGTAACCTCTTCATAAGAGACATTCCGTATCTCCTTTGCCTGAAAACCTACCTTTCTTTTGAGGGCAAGACTTTTCTAAGCATCTGCTCACTTTCTGGAACCAGGAGTCCTTAGGTAGGGTGAGTGATGAATACGTTTTCTGTGAATTCTACTGAAACTTTCAGACCCACACCGCCCAATTCAGTAGCCACATGCAGTAGTTAAGCCTTTGAAATGCAGTTCGTCTGAGCTGATGTCTAAAATGCACACAAAATTTTTGAAGACTGGATATGATAAAAAAAGAGTGTAAAATGTCTAAATATTTTTGAAATATATGGTTAATGAAATATATTATTAAACTTCATTTCACCTGTTTCTGTTTACTTTTTTAGTGTGGCTACTAGAAAATTTTCAATTACGCGTGTAGCTCATATTATTTTTCTATTGGGTAGAGGTTCTCTAGATCTTTTCACTCTCCTATAAACCTCTTCCTTCGTTCAGTTCACCTCTTGATGTCTTCTGTCTACATTTACATGAAATCTTAACAAGGCCCAGAAGGCACATGTGAGCTGGCTCTGCCTGTCTTTCCAACTTTGTCCTTAATCACCTTCCTTTTGAATCAGTGGGTTCTAGACATGCTCTCCTCCCAGACCAGCCAACCTCTTTCCTTTCTCAGGATTTTATTCTATTTCCTCTGCTCAGGGTACTTGTCTTCTGACTTGGAAAATGGCCTGAAAAGCCACCTTCTTAGGTAAGCACTTATTTTCTATCTAAAATAGTGCCAGCTATCCACACCATCTCTCGTCCCATTATCCTAGTCATTTCCTAAAAAGCACTTTCTAATGCCATGCTTCCTAAAATTCTCTTGCAAAGTCATTAAAACAAGCAAACAAACATATGTATCATTTATCTTCTCCTTGACTCCATTAGAGTAGGGATCTTGTCTGTCTTGTTTATACCCAGGATCTAAAACAAGGGTGGATATCTAAATAGATGTCACATGAACACAAGCAATAAAAATTGCTTATATGATAACATAGGAATACTTCAATGTTTTAGTCAAATGTGGTACATATCTGGCTGGGTAGTATGTTACTGGAAATTATAGAAATTAAAAATAAGTGGCTAAAGCTAATTTAAGCAATTATGGCTGAAACAACTTGCTTTCCCACCACTGTCTGTCTTTTCCTTAAGTTTCCAGCACTTGACTCTCTCCTTGCTCTCTGTGTGCTGTTTGCGGACTCCTTTCCATGGACTTATATTTTGGCCTTAAATGAAATTCTTTCTTAAGTTCTCTTCGATTTTTACTCTTGTCAAAATTCATAATTAGAGAAGACCGTTTGTCTCTGATTAGAAGGGCATTCGATGAGGTCTGGATTCTCTGAGACCATCTGGTCATTACTTTGTAACATTTCATACCTGGTTTCTTGTGGACATTTGATTGTTGAATCTGGGCTTTCTTGATTAGAAATGTTATTTGCATATATGGAGTGCACCATAATCCTATAGTAACTTCCAAAGCTGAATTACCATTTTAGAATTCTCTACTGCATTCCTAGTCTCATATTTCCAACTTCCTAATAAATGCTTATACACAGATTTTCCAAAGCACCTCGGATAAAAAACAATCCGATCTAAATGCATCATCTGCCTATGATAAACCTTTTCTTTCCCATCTATTCCAGCTAACTCCCAAGCCCCAGTACTGGTATCACTTGCAAATATAACCAATCTCCAAATTCTTTCGATTTTTTCTTTCATATACATCACAGATTGTGTGCTCCTTGTCTTCATTTCCCATATTCTAGCTGTCATATGCAGCATCTCTTCTCTAGAAAATTGCAGTAATTATCTAACCTGGATGTCCCATTTTTAGTACAACAGCCACCTCAGTTACATTCCCCACATCCCACTGCAAGAACTAACCAAACGCCTGTTTCCACAGTGCTCCATCATGGGCCAGCTGGGATCCCAGTGCCTTAGCATGCCGTTCAAATCATATTTTATTTTCCCCTTGTCAACTGTTCAGCCTCACTTCCCACCTTCTCGCCATAGACACCGTGGTTCATTTAACACACTACTTTCCGTTCTACAAATATGCCATGCCTTCTTCCTTTGATCAGACCAGGTCAAGTAGCCTTTGAATATGAACTCATTTTGATCAAATCTCTATTTTTGAAGTCTAGTAAGTAGGGGGATACCATTATCAGACATTAGAACTTGTGTGTGTGTAGCATTATTTTCCTTTTTCACTCAGTTTCAGGGGCTGGCTCATAATTTTTAATGACTGAAAACATTTTGTTTTCTTAAAATATGTGAGCTTAATGTCAGTTCAGATAGTTTGAGTTCTTAAACATTTGGTTGATTAATAAAACTGAGGCATTACGGTCAAATATATCTGTGTGTTTTCTTTTCCCTTATTGATTTCTTCTATAGAATTGTCTCTAGGAAGTTTTTTCATATTCCAGATACTATCATCTTTATTGGTGACTATCCCTGTTATCTGACACATCTGTTATGAGTAAAACTGAAAAGTCTTAGGCCTGACTTGGTGAGTGTGACATCCTGTTCTTCTAGACTAAGACTCATAACTTTATTTCTTCACAGAATGTGAGCTGTTTCTACACCCTACCTTCTATCAATCACTGCGCTTTGAAGTAAAAGTGAAGGTGGCTCAGCGGTGTCCGACTCTTTGCGACCCCATGGACTACACAGTCCCTGGGATTCTCCAGGCCAGAATACTGCAGTGGGTAGCCTTTCCCTTCTCCAGGGCATCTTCCTGACCCAGGGATCAAACGCAGGTCTCCCACATTGCAGGCAGATTCTTTACCAGCCGAACCACAAGGGAAGCCCAAGAATAGTGGAATGGATAGCCTAGTATTATTTATTTGTGCTTTTATATGAATGAATTTCAGAATCGAGACTACTATTAGTCTATCCCTGTGAGAACCTAGGACTAGAATAATGACTGTCTGGGGGAACTGTGGTTTGATCCACACGGGCACGCTCTACCTGAAAGGAAGCCTCTTGTATCCTCTGGTTCCTAATCCCCTCTTGCTGCCGAAAGGCCCAACCCTCAGCCCTTCCTTCAGTTCCAATGTTCCCAGGTGCCAGATTTTTCTCATAAAGTCCTAACCCCCATACTCCTTTGAAGAAAAGAGATGCTCTCTCTGCTGGACCCTAGCGTTGCCTTTGGGTTGTCCGTTGAGAGTGAGTCTGTGACGCGAGCCTTAGAAACAGGGGACTTGGACATAACTGTTGGATAGTAGGAGCGGTGTCACCTCACTCAGTCATGTCTGAGTCTGTGCGGCCCCATGCACTGTGGCCTGCCAGGCTCCTCTGTCCATGGGATTCTCCAGGCCAGAATACTGGAGTGGATGGGCATGCCCTTCTCCAGAGGATCTTTCCGACCCAGGGATAGAACCTGGGTCTCCTGCATTGCAGGCAGATTCTTTACTGTCTGAGCTACAGGGTAGAATTCATCAGTGAAGCTATCTGGTTCTGAGATTTTGTTCGTTGGGAGATTCTCGATTACTGACTCAACACCCTTGCCTGTTACTGTTCTGCTCAGATTTTCTGTTACTTCATGATTCAGTCTTAGTCACCTGTAGTTTTCTGGGACTTTATCCATTTCTTCTAAGCTGTCTAATTTGTTGGCATGTGATTGTTCATAGTATTCTCTTATAATCTTTTATAATTGGTATTAGCTTTAATGTCTATTTTTATAATTTTATTAATTTGAGGCATCTGTTTTTTTCTTAGTTTAGCTAAGACTAAGGAAAATTGTCAGTTTTCTGAAAAATCTCAGGCTTGTTCATCTTGTCTGCTGTCTTTCCGGCCTCTTATTTATTTCTGCTCTGACCTTTCTATATTTTTTTTTGTTAACTTTGGGTCTAGTTTGTTCTTTTTCTGTCCTTGAGTTGTAAACTTAGATGTGCACTTGAGACCTTTTTAATGTGGGCTTTCATTCCTATAAACTTCCCTCTTACCACGGCTTCCACTGCATCCATTTTAACATGTTGCATTTACACTCCTATTTCTCTCAAAATATTTATTTCTTCTCATTTCTTGACACTTTGTTCAGAAGCATTTTTTCATCTTGTGTAAAATTTCCAGCTTTCCTCAATTTCTTTGTAGTTTTATACCATTGTGATTAGAAAAGATATTTGGTATGTTTCAATATTCTTAAGTTTGTGAAGACTAGTTTTTTCTGACCCAGTATATGATCTGTCCTGGAAAATGTTCTATGCCCCCTTGAGATGAATCTGTGCTCTGCTGCTGTCGGATACGATCTTCTGTGCGTATATGTTAGGTTCAGTTGCTCCAAAGTATAGTTCAAGTGCATTATTTCCTTACTGACTTTCTGTCTGGATAATCTATCCATTATTGCTGTTGATTTCATTGCTGTCTATTTTTGCCTTGAGGTCTGTTAATAATGTTTAATATATTCAGGAACTTTATAGTCACACTTCAGAGGAGCATGCAGATGGTGAAGAATTTGTGATCACCGTGCAGTGTACCACTTATCAGTTCTCTCTATATTCTTTCTCTCGGCCCGCATGCAAACTTAACTTTCCCCAAACCCAAGAGCATAAATCATATACAGTAGCATATGCTCTAATGTCTACATTTTCATATCCTGTTGAGTATTTTTAACTTCCTGCAATTTGGCCCAAGATTCAAGTACTGAGACTTTGTTGTTTGCCATTTCCATCACTGACTTATTTGACTAACTTGAGTCCCTATCTTGGAACTCCCTTTGTTTCGTGGTACTATAATTCCTTAATTTTCTTTTTTTCCGCCTATGACCACTTCCCAGCTTGTGCTGCATTTCTTTCTGGTCATGCTCTTAGTGTTTTCAGAGTTCTTCCCTTAGTATTCTTAACTATTCACCCAGTACTTTGATCCTGTTTGGTTTCATCCATCCTCACACTTTTAAAAACAATTGTGATTGTCAGTTGCTCAGTCATGTCCAACTCTTTGCGACGCCATGAACTGTAGCCCACTGGGCTCCTCTGTCCATAGAATTCTCCAGGCAACAATACTGGAGTGAGTTGCCGCTTCCTTCTTCAGGGGATCTTCCCAGCTGAAGGATCAAACTCGGGTCTCCTGCATTGCAGGCAGATTCTTCACTGTCTGAGTCACCAGGGAAGCCCTTAAAAATAATTGGGCTGAATTAAATGCACCAGGGGCTATCCGTAACAAGTGTACAGTTAGATGAATTAAGCAAATTGGAAATCCATGTCGCCTTCACCCAGTTTTATAAAGAAAACATCCTATCTCTTGAGAATCACTCACTGGCTCTGTGGTATCACATATCTTTTCTGTTTTTAACCTCTCTAAGGCTTACATAGTGCAGAGAGGTCCCATGTAGTCTTTACTCAGTACCCCCAGTGGTTATGTCTTATGTAGCACAGTACAATATTCAAACTAGTATTTCATGTTGGTACTGTGTGTGGCATAGTCGTAGGCCATTTTATCATGGACGTACAGATTTCCTCTGCCACCGGAAAGTAGGGTGTTGCTATGAAACCTTTTGTGAGCTGAAATGGCATCAAGTGAAGACTCAGTTACCTTAGGATACATCTTACTAACAGACTCACAAAATGAACCTAGATAAAGCACAGATGCTCAGAGACACAGTTCAAAGCTATGGCGACTTGATGCTGAGGTGCTGAGCATAGTTCTGGAGAGGGAGCGTGGCAGTACCACTCCTGCTGCTTGGAGTGCTTGCTGCCTCTATAAGAGCTTGCTGCAAAATAAAGACTGGATGCTATTTTTGCTTTCTGCCTTTTTTTTTTCTTTCATAAAATCAAAAACACTCTTCAGATTTCTTTCAATTAGGTGAAAGCAGGTTCTAATGTACGTCTTTCATAAAAGTGAACATAAAGTGAACTTTTAAAAAGCGGGGGATGCCTGCAGAGTCGTGTGACATCTAAAGCGGTCAGCTACAGAACTATTCCATTACCACAAAGATGGCCCCCACGCTGCTCCTTTGCAGCCACGCCCAGCTCCACCATCCTTAAAGCAATAATCTATTTCCCGCTATCTCCGTGTTTGACACTCAAGAATATTTATACAGTAGACCCTTGAGCAACATCAGGGATTGGTTTCAGGACCCACCAGGGACGCCAAAGTCCACAGGTGTTCAGATCCCACAGTTGACTCTATTTGTGGCTCGCACCCATGAATTCAACTGCAGTCATGCAGCACTGTAGCATTTACTGAAAAAAAGTCTGTGTATAAGTGGACCGATGCAGTTCAAAATTGTATTATTCAAGGGCGAACTGCATGCGCTGTGCTGTGCTTAGTCGGGTCTGATTGTTTGCGACCCTGTGAACTGTAGCCTGCCAGGCTCCTTTGTCCATGGGGATTCTCCAGGCAAGAATACTGGAGTGGGTTGCCATGCCCTCCTCCAGGGGTCATCCCAACCCAGGGATGGAACCCAGGTCTTCTGCACTGCAGGCCAATTCTTTACCATCTGAGCCACCAGGGAAGTCCAAAAACAACAACAAAAAAATGTGGAATGATACAATACGTGACGTTTTTGAGACTGGCTTTTGCTCCGAGTAATGCTCTTGAAACCCATTCAAGTCCCTATATTTGCTCATGGCATTCTGTTAAGGATTTTTTTTGGATTCTCGTGGAGGATATGGTCTGTAATTTTCTTCTTTTGGTATTGCTGTTTTCCCGTCATGGTGACAGTGTTTTGCCTGTTCTATTTTCACGAAGAGATTATGTAGAATTGGTATTACTTTTTCTTAAAATATTCCATAGAATTCTCCAGTGGAACCACGTAGGCTTGGAAAATTACTTGCAGGTTTTAAAGTATGAATCAGATTTGAAAAATATCCATAGGAATATTCAAAAGTTCTATTTCATTTCAGTGAGTTGTGGCAGCTTGCACTTGTCAAGGAATTGATCCATCTCAAGTAAACTGTCAGATTTATGCACAGAGTTGTTTGTAGCGTTCCCTCACCATCCTTTCCCCTCACCACAGGTGGAAAATGCTTTATATTTCCCTTGAACTGATGATATTCTCCACATGGTGGAAACTGTCTGCGAGTGTGAGTAAAGGATCCCAAATGAGAGATCGGCGCCCAGGAGTACTGCAGCTTCAGAATCTATCACCGTGTGGTGAAGAAACCTGTCACCTGTTTGGTTTTACAGAGAAAAACGGGGGATCTTCAAGTCTGTACAGGAGGACGGCTGCAACACCATTCGCCTCGGTGTCAAGGCATGCAGGGCTTCCGTGAACCCGCACACCAGCACCAACAGTCCGCAGAGCGGGAGCTCACGGTGGCAGGGTCCAGGCTGCCGGGGGGCCGTGAAGCAGCCACGGCCACGATGACCAGGAACTGTTTGTCCAAACCTGCAAAGTGCAGGTAGACATGTGTCTGGTCGACGCAGCCATCATAGGTTGAGTTTGCTTTCTTTGCGACCCCTTACCGTCCTTTTGCTGTCTGTAGGCTTTTTAGTGATAGCTCTCATTTCATACCTTATGTTAGTAACGTGTTTCTTTTCTCCTTTAGTCTTCCTAAACTTTAGTCAGTTTCATCATCAATCTTCTCAAGAATTAGGTTTTATTTTTTTCTGGTTTGATTTTTCTAGTTTTCTGTTTTCAGTGTCATTGATTTATTTTTCTGTTTCTTTCTGCTTGCTTTTGGTTCCTTTTTTTTTTTAAGTTTCTTGAGTTCAAAGGTTAGGCTGATGTAAGGCGTCTCCTGTTTTCTAATGTAAACGTTAAATGCTACGCATTTCACTGTTTCAGCTGTGCCGCGACACACTTGGTGTGCTGCATTTTCACTATCGTGTTGCTTGCTTGCACGCTAAGTCACGTCAGCCGTGTCTGACTCTGGGGCCCGCTGGACTGTAGCCTGCTATGCTCCTGTGCCCATGGGGTTCTCCAGGCACGAATACTGGAGCGGGTTGCTGTGAAACATTTTTAAAAACTCCCTTAAGACATCCTCTTTAACCTGGGAATCATTTCGAATTATGCCGTTTAACTTCCATCTTTTCTTCTGGAAAGCTGCCGCAGTCTTGACCCCCAGTGGGACTTTGTGGTTTAGCCGCTAAGCAGGCTGAGTCGTGGAGCATGCAGTGCCTCATGCTCGATGCTTCGCTCAGCACTGAGTTGATCCAGTGAAATTATCCTGCCGCTGAGCAGCATTTGGGTTTGGAATTCTAGACTTTGTTTCCAGTTGGGGTTTGGAATACAGATTCTAGGACTATTCTATGAATATTCTTGTCTTTTAACAGCATATATACTAACCTTTACACTTTGAATCTAGGAATGAAGTTTCCATATTGGATATTCTCAAATTGGTATCCAAAGTGGTTTAAGCAATTTATATACGTCTACCAGTAGGGTATGTAAATTACAGATTTTACACATGATTCCAAAGACTTGGCATTATCACTGCTAAATTTTTTTGCCATTCAGGTGTGTGAGTAGTGTTATGTTTTATTAAAATCTTCAACATTTTAATGATTTTTGTCTGCTTATTCCATCAATTATTGAGAAAAATTGCTAAAATTTTTCCAGTATAATCATGGATGATTACTTATTTTAGTTCTTTCAACTTGTTTTATGTATTTTAATATTATTCACATACAAATATAGAATTTTATCTTCCTAACAGAGTGAAACTTTTGATCGAATTTCCTTTACATCTTAGTTTTTCTTGAATATTTTCTCTAAAAATACTTTGTTTTCCTCTCTTCTGTTTCTTTTCTTGCCTTCTTTTGAATTTTTCACGTATTTTTATTCCATTTTATTTAGTTATTATAGTCTTTTATTATGCTTTCAGTGTTTGCCTTAGAGGTTATAACATGCAACCTCAATTTATCAAGGGCTGTTGTACATTAGTTCTTTACTGCTTTACAGACAAGGCAAAACCTTAGACCACCTTAACTACATTTATCGCCTGCCTTGTGCTATTTCACTCTCTTTAAAGGTATTTCCGCATGCCTAGCAATGGCCATTTACACGGCCACTGTATTCTCTCAGACATTTACCCTGTTACATTTGTGCGTCTTTCCCTCTTCTGCTTCTTCAGGTTTCCATCTGAGATCACTGCCCACTTGTCTAAAGAACACTTACTGAAAGTCTGATTCAACGTTGAAGGCTTTTGGCTTTCATTGGTTTTGGTTGACAAGCCAGACATCATTCTTTTTATCGCTGCTCTTTGAAGGCACAATGTCTTTTTACCTTGTCTACTTTTATGACTTTTCTCTTTGTGGCTGGTTTTATGTGGTTTTACTATATTGCACTTAGACGTGGGTTTCTCTATATTTACTTAGCTTAGGACTGTAACTCTTCTTGAATCTATAGCTAGTCATTTTTAAAAATAAATGGGAAAATTCCAAGATATAGTTTCTTTAGATATCACTTGTTTTCTCTCATCTCTACTCTCCTTCTGAACTTCCAAATGCGTGGGATTGCACTTTTCACCAGCATCGCGTCTCTTACCATGTCCATCATTGCATTTTCCAATGTTTTATCAATGCTTTATTTTTCCTTTTGCTTTTTCTTCCAGCTTACTAATTTCTTGTCAGTTATGTCCATGTGCTGTTACATTCATATATTTATATATTAATTTCAGTTGTAGTGCTATTCTTTTTTTTTTTTAACAATTTTCACTTCTCTGCTGAAATCTTTGTCATTTAAGGTTTTATAGTTCTGATATTCAATCTATTGTGGGTCTGTATTTTTTAAATTGGATTTCAATTAATTCTTGTTTTACTTTGATTGAATTCCAGACATTGGGTATGAAAAACTGTAGTGATAACTTGATGCTTTGGATAATGCTATCTTCCTCTTGCAATGATTTATATTTGCTTGGTAAAATGCTAGATTTGGGGAAGCTCATTTTCATACAATCTGCAACTGGACTGAACCTCAGTCTATGAGAGGGATGGCCTCAGTCTATGAGAGGGATGGCCTCAGTCTATGAGAGGGATGGCCTCAGTCTATGAGAGGGATGGCTCATTTTTGTTCACCTTTACTGTTAGGATATAGTTCTTTTTTTTTTTCTGCAAATTTAACTTTTTTTAAAAAAATTGGAGAACAATTGCTTTGCGATGTTGTGGTGATCTCTGCCGTACATCAGTGAGAATCAGTCTAATTATATAGATATCCCCTCCCTCTTGAGTCTCCCCCCTTCCCCACCGTTCCTCCCCTCTAAGTAGTCACAGAGCGCCAGACTGGACTCCTGTTTTACACAGCAGCTTCCTGTTAGTTCTCTGTTTCACACCGTAGTGTATATACGTCAACGCCACTTTCTCAATTTGTCCTACCCACTCCTGGCTCCGCTGTGTCCATCAGGCAGTTCTCTACATCTGAGTCTCCATTTCTTCTCTGTAAATAGGTTTATCAGTACTATTCTTCTAGATTCCATATATATGAGCTAATATACAATGGAATATTACTCAGCCATAAATAGGATATAGCTTTTATAAGGATCATAATAGGAAGTCCTGGGTGTCTGTGAGCTTCTGGTGGGTGTGAATTCCAATTATTGCCTTCATAATTCTTTAAGAATATGAGAAGCTCTTAAGTTTCTTAACACTTATCTTTTGCTTGCAATTCAGAAAATGCATCTGCAGGAAAAGCTATGCTAGAAGCCTGTATCATCTCTTGGTTTCAATTCTGGAATCTTGGTTCCTTAAGTCCCAGCTCCCATAAGTCCTAAATTTCCAGTACCTTCAAACAGATGCTGTTTTAAAATTTTCGCTTGCTTCTGTTTATTCTTTGTAGGAGGCTTAGACTTCAAGAACTTAGTTTTTAACTGCTGGAAATGGAAACCCTCCTATTTCCATATTTCCATCAAAATCATTCTCCTTCTATATAGCTAACCTTTTCCCCAGCCTCCAATTGTATATTTTCAACTGCTCAAGAGACATCACCACTTTAAAATCTCATATCAATCTCAAACTCAACTATCCAAAATGGAACTTATCACTGTATCCAATCCTGCTGTGTCTTCTGCATTTTGTATACAAAAACTGAGGGTCATTTAAGATTATTTTTCCCCTTAATACCTTATTTTTAATCAGTCAACAAAACTAAAACTTGTCCTTTTCTCTCTGCTTATTTGAGTCATTGCAGTAATTATCCATTACCCTTTCCCACAGTCTACTTGATCTTATCAAAATTTTCCTTTTTAATGCATTTCCCTCTGTTTATTACTTTTTTTTCAGGTGTAATTTCAAGCTGATTATTTCCTGCTTAAAGCTCTTCAGTGGTTTTGCACTATCTGCAACACATATTTCAACACGTTAGTCATAAATCTTTGATAATTTGACTCCATCATCTGGTCTCTTCCTACTTTTCCAACTTTTACTCTTGACCTATTTCTCCCTGTCACTATGTTTTAATGATACATTTTATTTTAGCTATTAGAATATGCTGTGATCTTTTTCACAATGTTCTCTTTTTTTTTGGCATGAACTAATCTTTTCCTTTCAAATGTCTGTCACCTTTCAATCTGCTCGGTAAACTATGATTAATCCTCTGCTCAGAGGTCACATTCTTCAACTTTATTCCTTCCTATTTCCCAATAAAAGAATCATCTTTTTTCTTATGTTTTTCTCATATTTATGTTAATAATGTGTCACAGTACAGTATTGACTTTTTAACTGTTTGTTTCCTTCCTTAAAAACTCTTTGTGATGAGGCACCTCATTAATTTTTGATACTACAAAGTTTAATATACTTGTTGGTACATTGTGATCACTCAATGTGTAAGATAAGCACTAAAATTCTTAGAACAACAAAATCTTCTTTTGTATTATTAGATAACAATTGATGAAGCTTGAGAGACAAGGTAGAAAGCAAACAGATAAACACCAGCAGCAGCACTTAAAAGAGAGCTACACATCCTCACTGGCATGATCAGTACTGCTGAGCAAGGCTTTCTGAAGTCCTTTCCCACATTTGAAGGAAGGGTGACTGAAGTCACAACAGATCCTTGGGAAGTATTTCTTAGTATGGAAGAGCAGCCTGTTGCTTTGAAGAGCAACTGAACAGGTGATCCAAACAATGAAAAGAATAAGAAGCAAGGGGGAACAAAAGGGAAGAAAGAGAGCAGACACTTTTAGGGCAGAAAGGAATTTTAATGAGGAGAGGAGCAGTCAATGAAGGGGCTGAATTGGATGCCTTTTGATTTGTACTTTGTTCAGGTAGCTAGCTCAGGTAGAAGAACTCAGACTGAAATGTACCCTTTACTCATAGAATCAGAATCTTAAGTTATTTGAAATTTCCGTGAGAGTTATACAACATCATGGTCCAAGTCTGTGTCGCTTGCACTCTAGAGACAATCGCAAACTTTCAAATGGTCTCTTACAAAAGCTCCATTAGGAAGAGTTGACAGCTATTCAGCATACCTAGAGAATAAATTTTTCCTTGTGATAATATTATATTTAACTGGGGAAAAAGCTTTCCAGCTGGAGCCTACAAAAATATGTGCAAAGAATTTTCTTGAATACTGAAAAGGAAAATTCACCTTGTTTCATATTTTCTTTTGCACAAAATCTGTGGACTTTGTAGCAGCTTTGTTACACAGTTATATCATTAGGGCCTACATCAGGTAAGAGCACCAGGAAAATTCTCACATTCCTAAGGTTTCTAAAAAGCATCCTCAACTTCCTCTGTGTCAGCTGTAGGAGCATCTTCTTTTTTGCGACACTGAAAAAAAATTAACATCTTAAAAATCACATTATGATTCCTAAAATCATACATATAGTAAATACTTAGTTTTTAAAAATACAAGCAATAGTGATGTTTATAGAACAAAATGTGAAGGTGCCATTTGTCCTCTTTTGGTTTCATCTCTATCTCAACCCACTCTCTTAATTGCTACTGAATCGCATATAACTTTTGGTATACTCCCAGACTTTTAAAATAAAATATTCATGGTCTTCTGCAACATCAACAAATGCCAGCACTGCAGAAGCCACCCTGTCCTGACATTCCCAATTACTGCCTGCTCCTTTCCTCTGAAAGTCGTGCCCCTCTCACTTACAGGTAATCCATGCTTTCTTTTCTTTCTAATTTTCCCAAGAGCTTCCAGCCCTCCCTCTAAACATTATAGTTTAGATTTAGTTTTGTCCGATTTCAAATATTCTGTGAGTAGAATAAAAAGTAGGCGTTCTTTTGAATCTACCTTTTAATAGTCAAGATTATTAGGTGAGATTGATCTGTGTTGCTAAGTGTAGTTATTCCTTATTTTAATCACCATGTAGAATTTTATTCTCAATATATTCACCACTCACTGAATGCATTTCCACTTCAGGACCATTATGAATAATACTGACATATATATGTTTATTTTTTTCCCTAGAAGTTTATCTTGCTACATGTGTACCCACATTTCTGTTGAGTACATAATAAGTTACTGATAGGGTATGCATATCTTAATCTTCAGTAAATAATGCCCCAAAGATTTTCAAAGTTGTTGCAGTAATTTATACTCCAACTAGGAGTGAGAAATTTCTTTTATACACAGTCATTACCATCACTTAAAACTGCACTCTTAAATAGTCATTCTGTTAGGTAATTAACACCTCATTGCAGCTCTGTTCTAATGTTATTATTGGGACAGTTGGGTTTACGCCTGACCGCTTGCTGTGTGTTCTCTGTACGCGTCACGTGTTTTATAGTCCTCCTTTACTTGTCCATTTTATTTTACTATAATTTGGGGAATTTTCTCAGTCATTGGTCAGGGGTTACAGTATGCATTTTACCTTATCACAGCCTGCTTCAGATGAATGCTAATTTAATTCCAGTAAAATACAAAACCTTTGTTCTAATGTGGCTACATTCCTTCCCCTTCCTTTGTGCTATTATTGCCACATGTATTACATCTACATATGTGACATGGAGAAGGAAATGACAACCCACTTCAATATTCTTGCCTGGAAAATCCCATGGACAGACAAGCCTGGAGGGCTACAGTCCATGGGGCCGCAAAGTGTCAGACATGAGCATATGTTGTGTAACCAATGATATAGTGTTATAATTCTTGCTTTTATAATCTTAGCTCTTTTAAAATTTCATATAAAAAAAGAAAAAATATATATTTACAGACTAACAGTTGGCAAACTGCAGCACATGAACCAAATCTTCTCCATTGCGTGTTTTATAAAGTCTGACTGACACAAAGCCGCACCTATTCATGCAAACACCGTCCACGGCTGCTTCCATGCTATTACGTGAGTAGCTGGGGCAAATGGAATTAAAGTTGGTGATAAACACGAACTTAAAATAAGGAGATGACCTTGGATTAATTGGGTGAGCTCAATGTGGTTTATGCGATTGCCTTTTAAGCTAGTTAAGAAAGAACAAATGACATATTTAGACTGTTTTTAAAATAGCTATCTGATGACTACCTTTCCTGGTGCTCTTTCTTCGTGTGTATCTGAGTCCCGCCTGGTACTATTTCCTTTCAGTCTGAAGAGCTTCCTTTGCTGTTTCTTGTAAGGAAGTCCTGCTGGCCACACCTTCTCAGCCATTGCTCATCTGTATGTCTTCATTTCACAGTCATTTGTGAAGGATAGTTTTAAAGGATCTAGAATTCATGCTTGACCGTTTTTTCCTTCCAGCACTGTAATATGCTTTCTACTACTTTAAGGCCTCCATTGTTTCTGATGAGTTAGCGGTTAATCTTATTATGGATCACACTTACCCTGCACATGAAGTCACTTTTTCTTGCTGCTTTCTCTTATTAGTTTATTTCTGAATAATCTAGGAGTGCATCTCTGTGTTTATTCTGAGATTACCGAGCCTCTTAGACGGATGCATGCTAAGTTGCTTCAGTTGTGTCTGACTCTGTAATCCTATGAACTATAGCCCGCCAGGCTTCTCTGTCCATGGGGTTCTCCAGGCAAGAATATTGTAATGGATTGCCATTTCCTTCTCCAGGGGATCTTCCCAGCCCAACTGAACCTGTGTCTTAGATGGACAGCATAATATCTTTCCTCAAGTATGGGAAATTTGGGGCCATTATTTTTCCATTTTTCCCCATTTCCTCCTTTCTGGTATTCCTATTATGCGTATATGAGTGCAGTAGATGGGGTCCCCCACAGACCTCTGAGGCTGTTTATTTTTCTTTTTTTCACTTCTTCAGACTGGATGATCTATACTGTTCTACCACATCTGCAGATTTTGTCTTCTGCTGACTCAAGATTTGCCCTTGGGTTTTTCATTTCAGAAAGGATGTCAGTCCTGAGTATTCACTGGAAACACTGATGCTGAAACTCAAACTTCAATACTTTGGCCACCTGATGCAAAGAGCTGACTCATTTGAAAAGATCCTGATGCTAGGAAAGATTGACGGTGGGAAGACAAGGGGACAACAGAGGATGAGATGGTTGGATGGCACCAGTGACTCAATGGGCATGAGTTTGAGTGAACTCCGGGAGTTGGTGATGGACAGGGAGGCCTGGCGTGCTGCAGTCCATGGGGTCACAGAGAGTCGGACTGAGCGACTGAACTGAAGTGTGCATCTTCAGGCCTGGCTGGCTGTCAATCTCTTGCCCCAATGGTGTTGTAATCTCAGTTAGGCCAGGTGTCAGACTGGCTTTTCCAGATAGTTTGCAACTGAAGTCACCGTCGTTTTAATAATACCCTTAGTCATAAAAATTTCTTTGCTCTACTCCAAGTAAAAGCAGCCCTCTGCAGCAGTGAGACTGCTGGTCCTCGCAGTCTGTCTCACCCAGGTAAATTTCTTCAAAGTGGAACTTGGAGCTGAGGGGACAAGTTGGAACTGGAGCTGCCGCAAGTTGAACTGTCACAGACACCCACCTCTTGCCCAGGGTTTTCTAAGGTTTAAAGCAAACACTCCTCTGTTGTGTTGCTGAGCTGCTGAGTTGTGTCTGACTCTGTGTGACGCGATGGACTGCAGCATGTCAGACTGCCCTGTCCTTCACCACCGCTGCTCAAGCTCATGTCCACTGAGTCAGCGATGCCCTCCAACCAGCTCCTCCCCTGTTACCCCCTTCTCTTCCTGCCATCAATCTTTCCCAGCATCAGGGTCTTTTCCAGTGAGTCAGCTCTTTGCATCAGGTGGCCAGAGTATTGGAGCCTCAGACTCAGCATCGGTCCTTCCAATGAGTATTCAGAACTGATTTCCTTTAGGATTGGCTGGTTTGATCTTGTTTATTTTTGTTTTAATATTGTTTCATGTATTATTTTTCTAATTTTATAAACAGAAAAAATAGAAAGTGAAATATTATATTTTATTAGTACCAAACATTATATCAGAACACTTTATCTCCTCATAAAGTGTACTTACTAGAAATTACATCTCTAGTTTTGCCAGCAAGTTAAATGCAACACTCACCAGACCAACGCAGCCGAAGATTGTGTATGTGAATGCGATAGACACTTCCAGTGAGTAGAAGCTCAGTAAGACACGTGAAATTTCTCTCCCAAGTTTCTGAAATCAGAAAATAGGGATACATTTTGCATTCTTATCTTTTTAAACACTTAGAAAAATTTTGATTGAAGTATAGTTAATTCACAGTGTAGTGGTAGTTTCAGGTGTACAGCAGTGATTCAATTATACACACATATGTACGCATATATGTACACGTGTGTGCTCAGTGGTGTCCGACTCTATGCAGCTCCATGGACTGTAGCCTGCCAGGCTCCTCTCTCCGTGGAATTTTCCAGGCAAGTATACTGGAGCCGGCTGCCACTTCCTGCTCGAGGGGATCTTCCTGATCTCCTGCACTGGCGGGCAGATTCTTTAGCACCAGCACCACCTGGGAAGTGGTGTACATATATATATATATACACAGTGTACACAGTGGTGTCCATATATATATACACAGTGTATACAATGGTGTACATATATATATACACAGTGGTGTACAGTGTACACAGTGGTGTCCATATATATATACACAGTGTACACAGTGGTGTACATATATATATACACAGTGGTGTACATATATGTATACAATTCCCTGTTGGTTACCTACTTTATATATAGTAGTGAATATATGTCAATCCCAAACTCCTAATTTATCTGCACTCCTCCCTTTGGTACTCTGGTACTCTGTTTGTTTTTGATGTCTGTAAGTCTATTTCTGTTTTCTAAATAAGTTCATCTGCATCTTTGAGATGGACATACAATTTTTACTCTTCAGTTTTTAAATGGACTGCCTCGCACTGATTGATTTGCAGATATTCAGAAATCCTTGCATCCCTGGGACAAATCCCACTTGATCGTGGTGTGTGATCTGCTTAATGCATTGTTGGATTTGGTTTGCTAGTAGTGTGTTGAGGGTCTTTGCATCTATTTTCATCAGTCATACTGGCCTGTAATTTTCTTTTCTGTGGTATCTTTGTCTGGTTTTGGTGTCAGGGTGATGAGGCCTCATAGAATGAGTTTGAAAGTGTTCCTTCCCCTGCAATTTTTGTGATAGCTTCAGAGGACTAGGTGTTAACTCTTCTCTAAATGTTAGAATTCACCTGTGAAGTCGTCTGGTCTTGGACTCGCTTATTGGAGGTTTTAAAATCACAGAATCAATTTCAGTTCTTTTAACTGCTCTGTTCATATTTTCTATTTTTCTTTCAGTCTTGGCAGATTGTGCCTTTCTAAGAATTTGTCCATTTCTTCTTGGTTGTCCATTTTATTGGCATATAGCTGCTTGTAGTAACTGGCAACCCATGGGCCTCTGTATGTCTGTGGTGTCAGCTGTAACTTCCCTTTTTTTCTAATTTTATCGATTTGGGCCCTCTCCCGTTTTTGTTGCTGTGTCTGACTAAAGTTTTATCAATTATTTTGCTCACATTTTCAAAGAACTAGCTTTGCATTTCATGGACCTTTTCTACTGCTTTCTTAGTCTCTGCTTCACTTATTTCTGCTCTGATGTTTATGATTCCCTCCCTTCTACTACCTTTGGTTTTTATTTGTTCTTCTTTTTCTAGTTGCTTTAGGCATAAGGTTAGTTGTCTGAGACTTTTCTCACTTCCTGAGGCAACCCTGTACCATGATGAGCTTCCCTCTTTGACTGCTTTTGCCTTGTCCCGTAGGTCTCTGGATTATCCTGGTTCTGCTTTCATTTGTCTCTCAGGCATTTTTATCTCCTCCGTGATCTGTTGGTTGCTCAACAGAGTATTGTTCAGCTGCCACGTCTGTGTTTTTTGCAGTATTTTTCTTGTTGTTGTTCAGTGTCTAAGTTGTGTCTGACTCTTTGTGACCCCGTGGACTGCAGCATGCCATGCTCCCCTGTCCTTCACTCTCTCCCAGAGTTTGCTCAAATTTACGTCCACTGAGTTCTATGATGCTATCCAACCATCTCATCCTCTGGCATCCCCTTTCCTTGTGCCTTCGATCTTTCCCAGCTACAAGGTCCCTTCCCAAAGAGTTGACTCTTTGCATCAGGTGGCCAAAGTATTGGATCTTCACCTTTAGCATCAGTCCTTCCAATGAATATTCAGGGATGATTTCTTTTAGCATTGACTGGTTGGATTGCCGTGCAGTCCAACAGACTCTCAAGTTCTTTATGGTCCAATTCCCACATCTGTACCTGACTACTGGAAAACCCAGAGCTTTAACTGTACAGATCTTTGTCAGCAAAGTGATGTCTCTGCTTTTTAATATACTGCCTAGATTTGTCATAACTTTCCTTCCAAGAGCAAGCGTCTTTTAATTTCATGGCTGCAGTCACCATCTGCAGTGATTTTGGAGCCCAGAAAATAAAGTCTGACACTGCTTCCACTTTTCCCCCTTCTATTTGCCATGAAGTGATGGGACTGGATGCCACAGTCTTAGTGTTTTGAATGCTGAGTTTTGTGCCAGCTTTGTCACCCTCCTCTTTCACCTCCGTCAGGAGGCTCTTTAGCTTCTCTCCACTTTCTGCCATCAGAGTGGTGACATCTGCATATCTGAGGTTGTTGATATTTCTCCCAGCAATCCTGATTCCAGCTTGGGATTCATTCCGCCTGCATTTCACACGATGTGCTCTTCATGTACGTTAGGTAAGCAGGGTGGCAATGCACAGCCTTGTCATACTCCTTTCCAAACTTTAACTGGTCCGTTGTTCCATGTCTGGTTCTGTTTCTTCTTGTAGCTTATTTCTAACCTCATAGCTGGAATAGATGGTTGATGGATATGATTTGACTTTTCTTAAATTTACCGAGGCTTGCTTTGTGTCCCAGCATGTAATCTCTCCTGAAGAATATTCCATATGCACTTGACAAGAATGTGTATTCTCCTGCTTCTGGATGGAATACTGTATAAATGCCAGTTAGGTCCATCTGGCCTAATGCATCATTTTAAAGCCTGTGTTTCCTTATTGGCTTTCTGTCTAGAGGATCTGTCCCCTGATGACAGTAGGGTGTTAAGTCCCCTGTTACTATTGTGTTACAGTCAATTTCTCCTTTTATGTCTGTTTACATTTGCCTATATACTGAGGTGCTCTACGCTGGGTGCATATATATTTACAATTATATCCTCTTGGATTGATCCCTTGACCATTATGTAGTGTCCTTGTCTCTTAGAATAGTCTTCATTTTAAAGTCTATTTTGACTGATGTAAGTATGGCTACTCCAGCTTTCTTTTGATACCCATTTGCATGGAATCCCCTTTTTTATCCTCTCACTTGCAGTCTGCATGTGTCTCCAGGTCAGTGGGTCTCTGATAGACAGCTTATTTAGGGATCTTGTTTTTTTATCCATTCGGCCAGTCTATTTCTTTTGCTTGGGTCCTTTAACCTACTTACATTATACGTGGTTGAAATTGCTGATCTCTTTATTCCCAGAGCATGTTAGATACCCTTCATTTGCACTAACACTTCCTTCCTCTTCAGTTACTGGTTTTGATATCATACTTGTGTGTGGATTGTTTCCTACCTTTCCTATATGTTTGACTTTACCACGAACTTTCCCATTTTGTAATCTTCTTGTTTCCAGTTGTGGACTTTTCTTTTCTGCCTGGACAGATTCCTTGAGCATTTGTTGTAAAACTGGTTTGGTGGTGTTGAATTCTTTTACTTTTGGTTTTCTGTGAAGTTTTTGATATCTCCATCCTCAAATCTTAACATGAGGCTTGCTGGGTAGAGAATTCCTGGTTGTAGGTTTTTCCCTTTCATCACTTTAAATATATCATGTCCTGCTCAGCTGATAGCTTTATGGGGATTCCCTTGTGTATAATTTGTTGCTTTTAATATCTTCTCTCTATCTTTACTTTTTGTCAATTTGATTACTATGTGTCTTGGCATGTTCCTCATCGGGACTCTGCCCTTCCTGGTCTTGGGTGACAGTTCTCTTTCCCATTTTAGGGAAGTTTTCAGCTTTTATATCTTCAAGTATTTTCTCAGGCCCTTTCTTTCTTCGATGGGACCCCTATAATGCAAATGTTGGTGCATTTGATGTCTCAGAGGTATGTTAACCTGTCCTCATTTTTTTTCATTCTTTTTCCTTCTTTTCTATGGCACTGATTTCTACTACTCTTGTCTTCCAGCTCACTGATCCATCGTTTTGCCTCATTTATTTTGCTTTTGATTTCTTCTAATTATTTTTCATTTCAGTTATTGTATTCTTCAACACTTCGTATTTTCTAACTCTTTGTTAAAAACTTTCCCCTCTGTGCATCCTTTCTTTTTCTGAGTTCTTGGATCATTTTTACAATCATTATTTTGAGTTCTTTCTTGGGTAGACTGCCCATCTCCACTTGACT
Source organism: Budorcas taxicolor (assembly GCF_023091745.1). Classification (NCBI taxonomy): domain Eukaryota; kingdom Metazoa; phylum Chordata; class Mammalia; order Artiodactyla; family Bovidae; genus Budorcas; species Budorcas taxicolor. The sequence goes on along the minus strand of NC_068924.1, from coordinate 81,245,762 downwards.
TAGTTGTTCTTCTGAGGTTTTGTTTTTCATCTGGAACATGTTCCTTTGCTGTCTCATTTTGTTTAAACTTCTTTTATTTTTATGAATGTGGTAGGTTCCATTTCTCAGTCGTGGAGATCCTCTGTAGGGGATAGATTATGTAACCCAGAAGTACATCTCTCATCATCCAAGGGCAAGGGACCAGCTGGTCCCAAAGTAGTTTCTGATCTGTTTGTGGACTCATTTCTCCAGGCTGTGGAATCAGTTTCCTTGCTTCTGGTGTCTGCCCTCTGGGGGGTTAAGCTGGTTTACAGGCTCACGCAGCCTCCCTGGCAGGATGAGTTGGTGTCTACCCACTGGTTGGTGGAGCTAAGTCTTGGCCCTCTGTGTAGGACTGTGTCCAAGGGGTATGGGCTCAGAATGTCTTTAGGAAGCCTGGGGTTGTGTGTCAGCCTACTTAGCTGTTTGGCTGGAGGTATGCCAGAACTGGAGCCTACAGGCTACTCAGTGGGGCCAGGTCTTGGTGCTAAAGACCCAAGCAAGACGTCTGCCTCAAGGAGAGTTCATACAGATGAATACTCCGAGATGTCTGCCACCCGCTTTTATGACCTCAGAGGGAACAGCTACTCCTTGCTTCCCTAGGAGACCTGCTAAGACCAGCAGGTAGGTCTGACCCAGGTTTCTATAAAGTCATTGCTTTTGTCCTGGGTCCTGGTGCTTGCGAGGCCTTGCATATTCCCCCCAAGAGTGGAATATGTTTTCCCCAGTCCTGTGAAGCTCCTGTAAGCAGCCCTACTGGGCTTGAAAGCCAAATACTCTGAGGGCTCCTCCTCCTGATGCAACCCCTAGGCTGGTTAGCCTGATGTGAGGCTTAGAGCTCTGACTCCTGGGGAGAACTTGTTATATATTCTCCAGTCTGTGGGCCGCTCACCTTGGAGGTATGAGATCTGATTACATCATGAGTATGCCCCTCCTAGTGTCTAGTTGAGGCTTCTTCTGTACGTCTTTGGATGCAGAGTATCTCTTTTAGTAGGCACTAGTCTTTTTTTTATCCACAGTTGTTCAGCAGTGATTTTGTGATTTTGGTGTGCTTTTGAGAGGAGGTGAGCTCAAGTTCCTTCTCCTCTGCCGTCTTTTCTCCTTCAAGTTTAAAGTTTTAAGGTGCCTAAAAGATCTTGAAAACTATGTTTAAATGTGTAGGGATGACAGAGATCTGCCGTGAGATCCAGTCTTGAGCCAAGTCACAGCACCAAAAAAGTGCTCAGTCCTGTGTAGTTCTCTTAGCTAAGAATCCGGGCAAACCTGAAGCAGCAGACAGGAAGCACAAGAAGACTGGCGCTTTGCTCAAGTCACAGGAACGCCTAGTGGATGCAGCGACTTTACCTGCATTATTACCCTTGGTAAGTGCAGATGTGTTCTTAGAAGGAGCTCCTAATATGACAGTCAAGGAGAAGATGGGAAATAGAAGATGAATAAGCTTCTTTCACTATTCGATTTCCCTAGGCATTCCTACTCCTGTGCCTTCTGCTTCTCTTTCCTAGCTTTCATTCCCCCAATTAGTTATCTACAGCTTTAATTCTTGATCTTCGTCACTCAGCAGTCTTGTCTCAATTCTTGGAACTCTTCATTTTCATTCTATTCACTACAGTCTCTGGTATAGCTCACTATCCAAACTCATCAGTCAACAAGATTTGGCTCATGTCTCCAATGATAAGAAGATTACCAAGAGATTTTATTCAACACCAAGCAATTCTCATCATTAAAACCGCTATTATTACAAATACTTAAATTTACATGTGTAAAAATCTCACATAGAAATTGCCACAGTATCAGACAGAAGAATCAGTTCAGTTCAGTTCAGCTGCTCAGTCGTGTCTGACTCTTTGCAACCCCATGGACTGCAGCATGCCAGGCTTCCCTGTCCATCAACAACTCCCAGACCTTGCTCAAACTCATGTCCATCGAGTCAGTGATGCCATCCAACCATCTCATCCACTGACATCCCTTCTCCTCCTGCCTTCAGTCTTTCCCATAGATAGAAGAATGAGTAAATTCAAAAAGAGAACATTTTACTTAGAAGTATAAGGTGATTGTGATTTCTGAGACAAATATAGCAGATCCCTTTCGCTGCTACTGGAAAGATACTTCCAACTACATATGAGGATGAATGATTTGGTACTAAGCCTGAAAACAAACGTAGTGCTTGTGCTGGCTGTGAAAAGACACGAATGAAATACTGATCTAGATGAAATAACATCACAATTCTCTCTCTTTCAATTCCTTCACCTTTCCCCTTCTCTTTTTCTGGGTTTATTTACTGCCTTTTATATGCAAGAAATTATTGGGTGGTAGCCATTAGATGGTAAGAATGAAATGACAAAGTTCCTGATTTCTCAGTTTATATTCCAGTAGAAAATACAGAAGGATAATATAAGGTTATATATGATAAGGTTAAAGATGTCAAAATGGATTAAAAACTTGCTCAATAATTACAGAGGATAGGAGACTCATCTTAAAGTCATTCACATCTAGGAAGGCTTCATAAAGAAGTAGGATATTTGAAATAAGGACTAAGAAATCTGAAGGAGGAAAGCAATAATAGTCCAGGCAGCTCTGGTTTACTTGTTTCTCTATAACCTATTTTGTTTAAGACAGAATTTAATAACATAAATTGGGACAAAAATAATTAAGAAATGGAGACATTAAAAAATAAACCCAAACTATATATGACCTACAGTTTGATAATGTGAGCAAAAAACTAAGTGCAAGAATGAACATAACATTTTTTGAGAAAATTATAAAACAAGTTTAACAGAAGTAAAGTGTTCATTCAAGATGATATTAACAAGAAAATAAAGAAAAGGCTATAGTGGGTTTGAAGTAGCAAAGTAAAGAATTCTCATTTAACTTTATCGACAGAAAGATAGTCACGGCGCTTTAGCTGGAAATCACTTGTGGCCTGGCAAGACTGTAGAAAGGAATTTTGCCCTCACTCCTCAATTTCAGACAAAGTCTTCTCTTAAAAGTGGAAAGTTGTGTATCTGAGAAAAACAATAGGAAGCATGACTGAGTTCTCAACATATGATTTAAGCCTCTAAATTCAGCTTAAGTCAGTATGTGCCCCTTTTTCTGGAAGTCAATTTGGGTTGTATTTCTTGTCTCAACCAAGTGATCCTTAATTAGTTAAATTTAACTAAATGATATGCAGTAATTGGTAACTGGGAAGACAGTGTAAAGCTAAGGGTGAGGTTTAGTTCAAGGTTTTGAGACTAGGATATCGAAATAAGGGAGTCTCGCAATACAGTATTTTTGAGGAGGCAAATATTTTCTATTTTATGGATGCAGAGCTTGAGATGATGGCAACAGAAACAAATTCAAGTGGAAAAGTCATTAGGATGTTAGAACAAGCAGCTTGGCATTTGGGGGAGGACAGAGCAGTTAACTAACAGATATGTGATAGGATTTCCTCCACTTATACCAGGAAGAGGGAAGTTAAACTTGTTCAAGGGGTTACACACAGTGAGTATGAAAGGTACTGTCTGAATAAAGGCAGCTTATTGGTTTTGGATTTATTGTATGAGAAGTATTTTTCAGAGGCATGAACTTTTGGGGACAGCTGAACCTACATGAGAACACTGATGACTTGTTCAGTTTGTGAATTTAGTCAAGCCACTAGTTTATGTTAGGAAAGCTGGCATTTAGAAAATCTTGTGAAATATTGGCGCCCTTAGAAACTGTTCAGTTCAGGTCAGTTCAGTTCAGTCGCTCAGTTGTGTCCGACTCATTGCAACTCCATGAACCGCAGCACGCCAGGCATCCCTGTCCATCACCAACTTCTGGAGTCTACCCAAACCCGTGTCCATTGAATCGGTGATGCCATCCAACCATCTCATGCTCCGTCGTCCCCTTCTCCTCCTGCCTCAAATCCCTCCCAGCATCAGGGTCTTTTCCAATGAGTCAGCTCTTCCCATCAGGTGGCCAAAGTACTGGAGTTTCAGCTTCAGCATCAGTTCTTCCAATGAACACCCAGGACTGATTTCCCTTAGGATGGACTGGTTGGATCTCCTTGCAGTCCAAGGGACTCTCAAGAGTCTTCGCCAACACCACAGTTCAAAAGCATCAATTCTTCAGCACTCAGCTTTCTTTATAGTCCAACTTTCACATCCATACATGACCACTGGAAAAACCATAGCCTTGACTGGATGGACCTTAGTCGGCAAAGTAATGTCTCTGCTTTTGAATATGCTCTCTAGGTTGGTCATAACTTTTCTTCTAAGGAGTAAGCGTCTTTTAATTTCATGGCTGCAATCACCATCTGCAGTGATTTTGGAGCCCCCAAAAATAAAGTCTGACACTGTTTCCACTGTTTCTCCATCTACTTCCCATGGAGTGATGGGACCAGATGCCATGATCTTCATTTTCTTTTTTTTTTTTTTTTTCATCAGAAACACCAACTGCTTTATTTCAGATCAGGCCTAACCCCTTTACTTCCATGGTCCCTGGGTGGGTACTGTCCTCACTGGGACCTCAGGAGCCCTTGTGCTGTGGCTTGACCACCAGCCCCTCTCTGGTGATGGCCCAATTGTAGCTCTTGGGGGAGTCCAGAGCTTCTTCCACCCGCGCCTCCAGATTCTCTCGGGTGATGAAGTCTTTTGCATCCTCCTGCAGCTGCAGCACTTCCCGCTTCTTGAGCTGGGCCCAGGCCTCCGCCTCTCGGGCTTCCCGAGCCGCCTCCTCCGCTTGCCGCCGCTCCTGCTCCCGCGCCTCCTGCCGCAGCCTGGCCATCCGCAGCTCATGCAGCCGCTGGTTCTCTGCCTTGTTCCAGGCCATCAGCTCGCGGTGCTCAGCGGCATCCTGCAGCGCCTTGCGCTCTGCCAGGACACCGGCTCGGGCCTCATGCACCTTCCTGCGTACCTCGGTCACGAATTCCCTTCTGAGGGCGCGCACCGTCTGGCGGTACTGCAGGTAACGCTCCGTCAGCACGAATAATTCCGCAGGATCCACGGCGGGCGGGGTCGCCACGCGCCCGATCTTGGACTTGGCCGGCGGATCGTGGCGGGTTTTTCGGCCGCGCGCGAGCAGGAGAAACTGGGCAGGGGGGCGGCCCAAGGGCCGCGCGCCCAGGGTACTCAGCGCCTTCATTTTCTGAATGTTGAGCTTTAAGCCAACTTTTTCACTCTCCTCTTTTACTTTCTTCAAAAGGCTTTTTAGGTCCTCTTCACTTTCTGCCATAAGGGTGATGTCATCTGCATATCTGAGGTTATTGATATTTCTCCCGGCAATCTTGATCCCAGCTTGTGCTTCCTCCAGCCCAGCATTTCTCATGATGTACTCTGCACATAAGTTAAATAAGCAGGGTGACAATATACAGCCTTGACATACTCTTTTTCTTATTTGAAACCAGTCTGTTGTTCCAGGTCCAGTTCTAACTGTTGCTTCCTGACCTGCGTACAGGTTTCTCAAGAGGCAGGTCAGGTGGTCTGGTATTCCCATCTCTTTCAGAATCTTCCACAGTTTATTGTGATCCACACAGTCAAAGGCTCTGGCATAGTCAATAAAGCAGAAATAGATGTTTTTTCTGGAACTCTCTTGCTTTTTCAGTGATCCAGCGGATGTTGGAAATTTGTTCTCTGGTTCCTCTGCTTTTTCTAAAACCAGCTTGAACATCTGAAAGTTCGCGGTTCACGTATTGCTGAAGCCTGGCTTGGAGAATTTTGAGCATTACTTTACTAGCGTGTGAGATGAGTGCAATTGTGCAGTAGTTTGAGCATTCTTTGGCATTGCCTTTCTTAGGGACTGGAATGAAAACTGACCTTTTCCAGTCCTGTGGCCACTGCTGAGTTTTCCAAATTTGTTGCCATATTGAGTGCAGCACTTTCACAGCATCATCTTTCAGGATTTGAAACAGCTCCACTGGAATTCCATCACCTCCACTAGCTTTGTTCGTAGTGATGCTTTCTAAGGCCCACCTGACTTCACAGTCCAGGTGAGTGTGAGTGATCACACCATCGTGATTATCTGGGTTGTGAAGATCTTTTTTGTATAGTTCTTCTGTGTATTCTTGCCACCTGTTCTTAATCTCTTCTGCTTCTGTTAGCCCATACCATTTCTGTCCTTTATTGAGCCCATCTTTGCATGAAATGTTCCCCTGGAATCTCTAATTTTCTTGAAGCAATCTCTAATCTTTCCCATTCTATTGCTTTCCTCTATTTCTTTGCATTGATGGCTGAGGAAGACTTTCTTATCTCTCCTTGCTATTTTTTGGAACTCTTCATTCAAATGGGTATATCTTTCCTTTTCTCCTTTGCTTTTTGCTTCCCTTCTTTTCACAGCTATTTGTAAGGCCTCCTCAGACAGCCATTTTGCTTTTTCACATTGCCTTTTCTGGGGAATGGTCTTGATTCCTGTCTCCTGTACAATGTCACAAACCTCCAACCATAGTTCATCAGGCACTCTATCTATCAGATCTAGTCCCTTAAATCTATTTCTCATTTCCACTGTATAGTCATAAGGGATTTGATTTAGGTCATACCTGAATGGTCTAGTGGTTTACTCCACTTTCTTCAATTTCAGTCTGAATTTGGCAATAAGGAGTTCATGATCTGAGCCACAGTCTGCTCCCAGTCTTGTTTTTGCTGACTGTATAGAGCTTCTCCATCTTCAGCTGCAAAGAGTGTAATCAATCTGATTTCGGTGTTGACCGTCTGGTGATGTCCATTGTAGAGTCTTCTCTTGTGTTATTGGAAGAGGGTGTTTGCTATGACCAGTGCGTTCTCCTGGCAAAACTCTATTAGCCTTTGCCCTGCTTCACTCTGTACTCCAAGGCTAAATTTGTCTGTTACTCCAGGTGTTTCCTGACTTCCTACTTTTGCATTCCAGTCCCCTATAATGAAAAGGACATCTCTTTTGGGTGTTAGTTCTAAAAGGTCTTGTTGGTCTTCAGAAAACTGTTCAACTTCAGCTTTTTCAGAGTTACTGGTCAGGGCATAGACTTGGATTACCGTGATACTGAATGGTTTTCCTTGGAAACAAACAAAGATCAGTCTGTCATTTTGAGATTGCATCCAAGTACTGCATTTTGGACTCTTGTTGACCATGATGGCTACTCCATTTCTTCTAAGGGATTCCTGCCCGCAGTAGTAGATATAATAGTCATCAGAGTTAAGTTCACCCATTCCAGTCCATCTTAGTTTGCTGATTCCTAGAATGTCGATGTTCACTCTTGCCATCTCCTGTTTGACCACTTCCAATTTGCCTTGATTCGTGGACCTAACATTCCAGGTTCCTGTGCTCTTTACAGCATCAGAACTTGCTTCCATCACCAGTCCCATCACAACTGGTTGCTGTGGATCAGCGGCTGCGATGGCGCAGGAGCGGCCTACAGAAGCTACTTCACGTCCAAGGTCAGGGGCAGCGGCTGAGAGGAGCTACCCCACTTCCAAGGTAAGGAGCAGTGGCTGCGCTTTGCTGGAGCAGCCGTGAAGAGATACCCCGCGTCCAAGGTAAGAGAAACCCAACTAAGATGGTAGGCGCTGAGAGAGGGATTAGAGGGCAGACAGACTGAAACCCCAATCACAGACAACTAGCCAGTCTGATCACATGGACCACAGCCTTGTCTAGCTCAATGAAACTAAGCCATGCCGTGTGGGGCCACCCAGGATGCGCGGGTCATGGTGGAGAGGTCTGACAGAATGTGGTCCACTGGAGAAGGGAATGGCAAACCACTTCAGTATTCTTGCCTTGAGAACCCCATGAACAGTATGAAAAGGCAAAAAAAGATAGAAAATGTAGGTATATAATTTTATAATGCCTCTAGGAAAAGATACTGTATATAAGTTGATTTTGTGTAATTAATCACAGCAAGTAAAATTGAAATTTTTATGTTTGGGAGATTGTGAAACTGATCATTAGTACTGAGTTCACGTCAGATAAGTTTGGTCTACGATGGTGTGTAATACTGTTTGCAGAAGGTAGTGAGTGAGTCAGTGAGTGAAAGTCGCTCAGTCGTGTCTGACTCTTTTCAACCCAATGGACTATACAGTCCACGGAATTCTCCAGGCGAGAATACTGGAGTGGATAGCCGTTCCCTTCTCTAGGGAATCTTCCCAACCCAGGGATTGAACCCAGGTCTCCAGTACTGAAGGTGGATTCTCAAAGTCTTGGCAATTATGCCATATCTTAAACTAAGATTATAAGCTTATGAGTAAGAAGGGTAAGTTGAAATAACTTGAAACAATTCTATACTTACTAATTCTATCCCTCCCCCATCTCTGCCCCTGAAGTTATAATGGAAGATTGATAGATTTGAATTTCCAGGGCCAATGGAAATTTTCTTATAGTTTACAGGGGAAATCTAATGCATGCTTATTTAAATCAATGCATCATTCATGACTGACAATCTATCTGGAGGTATTACTGTGTCTCCTCTCCCTATCTTATTGTCTTCTAGACTTTTGTATTCCATGTGTGGATTCTTTCATCTGATTCCTCCATCCTTCCTTTATGATATACTGCAGGTATGGAGAGAGGGTATATAGGGGAGGAGGACGTTTATCCCTTATCCGTAATGACCCTTCTACTCAGATTATCTTAAATTAAAATTTCCAAATTGTTATTTGTTTTGTTCTGTTGGTAAATAACAAAGAGGAGCTCCACTCCAAACTGTTCTCATTTTAAATGCAATATTGCTATAATATAGTAAATTGCTATATTACTAAAGTCTTTTGCAGCACTAATACTCTGTGATTCTGAATCTAAAGTCAACACAACTGAAAGAAATCTATTATAGCATCAGTAAAGATATTCACATTTATTGGAGATGTTACTATCTTAGAAATATGGTTATTTCTCTAGTACAAAGTATGTGATTAGACAGTTAATTAAATGGAAGCAATGCAGATTCATGCACATTTGGCATTTGAGGGCCTAAAGTAAACTTCATGTGAGATACAAAAAACAGGCTATAAATGAAAATATCTGCATTAAACTAGAAATGAGTAGCTTTACACAATTCCAACCATATGCATCAATAGCAGAATTCTTTTGCTGATTTTGGGAACAGTTTTAAGTCTTGGATTATACTTTTCTTTCTTTAAGAGGATAATCCTAGCGTGTGTATATGTGTGTGGGTGTATGTGTATCACTTAAGTCTTAAGATTTTTACTTAATTTTCATTGGGCATGTCAGGAATTCAAACATCCTATTAGTATTTACAAAAAATTATGTTAAGAGTAATTTTTTAATTAAAACTTTCAGTTGCGAGCTTACTACTAAATCAAAGAATTTCACGGATATGAATTAAAGCTTTATTTTACCTTCTAAGGTTTTAAAACCTCCGAAAAGAATAATTTTGAAAGTAAGATGTTCCCACAGAATTGGTCACTTACCGCTTGTCCATAATTCCTGTATGACACAGACTCAAAAGTAGACAACTCAACTATTGTTAGAATCACTGAAATAATTGCGACAATTATGCATAAGATGTTCATAAGCATAGCACAGGTAAGCTAAAAAGAAGATATAGAGTAAATTTATTATACTCAGAATAAATGATATTGTTCAATAGTTTGTATTACTGGAAAAGGAAATCTAGTTAAAACTTTGATCTAGCTTCTGTAGCTTTAGAAGTGTTGGTATGCTTGCCATTAGCGTGAAACCCTTCTCTGGTTTATATGAAACCTGATTAATTTGGAGTAAATATCAAAACATCTTCATACCAATAAGCATAAATCTTCCATTTGGGCTCAAAAATATTATATTTTACAATCTTCTGAGTCATTTGGAAGAAAGCCTCATAATATATGATTTGAACAAAAGGAGTTCCACATCAAAAAGAGAAAAAAGATGGAAAATGACTGCTTGTAGAAACAGGCTGAAGAGGGTTCGATTAACTTTAATCCAGGGCTTTAACTCTCTAGGGAAATCCGTCAACATCTTTGGATATTAGTTTTTTATCTCTACAATCACAAGAGTAGACTAACTCATCTCTAAGGTATCCTTTAGCTCTGAGATTCTAAGATTATTTTCCTTCCCAATATCTTTCTACCTATAATATAGATGGATCTTTATTTTGAACAGATTTTCTATTTTGTTACAAGGTACAACTCTGTTCTCAAATTAGAGTTAGGAAAATGAAGTTTTACAACAGTATTATGTCTATTTATAAACTCATTGAGTTCTATTAAATTTTTTGCTAACAGTAAAATTCATATAAGGTTAAAAAAAAGGTATAACAGCAAACCAAAAAAACAAAAGACCTCTATACTTAGAAACCTTTATATAATATGACTCTAATATAGCATATCTGTCTACATTAAATTATATGCTCCTAGATTTTCATTTAACTCCTTCATTTATTTTACAGATAGGGTAGATTCCTTTATTGTTTAGATGCCCACTATGTTTTCATTAAAACCTACTTAGCTTTGTGCCAAGTGATTTCTAGGGTACACTAAACATTTTAACTTACCTGGCGCTGAGATGGATGCCTTGTTGCCCTTATTATGGAGATTCCTGAAATGATAAACTGAATATAAAAACATATATTTATAAATACTCATTGACAATGCTCATCAACTTAAAATATATTTTAAACAATTCCCTCTTCTAAGTCAATTATTTTTAGAATAGTCAGAGTAGAATAATATAAAGAAGTTTCAGTAGAAGGGGTTAGGACAAATTTACGTCTATAGTAATGAAGATAACCGTAGGATCACTAAGAATAGAAACATGTAAGGGACAGTGTGCATAACTCAGACAGTGGGATGTAGAATATGCCAAAGATGACTTAGACAGTCCTGAATCAGGGACCAAATTTGCTTGTATCTGCACATGCTTCTGAAACTCAATTCTTACTTCTAATGCTATACTTCTGACTGAGATGCTATTACTGATTATGATTGCTGTGTATATATTCAGATATGAAAAAGTAGTCCATGAATCTATATTCCAACTTGTGTTTGTACAAAATATATCTCTTAATTGAGACTGTAGCCATTATTAAGGTAACAGATGTTATTCCTATTTTTGCCTTTATTTTATAGAAAGAAGTTCCATTATTTCATACCAGGCTACTTTGTCTATTTCCCAGAAGTGTAAAGCTATGCCATATTGTTTGAAAGTGGGCTGCACAATCCCTTTGAAATATTCCTTTTCTCTTATCTGTTTTAATGGCTTTGACAAAGATCTAAGGTAAAGGCTAATTTGTAGGAAAACAGTACTCCTACTACACCGCACACACAGGAAGGCCACACTCGAGGTTTACGAGCTACTGGAGATCACCTGAGTGCACCTGCTCAGCACTGCATTCTGTAGCAGAACTGCGGTTTCCAAGGAGGCAAAGTGCAGGTAACAACTGGTTCAGAATGCAAAGTGAAAACGCCCTGTGAAGTTTAAACTAGTGCTAACTAGATTACCAAACTATGTGCTTTACGAAAGGCCTTTCAAAGTTTATGACCTAAATGAGAAACTTTGAATTAGATTATATTTAATTGAAATTTTAGATAACTTAATATAGGTGATAACTATGATATTTTTATAACATGATGATTAGAAACACCGAAGGACAGCAATCATTTGTCTGAATTTTACCCGCAAAGTCAGTATTTTTCTCCTATGGTTTTCCAAGGCAATGCTTTGACATCTGTAAGCCAACATACAAAAGCAGAGGCTCTCCTACAGGTGTCTTTGCTCCTTTACAGCCCTAGCAAATGGCGGCATCTGATCTCCTACTGCCCTCTACCATCGGTTCTAAGCACAGGTAAGTGGTTCCCTTCTTCCTTCCAACCACGCTCTCCTCCAGCTTTGAATCAGATGTCACCAGATGCCATCACCCACTGTCCCCTCTGGTTGACGTCATCTACTGATCGCCTACCTCGGTCACTCTTCTTTCTGCGTGCTTAGTCACTCGGTCGTGTCCAGCTCTTTGCGACCCCATGGACTGCAGCCCACTAGGCTCCTTTGTCCATAGGGATTCTCCAGGAGAACCCAAGAATACTGGAGTGAGTTGCCATGCCCTCCTCCAGGGGATCTTCCCAACCCAGTGGTCCAACCCGCACCTCTTACATTGGCAGGCGGATTCTTTACCACTAGCGCCGCCTGAGAATAGTAACACCTCTCAAGTCTCCATGTTAATTATCCCACTTTGTCCACCAACTCAGTTTTAATAATAATTTTACAGTTTTAATAATAATTTTACAATTCTAATAATCTACTGACCCCATGTGGATCTATAATCTGAGCCCCTTACTTCTTTGTTATATTCTCTCCTTTACCAGTTTAAATTCTATGACCAGCTATTAAAAACGCTTGCTTTTTTACATTCTCAACTCCTCTGCACCTTTCTTGATCACAGTTGTGTGGACAGGCCAAAATCTTGATTAAACACAGTTCTCCTTCTTCCAGGCCTGCACCCATGCAGCTGAGCATGGCCTGAGACAGATGCATATAACTGTCTTGAGGCATCTCACTACGCAACCATGTTCCAAAAGCTCGAGTCTTTAACGCTGCATCAAAGTCACGCTGCTCTTCCACAGCCCATGCGCACTCTCATTTTTCCTGGGTGACCATTTCCTCATTCTTTTCTCTCACATCAACCAACCAATCCATTCACACTCTCAGAGCAGGATCCTGCTTTCTAGTTTACTGAAACAGTTGAGGCCATCAGAAGGGAAGTTCCACAAGCTCCCAATACCCAATGGCCTGAAAGTTGCACATTTTCTCTGTTTCTCTACCTTCCTTCCTGTTACCTGCCTTGACACTATTTGCATTAAAGGTGGGTAATCCTTTGTTGGGGGCTGTCCGTTGCATTATAGGATGTTCAGCAGCATCCTTGATTTGACCACTGGATGTATAGCCCTTAGCTATGAAAACTGAAAATGTTACCACCAAATGTCCTCTGAGGGAAAACATCACCTCTAGCTGAGAACCACTGCTAGAGGAGAGCTATCCAGGCTCCTGTTTGTGTGTTAAAAGGCGTTCATTGCTTGCGTCTACGCCCATGATTCTATTACCCTCCTCCATCACTTGTCTCATGTCTCATCAGCTTCTTCTGGTTCAGTCCCCACAACAAAGGACATGGAGCATCTTACTGAAACAGAAAGCTAACCCTCTCCCGACTCAGGCTTCCCTCAGCAGCCTCATCGCTCTACACCACATTACACCAAAACCCTTAAACAAACTGTCTGCATTTGCTGTCTCTAATTCCTCTCCTTGCATTATTTTCTACACCAATTCCAGTCAGGCTTTTGCCCCACCTCCCACTGAAACTATTTATCAAGTTTACCATTGGCCTTCATATCGCTAACTCCAATGGTCAATTCTCAGCCCTTCTCTGATTTGACAACATAACAGAATTAATATATTTGGTCTTTCCCTCTTCTTTGTTTACTTGACTTCCAGGATGTCACTCTCCAGACCTTCCTACTTCTTTACGGCTATAAGAAGCCGCAGAAGAGCGCAGGTGACGACAGATTTTAAAAATGTGCGAATATAGACTCATCATATGAGGGCCCTAAGGCAAAGACCTTAACATGAAAATTAACCGTGCTAATGGAGATTACGCTTACAGTTCTGCGACTGTATAGACATGTCCCCATATCTAAGGACAGCCCAGCCTGTGGCTGTCATCATGCATTCAGTCCTGTATCAATGTCTCTTATAACAGCGCTGGCAAGTTAAAGGTGCTCAATAAATATTTGTTAAAAAAAAGCATCTGACTTTGAATTATCAATGTGGAATTTGGTTACTTAACTCTCCTGAAAATTTCAGGAACTCTTCCTATGTTCTACTAGTGGCATGAATACTATTTACTGAATGATTAATAAAAAAATGTGTTCTACTCACAATAATTCCCCATAAAAAACATCCTGTTTTATAAGTTATCGGTTCGTATGTCCCAAAGACGCCTTTAATTTGTCCCATATACAAAATCAATACAAGATACCACATGAAAACACAGAAGGCGCCAATCATGATCTGGATAGCCTATGGGGAGAGAACGCTGTTAGTACTGACACCATGTGATTTGTAACAATTCCAACAAGCGCTAACCATAAAAAAATTCAAAGTTTTTACAAAAGAAGGTAGTAAAATAGAAATGCACGTGACCATGAAATTCCTGGATTGGTTAGTCTAAAAAGAGGGCCCTAACCAGGAAGTACTGAGGTTTACCCAACAGAAATGAGCCATACTTGGAGCATCAGACTGTTCAATAGAAATTCTGGTGAATTCTCCCATAAGAAAGGTGACAATCTGACTCTGCTGCTGGCTATCCTCTCTATCAACTAATGACACGTCAGGAGAATACTGAGGGTGCTTCTTTTCATTCACGGCACACTTGATATGGATCTTGTTCACGAGCATGCCGAGATGAGGTAGAGTCAACACAGAGATACAAAGAATACCCAAGGGAGACTTACTTGCCTAAGGTCTTTCTGTGGGATAGGGGATAGGTTAGGGTCAGGGAGAATTATTACTCAACTTCAGTTTGTCAAAAGGCAATTATAATCCCAGTAAATATGTACCAGTAAATTTCTGAATTTATATGTAAACTTAATATTTCAAATACTAAATCACATTTTTAATCACTCTTTAAAAATTCCAGATGATACATTATTTTCACTTTCATTTTCATATAAACTTTAATAGGAAGCTATTTAATGTTTTATGTTTGGTAGTTTCAGTTCTTTGCAAAGCATGTCATCTATGAAACACATAATGCAACTGATTAATATTAAAGGAAGCTAATATTCCTAATATTAATAGGAAGCTATTCAATGTTTCACATTTGGTAGTTTCAGCTCTTTGTTTCTTTGTAAAGCAAGTGATCTATGAAGTACATAAATGCAACTGGTTAATATTAAAGCCGTGTTTTAGAGAAAAATTTTTGCATAGAAAACCCACTTTGGGGGGATAACAATCTTATGCATTTAGATTCAGACTTCAAGGTTTCCTCTGCGTCAGATTTGGAAGAACAACATCATTTTCAAAGGTTCTTTGGATTTGACTGGGAGAAAATCCTCTACTAGATCTCAAAATCCTTGAGATTTTGGTCTTCTGCATTACAGGCAGGTTCTTTACCATTACTAAATAGAAACAGTACATGATGTTGAATTCAGTTAAAGTCTTACTTACCGCTAAAACAAGAGAATCTGCTGCAGAGACTTTCGAACAACACGCACATACAGCCATACTACCAGCATCTCCTCTAGAGGATTACGTCTCTAATCTCTGGTGATATCTCTACTAGCAAACTTCTACAAAACAGCACAAAACACAAATGCAAGCTTTGCTCAAAAGAAAACACTTAAGTCACTTCTTTTCTTACTGTTTTGCAATTACTTTCCCAAACTCTGAAGCAATCCCTTTCTTCTCTCCTTGATTTTTTAGAAGGAATTTGCATTCACCTGTTTTGAGTTAGGTTTCCAGAACTGAAAAGCCTCCCTTTGACTAAAAAATTTTGATATATACACTATTACACATATTTTCTCTGAGTAGTGAACAGCGTCTCTGGATTATGAAGTATAAAGAAAACCTAGGGAATACGACTGGAGAAGGCGATGGCCACCCACTCCAGTGCTCTTGCCTGGACAACCCCAGGGACGGAGGAGCCTGACAGGCTGCAGTCCATGGGGTCGCTGAGAGTCGGACACAACTGAGCGACTTCACTTTCACTTCTTACTTTCACGCACTGGAGAAGGATATGGCAACCCACTCCAGTGTTCTTGCCTGGAGAATCCCAGGGACGGGGGAGCCTGGTGGGCTGGCGTCTATGGGGTTGCACAGAGTCGGACACGACTGAAGCGACTTAGCAGCAGCAGCAGCAGGAAATAAGACTAGTATTAGAGGATCTTAGTAAAGCTTTTAATAGCTCATTTGCAATTCATAATCAATTCAATGTAACTCATAATGCCATGTTTGCATTTTTAAAACCAAATTCTTGGACTTGAATTCATCATGGGCTTGTGACTTTTTTCCCCCTGACATATATTTGCTACCTAGTTCTTATTTCTATAAAATGGATTTTTCTTCCATCAGACAACTTATTAAAGTTGCTTCCACAATCCTAAACACTCTTACTGTTATTCCTGCAGCTTCCCCTTGTGCTTAAATCACTTTCTTACTTATATGAACATTAAAAACCTGGCTAAATGCATCTCTTTCTGAGATTTCACCCACTTGAGGATCTGGAATAACACTGCTTAATATCTTCTAACATGGCATACTTAGGTCAAAAACATGAGTTCTGTCACTCAGCCACTCAGGTGATCGCCTAACAGATGATCTCAAAGCTTTCCTTGGACCTTCCAGAAATGAGAGAAGGGTTTGACTAAATTATCTGTCATTCCCTGCACCCTTAAAATCTCATGAATTGATTATTTTAATGAAACTCTGGTTTCTATATTTGATTTCCTGAATGTCTCAATTCTATAAAGTACAGAAACACAAAAAGCCAGGTAAGAATACAAGAACTGTGAGAGCAAATAGAGAAAACAATATTTTAATAGCTGAATTATAGCTACTAAGCTTTATATATTAAAATGTCACTTTTGAGAAATGTTAAAGAGTATAAGCCTATAGGCAATGAAGATCAATCACTCTGTCATGCTTAACTGAAAGACAAAGAATTATAAAATTCATGTATAGAGTAATGAAGAAAAGTCATATCTAGACTGCTATTATTAGCCACATTTTAGATAAAAGAAAGATAATCAAAATAGTAAGCCTTTCTGTATGTATAGAAAAAAGTCTTTTCAGTTTATAGTGGAAACACCACTAGTGACTGGGGAAGTATAAATTTAGCATCATTATAACTGCCATCGGGCCCCACCAAAACCACTCCAAATGAAGTATTCATTAAAAAACCAAGAAAAAAATTATGTGTGTTAGAAAGCCTCAGCTTAACTGACTGAAGGAAGAGAGTAAGAAATGCTGCAATGTATTCCTGTAATACATGATGGTTAGAAACTAAAGAAAAAATTCTACATGTGGTTACTCTACAACCCAGTTAAAAACGAAAAGTAGAATATAAAAGAAAATTAATGATTTGTTTATTTTTATCTTCTGGTGATCCATCACTAAGCAAAAAGCAGCTACAGGAAAGCCCCTAGCCATTATTCTCAACCCCATCCTCACCCCTTAAATTAGTGCTACACAGAAATTCTGGAACAATTACAGAGAGCTCACGTGGAGAAACCATTTCTCCATCTTCAGTGCCTTTAGCAGGGCTGCAACTCCTAACAGTCTTCAGAATGAAGCTCAGATTCTTCGGCAGGGCTCATAAAGCCCTTCATGAATTGCTCTGTGCTCAGCTTCTCAGCCTCACCCGGCCACTCTCTTAGTCTGAGCCCTAACAGTGGTGGCAGAAATGTTCTCTGGGAAGCCTCTGCTTCATGAGTCTGTTAAGATGGTCCTCTCTTTGATTCCCTAACATTCTGTGCATACTTCCTATCACCGTGTAGTCTTGACTTTTGATTTTCATGACTGGTTCCCAAGGTCAGTGTGAGCTCCCAGAAGTCCAGGAATTAATTTCTGTCTGTCCAGGGCCAGTCCTGCACTGTGACCAAGAGACTCAGACTTTATTAAATAAGCTACAATGAGATATTAATCACCTCCTTCCAGTCAGAATGACCATCATCAAAAAAATCTACAAATAACAAATGTTGGAGAAGGTGTGGAGAAACCCAGTTCCAGAGGGAGCCCTGTTACACTGTTGGTGGGAATGTAAACTGGTGCAGCCAGTACGGAGAACAGTCTGAAGGTCCCTTAAAAAACTAAGAATAGAGATGGCATATGATCCAGCAATCCCATTCCTCGGCATATATCTGGAGAAAAAACTAATTCGTAAAGATGTTCATAGCAGCACTATTTACAGTAGCCAAGACATGGAAACAATCTAAGTGTTCATCAACAAAGAAATGGATAAAGAAGATATTCTACACACACATATATACATATATGTGTATATATATATGCAATGGAATATTCAGTTCAGTTCAGTCGCTCAGCCGTGTCCAACTCTTTGCGACCCCATGAATTTGCAGTACGCCAAGACTCAGCCATAAAAAAAAAATAAAACGCATCTTCAGCGACATGGAAGCCCTAGAGGTTATCGGTCCAAGTTAAGCAAGTCAGACATTGGAAGACATACATATCACTTCTCAGGGGAATCTTTAAAAGATAGTACAAATCAACTTATTCACAAAACAGACTCACAGACATGGGGGCGGGGGGAAACTATGGTTACCAAAGGGGAAAGGAGCAAGAAGTTAAGGGAGGCGTGCAGGATTGCCGACAGATGCCGCTGTGCACAAAGCAGATAAACGAAGAGTCACTTCTCAGCAAAGGGAACGAAGTGCAGTATCTGTTCACGTGAAACTCAACACAATATTATACACCAACTACAGTTAACAGGGGAAAAAGAGACTGGTTCTGCGGGTGGGTGGGGGGTGAGTCCCAGCCTCTGCAGGCAGCGGGGAGGAGACTAGACAAGCGGCTGGGCGTGGCGAGGCACTGGATTCTGTCTCCGTGCCTCCTTGGGGCCTTTAACAGCTAACAGAGTTCCAAAGCCAAGCGACATCATTACCCCTCATTTTACTTGCTCACGGTCCTTTCGCCCTCCCTGGCCCAGGCCCTGGCCGGCCACGGCACCGGCAGGTCACCCTGCTCCGGAGCGGTTGTCCCGACGGGGTCCTCCCGCCAGTGCCCCGCCCCGGCTCTGGGGGCGCGTCTCTGTTAGCTGCGCCCTCAGCGCCAGGTCCCCAGACCCCGCCCAGCCGGCATCCTGGAAAGTTCAAGGGGCCTGGGATCCAGGCGGCCCTCAGGCTCCTCCGGCAGCGCAGGGCTCCAACGGCAGCCTCGCGACCCCGCGACCCGGGCCTCCTGCGCCTGCGCGAGGGCGGGGCGCGGGAGAGGGGGCGGCGCACGCACGGACTCCCTGGCGCGGGAGTGCCGCACCTCTGGTGAGGGCGTCTCCTCCAGCGGGGGCCTCTCCTCCAGTGAAACTTCTCCTCCAGCGAAGGCTTCTCCTCCACGGGGGCCTCTCCTCCAGCGGGGGCCTCTCCTCCAGCGGGGGCCTCTCCTCCAACGGGGGCGTCTCCTCCAGCGGGGGCTTCTCCAACGGGGGCCTCTCCTCCAGCGGGGGCGTCTCCTCCAGCGGGGGCGTCTCCTCCAGCGGGGGCGTCTCCAACGGGGGCCTCTCCTCCAGCGGGGGCTTCTCCTCCAGCGCGGGCTTCTCCTCCAGCGGGGGCGTCTCCTCCAGTGAAACTTCTCCTCCAGCGAAGGCTTCTCCTCCAGCGGGGGCGTCTCCTCCAGCGGGGGCTTCTCCTCCAGCCGGGGCTTCTCCTCCAGCGGGGGCCTCTCCTCCAGCGGGGGCCTCTCCTCCAGCGGGGGCTTCTCCAACGGGGGCCTCTCCTCCAGCGGGGGCCTCTCCTCCAGCGGGGGCGTCTCCTCCAGCGGGGGCTTCTCCTCCAGCGCGGGCTTCTCCTCCAGCGCGGGCTTCTCCTCCAGCGGGGGCGTCTCCTCCAGTGAAACTTCTCCTCCAGCGGGGGCTTCTCCTCCAGTGAAACTTCTCCTCCAGCGGAGGCTTCTCCTCCAACGGGGGCCTCTCCTCCAGCGGGGGCCTCTCCTCCAGCGGGGGCCTCTCCTCCAGCGGGGGCCTCTCCTCCAGCGGGGGCTTCTCCTCCAACGGGGGCCTCTCCTCCAGCGGGGGCCTCTCCTCCAGCGGGGGCATCTCCTCCAGCGGGGGCCTCTCCTCCAGCGGGGGCCTCTCCTCCAGCGGGGGCGTCTCCTCCAGTGGGGGCGTCTCCTCCAGCGGGGGCTTCTCCAACGGGGGCCTCTCCTCCAGCGGGGGCTTCTCCTCCAGCGGGGGCCTCTCCTCCAGCGGGGGCCTCTCCTCCAGCGGGGGCTTCTCCAGCGGGGGCCTCTCCTCCAGCGGGGGCGTCTCCTCCAGCGGGGGCGTCTCCTCCAGCGCGGGCTTCTCCTCCAGCGGGGGCTTCTCCTCCAGTGAAGCTTCTCCTCCAGCGGGGGCTTCTCCTCCAGTGAAACTTCTCCTCCAGCGGAGGCTTCTCCTCCAGCGGGGGCTTCTCCTCCAGCGGGGGCTTCTCCAGCGGGGGCCTCTCCTCCAGCGGGGGCCTCTCCTCCAGCGGGGGCTTCTCCTCCAGCCCGGGCTTCTCCTCCAGCGGGGGCGTCTCCTCCAGTGAAACTTCTCCTCCAGCGGGGGCGTCTCCTCCAGCGGGGGCCTCTCCTGCAGCGGGGGCGTCTCCTCCAGTGAAACTTCTCCTCCAGCGGGGGCTTCTCCTCCAGTGAAACTTCTCCTCCAGCGAAGGCTTCTCCTCCAGCGGGGGCCTCTCCTCCAGCGGGGGCCTCTCCTCCAGCGGGGGCCTCTCCTCCAGCGGGGGCGTCTCCTCCAGCGGGGGCGTCTCCTCCAGCGGGGGCTTCTCCAGCGGGGGCCTCTCCTCCAGCGGGGGCGTCTCCTCCAGCGGGGGCCTCTCCTCCAGCGGGGGCGTCTCCTCCAGCGGGGGCGTCTCCTCCAGCGGGGGCTTCTCCAGCGGAGGCCTCTCCTCCAGCGGGGGCGTCTCCTCCAGCGGGGGCCTCTCCTCCAGCGGGGGCTTCTCCTCCAGCGGGGGCTTCTCCTCCAGCGCGGGCGTCTCCTCCAGCGGGGGCGTCTCCTCCAGTGAAACTTCTCCTCCAGTGAAGGCTTCTCCTCCAGCGGGGGCGTCTCCTCCAGCGGGGGCCTCTCCTCCAGCGGGGGCGTCTCCTCCAGCGGGGGCCTCTCCTCCAGCGGGGGCGTCTCCTCCAGCGGGGGCGTCTCCTCCAGTGAAACTTCTCCTCCAGCGGGGGCTTCTCCAACGGGGGCCTCTCCTCCAGCGGGGGCCTCTCCTCCAGTGAAACTTCTCCTCCAGCGAAGGCTTCTCCTCCACGGGGGCCTCTCCTCCAGCGGGGGCCTCTCCTCCAGCAGGGGCTTCTCCAGCGGGGGCCTCTCCTCCAGCGGGGGCGTCTCCTCCAGCGGGGGCCTCTCCTCCAGCGGGGGCGTCTCCTCCAGCGGGGGCTTCTCCTCCAGCGGGGGCTTCTCCTCCAGTGAAGCTTCTCCTCCAGCGGGGGCTTCTCCTCCAGTGAAACTTCTCCTCCAGGGGAGGCTTCTCCTCCAGCGGGGGCTTCTCCTCCAGCGGGGGCTTCTCCAGCGGGGGCCTCTCCTCCAGCGGGGGCGTCTCCTCCAGCGGGGGCTTCTCCTCCAGCGGGGGCTTCTCCTCCAGCGGGGGCGTCTCCTCCAGCGGGGGTGTCTCCTCCAGCGGGGGCTTCTCCTCCAACGGGGGCCTCTCCTCCAGCGGGGGCCTCTCCTCCAGCGGGGGCGTCTCCTCCAGCGGGGGCGTCTCCTCCAGCGGGGGCTTCTCCAACGGGGGCCTCTCCTCCAGCGGGGGCTTCTCCTCCAGCGGGGGCCTCTCCTCCAGCGGGGGCTTCTCCAGCGGGGGCCTCTCCTCCAGCGGGGGCGTCTCCTCCAGCGGGGGCGTCTCCTCCAGCGCGGGCTTCTCCTCCAGCGGGGGCTTCTCCTCCAGTGAAACTTCTCCTCCAGCGGAGGCTTCTCCTCCAGCGGGGGCTTCTCCTCCAGTGAAGCTTCTCCTCCAGCGGGGGCTTCTCCTCCAGTGAAACTTCTCCTCCAGCGGGGGCTTCTCCTCCAGCGGGGGCCTCTCCTCCAGCCGGGGCTTCTCCTCCAGCGGGGGCTTCTCCTCCAGCGGGGGCTTCTCCTCCAGTGAAACTTCTCCTCCAGCGAAGGCTTCTCCTCCAGCGGGGGCGTCTCCTCCAGCGGGGGCTTCTCCTCCAGCGGGGGCTTCTCCTCCAGCGGGGGCTTCTCCTCCAGCGGAGGCTTCTCCTCCAGTGAAGCTTCTCCTCCAGCGGGGGCTTCTCCTCCAGTGAAACTTCTCCTCCAGCGAAGGCTTCTCCTCCTGCGGGGGCGTCTCCTCCAGCGGAGGCTTCTCCTCCAGTGAAGCTTCTCCTCCAGCGGGGGCTTCTCCTCCAGTGAAACTTCTCCTCCAGCGGAGGCGTCTCCTCCAGCGGGGGCGTCTCCTCCAGCGGGGGCTTCTCCTCCAGCGGGGGCTTCTCCTCCAGCGGGGGCGTCTCCTCCAGCGGGGGCTTCTCCTCCAGTGAAGCTTCTCCTCCAGCGGGGGCTTCTCCTCCAGTGAAACTTCTCCTCCAGCGGAGGCGTCTCCTCCAGCGGGGGCGTCTCCTCCAGCGGGGGCTTCTCCTCCAGCGGGGGTGTCTCCTCCAGCGGGGGCTTCTCCTCCAGCGGGGGCTTCTCCTCCAGCGGGGGCTTCTCCTCCAGCGGGGGCTTCTCCTCCAGTGAAGCTTCTCCTCCAGCGGGGGCTTCCCCTCCAGTGAAACTTCTCCTCCAGTGGAGGCTTCTCCTCCAGCGGAGGCGTCTCCTCCAGCAGAGGGCTTCTCCAGCGGGGGCTTCTCCTCCAGTGAAGCTTCTCCTCCAGCGAAGGCTTCTCCTCCAGTGAGGCTTCTCCTCCACCGGGGGCTTCTCCACACCTCCGTTTGTTATCTTCTCCCTCCTGGGGTGTTTCTCATATGTACATTCACTGCAAAGCAACCAGAATCTCTGAGGAAAAGCCCGTCTTTCACCTGCTCTCTTCTCAAAGAATAATTTTGGCCACAAACATATTGAAAAAGGTGAGTAGCTGAGTCATTGACTCATGAGCTCATATAAGTAGCTAAAGAAGGAAATTAAATTCAGAAAATATTTAGCGAGACACTGGAATGACTTTTTCATTGACTGGCTAAGGTGAGTTTAGCCTTCAGGTTATTCCTGGCATCAACTATTGCGTGTGGGCAGTGGTTAAAACAGCGTTTATGAAGAGACACATAAAGAAGTTGGAGAAGGAAATGGTGACCCAGTCCAGTATTCTTGTCTGGAGAATCGCATGGACAGAGGAGCCTGGTGGACTACAGTCCATGGGGTCGCAAGAGTCAGACATGACTGAGCGACTAACCACCACCATGTAAAGAAGTAGAGGGTAGCAGCTCGAAAATAGAGAAGTTCTGGAAAGGTGGATGAGGAAGTGGAAAGAAAAAGAGCAGTCATTTTGAATCAACTGACAAGTACAAATAAGCTGTTATGCAACCATTAGGACTTACTGAGGCATTAAAATACCTGGAGAGCAGATGGCCTGCGACTCCTGAATGTTATTGTTGCAGGAAGGCGGACCCCTTCCAGGGCCCAAAACTGGGCTCTTGTCTAACACTTGGAAATGAATTGTCCGAGGAGACACATGCGCTGACAAAGCAAGAGACTTTATTGGGAAAGGGCACCTGGGTGGAAAGCAGTAGGGTAAGGGAAACCAGGAGAACTGCTCTGCCACGTGGCTCGCAATGTCGGGTTTTATGGTGATGGGATTAGTTTCTGGGTGGTCTTTGACCAATCATTCTAATTCACAGTCTTTCCTGGTGGCGCACGCATCACTCAGCGAAGATGGATGCTAGCGAGAGGGATTCTGGGAAGTGGACAGACATGCAGTGTCTCCTTTAGACCTTTCTCAAACTCTTCCAGTTGGTGGTGGCTTATTTGTTCTGTATTCCTCATCAGGATCTCCTGTCATAAAACAACTCATGCAAATGGTTACTATGGTACCTGGCCAGGGTGGGCGGTTTCAATCAGTGTGCTTCCCCTAACATTATGACTGTGATATAATCCAGGAATGTTTATCTTGGCATTTTGGAAGTTAAAATTCAGGTTTGGGGTGTAAATATTTAGTGAAAGATACAGCCAGTGAACAAAACATTCAGAAAGAGAAACTGACGTTTCTTTTACACAGAAATTGCCTAAGTGCCGCTAGTACTCTTTGCCAAACCACAAAAGGTATGTTTTAGGAACCAGAGATCAAATTGCCAACATCCACTGGATCATGGAAAAAGCAAGAGAGTTCCAGAAAAACACCTATTTCTCATTTATTGACTATGCCAAAGCCTTTGACTGTGTGGATCACAATGAACTGTGGAAAATTCTGAAAGAGATGGGAATACCAGATCACCTGACCTGCCTCTTGAGAAATCTGTATGCAGGTCAGGAAGCAACAGTTAGAACTGGACATGGAACAACAGACTGGTTCCAAATAGGAAAAAGAGTACATCAAGGCTGTATATTGTCACCCTGTTTATTTAATTTATATGCAGAGTACATCATGAGAAACGCTGGACTGGAAGAAGCATAAGCTGGAATCAAGATTGCTGGGAGAAATATCAATAACCTCAGATATGCAGATGACACCACCCTTATGGCAGAAAGTGAAGAGGAACTAAAAAGCCTCTTGATGAAAGTGAAAGAGGAGAGCGAAAAAGTTGGCTTAAAGCTCAACATTGAGAAAACGAAGATCATGGCATCCGGTCCCATCACTTCATGGGATGGGGAAACAGTAGAAACAGTGTCAGACTTTATTTTTATGGGCTCCAAAATCACTGCAGATGGTGATTGCAGCCATGAAATTAAAAGACACTTACTCCTTGGAAGAAAAGTTATGACCAACCTAGATAGTATATGCAAAAGCAGAGACATTACTTTGCCGACTAAGGTCTGTCTAGTCAAGGCTATGGTTTTTCCTATGGTCATGTATGGATGTGAGAGTTGGACTGTGAAGAAGGCTGAGCGCCAAAGAATTGATGCTTTTGAACTGTGGTATTGGAGAAGACTCTTGCGAGTCCCTTGGACTGCAAGGAGATCCAACCAGTCCATTCTGAAGGAGAACAACCCTGGAATTTCTTTTGAAGGAATGGTGCTAAAGCTGAAACTCCAGTACTTTGGCCACCTCATGTGAAGAGCTGACTCATTGGAAAAGACTCTGATGCTGGGAGGGCTTGGGGGCAGGAGGAGAAGGGGACAACAGAGGATGAGATGGCTGGATGGCATCACGGACTCGATGGATGTGAGTCTGAGTGAACTCTGGCAGATGGTGATGAACAAGGAGGCCTGGCGTGCTGCAATTCATGGGGTCGCAAAGAGTCGGAGACAACTGGGCGACTGAAGTGAACTGAACTGAAGACCTTTTATGATTATTGTAAAGCCTGAATATTGATTATAAACTCAGTTTGCCTTTAGCCCCACGGCTAGCTTTCTTACATTGTGACTCTAAAGTCTCCTCATTCAATAGAAAAACACAATGCAGGCTTTCCTTAAACTTTTACATTTTCTTTTGGTTGGTATGTCACTGAGGGTATTTTCAGTTCAGTTCAGTCTCTCAGTCATGTCCAACTCTTTCCAGCCCCGTGAACCTCAGCACACAAGGCCTCCCTGTCCATCACCAACTCCCGGAGTCCACCCAAACCTATGTCCATTTAGTCTGTGATGTCCCCTTCTCCTCCTGCCTCCAATCTTTCCCAGCATCAGGGTCTTTTCAAATGAGTCAGTTCTTCGCATCAGGTGGCCAAAGTATTGGAGTTTCAGCTTCAACATCAGCCCTTCCAATGAACACCAAGGACTGATCTTTAGGATGGACTGGTTGGATCTCCTTGCAGTCCAAGGGACTCTCAAGAGTCTTCACCAACACCATGGTTCAAAAGCATCAATACTTCAGCGCTCAGCTTTCTTTATAGTGTAACTCTCACATCCACACATGACCACTGGAAAAACCACAGCCTTGACTAGATGGACCTTTGTTGGCAAAGGATTGTCTCTTCTTTTTAATATGCTATCTAGGTAGGTCATAACTTTTCTTCCAAGGAGTAAGCATCTTTTAATTTCATGGCTGCAATCACCATCTGCAGTGATTTTGGAGCCCAGAAAAATGAAGTCAGCCACTGTTTCCACTGTTTCCCCATCTATTTGCCATGAAGTGATGGGACAGGATGCCATGATCTTCGTTTTCTGAATGTTGAGCTTTAAGCCAACTTTTTCACTCTCCTCTTTCACTTTCATCAAGAGGCTCTTTAGTTCCTCTTCACTTTCTGCCATAAGGGTGGTGTCATCTGCATATCTGAGGTTATTGATATTTCTCCTGGCAATCTTGATTCCAGCTTGTGCTTCCTCCAGCCCAGCGTTTCTCATGATGTACTCTGCATATAAGTTAAATAAGCAGGGTGACAATATACAGCCTTGACGTAATCTTTTTCCTATTTGGAACCAGTCTGTTGTTCCATGTCCAGTTCTAACTGTTGCTTCCTGACCTGCATATAGGTTTCTCAAGAGGCAGGTCAGGTGGTCTGGTATTCCCATCTCTTTCAGAACTTTCCACAGTTTCTCATGATCCACACAGTCAAAGGCTTTGGCATAGTCAATAAACCAGAAATCGATGTTTTTCTGGAACTCTCTTGCTTTTTCCATGATCCAGCAGATGTTGACAATTTGATCTCTGGTTCCTCTGCCTTTTCTAAAACCAGCTTGAACATCAGGAAGTTCACGGTTCACGTATTGCTGAAGCCTGGCTTGGAGAATTTTAAGCATTACTTTACTAGCATGTGAGATGAGTGCAATTGTGTGGTAGTTTGAGCATTCTTTGGCATTGCCTTTCTTTGGAATTGGAATGAAAACTGACCTTTTCCAGTCCTGTGGCCGCTGCTGAGTTTTCCAAATTTGCTGGCATATTGAGTGCAGCACTTTCACAGCACCATCTTTCAGGATTTGAAACAGCTCCACTGGAATTCCATCACCTCCACTAGCTTTGTTCATAGTGATTCTTCCTAAGTCCCTTTTGACTTCACATTCCAGGATGTCTGGCTCTACGTGTGTGTGGTTATCTGACTGGTGATAGAAGCAAGGTTCGATGCTGTAAGAGTAATATTGCATAGGAACCTGGAATGATAGGTCCATGAATCAAGGCAAATTGGAGGTGGTCAAACAGATGACAAGAAGGAAATATTAACATTCCAGGAATCAGCCAACTAAGATGGACTGGAATGGATGAATTTAACTCCGATGACCATTATATCTACTACTGTGTGCAGGAATCCCTTAGAAGAAATGGAGTAGCCATCATGGTCAACAAAAGAGTCTGAAATACAGTACTTGGATGCAATCTCAGAAATGACAGAATGATCTCTGTTCGTTTCCAAGGAAAACCATTCATTGTCACGGTAATCCAAGTCTATGCCCTGACCAGTAACTCTGAAGAAGCTGAAGTTAACAGTTGTATGAAGACCTACAAGATATTCTAGAGCTAACACCCAAAAAAGATGTCCTTTTCCTTATAGGGGACTGGAATGCAAAAGGAGGAAGTCAGGAAACACCTGGAGTAACAGGCAAATTGGGCCTTGGAGTACAGAGTGAAGCAGGGCAAAAGCTAATAGAGTTCTGCCAAGAGAACACAGTGGTCCTAGCAAACACCCTCTTCCAACAACACAAGAGAAGACTTTACACGTGGACATAACCAGATGGTTGACACTGAAATCAGATTGATTGTATTCTTTGCAGCCAAAGATGGAGAAACTCTATACAGTCAGCAAAAACAAGACCAGGAGCAGACTGTGGCTCGGATCATGAACACCTTATTGCCAAATTCAGACTGAAATGGAAGAAAGTGGAGAAAACCACTAGACCATTCAGGTATGACCTAAATCAAATCCCTTATGACTATACCGTGGAAGTGAGAAATAGAGCTGACAGAGTGCCTGATGAACTATGGGCGGAGGTTCGTGACATCGTACAGGAGACAGGGATCAAGACCATCCCCAAGAAAAAGAAATGCAGAAAAGCAAAATGGCTGTCTGAGGAGGCCTTACAAATAGCTGTGAAAAGAAGAGAAGTGAAAAGCAAAGGAGAAAAGGAAAGATATACCCATTTGAATGCAGAGTTCCAAAGAATAGCAAAGAGAGATAAGAAAGTCATCCTCAGCAATCAATGCAAAGAAATAGAGGAAAACAATAGAATGGGAAAGACTAGAGATCTCTTCAATAAAGTTAAAGATGCCAAGGGAGCATTTTATGCAAAGACGAGGGTATTTTATTCTTATGTAATGAGGCACTTTGTTTTCTAACGTTTGTATTTTCTTTTGCACTTTACCTGTTGTGAGAAGAGAGGGTCTGACAATAGTAAGCATAGTATGTGCTAAAGAAGGGTTTTTCCGGATTATTGAAGCCACAGGAGATTTGGGTTTGATCCTTGGGTCTGCGAGATTCCCTGGAGAGGGCATGGCAACCCCCTCCAGTATCCTTTCCTGGAGAATCCCATGGACAGCAGAGGCTGGCGGGCTACAGTCTGTAGGGCTGCAAGCATCAGATACGACTGAAGCGACTTAGCATGCATGTGCTAAGAAAAAAGGAATCTGCCTTGAATGTGTCTTCAACCTCAAGATTATGAATTTAGTAGGAATAAGAGTTCTGATGAGATGGTGGCCTGTTGTAACTTGCTGTCATGAGTGATTTGAGGGAAGTCTTTGGAAATTATTGTAGATTTGATGATTTTCTTGGATGGGGTTTCAAATATATATGTATCTTAATTCAGTGCATATGAATACATATTCATTCACATGTATTCAGTATGAACATAGGTATGAATAGATGTCTTTGTCTAGTTTTGGTATCAGGGTAATGGTGGCCGTGTAAAATAAATTTGAGAGTGTTGTTTCTGCTTCGGGTTTTCCAAACACTTCAAGAAGTGATGACTGTCACTTCTTTATAAGGTCGGTAGAATTTCCCTGTGAAGTCATCTCATCCTGGACTTCTGTTTGCTGGGAGCTTTAAAATCAGGAATGCAACTTCGGGACTAGTGGTTGGTCTGTTCACACTGTCTTTGTCTTCCTGATTCATTCTCGGCAGGCTGGAGGTCGAAGGACTAGAGCCACTGCTGAGCGTGAGGTGGGGTTCCCTGCTACTCAGTGGCCGACACTGCCCCATCGGGGGCGAGGGGTTCAGGTCCCAGGTCGCTGGGGTGGAAGCCCTGAGCCCACGGTCGGCTCTGCTCCCTTTAAGTGCTCATGTCCTCTCTCCAAGCGCTGGGGTCCTTGCCCCACAGCCGAGCAGTGCTGAGCAGCAGGGCGGTGCAGGCAGCTGTGCCCAGCAGCTGTTGCCCGTGCCCTGCTCAGATGCCATGCAGCCTCTGAGTCCCTGGGTGCACGCTCTCCTTGGTCACGGCAGCCCTCGTAGGTCCAGTGTAGAGCTGTGATGTGGAGTGAACAGGGCTGGAGTGTTCCCTCGGCTCAGGCTGGCCTACTTGGTGCTCGGGCAGTTGCGGGACATGGCCTTCACTGGAGCAGTCCTCAGTCCGCCTCTCCTCTTGGCCTCAAGGGCAAGCTAGTGCTCTGGTGCTCCTCACAGGCAGAGGCCACACTTCCCACAGCCCTCCTGTTAGTCCCAGCAGCCCTCCAACCAGCCGAGGAGCTCATCTTCCCCGGGCCTGACCTCTAGTGAGGGGTGCCCGGTAAGTGGCCTGCACCCTCGCTCCTCGGGGGGGCCTGCCTGTGTAATCTCCCTTTGCCTCCGAGTCTCCCGCATCACAGATCCTGACCTGATCTCTGCCTGTTTTATCCAATTACATGTGTATCTTGCTTACAGCTTTGGTTGTAAAGGTGTCCTTGTACCAGTTTCCAGTTAGTTTTTGGTGAGGCTCATTCCACACGTAGATTTTTTTTTTAATCTTTTAAAAAATTCTATATAGTTTTTAAAGATTGCTTTCTGTTTAGAGTTATTACAAAATATGGACTATAGTCCCATGTTGTACAATACACTTTGAATCTATCTTACATCCAGTAGTTTGTACTTCCTGCTCTCCCACATCTATAGAATCCCACTCCCCTCCCTACTTTCCTGGTGGCTCAAATGGTTAAGAATCTCCCTGCAATGTGGGAGACCTGGGTTTGATCCCTGGGTCAGGAAGATCCCCTGGAGAAGGGAATGGCTACCCACTCTAGTATTCTTGCTGGAGAATTCCATGGACAGAGGGGCCTGGCAGACTATAGTCCATAGGGTTGCAAAGAGTCAGACACAACTGAGCAACTGACACTCTCACTTTCCCGTAGCTCCTGCTAACCACTAGTTTGTTCTGTGTATCTGAGAGTCTGCCTCTTTATTATATTCACTTTTTGTTGTGTTTTTTATACATATAAGTGATATTATGCATTCTTTATCTTTCTCTGACTGACATTTCACATAGCATAATGCCCCCCAAGTCTATCCAAGTTGCTGGAGTTTGCAAAAGTTCATTCTTTTTTATGGCTGAGTAGTATTCCATTGTCAGAGAAGGCACTGGCAACCCACTCCAGCACTCTTGCCTGGAAAATCCCATGGGCGGAGGAACCTGGTGGGCTGCAGTCCATGGGGTCTCGAAGAGTTGGACACGGCTGCGCGACTTCACTTTCACTTTTCCCTTTCCTGCGTTGGAGAAGGAAATGGCCACCCACTCCAGTGTTCTTGCCTGGAGATTCCCAGGGACGGGGGAGCCTGGTGGGCTGGCGTCCATGGGGTCGCACAGAGTCGGACACGACTGAAGCGGCTCAGCAGCAGCAGCAGCAGCAGGATTCCATTGTGTGTATATATAGAGCGTCTCTGTTCATTCATCTGCTGATGGATGCTCTGGTTATTTCCATATGTTGGCAGTTGTGAATAATCTTGCTGTGAACATCTGGATGGGCATATCCTTTCAAATTGATGTTTTTGTTTGTTTTCTGTTTCTATGCCCAGGAGTGGACTTGCTGGGTCATATGGTAGTTCTTTTACTTTTTTGAGAAACCTCCATATGGTCTCCACTGTGGCTGCGCCAGTTCACATTCCCACCAACAGTGTCGAAGCTTCCCTTTTCTCTACACCCTCACCAACACTTATAATCTGTATACTTTTTGATGATGACCATTCTGACAAATGTGAGGTGACGCCTCACTGTGGTTCTGATTTCTATTTCCCTGATGGTCTGTGACCATCTTTTCACATGTAGAAGCATTCTCCATGTGTTTGTGGCGAGAGATGAGCTCCATGCACCCCTACTCCACCATCTTGAGTGATCTGCATCCATATTTTTAAAGTGCTGCTGAATATTCGGGGGAGTGAAAGGAGTTGTGAAAAATAAAATTGTGAGTGAGGCTTAAGCTGGGTGGAGACCATAAGTGGAGAGAGAGATTGAGTGAAGCTGGCTGAGTGCTGCTGTGATGATGGAATCGAGAGAAGAGCTATCCATCCTTAGAGTTAAGTCAGGGTCCTGAGACTTCCCCAGGTGGCTCAGTGGTAGAGAATTTGCCTGCCAAGCTGGAGACATGGGTTCCATCCCTGGGTCCAGAGGTCCCCTGGAGAAGAAAGTGGCAACTCACTCCAGTATTCTTGCCTGGAGAATTCCATGGTCAGAGGAGTCTGGCAGGCTGCAGTCCATGGGGTTGCAAAAGAGTCAGACATGTCTGAGCAACTAAACAGCAATGAACAATAGGATCCTGAGGCACTGAGAAAACGTGAATTTGTGGAGAGGAATTTCATGTGGGAGATTTGTTTATACATGATAACTTCTGTCATAGAGAATACTCTGTACAGAGGAAGGCTTTCTTTTCTTTACAGCATGATGGGAGAAAGGCATTAACAGGCAGTTTTAGGGAAACACTGATGTCTGAGTCCTCTCCAGCCTGTGGGAACTAGGACACACTGGCAATGTGGCCACGCTAGCCTGGCTTGCACCCGTGCCTGCCCAGGCAAGGGCTTCCCTGGTGGCTCAGATACTAAAGAATCTGCACACGATGTGGGAGACCTGGGTTTTATCCTTGGGTTGGGAAGATCCCCGGAAGAAGAGAAAAGCTACCCACTCCAGCATTCTTACCTGGAGAATCCCATGGACAGAGGAGTCTAAAGGGCTACAGTCCATGGTTTTCCAAAAAGTTGGATACAACTAAGCAGCGAACACACACATTCAGTTCAGCCTCTCAGTCCTGTCTGACTCTTTGTGACCCCATGACTGCAGCATTCCAAGCTCCTCTGTCCATCACTAACTCCCAGAGTTCCACAAACTCACGTCCATCGAGTCGGTGATGCAATCCAATCATCTCACATTCTGTCATCCACTTCTCCTCCTGCCTTCAATTTTTCCCACCACAAGGGTCTTTTCTAATGAATCAGTTCTTCACATCAGGTGGCCAAAGTATTGGAGCATCAGGCTCAGCATCAACCCTTCCAATGAATATTCAGGACTGATTTCCTCTAGGATGGATTGGTGGGATCTCCTAGCATGCAGTTAAAGGGACTCTCAAGAGTCTCCTCCAACACCACAGTCCAAAGCATCAGTTCTTCAGCAGTCAGCTTTCTTTATGTTCCAACTCTCACATTCATACAGGACTACTGGAAAATCATAACTTTGACTCAGTTCAGTTCAGTCACTCAGTCGTGTCCAACTCTTTGCCACCCCATGGACTGCAGCATGCCAGGCCTCCCTGTCCATCACCAACTCCCAGAGTTTACTCAAACTCATGTCCATTGAGTTGGTGATGCCATCCAACTATCTCATCCTCTGTCGTCCCCTTCTCCTCCTGCCTTCAATCTTTCCCAGCATCAGGGTCTTTTCAAATGAGTCAGTTCTTTGCATCAGGTGGCCAAAGGATTGGAGTTTCATCTTCAACATCAGTCTTTCCAATAAATATTCAGGAATGATTTCCTTTAGGATGGACTGGTTGTAAGAGGGTAACAGGCAGGAAGGCCAGGGGTCTCCAAATGGAGGAGACAGGGTCTGCAAGTGTCAGACGTTTTTATCTCTCTTAAGCGGCAGGAGGAAATGAACTAGCGATATTTTTCCCTTCTCTGCACAAATTTTAAAGGAGGTTTCTCTTAAAATACTGTGTTGCCACAATGACACCTGGTTTCACCTGAAGTTAACTATTCTCAGACCTTGAGTTAACCAATGCATTTTTCTTATGGAAATGTTTGTCTTAAGCTATGTTAATGTACTATGCATTTACCCCAGACTCTGTCTTCAAGTCAGTTCTGCCTAATGGCTCAGAATCGACTTGACAAACCAGTATGTTATACTCAGATATTGCTCCCCTAATCTATGTAAATGAAACTATTTGTATGGCAATCTGCCCTTCTACAAGATTCAAGTCAATCGTTTTATGGCCTGGGATGAATCATCTGGTGCCAAGATTATCGCAAAATGCATCTTATGGCGCCTGGTGCCATTCTGAGTTTTAAGACATTCCTTTCTTTCATTAACAGACTGCTAGTGACTATATAACATCCAGCTGAAGACTAGCAGGGTGGCACTCTTTCTGCCCCTTTCTGATGCCTGTGTCAGAAGCTTTCTCTATCTCCTTTATACTTTAATAAAACTTCATTACACAAAAGCTCTGAGTGATCAAGCCTCATCTCTAGCCCTGGATTGAATTCTTCTCCTCTGGAGGTCAAGAATCTCAGTGTCTTTTCATTCAGCAACAACCTTTCAGTTGAATCTCCTTGCAGTCCAAGGGACTCTCAAGAGTCTTTTACAACACCACAGCTCAAAAGCATCAATTCTTCGGTGCTCAGCTTTCTTTATCATCCAACTCTCACATCCATACCTGACCACTGAATAAACCATAGCCTTGACTAGACGGACCTTTGTTAGCACAGTAATGTCTCTGCTTTTTAATATGCTGTCTAGATTGGTCATATGTTTTCTTCCAGGGAGCAAGTGTCTTTTAATTTCATGGCTGTACTCACCATCTGCAGTGATTTTGGAGCCCAAGAAAATAAAAAGTCTGTCACTGTTTCCATTATTTCCCCATCTACTTGCCATGAAGTGATGGGACCAGATTCCATGATCTTAGTTTTCTGAATGTTGAGCTTTAAGCCAACGTTTTGACGCTCCTCTTTCACTTGCATCAAGAGGCTCTTTAGTTCTTCTTTGCTTTCTGCCATAAAGCAGGTGTCATCTGCCTATCTCAGATTATTGATATTTCTCCCGACAGTCTTGATTCCAGCTTATGCTTCCTCCAGTCCAGCGTTTCTCACGATGTACTCTGCATAGAAGTTAAATCAGCAGGGTGACAACATACAGCCTTAACGCACTCCTTTCCCTACTTGGAACCAGTCTGTTGTTCCATGTCCAGTTCTCTAACTGTTGCTTTCTGAGCTGCCTACAGGTTTCTCGGGAGGCAAGTCAGGTGGTCTGGTATTCCCATCTGTTTCAGAATTTTCCACAGTTTGTTTTGATCCACACAGTCAAAGGCTTTGGAATAGTTAATAAAGCAGAAATAGATTTTTTTTCTGGAACTCTCTTGCTTTCCCTGTGATCCAACAGATGTTGACTATTTGATCTCTGGTTCCTCTGCCTTTTCTAAATCCAGCTGAACATCTGGAAGTTTATGGTTCATGTACTATTAAAGCCTGGCTTGGAGAATTTTCAACATTAGTTTGCTACCATGTGAGATGAGTGCAATTGTGCAGTAGTTTGAGCATTCTTTGGCATTGCCTTTCTTTGGGATTGGAATGAAAACTGACCTTTTCCAGTCCTGTGGCCACTGCTGAGTTTTCCAAATTTGCTGGCATATTGAGTGCAGCACTTTCACAGCATCATCTTTCAGGATTTGAAATAGCTCAACTGGAATTCCATCACCTCCACTAGCTTTGTTTGTAGTGATGCTTCCTAAGGCCCACCTGACTTCCCATTCCAGGATGTCTGGCATTAGGTTGGTGATCACACCATCGTGGTTATCTGATTTTGGTGTTGACCATCTGGTGATGTCCCTGTGTAGAGTCTTCTCTTGTGTTTTTGGAAGAGGGTGTTCGCTATGAGCGGTTTGTTCTCTGGTCTGGAGGAACAGGCAAGTTTGGCCTTGGAGTACAAAAAGAAGCAGGACAAGGCTAGCAGAGTTTTGCCAAGAGAATGTACTGGTCACAGCAAAATCACACACACACACATACACAATCCTATTTAAGGTTTTCAGATGAACAAAGCTGCCAGGTACACCTCAGCTCTTTGCACATCCCCACTTGCAAAGTGCCGGGGTCCAGTTCCGGGGGATCCAGGGTAATTTGAAGCGGGGGTGGAGTCAGCGTCCTAGGAATTAATTGCTTAATTAAAGATATAGAGGGAGATTAGAAAGAAATAGCATAGTAGGAAAATTAGTGGAGAAAAAGAGGCTGAATAACTTGGTTTACGTGGGATACCAATAAGTCTTTGAGACAAGAAGCTTGCACCACCTACGTAGGCCACCAGCGCCCACTTGAATATCGGAGGGTGCCCCACCTTGGGCTCCCTCTCAAGCGGAACTTAGATGCCAGGGCAAAATTAGCAGGCTTGGCAAGTACCCATGCTCCAGATGGGAATTCAGCCAGAAGGGGAAAGAAAGAACAACACAGGGAAATCAGTCTTTCCAGAAACTGATCCGTTTTCTTTATTTTCAGGTTTGCTTATATACCTTTTTTTACACATAGAGACAAATGGAAATTTTAAAGTCAAGCGGGGGTCAGCAGTCCTGACCTTTATCAAAATCAGGTGCTTCATATAAATGTATACAAAAAGGTCTTAGGGGTTTTCCATCATCTTCTGGCCATGAGGCCTGCTGACATTTTATGATCCTTTCTTTTTTGATAACGGTCAGTCAACCAGAAACTTATTTTCCAGGGGTGATTTTTCTTAAACCAGGCACCACCCTCTGAAGGTACCAGATAAAGCTGCATTCCTATAGGGTGAGAGTGTAGTGGGTTACAACTAAGAAAGGAATTTACTCAGCCTAAGGGTAACATGATTAATCTAAAGGTTAATACTTATGTCTCCTATATGCTAGTTATATATTCATTAACATGTATAAGGGCAGGGGATTTAGCAGCAAACATTGGCCCAATAAATGAAAAACCCTTCACCACTATAATTCCTAACCAACCCACTATACTAATAATTTCTAATGTCCTAAAAGAATCTGCCTTTAGTAAGTCTAAAACATCTCGTGCCTCTCATGGTTGGGAGGCTGTAAACAATCACATGTGGCCGGAGGAAACTGTACAGGCAGGCTAGGTAACCTTCAGAGGAGTTCGTAAGTCGAAACACTCTTGTCACACCCAGGAATTTTTATTAACTGGAGCTGTAGGTTAACTCCTTCTCCGAGAGAGGTGATGCGGGAGAGTCCCCCATAAAGTCAGAGGTGTAGGTGAGAGCATAAAACAGTAAAGTGGGCAGACTCTGGTTTTGGGGGTAGATGCTTGGGAACAGGGGGTTTCCTGAGGCTCGATCCTGCCTTTGCGTATGCCGAAGCCTCCTTCCTCATGACCTTTGCCTTGGGCAGATTTCCTCACACTGGCTCCCGGCAGCAAAGTGTTTCTTGGAGTCCCCAGAGTCTCCACATTGTCCTCTAGCTTATCACGCCTCTGCTGAGCTTCTGCTGCACCTGTGGGGCACCCACGTTCTGTCCGTGCCTTAGGCTGCTCAGGCTTGCTGTTGCTTCTCTGGGAGGCAGCCACTTGGCCCCAGATACTGCCTCCAAGCTCTCCCCAAAGCTTCAAGTCCTGAGGCTGTCAGAGAGTCTTGTGTTTTCTTCAACCCTTCTTACAGAGCAGGAGCCTGGTTATAGTCTGTGCACAAATGAGGAGAGCACCCTTTCTCCGGGGAGATCAAGTCCATCCCACACTCTGGGAAAAAGAGTTTCCCGGAATGTTGAGTAGGCCTGGCATGAAGGAATGATATGTGTGTATCTGAGATACATTTATGGATTTTAGAAAGGTGATTCTTTTTTTTTGTTGTTGCTGCTTTCTGGCTTAAGTATACCTTAAAGCAAGTTTTTATTCATATACAGTTTTCAAAGGTCACTTTCCATTTACAGTCAGTACACAATTGTGCCTGCACGCCCCTTGTTTCGTAGCACATTGTTGAGCCTGTCTCACACCCAGCGGTTTGAACCTCTCATTCCCGCACAGGTATTCTGTGACATCCCCACCCCCTCACACTGGTAACCAGTAGTTTGTTCTCTATATCTGTGAGTTTGTTTCCCTTTGATTCCATTTACTAGTTTCACTCTATTTTCTCAATTACATGTACAAATGGTGTATTTATCTTTTCGATGTATTTATCTTTAAATAATGTAAATACCATACAGTAGTTATCTTCCTTTGTCTTATTTCACTCAACACAACACTCTCCAAGTCCACGCATGTTGCTGCAAATGGCAAGTCATTGGCTTTTATGGCTGAGGATTTCGTTGTAGGTATATGCCATATCTTCCTTATACATTCATCTGTTGATGAACGTTGAGGTTGCTTCCTTGTCCTGGCTACTGTAAATAATGCTGCTGTGAACTCTAGGGAGCACGTGAGAGAGTTAAAGCTGGGGCAGGTTGATAGGGAGTCCATGGCCCCTGAAGGAGGAGGAGGCAAGCGTTCTTTCTCTTCCACCTTCCTCTGCCTCGGCCACACAGGGCATGTTTCCCTAGGCTCTGTGTTAATTTTAAACAACCTATTTCATTTGAAAACTGGGCTTTCTTTAAGCACGATATATCTTACCCATGGAAAACGCTTTTCTTAGGCTTCATGTTAATGATTATAATTGTAACAAATCTTGCCTGGGAGTCCATTTTCCAATTCACTGCTTTCTCACGTGCCCAGAGCCGTTTCTGGCTTATGTTATGCTGATATTATCTCTAATTGTATGTTGTGAGAAAAGGTCTGGTAAAACTTTCACAACCTTGAGGTGTTCTTTTTATCTATTTTTATCAGCTAATTGGTTCTGCTCAAACTAGCGAGGCAAGTACTCTCCTACCCTCTTTCGCAACAGCCTGTTTCAGCTGCTTTGTGCTGGAAACTGTTTCTGTCACTTTAACTTTAGCGAAATCTCTGCTCTACAAAGCTCTGAGTGACAGAGACTACGTCTTTGGCTCTGGACTGAAAGTTTCTCTTTCAGAGACCACGAACGCAGCCCCCTTCACCATAAGCTATCACATGTATCCTTTCAATTTAGTGCTTTGGGGTTTTTTTTGGGGGGAGGTATATGCCCAGGCATGGAATTCCTGGATCATATGGCATTTGTTTTTTTCTGCGTTTTTACGTTTTATTTATTTTTAATTGAAGGATAACTGCTTTACAAGCTGTGTTGCTTTCTGCCATACGTCCACATGGCTCAGCCATAGGTATACATATGTCCCCTCCCTCCTGAGCCTCCCGCCTCACCCACCTCTCCAGGCTGTCTCAGAGCACCAGGTTGAGCTCCTGCATCATGCGTCAAATTCTCTCTGGTTATCTATTTTACCTACAGTAATATGACTGTGTCAACGCTACTCTCTCAATTCGCCCCACCCTCTGCGTCCCCTTGCTGTGCCCACAAGTCTGTACTCCATATCTGTATCTCTGTTGCTGTCCTGCAGATAGGTTCATCAGTATCATTTTTCCAGATTCTGTATATATGCATTCAGTTCAGTTCAGTTGCTGGTCCTCACCGACTCTTTGTGACCCCATGACTGCAGCATGCCAGGCTCCTCTTTCCATCACCAACTCCCAGAGTTTGCACAAGCTCATGTCCACCAAATCGGTGATGCCATCTAACCATCTCATCCTCTGTCATCCCCTTCTCCTCCCACCTTCAGTCTTTCCCAGCATCAGGGTCTTTTCTAATGAGTCAGTTCTTCACATCAGGTGGGCAAAGTTTTGGAGCTTCAGCTTCAGCATCAGTCCTTCCAATGAATATTCGGGACTGATTTCCTTTAGGAGGGACTGGTTGGATCTCCTTGCAGTCCAAGGGACTCTCAAGAGTCTTCACCAACACCACAGTTCAAAACCATCAATTCTTCAGAACTCAGCTCTCTTTATAGTCCAACTCTCACACCCTTATGTGACTACTGGATAAACCATAGCCTTGACTAGATGGACCTTTGTTGGCAAAGTAATGTCTCTGCTTTTGAATATGCTATTAGGTTGGTCATAACTTTCCTCCCAAGCAGTAAGCGTCTTTTAATTTCATGGCTGCACTCACCATCTGCAGTGATTTTGGAGCCCAAGAAAATAAAGTCTGTCACTGTTTCAATTATTTCCCCATCTACTGGATTCCATGATCTTCATTTTCTGAATGTTGAGCTTTAAGCCAACATTTTGATGCTCCACTTTCACTTTCATCAAGAAGCTCTTTAGTTCTTCTTCACTTTCTGCCATAAGGGTGGTGTCATCTGCATATCTGAGGTTATTCATATTTCTCCCGGCAGTCTTGACTCCAGCTTGTGCTTCCTCCAGCCCAGCGTTTCTCATGATGTACTCTGCATATAAGCTAAATAAGCAGGGTGACAACATACAGCCTTGATGTACTCCTTTCCTGATTTTGAACCAGTCTGTTGTCTGGTTCTACCTGTTGCTTCCTGACCTGCACACAAATTTCTCAGGAGGCAGGTCAGGTGGTCTGCTATTCCCCTATCTTTAAGGGTTTTCATCAGTTTGTTTTGACCCACACAGTCAAAGGTTTTGGCGTAGTCAGTAAAGCAAAAGTAGATGTTTTTCTGGAACTCTCTTGCTTTTTCTGTGATCCAACAGATGGTGGCAATTTGATCTCTGGTTCCTCAGCCTTTTTAAAATCCAGCTTGAAGATCTGGAAGTTTTCGGTTCACGTACTGTTAAAGCCTAGCTTGGATAATCTTGAGCATTTTTTTGCTGGCATGTGAGATGAGTGCAATTGTGCACTAGTTTGAACATTCTTTGTCAATGTCTTTCTTTGGGATTGGAATGAAAATTGACCTTTTCCAGTCCTTTGGCAGTCTTCCCTGGTGGCTCAGATGGTAAGGCATCTGCCTACAGTGCAGGAGACCTGGGTTCAATCCCTGGGTTGGGAAGATCCCCTGGAGAAGGAAATGTCAACCCACTCCAGTACTCTTGCCTGGAAAATCCCATGGACGGAGGAGCGCAGTAGGCTACAGACCATGGGGTTGCAAAGAGTCAGACATGAGCAGCTACAGAGTTTTCCAAATTTGATGGCATATTAAGTGCAGTTGGCTTAAAGCTCAACATTCAGGAAACAAAGATCAGGACATCCGTCCCATCACTTCATGGGAAATAGATGGAGAAATAGTGAAAACAGTGGCTGACTTTATTTATTTATTTATTTTTTGGCTCCAAAATCACTGTAGATGGTGACTGCAGCCATGAAATTAACAGACACTTGCTTCTTGGAAGAAAAGCTATGACCAACATAGACAACAAATTAAAAAGCAGAGACATTACTTTGCCAACAAAGCTCCATCTAGTCAGTTCAGTTCAGTTCAGTTGCTCAGTCGTGTCCAACTCTTTGCGACCCCATGAATCGCAGCACGCCAGGCCTCCCTGTCCATCACCAGCTCCCGGAGTTCACTCAGACTCACGTCCATCGAGTCCGTGATGCCATCCAGCCATCTCATCCTCTGTCGTCCCCTTCTCCTCCTGCCCCCAATCCCTCCCAGCATCAGAGTTTTTTCCAATGAGTCAACTCTTCGCATGAGGTGGCCAAAGTACTGGAGTTTCAGCTTTAGCATCATTCCTTCCAAAGAAATTCCAGGGTTGTTCTCTTTCAGAATGGACTGGTTGGATCTCCTTGCAGTCCAAGGGACTC
Organism: Budorcas taxicolor; assembly: GCF_023091745.1. Taxonomy (NCBI): domain Eukaryota; kingdom Metazoa; phylum Chordata; class Mammalia; order Artiodactyla; family Bovidae; genus Budorcas; species Budorcas taxicolor. The sequence continues at coordinate 81,205,375 of NC_068924.1, read as the reverse complement.
TCAAGAGTCTTCTCCAACACCACACTTCAAAAGCATCAATTCTGCGGTGCTCAGCCTTCTTCACAGTCCAACTCTCACATCCATACATGACCACTGGAAAAACCATAGCCTTGACTAGATGGACCTTAGTCAGCAAAGTAATGTCTCTGCTTTTGAATAGGCTATCTAGGTTGGTCATAACTTTTCTTCCAAGGAGTAAGCGTCTTATAATTTCATGGCTGCAGTCACCATCTGCAGTGATTTTGGAGCCCAAAAAAATAAAGTCTGACACTGTTTCTACTGTTTCCCCATCTATTTCCCATGAAGTGATGGGACCAGATGCCATGATCTTCGTTTTCTGAATGTTGAGCTTTAAGCCAACTTTTTCGCTCTCCTCTTTCACTTTCATCAACAGGCTTTTTAGTTCTTCTTCACTTTCTGCCGTAAGGGTGGTGTCATCTGCATATCTGAGGTGATTGATATTTCTCCCGGCAATCTTGATTCCAGCTTGTTTCTTCCAGTCCAGCGTTTCTCATGATGTACTCTGCATAGAAGTTAAATAAGCAGGGTGACAATATACAGCCTTGAGGTACTCCTTTTCCTATTTGGAACCAGTCTGTTGTTCCATGTCCAGTTCTAACTTGCTTCCTGACCTGCATACAGATTTCTCAAGAGGCAGGTCAGGTGGTCTGTTATTCCCATCTCTTTCAGAATTTTCCACAGTTTATTGTGATCCACACAGTCAAAGGCTTTGGCATAGTCAGTAAATCAGAAATAGATGTTTTTCTGGAACTCTCTTGCTTTTGCCATGATCCAGCAGATGTTGACAATTTGATCTCTGGTTCCTCTGCCTTTTCTAAAACCAGCTTGAACATCAGGAAGTTCACGGTTCACGTGTTGCTGAAGCCTGGCTTGGAGAATTTTAAGCATTACTTTACTAGCATGTGAGATGAGTGCAATTGTGTGGTAGTTTGAGCATTCTTTGGCATTGCCTTTCTTTGGAATTGGAATGAAAACTGACCTTTTCCAGTCCTGTGGCCATTGCTGAGTTTTCCAAATTTGCTGGCCTATTTAGTGCAGCACTTTCACAGCATCATCTTTCAGGATTTGAAACAGCTCAGCTGAAATTCCATCACCTCCACTAGCTTTGTTCATAGTGATGCTTTCTAAGGCCCACTTGACTTCACATTCAAAGATGTCTGGCTCTAGATTAGTGATCACATCATCACGACTATCTGGGTTGTCAAGATCTTTTTTGTACAGTTCTTCTGTGGATTCTTGCCACCTCTTCTTAATATCTTCTGCTTCTGTTTTCCAGTGGTCATGTATGGATGTGAGAGTTGGACTATAAAGAAAGCTGAGCACGAAAGAATTAATGCTTTTGAACTGTGGTGTTGGAGAAGACTCTTGAGAGTCCCTTGGACTGCAAGGAGATCCAACCAGTCCATCCTAAAGGAGATCAGTCCTGAATATTCGTTGGAAGGACTGATGCTGAAGCTGAGACTCCAATTCTTTGGCCCCCTGATGTGAAGAGCTGACTCACTGGAAAAGACCCTGATGCTGGGAAAGATTGAGGGCAGGAGGAGAAGGGGCCAACAGAGGATGAATGGCATCGCCAACTCAATGGGCGTGAATCTGAGTGAACTCTGGGAGTTGGTGAAGGACAGGGAGGCCTGGCGTGCTGCAGTCCATGGGGTCCCAAAGAGTCAGACACAACTGAGTGCCTGAAGTGACTACCTGACTGACTTTGACAGCATCATCTTTTAGGATTTAAAATAGCTCAACTGGAATTTCATCACCTCCACTAGTTTTGTTCATAGTGATGCTTTGTCAGGTTGAGTTGACCTCGCACTCCACAATGTCTGGCTGTACATGATTCGTCCCGCCATTGTGGTCATCTGGGTCATAAAGACCTTCTTCTGCATAGGTCTTCTGTGTATTCTTGCCACGTCTTAATATCTTCTGCCACTGTTAGGTCCATACCGTTTCAGTCTTTCATTGTACCCTCTTTGCACGAAATGTTCCCTTAGTGTCTCCGATTTTCTTGAAGAGTTCTCTAGTCTCTCCCATTCTGTTGTCTTCCTCTACTTCTTTGCACTGATCACTTAGGAAAATTTTCTTATCACTCCTTGCTGTTCTTTGGAACACAGCATTCAGGTGGATATGGCTTTCCTTTTCTCCTTTGCCTTTTGCTTCTCTCTCTTTTTCGGATCTTTGTAAGGCCTCTTCAGACAACCATTTTGCCTTTTTGCATTTCTTTTTCTTGGGGATGGTTTTGATCACAGCCTCCTGTACAGTTTTACCAACTTCCATCCATAATTCTTCAGGCACTCTATCAGCTCTAATTCCGTGAATCTGTTTGTCACTTCCACTGTATAATCGTAAAGGATTTTATTTAATTCATACCTGAATGGCATATTGGTTTTCCCTAATTCTTCAATTTAAGACTGAATTTTACAAGAAAAAGTTCATGATCTGAGCCACAGTCAGCTCCTGGTCTTGTTTTTGCTGACTGTATAGAGCTTCTCCATCTTTGGCGGCAAAGAATATAATCAATCTGATTTCAGTGTTGACCATCTGGTGATGTCCATGTGCAGAGTCTTCTCTTGTGTTGTTGGAAGAGGGTGTTTGCTATGACCAGTGCATTCTCTTGGCAAAACTCTTTTAGCCTTGGCCTTTCTTTCTTTTGTACTCCAAGGCCAAACTTTCATGTTACTCCAGGAATCTCTTGACTTCCTACTTTTGTATTGCAGTCCCCTATGATGAAAAGGACATCTTTTTTGTGTGTTAATTCTAGAAGGCCTTGTAGGTCTTCATAGAACCATTGCAACTTCAGCTTCTTCTGCATGAATGGTTGGGGCATAGACTTGGATTACTGTGATATTAAATGATTTGCCTTGGAAATGAACAGAGATCATTCTGTTGTTTTTGAGATTTCTCCCGAGTACTGCATTTTGGACTCTTTTCTTGACTATGAGGGCTACTCCATTTCTTCTAAGGGATTCTTGTCCACAGTTGTAGTTACAATGGTTATTTGAATTAAATTCGCCCATTCTGGTCCATTTTAGTTCACTGATTTCTGAAATGTCAGTGTTCACTCTTGCCATCTCCTGTTTGACCATTTCTAATTTACCTTGATTCATGGACCTAACATTCTGGGTTCCTACTCAATATTCTTCTTTACAGTGTCAGACTTGACTTCCTCCACCAGTCACATCCACAACTGGGTATTTACAAATATTTTCCTTTCAACATTTTTTGGATGGAATTCTCTGAGTAGGTTCTGTGTCTTAAGAGACCTTACTGCCTTGGGTTGCTGTCATAATACAAATTTCTTTATATGTTGCTTCTTCATCACATCCCTTTGTTTTCTAGAAGGAAAATAAGATGCTGATGCGTGAACTGCTGAGTTATATTTTGTGAATATTCATTCTCAAATCAAAGACTAACATGCCTTTTTAAAAAGAGCTACTTTGTTTTTATCAAAAACATAATACACTTACTTGTTACAATGAACATTCAGCAGGATTTCAGGTATTCTCATGTCGTTTACATCAGTCATATTAATTTCTCAGTCAACTATGGCTCCATTTCTCAAGCCAGTAGATGGTGGTTGCATTTAATTTTTCTTGCCAGATCACTGTTGCGATTGTACATAACATTTCACTGGCATTATTGTCACAATTATCATTTTAGAAGTACATTCGTCTGGGACTTCCCTCGTGGTCCAGTGGTTAACAATCTGCCTTGCAATGCAGGGGATGTGGGTTTGATCCCCTGTCAGGGAACCTGGATCGTACACGCCACGGGGTGACTGAGGCCCCCGCTGTCACTGCTGAGCCCGAGGGCTGCAACTAAGACCTGGTGCAGCCAAATTGATTATTTAATCAGTTAATTGAAAAGAGAAGTGCACTGATCTGTGCCTACTCGATTCCTCAAAAACTGAAACAGTCGGAAGAGTGGTATGGCCGCTGTTAAGACAGTGCCGTGCAGGCTCACAGAATCTGCTGCCTTTCTGGGGCGGCACCTGAGCAGCGCAGGCCACCCCCTGAGGCAGCTTTCTGGGGACCCTAAAGCGGCCAGCTGTTTCCTGTTTTCTCTTGTTCAATCACTGCATAAAGCCACCTTGTAGCAGAAAAATCTCTAGTCCCTTTACTAAAACAAGCACATCCCAGTCTTCTGGGATTTGCATAGAAGTAACTGAGTAAGCTCCCTTGGTGGCTTAGATGGTAAAGCATCCACCTGCAATGCAGGAGGCCCAGCCTCGATCCCTGGTGGGGAAGGTCCCCTGGAGAAGGGAACAGCAACCCACTCCAGTGTTCTTGCCTGGAGAATCCACGGAGAGAGGAGCCTAGCCCATCAGGGGTCGCAAAGAGTCGGACGTTTTACAAAAGCATTGGCCCACAACAGATTCATAAGATTTTTAATGGTCTTTCTTCACCGACAGCCTGTGAATCACAGGGCTGGAGGGCTGTGTCCTGGGCCGGTGAGCCTGAAACATGACTCAGTGTTGAACCAGCCGCCACTTTTCCTCCTTGGATCATGGGAGCCTGCAGACCCGGTGAGGCGCAGCTCCCTGCAGATGTGTAAACTGTGAGTAAATTCCCATATAAATTCAGCTGACAGCTGAGTGAATTTATGTTGGGAAAATATTATGGAAGCATATGATTTGTTCTTTTAGGCAATGCATTTTTACTGTGTGTGTAAACTTACTAATACTCTGTTGTACAGCCATCAGATCTGTTATTACAAATCGAATACAATGAAAAGTACTTCTCTAGTTAGCTTTCCTGATAAGGAAATCATTCTTTTAGAAAGTTTCAAATCTGGGGAAATTGGCCTAACTGTGGAGCCAGATTTCTAAGAAATAAATCAAGAGTCCAGATTTCAGGTAGCATCCCAAGAGGCTTGGTGCATGAGCTTGCTGTCTGCAGGTGTGAGTCACCTTGCCTGGTTCAACACTGAGTCATGTTTCAGGACACAGCCCTCCAGCCCTGTGTTTCACAGACTGTCAGTGAAGAAAGACCATTAAAAATCTTACCAATCCATTGTGGGCCAATGCTTTTGTAAAATATGAAAAAAAATGACATACTGGGAAAATAAAGTTAAAAAGACAGCAACTCAAGTCCAGTTCCTTTGTTGACAGTCAGCAGGCATGAAATTTGGTCTCTTCTTTCTTTGTGAGTTTTTTGTTTCGCTACGGTTTTGAAAGGACATAAAGTTGTGTGTCACATAAATATATTAATTTCCTATTAGTCAGCATTTCAACATTTGTGATTGCTTTCTATCTTCCCGAGTTAGACCTGTGTAGATTAAATGCATAACATAAAGTTAGAAAGGAAGGCGTGTCCACGGCAGAAGCCTACGCTCACACTGGGAGTGAGCGTTGTGTATGCTGCTCTATACAGTCCCACATTCTGACGGCCTTTCGCCTTCTGCTTAAATTGTCTCACTTACACTGGATTAAGGGCAGTGCTGTGTGCACATCTGTGTTCCTGGGGAAACACGAACAGTCTGCTCCTTCTTCCAGGTAGTCTCAACAGAATTTCCTCGTTGAATAGTGAGCCACAGAGAGCGCTCGAAAGTGGCACAGAAGCGCAACTGTTAGCTGCTTAGCTGTGGCTAGCTCCTCGTGACCCATGGACCCTAGCCCACCAGGTTCCTCTGCCCATGGAATTTTCTGGGCATGAATACCAGAGTGGGTAGCCATTCCCTTCTGCATGGGATCTTCCTGACCAAGGGGTTGAACCCAGGTCTCCTTTACCATCTGAGCCCCCAGGGAAACCTTACATTTTAATGCGTACGTTCCCTCAGTTTTTCATATTTTGGGGAGAGGAGGGGTTGCCGCTGATAAGCCAGCCTTCACACATCACACGTTGTAATGTTGGACCTGCAGGGCACAATCCACGTGACCACACCACGTGCGGCTACATACGCAGGTTTCACAATGACTGGAAGGGTCTGTACATTATCCAGCGAGGTGAGAATCACTGAATGCCTTAGCGTTTTTTTTTCTTTCTGTATTTATCTTCTCACTGATTTTTGTTTGTTTCCAGCACTTGTCTGTGTTCTGCTGTGTGAGGGGCACCAGCCTAATTTTTGTTTGTCTCCAGCACTTGTCTGCATTCTGCTGTGTGAGGGGCAGCAGCCTATTCAGGCTTGATGGCTCCATGTTTGCCAGGCAGACTCCATCTCGTAGCCAGAGATGCAGGGAGCCAGATCCAGTTTCCTGGGAAGGGATGTGGTGAGGGATTGGTCTCTTGGGGCTGGAGGTCTCAGGAAAGAAACCAAGGCCCAGTGATATAAACTGGCTAAGAATAAGGGGAGGAGGAGGCAAGAGATGCCCAGGGCTCCTAGAAAGTACATGGAATGAAGGCAGATTCTAAACCTCAGTGTCTAGTGGCCAAAGGACGGTAGTATATTTGATACTAGAGAAGGGAGTGGCAACCCTCTCCAGTATTCTTGCCTGGAGAATCCCACGGACAGAGTAGCTTGGTGGGCTACAGTCCATGGGGTCACAAAAAGCCAGACATCCCTGAACGACTCCACACACACACACACACACACACACACACACACACACACACACGAATTAGTTTAGAAATAGCATCACATGCTGTTTATCGGACACTATTTGGTCTTACATTCACCTCCGTTATTTATTCTCATGAAAACCCTGTAATAAGTTTAACTGCCTCTTTGGACAGGGGGACGGTGCGTCGAAGCGTGGTAAGCAGTCTGCCTGAGGGCACAGTCAGGGAATATGTGGCAGGCTCTGGGCTCTGTGTCCACAGGCGCCAGGCTCGGTCTTGAAGCAGGGCGCCTGCAGGGAGCTGCGTCTCACCGGGTCTGCAGGCTCCCACGGGCCACGGAGGAAAAGCGGCGGCAGGCGGCGGCAGAGGGCACTGCAGAATGGATGGCGGCGCCGGGCGTCCCTGTGGAGCTTTCCCCAAGACTGGGAATTCTGCGTGGCAGCCGCGCCTGAGTCGTGCCCTCTAGTGGCCTGTGCGGTCCAGAGACGCGGCCTGGACAGGACGGTGACAGGTTTCACCACCAGATGTCCTCCATGGTTCATCTTTGCCTCTTCTTTTTTTTCATCCCCCTTTAACTTTCTTGCCTGTTTCAAGCAAGGACGTTTTTAATTCTTTCTACGAGGCACCAAGAAGTTACCTTGGATCTTGGAGAGGCAAGAGAAAATGTGCGCCTTTTCTGCTCCCAGGCGCTGTGCAGCTCCAGAAAGTGACAGAGAGTTGGGGATCTTATAATGTTGCTTGGACAGTACTTGTCTGTGGGTCAAGTGACCTGAACTTAAAGAAAGTATTTGTTGAATATTTAATGTCTAGGCAGAGGAAGATGAAGCTGAGAGACAGGAAAAAGTTATTAGCAGCAAAAGAGAGACAACAAGAAGGGTGTGCTGCTGTGAAGTTGAGGAGGAAGCATTTGAAAGCAACGTGATATGGTGAGGGTGTGACTTCTCCCCAAACTGACAGAAAGGTTTAATAAAATTCCTTCCAAAACCCCAATGAGGTTTTTGTTAAACAGGCACAGACTTACTCTAAAGTTTCTGTGGAATGGCACAGGATGAAGAACAGCTGAAACAATCCCAGGAAAGAATAAAGGAGAAGGACGCTCTCTGTGCAGCGTTAAGGTTCACTATGTAGCTACAGGAAGTCAGTCCTGGGTGTTCATTGGAAGGACTGATGTTGAAGCTGAAGCTCCAATACTTTGGCCACCAGTTGCAAAGAGCTGACTCGTTAGAAAAGACCCTGATGCTGGGAAAGATTGAAGGCAGGAGAAGGGGACGACAGAGGATGAGATGGTTGGGTGGTATTACTGAACTGATGGACCTGAGTTTGAGCAAGCCCCGGGAGTTGGTGATGGACAGGGAGGCCTGGTGTGCTGCAGTTCGTGGGGTCACAAAGAGTCGGACACGACTGAGCGACCGAACTGAACTGATATAGCTACAGGACTTTGCTGTTGGCTCAGGTGGTAAAGAATCTGCCTGCGATGCAGGAGACCCAGTTTGATCCCTGGATCGGGACGATCCCCTTGGAGAAGGGAATGGCCACCCACTCCGGTGTTCTTTCTTGGAATTCCATGAACAGAGGAGCCTGACAGGCTACAGTGCATGGGGTCACAAAGAGTTGGACGTGACGGGGCAACTCCACTTTTCTCATGTAGGTACAATGACTGAGACTGTGGTGTTGGAGAGGGACACATAGATCAATGGAATAGAATAGACAGCCCAGATGCAGAAGCGCACAGATACACCTAGGTTTCCATGAAGGTGCAAGAGCAACGCAGCGGAGGAAGGGTTACCTTTTAAACAAGAGGTGCTGCAGCAAGGGGCAGCATGAAGTGAACGTGAAAGTCTTAGTTGCTCAGTGTATCTGACTCTGCAACTGGTGGGCTGCAGCCCACCAGGCTCCCCTGTCCATGAGGTTTCCCAGGCAAGAATACTGGAGTGGGTTGCCATTTCCTCCTCCGGGGGATCTTCCCAACCCAGGGATCGAACCCAGGTCTCCCACATTGCAGGCAGATTCTCTCCTGTCTGAGCTACCAAGGAAGTCTAGTGGCACCATAAATTTAAAAAAAGGAAGGACTGAAACCTAAGTCTCACACCTTATATAAATATTTAACTGAAAGTTAGTCATAGACTGTAATGTAAAACGGTAAATGTGTACAACATATTACAATAAAAATAAACTTACTGTAAATTTATGTTTTCAAGAGATAAGCACAGACCTGAAGAATCTAGAGTTAGTGGAGAATTCTCAGATTAGACACCAAAAGCACAACTCATACAAGGAGAAAGAAAAAAGGGTTGTTTACTGAAGACCTTGAATTAAGGACTGGCTGGTTTTGTGACCCTAGTCAGCACAAGGAAAGTACAAAAGAACAGAGCACACTTTAAAACCCACTGAATATTTACGGAGGCCCAGCTCGGTGCTGCCCTCGGCTGTGGCGCATGACCGTGGCGGAAGGTGCTCCCCGCAGCCCGAGGTTCTGTGTTCTGTCCTCCTATGCTGTTCAGTGTGAAAGCCTCAACCGAGCAGGCAAGCCAGGTCTTCCAAGATAAGGTCTTGGCATCAGCCTTCCAAGTTCATGGATGGGCAGAAGACCTGGCGTTAGTTCAGCACATAAGGGTAAAGGCTGCAGACATTGTCAGACACCTACATCCTATACGTGCAAGGGTAGAGGATGTTCCTAGACTGTTAATACATTCAATGTCACCAGTGGGTAACATTTCTAATATGACCATGCTGTGTAACAAGCCACTCATTTTCAAGACAAATTCTGACTTTTATTATTCTCATTAGCCAAGGGTCTGATACTAATTGCCTCTGGAGAATGGTTTATAATTAGAAGACCAGTTAACCATCACCATTCCTAATTTAAATGGTCATACACCAGTAGTCGTGTATGGATGTGAGAGCTGGGCTATAAAGAAAGCTGAGCACTGAAGGATTGACGCTTTTGAACTGTGGTGTTGGAGAAGACTCTTGAGAGTCCCTTGGACTGTAAGGAGATCCAACCAGTCCATCCTAAAGGAGATCAGCCCTGGGTGTTCTTTGGAAGAAATGATGCTAAAACTGAAACTCCAGTACTTTGGCCACCTGATGGGAAGCACTGACTCATTGGGAAAGACCTTGATGGTGGGAAAGATTGAAGGCAGGAGGAGAAGGGGATGACAGAGGATGAGTTGGTTGGATGGCATCACCGACTCAATGGACATGAGTTTGAGTAAACTCCAGGAGCTGGTGATGGACAGGGAGGCCTGGTATGCTGCGGTTCATGGGGTCGCAAAGAGTCAGACACGACTGAGCGATTGAACTGTACTGAACGTTGGTTAGAACTTAATGCAACTAAAAAGTAACCAGAATTATGCTATGTTGAAGTATTTGAACTTCAACAAATAGATATTTGTTGAAGATATTGTGACCCTAGGCCTTACTCGGAGACAGGCAGATAGAATGGGTCTTAAACAGGGTCCATAATTCTGCATTTTTAGCAATCACATCCAGTTTAAGAAAGGCCTCCCACCATATTTTGAGAATCACTAGATTATTCGAGTAGAAGCAGAGGAGTCTGGAAAACAATTATAGTGGTAAGTAGACAAACTATAGACCCACTGAACAGAGTGCTACACAGCAAGAGAAAGTAACAAGCGACTGACGCACACAGCAATGACCACAAGGGCATCAGGGTGAGGGAAAAAAGCCACGCTCAGAAGGCTGCACACTGTGCAGCCCTCTCTGTGGGTTATTCTTTCCTTCCTTCCTTCTCCTTCCTCCTTCCCTCGCTCTTCCATTCCTTTCTTCTGTCCCTCCTTCCTCCACACGGGGCCTTCGTGTGGCACGCAGGATCTTCGGTCGTGGCGTGTGAGATCTAGCTCGCTGACGGGGGACCCCTGCACTAGGGTCTCAGAGTCTGAGACGCTGGACCGCCAGGGAAGTCCCTCGGCTATTCTTAAAGTGACGGAACACGTGACGGCGGTTGCCAGAGGTCAGGTACGGGGCTGCAACTATGGAGGGGTAATCCGAGGGGGTTTTGTTGCGGTTATAGAAGGGTTCTGTATTATCAAGGGAGTGTTTTGGGGGATAGCAGAATTGTGGTTTTGGTAACTGTTTTATGATTATGTAAGATACAGACATCAGGGAACCTGGAAGAAGGGTACCCAGGAGATTTTGTACTATGTTAGCAACTCCTGTGTGAATGTGAAATCATCTCAAAATAAAAAGCAAACAAACAAACAAAAAAACAACCAACCACAGAACAAACCTAGGCAGATGTGAGGTTGTAAATGTAAGGATCAAAGACGGTGTTTGAGAAAGAGAAAGGGAGGCAAAGCCCGTACAGGTTAACAGCGTGGTGGGACCTACATGCTGGCTCACATTTCTACTCACTACACAAGACCCTGCGTGGGTTAGTTAACCTCTGTGCTTCAGTCAACTTGTGTTTGAAATAGGGAAATAGCAGCATCTAGGCAAAAGGAAGTGTTATTGTGAAGGGCATATGCAAATATGTATGTGAAACAGTGTGGTGTTTGATGTATGGGAAAGACTAAAAAAGCTTTCCTCATTTGCTTAGATGTGGGGAAAGAATCATCACGGCTCGGTTCCGAAGCATGGGAGAAGGGACAAGGGCAGGTCCCAGAGCGGCGGCAGAATCGTTACGGAGGGCTTGGGTGGGGGCGCTGTCACTGGGGAGGTTGTGGGACCCATGGCAGACACAGTGGGCCTTCCTGGCTGGCCTGGGGACAGGACTCCAGAAGATACAGAGAAGAAGGTTTCCTGAAAGTGGTGATTGGAACAAAGTTTGGAGCCAACAGAATCAAAGCTGACGTGCTTGGTACTGATCTCTGGAATATTTGGAAGAAAGTAGTGTAGAATATAAACACTTACTTTTGTTGTAACTCATGTGCCTCAAGCAGTCAGTGCCGCTAATGGAAACTGTGTCAGAGATGATGTCACTGAGCTCATAAAGAATGAAGTCTGACTTAATTTTTTAAACACTGTACTTTTATCCTTAAATTTTTATTGGAATATAGGTGATTTACAACGTCGTGTTTCTGCTGTACAGCACGGTGAATAAGTTATACACACATTTGCTCTTTTAAAGATTATTTTCCCATATAGGTCATTACGGAGTGCTGAGTAGACTTCCCTGTGCGGCACAGTAGGTCCGTATTTTGCTGTTATTCAGTCGTTAAGTCATAACCAACTCTTTTGTGACCCCTGCAAGGCTTCTCTGTCCATGGGATTTCCCAGGCAAGAATGCTGAAGTGAGTTGCGTTTCATTCTCCAGGTGATCTTCCTGACCCAGGGAGGAAAGCTGCATCTCCTGAGCTGGCCGGCAGATTACCGCTGGGCCACCGGGGAAGCCCCCGGTCCGTATCAGTTTCCTGCTTTAAATGTCGTAGTGCGTATATGCCGATTCCATCTCCCAATTTATCCCTTTCTCCCCTTTCACTCACTGGTAACCATAATTTTTTTTTTTTTTTAATCTGTGGACCCTATTCTGTTTTCTAAATAAGTTAATTTGTACCGTTTTTTCCAGAGTCCACACAGAAGCAATATCATCTTTTCTCTTTTTCTCTCTGACTGGCTTCACTCGGCGCGACAGTCTCTGGGTCCACGCACGTCGCTGCAGGCGGCGTTGCTTCGTTCTGCTTCGTGGCGGAGTGGTGTGTGCTGTTCCACGTCTCCTTCATCCGCTCTTGTCAGTGGGCGTTTATGTTGCTTCCGTATCCAGGCTATTGTAAACGGCGTTGGTTTGAGCACTGGGTTGCATGTATCTTTATGAACAATAGTGAAGTGAAGTGAAGTGAAGTGAATTCGCTCAGTCATGTCCGACTCTTTGTAACCCCATGGACTGTACCCTACCAGGCTCCTCTGTCCGTGGGATTTTCCAGGCAATAGTACTGGAGTGGATTGCCATTTCCTTCTCCAGCGGATCTTCCCAACCCAGGGCTCGAACCCAGGTCTCCCGCGTTGGAGACGACGCTCTGCTGTCTGAGCCACCAGGGAAGATCCCAATATAGTTCATAAAACTATCATGAACAATAGTTTTGTCCATATGCATGCCCAGGAATGGAATTGTTGGGTCATACGCTGGCTGTATTTTTAGTTTCAGAAGCATCCAGACTGTTTTCCATAATGGTTCTACCAATTAAAATAAGTATTAATTTAGCAGGAAATGGGGATTTTGAGATGAGTTAAAAAATGGTTTTTTACCTTCAGAAAGCTCATATCCTGATGAAAGAATCAGTGAGTAAAAGTCAAAGAAATACAAGTTATGATAGTCCAGGAGAGAACTTAAAATGCCAAATGGGGAAAGGCCTCACAGAGGGTGCCGGCCTCGAAGCTCCCTTGGAGCAGGACCTCCTCTGAGATGACAGGACCTGTGGGATCTCTGGGGCTGAGGAGCAAGCTTCAGTTTAAAAGTAGCAGCCTGAATCCCCGTCAAAATCCCAATGGCATTTTTCATGGAACTAGAACAAATAATTCTAAAATTTGTATCAAAAGACAAAAATACCCTGAATCTTGAGAAAGGAAGCCAAAGCAGGAGGTGTCATGCACCCTGATTTCAAACTGTGCTAAAAAGCTACAGTAATCAAGGCAGTGTAGTATGGTCCATAACCAGACACACAGAGCAGTGGGGCAGAAGAGAGAACCCAGAAGGAAACCCACGCTTACACTGTCAGTCAATCTACAATGAAGGAGGTAAGACTGAACAGTGGGGGAGAAGAGGGGCTCTTCAATAAACAGCAAGAGGAAGACTGTACAACTGCAAGTAAAAAGATCAGATTATTTTTTTCATGTCATATATCAAACTAAACTCAAAATAGACTAAAGACTTAAATGTAACACCGGACACCATGAAACTCATGGAAGAAAACAAGCACCCTTAACCTATGACACCCTGAGATTTCAGAGATGTTATTATGTAAAAAATAGTGAATCATAGAATTGATATAAGATGGTGTATCTTTAGATAGAAGACAGAGATGTTCCTTTTTAGTCTTAAAAGAGACCATAGGAGAAAGGATGAGGGGTTTCTGCTTAGGCTGAAGTTTAATCTCACCCCCTCTCACTTAGCTTTGTAATTCTGGGAGGTGACAGTCCTTTTTTTTTAATCTGTGAAATGGAATCACACTCACCTCAACTGGCTTGAGGTGAAAAACTGTTGTTGTTGCTCAGTTGCCAAGTCATGCCTGACTCTTCCCGACACCATGGACTGCAGCATGCCCAGGCTTCCCTGTCCCTCTGTTGATGGCCATTTAGGTTGCTTCCCTGTACCTCACAAATAATTTACCGGCATTAAAAAACCTACAAACAGTAAGCGTTGGAGAGGTCGTGGAGAAAAGCGTACCCTATTGCACGCTTGGTGGGAAGGCAAGTTGCTGCAGCCACTATGGAGAAGAGTGTGTGTGTGTGTTGTAAGTCGTGTCCAGCTCTTTGCAACCCCATGAACTGTGCTCCTTGGCCATGGAATCCTCCAGGCAGAAATACTTGTGTGGGTGTCCACTTCCTTCTCTCAGGGATCTCCCCGACCTTGGATCCTTCCCGACCCTGGATCCTTCCCGACCCTGGACTCTTCCTAACCCAGGGACTGAGCCCAGATCTCCCACATTGTAGGCAGATTCTCTACCATCTGGGCCACTAGGGAAGCCCATGGGGAACAGTATGCTGCTGCTACTGCTGCTGCTGAGTCGCTTCAGTCATGTCCGACTTTGCGCGACCCCAGAGACGGCAGCCCACCAGGCTCCTCTGTCCCTGGGATTCTCCAGGCAAGAACACTGGAGTGGGTCGCCATTGCCTTCTCCAATGCATGAGAGTGAAAAGGGAAAGTGAAGTCGCTTCAGTCGTGTCCGACTCTGCGAGACCGCAGAGACGGCAGCCCACCAGGCTCCCCTGTCCCTGGGATTCTCTAGGCAAGAACACTGGAGTGGGTCACCATTGCCTTCTCCAATGCATGAAAGTGAAAAGTGAAAGTGAAGTTGCTCAGTTGTGTCCGACTCTGTGCGACCCGATGGACTGCAGCCTTCCAGGCTCCTCCGCCCATAGGATTTTCCAGGCAAGAGTACTGGAGTTGGGTGCCACTGCCTTCTCTGGGAGAACCGTATAGATTCCTTAAAAAACTGAAAATAGAAGTACCATATGACCCAGCAATCCCAGTACTGGGTATGTCCCCAGAGAAGGACATAATTCAGAACGGCGCCTGCGCCTCAGTGTTCACGGCAGCACTGTTTACAACAGCCAGGATGTGGAAGCCACCTAAATGCCCACCAGCAGAGGGCTGGATAAAGATGTGGTACCTGTATACAATGGAATATTGCTCAGCCATAAAAGCAAAGAAGTTGGATCGTTTGCAGAGATGTGAACGGACCGGAGGCTGTGATACAGAACGAAGTCAGAAGAAACAGTGGTCATGTTGGCACATATACATGAGATCTAGAAAAATGACCTTATTTGCAAAACAGAAATAGACACAGACCTAGAGAACAGACGTGTCGACTCCATGGGGGGAAACGGGCAGGATGAGCTGGGAGAGTGAGATTGGCGCGTGCAGACTGTTGATCCTCTGTATGAAACACACAACTCATGAGAACCTAGCAAACACTTTGGTTCCTCTTTAAAGAAGCTTATTGGGTGTAATGCTTTTACCCCAATGCCGGAGATGGTGTATATTTAACAAAAATTAGTTTCTCTTCCTCTCACTTAAACCGATCTATTTCTTGTATTAACTCCAATCACTTTCCTGTTGTCTCAGCCCTCTGGTGGGCAGGCATGGCTCCACGCGGGGATGCCGTGCACCGAGAAGTCTCAGGACAGAGCATTGCTTCCTTCCCATATCTGTCTCCCTGGTCTCTGTCCTTGTTCCCACCCTGCGGGGGGAAATGTGGCCTTCAGTGAGTGAGTACCCAGACATATGCAGGAGGGGGGTCATTTGCCTCTGGACACCTCTTCTAGTCTGCGATTTTGCCTGCTTTTGCCCTGCCGCACGGCATGGGGGATCTCAGTTCCTCCACCAGGGACTGAACCTTGCCCCTTGCCGCGGAAGCATCGAGTCTTAACCACTGGACTGCCATGGAAATTCCCCTTTTGCTTCTATCTTAATCTCAGATTACCTGTGAAATCTTTTGTGGACCCCCAATTTTATGCTTGATTGAATAGCCATTTATGATCACCAGAAAAGCAACTCTCGTTTCCTCTATTATGGAAAGTAGCTTGGCGCAGCAAGGTCCCTCCCCGTATCTGGTGTCTTCCCCTGCATAATGCCAAAGGCTGTTGTTGATATTGCCTCTTCATCCTCTGGCTTTTCTCCAGTAATACTCTACCCATATTCTCTGCAGCTATTGTCTCTTCTCTGACTTCATCTAAACTTCACTGTGTCTTCATCAACTCTACTTTATGTGTCTTGATGAGATTATCTCTTCAAAGGGATTCACTTTTTCATTTCTTCAGAAATTATAGCGTCCACCTCTTTCAAGGTGCTCCCTCCAGAAAGCAGAAGCAAAGGAAAGCAGAGAAAGAAAAGAAGGACGGAAAGGAGGAGGAAGGACGGCAACTTTGCTCCAAACTGCCAGGTTTGGTGGTTTGGCGTGTCTTGCCTTCTTCCATGTTCTGACTACTTGATACTATTAAGTTAGTAAAAGTGTCAACAAAGGTAAATCACATTTTAGTGGGCAGAAAATGTGAACAGAAAATAAAAAGAAATGCAGTTAGTATATGAGAATGCTGTTCTATTTACTCACAATAAGAAGTTATCAAGATGGTACAATGTTCTGTTTAATGAATTGAGGAGGGTGTGAAAGAGAGAGTGGTAATTTATTAAAATTAGTCTAAATTTAGTGAACAGGGCACGCCTGTCTTTTAAGGGAACTGCATATCTTAACCTAAAACTATTAACATATAGAAAAAATCACCACACATGAAAAAAAAATGAGTGAACTCCCTTCGAGTCAACATTTCACTGACTTCTAATGTAAACTTTAATAAAGGGATGAAAGAAGAATAAAACTGAATGCTCCTATTTTAATTGATAAATGTAAAGACAGGAAGACCGGTGGGTAGACACACAAGGGCCTCCCAGGTGGCTCAGTGGTTAAGAATCTGCCCACCAGTGCAGGAGACCCGGATTCGATCCCTAGTGGGGAAGATCCCCTGGAGGAGGAAATGGTAACCGACTCCAGTTTTCTTGCCTGGAGAATCCCATGGACAGAGGAGCCTGGCGAGTCGCAGAGAGTTGGATACAACTGAGCGGCTGAGCACGCTCACAGGTAGACACATACGCTTAGAATCGACCAGGCAGAGATAGTTCCTGAACAAGGTGAACGGATAATCTGGGGCTTTCTCGTGATGGACTCTTGTGCAGCCGTGACGATGAAAACATGCCGAGCTACAGCTACACACAAAGCCCGTTATGGAGGTCATGCAGGGAGAGAACATGTCTGCTGGTCAGCCTGATTGCAAGGCGCCACAAGCAGAACTGATCTTTAACCCTCACCCTTTAACACTTGCTGTTTGGGGACCCAGTCTGTGACACACTCCTTCAGATGCTGCGGTTTCAGTGGCAAGCACAACAGGCAAGCCCTAGGCCTCAGGAACTTGTCTTCTAGGCAGGAGAAGCAAACCCTCAAATAAATGCTGGAAGTATCCAATTGTGATAAGTGAGTGTCAGGCAGAGAACGAAGATGAGCTGGGAGGGAGTGTCGGGAGAATAAGGTGCAACTGGGTGGTTTTATGTTGTTTATTTTTTCCCTGTCATGTCTGCAAAATTCTGAGCTGTTTTTTCCGTATAAAGTATATTTCAGGAGCTATTGGGTTGGCTCAGAAGTTCATCTGGGTTTTCCTGTAACAACTTAGGGAAAAGCCTGAACGAATTTTTGGGCCAACCCAATATTTAAAGTGATAACTTGTTACCTATTTTTTTTTTAATCTTACTTGAATTCTATGGAAAGAATTTAAAATAGTGGTCCTCAGATTACTGCACATTAGAATCACATGAAAGTTTAACAAAATTCAAGTTTTCTTAATAAGATGTATGTGGTCTGACTTCCCTGAATCAGTTTTAATAAAGTTTTCTACCATCTCACGACTTGGATTGTTCTGTGTTAAGCATAGATTAACTGCAGCTGTTTCCTGCAAAATGCAAAAGTGTAACTTTAACAAGTTTCGTTTCCTATACAGATAAAAGCACAGGGCATTGTTAACAGATCTCTGGGCAGCTCTTCCCCTGCAGAAGCTGATGAAAACTGGTGCCCAATAATTATGCTGTGAGTACTTCTTGACATTTTAGGGGCCAGCGGCTTCTCCCTTCCTTGATCCCCTCGGTCCCCGGGGTAATACTGCGTCTGTCTGACGCTGCAGCCCACAGATTTGTGTTCACTATACTGGCTGTTGTGGTTGTTCCTGTCAAAGCCGAGGAAATACTGTTTTGAAAATCAAAACCATATAAAAGCTGCACCCGGTCATCAGTAAGTTATGAGAATGTCAGTAAGTTGGAACTGAAGCGCCTGAAGCCTAACTCTTCAGTGAAGAGAAACATGGCAGCTGATGAGTGCGTCTGAAAAGCATCAGCCCCACAGAGGGAGGAACGCTTGTCTGTGTTGTTCACTAATTATGTCCTCATCACTTAGAGACAGTCCCAAGGGCAGTAAATATCTGAATTTGATAAAGTGCATGCGTGCTAAGTCCCTTCAGTCGCGTCCAGCTATTTGTGACCCCACGGACTGCACTAGGCTTCTCTGTCCATAGGATTCCCCAGGCAAGAATACCGGAGTGAGTTGCCATGCCCTCCTTCAGAGGACCTTCCCTACCCAGGGACCGCCCTGTACCTATCTATGTCTGCAGGTTTTACGTCACCCACTCTTCTGAATGGGTTTCCTGGTGGCTCTGGTTAAAAAAAAAATGTGCCTGCCAGTGCAAGTCGTGCAGGAGACTCGGGCTGGATTCCTACGTCGGGAAGATCCCCTGGAGGAGGGAATGGCAACCCGCTGCAGAATTCTTGCCTGGAAAATCTCATGGACAGAGGAGCCTGACGGGCTACAGTCCATGGGGTCGCAAAGGAGCTGGACACAGCCAAGCAGCTCGACAAGTGTTCTGAGTGACTCCTTGCCCTACTTCTCAGTCCGACCGTCAGTCGTCCCTCTCCTTCCTTCTATAACCAGACATTCCCGAAGCAGTTTCATTCTCACAGTTTAAATGTTTTCATGTTGGGTTCTTTTTTTTTTCAGTGAATTGCAGTCTTTCCTCTTTCCTTAGTGCTTTTCTAAAGTTGTTTCCCCTGATACCGCCAGTAACAACCTGATGGCTAACTCCAATGGGCTGTATTCAATCCCCGTCCTTCTGGATTTCTCAGCTGCGTTGCTCTGCTTCTTCCTGGCCCTGTGAGACGCTTGTCTTTCCTTAGCTTCCAAAACAGGACACTCTTGAGTCCCTCTCTTAATTTCTCTGATATCCTCAAGTTCATCTTCATTTATTTCACTTTCTCAGCCAGACATGCCCATTCCTAACAAGGTGTCACCTTCCCTTGGAACTCTCATCCATCCCCCTAACATCAGCTTTAGGTGGACCTGGCACTCGACGCCGTGTGCGTCCAATCCTGTCCTCTTGCCTGACTTGCCACCTTGCCTTTCCAGAGACTGGCAGTGCACGTCGCAATGAGTCTTCAGTCTACAGTGTCAGCGCACACAACTGGTCCAGTTTGAGCTCCTCATCCAACTCCTGCGCTTCTGCTTTCTCAGCTTCCTCTCTCAGCGTCACCACCACAAGCCCTTCCCGCTTCCCATCATTCAGACTCAGAGCCGAGAGCTGTCTTGGATTTCTTCCTCTTTCTCACTCTTTATATCTAATAAATTCCTTCACATTTATTAAATCTTTTCTACCCTCAAATATCTCTAAAATATAACACCCCTTCTTATTTCTAATTTTTAATTCAGCCTAGTTCCTTGTTTAGCCCTACTGTCTCACTTTCTAAACCATTAATTGTAATTTCTTTCTTCCCTACTGAGTTCACCTCCAGTGATTCTCTGATGCTTACGTATTAAGGTCCAGATGCTGTGGGCTTGCGACACCCCACGTAGTGTGGTTTCAGCCTCTGTCTGTTGCCTTAGGTCTGATCACACCCTGATTTACTGTGGACCACCTGGGTATCGTTACTGGCTGTGAACACAAGTGTGGTTTCAGCCTGTCTGTTACCTTAGGTCTGATCACACCCTGATTTACTGTGGTCTATCTGGGTATCATTACTGGCTCTGAACACAATTAGAATGTTTCTGTTTCATCCTGCATAGGTTTTTTTTTCCTCCTACCTGGAATGATTTTTCCTTTTTTATTAGATAATTTCTACTTACTCTCTAGGAATCAACTCACATGCCTCCTATTTCACGAGGTTTCCTTTTCATATATCAGCCTTCATTGGCTCATTCCTGTAATATCATGGAGCAGTTATCTTGTGCTAGATACCAGAGCATTTTACTGCTATTTAGCCCTTCCTTGCTGTCTCAGATCACTGCTATCTCTTCTTATTTTTATTGGAATATAATTCATACACCATTTATAGATTTTTTAAAA
Organism: Budorcas taxicolor; assembly: GCF_023091745.1. Classification (NCBI taxonomy): domain Eukaryota; kingdom Metazoa; phylum Chordata; class Mammalia; order Artiodactyla; family Bovidae; genus Budorcas; species Budorcas taxicolor. The sequence goes on along the minus strand of NC_068924.1, from coordinate 81,185,315 downwards.
TATATTCACAAAATTTTACAACCATCTTTGCACCATTGTATAAGGACTTCCCTGTAGCTCAAACGGTTAAGAATTTGCCAGCCAATGCCAGGGACGAGAGTTCAGTCCCTGGATCAGGAAGATCTTCTGGAAGAGGAAACGATAACCCGCTCCAGTGTTCTTGCCTGAGAAAAATCCCATGGACAGAGGAGCCTGGCAGGCTACAGTGCATGGAGTCACCAAGGGTCAGACAAGACTGGCTGAGCACACACGAAGACACCTAACTGACTAATTGGCATTCATTCCACTTCTCCTGTCCCCTTCCCCAGCCTCCGTCTACTTTTTGTTTTTATGGACTTGCCTATTATGGGCATTTTATATCAATGGAATCATATGATGTATGGTTTCTTGCAGCTAATTTCTGTACTTAACATGAAATTTTTCAGGCTCATCCATGTTATAGCATGTACCAGTACCTCATTCCTTTCATGGCTGAATAATGTTTCATTTTATGCATAGACCACCTTTTCTTTGCCTGTTATCAGCTGGTAGACATTTGGATGGGTTTTCACTTTTTGCTCATTATGGCTCATGCTCCTGTGCACATTCGTCTTAGTTTCTGTGTCATCCTGTGTTTTCATTCTCTAAGTATATACATAGTAGGAGGCTACTGCCCTGTATCAGCTCAGTTCAGTCCTCAGTCGTGTCCGACTTTGCGACCCCATGAATCACAGCACGCCAGGCCTCCCTGTCCATCACCAACTCCCGGAGTCCACCCAAACCCACGTCCATCAAGTCGGTGATGCCATCTAACCATCTCATCCTCTGTTATCCCCTTCTCCTCCTGCCTTCAATCTTTCCCAGCATCAGGGTCTTCCAATGAGTCAGTTCTTCGCATCAGGTGGCCAAAGTATTGAAGCTTCAGCTTCAGCATCAGTCCTTCCAATGAATATTCAGGACTGATTTCCTTTAGGATGGACTGGTTGGATCTCCTTGCAGTCCAAGGGACTCTCAAGAGTCTTCTCCAACACCACAGTTCAGAAGCATCAATTCTTAGGCACTCAGCTTTCTTTATGGTCCAGCTCTCACAGCTATACATGACTGCTGGAAAAACCGTAGCTTTGACTAGATAGACCTTTGTCAGCAAAGGAGTATCTCTATTTTTTAATCTGCTGTCTATGTTTGTCATAGCTTTTCTTCCGAGGAACAAGAGTCTTTTGGCTGCAGTCACCATCTACAGTGATTTTAGAGCCCAAGAAAATGAAGTTTGTCACTGTTTCCACTGTTTCCCCATCTGTTTGCCATGAAGTGATGGGACCAGATGCCGTGATCTTGGTTGGGCCTTATAGTAACTCATATGTTTAGCTTTTTGAGGAACTGCCAAACAGTTTTTCGAAGCAGCTACACCGTTGTGCATAACCGCTAGCAGTGTAGGAGGGTCTAATTACTCCAGATCCTCACTAAACTCATTACTTTCTTTCTGATTACAGCCATCTGTGTGGCTGTGAAGTCTTGTCTCATTGTGGTTTTTTGTTTTTTAAAGATGTTTTGCTGTGGGTCACTTTTAAAGTCTTTGTTGAGTTTGTTACAACATTGCTTGTTTTATGTTCTGGTGTTTTGGCAGTTTGTCATGTGGGATCCCAGCTCTCCTGACCAGGGATGGACCCCACACCTCCTGCTTAGGAAGGTGAAGCAGTAACCACAGCACCACCAAGGAAGCTCCTTCGATGTGGTTTTGACTTGCGTTTCCCTGGTGACTGGTGAGGAGCACCTTTTCAGATGCTTATTGACCATTTGCACATTTTCTTTGGACGAATATACATTCACATCCTTCGCCCAATTTTTGACTGGGCTCTTTGTCTTTTTAATTGTTGCATTGTAAGCTGTCTTTTCATATTCTGGATACTGGACCCTTGCCAGATATCTGATCTGCAGATATTTTACCCCTCCTGCGGGTTGCTGTCATCGTCTGTATCGCGTCCTTTGAAGCACAAACGGCTTTGATTTTGATGATCTGTTCCTTTTATTTGTTTATGCTTTTAGTGTCTAAGAAACCTTTGCCTAATCCAAGGTTGTGAATTTTATATCTGTTTCTTCTAAGAGCTCTATAGTTCTAGCTCTTACATTTAAGCCTCCGATCCATTTTGAGTTAAGTTTTGTAAGTGATACGAGCTAAGTGTCCAGTTTTATTCTTTTTTGTACGTGACTTTCCAGTTTATCCAACTGGCTGAAGGATCATTCTTCTCCCACTGAATTTTCTCGTATCTGTACTGATTGTGTTTTAATGCATATGGTTTCTAGCACCTCCGGTTAGGCACTAAAGGGTGGGGGTTTCTTATTTTTGAGGGCAGGGAGCTTTGGAGGTGGGGGTTTTTCTGATTTCTGAGGACAGAGGACTTTTCTTATCTCGAAGTATACCACTCTTCTTCACAGGATGCCATACCCATAGTAAGTGCCTTATGAATATATTACTAATCTCTGTCTAACCAGATAGTAAGCTCTTCAAGGAGGGGACTCTGCTGATTTTTGCTTGCTGGTAGGCTGGCATCAGCAAGCACTTCTGGATAACTGCATTAATGATTCCCCAATGATTAGCTCTTCCTTTAGAATTTCTGTTCTCCCTTGCAGAAGACTGCAGACTAGATAAGAGTAACTTTCTTACAGGAAGTCATCAGTGGAAGAGGTGAGCAGGGGGCAAACGTGACTCCATGGGAAAGTCCTAGCTTAGCTGCGACTTTGCCACCAAATGATTCTGCCATATTCAGTTTATATTGCTTGGTTCTCTTTAGCTGAGAAAGTATAACCTCTTAGGTTTACAGACTTATGAAGATTTCTGATTGGTGTTTTAGGTTGTGTACCAAGAGTTTAAAAAACAAATCAAATCCAAGCTACCTTTTCTGTGTATTGGATTTTTCTCTTCTCAAAGTGTGATAAAAACTAATTCCCTGGCTTTTAACAAATGCCAGTGCTTCCTGCTGGTGGAATTTGACAAGGCCTGACATGTGAAACCACATTTTGAATAATGAGAACAGGAAATATGTTTTTTTTCTTGCTCATGGTTTCTGCAGCTATAAAAGTGATTTGCAAAAAAAAAAAAAAAGGAAATACCCTAAGTACCCAATTATAGAGGAATGGTTAATTATCCTATATTGATTCAGTGAGTACTAAGTTGCAACTAAAAACAATACTTATGAAAATTATATACCAATAAAAAAATTATGTAACAGTAAAGAAATATCTACTTTTGCTTCATGGACTATACTAAAGCCTTTGACTGTGTAGATCACAACAAACTGTGGACAACTCTTAAAGAGATGGGAATAACAAACCACCTGACCTGCCTCCTGAGTAACCTGTATGCAGGTGAAGAAGCAATGGTTAGAACTGGAATGGAGCAACAGACGGGTTCCAAATCGGGAAAGGAGTACGTCAAGGCTGTATATTGTCACCCTGCTTATTTAACTTATATGAAGAATACATCATGAGAAACGCTGGGCTGGAAGAAGCACAAGCTGGAATCAAGATTGCCAGGAGAAATATCAATAACCTCAGATATGCAGATGACAACACCCTAATGGCAGAAAAAGAGGAACTAAAGAGCCTCTTGGTGAAAGTGAAAGAGGAGAGCGAAAAAGCTGGCTTAAAATTCAATATTCAAAAATTGAAGACCTGGCATCTGGTCCCATCATGTCATGGCAAATAGATGGGGAAACAATGGAAACAGTGACAGATTTTATTTTCTTGGGCTCTAAAATCACTGCAGACAGTGACTACAGCCATGAAATTAAAAGATGCTTGCTCCTTGGAAGAAAGGCTATGACAAACCTAGACAGTGTATTGAAAAGTAGAAACATCACTTTGCCAGCAAAGGTCCATATAGTCAAAACTATGGTTTTTTTCCAGTAATCATATATGGATGTGAGAGCTGGACCATAAAGAAAGCTGAGCACCGAAGAATTGATGCTTTTGAACTGTGGTGTTGCAGAAGACTCTTGAGAGTCCCTTGAACAGCAGGGAGATCAAACCAGTCAATCCTAAAGGAGGTCAATCCTGAATAGTCATTGGAAGGACTGAAGCTTCACTGAAGCACCAATACTTTGGCTACCTGATGCAAAGAGCTAACTCATTGGAAAAGACTCTGATGCTGGGAAAGATTGAGGACAGGAGGAGAAGGGGACGACAGAGGATGAGATGGTTGGATGGCATCACCGACTCAATGGACATGAATTTGAGCAAACCCTGGGAGATGGTGAAGGACAAGGAAGCCTGGTGTGCTGCAGTCCATGGGGTCGTAAAGAGTCAGACCCAACTGACTGACTAAACAACAGCAAAAGAAATGTATTTATGATATAAATTTAAGTATAAAAATATTATATTATTATGCAGTGATTCCATCTGGGTAAAATCATGTGTTGTCTTGAACTAGGGTGATCAACTATTCATCCTGGTTTGCCTCAGACAATCTGGGTTTTAGCATTAAACTCCCTGTATCCCAAGAAATCTCTCAGTCCTGAGCAGAGTGGGGTGGTCAGTCACTCGGCTATGAACAAACTGCCAAAGAGATAACTGGAGAGAAAGTCATAGCAAGGATTTTCATTTTCTAAGAGCAGACACCAGTGGTGTCTTGTGATAAAAGAGTTAATGTAGGCTCAGTAAAAACCATTTGAAAATATAAAGATGAATTGATTTAGTTACTAAGTCCAGGCCGACTCTCGCGACCCCACTGACCGTAGCCTGCCAGGCTCTTCTGTCCATGGAATTCTCCAGGCAAGAATACTGGAGTGGGTTGCCGCTTCCTTCTCCAGGGCATTTTCCCAAGCCAGGAATTGAACCTGGGCCTCCTGTAGTGCAGGTAGATTGTTTACCGACTGAGCTATGAGGGAAGCCCTATTTTAAAAAGTGAATGAAAGAGACTAAAAGACTTAAGAAAGCCCGGTGTTTGGAGAAGGATCCTCATATGTATTTCAGAAGCTGAGAAAATGAGACAGAAATAAGAACTCGTGTCCTTAATTGTTTTTTTTTTTTGGCCATGCAGCATGGCAGGCAGGATCTGAGTTCCCCAACGAAGGATCAAGCCCATGCCTCCAGCACTGGAGAGGCAGTGTCTTAACCCTGGACAGCCGGGGAAGTCTCAGGAGCTTGTCTTTTTTGAAGGTTTTCTTGCCAGTTTTTGCCTCGAGTTGGTCACAGCTGCACCCTCTTCCCTTTCCCCTAGTGCAAGGCAGGGACTGGTCCGAGTCCACCACGATATAGTCCAGTCACATTCTGGAGTGGAGACAGAAAGGAATGTGTTATTAGTGACCTACCCCAGGAGAATTTTCCTTGGGAATCTGTGTGTGTGTGTTAGAGTATGTTGACATGAGTAGTCGATGTCTTGACATCTCACGGTTCAAACCCAGACTAGGGTTACGTGAATATGAACCTGAGAATGTTGGAGGCTCCTGTGACCAGAAAGCTGCAAGAGTAGAGCACCTTAGGGAAACGCCATGTCGGAATCGCCTGCTGCAGCTGAGCACACACGTAGTGCTCTATTCACTTAGAGCCATTTTCAAGAACTTTACACAGAGAAATGCCCCACCTACTTTTTTTTCTCTAATCACCACAAATATCTTTTATTTGTGGCCCCTAACAAAGTGGAAATGTCCCCGAGAGTGGAAATCGCATTGTCTCTGCACCCGTCAGGGTCTGGCAGCATTTACCACGCAGCAAATGCTCACACATGGTTGGTAGATTTTAGTGACACCTTCCTAGGTTAACGCTCTCTCTGTGTAGGGTAGTAACCTCTCTGAATGTGAATAAGAATCTAGAGGCAGGGTAAACAGTCCCTGAGCTTTCGCATTGTAAGTAATTGTGTTATTTTCAAGCATGATCTTTCTCAGAATGTCTCTAGCACTTAGTATCTGCATTTTATAATCTGACAGCTAATTGTATGTTAATGAGTTTTTGAAGACTGTGAATGTTTAAGTTTTTTGTCCTCAAGGGGTAAAACATCTTTTGTGTCTTTCTCAACACCTCTTTCGTGCTGGTCAGGGAGCAGGTGCTTGATAAACCTGTTGACTCGGCTCTTAAATAGACACTGGATAGGCAATTTCGTTCTTTCAAGCATTATAGTATTTGAATAAGAAGATCTGGGTACGAAATAGTTCAGTTCAGTTCAGTTCAGTCGCTCAGTCGTGTCCGACTCTTTGCGACCCCATGAATCGCAGCACACCAGGCCTCCCTGTCCATCACCAACTCCCAGAGTTCACTTAGACTCATGCCCATCGAGTCAGTGATGCCATCCAGCCATCTCATCCTCGGTCGTCCCCTTCTCCTCCTGCCCCCAATCCCTCCCAGCATCAGAGTCTTTTCCAATGAGTCACCTCTTCGCATGAGGTGGCCAAAGTACTGGAGTTTTAAGACTCTCAAAATTACTTGCTGTGACTTGACAAGTTACATTGATTTATTTGTTTACTGTGTAAACACTGTAAAACAGAGATATGAATTTTTTTCCCTTGATCATGGAAGATCAATTACAATCATTTGATAAAATGTTTTGTGAGCTGGAAAACACTGTACAAATGCAAGCACTGATTATCCTTTGCAGTTTGGGCATTCGTTACGGCGTTTGTTTCCATCACCCTTTCTTCTCGTGCCTAAAGGGGAAAAGTTTGTAGACACTGCAGCCGAGAGCCTAGAGGAGGAGTTAGGAAAAGCTAAGATGGAAGGAGACCGATCCAGGAACAAGCGATGCTGTTCGTGCAGAGACAGGGCTGAGGACTGGCCCCTTAGAGCTCCTCCGGTGAGACGCAGAGGCAACAGTGTCAGCCCATAGAAAGACAGACGGGATAGGTTCTTTACTGCCTCTCATTATTAGTATCTTTTACTTTCCCGAAAACAGTGGTACAAAAGAGATTACACACACACACGCACAAATGTAGATGTGGAAGAAATCAAAGACAGCTTAGGGGTGGCACGGAGCAGCCACTCACATTTTTCATCTGATACAGAGTCTGCCTACTGCAGAGAGAAGAGAAAAAAAGCAGACTGCTGCTGCTGCTGCCGCTGTGACTACTTGCTACACCTTCCCCAAGAGCAGGCCCGTGGCAAACCACACCCTGCAGCCCTTATCCAGACTTCTCCCTCTTCGGGGTGAGGAGGCTGTCCTAAGCGAGAAGCACGATGCTACAGCTGCTGCAGGGGCGTGTGTTCACACTCTGAACGAGGGTGGGGAGAAGGGAGCTAGCTGTCTGTGGCCCTCCAGGCGGAGACGAGGAAGACGTGGAGGCCACGTGCAGAGCGCCTTCGGAAATGCGGGTGAATAAGTCTCTGGGGAGCTGTGAACACTAATGCTAAAAGGAGAAAGAAAACAGCAAAAGGGAAAAAACAGTTTAAGGGACACTGTCGTTTCCTATTGGCGAGTCTTCCTGATCTTGGGGGGGCTCTGGGAAGTTCATTTCTGCTTCTTCCTCTTCCTCTTGGACTGGAATCATCTCGATGTCTTCTTCGTTCTTTGGTAGGGAAGCTATTTCAGTCTGCTCAGCCGCTTCTTCTTTTATTTCGATCGCCTGTTCCTTCTTTTCTTCAGCGGACAGGAGAACAATGTTCTGGAACACAAAATTGAGCGAACTTTTCTCGACTTTGATCATTGGCACATTTCTCAACAATCTGCACAAATATCAATATCTCCTGGTTTTTATGCTGTGTTCTAAATGCTTCTGCATACCAGGATTGGTTTCCCAGGTGTTCAGATCCTCACCGAACCACGAATCAAGGCTTATCCTCAAGGCCAGCAAATACTTGCCACCTTACCCGGAATGCACTCACAGTGTTTGGGAAAGAACACTGCGATCAGAGAGGAATTTATATGTCAGTTTTGATTGGCCTTTATTGGAGATAACCTCAGGAAAGTTTTAACTTGCTGTCTCTAATCCTGTCTTCCTCACTTGCAAAATGAAGGCATTAACAATGATTTCTAAATTCTATTGCAAAGCTGACATCCTGTGGTTCTGAAGGAGTCGATAGTTGGTCACTGGGATATTCATGTCTCTCAACCGTAGGGCCTCTTTGAACCTGCTCTTTCGGAAGAGAGATTAGACAGAAAGAAGAGAGCAGAAGGGAGTGCTGAGAAGTCGGGTTTGGAAGAACTAGTGGCTTCAATCAGCCTTCAGCCATCTGAGTGTGGAAACCTGAAATCAGGAGGCATGGCTGAAGTCCAGCAGAGTCCAAGGTTAGTGAGAGGATGCACGTAGCATAGGACCCTTGTACTTCTTTTAACTGCCGTGCCCCTGCCCCCTCCCCGCCCTGGGAATCCTGGTAGGTGTTCAGTGCACAGCTGTTAAGCAAATGAAGTAAGTGGTATTCAGAGTATGTCACAGTGAAGCAGGATGCTTTGTGGGTATAGGCAGGGAGAGAGCAGGTTGGCCCCTCTAGGTCTGTACCATCGAGTGGAGACACACAAGTGGTAATATACCTTCTCCTTCCCTGTGGACACAGGTTGCAATCAGCCCTAGTCAGCCATTTCTCGAATACATGGAACATTACTGGTATTTTCTGCTTCCCAGAAATATGCCAAAATCATTTTTCATGATGCTCCAGACTCATCAGATCATGCTCTCCACAAATGACTTTTTGCAGGTGAGACTTTCCTAAGGGAGGTTGTGAATAGCACAGCGTCTACTTACAGCTTTGGGTCTGGAGCATATTTTTTTCCATTCATTCTCAACAGTGCCAGCTGTCACAAGTTTCTGGAGGAAGGCAAAGATCATCATCACTGCGAAATTGCTCTGAAGAACAGAAAAATGAGGGTAAAAATGTACTAATGAAGATACGAGAATATGGTTAATGCACAGTAAATGACCCTTGACTAAAAGCAAATGATTAAAAGGTCAATTCTTTAGGGAAATAGTGACTAACTGTGAGAAATGCTGGTATCTGCATAACCCTAACCCTTAGTACAACTCCTGGCACATAACAGAGTGTATGTTGCTGACCGAAAGTAAGGCAGTAATAATTAGTTGAAGAATCAGTTCCATGTAGGTAAGAATAGTTTAATGTGAGTCCCACACGATACTGTGCCCAGCTTTAGGTGGTATACTATCACACCAAGGAAATTCCTCCACACCTGGGAGATGTATTTTTTTTCCCTTCAAGTGAAGTGAAGTTTTAGTCACTAAAGTCATGTCCCCTCTTTCATGACCTCATGGACAGTAACCCGCCAGTCTCCTCCGTCCATGGGATTTTCCAGGCAAGGGTATTGGAGTGGGTTGCCATTTCCCTATCCAGGGGGTCTTCCAGACCCAGGGATCAAACCCACCTCTCCTGCAGGTGGATTCTTTACTATCGAGCCACATGGGAAGCCCTTGAGGCAAATGACATTCATCACGACTTAGGTTCTTCAATGTTCATCTTCATAATAAAGATAGTAAACATCAGTTCCATCAATAATACTAACAGATGTCAAAGCAAAGGCTTGAATAGCACTTCCTGTGTACCAGACACTGCTCAAAGTGCTTTCCATATGTTAGCTCATCCCTCAAAATAGCTCTATGAATACTGTTACCGGCTGCCATTTTACAGAGGAAGAAAATGAGGCATGGTGTGGTGCGGTCGGAATTCTGGCTCACAACCATACATACAGGCAATAAGTAGCGGACACATGGTCTTAAGGAAAATGCCAGGCTTCCTTCCTGAAAATAAATCCAATTTCATACTCACCAAGAACACAAACCGTATCCTGGCACAATATTCCATGGACTGGGAGTTATTCTCATCAGGGTTAGCTCGTTCACAGTTGTTTATGTTAATATATGGCATCTGAGTCTTAATAAGGTTCAGATTCTCCATTTTAAAAAAATGGGAAATTGTCATATTAAATATGTCCATGATCAAAAAAATTATTCCAGAAATAGCAGCAAAGAGGCTCAAAGAGTTCATTATTACTCTTCCTGTGAGCTGAAATAAGAGACACAGATATTTATTAATTGAGTCTAATTTCCAACTGGACAATATAAGCTAGGACAGAGTTCCAGATCCTATTTTCCCGACCCTTAAAGGCACTACATCTAAATCCTGCTAAGTCCTGGTTCTCTTGGCTGTTTCAGCTCTTTGTGAAATAAACACCTTCCTGTCTGCACCTTGTTGCTTTCTCGGTCCTCCCCACCTCGTTTATGCCACCCATCCAATCAGCTCATCAGGAAAATGTTCTAGAAGCGATCCTTGCACTTCCTTTAGCTGCCAGTGCCCGCCTCCCCCGGAATCTTAGTAGACGTTCAGCTCACAGCTGTTGAGCAAATGAAGTAAGCAGTATTCAGAGTGTGTCACAGTGAAGCAGGGTCCTTTGTGGGTATATGCAGGGAGAGGGCAGGTTGGCCCCTCTAGGTCTGTACCATCCACCGAGTGGAGACGCACAGTAGTAATGACCTTCTCCTTCCCTGTGGACACAGGCTGCAATCAGCCCCGGTCAGCCAGCCAGCTCCCAAAACAAATACACTTAGGGCTGACGTCTCTGGGTGGCAGCAGGACGTCAGCGTGGCACGCCACCCTGCAGGGGTGATGCAGGGTCAAAACCAGGAAGATTCGTGCAACAAGCACCACGATGACGTGTGGTTACTGGTGATCATCTCGCAACAGGCAGACGTCATCCCTGGTTGTATGACCCACAGATGGCGAGTCAGCGCGACGGGCTGTATTTTAGATATAGCTTCATCTCCATGAACAGCTGCTTTTTTCCCCACAAAGTGAGTTTGTCAGACCACCTCTAGAGGGGAGTCACCTCAATCTCTCATGGACTTTGGAAGGGACTTAAATTAGTAAGACCTTAGTAAATGTAGAGAAGTTGAAGAAGGAAGCCGGCTGGTAAACTCCTGACCTGTAGAGAATCAGGGGATCCACCTGGGTGTCAATGCGTCCTGAGGAGTTATATGAGCACGAGCCCTCCAGCTCCTTATAGCCTCTGAAGCACTTTCATACATTTCATCCTGCGTATATTTTACTCTGTTTTATCCTCAGGACAACTTCATATGGCAGCAAGGACTATCATCCCCATCTCATAGGTGAAAATTTAGAGGCACGAAGGGGGACGCTGGCTTGCCCAAGGCTACAGCTCAAGGGTAACTAAGGCTTGAGTCAATCACGGTCTCGATTAGACCATTTTCCTCAATGCTGATCTGAGAGAAGGGACGTGACTTTCAAAGAGATCTCAGTCTCCTGCAGCATCCCTCATCCCTGAGACCGTAAGCCTGCTCTTCGTCGGTCTGCCTCTGTTTCCACGGACACCCCGTTTTCACGTTTGTTATGAACCGATCACAGTAGCATCACAGAGGAGCTTTCCCTCCTGGGGGTTGAGGGGTAACAGTGACTGTGACTCCAAGGGTCTTCCAGGGCCCTTGTTTCCAGTGGGGACAGCAGACGCTGCTCTGATGTGTGGGAAAGGAGGGCGTGCGCTACTTGCCATGCTCTGCGTGGAGTTCTTCTCCGCTGCTGCCAGCAGTGATCCAGAAATGATGTACTGTACACAAGAGAGGTGGTGGGCAGGGAGGGGTGGGGAGAGATGGGAGAAGCAGCGGGGAGAGGGGCAGAGGGGAAGATCACCTTTTAATGTGGAGAAGCGACTGTGAGAAAGCTGTCCACCCTTTCAACCACTTTCCCTGCACTATTCAGCCCTTTTAAATGGATTCATTCATTTTTCAGCACATAGTTCTCCACTATTCAGGCCCAACCGCGTTAAATCCTTGCCATTCATTCAACCAGCTGGGGATCTGTGACTAGGCATTTAGTAAAACCAGAGGCAGAACTCACATTTCCATGTCAATTAGTACTCACACAGTGAATTTAAAAGTTTTATTTTTAGCTTTCCATTTTTAAAAATAAATTGAGGGAATGGTTCTTTGGAGTTCACAGTGTTTTAATGACTGATGGCAATGATGAGTGGATTGACGTAGAAGACGTACTTGGCCTGCCTGGAGCAGGCGCTCTATTAAAATGTGGGCCGCTACAGGAAGTGATCATTGTTTCTCGTCTTCCTTCTACTCTTCAAGCTGTAAAATGGAGGAAACTCTGGCTCTAATCAATCTCTTCTTGCCCTGAAAATTTCAGTCCTGAACCTGTCTTCACAGCTCATCTATGAAAGTGTAGCGGGGATAAAGACGTCACTGCCTCATGCCTCATCCACACAGGGCTGCAGGCTTGGAAACTGCACGTGAAGCAGCCGTGGGGATTACTGCCCCACTGACAGGCGAGGGGGATTCATTCTGCACACGACTGTCTCACCACATGAGACAGGAACTGAAGAGAATCCTCGGGAAGAAGGGCCAGGAGGGAGGAGCTGCGATGCCCCCACCCACTCTTGCTTTCTGAGACACCAACCCTCAAGTCTAGGACCCACCCAGCTCCACCCCAGCCATTGAGTTTGGAGAGGTCGTGCTTGGAGCGGTCTTCCCTCACTGTGGACATCCATGTCGGGCCGCTTTCTCTGAATTCCCAAGAAGCATGACCACTGACTCAACCACGAGACTCAGGCTCAACTCAGCTTCTTTTTCCTTTAAATCACTTCAACCAGACAACCTGTTCCCTACTCCTATGCTTTCCTCAACACACAGGTGATCTGGTATATTCCCACGGAGCTTCTTTGAACATTTTTGTATCACTCCCTCAAAAGGTTACTAGGCTTTACTCACCATGATGCCTCCCCAGAGAGGGTACCACAAGGTTACACAGATGGGCATGTAGACGTCCGCGTGGATCAGCATGAGGCTGCCCAGGGCAATGTGGAACAGCCCGTTCATGATCTGGACGGCCTGCGGGGAGGAGAGGGGCGCTGATGGTGGGACTGAAATCGGCGAGTCAGGAAGCAGGAGGGGACCTGGAAGCCTTGGCTCCTGAGCGGAAGGGCGGTTTGAGATGTCCAGAGCCAGCGTTAAAGGGCCCAAGACCTCTGTCGTCTTCAGGGGCGGCGTGAGATGTCCAGAGCCAGCGTTAAAGGGCCCAAGACCTTTGTCGTCTTCAGGGGCGGCGTGAGATGTCCAGAGCCAGCGTTAAAGGGCCCAAGACCTCTGTCGTCTTCAGATTCACTTTCCCCACCACCCCAGCACTTCCAAGGCAGGTGTACTGGGACACTGGTGATGAGCTGGGATGCAGGCCCCTAACTGTGCCAGTCTCAGGGGCAGGGCAGGGGAGCATAAGCCGCAGCCATCTCTGTGCATCCCTGGTTTGATCCTCCCCCCACCCCACCCCCCCCACCCCCGCCCCGCCATGTCAGACATAAAGAACACCTCATGTTGGACCAAATACCTTTAAGTCAGGTTGGATCCTGTGCCTGGCCTGTAGCAGCTGCTTCTAGAGGCCAGGGAGTCCCTAGGGTGTGGAGTGCAGGGCGACTGACTTACCCCCAGAGCCTTCGCCTCCCTCATGAAGAAGCTCTGTGTGGGGCCTACCACCGCGGGCGCCCTCCTAGGGACCCCTTTCTGAGCAGCGTGCATAGCAGGGGGGCCTTTCAGAGGCTCTGCTGGGAAAGCTCCAACCACTGAATTCCTGGGAGTCGTCATCTCACCCGCAGACTCCTGAGGATAAATGATAAAATGAGAGGAAACAGGATTGTTAGCCAACCTCTACCTTGTCATGGATCTGAATGGTTTCCCCTGTGTTCTCTGCACGGTGTCACTAAAGGCAGTCAGGGCCTCTTCCTACTGGCTTTGGATCGAGGCAAGGCCTCCTTCCACGTTCTGAGACAGGGTCTGGGGGAGCATCTCAGACAAAGCATGACAAGTGGAGTATTTCCTGCCTGGTCAGTGACTGAGGATGTCAGAGTCAGCAGTGATTCTGGCCCTGCAGTGTGAATTTCTGAGCCCTAAGGGCACCCATTAAAAGATGCTTGCTCCTTGGAAGAAAAGTTATGACCAACCTAGACAGCATTTTAAAAAGCAGAGACATTACTTTGCCAACAAAAGTCCATCTAGCCAAGGCTATGATTTTTCCAGTGGTCATGTATGGATGTCAGAGTTGGTCCATAAAGAAAGCTGAGCGCCGAAGAACCGATGCTTTTGAACTGTGGTGTCAGAGAAGACTCTTATGAGTCCCTTGGACAACAAGGAGATTCAACCAGTCTATTCTAAAGGAAATCAGTCCTGAATATTCACTGGAAGGACTGATGCTAAAGCTGAAACTCCAGTACTTTGGCCACCTCATGCGAAGAGCTGACTCATTGGAAAAGACTCTGATGCTGGGAGGGATTGGGGGCAGGAGGAGAAGGGGACGACAGAGGATGAGATGGCTGGATGGCATCCCTGACTCGATGGGCGTGAGTTTGAGCCAGCTCCATGATATGGTGAAGGCCCGGGAGGCCTGGCATGCCGCAGTCCATGGGATCAGACACGACTGAGCCACTGAACAACAGGAAAGGAATGATTTCCGGGAGCCCAGACTCTTACATCTTCCATACACAGAAAAGCACCGGGTCCCCTAGCTTGGAAGGTCTGATTTCCTTTAATTAACAGTAACATCTTGATGTTCAGGCTACCTGCCTTTTGTTTCAAAACTTCTGAATGACCTGGTGCCTTCCCTCAGCTCTTCAGGGCAGTTCTCTCAGGATTCCTTGAGATGCTGCCTCCTGGGCTTAAGTCCTACAAATTTCTGCCAAATAAAAGGACATTCTCAACTTTTAGGCTGTGACTGTTTTTTAAATGTACAGGGATCTGGCTCAGGGGTCCCTGCCAGTGTTCTCGACACCCACATGAGGGTCATGGTTTTTCTCTGTGGAGAACGTCACGCTTGCTAACTCGTGGGTTCTGTGCGTCTGTCAGCCTTGGATGCTTTTCTTGTGCTTTAATATAAGAAAATGTATTTTTCACGGGCTTGTCCTCATCCCTTTGCTTATCTGCTTTTGTCCGTGGTGACGGGCCAGAGTCACCGTGAACAGATGGACAGGTGGAAGATGGTGAAGACTGTGCCTGCAGTCAGGAGGGGCTGGTACAGTCTGCCCTGCTCCCACTCACTCTGCAATCTTGAGTACATCACCTCAGGGAGGTTCTCGAAGGTTCTGTGTAAGATGGTGGCCTCCTGAGTCACACATCAGACTGCCTAGGTTTAGATCAAGACTTCCCTGTTTGCTGTGAAACATTGGGAAAGTTCTTCAAACTCTGGGCCTCAAGTTCTTCAGCCATAAAACGAGGACAGTGATAATTCCTGTCTCATATGGTCGCTGTAAGACTTTCATGACCGTATGGCGTGTGTGCCTCAGCCAGGGGGCAGCTCAGACCTCAGCGTCTGGAAGAAGCCTTCCCCGAGCCCTCAGTCCACCGTGCGGCCTCCTGATGACTCTCCCGCAGCACCTCCCTTTCTCTGCTTCGTGCTCGCTTATTGTGAGTAGTTGCTGTGTTTGCCTGCTTCTTTACCGTTTGCCTTTCCCTACTGGAGCATACATCCCTTGCGTTTCTTCTTTACTATTTAAAGCACGCCTGGGACTTCCCCAGAGGTCTGGTGGCTAAGATTCCGCTGTCCCACCGCAGAGGGCGCGGGTCCGGCCCGGGTCCCACCCGGGATGAGCCACGTGCCGCAAGTGAGAGAGTGCACGACGCCACCGGAGACCCCGCGCGCCGCGGTGAAGAGCGAGGGGCCTCGTGCCGAGCCCGGGACCCGGGGACAGTCGGCCAAGTGAGCGAGTACCTTTAAGGGCAATGAGAGTGAGCCTGGGTTTAGAAGTTTCTTCGCGAAGGTAACTGAAGTACATGGGGGTGACGCACCCACGTCTGAAGCATTCGCTTCTTTTGTTCTTGTTCCTATTCTTAACAGGATTTCCTTTGGGAGCATTTGTTTCTATTTTTTTTCCATCTGAAAAATGAGACCAATACACCTTTCACAGGCAGGTTGTGATAAATAAGTAAGTTAATGTAAGTGAAAATGCCCCATACTCAGGGAGAGAGTAAATGTGGTTTGATCTCTGGATTCTGAACAGAAATGTCCCTTTCTGGTTCTGACGATTTAAGACTGTTCTACCGTCTTCATCGTGGGATCCCCTTGGGAATTCATTTCTGTGGGTCAGTTACTGGCAGGAATTCCGCGGAGCCTTTCCCGGGCCCTGGAAGTCTTCCTTCAGGGACACAGAGTTCGAGTTGTCCTCATTGACTGAGTCACGTGAGTGGCCTTGGAAGCCGAGGCTGTGCATCCCGCGTGCTTATCTCTGGGCGCCTGCGGGGTGCTGAGGACAGGTGCCCCGTCCTGTGCCCACTTCCCAGTAACACAGACACTCTGGGTCTGGCACCTCATCTGAGCCTCACAGGGGAGACGGGATGAAGCATTGCCTGTCTTGTGCGGAAACGGCAGCAAGGACACAGAGCAGTGAGTAACTTATTCAAAGTCACGTAGCCACCAGGGATTTAAAATGAGGGCTTGGCAGAAATAGAGGCATAATTATAGAGGACGAACATACGAATCACCAAGGTGGGGAAGGGCGCAGGGGTGGGTCGGGAGGTTGGGGCTGAGGTCAGCACACGCCCATGCGTGAAGCAGCCGGCTAACGGCAACCTGCTGCATAGCACATTCCCTGATGGAAATAGGAAGGAAATCCAGAAACGCGAGGGATGTGTGTTTATGTGATAGCTGACTGACTCGGACGGGCAGCACAAACTAGAACAACATTTTAAAGCAACTACACGCCAATAAAAAGCTTAGAAAATGAGGGCTAAGACCTAGCCAACCCAGTATCTGTGACAGCAGGCTGCTTTGTCTCCCATGGGGACAGGAGCTTAGCCTTTTCTTTATGAAGCTTTTCCTTCTATTCATACAAAAGTACGATTTGGGTGATTATAAGTCAGTTGAAAGGAGAGCATCTGTCTGAGCCGTGGCTGAAGGAAAGAGGGGAGGCTGTGGGCCTGTCACACCTGATGTTTGCCCCAGCTCTAGACTGCCAGAGGCCAGGTGGTCTCAGGGACCTGCTTTGCACCACAAACCACCCCACAAGACCACCAACAAAAGGCAATAGATTCACACAGACCGCTAAGGAGTTTACAAAGCCATTTCTGGTCAGCAGGTGGAGTTTTTAGCGCCAGTCTGAACCTCTGAAACCATTCTGTTCGTCTGACAAATGAGGAAGCTGTGGCGCAGCGATGGGACGTGCCTTGTTGGAGACCTTGCTCTTGGGACTTCCCTGGTGGTCCAGCGGTTAAGACTCTGGGCCTCCAATTCAGGGGGTACAGGTTCGATCCCTCGGGGAACTAAGATCCCTCAGGCTGTGTGCGATGCAGCCAAAAAAAATGTTGACGTACTCCCATAATTATATTTCTAGGACTTTATTCCCATGAATAATAAATGATGGACCTATTTAAAAAAAAAAAGACCTTGCACGTAGTGGCAGAGCCTAACCCAGGGCTCTGGAAAGGTTGGTGCTTTTCTCTGCACTGCAGGCTGGGCCGCACAGAGTTGTTCACAGAGCACCCACTCTGTGCCAGGGATATTGGGTATCTGGTTCCAGCTCTCCACACCTTTCCTACTAAGTGGGCATTTTGTCTTTTTGCGGGCATGGAAATGGGAGTTCTGAGAACTTAGTTAATTTTCCCATGGTTATGCATGGAAGGGGCTTCCCTGGTGGCTCAGAGGTAAAGAACCTGCCTTCCAGAACAGGAAGTGTGAGTTCGATCCCTGGGTCAGGACAATCCCCTGGAGAAGGAAATGGCAACCCACTCCAGGCTTCTTGCCTGGGACATCTCATGGACAGAGGAGCCTGGCGGGTCCATGGGGTCACAGAGAATCGGACATGACTTAGCAACTAAACAACAAGTATGGAATGAGCCGGGGTTACCTTGCTTCTCTCCAGAGCCAAGGTCATCAGTTATCTGGACAGAAGGTGACGACTGGACTACTGTTGTTTGAATTTCTCCTTATTTCTCAGCTGCTTAAGGTTATGCCTATATTATTGGTGACATATACCTGTTATGCAAACAAGCCCTGCTAGGGCTGTGTCAGCAATGCCTAATGGCAGTAATGACTTTGGAGGGGAATATTTTATTTCTCTTAAAATGATGTCTCATTCCGGCAAGTGTATTTCTACAAAACCTTCAACACATATATTACTGTAAATGGTAATTTATAAACACAGACGTACTTGTTTCTCTTTGCTACCTCATTTTTTCATGGACATAACTATATATACACCAGGGAAGTCCATGTATATATATATATTTATAGCAGGTTGTTGCGGACTGACAGATGAAAGATTTTACTCATTTTATTCTATGGGAATGTATGAAACTGGGCCACACGCTCATCAGAACATTGCAGATTCCTGCTGCCTCACCCTGGGTATTTTTCTAATTGTTCACAGTGACTTTTTGTCCCCGCCGGTGTGTTTTCCACTACACAGTTAGGCTCCGAGACTAGTGGGTACACTTGGTAGTGATTACTGATCACAGTGGTCAAAATGTGGTCATAAGAGGATTTTATTCTCACTGAACTGTGCTAAAAGCAGGGCCGCGTTGATCAGACCCTGCCCTGTGTTATTAGAGCAACTTCTGCAAATGGTGTTGGGTTTGTGAACGGCGCCCACACAGTTCCCCTGTCCATCTATACTGAAGACGATCTCACAGCCTTTATGGGTTTTGGTTTGAATAATGACTTTCAGGTCCAATAAGCCCATCCTTTACTCAGAAGCCCAAAGCTGCGCGGCTCTTGTCACCTCAGCTTCCTCCTTTGCCACTCAAAATAGTTCTAATTTTACCCTCGTGGCCTCCGGCGTGCCTGTCTCTGAGGAAGTGTGGTCTCACTTCCTCCCCGCTGCCGGTGCCCCTCCGCCCATCTCCTTTCACTGCAGCGATGCTTCTTCAGAGAGCTGTCCTTGCATCTCTGGCGCTTGTTCTGTTCGTGGAGAATAAGGCTGAAAGAGCTCTGCTGTTTCTAGGCCCCAGCTCTGTTGCTTGCCACCTTGGTGATCTGAGCTCTCCAGTCAAGAGTTTTGTTTTGAGAACATGGGATCATTTCAACTTAAGGCGCTCAGAGGATAACTGTCACTGGAACCTGCGTTTTTCTAATTGTTGATTTTTTTTTAATTGGAGGGTAACTGTTTTACAGCGTTGTGCTAGTTTCTGCCATACAGCAGCATGACTCAGCCCTATGTAGACGTCCATGCCCTCCCTCTGAGCCTCCCTTCCCCGCGCTGTGCAGCAGCTCTGCCCCAGCTGTCTGCTCTGCTTACAAGGCTCTGTGTACCCGTCACGGCTCCCGCCTCTATCTGCCCCGCCCTCTCCTTCCCCCGCTGTGTCCGCAGCATTCAGAACAGAATGCAGAACCTTTGCTACGATTAGCAGGTACGGCAGTGTCCCCCAACCCCAAAGTCCCTTCCTCCACCCCAGGCCTGCCCCAGGCACTTCCCAGCCCCCCAGGCCTGTGCCCCCAGCGTCCCAAGCGCTTCCTGTCTCCCTCCACCTCCTCACCACCCACTTGCTCCTCGACACTTGGCGGCTAGTTGCTGCCGGAGCCACTCAGCTGAAGCCGCTCTTTTCAAGGACTGTGCTGCAGGGATTTCCCTAGAGGCCCAGCGGTCTGAGACCCCGCGCTTCCACCGCAGGGGGCGTGGGTTCCATCCTGGTCTGGGAACCGAGACCCTGCGCGTCCCTGTGCCCCTGCGCGTCCCTGTGCCCCTGCGCGCCCCTGTGCCCCTGCGCGTCCCTGTGCCCCTGCGCGCCCCTGTGCCCCTGCGCGCCCCTGTGCCCCTGCGCGTCCCTGTGCCCCTGCGCGCCACTGTGCCCCTGCGCGCCCCTGTGCCCCTGCGCGCCACTGTGCTCCTGCGCGCCACTGTGCCCCTGCGCGCCCCTGTGCCCCTGCGCGCCCCTGTGCCCCTGCGCGCCCCTGTGACCCTGCGCGCCCCTGTGCCCCTGCGCGCCACTGTGCTCCTGCGCGCCACTGTGCCCCTGCGCGCCCCTGTGCCCCTGCGCGCCCCTGTGCCCCTGCGCGCCCCTGTGCCCCTGCGCGCCACTGTGCCCCTGCGCGCCCCTGTGCCCCTGCGCGCCACTGTGCTCCTGCGCGCCACTGTGCCCCTGCGCGCCCCTGTGCCCCTGCGCGCCCCTGTGCCCCTGCGCGCCACTGTGCTCCTGCGCGCCACTGTGCCCCTGCGCGCCCCTGTGCCCCTGCGCGCCCCTGTGCCCCTGCGCGCCACTGTGCTCCTGCGCGCCACTGTGCCCCTGCGCGCCCCTGTGCCCCTGCGCGCCCCTGTGCCCCTGCGCGCCACTGTGCTCCTGCGCGTCCCTGTGATCCTGCGCGTCCCTGTGATCCTGCGCGTCCCTGTGATCCTGCGCGTCCCTGTGATCCTGCGCGTCCCTGTGCCCCTGCGCGCCCCTGTGCCCCTGCGCGCCCCTGTGCCCCTGCGCGTCCCTGTGCCCCTGCGCGCCCCTGTGCCCCTGCGCGCCCCTGTGCCCCTGCGCGCCCCTGTGCCCCTGCGCGTCCCTGTGCCCCTGCGCGCCCCTGTGCCCCTGCGCGCCACTGTGCCCCTGCGCGCCACTGTGCCCCTGCGCGTCCCTGTGCCCCTGCGCGTCCCTGTGCCCCTGCGCGCCACTGTGCTCCTGCGCGTCCCTGTGCTCCTGCGCGTCCCTGTGATCCTGCGCGTCCCTGTGATCCTGCGCGTCCCTGTGATCCTGCGCGTCCCTGTGCTCCTGCGCGCCACTGTGCTCCTGCGCGTCCCTGTGCCCCTGCGCGCCCCTGTGCCCCTGCGCGCCCCTGTGCCCCTGCGCGTCCCTGTGCCCCTGCGCGTCCCTGTGCCCCTGCGCGTCCCTGTGCTCCTGCGCGTCCCTGTGATCCTGCGCGTCACGAGCTGGGGGTGAGACAGCTCCAAGAGGCAAAGGCTGTGCTGTTGAGCCAGACACCAGCCCTCAGACAGCTTCACCACGTCCGTATCCCTGCCTCCCTGGCTTGGAAAGCTGCAGCCATGTTCCTCTCCAGCTCTTTCATCTCCACGTGGAACCAGTGGCCAAGTCCTGCCGATTCTCCCCCTGCAAGGGATCTTAGTTTGCAGGTGGACCTTCTCCTTTTTTCTTTTTACTGCCAGCGTCAACCCATGAGTGAGATTCTCGTTTCCTCTCCTGGGCTAGCACCAAAATCTTACTTTTCTGACTTTCACATCTCTTTCCTAATCCATCCTCTGCGAGCCTACTAGATCAGGCTCTCTAAATCCTGCTGAAGTTATACTTTTTCCTGAACTCGAACTCTTCTCTGATCCATCATCGCCTGCTGGAGAAACCCTCCACCTGGCTGCTCACAGACTCTACATGACTTTTTTTTTTTTTTTACAGTTTCAGACTTTGCTTTATTCTAAGAGTTCAGGCTTAAGAAGCATCACCCATCTCTTGGTTTTCAGTAACACTGATGGTCTCAACATGGTTTCTTAAGCTCACATCCCTCCACTGCCCACAAAGCCACTGGTCTGGACACATCTCCTGCCTTCCAGGTGGCACTACTGGTGAAGAACCCGCCTGCCAGTGCAGGAGACACAAGAGACATGGGTTCAGTCCCTGGGTCAGGGAGATCCCCTGGAGGAGGGGATGGCAACCCACCCCAGTGTTCTTGCCTGGAGGATCCCATGGACAGAGGAACCTGGCGGGCTGCAGCCCGGGGAGCCACAGAGAGTTGGACGGACTGAGCACACACACGTGGAAGGCTCTTTCTGGGCAGAAATTCTGTAAACCCCCAGCTCTTTGCATTCTTTACTTGTCAACAAGGTCATCTTTCTCATATATTGTTAATCCCTCCACTGCTGCTGCTACGTCGCTTCAGTTGTGTCCGACTCTGTGCGACCCCATAGACAGCAGCCCGCCAGGGTCCTCCGTTCCTGGGATTCTCCAGGCAAGAACACTGGAGTGGGGTGCCACTTCCTTCTCCAGAGGATCTTCCCGACCCAGGGATCGAACCCAGGTCTCCCGCATTGCAGGCTGACTCTTTACCATCTGAGCTACAGGGAAGACCTTTTCTACACACTGTGAGCTAATAAATAGGAAACTGAATTGCTTTCCTGGGCCGCTTTATGCACACTCAGGTGTCAGACCAAAAGGTGGCCATTTCCCCTCATCTGTTGATCAGTGAGCTGACTTTTATAGGAGTGTTGCTGGTTTCAGGAAAGAACCGTGACAGGGCTGGGTCATCGCTATCAGCCTTCCCTAGATCCTCCTTGCACCCCGCCCCCAGCAGCTGCTGTGATGGATTTGAGGCAGAGGTTTGCTGTCCACCAAGCCCCTCCAGAAACTTTTAGCCCAAGAGGCTCACCAACACTGAAGGCTACTCACATTTAGTGAGACATCTCTGGAGACAAAAGCATTTAAAGCGAGAGGCGTGTTATTTTCATAATAGCCGTGCCTGATTATTTTCTCACTTGATACAGGGCCATTCTAAGAGCGTCGGGATTTCAGCTCCTTTATTCTTCATAATGCAGGGGGTATTACTACTGCCCCCATTTTACAGAGAAGGAAAGCGAGGAATATTGGGGTTCAGTAACTTGTTGATGGTGGAGCTCAGGTTGGAACCCAGCAGGTAGTAACCATGCTTTAATCTACGTACTGCAGTCTGCTGCTTTTGTGGAAGGACCCAGAGCGGACTGGCCCAGGCCATTCTTGAGAGAGAGAGCGGTTACGATGGCAGGTGGTCCGCATGTCTTGGCTTCGCCCCTCTTCGGATGATGACACCACCAGAAAACCCGAGCAGGGAAGCCCTAGGGTCAAAGCTGAGCCTGTTGCCTCGCAAACCATCCTGTGCCTTATCCATCACTGCCTCAGTCACTTAAACAGAGCAAACGGATTCCTTACCTGAGTCTCCGAGGTCTCAAGGCTCAAGGGCTGACGCGTGGGTTCTGGCCGCTGAGTTCACCTCGCCAGCTCTTTTCCCCAGAACACGGGGGCCAGAGTGAGCGGGGCCAGGCCTGGGAGTGCCCAGGGATGCCAGGTGACAGGAAGTCAGGGGCTTCTGCTGCCTCGGGCTCTGCGCCGACGGCTGGGGTTTAATACACAGTTATGAGAGCCGGGGGATATACAAAAAAAGTTCCGCCATACCAGGAGGTTTCACTTCTTGAAAAAGACCCCAGGGACTGCCAGGCGTACTTCACGCTGCCTTAATTAGAAGGACGGTGTACCCCCGCCCTGTAAGCAGGTGTGGATGGCAGGTCCCCAAGGGCAAGAAGGGCTCTAGAAACTCTCCCAAGAAGGGCTGTTACGACACTTACCTTTTTCCGTTTGCTTCTAGGAGGGGGCAGGTGGGAAGGAGGCATCCGCGTGGAGCGACTCGAGGCTCGCTCAGCCCTCACCATGGAAGCGGTGTGGGCCCGTGTACCCCATGGGCCCGTGTGCCCCCATGGGCCCCGTGTACCCCATGGTCCCGTGTACCCCATGGTCCCGTGTACCCCATGGGCCCGTGTTCCCCCATAGGCCCCGTGTACCCCATGGTCCCGTGTACCCCATGGGCCCGTGTACCCCCATTGGCCCCGTGTACCCCATGGTCCCGTGTACCCCATGGTCCCGTGTACCCCATGGGCCCGTGTTCCCCCATAGGCCCGTGTTCCCCCATGGGCCCCGTGTTCCCCCATGGGCCCATGTACCCCCATTGGCCCCGTGTACCCCATGGTCCCGTGTACCCCATGGTCCCGTGTACCCCATGGGTCCATGTTCCCCCATGGGCCCCATGTTCCCCCATGGGCCTGTGTACCCCATGGGCCCGTGTTCCCCCATTGGCCCCATGTACCCCATGGGCCCGTGTTCCCCCATTGGCCCCGTGTACCCCATGGGCCCCGCGTACCCCATGGGCCTCATGTTCCCCCATTGGCCCCGTGTACCCCCATTGGCCCCGTGTACCCCCATTGGCCCCGTGTACCCCATGGGCCCCGTGTACCCCCATTGGCCCCGTGTACCCCCATGGGCCCATACGTAGAGTTTCAGTGGGACCGTGTGTGTCTCACATTGAAGTTAGTAGAAACGGCCTGCAAATATTGTTGGGCGCTATAGAACGTGTCCCCGAAGCCTCAGGTGAGAGCTCCACGTTCGGGGTGCCACTGAAACAGCACCTCAACCTCCATGCTCGCCGCTTCCCTCCGTCTGTCTGGGCACCCTGCGTCCTCTCTCTCTGCAGCAGGGGCTAGAGCCGTGTGACCGTGGAGCCCAGAGCCAGATCAGGTGGGGGGAGGAGGAAGATGACGGCCGGGAGAGTGAGATGGAAGATGGACCAAACCGAACCAGTATGGGACAGGAAGCAGAGAGAGCTTTGTCCGAAGAGACTGTGCCCCTTGCCCTACAGTATCCAACCTTCCTGTTCATAGTTTGGATTTTCCCTGACTTTCACATTTTCCTACCTATTGACCTAACTCATTAGAGACCCTGGGCTGTAGTTGGGCAGTCGTTTGCCGAGTCTAAAGGGCCGAAACACAGCGGTCTGCCGCTGAACCTGACGTCAGTCCACACCCTCTCTCTTGTTCTCTCTCTCTTCTCTATTTCTCCCTCTCTTTTCTTTAAGGTGATCTGGAATCAGATGATGAACGCCAAGTAAAAGTCATTCTGGAGAGCCCGATGAGGGGGCAGCACAGAAAACGTGCCATCTCCCCACCGCGGGGCAGGCTGGCGTTTGAACAGGGAACTTGCTGCGGCCGAAGCCACGCGGCCGCCTCTCACTGACGTCGCAGAGAGAAGAGGGGGACACGGGAGACCCGCGTCCGTTTCTGCGGGTCTGCGCGTGTCTGCTCACGCGCCTCACAGCCGGCAACGCCCCCGGGTCTGAGTCGTGGATGACTGTGAGGCCCGGGGGCTTCCCTGGGGGCTCCGCGATGGAAGAATCCGCCTGCAGCGCGGGAGATGCAGGAGACAGGATTCGCTCTCTGGGCGAGCGAGATCCATCCCCCGGAGAAGGAAAGGGCAGCCCACTCCAGTACGCTTGCCTGGCAAGTCCCATGGACAGAGGAGCCTGGTGGGCTACCGTCCACGGGGTCGCAAAGAGTGAGACACGACTAAGTGACTACCACGGGCTTTTTCCACTCTTGCGTTGGCAGCTGGATTCTTTACCACTTGAGCTACCAGGAAAGCTCCTTCCTTCTGCCTTGAGGGACCACTTTAAATTAAAAAAAACAACATTAGATGCCTATCTGCTTATATGCCAAACACTGTCCATGTAACACCTATGGTATTGAGTCCGTTTTATAATTGTGGGAACCGAAGTTCAGAGGAAATGGGGGAAACTGACTCAAAGGCACAGAGTAAGTGATAGTGATGTTTGGGAAGCAAGATAACTGCAATTATAAATTTCAAAGAAAACCCACCATTTTCTGAGTGATTTTTACATTCCAAGCAGTCATAGAATCCATTCACATTTCATTTAAGGCTCACAGTAAACACGTTAGGTAGGTAGTATCATTACATTTTAGTGTATGAGTTTAAAGCTCACAAAGGTTAAATAATTTGTTCAAGTCACTTTGCTTTAAAGGTCAAAACCAATGCCTGACTTAAAAGCCCTTAATATTAGATGACAGGCCCCTCCTCAAATATATCTTAAACCCTACCCATCATAACCCTACCCACCGGCTACCATATACTTTTCATCCGAACCCCACTCCCCAGCCCTCTCCCCTCAATTATGCCTTTTCCTTCCAGCTTAGAGCAGAAGTGAAAACCTGCTTGTTTGTTCTTGAGGCGTGCTGTTTTCCCCATGCCTAAAGAAGCAGAGGATAACCGGATTTAATGCTAGGGATTCTGGCTCAAATCCTGAGCTAAATCATGCTCCCTTTTGTGGTCTGAGAGTTAGCCACTCTGAGCCTCAGTCTGCGACCTGGGCTCGTTACACACCTCTTTCAGGGTGTCAGTGACAAGCGAGCAATGACAGCGGTGAGACCCCCAACTCTTCCCAGGCGGCTGTCCTCAAAGGGCGGCCTGGGAATCTCCGGGAGTTTCCTAAGACCCTCGTAGGAGGTCTGTGACCTCAGAACAATTTTCATCATAATACTAAGACCTTATTTCCCTTCTTCATGGACTTACAACAGCATTCTCCACCGGCTGCAGAGCCTGAGACACTGCCACAGGTTGAACGCAGAAGCCGCTAAGAGAATCTGTCTTCCGTCACGAGCGAGGCAGTGGTTTCCAAGTTTTGCTCTATATTGCAATTACCCGGGAACCTTAAAAAAATACCGATGTCCGACTCTTACCACATTCTGATTTAATTGGTACATGGTGGTATGCTGTGCATTGGGGTTTCTGAAAGTTCCCCTTGAATGTGCAGTCAAATTAAATGGGGATTTGTTTTACAATGGATATAAAGTTACACAAGATGAGTTAAGTTTTGGAGATCCATTGTCCAGCAGAGTATTTATAGTTAATAATATGGTATTGTGCACTTGGAAATAGGCTAAAAGGACAGACCTAATATTAAGGATTTTCACTAAAATCTAAAACTAAAACCAAAACCCAGAAAAGGACAGAAGGAACGCTTTGGAAGTGATGGGTAGGCTTAGCGGCTTGGGATGGTACAGGGTGTATGCACACATTAAATGTGTGCAGTATTTTTGGTGGATAAACTATAACTCAATAAAGCTAAAAATAAAAGAATCTCACATAACTCTAAAAAAAAAGGTTTACAAAACTGTATATCAATGTTAACTGTCCACAAAAATTTTTTTTAAAATAGTTATTTTAGTAAAAATATTACCTGTATTAATCTGTACTGATCAGTCAAATATTTTTCAGAGTGTCAAGCGCTTCTGAGACCAAGGACCTAAAAGACGTCAGTGTCTTGGCCTAGAGAGTAAGACTTTGGGCTCTGGAGCTGGATTATCTGTTGATACATGACTTTGCCATTGCAAACTTTGTGACCTTGGGCACTTGACTTACCCTCTGTATGCTTCAGCTTCACTGGGTCTGCAAAATGAGTATAATAATAAAACCTGCCTCTCAGATTTTTGCGGGGTGGGGGGGGGGGGTGGTGGAGGTTGAATAAGCCATGCCCCTGAAGCCCTTGGCGTGGTGCCTGGACACGGTGCTGGCTTCTGCCGTCACCTGCCAGTGGTTGTAAGTGGCTAACATCGATCGGTGTGGCCTACTGCAGGCCTAGCCATTCTTGCAGCCAGCTCATCTTCCCACACAGCAATGGAGCAGGAGCCCCTGGGCCGAGTCTCTCGAAGTCAGCGGGAGGCACCTTGGACCCAGCTCACCCTGGCTCTGGCTCATTTCTCAACCGGCCCCACACTGCCATCCTTTAGTTCAGTGAACGGACCGCTAGCAAAGGAGGTGACACCACGGCGACTGTGTGATCTGGGGAGAGGAGGAGATGGCCTTGCAAAGAGGCAGGGTGTGGTTTATCAGCCAGAATGTCCCCGGTCCCCGTCCCCTGCCCGCCCCGCCCCCAGCCCCCCACCAAGCAACTCCTCTGAGTCACTCCCCTTTGCTTCAAGGAATTACCAGCCTTAAGAGTCTGTGTTCCTGCCAGCTTTTCCTCACAAGCACAATTCGCCTCCCAGTCACATTTTATATCAGGCCTTTATTCTCACAGTTCTGCTCCGTCCCATTCCTCACAGTCACCACACTCAGTGGGTCCCCTCATGATGGAGAAAGACAGGGAAATGAGAAATGCAATGATGCTGAAGGCCATCAACATAACCAAAATTCCCTGTAACAGAAGAAAAGGGTTACAGTATTAGCACAGCAATGCTCATGTAATAGTAATTTCCGATGCTGATGGGGCAGCAGTGGTAAGGCGAGAAATGAGACCTCCATGTCTCAAGTGTGTCTGACGCTTAGGAAGCAAACTGCTGGAGGGTTGTGAGGAAATGTGGGTGTTTTCACACAGCAGGCACAGCAGAGCCCTGTATGGAACAGCAGCGTTGTTTTTCTGGAGGAAGTTATGCAAGACGTAGTTACGCATCTACTTTCTGAATTGTACGCTGAATTATGTGACTCCACTTCAGAAAAGTGCAATACAGAGAAATATTTAAAAGTGGCCTGTTGAAAGAGAAAGAAAGAAGGCTAAGAAACCAAAAAGGAGCAAAAATAGAAAAGGAAAGAAAAAGAGGGGAAAGAACCTACAGGCTAAGAAAAAGAGGAACGTGCAGAAAAAGACACCTCTTAATGCAACGCTAATAGTAACTTCTTGTGTTCTTCTTGGTGCCACTGAAGACCTCGACAATATTTTGTATTCTGGCCACTAAGGGTGTCTGTAGGGACACACACCTGCTAGTAGCCCAGGGGCTGGTCACAACTTGGGTTCTGCTGGTGAAGGTCTGTAAAGATGAGCACGGATGGAGCTCTCTCCTACAGCTGTCTGCGTCTGCACGCTTCGACTAGAGGCTGAAAAATTGTTCTCAAGTCACACACAGCAAGCCACTTCGGTATTCTCGCCTGGAAAGTCCCATGGACAGTGGAGCCTGGCGGGTTACAGTCCATGGGGTTGCCAAGAGTCTGACATGACTGAGGACAGTATCTCTTGGTGTAGTTATGATTCTTTTATTCTTTAGTGACTGGAAATAGTTTACTTCTTTCTCCTCTTCTGTTCTTTTCTGCTTTTTGTTTGATTTTTGTCTTTTTCTTTGTGTTTACCATTCTGGAAAACGCTGCAGTAAACGTCCTTGCGCACATGTCCTTACGTGTGGGGGACTCAGTGCTGTGGGGACTGCTTTCTGGGTTAAGGTGGCTGCATCTTTCGTATGAGTGAGTGTCTCCTTGCTTTCCAGAATCTTAGGAACATTTCACATTCCTGCTGCGTAAGTACACAGAAGCATCCGTTGCAGCACTTCCTGGCCAGTCACAACTTTTGTAAGTCTGGCTTTTGCCAGTCGAGTGTATGTAGATGCTCGCCCATTGTTGGTTTGCGTGGCATTTCCCCGCCAGTGAACGTGAGCGTCCCTCTGAGTGTCTCTGGCTGCTACGTCTGCGTGTTTGGTCCTTCCTCATAAACCTTTGTCTATTTCTTCCGTTGTGTTCTTCACATTTTTGGTCACTTTTATTTTCTCTTTGTGTATAAAAATCTTAAAACTTCGCTGTTACCTGCTTTAAAAGTATTCTTCCAGTCCTTTTACCGTTGCAGAGGTCTAACGTAGATGTGTTTTCCTTGCCCTTTGGTGATTTCTGGATCAGGACCGTACACTCCACCACGCAGTGCCCTCTGCTAGTCAGTTCCCCTCCCGCCCAGAGGACCCGCTCTGGTGATTGCTGACACAGCTGGTTGGGTCGGCTGCTGCCTCTGCATCTGAACTTGTTCACAGACTGGGCCGCGCTTCAGCCTCGCTGCTGCCTGCCCCACTGTCCCACTGTGTGAGCATCGCAGTCGGCTGCGCCGCTCTGCTGCCGACAGACACTTTAATTGTTTCAAGGTTTTAATTGCTGTGAATAGATTTCCCCAGAAATCTATTGGTTTCTTGGTTAATTGTTGGGTTGTGCTGATATGTAAAGAAGTCTATGCTTAATTTTGTTAAAAGCTACCAAGTGGTTTTCCAAGGTGGTTGAATCCTAGTTCCTCCATATTCCGGCCAGCACTCAACTCTGCCAGTTCTTTTAATCCAGGTCCTTCTGGTGTACGTGCAGTGTATCTCGCTTGTGATTTTAATTTGCATTTTTTTTTGGTAATTAACAATGCTGAGCAGATAGATGCTCACATGTCCTTGGTGTGCCTTTCTTTGTGAGGTGCTTGTGCAGGCCTTACTTTTATTTTTTGGTCTTTTTATTGTTGATTTTCGGGAATGCTTATATATTCTGGATGTGGGTCCTCTGTGAGTTACATGTATCGAGGAGATTACCTCCCATTCTGTGCCTGGCATTTTCACTTTCTTTTTTAAAAAATTGAGATGTGTGACATATAGCATTGTGTAACTTGAAGGTGTACAGCATGTTGATATAATACATTCATATGTTACAATATAATCACCACCATGGTGTTCATCAGTCAACACTTCTATCACGTCATGTAATTATCTTTTCTTTTTTATGATGAGAACATTCACAATCGAATCTCCTAATGACACTGAAGTCTGTGATACAGTAGTGTTTACAGTAACGCTATGCCACATGTTAGGTCTTCAAAACTTATTCGTCTCATAAATGGAAGTCTAAACCCTTTGACTAACATCTCCTCAAATCACCCACTGCCAGCCCCTGGTAACCACCATTCTATTCTGTTCCCATAAGTTTGGATTTTTTAGATTCCATGTATAAGTGATGTCATACAATATTTATCTTTCAATATCTGACTTATGTCCTTTAGCATAATTTCTTCAAGGTCTATCCATTTTGTTGCAAATGGTAAGATTTCTTTTTTATAACTGACTAATATTCCTGTGTGTGTGTGTGTGTATCTCATATTTTCTTCATCGTCCATCCGTCAGTGGACAGTAATGTTCCTGTGTATGTGTTTCTGTGTGTATGTGTCTCATATTTTCTTTATCATTCATCCGTCAGTGGGCGGTAATGTTCCTGTGTGTGTGTGTGTGTCTGTGTGTGTGTCTCATATTTTCTTTATCGTCCATCCGTCAGTGGGCAGCAATATTCCTGTGTGTGTGTGTGTGTGTCTCATTTCTTTAGCGTCCATCCATCAGTGGGCAGCTATTTTGTTCCCATGCCTTGGCACTTGTAACTCTTCCTGCAGTGAACATGGGGGGACACATATTTCAGCTGCGTTGCAGTCTGCTTTGGATTAAATGCCAGAGTGGATTTGCTAGATCATATCATAGTTCTATTTTTAATTTTTTTAGCCGCCTCCATCCTGTTCTCCATAGTGATGACACTAATTTTCTTTTCTACTAACAGTACACAAGGGTTCCCTTTTCTTTACATTCTAGCTGACATTTGTCATCTCTTGCCTTTTTGACAACAACCATTCTGACAGGTGTGAGATGGCATCTCACTGTGGTTTTGATTTGCGTTTCCCTGATGATTCATGATGTTGGGCATCTTTTCTTGTATCTATTGGCCTTTTGTATCCTTCATAAAAATTTCTATTCAGACCCTCTGCCCATTTTTTAATTGGATTTATTTTGCTGTTGATTTGCATGGTTTTTAAAATTTATTTTGGATATTAGACTCATATTAGATATATTGTTTGCAGATACTTTCTCCTATTCTATAGGTTGACTTTTTATCTTCTTGTTGGTTTCCTTTGCCATACAGAAGCTTTTCAGGTTGATATTAGTAGTTCCATTTTTTAATTTTGTTTTTTCACCTTTGCCTTTGGTGTCAAACTCAAAAAACCATTGCCAAGACCAATGTCAAGGAGCTTACCTCCTGTGTCTTCCTCTAGGAGTCTTATGGTTTTAGGTCTCACACTCACATCTTTGATCCGTTTGAGTTTATTTTCGTGTATGGTGTAAAAGATAGTGGCCCAGTTTTATCCTTTTGCATGTGGCTACCTGGGTTTTCCCAGCACCACTTATTGGAGCGATTGTCCTTTCCTCATTTTATACTCTTGGCTCCTCTGTCATAAGCTGACTGACCGTGTCTGTGTGGGTTTATTTCTGGGCCTTCTATTCTGTCCCACTGGTCCTTCTTTCTGTTTTCAGGCCAATACTGTACTGTTTTGATGACTGTAGCTTTGTAATACGCTTTGAAATCAGGAAGTGCAATATCTTCTGCTTTTTATTTCTCAAGATTACTTTAGCTATTTGTGGTATATCGTGCTTCCATACAAATTTTAGTGGTTTTTTTCCTTCTATATTTGTGAAAAATGCTACTGGCGTTTTGGTAGGGATTGCATCGGCTGCTGATTGCTTTGGGTAGTATAGACATTTTAACAATATTAATTCCTTGAATCCATGAGCAGAGGGTATCTTTCCATTTCTTTGTGTCTTCTTTATTTTCTTTATTCAATATCATATTTTCCAGTATGCCAATCTTTCACTTCCTTGGTTAAATTTATTCCTGTATATTTTCTTTTTTGATGTAATTTCAAATGGCATTGTGTTCATTAATTTTTCTTTCTGATAGTTTGTTATTAGTGTTTAGAATGCACTTAACTTTTGTTTATTGATAAATAATCCACCCAAAATTATTAAAACTAATAAATTCCATGAAGTTGCAAGATACAAAATTGATAAACAGGCACAAGCTTGCTCTGTAATCTCTGTGGACGGCACAGGACATAGGACAGCTGAGACAGGCCTAGAAAGGAATAAAGTAGAAGGAATCCCTCTCTGCAATATTAAGGGTCACTGTGTAGCCACAGGGCTTCCCTGGAGGCTCAGAAGGTAAAGAATCTGCCTGCAATGCAGGAGACCTGGTTTGGTCCCTGGGTGGGGAAGATCCCTTTGGAGAAGAGAGTGGCTGCCCACTCCAGTATTCTTGCCTGGAGAATTCCATGGACAGAGGAGCCTGGCGGCTACAGTCCGTGGGGTTATAGAGATGGATAGTCGAACTGAGAGACTAACACTTTCACTTTCAATAATTAAAACTTACCAAAGTCTCAAGTTCTTCAAAGCTTTACCTTCTTCTCTGGTAAAGCTAAAGTGTTAGTCGCTCAGTCGTGTCTGACTGTTTGCGACCCCATGAACTGTAGCCCACCAGACTCCCCTGTCCATGGAATTCTGCAGGCAAGAATATTGGAGTGGGATTTTCCGGAGTAAGGTGGCTGCAGCGCGTGTGCTGAGGACCTGGAGCTGGACCTCGGGGCAGCTGTTTCTGCAGATAAGTGGTATCATGCAACATTTGTCTTTCTCTGCCTGACGGACTTCACTCATTATGACAGCCTACTTGTGTCCGCTACTTTCACACATGTGGTAATGTTCATGTTTTGAAGCCAAAATATGTGTGTTTCTTTGGTTATCCTCCATTCAAGTACAGTCATCCACATCAGTGGCTGGAAACAACAGCTGCTCTCCAGGGACAGATTGTTCAGTTCAAACTCTCAGACACTGGAGAAGGGATTAGAGAAGTTACTGTTCAAGAATGGTATGTAAGAGAAGGAGATACAGGGTCTCCGCTTGATAGCATCTGTGAAGTTCAAAGTGATAAAGCTTCTGATACTATCACTGCTCGTTATGATGAAGTCATAAAAACTGTGTTTTAATCTAAATGATACTGCCTATGTGGGAGACCCATTAGGAGACACAGAAACGGAAGCTTTAAAAGATTCAGAAGAAGATGTTGTTGAAAGCCCTGCTGTGTCTCATGATGAACACACACACCGAGAGATAAAGGGCCAGAAAACAGCGGCGACTCCTGCAGTTCGTCGCCTTGCGATGGAAAACAGTATTAAGCTGAGTGAAGTTATTGGCTCGGGAAAAGATGGCAGAATACTTAAAGAAGATATTCTCAACTACCTGGAAAAGCAAACAGGAGCTATACTACCTCCTTCACCAAAAGCTGAAATTATGCCACCTCCACCAAAACCGAAAGACAGAACTATTCCTATTCCAATATCACAGCCTCCAGTGTTCACAGGCAAAGACAGAACCGAACCCGTGAAAGGCTTTCACGGAGCAATGGTCAAGACCATGTCTGCGGCCCTGAAGACACCTCATTTTGGGTATTGTGATGAGGTTTACCTTACTGAACTGGTTAAGCTATGGGAAGAATTAAAACCCATTGCTTTTGCTCGTGGAATTAAACTTTCCTTTATGCCCTTCTTCTTAAAAGCTGCTTCCTTGGGACTACTACAGTTTCCTATTCTTAATGCTTCTGTGGATGAAAACTGCCAGAACATAACATACAAGGCTTCTCATAACATTGGAATAGCGACGGACACAGAGCAGGGCTTGATTGTACCCAATGTGAAAAATGTTCAGATCTGTTCCATATTTGAGATCGCCACTGAACTGAACCGCCTCCGGAAACTGGGCTCTGCGGGCCAGCTCAGCACCAATGACCTCCTAGGAGGAACGTTCACTCTTCCCAACATTGGATCAATTGGTGGTGCCCGCCAAACCAGTGATACTTCCACCTGAAGTGGTAACTGGGGCCCTGGGAACAATTAAGGCCCTTCCCCAACTTAACGAGAAAGGGGAAGGGTGTAAGGCCCAGATAATGAACGTGAGCTGGTCAGCTGATCACAGAATCATCGATGGCGCTACAGTGTCACGCTTCTCCAATTTGTGGAAATCCTACTTAGAAAACCCGGCTTTTATGCTACTAGATCTGAAATGAAGATTGATCAGACATCCTTGAACTTTCTGAGCTTCCAAAGAACGCGTAGAGCCCAGCTGTGCAGCACATGTTCCTCACTGCAGTTAGTGTTGTAAATGGCTTCTGACGCATGATTATGGTTCCGAGGCACAAAGGGTATCAACTATTCTGCCAGGCTTTTCCTGAAAAGGAATGACAGTGCACTGGTTCTCCCAGGCCTGTCACACTTTATAGGTCACAGAACTGAGCTGAACTGAAGTGTGACTTCTTAATATGGTGCTGAGGCCTTTGTGTCCACGGATCGAAACTGGAAGGAACGACACAATGAATATTACCGAGAGACAGACAGCCACATACAGTACTTGCCCTATTTTTTCTCTCTCTCTCTTTTTAAATTTTATTTTAAACTGAAGACTTATTTTATTTCAAACTTAAGTTAAAGTAAACTTAAGTTTATTTTAAACTTAAGACTCTTAATGAAACTTAGAGAGTTGCATTATACTTACTTGGGAAAAGGAATTTATATGCAAATATATTTTCTATTTCCCCACAATAATGCAAATTATTCTATAAAGTAAGTGCAATTATATTTACTTTTTAAGATATTCAGGAGTCTGTTGTTCTGTAGCTGTTATCATCTGTAAATGTCTTATTTGTATAAAGTAATGTCTTTTGAAAGTGAAAATTATAAACTAATCTTAAAATGTCCAATTATAGTTTTGTAACCTATAAGGCCATTGAAAGTATTTGTTTAAAGTGGATAAACTTTTAGAATTTTGGCAATGTCTTAGTGTTTTATTGGGAGAAATTTCACTTTTACAACCTTGCTTCAATGTGAGGAAGGTACTTGAAATGTACCAGTCACTGACATTGTCTTACATTCAGAAATCCATTACCTTTTAATTTTATTTTTATACTTTCTTGGTCTTCAGCTAAAAAGGATAGACTAAGAAATTAGAGTCTGTTCTGGTCTCCATATCCTGAGAAGGACTTTGAATCAGGGGAGAGAGAAGACTAATGGGTAATTATGGACGTTAAAATGAAATAATAAATTTTGCACAGAAATAAGGGTATCCTCATGATCAGTTTTTTAGAAGGCCACTTGAATCAGAAAGTCAGGTCATTTCTGATATTGTCTAAGTGAATCCTGTTGTTCAAGTGAGGTTTTGTGACAGAAAAAGTTGTTTTAACGTCTTTTTGATTTTTTTCAAAATGGAAATCATGTGTAAGTCAGAAAATAATGGATCTAATGAATGTTATTCTTTTTAAAGTTCAGAAAATATGAAGAATTGCAAAGAAAATAAAATCATCCATAATCCTGCCACTATTAACAGTTAGATCAAGCTATCTGCATACATAGCTGTTCTTTTTACAAAAATGAGATTGTGCTGGATCTATTATTTATAATTTGATTTTTAATTTAACATTATATTATCAGTCAATAAATGATTCCATATTATAATCCTTAAAAAAAAAAAAGAGTACTGGAGTGGGTTGCCATTCCCTTTCCAGGGGACCTTCCCCACCCGGGACTGAACCCCAGTCTCCTGCACTGCAGGCAGGTTCTCTACCTCTGAGCCCCGAGGGAGCCCTATCAAACTGTAGGCCGACAGAATCGCTCCCCGTTCCTGCTTGCATGTCAGCGTCGTCTGGCATGTGGAATGCTCCATTTTAGTCCAGTGCATATCATCACTGTCACCACTGCATCATGCCAGCAGCGCTCACCTGGGCGCGTCCGCGCGTCCATCCTGTCCTTTGATCTTCTGTTGCTGCTGCGCCTCGCTGCGCCGGCATTCTCCTTGTTTGGAACTCCTCCTTCGTTGTTCCTTTAGTGGCGGTGTACGGGGGCAAACTCAATCTTTGTATCTCTAAAGACTCTTCATTTCACCCTCATGTGAGACATTTTAATGGATAATGATAGACTATAGGTTGGCAGTCACTTTATTCAGCACATTGAAGATATTGTTCTGTTTCCTTCTTTTCCTGATGCTTTTGGAAAGTTAGCCGTCCATTCAGTTGCTTCAATTTTTCCTTTTCTGTAATTATTAAAATCTTTATTTATTTAGTTTTAGTTTTAGTTATGATTGCTGAGAATTGAGAAATGAAAAGAAAACTTAATTTGGAAAAATAACTCAGCAAATAGTTAAAGTGCACCACAGTCTAGTGTGAAAGGCTACTGCCTAAATTCAAGCTTTTAACTTAAGGCTTTTCAGAGCCTCATTATTTTATTCAAGATAAACCCATGGAGAACTGCTTTAATGGTAATTTTATGTTAATTCATGTTTTCCGAAAATAAGATTGTCATCTGTGCCTGCGACTCTTCTGCTTTGCAAGTCTAACCGTTTCCTGTCCTGTCCCGGAAACCGCCCCACGGCTGACTCAGCTGATGAAACCCTCTTGTGCCCTTTCCTGTTCTCGCCTGTTGGGCCTGAGACTCTGTGATCTCCTCTGCTTAAGAAATGTAACAAATTAAGCTGTCAATTGTCATAGATTTTGCTGGTAATCTTCGAAGGAGCCAGGCCAGACCCCTTGCCACTATGGTCCTGTGACTCACCTGGTGGCTGTCCCTGGACCCCCGTGAGCTTCCCTGTCCAGGGTTTGACTGTCCTTGCTGGTGAGGCGAGCATAGCACTTTTCATCGAGCAGGGTTTATTTATTTGTCCAGGTCGCTGGTCTCCCGGAGCCCTTTTTCATTATCTCTCAGATTTGTTCTCGTTTTTTTCTCTGTGAAGGTCTGCCCAAGCTTTGCCACTAGCCATCCTGTCTGCCCATCTGCCTCCTATCTGTGTTTCTCTGTGTGCAAGAATAGGTCACAGGGCAGGAGTTATTTCAGGTTTTATCATCCTTATCCAGCCACAGGGACTAATGAGTAAAAGGTCTCTTTAAGCAATATCCCTTCTAGAAACAACTGTCTTGGATTCCTCCTTAAAATATTAGAAGAATTTTTTTTTTAGTTTTATTTATGCATAAGAAATTTGCTGTGGGATAGATTCTTTTTGACAAATTCCACCTGTCAGAGGCGGCTGATTCCTTTTGTCCGCAGGGAGGGGAGGATTTTCCAAGGCTGTCACTATCCCTCAAACTTCTTACTTTCCAGTTAATCATTGACTGAGTCCTTGGAAATTAACTCTGTGTTATATTTCAGTCAATATTTCAATGGATTTGATTCCCATTCTGAGAACATGGATGATACAATAAATTTGTCACTTTTCCCCTCTGATATAGACTGCTTTCCTTTGACAGCTATTTATCATCCTTTGCTTCCTTAGGCAGGAGCTTGGTTACTTCAGAAACTTCATCAGAGAAAGAATACACATGAGCCTTGTTCGTAGACCTTGCTAACTCCCCCCCACACCCCCCACACCCCCACCCCCACCCCCGCCACACACACCTTTCCTGGCCTTAAGCTCTGCTCTTCCAGCATTTCTCCAGAAGTAAATGGTCCAAAAGACACGACAGCTCGCAGACAGTGGGTGCAAGTGCCTCGATTTACCAAGTAAACTGCTTCCATTCAAGATGATTGAAGCAAAACTACCCCCAACCCCCGCCCGGCTCAGAGTGACAGACACTGTTGGAGGCAATGTGCTCATTTTCCAGGCCCGTTCCTCCCCGCTACGCTAGTTCAGAGTTCTCGATTGTTGGCAGACAGTCCTACACACATGGGACCACCAAGGTAATCTTTGAAAATTACTATTGGCATCAGAGACAAACTCCTAAAAAGACACAAGCTACTGAAATTAACCCAAGAAGAGATAGAACATCTGAATACATCTATAACAAGTAATTATATAACTTCTACAGAGAAAAGCCCAAGGCCAGGAGACTTTGTTGGTGAATTCTTCCAAATGTTTACTGACACCATCATTGCTTCACAAATCTCTGCCCCCCCCACCAAAATATAAGAGCAGAGAATATTTCCCAGCTCATTCTGTAAGGCCAGTTTTAACCAGACACAGAATCAAAGGCATCACAAAAAAAGGACAGCTATAGACCAGCATCTTTTAGAAATACAGATGCAAAAATCTTTTAACAAGATACTAGGAAACTGAATCCAACCACATTTTAAAAGGATTATGCACAATGACCAAGTGAAATTTATCTCAAGAATCTAAGGTTTATTTAGGATAAAAAAAATCAATGCAATATACCATATTAATAGCATAAAGGACAAAACCACATGATCATCTCAATAGCTAAATTGAGAAAAAGCATGTAACTAATTTATCACCCATTATAAAAATATTCAACATAGTAGAAAGAGGAGAGAATGTCCTCAACCAGAAAAAAGTTCTCAGACAACGTGCTACTTAAGGGTGAAAGACTAGATGTTTTCTCCCAAAGTACAGAAGAAAAATAAGGATGTCTGTCTGCTCTTGCAACTTCAGTTCAACATTGCGCTGGATGTTCTAGCCGGGGCAGTTGAACAGAAAAAGAAAGGAAAGCATCCATGTTCGAAGAAAAGGAAAACTATCTGAATTTGCATACGATGACACCACCCTTATGGCAGAAAGTGAAGAACTAAAGAGCCTCCTGATGAAAGTGAAAGAGGAGAGTGAAAAAGCTGGCTTAAAGCTCAACATTCAGAAAACTAAGGTCATGGCATCTGGTCCCATCACTTCATGGGAAATAGATGGGGAAACTGGAAACAGTGTCAGACTTTATTTTGGGGGGCTCCAAAATCACTGCAGATGGTGATTGCAGCCATGAAATTAAAAGATGCTGACTCCTTGGAAGGAAAGTTATGACCAACCTAGATAGCATATTAAGAAGCAGAGACATTATTTTGCCAACAAATGTCAGTCTAGTCAAGGCTATGGTTTTTCCAGTGGTCATGTATGGATGTGAGAGTTGGACTAGAAAGAAAGCTGAGTGCTAAAGAATTGATGCTTTTGAACTGTGGTGCTGGAGAAGACCCTTGGACTGCAAGGAGATCCAACCAGTCCATCCTAAAGGAAATCAGTCCTGGGTGTTCATTGGAAGGACTGATGTTGAAGCTGAAACTCTAATACTTTGGCCACCTGATGCGAAGAGCTGACTTATTGGAAAAGACCCTGATGCTGGGAAAGATTGAAGGCAGGAGGAGAAGGGGACGACAGAGGATGAGATGGCTGGATGGCATCACCGACTCAATGGACATGGGTTTGGGTGGACTCTGAGAGTTGGTGATGGACAAGAGGCCTGGCGTGCTGCGGTTCATGGGGTCGCAAAGAGTCGGACACGACTGAGCGACTGAACTGAACTGAACTCATGTTCTTGTATATAAAATAACGTAGGGAATCCTCTAAGAACTATTACAAATAATAAGTTAGAGTGAGAGTATATAGTCTATTAATATAAAGATCAACTGTATTTCCACACAGTAGCAATGAATATCACAAAAATAGAATTTAGAAAGCAATTCCATTTGCGCATGTACGTGTGCTAAATCGCTTCAGTGGTGTCCAGCTCTTTGTGACCCCATGGGCTATAACCTGCCAGGCTCCTCTGCCCATCAAATTCTCCAGGCAAGAATATGAGAGTGGGTTGCCATGCCCTCCTCCAGGGGACCTAGAGGTTGAAGTCATGTCTCTTAAGTCTCCTGCGTTGGCAGGTGGGTTGTGCCACCTGGGAAACGCTAATTTTGTAATAGCATAAAAAAAGAATAAGATAGGAATAAATTTAACAAAAGAAGTGCAGGCTTGTATACTGAAAACTGTAAGTCATTGACAAAGAAATTAAAGAA
Source organism: Budorcas taxicolor (assembly GCF_023091745.1). Classification (NCBI taxonomy): domain Eukaryota; kingdom Metazoa; phylum Chordata; class Mammalia; order Artiodactyla; family Bovidae; genus Budorcas; species Budorcas taxicolor. The sequence continues at coordinate 81,145,604 of NC_068924.1, read as the reverse complement.
CTAATCAACTGAAGAGGTTCATGGATCAAACAACTTTGTATATTAAGGTGTCGATACTGGTCTACAGATTCAATGTAATACCTATAAAAATTCCAATTGGCTTTTCTTTCCCCCAAAATTGACTGGATGAGCCTAAATTCATGTGGAAATGCAGAGGCCCATAGCAGCTAGAACAATTCAGAAAAAGAAAAACAAGCTTGAGAACTTGCAGCTCCCCTTTTCAGAACTTATCACAAAACTGCCATAATCGAGACGCAGTGGTTTTCTGTTGGTGAGAATGTAAATCGTTGCATCCACGACGGAAAACAGTATGAAGGTTCCTTAAGAAACCGAAACCAGAGTTACCATATGATCCCGGGATCCCGGCATATTAACAGACAAAACCGAAGTTCAAAAGACACGCACCCCAGTGTTCACTGCAGCACTGTTGGCAGCAGGCGAGACACGGAAGCAACTCAAATGTCCACGACAGGTGAACGGGTAAAGACGCTTCATATAAACAAGGCCGGGCACGCTCAGCTGTGCCTGACTCTTCGGGATCCCACGGACTGTAACCCTCCAGGCTCCTCTGTTCAGGGACTCTCCAGGCGAGAACGCTGGAGTGGGTTGCCATTTCCTTCCCCAGGGGACCTTCCCGACCCAGGGGGATCCTGCGTCTCTGTGCCTCCTGCGCTGGAGGCGGGTTCTTTACCTCTGAGCCGCCAGGCTCCCCGTAGTGACCACACCAGTCTGCATTCCCAGCAACAGTGCAGGAGTCACCCAGTTTATTTTAACCAAAGGTTCACGTCCTGGTCGGGGTGCAGGGTGGGAGGACACTGTCAGGCGATCGGTATAGAGCCACAGTTTCTCAAGGAGATTTCTTTCTTTCTTCACTCGGTTCAGTAAGTTCTCCCTGCTGTTGTGGGGCAGAGGATTTTGTATGTCTTTTTGCCCTTACCTGAAGAGTACAGTAACCTCTCAAGGACCCAGGTCCTGAATCTCAACGTGGAGATCTTTTCTAAGTCTTCCCACTTGGAGTGGAGTCTTGGCTGTGGCCTCTTTCTCCTGCCCTACGCTTAGGCTGGGGACCGGATGCCAATTAGACGACACTGGAAAAGGCCTCGAGGAGAAGCAGCTGTGTTGGTCTTTGGCATCCGTTGATAGATTTTTAGATTAGGCTTCTGTGTAAAAATTGATCTCGGAGCTCCAGTGACTCTTCAGCTCTTCCGTGCTTTTGAAGTGGTTTTTTTTAATGTAGCATTTTTCTTTGTTTTCAGAGAAGGTTTGATTCAAATAGCTCAATTAACAATTACAAGAAGCAGTCTCTCTATTTTCTTCTCTTTGGCCTTGCTTTCTATAGTCCTTGTACATACAGACACTCAGTGTTTCTTAGAATGTGCCATATGAAATATTTTGCTTTTATTAGGATCTCCCTTTTCCAGCTTTCTCAGCAGTTTTGGCGTCTCACCATTTTTTTCTCCATGTAGATTCGTATTTTTTTCTGTTTCTTCACACTAACTTCAGTGGTATTTTGGAAAGAGCAGAAATAACTGCCTGTTTTCTATCTACCATGTTTTATCAGAAGTCCAGTCTAAGTATTAAAACCAGTTCCATAAAAGTATTCCGTATGTGACTGCGCGCATCTAGGACTGAACTGTCACCTCATCGCTATCTGTACGCTTTTCTTTTAATATGTCACTTTACCTTTTGGGTTTTATTTACTGGTATGCTTGCTTTATCTCCTTATCTGTGAATTCCTAAAAGTGGGGGTTATAATGCGTTCATTTCTCTATTTTACAGTGCCTGACGTAACAGTCTATCAGATACTGTGATTTCGGTAAGATGTTTGAGAATAAAAGACAGTACCCGTGTCTGCAGTGTTTTTTAGGTGATGCTAATAAATGGCAACCCACTCCGGTAGTCTTGCCTGGAAAATCCCATGCACGGAGGAGCCTGGTAGGCAAAGAGTTGGACACGACTGAGCGACTTTGCTTTGCTTTCAATCGGGTGCTAATAAACCTTCCTGAGTAAACCCATTTCTCCTCGCCCTGAAAGAGCAGCCCACTTACAATGAAGAGGGTGGTAACCGCGTAGCACTCACTGACTTCCCCGGCGTAGCCGCACAAGAAGTCTCGGTCTATGAGGAAGCCAATGACGAGGAGGAAGATCCCCGCCGCCGCGGCCAGGGCGCTCAGCGCGCTCATTATCCGGCTCAGCGCCACCTGCAAGAGAGAGACACGGACGCGGTGGCGGCCGAGCGCGCGGACAGAGCCGCGGACGGCGCAGCAGGCTGAGCTGCCCCGGCGCGGCCTGCGACCGCGGGCGCCTGCCCTTGACCTCTGTGGGCCTCAGGTCCTCGTCCACAGAAAGGAGGGGGTCCAGTGAACCGGTCATAACCCTTCCACCCCCGCAAAGCCGTGCCTAAGTTGCCCCCCATTTAATTGCGGGAAGCAGCCCACAGCGGACAAAAGAGGAGTTAACGGTTAGGGGGCAGCCGCGTCACCTTGCCTTCCCATGCTCCACTAAACGTGGCGGCCTGTCGACATTTCCACTTTATGATTGTTTCATGAAACCTTGTATTTCTTTGCAATTTTTGTTTCCTTCTAAAACCACAAGCCCACAGGTGATGTCCTTTGCTGAAAATAATTGATTGGCCTATGAATTAATATCTCATGTCTTTGCTTCTTTGGGAAAAGTAAAAATACTCTGCTTTATAACTTAGTTGTAAATTAAAAGTTGGCCTTCATTAACACTGTATTATTTATTTTGAGATTCTGCTTACAAGGTTGAATTACAGAAAATGGATGAGGAAGTTACCAGAACATTGAAACCTGTCCCCCGCCCCATATGACTGAGTAGCGTGGGCAAGTCATTTATTAAGCCTCAGTGTCTAAGAATTTAACTAGATGCCCTAGAAACGGTACTAGTGTTTTATGATTCTGTGAAAAAAGAAGTAAACATCATTGATCGGTGTCAGTACTTGGCAGTTTGTGGAATTATAGTGGCTTAAGGATTTTCCAAATTCGTTTGCAAGGCTGGAATGATTTAAAGTTAAAATTCTTTAGAAAAGGGGATATATAACTCACCAGAGTTTCTGTGGTTTTTCTTTCCAGGGCAACTAGAAAGGCTCCAGAATTAACAAACTGTTAAAAAGAATACATATCTTAGTGACGGACACATTGAGCTGATTTAAAGAATTCTCGTGGTTAACAGATCGCTTCCCATTTCTTTTGCATCCCTCCTTCCTAGTTCACACAGTCCCCGAGGCAGTGAGAAGAGCTGATGCCTTCCATGATTGTCCTGAATGTATAGTGGGTGAAATCCGGTCCTAACTATTTGAACATGAGAGATTTTTTTAACCTTACGGGCCTTTTTTGTTTTCTCATCTGTCTTCCTTTCACAGCTATTGTGGACTCAGCTCTGATACCACGAGAGACTAGTGTCAAATCAGTTTACAGCCAACAAGATTGGATTCCACCATTCTTCCAAGAAACCTCCTTCATACCCGTTTGCAGTCCAGCGTGTTCTCTTGGATGAGAACATAGATGGAGTTGCAGCTGATACACCGGAAATTCCGGAAAAATCCTGGTAATTTCCATGGAGGTGAGTCACGCTGTGTATTGTTCTTGTCAATCTGATCTCAACATATCTGTTTTAAAATTCTAGTCCCGTGGACTGGAGCGCCTTCAGCTCCGTCCCGCCGCTCTCGCTGTCTGGGCTGGCCTCGGTTCTCCCGTAGCTTAAGCCTCTGCCGGTGGTTCTCCCTTGGTACACAGCAAGGCGGCAGTGCCCCTAATGCCCAAACACCCCCACTCCTTTCCTTCCCACCAGGTTAACCGCTCGTCCTTGAACAGTTAGGCAAGCTGCAGATGTCTCTGGAGAACGTGCCCTCTGTTCTGCAGAGTCAGCTAGTGTGTGGAGAAGGCAATGGCACCCCACTCCAGTACTCTTGCCTGGAAAATCCATGGACAGAGGAGCCTGGTAGGCTGCAGTCCATGGGGTCACACAGAGTCGGACACGATTGAGCGACCTTGCTTTCACTTTTCACTTTCCTGCACTGGAGAAGGAAATGGCACCCCACTCCAGTGTTCTTGCCTGGAGAATCCCAGGGACGGGGGAGCCTGGTGGGCTGCCATCTACGGGGTTGCACAGAGTCGGACATGACTGAAGTGACTTAGCAGCAGCAGCAGCACCTTGTGTGCCCTTTATCATCACCCATCACACCAGATGATAATTGTCTGACACTCTACTCAGCTGCCTGCCAAGGCAGGAGATGCGGGAGACGGAGGAGACCCAGGTTCAATCCCTGGGCAGGGACGATTCCCTGGAGAAGGAAATGGCAGCACTGCTCCAGTGTTCTTGCCTGGAGACTTCCATGGACAGAGGAGCCTGGCAGGCTACAGTCCACGGGGTCGCAAAGAGTGGGACACGACTGAGCGACTGACAGTCTCTACTCAGCTGAGACCTAGAGACCAGGGACTGCCGTTTCTCAGAATCCCCAGACGCTGCCAGTTTTCTGATACTAGAATAAGTGCTAAAATAATGCTTCTTGAATGTGATTAAATGCTGCTGTGCAGCTCAGAGGTACAGCTGAGAAGTCCTAGCTGCTTCTTCACTTCTCTAAAGAGTAACTTGATCTTTCATCTCTGCTTATATAACCACTTTCTATGCCTCTGTGATGTCTATCAACTACTTTGAAATGAGCTGTTTCCGTGTTTTCTTTCTTGCTAGATGTGGGAGCCCTTTGAAGGAAGGGCTCATGCGTTAGTCTTTTTCTTTGCCCCCTCCCCCACCCAGTTTTATTGAGATCTAATTGAATTATAGCACTATATCAGTTTAGGGTATAGAACTTAATGATTTGACTGACATGTATCATGAGAAGATTACCCCAATAAGTTTAGTTACCATCCATTCATAATCTCGTATAAGTATCAAAGAAAGGAACAGAGAAAGCAAAGAAGAAAAAAAGGTTCCTTGTGGTGAGAACTCTTAGGATCCACCCTCTTAAACTTTTTCCCGTGTATCATACGGCAGTGCTAACCGTGGTCCTGATGCTGTGCATCGCGTTTCTGGCACTTTTATATCTCATACTGGAAGTGTGTGCCTTTAGAGCAGATTTGCTCGGCTCCCTGCTCGCCTCTGCCCATCCCCCGACCACTTTCCTGGAGCCCACATATAAGCAAGGACATCTGGCACTTGTCTTTCTCTGTCTGGCATTTCAATTGGCATAATGCCCTCAAAGTTTGTGTGCGTTGTCACAGGTGGCGAGATGTCCTCATTTCCTCACGAACAAGACCGAGTGGTGTTTCTGTGTGTGGCGTAGCACAGCTTCTTTGTTTGTGCACTGATGGACATGTGGGTTGTACCATGACTTGCCTGTTGTAATCATTGCTGCTATGAACATAGACGTGCAGATATGCTTTTGACCAGCTGCTTTTATTTCCTTTGGGTATATTCCTAGAGGTGGGATTTCTGGATCATAAATCTATTTTTCATAATTTTTTGTGAAACCTCTATGCTGTTTTCTATAGTGAAAGTGAAGTTGCTTAGTCGTGTCCAACTTTTTGTGACTCTATGGACTGTGGCCCCCCAGGCTCCTCTGTCCATGGGATTTTCCAGGCAAAAATACTGAAATGGGTTGCCATTTCCTACACCAGGGGTCTTCCATATATGACTTATAATAGTAATTCATTTTGAATGGATGAGTGGATGAATAGTGTCAAGACCCAAGCAAATATTCCCAAAGGAACCTTGAGACCCAATGATGAAATGCAAGTAACTGATGAATTGGGGAAATCATTTCAACAGAGTTGGATTTTATTTTAATTTTTCAAACCATATCATACAACTCAGCATAGCTCATTTCATTACTAAGAACTCCTTAATATCCCTGTTGGCATGACTTCAAATTGAATTTGACTGACTTATACTCACCAAAACAGAGCTCCAGAATGGATATCCTGAAATAAATATAAAGGGAAACCTTGGGTATGGATCTTCCAAGGTGAAAAGGAGAACAATTCCAAAAGAAAAGTTCATCACTCCACACAGGATCTGGACAGCCTGCAAACAGAGGAGAACGGCCTGGTGAAAAGGGATCAGCGTGGTGGGCTTCCTGTGTGAGAACTCAGGAGATCTCCTTCTGCTTAAAAGGAAAGTGCCCCTGTTTATAAATCAGGGAAGTATAGTAGGCACTTCTTTATGAGGACAGTAGAAGCTTCTACAGATATTTTCTTGACCCCTCTGTCCAGTGATTGATGAGAGTAAAACGGTCTAATTCCCTGCTCCTGAAAAGGTAGTCCATGGATTGGGAACATTAGGATCACCTGGGAATTAGAAGTGCAGACTCTCAGGTCATGTCCTGTACTTACTAAATAGACTGTCCAGGTGAGACTGAGAAGTCTGTGTCTTAAGCTCTCCAAGCATCAGGGAAATGCAAATAGAGAGCAAATAGGCATCCCTTCACGCCTGTCAGGACGGTGGTCACAAGAAACAAGGGAACAGTCGCTAGAGCGCACGCTGAGAAGGGGGAGGCCTCGTGCACTGCTGGTGGGGATGTACCACTGCGGCAGACAGGATGGGGAGTCCTCAGAAAGTGAAAGATCGTCCTGCTATGTGGCCCGGCAATTCCACCCCTGGGTACATGCACAGAGGAAGTGCAGCCGCTATCTCGAAGAGTTATCTATACCCTCCAGTTAACTGCAGCATTATTCACAATAGGCAGGACAGAGGACAGCCTAAAGGCTCATTGGCAGATGCGTGGATAAAGACACACACACATGCACACACAGGAATATCATTCAATCACAAAAAGAAATCCTGCTTTTACAACAACGTGGATGGATCTTGTGGGCATTATGCTAAGTGAAGTAAGTCAAAAGAAAAGGCAGATACCACATTATGTCCTCTATATGCTGAATCTAACAACTTCAAACTTGGGGTTTCCCTGGTTGCTCAGTGGTAAAGAATTCGCCTGCCAACGAAGGAGACGCAGGTCTGATCCCAGGTCCAGGAAGATCCCACATGCCGAGGACGGTCTGAGCCCGCGCCACAACTACTGATCCTGTCCTCTAGAGCCGGGAAACCACAGCTACCGAGCTGCAGTTGCTGAACCCTGCTCGCCGCGACTACAGAGCAGCCCCTGCTCGCCGCAGCTGGAGGAAAGCCCGCCCAGCAATGAGGACCCAGCACAGCCAAAGATAAATGAAATTATTTTTTAAAAACATCAGACTCACAGGAATGGAGAGTAGGATGGTGATCGCTAGGGACTGGGGGGCAGGGGAAATGGGAGATGTTTGTCAAAGGGAGCAGATGTTTGGTTTTAAGTTCTGGGGATCGAGGGTCCAGAACAGTGACCGTAGGTAGCAGGACAGCATTGTGGGCTTAAAAGTTGCTATGAGAGCCAAGCTTTAACGTTCTCGCCACCATCCCCACAAACTGTATGAGGCGAAGGAATGATAACTAACCTTACTGTGTGAACATTTTGCAATACGTATGTGTATCAAATCATCACATTGTACACCTTAAATTTACACAATGTTATATGTCAACTATGTCTCAGTAAAGCTGGGGGAGAGACCTCAAAGGCTTTGTCATGTAAGTGACAGAGTCTGAAAAGCACCTGATTCTAAATCACCATAGCGCAGCGAGCTTAGCTGCTCAGTCATGACCTAGGTGAGTGGAAAAGGAGGAAGACTCAGGAGGGAGGGGATACACGTATGCGTATGGCTGATTCACGACGTTATGTTGCACAGCAGAAATTAACACATCCCTGTAAAACAGTTATGCGTGGGTGCTTACTCGACGAGCTGCGTCCCACTATTTGTGAGCCCATGGACTGTAGCCTGCCAGGTTCCTCTGTCCATGGGATTTTCCAGGCAAGAACACTGGAGTAAAATGCCGTTTCCTGATCCAGGAGATCAGCCCCGCCCCCCATGTCTCCTGCATCGGCAGGCAGATTCTTTACCACTGAGTCACCTGGGAAGCTAATTACACTCCAATAAAACACTAATCAGTCACCGCACCAGTCTGGCCTCAAGTAGTGGACAGTCAGAAAACCCTTCTGCTGATGACCAGTCCTCTGAGCCTGTGGAGGTACCATCATCTCCCGGGGCCCAGAGCACCCCCATCTTTTCTACATTTTTCTATTTTTTTTCTCTCTGCCCCACATTTGTGATGCTCTACAACAGAGACATTACTTTGCCAACAAAGGTCCATCTAGTCAAGGCTATCGTTTTTCCAGTGGTCATGTATGGATGTGAGAATTGGACTGTGAAGAAAGCTGAACGCCAAAGAATTGATGCTTTTGAACTGAGGTGTTGGAGAAGACTCTTGAGAGTCCCTTGGACTGCAAGGAGATCCAACCAGTCCATTCTAAAGGAGATCAGCCCTGGGTGTTCTTTGGAAGGAATGATGCTAAAGCTGAAACTCCAGTCCTTTGGCCACCTCATGCGAAGAGCTGACTCACTGGAAAAGACTCTGATGCTGGGAGGGATTGGGGGCAGGAAGAGAAGGGGACGACCAAGGATGAGATGGCTGGATGGCGTCACCGACTCGATGGACGTGAGTCTGAGTGAACTCCGGGAGTTGGTGATGGACAGGGAGGCCTGGAGTGCTGCGATTCATGGGGTCGCAAAGAGTCGGACACAACTGAGCAACTGAACTGAACCAAACTTACCGACAACACCAAGTAGTGTTTTGGTTGGTGAGAATGCTGATTAGAAGGTATACAATATGTGAGTCTGCGTCTTCGGTCTTCATTTATGCCCAGTCCACCTTCTCAGACACTGAGCTCCCCTACTTCCATAGCAAGCACTGTTTGAAAAGGTGCATTGTAAATGGTGCCATCTTCCTCGCCTCCAGACTCATGCTCAGCTCTCGTCGAGCACTGCCGCTTGCGTCTCCCGCTACCACCTTGCGTTCCATATGCCAGAACCAAGTTCTCTTTTCTCCCTTTGAACCTTTTCTTCTTTCTGCCCTCTCTTTGTTTCTAGTGTCATCTTTTTCTGAAGGTCATCTTAAAGTCATCTTCAGCTCTTCGAATGTCCCTTGACCTCCTGCAATCAGAAAGTAACCAAGCTTTGCTCTTCCTTCTGTTTTCAAAGTCATAAATATTTGGCTTTTGCTCTTCCCTTTTTTCCGTCGTCAGCAATGTTGGGGCACCTGTTTCACGCACCCCAAGTCCCTCCCATGTGTCAGTGAGTATGTGCGAATATTCTCAGCTTGTCTCCATCTGTGGTTGGGAAGTTGATCCCTTCTCTCTTCCTTCCTTGTCGTGAGGTCTTCCAGCAGGCACACGTCGCCTTCTGCTTCTCAGGGCCTAAATGTTCTTGGGCAGTTACTGCCCCTACAGTGGGAAAGCTTGATATTTGGGGAGTAAGTTCAGCTCAGTGGCTGCTGCCATTCATCTAGACTATTAATATTGTCCTATCACTGGCCTTTCTGCACCAGCATCCATTTTCCCTGTCTGACAGTGTCAAAGAGAAGCCCGATCCCATTACTTTCCTCAGTATTGTTTGAAACACAGCAGTCGTCAGATCCATTCAGAGGAGTGCTGAAAATGGTCTCCTGCCCCCGCCCCCTCAAAACTGTAATCAGGTACTTCCAGAACAAGGTATGTATTTTATAAAGCTCCTTAGGTTATTTTATTGATTTTACAGACTGGAAAATATTAATCCTTATCTATGCTATAAAATCTGAGTAAGGATGGTTTATAGGGTTCCTGGAAATTAGGTCTCCAAATTGCTTTCCTGGTTACTTCTCCTCACCACTTAGTATTTATTTTTTTGTACTTTTTTAACACCATGGTAAAAGGTACATATAAAATTTACCATATTTACCATTTAATTTAAAAGAGTAAGCTTTATTTTTAAAAGTAGTTTTAGAATTACAGAAAAATTGAGTGGGAAATGCAGAGAGTTTCCGTATATCGCCCTGTCCCCTTCCTTCACCTCCTACCCAAATATCGACGTCTCCCACCGGATGGTGGTTTTGTTAAAACTGATGAACCAACATCGACAAGTGACTGTCAACCAGAGATCAAACTTTACACTGGGCTTCAGGATCTGTGTTGTGCTCCAGGGCTTTTGGGAAATGTATCATGTCATGTGTCCACCCTTGTGTTATTGTACACAGTGGTTTTTCCTGCCCTGAAAATCCCCCATTCTCCACCTCTTCATCCTGCCCTGCTCTCCTTGTTTCCTGGCAGCCACTGATGGTTTCATCTGTGTAGTTCTGCTTTTCCAGGATGGCGTATAGTTGGCATCACGTGATAGCTGGTGGCCTCGGCAAGCCGGCTTCCTTCGCTCAACAGTGTGTGCTTTAGGGCCTCCTCATCCCTTTGTGGCTTGATGGCTCGTTGCCTTTTCTGCTGAGTAATATTCCACTGTGTGGATGTACCACACTTGACTTATCCATCCTGGTTGTTTCTTATTTTGTCCTTTTTCAATCCTCTCACATCTTTTAAGCCTAGCTTTTTTTCTTCCAGCTCTCCTTTGCCATCCATGAAAGCTGTGCCACCATGAATTTCTGCCCATTATGCTTTCTTCATCTAGAATATTCCACCTCCCTCCTCTCTGCTTTCTAAAATTGCATCACTTCTTCTGTGTTCAGATTTGCCATGATGCTGTCTCATCCTCTTAGCTGGAAGTAACTGTTTCCCTTCTGGGTTCTCCTGCCCCACCACCAACACCATTTATCACTTTCAGTAAATGCGGCGTTGAAATGCAGTTATTAGCATTTTCATTCTCTTCGTTTTAAATTATTCATTTTCTCTCCTCAGTGAGAGAAACTAGACTGTGTGTGTCTTTATAGGCCCTATAATGTTAAACAGAGTTTACTGCATGTAGTTTAAGAACGTGTATTTCAGAAATAATTTTCACTCTTCAGCAGAAGTTTGGAAGTCATTATATTTGAATAGGTGCTAATGCAGTTTAGACTGATGGCCCCATTCCTCATGTCAGTGGACCATATTTATGTACTAATCTCTTTATTTTTCCTAAAAAAATATTGATGTATGTCTATTTTCTATTCTATTTTCTAAGGATATTGAAAGGATATTTTCTAAGATTTGGGCAATATTATAGCCTCAAACGGCTTTCCTAGTGGTTCAGATGGTAAAGAACCTGCCTGCAGTGCAGGAGACCTGGGTTAAATTCTTAGATAGGGAAGATCTCCTGAAGAAGGAAATGGCCACTCCAGTATTCTTTCCCAGAGAATTGCATGGACAGAGGAGCCTGGTGGGCTAGAGTCTATGGAGTCGCAAAGAGTCAGACACAGCCGAGCTACTAACGCTTGCACTTTCATAGCCTCAAATATACCTGAATCCCCACATTGTCTGAAGAGAAGATTGCTAAATAATTGATAATTAATGTTGATGAAGTGGACAGATGGATGGATAGATGAAGACTTACAGTATTAAGGAGATTTTCTGCAAAAAATTTCCACATACACAAATACCATATCATTGTTTTCAGACTGAATTTTGATTTTTCATTGGGAAAATATGAAACTGTAGAACTGAACCACCTGAGATATAGAATTTAGTGTGTTGACTTCTATTCAATTTTCTCCTTCCTTTTTTTCTGAACTTGACTGGAAAAAAATCATACAGGTAGTCAGTTTGGGGATTTTTACTATGTGACTTTTAAGAGTCCAGGGATCTTGGCTTATTCATTTAATGTTTTCCTTTCCATAGAATCTTACACAGGATTGATGTAGAAGTGATACACATCTCCTGAACTGAACGAACATGAACTTTGGAACTGGCTCCTACCTTGAAACATGGTGTCACCAACCATAAAGCAAACAAAAGGACAACCTAAAGAATGGGCGGAATATTTGCAAACGATGCAGCTAACAAAGGCTTAATTTTCAAAACATACAAATAGCTCATACAATGCAACAACAACAAAAAAAACCAGCCCAATCAAAAAATGTACAGAATATAGATAGATATTTCTTCAAAAAAGACATACAGATGGTCAACAGGCACGTGGAAAGATGCTCAGCATTACTCATTACTAAGAAATGAAAAGCTACAAGGAGGTACCACCTCACACTGGTCACAATGACCATCATTAAAAATATTTAGAAAAATACATGCTGGAGAGGCTGTGGATACAAGGAAACCTTCCTACACTGTTGATGGGAGTGGAAAACTGGAGGTTCATTAAAAAGCTAAATGGTATTGTCATATGATCCAGAAATGCAATTCGTGAGCATATATCCACACAAAACTGTAATTCAAAACGATACATGTGCTGCAATGTTCTTGAAAAGTGAAAATTGCTCAGTCGTGTCTGACTCTTTTTGACCCCATGGACTATACACTCCATGGGATTCTCCAGGCCAGAAGACTGGAGTGGGTAGCCGTTCCCTTCTCCAGGGGATCTTCCCAACCCAGGGATTGAACCCAGGTCTCCCACATGCAGGCGGACTCTTTACCAGCTGAGCCACAGGGAAGCCCAGGAATCCTGGAATGAGTAGCCTATCCCTTTCCTAGTGGAGCTTCCCAACTCAGGAATCAAACCGGGATCTCCTGCATTGCGGGCAGATTCTTTACCAGCTGAGATGTGAGGAAAGCCTTTGCAATGTTCATAGCGGCACTGCTTTCAGTAGGCAAGACATAGAAGCAACCTAAATGTTTTATCAACAGATAAATAGAGAAGATATAGGTCTTCCCTTGTAGCTCAGTTGGTAAAGAATTTGCCTGCAATGCAGGAGACCTGGGTTCGACCCCTGGGTCAGGAAGATCCCCTGGAGAAGGAAATGGCAACCCACTCCAGTGTTCTTGCCTGAAGAATCCCATGGACAGAGAGCCTGGCGGGCTGCAGTCCTTGGGGTCTCAAGAGTCGAACACAACTGAGCGACTAAACCACCACCACCGTGGTTTCTATGCACAGTGGAATGTCCTTTAGCTATAAATGGAATGAAACAGTCTCATTTGCAGCAACACTGATGGGCCTAGAGATTATCACTGAGAGAAGTAAGTCAGAAAGAGAAAGACAAATACCATATGATATCATTTAGACGTGGAATCTACAGTATGACTTACATGAACTTATCAATGAAACAGAAACACTCAGAGACCTAGGGAACAGACCTGTGGTTTCCAGAGGGGAGGGGAGGCGAGGGCAGGGTTGGACTGGGAGTTTAGGGTCGCAGGTGAAAACTATTATGAATAGACAAGAAGGTCCTACTCTGTAGCATAGGAAACTATATTCAGTACCCTGTGATAAATCATAATAGAAAAGAATACAGAAAAGAATGTATATATGACTGAATCACTTGGCTGCACAGCAGAAATTAGCACAACTTTGTAAATAAACTACACTTCAATAGAACAGATTTAATAAACATCATTCTACTGTATATATATAAATATATTTCCCCCTTCTCTTCTTACCCACTGTCTTAGTTCAGGCTTCTTTACCACAGTACCATAGACTGAGTGGCTTACAAACAGCAGAAATTTATTCCTCATAGTTCTGAAGACCCAAAGTCTGAGCTCAGATTCCCGGCCTGGTTGGGTTCTGAAGGAGGTCCTCTGCCAGGTCGCAGAGTGCTGCTGTTGAAAGAAAGCTAGCTGGCTTTCTGGCCTCCCCTTCCAAGGGCTCTAATCCCCCATTCATGCAGGCTCCACCAGTGGAAACTAATGACCTCCCGAAAATCCCATCTCCAAATACCATCACATTAAGATCAGGATTTCAAACATAAATGTGGGGGCTAACAAACATTAAGCCTCTAACATACCCTGTGTGGAATTTACATGGGGGAAATCTTACTCACCCCTAAGACTTTCATTCTTGTAGCAAGCAATTTTGGAAAGGGCATGCTCGAGTCGTAGGTTGAGCCTGTGGCATCCCCTGACTGAAATTCAGGTATAGTGATGTCTGGAGGAAAGACTAGGAACACAGGACTGTGTGCAGCTCTTGAGCTCATGATGGCGTAGCTGAGATTCTGAAGTGAAACCTAAAGATGGTTTAGCTGATGCTTCAGCCTAGGTCATGCTCTTCTGTACAAGGCCGTCGGAAGCACCGCCATTGTTGTGCTTTGCCTTGGAATTACAGAACCGCTGAGTCATAGTCATGGAATCTCAGGACTGGTCAAGATCTCCAGAAGGTTAGTGAGTAAAAGGCCCAGGTCTTGGGGTTCAGAGATCTGCCCAGTAGACCTGATTCAGTCAGGAACTCACTGTGATCTTGGGCAAGTCATAGCCCCCTCTTGGTTTCAGCCTCCTTATCTGTGCACCTATTAGGTTGGACTAAATGGTCTATAAAGACATTTCAATTCTCAAATAAATGAGTTTTATGGACATGTATTCTAGTTCTCTGTCTTCAAACAGGTAGAAAACAAAACCCAGGCCACAGAATTAATTAGCTACGTCTTGAAGCAGACGTGTCTATTTAGCCTGTCACTTTTGTTTTTTGCCAGCTGAGTTTATTAGCTTCAGCTCAGTTCAGTTCAGTTGCTCAGTTGTGTCTGACTCTTTGGGACCCCATAGACTGCAACACACCAGGCTTCCTTGTCCATCACCAACTCCCAGAGCCTGCTCAAACTCATGTCCATCAAGTTGGTGATGCCATCCAACCATCTCATCCTCTGTCATCCCCTTCTCCTCCTGCCTTCAATCTTTCCCAGCATCAGGGTCTTTTCCAATGAGTCAGCTCTTCCCATCAGGTGGCCAAAGTATTGGAGTTTCAGCTTCAACATCAGTCCTTCCAATGAATAGTCAGGGTTGATTTCCTTTAGGATTGACTGCTTTGATTTCTTTGCCGTCCAAAGGACTCTCAAGAGTCTTCTCCAACACCACAGTTCAAAAGCATCAGTTCTTCCGCACTCAGCTCTCTTTATGGTCCAACTCTTGCATCTGTAATGACTACTGGAAAAACCATAGCCTTGACTAGACGGACCTTTATTAGCTTAGCTGTGAACAAACCACTTTAAGACTCAGTGGCTTCAAACAGCCACCATTCGCTATAGCTCACAGTGCTTTGGGTTCTGTTGGGTGAGTCTACTGGCTGGTCCAGCTCAGCTCTCCTCTGTCCGGCTTTCTCATGCATCTGTGGTTAGCTGGTGGAGGGACCATAGCTAGGTGATTTAGTGCGACTTCTGGCACATATCTGGGCTTCCCAGGTGGCTCTTGTGGTAAGGAACCCGCCTGCCAATTCAGGAAACAAAAGAGACACTGGTTCAGTTCCCGGGTTGGCAAGGTCCCCTGGAGGAGGGCATGACAATCCACTCCAGTACTCTTGCCTGGAGAACCCTCTGGACAGAGAAGCCTGGCGGACTACAGTCCATGGGGTCACGAAGAGTCGGACACAACTGAAGCGACTCAGCACACAGGCCCGCGGTCACATATCTGGCAGTTGGTGGACTCTCGCATCTCAGATGCTTTTCAAAAGTCTCCTGAATCATGTGTGCTGATGTCCTGTTGACCACTGGCATGGAAAACCCAGATGCAAGGGGTAGAAAAGTGCACTCCAGTGTCTGCAGAGGAGGAGCTGCTCTCTCAGTGCATGGATGAAGGGGAGGGAAGAACTGTGTTTTATCCATTCTGTGTCAGCATCCTCTGTTTAAATCAGGCCTGCCTACTTTGAAAATGCTGCTATGGCAGTATCTAGCCATTTGCCAGTTAGAACACCTTAAAATTCCTTTCTCTGAATTTACCTTCTTTCCTTCAATTTTCCATGGACATAGAATCCTAATGGAGACCATCCTCTATGAAAATCCTTTGATGCTGAGTTATTGTTCTCAAAAGAAAGCAAACTTATTCCAGATACTTTATGATGTACCATCTCATCCTCATCACTCAAGTTTTAGCTTTCCTCTGGACCTTTTCTAGTTTCTCTTTCTCCCCCGCCTGCTTCTCTAAGCATCATGATTGGAACATAATAGTACTAGCTATCTGACAGACGTGGAAGTTGAGTTTTATTATACTTTAATTCATGCAAGTTAATTCTGGAGATATATTGAGTGGAAAACTCAATCCTTAGAGCATAGAAATTTAGAATTAATTCCCAGTCCTTTTATTTACTAGTTATGGAGTCTTGGCCAAGTGATATATTAACTTACATATTCATATTAACTCACATGTTCATTAAAATATTTCATTCCTTGTTAAAAATGGAAATACTAATTGTTGCCTTGATAGCTCAGTTGGTAAAGAATCTGCCTGCAATGCAGAAGACCCTGATTCAATACTATGTCTAAGAATACTCCAGTATTCTTAGACTTCCCTGGTGGCTCAGACAGTAAAGAATCCACCTGCAATGTGGGAGACCTGGGTTCGATCCCTGGGTTGGGAAGGTCCCCTGGAGAAGGGAAAGGCTCCCCACTCCAGTATTCTGGCCTGGAGAATTCCATCGACTGTGTATAGACCATGGGGTTGCAAAAAGTCAGACACAACTGAGTGACTTTCACTTTCAGGATAATTGAGAATGAACTATAAAGTACCTGGCATGTAGCGGGTGTTATATAAATTGTAATAAAACAATAGCAGTAAATGTTGCTTCTGTTATTATTACCACTTTAATCTTGGTGGCCAGATGCTTGGTTTTGCATTACGTTTGCTTTATTTCAGGGCGGGGGAGCCTGGTGGGCTGCCGTCTATGGGGTCACACAGAGTCAGACATGACTGAAGTGACTTAGCAGCAGCAGCAGCTTTATTTCCAAAGTTATGTTTGGTTTATTCATAAACTAAATGTCCTATGTGTTTTTATAAGAACATTGGAAATGTCACACGGAATTAGTCCAGAAGTGGCTTTTCTTTTTTTTCCATTTCTAGTGTAGAAGTGACTTTTCTGAATGTTTAAAGCTTGATTATCTCCTCACTCCCAGCGTTGCTCCTGTAAAGTGCTCTAAAATAGCTCTTCTGAAACTAAAATAAAATAAAATAAAATAGCTCTTCTGTTGGTTTCAGTATCTGGGTTGTCTGCAGACTGGCTTGTAGATTGGCGTCTGTGAGGCAGGGCCAGGTTGGGCAGAGGCTGGACAGAGAGCACGACAGCAGCCGTCTTACGAGACCTGGCCATCCAGGAGCTAACACAGACAGAAATGATTGACGAGTTTGCAGAGAGTTCCGACTCTAATCCATCCTACTTGATAATAGCTTGGATAGACTCTTCTTGACCAGGTAATTTCTTTCCCTTGAGCCGGCCTGTTGTTTTCGCCCCTGCATCTAGTCTTAGCATTTGCCTCCAAGAATTGCTGTTACTGGCTGTTCAAAAGGGAAGCAGAGAAAAAAATATTGATAGATCTCTTGAAAATAGAAATGAAAGTCAGAAAGAAAACCTCAGTAGACAGTTTTGATAAGAAGTAGAGAAAATTAACCAGAATGCAGAAAAGAAGAGCAATAAACAGAAAATAGAAGAAAGAATATAATTATAAGTCTAATTCAGGAGTTTCAATAGCAGTTACAGAAAGAGAAAAAGAGAAAAACCAGGGGTATAAAATAATTTAAAAATTCACATTTGACTACCCAGAAAAATTAATGAAAATAGACCCACATGACTAAATTTCAGAACAGTGGCTACAAATGAAACACCCTTGAAGATTCCAAGAGGAAAGAAAAGTCAAATCACATGTGAAAGACTAGGAATATTAGTATTTGGGTTTTTCAGTAGCAATACTGGAAATGAGAAGACAACCAGCCTTTAACCATTCAGAAGAGTAATTGTTCTAAACTAGAATTTTACACACCAACCAAACCATCCAACTATTGAGAGGATATAAATTACAACATTTTCAGACAGGCACAGTCTCCAAACTTTATCACCAGGTGCTGTTTCTGAAAAGGCAGCGGGCAACATGAAAGCAAGCTCATTAGTTATTAGTTATTAAGGAAAATGTAAATTAAACCTACAATGAGCTATAACTGCAAATTTAGCAGGATGGTTAAAATAGAAAAGTGACAATACCAAATGCTTGTGACGATGCAGAGAAATAGGATCTCTCATACACAAATGCTGGTGGGAATGTGGAAATGCTGGTGGGAATGTGGAAATGCTGGTGGGAATGTGGAAATGTAAAGCCACTCTGGAAGAGAGTTTGGAAGGGTCTTACATGTACTTACCATGCAACCCAGAAATTGTACTCCTGTACATTTACCCCAGAGAAATGAAACTGTTTTCACTCAGAAATCGGCACCTGAATGTTTCTCACAGCTTTATGCATAAGAGAAAACTAGATTAAACAACCCAAATGTCCTTCAGTAGATGAATGGGTAAACAAAATCTGGTACAACCATACAACCACGCATAGAATGCTACTCAGCAATTAAAGAGAATGAACTATGAACAAAGCTAGAGGAGGTGAAGAAATTCAAGCTGAGCTATTTCAAATCCTGAAAGATGATGCTGTGAAAGTGCTGCACTCAATATGCCAGCAAATTTGGAAAACTCAGCAGTGGCCACAGGACTGGAAAAGGCCACTTTTCATTCCAATCCCAAGGAAGGACAATGCCAAAGAATGCTCAAACTCCCACACAGTTGTGCTCATTTCACACACTAGCAAGGTAATGCTCAAAATCCTGCAAGCAAGTCTTCAACAGTACATGAATCGAAAATTTCCAGATGCACAAGCTGGATTTAGAAGGGGCAAAGGAACCAGAGATCAAATTGCCAAGAAATGTTGGATCATAGAAAAGTCAAGAGAATTCCAGGAAAGCATCTACCTCGTCTTCATTGCCTATGCTATAAAGACTTTGACTGTGGATCGCAACAAACTGTGGAAAATTCTTCAAGAGATGGGAATACCAGACCACCTGACCTGCCTCCTGAGAACACTGTATCCAGGTTAAGAAGCAACAGTTAGAACCAGACATGTAACAACAGACTGGCTGAAAATTGGGAAAGGAGTACTTCAAGGCTGTGTATTGTCCCCCTGCTGATTTAACCTATATGCAGAGTACATCAGGGGAAATGCCAGGCTGGATGAAGCACAAGCTGGAATCAAGATTGCTGGTAGAAATACAATAACCTCAGATATGCAGATGACACCATCCTAATGGCAGAAAGCGAAGAGAAACTAGAGAGCCTCTTGGTGAAGATGAAAGAAAATAAATGGCTTAAAATTCAGCATTCAAAACTAAGGTCATGGCATCCAGTCCCATCACTTCATGGCAAATAAATGAGAAATAATGGAAACAGTGAGAGACTTTATTTTCTTGGGCTCCAAAATTACTGCAGATGGTGACTGCAGCCATGAAATTAAAAGACACTTGCTCCTTGGAAGAAAAGCTATGACCGACCTAGATAGCATATTCAAAAGCAGAGACATTACTTTGCCAACAAAGGTCCATATAGTGAAAGCTATGGTTTTTCCAGTGGTCATGTATGGATGTGAGGGTTGGACCATAAAGAAAGCTGAGCACTGAAGAATTGATGCTTTTGAACTGTGGTGTTGGAGAAGACTCTTGGGAGTCCCTTGGACTGCAAGGAGATCCAACCAGTCCATTCTGAAGATCAGCCCTGGGTGTTCATTGGACGGAATGATGCTGAAGCTGAAACTCCAGTACTTTGGCCACCTGATGTGAAGAACTGACTCATTGGAAAAGCCCGTGATGCTGGGAAAGATTGAAGGTGGGAGGAGAGGGGACGACAGAGGATGAGATGGCTGGATGGCATCACCTACATGACGGACATGAGTCTGAGCAAGCTCTGGGAGTTGGTGATGGACAGGGAGGCCTGGCGTGCTGTGGTCCATGGGGTTGCAAAGAGTCAGACACGACTGAGTGACTGAACTGAACTGAAATACAACTCAGCACTCTCACACACACGAATGAATGCAGGGTAAAAGATGACAGAAACTGAATCGTTCGAGTAACTGCAGGGTACCAGCATCAACTTCCTGGGTTTGATCTTGCGTCTCATCCACCTAAGATGCAACCAGTTGAATGATACACGTGAAGGGCATGTCACACTCTTATCTTTGCAGCTTCAAAGAATTTTGAATGAGTCTATAATTACTTCTCTTTCACTTTTCACTTTCATGCGTTGGAGAAGGAAATGGCAACCCACTCCAATGGTCTTGCCTGGAGAATCCCAGGGATGGGGGAGCCGGGTGGGCTGCCGTCTATGGGGTCGCACGGAGTCGGACACGACTGAAGCGACTTAGCAGCAGCAGCAGCACAATTACTTTAAAATGTAAAAAAAAGAAAAACTTTAAAGAGCTTGAATGGTAAAAAAAATGCGTACTGAAATACGAAATGTAGTAAAGTATGTGTGTTTACTCATTTTTGTTTCTGTGGTACAAAGTCATCCAGAAAAAAATTTTGTCATAACAGGACAGTCAATAAATATGTTATATATGGAGAAAGGGGGGAAAAGTTACTGGAATATATGATTTTGTTTCTTGTTTTTGCTTCCTTAACAAAGGAGGACAGCAAGAGAGAGAAATAAATGAGATACAAAGTGAAAGAGGGTCATGGAAAAA
Source organism: Budorcas taxicolor (assembly GCF_023091745.1). Classification (NCBI taxonomy): domain Eukaryota; kingdom Metazoa; phylum Chordata; class Mammalia; order Artiodactyla; family Bovidae; genus Budorcas; species Budorcas taxicolor. The sequence goes on along the minus strand of NC_068924.1, from coordinate 81,125,192 downwards.
ATCCCAAGATGATGACAAAGCAATCTTGAGATGACAGCCGGGTACCAGTGATGGAGCGTGAGCAGCCCGAACATCTCCAGTAGAAATTCCTTCAAAATGACGAAACTGGTACAATTCGTAATATGAGTCGTTGTGTGAAGAGGGCTTAGAAAAACTAGGGGAGAGTTTTGGGTTGAAAAGCAAGAAGAAAAAGAAGAACCATAATTCTAGGGGGAGAAAAATCACTGTTCAAATTAAAAGACTAGTAAATAGTTCAGCTCTGATGGTATATATTGTCATAAAGATGTAACCAGCATGTCTCTCTGACCAAAACGGCGAGCTTTTTAGAGAGCCCGGGTGATGGAGATGTTTGTGTACGTGTTGGTTGGGATTTGGAAAAAAGTTAAATCTTGATCTTCCATTGTGAGAAGACCAGTGTTTTTCCACTTTTTTACATCAAGGTATTCATAGAACATGATATTTTTCTGGTTCAGGCTGAATTCGAAGTATTTTGAGTTACAAATGGGCCTATTTGTGACTCAAGATAATTTTGTGTGGCTAGCTGGTTTTTTAAACCATGTAAAGAAATAATTGTGATTATTGAAACCATAAAGAAAAAAGGGTACTTCTAGTGTGACAAGGCAAGTTAATGTATTAGAGGAGGAAATCTTACATCAAAATAGAGTGAATCGTTTTCCTTCTCCACTTATCACCCATCAAGGGTGTGATAAAATTATGGCCCCCAAGAAAGTCCCACGGCCTAATTTCCAGGACTATGAATACAATAAGATATCCCACCCATGAATGTGTTACCCTAAGTGACAGAAGGAGCTTCACAGACAGTTACTGAGCTTACTTCACAACAGGGAGATTGTCCTGGATTATGGGCTCAGTGTGATCACAGGACATCTTAAAAGCAGAAGTAGAAATCTGAGAAGGACTTGACAAACCGCTGCTGGCTTGAAGGCGGAAGGGACCACATGGGAAGAAACGCAAGTGGCTTTTAGGAGCAGAGAGTGGCCCCTGGCGGACAGACAGCAAGGACGCAGGGACTCATGCCCACAGCTGTCACTGGTTTCCTCCAGCGATAAATGAGCTTGGAAGAAAATCCCAAGCCTCAGAACCACAGACCTGGCCAGAGCTCTGAGTTTAGCTGCCGGAGACCCTGAGCAGCTGCTGCCCTTCTTCAGTCGCTAGGTCGCGTCCGGCTCTGCCACGCCGTGGACAGCAGCACGCAGGCTCCTCTGTCCTCTATCTCCCAGAATTTGCTCAGATTCATATTGATGGAGTCGATGATGCTATCTAATCTGGTCCTCTGCTGCCGCCTTCTCCTCCCGCCTTCAATCTTTCCCATTATCAGAGTCTTCTCTAATGAATCGGGCTCTGTGCACCAGGTGGCCCAAGTACTGAAGTAAGTAACATAACCTGACCTCTGACCAATGGGACTCGGAGAGAATGACTTTGTATTGTTTCAGACAGCTGTGTTTGTGGAAACTTGTTACATGTGCTGTGCTTTGCTTAGTCCCTCTGTCGTGTCCGACTCTTTGTGACCCCATGGACCGTAGCCTGCCAAGCATCTCTGTCCTTGGGGATTCTCCAGGTAGGAATACTGGAGTGGGTTGCCATGCCCTCCTCCAGGGAGTCTTCCCAACCCAGGGATGGAACCCAGGTCTCCTGCATTGCGGGCAGATTCTTTACCATCTGAGCCACCAGGGAAGCGCAAGGATCCTGGACTGGGTGTCCTCTCCCTTCCCCAGGGGATGGTGACACAAGGGCGTAGCAGTTAGAGTTTTTCCCATTTTGAGCAAGATTTGAAGTATGTTGGTTTCTGTCGTTGCTGTTGCCTTAGCAACTCTTATTCAGAATAACTTCTGTGACGAATAATTCCGTCCTTCCTCAGCCTAGAACCATAAACGGTTTCCCTCTGAGGCCACAGTCCAGCTGAATGTTTAGCAATGGGCTTAATGTGTGCAGCTATTCACGGACAATGCTCAGTCCTCTACAGAGCCCAGCCTCTTCTGGGCCCTGGGTTCTCTCCATCTGCCCAGGACAAGAGAGAAAGAAGAGATTGTGAGAATAATGCGGGCCTTTGGGGGTCAAGCCTGGCAGTGGGAGCATCACCTCGTCAGCACTCCACCGGTGATGGCTGCCTTCCCACCTCCTAGCTCTGGGGTGTTCAGTCTAGCAAATTAGAGTGCACTTCGAACAACCAGCTCGTTTCTCCCGAGATTTCTTGGCAACTGTGGGTATACAGTAGTAGCATCAGAAAATCAGGTCTTCCCAGTATTACCGCCCCTCCCCCTCAAAAAAAACCCAACATGTTTAAAATCAGGTGGTAAGAAAACCCTTGGATGCCTCTAAGTGAATCGTAAACGCTCTGTTCCCATCCTCCTTGGGCACCTTGTCTTTATAAACAGCCGCTTCGCACACTGACACTCCTTTATTGCCTGCTACACACATCGGTTCTGTCAACTCTACACCCAGATTCACCGATGGGCTGGTGTCAGGATCTCAGAAAGGGGAAGCAAGGGGGGCGCTTGACCACTCCAGCAGCTGGCAGAGGGGGAAGCACGCCTTTTCCTGAGTGGTTTTTTTCATCTTGTTTTTACCCTAAGATTCTTCAGCAGCAGTCCAGCCTGCCCAGGCCCCGGTGGGTCGGTGGGGAGAGAAAGAGCTGGCATTTCTCTGGGTGGCCAGTGGCAACTCTCCACCCTCCACCTACCCAAGGACTAGGTTGAATTAGAAAAATGTCAGGTTTTTTTTTTTTTAATCGATGTAGAAACTGTTTTCTCCCTAAGACACTTTTTGCAGCTGTTTGAAGTTCGTATATTTTTCTCTACTGCAGAGCTTACACAAAATTGAAGAAGAATGTTAATGTTCAATTTTTATTATCCTGTGTTTAAAAGGTTCCCCCCCCGCCCCCGCGGATCTATTTGTTAATGGACCAAAAAAAATTAGTATTCCCAGCCAAAAAAAGCACACAGCCAGTCTCTCCAGCTCTGTGTATCATTACCCTACTGCATGTAATTTCACTCGCCTCTAGGTGAAGGCTCCAAGCTCACGTTTATGTTTTTAAACATAATTTACTGAATCCCTACGAGAAGGACCCTTTGTGCAGAATCCTGCAAAGACATAGATACAGCGCAATCTTGGGGCGTTCATAAGAAAACGAGAGAATATGAGAGTGTCCGTGATTTCAAAAAAGAAGGAAGTTGAAGAGATATTCCTGAAATACTATTTTAAACTTCTTGAAATAGAAAAAGGGGGGAAAATGCAGACATCAACAAAGGTGGTAAATATTAGTGGGAAAAAGGCTGGTGAATAACCCCACACGTATCAAACACAGTTCAAGGAGAAAGAAGATTGCAAATGTCATCAGGCTTGGAGGATGGAGGGCAACTGCTGGCTTGTGATCAGTTTCCTTTGCCCACTGGGGGTGACACTGTATGTCATGAGTGTAAGAGATTAGCAGCGGCGAGCAGAGGCGCATGACGGCAGCAGAGCTTCGAGCGACTCATGCTTCCGTCATAGTTTCTGCTGTGGCTTCTGCGTCTCTTCCTTCCCTTCCCTGCTCCTACTTCCCTGTCTCTGGGCGTGTTTTATTCTCTCTCTCCCTCTTCACCGCGTTCTGTACTCACTGCCACATCCTACCTCACTAACTGAACCAAGTCCCTCAACGAAGTATCCTCAACATATGTTTAGACTCGGAGGGGGGAGTAAGTTAGGTGATGGGAAACAGCAAAACAGGGTCATGGTGGGATTGATTTCTATTCCTTGCCAACTCTTTCGGTCCTTGAGCCCTTAGACAGCCATGTAGACTTCTTTCTGGTTGACTTACTGAGCTTCTATAATACACAAAGGTGAAGGCAAAACGTGTTAGCACCGTGGAAGAGTAAGCCCATTAAATATTAAGCTGTAAAAAGAATTAGTGATCATAAGCTGAGACACCAACCTTGATAACAGAGTTTAAATGTGAGTTATTTGTTCATCCCCAGAAAGTTCTGATACAGCGTTAATATTTGCTGTCATTTTATTATAACTAGGGACACATCCTTTGAGTGTTTTGCTTGCCCTTTGTTTTCTGGCGCATAAAGAAGGTAGTGACCACACCTGTGCACAGAGGTTGGAGATTGCTTCTCCCTAATTTGGTTCCCAAATCAGGAGCTGTGCAGTGTGTAGGGGAGTCTGCACGCTAGCTCGAGTCTTCAGATTGCTGTCTTTCTTTTGGGTCACAGGAGGTGGAAGCTAAAGACTGGTCTTCTTCGCATACAGCTGAGCAAGTTGATGTGTCTTGTTTCACACCTTGTTCTGAATCTTTATTGGACATGTAGGTGTGATACGTGTCTTGTACTGAGCTTTGGTAGGAGGAACAGTTAGAATCTGGTTTTATGTCTTCTGATTGCAGGTCAGTTGGGCTTTGACTTTTTCCGCAACTCATGTCCTCTGATTTGATGTCCCTTGTTTGCACGGCGTCTGTTTCCATATCTTGTTTTTGACTTCCTGTGGACTGAAGTTCTTGTACTGAGCTTTGGTAGGAGAAACAGTTAAAATCTGACTTCGTGTCTTCTGATTGCAAGTCACTTAGAGTCTGACTTTTTCCACAGCTCGTGTCCTCTGATTTGATGTCCCTTGTTTGCACGGCATCTGTTTCCATAACTTCTTTCTGGACTCCTGCAGACTGAGGGCCTTGTTGCTCTTTATCTTGGTGCTGACTGTCTTGTAGAACATCCTGGGATCGCTCTTCTAGGTCAGGTGGAATAGCCGCATGCAGAGTCTGGGTTTCTTGGAATACAGACCTCTGCTTTTGGGATTCTTTCACTTGTAGATCTTGGGTTTTCCAGGTCTGGAAGTCCCAATTTTGGGAATGCCGTGTTTCAAGTTGCCATTCTTGTTTTTCCCATTCTTTGTTTTTCCAGTCTTGAGTTCTCCATTCTTGAGATTGTTGGCCTAAAGATTGCCAGATTTGGACTTTCCTGTCTGGAGACTGCCAGTCATGGTACTCCTGGATTTGCATATCCTGGTACAGCTGCCTCGGGGGTTCCTCCTCTTGGATCCGCAGGCTCTCAGCTTGCTGGTCTGGGAGCTGCAGTATGGTTTGACTAACCTGGATTTCCTTGTCTAGGTACTGCTTTTTTGGAGAGAGCCAGCTTCTGATGTGCTTGTCTAGGGATTTCCTCCTTGGGGGCGGTTGGTCTTGACTGTACATGTCAGGGGCTTTCTGTCTTGCACACGGACAGCCTTTGCTTTGCTGCAGTTGGGAATGCTGCTTTGATGGCCTCCTGCTCTGAAGTTCCTCCCCAGGTTTCCATTCTTCGGTCATTAGCATGACCTCCGATTTAATGTCTTGATATAATAGATGCACAGCTCTCTGTTCTTGAGATTGGACATTGTGTAGCTGAAAATCCAGAGACCGTCGATCTAGGTGTTGCATAGTAGGGGACTGCACAGAAAGTAATGATGTGGCTGCAAACGGTATGGCTTGTAATGGCAGGGCTTGTCTTTGGAAAGGGAGGTCTTGCGCAGGCATGTCTGGGGCCGGGAGGTAGTCAGATAGCATGTCATGGGATTGTGTATTTTGCAGTGATATGCCCTGGGATTGCTTGTCTTGGGATGTAATTCCATGAGACTCTGTGACATGAGATGACGCTTCAGATAGCAAGTCTTGTTCTGGCGAAGTTTCAGCTCTTGAAGCTTGTGATGGCAAGTCTTGGAGCGGTAAACTGTGGACACTTTTTACAGAATAAGATGGAAAAAGTTGGAGTTTTGAGGCTTGGTCCTGCAACAGTGGAGTTTTCTCTTCCGGGGATCGTGTGATAGCAGCTTGTAGGTCTTCATCTTTCAGTGGTTCAGTATTCATCATGATTTCTGGGGACTTTTCCTCTAGAATGGGAGGCGAATGTTTCACCTCCGCTTCTTCCCCATAAAGGCTTACTGTCTGAGGGACATATTTCTGTCGTTCATCTTCCATAAACAGAGAAGATGTGTTGAAACTATCACTGCCTCTCCTGCCTGCATGGTGGAAGGCAAACTGATTTTTTGTGACTCTTAACTTGAAGAATGAGTAGCCTCCAAAGAAAACAGGCTTTATGTTGGTCACTGAATCAGCACTAGTGGACTCTTCTTGTAGCTCAAACTGTATGACAGCATTTTCGTCGGGAACAGACAGTTCACTCTCTTGAGTAGCATCCGAAGGCAAGAAAAACACAATCTATAAAACCAAAGGGTGAGGGAAGCAAGAGAACAGAGTCATCTTTGACATCGTTTTCTTCCTGTAGTCCCAAATTATTTTTCCTCCCCGCCTCAAGACAGTAGAAAGGAAGGGACATCTACAGGAGGAGTCAGAAAAGAAGCCCAGGACTTTTGCCATCAGCTTTTTAGTTTTGTTTATTTATATTTACTGTTTTTTAATTTGATTTTTGGCCATGCCACATGGCATATATGGGGTCTTAGTTCCCCGACCAGGGATAGAACTCATGCCTCCTGATGTGAAGCTTAACCATTGGACCACCAGGGAAGTCCCAACTCACTGCGTTTTTTTTCTTTTATGGACAAATCTTCAGCCTCTATTGTCTCATCTATCGAAGAGGGGAGTTTATTGAGATGGTCTGGATTAGTCTTCCCATACTTAGGATTTGGCTCAGATGGTAAAGAATCTGCCTGGGGTGCAGAGACCAGAGTTCGATCCCTGGGTCAGGAAGCTCCCCTGGAGAAGGGAATGGCTACCCACTCCAATATCGGTGCCTGGAGAATCCCATGCGCAGAGGAGCTACAGTCCAGTGGGCCGCCAAGAAGTGGGGCACGACTGAGGGACTAACACTTCCACTTTCTAAGAAAATTTATCTACTCAATACTCATATATTCAGGGTTATAATGGTCCACTTATCACCTCCTAGATGAACTGGATGCTCGAGGTCAGTCAAATGTGGGTTTTCCCCTGTGATTGTGCTCAGAATTATAGACAGGTCAAGATATAAACGGCTAACGACACAGTCTATGCGATGCCATTACAGAACTAGTAACTATGTGCTTCACGGGAACGCAGAAGATGCGCTAATTCTGAGAGAGCCGGCAGAGAGTTCACTGAAGAAGAGGCATTGGTCTGCATCTTGACAGATAAACAGAAATTCCTTGGGTATAAAGTAAGATGAAGGGAGAAAGGAACCAAAGTCCAGGGAGCGGGAAGAGTGGATACAAAACCATCAGGCGGGGGTGTAGCAAGTGTGACGGCAGGTGGCGAGCAGTTAGATGCTGTCAGCTGGTGTGTAGGTCCTGTGAACAAAATGTGTCCTTTCAGAGCCGTACACTGAAACCTCACTGCCAGGGTGTGGTGTTGAGAGTTAGAATCCGTGGCAGGTGATTAGGTCATGACTGTGAAGCCCTCGTCAATGAGATTTGTGCCCTTGTAAAAGAGCCCCATGATTTGTCCTTTCTTCCATGAGAAGACTGCCAACTGTGAACCAAGAAGCAGGTCCTCACTGGACCCAGGATCTGCTAGCACCCGGATCTTGGCCTTCCCAGCTCCCAGAACTGTGAGGAATACATCTTTATCGCTTAAGCTACCCAGTATTTACTACGGGGCTTCCCAAGTGGCTCAGTGGTGAAGACCCCACCTGCCAGAGCAGGAGCCAGGCAAGACGCAGGCTTGGTCCCTGGGGCAGGAAGCTCCCATGGAGGAGGAGATGGCAGCCCGGCCCAGAATTCCTGCCTGGAAAGTTCCATGGACAGGGGAGCCTGGTGGGCTGCAGTCCACAGAATCAGAGTCAGGCCTGGAACGAGTGTGGAGCACACGTGTGTGCACACACATCCTTACCACAGCATCCCAGCCGGGCCAGGACAAAGCCTGTCACCGAGAAGCGGGATTGCTGCTGCCACCAATACCCACACATGCAGAAGCAGATTTGGAGCTGGGCAAGGAGCAGAAGCCAGGCATCCTGGAATGTGAAGCCCAGCGGGCCTTAGAAAGCATCACTACAACAAAGCCAGTGGAGGTGATGGAATTCCAGCTGAGCTGTTTCAAATCCTGAAAGATGATGCTGTGAAAGTGCTGCACTCAACATGCCAGCAAATTTGGAAAACTCAGCAGTGGCCACAGGACTGGAAAAGGTCAGTTTTCATTCCAATCCCAAAGAAAGGCAATGCCAAAGAATGCTCAAACTACCACACAGTTGCACTCATCTCACACGCTAGTAAAGTAATGCTCAAAATTCTACAGGTCAGGCTTCAGCAATATGTGAACCGTGAACTTCCAGATGTTCAAGCTGGTTTTAGGAAAGGCAGAGGAACCAGAGATCAAATTGCCAACATCCACTGGATCATGGAAAAAGCAAGAGAGTTCCAGAAAAACATCAATTTCTGGTTTATTGACTATGCCAAATCCTTTGACTGTGTGGATCACAATAAAGTGTGGAAAATTCTGAGAGAGATGGTAATACCAGACCATCTGACCTGCCTCTTGAGAAACCTGTACGCAGGTCAGGAAGCAACAGTTAGAACTGGACATGGAACAACAGACTGGTTCCAAACAGGAAAAGGAGTGCATCAAGGCTGTTTATTGTCACCCTGCTTATTTAACTTATATGCAGAGTACATCATGAGAAACGCTGGGCTGGAAGAAGCACAAGCTGGAATCAAGATTGCTGGGAGAAATATCAATAACCTCAGATATGCAGATGACACCACCCTAATGGCAGAAATTGAAGAGGAGCTAAAAAGCCTCTTGATGAAAGTGAAAGAGGAGAGTGAAAAAGTTGGCTTAAAGCTCAACATTCAGAAAACAAAGATCATGGCATCTGGTCCTATCACTTAATGGGAAATAGATGGGGAAACAGTAGAAACAGTGTCAGACTTTATTTTTTTGGGCTCCAAAATCACTGCAAACTCACTGCAGCCATGAAATTAAAAGACGCTTACTCCTTGGAGGGAAAGTTATGACCAACCTAGATAGCTTGAGACATTACTTTGCAAACCAAGGTCCGTCTAGTCAAGGCTATGGTTTTTCCTGTGGTCATGTATGGATGTGAGAGTTGGACTGTGAAGAAAGCTGAGCGTCGAAGAATTGATGCTTTTGAACTGTGGTGTTGGAGAAGACTCTTGAGAGTCCCTTGGACTGCAAGGAGATCCAACCAGTCCATTCTAAAGGAGATCGGTCCTGGGTGTTCTTTGGAAGGAATGATGCTAAAGCTGAAACTCCAGTCCTTTGGCCACCTCATGCGAAGAGTTGACTCACTGGAAAAGACTCTGATGCTAGGAGGGATTGGGGGCGGGAGAAGAAGGGGACGACCGAGGATGAGATGGCTGGATGGCATCACCGACTCGATGGACGTGAGTTTGAGTGAACTCTGGGAATTGGTGATGGACAGGGAGGCCTAGCAAACTGTGATTCATGGGGTCACAAAGAGTAGGACACGACTAAGTGACTGAACTGAACTGAATGAGTAGAAGCGGGAAAAGCTTTGAGGGGCATGCTAGAAAAGGCTTATATTATTGTGAATGAACCATTAGGGGCAATTCCAGTGAGAGCCCAGGAGGGAAAAAGGAGAGCTGGGGAGAAAACTTCTGTCTTAGAGAACACCTTAGTAATCCTGAATGAAGTGTTGGTGGAAATACAGATGATAAAGGTCATTCTGATGAGGCCTCAGACAGAGATGAGGAAAACGTCATTGGAAACCAGAAGGTGGTGATCTCGGTATGAAGTGGCTGAGAACTGGCTGAACTGTGTTTATGTTCTAGCATTCTGTGCGAGATAGAACTTGTGAGCAATGAAGTTTACCTGAAGCTATGTCTAGGTGAAGTGTTGAAGGTGAGGCTTGACTTCTGCTGACAGCTTACAGTAAAACGTGAGAAGAGAAAAATGATTTAAGGATGGAATTATTAAGCCAAAAGGAAGTGGGACTCTATGGTTTGGAAAATTCTCAGTCCATTTGTATTGCAAAAAAAAAAATGAGAACATTTAAGAGTATATCAGGGGGGACTTCCCTTGTGGCCCAGTGGTTAGGAACCCACCTTCCAATGCCGAGGACACAGGTTTGATCCTCAGTCAGGGAACTAAGATCTGTGTGCCACAGAGCAGCTGGGCCTGTGTGCTCTGAAGCCCACATGCCACATCTGGAGAGCCCATGCACCGCAGCTGAAGAATTTCAGGAGCTGCAGCAAAGACCCAGCCAGCAGCCCAGCACTAGAGAGTGGGCTGAGTGACTGATTTGGTGAGGAAAGCATTGTGGCTCAGCGATCGCAGCAGGAGCCAGAAGCGATTCTCCAAGACAACGGAAGAAGGGCCCCCAAAGGCATCTGAGATCACCAGGGCTGCCCTCCCACTGCAGACCCTGAACACAAGGGCTCCTGAAGAATGGTTTCAAAGGATGGGACCAGCTCACAGGTTCAGGCAGAGGCAAGATGCCCTCACCCCATGCCTTGAGGTGCGGCCAAGACTGAGAGCTGCTGCAGGCACTGTGCCCAGCAGACCCACAGGGACATGGCTACCGCCCCCTCGGTTTCAAATCACAGAGCCACGGGCGCAGGACCCCAGGCTGGCAGCCATAGGCAGGGGGCTCCGGCGCAGGTGAGCCACAGCGCCCAGGCGGGGAGTGGCCACGGGGTCTCCCTGTTCAGCTGCGGGGCTGAGGCCCTCCAGTGAGCTTGGAAGACAGCGCGTGAAGCCCAAGAGCACCACTCTTCACCTTAAGGTCTCAGTTGCCTGCACTGTCAGGCTTGAGGTTTGCTCGAGATCTATCGGTCCCTCTTCCCCATCTCCCCCTTTCAGAATGGGGGTATATATCCCATGCCCACTCCTTTGCTGGAGTTTGGAAGTTAGGTTTCATAACATGTTTGGTTTCATGGGTTCACAGCTGGAGGGAACTTGCCTCAGGTTAAGCCATATCTTAACTCTCACCCGTATTTAATTTTAGCTGAGACTTTGGACTTAGACTTTAAAGTTGATGCTGTAACAAGAAAGAACTTTTGGGGGCTACTAGGATAGAAAGGATGTATTTTTCATATGAAAAGGACATGAATTTGGGAGGGAGCAAGGATGGAAATTAATGACAAATAGATGGGGAAACACTGGAAACAGTGAGAGACTTTATTTTCTTGGGCTCGAAAATCACTGCAGATGGTGACTGCAGCAATGAAATTAAAACATGTTTGCTCTTTGAAAGAAAAGTTATGACCAACCTAGACATCATATTAAAAAGCAGAGACAGTACTTTGCCAACAGAGGTCCATCTAACCAAAGCTATGGCTTTCCCGGTGGTCGTGTATGGATGTGAGAGCTGGACTGTCAAGAAACCTGAGCACCGAAGAACTGATGCTTTTGAACTGTGGTGTTGGAGAAGACTCTTGAGAGTCCCTTGGACTGCAAGGAGATCCAACCAGTCCATCCTAAAGGAAATCAGTCCCGAATAGTCATTGGAAGGACTGATGTTGAAGCTGAAACTCCAATACTTTGGCCACCTGATGCGAAGAACTGACTCATTTGAAAAGACCCTGATGCTGGGGAAGACTGAAGGCGGGAGGAGAAGGGGACGACAGAGGATGAGATGGCTGGATGGCATCACTGACTATGAGTCTGAGTAAGCTCCGGGAGTTGGCGATGGACAGGAAAGCCTGGAGTGCTGTGCAGTCCATGGGGTCACAAAGAGTCAGACACGGCTGAGCGACTGAACTGAAGGATGGAAATTAATTAATTTTCATATGTTGAAAATTAATCTCCAATGTGATTATATTTGGAGGTGTGGGCTTCGGGTGATAAATTATATCATGAGAACCATGCTGTCATGAACGGGGTTAACGATCTTATAAAAGAGACATCAGAGGCCTCCCTGATGCCTGGCTCCTTCTGCCATATAAAGTCACAGCGAGATGTAAACCAGGAAGTGGGCTCTTACTGGACTCTGAACCTCCTGGAAACTTGATCTTGGACTTACCAGCCTGCAGAGCTCCAAGAAATAAAATTCTGCTGTCACCCAATCTGTTTTTTGCTTATTTTTTTTAATAGAAGCCTAAAAGGGTTAAGACGTTAGTCTAGGAAATTCGGACTTTCCATATAGGCTTCCCTGGCGACTCAGACGGTAAAGAATCTGCCTGCAGCGAAGGGGACTCAGGTTTGATACCTGGGTTGGGAAGATCCCCTGGAGAAGGGAATGGTAACCCACTCCTGTTCTTGCCTGGAGAATTCCATGGACGGAGGAACCTGGCGGGCTTCAGTGCATGTGATCGCAGAGAGTCAGACACGACTGAGCGAGTAACCCTTTCAGTTTCATCACGGACAAGTAAGATCTATTGACGTTCTTTAAACAGCTAAGTGACAGCATTTGATACAACCTGTAGCCAGTGCTTCCCATTCCTTACAACTTACTTTTATTTGAGAGGGGTTGTCATTACAGACCAGTCTTCTGGGTTTTGTCAGCCTGGGCCCTTTTCTGAGGTCATCTATAGGGCCAGAGAGACTACTGTCTCTATCTGATGAAGCAACTGGACCTCTAAGTGATTAAATGGCCTAATTGTGGTCACCCAGTGGATGGATGGCAGGCTGAAAATGTGGCTCCCCACATTCTCACATCACCATTCCCCACTCTTCCAATTTGTTTCCTCACCTGCACGTCATCCTTGTTGGAGGGCATTTATGGGAATATAAATGGTACTTTAAGGAAGATGTCTGAATTTTTACTTATTTCCAAACTTCCATTTCATTTGAATTATAATTCATTCGTTTGTTAAAAGAGCAGTTTGGAGCCATGAATTATAGTTTATCTAGCTTTATTTAAGTGCTATGATTTTAATAAGTTTACTCATCCCTAATGTGGAGAAGGCAATGGCCACCCACTCTGGTACTCTTGCCTAGAAAATCCCATGGACGGAGGAGCCTGGTAGGCTCCAGTCCTTGGGGTCGCGAAGAGTCAGACACGACTGAGCGATTTCACTTTCACTTTTCACTTTCATGCATTGAAGAAGGAAATGGCAACCCACTCCAGTGTTCTTGCCTGGAGAATCTCAGGGACAGCGAAGCCTGGTGGGCTGCCGTCTATGGGCTCTCACAGAGTCGGACACGACTGAAGCAACTTAGCAGCAGCAGCAGCGTCCCTAATGATAACTGAGATTACCAGGTGCTAAGCAAGGCTCCGAAGTCATGTTAGCTAGTTGTTATGACATCTGTATGAGGTTGTTATCCTTGTTTTATGACTTAAAGAGCTAGGTTCAGAGAGAGATTTTGAGTGATCCAACCAGTGTCAAGAGCTGTTACCTTGTGAACTTGGATTCATACGCTGCAGGAGAATTACAGGCCCTGTGCTTTCCTGCCTAACATGCTAACCTACGCTTCCTTGTAAGAGCCACTTCAGTTATACCTTACTTCAGAGTGGTTACGACTGAAGACTATAGGAAATAACGCTTTCACGCACCATGGTGGGCACGGTGGAGGGCACGGTGGTGGGCACAGTGGAGGGCACAGTGGAGGGCACAGTGGAGGGCATGGTGGTGGGCACGGTGGAGGGTGCAGGAAATATCAAGAGTTCACTTCCTTTTCCTCTTCTTGAGATCAGGGTGCATATTACATAATATCTTTAAATCTTCTGTCATAGCTTGCATATTGCAGCGCAATTACAAAGTGCTGTTCATAGAATTTAATTGGATAATTATTCAGGGTGAGCAATTTGTTTTAATATTGCTCCCAGAGTTTTATAATCTTCTGCACTTGTACCAAGAAAAGAGCAGTGCATCAGGTATTTGGGCTCAGATAATAAAAGTGTTCCATATGAGTTGAAACTTTACATATATACTCATTTATAATGAAAGATTCTTTGCAAACTAGGGTAAATTTAGTCCATGAAAACCCTATAGGGTAATATCATATTTAAGGGTAAACTGTAATATTTTTTTTACCCTAAGATTGGGAACAAGGCATGGTTGTGTATGCTCAGCATTCAAAAAAAAAAGAAAAAATGTCCAGAAGGCTCTACACAGTTCAGTAAATCAAGAAAAATAAGGAATAAAATTTGTAAATAAAAGTGTCTTTACTGGGAAAATAGATGTCTATCTGGAAAATTCTAGGAAATCAATAAAAAGCTACTAGAGTTAGTAAGTTTTCTAAGTTCATAGCATACCAATATATAAAAATAACTGCATTTCTCTTTCTAGGAATGAGCATCTGGCAAGTAAAAATTTTAAATGCTATGTAAAATAGCAAGAAAAAACATGAAATACTTAGGGGTGAATTTAACAAAATATGCATAAGATTTATACACTGAAAACCACAAACTGTTGCTCAGAGAAATGAAAGGAGACATAAGAAAATATACACACATCACAGACATCGGTAAGAGACTAAATATGATGAGCAAGCAATTTTCTCCAGATCATTTATAGGTCCAAGAGAGCTCCAATCAAAATCCCAGGAAGGGTTTTACAGGAACTGATAGTTTCCAAAACAAATACGGAAATCTTGAACAGCTAGAACAGCCAAAAAGTATTTTGAAAAAGAACAAAGAAGACATACACTACTTGATTTTAGGAATTACTCTAGAGAGATCACAGGGAGGAAGGCAGAATAGGAAACTCCTGCAATCTGTCTACTCATCTATGCAGTAATCATACTGGCAGACCCTGAAGCAACCGTTTTGAAATTCTGGAGTCTGTTTGAACACGTGAAGCTTCCAAGGGCCTCTGGGCTGCTAAGCTGGCAAGTTATGTCAGTCAGTTTCAGCCTTCAGAGCAGCAGTGACCACTCATCTCTCACTCCCGGCCCCTGGCAGGAAGCTGGGAGACGGCCACCCACGTCCCTGCTGTGACCTGCTGGAGTCGGGATGGGCAATAGGGACCTTGTCTCCCAAACATAGGTTTCCGTGTTTTAATTGTAGGTCAGGGCTTCTCATCACTGAGGAGCAAGTGCCGAGGCTGGATGCCACTGTTTTAATCCGTATTGGCTGAGGCAGCTTTGAGGAAGCTACCCCTATCTTCAACTATTTTTGTTTTGATTTGATGTTCAGAAACAATTATGTATATGTGAGAATGTAGCAGCCCAGCATATCGGCCCGGGAAAAGATGCATGTTGAGAAAAGTCCTGAGGAGCTCTTAAGCTTTCATCTCAGGCTGTTCTCTGGCACAGAGACGCTCTGTGGCAATAAAAACAAACAAGCCCTCTCCCTGAGAAATCCCAGAGGAAAAGGGAGCATCTGATTTTGAGAGTTCCTGCATTAAGATTCAGATACAAAATAAACCTCAAGGTCTACAAAGAAACAGGAAAATGCAGTTTACTCAGGGGTGGTGGCTGTTCAGCCACTAAGCTGTGTCCGACTCTTGCAACCCTGTGGACTGTGGCCCACCAGGCTCCTCTGCCTGTGGGAGTCTCCAAGCAAGAATACTGGAGTGGGTTGCCAGTTCCTTCTGCAGGGATCTTCCCAACCCAGGGATCAAAGCCCGGCATCCTGCCTTGCAGGTGGATGGACTCCTTACTGACTGAGCTAACAAAATAAATGAGCAGAAACTGTACCTGAGGAAGCCCAGACTTCAGAGACACTAGACAAAGACTTCAAAGCAACTCTAAGGCCCTGAAAGAGCTGAAGAAAATCACGTGCAAACACAGCAAAATGATATATGGACAAAATGAAGATATAAATAGATATGAATTATAAAACAGAACCAAAATAATTTCTAGAGCTGAGAAACTTAATAAAAATGCACACCAGAGGGGTTCAGAAGTTGATCTGAGCAGGCAGGAGAAACAACCAATGAACCTGAAGATAGGACGATTGAAATTATTGGGTCTGAGGAACAGAAAGAGGAAATAGTTAAGAGAAGCGAACAGCGCCTACGGGACCCGTGAGCTATGAGCAAGCGGACCAACACATGCGTCGCTGAGATCTCGGAAGAGAAAGAGAAAGAGGCAAAAATAATATTCAGAGAAATAGCAACTGAAAATTTACCAAATCTGGTGAAGAATATTTATCTACAAATCTAAGAAGCTCAATGAACTTCAAACAGGATAAATTCAAAGGGACACACACCAAAGCACATTGCAATTAAACCGTCGAAAGCCAAAGGCAGAGAATCTTTGAAACAGCAAAAGTGCCTCATCACATATGAGGAACCCACAATTAGATTATTAATTTCTTTCATATGTGAAATAAAGATGCTTTAATAACTTAAGTAAGATTAAGTTGTGTTAGGTGATTATAGCAATAACTAGCATAGTGAACATTCAATAAATGTAAGCTACAGTGATTATTACAAATACTATTGGTATCACTAGGGCTTCCTGGCGGCTTAGAGGGTAAAGCATCTGCTTGCCATCCGGGAGACCTGGGTTCGATCCCTGGGTCGGGAAGATCCCCTGGAGAAAGAAATGGCACCCCACTCCAGTACTCCTGCCTGGAAAGTCCCATGGGCAGAGGAGCCTGGTGGGCTGCAGTCCATGGGGTCTCAAAGCGTCGGCCATGGCTGAGTGACAACTCATCACATTGGTATCATTTAAACGGTTTCTTCCTCTCTGTCAACAGGGTTGTTTCACAGAGCTTTGTGGCCCAGGTATAAGCGCCTCATGTTACAACAATATGAATCCCCATTTAGTCTTGTTTTTCATATATTTGGACAGGGAGATAAGGAGTTATGTCTGAACAGGCATGACTATGGATAGCAGATAGAGGAATAAAAAGCAACATGGTTTGTCTCCAAGCGTGGAGTGAACCACCAGCTTTAAGTTTTTCCCTCCTTGATCTTCCTAAACTTAGAAATTGTAATTCAGCCCCTGAGAATAGAGCTCTGCTCACTTAATAGGCCAGAGGTCACCTTGACGTGTCCCAGTAGGAATCCATACTCACAAACATCACTGAACTCACCTCGTTTGAATTTGCCCAGCAGTTGCTTCTAAAGGAGGCGATGGTCACAGCGATGCTGAGCTCTGCTATGCTGATGATCAGTAAGACCGACAAGATTCCCTGTAAATAATGAAGAGAAGTATACGGCATTTGGAATGAAAGCCATACCATTTTAAAGATACAAACCAAGGACCAGCTACACGGTGTGACCAAGCCTGGGGCCCATGTTTTAGACGCATCTGGAACCGTCAGTGATTGAACGCTTTCATCCCATGTATGTCTTTCTGATAGGCAGGGATAGTGAGCTCCAGTGCCGTAGAGGCCCCAGACAGCCATCTCAGACGGGTGAGACAGGAGGGGAGAAAAGCGAGAACAGATACATCCCTTAGTGTCCATCACTCAGTCCCCGGCAATAGTTGCCGTGCGGGAATATGGGAACCTCGACGCCTCGCGTTCTTTTCTTTCCTAAGGCAGCTGTATACACACACTGTTAACGTGAAGCTTCCCAGTTATGTGTTCACTTCTGTGAACCAAATGGAACACACTTTGGGCTTGGCGTAGCCTGCAGATTGCCATTTTGCACACTCTGCTTTAAGGTGATGTTTAGTTGCCTTAAAGCAGGGAGAAGTGGCCAGGAACAGCATGGTGTCCAAAAAGTTGAGCCTTTGGGAACAAGAAGAGCTGACTGCAGTCGGGTCCAATGGTACACACTTAACCGTGGACAAGAGTCTGTCTCAATTTTTATTTCCCTGCAATACAGCCAAAAGTTTGAATATTCTCCTTTTTCTTTTTCTTTTTTTTTTCCAGAAAACCACAATATATGCAGTGGAAAGGCTAACCACTCCAGTATTCTGGCCTGGAGAATTCCATGGACTGTATAGTTCATGGGGTCGCAAAGAGTTGGACGCGACTGAGTGACTTTCACTTTCACTGTGAATTTACCGGTTCAGCTGGTGAACAAGATGGTCTGACCTTGGTCTTTGTGGAACTTCCATCATTGTAAGGGAGGCAGACAGTGACAAATAATTAGGCAATTATTTGCATCACTAAATTATGATAAGTGCTATGAAAAAACACTGGGGGCAAGGTACTACTCTTAATATAACAGGAGACCTGCCCTGGGATGGGAGGAAGTGTGACCAGGAAGGACCCCCTTAAAGACATGATGTTTGAGCTTACAGAATGAGGAGTGCAGCGGGTGGGTGGGAAAAGATAGGTGCTGGGCTGAGGAATATTGGAAGAAAGAAAAAGTAGTCTAGAAAACTAGAAAATTCTAGAGGTGGAGGGGGGTGCAAGCAGTGAGGATAAAGGCCTGGAATAACGCTAGAAAGTTAGGCCAGAGAGACATGTTAGAGTCTTACAAACCTTTTAAAACTTGAGTCTAAATTCTGTGTTTAACAGGAAGCCATGCCTGAAGCGACTTAGCAGCAGCAGCAGCAGCACTGAGTACCTCTGTTCAGGTGTGCATTTTAAGTGACGACTGTAGCTGCAATGTAGACAATGGGCTGGTGTTTGGGGCAGAAGTCAGTCCAAGAGACGTGTAAAGCCCACTGTGCCTGGACCTTTTTAGTTTGTTTTCGACCTTTGGGTTGTGTTCAACAAGGGATTGTGGAGTGATGAACATAGGAGGTCTTGGAACAGAGTCTCCTGGATTCTGGATGCAGGAGCTGGCTAATCCTCTGATGTACATCTGTGCCGGGCAGGAGCAGGGTTCCATTCATCTGGGGATTTAACCTCAGAAGACAGTTTCTTCCCAGTGTTTGTTAACGTCATGCATGGTGGTGGCCTCCTGGCTACCAGGAAAAGGGATACGGCTAATAATGGAGCGTTACTTTCTTGGTCCAATCAGGATTTTGCCTCTTACATTGTTTTCTGACTTGCCTTAGTAACCGTTTATGAGTCTAATTCTGTAATTTATTTCGGAACATATCAGAGTGTACTAGGCTCACTTTAATGGGTAATCATGAGGATGAAACAAGACCTTGTATTCAGTAACTGATAGCTGTTTTCCTTCTTTATCAGAGCAGACAGTGTCCCATGTTCCCACTTCATTTCTCTCCACCCAAGTCAAATCTCATTAACATTTAAAGACAAAAGCCTTCAATATTTGACTGACTGGAATTGAATGAAAGCCCAAGATTTGCTGAGAGAGTAGAAATAAAGGCCTTTTGGAATTGCTGACATACATAAAAATAATGTCATTGAATACTTATCAGATTAATACTTAAAATAGCCCCTATGGTTTTCTGGTAAAGAAAATATGGTTCATCTCTTGTGACGTGTAAAACTCTCTATATAATGATTTATGTTCTAAAATTATTTTAAAAAACACTTTATTAAGTGCCTTAGACACTTTCTCCAACTATATTTAGCATTAACTGAGCAAACTTTTTCATGCAAAGATGGGCTCGATAAAGGACAGAAATGATGCGGACCTAACAGAAGCAGAAGATATTAAGAAGAGGTGGCAAGAATACACAGAAGAACTGTACAAAAAAGGTCTTCACAATCAAGATAATCACGATGGTGTGATCACTCGTCTAGAGCCAGACATCCTGGAATATGAAGTCAAGTGGGCCTTAGGAAGCATCACTATGAACAAAGCTAGTGGAGGTGATGGAATTTCAGCTGAGCTATTTCAGATCCTGAAAGATGATGCTGTGAAAGTGCCACACTCAATATGCCAGCAAATGTGGAAAACTCAGCAGTGGCCACAGGACTGGAAAAGGTCAGTTTTCATTCCAATCCCAAAGAAAAGCAATGCCAAAGAATGCTCAAACTACTGCACAATTGCACTCATCTCACACGCTAGTAAAGTGATGCTCAAAATTCTCCAAGTCAGGCTTCAGCAATACATGAACTGTGAACTTCCAGATGTTCAAGCTGGTTTTTGAAAAGGCAGAGGAACCAGAGATCAAATTGCCAACATCCGCTGGATCATTGAAAAAGCAAGAGAGTTCCAGAAAAACATCAATTTCTGGTTTATTGACTATGCCAAAGCCTTTGACTGTGTGGATCACAATAAACTGTGGAAAATTCTGAAAGAGATGGGAATACCAGACCACCTGACCTGCCTCTTGAGAAACCTATTTTCAGGTCAGGAAGCAACAGTTAGAAATGGACATAGAACAACAGACTGGTTCCAAATAGGAAAAAGAGTACATCAAGGCTGTATATTGTCACCCTGCTTATTTAACTTATATGCAGAGTACATCATGAGAAATGCTGGACTGGAAGAAGCACAAGCTGGAATCAAGATTTCCAGGAGAAATATCAATAACCTCAGATATGCAGATGACACCACCCTTATGGCAGAAAGTGAAGAGGAACTAAAAAGCCTCTTGATGAAAGTGAAAGAGGAGAGTGAAAAAGTTGGCTTAAAGCTCAACATTGAGAAAACGAAGATCATGGCATCCGGTCCCATCACTTCATGGGAATTAGATGGGGAAACAGTAGAAACAGTGTCAGACTTTATTTTAGGGGGCTCCAAAATCACTGCAGATGGTAATTGCAGCCATGAAATTAAAAGACGCTTACTCCTTGGAAGGAAAGTTATGACCAACCTAGATAGTATATTCAAAAGCAGAGACATTACTTTGCCAACAAAGGTCCGTCTAGTCAAGGCTGTGGTTTTTTCCTGTGGTCATGTATGGATGTGAGAGTTGGACTGTGAAGAAAGCTGAGTGCAAAAGAATTGATGCTTTTGAACTGTGGTGTTGGAGAAGACTCTTGAGAGTCCCTTGGACTGCAAGGAGATCCAACCAGTCCATTCTGAAGGAGATCAACCCTGGGATTTCTTTGGAAGGAATGATACTAAAGATGAAACTCCAGTACTTTGGCCACCTCATGCGAAGAGTTGACTCATTGGCAAAGACTCTGATGCTGGGAGGGATTGGGGGCAGGAGGAGAAGGGGACGACCGAGGATGAGATGGCTGGATGGCATCACGGACTCGATGGACATGAGTTTGAGTGAACTCCGGGTGTTGGTGATGGACAGGGAGGCCTGGCGTGCTGCGATTCATGGGGTCGCAAACAGTCAGACATAACTGAATGACTGAACTGAACTGAGCAAACTTTTTAGATCATTCTATTCCTTAATGAGACTGATGAGGTAGAATTGAATCCAAGCCCCGTCGATGCTGATAGGACGAGCTGGAGCCTACTGGCCCCTCGCACCATGCCTAGTCACGCTCTAGTGTAAGTGATCGTCACAGCACACCAGTGGGCAATCTTACTGTCTTCGTTTTTCAAATGAGGAAAAGGGAGGCTTGGAGAAGACACAATACTAGGCTAAGGTCACAAGCTTATAATTGAGAAAACCAGGAGTCAAATCCAGACTCTGTGGCTCTTGAGTCTCACTGGCTCTTCTCAACAGTGAGCTCAAATGCTGAGGCAGCCTCGATTATAGGAGCTTCGTGTCGACGCATCACGAAGATTGCTCACACAAGTCGATACAGATCCATCGCCCAGAATGGAACCACTTACATTGTAAAGGACTCTGCCTATCACACATATTCCTTCAAGGGAAGGCCCTTGGCAGTACTTGTGTTGGTATCTGTAGCTGATGATGGTGAAAATGATTCCAGCCACTGAGACCAGGGAGCTGATAACATTCAGGCCCGTGACACCTTGTCCCTGGAAAATAGTTTTAAAAATAACAACAAAATCAATAAACACTGAAAGAATTTCCTCGCGCTTTTATCTTTCCAGATAACCCTCAGGAAGGAGTTGCTCCATCAGTATCCTGAATTCATCAGAGTCATAAGCCAGGCCAAGTTTTAGAATGAGCCAGGGAGCTAAGAACAGAGAAGGCAATGGCGCCCCACTGCAGTACTCTTGCCTGGAGAATCCCATGGACAGAGGAGCCTGGTGGGCTGCAGTCCATGGGGTTGCTAAGAGTTGGACACGACTGAGCGAGTTCACTTTCACTTTTCACTTTCATGCATTGGAGAAGGAAATGGCAACCCACTCCAGTGTTCTTGCCTGGAGAACCCCAGGGACGGGGGAGCCTGGGGGGCCGCCGTGTATGGGGTCGCACAGAGTCGGACCGACTGAAGCGACTCAGCAGCAGCGGCAGCAGCAGGGAGCTGAGGAAGCAATCTGGGAAAGCAGGGGCGCTCCATGGTTGTGCATATTCAGCTGGATCTGACTCTTTGCAGCCCCATGGACTGTAGCCCACCAGACTCCTCTGTCCATGGGAGTTTTCCAGGCAATGGTACCGGAATGGGTTGCTATTTCCTACTCCAGGGCATCCTCCTGACCCAGGGATCGAACCTGCATCTCTTCTGCCTCCTGCAGTGGCAGGCGGATTCTTCACCACCGCGCCATCTAGGAAGCCCCTGGGGTGCTCTGTGGTTAATGCTAAAGAAAACGTTCTTTCTATCATAATGTGTCATCTTTCAGAATCTATAAGCAAAACTGTGCATTAGAGAATATCTTGGCCTTGTAATTAGAACTGATTTTTCAGACCTAGTGAACTAGGACTCTATACACATCAACAGATCTCTTGTAATTTCCATTTCTGCTTTTACGAGTGAGAGTGGTGTCACCTAACTGTAGGGCATATCTGCTTGTTTATTTGAATAGATATTTCATGTAGGTCAGCTACGTGTCAGGTGCTGCATTAAGCCCGTGATTCACAAAGGTAAACACGGAAGATGAGGTCCTGCCTTCACGCGGCTTACATCACCCCCTCGAGGATTCAAGCCATAAGCAGCCAAATCAATAACATCTTTACAGATGGCAACGAACTTGGGCTGAGATTTAATGGTTTCCTTCCTTTTGCTCTCACTTTTTGAACCTCCAAGCTATTAAAAGTTCAGACAGCCCCACCAATTTCCTATCCCCTTTACTTCCTTTTTTTTTTTTTTGGTTTTGTTTTGTTATATAACTCTTGAGTTCCTTTGAAGGAAGAGAGGTGTTATTCATTACCTAATCCCAGCATGGATAGTCCTCTTTTAAAAGAAAAACAGAAAAGCCTCACATCTCAGTTCCATGGATGTTTACTATACTCGACTGTGTTACGATGCTGGGGTGGGAAGTGCAGCGATACATTTAGACATTTACACACCCTGTCCTATCCGGGAGGACTTGTGACTCTCTGTGGTGTAACTTGGAAACACACCTATGATTTTAATGTTTGCCCCAAACACAGATCTTTTTCTGCCCACAGGGATTTTGGCAGAAAATACCCAGGGGCACACGGATATACCGTCTCGTTCAGCCCTAAGTCTTTTGGTCCCTTCAAGGCTCTGTTTTGGCTCCCAGAGGACATTTCATGGACTAACACCTCTAGCTCAACAACCCCTCGGGTGTATTCTGCTTTACAGTTTACAAAGAGCATGCACAGCCTTAGTCTCCTCTCATCCTCATGACAGTTTTACGATGTCGGCAACCCCCCTTTTATCCCCACGTCACAGGTGAGTAGGATGCTGGGGTCAGATCGTACACTGCCCGGGTTAGCGCAGCTGTTCCCGTGACGCAGGTCTGCCTTATCCTTGGTACACTCCTCAGCTCCAAAAGGAAGGCAGTGCAGAGAGAAGAATGAGAGCTGAGGCTTCATCTGCATTGTCTGTATCTGTCTCCACAGGCAGAGAGAGACGGAGGCCTTCGTCCCGGCTAGAAGCCCCTGTGGTTTGTAGCTCTCTCTAGGGGATATTGGCAGAGGACCGTAAAGAAAGAGTAAAAATGGCTTTGAGAGAAGGTCTGCTTCTCCAGGGCCTTAAAAAAATCAGACTGGTTAGAAGGCATGTAAACATTTAAGTATCATTCTGTCTTATATGTGGTATCTTATTAAATCCTCAAAATATTCCTGCAAATTTGACACGGCGATGAGTAGTGGCCTGGATTCAGCCCTAGAACAATCAGCATCAGTGCCAGACTCTTTCCTGCGACTTTGGGCAGACCCCAAAGAGAAGGTCTGCCGTTACTGGTGTGTGTCTGTGTGTCTGTGTGTGTGTGTGCGCACGTGTGTGTGTGTGTGCGTGTGTGTGTGTGTGTGCACGCACTCAGTCACTCAGTCACGTCTGACTCCTGTGACCCTATGGACTGCCCACGAGGTTCCTCTGTCCATGGGATTCTCCAGGCAAGAATACTGGAGCGGGCTGCCATTTCCTCCTCCAGGGGACCTTCCCGACCCAGGGCTTGAACCCACATCCCCTGTACCGGCAGGCGGATTCTCTACCACTGCGCCACCTGGGGAGCCCGTTGTTGGGGTGGGGGTGTCATAACTGGCACCCTGGGATCGATTTTGGTTACAGTAGGGTTTATACACCTTAACACAATAAATATTTGGAGCCAGATACCGTTTTTTTCTTTTACTATCCTTTGTATTTTAAAATGTTTAGAAACCTCCCCGGTCTCTACCCACCGGATGACAGCAGTACTCCTCACCCTACCAGCCCTGCTTGTGACAATCAGAAATGTCCTCAGCGCGGGGCTTCCCCGGCGGTCCAGTGGTTAGGCCTGCACCCTTCCACCGCAGGGGGTGTGGGTTCCATCCCTGGTCAGGAACTAAAATCCTGCGATCTGCGCTTGGCAGCCAGGGAAAAAAAAAAGTGTCTTCCGGCTTTGTCTAATACTCCTGGGGGTGGAGCTGGGGGAGGCACAAAACTACTCCCAGTTAAGCACTGCTGAGCTAGAGGAATGTAGGGTGGTCTTTAATAAGCAGCCCCTTTGGTGGATTTGGCCAAGGCAGTGGCACCCGGGGAAGGGTGCACGGCTCATGCTGGCTGCCAGATAGCAGGGGCCTGAACTGCACACTTGGCCCACAAAGACTTTCCTGGAAGGTCCTTTATTACCCGGGGCTTTCTGCACAAAGGTGGTCTAAAAGAAGCAGACAGTTTCGAGCTGCACAGAAGCCTCACAGTGACTTACCATACACTTGTCATTGCTGCTGGTTCCTGTGAGGCACCCTGTGACAGTGAACTGTGAAGGAGGAAAGAGGAACGTCAGCAGCGGTCATGTGTTTGGCTGCCCTACAGGATGACTTCCTCTGGAGACTGTATCGTAACCGACATGTCTGTGACCCTCCCAGACCCTTCCGTGTCTGGTCTCTTCCGTCAGGAAAGGACAGTGGGCCCTGACGTAAGCCCCGCGCCGGCCGTGCTTGGCACTCAACAAGGGCTCTGCCAGAGTAAGGTCCAGAAGGTACCCCCCCGCTGGGCTCCAAAGGAAAGACAGTCTTGGGCTCAGTGAAGGTGAGCCCAAGAACAGTGAAGGTGAGCTCTGTCTGCTCTGAGTGAGTGCGGGGCCTGGAATCTAGTGTTATCTCACCCACTTATTTATATGAAACACAAAGGGCCTAGCTGGTGTTTAGCGGCTCAGTCGCGTCCGACTCTTTGGGACTCCATGGACTGTAGCCCACTCCTCTCTCCACGGGATTCTCCAGGCCGGAATATTGGATGGGTTGCCACTTCCTTCTCCGGGGAATTTTCCCAACCCAGGGATTGAGTGAATGTCTCCTGGAGAAGGCATCAGAGGATGAGATGGTTGGATGGCATCGCCGATGCAATGGATGTGAACTTGGGCAAACTGCAGGAGATAGTGAGGGCCCGGGAGGCCTGGCGTGCCGCAGTCCGTGGGGTCACAGAGAGTCGGACATGACTGGGCGGCTGAACAACAGCAACTTCTGCATTGCAGGTGGAGCCTTTACCACTGAGCTCCTGGGAAGCGCAGAGAGCTTCGAACCACAGAGAAACAATGAGACCCGTGTCCCCCAGGGTGGGGTCCAATAATGAGAACCTCTGCGATAGGAACTGGTTCTCCACTTTGGGGATATTGGGCCTTGGAGTCGAGGACCTTGAGAAGACATGTAGGGATCAGAATGTCACCTCTGGTACCTCCTTCGGCTTCACCTCCCAGCTCGGCTCACCGATCAGGCTGTCTCTACTTCCAGGTCATCCCCGAAGCCGTCCACCTTTATCTTTGCTGCTGCCCAGAGAGTTCTGGAATCCTGCAGCCTCCTCCCAGCTGACTCTCCCAGATCTGCCCTTATCATCCTTGGGCTCATTACCCACTCAGGGGACGTAATATCTTAGAGATAACAAGTCTTCAGATCTTGCTAACCTTGCTCTAGTATTAAAGCTCCACATTCTTTTTACGGCCACAAGGATCGGCCCGACCTGGTTCCAGTCTACATTTTTGGCCTCGTTTTATGCCACTGCAAAGACTATTGGTCTCCTTTCTGTTGCTCTTGCCCACATCCAGCCCACAGCTCGTGCTTCACTGTTGCCGAGAGCGAGCTCTCTCTCTACTTTACGCGGTGAACATCCGTGTGCAGGGCACTTCCTTGACCTCCCAGCACAGGCGAGTTTCCCATTAAATCTTCACCTGACACCCGGAACTCCTCAGTGTGCAGCATGAGTGTGATAACGTGCCTGTGGAGCTACCGCCACTTACCATTTATAGCCTGCCTGTTAGATGCCGAGCCCCGTCTATTTCTGAGAGCAGTTCATCACTTCTCTCAGAGAGGGCCTTGTCCACCAGCACCCTGAGCACCCAGGACCCTCCTGCAGATGTAGGATGGGTGCTCAGTAAATAACTTTTCAGTGAAGAGTGGAGTTTTAAAAAGCAATGTGCCAGACCCTCATTGTCATTCACGCGTGCCGATCACACATTATCACACCAGGAATGTCCTCTCGTGACATGGGGACGTGAGGAGCTGGTCTGCCTGGCTTTCTGTACGTGCGCTCTGAAAGTCGTGTTCTGTCTGATGTTATTGACATTTTGGAAATGAAAGCCAGCAGTACTACTAGGTGTCTCAGAAAAGGTGTGGAGTGTTTATGCTCATCAAAAGCGGACAGGGCTTTAACAGAGACAGTTGTCTCATTTCCTCATTCTTTCGTCCATCTGGTCCCTGAGCGATTCATTCATTCGCGCCTGCTATGCAGCCAGCACGATTCTGAGGTCTGAGAATGTAACAACTAAACAGACAACATTCTTGCCCTCTTGGGGCTGCAGGTTTTAACGGCGGAAGCTCTGGGGAGTCTACCCTTGAATGTGATGGCATAAGATTAGGAACCAAAGCTGTGGGGATGGGACATATTGCTCTGTACTAGGAATTATGTTTATGATTCTTTTAATAACTGGATGAATGACACTCATAAAACTCTCTGGGCATAATGAAGCAGCTGAACCATAATAATGTATTAAAATTCTCCTTAAGCTTTGAGAGGCTGTGATTGTGAGTGTTAGCCAGGCAGGTTTAAATTACTACCTACCCCCGAATCCCATTTTCTTATTTGCAAAGGGAACAGTAGGGTACTTGCCTATCTAATCTCCCAGGTTGGTAGTAAGGAGTAAGTGACGTACCATACACTCGAGGGCTGGAACCCTTTCAACACGGTACACCTACGAGCGGTTGTCACCATGAGGGTGGTGGTACTGCAGAGATCCAAATGGAATCACCTCTTTTCCCGGGGGAGGGGGTTGGCTACCTGGTCTCCTCGGGGCCCACCTGCATGGGGTTCATTGCCTCAGGACTGACGTCAGTTCAAACCAGTCTTTATGGTAATTCCTCCAAAGCTCCTATCAGTACTCACAATAAATGCTCCCCAGAATGGATATCCTGTCAAGAAAACCAGAGGGAATCTTTGGGCAAAGTGGAAGTAGTTCAATGCAAATATAGCTCCGATGCCGGCAACGATCAGGGCAAGCAGGACCTGGGCAGCCTGTGAAGAGAAGAATGGGCCAGTGAGGCCACGCGTGCCCGGGCTCTCTGGAGCCTCCCAGGCGCCTAGGCATCGCCTCTAGAACGGCGCACCCCTCCGCCTGCGTGCTTTCCCCTCCTGTTCACCCACCACTCAGGTGTTCAGGAGGCCCAGCGGCCTTCCTCCCCTCGCTCACCTGTGTCCGTGTCCGAATCCTTCCTGCTCACCCTTCCCTGCTGACAGTGTCTCTGGGGTTATCGGTCCGTCTTGCATCTCATGAGTTTGAGCATGTGTCTGACTCTCCCTCTAAATTTGAGGTCCCTGCCTTTTCGGCACCAGGGACCAGTTTCGTGGAAGACAGTTAGTTCTTCCACAGCCAGGCTGGGTAGGGGGTGGGGGAGTGGGGAGTCCGGTTGGGGGTGGTTCTCGAAAGAGGCGTGAAACCTCGGTCCCTCACAGGCGCGGTTCACAGTCGCCAGCACGCTCTGATGAGACTCGAGCGCCGCTGCTGACATGACAGGTGGTGCCCTGAGCAGGGGGGCTGCTGGATGCAGGTGAAGCTTCGCCTGCCCGCCGGCCCGGGGCTCACTGCCTGCTCTGTGGCCGGTTCCTCGCTGATGACGGGCTGCTACGGACCCCTGCCCTAGACGGCAAGCTTCTCGGGGACGCCGATTCCAAACTACTCACCCTGACATTTCTTCCCCTTCTGTAGAACCAGCCTCCTGTTACCATCCTCACCCCAACACACACACACACACACACACACACACATTTTCCACATTAAATATAGCCTTTGAGAATTATGGCAACCACTCCAGTACTCTTGCCTGGAAAATCCAATGGACAGAGGAGCCTGGTGGGCTACAGTCCATGGGGTCGCAAACAGTCAGACATGACTGAGCAACTTCACTTTCACTTTCTTTTCTTTCTTTCTTTTTTGAGAATTATAGCCTCAGTCTAGCACTCTGAAAGTATATGAAGTTCCCTGAGCTGGAGCAGAGGAGTTGGGGTGAGGTTATGAGCGCCGAAGAATGGATGCTTTTGAACTGTGGTGTTGGAGAAGACTCTTGAGAGTCCCTTGGACTGCAAGGAGATCCAACCAGTCCATTCTAAAGGAGATCAGCCCTGGGATTTCTTTGGAGGGAATGATGCTAAAGCTGAAACTCCAGTACTTTGGCCATCTCATGAGAAGAGTTGACTCATTGGAAAAAACTCCGATGTTGAGGGGGATTGGGGGCAAGAGGAGAAGGGGACGACAGAGGATGAGATGGCTGGATGGCATCACTGACTCGATGGATGTGAGTCTGAGTGAACTCCGGGAGTTGGTGATGGACAGGGAGGCCTGGCGTGCTGCAGTTCATGGGGTTGCAAAGAGTCGGACACGACTGAGTGACTGAACTGAACTGAACTGAACTATGTCTCACCTCTTGATGCGAAGGCCTGTCCAGAGCCAAGAGTGACCCCATGGGCCCCTCAGCCCATTAGGGGACGCAGGGAGAGGGGTGGTCCCTGGGGGTCTGCGGCTTTCCTCAGCGCAGAGCGTCTCCATTCCCACTCTGGCGTCTGGGTTCCCCCAGGCCACACCTCTGTGGCCCTGGGTCACAGCTGCCCCGTAGTGTTCTGATTCTTGCACTAAGGATGGGGGCTGTGCACACAACTTTGCTCTATTTATGACAGACTGTGTGTGTGTGTGTGTGTGTGTGTGTGTGTGTGTGTGTGTGTGTGTGTGTATCAACACTGCAGCTCACTATGAGCTTTGAGGGTGGTTTTAAGAGCTCCCAGTGCCTGCAGCAACAGAAAGGCGATGTTCAACTTCACCTCCAAAGGCTTTCAGCTCTGCGAGAGGTGCTCCCACAGCCCAAGGTCGCTGCTTTAATAAGATATTGAGAAAAGTGGCACCGGTTTCCTCCATCCCCCTTGCTGGGATTCAAAGATGATCACTAGCTCCTCCTGAAACAGGCCAGGGATTTCCTCAGTTAGTGGTCTTATTCGTGACAGTTGAGCATTCTATTTCTCAGAGTTAAATAAGCCCTCAGAAGCATTGCTGAGACATGAGCAAACCCTGCACGTTTCTAAACAGAACTTTATTTCCCTTGTTGATCAAAAGGTAGGGACGTTTTGTGACAACCTAGAGGAGTGGGAGGGGGTTTCAGGAGGGAGGGGACACGTGTGCACGAAAGGCTGATTCGCGTTGATGTATGGCAGTGAAAGTGAAAGCAGCGCAGTCGTGTCCGACTCTTTCCAACCCCACAGACTATACACTCCGTGGGATTCTCCAGGCCAGAACACTGGAGCGGGTAGCCATTCCCTTCTCCAGGGGATCTTCCCAACCCAGAGATCAAACTCAGGTCTTCTGCATTGCAGGATGTATGGCAGAGGCTGGCACAATATTGTAGAGCAATTATCCTTCAATTAAAAATAAATAAATACTTTGTCAACAAAGGTCTGTCTAGTCAAGGCTATGGTTTTTCCAGTGGTCATGTATGGTTTTGAGAGTTGGACTATAAAGAAAGCTGAGCACCGAAGAATTGATGCTTTTGAACTGCGGTGTTGGAGAAGACTCTTAAGAGTCCCATGGACTGCAAGGCGACCTAACCAGTCCATCCTAAAGGAGATCAGTCCTGAATATTCATTGGAAGGACTGATGCTAAAGCTGAAGCTCCAAAACTTTGGCCACCTGATCTGAAGAGCTGACTCATTTGAAAAGACCCTGATGCTGGGAAAGATTGAAGGTGGGAGGAGAAGGGGACAACAGAGGATGAGATGGTTGGATGGCACCACTGACTCAATGGACATGGGTTTGGGTGGACTCCGGGAGTTGGTGATGGACAGGGAGGCCTGGTGTGCCGCAGTTCACGGGGTCGCAAAGAGTTGGACACGACTGAGCGACTGAACTGAACTGAAATAATTTGTAAAACGTAGGGAAGTGGTCCTGTAGGCTGCATGTTAGCTCTTCCACTGAGTATCCGATTATATGCACATGCTCGTGACTTAGAAGTCTGCAGGGACTTCTCTGATGGTTCACTGGTGAAGACTCTGCCTTGCAATGCAGGGGATGCAGGTCCAGTCCCTGGTCAGGGAATTAAGATCCCACTTGCCGAAGAGCAGCTAAGCCCACGAGCCACAACTAAAGAGTCCGTGAGCCGCAGAAAGATCCGCCTCCTGAAACTAGGGCCCAAGGCAGCCAAACAGTGCCAAGTAAACGAATAAACAGACAGGACGTCTCTCTTCTAAAGAGCATAAAAAAGAAGGGTGTATTTTACATGACAGACGAGGGGAAACTGAGGGCATCAATGTCCTTTCTGAAAAGCGTCTCTGCAAACATACTCGGAGAAATAACACAGTCTCCTTTCCAAGAAGACCCATGCGTGGGAACGGACTTACCCCCAAGACTTTCGGCTCTCCCTTCAGGAATCCCAGCAGAGAGCTATGAGGTCCATAGGGAAGTGCGGTCAGTACAGTCTCATTTGGCTGCACATTGATGACGTGGGTTGATCTTTTGACCTCAGATGATGATTCCATGATTCAGTGGCAAAACTCTATGAAACAAACTGGGTGAGTAACCATTGCAGCCAAAATCATGGCCCGCCCTCAGTCTCACAGGGAGGCCTTGGCAACGAGCCCTCAGCCATCACCCAGCACCAGAACCACAGAACCGCAGTCATTGCGTCACAGAGTCCCAGAATTCTAGAGCACCTTCTTCTTCCGGTGAAGGAGCCAGTTACCCAGAAGACTCGCTTTAGTGTCCACTCGTTTGTGAACAGGTGGTCAGCACGAAGTAAACAGGTGTCCCAGCAAATCCCAGTGCCTATGTCCATGGGCTAGAGAGGAGCTCAATGATGAAATGCCCCCAACGTTCCTGGCACTGCGGAAGGGGCTCTGTTTAAACATGTATTCACATTGCTTCTTTTAACATTTCTACCACACTGAAAACAAGGTACAGAAGGTTAAATTGCTCAAAGCCACATGCCGAGGGGCGGGGAAGGAGTCAGATTCTGCCTGTCGTCTCCAAAATCTGCATCAGCCACGCTGCCGCCCTCTTCCGAAAGGAGTTTCCCACTTGTCTTGACTAATTGTCTCACTGCTGTTTAACCACATTTCTTTCCAGCGTGAAGATCAGTACATAAAGGTGTTGGACCAGATGTAGTTGCCACTTTCATAGAGTATAATTCTAGCTTTCAAAAAGACAGGTAAGATGAAGTCAAGCGAGAGTCTTCCTGGTTAAAGCTATGCAAATGCAATTAAAACAATATAAAATTCTGTATGGAATTTTGCTCACCTTGTCTGTGTGTGCATGTGTGAAAGTCACTCAGTTGTGTCTGACTCTTTGCAACCCCATGGACTGTAGCTATCCAGGGGCCTCTGTCTGTGGAATTCTCCAGGCCATTCCCTTCTCCAGGGGGTCTTCCCAACCCAGAGATCAAAGCCAGGTCTCCCGCATTGCAGGCGGATTCTCCACCATCTGAGCCACCAGGGAGGCCCAATGTAGGGCTGTCGTGAGAATTAAATGAGATAATGTACACAGCACGTTTTTGAAGTGTTGGTATTATCACCATTGTAGTGACGAGCAGATGGATTGTGGGAGAGAAAGGGTGTCTGAACCTAGTGCTGTGCTTAGTTGCTCGGTCGTGTCTGACTCTTTGTGACCCCATGGACCGTAGCCCGCCAGGGTCCTCGTCCACGTGTATTCTCGCTGAAAGGATGTTGGATTGGGTTGCCGTGCTCTCCACCAGGGATCTTCCCAACCCAGCAATCGAACCCAGGTCTCCCGCATTGCAGGCAGCTTCTTTACCATCTGAGCCACCAGAGAAGCCCCCTTTTTTATTTTAATTTTTAAAAAATGTTTATTCATTTTCTCACTTTATCTCTGGCTGTGCTGGATCTTTCCTCTGCTGCAGTGAGTGGGAGCTCTCTCTAGCTGCGGTGAACGGGCTTCTCACTGCGATGCTTCTCTTCTTGTGGGGCACCAGCTCTCAAGCCAACAGGCTTCAGCAGCTGCGGCTCCCGGGCTCCGGGGCTGTGGCACGTGGGCTCAGTTGTTCCATGTGGCCCGTGGTATCTTCCTGGATCAGAGATTGAGCTCGTGTCTCCTGCTTTGGCAGGTGGATTCTTTACCACTGAGCCACCAGGGAAGGCCTGCTTTCTGTGTTACTCCTTGCTATTCCTATATTTGTTATGATTTTAACAGTTAAACCATAAAGCAAATAGTTTCACAAAACCTCCCTTAATGTTCAAATATTACCGTGAGTGTTTCCTAGTTTGTGGCAACCATGTATAGCAGGGCTCCTTAACCTTGACATTGCTGGCATTTGGGGCCTGAAGACTCTTTGCCTTAGAAAGTTGTTCTGTGCATTGTAGCATCTCCTGGGGGTGGAGATCAGAGGATGCCTTCAGCTCCTTGCCTATTCAGTGAGGCTGCTAACTTACTTTAGCAAGGAGACGCTCACTGGAGTTGGCTAAGATCAGAAGGATCAGAGAGTTTGTGATAAGGATCTGAGCGTGTGTGACTCAACCAGTGATTTTGGGTTAAGTTTCTGAGGAAGACGCATTTTTAGAAAATCAGGGCTGAGAACTTGGGCATCTAATATGTATGACAAATGTCTGCAGTGTCTTCTTGGGCTTGGTTGAAACCTTTCACCCCTTTTCTTACCACAAGTTTCTTAGATCTTCCCTTCAGTGCTTCTTGCCTATTGGTTTCACAAACTGAATGTGGTTATGAAGCAAAAAGTAAGGAGCCAAGACGCACTCCCAAATTTCTGACTTTAGAAACTTAGTGGACGGTCACTCCCGTTCCGAAAGACAACCAGGCTAGGGGTAAGGGTTTGGATGAGAGGTTAGAAATGAAAGGTGAAATGTCCTTACCAATCCTCCCATCGGTTTGCTGCCGGGGTCCAGCCTGGGTGGGTCCAGGGAATTCGAAAGGTGGATGGAGTCGGCGAGGACAACTTATTTATTTATTAATAAAAGATTAGATTAGGAAGAAATAGTGTAGTAGGAAAATGAAGTGGAGAGAAGAGGCTGATTAACTTGGGTTACTTGAAAAACCAATAAAGTTCCAGACAAGGAGCCTGCACCGTCTACGTTAGGCCGCCGGCGCCCGTTTGAATATCGGAGAGTGCCCCGCCTTGGGCTTTCTCCTTACAGATCTTAAAAGCCAAGTAAGTAGACATAGTGAGCCTCCACGTCCCAGATGGGAATTCAGCCTGAAATTAGAGTAAAGAGGAGACACGGGGGAAACCAGTCCAGCGACTGGCTCTCCTTCTATTGTCCTTCAAGGCCTTTTATACTTTTGATTATACATAGAGATCAATGGGTAATACAAAATCATGTAGCGTTCGCAGCCCAGACTCTTTCTGTATATCTTTTTGTATACAAAAGGTCTCAGGTGATTTACATTATCTTCTGGCCAAGAGGCTTGTTAACACTTTTTGGCTCTCTTCCTTAATGAATGTTAATTTCGTTTCCCCTGAAGTGTTTTTCTTTAATCTGCATCTCCTTAAAGCGTTAAAGTTGCATCTCTATGGAACAAAGGTGCAGTGGGTTATAACAAAGAAGGTACTTAACTCAAAGATCTGATGTTGCTAATACCAGGTCTACTACTTGTTTTTCTATATACCAACTATATCTAAAAATAAAGGATATGAAAATTTGGCACCAAGTATTGGCTCAACAAATGAAACCTTTAATCAGTCCTATTCTAGTGACTTTGACTCCTCGGAAGCCCCTACATTCCTAGGATGTTTTAAGCTTCCTGAGCCTCCTGCGGTCAGGAGGCCTCAAACAATCACACGTGCAGCTGTACGAATCCTGCAGGCAGGCCAGAAAGCCATCAGAGGGGTTTTTGGATTGAAACACTCTTTCAAATGCAGAAGACTAAAGCCCTGAATTGACTTTTTCTAGAGAATGTCAGAAGAGTGGAAAAGCAGGCAGATTCTTATTTTTGGGGGGTGGATGCTCAGGAAATTCCAGGGGGAAAACCTGAGGTCTGATTAGCCTTGCCATCAGAGCTCTGCCACATGACCTTGTCACGGGTGAAATTCCTCACACGGGCTCCTGGCAGTTTGCAATATTAACCTAGATCATGCTGAATATAATCCTCCAGATGTTCTGAAGAAACTTTCTATTAACAGTAGAAAGTAAACAAATAAGAAATAGATCTGGGATAACATACAATTTTATTGTATTGCTTGGCTTATTGGGTAAAAAAAAAATCTCAAAGTTTCTCCAGCCCCACTGTAAAACATTTACAGACACACACACACACACGCACACACACACACACACACACACACACACGGAAACATTCTAGTTCACTCTAGTGCACTCAGATCAAGAAAAACAGTATCTCCAGGAACCCATAGGCCTTCTAGGTCTCCTTCCAGTTATTACCTGCAAAGTAACCACTCTCTAACACTCTCAATTAGTCGTGCTTCTGCTTAAACTGTACCGTGGACTCATCATCGTGGGAATCATCTGTGCGGCATACAATTGTGTGTTCACTTGTGTTGGTTTATCACACTCCATTGTTCGTGTGTGTTAGTCGCTCAGTTGTATCTTTTGTGACCCCCGGGACTGTAGCCCGCCAGGCTCCTCTGTCCATGGGATTCTCCAGGCCAGAATGCTGGAGTGGGCTGCCGTTCCCTTCTCCAGGGGATCTTCCCGACCCAGGCCCTGAACCTGGGACTCCTGCGTTGCAAGCAGATCGTTACCGTCTGAGCCCCCGGGAAGCCCACCCGTTGTCTAACAAGGCCGCAGTTTTCATTTCTCTCCTGTTCTTCGGCATTTGGACAGCTTCCTTTGGGGCTGTCATGCGCGTCACTTCTGCAGCCATCTTTGTACACGTTGTTCGGAAAGCATGCTGTGAATTTCTGTGCACATTCCCTTCTAGGATAAGGCCTAAGGCCTAGACCAGGGGACAACATTAGGAACCTCTTTATTGGGTAGTTCATGTTGTTCACGCCAGTACAGTAACAAAGTTAATTATATTTCTATGTGTCTAATTTCTTGTTTGGTCTAGAATCAGACGGGAGAGCGCCTTCTGGTTAAATTTGATCTTTGAGTTTAGATATTTAAGAATAGTTATTAAATGAGACAGAGAACAGAGGCATATTTAATTGACAGAAATAGAGCCATAGTATTTTAGAAGTATTTTTTAATTGAAACGTTCTTGGAATCTCTGATGTTTATAATTTAAGCAATGTGAGCATGAAAACACTGCAGAAGCAGGGCCTGCAAAACCACACGACTCAGCCGGCTCGCACTGGCTCAAGATCACACTTTCTCTCTTCTTCCTATTTGTTATTGGAGTTGAGTTGCTTTGCCACATTATGTTAGTGTCTGCGGCTCGGCAGCACAGCAGAGTGAGGCAGCCATCCGTGCACACTCCCTCTCCGCCACCCCAGACGAGCGGAGTCCCTGTGTTACGCAGCAGGTTCTGATGAGTCAGCCCACCCGTCGGAACGCGCGTATGTCGACTCCAGTGCCCCAGTTCTTCCTATTCGACTGGATGAATGCAGGGCTGTTGCAGTAGACCTTTTCCACCAAAAGACAGATGCGTACGCAGCTGCTAAGAGCTCCAGCACCGTGAAGGTGAGCATCACCACCAGGACACCCTGTAAATCGACACAGGAATGGTTGGTGCCCCGACTCTTGTTCAGGAGACAAGACCGCGAGTGAAGACTCGAACAGTGGAGAGAAGACGGCGCGGTGAGGACCACGCCATCCTCTTTCCTGCTTTTCTTTTGGGTC
Organism: Budorcas taxicolor; assembly: GCF_023091745.1. NCBI lineage: Eukaryota > Metazoa > Chordata > Mammalia > Artiodactyla > Bovidae > Budorcas > Budorcas taxicolor. The sequence continues at coordinate 81,089,010 of NC_068924.1, read as the reverse complement.
TTGGAACCAAAGCAGGGAAATGAATAGCAAGGGTTTCCCTCAAGACCTTGGTATTCCACATTCAGAGATGAGAGTCATCCTTCATTCACCTGTGTGTGTGCAAAAGTCACTCACTCATGTTCGACTCCTGGCGACCCCAAACAGTGCGTGGGATTCTCCAGGCCAGAACACTGGAGTGGGGCGTCGTTCCCTCCTCCAGGGGATCTTCCCGACCCAGGGATCGGACCCAGGTCTCCCGCGTTGCAGGCAGATTCTTTACCAGCTGAGCCACCAGGGAGGCCGCTCATTTACCTATAGTCGTTCCTATTAGTTTCTCTTTTTTCTTGAGTGCTTTTGATTGCCACGCCATTTCTAGGTGTGGGCTTGTTTTCATTAATCCTGCAACAATCTCAGTGCAGTCCTTCAGTCTGAAACCTCACATCTTTCTTGCATTCTGAAAATGCCCACTTATCTCTCTCGCACCCTCCCTGTCTCCCAGGCCATCCCACTGGAGCTCATATGAGGCGTGTTGAGGCTTCTCCCTTCACTGTGTCCTCCGTGTCTTTTAACTTCTCACTGATATTTTCTGAATTTTTATCTTAGTGTATTGTGTTCAATGTGGTTTAATCTGACCTATAGGTTGTATCTTCTATTTAACTGATGCTACGTTCTTAATTTCAAATATTTTAATTTTCATTTCTAATCATACTATTTGGCTCTTTTTCAAATCCACTTGTTTTTTTTGTTGTTGTTGTCCATTGCCATATTCTTTCATTTTGGTTTTAATTCCTTTTTTAATATATTTAATCATTTAAAATGTAGTTTCATTACAGCAGTTTTTCAAATTATGATGTCATTTCTAACTCTCAGGTAACTAAATTTCATGTTTGTCCCATTTTCCACAATCCCTCATTTTTTCCCTTATGTTTTTCAAAATATTTTCATTCTTAGATAACTTCAGTGTGTGGGTATTGATGGTGAAGGGTTCTTTGGTATGTAGGAGACTCATAACTTGGACTTACAGACATCTCTGTTGATGAAGACTCTTGAGAGTCCTTTAGATTGCAAACAGTCCATCCTAAAGGAAATCAAGCCTGAACATTCATTGAAAGGACTGTTGTTGAAGCTAAAGCTCCAATAGTTTGGCCACCTGATACAAAGAACTGACTCACTGGAAAAGACTCTGAAGCTGGGAAAGATTGACAGCTTCAAAGGGGACACAGAGGATGAGATGGTTAGATAGCATCACTGACTCAGTGGACATGAATCTGAGCAAACTCCAGGAGACAGTGGAGAACAGAGGAGCTTGGCATGCTGCAGTCCATGAGGCTGCAAAGAGCTGGACATGCATTAGTGACGGAGCAACAGTAACTCTTGATGGGAGTTGGGTTTGATTCTGATAGTACCTTAGGAGTTTCACAGATCCAGGAACAATTTTAAGGTAGTCATTTTATTCAAAGTTCCTCTATTTTATATGTAATTTTGGATTTGGGTACCCTATCTGCACAAGGCTTGGTGAGATGGTTTCATCCTATAAACCTTTATGGAAGAGTTTCTGGAAGCTTCTTGAGATGCAGGACAGAGTGTTTTCCTTGTCTTATTTCTTTTTTTTTTTCTCTTATTTCTTAAATAGGCTAAATATTTAGTCTCAGCTCCTAACATTTTGCAGGGCACTCGGTGTGAGCTTCCTGCATCCGGCGTGCCTGAAGAACCTCAAATCCTATCATGGGAATTAAAATTCCACGAGCCCAGCCTCCAACACCTATGTTCCTGTCCAGGCCGCCTGGTCTTCTGATCTCTGCTCTGGCTTCACTACCCTTCTTAGTTTCTAGGATGTGAGATGACCTTCCTGCCACCCTCCCTTCTTCCCTTCTTCCATCTCTCAGTATGTGTTTTGACCTGTGCTTCTGGTACTTTCCCCAGGTAATCTAAAGAGAGTGGACTTCGAAGTCCACCCGGTCTGCCGAGTCGTGGCTTCTCTGATGTTGCAGGAAGCTCTCTTTGGCCCTAGCTACCTGAGTGGGGGAGGCAGTTTGAGATGCGTTTTCGCTGAATTAAGCTCTGATTGCCCACGGGGGGAGAGCGCCTCTCCCGTTCTCCTTGCTTCGCCTGGCCTCTCCTGTGCGCCAGGGTTGTACTGTCTGCTGGGATTCCTCAAGCTGAGTCCCAGCCAGATGAGTCTGTGCCCTTCCACTTCCTCAAGCTCCTGGACTGAAGCAGATGCTTTTGGCAACCTCTGGGTCCCACAGGCAACCTCACAGAAGGCTGTGAGTTCAGAAACGCGCACACATTCTCTGCGATTCAAGAGACAGATCCAAGGGAATGAGAGAGGCTGCCTTTGTCTCCCAGCTCAGACAAGGAGGGGTCACACAGGGAGTAACCCTTCTCCTAAAAGGCCAGAGCTTATGGCTTCCAAACTCGGAGCTTATAGAGGGCTGACTAGGCCAAGAGGGCCATAGTCAACAGGTGGCAACCATCGGGTTTGGGGGAAGTGTGGCAAGAAGATGGTGCCCAGGGATGCTGGCATTCCTGCTAAGAGTCACATCCCTGGGTAGACTGTGTCTCATTGTCTGCAACCCTGCTGGGCCAGCCTAGTAATTATGTGCTTGGGCTTAAGGTTCAAGTTCCATACCAACTTTCCATATGATGCATTAATCCCAAATCAAATCAAATTCAAATCGAAAGGAAATGTTTCTGTCCGTGTTGGGGGCAGTGGGAATGCCTGTTCAACAAGGGGGCACTTTGAGGGCTAAAGCTATTGAGAATGGGGTATTTATCATTTAAGAAGGATGTTCAAACGGGTCACCACACACAGCCCTTCTTGATTCCCTGTTTTGACTTCACACAGTGCTTCACCCGTATTATGCAGCCTGGTGACCAACCTCTTTCAACCATAATTATTGTCTTTCCTGTTTGCTTCCAGACATTCAAACCAACAGGGCTGGAGACTGCTGAAAAGGCAGAAAAGTCTTCGAAGCAGGGACATTGAGATTTCACATAACAGGAAGTGCAGTCTACTTACTGTTAGACCGACACTGGTCAGGAGACAGTCCTTGACGTCATATATCGAGTAATAGTAGGTCGAATAAGGCAGTGAGGATAGGTAATCCCTTCCGGAGTCACACTGCTGGGAGGCCGTCCTCAGGGTTACCAGGCTGCCAGTGAGGAGAATGAAGCCCGCTCCAGCAGCCACAGAGCTCACTGCACTGAAGGTGAGGCTGTTTATGGCCTGGAAGAGAAATTCTTCACTGGGACCTCATCACAGATGCAGCACGTGACGCTGTTCACCCTCCGTCTACTGCGCTGCAATGGGACTTCCCTGCGTCTATTTTCCTCCAACCTGTGTGCTCCTTGGGGACACAGACTGTGTTTTATTTACTCTGTAGGCCCTTATCACTACCTGGTTTGTCACCTCATATAATCAGTAAAAGTTTGTTGAATGAGAAAATGCATGAACAGCTCTTTCTTAGGGGAAGAGGTCCGGCTCCTTGACTCTGCAGGGCCGCCAAGACGGAGGAGGGGCTGCTCAGGCAGCTGCCAGGGTTCCTTGACTTCCTCAGTGGCTTTAGCATCATTCTTTTGCTCTAAGGGTTTCTGGAATATGGCCTTTGGTCCGCCTGGGAGGACCATTCTATGACTCTCTTCCCATCAAGAAGCAGCTTCAGAGAAAAGGCAGAAACCAGCTGCAGAAGTTGGAATACCCATCTGGAGGCAGATCAGACCAATGAGAACCACAGCCGTCACACCCTCTCCTGGGGTGTATTCTCCATCTTGGGGAAACGGGCTTCCACAGGGTATGATTCCTCCGCAAAGATGAGCCAGGCTTGGTGTCAGGCTCCCCACGCACACTCTCTTCTGTTTCAACATCACAGTGGGATACCGGCTGTTGGGAGGATGGTTGCCCTGTCCTCTTATCTCTTGTCCCCATAGCTGCAGGCCTTTGTGTGCTGAGTCCCTGGAGGAAGAGCAGCCTGAACAGGCAGAGTCTTGGCCCAGAGTTGCCGAGTGTAGGCAGTGGAGCCCACGCATCGTCTTGGGTCCCGCCCGTGAGCCACATTGCGTCAGCTCATCCCGGTTGTGGCTTGCCTTCTCAGTGAATTCAGGGCACTTGGGAAACCAGCTCTGAGAGCTACATGTTTCTCTTCCGCATGCTATAGATGAGAAAACTGGGGGCTGGAGAAGGAAGGAACTCTTTGAAGCGCACAGAAGTGTCAGCGACAGAGTGTCAGCCTTGGCCCTGTCCAAGGCTGTGAACTCTTCATTTTTCTGTCCACTGGTTGTGGGGTTAAGATGTTTAGCCTCAAGCATCAGGAGCTTATTCTGGCCTCATTCACCGTCTGATGTGCCCTCACCCATAGCTAACCAGACTGTGGATCTTCCTGAGTCAGGATGTGGCTTCTCCCTAGGTCATCTTTGTGGGTGTGTGGCTGTGGGGAGAGGAGCTTGCTATGGAGAGGATCAAAGGCCTCAGTGCTTGCCTCCCCTCGCCCCCTCCTGACCTTGTCAGCAAAGTGGCTGCAGTCTGACGGCTGTTTCTAAGGGGTTGGAGGAGATGGCCGCAGGGCCTAAGCCCACACACCTCTGCCTCTAGAAAAGGACCTCCCTGTCCCAGAAAGGATCTCTAGGCTCTAGCAAGATGGCTGTCTGTCCCCTTCAGGGCCAAGATAGCAAGTCGTAAAGAGCCCGTGGGATATTCAAAATTTTCTACCATTTAACAACATGAGGTAAACCTCCTACAAGCTTAGAATATGATGCTGGAGGTCTCTTTAGGGCAAAGAGCACTAGTCTAGGAGGAAAGAGCCCAAATTCCCTCCGAAGAGTTCACCCTGAAGTTTCCTTTTTTCCAGTCAGCTAAGAATCGATGGTTCTCATACTTACAAAAGTCTCACTTGACTTTTTTCCAGAGATAATTGAGAGGGTTCCAGTAATGGCAAACTGCTCAAAAAAGAGAGAAATGATCAGTTCAGTTGACTTACAGAAATGTGACCACCATGTTACTCTCAGGCAATCAGCGTGTGTGTGAGTTGCTCAGTCGTGTCCAACTCCTTGTGACCCCATGGACTATAACTCCCCAGGCTCATCTGCCCATGGAACTTCCCAAGCAAGAATACTGGAGTGAGTTGCCAGTTCCTGCTCCGGGGGATCTTCCTGACCAGGAACCAAGCCCGCGTCTCTTGTATCTTCTGCATTGGCAGGAAGATTCTTTCCCGCTGAGCCACCTGGGAAGCCCCAGCTCAATCAATCCATCGTGTCAATTCGTTGGGATCCATGTGGATAGAGACCCCTGATTTTCGCCCCCAGGATGAAGAATCGGCAGGATGCCCAGAGGAGCTGAATTTATGTAAGTGAAATCACCAGGAGCTGAGGAAGCCTGGGAAGGAGCTACACAAGGAGGGAGGCGAGTGTTGCTGATGACGAGGTGGAAAGAGAAGAGACTGAGGAGGACCGTGACCTGAGGGCTCAGAAGGACAGGAGCAGCCACCTAATGCACGCAGGAGACAGACCCCACCGGCACAGAGTGCAGAAACACTCGGGATCGAGCCGCTGCAGTCAACAGCCTGAGTTAGGCTGGGAGTTGAGGAAAATGGGAAGGCCAGATGTGAAGTCTTTTAAAGCCCCCTAAGTCCGCATTTGATCCCAGTGGTATTAAGGGTCCAGCTGGTGGAGGGATAATGTTCTGAGAAGCTGAAACATGGGTTAAGCTTGTGGTTTAAACTTGGGATTGGGTGGTCACAGACAAAGACAGTCAAGCATGAGTCAATTCTAGCTTTCATTAGAGAATGTAGGCGCACAGACTGCAGGTTGGATAGAAGAGTCAAGGACAAACAGTGCTCTGGGGGCAGAAGCAGGGCTCCCCTGCCTCGACGCACGGTTTGTCCACACGAGGACTATCCCCACAGAGGAGGTGCCGTGGTAAGAGTCTGTCTGCCCAGAACGCGCCTTTTTCTCCTCTGTCAGAATGCTGCATGGAGAAGAAGTGGCCTTTTGTGGGAGGTGTGGGGAGGTCCCGGCTAACCTCCAAGGAAAAGGGTCTGCTGGGCCCTTTTCCATGAGCCACTACATGGAAGGCCTCAGAAAAACTTTCTACCAGATGCTCCGGATTGCCTCTGACAATGTAGCAAGAGTGTCCCTGGTTCCCATGAATCTTACCATTGTTAGTTTAATCCTCTGCAGGTCTGTGGCATCCACCACCGGTGCTCATTTTATTTAAGAAAAAATGAGCTTTTCACTTTCTGCTGACAGGTGGATTACTCTTAAACTGGAGGGATTCCAAGCGCCTCACCACAGGGCCAAAGAAGGGTGTGAAAAGCCTTCCACTTTCTGGAAGTAGGTCATGAGGCCAGGTAAGAAACGCATGCCTACTGTGTCACCATTTGGCCTCCTGCCCCAACCAGCCACTCCCTGGGAGGCTCACACAGCATGGCCAAGACCCTCTGCCACTTCCCCTGAACTAGAGGCACACGATGTGCGACAGCAACACAAGGAAGGTGGCGGAACTCAGTCTTCTCCTGCTTCTTGGGATTGAGTCTTTCCATGACTTAGCACCCAGTTGGCATTTATAAAGCATATCCCTTCTTGGAGACCCCACTACTCACACACAGAGCTCCTAAAAATGGGTACCCAGACATCAGAATGGTGGAAATTGCTGGGCTGAGCTGGGGAGAATTGGGAGCATAAACCAAAATGACCCCCAAACTTGAAATCACCAGGAAACACAGGATCTGGATGGTCTGAAAGAAATAAGAGGGAAAAGTGTAAAAAATTCCAGACAGCACTGTGAACAGATGAGAGCTATCCCTGCATGCACGCTGCGAATTCTAAAGAGCGCAGAGCATACGTCACCATCTGTCATTAAAGGAGCGTGGGGGTGTTACAAGGTGCCGGTGTTACAGAGAGTCGTATATAACTAAACTCTTCTATTTCTGATAGAATTTTTAACCAAGCAAATCAGGGAGTGCTATATGCATTTTTAACTTTGTTTTGCAAAAGGTAGTTTACAGGTTTTTGTTTGGTTTGGTTTGGTCTAGGGCAAATAGATAGGGAAGAATTTTCTAGACAATGGTCCAGTTAGATGGCTATAGAAAGCAAATTTATCATGGGAATGTTAATAAAGGGCTCAATTTCAGTTGAAGTAAAGTAGAGCAGAGAGTCTTTACTGCCATAATTCATCTTATTTGTCTTCGGATTTTAATAATTATTAATACTTTTTAATGACACCGATGGTGGTGACAATAGTCTGTGTTTGCTGGACACTTTCTACATTTTAGCTCTTCATCTCGTCTCACATATAGATAAGAAAAATGAGGCACGAGAGTTAAAATAACTTGTAAAAACCCATGCCAATGGCCAAAGGGAAGAACTAGGTTTTTAGCCCTATTCATCCAATAGGGAGCTTCACTCACTTTGCTCACTGTTTAATCTTTATTGACTGTCCCAGACATCAGGGGAATAAAGCAAGTGAAAATCACTGTCACCAGACGTGTATCACATCCTTTACTGATGAATTCCTCGGAAATCAAAATGAGTTCAGAGCCAAGCATTAGGAAATGCGCCCTCAGAAGTACTAAGGGTGTGAGACAAACTACATACGGCATCGTCGGCTGCTTTTACCAACCTTGCCTGTCGCTCTCAGTGAAAAGTTCAGCCCACTGCACACTTTTGAGCAAGGATAGCACATGCTCTAATTCACGTTTTTAAAAGATCATCTGTCTGCTGAGTTGAGAGTAGATCGTAAGGAAATAGAGCAGGGGCGTGAATAAAGAGGCTTTTCCATAATTCATATGGGAGATGATGCCAGCCTGGAGAAAGATGTGGATAACAGAGGTGGTGAGGAGTTCCGTCATTGGGTTCTGGATGCGCTGTGGAGATTAAACCTATCGGGCTTGCTGATGGTGTGGATGTGGATTATGAAGAAGGGATGAAGGGTGCCTCCAAGGGTCTCGGCTTGAGTATCTGAAGTGATGGAGTCAACACTGGTTTAAGTTGGGCAGTACTGTATAAGAGTGGGCTTGGGGTGGAAGGTCAGGATTTCAGCCTGGGGCAGACTAGGGAGAGGTGTCGAGCAGATATCCAACTGGCCACGCACAGCGACTTTTGGATATGTGAGTCTTAAGTTGGGAAAAGAGATCCTGGCGACAGATACGGCCCTTTTGTCCCAAGTTGTCAGTGAAGATAACATTTAAACCCCTATTACCAGATGAGTTCTCCATGGTAACAGGTATGGAAAGAGAATGGAGTCAAGGGCTGAGCTGTAGAGAACCCCAAATTTAGGATCAGCAAAATAGAAACTTAAAAAGCAAGACCCAGAAGGAAGGAGGAAACCCAGAAGGATAGATGTCCAAGAATACAAAGTGAAACTCGCTCAGTCATGTATGACTCTTTGTGACCCCATGGACTAGTCCATGGAATTCTCCAGGCCAGAATATTGGAGTGGGTAGCCTTTCCCTTCGCCAAGGGATCTTCCCGACCCAGGGATCGAGCCCAGGTCTCCCACATTGCAGGTGGATTCTTTACCAGCTGAGCCACACAGGAAACCCAACAAGACTGGAGTGGGTAGCCTATCCCTTCTCCAGCTGATCTTCTGACCCAGGAACTGAACTGCGGTCTCCTGCGTTGCTGGCAAATTCTTTACCAACTGAGCTATCAGGGAAGCCCATCCAAGAATAAATACAGTATTTCAGGTAGGAGAGAGTGATCAGCTGCACCAGACCTTTCTATTAGTTTGAGAAAATCAACACCAAAGACCTGGGAATTGGGTTAGCAGCATGGAGCAAAGGGGACAGATACCACCAGATATGTTTCAAGAGAGATTAGAGACACTGGCTTCCCACCACTAGGAAGTGCTCCTGGGAATGCAAGGGGAGAAGGGGGCATTAGCTGGAGGGTGTGTGAAGGTAAAAGTATTTGTTTTTGCTTTTTGTTTGTTTGTTTTCAAGATGGGGAGAAATTGCAGCAAGATTCTGCCCTCATGGAATTGATAAGAAAATTTTCAGAGAATTTCTGGAGCAAGTGATAAGGGTTGGGATCTGCTGCCCCCAGAGAGGAATATCTTAACTAGAAGGTGGGCATTTATTTTATCTTTAGCAATGGGGAGGAGGTAAAGAACATATGGGCACAGATGCGGGTAATGATAGACGTGCAGAAGCTTGCAGACTTTCTCACCAGAGAGGCTCAGTTTTCTCAGCCTTTTAGGAAGCGAGGTGATCAATGGAAAAGGAAGACTCTGGAGGTTTTGGGGGCGGGGGAGGGAAAGAATCTATGAAGTGGTTTTCTGGGGTCATAGGAAAGGGAACAGATGAAATAAATGTCATGCGCATTTCAGGCAGCTTAGACAGTCCACGTGGGCTCAGAGTCATAACTAAGAAGTGATGTGTATGTGTGCATGCGAGTGTGTGTGTGTTTTCAGGCATGTGAGTGTGTGTGTGTTTTCACGCACAGGCATTTCACACACTCACAGGCATTTCACACGCTCACAGGCATTTCACACACTCACAGGCATTTCACACACTCACACACACGTGAGTGTGTGTATGTTTCCAGGCATGAATTCAAGTACAGATTAGGCAAATGGGGCAGCGTTAGAGTTAAAACAATGTCAGGTTTTTTGCTGGAGAGTGTGCTATAAGGATATGAGGATGAGGTTGTTGAGGGCATCACAAGAGAGAGAACTAGGGGGGTCATGGCTGGGAGAGGAAGGCTCTGTGAAGGAGGGTTATTATCAGTAAGTTTCAGCAAGGTTAAACAAAGAATCAATGGAAGTTGGAGGGAATGACCTTGAGAGATTAGAATTTGTGGCTGTAGTATGAGATTCTTGAAAAATAGATAATGATTGTGAAAGGTTGTTGCTGAGCCATGAAAGACACTGGGATTCTTGGCCTCCAGACGAGGGGAATTTGATCAGGGCCCAGAGATGAGGTTGATCGCTCAGAGCTTTTGTGTGATAAAGATTTATTAAAGTATAAAAGTGATAGAGAAAGCTTCTCACATAGACATCAGAAGGGGACAGAAAGAGTGCCCCCACTAGGTTTTAGCAAGAAGCTATATACCTGTTAGCAGGTTGCTAATTAGAGAAAGGACATGTCTCAAAACTCAGAGAGTGGCACCAGGCTGCTCACCCACAACGTGCATTCTGAGATAACATTGGCACCACGTGAGTCATCCCAGGACATAAGACAGTTGACATGAGTCTTGAAGAAAGGCAGGTTTCCAAGCAAATACATAGTCTCATTAACACAAGTGAAAGAGGAGAGCGAAAAAGTTGGCTTAAAGCTCAACATTCAGAAAACGAAGATCATGGCATCCGGTCCCATCACTTCATGGGAAATAGATGGGGAAACAGTGGAAACAGTGTCAGACTTTATTTTGGGGGGCTCCAAAATCACTGCAGATGGTGACTGCAGCCATGAAATTAAAAGACACTTACTCCTGGGAAGAAAAGTTATGAGCAACCTAGATAGCATATTCAAAAGCAGAGACATTACTTTGCCAACTAAGGTCCATCTAGTCAAGGCTATGGTTTTTCCAATAGTCATGTATCGATGTGAGAGTTGGACTGTGAAGAAGGCTGAGCGCCGAATAATTGATGCTTTTGAACTGTGGTGTTGGAGAAGACTCTTGAGAGTCCCTTGGACTGCAAGGAGATCCAACCAGTCCATTGTGAAGATCAGCCCTGGGATTTCTTTGGAAGGAATGATGCTAAAGCTGAAACTCCAGTACTTTGGCCACCTCATGCGAAGAGTTGACTCATTGGAAAACACTCTGATCCTGGGAGGGATTGGGGGCAGGAGGAGAAGGGGATGACCGAGGATGAGATGGCTGGATGGCATCACTGACTCGATGAACATGAGTCTGAGTGAACTCCGGGAGATGGTGATGGACAGGGAGGCCTGGCATGCTGCAATTCATGGGGTCGCAAAGAGTTGGACACGACTGAGCGACTGAACTGAACTGAACTGAACTGAACTGAAGAGAGCATTTCCGTGAGTAAAACATACTGGTTTGTTGAGCCCTAATCCGTTCTGAGTCTTAGGAAGAATCAACTTAAAGAAAGACAGAGTCTAAGGTAAATAGATAGTTCATTAACATAGCTTAAGAAAGACATTTCCATAAGGAAAACCACACTGGGTAGCTCAAGGGTTGAGAAAACCGAAGTTCAGGTGGAACCAGGTGTCGTCATTGCAACACAGAATATTAAAAGAAACCTCCTTGTAAATTTGTATGGAGAAGGGAAAAAAATCTTGCATTTGTAGCTTGTTTTCTCCTGCTGCTTAAGAGAGAGATAAGCAATCGTCAGATACTTGCAGCCTACTTCCTCCGTTTGGGGCCCAGAGGTTTCCTGCCTGTTACCTTCTCAACTGGTTTCCTGCTCTTAGGGTTGATAAGGTACGGGGTGTGACCCAGGGAATGTTTGTCTAAGGAAGGCTAGACAAGATCCTTGGGGAGAAGAGGTCAGGGAACTAAGAGGGCACAGCACTGGGAAAGATCACAAACACAAATATTGAAACAGCAGTGGCTTATGATAGAAACTCTACTGTATGGAGTGATGGCGACTGAACTGTCAAAATGTTAAAGGGAAAGAGTGAATTAGCTGGGAGAGTGAAAGAAGTGGGAACTCACTGAAGTTTGTCTTTGTCTCTCCAATTCCTTCAAGGAATATGGGGATGGGGCTTAAAAAAAAACAACTCAAGTGTAGAGTTTGCTGATTAACTCAAGTGTGTAAAATAGTAGCTGGCACATTGGAGGTGCTCAATAAAAGACAGGTGAATGTATGAATGAAAAACATATCTCTTCTTGATGTCTCTTATTGATTGCTGAAGCAAATGGTGGAATGTGTTTGTGATTCTAGGCTACCTGTGGGCTGCACGGGCAAAACAAGAAGGAGAAAGGCAAGTCAGCTCAGAACCAGCTATTTGAAAGCAGTAAATTAAGAGAGTGACTATTGGTAAATGATAGTAGAATAAAAAACATTAAGTGGTGTTATTTTCAAGCAATGTATTCATCAGACAGTTATCCTAAAGACGATCATGTTTCAAACTTTTCAGTGTATCATTTACTGTTATTTTCTAAGACACTGATTTTTCTTAGGTTTGTTTAAACTAAACTCAAACTTCTTAAGATTTTATTCTATCAACTCTTAATTATTCCTAATATTAGAATTACCTTTAACAAATACCTTTTGAAGTTCATGACTGCCTACAATTGCTTGAAGTAATTGTTCTTTTCCAGTGTTGAAAACACAGCTAACATTTCAAAAATATCTTTTCTGGGTGAGAGACTGAAATTAGGATTTTTCAATTAATAAATGAAAAGGACAATTGCATTGTCTTTCGTTAAAAGTTGGAGTGAATAACCCACCAGGATGACATGAGATTCTAGAGTAGAAGTTTATAGAAATGAGAGGAAAAGACTGATCTAGAAGTCTCCACGAGAAGCTAGAAAGAAGTTGCCTTCATTTCCATGCCTAGCAGTGAGTGTGTCAGGGGAAACTGTGCCCTTGGGAACAAGATTTCTGTTTGCACAAGCCCTCAGAAGAGGCTCTGAGAAAAAAACTGAGGGATAAAGAATACAACGCTGTTGTGCCGTGTGTGAGCTGCGTGCACGCAGTCACTCGGCGAGTCCGACTGTTTTGCAACCCCACGGACTGCAGCCCGCCAGGCTCCTCTGTCCATGGAATTTTCTAGGCAAGAGTACTGGAGTGGGTTGCCATTTCCTTCTCCAGAGACTCCTCCCCACCCAGGGATCAACCCAGGTGTCTTGCATCTCCTGCACTGACAGGGCCGCCTGGGAAGCGCCATAATGCTGTCAGTTCAGTTCAGCCGCTCAGTCATGACCGACTCTTCGCGACCCCATGAAGTGCAGCACGCCAGGCCTCCCTGTCCATCACCAGCTCCCAGAGTTCACTCAGACTCATGTCCATCGAGTTGGTGATGCCATCCAGCCATCTCATCCTCTGTCGTTCCCTTCTATAATGCTGTTAACTAACCCTGAATTCTGATTTTCGGCAGATTTCCAAATCTGGGGATGAGTGGGAGTTAGGTCTCTAAAGGCGATATTAAAGAGCATGTGGGAATTCGGTCCTGAATATGAAGGGTGGTGACCTAGGACACCTGGGCGTCTCATAGTTCCTCCCGTGAACGGGAGAAAATGAGCAGTGAGATTACTCCAGATTGTCTCATTTCAAAATGTTTAAGAAATATGCTCAAAATAAAATCAAGTTGAAACATACTGAGTAAAATCAAATGGTTAATCCTAAGTCTCTACTATACTAACGATAAATTATAAGAGGATTTATCGTATAGATTTCTGGTGGAAAAGATCTAATGGTTTCCGTTAGTTTACAAAAGAGCCTGAGGAAGATGCAGGCTTCCTATAAAGCTCCATTTCATGTCCCAATAAGCCTGGAGTCAGGGGGGTAAAAAGAAAGATTCTCCCAGGTCCATTGTAGATTGTGGTCTGGATACATTCATAATATTTTTCCCAGGGTTCCGCCTGTAAGGAGACAGACTTACTCCAAGAACTGTGGCTTCTTTTGGCAGACCTTTTGGCAGGTCATCTTCTTTCTGGTAGACCTGTCCAGGCTTCTGCCTTTTGGAAATAGCGACGCCCTTTGGAGTGAAGGCATCAAAGGCTCGGTCAGTCATGAGCTTGAGCGGTGATGGCATTGGTGCTGGTGATGCTGGAAAAAGAAGTGAACCCAGTTGGGACCCAAGGTTTGACTTAAAGATAGGAAACCAGACTTCGCGGGAGCTTAAGATTTTTCCCCATTGTCCAAGAGGTGACCTGTCCTTTAGGGACCAAACCGAGTACGGGGAGCAGGGGAAGTGTTGGCCGGTAGCAAGCCTGCCGCGGTGCTTTCACTGTGGACAGGAAGCGTGTCGCGGGGTGAGAGCTGGAAGCATTTTGAGGAGTCGCACGGAGCGGAGGCAAACAGTCCACAAGGAGCTCGCTTCGCACCCACTTCACTCTCCTTCCAGCCACCCCTGCTCTCACCCCTCTTCCGTACCCCTCTGAACCCCGGCTTCACCATGGAACATTCCCAGCCACATCGCCCGGTATGGTATGGCCAGACCTCGCAGCAACCAGGGGGCAGATCCAGGCCCTCTGCCGTGGAAGCACAGAGTCGGAACCACCAGGGTCCCCCTCCCCCGTATTGTAACTTTGTGCTGCATCTGTCCTTCCCAGTCTTCCGTCATAGTCTTATTTTCTTTCCTTCAAGATGTTGATCAATCCTATTCCACATCCTTTTCAGCAAATGACTTCTCTCACCTAGAACGGGGGCTTCCCAGGTGGTGCTGGTGGTAAGACATCTGTGCATTCAATCGCTGGGTGGGGATGATCCCCTGGAGGAGAAACTGGCACCCAGTCCAGCTGTTCTTGCCGGAAAGAAATCCCACGAACCGAGGAGCCTGGTGAGCTACATGTAGTCCACAGGGTCGGAAAGAGCCAGACAGGACAGCGGCGGCGCCTAGAACAACCCCTTTGTCTCTATTCGTTTAATAAGTGTCAATGCGAACACTTCTAGTTAACTCCCGCTGAATTCTAGGCACTGGGCCGTAGTAGCTGTAACCCTTATAACAACTTGGATGTTATTCAATCCACTTCATACATTTAGAAACTTAGGGATAATAAGTGCAAGCGGTTTTCATTAAATGAGAGTGTCATGCGAGGTATTTAGCCTGCCATCGTATAGCCAACATAACTAGTGCAAGCTTGTATTCGCATAACTGGAGAGTGTTTCTGCACCGAGGCCGTCTGACCTGTGATTTTCCTCTCAGCACCACGTTCATCCTCATCTTTCCCTTTCTTTCATCCTAACACTGGCAGCTTCAGTGTGGACCCAAGGAGAGAGCTGTCTGCTATCCACCAGCTCAGCAGGACTGCTGCCTCTGGGGTGCTCCCAGATCTGTTCTCTGAACAACATTCTCTTTCTTTCAGGTCATACTTTGAATAAAGTCCCATGATTATCTGCTGGCGCCGCTCTTAGGAACCATTCTCTCAAGGTTCATTCATATTGACACAGAGTGCAGAATTTCCTTCTTTTTTTTTAAGACTGTTCTTAGGAAAGGCTAAGTGTAGTAAGCCAGTCACAGAGGACAAAAACTGCACGATTCAACTTATATATGGTATCTAAAATAGTCAGCCTCATAAAAGCCAGGACTAGAATGGAATGGTGGTTTCCAGGAAATGAGGAGTTGATGTAAAATATGTATAAAGTTTCAGTTATGCAAGATAAGCTCTGGAGATCTGCTGTACAACATCTTGCCTATAGATAACAATACTGTATTATACATTTAAAATTCTCTTACAAAGAGCTCATGTTCTATGCTCTTACCACAATAAAAATTAAAAAATAAAATTCGAAAGAAATAAAAAAAATTGACCTTCAACTTAAAGATTTTTTTTAAAAAGTCTTTGTGGTTCTGGATTCCTTCCTATATTTGTCAGTTCTCGTAGCCAAGGGCTATAGTCTATGCTTGGCTCTAAGCCTGAGACTAGGGCTGGAATCCGTTGGTGCTTCTGCCTCACTGTACTCTCATATACCATCTCTGTTTATTATCTGTTACCACTTAAACCTTTTAGTTTAATTTAGGTGTACCGTTGATTTATAATGTTGCATTCGTTTCGGGTGTAGGCTGCTGGAGACTCCTGGACACTCACAGGCAAGCCTGGGCCAGTCTCCCATGGGGTCGCTGCTCCTTTCTCCTGGGTCCTGGTGCACAAGGTTCCGTTTGTGCCCTCCAAGAGTCTGTTTCCAAGTCCTGTCTAAGTACTGTCGGCTCTATGTTGGGGTTAATGGTGACCTCCTCCAAGAGGGTTTATGCCACACCCAGGTCTGATGCACCCAGAGCCCCTGCCCTGTGGCAGGCCACTGCTGACCTGGACCTGCGCAGGAGACACTCAGACACAGTTCTGGTCCAGTCCCATCACTGTATGGCAAATAGATGGGGAAACAGTGGAAACAGCAACAGACTTTATTTTCTTGGGCTCCAAAATCACTGCAGATGGTGACTGCAGCCATGAAATTAAAAGACGCTTGCTCCTTGGTAAAAAAGCGATGGCAAACCTAGGCAGCGTATTAAAAGCAGAGACATTACTTTGCCAACAAACGTCCATACAGTCAAAGCTATGGTTTTCCAGTGGTCATGTATGGATGTGAGAGTCGGACTACAAAGAAGGCTGAGCGCCAAAGAATTGCTGCTTTTGAACTGTGGTGTTGGAGAAGACTCTTAAGAGTCCCTTGGACTGCAAGGAGATCCAAACAGTCCATCCTAAAGGCGATTCGTCCTGAATGTTCATTGGAAGGACTGATGCTGAAGCTGAAACTCCAACACTGTGCTGTGCTTAGTTGCTCAGTCGTGTCTGACTCTGTGACCCCATGGACTGCAGCCTGCCAGGCTCCTCTGCCCATGGAATTCTCCAGGCCAGAATACTGGAGTGGGTTGCCATGCCCTGCTCCAGGGGATCTTCCTAAAGCAGGGATGGAACCCAGGTCTCCTGCATTGCAGGCCGATTCTTTACCAGCTGAGCCGCCTGGGAAGCCCATTATGAACAATTACCATTATGAGCAATGCCACAGTGAATATCTTTGCCCCTCTGTGGTGCCACGTCTATTCAATTACCTTCTGAGTGTAACATTTAGAAGTGTTTTTAAGGAGTTTAAGGCTACACTACCTGAATTTTGACACATATGGCTGGTTTTTAGGAAGAATTCTGTATCACCAAGATTCCTTATGACTTTACAAGAAGGCTCCAGACTGGATGCCATCATCTCCAAGCTCCACTGTCTGAGAGAGCTCCTTTTTCCTTCCACATTCATCAAGGGGAGATAAAGATGTGGTAGCTCCCAACTTTGCAAAACACTTCTAAAACCCCAACTTTGAAGACAAGTCACCACTTGGAGGCCACCTGCTCTGCAACGAGCAATTTTCTCTCTTACAGAATTAGAACAGAGCAGTGGGGCTCGGTGCTGAGGGTTCAATCTAACTGCACAGTGTTTATTGAGAGCACGTTCTGTATAAGACTGACACACCAGGAAATGCAGAGAACTATAGAAAATCATCCCCTCAACATCTTGAAGGAAACCTAAGGATCATTTCACTCCATTCTCTGATTTGGAAAGTAAATAAACAGAAGCCTGGGAAGTCTTAGCAAGCCAAGCATGGGGTCAGAGACAGAACGAGAATCCTATTCCTGGCTGCCCACTTAAAGGACGGTCCTCGCCCTGCAAATTCATGATCCAAGTCAAAAGAAAAAGTGAAAGTGTTAGTTGCTCAGTTGTGTCCAATTCATTGCGACCCCATGGACTGCAGCCTTCCAGGCTCATCTCTCCATTGAACTCCCCAGGCAAGAATACGGAGTGGGTTGCCATTCCCTTCTCCAGAGGAGCTTCCCGACCAGGAACCCAGGCCTCCTGCATTGCAGGCAGATTCTTTACCATCCAAGCCACCTGGGAAGCCCAAACCATGGTGCCTACCTGCTCCTGCAGCCCAGGCCTGTGTGCTGTGGCTGGCGCGGCAGCTCTGCCGGAGGAGCTCAGCCAGAACCTCCCACTGCTGCTCCTGCCGCAGCGACCTTGCTCCTCTGCCCTCCCACTTCTGACACTTCCCATCCCTTCTTCAGAACGGCAGTACTTCCAATTACACAAGAAATGATTTGCTCTATTTACAGACAATTGATGTGTGAAAAATACTTCTCCTTCCTCTTTCTGAATTTCAAGGTCTGGGAAATAACACAAAGGAGAAGTAACAGATAAGAGAAAGAGCTTGTGGAGATGCGTGAGATGCATACCCCAGTTAGAATCCATTTCCCTTTTCCTTGGGTACATTCAGCTGATTCCTTTAAGCCTGAGTTTTCTTATCTGCTAAACTTTGGCCACCTGCTGTGAAGAGCTGACTCAGTTGAAAAGACCCTGATGCTGGGAAAGGTTGAAGGCAGGAGGAGAAGGGGACGACAGAGGATGAGATGGTTGGATGGCATCACTGACTCAATGGACATGAGTTTGAATAAACTCTGGGAGTTGGTGATGGACAGGGAGGGCTGGCGTGCTGCAATCCATGGGGTCACAAAGAGTAGGACATGACTGAGTGACTGAACTGAAGTGAAATGAAGCTTGTTGTTTAGCCATTAAATCATGTCCAACTCTTTTGCAACCCCATGAACTGTAGCCCACCAGGCTCCTCTGTCCATGGGATTTCCCAGGCAATAATACTGGAGTGGGTTGCCATTTTCTTCTCCAGGGGATCTTCCCGACCCAGGAATTGAACCTGTGTCCCCTGCATTGCAGGCAGATTCTTTACCACTGAGCCACCTGGGAAGGTAGACAATAATAATGTGGGTGCTGCTACTGCTGCTGCTAAGTCGCTTCAGTCGTGTCCGACTCTGTGCGACCCCATAGACGGCAGCCCACCAGGCTCCTGTCCCTGGGATTCTCCAGGCAAGAACACGGGAGTGGGTTGCCATTTCCTTCTCCAATGCATGAAATTGAGAAGTGAAAGTGAAGTTGCTCAGTTGTGTCTGACTCTTCATGACCCCATGGACTGCAGCCCACCAGGCTCCTCCATCCATGGGATTTTCCAGGCAAGAGGACTGGAGTGGGACGCTAGTTCCACTCTATGGCTGTTGGGAAAATTAGAGGGAGAGGACAGAAAGAGTTTACAGAATGTAGGCATTCCATAACTTGTGATAATAACGGTATTAATTTTGAACTTGGGAGAACTGATATATTTCCCCATTGTCCTGGCTGCTGGCAAAGTGAAAGCGACCTACGGCATCTCTCACTGCCCACTTGTTGCTCCCTTTGGATGTTTCTTCATGTCCTGGCTTCGTATCTTCCCAAGTTCAGGCTCAGAGAAGCGCAGGCGCATCTCAGGAAGCAGGTCAGTAGACTGGAGTCAAAGACAAAGCCATCAGGGCTGAAAGCAAGCTCATTTTCCAGGAGGTATGCATTGCCAGCGGCGTCTCTGGTTGCTCAGTGGGTAAAGAATCCACTCGCAATGTGGGCACCTGGGTTTGATCCCCAGGTTGGGAAGATCCCCTGGAAGAGGGCATGGCAAGCTGCTCCAGTCTTCTTACCTGGAGATTCCCATGGACAGAGGAGCCTGGGGGGCTGCAGTCCATGGGGTCTCAGAGTCGGACACGACTGAGAGACTGACACATGTGCATTGCTGGGGACGTTGTTGCCACTTTCACCTCCTTTTAAGGCTGCTTGGAGAACAGGAAGGGAGAGGTTAGGATGACTCTGGGACACGCAGCCGGTGACCACAGCTGAAAGGGGGACATGCTTGATGCTTTTCAACTTCCCCAGGGCTGACAAGGCTGTCCCTGAGAGAGGAAGAGGTCTCAGCCAGGAGGGCTGTAGGAAACTTGTAAAATGCTTGGGGAAAATTTTAGTCCAGTTTTTTAATCACTTTAGTCCATTTTTTAAAATCACTCCAAAGGAGGTGATACTGCTGAGGGAACTCAGCCCAGATCCCAGGTCAAGCTGGTGAAGTAGGACAAGTCTTGGCCTTGGTGACAGTCTGCCATTTTGTCAGCATCACCTTCGTCCCCATGACCCATTTCTTCTTCATCTAAGAAAACCCTCACGGCCCAGGCCTCTCTCCAGGCCTGTGATCTGCTTTGAGTGATTTGCCAAAGAAGAATCTCAGTCATCTGGGATACTCTCATCCTCCTTCGGGTCTAAGTAGGAGTTTATAGGAAGGTCAGTTGACTATCTCGTCAGTTTCCTCATATATTAAATGAGAGTACAAAGTCTCCAAGGCTTGTATGATTGCCATCCATAAAGTCACGTTCACCCCTTCGTCTGTCTGTCGTCTCTGGCTGCGCTGAGCCTTTGCTGTGGGCGCAGGCTGTTTCTGGAGGCAGCTCATGGGGCTCTCTTGTCGCGGCATCTCTAGTCTCGGTCTGTGGGCTCTGGAGTGGCAGTTGTGACTCACAGGCTTAGCTGCTCCGTGGCAGGTGGAATCTTCCCTGACCAGGAATTGAATCCAGGCCCGCTGCTTTGGTAGGTACACTCCTAAGCTTTAGACTGCCAGGGAAGTCCTGTAAAGTCACATGTAAAGTGCCCAGCATTGAATCCAACATAGAGTAACACTGAGAAAAATCTGTGTTCCGTGTCCAGTATCTTGTCCCACCCGCTTTGTAGAAAAGTGTATTTTATCCCTAGATTGATCTCTGGTCTCGATGGGGAATTTTTTTTTCACACTTACTCTCTGATTCTCTTCTGCATTGACTGGGACATACTCAGTCCTTTCAACGTTTCCTGGTGCTCTGCGCTGGCAAGCACCTCCTGGTGTTAAGTTTGCTCTAAGCGTGCAGCCTAGGGCTGGACACAACTGAGCAACTGAGCTGACTGCCTAGGGATTTACCAGTTTCCCACTCACCCCCTCCCTCTAACCGGCAGTGAACCTAGTAAAGCTGACGTGCATCTCAGACTTCTACTGACCTTGAACGTAGGTGACTGAGATTTGTTTTCTCTCTAGAAATAGGGAATGCAGAGCCTACTGTCCAGGAGTGATTCCTCGGGGCATAGTTCACTGACTCTCTTTGCAGTCTGACTTCGGTTACTGTCTCTGGGTGTGTGCTAAGTCGTTTCAGTCTTGTCCGACACTCTGTGACCCCATGGATTCTAGCCCAGCAGACTCCTCTGTCCGTGGGATTCTCTAGGCAAGAAGACTGGAGTGGGGTGCCAGGCCTTATCCAGGGGATCTTCCCCACCCAGGGACTGAACTTGAGTCTCTTACGTCTCCTGCGTTGGCAGACGGGCTCTTTACCAGTCGCACCACCTGGGAAGCCCGGATATTGACGCTCCTCATGGGTTTTCCTCTGCTGCTTCTTAGAATCTCACATCGTGACGGCAGAAGGAAAGCTAAAGGATCTTTACCCCAGCCTCACATTGGGAGATTTTTTTTTTCTCCTGACTGTTAGCCTAAGTTATATCAGATATGTAACTTATTACCAGGTGTGTGGTAGTTTGTGGAGTCTAAATTTGAGTTCAGGTAATCAGATGTCAGGGGCCAAACTCTAACTAGTCCGCTGTGCTCTCACTGCTGGGAACTTGCTTTCCCGATCCTCTTTCTTAAATGTACATTTCTATTAGGCACTGTATTTATTTTTTAATTTTTATTTTATGTTGACGTGTGGTTGATTAACAGTGTTTGTTAGTGTCAGGTGAACAGCAAAGTGCCTCAGTGATACCCATGCACACACCTGTTCTCTCTGATTCTTTTCTCATTCAGGTTACTACAGAGTATTCAGTAGAGCTCCCTGTGTAGGCCTTTGTTGGCTATCTGTCTTAAATACAGTAGCGTGTATATCTTGACTTGGACAGCTGAACTCAGTTCTTTTGTGAAAACTTTCCTTCTGAGTGAGATGTGAACAAATTGTTATTTGGTAATGGCCTGGATCTACACAGCCTCTGGGACTGAGCATTCCCTGGTGCAAAATGGACAAAGGGTGAGATTGCCCCCGATGGTGACAAGGCTGAGCACCTGTATCTTTGTCCACTTGAGGCCAGACAGAACGGTGGCGGGGAAACCACGGAAGGTGGAGTCTCACTTCACACCACTCTCAGCAGCTCTGTCAGGCCATGGAACTTCACAGAAAATCTTCCTGAAGAGGTGTCGGGACATAGTAACCCTTCCAAGAAATTTCCAAATGGAGAAATAATGGACCTTGCTTTTCATGCAACTCACTGTTTTTGAGCACCTTTTCTGTGCCAGGCTGTGTTCTACAGATTGAATGTTTGTGCTCCCCCAATTTATATGGTATTAGGAGGTGGAAGCTTTGGAAGGCCATCAGTTTTAAACGAAGCGATTAGTGTCCTTATAAACAAGAAGAGGCCAGAACCCTCTATCTCTCTGCCGTCGGAAGACTCAAGAAGCTGGCACCTGCAAACCCAGAGGAGAGCTCTCTCCAGACACCAAGCCTGCCAGCACCCTGACCTTGCGCCTCCCAGCGTCCAGAGGCATGGGAAACCTACACCTCTTGTTAATAGCACACTGTCTACAGCATTTGAGAATGACTGGGTGCATCAGTGGACTGAAACTGATGAAATCACCTGCCTTTGAAGATTTAGTTGAAAATGTTTGAAAAATTATGAAATGAAACATTGAAGACTTAATAAGTCTACTTCCTAAGTATTTGCTTAAACAAGCTAGTAGCAGTGAATAGATATGGGGCCATTTTGCCATCACTTTGCAGATAATTATTAAAATACACTTGTAAGAATTTTATCTTTCATTTTTAAATATACAACACCTGTATTATGTCAGATTTTGATGGTATTTTAAAGCCCAAAATTTGTTTGTCAGTGTTTCCCATCATTTTGGCTAGCAATTAATTTTGAGTATAAAAGGTAAATATCTCTAGGAAATAAAGCTGAGTATGTCTCATTACAACTGATTCAACCTCCTGAAGCCGAAAATGATGATCAACTATGCATAACAGGACTTGTTCTAAGGGACTCGCATTTCCCACCATGGTTTTACTTTTCAGCCTCTTTACCCGGCATCAGTTCAGTTCAGTCGTTCAGTCGTGTCCAACTCCTTGCAACCCCATGAATTGCAGCATGCCAGGCCTCCCTGTCCATCACCAACTCCCGGAGTTCACTCAGACTCACATCCATCGAGTCAGTGATGCCATCCAGCCATCTCTGCATAAACAGGATGAAATGTCCTTCTTAGGCCCAGTTGACAAACTCCTGAGTTCCCCTTCGCTAAGTAATGAATTTCCTCTCTGGTTTGTTTCCTCTCTGGGCACATGTATAAACACACAAACTCAGCTTTATTTATTTCTTATTTTGGGTGCCCTGTAGTGATATTTGACTCTTTGACACACATGTCAAATCTTATTAGATAACAGGATTAAAATGTTTTGAGGCTTCTGATTCCACATGTTTTTTGAGATTTTCAGTATTGATTAAGGGTCTCCTGCACTGCAGGCCAATTTTTTTTTTTTACCATCTGAGGCACCAAGGAAAAGTGGGCAAATTTTTAAAGACATTGTTATGAAATGTCACCTTCATTTTAAGTAAGTAATATTCAGACAAAATCACTTCACCTCTAACCAATTATAATCACATTTATTCTTGTCATCTGTCAGCTGGGTGTAGTGTTACAGATATTTATTTACTTAAAATACGATTTTTCATTTAAATTACATTTATTTGTGGTTACCTTTTATTGTTAAAAAAAAACTGCATAAAAATGTGCCACGGTGGTATTTGGTTTATTTTTAAATGTATGTATTTAAATAGAGAAAATGGGTTACTTAAAGTAAGTAAATAATATTATAACTGGTTCAAAATTATGGCTCTTTAAGTATGGAATTTAGGGGTAGAACACTTTTTCTAAGACAGAACCCTTGAAAAATCCCATTTTATTTTTAAGGAGTATCACACAGTGTTAAGGAATTTAATAGCTGAATTCCTAAAGCATGAATATAGGCAATATGAAGAACAGAAAAATAATATACTGCTTTTTCTCCTATTTGGGTTTTCAGAATCTTTGCAACTTGGAATTCAATAAGCTGGGCTCACAGAATCCAAAGAAAACAACCTCATTCTTTCCCTACAACTGTCCTTCATAAACACCCTCAGTGTGGTAGTTCCCTTCAGCTTTCTGTTTAAAATCTAAGGTAAGTTACTGTCAGCAAGTGGAGAATTCTTGTCACTTCAGCATTAAAATGTACTATCTTATGCAAGAATAGAAACTCGGCTATTTACAGGGAAGTTGGAGCTGCTTGAGACAGCAGTCCCATCAGGGGAGGAGGAGAGCGTGGTTTTGTTTTTAAGCGTCGTCTCTAGCTTGCTGAGAGGACTTTCCGGTCCTTGCAGAGGGCAGGGTGGGAGGAGGACAGCTGGGGGCAGGAAGTGTCTCCTGGCTGCTGCTTCCCCAGCTCACTGTCCAGCTGGTAGAGCTGGTGGCTTCGTGGCTCCGCTGCTGAGATTCCTTTTATTCTAATCCACGTACTCAGAGCTCACAACTCCTCCCACACCCCACCCTGAGTGTCCATCAACATTTTCCAGGCTCCTTCTCTTCGAGGTCTTCTCCTCCTGATGTCCTTTTGAGGCAAGGTCTAAGACCACCCAGATGCTGTCTCTCTCTCGTGGCTTACCTGTAGCGGGAGGCTCTCCCAGGACGACCTTCCTCTCCTGCTCAGTGGAGGCAGACAGCCCCTGGGGTGGCTCTGACGACTCCTGCCTCTGGGCGCTCGGGCCCTTTGGTGAAAGCTTCCCCTTGACTATGGACCGCAAGACCCGTGACTTGCTCTGAGTAAGTACAGAATGGCGAAGGGGTCGAGATGCGCACGTGGGCAAGATGCGCGCGTGGGCGTGCCTTATGATAGTACAGAGCACCGCAGCACCTGCCTTCCTGGTTTCTCTATTTTTATTTTCTAATCCTTTATTATTCTTAAATAATTATTTAATTAATAGTTTTAAAGTTATTTTTATTTTTAGTTTATCTTTGAGTGTGCCGAGTCTTCGTGGCTGTGCCCCAGCCTCCGCTCGTGGCAGCTGATGGGGATCCTCACTCGTTGCGGTTCTCTGTCTTCTCACTGTGCTAATGCCTCCTGTTGCAGTCACCGCGGCTTGCGGGCTCAGTTGCCCTGTGGCGTCTGGAACTTTCCAGACCAGGGGTCCGACCCAGTCACCTGCATTAGTATGCAGTTTCTTAACCCCTGAACCCCAAGAGAAGCCCTCTGGGGTCGCTTTCTCTCCACGGCCAGCTCTGAGGAAGCAGGCAGCCATGCTGGGGACCTCCACGTAGCAGGGAACTGGGAAGCCTTTAGGTGTTGAGGGTGGCCTTAGCCAACAGCCTGCATAGACCGCCAGCTAACACCCAGCAGGAACACAGGGCCCTTGGTCCTACAGCTACAAGGAATTGGATTCTGTCAACAACAGGGGAAGCTTGAGCGTGAATCCTTCTCCAGCCGAGCCTCAATTGAGATTGAAACCTTGCCAACACCTTGTCTGCAGCCTTGTGAGACCTAGACGCATAGGAGCCTGTCAAGCCACAACCAGTTTCTTGTGCTGTTTCAACCTCTGAGGCTGTGGCAATGGGTCCTGCAGCGGTAGGAACAGACGTTGGCCATCAGAGTTAGAAGCCCCGGCCGGGGCCGATTTTGGTTCTTCCCAGTGGGCTAGACTCAAGTCTACGGTGACGATCGTGGTCCCACTGCAGCCTGTCTCACTGAGCTTAGCCCTGAGGAGGGGTAAAGCCCCACAGAACTCCAGTAAGTTTCTTCCAATGGAATTCTGCAGCAAAGTTTTCAAATGATATGTGTGTGTGCTAAGCCGCTTCAGTGGTGTCTGACTCTGCAGCCACATGGACTGCGGCCCGCCAGGCTCCTCTGTCCATGGGATTCTGCAGGCAAGAACACTGGAGTGGGCTGCCATGCCCTCCTCCAGGGGATCTTCCTGACCCAGGGATCCAACCTGGTCTCCTGTCTCTCCTCATTTGGCAGGCGGGTTCTTTACCACTAGCTCCACCTGGGAAGCCCTTTCAAATAATAGACTGTTATGACATTCTGTTGGTTCCTTCTCAGTCTTCAAATTTATTTTCTGAGCAAGTTCTGAGAAAACCACCTGGCTATTCTTTTGTAGTTTTTTCTTGGGTGAATGCATAAATTCATGTTGTAAATCGGGGGTGATTGTCAGTGGCAAGAATGGGGTGATGGAGGTGGCCTGTCCAGGTGCAGGCCATAAGGAAGAACATGGTCTGGAGAAGCTTTCAAACAATGACTGAACTGTCATCTACCCTTTATCATCTATGTGTAAGCAATTCTAAATACTGATAATAAAATACTGCTCCAGAAAAGTCTGATCGGAAAATGGCCTGTTCCCGGGGCACATCCTTCCCACTGCCTGTCTTTGGTATGACGCTGTGTTATCTGCTGTCTCTGGGTCTCAGGTGAACTGGACAGAGCGTCCTTCCTGCTTAAGTCCGGTTGCCCCCGGATGGACGATCAGTCCCCAGCTTCACAGTGCCTTCCGGGGCTGGATCAGAGAAAACGGCCCTTCCTTTGCTGCCATCTGCTGGGCAGTAGTTGCAAAACTCAATGGGTGGGGCCTCTTAGATCAGTGTATTGTTCCACCTGCACCCTGATTTGTGATGGTAGTGTGTGTGTGTGTGTGTGTGTGTGTGTGCATGTATGCCCGTGTGCATGACACAAATGTGTTCATGCAGCTGTCAGAAAGTAGACGGAACATTTATTGTTATCTAAGATCGAAAGCGGCTTCCTCAGTGGCTCAGTGGTAAAGAATCCACCTGCCAATGCAGGAGACGCGGGTTCGATTCCTGGTGGGGAAGATCCCCTGGAGAAGAAAATGGCAACCCACACCAGTATGCTTGCCTGGGAAATCCATGGACAGAGGAGCCTGGTGGACATGACTTAGCGCCTAAACAAGATGAAAAGAACCAAGGCGCACACTTTCCAGCATATACAGAAACTCCCATATGGATGAGCTCCGTTCCGAGAGCACTCTCAGGAGTGCAATTTGCTCATAAGTCCAACAAAGTGAGCCTCGGCACCCAAAACACAGTCGGCTGCGTAGTGCAGTGACAGAAAGTGAAAGTGGATGTCGCTCAGTCCTATCTGACTCTTTGCGACCCCACGGACTAGTCCATGGGATTCTCCAGGCCAGAGTACTGGAGTGGGTAGCGTTTCCCTTCTCCAGGGGATCTTCCCAACCCAGGAATAGAACCGGGGTCTCCCGCATTGCAGGTAGATTCTTCACCAGCTAAGCTATCAGGGAAGACCGATATACACTACTGTATGGTAATGAATTTATAATACTTTTCTCACAAACAACACATGGAAAACAAACACAAAAATAAAACGTTTAACCTTGCCATAGAGTGCCTTGGAAATTACAACAGTACAGAAAACAACAGCTGGCACGCGGGGGCTGGCATGCAGCGAACAGGCGGGAAGCGTCACTGACCCAGGAGGGAGACGAGGGGGGAGAAGGCAGAGCTGAAGCGTGGGCAGCAGCAGGAGTCGGGGGGCGAGCTGCAAGCGTGTTCACGCCTGACCTTGACGGCACGGGTCCTGGTTCCTCGCCGGATGCGGTTCCAGGTCTACCTCTTGGGAACGATCCAGGGCTGCGGGGGGCTCTCCTCCCCGTCTTAGATGACGCGACTGCATTCTGCATGGCTGCGGCAGCCTTCGTGCACTGCTCTACGTTCAGGTCCTGAGCCTCGTAAACCAACGGTGCCTCCTCCAACAGAACTGACTTACGTGACTGGATGTGTGAACACACGTGCTCGCCTTGTACAAGTCCGCGATGTGAAGGTTCGTGTGTAGGGGGCTCACTGTACTGCTTTTCCTTTGCTTGGTCTTGCAGGAGTTGTACCAGAAACTCCCTTGTGTGGGGCTGGTTAGGGCGTAGTGGAGAGGGCTAAGTTCTTTGCAGAAAATAAAGGAGTCAGGCGGCGGAAGCAGGGAACTAGCTTTGCCATCTAGGAACAAGGCAGCAAACATGGCGGAAGGGTTGGGAAGGGTGACGAGAGCTCGGTGAAACGCCTGCCAGGCACTGTTCCAAGGGGTCCGTGTTTTCTCATCCTTTCCACATGGCCGATCTTCCGCCGGTAAGTCGTGTCTGACTCTTTGCCGCCCCATGGACTGCAGCACGCCAGGCTTCTCTGTCCTCCACTGTCTCTAGGAGTCTGCTCAAACTCATGCCCATTGAGTCAGGGATGCCATCCAAACATCTCATCCTCTGTTGTCCCCTTCTCCTCCTGCTCTCAATTTCCCCCAGTATTAGGATTTTCAGTGAGGTGGCTCTTCACATCAGGAAGCCAAAGTACTGGAGCTTCAGCATCAGTCCTTCCGATGAATATTCAAGGTTGATTTCCTTTAGCATTTTATGCTTTGATCTCTTTGCTGTCCAAGGGACTCTCAAGAGTCTTCTCCAGCACCACAGTTCAAAGCATCCTGTGTTATTCAAGAATGATCTATATATTCAAAGAAAAAGGAACACAATATCTCAAAGAGACATCTTCATTTCCATGTTTATTAAAGCATAATTCACAAAGCTAATGTATGGAAACAAGCTAAGTATCCACCCAGATGAATGGATAAAAATATAAGAAAAATATACATATATATCTGAGAAAAGAGGCAGTGACATTGACTCATTAAACACATGGTTATTTTATTTACTGTCTCCTATTGTTTATAAAGAGCTAGTTAGATCAGTTTTGAGTTCTTGGAAAAAATAAGAACATGATTCTTATATATATAAGATTACAAGATCCTGGTACGCTCCAAGTGTGGTTCTCCCATTACCACGGGGATAGGTTTTCTGGAACACTTTCCTGTTGCTCTGTTGGTGGCATCAAACCTCTTGTCAACGGTGCAGGAGATGCTGTCTCCACTGTGTGAGGATTTGATGGCAGAATGAACACACCCTGTGGAAACAACAGAAACGCCATAGGTGAGTCAACCAAATAACCTCAGGGCTTCTCTTTCCTATCTACACAGTCTCATCATTAGTAGAGCCAATGCTTTCTTCTCTGAATTCAGTCTTGAGGTCTATTTAGTTTGTTAGGGGCCAAATCCCGGCTATGACAAGCTCAGCGAGGTACACTAAGCCCAGGACCTGAATTATGTTTCCTTAACAGAACATTCCTTGACCAAATTAGGAAGACTTCCCGTACACACCAATGAGAAAGAGACAGGACATGTGCTCATCCTGCCTGGCCAATCATGTAACACCAGCTACTCCTGTAACTGAGACAAAGAGCTGCCTGTATATAAGCCGCCATACTCCTTTGTTCGGGGCTCTTGTCGGATTCCACTGTGCTGGATGAGACTTGGGCCCTAGCGCACTAGAAATAAACTCCCTTCTTGCCTTTGCATTACTGTGGTGGACTTGCTCTCTCAGTCGGTTCGGAGATACGGGCTCAGTGTATAACAAGTTGAGTCTCTCAAGTATTGCTTAATCAGGCTAGAGTGAAGAAGAACCTCCGGTGATGGCTTTGGCATGAGATGCAGCCGCTGCTGCTGTGGGCTTCCAGGTGGACCCATGTTACACATGGACAATGATGCCCAACACGCTGGGTAAAGCAGAGCATCGCTGGAAAACACAGGGTGCCTCTTCCAAGCCAGGATGGTGCTCATGCTATGGCAGCAACACACACAAATCCCTGACCCGCTTGCCATGGCCACAGCGCTGCAAAAGCCGACTGACCCAGGATGGCAGGAGTCACCGGAAGCTAAGGCAAATGCTGGTCCTTCTGCCGCAAACTCAGTGTGAACTGGAGTGTTTGAGGGGGAGGGAGGGGGGACCAGAATGGGACAAGGACCAGGCATTACGTGCCCAAAGCCACTGCTCCTCGGGGTGCACGCTCCCCAGCTCTGCCCCCAGCGGGTTAGTGGGGGCAACACTTCCCACTGTGAAATGGCTCTAGGAGCAGAAGGAAGCCCAGGCTCAGACATCACGATAAGAGCGCAACAAAGAGTCTGTTCCCGTGTGCAGACGCTTCACTTCATGAAAATGAAATGCTTCACGTAACAAAATCACAAAATCGTTAGAAATTGCTGAGAAACACTGCCTTCTAGGGTCTTAAAATGCACAAGTTCACTCACAAAGTTGACATAATTAGTTAATCTCTCTTCTATGAGGAAACGCTGTGGGGTTGAAGGTTGAGGTGCAGCATGGAAGCCCCAAAAGGAAGTAAAGATGAGCAGAATGCTGTAGGAAAGGAACAGAAAATGCTCTCACCAGATGATCACTGATTTGCCGTTTGACTTCGGGCAGCCCAGGTCTACACCTGGGCTTTTGGGTAAGGAAATTAAGGAACATGTCTTGGGGCTTTAATGCCCATCTTCTCCCAGTGGAGCCCCTAATTCTTGGGAGCAACACTTTCCCTGCCCCTCCTAGTGCCTGCGTGCTCCCTCCTACCATTCCCGAACCCTCACGATCTCACAGCCTTTCTGCTCAGCAGTCAGGAGGAGCTGAGCAGGTCTCAAGGTAAGAGCGGTGTGCCCACGCTGACAGAGGAGTCTGAAACCCTGACTTTCTTCAGAGGCCCAGGGAAGGGTCCTCTCATCAGATGACGGAGTAACATCTGGCAGTCTCCAGGACCTCTGCACTGTGAACTATTCTCCAATCTGGACCAAGAGGGGATGCCCTTTGAGGTAACAAGGATGGCGAAAAACAGCCTTTCTTTATCTATCGTGGTCAGCAGAATTCTAAGATAACCCCTAGTGATCCATGCCCCTGTATGATGCCCTCCTCTTGAGTTCCAGGTGGGACCTGTGTATAGGATGGGCTATCCCTCCTGTGAGTAGGTTACTCACCAGTTGCTTTTGAGTTGATCAAAAGTGGCATGTTCCTGGATGAGCTTGACCCAATCACGTGAACTCTTCAGAAGAGCCTTAAAACTTCAGAGACGTTAGCTCTCCTGCTGTCTCAAAGTAGAAGTAAGTTTTCCTGATTATATTGTGGAGAGGAAATCAATTCTGTTACATGAGCTTGGAGAGGAGCTACCCCACATCCAAGGTCAGGGGCGGCAGCCGAGAGGAGCTGCCCCATGTCCAAGGTAACGAGCAGCAACTGCGCTTTGCTAGAGCAGCAAAGCTGCTGGACATGAAGAGATACCCCACATCCAAGGTAAGAGAAACCCAAGTGAGATGGTAGGTGTTGCGAGAGGCATCAGAGGGCAGACAGACTAACACCACAATCACAGCCAACTAGCCAATCCGATCGCACGGGCCACAGCCTTGTCTAACTCAATGAAACTAAGCCATGCCGGGTGGGGCAACCTAAGACAGATGGGTCATGGTGGAGAGGTCTGACAGAATGTGGTCACTGGAGAAGGGAATGGCAAACCACTTCAGTATTCTTGCCCTGAGAACCCCATGAACAGAATGAAAAGGCAAAATGGTGGGATACTGAAAGAGGAATTCCCCAGGTCATTAGGTGCCCAATATGCTACTGGAGATCAGTGGAGAAATAACTCCAGAAAGAATGAAGGAATGAAGCCAAAGCAAAACCAACACCCAGTAGTGGATGGGACTGGTAATAGAAGCAAGGTCCGATGCTGTAAAGAGCAATATTGTGTAGGAACCTGGAATGTTAGGTCCGTGAATCAAGGCAAATTGGAAGTGGTAAAACAGGAGATGGCAAGAATGAACATTGACATTCTAGAAATCAGCAAACTAAGATGGACTGGAATGTGTGAATTTAATTCAGATGACCATTATATCTACTACTGCGGGCAGGAATCCCTTAGAAGAAATGGAGTAGCCATCATAGTCAACAAAAGAGTCCAAAATGACATACTTGAATGCAATCTCAAAAACGACAGAATGATCTCTGTTCATTTCCATTCAATATCACAGTTATCCAAGTCTATGCCCCGACCAGCAACACTGAAGAAGCTGAACGGTTCTATGAAGACCTAGGAGACCTTCTAGAACTAACACCCCAAAAAGATGTCCTTTTCATTATAGGGGACTGGAATGCAAAAGTAGGAAGTCAAGAAACACCTGGAGTAACAGGCAAATTTGGCCCTGGCGTACAGAATGAAGCAGGGCAAAGGCTAATAGAGTTCTGCCAAGGGAACACACTGGTCATAACAAACATCCTCTTCCAACGACACAAGAGAAGACGCTACACATGGACATCACCAGACGGTCAACACCAAAATCAGATTGATTATATCCTTTGCAGCCAAAGATGGAGAAGCTCTATACAGTCGGCAAAAACAAGACCGGGAGCTGACTGTGGCTCAGATCATGAACTCCTTATTACCAAAGTCAGACTCAAATTGAAGAAAGTAGGGAAAACCGCTGGACCATTCAGGTATGACGTAAATGAAATCCCTTATGACTATACAGTGGAAGTGAGAAATAGATTTAAGGGACTAGACCTGATAGAGTGCCTGATGAACTATGGAGCTTTGTGACATTGTACAGGAGATAGGAATCAAGACTATCCCTAAGAAAAATGCAAAAAAGAAAAATGGCTGTCTGAGGAGGCCTTACAAACAGTGGTGAAAATAAGAGAAGTGAAAAGCAAAGGAGAAAAGGAAAGATGTAAGTATCTGAATGCAGAGTTCCAAAGAATAGCAAGAAGAGATA
Organism: Budorcas taxicolor; assembly: GCF_023091745.1. NCBI lineage: Eukaryota > Metazoa > Chordata > Mammalia > Artiodactyla > Bovidae > Budorcas > Budorcas taxicolor. The sequence continues at coordinate 81,056,940 of NC_068924.1, read as the reverse complement.
AGAAAGCCTTCCTCAGCGATAGTGATCAGTGCAAAGAAATAGAGGAAAAGAACAGAATGGGAAAGACTAGAGATCTCTTCAAGAAAACTAGAGATACCAAGGAAACATTTCATGCAAAGATGGGCTCGATAAAGGACAGAAATGGTATGGACCTAACAGAAGCAGAAGACATTAAGAAGAGGTGGAAAGAATACACAGAAGAACTGTACAAAAAAGAGCTTCACAACCAAGATAATCACGATGGTGTGATCACTCACCTAGAGCCAGACATCCTGGAATGTGAAGTCAAGTGGTCCTTAGGAAGCATCACTACAAACAAAGCTAGTGGAGGTGATGGAATTCCAGCTGAGCTGTTTCAAATCCTGAAAGATGATGCTGTGAAAGTGCTGCACTCAATATGCCAGCAAATTTGGAAAACTCAGCAGTGGCCACAGGACTGGAAAAGGTCAGTTTTCGTTCCAATCCCAAAGAAAGGCGATGCCAAAGAATGCTCAAACTACCGCACAATTGTACTCATCTCACATGCTAATAAAGTAATGCTCAAAATTCTCCAAGCCAGGCTTCAGCAATACGGGAACCATGAACTTCCAGATGTTCAAGCTGGTTTTAGAAAAGGCAGAGGAACCAGAGATCAAATTGCCAATATCCACTGGATCATTGAAAAAGCAAGAGAGTTCCAGAAAAACATCGATTTCTGGTTTATTGACTATGCCAAAGCCTTTGATTGTGTGGATCACAAAAAACTGTGAAAAATTCTGAAAGAGATGGGAATACCAGACCACCTGACCTGCCTCTTGAGAAACCTGTATGCAGGTCAGGAAGCAAAAGTTAGAACTGGACATGGAACAACAGACTGGTTCCAAATAGGAAAAGGAGTACATCAAGGCTGTATATTGTCACCCTGCTTATTTAACTTCTATGCAGAGTACATCATGAGAAACGCTGGACTGGAAGAAACACAAGCTGGAATTAAGATTTCCAGGAGAAATATCAATAACCTCAGATATGCAGATGACACCACCCTTATGGCAGAAAGTGAAGAGGAACTAAAAAGCCTCTTGATGAAAGTGAAAGAGGAGAGTGAAAAAGTTGGCTTAAAGCTCAACATTCAGAAAACGAAAATCATGGCATCTGGTCCCATCATTTCATGGGAAATAGATGGGGAAACAGTGGAAACAGTGTCAGACTTTATCTTTGGGGGCTCCAAAATTATTGCAGATGGTGATTGCAGCCATGAAATTAAAAGACGCTTACTCCTGGGAAGGAAAGTTATGACCAACTTAGATAGCATATTGAAAAGCAGCAACATTACTTAGCCAACAAAGGTCCGTCTAGTCAAGGCTATGGTTTTTCCTGTGGTCATGTATGGATGTGAGAGTTGGACTGTGAAGAAAGCTGAGCACTGAAGAATTGATGCTTTTGAACTGTGGTGTTGGAGAAGACTCTTGAGGGTCCCTTGGACTGCAAGGACATCCAACCAGTCCATTCTAAAGGAGATCAGCCCTTTGGAAGGAATGATGTTAAAGCTGAAGCTCCAGTACTTTGGCCACGTCATGCGAAGAGTTGACTCATTGGAAAAGACTCTGATGCTGGGAGGGATTGGGGGCGGGAGGAGAAGGGGACGACCGAGGATGAAATGGCTGGATGGCATCACTGACTCGATGGACGTGAGTCTGAGTGAACTCCGGGAGATGGTGATGGACAGGGAGGCCTGGCGTGCTGCGATTCATGGGGTCGCAATGAGTCGGACACGACTGAGTGACTGAACTGAGCTGAACTGAGCTTCTACCATTTGCTTCTGGGTGTATTTCATGCAGCACTTCCCAGTTGGCACTAATGACAAAGAACCTGCCTGCCAATGCAAGAGATGGAAAAGATGTGGGTTCAATCCCTGGGTTGGGAAGATCCCCTGGAGGAGGGCATGGCAACGCACTCCAGTATTCTTGCCTGGAGAATCCCATGGCTAGAGGAGGTTGGTGCACTACAATCCATAAGGGTCACAAAGAGAGGTGACTTAGCACAGCCTGCTGCTGCTGCTGCTAAGACGCTTCAGTCGTGTCTGATTCTGTGCGACCCCATAGACAGCAGCCCCTCAGGCTCCTGTCCCTGGGATTCTCCATTAAGACAGCACATTTTCTGCAGCATTCAGATTCTAAACAGTCTCTGCTCCTCCGTGCTGTTCAGCATAACACTATGCAGGGATTCCCAGACAGAAGTTGTTTGCAAGACGTAAGCTGAGCCCTGTTGACAGTTTGTGGAGGGGGCAGAGGTTTTTCCAGTGGAGGGACACACTCATGTCGTACAGGTGGTGACTACCAACAGCCTATCACACTCTTGTACATATAAATTCACCTCAATGGTCTAAACAAAGCTGAAAGCATGAAAACGGCACTCTGTTTTATTAGTGCTTCATAAGTAGAGCTGTACATCATAGAATGAGAATTATTTGTGAAAAAAGTTTTAATATTCGTTTATTATTTGGCTGTGCTGGGTCTCAGCACGCATGCAGGATCTTCCGTTGTAGCCTGTGGGGTCTAGCTGTCTTAGCAGGGACTGAACCCGATCCCCGCATTGGGAGCGGGGTATTTTAACCTCTGGACCACCAGGGAAGTCCTGGGGAGAATTTTTTCTAAGACAGTTTTTAAAGAGAGAGGTTTGATTAGCTTTTGTCCCAGGAGTTTAGAATGAATGTTGCTGTCCCAGATGTCTTGCTGGACCATACATCAAATAGCATTAAACAGCTCTGATTGCAGCTGCTGTCCCAGTCACAAGCTTAGTAATTATGATCACCAGCCATCCGAACTGTCTAAAAGCAGGGACTGTGAAGCAGGAAGTTCAGCTGGGGCTTTTTGGTCCAAAGTGCTCATTGTCAGGTAGAAAAACTGAAGTCCTCAAAGGGAAAAGACTGACCCGTAGCAAAACAAATAGGAGTCAGAACTAACTTGTAAAATGCAACTCACAGTTCAGGTTCCTTTTAACTTTATCCCACCATTTATTGGCAAGAAGGCCAATGATTGTGGCTCTAGTCCATTTTCTGTTTGTGGGGTTGTTTACAGACTGTCCCATTTGATCAAGCATTATTTAAAATGCGGACTCCGGAAACTGTTCTTGGTCCTTAGCATCACTGAATTGATATTTTGATTCCCAGTTATCCCTGATCAATCTCCTCCCCACTGTACACACACACACACACACACACACACACACACACAGATACACACACACATACACACACGCAGATAAGAAATCAAGTTAAATGATTCTGATTTATTGAACAAATACTAGTGATTAAGGATATATCAAGGAGATCAAAAATACACTGATAATACATGATTATACATTGCATCTTGGGGTAAAGTGATTATGAAGCAGGCTGGATGGATACATGTACATTAGGCAATCTCAATAGAGAGAATAACCTTTAAGTTGATGTTCTAAAAAAGATGAATTGAGACACTAAATATGTGAAGAGCATTCCCGTTGCATTCTCAGAGTATGCCCAGAGTAGGTGCATGCTAAAGGGCAGGAAGGTAAAGAGCAACTATCAGAATGACCTTAAGACGAAAAAAAAGTGTGGTGTATATAGAGATACACAGTCAATATGTGGTTGAATATTAACTGAGTGGAGGAAAGAGCAGGGTAAAATATTATGCAATAAAGAGGTAGACCAGAGTCGCTGCTGGAGGTCCTGGGGGGCCAGGTTTGGATGTGAACATATTTTCCTTGAAAGTGTGTGATTATATCTATGAATGATTAAGAACAGTGAATCAGGTTGGCTAGCTACGCAGTAAAAGAGTATATTTTTAAGCTGCTGTCAAGTTTGGGGAAACAAATCTTAATTTCAGCAAGAATGAAAATAGGAAATCTAGGCTCCTAAGGTCAGAGAAGCATGAAAGCTGGCGTCATCATTGGTTGCATGATTACGCGGTCTCCTTCATAGCCTGGGGAAATTAACACCTACTTACCAGTTTTTCATTTTGGCAATCCAAATAAATTAAATGTACTTAATTATTTCACTAATTAATTTGTGAATAATACCCCCAGCTGATTCCTTCAGTCTCTCCCCAGGACTCTTCTATCGAGATTTGGGCTAAAAGTGTGAACTGGTTTTGGCTTCTCTTTAAAAATGTCAGAGCACGCTCATCCGGACAGCTTTGTTCTTTGCCATCTTCTGCTCACAGTCCCGTCTCTCCCAGCACCACACGTGCCGCGTCATCTCTCTACCTGTTTCTGCAAGTGTCTTGCTATCTCATGCCTCACCATAGCCCTGTTCTGAGTTTCTCTGCACCTTCTTCGTTCATTCACTATTGCTGTTTTCTCTGTCCCATCTCTACATCTTACGTGGATTTATCCCTATTTACGTGATTTGTCTCTTCCTCGAGTCAGCAGATACTATCTCTGACAGTTACTTCTTCTTTGTCTAACCTCGGTCTACTTTGGGCTACCTGTTGGCTGCAGCTTCACAGTGCATTTTCCTGCCTAATTCTCTTATTTTTTGCCCTAGGTATTTTCTCTCCTTCCCCCCACCCCCATCCCACCACCTGGTGATGTGTATGTCCCCACTGGTTACAGGCATGTAAAGGCTAACTTGGCTTTGCTTTTATCTCAATATAATTCTCTTAGAGTGTTAATTTTCTTCCTTTAATACTGATCTCTCTTACAATAATACTAAACCTCTGTCACCAAAATCCATCCTTACCAGCACTCTGCCCTGAGTACTACCAGGCAATCTGAAACTGCATTTCCCTTCAATCTCCTAAAATGACAGTCTAAAACTGAACTTAATCTGGGTCTGTCTGTACCTCACGTGTCAGTTTGTATGTCTTACTTCCTATGACTTTTAACGTTACCCGATGCTCTTTGATCTTAGATTCGAATGCAGAGCATGGTAAGCAACCGGTTGCCTCTCTGATTTCATTCTTTTTTTGTTTTTGTAATTTTTTTTCAGTATTGTTAAGTAAAATAAAGTGAAAATAAAAATTCTAAAAAAAATTACAAAAAAAATTGGTTTCATTCTTTAATTCAGCTCATTAGTGGGAAGACCAATAACTCTTTCTTCATTTTTTAGAAACTATCATTTCTCTTCATTTCCACTGACTTCATTTTAGCTCAGGTCTTAACTGATTCTTCTTTCATTTCAGATTCTTCATTAAGTGATTTTTCCTTTATGGTTTACAGCTCACCAGATACAGTGAGTAACTTAATAAAACTCCCTACTGTTTATTCATCAGTCTGCAAACAATTCTGAGCAATATTGTATCAGTGAATGTGCTGCTGATTTAGGCATAATATAGATTTTTATGAGATTTTGTGTCTCTGAAAAAATATATTATCATTGAGGGGACATAAAATATTTGCCTATAGAAAATCATATAGAGTGTAAGGGGTGTGTGTGTGTGTGTGTGTGTGTGTGTGTGTGATTCAAAAAACATCATCTAGAGAGAGAAGCAATCAACTAGAAAAACTTAAAGAATCAGATGGGGTTTAAGATAGACTTCACAGAAAGGAGAGACTCAACAAAAAACGGAAAGGAGGAAAGAACGTTTCAACCCCGGACGCTGACGTGAGGCAGTCAAGCAGGATGCATGTTAAAGAGAAAGTTGAAGTGGGACCAGGAAGTGGGACTTTCACGATAAAATGGACTTACATTTTGGATCATTAGAGACTACTAAGACTCGGAGGTTTCTGTGTGTGAGCATGAATGAATATCCATGATTAATACGGATGAATGGATCCCACAGTAATTTCTTTTTCAGAGCACTTTTAATTCACACTGTGGCGCTTGCTTTGGCAGCACATAGACCAATTTATCCTGCGTTTGCATGTGTTTCTACACACACTTTTAGAGCCGGCAGGTAAATTAGGGTAAATTATTCCTAATATCTTAATGTCACAGATGAAAAAACCCTGATTAAGTAAAACGTTAAAGGATTTGCCACAGCTCACTCGATAAACAAGCAATAGGCCTGGTATTCCAGTGCACTTTATAAGATCAGCAATCCTTCTAACACACTATGTTGTTTTGTTCATATAAGAACAAACACAATGAGGAAACATCTATTGCTAATTTGATATGTTTCCACCAAAATGGTTAATACATGCCTAAAGAATATTCATATGTCTGTCTAACAAAGTCTTTCTGACTCTATTCTTAATTTACGTCAATTTGGTCATCATCTCCAAACTTTCTCCTTTCCTATGTGACTTCTGACTCGACCTGGTGATATACCTTCTCTGAATCTTCACCCCTACACCCCATACACCCACGCTGAGCACCCAGCATGGGTGAAATACTGGAATGCACAATGTGAAGGAGACAAGTGTGATCAGTCTCACTTAGTTGGTTCTCAGTATGAGTTTGCTGAATGGACTTTGCCCTCAAGGTGCTTGCAGTGGAAAAGGGGTCACAGATCACACACATCTGCAGCTCTAAAAAAGGCTAAGAGCAAATATCATCAAACTGTTAAGCTTAACTCAGCTCTCAGCCAGTCTTCCTCTTGTTTTCCCTATTTGCAGTTATGCTTACTTATTACAGGTGGACATCCCAGAAGGGATGGGTGTGACACAGTAACAAAAAACAAGAAATACAGGAGTCTATCTTATCTACAAATGGGAGGGGGTGGATTTAGGTGAACAGAGACAACAAAAGTAGAATATTGCCATCTGGAGAATAAACCATAATATAAACTTGTCAAGTCATAGAAAGAATTGAAATGTTGTTACACAACATGCGAATGAATGGATTCCACAGTAATTTCAGTAATGTTGTTATGCAAATCTCTGTTGTTACACAGAGATCATGGCTTTCTAAGCTTTTTGCTGTGAATCAGAATGTTCTGGACACATGATTCTTACGAATCAGCAGGAGAAGCTGTCTCCTCTCTTTCTTCCAACTCACTGTAAATCGGTGAATATATATTTACTTCTTCATAAAGACGATCTTCTGGAATCTGATGAGTTGAGGGGAAAAAAACATTATCAATCACCAAGAATTTGCCATTAGAATACTTGTGTAAGAGGCGTATCTCATCTTTTTTTGTATCTCACAGCCTGCCATTATACTGTGATATTTTAGCCACCTGATGTGAAGAGCTGACTCGGAAAGACCGTGATGCTGAGAAAGACTGAAGGCAGGAGGAGAAGGTGATGACAAAGGATGAGATGGTTGGATGGCATCACCGACTCAATGGACACAAGTCTGAGTAAGCTCCAGGAGATGGTGAAGGACAGGGAACCCTGGCGAGCTGCAGGTGTATCTCTTATCTTATCTCTGAAGGAAAGTGATCAGAAAAGGCAGGCAGACTTGAGTGCTTCAGGCAAGTGGAAAGATGGAGGGAGTGTGTTTTACCTGGAAGATCTGAGTAAACGTATATGCATCAGGTATTTCTAACTCTCATTCGTCACAGGTATAAAAATGGGGAAGACACGTGGAAGCGCAGTTGGTAGTCATGACTCAGAGAGGAAACAAAAGACAGGCTTCAGAGCACGTGGGGAGATGAGATCCCAGAACAAGAGGGCAGGGACAAATTTCAAAAAGCCCAGATATTTAAATGATTCCAACATTCTACCTGTATATCTGTCTCTTCTGCTCAACATATGCTTAATACTTTGAAGCAGCTACATTTCCTAAAATGATGAAGATCTTACTTTCCTAAACTTCAGCCAAAGGAGTTACATGAATACTATGATGTTTGTGAATGGAAAAGTTGATCCGAAACGTGAGATTTGGTTCCCATTTCTTCACACCCTCTCCAGCATTTATTGTTTGTTGACTTTTAATGATCGCCATTCTGACTGGTGGGAGATGATACCTCATTGTGGTTTTGATTTGCATTTCTCTAATAATGAGTGAGGTTAAAATAAATTAATTCATTCAAAATATGAGATTCGGAAACCAAAATACTGAAACTTGGAGAAATGGAATATTGAAACTGGAAGCAATGTTTCAGGAAACCCAGGCCATACTTTTAAGCAACAAGGCCCAAGTTCTTTATCATTTAGGATTTACTATCAGGCCTCTGCTTACCTGATTTCCTTCAATTATTTCACCAATTCCATAAACCATGAGTGACACAGCGCTGCCAAAGCCCAGGATGGTGAGAAGCAGGATTATCGCCACAACCTCCTGTTGAGCAACAGCCAACAACAACCGAAAGGACAAGTGGAGTCACAGGGTAGGAAAGCGCATTCCCTTACAGCAGCCCCTGTTTTCATCACCCACGCCCACTCAGCACATGGCCAGTTCCTATAGAATGACACGTGTGAACACCAGGAGGTGGTTACTCAAAGCCCCTGGCACCGCCCTTGCGGGATTCAGGTCGAGGTGGGGGAAAGAGGCTGGCACGACCCTGGGCACGAGCCTCCAGCACACTGCATCACGTGATGCGGTGGCAGAAAAGGGTGGTGTTCATAGAGAGGGAAAGAAGGCGTCCCACTTAGATCAGGACCGGGATCTCAGCCTTCCCGTGAGCGATACGCACAGTGGAGAAGCAGGCCAGGGAGCAGTAGTCATTCTCATAGACCTCCTTGCAGCGGTAGACATAAGTGGAGCTCTGCTTGAGGTTACTGATGAGGATGCCAACGCCTGTCCCCGCGGCTACGCTGCTAACCGCATTTGCTCCCAGGCATCCTCGGATCTGACGGCAAAGAGGAACATTTAGACTGGGTCCCGCACCTGCCGCAGTGTTCAATCGACCTACCTGCATTTCAGGGCTGGATACATCCAATAAACTCCTCACTTACGCCAAGAGAAAACGGTGAAGTCACTCAGTCGTGTCCAACTCTTTGCAACCCCATGGACTGTAGCCCCCGGGCCCCCCTGTCCTTCACTGTCTCCCAGAGTGTGCTCAGAGTCATGTCCACTGAGTCTAACCATCTTGTCCTCTGCCGTCCCCTTCTTCTCCTGCCTTCAATCTTTCCCAGCACTAGGGTTTTGTCTAATGAGTGGGCTCTTCACATCAGGTGGCCAGAGCTTCAGCTTCAGCATCAGTCCTTCCAATGAATTATTCAGGGTTGATTTCCTTTAGGAAATGGAGAAGGAAATGGCAACCCACTCCGGTACTCTTGCCTGGAGAATCCCATGGACAGGGGAGCTTGGTGGGCTACAGTCGACGGGTCACAAAGAGTCGGACACGACTGAGCGACTTCACTTTCACTTTCCTTTAGGATGGACTGGTTTGATCTCTGAGCTGTCCAGTGGACTCTCAAGAGTCTTCCCCAACACCACAGTTCAAAAGCATCAGTTCTTCAGAGCTCAGCCTTCTTTACAATCCAACTCTAACATCTGACATGACTACTGGGAAAACCAAAGCTTTGACTAGACAAACGATACTCATAGTCTCTCATCAAATGACTCCTCAACTGGAAACGAATCATTTGTTGGATCACAGGACGATAGTGTGAGGACATAGCTGGTGTAAGGGTATTTTTTCAACAAGTGTCAAATTAATACATTCATTGTTTTTAAGTGATACAATTGGTATTTTAATGATTACATGTTTAGTGACTATATCCAAGACAAAAGTAGATTGGAAGAAAATCACATATCCACATTCACTCAGAAGAGATAACAGCACGTCTCCTTCAAGACTCTTAAAATTAAATTTTTCTTACCTTCTCAAGGATAAAGACAGAATGCAACTCACCAGATATACTGAAGGTTTCTTTTCAGACATGATTGACAAAATTCCAGAAATAACAAACTGTTCCAAAGGAAGGAGGGGAAAAAAGCTCAGTGAACATTAAGATATTAGGAATCATTTACCTTAATTTACCTGCCAGCTCTAAAAGTGTGTGTAGAAACACATGCGAACACAGGATAAATTAGTCTTATGTCAGCGGTTCTTCTCTGTGTTTCTTCCATCTTCACCTTCCACATAGAAGGTGAAGTTGTGGGCATTCTATAAGGTGTCCTTTAATCCATTTTATTTTTTAGTTTTCTTATTTTATTTTTCTAATTTCCTATAGAAAGCTTCTCAAAATTAAATGTCCATGTGAATTATCTTGTTAAAATGCAAACTGTAAGTCCTAGACGTGGTCTGAGATTCTCCGTTTGTGCCAGGCTGCCAGGTAATGCTGACTCTGAGAGTGCATGGGTCCCCACGATGTGCTGTGAAGCCCAGCAGCCCCTGGAGCATGACTCTGCTATAACATGACTCGCATTTTATTTGATCGTTTGCTCGTATGAGCATCTTGTGTGTTACAGTGTCAGTTCCTCTGGGCAAGAAACATGTGTCTGTCTCCGGAGTCTGCCATCTATCTTGTCGACATATAGCCGTTATGAAAATACACATGGTGAAGGATTTAGTGAAATTATCAACCAGGAGCACATATTCAAAACATTTCATAGATTCAGATTGTATGGTGAGTTGAGAGACATCTAATAAACTAAATGATCGGAATGAAAAGACAGTAAGGAAGTTTCAAATTAAGTAGAGCAAAAGTTTAGGGAGAGTTTTGAACAAGTGACCTGAGACCTGCGTATTTAGCAGAGGGCCAAGCCAGTGCAGTATTTTTAGGGTTAAAATACATCCTCGTGAATGAAAATGTTGACGCAGAAAGCAACAGGGATTAATCAGAAACAAGCATGCTGAGTGCGAGAAGCTAGGTGTTAGAGAGAAGATGGCGTTATCATTCATTTACATAAAACTCCAGAAAATGCAAACTAATCTGTAGTGACAGAAAGCAAGTGGCTGCCTGAGGATGGTAGGACAGGGCGTGAGGGACGGGTCGCCAAGGGGAACAGGGAATTTTGGGCCGTGATGAGTATCTTCATTATATTGACGTGGAAAGGTTCTCATGTGTCGTCAAAGTTTATCACATTATCCACCTTAAATAGGTGCTGTTTATTATACATCAGTTATATTTCAATAAAAACTATATATTTTTATGAGCTCATTCAGCCATCTAGTTTCCAACTAGTACAATGACTGAAAGAGATTCAGTGAGAAAGTACCTAACAGAGTTTCTAGGGCTCAGTCGAAGCTCACCAAATGTCAGCCTTTCAACAATCTCTCCCCACTACCTTTGCTAAGATAGCTCTACTAGTGAATGGTGTTACGCAAATTTTTCTCAAGTTGGATTCTGAAAGTTCAGGTTCGATCCTTACTAGTTAAATGCCCCTTGAGCAATACATGTATTAGCTAATTTAGCCCAAAGTGCTTTGTAAACTGTAAATATGCCTCTACACCTCTCTATAGAACCATATACACACTAGAATGCACTCATATATTCTCAACACTTGTTAGAATAAACAATTGTTAGATCTGATCCGGGTAAAAGAAGAGCCACAGGCAGTATTATTTCAGACAACTGTAGGCGTATACTCACAAATAGGGCTCCCCAGAATGGGTAGCCCGCTTTAAATGATGAAAAAAAGTTTTCAGTAAACTCTGAATCATTGATCTCGGAGCTCACAATTATTCCGAAATAAAGGTATATCAAACCAATCAGAATTTGTGTTACCTGTGGAAAAATGCATAGGTTTTGTGAAATCAGAAGGTATTTTTCTAAGATTACATCAATTTCCTTATAATTGAGGCCAAATGTGAGAAATTGCTTTGGTGTCTTGGGCCGTCCTCAAAAGGATCCAAATGCAGTACTTTCCAGTATCATCTGGCCACTCTAAGAATTTACACTTGGCACGACCTCGTCATGCAAGCACAGCCATCTCCTGTGCCTTTATTCACATACTCAGGGTGGGCAGCAATCATGGCTCTTTCTGTCTATGAGAAGACAAAGATTGTAAATCATTCACAGAATGATATTGGCCCATTGGCAACTGGCCAGAGCTGGCAGACCCTGTCTGCTGGTCTGGCCCTAGTCTTCACGAGGAAATGCTTCTTTCTACCCAACAGGGTGCCTGGAGGTGGTGGATCAGTTGCTAAGTCGTGTCCGACCCTGGTAACCCCATGGACTTCAGTCCACCAGGATCTTCTGGTGAGATTTCCCAGGTAAGAATACTGGAGCGGGCTGCCATTTTCCTCTCCAGGGAGTCTTCCCATCCAGGGACTGAATCCGGGCCTCCTGCACTGCAGGCAGATTCTTTGCCAACTGAGCCACTGTCGGGACTCTGCCTAACAGTGTGCGGTGAGTGTCAATAATTTTCTACTAGGTTTTTCCCCCCATGAGTCTGAGTAGGGAAGCTATGTTGATGCCACCAGATACTCTTTCTTAGAGCCAGTCTTTAGTCTAGTTGAGGTTGGAGGAGGCTCACTCACCCCCAGGAATTCCAGCTCTCTCTTCAAAACAGTCAGCCACGTTTGGCGTGGTGCGGTTGGGGCAGGCTTTTCCATTAAGACACTTTCCTGGAGAGACACTTCTGCAAGTTCAATTTCAGATGCACTGTGGAGTTCACACAGAAATGCCGCTGTGAGAAAACCCTCAGTCTCCACGCAAAGATTGCAACTGACAGAAAGGAGAGTTTTGCTTATTTTTCAAAATAATTGTGTAATTAAAATCTTCACCGTCAAAGTACAGGAAACTCGGAGGCTCAGAGGGTCCAACTTAGTGGCCAGGATCACTATCTGATCATGGTTAGATGGAACAAAAACCAGACCAAGCCTTCTTATTCTTGTGCTTCTGTGTACTTACTCACTCAGGCATGTCCGATTCTTTGCAACCCCAAGGACTGCAATGTAGCCCAGCAGGCTCCTCTGTCCATGGAATTCTCTAGGCAAGAATATTGGAGTGGGTAGTCATTCCCCTCTCCAGGTGACCTTCCCGACCCAGAGATCAAACCCAGGTCTCCTGACCGCAAGTGGATATTCTACCATCTGAGCCAGCAGGGAAGCAGGTAAGCCCCTTCTTATTCTTAATCCAGAGTTGTTAACAGGTTCTTTCTCATTAATCCATGCTGGTGAGTAAAAGTAAAAACTATCAAACATGTTTACCTGCACATCTCTCAGTCTTTTTAACATAGAAATGGATCTGAAAAGACGTTGTCAGTGACACAGTCAACTTCATGGGCATAAAGGAGTGACTTTGAAAGCTCTGTTGGTCTCCGTTCCTATTTTCATCCTTAGAGGAGGCTCACTGGCAACACTATGTCTTCCCAGGCATTGGAGTATACTCAGCATTTTACAATAGCTTTCAGTCTGTAACTGATTTCTGAAGCTCTGTCTTCAGTTTCTCCTCAAACCTTTAAAAGGAAGTTTTAATGTGTGTTGGGCTTCCCTGGTGGCTCAGACGGGAAAGAATCCACCTGCGATGCAGGAAACCTGGGTTTGATCCTTGGGTCAGGAAGATCTCCTGGAGGAGGGCATGGCAACCCACTGCAGTGTTCTTGCCTGGAGAATTCCATGGACAGAGGAGCCTGGCGGGCTGCAGTCCATGGGGTTGCAAAGAGTCGGACAGACTGCGCGACTAACACATATCCTTTATGTGCTGATCTTCGGTATCCAGAGGGAGACTAAACTATTCACACCTCCACCAGATTTCACCCTGCGAACATTTCCCTCTAAACAGGGGGGCAGGATCCACAGCTTGAGAGTCACAGACAGTCACACGTCAGACACAGGGGCAAGGGGGTACGAAGCCCCTACTTCAAGCCTAGAATATAAGCCTCTTTTGTTAGAAAACTTCAGCTGTTCCCAACTTACAGGCTAAATAAAAACCTTCTTCTCCCATTGACCAGAGAGAACTACTGGGAAAGTATAGCAAATAACTGCTTTATACTCGGTATTTTCAATAAGCCCAGTGGACCCACGCCCAAGTTCATGACCTGGCGTCACCCCAGCACTGTGACTGTCTCCAGTTCGTTAAGTGACAGGGAGTAGAAACAACTAACACCTCGCGCCTACCTGGCGGGCTCCCGTGGAGTGGGGAGAGCGAGCTCTGTCCTGCTCCTGCCTTCTGCCTCCATTGTCTCGCTAGCAGAGCTCTCCAGGGATGAAGGGCAATGTCACCACGAGCCCTGGTGGGCTCCCTCTCAGAGTCTCCGGACGGTCAGTGAAGAGGGGTGACTCATGACGTGGATAACTATCTTCACACTTTAAGACATTGGTCAGAGAGATAAGTTTCCTGGCTGATTACGATCAACAGGGCTTTTCTTGTTATCATAAAGAACAAAATTGAATGGGCTACTGAATTGGGATGAGTGTGAATTGGGGAGACTTGAGACTCTTGGAGGATAATTCTTTCTGAAATCAGCAGGATTTACAAAACCCCAAAATGAGAGGGTTTAGTTGGAATTGCGAAGGTGGGAAAGAACTGCAGGGCAAAAAGAGACTGCGCTTCTCTCCTGGTGTTTCCTCTGTTTGTGACCCAGGTCAGCCATCCCGATGTCAGAAGTCCTCCAGTTGTCTTCAGAGGACGGGGCTGCACAGGTCGTCCAAGGCTGAAGCACTGTTTGCAAACAGGAGTGTTTCTGATATCTTTCTCTAGGCTCTTCCATGTTGCTGCAAGCGGCCTTCTTTCGCTCTTTTTATGGCCGAGTAACATTCCATCGTATATGTGTACCACAGCTCCTTTATCAAGTCATCTGTCGGTGGGTGTTTAGGCTGCTTCCACGTTCTGGATATTGTAAATAGTGCTGAAATGAACATTAGGGTGCATGTATCTTGTCAAATTATGATTTTCTCCAGATATATGCCCAGGAGTGGGATTGTTGGATCAGAAGGTGGCTCTATTTTTAGTTTAAATAGAGCCTCGGGATTTTTCATTCTCTCACGTCTCCCTTAGAGAAGCTACACCATATTTGCTAGAAAAGACCTCAAAGAAATGTCTCCTTATGGTACTTTCTGGAAGCAGTCTATAATACGTCATTATGTTTGCAGAGAATAATCAGAAACTAAACTTGAGGTTTAGAGAGGAAAGAGATTGAGGATGGTCTTTGGTGTTCGGACGCAAGCCTATTTTGTGAGAATTTTCAACAGAAACTTGCAAAATGCAAATCAGTAACTGAGATGCATCTCGTGAGTTTCAGTGAGTTTCACGCCCCCGGCTTTCGCCAGCTCCTTCCCGGGCTGAGATGCTTATCATCTTCTGTGTCCTCACTTTGGGTCTTTGTATAAACACACTCCTCGATCTTTCGCAACAGTAGACACTGAAACATATACCAAAGTGCCTTTTTTTTTTGGTGTGGGCAAACTTATCAAGATGAGTTTTGACCATGCCTCTGCCTGAAGCAGGAGATAACAGTGCCAACATTCCTCCCACGGCAGGCGTTTCCTCCTCCTGGAGCACATCTGCCCACACTGTTCCCCCACTCATCATCCGGCTTCCTCTTTGACAAGCAACGTTTCTTCTCTTTGATATACACTGGGTTTATTTCCCCAAACTCCAAAGAAATTTGCATTCAGATCCCATCTGGCCAATTGTTTCCTCAAACTGAATGTTCAGGTCACTTAAATGTGCACGCGTTTACATGTTGCGAATTGAAAATTGCCATCTCTTCAGGGTATTTTCTGAAACTCCCAAAGGAATCCCAGTCTTTCTCTCTCTCTGACACACACACACACACACACACACACACACACACACACACGGTCTAGAGCAAACAAGCATGGAGGTCAGAGAGCAAATTTCTTCCTCTTTTCAAGGTTATAGCAGTTATCCACGCCAATTCAACGAGAGAAAAAAGTGTGAGGATAGATGCTGAGCTTTTTTATAATTTTATTTATTTTTGGCTCTGCTGGGTCTCTGATGCTTAGGGGCTCCTCTGCAGCTGCGGTGCGCACAGACCCCTCTGCAGCTGTGGTGCGCACGGACCCCTCTGCAGCTGCGGTGCGTGGGTCGGTCACTGCAGTGGCGTCTCTTGTTGCAGAGCACGGCACTTGTGCTTCTGTAGTTGTGGTCTGTGGGCTGTTTGTGGCTCACAGGCTCTAGAGCACAGCCTCAGTAGTTGTGAAACATGGGCTTAGTTGCTCTGTGGCACGTGGGATCATCCCGGACCAG
The DNA here is from genome assembly GCF_023091745.1 of Budorcas taxicolor. Classification (NCBI taxonomy): domain Eukaryota; kingdom Metazoa; phylum Chordata; class Mammalia; order Artiodactyla; family Bovidae; genus Budorcas; species Budorcas taxicolor. The sequence goes on along the minus strand of NC_068924.1, from coordinate 81,041,046 downwards.
GGATCAAACAGTGTCTCCTACACTGGCAGGTGGATTCCTTACCATTGAGCTGCCAGGCAGGCCCTATACTGATCTTTAAAAAAGAAATGAAATTGCTTTCACTTGTAGATGTAAATAAGAGCAAGATGTAAAGATGAACAAGATAAAGGAAAACATTATATAGTTAAAAGGAAGACCTGATTAAAGAGAAGAGACCTGATTAAAAAAAGACCTAATTAAAAAGAAGATCTTATTAAAATAAGACCTGAAGAGCAAAATATAAATGATACCATTTAATATATTAATATTAATACTATTTCAATTCCCACAAATTGGTCTATGATTTTTAAATCAAAGCTGCAAAATATTTCAGAGCTTTATATAGGAAAAGCAGAATTAATGAAAAATGACAATACGAATGTTACTTCAAATACCTTTCCTTCCCCTGAAGTCTATTCACCAATGGTTTGGTTCACTGTATCAGACTCCTGAGCAGCCTTCTTCTCTTTACTCCTTCCAAGCCACTCTGCCTTGCAACTGCAATGACAGTCCTAGATTCCAAGTACATGGCCTGACCTGTTCATTGTTGTGTGGGTAGATATTTAATAGCTGGCTTTCTAGGGCTGGAGGGTGGAACTTGGCCCTGGACAGTAAGGAATCCACCTGCAGGGTCTTCAGTCCCTGGGTCGGGAAGATCCCCTGGAGGAGGGCGTGGCAACCTTCTCCAGTGTTCTTGGCTGGAGAATGCCATGGACAGAGGAGCCTGGCGGGCCTCAGTCCACTGGATCGCAAACAGGCAGACATGACTGAACGCCTAAGCACGCACATGGTATAAACAGTTTCACCATCGCCTGCTTCAAGCTAACAAACTTATGTTCAGTCATCCTCACTGAAAATTAAAGTCACCACTCTCAAGGCAATCTAAGCCAGTCCAACAGCACCGTCTGTTTCTTTCAGGCAAGGCTTTCCTGGGGCCCGGGGCCGCAGAGGGGAGTGAGAACGGAGGTCCCTGCCTGCTCACACCCTGAGGAAGGGGCACGCTCATTCCTTACACGGGTTGGAGGCAGCCTGGAGAGATGCTTAGGGGGTTGGCCCTCCCTTAGACGGTGCTGTGTGCAAGGGCACGCACACTACCTTGCTTGCTGTTCTGTCTCGTCTCCTGCGAGGCATGCACGTCCCTCTCCAAACTGAGGTCTCGCCATCTGCCCCTCACGCATCAAAGTCAGACACACTAAAGCCTCTGGTGTGCTCCCTGAATATCCCCAGTTCTCTCCTGCTTAGAGGCTTTTGCATATGTCCAGCTTCTTCCTTTTTCCCTTCATCATGCTAACTCGCAATCATCTTTAGGATCTCAGTTTAGGGGACTTCCCTGGAGGCCCAGTGGCCAACACTCCACACTCCCAATGCAGGGGACCTGGGAACTAGATCCTGTGAGCCAAGACTTCCTATGCCGCAACTAAAGATCTCATGTGCTGTAACGAATACCCAGTGCAACCAAATAAATACACAAATAAAATTGCTAATGTTTTTGAAAAAAAAATCTCAGTTTAGGAGAAAAGTCTTCTCCCCAAAATTGCTATTTTCATCTCTTTAACCTGGTTTAGAAACTCTTTCTATGAGCTTCCAAAGATTCCTACACTCTTCCGATCACAGCCCTTATTGCTCCACGTTATAACGGTATGTTCCTGTGGGCCTGAATCTCCCACAAAGAGCAACCAGAGAACAGAGACTGGCTCACTGGCTACTGCATGCAGAGCGCATGGCACGTCGTAGGCACTTTCTGAATAGCTGTTCAATGGATTGAAAAAGAAACATTATATTTAATGCGCATGTATGCATTTCTTCATAAATTACATATATTTTACATATATGTATTATCTGGAGAGGCGAGAATTGTTAGTAGAGAAAACTACAGAAAAATCTTTGCACGTATGGCAAACAGGGAGCTAAGAGAACCTTATAGGTGTGAATTTGTGGACACCGTGGCTGGCTCAAGAGAGGGAAATAAATTCATAAAACAGAAATATAAGTCCATCAGCGGTAGATATACAAATCAGGAGCCAGAGATATCAAAAAGAACAGCAAATTGCTACCTGAGAAGATGGTCGTGGATGTCACTGGAGGGGATGGGAGGAGCCACATGGAAGTGTGAGGGTTTCTGCCGTCTTTAATGCACACCTATCTGACCACCATCTCACCTCAGCCTTACCAGCACAAAAAGACCAGCAGCAGCAGCAGCAGCATTATCAGACAGCTGTGATTCTGTTTTCACATCTGCTTTATTTTTACTTACTCTGCATAACAATGAACAAGATAGTTGGTGCTGTAATACCTATTTTACAGATGAGAAAAAAATAGATTAAGTTCACACAGACAGTATCAGAATTTGCTCTCAGGTTTGTAAGATTCTAAAGCTTTAACTCTTTCTTCTCTGCATTACAGATTCTCACTGTCCTTTGAAGGACAAATATTGATTTTGCTCTCAAAGACCCCCCATCTAAGGCATCATTTTTGTATCTGGACATGTGTGAATTTCAGCAGTTCACTGAAAAAAAGACTTCAAGACTTGACCCTCCTACCTCAAATATAGTAAAAATTTATCTTAATGTTATTTTGGTTATTTTTTGGACAGTTTTTGCAATGTTGGTGTCAACTAAAGTCAAGAAGCATTTTTCTGTAATGGGAAATGTCTCACTTATTTTTCCTTCTCACTGGGGTTGGAAGTTGGAGTTTAGAAAGAATACATGAAATAAGAAGTATTCTCTCTGCCTTTTTTAAACTTTAGAAGACAATGAAGCAGGCAGGTAAGAAGAAAGATAACTGATTTCTGGGAACAATTTTAGCGTGGTGATCATAGCAGGTACAAAAGAAAGGGTGCCTAAAGAAGCACACTTGTCCTTCTATTCCCAGGACTTATGAGGGCGTGTACAGTCAGGACAGAAAGGATTGAGCCCAGGCTTCTCTCGATGGGCACCACGACGGCAGAGACGTGGTTCACAGGCTCGTGCTCTCTGGAGTTCCTGGGTGGAGCACTGGCTCACTGGAGATTCAAGACCGAATTTCCTTGCTTTCATTTGGAGGCATTCTTGATTCCCCAGGATTAGAAAGGGAGGAAACTGCCTGGAAAATAAAACAACATCAAACTCCAGGAACAGGATCAACACGGCCCTCTCCTTCCAATTATCATCATGATCAACGCCAACAATAGTCATTCACTGATTATCACTGCACTCAAATATTGTATACAGAGTCCTTATAGCAAGCATTAGAAATGAACAAATACAGTATATGTCTGACTGAGTCCTTTTGTTGTTCACCTGAAACTATCACAATATTGTTAACTGGCTATATGCCAACACAAAATAAAAAGTGTAAAGAAAAAAAAATGGACAAGGACATTTTCAGTTTAAAATTAAGATAGCCCAAATCCAGAAAGAATTTGTGGGTTTTCCTGGAAGTAGAACTAGAAAGTGACAAGTTTAAAAAATAATAGTTTAATTCTATCCATGTGAAAAATGTATGCTCCTATTTAGAAATGATATGACCAATAAGGAATTAATATCCAACATATATAAATAGCTCATACAACTCAACATCAAAAGAAAAGAAAATTAAGAAATGGGCAGAAGAACTGTGTAGACATTTTTCCAAACAGGAAAAACAAATGACCAACAGGTGCATGGAAAGATACTCAACATCACTAATCCTCAGGGACATGCGAATCCTAACCACAACTAGATACCACCTCATGCCTGTCAGAATGACTGTTATCAAAAAGTCTCCAAGTAAGACATGTGGGTGAGGATGTGGAGAAAGGGGAACCCTCCTACAGCCTCCGCTGTCGATGGGAAGGTAAACTGGTACAGCCACCGCGGAAACCAGTATGGAGGTTTCTCAAAGAAATAAAAACAGACCCACCATGACTGAGCAGTTCTGCTCCTGCGTATACAGCCCCCAAAACCCCAAATGCTAACTCAAAGAGATACACGCACTTTAACGTCCATAGTAGCATCATTTCCAATCGCCAAGAAATGGAAGCAACACACGTGTCCATCAACAGATGAACGGAGAAAGAACACAGAGCTACATCCCTAGAGACACACGCACATCCATAGACATTCACATACAGTATAGACACATTCACCGGAATACCAGCAAACCATAAAAAGGAACAAAAGGGTGCCATTTTGCAGCAGCATGGATGGATTGGGAAGACATTATGCTAAGTGAGAGAAGTCAGACAGAGGCGGATAAATACTGCATGATATCATTCATGTGGACTCTAGAAAATACAACAAACAAATGAAAATAATAAAAAAAGAAGCAGACTCACAGATGTAGAGAACAAACTGGTGGTTATCAGTGGGGAGGGAGGGGCAGGTTATATAGAGGGGAGGGAGGGGAGGGAGGGGAGGGCAGGTTATATAGAGGGGAGGGAGGGGAGGGCAGGTTATATAGAGGGGAGGGAGGGGAGGGCAGGTTATATAGAGGGGAGGGAGGGGAGGGAGGGGAGGGAAGGTTATATAGAGGGGAGGGAGTGGGAGGTACCAACTATTGGGTATAATACAGGCTCAAAGATGAATTACACAGCTCAGGGAATATAGCCAACATTTTGCAATAATTATAAAATGAATGTCATCTTTAAACATTGTATAAAAAGTAAAAATTAATTTTTTAAAATGCTCTTCAAGATGAAATACACTGCTTCCTCTTGTATTTTTAGGTTAGAATTCTTTTCCAACCTTCATGCCAAGTCTAACATTTGTACGAGCTATAACTCCAGGAACCCCACAAATCATTATCATATGAAAGTTTCTATCCAGTTCCAAAAGTCAGGGACAATCTTAAACCCTAGAGGGAAGGTGCAGATCATGTGAATTTTAAGTCATTTAAACAAACCCACCTTTCTTAAATGGCAGCAGTTTGCTTTGAGCCACAGGGCTATGACAGAGCAGGCTATGCACAATTCCAGCAAGGTGAGGACCAGCATCAGTGATATGAGACCCTAGAGGGTATGATGCCGCAGATTAGATCCAGTAGAAACGCTCAGAGGAGACAGAAAGGCCAGCAGGAAACCAAACTATAACCCCTACCCTCCATAAAACAGGGCAGAGTGAGGCACAGTTAGATTTAATACACGGCCACACACCAACACAGTACATGAGGCACAAGGCCCATCTAAAAGCCTGTAAACCTTTTTCCTGGAAAGAGAGACACAGGTACTTCTGTATCAACCTATGTGAAACAGCTATAGCGGGGAAAGTGCTGACATTACCATTAACATCCACCAGCTGGAATAGTAGTAAACCCAGGAGATGTATAGGCAGCTTAGGAAAAGGGGCAAAAGGGATCCTTTCATCAGTTCTTTACTTGTACTTCCTAGAGGTTTAGGCATTTACAGTATGCCTACAAACTAAAGAGTAAGCTGAAGAGTGAAACACAAAATTACTGGCTCCTTCTACATCGGTGAGGCACCTAGAAGAAACAAATGTTAATCCCTCTGGAGAGAAATGCTTCCAAAATTTACACACACACACACAAAATCAAACCCATATAAATACAAACTTAGATTATTAAAAATATAAAGGAGAACATTAGGACTCAGACTTCCATGAGTAGTATCAGCAAACAGGAAGATTAAGTCAGTAAAAAACAGTTCACAAATCATGGGAAAATAAACAATTTGGAGGAAAATATTAATTTCTCAGTTGACTGTAGAAGAGGGAGAACACGTAAACACAAGCCAAAAAAATACTTTGGAAAGGCTATTAAAGATTTTCCCTTTTAAAATACCACACTCAAATAAATTCAAAAGAAAAGCCGTTCAAAGCTTCAGTGAGTCACTATTTGAAAATCCCAGACCACAGAGAAAACTATAAATCTCCCAAGTTAGTTTCATTAAGAAAACTGTGAAATCAAACTTTTTAAATGTAATCTCTCTGGGGAATGTAACAGAATCAGTAGCAGTGCGTGCTGCATGCTAATTCGCTTCAGTCCTGTCTGAATCTTTGCAACCCCATGGACTGTAGCCCACCAGGCTCCTCTGTTCATGGGATTCTCTAGGCAAGAACACTGGAGTGAGTTGCCATGCCCTCCTCCAGGGGATCTTCCCCACCCAGGGATCAAACCTGCATCTCATATCTCCTGCATTGACTGGTGGGTTCTTTACCACAGGTACCGCCTGGGAAGCCCATTAGCAGTAGCAGCAGTATGTAATAATAATCTAATACAGTATGCATTGTGTTCATTACTTATCAAATGTTAATTTACATAATCTTTGCATATAATAATTTAATCTATTACCATCCTCATTTCAGTGATGATAAAATTGAAACACAAAGAGGTTATCTTATTTGCTCCTTCAAAGCAAAGCTACTAAGTGGTAGAACCAAGATTCAAATCAAGGCAGCAGGGTGCCTGATATATTAGTCCCTCTATACTTTGGATTGCTGAAGTACTTCATAATTATACGTAATTTTATAAGACATACGTTTGAAGAGGCTTCCATGTAAATGCACAAGGCAGGTGGCTGGGAAGACTGACAGCCCTTGAGTAATGGGTCGTTAGCAAACAAATTCATTGCGAGAAAAACAATCCCCACTACTGCGACGGTGGCACTGGCAGTGTGCATTCCCAAGCTGCTCTCCAGCTGCAAAAGAAGAAGAGGTCATCGCTTCAGACAGGCAGCGCGTGCTGCGTTCCTAGGGCTCCCGTTCGTCTAGGTGAGCAGCCACGGAAAGGGCTTTACACGCCCAGCTACAGCCTAGGTCCTAGAGAAACAACAGTGAGCCAAAGCGCTCCACCCCAAGACTCAGGGTCTTGGCTGGACTCACCAACCTCTACTCTCCTATCGCTAGTGGATGAGTTGTTTCTGCTACTGTGATCACAGAGAAAGAGGGCGAATGGCCACTTACCAGTGTTTTTGTGGATTTTTTCCCGGCTAAGACAGATAAAATTCCCGAAACAAGAAACTGTTCGAAAATAGGAAGTGAAGCAGAGAAAGGAATACGCAGTCTTAATTAGCAGATAACGACCAGTAGTTGTACAAAACTTCTCAAATTCACATTCTAGAACACAAAATTACACTTGATTTTACTCATTATTTAATACAAGTACAATCTTAAATGACTTTAAATTTTGCATAAGTGTGTAAGACTCATTTTGTTTTGTATCTGGCCTTTTACAGGTTATATGGATATGCCCAGTTTGACATATAACAATACACATGTTCAATGTAATCTAATTATCTTTATGCTTGTGTTTACATTAAATATAAATAATATTCACTTATATTTAATATCATTCTCATATTCTTACCCAAGCTTCAGATAATGTGTTTCATTTATTGGACTAGGTGTTCTAAAAATCTTTTATACATCTAAATGTCTATATGGACATACAAATGTCTATTTTGACGTAATATTAGTTCCACGAGTCTAATTTTGATAAATGGAATTCTTTACGTGTTCATGGCATTCTCAAAACTCCAGTTCATTCTTTGCCTCAAAAATCTCACCATTTACCAAGCCACTCCTAAAATGTGAGGGAAAAGTTGCCGAAGTACTTTTCTAGTAGTAGCAGCTAAGAAATGATATTCAGTCAGCAGAATTTGACTACTCACAAATATAGCCCCCCATGTGGAATAACCTGTGTAAACAACCGAGAAAAAGAAGTAACTGGAGGGATGGGACAAGTTTTCTACGGAATACATGAAGCCACCCAGAGCCAGAATTACTGCTCCATTCAGGATCTGGACCGCCTGCAAAAGGAGGGAAAAAGAGAAAGCGTGAATGACCACGTGCTGGTCCACACTGGGGAGAGGTCGCTTTACTTAATTTTTTCTTTCCCATCGTGGTTTACTGCAGGATATTGAATATAGTCCCTCTGCTCTACAGTGGGACCATGTTTACCCACCCACCTACATGCATATTAACGGCATAGTTTGCGTCTGCTCACCCCGGCTCCCAGCTCACCCCTCCCCGCCCCCCACCCCTTGTCAATCACGAGTCTATCTGTATCCGCTTCTGTTTCCTAGTAGGCTCATTGGCGTCATGGTTTAGACTCCACACATAAGTGACATCATATGGTACTTGGAGAAGAGATCACTTTAATTTTCCTCAAAAAGGAGATATCAGTGCTTGAAATGGTCAAAACTCAAGCCTAGATTAACTGGGCGAGAGTCTGCCCTGGAAGGCTTTTGTCCCTGCGATGCCCACTGATTCCGACGGCAACGCTCATCGTCCCCTCTCCCGCCCCACTGAGTCCATCCTCACAGACTCCCTTCGGAAAAGCACAGAGTGAAGGAGACACGGCTGAGCACAGACTGGCCCACTAGCCTCCCCGCCTGCCTCGGGCCGCAGTTCGGTGAAGCCCGTTCTCCAGCCGCGACAGGGTGTCTCCCACCGTGAGGTTATGCCTCCGCGTTTCTCCTCTTCAGGGGCAAAATATGCCCCCGTCTTCTTAAACCACATTACCGATCCAGTGATGAGTAACTCAGAAATCCCCATGGAGACATAAACAAGGTTTCCCGCGGGATGGTCATCGCCTTCCCTCTTGCAGAAATGTACCAACGGGGCCTGACTTACCCCGAGGACTTGCAGCACCTCCGGGTGGTTCTGTGGCCGGGGGTAGGCGGAGCTGCCCCCCGCCGCCGCTTCCCCGGGGCGCCCGGGGGCCTCACCCGCGCGGGCTGCCCGCAGCTCTGCACCATCAGCTTCTAGGGAGGCCATCTGGGGTCTTGATGGCTGTCAGAGAAAAGAAACCCAAAATGTTGATGCTTTCCCTTTTATTGCTAACTAATAATGGCTTTTTGTTTCCAGCGCAACGAAAGGGTTCCACTTTGTCTAGATATCAAAACAACTCTCCACCAACGGGGCAGAGGTTTTACACCAATTACTGCCACTTGATGTTGAAGTAGTAGGCATCGTCAGACCACTATACGAGGCCTGGGTACAGCCCCTCACTCTGTAGCAGTGCAGACGGCCCCTTTCTCTCCTTTACGTGCACGCATATATTATGCGGTCCTCTTCAGTCCTGGACATCCACATTCTAGATGGAGCACCGATCTCTCATGGGCGGAGGATAACATTAGTCACATTCTAGGATAATAACACGTGTCATTTATTGAATATTCACAGCTATGTGCCAAGCACTGTCTACTTTCTGTGAATTTATTAACATACTTAATCCTGCCAACAACTTCGTGGTACAATACTATTATCCCTATTTTAAAAATGAGAAAACTGAGGCATAGACAGCTTACACAGCTTTCTCAAACTTATACAGCTTGTGAGTTCAGATTCTACTTGGGATATCTACTTTAATGTTCAACATTTTTTAAGTCATTGATTTATATAGCAATATATGGAATAAATCACAATGGATAGAGTTTAAGTACCATGGGGAAGCCAGGTGTAAATCCAGATTTGACCACTTACTAGTTGTATGACCTAGTAGTGGGAATCTCAGTTTTTACAACTCTAAAATGGACATAATTTTAATTTCATATTAACATTGCAAAGTCCAGGCTAAAAAAAATATCCATTGGGAAATAGGTCTCTACTTTAGATAGAATATTCGACTTGCTAACATGTACGCTCTGTGGCTTCCCACATGGCGCAGTGGTGGAGTCTACCTGCCAAAGCGAGAGGCTCAGGAGATGTGGGCTTGATCAGGTCAGGAAGATCCCCTGGAGTAGGAGACGACAACCCACTCCAATGTTTGCTTGAAAACTCCCATGGACAGAGGAGCCTGGCGCGTTGTATTCCCTGGGGTTGCCAAGAGTTGGACACAGCTGATCACCAACACACACAAGGCAAGTGGGTCTGCATGTGTGTGTGTCCATGAGTACATTTTCCCAAAGAAATAACTGCGTGATTGTGTCCAGCACTTTTTCACTATGGCATCAGAGTAACAGTCAAATTCTAAGGGGAGGCATCCTCATAGTTAAATGTTTAGCAACCGCACAAAAAACCCTGAAGACATTCTGAGCATCCCACTGGCTGGCAACTTTGACAGACAATAAGAAAAGTGGGCTTTCTGTGGAGAGGGAATCTGTTTTTTTAATTAACTTTCATTGGAGTAGAGTTGCTTTGCAATGCTGTTAGTTTCTGCTGTACCGCACAGAGAATCAGCTATTTGTGGACATATACCCCCTCTTTTCCGATTTCCTTCACCCCAGAGCACTGAGTTCCCTGGGCTATCACTAGGTTCTTATTAGCTATCTCTTTGCAGAACAGTTACAGAGACACAGACGCAGAGAACAAACACATGGACACCCAGGAGAGGGGATCTGTAGTATTTACCTTGGAGCTTCAGACCTTGGTTGAATTATTTTCTCTTAAGCCCATCTCATTACAAGCAGGAGACAGTCAATAAAGATCGCTTATGGTACCCTTCCCGGAAAACAGTAGCCTCTTTTAGCTCAGGCTTGATGCAAGATTTTGCCTTACACCACACTTTAAAGGAGTCAATGCCAATATTTTGCTGGTGGCCTGCAGAGCGTGCAAACCACATCTGGGTCTGTGGCCCCTCGGGTTTCACTGTGCTTTCCTGAAGGGTAACTGTTGATTAGGTCACTGGTGTCAGGAGTAACTGTCTTCCAGCTTTGAGATGTTGCTTAATACATTAATAGAACCAGAAACACCAGCAGAAACATGGGGAGATGAATGGGAAGGCTTGAGGACTGGAGGTAGAAGTTATTTGCATAGTAAGAAGAGACATCACCGACGCAGTGGGCATGAATTTGAGCAAACTCTGGGAGATGGTGAAGGACAGAGAAGCCTGGCGTGCTGCAGTCCATGGGGTCTGAGTTGGACATGGCTTAGCAACTGAACAAGAGCCAAAATCAGATTATAAGAGCAGTGTTGATGGGGGAGGTGATTCAATACTTAACCCCACGAGGGGACTGCAAATGGAAAATATAAGGGAGACCCGCAAGGCAACGATTACTCAAGAAAGTAGCTTTGCTTAACCACAGAACCAAGCGGGTTTGCTTGGCAACAAAACCCTGAAACAGAACCCTAAGACGTGCCCCAAACACTAAAGCAGTGGTGGCAGAGGCCCACACCCTGCCCCAGTGAGCTCGGCAAGTTAAGGGTCCCGAGGACAAGCTCCCTGCACACATAAAAAACAATAATGTATGGAAAGGCGGCGTTCCAAAGCGACAGAGGCTCATTGTACCGAGACCTGAAATAATTTCTCCACGGTGCCACGACCGTCCTAGCCTGACCATGTAGGGACAAGAAAAGGCCGCGGCCCAGCCTGGAGGGGGAGCCGATGACGCAAGTGTGACATTGACTCAGGAATGAGGAAGAAAGAGGCTCTTTTGCCCTCTCCATGTGCCCTTTGATGATAAAATTGTAGCCCATTCAAGTTCTCGGGGTGCAGCCCCCGTCACTCACCTGCTTTCAGCCTCATACGCATCCTATTCTAATAAACCACTTCTTATCTATCACTTTGGGCTGGCTGAATTCTGTGTTGAGACAGAAAGCACTAGAGCTCTTCGGAGGCCCCTCAAAACGCCACGGAGCAGTTTCAGCGTCTGGAGTGGGGAGGGTGGTCGTGTTCATCACATTCAATTCTCGCAGGCTTAGAACGGTTAATTAGTTCACAAACACAGAAGTAAAATGGAGGCCGACTGCACTTGAAATGCATTTGATGAATACTAGGTGGCAGACGCTGCTCTCGGCGCTCCACATGGATGCACTCGTTCCCTTCTCACGGTGCCTGCGTGTTCCAGGTTACCGCTAACCCAACTTCATACGGAAGAATGGCATAGGAGGGGGCTTGAGGTGTGCGTTCGACCCCCGGGTCGGGCAGAATATCCCCTGGAGGAGGAAACGGCACCGCACGCCAGTGTGCTCGCCTGGAGAATCCCCATGGACGGAGGAGCCTGGCGGGCGACAGTCCATGGGGTCGCAAAAGAGTCAGACGTGGCTGAGCGACTCAACAACCCCAAACTGGCCCAGAAATGTCAGCCAGCTTTCCCAGCATCCCACGGGAACCAGTCGAACTACGCGCAGACCTCAGGCTCTGGGTCTAGTGAGGTCATGGTCCTGCCTGTTCTCCCTGTGGGACTTTGCTTTCACCTCTTTCCCTTTCAGAGGTGTCCCCGTTTAGAAGGCAACTTGTCACCCTAAATGAATAAATGTCCTGACACCGGTAATGGGAAGATTAGAGCAAAGAGAGAGGGCGGAAGGGAAGATCCCAAACACGATCCCTAGGGAGGTCCCAGGACTTGAGGGGACAGTGCAGGACTGATCCCCCGGGTCAGGGCTGGAAGGTCTGCGAGAAAGAGAAAGCTCACAGCCACCTAGGTGAGGTCCTGGTTCTAGAAACCGGAGCCAGGTGGGGAGTGGGTCACAGGTAAGAGCAAGAGGGCCTGATGCCATGACCGAGGGGACAGCTTGGGAAGGGGCTTGCGACCCTGGGGTACAGGGTATAATGCGAACGGGGACCCCCACCGGGAAAGCGCGCTGTACAGGAGCTCTGCGGCCAGGGCTGTGAGAGGCAGACCACTCCCTGCCACGGCAGCAAGCCAAGGGTGTCGCGGAGGCTGCAGCCCCCGCTGACAGCGAGCCGGGAGGCCCGAGGGCACGCAGGCCCGGAAAGCCCAGGCTGGTGGCCCCAGACAGCTGAGGGGCACACCGAAGCGATGCTTGTAGTGAGCCCAGACTCTTGCACCTTCTCACGCGTGGAAAAGCACCAAATGCCTTGACTTGAGATATCTGGCTCTCCTTTAATTAACACCCGTCTTCTGGAGTGCAGACGACTGCCTCTGCTGCAGAACTTCTGTGTAACGTGGCTTCCCCTCCCCGCTTGCCTCCTTAGAGCAGTTCTCTCAGGGTTTCTTGAGACACTGCCTCTCAGGCTTGAAGTCCTAAACACCCCATCAAATAGAACATGACCCTCAACTTTTAGGCTGTGAATATTTTTCAAGTTGCCAGCTGCCAATGGAGGCTGGAGCAGCGGCTCTGAAGGAAATCCCTGGACCGAAGGAAGGGACTGAACATCGAGAAGGCCAAATCGGAATCATAAAGAAATGCGAAGCGATGGCAGGAAAAGCTGTGGCCTCCCTGCCTCATATTAACCAGGGCCACTGCGAATGGAATACTGAAGAAAAAAGAAGGAGCGGAAAGCTCCGGGAAGGAGGGAAAGGAAGAGTTATGAGGAAGCAAACTCCCAAAACCGGTTCCTTCCATGCACTTGTTTAAATTTGGAGCTGTAGAAAGAGCTCAGAAAGGAAGTTACATAAACAATGGGAGCTCAGTTAACTCACCAGTGCGTTTCAGACCCTAGTGCCCACCTCAGAGAACAGTGATCAGGATTAGAGACAGAATGCACACAGAGGTCTTAGCAACTAAGCTCTTCATGTGCACACAAAATAACTGATGAAAATGAGAACTTCTTCACTTCCTTGGAGAGAAGGACTACGGGAAACTGCTTCCCAAAGAAGATTCATAGAGATTTCTTCCCCTGGGGTACAACTTCCCCTAAGTACAAGAGGAAGTGTTTTCAAGGAGGCTGGCTGGATTTTGGTGCTGAAGTATCATAATAAATAAACAAGTTCAAAATTCAAGTTGCTAATTTCCAAAATGAAAAAATAAATCTTTATGTAAGTAAAGCCAAGAGTCTAGCTGTTCATTTACAAGGGACCGTAGCAGACTGTTTGGAAATAGGTGTATTTCTCAAGGCTTATTTGTCTTAATCCAGTTGCTTAATAGCAACACTTGCATTGTTGGTTTTACCCCTATACCCACCCATGCTGAGGTGTGCACACACTTACTAAAATTATGCTCTTCTGGAGACAGTACCTCCATGTTATCTTAACACCTCTGTAAACTCTCCTTGAGAAAAACAATCAGTTAACCATCTAAGGCCTCTGACTTTTGGAATCTGTTAAATGTGTTTGCTTCTAATTTATAATTCTGCAAGTTTTTAAGTCATTGCTTGGAAACCGTGCCTTTCTAGAAGTGACATTATTTAGTATAATTTTAAGACAATGAAAGGCTTCCCAGGTGGCTCAGTGGCAAAGAATCAACCTGCCAAAAGAAATTAACCTAAATGAACTTCAGGTTCATGTGAGCCGGGAAATGTTCAGCATCAAATATCTAGTGTTAATGTTTGCTTGTTGATCTAACTAATATAGACATGTCTAAGAGTCATTAACATTAAGCATTATGCCTAGGTTTAATATAACACATCTGTTACAAAGTTTTCAGCAAGGAAAGTAACTTGAGTGAAGAAACTTCTAAGGAAAGAAAAGGTAAATGAGAGAGGAGATTTTAGATAAACTCTACTAAGAGTAATTTTGGGGAATAATGATAATTTGGGAATGTCTGATATGCTTTAGGAATGGCTGTCTAAAATAGTCTCTCCACATTTGGGTACCTTGAATTTCTAGGGTTGTGCTAAGCCAAGTGTTGAAAGTTTATTGACTAGATGGGTCATTTCCAAATAAAATAAGATTCATTTCCAAATAAAATAAGATTCACAGTGACCTTCAACCCTATCTGACTGAGTGTTCTAAACCCTTTTGATATTTATTGACAAATCTTATTAAATCAAATTCTAATGAAGCACTTTTGACTTATAGCTAACTTCGGGGTGCTTCAGAGGACCCCTGATCAGGTTCATTTGGTATATGGAATTACATGGGAAGTATTGTCCAATGAGTGATGAATCTCAGGTTATGCTATACGGCAAATGTTGCTAATATAGATATCCTAGAAATTATATAGAATTCTTAAAATTCTTGTATCTCCTGGTATTCTAATGAGAAACCAGATGGCTTCACAAAGATTAATAAAAGGAGTGAATAAACTGGTGAGTATGCTTATAACTTTTAGGGTTTCTATCTGAAAAAATTAGGGGTCTGAATCAGTTTCCAGGTGGAAGGAAAACTTCTATCTTATATCCATATAATATCCAATATTATACTAGACAGAAGTGGTTAGATTTGACAAAATTCAACATCCTTTCATGATAAAAACTCAATCATTAGACAAGAAAGGAACGTGTGTGTGTGCGTGTGTGCGTGTGTGTGTGAGTGTGAGTGTGTGTGTGTGGCTTCCCAGGCAGCTCAGTGGTAAAGAATCCGCCTGCCAATGCAGAAGCTGCAGGCCACACACACATGTTTACGCCAAAGGTAGGGTCCCATCATGCAAACAACTACACACAACATTTTATTGGCAGTAAGATAGCAGCACTTTAAAAGAAATCCAAATGAAAAATACCTTGGCAAAATCTATTTTCACAAGGATATTGTATCCAAAATGTACATTCAATAAGCAGTTGACACACAGGAAACCATACTCAATACTGTAGTGATCTGTATGGGAAAAGAATCTAAAAAAACAGAGGATGTATGTATCTGGATAACTGATTCTCTTTGTGGTACAGAAGAAAGTAACACAACACTGTAAATCAACTCAGATAAAAAATAAATAAATAAATTTTTAAAGTGCAAGTGAATAACAGATGGCACATTTCAATCCTTGTAACTGATACCAGAACTGTCCCTGAAATCAGAGTGACCTTTGTTATTGTATTGGTAGACTCTCTCTTTTAGGAAAAAGAAGACAGCATCAGAAATGGTGATAAATATTCATCTATTTTAGCAAATTGCTCTAAAGTGGCAGGATGATTCCATGTTGCCCACTTCAATTATTTCAAGTGTGGAAGAGTCGTGTCAGAAAAAAGGAAAATAAGACCTTCAATTTCAGTTAAGGAGGTGGTTACTTAAATTCTAGACTATAAATCTAATTTCCTTCTTTAATAATAAAATACTTTTAGGACTCGACTTTACTGAATAATAAAAAGAAAGCCCCCACAAGTTAAAGTATCCTCCAGGGAATTAATATGTTAAATTTTAGTCTCTGGCACATTCACAGAGATTATACATTCATGTATATTCCTATTTTTTATTAAAAAAATAGATTTAGAAAATATTTATTAGAAGTTTATATCAATTAAATCCCATTATTATCACTGAAGACCTATCGCTGAAACTACTCTGTAAAACTAAAAATTTTTAATGGGTAATAGAATTATCTAATAGTTAAACATTAAATTAATAAGACATCCCTAAAATTGTCTAAAAAATATAACTTCACTGAATCAGAACCTTCACTGAATTAGGAGTTTTAGTGATCAGATATCTAAGGAAAGGTTTATACCAATTTTTTTGTCTATAAAACCATTGTTTTTCCAACACAATTCATGGTACCAATTTCAAGTTAAGTATGGAGTCAGTCTGACTAGAATTTAATAATCCTAACTCTTCTGGTGTTGTCTTAAAGTCAGCAATGAAGGGACTGGGATCCAATTTTATTTCATTTTCTGTATAAACTAGCATCAGCCACACTGACTTCCTAAAGAGAAGAGAAACAAAGAGCAGATAGGCTTGGCATCCTTGGTACCAGTTCTTCCTGAATCTGAACCTGGGCCAAGGTGCTTTTCCTACTGTTTAATATCATGATCACTTTCAATACGGGGATTTATGGGTGCAGCATAGGGCCTTTACCCTCTAGGAAACAGATGACTTGTAGTGCTTGCCTTAGTCGAGTATCAAAGTCCCCAGTAAAACAGACTTAGATAAATGGATCCTAAGAACAATAAAAGTTGTCAAAAGCTTATCTGACCCAGTGTACTGGTGTTGGAGGTGGGGTGTGTGTGTGTGTGTGTAGCAGTAAGATTCATGCACCAAAAATCTAATCATATGCCTTTGTTAGCCTAGTCTTCATTTTTTCAAGAACAGTAGGTGCAGACAGTGTAATAATTATGATCAAAAGAGAAATGCTGTAGTCTTCGCCATTAATCTGGGTGCATACGGAGAAGCAAGAGCCCCATGGGATTAGGTGAAACATTTTTACACTATTCTAAGCATTGGCCAACATAGAGGAATAAAAGTGTGTGTGCGTACACAAAATCAAATCTTATTTTCTATTTAAGGGTTGGGTACTTCCCATAATATCACTAAATCCCTTAGCATTGGTTTTTCCATGTGAAGATAAGTTAAAGGGAAGCTCTACAGTGTTCAACAATGTGGTTGTATTTAATGCCACTGAATTATACCCTAAAAATGGTAAATTTCATCTTACATACATTTTACCACAATAAAAAATACCAGTTCTCCATCACTTCTAAAAAAGGGACCCTGATGATGTTAAAATATGTTGCACATTTGCTCTAAGCGCAATTCTTTTTTCATGTCAGCTGTTGTTGTTTAGCCACTAAGTCATGCTCAACTCTGTGTGACCCCATGGACTATAGCCCACGAGACCCCTCTGTCTATGAGATTTCCCAGGAAATAATACTGGAGTGGGTTGCCATTTCCTTCTCTACGGGATCTTCCCAACCCAGGGATTCAACCTGCATCTCCTGCTTGGCCAGCAGATTCTTTACCACTAAGCCACCTGAGAAGCCCACGTCAGCTATTTCCATATATTAAACAACAATAGGACGGGATAAACTAGAAATCTCTTCAAGAAAATTGGAGATACCAAGGGAAAATTTCATGCAAAATGGGCACAGTAAAGGACAGAAACAGCAAGGACCTAACAAAAGCATTAGATATTAAGAAGAGGTGGCAAGAATACACAGAAAAACTATATAAAACAGGTCTTCATGACCTAGACAACCACGATGGTGTGGTCACTCACCTAGAGTCATGAGTGTGAGGTCAAGTGGGACTTAGGGAGCATTACTACAAAGACAGTAGAGGTGATGGAATTCCAGTTGAGCTATTTAAAATCCTAAAAGATGATGCTGATAAAGTGATGCACTCAGTATGTCAGCAAATTAGGAAAACTCAGCAGTGGCCACAGGACTGGAAAGGGTCAGTTTTCATTTCAATCCCAAAGAAGGGCAATGCCAAAGAATGTTCAGACAAGTGTATAATTGCATTCATTTCTCATGCTAGCAAGGTAATGCTCAAAATCCTTCAAGCTAGGCATCAACACCGCGTGAACTGAGAACTTCCAGATGTACAAGCTGGATTTGGAAGAGGCAGAGGAACCAGAAATCAAATCGATTACACCTGTCGGATCATAGAGAAAGCAAGGGAATTCTAAAAAAAAATCTACTTCTGCTTCAGTGACTACAGTAAAACCTTTGACTGTGTGGATCACAGCTAACTATGGAAAATTCTTAAAGAGATGGGACCCTCAGACCACTTTACCTGTCTCCTAAGAAACCTGTATGCAGGTCAAGAAACAATAGTTAGAACCAGACATGGAACAATGGACTAGTTCAAAATAGGGAAAGGAGTACATCGAGGTTGTATACTGTCACCCTGCTTTTTTCTTAACTTATATGGAGAGTACATCATGTGAAATGCCAGGCTGAATGAATCACAAGCTGGAATCAAGATTGCTGGGAGGAATATCAACAACCTCAGATATGCAGGTTAGACACCTGCCTATCTAACCTGCAGGTTAGACACCACTCTAATGGTAGAAAGGGAAGAGGAACTAAAGAGCCTTTAGATGAGGGTAGAAGTGGAGAGCGAAAAAGCTGGCTTAAAACTCAATGTTCAAGAAACTAAGATCATGGAATCCAGTCCCATCACTTCATGGCAAACAGAAGGGGGAAAAGTGGAAACAGTAACAGATGTTTTTTCTTGGGCTCCAAAAATCGCTGCAGATGTGACTGCAGTTATGAAATTATAAGACACTTGCTCCTTGGAAGAAAAGTTGTGACAAGCCTAGGGAGCACTTTAAAAAGCAGATACATCACTTTGGTGACAAAGATCCATGTAGTCAAGGCTGTGGTTTTCCCAGTGGTCATGTATGGATGTGAAAGTTGGACCATAAGAAGGCTGAGCACCAAAGACTTGATGCTTTTGAACTGTGGTGCTGAAGAAGACTCTGGAGAGTCCCTTGGTCTGCAAGGAGATCCAACCAGTCAACCCTGAAGGAAATCAACCCTGACTATTCACTGGAAGGACTGATGCGGAAGGCGAAGCTCCGATACTTTGGCCACCTGATGCAAAGAGTCAACTCACTGGAAAAGACCCTGATGCTGGGAAAGATTGAAGGTGCGAGGAGATGAGGGTGACAGAGGATGAGATGGTTGGATGGTGTCACCGACTCGATGGACATGAGTTTGAGCAAGCTTCAGCAGACAGTGAAGCAGAGGGAAGCCTGGCGTGCTGCAGTCCATGGGGTCGCAAAGAGTTGGGCACAACTGAGTGACTGAAGAACAAAACAAGGATGATTTTTCTTGTGGTTTTCAGGTCGTCTCTAAGATTTGTCCCTCAGGTTTACAGCACTCAATGTGAATATTTCAGTGACATGGTAAAAGTGTGTAGGATATACTATGTCCTTTTGGGATTCAATCTCTCAATTCTACAAAATTGCAGAGTGCATTCAAAGGTAGTCTGCAAAGGCTTTCCTTTCATATATGTCTGTGAGTTGGTATTAAAATGAAAATCTGGTTTTCTCTTAACTTTTTAGTCATTTACTCCCCTAACATGGAATTGGACCATAAAATATATCAGAAAAAAATATTACGAAGGAGAACACATTGAAAGATAACATGCTTGATTCTTCCATTTACTAAGGTGACTAATGATTTGCTTTGCAGTTCAGTTACTGCAGAATAATCTAGGTACACAAGATTGTATAAAGTTTGTATTCTAAAATTAATATTACATTAAAAAAATTTTGAAACATACTCAAAATTTGGTGTGTGCTAATTTGGTGTTTGGACTTCTGTTTATAGGCGAGTCGTATCTCCACAATAGTCTCTACATGGCCTCTACAATCTGTGCTTCTGCAGCAGCGTCTGGTAAGTAAAGGTGAAACTAACGTTCAGAGGATCTGGTCTACTGGACTCACCCAGAGGCAGAACATTCCAGAGGGATTTTCTGAGGGCCATAACGTATATTCCTAGGGTTAAAGTATAGCTCTGTTTGAAAAAGGAGCACCTCCTCTGAAACAACCTAGAAGAGAACAAAGGTTAAACAGAGGACATTTCTGGTAACACGGAGGCATAGACACATAGGACGCAGAAAAGCATTCAAGACTGCAGCAATGGCTACTGACTTTCAGGCCCGTACAAAACCCCACAACCCACTGGGGCCAGAGAGAAGTGCGATCTGTGAGAGCAGATTTAAAGTACCTGGAAAAAAATAAACTGTTACTCAGAAATCTTTGTCATTCACTAACAAAAAGGTTTTCACTAGTTCTTCTGAGAAAGATGATTTGGAAATCAAATAACAGAGTGGCTTCAAACATAAGCTTTGAAAGGCACTCTTCTTTGTTCGGCATTATCAACTAGCCACCAACTGGCTCTGCACCCCTGCGCAAATTGTTAAAATACCTCCCGAAGCTCTAGCTCCCTCATGTGTGAAACAAAGACAACATCTATTTCGTAGGTAACCGTTGTAATTAGGCCGTGGCCCCAAATACTTCTGTAGCATAAACCGTAAGCTGTTTACATCTGGGAGTCAATGAAAAGATAACACCCCAGGATAACATCACAGGTTTAAGATTTGTGCCTTGCAAAACCATTTAGAGATTTTATTCCACATTTTATTCTAGGCCCCATATACACACGCATCCTTGCAGAGTGTGGCTATCTATTGTTGAGTACGAAAGATCTTCCCAGAACTAGTGACCTCCCACGTTAGGAAGAGTGAATGGAATTTAAACCATCTCTTAAGCTTTAGTGAAATACAACAGTAGCCCAAAGACAACTTAAAATCAGTTCCCTGACCAGTCTGGAAATCTGTGCTATATATAAGGTCTTGCGGCTGGAGAGGGTCAACATTCAGTAACTAAGGAATTACACAGTCCTCTACCTTACTATAACTGGAAGCAAAATTTGTTCTTTTTTTTTTTTTTTTTCTTCAGGAAGATAATTTTATTCATTTATTTTAATATAAATTTATTTATTTTAATTGGAGGCTAATTACTTTACAATATTTATTGGACCCAGAGGGATGGTATGAGGAGGGAGGTGGGAGGGGGGGTTCAGGATAGGGAACACATGTACACCCATGGTGGATTCATGTTGATGTGTGGCAAAAATTTGTTCTTAAAGAAAAACAACCAGGACAATAATTTTAGCACCAGGCAGAAAATTCTGAAAAAAAAATCTAGAGGTTATTTTTTAACAGATAAGCATTATTCTTACCCTTCTTATCCTGATCCCACATTCATAGACAGGGTATATAAAATCATACATATATGTTTGTATCGGAGTCATGGGGCAGCCTGATCCCAGATATAATTCATCAGCAAATATATACTGATTTCTGTATGCACATGGGCTAACAGAGACCATCACATGGAACAGCTTACTTTCACTGCAGAAAGAATCATATGAGAAAATGTAAGCTGTGTATTTATCTTAAGGAAAAGCCCAAAGAATATTGAACTATACTTTGTGGTTAATTAAACAATGTTTCTTTCTCTGGTAAAGGTAATAACTTCGAGAACAGCATGTAAAGGGTTTTCATATTACCAGGACTCTCCCAAATATCTGCATAATTATGTCCTCAAATATGTAAATTTCAGTTATTTCACAAGGGAAAAAAAATCAGTGCATAAGAACATCATCTTTCAGCTCTCTGTCTCCTCTTAAAGGAATTAGGTTCCAAACAGAACGATACAGTTAGGGTTACACATAAGGGGACAGAAGTATTGCGATAAATTCCAATGCATTAGAAGAGGAGTGATACATTCCAAGTAACAAGTTTAAAGAGGGAAAAGGATAAGGCAAGATTCATATTTACAGCAACTGGAACCAGATACAGTCATGTTCACAAGAGGAAATCGTCTGAATAGGGAAAACACATGTCTGGAAGCTTCATGAAAGTTTTAATGTAAAACCCTTTCTTCTCTGCACTAAGAACTTCAGTAAATCAATAATAATCACTATTCCTAATCGAGTCACTTTTCCTTTGGAAATGAAGCAAAAGTGTACTGCATTCTGACTGTGGTAGACAGTTGTTAAAGAGAGGTTTTCAGGGGATAACCAGAGTTGCGTTTCAGAAGTCCTTCTACTGTTCAGAAGGAAAGCAAACACTTACTAGCTTTAGTATTTACAGATGTATGATAAGTAGCTGGGAAGGCATAATAGACAAGATTGCAAAGCTTCCAAACTGAAGAACAAAATAGAGTGGACAGAAGTAAGCGAATTTCAAATAATCTAGAAAAAACAAAACAAACCAAAAAAGATAAAAGCAATATGTTGCAAGTGTATTAGCAATCATATATGGTTGGATGGCATCACCGACTCAATGGACATGGGTTTGGGTGGACTCCGGGAGTTGGTGATGGACAGGGAAGCCTGGCATGCTGCAGTCCATGGGGTCGCAAAGAGTCGGACATGACTGAGCGACTAGCTGAATATAAATGAACAAGGGTTCAAAGCTAAATGAAATGTAATGTAAAAGGGATGAGTGAACAACATACTCCAGACCAATGAATAACAGCAGAATGAAGAAATAAACTATAATGTATTTATGCAATCAACTGCTATACAACATGGAAAATTATAGGTATACCTGTAAACATATAAATGTAAAAACGATTGTGAAAAAGAAACAAATCACAATA
The DNA here is from genome assembly GCF_023091745.1 of Budorcas taxicolor. NCBI lineage: Eukaryota > Metazoa > Chordata > Mammalia > Artiodactyla > Bovidae > Budorcas > Budorcas taxicolor. Next base: position 81,018,499 of record NC_068924.1, on the reverse strand, counting down.
CAAACTGTATATATCTATTGACATCAATGAAACATCAATAGAAACATTTTTAAAGGAATTTTTTCCAAGGAAATAGACTGTTCTTAGCCAGTATCGATCTTGTGTTTATTAAGGCATTAAAATCACAACCCAAAACATGGCTCTCAAACTCATCTGATACAACCTCCTGTTTTACAAAAGCTAGAGTAACAGGGCCTACATCTTATCTTCTTATTTTGATGATAATAGGAAATAGCAACCCACTTCAATACTCTTGCCTGAGAAATCCGATGGACAGAGGAGCCTGGCGGGCTATAGTTCATGGGGTGGTAAAGAGTCGGACACAACTGAGTGACTAAACAACAAATAAGCAACCGTAATGACCCTATCGTCCAAGCCAGAGTAAATCACTGCTTTGAGCATCGGTTTCATTTCTTGACTGTATTCGCAATGAGGCAGAATGCATACGCGTACTCCAATTGGAGCCCTTGCTGATAGTGTGATCTGCCTGTGGGACTGCTACATGAGCAGAAATTGTAGCCCTCCCCTTTCTTAAAGCAGAAATTCCGATACTGTGTATAAAACAGACAACTAACGGGAGCATACTGCACAGACCCGGGCCTCTCCCCAGTGCGCTCTGCTGACCCGAATGGGAGGAGTCCAAAGGGAGGGGCTACATGTGTGTATGGCTGCTGCATTCCCTGCACGGCAGGCGCTAACACAGCATTGTGCAGCTACACGCCAATAAACGGAGAAAGGGACGGCTGCCCACTCCGGTGTTCTTGCCTGGAGGATCCCATGGACAGAGGAGCCTGGCGGGCTGCAGCCCATGGGGTCACAGAGAGTGGGGATGGTTTGGGGATAATTCAATCACATGACATTTATTGTGCACTTTATTTCTCTTATTATTACACTGTGATATATAGTGAAATAGTTATACAGCTCACCTTATGCAGAATCAGGTCATCAGGCATTAAGATTCGTTACATTATTCATTTACTTTAAATTGAGGTAACACACATTTAGGGGTAATGCAGCCAAAGATGGAGAAGCTCTATACAGTCAGCAAAAACAAGACCGGGAGCTGACTGTGGCTCAGATCATGAACTCCTTATTGCCAAATTCAGACTGAAATTGAAGAAAGTAGGGAAAACCACTAGACCATTCAGGTATGACCTAAATCAAGTCCCTTATGATTATACAGTGGAAGTGAGAAATAGATTCAAGGGCCTAGATCTGACAGATAGAGTGCCTGATGAACTATGGATGGAGGTTCGTGACATTGTACAGGAGACAGGGATCAAGACCATCCCCATGGAAAAGAAATGCAAGAAAGCAAAATGGCTGTTTGAGGAGGCTTTACAAATAGCTGTGAAAAGAAGAGAAGTGAAAAGCAAAGGAGAAAAGGAAAGATATTCCCATCTGAATGCAGAGTTCCAAAGAATAGCAAGAAGAGACAAGAAAGTCTTCCTCAGCAATCAATGCAAAGAAATAGAGGAAAATAACAGAATAGGAAAGACTAGAGATCTCTTCAAGAAAATTAGAGATACCAAGGGAATATTTCATGCAAAGATGGGCTCAATAAAGGACAGAAATGGTATGGACCTAACAGAATCACAAGATATTAAGAAGAGGTGGCAAGAATACATGGAAGAACTGTACAAAAAAGATCTTCACAACCAAGATAATCATGATGATGTGATCATTAATCTAGAGCCAGACATCTTGGAATGTGAAGCCAAGTGGACCTTAAGAAGCATCACTACAAACAAAGCTAGTGGAGGTGATGGAATTCCAGTTGAGCTGTTTCAAATCCTGAAAGATGATGTTGTGAAAGTGCTGCACTCAATATGCCAGCAAATTTGGAAAACTCAGCAGTGGCCACAGGACTGGTCAGTTTTCATTCCAATCTCAAAGAAAGGCAATGCCAGAGAATGCTCAAACTACCACACAACTGCACTCATCTCACATGCCAGTAAAGTAATGCTCAAAATTCTCCAAGCCAGGCTTCAGCAATACGGGAACCGTGAACTTCCAGATGTTCAAGCTGGTTTTAGGAAAGGCAGAGGAACCAGAGGTCAAATTGCCAACATCTGCTGGATCGTTGAAAAAGCAAGAGAGTTCCAGTAAAACATCTATTTTTGCTTTATTGACTATGCCAAAGCCATTGACTGTGTGGATCACAATAAACTGTGGAAAATTCTGAAAGAGATGGGAATACCAGACCACCTGACCTGCCTCTTGAGAAATCTGTATGCACGTCAGGAAGCAACAGTTAGAACTGGACATGGAACAACAGACTGGTTCCAAATAAGAAAAGGAGTACGTCAAGGCTGTATATTGTCACCCTGCTTATTTAACTTCTATGTAGAGTCCATCATGAGAAATGCTGGACTGGAAGAAACACAAGCTGGAATCAAGATTGCCGGGAGAAATATCAAACACCTCAGATATGCAGATGACACCACCCTTATGGCAGAAAGTGAAGAGGAACTAAAAAGCTTCTTGATGAAAGTGAAAGAGGAGAGCAAAAAAGTTGGCTTAAAGCTCAACATTCAGAAAACGAAGATCATGGCATCCGGTCCCATCACTTCATGGGAAATAGATGGGGAAACAGTGGAAACAGTGGAAACAGTGTCAGACTCTTTTGGGGGGGGGCTCCAAAATCACTGCAGATGGTGACTGCAGCCATGAAATTAAAAGACACTTACTCCTTGGAAGGAAAGTTATGACCAACCTAGATAGCATATTGAAAAGCAGAGACATTACTTTGCCGACTAAGGTCCGTCTAGTCAAGGCTATGGTTTTTCCTGTGGTCATGTATGGATGTGGGAGTTGGACTGTGAAGAAGGCTGAGCGCCGAAGAATTGATGCTTTTGAACTGTGGTGTTGGAGAAGACTCTTGAGAGTCCCTTGGACTGCAAGGAGATCCAATCAGTCCATTCTGAAGGAGATCAGCCCTGGGATTTCTTTAGAAGGAATGATGCTAAAGCTGAAACTCCAGTCCTTTGGCCACCTCATGCGAAGAGCTGACTCATTGGAAAAGACTCTGATGCTGGGAGGGATTGGGGGCAGGAGGAGAAGGGGACGACCAAGGATGAGATGGCTGGATGGCATCACCGACTCGATGGACATGAGTCTGAGTGAACTCCGGGAGTTGGTGATGGACAGGGAGGCCTGGCTTGCTGTGCTTCATGGGGTTGCAAAGAGTCGGACACGACTCAGTGACTGAACTGACCGACTGACTGAGTGACAGGGTGATACAGCAGGTCTGGAGAAACATACTTATTTATGTCACTACCCAAGAAGGAATAGCATTTGAGACATATTTCAGGAGCTTCTCTTTAACTGCCAACCAATTTCTTATGAGAAAGTTCAATCCTCATTCTATTATTGAGAAAGAGTTACTCTGCACCCACACTTACCTGGATTTTTGTTGATTGCTTAGGGAATCTGCCTTGCCCCCTAGTCTCTGACAGTATGGGATGGTCCCATCTTGTGATTGGTTGGTTAAGGTCCAAAAGGGGCAAATTCTCCAGAGAAAACTCGCTTTGTCCTGAAGGCTAATCGCAGTTCTCAAGAGCTTAACGAGAATAAAGAATATACTATTGTGATTATTACCCCTTTGTTACTTTTGTCAACTGACTCAGAATCCAGAGTAGGTTTGAGAGAACTCCTAAAAGCATGTGATTTTTGTAAGATTTTTGAAAATGCTGTCACTTAATCCATTGCTTGACAAATGAAGATATTTGACCAAATGATTAAATGAGATTCTAATTCAGAACTTTTGTTTAAAATTATCAGAAATTGTGCCATTGAATAGAATTTTTTCTCAAGATACTAGCACTTTATATGAGTGAGATAGAGAAATCTAAATTCTCAAAGTGACCTAAAATTATTATCACATAGAAAAATGCAAGTGATGCAAAGAGGGGAAAAGCTAGGGAACAGTGAAGACTAGGGAGCAGATTAGGATCTGAAACACCCATATCATGAGACCTGCAATAAGCAGCCTACAGCTCTGAGATGGGCTTATCTGGCGGCACAAGTGGTAAAGAATTCACCTGCCACACAGGAGATGCAAGAGACGTGGGTTCAGTCCTGGGTCGGGAACATCCCCTGGAGAAGGAAGTGGCAGCCCACTCCAGTACTCTTGCCTGGAACACTCCATGGACAGAGGGCCCTGGCAGGCTCCAGTCCATCGGGTCGCAAAATAGCTGGACACAACTTACCAACTAAACAACAAGAAACCTCTTCTGAGACAGTTACAAAGAGACGTCTGATTTTACCTTATTTCACATGCACTATTGGAAGGAATTGACAGAGGGATTAACTAGAGACTCACTATTGCAGTAGATCAGTTATTCAACTGCCCCCCAGAGCATTAGGTGGTGAGCAAGCCTGTATACTTCACGAGATGCAATTGCCTAGAACTCTACAATGCCTTACAAGTCAGGACCTCAGGTTTCTTCAAAGAAGAGAAAAAACTGTTCAGATATATAGAAATTTTAAAAAATTGCTTCCATTATGAAGTTAAAAGTCTGGGAAGTTCCTTTTCCCCCAAATTGCTCGTAAACATGCACAGGAGAACAAATTCATTTTAAAAAGAACTTTATTAAAAAGGCAAATGGTGCTACCTGCAGGCACCAAGCTCAGCTTCTGTAAGAGGCAGAGCCATCCTCAGGAGGCCAGAGTGCCAAGATTAGTAAGACTGTCTCATGCACTAGAATTAAGGGTTCATTCTTTCACTTAAAACCAAAGGATTAAAAAAAATTACATACTCCAACAAGAGAGGAACTGTTCCTGTAAGGAAGGAAAAGAAACAGCGGTCACACAAATAAGAAACTTACATAATTAGTTGCACTGACCAGCTTCAGCTGCACGCAACAAATTCTGGTAAATTCTTTTCATTTTTATTCTGTTACAAATATTCTCTAATTTTCCTCGTTGTGGCTTTTGTAGATACACCCATCATTTAAAAGTGGACATTTAATTTCCGAATACATGGAATTTTTAAAGTATCTTTGATATTGATTACTGATTTTGATCAGAAGATCGCCTGAAGAAGAGAATGGCAATCCACTCTCCAGGCAAGCATTCCTGCCTGGAGACTCCCGTGAACAAGGAAGCCTGGAGGATTAGAGTCCATGGGGTCACAAAGATTCACAACTGAGTGACTAAGAATTTCACTTTCTTTCACTGAGTTTGGTATTAATTCTGCACTTAAGTTCTTTCTTCTCTGCAACCATCCTCTGAGTTATTTATAGTCTTCTAACTTTATCGAGGCTTTCAATGACTGAGTCAAAGACGTCTTTTGGTAAATGTCACATTTTACCTGAAATACGTGGGTTATTCTCAAATAGCTCTCGATATTGATTCCTAACATAACTCCAGTGATAAGAGAACAGATTCTGTATGATTTCAATACATAGTGGAACTATATGTAACTTTGTTCTGTATTTTCCAAATCTCCTATAAATGTATTATACTTTCATAATTTTAAAAATAAAAAAGAGAAATGAAAAGAAACTGTTACATAAAAGTTCTTGAGATATTTCACTGTGGCTTAAGTAGGAAGGAATACAGGAGTTGGGAAATAGGGCATCAGTTTTACACCAGAGAACCTATTACAGGTATACCTCACTTTATTGCACTTTGTGGATATTACCTTAAAAAAATGGAAGCTTTGTGGCAAAACCTTAAATCAAGCAAGTCTGTTAGTGCCATTTTTCCAACAGCATTTTCTCACTTCATTTCTGTTTCACATTCTTGTAATCCTCACAGTATCTATAAATTTTTCTTTATTATTATATTTGTTATGGTGATCTGTGATCAGTGATATTTAGTGTTACTGCTATGCCTGGTAAGGGCTCAAATGATGGTTAGCATTTTTTAACAATGAGGTATTTTTTATTTAAGGCATATGTACTTATTTTTAGTCACAGTGCTATTGCACATTTAATAGACTAAAGTGTGGGTTAATATAAATTTCATACACACTAGGAAACAAAAAATCCATGTGACTCACTTCATTGCAGAATTCTCTTCATTGCAGCGGATTGGAACTGAAGTCTCAACCTCTCTGGGGCACGCCTGTAAAAGACTGCAATGACTCACGTGGAGCCAATGCATTCCTTACCTATAGCCATTATTGGTTTATATGTTTATAAATTTCACAAAATAGCATGTCAAATTTTGAGATATTTATAAATTTTAATAAATATTTATAAATTGAGTTTGGCCCAAGATGGCAGAGGAATAGGATGGGGAGACCACTTTCTCCCCACTCCCCGCCCAAATTCCTCAAAAGATCATTTGAATACTGAGCAACTTCCACAAAGCAACTTCTGAATGCTGGCACTCAGAAATGGAGCCCATTCTCTTCAAAAGGAGGTAGGACAAAATAAAAAAGACAAAAAGAGAGACAAAAGAGTTAGGGACAGAGCCCTGTCCTTGGGAGGGAGTCATGAGGAGAAGTTTCCACACAGTAGGAAACCCTCCCACAGGTAGGTCTGTAGGGAGCTTTGGAATCTCAGAGGGCAACATAGCTGGGAGGAAAAAAAAAACAAACCCACAGAATAAAAACAGTTGTCTAACTGCAACTGCCAGCAGAGAAGTAGCCCAGATGCTTGAGTTTGCCACCAGCAACTGGGGGCTGGACAGGGAGGCGTGGGCTGCATGCTTAGGGTAAGGGCCAGGCCTAAATGCCCTGAGGACAATCTGAAGGACCCAAGGTGAGCTAGCAACCCACACTGAGGAACGGCCAGAGAGACAAAACAAAATAGAGACAGAGAACTTTCCCAGGAAAGACTCTACCGCCTAGGCTGGCCCATATTAGAACAGAGAATTCAGAGAATACCAAAAGAGAGCCAGCCAGAGGCAGAAGGGCAGGCAGGCGACAGCCAGCACCAGAAGGCGAAGGGCAATCTCGGCCCCAGAGACAGCATCCTCTACCAAACTATGCGCAGGCTCCTAGTTGCTAACCACATTTTCCTGGGACCCTGGATGGTTCACGTCCACCAGGAGGGTCGCAGCCTGAGATCTGCTCCCCAGAGGAGACACACGGCACACCCGAGACAGTGCTCTCACAGCACACCTGGGAAACCAAGTGGCCAGCTCCAGGGAGCTGATTAAGACACACAGCTCACCTTGGACGGTGCACTCGCCAAGCATCTGGTCGCCTGAGCTGTCGCACCTGAGAAGGGCACAAAACGCACTCCCAACCAGGTCTGTGCCTTTGTGGAGTACCCGAGAACCTGAGAAGCTTAGACCTGGGAAGTGCACGAAATTCAGGGCCCACTTGGGACAGTACCCTTGCAGAGAAACCTGGAGCCTGAGCAGTGTAGACCCGGCAAGCACATGCCTCCTTGAGCTGGGGCAAACCCAGTGTGGTCCACACACTGGGAGCTCTCCCCACACAAACACGCCAGTGATATTTGTGTGCAGTGTCCCTCCCTCTCAACAATATAACTGAACAAGTGAGGCTAAATAAGTGACCACCTTCTCCCCCTTGTGTCAGGGCAGAAATTAGACACTGAAGAGGCTTGCAAACAGACGAAGCCAAAATAAACAAAGAAGAAGGAACAGCTTGGAAGTGACAGGTGCAATGGATTAAAACCCTGTAGTTAACATTGAGTGTGCCCTGGAGGGGACCTCTAGACCTTGAGAACAAGTGCAAGCTGGAACAAGGAAATATCTGAAACTGAACTGACCCCACACTGCCCACAACAGCTCCAGAGAAATTCCTAGGTGTATTTTTACTATTATCACTTTTTAATTAAAAAAAAAAATTAAGTTCTTTATTGCTCTTTCAATGTTCATTTTTATAACCTACTATTACCTTACCAAAAAAGACCCTATTTTTAAAGCAAATTTCATTTTTTTTTTAATTTTTGTGATTGATTTTTTTGGTATTTTTTAATTGCATTTTTGAGAGTCTAACCTCTATTCTAGATTTTTAATCTTTGCTTTTTGGTATTTGCTATCAATTTTGTACCTTTAAGAATCTAATCTTCAGTATCCATTTTCACTTAGGGAACTGATTACTGGTTAGATTGGTCTCTCCTCTTTTGGTTCCCCCACTTCTCCTCCTGGTCACCTCTATCACCCTCCTCCCTCTTCTCCTCTCCATGTAACTCTAGGAATCTCTCTGGGTGTCCCTCGCTGGGGAGAACATTTCACCATTAACCTAGATGTTTTATCATCTGCGCTGTATGGATGGAAAACTCTAGGAATCTCTCTGGGTGTCCCTCGCTGGGGAGAACATTTCACCATTAACCTAAATGTTCTATCATCTGCGCTGTATGGATGGAGAAGTCTTGGAATTTCTCTGGGTGTCCCTCGCTGGGGAGAACATTTCACCATTAGCCTAGATGTTCTATCATCTGCGCTGTATGGATGGAGAAGTCTTGGAATCTCTCTGGGTGTCCCTCGCTGGGGAGAATGTTTCACCATTAGCCTAGATGTTCTATCATCTACGCTGTATGGATGGAGAAGTGTTGGAATCTCTCTGGGTGTCCCTTGCTGGGGAGAACTGTCTCACCATTAGCCTAGATGTTCTATCATCTGTGCTGTATGGATGGAGAAGGCTTGAGGCTACTGCAACAGAAGGGCTGAAAGCCAGAGGCAGGAGGTTTAACTCCAGGACTTGAGAACTTCAGAGAACTCCTCATTCCAGGGCACATTAATAGACAAGAGCTCACCCAAAAGTCTCCATACCTACACTGAAACCAAGCTCCACCCAAGGGCCAACAAGTTCTAGTGCAAGGTACACCATGCTAATTCTCCAGCAAAGCAGGAACACAGCCCTGAGCATTAAAAGACAGGCTGCCCAAAGCCATGCCAAACCCGTAGACACCCCAACACTCACTACCGGAGACTCCACTGCACTCCAGAGAGAAGACACCCAGCTCCAGCCACCAGAACACAGACACGAGCTCCCCAACCAGGAGACCTTGACAAGCCGCTAGCTGAACCCCAGCCACAGGCAGCAGACTCCACAATGAAGCAGAGCCACGAACTGCCACCCTACAGAAAGGGCACCCTTTCTGTAATCTAAACAGCAATCTAAACAAACACAGCACTCTAAACAAAATGAAAAGGCAGAGAAATATTCAGCAGGTAAAAAGGAACGTGATAAATACCCACCAAACCAAACAAAAGAGAAGGAGGTACGGAGTCTACCTGAAAAAAGAATTCAGAATAATGATAGTGAAGATGATCCAACATCTTTAAAACAAAATGGAGTTACAGAAAAACAGACTAGAGACAAGGATTGAGAAGATGAAAGAAATATTTAACAAGGACCTAGAGGAAATCAGTCAGTTCAGTTGTGCAGTCCTGTCCGACTCTTTGCCACCCCATGAACTGCAGCACGCCAGGCCTCCCTGTCCATCACCAACTCCCAGAGTTCACCCAAACTCATGTCCATCGAGTCAGTGATGCCATCCAGTCATCTCATCCTCGGTCGTCCCCTTCTCCTCCTGCCCCCAATCCCTCCCAGCATCAAGGTCTTTTCCAATGAGTCAACTCTTCGCATGAGGTGGCCAAAGTATTGGACTTCCAGCTTCAGCATCAGTCCTTCCAATGAACACCCAGGACTTGTCTCCTTTAGGATGGACTGGTTGGATCTCCTTGCAGTCCAAGGGACTCTCAAGAGTCTTCTCCAACACCACAGGTCAAAGGCATCAATTCTTCGGCGCTCAGCTTTCTTCACAGTCCAACTCTCACATCCATACATGACCACTGGAAAAACCACAGCCTTGACTAGATGGACCTTTGTTGGCAAAGTAATGTCTCTGCTTTTTAATATGCTGTCTAGGTTGGTCATAACTTTCCTTCCAAGGAGTAAGCATCTTTTAATTTCATGGCTGCAATCACCATCTGCAATGATTTTGGAGCCCAGAAAAATAAAGTCTGACACTGTTTCCACTGTTTCCCCATCTATTTCCCATGAAGTGATGGGACCAGATGCCATGATCTTCGTTTTCTGAATGTTGAGCTTTAAGCCAACTTTTTCACTCTCCACTTTCACTTTCATCAAGAGGCTTTTTAGCTCCTCTTCACTTTCTGCCATAAGGGTGGTGTCATCTGCATATCTGAGGTGTTTGATATTTCTCCCGGCAATCTTGATTCCAGCTTGTGTTTCTTCCAGTCCAGCGTTTCTCATGATGTACTCTGCATAGAAGCTAAATAAGCAGGGTGGCAATATACAGCCTTGACGTACTCCTTTTCCTATTTGGAACCAGTCTGTTGTTCCGTGTCCATTTCTAACTGTTGCTTCCTGACCTGTATACAGGTTTCTCAAGAGGCAGGTCAGGTGGTCTGGTATTCCCACCAGGAGTTCAAACATCAATAAAATCACCTGGATTCCTCCCTTATACCCTCATATCCAACTCTTTGCAAATCTTTCTCTGATTATATTGATATGTCGATACAGGTATATATCTCTTCAAAATCTGAGCGCTTTCTGTTTATTCCGCTGCTCCGTCTAGCCCAGGGCTCTCAAGTTCAACCCAGGTAATTCTCTTCTGGGGGGGTTTGGGGAAGGCGGAGGTAGGGAGTGTTGTCTTACTCACTGTAGAATGTTCAGAGGCGTCGCTGGCCGGTACCCTGTAGTCTTAAGTAACACACCACCACTACCACCACCTCTCCTTGCAAGGAAAAAAAAAAAAAAGACTCTCCAGATTTGTCTAGCCCCCTGAAGGGAAAGATGGCCCATAGATGAGAACTCTGAGAACCGGTCTACCAAGCCCCCCGACCCTCCCACTCAAGGGCACCGACATTAATACTGGTTTCCCTACTCAGCCTTTGCTGGAGGAGGAAATCGCAGCCCACTCCAGCCTTCTTGCCTGGAGAGTCCCGTGGACAGAGGGGCCTGAGGGCCGCAGGCCGTGGGGTCACGCTCGGACACGACTGAGCGACTGAACAGCTCAGCCTTTGCGCCCCCTTGCGTCTGTTCTGCGCGCAGCAGCCAGGGCGATCCGGTAAAAACAAAACAAAACAAACCGAAGTCAGAGCTGGTCACTCTGAGACTTTCCAGTGACTCTCCCTTCTGTTTCAAGTAAAAACCAAGGTTGTCCCCTGTCCACTCCCCTTCTTCTGGGGAGGAGGGTCTCACCTCGTTTATTAGCACTTTCCCCGCTCGCGGGCTCGCTGTGAACCCTCTGGGCCTGGAGTCCCCAGGGACTCCACAGCGTCATCTCTACAGTCTGGGAGAACCTTCCCTCCCGGCCTGCACGGCTCACTCCCTCACGCCCTTCAAGGCTTCTGCCAGCCACCTTCCAGGCAGGCATTTCCACCCAGATATTACCAATCTCTCTTCTCTGCCAGGCGTTTTTCCTAAGTAGCATTTACCCCATTCCTGGAATTTATAGAATGTGATTTTTTTAATAGTCTGTCCCCTACCAAAATGTAAATTCCATGAGAGCATGCTCATGAAATGAATAAATGATCCAGCTAGTTCTGAATCTTAGCTAAGCTTATGAATCGGCCACCAAGCAGGGAAGAATTAGTCATTTTGCCTTTAAAAACCTGTTTATAGTGAGCGTCAAAGCTTAAAATGACATAGCCCTTCAATAATTACAGACAGGTAATAGAACACACTTTATTCCATAAATAAGTCTCCATGGAGTTAAAAGCAGGGGTAGTGTCTTTTCGGGAAAAAAGAAAAAGTTAAGAAGGTAACATGCCATTTGATTTAAAATCAAAAATCAGACTTTTGAAACAGACAATTGGGTATCATTTAGTTCCATGCCAGCTTCTCTGATTTCTTTAAAACAGCACACTAAATCTTCAGTCCTAAACAGTCAATTTCAGAAGTTGCCTTTGAACATAGATCTCATTTCTTCTCTTCTAGTAAGTTACATCATTTGGCACACATAGAGAATATAGTATTCAGATTATTCCTGAAATAGAAGAAAATTTAAAATTAGTCCCAATATAAACATTATTTAACTATTTCAGTGAGCTTGTTATTCATCAGTAATAAAGCAGCTTATATGTGTGGGGGTGTGGATGGGAGAGAGAGTATAGATTCAAAGTGAAAGAGGAGAATTCAAGAGAGAGGACAACATTTCACCCCTGGGACAATAGCCTTAAGTGTGCAATGATTCAAGTGCAATGTGTGTTTAAGTGAACAAGGGTACTTTGGCCTCCCTAAACTACGAGGTTCAACCGAAATTTTCTAAGACTGTCCCGATACTTTCTGTTGCATAGCTCCACCTCTTATTGATAACCCCAAATCAACATGCATGTGGATTTATCTTAATATCCCTTCAGATGTGGCTCAAGGAGAAAGAACAGTACCGCCTGAAGGTATTCAGTCCTTGCTGGAAGAAGTAACCACCCAGCATTATGGCACTTCTGAGCTCACATCACCCGGGATTACCAACGCATCTAAGCCTTCACTTTGTAGGTTCAGTTTGACACTTTTTTTTTTTTTTTTAAGATTCAGAACTTCATTGATGTTGGAATTGATGGATATTTCTTTCATCTTTGCATTTATCATGGAATTTCGTATGATACTCCAGAAGGACAGCTCTTACTGAAATGGGATCCCTGGAAGTTAGTGACATGTTAACAAAAGCACATGATCAGCAGCACCTCCAACACACACAGCAAGGAATGCATGGACTGCCCATTCCTGAACTGGAAGCCTTTTAGGCACGAAATGCCTTAATACAAACTGGGGACATTTCCTTGCAAACTGTATTGGCTCTTGTCTAGGACACACATGGACAAAATCGTAAAACGCCAGTTCTGAGGACCCTTACTGTGACTGCAATACATAAGCAACTTCCATGTCTTCAGAGCTGGTTTCATCATCTCCACTTTCAGTTTCATTTGACAAAGGGTACATGCTACAAAAAAAGATAAGAAATTTAAAAGGGTACATACTAAAGTAAGAGAAGAAAATATAGAAATGTCATATGAATCTAGGATCTATTCAGACCTTATTGTTTGCAAGGCTGAACTTCAGACCAAATTCCTATGACTAGTAGATGGACTGATTTCTGCTTATTGTTCCAGAACGTCACAGGTGGTGTTTGTGGTATTGAGTAACATGGGCTTAGAAACCAAACTTTGGGTTTACTTCCTGGTTCTACCATCTACCAGAAAATGATCTCAGGTAAATAATTTCACTGTGCCTCAGCCTCCTTACCCCTAAATTGGCATAACAGTATCTATCTCACTGAGCTGTCATGAAGAACAAATACATTTATACAAGTGTTGGAACAGTACAGGACTATGGTGATTAATAACTGTTAGCTGTTATTTATCATCGTTATTATCTATGAGAAGAACACTGTGTAGTAAGGCTCTTCTGTCATCACTGAGAGGAAAACAACTCAGTTCAAGATTTTAACCAGAAGAAACTCACAGAAAAATTATCCAAATAAAGTCCTACCAACAATCAGAAGTTTGCCAAGACCTGATCAAAGTTGCTATGATCTAAAATGCTTGATTATTACAGGCTTTCTTAAAAGTTGGTAAGATACCAAAAAAATTAATCTTAACCTATGGATTCTGTTCTAGTATGTTCCATCTCTCTCCCTACATCTTGAGTCCAGTATGCTGACCTTGAATCTTTAGTGAATTCATATACGATCATTCAGACTTTTCTTATTTCTTTCAGGGACCTTGAATGTGGGTTCACACTTCAAACTAGCTAGCTTTGATTAAGATCTGGTTAAGATATATCAGATTTTCAGTGACTCTGACAGTTGTATCAAAAAAAAAAAAAATCATCATTCCGTTTTTCAGTATTCCTGGCAATATATAGGTCTTCCCTGGTGATTCAGATGGTAAAGAGTCCGCCTGCAAGACAGGAGACCCAGGTTCAAGCCCTGAGTCGGGAAGATCCCCTGCAGAGGGGAATGGCTACCTGTTCCAGTATTCTTGCCTGGAAAATTCTATGTACAGAGGAGCCTGGCAGGCTACTTTTTTCCCTAGAAGACAACTGAAATAACTTCTGAAATATATAGGGCCAGGAATCAACAAACTGATGTCACCAGTAGGGTTGTGTCTTTTCTGCCCCCTACTTATGCCTTTCTCATCTTGGAAACTAAGATGGAGCCGGGAGCCTGGGCAGGAGCCTGGCCTACCATGCTTGCTTCGTGACGACACAGGACACGGGCATTTCAGCCATGTCTCCGGAGTTACTTGAGATATACTTGATTTTAGTCTGAAGCAGAAGAGTCTCCTGGAAAGTCTAAAGGGACAAAGAAGGATTTTAAGCAGATGTTTGTCTCAAGAGCCTCGGGAAACTTAATAATTACTTGAATAGGAAGTTGTGGATCCTTCAAGCTCTCTAAAAGTGACCACAGTCAACATCCATTCACGGGAAACTAAGCCATCTTCTAAATGCACACAAGCATTAAAATCCAGCAGAATGCTTGTGTAGAAGAGGCAATCAGTACTCCTGAACCGAATGAAAAAAGATCTTTGTGATTCAAATTCAAGAAAGTTTGCTTATACCTCCTTCTGAGAAACACTGCTGTAACTGGAATACTGCTTAGTGTAGAGAGTATGAGCTTTAAGCCCATATGAATGCGCTTTGGAACCTGGGAGCTGCCTCTACTCACTATAAATCCCAGGGAAATTAGTTGTGTTTCTGTACAATAACAACAAAATACATGGAAAAAATAAAGGGAAAAGTCCCATTTTTTCAATAGCATCAAAAAATAAGATCTTTAGTGATAAATTTAACTAAGAAAGTAGAATATCTAATGCTGAAAATCACAAGGCTCTGGTGAAGGAAATTGAAGGCAAACAATGGAAAGCTATCCCATGATTGTGGATCAGAGGAATTAATATTGTTGAAATATCCATACTACCCAAATCTGTCCATAGAGTCAATACAATCCCTATCCAAACCCCAGTGATACTTTTCACAGGAAATAGCAACTACCCTGAAGTTGTATTGACTGCAGAAACCTTGAATAGTCAAAGCAATAGAGAAAAGCAAAGCTGGGGGCATCACGAGTTACACTCCATCTGGTTCAGGATGGCAGCGTAAGACGATCCTAAACGGAGTCCCTCCCACAGACACGCTGAATCTATAGCTGTATCAACGGAACTATTTCCTCTTGGGGAAAAAACCTGTCCTACAAAGCTATATTAATCAAAACATCATGGCACTGGCATAAAAATAGACACTTCTTAATAAAACATCCTGTATGCTCAACTCCACCTTACATTTTGCTTTCTGTGGAACCCAATATTTGACATTCAGCTAGACTGGAAAAATTCTATTATTTAATATTCCATTTGGGGTAGGGAGCAAAATAGCAAGTAATTTTACAACAAATTTTTGTAGGCTGCTAACATTTTTAAAATTAAGCCAAAATCCCAAACTTCTTCTAGCAGTTTGTATAGTTGATCATTCATTGTGCCCAGTAAGGCCTGTCAAAGTCTCTGGTGAGCGGGATTGGGTGGGGCTGGAGAATGTGAAACATCTGCTTTGAAAAACCTTCTGATGCTTAACTACATTATTTCCTCCTTCTGATTGCACCAGGCCAAACTTTATAAACTGTAATATATCACTTTATAAACTGCAATGTAACATGATAAGCTTGTGAGATGTGGAAACTTTCTAACTTGCCATCTTCCTAACTTTTCTGTCACTAGCTGAATTTAATATCTACAAGGTTCACATTAGAGTTTGCAGTTATTACCCAATAAGAAAGTAGGTATTTATCATCCCCTTCATTAACTTCCTCTGTCCTGAATCTGACTATTAGAGAAACCAGTCCACCTATATTATAGATAGAAACCTAATGACTTCTGGTTTGGGGGCTATTGAAGGAACCATACAACATTCAGATTTTAGGTAAAATAGCCATTCCTCTTACTTTGGTTATGATGCCACATTTATTAGAATAGTAGAAAAATTCATAATGAGCATCTGGTGAAACGTAGGTTACAGGGCAGTCATCTCCTAAAAATGCTTCATCAGGATTCATGTACAAATTGTGAAATAGTGTGGGTTTAATCTTGGCATAGAACCAAAAGTAGCTGCAGCGTACTTTCATAGCTAAGAAGTAGAAAAGAAAAACTTTCTGTTAGTGTTGCTGTTACACAGATCAGCCCAGAAAATTTTAGCACAGTTAATATAAACAAAGAGAACATCCTTCTGTTGTTCAGTCACAGAATCATGACTGATTCTTTGCAACTCCACGAGCTGCAGCAGCATTCTGCTGCTAAGCTAAAAAAAAAAGTTTTAGAGCTGAGCAATTCTGCTAAAGATGGTCTCAGCAGATTACTTCATCCTCTGAAAATACCCATACAAACATACATCCTTCAATATGAAATAAAATCTTCTGATCCAGTTCTCCAAAGTCATTGAAAAGAGCTGACATCGTAAGACTGTAACTATCAATATGTTATACCATTTTTGCTATGAAGTATAGAGCATCTTGGAGAAGGCAGTGGCACCCCACTCCAGTACTCTTGCCTGGAAAATCCCATGGATGGAGGAGCCTGGTAGGCTGTAGTCCATGGGGTCGCTGAGAGTTGGACACGACTCAGTGACTTCACTTTCACTTTCATGCATTGGAGGAGGAAGTGGCAAGCCACTCCAGTGTTCTTGCCTGGAAAATCCCAGGGACGGGGGAGCCTGGCGGGCTGCCATCTATGGGGTCATACAGAGTTGGACACGACTGAAGCGACTTAGCAGCAGCAGCACAGAGCATCTTTGATCTCCCATGTTCAACTGAAGCTACTCTAAGCAAGCCCTTGTTTCCACGTTTGTATGCACAGATTTGTGATGTGTAAAAGGGTGAACTAAGGGCGGATGAAGCAATAACGACTTGTCCAAAACACTAAAACCGAGCAACTGTGCTCCTTGGAAGAAAAGTCATGACCAACCTAGACAGCATATTGAAAAGCAGAGACATTACGTTGCTTACAAAGGTCCGTCTAGTCAAGGCTATGGTTTTTCCAGTGGTCATGTATGGATGTGAGAGTTGGACTGTGAAGAAAGCTAAGTGCCGAAGAATTGATGCTTTTGAACTGTGGTGTTGGAGGAGACTCTTGAGAGTCCCTTGGCCTGCAAGAAGATCCAACCAGTCCATTCTGAAGGAGATCAGTCCTGGGTTTTCTTTGGAAGGGATGATGCTAAAGCTGAAAGTCTAATACTTTGGCCACTTCATGCGAAGAGTTGACTCATTGGAAAAGGCTGTGATGCTGGGAGGGATTGGGGGCAGGAGGAGAAGGGGACGACAGAGGATGAGATGGCTGGATGGCATCACGGACTCGATGGACGTGAGTCTGAGTGAACTCTAGGAGCTGGTGATGGACAGGGAGGCCTGGTGTGCTGTGATTCATGGGGTGGCAAAGAGTTGGACACGACTGAGTGACTGAACTGACTGATGCTTCTACAGAAACTGAGTGTCTGTAGTGCTTTCTCTTTTCCCTTCTAAATATAACTGGACAGTAATTTTTGTATCTGAGAAAGGGAATCATTTTCTAATATAATTTTCTATGTGGGCTAGGTTCTAGAAGAATATCACAATACCCTAAAATTACTGGATTGGGTAGGATGTGAGAAATAAACAGGTAAGCTGGCTATTTATGTGGTCTTCACTAAACATAAATCTTCTTAGTTGACTTGGAATACTAAAATGAGCCCTCAGAGGATACTGAAAACTCACCGACCAAATGAAAATTATATAACCTGCAATCTTTTCCCTAAAAGCATGCACAGATGGCAAATAAGCACATGAAAAGATATTAGCCAACATCATTAGCCATTATTTAAATATAAATTAAAATCACAAGCAATAATTGCTGGAAAGGGTGTGGAGAAAAGGGAACCCTCTTACACTGTTGGTGGTAATGCAAACTAATACAGCCACTATGGAGAATAGTGTGGAGATTCCTTTAAAAAATGAAAATAGAACTGCCATACAACCCAGCAATCCCACTGCTGGGCATACACACTGATAAAACCAGAATTGAAAGAGACATGTGTACCCCAATGTTCATCGCAGCACTGTTTATAATAGCCAGGACATGGAAGCAGCCTAGATGTCCATCAGCAGACGAATGGAAAAGAAAGCTGTGGTACATATACACAATGGAGTATTACTCAGCCATTAAAAAGAATACATTTGAATCCGTTCTAATGAGGTGGATGAAACCAGAGCTGATTATACAGAGTGAAGCAAGCCAGAAAGAAAAACACCAATACAGTATACTAATGCATATATATGGAATTTAGGAAGATGGTAACAATAACCCTGTATGCGAGACAGCAAAAGAGACAGATGTATAGAACAGTCTTTTGGACTCTGTGGGAGAGGGCGAGGGTGGGACGATTTGGGAGAATGGCATTGAAACATGTATATTATCATATGTGAAACGAATTGCCAGTCCAGGTTCAATGCATGATACAGGATGCTCGGGGCTGGTGCACTGGGATGACCCAGAGGGATGGGTGGGGCGGGAGGTGGGAGGGGGCTTCAGGATGGGGACCTGTACACCCATGGCAGATTCACGTCAATGTATGGTAAAAACCAATACAATACTGTAAAGTAAAAAATAAATAAAATAAAGTCACAAGAAAATATTCCTATATACCTATCAGAGTAGCTAAAATAAAAATATGACATCAAGTGTTAACAAGGCTGTGGAGAAGCTGAACCATTCATACGTTGCTGGTGGCAATGGAAAATATTGCCACCCTGGAAATTAGCCTCTCAGTTTCTCTAAAACCTGAGCATATGACCACCGTATGACCCAGGCTTCCCTGGCAGCTCGCTGGTAAAGAATCTGCCTGCCAGTGCAGGAGATGTGGGTTTGATCCCTGGGTTGGGAAGAGGAGCTGGAGAAAGAAATGGCAAGCTACTCCAGTGTTCTTGCACGGGAAACCCCAGGGACAGAGGGGCCTGGCAGGCTACAGTCTGTGGGGTCACAAAAGAGCCAGACACGACTGAGCTACTGAACAACAACAAAACCGTATGGTCCAGAAACTGAACTCCATTTATCCCAGGAAAATAAAAATTCACATTCACACATATAGATACACATGTTCATAACAGCTCTGTTCATATGACAAAAAACTAGAAACATCCAGATGCTTTTCAGTGGGTGAATGGTTAAACGATGGTATAACCATGCCATGGGATACTACTCATCAACAAAGAAGGAAGCGTTGATACACACAACAATGTAGACAGATCTCCAGGGAATTTTCTGGATGGGAAAAGCCAGTCCCTGGGACTAACATACTGTATGACTCCGTTTAGGGAGCATCTTGAGATGACGAGATTCCAGAAATGGAGAATAGATGTCTAGTGGCCAGAGCTAAGAGGCTGAGGTGGGAGGGAAGCGAGGCGGCATGTGGAATTCAGGAGAGTAGATGTGACTGTCAACGGGCAACCTGAGGGCTCTTGGTTGGGACAGAATGTTTTGTGACTTGGCTGTAGCGATGTCAACATCCTGAAGTAATATTGCAGTCTATTTTGCAAGATGTTACCACGGATGGAATTGAGTAAAAGGTACACTTATCTTTCTGTATCATGTCTTATACAACTGCCAAGTATTACACAGTTACATATGAACCTATTATCATCTAAAAATTTAAAAGTTCAGAAAAAGAATTCAGCCTGAGTTATTCTTATCTTCCCCTCAGATTGTCAAAAAGTAAGATATCTGCAAGCTCCAAGTGCTGGTGAAAATGAGAACAGCTACCATTCTGCTGGGAACACTAAACTGTCACACCACGTTAGAGAACAATGGGGCAAGAGAGAGCTGGTTTGCCGACCCACACACCCGTGGCCTCATGATCCTGGGCGTGCAAAACAAATGGCCAAGTACGGACATTACATGTAACAGACAAACATGGACGTGTTCTGCCTATCAACAGGAAAATGGAGACGATTTATGATGGATTCACTCATAGCATGCCAGAGAAGAGGTGAAACCAAGCCTACACTTATAAACCTCTAATTAGCACTGAACAACAACAAAAGCCATAGGATGAAACAGAAATAAAAGTTTTGAGTGCCTGCAAAACACAGGTTTATGGGTCCATCTATTTGACATAAAATTATAAAGTCATAGAGAAATGCAAAATGACCAAGCTCCCATCTGGCCAGAGAGGGAAGAGAAGAGAATCAAGGGTGGCCATGGGGACTTCAGCTTTACCTGAACTTTGATTCTACCAGAAATTAAAATGGAAGCAAGTGTAGCCAATTACTGTGGATTTCATAAAGCTGGAGAGTGGGTCAATGAGTATTTATGTGATTTTATTGTAGTCTTTTAAAATATTTCCTAAGTAAAGGAAAGAAAAGCGTACAATAAACACACTATGATCCTTACAAGTACTCACACAGCAGATCTGGGTGGCCTTGTGAAACAGATAACTTGAGAACATTTACATTCCTACAGAAACTCTGAAAGGTCGACATCAGAAACTGACAAGCGAAAGTTCATGCGTGGGGCAATCATCCATCCCATTTGCTCAGGAAGGAAGACTTTAGTGCTAAAACAGGAGACGCATAAGGAAAACGAAGGCAATTGATCGTTCCACATAGGAAGGGCTGAATTCTTCCCCTCAAACACGATGGATTTATGAAGAATAATGTCAAGGACGACGGAGTCCTAGATAAGGTTTCCTTCCAGCATGTCACACTCACAGAGTCCTGAGGTGTCTCCTTATGTTCCAGGCCACCCCCACGCTCCTTACATTCAACCCACTTCAAGTATTTGAGCCCCAGGAATCTGACACGCTCTGAAAGGGGTCAGAAGAGAAGGGGAGTTGAGAAAAGCAACTCTCAAGTTGGGGCAGACTCTTGAGTCTCAGAAAACATCTCAAGATCAAGCATCTAAAATACACCTCCTTCACTATACGTATCCTCAGCTATTGCTAGGATTCAATGAGACCAAAATCATGAATAATTCAAAAGTCATATTGAAAGCTCCATCTTTAAACACTTTAAAAAAAAAACCCTCCTCTGCAAATACGTTATACCTGACCAATCTCCAGCACAAGTCCATGTCAAAGAGAAAAGGACTAAGAGTCCTCTTAATCCCGAGGAAGGCTTCATTGGCTGAGATTGGAAATGAAATCCCACTCGAGAAACAGGAAGTTAGGAGCAGCGGATTTATATGCCAAAATGGCTAAAGACACACTCAAGTGTGAAAAATCAGCTACCAGCTCTGGGCAGCACACACGTGCCATAAATATATCATCGGTTCATTGCCTGAAACCTAACACTTTTTATTCAAATATTTTGTTCCCCTGGAACAGTGAATTTTGAAAGCCTACATTAACGCCTGTAAAACTCACTCAGAAATTGTAATGATGACTATCAAAGCATAGGAGGCAGGCCTTTTAGATATGATGGAAGATCAGTAGAAGGCTCTATTTCATTTTCTTTAGAGCCTAAATCTTCAATTACGGGGTTGTTTTTATGCACTAACGTTTACTTTATTAAAACTCCCTATGATTCTATAACATCTATCTCCATGTTTGAACACTAAAAAAATAATGACTGTAAGGGAATTCAATTATCCTGTGCACCTGAGAAGGCGAAGCCCTAAGGAATTAGGTGTGAGGATTTACAAGACTGATTTCTCCTACTCTATCCTAATTTACCAACCAACTTCTGAACAATGGTCCTCAAAACTGGCAGACATCAGGCCCACGTGTAGAGTTTACTGAAGCTCCACACAGCTAGCTGAGCCCCATTCTACTGATTTGGTAAGACATAAGAATTTGCATTCCTAACAAGTTCTCAGATGATACTGATACTGCCCAGGGACCATACTTTGAGAATCACTGCTCTAAAGGATTTGCCTTCAGAGCACATGCTGCGTTGATGCCCATCAGCAGCGCTCCTCAAACTTTAAAGAGCAAACACATCACCTGGAGACCATGTTACAATACACACAACGATTTAGAAGGCCTGGGGCACAGCTGAAGCTCTGCGAACTCTCGGGCATTACCAGTGACGCTGTTTGGTAAATGATTTTTAGCAAGGCTTGAAGATATTCTCATGGCATTCAAGCTCCTTTCTTCAAAAGAGAAGACGCAAGTGAAAATAGGAAATTCAAAATGTCGCTAAGAAAAGGAGCCTGAATGAGTATTTGTTTCAGATGCTTTCTGTTTGTTTCTCTCTAGAACACCGGCTCCCCAAGTTCAGTGATTTTTTGTTCTGTTTTGCTAGAACATGGGAAGCAGAAATTTACAGAGATTAGAAGTGATTAGAGAAGTGCATTTAACTGTCCTTGACATTATGTTGACTTTGTCGCTACATGCACCATCTCTACTAAAAGTAAAGCCCACCAAATGATGAGCTCTTCAAGAGCAGGACCATCTCCCTCTATTTCTACAGCTCCAGAACTTGGCAGACCTGGTACCTGATAACACAAGCGGATGGGGAGAGAAACGAAACAGAAATATAATTCTTTACCATTTTATCAATTTAAGAGCTTACCAAATACTTATGTTCCACTTGAGAGCATTAATAGAGACAAATATCTACAATTTTAATAATTATGCTTGTGAAATTTTATGTACAATAGGATAAAAAACACATTAAAACATCACTTCCTAGATATTGCCAGCCAGATCGTCAATATAAATGAAGACCAAGGCTTGTGCACAGGTCGGCCAATGTCTCCAATTTTGACATCTGCCAATCTGCAAAAACACTGTTAGCAAATTGTTAGCAAATTGTTAAAGGAATATGTGCTTTAAATCTTAAAATCATCTGAATAAATCTCTAGGAGAGCAGTCATTTCCAGGTAAGGATGAAGGCATTGAAACGTGGCTTCCTTGATCTCTAGATAATTTTTCTTCCTTCTGCTCTTGAGCCTCTATCTTTGGGTTTTCATGACCTTTTCTCTCTTTTTTTTATTTGTAATAAATCCCTAACTACTTTCCATACCCTGAGGAAAATCTCCCTTTCTATTCTAAGCATCTTGAATGTTTATTTATTTGTTTATCTGACTTCAGATCTTAATTGCAACGCACAAGTTCTACATCAGGGTCGCACAGAGCCTTTGGTGCGATGCACGGGCTCCAGAAAGCGCAGGCTCAGCACTTGCCGCTCGCGGGCTTAGCTGCTCCAAGGCACGTGGGCTCTTACTTCCCCGACCAGGGACCTGACCCACATGCCCCGCATTGAAGACGGAGTCTTAAGCCCTGGACCACCGGAGAAGTCCCAGAGTAGTTCGGGGGGGAAAAACCCACACATTTAAACTACATTTTAAGCACTTAAATAAGTACATTAATATGGATGTCTTGGTGAGAATATGTCTCAATTTGGGGCATGAATAGTTCAAGAGGCAGCACAGGAGATAGCGGGAAGGTGGAGCAAGGCCTTCTGCTCCTCATCTGCTGCACCGGAAGCTCTAGAAGCCCCCAGACTCACTGGAGTGACCGTGTAAACTACAGGACAGATTTAAGGTTTCCTAGCTGTCCTCAGAACGTCTCTTCATAGCCCTTTATTACTATGTACGATATTCTGAGTACCGTAAACACTGATGCATTGCTGTGGTTATTATACCCCTCTACTCTTCTGTAAGGTACTAAAGTTTGCTCCTCAGCTTTCTTTTTCAGTCTAAATATTAATTATAATTTTTTTACTTTTTAAAAATTAAGGTAAAATTCACAAATAATAAAAGTCACTCTTGAAAAAGTGCACAGTTGCAAGAATCTTGACAAAGGTAGACACTCCTGTTAATGCCACAGCAATCAAGATACAGAGCATCCCCGTCACCCCAAATGTTCCCAGGCGTCAGTACCTCGCTCCCGCCAGCTGATCTCCGGGCCACAGCCAATCTCTGTTTTCCGTCTCTACAATTCGTCCTCTCCAAAATGTCATTTAAATGCAATCACATAGTTTGTACTCTTTCGTGTCTTATTTCCTTTACTTAGCATAACGCTTTTGAGATTCATTCAGTCTGCACTGTTACAGGTAACCGAAGCTTCCCATTGCAGCTGAGGAGTCTTCCATGGAATCGCTGTGAGTTGGTGGACATTTAAGCTGTTTCCAGTTTGAGATTCTCATGAATAAAGCCATGAACATCTCTTCATCTATTCTCGTACAGACACAGCACTTCCATTTCTCTTCGGGGGGATTGTTGTGCTACAGGTGCAGATTCCCTATCCTTCCTTGTGTTCGCTGCAGCCATATTTCCTAGGAAACACTTGCTCCTCATGCCAATCACTGTGGAAGCGTAGATATCAAAGCAGTGTCTCCTTTCTATTCTGTCACGCTCCTTTTATGCCCGTGCCTTTTCTGCTCTTCTCTCTCCTTCCTCCAAAACCCTGTGATTAGCCTCTTTTATCAGCTGAGCTTGGCAGTACGATTTCTGGGTCTGGCGCCTGCACACTGGTGTCTGAGGCCAGGTCCCGGCTGTCTGTGGACCGAGCCACGTCCAGGGGAGGTTACAGGTTCAGGGGTCTAAGGCATCCTGCCTGCTAGCGGATGAGGCTGTGTACATTATGTATAGAATAGTATATAGCTAGCATATAGAATAGGGGAAGGACTTACTGCACAGCACATGACTGACTCTTTGGAAAAGCCCCTGACGCTGGGAAAGACTGAGGGCAGGAGGAGAAGGGGGCGACAGAGGATGAGATGGTTGGATGGCATCACCGACTCGATGGACATGAGTTTGAGCAAGCTCCTGGAGTTGGTGATGGACAGGCTGGCGTGCTGCAGTCCTTGGGGTCACAGAGAGTCAGACATGACCGAGCGACTGAACTGGACTGACTGGGTAGCACGGGGAGCCATCCTCAATCGTCTCTAATAATCCTCAAGGGAAGAGACTCTGAGAAAGTATGCACATACGTGTGTGCGTTTTACGGACTCACTTTGCTGTACACCTGAGATGCACAACACTGTAAATGAACTCAACTTCAACTGGGAACAAACTAAAGAGATGCACAATCTATTCTGATACACACCACCTGCGGCTGAAACCCGGCATTCTCGGAAATCTGACATTTAATCAGAGGCTGCCAACAGTTAAAGAAGAAGCTGGTTGCTCTGTGGGACTCACTAGGAAGTCTTCCATGTCAGATACAACTTAAAAATCCATGTTTAGCTCCTTGGAATGTACTGCAGGACAGTTAAAAACGTCTATCTGCAGACACCTGATAGAAGACAGAAATTCTGAATGGAAGTTATCCATATGCCATGAGAAGCTTCTGCATATTTAAACCAAGAAGCTGATGCCATATGAGTGTTCTTTGAAACGCTCATCATGTCTGTCGACTCTCAATTTTTCCATTAAAGGGTCCAGGAAGTTCTTTTTGCCTTTACATACTGTTCGTGGGGTTCTCACAGCAAGAACTCTGGAGAGGTTTGCCAGTCACTCCTCCAGTGGACCCTGTTTTGTCAGAACTGTCCACTAATGCCCATCCATCCTGGGTGGCCATACATGGCATGGCTCACAGTTTCACTGAGTTACGTAAGCCCCTTTAGAGGGCTGTGACCCATGAAGGGGATGGATCTTTACTGCAGCTTCTTATTGCAAAATTAAGATGAAGAAATTAGGGAAAACCACTGGGCCATTCAGGTATGACCTAAATCAAGTCCCTTATGATTATACAGTAGAGGTGCTGAATAGATTCAAGAAATTAGATTTGGTAGAGAGAGTGCCTGAAGAACTACGGACAGAGGTCTGTAACCTTGTACAAGAAGCAGTAACCAAAACCATTCCAAAGAAAAAGAAATGCAAGAAGGCAAAGTGGTTGTCTGAGTAGGCTTTAAAAGTAGCTGAAGAAAGAGATGTGAAAAGCAAGGGAGAAAGGGAAAGATATATCCATCCGAATGCAGAGTTTCGGAGAACAGCCTTCTTCAGTGAACAATGCAGAGAAGTAGAAGAAAACAAGGGAATGGAAAAGACTAGAGAGCTCTTCAAGGAAACTGGAGAGATCGAGGGAACATTTCATGCAAGACTGGGCACAGTAAAGGGCAGACACAGAAGGGCCTAACAGAAGCAGAAGGGATAAAGAAGAGGTGGCGAGAATACACAGAAGAACTGTACCAAAAATGTCCTAACGATCGGGAGACCCATGATGGTGTGGTCACTCATGTAGAGCCAGGCATCGTGGAATGTGAAGTCAAGTGGGCCTTAGGAAGCATCACTATGTACAAAGCTAGTGGAGGTGATGGAACTCCAGCTGAGCTGTGTAAAATCCTAAAAGATGATGCTGTGAAAGTGCTGCATTCAATACTTCAGCAAATTTGGAAACAGCTGTGGCCACTGGACTAGAAAAAGTCAGTTTTCATTCCAGTCCCAAAGAAGGGCAACACCAAAGAATGTTCAAACTACCAGACAGTCGCTTTCATTTCACATACTGGTAAGGTTATGCTCAAATTCCTTCAAGCTAGGCTTCAGCAGTACATGAACTGAGAACTTCCAGATGTACAAGCTGGATTTAGAAAAGGCAAAGCAACCAGTGATCAAACTGCCCACATTCCTCAGATCATAGAGAAAGCAAAGGAATTCCAGAAAAACAGCTACTTCTGCTTCTCTGACTATGCTAAAATCTCTATGCGGATCACAACAAACCGTGGAAAACTCTTAAAGGGATGGGAGTGCCAGACCACTTGCCCTGTCTCCTGAGAAGCCTGTGGGTCAGAAGCAACAGTGCAGACCAGACGTGAAACAACAGACTGGCTCACATTTGAGAAAGGAGCACGGCAAGGCTGTTCACTGTCACCCTGCTAATTTAACTCACATGCAGAGTGCATCATGAGAATGCCAGGCTGGATGAAGCACCAGCTAGAATCAAGATTGCGGGAAGAAATATTAACCACCTTAGATGTGCAAATGATACCACTCTAATGGCAGAAAATGAAGAGGAACTAAAGACCTTCTTTTTTAATTTTTAAAATTTGTTTATTTTTTAATTGAAGGATAATTGCTTTATAGAATTTCGTTGTTTTCTATCAAACATTAATATGAATCAGGTCTTGATGAGGGTGAAAGAAGGGAGTGAAAAAGTTTGCTTAAAGCTCAACATTCAGAAAACTAAGATCACGGCATCTGGTCCCATCACTTCATGGCAAATAGATGGGGAAACAGTGGAAACGGTGGCAGATTTTATTTTCTGGGACTCCAAAACCACTGCAGAAAGTGACCACAGCCATGAAATTAAAAGACACTTGCTCCTTGGAAGGAAAGCTATGAAAAACACAGACAGCACGTTAAAAAGGAAAGACAAAGGTTTTTCACTTGTGCCAACAAAGGTCCATCTAGTGAAAGCTATGGTTTTTCCAATAGTCATGTATGGATGTGAGAGTTGGACTATAAAGAAAGCTGAATGCTGAAGAATTGATGCTTATGAACTGTGGTGCTGGAGAAGAATCTAGAGAGTCTCTTGGACTGCAAGGAGATCCAACCAGTCCATCCTAAAGGAAATCAACCCTGAATATTCATTAGAAGCTGAAGTTCCAATCCTTTGGCCACCTGATGTGAAGACCTGACTCATTTGAAAAGACCCTGATGCTGGGAAAGATTGAGGGCTGGAGGAGAAGGGGATGACAGAGGATGAGATGGTTGGATGGCATCACCGACTCAATGGACATGAGTCTGAGCAAACTCTCAGAGATGGTGAAGGACAGGGAAGCCTGGTGTGCTGTAGTCCATGGGGTTGCAAAGATTCGGACACGACTGAGCAAATGAGCAACAACAGCTCGCCAAGAATAAGTTTAGGATGAAAATTAGCTGTTATGAAATGCTACGAAGAAGGACTTTTAAAAACAGAGAGAAAGATTGCGCTTAGAGATGCCGATGAAACACCGCCACATATGGCTGGTCAAGGTCAAACTGTTGCTTGAAATGAGTATTTTGGGTGTGACCCAAGAGAAGAGCAATAGTGATGCCGAAAGTCTTACTGTAAAGTATTTATTGTGCTTTCCATTTCCAACATGTCTCCATTTCGGTTCACGGACACGCCCACCTGCTCTTTCTTGTGGGATGAACACACGTCCCTCATTAGCTTCGAGGGTGACGCCTGCAGCCTGGTTGCCTCCTGCCCTCCCCAGGACAGTGAGGAGATGGCTAGACACGCTTCCCATGGGCGCCTCCCCTTGCAGAGCCGAGGTGGAGGCTGGCCCACCAGTGCGGTCTTTCTTAGGATTGCGAGATTCCCTCAGCAGTAACCATCCGGAAAGTTTGAAAGATGAGGGTTCTTACTCACAGGTCCTGGAGGGTACTCAGCATGTCTAGTTGAAAGGGAAAGAGAGCCTGGACCTGGGGTTCTGCTTGCACTGGGATCCCTGACGGGGGACCCAGGCTTTTCTTCAGACACACCCTTTAATGATGAATTCATAGCAGAAGAGCAGGAATCGAAGCGGCCACATGGTCAGTTGTTTAAGCCAACCACAGGTGAGGACTGGCCCCATCTGCAATGTGTTTAGTCGAGATCTCCGTCTTTGAAGAGGATGCCTCTGTTATCAAAAGCTTAATGCGCTTGCATCACAATAAAATGAAATAAACCTGCCAGCTGCTCACTGTGCTGTATAAAATATAGAACTAGGCTATGCAGAGAGGAGGACCGTAGCTAAGTGGGTGAAACCAAACCAAGAGAAGAGTATCTCGTGACAGATGAAAACTGTCGTGCTCTGCCACTTCAGTCGTGTCCGACTCTTTGCCACCCCACGGACTGCAGCCCACCAGGCTCCTCTGTCCATGGGATTCTCCAGGCAAGAACACTGGAGTGGGGTGCCATGCCCTCCTCCAGGGGATCTTCCCGACCCAGCGATCAATACAGGTGGATTCTTTACCTCTGAGCCACCAGGGAAGCCCCACAATGAAAATTATATGAAACTCAAATTTCAGTGTCGATTTTAAAAGGTCTTACTGAAACACAGACATTCTCATTCATTTACGTATTATCATGGCGGAAAGAAAAGAGTCTCTCACACTAGCCTGATGCTGGAAAAGATCGAAGGCAAAAGGAGAAGAGGGTGGCAGAGGGTGAGATGGCTGGATGGCATCACTGACTCAATGGACATGAGTTTGAGCAAACTCCAGGAGTTGGTAATGGACAGGGAGGCCTGGCACGCTGCAGTCCATGGGGTCGCAAAGAGTCAGGCACGACTGAGTGACTGAACTGAACTGAACTGATCACTTAGAGTGAAAGGTGTCAAACTCTTGATCTCCAAAGAAGAAGATTTAGCGTCAGGACCAGGGACCAGGCTTGAACACTCAAGAGCTTTTGTATAGCAGAGTTGTACTAAAGTATAAAAGGGACAAAGAAAGCTTCTGACACAGACATCAGAAGGGGGAGAATGCCCCCCTAGCTAGTGTTAGCAAGGGAGTTATATACTTTTTAATTAGTTATTACAATAAATGAAAAGAATGTCTCAAGTTTGTGAAAATTTTACCAGATCCACTCCCACAATTTGCATTTTAGGACAACAGGATTAGAACTTAAGGACAGAAAGATCCTACCAGACCCACCCCCATCATATACATTCTAAAATATCAGGGTTTTCAGGAAGGAGAGGCTGTCCTCAAGCAGGATACACTGTTGTTGTGTGATCCCTAGTCCAGACTTTAAACGGAGCTGTTTGTTGTATAATCATCAGTTTCAGACTTAAAGAAAAAACCATTTTATGTGACTAAGGAACCTAGAAGGAAAAAAGATGTTTGTCCTTTCCTCCTCCTTGAGAATCCCAGACCCCTGTCTCCTTGGGGACCCCCGGGCTACTTATCAACCTGCCTGGGAATTGACAATCTCAGTAGTTCTAGAAGGTCTTGTAGGTCTTCATAGAACTGTTCAACTTCAGCTTCTTCAGCAAAGCTATAGCTTTTCCCGTGGTCATGTATGGATGTGAGAGTTGGACTATAAAGAAAGCTGAGAGCCAAAGAACTGATGCTTTTGAACTGTGGTGTTAGAGAAGACTCTTGAGAGTCCATTGGACTGCATGGAGATCCAACCAGTCCATCCTAAAGGAAATCAGTCCTGAATGTTCATTGGAAGGTCTGATGCTGAAGCTGAAACTGTAATACTCTGTCCACCTGATGCAAAGAACTGACTCATTGGAAAAGACCCTGATGCTGGGAAAGACTGAAGGCAGGAAGAGAAGGGGACGACAGAGGATAAGATGATTGGATGGCATCACCAACTCAATGGACGTGAATTTGGGTAAACTCCGGGAGTTGGTGATGGACAGGGAGGCCTGGTGTACTGCAGTCCATGGGGTCCCAAAGAGTCGGACACGACTGAGCGGCTGAACTGAACCTGGAAGCTCTTAAGATCTTGTGTAGCTCAGCCAATGACCTTGAAGGATCTGGGTTTTACTAGATATCTTGGCTCACTCCTCAGTGTTCACCTCTAGTCAATCAAGCAAATAACCAGAATTACATAAGTCCTATTTATCAACATGTACAGAAGCAGAACAAAAGGAGTTCAGAGGACACATTATCTCAAGTGGATCTGCTTGATGAGATTAACAAATACCAAGTGGTAGATGACTCATAATAATGGGTGACCTTGACTCCAAACCTCAGATGCTTGCAGCCTGAACACTCTCTCAGTCTTGCTGGAAGCCACCTCAATCTTTCAGTTTCTAGTAAACATATAACATGTATTCCAATGCAATTATCAGCCAATACATGTTATTAATTTATTATTTGGCTTAAGCATCTGGGGCAGTTCCTTTCAGCAAATATTTGACAACCTCTCACATGGCAGGCATTTTGCATGGTGCAACAGGAGATACAATGGTGAACAAGAAAGGTTTTGAGCCTATTTGCAGGGAGGAATACAGATGCAGACACGGAGGACAGACTTGTGGGCACGGTGCGGGGAGGAGAGGCCGGGGTGAACTGAGAGAGGAGCACGGAAGCACGCACATGTGTGCACAGCTAGCTAACGTGAAGGTGCTGCATGACAGAGGCTCAAATCTGGCGCCCTGTGAAGACCTAGAGGGGTGGACGGGGCGAGGCGGGAGGGAGTTCCAAGCGGCAGGGGACACACACATCCTGGTGGCCGAGTCACACTGCTGTGTGCCGGGAACCAGCACAACAGTGTAAAGCGGTTATCCCCCAATTAAAAATAAAATTAGAAAAAGAAAGATATAACCTTGCCTTTGAGGAACTCACAGTCTGGCAGAGAGGTACACATTAAATAAACACTGTTAAATAATTCTGCAGATAACTAATGGTAATTCTCATAAGTGCTGCAAAGGGAAGCACCGACCACCCAGACAGTCGATAACAGGGGAACATAACCAAGTCTTGGGAGGCAGAGAGAGCGACCCTGGGGAAGCACAGTCCCCCTTCACCACAGGGGACGTGTCCCAAGCCCCCAGTGGAGGAGCGAGACTGAGAAGAGTCTCAAACTCCGTATCTACTCTTCTCCTCTATATGCACATTGTTAGAAGAAAGTTGGGCTTCCTGGGGGCTCAGATGGTAAAGAATCCGCCTGCAAGGCAGGAGACCTGGGTTCTGTCCCTGGGTCGGGAAGATCCCCTGGAGGAGGGAACGGCTACCCACTCCAGTTTCTTGCCTGGAGAATCCCATGGACAGAGGAGCCTGGGGGACCACAGTCCATGGGGTCGCATAGAGTCGGACACGACTGAGCAACTAAGCACAGCACGTAGAATACAGTTAAATGTATAGGTTGCTGCTGCTGCTGCTGCTAAGTTGCCTCAGTCGTGTCCAACTCTGTGAGACCCCATAGACGGCAGCTCACCAGGCTCCCCCGTCCCTGGGATTCTCCAGGCAAGAGTACTGGAGTGGGGTGCCATTGCCTTCTCCGAATGTATAGGTTAGGCACAATAAAAGATTAAGAACAGAAATAATAAAATAGAACAATTATTACAACATACTAAAGTAAGAAGCATGTGAATGTGGTCTCTCCGTCTCTGTTTCAGAATGTCCTGCACAAACATTATGCCTTTGCCATTTTAGCAAAGCGCTCTGCGTGCCGTGTGACCTTCGTTTTGGCAGGTTGAAATGTGCCAGCCAGACTAGCACGAGTTTCTCTTCCTTCTCCACCACTTCACGGGTAGAAGATCCGTTCTTGCTGTCAGTCTTAGCAACTTCAGCATACGATTTTTTTTTCTTTCCTTATGAAGCCAGGAGCTTTTATCTGTTCACTTAAAGGAAGCACTTACCGCTTCCCTTTGGCATGCGGGAATGGCCAGCATCACTACCCTGGTGCTTTGGGGCCACCATTAAATAAACCAAGCTCCTCGAACAGGAGCATCAGGATACCATACAGTCAGCCTGGGCCCCCTGCCAGCTGCTGACTGATGGGCAAGATACACCTGACGAAGGGGTGGTCCAGGTGCAGGCTGGACAGAGCTATCGTGAGAGCTCATCATGCTACGAAGAAGGGCACACAATTTTAAACTAATGAGTTATTTCTGGAACTTTCCATTTAACATTTTTATACTATGGGATCACAGGTAACTGAAAATACTGGTAGCTCAGACAGCAAAGAATCCACCTGCAATGCAGGAGACCCTAGTTAGATCCCTGGGTTTGGAAGATCCCCTGGAGAAGGGAATGGCTACTCAATCCAGTGTTATTGCCTGGAAAATTCCATGAACAGAGGGGCCTGGCGGGCTACAGTCCGTGGGCTCACAAAGAGTCAGACACCACTGAACCCACAGCGGGGTCAAATACTGCGGTAGTTAAGCTGAAGGCTGGGCTTCCCAGGTGGCTCAGTGGTAAAGAATCTGCCTGCCAAAGCAGAAGAGGCAGGAGACGCCGGTTTGATCCCTGGGTCGGGAAGATCCCCTGGAGCAGGACATGGCCCCCACTCCAGTATTCTTGCCTGGAGAATCTCACAGACAGCGGAGTCTGGCGGGCTGCAGTCCATGCGGTCCCAAAGCGTGGGACGCGGCTGAGCAGCCAGGCACTCACGCAGGAGCAGGCCAGTGGAGAGAACAGGAAGCATCGCCACGCGAAAGCAAGCATTCTAAGGAGCAAACGCACGCGTGCGAATCCGCCCTGAGGCAGGAAGAAACGTGGCCCAACAGAAAACGCGGAGAGAGTGAGGCCGCGACCTGATTACGGAGAGCGAGCGAACGCGGGCGAGTCGGGCCAAGGCCAGAAGGCACAGCTCTTTAGAGGCCACGTGTCAAGCACGGCGCTTTCACAGACGCAGAGAACAGACTGGCGCTGCCGCGGGGGCGGGGAGGGGCAGAGAAGGAGCGGGAGTCTGGTTTAGTAGAAGCCACTATTACGTGTGGAATAGATCAGCAGGTCCTGCGGTGCAGCACAGGGAACTATATTAGATGTCCTGGATAAACCATAATAGAAAAGGACATTAAACATGTTTGCATGCATATAAACTGAGTCACGTTGCTGTTCCCCAGAAATTAATCCAACATGGTAAATAACTGTATTTCAATAAAAACAGATTCAAAATGGGAAAATAAAACATGGAGTTTCATTCAGAGAGCAACAGAAGCCTTCAAGGTTTTAACTAGGACACAAATAATCAGAAATATGGTTTTGAAAAGTTATGGGTTTAGGTGTGAAACTGAATACTCCAAGCCCAAAGAGTCACAGACATATTTTCGATTGTAAGGGGATTTAAAGAACTTTTTCAAACTAGATCAGCACAATGATAAAATATCTCTTCAGCAAGGAAAATTCAAAACTGACATTTTATAGATTAAAAGTCTTTGGGGAGTGTATGTCAAACTATGTTCCTTGAGAATTCCTTTCCTTTAAGTGGTGTCTATATATTAGCCAAGTTTGAGAATTGCTGCTCTAGCAGTTGGATGGAGAATGAATTGGAAGGGTGTACAAGTGGCTGTGAAATGAAAAAACGCTTGCTCCTTGGAAGAAAAGCTATGACCAACCTAGACAGCATATTAAAAAGCAGAGACATTACTTTGCCAACAAAGGTCCATCTAGTCAAAGCTATGGTTGTTCCAGTGGTCATGTATGGATGTGAGTTGGAGTATAAAGAAAACTGAGTGCCAAAGAATTGACGCTTTTGAACTGTGGTGTTAGAGAAGACTCTTGAGAGTCCCTCACACTGCAAGGAAAACAATCCGGTCTACTCTAAAGGAAATCAGTCCTGAATATTGATTGGAAGGACTGATGGTGAAGCTGAAGCTCCAATACTTTGGCCAGCTGATGTGAAGAACTGACTCATTGGAAACGACCCTGATGCTGGGAAAGATTGAAGGCAGGAGGAGAAGGGGACGACAGAGGATGAGATGGTTGGATGGCATCACCAACTCGATGGACATGGGTTTGGGTGGACTCCAGGAGTTGGTGATGGACAGGGAGGCCTGGCGTGCTGCAGTCCATGGGGTCCCAAAGAGTCGGATACGACTGAGCGACTGAACTGAACAAGTGGCGAAGACAAAAATGTGGAAGTTATGGTGAGGGTGCAGAAACTATGGTAATTTAGGACAGAGTCATGGCAGTAAAGGCTGAAAGATGCAGGCTCCTAAAGGCACAGTGTTTGACACTGATAAGATCAGTGATTGAGGAAGCCAGAGGTTGTCAGGCTTGACAACGAGATTTCAGGTATATACAACTGAGTCGATCGTTATTAGTGAGAAAACAAGTTAACAATTATGCACCGTCTTTTATGTACTAGGTACTGTTCTAATCACCCTTATGGTAACCGATCAGGTTTTTACAAATCTTAGGAGACAAGAGCTATCATCATCTACAGTTTACTGACAAGGAAACGGAGACTCAGAGAGGTTAAGGCACGTACCTAAGATCACACAGCTGCTAAATGGCAAAGATGGTGAGATGGAAACGCAAGTCACTCACATGTGTCCACCTCTCTGCGACCCCACGCACCGTGGCCCACCAGGTTCCTCTATTCATGGAGTTCTCCAGGCCAGAACACTGGAGTGGGCTGCCATTCCCTTCTCCAGGGGATCTTCCCAACCAGGGATCTTCCCAGGTCTCCCGCGCTGTGGGCAAATCCTTTACTGTCTGAGCCGCCGGGGCAGCACAGCAGAGACGGCAGTAGAAAGGAGGAGCAAGTCGGCAGGAGCAGAAAAAGACTTCAACTCTGGATATTCTAATTTTGAGATTCCTATGAGTTATGCAAGCAGAAATGTGGAGAAAACATTTGGCTATAAGTTGGGGCTCAGAAGGGAATCTAAGACAGGAATAAAACTTTGGGAAATATTTGAATATTTAAAGGATTCAACCTGGATGTGAGAACACTAGAATTTGTACCATGAGGAAAATGATAGTTTAATACAAAGCCCTGAGAACATAGAGCATTTAAAGTTTAAATATACATAGTGAGTACAGAGAAGGAGCAGTCAAAAAAAAAAAAAAAATAAGGAGGACAATCAGGGTGGAGGTTGGTGCTATTGCTAAAGAAGTATGTGAGAAATGTGTCTCAAATTGGAGCATCAATTATATTCACAGCTTTTAGAGTTCAGGTAGAAAAGATGGCCAACAGAATGGGAGAAGTTATTTGCAAATCACATATCTGATAAGGGACTTGTATCTAGAATATACAAGGAACTCTGCAACAAAATCCTAAAAAGATAAATGATCCCATTTAAATATGGGCACAGGATCTTTTGGGAGTGGTGAAAATGTTCTATAATTGATTGTGGTGATGGCTGTACTATCTGAATACACGGAAGACCTCTGAACCAAAAACAGTTCAAATTACCTTATATGGCTGAACTGTATAGGATGTAAATTATATCTCCCCCCACCCCCCAAAAAAATCTGTTTTTTAAAAACGTGGTCAAGTTAGGAGAAAACTGAAAGCTTTAGGGGATCCTAAATTAGCCACGATTAGATGACAGTACTTAACCATCAAAGACAAGATTGGAGCGATCACTGTAATTAGTAGCAGAACCAGAGTGACGATGAGAGCATTTTGCCTGATAGACATCATTTAATGAATAATGGAGTAGCTAGAAATGAAGTGGATGGTCAGCTCACAAAAGTATTGCTTGAACTATGTAACTGGAAAAAATTCTAAGCATGGTAGCGGTTATATACTGTGGCATAGCTAACTACTCCAAACCCGAGAGGATTAACAATCGTTTTCTTAAAGGCATGGGTCAGCAATCTGCTCTGGGTTTAGCCAAATAGTTATTCATGTTATTCTATTCATTTGGTGGCTCAGCTGATGTGAAATGATCTGAAATCACCTCTCTCCAAGTCAGGAGTTGGCAGACAGACAGCTAGACTGTCTCAGTTCCTCACTATACGGTCCTTCCAGTAGGCCAGCTTTATCCACACATAGTAGGTCTTCAGATTCACACAACAGAACTCAGTGCAAAAGCAATTTTTCACCCTTCCTCTTTCATCACATTTTCTAACTTCCTGTGGACCTAAGTAATTCACATTAGCAAGCTCAAATTCAAGCCTAGAATCAAGCAGATCTCCTGTGTGGAGACATAAACTTTGCAAACATTCATGTCCAGGTATCACTTAAGGCCTTGAGATTTCGGGACTTTCCTGGCAGTTCAGTGGCTAACACTTTGCCTTCCAGCGCAGAGGGTGTGGATTCAATTCCTGCTCTGAGAAGTAAGCTCCCACATGCCTTGAGGCCAGAAGGCCAAACACAAAATAGAAGCACTTTTGTAACAAGTTCAATAAAGACTTTAGAATTGGTTGGTGTTCACTCAGTCATGTCCGGCTCTTTGCAACTCCGTGGACCACAGCACCCCGGGCTCCTCTGTCCTCCACTGTCTCCCGGAGTCTGCCCAAATTCATGCCCATTGAGTTGATGATGCCCTCAAGCCAGCTCATCCTCTCTCATATCCCCATCTCCCCCCGCCCTCAGTCTTCCCCAGCATCAGGGTCTTTTCCAATGAGTCAGCTCTTCGCATCAGTTCAATTCGATTCAGTTCAGGTGCTTAGTCGTGTCTGACTCTTTGCGACCCCATGGACTGCAGCACGCCAGGCTTTCCTGTCCATCACCACCTCCCGGAGCTTGCTCAAACTCATGTCCATCGTGTCGATGATGCCATCCAACCATCTCCTCCTCTGTTGTTCCCTTCTCCTCCTGCCCTCAATCTTTCCTGGCATCAGGGTCTTTTCCAATGAGTCAGTTCTTCATATCAGATGGCCAGAGTATTAGAGTTTCAGCTTCAACATCAGTCCTTCCAAAGAATATTCAGGACTGATTTCCTTTAGGATGGACTGGTTGGATCTCCTTGCAGTCCAAGGGACTCTCAAGACTCTTCTCCAACACCACAGTTCAAAAGCATCGATTTTTCGGCGCTCAGCTTTCTGTTTGTTTTTTGTTTTGTTTTTTAATTTAAATTTATTTATTTTTTTATAGTCCAACTCTTACATCCATACATGACTACTGGAGAAACCATAGCTTTGACTAGATGGACATTTGTCGGCAAAGTAATGTCTCTGCTTTTTAATATGCTGTCTAGGTTGGTCATAGCTTTTCTTCCAAGGAGCAAGTGTCTTTTAATGTCATGGCTGCAGTCACCATCTGCATTAATTTTGGAGCCCAAAATATAAAGTCATCCACTGTTTCCACTGTTTCCCCATCAATTTGCCATAAAGTGATGGGACTGGATGCCACGATCTTCGTTTTCTGAATGTTGAGCTTGAAGCCAACTTTTTCACTCTCCTCTTTCACTTTCATCAAGAGGCTTTTTAGTTCCTCTTCACTTTCTGCCATAAGGGTGGTGTCATCTGCATATCTGAGGTTATTGGTATTTCTCCCGGCAATCTTGATTCCAGCTTGTGCTCCATCCAGCCCAGCGTTTCTCATGACGTACTCTGCATAGAAGTTAAATAAGCAGGGTGACAGTATACAGCCTTGATGTACTCCTTTCCCAATTTGGAACCAGTCTGTTTTCCATGTCCAATTCTAACTGTTGCTTCTCGACCTGCATGCAGATTTCTCAGGAGGTGGGTCATGTGGTCTGGTATTCCCATCTCTTTCAGAATTTTCCAGTTTTTTGTGACCCACACAGTCAAAGGCTCTGGCATAGTCAATAAACCAGAAGTAGATGTTTTTCTGGAACTCTTTTGCTTTCTTGATGATCCCATGGATGTTGGCAATTTGATCTCTGGTTCCTCTGCCTTTTCTAAATCCAGCTTGAACATCAGGAAGTTCACAGTTCACGTACTGTTGAAGCCTGGCTTGGGGAATTTTGAGCTTTACTTTGCAAGCGTGTGAGACGAGTGCAACTGTGCACTCCTCTCATCAGGTGGCCAAAGTATTGGAGTTTCAGCTTCAGCATCAGTCCTTCCAATGAATATTCAGGGTTGATTTCATTTAGCATTGACTGGTTTGATCTCCTTGTTGTACAAGAGACTCTCAAGAGTCTTCTCCAACACCACACTTCAAAAGTATCAATTCTTTGACCTTCAGCCTTCTTTATGGTCCAACTCTTACATCTGTACATGACTACTGGAAAAACTATAGCTTTGACTTCCTGTGGACCCAAGTAATTCATATGACCAAGCTCAAATTCAAGTCTAGAATTAAGCGGGTCTCTGGTATGAAGATATAAATTTTACAAACATTCATATCCAGGTGTTGCTTAAAGCGTTGAGATTTAGGGACTTCCCTTCCAATGCAGAGGGTGTGTAGATTTTATTCCTATTCGGGGAGGTGAGAGCCCCCATACATACCTGTGACCAAAACGCCAAAACATAAAACAGAAGCAATATTGTAACAAGTTCAATAAAGACTTTAAAAATGGTCCACATCAAAAAAAAAAAAAAGCCTTGAGATTTAATGAGATCACTAAAGGAAAAAGAAGAATTCTGGGAACTGAACCCTAGAATATTACAGCTTTTAGAAAATCAGGCACCTTGGGGTACACCAGTGGGAGAAAACCAAAGAGGATCAATCAGAAAATTAGGGGGCAAACTCCTTAAAAGGATGGTGCTCCAGACTGTTAGCATAAGTATCTAAGGAGAAAAAGAGCCGTCAGTTGTCAGGTGAGGTAAAGGAGAATTCTAGAGCCATGCTGAACACAGCAGTGTGGAAGTGACATGTGGCCTTGTGACGTGCGCCCCCCCGCCACACCCCAGGTCCAGAGAAGGGGTAGCGGCGTCAGGTCTGAACAGAGTAGTTTTAAGACAGAAATGAGAAACTAGTTGGCGGGTGCGGGGCATTGTCCCTGATAGAGTAACTGGGAAGGCATGACGCATCTCTTGGAGAACTGCAAGTAATGCAGACAAAATGGAACAGGCGGTGGGATATGACCAGTCAGTGACTCTGTCCATCGAAAATGGACAGCTGAGGCAAACCCAGGGACGAGCAGCACATGAGCATTAGCAGAGGGAGAAAACGGAGGAAAGGATGCCATGGTTAAGTCCGTAGCTGAGCTGATAGACTCTATTCCTCCCAACTTTATTGGCAAAAGTTGCATATATACATTTAGGTGACCAACAAGATGATTTGATTACACATGTATTATTAAATGATCACCATAATCAAGTAATGACAAATCCATCATCTCCTATGATTACCGTTTGTTTGTATGTGAGGGGGAGAACACGTAAGATCTGCTCTTGGCAAAATTTCAAGCTTACAATGTAATAGTAGCTATAGGCACTAATTAGATCCCAGAGTATATTCATCTTACAGCTGAAAGCTTGCACCCTTTGCCCAGCATTTCCCTGTTTCCCCCAAGCCACAGCCCCTGGCAACTCCCATTCTACCATCCGCTTCCGTGAGTGTGACTATTTTTAGATGCCACACATAACTGATACCATACAGTGTCTGTTTTTCTCTAACTTATTTCACTTCATAGTGCCCTCAGGACCCATTCATTTTGTTACAAATGGCAGAATTTCCCTCTCTCATGGCTGAAAAATATCCCTGTGTGCGTGTGTGTGTGCATGCGCATGTGTGCGTATGTGTCTGTGTGCATGTGTGTGTGCGTGTGTGTGTGTGCGTGTGTGCGTGTGTGTGCGTGTGTGCATGTGTGTGTGTGTGTGTGTGCGTGTACCACAGTTTCTTTATTCATTCATCAGTTGACAGACACTTAGGTTGATGCCATGATCCTGGCTATCGTCCACAATGCTGCAAAGAACATGGGGATACAGATATCACTTTGAGGTACTGTGATCATGCTTGTTTCACAAACGAAGAATTGCTAATAGGTAAAGTTCAGGGGTTTGGCGGACCGGTTCCTGTTTCACTTAAGACCTTCTTGCTCTCTTTCTTCCTTTGCTCCTGTTTTTCGGGAAATATATGACCACTGGCCCCTAGAACAGATGTGCTGATCTGGACAGTGTAAAGGCCACACTCGGTCCCAGCATCAGCAAGGCATCTCGTGATGAGAAGAGCAGCGTAGCCCCAGCACGTGGCCTGCAGCCGTTTCCCGCTTCCCTTCTTCCCCAGCACGTGGCCTGCAGCCGTTTCCCGCTTCCCTTCTTCCCCAGCACGTGGCCTGCAGCCGTTTCCCGCTTCCCTTCTTCCCCAGCACGTGGCCTGCAGCCGTTTCCCGCTTCCCTTCTTCTGTAAATCCCGGATGACACCTGGGGGGTTGGGAGTTGGTTCTTTCGGACAGTAGTCCACCATCTCCCCAGGTTGCAAACTTCCTTAAAATAAAGCTACTTTTCCTTTACCGAACACTTGTCTCTCAGTAAGGTTTCTTGAGCAACAAGCAACAGAGCCTGAGTTCTGTCACAATACTGATTTCATTTCCTGTGGCTGTGCACCCCAAACTGAGATTGCTGGACCAGATAATAGTTCTATCTTTGATTTCTTAAGAAAAAGCCTATCATACAGAGTGAAGTAAGCCAGAAAGAAAAACACCAATACAGTACACTAACACATATATATGGAATTTAGAAAGATGGTAACGATAACCCTGTATGCGAGACAGCAAAAGAGACACAGATGCATAGAACAGTCTTTTGGACTCTGTGGGAGAGGGAGAGGGTGAAATGATTTGGGAGAATGGCCTTGAAACATGTATAATGTCATATGAAACGAATCACCAGTCCAGGTTTGATGCAGGATACTGGATGCTTGGGGCTGGTGCACTGGCATGACCCAGAGGGATGGTATGGGGAGGAAGGTGGGAGGGGGGTTCAGGATGGGGAACACGTGTACACCCGTGGCAGATTCATGTTGATGTATGGCAAAACCAATACAATATTGTGAAGTAATTAACCTCCAATTAAAATAAATAAATTTAAATTAAAAACAAAACAAAAAAAATACCATGCTGTTTTTCATAACAAAAAGCTATGACAAACCTAGACAGCGTTTAGGTTTAAAAATCAGAGACATTACATTGCTGACAAAGCTATGGTTTTTCCAGGAGTCATGTACAGATGTGAGAATTGGACCATAAAGAAGGCTAAGTGCCAAAAAACTGATGCTTTCGAACTGTGGTGTTGGAGAAGACTCTTGAGAGTCCCTTGGATGGCAAAGGAGATCAAACTAGCCAATCCTAAAGGAAATCAACACTGAATATTCATTGAAAGGACTATTGCTGAAGTTGAAGCTATAGTACTTTGGCCACCTGATGCAAAGAGCTGACTTATTGGAAAAGACTGATGCTGAGAAAGATTGAAGGCAAAAGGAGACAGTGGCAGCAGAGGATGAGATGATTAGATAGCATCACTGACTCAATGGACATGAATTTGAGCAAATTCCTGGAGACTGTGGAGGACAGAGGAGCCTGGCGTGCTATACTCCATGGGGTCACAGAGTCAGACACAGCACAGCGACTGAACGACAGCAACGGCAGCCTTATCAGATGGAAAGCATCTAGTGAGCACTTTTCTCCCATTCTCTAAGGCTGCCTCCTCATTTTGCCGATGATTTCCTTTGCTGTGCAAAAGCTTTTCAGTTTGACATAGTCCTGCTCGTTTATTTTCCTTTCTACTATTTATGCTCTTGGTGTCACATCCAAACAAATCATTGCCAAGACTGACGTCAAGGCGCTTCTTCCTGCCTGTGTTTCGCATACATCCCGTCAAGGCGCTTCTTCCTGCCTGTGTTTCGCATGCATCCGTCAGGGCTGTTTACCGGTTCGTCTGGTGGTGTCATGTTTGCCTGCTTCTTTGGAAACTCGAGTCCTTTTCCTTTGGTTTGCTTTCTCAATACAGCCCTCCTCGAGGACTCCACTGGGGTTTTACAACATCCTACCTGAAAACTTTAGATTTCAGGTAGGAACTTTTGTCCATGAATGACTGCTAAAATTACCATTTCTGTGGGGGTATATATCAGAGACTTTGTATTCCACCACCTTGCTGACCCTGAGCAAACATTTTAAAGCCAGAGGATTCGTTAATAGTTTTTGGAAGAACTAGGATGGACATTTCTTACACACAGCGTGTAGCATCCTTCCTGGTACATTCAAAATCCACAGCTGATGTATATCTCCATGTGTTCCTCCTGGGCCAGAAAACTCTCAGGGGAAACTCTTGGGGAAAAAGAAAAATCTCAGGTCAAAAACCACTATGCCTAAAATTTTTTAACAACTGAAAAAAAGAACTATGCCAAAGACCTTCCCATATGCCAAGCTCCCCCGTCCTGCCTGTTCCAACTTCAGAATCACAACTTCTGCTTCCATTTTTATATGTTGTAAGCCCTGCCCCCATCACATTTAATCTCTCAGGAGACATAATTTGCTTATACATACAGAGTGAAATGGGAAAGAGGGAACATCACTGAAAACAGTCATTCACATAATTTATTCTCATTGGACTGAAAGGAATTTGAACCCTAATGGTTTAAGATGGGAAACAAAGAAACATTATTTCCTCATTCTCCCTAGCCATACCTTTCAAGTCTTCCTGGTTTATTACGTTATTTGGGCAAATGCACTTGACCACACCTCCTGACATTACTCAATATTTGCTTGAGTGAAAGAGATTGAGCCAAACAGAAGGAGGAGCTCCCAGTGCCCTCCGTCCATCACCCATAAAGAGCCAGCCCAGCCTCACCACTCCTGAGCACGGCTGGAGAGATGAGACCATCACGCCAGCTCGCCCTAATGGGGCTGCTAGTCTTCTCTCTTATTCCCAGTCAGCTATGCCAGATGCACGGTGAGTGTGCTTTGAGCTAAAGTTGCTCTCAACTTTGAGCATTTTGAGCTATGGCAGTCTCCTGGAGGCTACTGTGTAGTTACCTGAGAAAAGGCCCGGTTCCAATGCTGGATGCCGCTGGGCTCTATGAGCGACCTAAAGGGTGACAGGAGGTTGGGGGGCGGGGGGGACAGTTCTACGATGCATGTTATTCTAAGAGGGCTCAGAGATCCAGTCTTAACTTGTTTTGCTCTTCTTCCTAGGCTAGGATCCTTTCTACCACAACAGCCCTGTCAAGGAACTGTCTTTTCTCTTTCATTTTTAAGAACAGAAAATTCATGACCTCAGACAAGTTTTCAGATCATGGAAAGATATCTTGTGACTTTGAGATACAATCTATTTTTAAGAAGTTCAACCCAAAGGTTTGGGGTTAACTCCTTGTAACTACAAAGAAAAAAGTAATGTTAATAATGTCTTTCAAATAATGAAGATTGCTCTCTTGTCCTGACCGAGTTTAGATCTTCTAAGCTGTACATCTTCCTCTTTTCAACTCTTCCCCACGGGACATGGGTAAAAACCCATCATCTCTCCTTTGGGTAGAGGCTCCAGAGACTGCGTGGTTCTATTAAAAAATACTAAGTGACTAAAGGAAAAGCTGGCCTCAGGTCTAGTGTGACCCCTTAGTAACTGAATGAACCAGTGCTTTTTTAACGTTTATTTGTTTGTTTATTTGGCTGTGCTGGGTCTTAGTGGTGGCATGTGGGATCTAGTTCCCTGGCCAGGAATCAAACCTGGATGGCCTGCTTTGGAAGCACAGAATTTTAACCACTGCACTGACAGGGAAGTCCCATGAATCATTTTAGCTTCATTCATAAATGAAGAATAACCAAAGAAGGTTGTTGAAGCAGGTGATTTCTTAAAGTATTATATAGCTCACAAGTTCATAATTTCTCTGTTGGAATTCTTTACCATGGAATTGAGCTTCAGACCAGGCCAGAGGTGATGCTACCGTGTGGCACCAGCTGCAGCTATATCTCCCTGGTCTCTCTAGCCTACAAGAAGAAATCCATCCCACGGCAGAAAGATGAAAGCTCAGAGTCTGCCAGCTCTTAATTCTTTCTCCTGGCCTGTCTTTTCCTCAGTTGTGGCATAAGAAGAGGGTTTCTCCATCAGGCTTTTGAGGTTTCATTCACAGTACAAAATAATTAACTTTGCTTTTAGTAGTTAAGGAAGTTGACCTGAGTTGTTCCTTTACCAGGAACTAAAGAAGTCTATTTCAGTGCCAAAAAATCTGCTGAGCCGAATCTCAGCGGTGACTCACAACTGTCCAAGTATGCCCGTAACAAACCATGACCTTCTTCAACCACTCCGTTCAGATCTTCCTAACTCTCTCTATTAAAGGCAGGTGGGCAAGAAAAATAACATTTCCTGGACTCGCTAAGGACAGTGACAGAAATTCGAGCTGAGCCAGAAGTAACAGCGCATACAGCATCTTCTGGCTTATTTGGTGGTTT
This sequence comes from Budorcas taxicolor, assembly GCF_023091745.1. NCBI lineage: Eukaryota > Metazoa > Chordata > Mammalia > Artiodactyla > Bovidae > Budorcas > Budorcas taxicolor. Next base: position 80,974,091 of record NC_068924.1, on the reverse strand, counting down.
CTTGTCCATTCTCTTTGGCTGTTTCTTGACTTCTTGAAGTCAGGAAAGTTACATAACTCACCCCCAGTTACAAGTTAAGGAGTGAAGACCCCAAGAAAGATCTTCCTGAGCCCAAGGTTCGCGTTCGTTTCACTCTTCCCCAAGCCCATGAGATAATCTGGAGATGGGAAGGATTTTCTTAGGTGATGGTCAAAGTACACTGAGAAATATTTTCAGTGATGGTTAACTCTTCTCCTCCAGGTTTCTTGGGAGCTCTGGATTCTCTTTTTAATTCCACAGTATAGAAGGACTCCCTCCATCCTTGCCCCTGGGACTTGGACACATTGTAGGCTAAAACTGGAAGGTTTTTCAAAGGGTCCTCCCTGCTGAATAATGCCTTGATCTTGATGCCTGGCCAGTTGGGCAATCAGGCAATGCAGCTCTGGAGTCAATCACTAATGACAGGGAGAACTTTTGCCTTCTTTCTCTTCTCTCTCCTTCTTGTCAGCATTAACCCAGGTGAATAAGAAGAAGATGGAGGAGAAGACGACTGAATCCAGAAAGCAGACTGGGTTGCAGGCGGGGACTTGGAAGGTGTGCATCGGTAAGGCTGATCCAGTTGTTTAAGCGTTAACATGCTGGTTGGCAAAGAAGCAATACATGGCAGAGTGGGGCTCCAGACCTCCCTGTCTCATTCCAGCAACATCGCCAGTGGCCACCAAGTGGGTCTGTGTCTATGCCATACCTGCTACTAAATATTTTAGCATCATTCCTGCTCTTAGCCCTAATATTCTATGTGTGTGCTTCTTATTTCCTCTCTCCCTTCCACAGGGGTAAATGAAACCAACTTCTGGCGTATAGAACCTCTAATAAACACGATGCTAAATGCAAAGTACACCGAACAGTTCCAAGATGCCAACGTCCTGTTGACCTTCAGACTTGTTGGGATTAAGAGTCAAAGGCTAGAACAGCAGCTGAGTGGACAAATCAAAGAAGACATAAATAGCAGAGGTGAGCGCCTATATTCCCCAGAACATTTAGGGAAAGGCTTACCCATCTATAAAGACGATCTCCAGTGAGTCCTAAAAATTGTGTGTCCAGGTCATCCCTGGTACATCCATCTTAGCTGTAGAAAACTTGAGATGAACAGAAGTAGAAATAAAATATTGTGCACGTGAAGCTTATATAATGTTATAAACCAATGTCACCTAATTTTCAAAAAATATCTAGTCCAAGTATGTAGTGGGGTTTTCTCAAAATACAGTTCACATAAAATTTTTTTAATTGAGGTGACAAAAATTACCTCAAATCCTCAACCCCCTGCCGCTTACTGTAGAGTAAAGCTTTCCTTCTTTGGGCCCTGAAAATAGGAAAAGCAAAAGAAATCATACATGCTCATCCACTAAGATGTATGTCATTAAGTTGAGTGCAGGACCAGACAAGAGCGTGGGCCACAACCAAGGAAGCTGACAGCAGAGAGGTGCCCACGGGGTTGTGGAGATACAGACTGGCATTGAGGCCCGAGTCCACACTGAAGCTCTCATTTCAACACTGAGTATAAGGGGAAGGCACAGCCACCCCTCCCTACCCAACGATACTACTGTGAGGATAGGAGGAGCCTGAGAATTTGGATATTTTAAATACAAGTCGATTATCCCTATCCTGGTGAGATGGCGCCCTCAAGGAGGAAGATCCCAAGGCTTTATTATTTATCTATCTCTATTCTTCGTTCGAGGATTTCTTGATCCCTAAAAGAGCCTGCAACTTCATGGGAAAGACTAAGATCTAGGTTGCATTTATACAGCTCTGCTAGGAAAGGCTCTGGGGGGATAAAGAAGAGGACAATAAAACATTAGTAAAGAGGAGAACAGGACAAAACAGCGACAGCAATATAAATCGCAAGGAAGGCAGGCAGCAAAAAAATCACGCGCGTGCACCTCGTTTAACTTGCATGCTTTCCTTTTCAGAGATGGAGTTAACCTCGGGACAGCTTGCCTTGGATATTCTGGCTTTGAGAGCATGTGAAAATCAGGATAGAGAGTTTATACGTGGTGCTCATCTGGTTAGCAAACTTGGAGTCAAATTCCAAGCAGAAATTCAGAACATGGGTGAGAATCACACGCTCAGAGGCCCTGGATGCCGTTGTCTCTCCTCCACTGGTTGAGAGCTGCATGCAGCTTCCGGCTGCTCGCCCCTTCTCTTCTTCCCTCCACTCATCCCACTGCACCTTTGGAGACCACTGTCCCTTCTTTCTTTCAGATGTGTCTGGAGTTTTCTTTTCCAATATGTTCAATTAAGCATTGACCCTACGTCAAGCTTACCTTGCACTGGATGATAAATACACACTCCCACATGCAAACACACAGGTCACAGGTCTCTGCAGAAGCTTGGCTTTTGAACAAATTACACCAGAAATAGCTGATCAAGATGAGACATCGTGTCATAAGTACCAAAGCGTACGCTTAATGATTCTGGTACAAGAACAAAGATGGCAAAGGCGCCGAAACACAGGCTGAGCGTCGCGGCTGCTAGTGAGACGCACTCCTGGGTTTCAGTTCTCGCTCTGTAACCATGGGAACATCAAGATGGTGTTTCTTTAATTTTTATTGGAGTGTGGTGGATGCATAATATTGGTTTGGCTTTAGGTGTACCGCAAAGTGAATTGGCTCTATATTAACAGCCATCTGCTCACTCTTCTTTTAGACTCTTTTCCTATGCAGGCCATTACAGAGTGCTGAGCGGGCTTTCCTGTGCTATACAGCAGGTCCGTATTCGTCATCTATCCTGCATACAGCAGTGTGGATATGGGCTGGTAGCTCATACGGGAAAGAACCAGCCTGCAGTGCAGGAGACATGGCTTAATCTCGGAGAAGGAAATGGCAACCCACTCCGGTATTCTTGCCTAGAAACTCCCAAGGACAGAGGAGCCTGGAGGGCTCCAGTCCAAGGGGCCGTGAAGACTCAGACAGGACTGAGCAACTGGCCACACACCGTGTGCCAGGCCTGGGTGCAGTCTCGCTGCTGCTGCCCCAGTATGCTTGCCTGGAGAATCCCACAGACAGAGGCCACAGTCCCTGGGGTCGCCAGGAGTGGGGCGTGGCTGTCCGTATGTCGGCCCCAGCCTCCATTTATCCCTCCCCACCTTTTATCCCTCGGCGTAGCCATAAGCTTGTTTTCTACACCTGTGACTCCACTTCTGCTCTGTAACTAAGTTCGTCTGTACCTTTTCCTCGGATCCCACACATAAGTGATCTGATACGCTGCTTGTCTCTCTGTGTTGACTCAACTCAGCGTGAGAATCCCTAGGCCCACGCACGTTGCTGCAAATGGCATTGCTCTGTTCCTTTCGGTGGCTTAGTAATATTCTGTTGTGTATGTGCACCACACCTTCTTTCTGCATGCCTCTGTCAGCTTGCTTCTACGTCCTGGCTATTGTAAATAGGGCTGCAATGGACGCTGGGGTGCACAGATCTTTTTGAATTAGTGTTTTCTCAGGGTACATGCCCAGGAGTGGGATTGCTGGGAGAACAGTACTTTTCTCTCTTTAATGCCAAATTTCCTGAGGCATAAAGTAAAAGGAGAGGAGCTGAATTTGGTGGCCCTTGAAACTGAAAGTATTAGCTGTTCACTCATGTCTGACACTGCAACCCCATGGAGGAGCCCGCCAGGCTCCTCTGTCCATGGGATTCTCCAGGCAAGAAGACTGGAGTGGGAAACTGTTCCCTTCTCCAGGGGACCTTCCTGACCCAGGGATCTCACCCAGGTCTCCCGCATTGCAGGCAGATTCCGTACTGTCTGAGCCACCAGGGAAGCCTTTGGTGGACCTTAAAAGCGTTTAAATGCCTCAAGCTTGCTGTTTCTCTGAGCAATCTCTCGCCTCGCTTATTCGCCTCTCTTTAAATGTAAAGAAGTGGAGACAGAGTAAGTAGAAAGAAGCTTAAAATGTACTGTTCCAGGACCATCTGCGTGAATAAGCTGTTCCTTCCCTCCCTGACAGAGGCGCACGGCGGCATCCCACTGACTAACTATTACCAGCTCAGTCTGGCCCTGTTGGCCTTGTGTCTGTTCAACGGGCGCTACTCAATCACCAGTGTGACTTATTACTTCACTCCTGAAAATAAGAACTATTATTTTGAGGACCAGTTCTCAGTAGGTAAGTCATTAAACCCAGTTCCCTTGGTTTCAAGGACATGGGCACCAGGAAGCCTTGTCTTTTATATTTTTCTACCAATAAGCACTTGAGTTTTTTCTTTCCTCGCTACCTTAGTCTTCTCAGAAGAGGATTTTTTCGAAGAATGGATATTGGATGGTTTCTAAGCCTCTCTGTAGATGTGCAGTACAGTAAAAGGGCCCAGTTCCTTCTCCCCCTTTTCTCTGAGTAGCCAATGGATGTTAGCGCTCAACTTTAATTTTCCCACTTGTAAAATGAGGATAGATCATAAGGATTATCAGATAAGATATCTTAGGAAGCATAAATGTTAGAGAAAGGGAATGCAGTGGAATTCACCTATCTCAACCTGGCATCTTTCTCTAACCCATTGGAATCATTTGGATGCCTGGGCTTACTTGAACAGTACACTCTCCCCAGTGGTAAGAAGCAATATTTTGATCAATAAGGTGTGTAACCATCATGGAAAAGGACCAGAAATTTCCCACGGGATCAGCTTACACATCCAAAAAGGAGTCCCTTTTAGACAGATCCACAAACTCATTTTTCTCCAAGAAGCTCTAAGAAAGTCACCATCCAGTGTCTCAGAGTAATAAGGAGAATGTGAATTTCTTATGTTTCTCTCTATGAGAAGGAAGGCAGCAGACCTCAAGAAAACAGAAGGAACCAAGAAATGAGCCAGAAAAACAGGTCTTATCCTGACTCTTCTCACCTCTTGCCATATCCTCCCCATTAAGGGTGTTTATTGAATAAACAGTTCTCCTAAGTGCTATTTGCAAATCAGTCTAATGAAAAACTTGGAAAGGTAGAGACATTTTTGTTTGGTGTATCATCCTCGGTTTTCTCAATTTCTTTGCCAACGTGGCTGAAAGATGAAAAAGATGAGAACACCCACGACCTAAAAGGAGACTGTGTTTGCACCGACAAACCGACTGTGTTTCTATGACCAAGATGCGAGTTCCTGCGTGCAAGGCTCGCGGCTACCCACATAAGGAAGGAATCTTGACATACTTGAGAGGCCAGGGCGAGAGGCTGGCTACTGCATCTGGCAATTCCTCTCTTGCATCGTTAACTAGCGTGACCAAGCACCCCGTTCTGCCTGGAGGCCTCCTACTGTTCGTTTCGAAAGCCCCACGTACCAGGAAACCACTCAGTCCAGGGTGAACCCAGGAGGGTTAGTCACTCGGTCACCAGTGTTTTGCTTCCTGACAGATACCGGAGCGATGGCTGTTCTTGCTCTGACGTGTGTGCGGAGGGATACACAAAAGAAGATGGACGCGAACACAAAGCGTAAAATCAGTGGTTACATAGCATCACTGGCAAAGAAGATCCAGGCCGAGGGAAAGCAGGGCCTCCTTGGAAACATATTTAGCACGGGAGAGGCTATGCAGGTAAGTCAGAAGGCGAACCAGGAGACAGAGAACGGGGTTGTGGCAGAAGGCAGCATCTTCCTCCTTCCCTCTCGGTCTCCTGAGGACTCACTATCCGCCTGACTTTGTCACTATCCTCCTGACTTTTTGTTTTAATCACGATCCCCCCCCCGCCTGAAGTGCACCCCTCTATCCGCCTTTGTTGTAATCACGATCCCCCCTCCGCCTGAAGTGCACCCCCCTACCCGCCTGACTTTAATCACGATACCCCCCCCAACTGAAGTGCACCCCCCTATCCGCCTGACTTTGTTTTAATCACGATTCCCCCCCCCCGCCTGAAGTGCACCCCCCTACCCGGCTTTGTTTTAATCACGATTCCCCCCCCCCCCCGCCTGAAGTGCACCCCCCTACCCGGCTTTGTTTTAATCACGATTCCCCCCCCCCCCCGCCTGAAGTGCACCCCCCTACCCGCCTGACTTTAATCACGATTCCCCCGCCGCCTGAAGTGCACCCCTCTATCCGCCTTTGTTGTAATCACGATCCCACCCGCCTGAAGTGCACCCCCCTACCCGCCTGACTTTAATCACGATACCCCCCCCAACTGAAGTGCACCCCCCTATCCGCCTGACTTTGTTTTAATCACGATTCCCCCCCCGCCTGAAGTGCACCCCTCTACCCGCCTGACTTTAATCACGATTCCCCCTCCGCCTGAAGTGCACCCCCCTATCCGCCTGACTTTGTTTTAATCACGATTCCCCCCCCCGCCTGAAGTGCACCCCTCTACCCGCCTGACTTTAATCACGATCCCCCCCGCCTGAAGTGCACCCCCCTACCCGCCTGACTTTAATCACGATCCCCCCCACCTGAAGTGCACCCCCCTATCCGCCTGACTTTGTTTTAATCACGATTCCCCCCCCGCCTGAAGTGCACCCCTCTACCCGCCTGACTTTAATCACGATCCCCCCCGCCTGAAGTGCACCCCCCTATCTGCCTGACTTTGTTTTAATCACGATTCCCCCCCCCGCCTGAAGTGCACCCCTCTACCCGCCTGACTTTAATCACGATCCCCCCCGCCTGAAGTGCACCCCCCTATCCGCCTGACTTTGTTTTAATCACGATTCGCCCCCCCTGAAGTGCACCCCCCTACCCGCCTGACTTTAATCACGATCCCCCCCGCCTGAAGTGCACCCCCCTACCCGCCTGACTTTAATCATGATCCCCCCCCGCCTGAAGTGCACCCTCTCCTAACCCCACACCCAGTGTCTCTGCGCGGCTTTCCTGCCTGCGTTCAATGCCAGTGCCTACTGCAGTCGACTTTGTTGCTCTTTAACACGTCATTTCCAGCTTTACCACATACCATTCATTGGTCAGTGTTTTGTCTAACCTCCCAAATCACGTTACTGTTATGGAAATAAGAAGTAGCAGAGGCAGTAACAGCAGCTGATAAGTATTGACATAAAGTCACTAATGCACAACCACCCAAGGGAGAAAGAATTATTACCTCCATTTCCTAGACTAAGAGCCTGAATCACAGAGTACCAGTCAATCGCCTCACAGAGCAAAGCCCAAGGGTGATGGAGAGGCGGTGGGACCAAAATAGTTGGTGTCAGAACTCACCCTCAATGCTTGCACTGTCCTGTGTGTGTTCTTTGAAGACCAAGAATGTATTCCTGAGTTTAGCCACTGATCAGCTCAACGCTAAGGGGTAGATACAAGAAGAGATGAGGAAAAGCACACAGGGCAAAAAGGGATTTCACCAAGTCTTTGGTATGAATTGGGGTCTGCCAGGCTGACCCGGGACAAGAGGATTTTCATAGGGAGAGAAGAAGCAAGGACGAAAGCACAGAGGTGCATCCCGTCATTCAGGAAGATCAGAGTGTTCAGCCCAGCGGCACCGGGCTCCTGCAGAAAACGACAAGGTGATGATGATGTAAATAAGGGTCCAGTCTTAAAGGCTGTCCGTGTTGTTGCTCTTCTTTATTATACTTGCTATGCTAGAGATTAACATAAAGCAGTGGCTTCCTGTTCTGGGTGCACATCTGAGTTACCTAGAGGAGAGGAGCTTTTAGAAAGCACTAATGCTCACATCCCACACCAGTCAGTAGTACACAAGTTCAGGTGTGGAGCGTGCTCACATCCCGCACCAGTCAGTAGTACACAAGTTCAGGTGTGGCGCGAGGGCTCGGTCTTGGTCAGCCTACAGGTGGTGTTCATCCATGGCAGGATCGAGAGCTGCTTACCCCCCACACTGTTTATAAAAGAAGATAGAATGTGATGAGATTTTTTAGGATGACCTGTTTAATTTTTATTTATTTTTTGGCCATGCCCCAAAGTATGTGGGATCTTAATTCCCAGACCAGGGATTAAACCTGTGCCCCGTGCATTCAGAGCATGGGGTTTCAACCACTCCACCCCACGGAGTGTTAGCCCCTGGACCACCAGAGAAGTCCCTAACGAGTTTTCTTTTTGTGCCGTTTTTAATAACTCACCAAAAAAAAAAAAAAACCCTGACTGACCACTTGGTTACCTTTAAGAGTCTTCAAGAAAAGATGGAAAGGGGAACTGTCCTTCCTCGAGAAACTACAGACCAGTATCTTCAAGCTCAGTCCACCTTAGTCCATGTCTTATTCTTGTCGTTGTTTAGCCATTGAATCCTGTCCAACTCTTTCCACCCCATGGACTGTAGCCCCCAGGCTCCTCCGTCCATGGGATTTCCCAGGAAATTAATTAATACCCTCTTAAATTTCCCTACCCTGTCATGCTGCCCCTTGGGTCCAGTTTACACCTGCTGCCGGGAGAGTTTCTGTTCAAGAACCTCTTAGGCTTCCCACTGTCCAGCAACCACCCCAGGACCTTCAGGGTCTGCCGGCCCGGCTCCGACGCTCTTCTCCAGGCTGGCTGCCGCGTGTCCTCTCTACACCCGTCCTCCGAAGCCAAGAGGCATCCTCTGGGGGTCTTACTGAAACTCAGACACTCTCACCACAACAGGCCGGCCCTGGCCGTGCCTACGTTGCCCCCTTCGGCCGCACGCTCACCTCCGCCTTCCCTGCCGAGCCGCCGTCGCGGCTCCGGGCCCTGCTCGCCTGCCGCCTTCCCTGCCGAGCCTTCCGCCGCCTCGCTGATGCCTAAGAGCTCTTCCCTTCAGGAAGACCGCGCTGCCGGACGCCTCTCTGGCTTGCGCTGCGCTAGCCGCTCAGTCGCGTCTGACTCTGCAACCCCACGGGCTGTAGCCCGCCAGGCTCCTCTGTCCACGGGATTCTCCAGGCCAGAACACCGGAGTGGGCCGCCGTGCCCTCCTCCAGGGGCTCTTCCCAACCCAGCGATCAAACCCAGGTCTCCCGCACTGCGGGCAGCTTCTTTCCCAGCTGAGCCCCCAGGGAGACCCTTCTCTTAGGGCAGAGGTCCCCGACCTTTTTGGCACCAGGGGCCAGTTTCATGGAAGACAATGCCATTTTTCTGCGGAAGTGGGGGCGGGACGGTTCAGACAGTCACGCAGGCGGAGGTTCAGGAGGTAAGGTGGGCGCTGGGGAGGGGTAAGGGAAGCTTCCCCGATCTGCTTGCTGCTCACCCCTTGCGGTGCGGCCCCCAGGGTGGGGCTGGGGGTTGGAGACACCGGTCTTAGGGCCTTCATCTTAGGGATTCCTTTCCAAGAATCTGTTAAGCGCTATTTGGGACTATCTCGTACGGTTTCAGTGTCAGCAATAAAGAGTGAATACGGTAGAGAAAGACTGTGCTCATTGATGCTATGAAAGCTTGAGTGATTAGACAATCCCCACCTCCCCACCCAAACTAGCTTATAAGCTTCTTGAAAGGTACCTTAGCAGTCTAAGGTGGTTCCCATGTAGTCAATGTACAAACGAGATTTGCCAAATTAGATTCAAGCTTTCCCACAATGTGAAGTCTCTCCCATTCATTCTCATTCTCTCCCCATCTTTCTCTCTCTCTCTCTCTCACACACACACACACTAGGCTCTGTTTGTCTCATCGAACTATTACAAAAATGAAAGAAATTGCCGAGAAACTCTGCGCGCAGTATTTGACAACATTTCTCAGGGAGTACTTTACCTGCCGATTGCTGCAGCCCAGATCTTACCTGCCTTGATGGGAAAGACCTATCTGGATGTCATCAGCCCTTCTTGTGGCCACAATCCAGGTATAGCACTAATGAACAGGTTTGCCTTTCAGCATAACACCCAAAGTGTGTAAGGCTGAGATGTCCCTGGGAACCAGAAGGAACCAGTTAAACCTGTCTGGGAACAGTATAACAGTTCCCAGACAAAGCGCAGCCCTCCATGCCATCAGGGACCAGACCTGCCAGAGGACTTGTCCTTATTAGGGTGGTAGACGCTGTTCCTGGGTCAAACACTGACAACAAGGCAGCGCTGATGAACGGGTGAACGTGCTTGCTGAGGCGTATCCCGCAGAAACGTGCTTGCTGAGGCGTATCCCGCTCTTTGGGACCCCCTGGACTGTAGCCCACCAGGCTCCTCTGTTCATGTAATTTCCCAGGCAAGAATGCTGGAGTGAGTTGCCATTTCCTGCTCCAGGGGATCTTCCCCGCCCAGGGATTAAACTAGCATCTCTTGTGTCTCCTGCATTGGCAGGCAGATTCTTTGCCATGAAGCCAGCTGGAAAGTGACTAAAGGGTGTCAGTCTCTCAAGGGGTGCTTTCTGACTGCTGGATACAGAGAGATTTTCTGAGCATCATTCCCAACCTAAAAAGTGTAACGTCCCCGGCTTTTCACTGGGCTCGATGCATGAGCACCCAGAGACGTGACGTCAATGGGAAAGAATGTGGCAGTGTTATAAGGAAATCACAGCTTGAACCATTAATCAAACCACTGATTTTGCAACAAGGTATAAAGAAGGGAGACTTTTCCTTCAGTCTTGGTCATTTCTGATTCAGCCACGTATGGGTTTAGGGAACTTGGACAAAACCCTAAGCTTAAAAGTTTTCTACTGTAAGAGATGCCAATGACAACGTATGTAACAGGCACTAGTAAGGACTGAAGAAGATAATTCATGCCAAATAGTTAGCACACAGCGCCTGGCACGTAATGCTCTCTATAAATGTTAACAAATAAAGAGGCAGGGGTTGGAAAAACTAGGGGAAGGATGCTAGGAGACAGACTTACTGTCATAAAATAAATGCTTCATGGCAATATAGTGTGCAGCATCCAAAATACAGTCAGCGCTATTGTAGCAACTTTGTATGGTGACAGATGGTTACTAGAGTCCCAGTGCTGATCGATTCCTCATGTATATAAATGTCGAGGCATGTTTTACCTGTGAAACTAACACAACGTTGTGTGTCAGTACTTCAGTAAAAAATTAAAAGGCCCGGGGGTTCCCCTGGTGGCTCAGTTGTACGGGATCCGCCTGCCAGTGCAGGAGACGCGGGTTCAGTCCCCGGCCCGGGACGACCCCACGTGCTGAGCGCCCACGCACCGCGACTTCGGAGCCTGTGCTCTGGAGCCTGGGAGCCGCGACCCCTGGGGCCCACGTGCCCTGAAGCCTGTGCTCTGGAGCCTGGGAGCCGAGACCCCCGGGGCCCACATGCCCTGGAGCGTGTGCCAGAACCAGAGAAGCCACAGCAAGGAGCAGGGAGCGTTGCCACCTCGCAGCTAGAGGCAGCCACCCCGCTCACCGTGTCTAGAGGAAGGCCCACAGTAGCAAAGACCCAGCACAGCCAAAAACAAACACATTAATAAATGACTTATTTTTTAAAATCACAAAAAGGGAAAAAATCAGCAAGTACTCAAAAAAAGAAAAGAAAAGGAGTGGGGCATTATTGTATGCTGCACCAATGCAAAAAAAAAAAAAGATCAGGAGCCTCTGTGAGAAACGGGAAACGGGGCAACTGATTTGCCGCAACAGCTGGAAGCTGAGGCAAACACAAGCCTTCACAAGCCGGTGAGTATCTGGTTTTAATTTGTGCTTTAGTTGTCTGACAGATACCCACTCACTCCCCACCCCCCGATTGCTGATCCGGGCTCCTGGTATAAACCCTCTTCCGCATTAACGGGGAAAGAGTCGTTGCATAGGGTTGGAGAGGTGTGCAGACTCTGACATCGTTTTTATTCTTCTGAATAATAATTCTCCTCTACTTTCCTGTCTCTGCCAGTCAAATTCAACGTCTCCACAGAAAAGCCTGATACGGCGACGCCCACAACTGCACCCTTGAACATCTTAGTCAAATATTCTGTGCGAATCAACAAGACAAGTCACACCGAAGTCACCGTGAGAAAGGGTTCTGTCTTCCTCGATGTGATGAAGGCTGCTCAGGAGAAAAATGAGACTCTATTTCGGTACGTCTACACAGTCCATGGAATTCTGCAGGCCAGAACACTGGAGTGAGGAGCCTTTCCCTTCTCTGGGGGATCTTCCCAACCCAGGGATCGAACCCAGGTCTCCTGCATTGCAGGCATGTTCTTTACCACCTGAGCTATGAGGGAAGCCCAATAGATAGCCTAAGGTTAAGGAAGTTAATGTGATTATGACTCAGCAGGAATACATCCGCACCAGTGTACAGTGTAAAAACACTTCTCAGTTAGTAGCTTCGCTGCTCATCCTCATAGCACAGCACATGGATTTTTAAAAGGAAAGGGAAATATTTCCTCTTCCAGCACATAGCAGATATTAATAGACAGACAAATAAGTACCAGGGATCTCTCTTCTGTCAGCAGAACTCCTCCAATTAACAGAATCTGAGTCACACATTTTGTGTCTAGAATAGTGCGTTTTAATTGGTTTTTAATCACTGACCCCTTTGAAAGTCAGTTGAGTGGAATTCTCATCCCAGAAAATGAACAAATGCATAAAATGTGTCATTTGTTGTTTTTTAATTTTATATTGGAGTATAGTTGATTAATAATCATGTGTTAGTTACAGGTATACAGCAAAGTGATTCAGATACCCATAAAAGTATCTATTTTTTTGCAAATTCTTTTCCCATCTAGGCTACTACAGACTGCTGAGCAGAGCTCCCTATGCTGTGAGCAGGTCCCTGCTGGCTGTCTGTTTCACACACAGCAGCATGTACATGTCGATCCCAAACTCTCAGTCTACGCCGCCCCACCTCCCCCAGCCACCCTTTCCCTGGTAACCATGAGTTCATTCTCTAAATCTGTGAGTGCAAGACTTGCCGTTTAAATCTGAGGTTTCACAGAGACTGGGGAGCTTCTCCAGGCTGCCTCCACCTTATAGGCGATTCAGGGACTCCTCAGGTAAGGCTCCCTGGCCTGGAGAGGTTAAACATTAAAAAGCAGATATTGGCTTCACCTCTGAAAAATACGGCTTAAATGGATCCTTAAGCCTGACTGGCATTTATTGTGTCTAATAACATGCTCTAAGATGCAACAGAGAAAATCATATAGAAGAAAATATGTATCTGTGTGTATATGTCCTTATAAAGCCTGTTTTCAAGTGTTCCCAGGAAGATAGAAAAATCTGACTAAAGACTATGAAACAAATGTCAATTATGTCACTTCTTAATAAGTAAACATGAGCTGTTAAGTTATCCTTTCCTTTTCCTGAGTACCTCTGGGACAACTGGTTAACACTTTCTTGCACTGTTTAGCATCTTCAAACCGTTACTGTCGTGGGTAGAAGATCAGGAACCGTTGATGGCAAAGTGTCTACTATGGCAGGAGAGAGGGGCAGAAACCATGGGCAGCGTTTCTATAATCTGCATGGACTGTAGACTGCCTGCCTCAGAATGACCTAGAATGTTGATAAAACATGCAGATTCCTGGTTCTGGCCCAGATCTCCAGAATCAAGTATCTGGGAAGAAGGCCAGGAGGTCTGTGTAATATCTCCCAGTGATTCTTAGGTGCATAAAAGAAGTGCCCATGGGAGAGTTGCCTTGGAACATCCTGAATCCATGTACCAACTCGCTATTCCCCACAGCTTCACAGTGGAGGAGACCTCGTGGGGCCCCTTCGTCACCTCTGTTCAGGGCATAAGCGCCAGTAGTAAAGACAGAACCTACTGGAAACTTCTGAGCAATGGCCAGCCACTGACCCAAGGTAAGGCGGAGGACGAGAAACAGCCCTGCAGAGTGAGGCGCCTAGAGCGGTCGCGTGTGAGTGTGTGCGCTTCGGGGACACGCCAAGGGTATGAGAGTGTGCTGTCTCGCAGTCGGGCCTGACTCTCTGGGACCCCATGGACTGCAGTCCGCCAGGCTCCTCTGTCCGTGGGATCTCCCAGGCAAGAACACGTGGTGGAGGGGGGTGCCGTTTCCTTTTCCAAGGGTCTGGGAGAGCCAGATCCATTATTTGATGATTTGGTGATCAAATCATTGGACCCACGTCTCCTTCTTCTTTTTCAGGAGCTGGGAGTCATGTTGTCCAAAATGGAGACAATTTGGAGGTTCGTTGGAGCAAATACTAATAAATTCAAACCCTCCTCGGCTGGGTCTGAGCCTTTTGTGGGACAATTCTATGTGGACATTGAGCTTACATGTTCCTTTTCATTTCTATCTCAATCCTCACAGCACATCAATAACCTCTACTTCTCTCTTTGAGTGTCCAATAAAAGACCAACAGCTACACAGAAAGAGCACGCTCTAATCATTTAATACCAAAGGGAATTACTACTAGAGGGAAGACTACCTCAGGAAGAACCGAAGTGAGAAAGATTAGACCCACCTGTCTAAGAAGTTGAGTTCTGCTCACAGTTGCCCTGCTAACTCTCTGGGTGACCTTGGGCAACTGGGGGAGAGGGAGAGAAGGTTCTAACTCAAATGGTACAGCAGCAACCAGTGAGATTGAGGAGGCGTCTCATAGGGAGACTGAGGTCTCTGAGACCCGGGGGCAAGGGAGGAAATGAAGAGACACGTTGGCCTCATACAGGCAGCGGGTGGGTAGAGAGAAAAATACTGCCCTAGGCGAAGTAAAATGGGAGGCCTATCCATGAAAGTCAGCGCACAAGGTTTGAGGAACCGTTTCATCCCTATCGCCAGCTGCCTCCCCTAGGTCCCACTTCTCTAATTTCACCATGAAAATCTTATTTCTTCTCCTATTTCACCATGAAAATCACTCTCATAGGCACATCACCAAATCCACATGCAGAAAAAGAAATGACTCCAATGCTCAGTTCAGCAGAACTCACATAAAAAAAAAAAAAGTTGAATCATGTCTAAGCCTGAACTGGGTTACACCGTATACTGAGTACCTGAGCTGTGGGCACATCCAGGTACGAACCAGAGACGCCTTTAAGATGCCAAAAATGCTTCAGATGAAGCACAGAGCAACCCACTTAAAGTCGCCTGCACAGGACGCCCCTGGCGGTCCGAGGCTGAGACGTCACCTCCCAGCGCAGCGGTGCAGACTCGATCTCTGGGTGGGGACCTAAACAGAAGCAGCATTATAACAGATTTAATAAAGACCTCACAAATGGTCCACACACACACACACACACACACACACACACACACACACACACACACACACACAAATCTTTAAAAAATGTGATAATAGCGTCCAAAAGGAAGAGGCCTCCAGGCCGGATCAGTGAAGTTAGTTCAGCAACGTCTCCCTCATTTTCTCCTGCTGTTTTCAAGACTCTCTTCTTCCCTCCCCGCAGCAGCCACCCTGCTTTATGGTCAGGGGCTGAACGCTCCTCCTGCTCACTGCTGCGGGCACTGATCGTCGACTCTCAGGTTCAACTCTGCCCTGGTCTTCAGGAACCGGGAGTGAAACAGTTCTCAGCTGGACAACAATGGATTCCATCCTCTGGGGTCTGCGTGACATCCTGAAAACTCAGTTAGAGGCAGGGGGACTTCCACGGTTCTGTGATGGGGTGCCCACTGTCAGATATCTTTATAGATTCTACAGTCGATGTGAAGTTGGGGAATAATGGCTTAAGACTGTTGTTAACGGGCTCAGTCATGTCTGACTCTCTCCGACCCCACGGGATGCAGCATGCCAGGCTTCCCTGTCCTTCAATCCCTCCCTGAGCTTACTCAAACTCATCTCTGTTGAACCATCTCATCCTCTGTGGTGCCCTTCTCCTCCTGCCTTCAATCTTTCCCCAGGATCACAGTCTTTTCTGATGAGTCAGTTCTTCCCATCAGGTGGCCAAAGTACTGGAGCTTCAGCTTCAGCATCAGTCCTTCCAATGAATATTCAGGACTGATCTCCCAGGACTGATTGGTTTAATCTCCTTGCAGTCCAAGGGACTTTCAAGAGTCTTCTCCAACATCATAGTTCAAAAGCATCAATTCTTTGGTGCTCAGCTTTCTTCACAGTCCAACTCTCACATCCATACATGACTACTGGAAAAATCATAGCTTTGACTAGATGGACCTTTGTTGGCAAAGTAATGTCTCTGCTGTTAATATGCTGTCTAGGTTGGTCATAGCTTCTCTTCCAAGAAGCATCTTTTAATTTCATGGCTGCAATCACCATCTGCAGTGATTTTGGAGCCCCCCAAAATAAAGTCTGACACTGTTTCCACTGTTTCCCCATCTATTTCCCATGAAGTGATGGGACCAGATACCATGATGTTAGTTTTCTAGATGTTCAGTTTTAAGCCAACTTTTTCACTCTCCTCTTTCACTTTCATCAAGAGGCTTTTTACTTCCTCTTTACTTTCTGCCATAAGGGTGGTGACATCTGCATATCTGGGTTATTGACATTTCTCCCAGCAATCTTGATTCCAGCCTGTACTTCTTCCAGCCCAGGGTTTCTATGATGTACTCTGCATAGAAGTTAAATAAGCAGGGTGACAATATACAGCCTTGACGTACTCCTTTTCCTATTTGGAACCAGTCTGTTGTTCCATGTCCAGTTCTAACTGTTGCTTCCTGACCTGCATACAGGTTTCTCGAAAGGCAGGTCAGGTGGTCTAGTATTCCCATCTCTTGAATAATTCTCCAGTTTGTTGTAATCCACACAGTCAAATGCTTTGGTATAGTCAATAAAGCAAAAATAGATGTTTTTCTGGAACTCTTTTGCTTTTTCGATGATCCAAGAGATGTTGGCAATTTGAACTCTGGTTCCTCTGCCTTTTCTAAAACCAGCTTGAACATCAGGAAGTTCACGGTTCACGTACTGCTGAAGCCTGGCTTAGAGAATTTTGAGCATTACTTTGCTAGCTTGTGAGATGAGTGCAATTGTTTGGTAGTTTGAGCATTCTTTGGCATTGCCTTTCTTTGGGATTGGAATGAAAACTGACCTTTTCCAGTCCTGTGGCCACTGCTGAGTTTTCCAAATTTGCTAGCATATTGAATGCAGCATTTTCATAGCATCATCTTTCAGGATTTGAAATAGTTCAACTGGAATTCCATCACCTCCTCTAGCTTTGTTCGCAGTGATGCTTTAAGGCCCACTTGACTTCCCATTCCAGGATGTCTGGCTCTAGGTGAGTGATCACACCATCGTGATTATCTGGGTCATGAAGCTCTTTTTTGTACAGTTCTTCCATGTATTCTTGCCCCCTCTTCTTAATATCTTCTGCTTCTGTTAGGTCCCTACCATTTCTGTCCTTTAACGAGCCCATCTTTGCATGAAATGTTCCCTTGGTATCTCTAATTTTCTTGAAGAGATCTCTAGTCTTTCCCATTCTGTTGTTTTTTATTTCTTTGCATTGATCACTGAGGTAGGCTTTCTTATCTCTCCTTGCTGTTCTTTGGAACTCTGCATTCAAATGCTTATATCTTTCCTTTTCTCGTTTGCCTTTCAGTTCTCTTCCTTCCTCAGCTATTTGTAAGGCCTCCTCAGACATTCATTTTGCTTTTTTGCATTTCTTTTTCTTGGGGATGGTCTTGATCTCTGCCTCCTGTACAATGTCACGAACCTCCATCCATAGTTCATCAGGCACTCTGTCTATCAGATCTAGTCCGTTAAATCTATTTCTCACTTCCACTGTATAATCATAAGGGATTTGATTTAGGTCATACCTGAATGGTCTAGTGGTCTTCCCTACGTTCTTCAATTTAAGTCTGAATTTGGCAATAAGGAGTTCATGATCTGAGCCACAGTCAGCTCCTGGCCTTGTTTGTGCTGACTGTGTAGAGTTTCTCCATGTTTGGCTGCAAAGGATATAATCAATCTGATTTCAGTGTTGACCATCTTGTGATGTCCATGTGTAGAGTCTTCTCTTGTGTTGTTGGAAGAGGGGGGTTGCTATGACCAGTGTATTCTCTTGGCAAAACTCTCTTAGCCTTTGCCCTGCTTCATTTTGTACTCCATGGCCAAGTTTGCCTGTTACCCAATTTCTTTAGACTGATTTTCCCAAAAGTGGTATAAGAAATTAATCTCCTCAGTGTATCAACATGAAATCAAATACTATGCCATCACAGCATGAAAGTCATTTTCTTTGCAATTCTCCTTTAATTCTGAGTCGGCAAAATATCAAATCTCACTTTATGCACCAGGCTTTCCAACACTTCCCTTTAGCACAGCTAGTGTCAATTTCTGGCAGAGAAAAATGAGTTTCTCCCAGTCAGCGGTCTCTAAGTAGAAGGTAGTAACACTGCTGTCTGGTAGAAATGGCCTCAATCTCAGAAACAGACAAGAAGGTCAACGGAATAATATTCCTTTAGCATTTCACTAATATTGGTGATAGAAACAAGGTCCGATGCTATAAAGAGCAATATTGCATAGGAACCTGGAATGTCAGGTCCGTGAATCAAGGCAAATTGGAAGTGGTCAAACAGGAGATGGCAAGAGAGAACATCAACATTCTAAGAATCAGTGAACTAAGATGGACTGGAATGGGTGAATTTAACTCAGATGACCATTATATCTACTACTGCAGGCAGGAATCCCTCAGAAGAAATGGAGTAGCCATCATGGTCAACAAAAGAGTCCGAAATGCAGTACTTGGATGCAATCTCAGAATTGACAGAATGATCTCTGTTCATTTCCAAGGCAAACCGTTCAATATCACAGTAATCCAAGCCTATGCCCCAACCAGTAATGCTGAAGAAAATGAAGTTGAACGGTTCTGTGAAGACCTACAAGACCTTTTAGAACTAACACCCCCCCCCCCAAAAAAAATGTCCTTTTCATTATAGGGGACTGGAATGCAAAAGTAGGAAGTCAAGAAACACCTGGAGTAACAGGCAAATTTGGCCTTGGAATGCGGAATGAAGCAGGGTAAAGACTGACAGAGTTTTGCCAAGAACATGCACTGGTCATAGCAAACACCCTCTTCCAACAACACAAGAGAAGACTCTACACATGGACATCACCAGATGGTCAACACCGAAATCAGATTGATTATATTCTTTGCAGCCAAAGATGGAGAAGCTCTATACAGTCAGAAAAAACAAGACCAGGAGCTGACTGTGGCTCAGACCATGAACTCCTTATTGCCAAATTCAGACTCAAATTGAAGAAAGTAGGGAAAACCACTAGACCATTCAGGTATGACCTAAATCAAATCCCTTATGATTATACAGTGGAAGTGAGAAATAGATTTCAGGGCCTAGATCTGATTGACAGAGTGCCCGATGAACTATGGAATGAGGTTCATGACATTGTACAGGAGACAGGGATCAAGACCATCCCCATGGAAAAGAAATACAAGAAAGCAAAATGGCTGTCTGAGGAGGCCTTACAAATAGCTGTGAAAAGAAGAGAAGCGAAAAGCAAAAGAGAAAAGGAAAGATACAAGCATCTGAATGCAGAGTTCCAAAGAATAGCAAGAAGAGACAAGAAAGCCTTCCTCAGTGATCAATGCAAAGAAATAGAGGAAAAGAACAGAATGGGAAAGACCAGAGATCTCTTCAAGAAAATTAGAGATACCAAGGGAACATTTCATGCAAAGATGGGCTCGTTAAAGGACAGAAATGGTATGGACCTAACAGAAGCAGAAGATATTAAGAAAAGGGGGCAAGAATACACGGAAGAACTGTACAAAAAAGATCTTCACGACCCAGATAATCATGATGATGTGATCACTCATCTAGAGCCAGACATCTTGGAATGTGAAGTCAAGTGGGCCTTAGGAAGCATCACTACGAACAAAGCTAGAGGAGGTGACGGAATTCCAGTTGAACTGTTTCAAATCCTGAAAGATGATGGTGTGAAAGTGCTGCACTCAATATGCTAGCAAATTTGGAAAACTCAGCAGTGGCCACAGGACTGGAAAAGGTCAGTTTTCGTTCCAATCCCAAAGAAAGGCAATGCCAAAGAATGCTCAAACTACCACACAATTGCACTCATCTCCCATGCTAGTAAAGTAATGCTCAAAATTCTCTCAGCCAGGCTTCAGCAGTACGTGAACCGTGAACCCTCTGATGTTCAAGCTGGTTTTAGAAAAGGCAGAGGAACCAGAAATCAAATTGCCAACATCCACTGGATCATCGAAAAAGCAAGAGAGTTCCAGAAAAACATCTATTTCTGCTTTATTGACTATGCCAAAGCCTTTGACTGTTGGATCGCAATAAACTATGGAAAATTCTGAGAGAGATGGGAATACCAGACCACCTGACCTACCTCTTGAGAAACCTGTATGCAGGTCAGGAAGCAACAGTTAGAACTGGACATGGAACAACAGACTGGTTCCAAATAGGAAAAGGAGTACATCAAGGCTGTATATTGTCACCCTGCTTATTTAACTTCTATGCAGAGTACATCATGAGAAACGCTGGACTGGAAGAAACACAAGCTGGAATCAAGATTGCCGGGAGAAATACCAATCACCTCAGATATGCAGATGACACCACCCTTATGGCAGAAAGTAGAGAGGAACTAAAAAGCCTCTTGATGAAAGTAAAAGAGGAGAGTGAAAAAGTTGGCTTAAAGCTCAACATTCAGAAAACGAAGATCATGGCATCTGGTCCCATCACTTCATGGGAAATAGATGGGGGAAACAGTGGAAACAGTGTCAGACTCTTTTTTGGGGGGCTCCAAAGTCACTGCAGATGGTGATTGCAGCCATGAAATTAAAAGACGCTTACTCCTTGGAAGAAAAGTTATGACCAACCTAGATAGCATATTGAAAAGCAGAGACATTACTTTGCTGACTAAGGTCCATCTAGTCAAGGCTATGGTTTTTCCAGTGGTCATGTAAGGATGTGAGAGTTGGACTGTGAAGAAGGCTGAGCGCCAAAGAACTGATGCTTTTGAACTGTGGTGTTGGAGAAGACTCTTGAGGGTCCCTTGGACTGCAAGGCAATCCAACCAGTCCATTGTGAAGGAGATCAGCCCTGGGATTTCTTTGGAAGGAATGATGCTAAAGCTGAAGCTCCAGTACTTTGGCCACATCATGCAAAGAGTTGAGTCATTGGAAAAGACTCTGATGCTGGGAGGGATTGGGGGCTGGAGGAGAAAGGGGACGACCAAGGATGAGATGGCTGGATGGCATCACGGACTCGACGGACGTGAGTCTGAGTGAACTCCAAGAGTTGGTGATGGACAGGGAGGCCTGGCGTGCTGCAATTCATGGGGTCGCAAAGAGTCGGACATGACTGAGCGACTGAACTGAACTGAACTGAATATTGGTACGTTAAACCTAGTTCTGACCACACTTGCATTCTGAGAAGCTCTTATAGTTTGGGATTATATCAGAACCTAGATTGAGTCTGAAGGCAGAAACTTATGCCTGCAAATAAGTAATTAACACAAATAAACCTTTCAGATATCCAGAGAGATACCAAAAACTGAGGCACAGGAAAAAACAAACAAATAAAGAAGTCCAGTCAAGAGTTAGCCAAAGACTGTCAAAACATGCTCCTTAAGAAACTATAGACTCTTTGGTTCCTGTTCCCGAAGTATTTGCAAATGGAAACAATTGTGTCAACATGAAGCAACCCTGGCTGTAGGAGGTAATGTACAAGAAAGTGGATGTTTAAAGAGAAGATACATCAAGGGTGCATGGGTTGTCTCAGGCTGCTTACTGCCTGAGATAACCCATGCTCTGGAACCCACCTTGGGTTCCACAGGCTCTGGAACCCAAGGTCAGCATCTTGCTGGTTCCCAACCCTGTATGAGATTCTCACTGCTGCTGTAACAAATTACCACAACTGTACTGACTTAAGACAGTCTTATTCTCACAATTCTGGAGGTCAGAAGTTTGAACTGGGTCAGAAGCTGAAATCTACGTGTCAAAAAAGGGCTATGTTCTTCCAGAGCTTCTAGGGGGCATCACTTCCCCTGCATGTTCCAGCTTCCACAGGAACCCTGCATTCCTAGGCTCTCAGCCCCACCATCTTCAAAGCCAACAGTCGTGTCATGCTGGCCTCTGCACCCTCCATCAGTCTCCTCCGATTCTAGCTCTCTTGCCTCCCTCTTCCACTTACAAGGGCCCCTGTGATGACACTGAGCCCGTCAAGATGGCCCACAAAAAAAATCAGGAAGCTCAAGCAAAAAATACAAAGAAAATATAAATGATTACTAACCAGGGTTCTTGCTCTCTTTAATCAAAAGAAGTTGATCAGAGGCCAGAAAAGAAATTCAGACAAGGCTTTATTGGACTCCTGCAACAGCAGGGGCAGCAGGAGCAAATAACAGAGTCCCCGCGAGCTGGCTCCCCCAGCAGAGGCGAGCTGGTTCCTTACGGGGGGTGAAGGTAGTGGTGCGTGCCCACGGGTCAGGCAGGATTGGCAGCGCAGGTGTTTAGCCCACCTCTTTGTGGAGGGCACAGACGGGCCTACACAGCACCCTGCGTTTGCTCCCAGCTCTTTAGAAGTGCGAGCTGAGCTTTTTGATCTTTATGTACCTTTTGTCCAGAATTTGTCCCCGTTGCGCATGCACACAGCTATTTTCAGCCCTTTATTGCTTCTTTGTATTTTGTGGCTTGAGGAGACTTTGTCCAGCTTCAAACATTGCAGCAAAGGGTCCCAGGTCCCAGCCTGTCTCACCTTTACCACCTAACCTAATCCATTCAGATTCCAGGGATTAGGATGAGCACATCTTAAAGGTGTGAGGATTATTCTACTCCTTCACAAGGCTCTCCACCACGCAGCCCAAAACTGCTTCACCGCCCACCAAATACTGTGTATTAGTTACTTATTGCTGTATAACACCCTAAAACTTAATGGCTTAAAACAACAACAGTTATCTCACAGTTTCTCTGGGTGAGGAGTGGCGGGACAGGTTGCCTGAGTCCTCTGCTTCCAGTCTTTCATAAGCCTGCAATCAAGATGTCAGCTGGAGAGACTTCCCTCGAGTCCCAGTGGCTGGATCTCCGAGCTTCCACTGCAGGAGCCACGGTTTTGGTCCTTGATTAGGGAACTGGGATTTCACATGCTGTGCAGCCAAAAAAAACACAAAAATTTTGAACTGAATAGAAATGAAAATACAACAAATCAACTTAAGAAAAAGACCTTGGCTGGGTCTGCCTTCATCTCAGAGCCCAATCGGGGAAGAGTCTGCTTTCAAGCTCCTTCACGTGACTGTTGCCCTGCCTGGCTGTGGGTTGAAAGATGCTCTCAGCTCTTCCCTACACAGGCTCTTCCATAAGGAAGCTCACAACACAGCAGCCGCTTCATCAGAGCAAGAAGCAGGAAGAGCCAGGGACTGCAAGCCAGACGGAGCTGGTCTTCCGCAACCTCATCCCATCACTTCTGCTGTATCATGATTATCAGAAGCAAGGTCAACTCATTCGCTAGAGAAGCTCAGGTCAGTCCAGGCGCTCAGTCATGTCCGACTCTCTGCGACCCCATGGACTGCAGCACGCCAGGCCTCCCTGTCCATCACCGACTCCCGGAGTTTACTCAAACTCATGTCCATTGGGTTGGTGATGCCATCCAGCCATCTCAAGAGGACTGATTATATAAGGGCATGAATGCCAGGAGGTGGAAACGTAAGATGATGTTAGACGTGCATCACACCCTAATACGTGTCCTGTGTTCTCACCCCACACCACCACCGACATTCTCCAAGAAAGAAAAAAAATGCTTTATCACCTATGCTATGTATTTGTTCATTAATTCACTCATTCAAAAAGTGTGCGTTTGATAATGCTGTTTGTAGCAACATGGAGAGACCTAGAGATGATCACACTAAGTCAAAGACAAACAGCTCATGAGATCACTTATACGTGGAATCTAACATGTGATACAAATAGGCTTATTTGCAAAACATGACCAGATTCAGGGACTTAGGAAACAGCGTACTGTTACCACAGGGGGCTGAGCGGTGGGGAGGGACAGCTCAGGAGTCTGGGGTTAGCAGATGCGCGTGCTACAGATAAAGCAGATGAAGGCCCTGTTGCACAGCCCAGGGGACTGTGTCCAATGTCCTGTAACAAAGCGCAACGGGAAAGAATATGAACAAGAGCGCACACATGTATAACTGGATCGCTCCGCTGTGCGCCAGGAACTGACACGATGTCGTAAATCAGCTATATTTCAATAGAAAGACAAAATTTAAAACTTGTAAAGGATCCCTTTGATTCTGACTAGGTAGCATCTCACGTACCTGGGACAAGCAGTGGACAGAATGGAGGAAGCCCCTGGCGCTACGGAGCCGGCACTCCCGTGGGGAAGGAGGCAGACAGTGACCGAATTGCACAGTGTGACCAGGGGCGGGGCCTGTGGCAGACGGGGCAGCGGGTGGCGGGGGAGGCCGTCTCTCACGCAGGGGCCTGGGTCTGAGAGCAGACCTTTGGCAGGGAACTCCACTCAAAGCTCCGTGGTGACCTGTGGAAGGAGACCCCAGGGTGGGAGGTACACACACACGTGGCTGATTCGCTTTGCAGTACAGCAGAAACGAGCGCCTTGTACAGCAACTCTACTCCAATTGAAAGTTTACCATTGAAAGGATGAAACATGGAACGGAAAACAAATAAAAGCTGGCCTTCGGGCTTCCCTGGTGGCCAGTGGTGTAGAATTCACCTGCCAACGCAGGGGACAGGGGTTCAATTCCTGATCCGGGAAGATCCCACGTGTCACAGAGCAACTGAGCCCGCATGCCCTGGGCCCGCCCTCCACAGCAAGAGAGGCCGCCACACGGAGAGGCCCGCACACCACCAGCAGCGAGTACCCCCACTCAACGCAGCAGGAGAAAAGCCCGCACGGCAACCAAGATCCAGCACCACAAAAGTGAAAAAAACAAATAAAATTCAAACCAAAAACAACTGACCTCGGAGCAGAGCGATGAAAGAAGCGAGGGCCCGTCGTGCCAGTATTTGGAGTGAAGATGTCCCAGGCAGACGGGACAGCAAGAGCTAAGGGGGCCGACGGACGCGAGGAACAAGAGGTGCTGCAGAAGCTGCAAGGGCAAGGGGGGCAGTGGATGGAGGTGAGGTCCAGAAGGAAGCCAGAGGGCAGATCTCACAGGGCCAGAGGTTGTTTGAAGGCCTTTGAATCTTGTTTTAGGTTGGGAGTCACTGGAGAATGGCCTCCTAAAAGAAGCTACTTAAAAATAGGTCGTTAGAAAAGAAAAAACGTAGCTCCCTCCTTCATAATCTCATTATTTTCAGTTCTCCATGATGGGGAGGCTTACTTTGCTTTATTATACAGCCACAATCCTAAAAAAATTAATATATACATATTGCTTAATATAGTTCATTGATTCCACGTTTTCCAATTACTTACTTTAAAAAACAACATCTGAAATCCTTGGGTGTTTGAAACTGCTTTCTTCCCTAGGTAGGAAAAAGAAATTAAAAAGTAAAAAATTCTGGGGAACTGCGGTCCATTGTTTGCCCATGGCCTGGAACCCAAGTCGTGATGGTTTAGTTCACTGCATAAAGCCAGCCCTCACGTGGCCCATGCCACCTGAGAGCCTCAGAGCACTTCTCGTAAAACAAGTGCCTCCGACTGTAAGTGAGGCGTTGCTGTTCATCACCAAGTCGTGTCCAACTCTTTGCAACCCCACGGACTGCAGCACGCCAGGCCTCCTGGTTCCTCACCACGTCCCAGAGTTTGCCCAAGTTTCCCCGTCGTGGATTACTGCCTCCTTGTGACGAAGGGGCTTGCATAATTCAATGAAGCCACGCTGTGCAGGGCCACTCAAGACGGATGGGTGACAGAGGAGAGTTCTGACTAAATGTGGTGCGCTGGAAGAGGCGATGTCTGACCACTCCAGTATTCTTGCCGTGAATCCCACGAACTGTAGGTGAGGTAGGGCCTTAGGGATCACCCCAGCTTCAATGAAATGGTTGCTGAAAAATAGCCAAGAGGTTTCTGGGTATGAAAGGCTTAGGAGAAAGTCCCCTTAAGACTCGCACACTAGCCAGCCTCCCGGGACTTTAGTAAAGGACACTTGGCCTTCATCGCAGACGAAGTCACAAGCGTCTCCTCTGACTGTGCTGCCGAGACATGACCTTCAGACGCCTTGGAGGCTCTGGAGTAGGCAAGCTTGCGTGAGCAAACAGAAATCAGGATAAGCGCTTAGGAGTGACTGGGCTGGGGAGCAGGCAGGCTGCTTTACAAAGAGCCGCATATATAAGGGGAAGCAGGGAAACATGACACCTGCACACAGCAGAACTCGGGAACAGGAGACGGGACGCGCCAGGAGGCAGAAGCATGGCCCGGGTTGCCCTCCAGCTCCTGACCCTTCTCTGGGCTGCGACGAGGACCAGCACCCGGACCCGAAGCTCATGCTGTGAGTAGGGCATGGTTTCCAAGGAGGTCAGGAAGCGGTTACCCTGGCAGAAAGCTCAGACCCTGGCATCTAGTGATGAGAGAGCCTGAAAGTAGGAGTCGTGCCAGGGGTTCCCTGCAGGGTGTGAGTCTGTACGCTTCATCTCTCCCGACTTAGTAGCATGAGTTCTTTAGAGGCAAGTCTCTGCATTTCACACTAAGAGAGACTGAAACGCTGTTGCAGGAATGATGGCTGATGATTTGGGGGGAGACCCTCGGTGACTGTCCTGCCCATGAGCCATTGGTGGTGAGAAGGCTGGGTGCCCGCTGAGGCTAGGTCGTAGCCCAGGTCCTTCTTATATCTCATGGCAAAGTGAGAAAAGGATGGATGCAAGGGAATCGGTGATTTCTGGGAACATGTTGGAAACAGCGTGAAATGTCTGTGAGCCACAGCGTTTGATGCTGGAAGTAAAAAATCACTTTCTTAAAGACCTGAGTTCCTTGGAAAGATGTAGGGACTAACTGGGGTTCCCCGGGGGCTCAGATGGTAAAGAATCCACCTGCAGTGCAAGAAACCCAGGTTCGATCCCTGGGTGGGGAAGATCCCCTGGAGGAGGGCATGGCAGCCCACTCTAGTCTTCTCGCCTGGAGAATCCCATGGACAGGGGAGCCTGGCGGGCTACAGGCCATGGGGTCACAGGAGTCGGACACGACTGCGTGACTGAGCATGCGTGCAGGGACTAACTGACCTCAAAAGGAAACCTCGGCGTTTTCTCCATTTCTCTTTAATAATCACCCCCAATGGGGGCATCCCCAAGGATACCAAAGCTAAAAGACGCTTTCTCCTAAGAGAGCAGAAAACATTTCTGAGAAGAGAGAGTGAGGATGAGGGGTTTAGTAAATGGCTTTGCCCTTCGCAGCTGTTCCCTCAGCAGAGCAGCCCTGGGTCGATGGCATCCAAGCTCTCATGGAGAACTCGGTGATCAACTCCACCTTCCCAAATCCCAGCATCCTGATCGCCATGAACCTGGCAGGAGCCTGCAACGTGGAGGCCCAGAGGCTCCTGACTTTTGACCTCATGGCCAGTGACACAGCCGGTGAGAAACCAGAGCCCCTTGGCGGGCTCCCTGAACCTCCACTCCCAGACCCCCTCCCCAAGCCCCTCCACCCAACGCTACTTGTGACGGTGCCTAAGTCACCCAAACACCTTTCCCTGCATCCCCGGGAGGACAGAAGCTCGGGTGGGCGCATTCACACAAGAGGGCAGCAAAGCAGAAAGAGCTCAGATTAAACGTAAATGAGCAGGCTTGCAGGTCTGACTCCGCCACCTACTAACTCTGTGACCCTGAAGGGCTCACAGATTCCCACCAACCTCACCTCCGTCGTTCACAAAATGCAGGTCATTCGAGCAACAGTCACACTAATGGCAGGGTTTCCTTGACGGTCCAGTGGTTAAGACTCCACACTTCCAATGCAAGATGACGCAAGTTCAATCCCTGGCTGGGGAAGAACCGAAGACTGCATACTCCATATGGCATGACCAAAAAGAATAAATACTTTAAACACGAACAGCAATAATAACAAAAGCAATAAAATCTCTGTTCTGCCTGCGTCACAGGAGTTGCCTTGAGGTCCAAGTTAGAGAAACTTGAGTAGGGTTAAAAGCGTCTTGTAACTAGACATGTTTCCACACGAACTTGCAGGGGTATTCTTGCTGCTTCTCTAAACAGATACCAGGAAATCCGAATGAGGTGGTCAAACCACACAGAGGTCACCAGGTTAAACATTCCTACAGTGTCTTCCCACACTTCTTTCCTTAAGAAAGGTCAAAAAACTATCTGATCACATCATTTTTAAAAAAAAATCAAAATGATATGGAAAGAAGCAGAGAGCTCAGCCTGACCACTGGAGCTCTCCCCTCTGAGAATGCCTTTGTTTAACAGTACTATTCTCTCCTCCACAGACCTGACCGCTGGTCAGCTCGCCCTCACCATCATGGCCCTCACCTCCTCCTGCCGAGACCCTGGGGACAAAGTATCAACTCTGCGGACCCAGATGGAGAACTGGACACCTTCCAGTAAGACCTCATCAGAAGGGAGTGGGGAAGTGAGGCAAATGGCCCTTCCTGAGAATTTTAAATCTGTAAAGAGAAGGAGGGGAGGGTGGACATGGAGGCAAGAGACCAGTGTTCCTCCACTCAGGTCACTCTGATAATCCCCATGTGAGATCTCCACTTCGGTCCAACGAACTGGAAAAGACGCCCTCCCAGGAGGACCTGATTGCACGCCTTCCCCTGAGGACAGCAGCCTCCCTTCGGTTCTGCTCCCCTGCCAGATGCCGTTCTTGTTCTGAGACACAGGAAGTTATCTCTTTCCAATATAGTATCTTTCTTTTTGGACAGGATTTCTAGCCATGTCCTTTTCAAAGGTCTGGCTTTTCCTTTTTCACAAATGCCTTCCTTACGGTGAACTTTAGTCTTACGCAGGCTCCTGTCCTCTCTCAAGGCCTTGATTCCTACGCTTCCACCTTCTATGGGCCCAGTCTGGCCATCCTGGCACTGTGCCAGAACAACCCAGAGACGACCTTACCCATAGCAGCCCGCTTCGCCAAGACCCTGCTGGCCAACTCCGCTCCCTTTGACGTGGGTAAGTCACTGGTTTCAGACACTTCCCTGAGCTTGGAACACCAAGGTCACTGAGGGGTAGAGCTGGGGGAACTGTGGTGGGGGCTGCTTTCCATGGAGGAGGAGGGGAGGGCTGGGAAGATGCCAGCAGGTGAGAGATCCTGGGCAGACACTTGGTGGGCGTGCAAGGGATAAATAAAACATAAGGTACACACGAAAGAGAGAAGGAAAACAGAAAACCAGGACAAACCTTGACGTGTCTGGCAGTTCCAGAATCTCCACTGGAACCAATAAGCATGTCATCCAAGTCAAGAGTCGTCCCAACAGCAATTAAATTATTAAACCAACGTCTAGACTCAGCCCCACCCTGAGCCTCCTCTTTAATCCCTACTGAACTCTGGGAGTTGGTGATGGACAGGGAGGCCTGGCGTGCTGTGGTGCAAAGAGTCGGACACGACTGAGCGACTGAACTGAACTGATGCGTCCACACTCTATTCTTCTCAGGGCTTCTCCTTACAACATCCAAACATTCTCTTGACATTAAACAGCTCCTCTCTGAATCTTAAAGCCTTGATGCTCTCCTCAAGGATGCACTGGAACCTTCTTCCTGCATCCTGCGAGGCTGCCTGTGAATGGACACTCTCTCCTCCACCCCATCACACATAATGACCCCTTCTCAGCACAATGCCCTCTGTGAGGTCCCTCATTTGTGGTCACCTTTTCTCCTCTGCCACTGTCTAAGCAACAGCATCAGCTCACGTTTTCACCCCTTACATATGCAGCTTCGACGACCTCTCTCATTTCAGTCCCTACTAGACCAACACTCAGGTCGATATTTGCTCAGGTATCTTCCCTGTGGGTCAAACACAGACTGGCCTCTGTTTCTCATCAGGGACCTTCTCGTGGCTGGGGCGTCTCTGCCAGTTCAGGAACCTGGGACTTCTCGGCCAACACTGTCGTCCTCGGCTAGATGATACAACTTTGGGGTGGAGACTAGGGTGGGGAGGAAAAGATTAGTGAGGGAAAAATGCCATCTGGCGAGTCTCTGGTCTGTTCTGGTCTCACTGTGCCAGAGTTTGTCCATTTAGTTCACACACAATAAGAAGGAAAGGGCCGAGGACCCCTGTACCAGGTACCCCGGAGGAGGCAGTCCCCACCCGCCCCCTCATCTGAGAGCTCCCGGCAGGGTAAGGAGAGAGGGCAGAGAGGACACGGCAGGTACAAACAGCGGATGCTGGAGGAGTCCAGAAAAGAGGCGGCGCCTGCTGGGTGCGATGACAGAGGAGGCTTCGCTGAGAAGCGACGATGGCTGGAACTTCACCAAGCACTGACTTTCTGACAGATAAACGCTGGGACATGCGAAGTGGGGTTGAGAGTGCTGCCACTTGGCTTTCATCTGAGGCGTGAGCCGTGGCGTCCTGCGGCGCCGCTCAGGCCCTTGCTCCTTACCAGCTAGGCCGCCCTGGGCGGTTCCCCGACCCCTCTGAGTCTCCGTACCCTCATCCCTGAAATGGACACAATCAGAGGGCCTGTCTCACAGGCTGTCCTGAAGGGTCAGGGAGGTTACTGAATGCAGCGAAGTGAAAAACCGAAGTCAGCCCCGCCGTCGTGTCCAACTCTTTGCGATTGCATGGACTGCTGCCTGTCCCTCTCCTCTGTCCATGGAATTCTCCAGCAAGAGTGCCAGAGGTTGCCATTTCCTTCTCCAGGGGATCTTCCTGACCAGGGACTCAAGCCCGGGTCTCCTGCACTGCAGGCAGATTCTTTACCAACTGAGCCCCTAGGAAAGCCCCCACTGAACGCAGCAATCCAACAGTAAAATGTTGGTTGTTCCAACTGTGGAGGGGGTGGCTTACCCTCTGCTGTGATTCACAGACGCAGGAGCGGTGGCGACCTTGGCTCTGACCTGTATGTACAACAGGATCCCCATAGGTGCAGAGGATGGGTACCGTGCCTTGTTCGCTCAGTTGCTAAAGAAGATCGTGGAGGATATCAGCATGAGGATCCGAGACAATGGCATCATCGGAGACATCTACAGCACTGGCCTCGCCATGCAGGTAAACACGTCCTGCAGGAGAGGCGGGTTCAGTCCCTGGTCAGGAAAATAGGCCCCGCATGCCGCACAGCCTGCTCCCCGCGCCCCCCGCCACCAAAAAAATGCAGGTAAGCCTTAACTCCCCTCTGCTTCACCGGTAAAGTAGAAAAACAAATATACATGAACGCTCTTTGTTTCCCTGGGGAAAAATGGTAACTCCAAGAAATGTATTCATTTACTATTAATAATGATCAGTTTGTTCATAAAAATTCCCAGGTGGCCCTAGTGGTAAAGAACCCACCTGCCAATGCGGGAAACATAGGAGACGCAGGTTCGATCCCTGGCTCGGGAAGGTCCCCTGGAGAAGGACATGGCCCCCACTCCAGTGTTCTTGCCTGGAGAGTCCCATGGGCAGAGGAGCCTGGAGGGCTGCAGTCCATGGGGTTGCTAGAGTCAGACACACAACTGAGCGACTTCACTTTCACTTTCACTTTCATGCGTTGGAGAAGGACATGGCTGCCCACTCCAGTGTTCTTGCCTGGAGAATCCCAGGGTCGGGGGAGCCTGGCAGGCTCCAGTCCATGGGGTCGAAAAGTGTCTCAGACCCAGTTGAAGTGACTTCGAATGAGAGTTTGGTATATTTTTTAAAATAAGGTTATTCGAGCAAGTCCTCAAGTAACATTGACTTTTCTGATTCCATCTTGCCTTGTATCGTGATCCCAAAAAAATGTGGGATCATATTCAAAAGGATTAATGAAAATAAGCCAAAGCTGCCTAGACATCTAATTTTTGTCAAGCTGTTTTACTCTCTTGATGTCAATTCAGCCTCACAAAGATCCCTACTACATGGCAACGGCAGATACGTCTGGCCATCCAGTTCACAGTCAGTGCAGTGTTCCCCTGTACAGTGTTCCCCTGTATTTGTATAGCTCCAAATACAACCACACACACACACACACACACACACACACACACACACATGGACTGCAGCCTGCCAGGCTCCTCTGTCCATGGGATTCTCCAGGCAAGAATACCGGAGTGGGTAGCCATTTCCTTCTCCAGGGGATCTTCCCAGCCCAGGGATCAAACCTGGTTCTCCTGCATCGCAGGCGGATTCTTTACCTTCTGAGCCCTATAGGAGTAAGAGAAAAACTGCACCATGACCTTGCCAACATGGACGCCCAAGAACCAGAGAATCATAATATTATACTTAGTGAAGTTAAACAGGCAGAAAAAAGACAAACGCTGTATGACATCACTTACCTGTAGAATCTAAAAGATAACACAGTGAATGTATACGCAGAACAGAAACACTCTCGCAGATACAGAGAGCAACCTTGTGGTCACCAAAAGCGAGAGAGAAGCGGGAGGACGAACTAGGGGCATGGGGTTAGCAGATGCAAACTACTAGGTATAAAACAGACAAACAACAAGGCTATGCTGTGTTCACAGGGCTTTATAGCCATTATCTGGTAATAACCTATCACGGAGTATAATCTGCAAAAATACTGAAGCACTATCCTATATGCCTGAAACTAAAATAATACTCTACAACCCACGGGATTCTCCAGGTCAGAATGCTAGAGTGGGTAGCCTTTCCCTTCCCCAGGGGATCTTCCCAACCCAGGGATTGAACCCAGGTCTCCCACATTGCAGGCAGATTCTTTACCAGCTGAGCCATCTGGAAAGCCCATAAAGCAACTATACATCACTAAAAAATAAAGAAACAGAATCACGGTGTTATGATGCCAGCCCTAAATCTAATTTAGCTCTGGATTAGTGCAGGAGGATGGACAGAATGGCTTGGTGCTCTGCATGTTAAGTTAGCAATGCAATGCACAGCATGGTGGCTATAGCTAACAGTACTATATTATATATTTAAAAGTTACTACCAGAGTAGCTCTTAAGTTTTCATCACAGCATAAAAACTGTGAAACCACGTGTGGCAATGGATGGCTAGACTATACTGCAACCATCCGACAGAATATACAAACATAAGATGAACCATACACCTGAAACGAACACAATGTTCCATGTCAATGACATCTCAGTTTTTTAATATTTTAAAAATTAAGATAAAAACCAGCAAAGGGCATAAATAGACTAGAAGTTGTTTCATGTTACACAGAAGAGTGGATAAAAATCCCCCGTGTGCCACGGAACCAACTAATGAAAATAAAATCAGTTTCTACAGCATGTTGCAGTCAGTGGAATTTTGCCAGAGAACAAAACACTGTTTTACTGGCTGAATCACACAAGAGTATTCCCAGGGCTCTGGTCTAGAAAGCTTTGTAGTGAAACAAAGGAAGTTTGGAAGAAATCTATGGTGTTTTGTTCATGACTCACTAAAGATAACCTTGCTCTCCTTAGTGCCAGAGAGACAGGTGTTTGCTTTTGCTAATTTGGTTTGTCAATTCTGCAAGGTACACTGTGATAAGTTGTACCTGAGAATTAAAGTTGTCCTTGGAAAAAGGCAGGGCCTCATTCATATCCAAATATCAAAGGTCAGGTGGATTTCTTGCCTCTGCCTAACCCCATCATGCCAGTTTCTTACCCAGGCAATCTGAAGTCTGAAACCACCAGGTGTCAACTATATAAACTTGTTCTAATCTGAAATATTCTGGCGTCTAAAGCCAAGTGTTTCTGCTGCCGTTCAGTCTCTCAGTCGTGTCGAACCCCATGGACTGCTGCACGCAGTCTTCCTTGTCCTTCACCATCTCACGGAGCTTGCTCAAACTCATGTCCATTGAGTTGGTGATGCCATCCAACCATCTCATCCTCTGTTGCCCTCTGCTCCTCCTGCGTTCAGTCCTTCCCAGCATCAGGGTCTTTTTCAAAGAGTCAGTTCTGCACATCAGGTGGCCAAAGTATTGGAGCTTCAGCATCAAGGTTTCTAAAGCTCTGACAACTTGAGCTTGAATCCCGGTTAACCACAATCTTGGGAAAATGACTCTCTTGGGATTTCATTTTTCCCATCATAGCAAAGGCATAAAAGAATCACAGATATGATGTGGATTTTAATAACTGTGGTCTCTCCCAAGGGAATAAGGTGAATTAAGCTTCCTCTGCAGCCTTCAGTCACCTCTGCCTGCTATCATTGCCCTTCAAGTGACCTAGATCACTCACGTTGCTTCCCAGGGGCACTCATGGGGCCTTCCCTCTGTTCCTGAATCCTTGATCTTTCTTCCATCAACATGCCAATGCTTTCATGGTTCCTCTGGCAAGAACTTAACTTGGAGAGGTAAACCTCTCCTGCCAAGCTGTAAACTTCTCCTGCCGAGCTATTATTGACTTCTAACAATTAAGGCATCGATGTTGCTGTCCCGTCACTGAGTCGTGTCGGCCTCCGCAACCCCTCGGACTGCAGCACCAGGCATTGCAGCAGGCTCCTCTGTCCTCCACTGTCTTCCCGGGATCGTTCAGATTCGTGCCCACTGAGTCAGTGCTGTTATCTCGCCATCTCATCCTCGGCTGCCCCCTTCTCTTTTTGCTCAATGCATTACTCCTTCCTAAAGAGTGGGTGTTCGTGATGTTTTATCCCAAAGGGATACAGATCACTTAGCGGGGTCTGGGAGGGGAACGTGGCTAGCAGACAAGATGTGGTGTCTGGGAAAACCTAACTGACGGCCTTTAACCACAGAGCCCAGTAAAGTGGACTCTGGGAAGAGCCACTGTCACGGTTGTGGACGTCAACAGTGCTTGTCAGAACTGCCTGTGTGCTCACACTGTGCTCTCCAGCTCACATCCATGTCTGGCTCCCCTCTCCCATTTTTCATTCAAAGCTTCAAGTGAATCAGTTGTCAGCAACCCCAGCGCATTAACATGCTCTGGTGGCTCCCGTCAGTACAACCCTAAAGAGAGGGAGATGGAAGGACAGATTCCACATCATACATTACAAAATGCTGTTGCAGGGATTTCCTCGACAGGCCTGTGGTTAAAACTCTGGGCTTCCACTGCAGGGGGCACCGATCCCATCCCTGGTTGGAGAACTAAGATCCCAGGAGACTTGTTAAAAAAAAAATGTTCTTATTTAAAAAAAAAAAAATGCTTTTGCATAGCATCCCAACTGAACCTCCAATGACCGCTCCAAAGGTAGGGCAGGAGCTCTGATTTCCATTTTACCAATGAGACAGAAAGCTCAGTAGAGTGACTTGCGCCGTGTATTCATCAAGAATCATTGTGCGAAAAACAGAAACTCCAACAGTTTCTGCTTAAGGAAAAAAAACAACTGAGATTTACTATTTCACATAAACTAGAGGATCCAGGTGATTTCAGAATTAATCAGAATAAAGGTCTCAAATAAGATATTAGGGATCACTCTATCATCTCTCAGTCCTGATTTTTCTGCTTCTCTCCTGCTTCTTCAAAGTGTGTGAGAAAGATGGTCACCAGCGCCTTCAGTTCAGTTCAGTTCAGGTGCTCGGTTTTGCCCAACTCTTTGTGACCCCATGGACTGCAGCACGCCAAGCCTCCCTGTCCATCACCAATTCCCAGAGCTTACTCAAACTCATGTCCATTGAGTCTGTGATGCCATCCAACCATCTCATCCTCTGTCGTCCCCTTCTCCTGCCTTCAATCTTTCCCAGCATCAGGGTCTTTTCCAATGAGTCAGGTCTTCGCATCAGGTGGCCAAAGTATTGGAGTCTCAGCTTCAGCATTAGTCCTTCCAATGAATATTCAGGACTGATTTCCTTTAGGATGGACTGGTTGGATCTCCTTGCAGTCCAAGGGACTCTCAAGAGTCTTCTCCAACACCACCCCTGCGTCCTCCGCCGTGGCCCGGGCTAAGGAACCTCTGGCTGGCGGTCCTGTGTGATCAAATGAGGGGCCAGTACCCGGAAGGGTGTGCAGAGCAGAGAGCAGAAGAGGTCTCCCATGGTGAGACGGCCAGGTTGTCCTAGACAAGAGCTCCCCAGAGGCTTGCTTTGCCAGCGTTCCTCGCCCTTCTACATCTAAGTACCGTGAGCAAGTACCACAGCCCTGATAGCACTCCCTGGATGCAAGTGTTGCCGTTCAGTCCCCAAGTAATGTCCAGCTCAATGCGACCCCATGGACTACAGCCCACAAGGCTCCTCTGTCCTTGGGGTTCTCCAGGCAAGGATACTGGAATGGGTTGCCATGTCCTCCTCCAGGGGATCTTCCTGACCCAGGAACTGAACCTGGGTCTCCTACCTCTCATGCATAGGCAGGCAGATTTTTTACCGCTGAGCCACCTGGGAAGCCTCAGTCTAAATGTAGCTCAGATGTTTACTGAGGGACTGCTGTGTGACGGACACTGCACTAAGCAGCGGGGACATGGCTATGAACGAGAGAGACGTCGTCTGGAACCTCTGGCTGATCACAAAGATCAGTGATCGAGTCTAACCCTTACAGGACTTATAAAGGCCAGCTCTCAGCTATACCTAACCTGTGTGTGTGTGTGTGTGTCTCTTCCCCCTGGCCCCAGGCTCTCTCCGTGACACCTGAGAGGCCTAACCAGCAGTGGGATTGCCAGCAGACCGTGGATACTGTACTGGACGAGATCAAGGAGGGGAAATTCCAAAACCCCATGTCCATTGCCCAAATCCTCCCTTCACTGAAAGGCAAGACCTACCTAGATGTGCCCCAAGTGTCCTGCAGCCCTGGTAAGGACTCTGAACATCTGTCTCTCCCTATAAAGTGGCGTCTTAGGCCAGGAATGACAGGTGGACCTAACTGGGCCAATTGTAAGTGGCATAAGGGCTTGTTATACCTGTGACGTCCAGGCAGGCAGAGCCACATCTGACGTCCAGTCCCCCAGAGCTGTAGGTTAGCAGGCAGCCATGCTGTCCTGCCCTTGAAATTCAGTCCCATGTCCACGTCATTCAGCACACGCTTACTGAGCACCTACTATAGGTAAGGCATTTTGTGGGATGCTGGTGGAGAGAGATGGTCCGTGGTCCTAACAAATTAGCATGACTTCCTGCATCCATTTGACAAG
This sequence comes from Budorcas taxicolor, assembly GCF_023091745.1. Taxonomy (NCBI): domain Eukaryota; kingdom Metazoa; phylum Chordata; class Mammalia; order Artiodactyla; family Bovidae; genus Budorcas; species Budorcas taxicolor. The sequence goes on along the minus strand of NC_068924.1, from coordinate 80,937,474 downwards.
CACACCAAACATGATGCTGTCTTATCATGTCTGCTCTTTACAAAGCCAGGAGGTAAAATGTAGGCAAAACCTACAGCATTTGGAAGAGTGAAGTAAATATTAACTAGGGACTTCCTGGCACTCCAGTGGTTGTGATTCCATCTTCCAATGAAGGGGGTGAAGCGTCGGTCCCCGATTAAGGGACTAAGACCCCATATGTGTTCAGCCGCTCAGTCATGTCCGACTCTTTGCAACCCTATGGGCTGCAGCATGCCAGGCTTCCCTGCCCTTCACACCTAGCAGCCAAAAACATAAAATGAAAGCAGAATTGTAACAAATTCAGCAAAGACTTTAAACAACGGTCCACATCAAAAAAGTCTTTGACAAGAAAGAAGTATTGAGTAGAAATAGAAGCGTCACACGGTGCAAAACCAAAGGAAGTCTGACCAGCCATTGAGTTTGCCTGGGAAGCTCAGGAGAAGAGCAAAGTTGACTTTACAGTCAAGACTTAGAGATATACAAATATGCTCACAGCGCACCACAGGGGTGGGGTGAAAACCTGGCACAGAGATATTATATATTTCTTTCTAATCACATACTAACATAAAATATGATTCTTCTTACCTTGCTTGAACTTCCTGGTAGAAGCGGTGATTAGCAAGCTCTTCGTCAGTCTCAGGACAGAGTCTACAGAGACCACAGTTAAGCAATCCAGTTCCAACTGTACCAAACGCAGCCACACTCACCTAACTCCTTAGGCTGCTTACCAAAGATTTCCCAGCTTGAACAAGGTGGCCATACAGTCCTTCCTAGGATTCCACACTAGTTACCCAGGGATTTTGTTAAATGGTCTGAAACATCTTACCTTTGCTTCCAGATTCTTCAGGTAAACAAAAAGCCCCAGGTGAACAGGAAGTGCCATGTACAATATGTGACTTAGGGCTCACAACCCTCCCTTCAGCTTAACAACTCTTTCAAGAAAAGAAATGTTCATTATTAAGGGAGCTGTCGGTTCTTCAGCTGTGACCATTTCTCTAGGATGGGAGACAGCTTCATAGATCACACAAGTTTCTCAGAACATTCCACAAGAGACACAGAACCATTGTTATTTCTTGAGATGCTTTCTGCGATGCTCTGCCAATAACAGAGATTTTGCACCTAGACTGCAAACTCCATAATCTTTACTGAGCTTGGCCTCTGTGCTCTTCACAGATCAAGAGGTACAACCAACCCAGTCCGACTTTCCCAGCCCTGTGCCCACCTCAGCCTCCAACATCACTGTCGGCTACACCATAAGCAACCAGCTGAGGGGCGTGGAGCTGCTCTTCAACGTGACCATCAGCGTCAGCGTGAGGCAAGGGTCTGTGCTGCTTGTCGTCCTGCAGGAAGCGCAGCGCCGAAACCCCAGGTTCAAGTGAGTGCTCCGGCGGCGCTCTCCGCTCCTTCCAGGTTCAGTCTGAACTCCCATTCTCTCTCTCTCCCCGTGCTCGCATTCCTGCTTTGTCCCCTTCTTACAAAGCAGCCGATCTTTATCGAATCGCCCCTCCAGGTGCCTGTGATCTCGTAAGGAGGAAAGGCCCTCATAAAAATGAAATAGCTGATGATGGAGCTTTCAAAACAGGAATTCAAAGGAGAGAGAGCACAGAGCGGAGTAGAAGGGTCAAGGAAGTCTCGAAGAAGAGGCCTTATACAGCAAGATATGAAAGGATGGTATTCCAAGAAGAGGGGATTTGGTCAGCCCCGAGTTAACAAGCGTTGGGTATAAGTTCCTCTAACTCTTAGAGGAGGATGAAGCATTTGAGACAGAACTGAGCAAGGGATTTAGGGTCCATGAATAAACCAGCTTGACTAGGGACAGAATACAGGACTGAACTAAATGAACGGTGCCTGAAGGGATAAACTGAGTGATACCACAGACAGCCGGAAATCCCAGGCTGAGGAAATGGGACTCCACCTTGTGGTGAAGCATTGCAAGTTTTTGAGAAAGAAGAGTGTTGCGAAATGTTAATTGGGTTGGAGAATGAATGACTAGGAGGAAAGCTAGGGCGTGACCACAGAAAGGGAGCTGTTCTACAAAGTGAGGAGGACTGTATCTAGGAGAAAGGCACTCCTGCCAAGGAAGACGCCCCAGGGCTTGTGAGGGGCTGGACGTGGAGAGGCAAGAGAAAGAAGCTTCAGAACCATCGATGGGACTGTCAGGGAGAAAGAATGTCCTTCAGAGAAAAACAATCACTTCAGACAAGTCCAGTTGTCTGAGTTTGAAACGGAATCATTGGGAAGCTTTTGGAGGTAAAAAGAAGTCCTAGAAAAAGAAGGCAGGGTAAGCAAAGGAGACTGGGTTCTCATCCGACAGAGGCGATGGCGGAAGTTAAGGACAGTGTCATAGGTGGCAGATACAATGCTTCCTCTAAAACCTGAGACAGAATTATTCCCATTTTACACATGGAACCACTTAGATCCAACATCGTTAAGTAATGCTCTAAAGATCACAAAACATGGCACTAGCTGAGTTGAGATCTGAAGCCACATTTGACTGATTCCGAAGCCCATGTTCTTTCCACTGCCCAACTGCAGAAAAAAAATGAAATTAAAAGGAGAACATTAAGCTTTGGGGAATGTTTATAGTTTGCAAAAAAGGAAACAGTAGGGAAATATGGAGAAGCTAAGTTGTAAGAGAAGGAAGGGGAAGATGCTAAGTCGTGGGAGGAAAAGATGAGTTACTTTCAAAGGAAAGATGACATAATCCAAATTCTGCAGAGAGACGTCCAGGAGAAAGACTGACAAAGGCCAAGGAATTGACGAATGAGTGACACAGGAGCGGCTGCGCAGGGTTAAGTACATGTGTCTGCAGCTCGCAGACCAGCTCCAGAACTTCTCCAACTTCTGTAGAACAGGTCAGGATAAAGATCTCATTTCTAGAATACCTAATTTGCCAACAATCTTCTGAATATATTTTACTTCCTCTCCAATCTTAGCTTTAATTTTGCCTGAATTTTATTTTTCTAACTGTAATGTAGTAAATATACATAGGAGAAATTTTGTGGGGGGAAAAGCATAAAGAAGAAAACAAAGCATCCGTAGTCAACCCAGAACATAATCACTGTTGGTATTTTTTATAATTTTACAGGTATTTTCTCCATGTGTATTACAAATACTTGTGATCCATACATACATGAGATAGATAGATATCTCTCATCCAATGTGTACCCCACATTTTCACTTACTATTATTGCATAAGCATTTTTCCATGTCACTGAAAGTATTGAAAAATATGAATTTTATAACTGCCAAAGAGTCGATCTTGGATATTTATTCCATCACTCACCTAATTTTTTTGCCCATTGTTGGACATTAACATTTTTTAATTTGCTTATTGATGTTTTTGAAAACCCATTTGTATTGTTATTTAATTCCAAGTGAAGTGAATGGTCTGCTCATAAGTCATCTGCACTTTCTCTTTCAGGCATCTTTTTCTGATCTTTGAAGCATTTAGAATGCCTCTGGCCCTTCATCTTTGCTTATTACCTGACTTGGAGCGAGGCATTAATCACGTATGATATTATTCTCACAGGTTTGAAACCACAATGACATCCTGGGGACTTGAGGTCTCTTCAATTAACAATATCGCTGGAAATGTTAATGACAAGACATATTGGCAATTCCTGAGTGGCAGAGCACCTTTAACAGAAGGTGAGTGAAGAAAAGGAATGTAGGCACTTTTCCCGCTGTTTGAAGTCTAAATTCTTTCATTTCCATATTTAATTCATTCATTTATTTAGTCAATAAATACTTGTGAGAGTATGTGTATATACAATAGTTGTATATATAACAGCTTTGTATGTACGTATGCACATATATCATGAATATACAGTAATGTTAGATAGACAAGTGGATAACAAATGAGTAGTTATTTTAAATAGTTTTTTTTTTAAAAATCAAGAATCCTGGGACGTCTCTGGCGGTCCAGCAGTTAAGACTCCACACTTCCACTACAGGGGGTGAGAGTTTTATCCCTGATCGGTGAACTAAAAGCCCATATGCTATGTGGCTCAGAAAAAAACAACAAATAAAAAAGTCAAGAATTCTAACACCACTCTGAGCCAGTGGAAAAAGTATTCAGTGAAGAAAAGTGGATTGACCTACAGTAGTAAGAGCTAAAGAAAAAAAAGCAGATGAGAAAGACATAAACAAAAAAACACAAGTGCGTGGTCTAAGAAGATGGCCACTTTGGGGTTAAAAGACACGTATGCGTGAAACGAAAGAACAGCACACTCACAGCCAGAGGAGATCGGTGAGAGGGATAAAAATAACAGCTATCGATGCCGTGCTGTTATTTCAGTTCCTGTTCACATCAACCCTGTAGGTATTAGTGACTCTCCTTTTAAGCAGAAAAAAACTGTCTCAGAAAGAAAAAGAGACTCCCCCCAGGCACACACGTAGTATGTGATGGAGCAGGAATCACGTCCACAGCTTCCGTCAGGGTCCATTGTTCACCTTCTTTCACACTAGTGTTTTTAAAAATTGCCAAAATGAAGAATGCTTGCTTGGAGAAATTGCAAAGAAGGAAACACAGACTCAGCAAAAACCCTAACTATCTCCAAAGTGTTTGCACAAATGCTAAAATATTCTCTGCCTTAAAGAGCACTAGTCTACTTTGTCTAAGGATGATGTGAAGTCAACCCGATGTTCACAGAGATGTGACCATCCCTTCACACAGTTGTCAAGTCAGTAGAGTCACAGCAGAGTCAGACTGAAGCTTTGTCGAGATGCTTCATTGTCCAAGGCAACAGCAAGAGAGATGTCTTCCCTAGCACCTGTCACGACTTTAACAAAATCTGGCCTGTCAGAATTTGTGGAATTGCAGGCAAGCATATAAGAAAGATCTTAGAGTCACGTAACCTTGTAAGCGTCTTTTAATTTCATGGCTGCAGTCACCATCTGCAGTGATTTTGGAGCCCAAAAAAATAAAGTCTAACACTGTTTCCACTATTTCCCCATCTACTTCCCATGAAGTGATGGGACTGGATGCCATGATCTTCGTTTTCTGAATGTTGAGCTTTAAGCCAATTTTTTCACTCTCCTCTTTCACTTTCATCAAGAGGCTTTTTAGCTCCTCTTCACTTTCTGCCATAAGGGTGGTGTCATCTGCATATCTGAGGTTATTGATATTTCTCCTGGCAATCTTGATTCCAGCTTGTGTTTCTTCCAGTCCAGCGTTTCTCATGATGTACTCTGCATAGAAATTAAATAAGCAGGGTGACAATATACAGCCTTGATGCACTCCTTTTCCTATTTGAAACCAGTCTGTTGTTCCATGTCCAATTCTAACTGTTGCTTCCTGACCTGCATACAGATTTCTCAAAAGGCAGGTCAGGTGGTCTGGTATTCCCATCTCTCTCAGAATTTTCCACAGTTTATTGTGATCCACACAGTCAAAGGCTTTGGCATAGTTAATAAAGCAGAAATAGATGTTTTTTCTGGAACTCTCTTGCTTTTTCCATGATCCAGTGGATGTTGGCAATTTGATCTCTGGTTCCTCTGCCTTTTCTAAAACCAGCGTGAACATCAGGAAGTTCACAGTTCACATATTGCTGATGCCTGGCTTGGAGAATTTTGAGCACTACTTTACTAGCATGGGAGATGAGTGCAATTGTGTGGTAGTTTGAGCATTCTTTGTCATTGCCTTTCTTTGGGATTGGAACGAAAACTGACCTTTTCCAGTCCTGTGGCCACTGCTGAGCTTTCCAAATTTGCTGGCATATTGAGTGCAGCACTTTCACAGCATCATCTTTCAGGATTTGAAACAGCTCAAATGGAATTCCATCACGTCCACTAGCTTTGTTTTTAGTGATGCTTTCTAAGGCCCACTTGACTTCACATTCCAGGATGTCTGGCTCTAGATTAGTGATCACACCATCATGATTATCTGGGTCATGAAGATCTTTTTTGTACAGTTCTTCTGTGTATTCTTGCCACCTCTTCTTAATATCTTCTGCTTCTGTTAGGTCCGTACCATTTCTGTCCTTTATTGAGCCCATCTCTGCATGAAATGTTCCCTTGGTATCTCTAATTTTCACTCCTTGGAAGAAAAGTTATGACTAACCTAGATAGTATATTCAAAAGCAGACACATTACTTTGCCGACTAAGGTCCATCTAGTCAAGGCTATGGTTTTTCCTGTGGTCATGTATGGATGTGAGAGCTGGAATGTGACGAAGGCTGAGCGCCAAAGAATTGATGCTTCTGAACTGTGGTGTTGGAGAAGAGTCTTGAGAGTCCCTTGGACTGCAAGGAGATCCAACCAGTCCATTCTGAAGGAGATCAACCCTGGGATTTCTTTGGAAGGAATGATGCTAAGGCTGAAACTCCAGTACTTTGGCCACCTCATGCAAAGAGTTGAGTCATTGGAAAAGACTCTGATGCTGGGAGGGATTGGGGGCAGGAGGAGAAGGGGACGACAGAGGATGAGATGGCTAGATGGCATCACGGACTCGATGGACGTGAGTCTGAGTGAACTCCGGGAGTTAGTGATGGACAGGGAGGCCTGGCATGCTGCGATTCATGGGGTCACAAAGAGTCAGACATGACTGAGTTACTGAACTGAACTGAACTGAAGCCTTGGTTTGGAACCCCTTCTCTCTCTCTTTTTTAGCCGTGTAGCCCAGCTTGTGGGATTTTAGTTTCCCGACCAGGGATCAATCCTGGGCCCTGGCAGAGCACTGAGTCCTAACCACAGGGCCACCAGGCAATTCCTAAAGCCCCTTTTCTTATTTTCCAGCTGCACTAGGCAGATAATGACTCTTCTCTGAGCCACAGTGCCCACAGCTATCAACTGGAAATAGCACTGCCCTGTAGGTTATTGTGAGGATTAGAGAGGAGCAAGGTTACTGCGTTCTGCGTCCTATTTGCTCAAAAACGCGTATCACTATTGCCATTATTTCTCTCACAGTTTCCATCTCTTTAATTGCCCTGGAAACTTAAGTCAGGCTTATTCTCCTGTCTGCTAGTTACTTTTCTTCTCTGGGGGTAAAAATGTCCTGTGAGATCCGAAACGATTTGGGCCTGGAATTGTCAAGCTTTCTGACACCTGGTTACTTCAAACTTAATCATCAGTTATGTCATAATCTGTGTTCCCTGCCCAGAAGACAAAATTCTCAACCAGCTGCCCTTCTTTAAGTCCTCCAAAATGTATGCGTTCCCAACGTGAATGCTCTAAATTTGGCTTACCTACACCGTTTTAATAGTAACAACTTTCCTGCACATTTATTATGTTAAATATTGTATTAGACACTTGGCAGTCATTATTTCTAATCCTGGAAATCATTCTTCAGCATAAATACTAATAGTCCAATTGTATATAGGAGGGAAGGAGGCTGGCACAATCTAAGGGGCTTGGGCAAAGATTTGCTCCACACGACAGCTGAGAGCCTGAGAAAAAAGGCCTCAAAATCCCAACTCCATGCTTCCTTCATACAAGTCACCTCGATGGTGATCTTGCGGCCCTGCCGCTGCTGCTGCTAAGTCGCTCAGTCGCGTCCGACTCTGCAGCCGAGCAGGCTCCTCCGTCCCTGGGGTTTTCCAGGCGGGAGTACGGAGCGGGGTCTTGTTCCCCTACCCCTGGCCAATGTAACGGGCTGCCCAGGGGGCGCTGGCGGTAAGGAACCCGCCTGCCAGTGCGGGAGGCCCCGAGACGCCGCTTCCGCCGCGGGGGGACGGCCCCCTGGAGAAGGGAAAGGCAACCGACTCCAGAGCCCCCGCCTGGAGAGCCCACGGGCAGAGGCGCCTGGCGGGCTGCCGCCCGTGGCGTCGCCAAGAGTCGGACGCGGCTGAGCGGCTCCGCAGCCCACCCGCACCCAGTGCGGCGGGCGCGCCCGCGGGCGCCGCGGCCACGTCCGGCTGTTCTCTTCCCAGGAGTCGCTGACTACGTGCCCTTCAACCACGAGCACATCACAGCCAACTTCACGCAGTACTAAGAGCAGGCGGACTGAGCTTCTTCCAAACGTCCCCTGAAGGATGGCTGGATCTGTCTTTTCACATGGTTTGAAATCTCTGCCCCCCCAAAGTGGGTATTTTCGACGCCACCATATTACGGGTTAAAATGTGGAAACCGCAATGTAAAATAAATGAAGCAAATCGCTGGAGTCTCAACGTCTGTGACCCATGAAAGGAGTCTGGTTTTCCACGACCATGACGGTGACACAGCATTGAGATGCAGGGTGAGGGAAAAGGGGCCCCGGCTGATACATCGGAAGGTCATTCTGATCTTTTTTTGATTGTCTAACTGACACAGTCTTTTCTTCTATAAAGGAAATCTTTAAGAAAAATTTTTATATCTATACCAAGTACTCCTTTTCAAATCACCTATTATAAACATACATACACACACACACACACACAAATACATTCATCCATACATGTGACAAAAATTATTCCATATGAAACTCCCAGAAGGTTCACAACTAGATCAATGATGTTACATCACAACTCTCCCCTTCCATTTCCAATATTTATTCTGGGTAAATCACGTTTCAAATATATTTTATATAATTTATGCATAGTTATATTTAATATTAATATAAACTTAGCATATGATATGTTTCATATATTAAAGGTAGCTATATATCTGTAACTGTGCTCCATAAATAAAACATAATATTTTGTTTGTAAAATATAGGTATCGATAACCTCACCCTATTCTACATATGTATACATATGTACACCACACACATGAAAAGTGAAAGTGAAATTCGCTCAGTCATGTCTGACTCTTTGCAAGCCCGTGGGCTACACAGTCCATGGAATTCTCCAGGCCAGGACACTGGAGTAGTTACAGGTCTTTGGGAGGAAAATTTAAGACAAAGGAACTCTAAACTCTGCTTGTTGGAGTCAATATTGGTACAAACTTTCTAGAGAAGAATATGAAAACATGTATCAGAAGACCTAACATATACTCAACTTTGACCCCAAAAATTCCCAATTCTGAAATTTATAGGAAGGGGGAAACCATGAAAGGACACAGATATGTAAGAATCAAAACATCAGCTGGGTGTGACTCAGGGAACTCAAACCCGGTTCTGTAACAACCTAGGGGGTGGAATGTGGAGAGAGTCGGGACATTCACGAGGAAGGGGACAGGTGTATACCTATGGCTGATTCATCTTGATGTTTGGCAGAAACCAACACAATTCTGGAAAGCAATTATCCTTCCATTTAAAAATAAACTTTTACAAAAGGCAGCTGGGACGATGAGAGAAGAAGCCTTAGCAGTGCACCCTCAAGACTCCCTAAGACTGGACCCAGACGCGGACAGACTTCACAGCCGCTGCGCCACAGGCCACCGCTCCCGGCGTGGCATCTCGGAGCCAGCACCTGCCCTCTGGCAACAGCCTGGCCCCCAGGAGAGAAGCGCGGCCCGCAGGCCCAGGTCCCCACCCCCTCACAGCTGTCAGGAAGTCACAGGATCCCAGACAACGGCCAGGACCCTCACGTCCTGGAAGAGGCCCTCAGGGAGTGGCGAGAAAATGCGCTTCCCAGGTGGCGCTGGCGGTAAAGCGCCCGCCTGCCGACACCGGAGACGGAAGAGACGTGGAGTCGATCTCCGGGTCAGGAGGGTCCCCTGGAGTAGGAAACAGCAACTCTTGCCTGGAGAACCCCATGACAGAGAAGCCTGTTGCGCTACAGTCCACGGGGTTGCAGAGAGTCAGACAACTGGCACGACCTAACGCCCATGCACGTTTCTTCTACACTTAATTTGTTGCGAGTTTTTACAAGTTCGATCCTTAGGTCGGGAAGATCCCCTGGAGTGGGAAACGGCAACCCACCCCGGTGTTCTTGCTTAGAAAGTTCCATGGACAGAGAAGCCTGGCAGACTACGGGGTCTCAAAGAGTCGGATACGACTGAGTGTGCGCACACACGACATACGACATCTGTAGCCTGGGGAAGATGGAAGCCCTCTGTATGTCCAACAATAGAGCAAAACAGGCGAACCCCGGGGGAGCTATACGATGGGGTTCTAAAAGCCCCTACAGTTCATGTTGAAGATGAATGCTTGGTAACATGAAAAGACATCCATGCATAGCCCAGTGAAGAAATTAGACTACACAACATCCCAATATCATCCATCCCAGGGTGTGGTGGTGGTTACCTCTGCATGATAGAATGACTAGTGATCGATTTTTGTCTATTTGTTTCTCTGTTAGTTCTAAGTATTCTCCATTCAACGCATAATAGTTGAGCAGTGAAACGTGGGGGAAAATTTTAAACAAAGATGACTTTGGGACTTCCCTGGTGGTTCAGCAGTTAAGACTGCATACTGCCAATGGAGGGAACACAGGTTCAATCCCTGGTCAAAGAACTATTAGCAAGATACCACATGTTGCATGGCACAGCCAAAAGATAAAAATCAGACCAAGACGACCTTTTCTCAACAATTGCATGCACACACAAAGGAAAGTGTGTGTGTGTGTGTGTGTGTGTGTGTGTGTGTGTGTGAGTCCCGCACCCAACATTTGTTCTAATGATTGACATGGAAGGAAAAAGAGGGGCATGGAAGGCAAAGAGCAAGGATCCTAGGCTGGTTTCATGTATGAAAACCTCATTTTTACTTCCTGCCTAGTGATCGAGTGGGTTTCCCAGGTGGCACTAGGGGTAAAGAACCCGCCTGCCAGTGCAGGAGACATAAAAGACGTGGGCTCGATCCCTGGGTCGGGAAGACCCCCTGGAGGAGGGCATGGCAACCCACTCCAGTATTCTTGCCTGGAGAATCCCAGGGACAGAGGAGCCTGGTGGGCTACAGTCCATAGGGTCACAGAGGGTTGACACGACTGATGTCACTCAGCACACTAGTGATTAACTGTGTTCATCTGTACTGGCAGGGGTAGGGGACAGGGGAGTGAGGCTGACGACGGGTCTGCTATGAGGAATCACAATTCCACTTTGACAAGGAACCTTAATTAAATGCAATCTGTGTGGATTTATTTTTGCATAACCGCTAATGCTCCAGACTGCATTCCGGTGTTTCAGTGACTATATTAAGTGCTTTTGCGACCTCTAGTGGTCCTGGCTGGTAAAGGCTGAGCTTGCTTCCCGCAGGAAGTGGTCAGTTCAGTTCAGTCGCTCAGTCGTGTCCAACTCTTTGGGAGCCCATGGACTGCAGCACGCTAGGCTTCCGTGTCCATCACCAACTCCCGGAGTTTACTCAGACTCATGTCCATCAAGTTGGTGATGCCATCCAACCATCTCATCCTCTGTCGTCCCCTTCTCCTCCTGCCTTCAATCTTTCCCAGCATCAGGGTCTTTTCAAATGAGCCAGTTCTTCGCATCAGGTGGCCAAAGTATTGGAGCTTCAGCTTCAGCTTCAGCATCATTCCTTCCAATGAATATTCAGAGTTGATTTATTTTAGGATTAACTGGTTTAATCTCCTTGCTGTCCAAGGGACTCTCAAGGGTCTTCTCCAACACCACAGTTCAAAAGTAGTCAAGAAGGGGTCAGTTGTGCCTAACTACTTTTGTGAAGATGCAAGGGAAAGAAGAAGGAAGATTACCGCCAAATACTATCCCCCATTTAAAAATAATATGGAATCAACAAAGTGGAAATAGAGGGAATATACCTCAATATGATGAAGGCTATATACGATAGTCCTACAAGCCAACATTTTATTCAACCATGAAAAACTGAAAACATTTCCTCCAAGCTCAGAAAGACAAAGATGCCCATTCTCATCCCTTTCATTCAACGTAGTATTGGAATCTCTAGCCAGAGCAACATTGTAAAGCAATTACCCTCCAATTAAAAATAAATAAACTTTTTTAAAAAGAAAAATAAATGAAATAAAAAAGCTACCCTCTCATGTTTTCAAAGGACCTAACAATATACCTGGAGGAATAAAATAAACGTGAAATGAAAAAAAAAAAGAAAAGAACAGTTTTAAATTTTATCTTGAAGACCAAGCATGCAAAATGTGCCATAATATTTTTTCACAGAGTATAGTGCAAAAGTGAAGAACTTGACCAGATGTATGTAAAAATGTGTAATAAAGTAATGATAATTAAAACAGTGAGGCACTGGTTTCAGAACAGAGAGACTATGGGAGTGGAGTGAAATGTCAGAAGGAACTCAAAAAAATTAAAATGTGGGAATTTAGTACATTATAAAGTCACATACCAAATGAGGATTTTCAACTTGGAAAAGAATTATGTTAGAGCTTTACCTCTGTCCCTTATAATCATATGATCAGTCTAAAAAACTCTTAAAATTACTGGTAGATTTTACTGCTTAAAAAATTATAATCATCATGCCTCAAAAAAGTTAAAGGACATACTGAAAGATGAAAAAAAATCAAAACACATACACCTGAACAGGAATTAATATACACAACAAGCAGCCTTGAATCTGGAAGAAAAACAATGAACACTGTGATTGAAACTCAAAACACACAAAAAAGCGAATCACACATCCAGAAAAACAGACAAAAAGATATGAAACCAAAAAGATGAGAAAAGTTCATCATCTCTAGTAATTTTTTTAAATTGCAAACTAGGGACTTCCCTGGTGGTTGAGTGTTTAAAACTCTGTGCTCCCAAGGCAGGGGGCCAGGTTCAGTCCCTGGTCAGGGAACCCCCGACTGCAGCAGGGTGCAGCCAAAAATAATGTGCAGAGTGTGCAACCAGGAGGCAAGCAGTGCCACTACGCAGAGCCCAGAGGATGCTGCCGGGAACCAGCTACAGCCTAGCCTGCTACTGCTTGTCCAGACTCGCTCTGGAAGGCTGTTTGGTTGCGTTTTCTCCTCACTCCTTGATTAAAAAAAAAAAAAAAAGAGTTGTATTGTCACTCCCAGTCACAGAAGACATATTGACTTCAGTAACTAAAATGTCCACAATTGTGTAATAACTGAAACTTGGAATTGCATTTAAAAGTAAAGCTGCTCCCCTCTTTCAGTTTCAGCCAGAGAGAGAGCAGTGAAAACAAAATGGAGGCAAGGGGAGGGGCCTTTAGTTCTCATTTCTGCACATGTACCAACACTTAAGACCTTTCCTGCCCCTGACCCCTCACCTCTGACCCCTGTGGGATGGCTTACAGTCATGGCACCTGCTAGGAGCTGACCTGTACCTTCCTCTCCCCCTAGTAAAGGTAAGCTGGAGTCCTAACCAGCAATACCTAAAAACGCCTTATTTGGAGCGAGGATCTTCACAGAGGAAATCAAGTTAAAGTGAGGTAACCAAGGTTATGCCCTAATCCAATACGATTAGTGTCCTTATAAAAGGTGGGGCTTTGGACGCATGACAGACCAACACAGAGGGAAAGCGGTATGAAAAGCCACAGGGAGAGGACGGCCATCTGCCAGCCCAGCAGAGATGCTTAGAGCAGGCCCTTTGCCACAACTCAGGAGAAACGCTGACACCTTGACTGCACACTTGGGCCCCCAGAACAGCCGGGCTGCTGCTGCTGCTGCTGAGTCGCTTCAGTCGTGTCCAACTCTGTGCGACCCCAGAGACGGCAGCCCACCAGGCTCCCCCGCCCCTGGGATTCTCCAGGCAAGAACACTGGAGTGGGGTGCCATTTCCTTCTCCGATGCAGGAAAGTGAAAAGTGAAAGTCAAGTCGCTCAGTGGTGTCCGACTGTTAGTGACCCAATGGACTGCAGCCCACCAAGCTCCTCCGCCCATGGGATTTTCCGGGCAGTAACCTTCTACTATTTCTGCCACCCAGTCTGGGATACTTTCTTACAGAATTCCACTGGGTCGGAGATAGCTGTTTCAGGATTTTTTTTTTTAATGTGGATCATTTCCAGTCTTTATTGAATTTGTTACAATATTACTTCCATTTTGTGTTTTGGGGTTTTGGCCCCGGTTGCATGTGGGATCTTTGCCCCCCGACCAGGAATCAAACCCACACCCCTGGCACTGGAAGGCAAAGTCTTACCCACGGGGCCACCAGGGAAGTCACCCAGGGTTCACTATAAAGTGGACTCTTTTCTCCTCGAGGTGCTTCACGGGGTTTTCAGAGGACACGCACACTGACTGCGGAGGGCACCTCAGGTGCCTTGCGGCACACCCACCGCTGCTGAACAGCCAACTGTTGCCTGTAACTCTCTCGCTGGCCCTGGCCATCTGTCGGTCCCACTCCTCTGGCTTCTTTCGCCTCGCCTCTCCAGGGGGTCCTGCTGGCCAGGACGTGAGAAAGCTGCGAACTGCACCCTGCACAGGGGTCCACTTCCGGCCAATAGCACGGCCACACCTTTGACTTGACATCAGTGCAGACGTGGCCACTTCCTTCTCTGAAGCCGCAGGCTGCTTTGGTCAGCCTCCAGACACAGACTTTCCCAGTCCTGTGTCAACGAGATGATCTTGAACTGGCTCTCACTGAGCCTCACGGAACACTTCATCCCTGACCAGCCGGGAGGGAAGTGAAACTCACAGAATATCAGCTCTGTCCAGAGAAACCCTTATTGTAATCACCAGTTTCCCCTGCCTTTTTTTATTTTTCCGGTGCTTCTTACAGACTGCGGCTTCCCTAGTGGCTCAGATAGTGAAGATTCTGCCTAAATCCACTGCCTTCGAAAGAAACGATTGAACAAGAGAAGCAAGCAGGCGAGTCCTAATAAAGCGTGCGCCGCCAGTACGCACTGTACATTCCACAAGCATTGCCTTCCTATGCTACTTCTTTCAGTTGTTTAACTTTGTAAGATGCAAAGAGGCTGGATCGAGTTTAAATGACTGTGCTACCCCTTTCCACATCAAAGAATGGAGAACCACTGACAACGTAGGCCGCACCTGCCTCTCCCATCTGCCTGTGTGGCCGGCAGGGAAGGACAAGAACTTGCATGCTGGTGAAGGAGGAAGCTGGGTGGGACGACGGTGAAATCTAGAGTAAAAAGCTGGTCCAAGGTGTTCTGCGGGCTGTAAATGGCAGTTTAATCAGAGTGCCTTTTTGTTGTTGTTGTTGTTCTTGTTCAAATGATTTTAATTATTGGAATGCACAGTTTTTTAATATGCAAATAAAAAGTTTTAAAACTGAAAAAAAAAAGAAACACCACGGATCTCGTCTATAAATTCCAAGACAAAAGTAAGAACAGCAGTTGTCATGGTTCCCTCTTGTTGGTCAAACAATTAGAAGTTGATTCATTCTTCGTGCCTGTCGACTCACTCCATGAGAAATGCTGGAAATAACTCCCTTGTGAAACTCTAGTAACCCCCCAAGAGTCTGACTGACTAATTTAGCTGGAGAGCTCTGGGACGTGGGTAGACACGCATGCCTCTCGGGGCAGTAAGCTAGACCCTCGGTGGATACACGTGCAATGATGGGAGACTTCTCTGAGCCTTGTTTCCACCATCATCTACAGAAAAAGGACTCCAATACGGTACCCTGCGTGTGCATGAGCGCGCTCGGTAAACAGCAGGTCTCCAGTATGTTCACTACCAACACTGCGTTAGAGCGCAGCGTGTCTTTAATTCACCTGCGTGGTTTTGGCTGCGCTGGGTCTTCCTTGCCGCACACGGGCTTTCTCTGCTTGGGGGAGTGGGGGCTGCTGCTGCTTGTGTGCACAGGCTTCTCACTGCGGTGGTTCTCGGGTTGCAGAGCGCGGGCTCTAGAAGTTCAGGCTGCAGCCGGGGCGGGATGCGCAGTAGCTGCCGCTCACGGGCTCTAGAGCACAGACCGGATAGTTGTGGCGAACGGGCTCAGCTGCTCCGCAGCGCGTGGGATTCTCCCAGGCCAGGGCTCACACCTGTGTCCCCCGCAACGGCAGGCGGCCTCTGAACTACCGCATCACCAGGGAAGTCGCCAGCACGTTGTTTTTGTGGTGGAAAACTATGGTACCATTGCCCTTTTAGAAATGCTCTACACCATATGGAAGCTAAATGGGTTTATTAAAAAAAAAAAAAGCTAATATTAACTAGCCCCTCGAGAAGGTTCTGTGGGCTTCCTGAAGTGAAGAGCCTGCATGGTTATTTATTACATTATGATATTCTGATTAGAATCTGATAAGCAAAAATCCAATATTTTTATTAAAGTGAGAGCATACACACACACACATGCACACACGAGTGTGTGTATGCATGTTATGTGTGCCACACGTTATGTTCAGTCAAGACCTGGACCTGGGACTGGGCTACAGATTTTTTATCTTCACCTCTGGAATTTAGAATAAGAAATTAAAAACTGAGGTGTTAGATATTTTTAATACAGATAGGAGAATTATAAATGTCAGTGGATATTGGCCTCGATAATCCAGAAACAATGCCTTGTGCCTATACTCTACTTTTTAAAACTTTCAAAGTGCTCACAGAGCACAGATTCCCAAACTTGATTAGGTATTAGAATCACTGAGAGGGCTACTTCATGACAGAAATTCCTGAACCTCATCTTTAGAGTTTCTTAATAAGTAGTAGTATTACCCTCATTCTAGGTAAGGAGCAGTGGCTGTGCTTTGCTGGAGCAGCCGTGAAGAGATACCCCATGCCCAAGGTAAGAGAAATCCAAGTAAGATGGTAGGTGTTGCAAGAGGGCATCAGAGGGCAGACACACTGAAACCATACTCACAGAAAACTAGTCAATCTAATCACACCAGGACCACAGCCTTGTCTAACCCAATTAAACCAAGCCATGCCTGCGGGGCAACCCAAGACAGCCAGGTCATGGTGGATAGGTCTGACAGAATGTGGTCCACTGGATAAGGGAATGGCAAACCACTTCATTATTCTTGCCTTGAGAACCCCATGAACAGTATGAAAAGGCAAAATGCTAGGATGCCAAAAGAGAATCTCCCCAGGTCATTAGGTGCCCAATATGCTACTGGAGATCAGTGGAGAAATAACTCCAGAAAGAATGAAGGGATGGAGCCAAAGCAAAAACAATACCCAGCTGTGGATGTGACTGGTGATAGAAGCAAGGTCCGATGCTGTAAAGAGCAATATTGCATAGGAACCTGGAATGTCAGGTCCGTGAATCAAGGCAAATTGGAAGTGGTCAAACAAGAGATGGCAAGGGTGAACGTCGACATTCTAGGAATCAGCGAACTAAGATGGACTGGAATGGGTGAATTTAACTCAGATGACCATTATACCTACTACTGCGGGCAGGAATCCCTCAGAAGAAATGGAGTAGCCATCATGGTCAACAAAAGAGTCCGAAATGCAGTACTTGGATGCAATCTCAAAAATGACAGAATGATCTCTGTTCATCTCCAAGGCAAACCATTCAATACCACAGTAATCCAAGTCTATGCCCCAACCAGTAACACTGAAGAAAATGAAGTTGAACAGTTTTATGAAAACCTACAAGACCTTTTAGAGCTAACACCCCCAAAAAGATGTCCTTTTCATTATAGGCGACTGGAATGCAAAAGTAGGAAGTCAAGAAACACCTGGAGTAACAGGCAAATTTGGTCTTGGAATGTGGAATGAAGCAGGGCAAAGACTAATAGAGTTTTGCCAAGAACATGCACTGGTCATAGCAAACACCCTCTTCCAACAACACAAGACTCTACACATGGACATCACCAGATGGTCAACACCGAAATCAGACTGATTATGTTCCTTGCAGCCAAAGATGGAGAAACTCTATACAGTCAACAAAAACAAGGCCAGGAGCTGACTGTGGCTCAGATCATGAACTCCTTATTGCCAAACTCAGACTGAAATTGAAGAAAGTAGGGAAAACCGCTAGACCATTCAGGTATGACCTAAATCAAATCCCTTATGATTATACAGTGGAAGTGAGAAATACATTTAAGGGACTAGATCTGATAGATAGAGTGCCTGATGAACTATGGAATGAGGTTCGTGACATTGTACAGGAGACAGGGATCAAGACCATCCCCAAGAAAAAGAAATGCAAAAAAGCAAAATGACTGTCTCGGGAGGGCTTACAAATAGCTGTGAAAAGAAGAGAAGTGAAAAGCAAAGGAGAAAAGGAAAGATATAAGCATCTGAATGCAGAGTTCCAAAGAAGAGCAAGAAGAGATACGAAAGCCTTCTTCAGTGATCAATGCAAAGAAATAGAGGAAAATAACAGAACGGGAAAGACTAGAGATCTCTTCAAGAAAATTAGAGATACCAAGGGAACATTTCATGCAAAGATGGACTCGATAAAGGACAGAAATGGTATGGACCTAACAGAAGCAGAAGATATTAAAAAGAGATGGCAAGAATACACGGAAGAATTGCACAAAAAAGATCTTCATGACCCAGATAATCATGATGATGTGATCACTCATTTAGAGCCAGACATCCTAGAATGTGAAGTCAAGTGAGCCTTAGAAAGCATCACTATGAACAAAGCTAGTGGAGGTGCTGGAATTCCAGTGGAGCTGTTTCAAATCCTGAAAGATGATGCTGTGAAAGTGCTGCACTCAATATGCCAGCAAATTTGGAAAACTCAGCAGTGGCCACAGGACTGGAAAAGGTCAGTTTTCATTCCAATCCCAAAGAAAGGCAATGCCAAAGAATGCTCAAACTACTGCACAATTGCACTCATCTCACACGCTAGTAAAGTAATGCTCAAAATTCTCCAAGCCAGGCTTCAGCAATACGTGAACCGTGAACTCCCTGATGTTCAAGCTGGTTTTAGAAAAGGCAGAGGAACCACAGATCAAATTGCCAACATCTGCTGGATCATCGAAAAAGCAAGAGAGTTCCAGAAAAACATCTATTTCTGCTTTATTGACTATGCCAAAGCCTTTGACTGTGTGGATTACAATAAACTGTGGAAAATTCTGAAAGAGATGGGAATACCAGACCACCTAACCTGCCTCTTGAGAAATCTGTATGCAGGTCAGGAAGCAGCAGTTAGAACTGGACATGGAACAGACTGGTTCCAAATAGGAAAAGGAGTATGTCAAGGCTGTATATTGTCACCCTGCTTATTTAACTTATATGCAGAGTACATCATGAGAAACGCTGGACTGGAAGAAACACAAGCTGGAATCAAGATTGCCGGGAGAAATATCAATAACCTCAGATACACAGATGACATCACCCTTATGGCAGAAAGTGAAGAGGAGCTAAAAAGCCTCTTGATGAAAGTGAAAGAGGAGAGCAAAAAAGTTGGCTTAAAACTCAACATTCAGAAAACTAAGATCATGGCATCTGGTCCCATCACTTCATGGGAAATAGATGGGGAAACAGTGGAAATAGTGTCAGACTTTATTTTTTTGGGCTCCAAAATCACTGCAGATGGTGACTGCAGCCATGAAATTAAAAGACGCTTGCTCCTTGGAAGAAAAGTTATGACCAACTTAGATAGCATATTGAAAAGCAGAGACATTACTTTGCTGACTAAGGTCCGTCTAGTCAAGGCTATGGTTTTTCCTGTGGTCATGTATGGATGTGAGAGTTGGACTGTGAAGAAGGCTGAGCGCCGAACAATTGATGCTTTTGAACTGCGGTGTTGGAGAAGACTCTTGAGAGTCCCTTGGACTGCAAGGAGATCCAACCAGTCCATTCTGAAGGAGATCAATCCTGGGATTTCTTTGGAAGGAATGATGCTAAAGCTGAAGCTCCAGTACTTTGACCACCTCATGCAAAGAGTTGACTCATTGGAAAAGACTCTGATGCTGGGAGGGATTGGGGGTAGGAGGAGAAGGGGACGACCAAGGATGAGATGGCTGGATGGCATCACGGACTCGATGGACGTGAGTCTGAGTGAACTCCGAGAGTTGGTAATGGAGAGGGAGGCCTGGCGTGCTGCGATTCATGGGGTCGCAAAGAGTTGGACCCTACTGAGCAACTGAACTGAACTGAACTCAACTGAATAAGTAGTAACCAGATATTTACATGTTTAACGAAGGTCTGAGGAAAGTCTGAAAACCAGCTTTTTGGAGATGCTAGCAAACATTCCAATAAAACTCAGTCTGTCAAGATTCCCTATTTTGCACCACATTAGCTGTATAGCAACTCATGTAATCCCTGAACTTCATTTTCCTACAAAGAACTAGCCCTGCACTATCAGAAGTGTAAATAAACAGCTGTGAAAAATTTGAGGGGAAAAATAATTTTCTGTGATCCGGGAAGACCTCAGGTCCATCCTTCCATCTTTCACACCCTTTATTTATTCTTCTCATATCTCAGTGTTAGCTGTTTGTATTCCCATCATATCCTCTCTACATAAATTCATAAAGATAGGATCACTGGATTTTCATATTTGTAGCCTCCATTGTACTTAACTCTTACAAAGAAACAAACAGACATTACAGTTACTACTTAAATGCAGAAATTTGAGTTAATGTTTAGTTCTTTTAAAATAAGTAACGAGATAGACGTCTCAGGGTACCGAAAGACTTAAGAGTCCAATCAAGGAGTGTCTGTATTGCAGGTTTATTCTCTACCCAAAACAATATTATACAGCGTTCGGCTTGCAACTTTTAAATGCCTGAGCACGTGGGAATCGCCCACTTTTTGTGGAGAGGCGAGGAGAGCACAGAAGAGCTGCCCAAAATCTGACCCAGGCCGGGCAGGTGGGGGTGGGGGGCAGTTTAACCCTTTCAGAGCCGTCCTTGGGACAGATATGAGTGGCTGCAATGAAACCCACTAACTCATCTAATACAGATTAGGGAGGGTTCTCCCAACAGCTGTGCGAGATTACAGGTTTTATTGTTGCCATTTACGAAATTAATCCTTGGAGAAAGATCACGCGCGGATTTAGCAGGACTTAAGTACATTAGATATCAGCCTCGACTGGTAATCCCATTTTCCGTCTAGAAGCTTGGGGAAAGAGCCTCTTTCTAAACATGAAAAAGCTTCGGGCCCATAAAGATGACTTGCCCAATCTTCTCCCAGAATAATCACACCGTTTTTCATTTTAACTGGACACCAGGTTTTGACATTGTGCGTTCGCTGCGTTTCGGAATCGCAGACTAAGCTCAAAATCGGGTTGCGCCCCTTTCCCGCTGTGGGACTCGGGGAAAGTTAAACCTTTGGCCTTGGAGATGGAATCTGCGAAGCGGGTGCAAGGACGCGCTTGTTGCAGAGATTTGTTGAGGACTCAACACCAGGACGAGGCGCATTCAGTGCAGCGCCCGGGAAACGTTAAGGTCATCGTGCGTCCGTCGCTTTTTCCCACGTCCCGGGAGGGAGGAGGCACGAGAGGCGGTGGGTTGCAGTGAACCGCACGGCACCACCTCACCGCGCGCGCCCGGCCCTCTCCGCGCGGTCCTCGGCGCACACAGCGCCCGTCCCCGCCGGACCCATCTCGGGACGGACCGCCAGCCCGCGCGGGCGCCAGGCCGGAACCCAGGTCCCGAGCCTCCCATTTCCTCCGCTCCCACCCGGGACTCTCTGCGGCCTGGACCGGCGCGAACGCAACTTCCGGCCCGACGGAGCGGCGGCTGGAGCAGCTTGGGACGAGGCTCCCGGGCGTCGCCTTCGGCGGCCCCGCGCGCGGAGCCATGTGGCGGCTGCTGAGTGGCGCCCGCGCCCCGCTCCTGCGAGCGACCCTGTTAGGTCAGCTGTCCCCTGTCCCCCAGGCTTCACTCCCACCCCCCGTCGGCTGCTCGCATCGCCTGAGGCCCTCGCGAGTGCTGAAGCGCGGGCGGGCCTGCAGCGCCCTCCGCCCGTCACGCGGAGAGACTCGTGCAGAACCGTCCGCGCGACGTGGGGTCGCCTCCGAGTCCCCGACCGGTCCTTCTCGGGGGCCGAGAGCCTCGGGTCTCCCAGAGGGGAGCCCGCGGCCCGCAGGACAGCTCCGTTAGGAGCGTCAGGCACAGAGCGCGTCAGGCCCTGGCCCTGTCGCCTTCGGGGTTTAATCTGACCTTTCTTTGTAGATTCGTGGGCAGCGCCGCCCGCCCGTGCCGGCCTGAAGACGCTGCTCCCGGTGCCAACGTTTGAAGGTGAGAGCTTATCTGTCTTCTGGTTTATAAGCCTTTCCTGTGAGGGAACCTAGCGGGGGGTGGGTGAAGAGCAGGCGTTTTCTTGTGCCCCATTCCCATTCATCCATCCAGTAGTCGTGTATTGAAGGCACTGTCTACGCCAGGCAGTGTTCTAAATGCTAAAATCATCAGTGGATTACCTCCCCTATGCCCTACAACTGGTGCGAGACCCGCAGCCCCCTTCTCAGCTGCACCTAATTGGCCTCCAATTTAGACTTCTGGTGTTTGCTCCAGATGAGGTCACATATGTGCATGTACCTACTGTGTGAAAAGCATTAGTTTATTAATATAAACAGCAAGGTAAGCCACAATTTGATAAATCTTACACTTTTGAAAATATATTGGAAATCTCAAAAATATGAAAGATGCCTGGACTTCTGAAGCTGCCTCATCTTGTACAAACAGCTGTGAAACTACTACACCCACTGGAGTGCATACAGCCATGGAGACGGGAGAAAATGTTACTAGGTTTCTCTGTTGTGTGCTCCTGGTGTCTGACTCTTTTGCAACCCCTTGGACTATAGCCTGCCAGGCTCCTCTGACAGTGGGATTTTCCAGGCAAGAATACTGGAGTGGGTTGCCCTTTCCTTCTCCAGGGGATCTTCTTGACCCAGGAATCGAACACACATCTGCATTGGCAGGCAGATTCTTTACTGCTGAACTGCCAGGGAAGCCCAAGACACATAGAAATGGCAGGGGGCAGTTTTTGTAGTCCTTAAAGTCTCCTGTTTTATATTTGACTCCATCACAGACCCATGCTTATTTTACTATGGAAATAACTGTAAATGGCAAGTTAATTTTTTTCCATATTGTCAAAGTGTCAGACCTGATAAAGACATCGTGTGTGTGGCCTGGGTTTCTGCCCACCTACCTTCACCAGGCAAGCACATGGTAGGATATATACAGCTCTCAGTGTGAAATGCCCTTGAACAGATAAAGCAAAGAGCATAAATCAAAGAAGTACTAGGTTGTAAGTCTCCCAGTAAGAATGTGGCAAGCAGGAGAACTTAACTGCTTTTATGTACAATATAGTATCATACTGTCTGGCTTTGCTGTTTTGGATGGCCCAGATCAAATTATAAAATGTCTCCAGGCCTGAAGTTCCTCTTCTATAAAATGGAGATTAAAATTACTACCTTCCATTTCTTTATCTGGATGATAGTTATGTGTGTACGTTTGTGTGTTCACTTTGTGATAATTCACATTTTATATTGGACCCTTGAATATATGTGTGTTAAACTTTTTAAAAGTTTAAAAAATCTAAAAAGGAAGCCCTAAAAAAAAAAACAGGGCTATAAAGTTGTTTTGAAGATTAAAAGAGATAATGCATGTAAAGAATTCAGCTTAATTGCAGCACGTGAAACATTCACATACACAAAAAATGTTACCTTGTGTTATTTTGTGACTGTCTCATATCTCTATACCTTCCCTAACAGTCCCTTTAGGATAGGCATTTTAAAAAGGCATTTTGGTTGGCAATTTAAAACTTTGCTATCTTAAAAGGTTCAAAAACATTTCTATCAACAACTATCATAGTCAAAAGATTCCAGTGTCAATGAAAGCATCCACAAGGTAAATCTAATACACTTTTGGAATTGTTGTTGAGTGGTAACTT
Source organism: Budorcas taxicolor (assembly GCF_023091745.1). Classification (NCBI taxonomy): domain Eukaryota; kingdom Metazoa; phylum Chordata; class Mammalia; order Artiodactyla; family Bovidae; genus Budorcas; species Budorcas taxicolor. The sequence continues at coordinate 80,914,018 of NC_068924.1, read as the reverse complement.
TAAGGCTTTGACCTGGTTGTTATGAATCTGTCTAGGAAAAAAATGAATCCTTCAACATTGACCGAAGTCAGAATCCTTCGGTTTGACTTATTCTTGCTTGTCTATGCTCCTTTTAGATGTCTCCATTCCTGAAAAGCCCAAGCTGAGATTTGTTGAAAGGGCACCGCTTGTGCCAAAAGTGAGAAGAGAGCCTAAAAACCTGCGTGACATACGAGGTCCTTCCACTGAAGCCACTGAGTTCACAGAAGGCAACTTTGCAATCTTGGTGAGTTCAGCGTCAAACGGCTACAGGACGGAAGCCAGGGACTAAAACAGACTCGTTGGGTTCCTTCTGGTCTCTTCCTCCACAGCTTTCACTAGAACTGCCACCAGCAGCTCTTTAAACTGATGTGCAACACCCAGCAAGCATTGAGTCATAAATGTTTTTTAATGTGGAGTGAAAATAAGGTAAAAGCAGGAGACGGAAGAAGTTACCTCATTTATCCCGTAGTCAGACCGTGAGATCTACTCAAACCTCTGATCAAGATTATCCATGATTCAGTATGTGGGATGTCTAGACATATCCTGCTCATCAGGTAGCATCTGTGAAAACTTGACGTCATTACCTACACAAATGGCTGTGGACGGTGGTTTAGTTCCCACCAGGCAGCCAGAGGTTTTCAAGTCTGCTTCCCAAAGCCTGGCCAACCAGCCCCTGCCAGCCTTTCAGCACCTCGGTGTGCTCCGCGTTCCTCTCTCCACCCCAGCCACACTGGCTTCTGCTCAGGCTCACTGTGGGCTTCGCGTGTGCCATTCCTCTGCCTGGAACGCTCATCTGTTTTCCCTTGGCTGGTTCGTTCGCTTCTGGTGTTAGCTATAAACCTCACCTCCTCAAAGAGGTCTTCCCTGGCTGTCCATTGAAGTGGGTCCGCACTTGTTCTGTTACTATCATACCCTAGGCTTTCCCTCCACTGTGCTTATTAGAATTTATATTTTTACTTTCATGTGTATCATTGAAGCCACAATTAGCATGAGAGACGTAAGAACAGCACCCAGCCATGCTAAATCACTTCAGTTGCGTCCAACTCTTTGCGATGCTGTGGTCTCTAACCTGCCAGGCTCCTCTGTGCATGGAATTCTCAAGGCAAGAATATTGGAGTGGGTTGCCATGGCCTCCCCCAGGGGATATTCCGAACCCAGGGATCGAACCTGTCTGTCTGTCTCCTGCATTGGCAGGAGGGTTCTTTACCACTAGCACCACCTATCAAAGCACAAATGAAGGATATCTAAATTTCTATGTGTTTCTAATGCTTCCATTCACTTCTAGGCACTGGGTGGCGGTTACCTCCATTGGGGGCATTTTGAAATGATGCGCCTGACAATCAACCGCTTCATGGACCCCAAGAACATGTTTGCCTTATGGCGAGTACCAGCCCCATTCAAGGCCATCACCCGCAAGGGTATGGGGCAGCGCATGGGGGGCGGCAAGGGTGCCATCGACCACTACGTGACTCCTGTGAAGGCGGGCCGCCTCATAGTCGAGGTGGGTGGGCGCTGCGAATTCCAGGAGGTACAAGGCATCCTTAACCAAGTTGCCCACAAGTTGCCTTTCCCTGCCAAGGCCGTGAGCCGTGAGACTCTAGAGAAGATGCAGAAAGACCAAGAGGAGCGAGAACGGAACAACCAGAACCCCTGGACCTTTGAGCGCATCACCACCGCCAACATGCTGGGGATACGGAAGGTGCTGAGCCCCTACGACCTGACCCACCGGGGGCGGTACTGGGGCAAGTTCTACATGCCTGAGCGCGTGTAGTGAGGCTCAGGAGTGGGAATCCATGCCTTCGCACCCCTAAGCCAGTCCTTCGGGTCTTTGGGTACCTCTGATGTCATAACCGAGGAGCAGCATATGAACAGACGCTCTGAAAAACTGTACATCACCTGTCAGATTCTTTTAAGTGCATTATATTAAAGTGTGAGCATCAGCTCAAGATGATGTGACTTCTCACTGGTCGCTCAGTCCCTTAAAGGATTAAGAACCAGACCTAATTGACTGGTTCTCAACGGAAGGAAGACTGTCTTCAAGGCTAAATCACATTTCCTTTCCCACCTCTGATACAAGTCAACCTTTTATATATACACACTTCAGGAGCTAGTTTTTATGCCACTTTAGAAGTGAGCTCGCTCAGTCGTGTCCGACTCTTTGCGACCCCATGGACTGTAGCCCACCAGGCTCTTCCATCCACGGGATTCTCCAGGCAAGAATACTGGAGTGGGTTGCCATTTCCTTCTCCAGGGGAACTTCCTGACCCAGGAATCGAACCCGGGTCTCCCACATTGCAGGCAGGTGCTTTACCCTCTGAGCCACCGGGAAGCTTATGCCACTTTACTAGTTACAAACTTCTACTGTTTCTGGAAAAACAAAGAGAAGACAGCAGTACACAAAATAATTGACAACATATTTATTTATGCCCAGCTACCCATCTTCTCTCAGTCGTGGGGGGGGGGGGGGGGGGGGCGGTGTTGGGACAGTGCGGCAAGACATACCCTTGCCTTTTAGCAAAAGAAACTGATGGAAAAGCTGACTGCTGTGGTCCTTCCTAGGCCTGAAACCCTCTGAGGATGGAGGGTGCTTGGCTCTGCATCTGTGTCCCTATAGGTCCTAGCACAGGGCAGGGGCTGCCTGGCACTCAGATCCCTACTGCTGAATGAGCGAGAGCCTAGGTCATTCAAAAGCCCATGATTCCAGCTCCGTGTTTGCCTTGAACAAAGTTCATCTGTTTTTCAGAGCTAGCTAGCAGTGGCTGCTATCCTGTATGCAAACCAAAGGAGATACAGATTGATAGAAATATTTCCTTTGAAAGTGGGCAGAAAACAGCACACTGAAGTGTCCTTTTTTTTAGCCCCCATTCTTAAAAAGTTAGACTTGATGGCAAAATAATTTACTTTCCAAAGTACAGATTCATCTAAGCAGTTGAGTAATGCTCAAGAATCATATACTGTGATTTTAACGTATTTTTAGTGAATCTTGTACAATAATCACTAAGCTGCATTAGAGCACACCTGAACCTTGAATAGAGGACAGTGTTTGGAACAGTTTGTTGTACACGCGTTGCTGGCCACTGCAGCCCGTTTTAGCTGGCAGCATGAATCAGAAGTAATAATGACGGGTTCATTTGGCCTTCTGACCTAACATCGTCACCTCTTAGGGCTCACGGAGCAGTGGTGTTGATGACTGTGGGGCATTCAGTCACAGCATAAACCTGTTTCTTTCGGGGTCCATGTTTAATTACAGAACCACAATCCTTGGGCCAGCCGTCTCCGCAAGGTAACAGGCTATGCACAACTCCTATCCCCACCTCCCGTAGATAAAGGACTTCAAAGTGTATGTTGTGGAAATGGGGGGTGAGGGGGCGCTCCTGTACTTTTGCATAAGTGGGTCAACCCACTCTGTGGCATTTTTATAGACTTGTGATATAGATCATTTCCCACTGATGCCTTACAGTGTTGAATCAAATCCAAGGATTCGTCCGTAGCAGAAATCAGCACAGTAAAGTGGACAGCAGCTGTGACAGGCGCTGTGCTAAGCACTGTGGACACAGCAGTGAGGAGCCATGCCCGGGCTCTATCACCGTACAATCGCCTCAGAGACGGAGGCTCTGAGGAAGGAAGGGGACGGAGGGTGGGTCAAAGGTGAGACCTGGGGCCGGAAGTGCAGAAGCAGCAGCGGCTGGACGACCCCCCGCGGCGAAGTTCCGCCCCAACAGCTGAAGTCAGGGGGCTCCTGCTCCAAGCCCATTTCCTAAAGGGTCTCCTACGCCTTCTCGTCCATGTACCGCCTTCCTGACCCGCCACAAAGCGCCATACCCGCACCCAGTCGCCCTGCCTGCCGCCCAAGGCCGTATTCTCCTGTCTCCCTTTGCGTCACTGAATGGGGAGAAGGTGGAGGTCCTGTTTCATACGAGGCTTCACGGTGGGAAGAACAACTCGGGAGGAGTCTGCGGCGGCGAAGCGGCGGCCCCACAGAGGCGGAAGAAGCACTGAGAAAGCAGGTGAGGGTCCATCTGTGAGGGCTGAGGGGACGGCAGAGACGGAGGGGAGATCACAGAGCATACGGCAGGGTGGCCGCGGCCGCGGCCGCGCTCAGGGCCGCCAAACCTTCCTGACCTCCGAAGGGAAGGGCGTTACTTCCTCTGGGTTCACCCTGTGGCCCTCTTCCAGAGTTTCAGGGTGCTTCTAGTCAATAACGAATTTGTTCTCCACCATTCCCCTGTGCCAAAGCCCTCGCTGTGGGAGCGCCTTCGCTACAGGAAGCCAGCACCCTTAGGCAAAGGATTCCCAACGAAGCCCTCTGCTGCCAGACCTGCTTACAGGACAGACCGCCTCTTTCTGCCTCCTGGTCCACCCATGCCCTACCTGCACCCTCTTCACTCATGTCCCTGTTTCTGGGTTTTCTCCAGCCGTTACTGCAGCACCCAATCCCACGCAGATTAAGGCACCGGGTGACAAGCCTTCAGGACACAAGCATCTCAGGTGAAAACAGGTCTGACCCCCTCCCCACCCCCAGCCCCCAGAGATGGCTCACCTGTTGGTTTTTTTTCAGGCAAATATGCCCCCAATAGTAGAAGCTAAGATGATCGCAAGGATAACACAGCAGATCATGATCATGATCTTCTTCTGTTCATCCAGATGAGGAAAGAAAAAGCACGTGAGAAATGACGTCACCGCAGAGAGGGTTTCAGAGGAAGGCAGACAGGGATGGGTCTGGGTGCGGAAGCGGACGTGAAGGGAAAGGAAGATGGATCTGGCTTCTAGAACCCAGGATGCTAAGAGACACACCACCTCTCCGTGAAGAGTCACAGGCAACAGCAAGCTCAGAGGATTGTTCTGCCTTGCGGCTACATCACATCAGGCTCACCCCACTTACCCCAGAGCCACAGATATTCTCAGTGAGTAAGCCAAAGTCTTTTGGGGGGAATCCCTTGAAATCTAAGATCCAAATACATGGATCTTTACAGTGCATTCTTTGGGAGTTAAACCATTTTCAAAAATTAGAACTTTGGATCCACCTGCTCTAGCACACGGTTAAAATTTTTTTTCACCCCTTTCCAAAACAAACACAAGTCACCACATGGGGCAGCCCATCAGCAAGTGTTTCGCAGGGACCTGGAGCCAGAACCACTTCACAGTCAGTATATAGAGTCATTTATTTTTAAATTAGCAATTAAAATTATCCAGTTTACATTTTAAAAAAAGAACAAAAAAACCCTTCACTTGTATCCAAATGATAAGCCCCAGGCCTGAGTCTCAGGAGAGCAAAGGTCCCATTGGAGCTTGGTTGCCTGCGTTGCTGGAGCCAGGCCTGAGTTGGACATCACAGCCACAGGCGACGGGGCCCCCTCGGCTCCGTCCGAGTGCTGGGCGCTGGCTGAGTGAGTGGCCCTAGCACAGGAAGGCGGGGTGCCTGGGTCAGGCTGCTCCCCTATCCTAGAAAGCACTCAAGTCAAAGCTGAAGTACGAATCGGGAGGCTGGCCAGGACCATGCGGGAGCTTAAAAATTTCCTGGCTGTTGTTTCCTCCATGACGAGTGGGGGTGACAAGGAATCTATCAAGTCCACTAACCTGGGAGCAGGAAGAACTGCTGAGTGGACCTTGGCTTCCCGAGCTGGCTTAGTCCTGGACACAGGACAGCCCCACAGTCATGCGAACAAAACCAGACTGCGATGGGGTGTTCTCAGGACAAGCCCAGCCTGGGCAGCAAGTGGGGAGGGGTGGCGAGCTTGTCCCTCCTTGTGTCTGCTAGCGGGGACCCGCCTGGTGCCCACCCCAGCCATCTGGGTGGTCTGAGCGCTTGTGCAGAAAACAGCAAGTTTCCCAATGACAGGAGAAGATCACGTTTCTACTATGATTCCTGATTTTTAGCCTAGTTCAAGTTACTCTTTTGAGGTTAGAATATCCTCATTTCCAGTTCCCTACTTCCTGAGAGACGCACGCATATATGTACATACATGTCACACATACGATTATAAAAATACATCTGGAACACATGAAATGCCTGAATACTCACAGCTGCCCCCGTCTGAAAGCTCCCAGAGCCTGACCCTCAAGGACCTGAGCCCCGGCTGATTTTACAGGCCTGGTTATTCTGGGCCTCCCCGCAGTGAACAGCAGCTCCCCAGACCCAGATACGGGTACGGTGACACCACAGCCCAGCCTAGACAGACAGTAACCTCAGATGACGGTCTCAGGCGGTGCGTCCCTGAGTCCACATGAGGAAGGACAGCAGAGACAGAGGTGGAAGGTGGCCACGGAGCTCGGCACACTGGGAGCGTCGTTTCAAGGCTGCACTTCAGAGAAGGCAGCTTCCGAGACCACAGCGACCTCTGCCCGGGCCTCCTGCTTTCAGACAAGGACCATAAGCTGGGAGGACTGGGGTCCTGCCAGGCAGGAGACTCCGGCCCCGGTCTTACTGTTGCCAAACTTGGAAGAATAGCCTTGCTTTGTCAAAGATATCCCACTTTAAAACAAACCATTACAGTGCTGGGGAGAACACTCCGTGAGGTAGGCAGTACAGCACCTGGGGAGGCCTCGGGTGGGCGCCCCAAGGCACAGGGCACAGTCTGACACGTCGGAGGGGAGACCGAAGCCGGTGTGGTTCCTACAGTCCCGGAGGAGGCGCTTCAGAGCCGGTGGGGTAGGAAAGGTGGTGAGGCGCTCAGGCTCCTCCCGGGCGAGACCGTTTGCCAGGTCAGGCCCAGGGGTGGTTACAGGGAAACAAAGGAACGGGGCTCCCTCTCTCAGGAAGGCCATTCACACTCTGCTCCCATCTGAAGGCAGGGGTGGCGGCCACACCAGGCTGGGGTGAAACCGGGCTCTACGACAGGCGGGGCGGGGGGAGATGCTGGTCGGGTCAGCACCCCGGGTGACGGTGAAGAGTGACAGTAAGACTCAGCCACACACCTAGAAGACGGAGAGGAGAGATGAGCTGCACAGAGTCGTGGAAGAGTCAACACGTACCCAACAGCCGACAGGCATCCGCGACGGGGCCTGAAGGAAGCACCCAGCATGCAAGAGCCCAGCGTCCTGGTCTGATTGAGATGCTCAGGTGTACGCAACTCTGTGACCCCACGAACTACAGCCCGCCAGGCTCCTCTGTCCATGGGGTTTCCCAGGCTGGAATACTGGAGTGAGTTGCCATTTCCTTCTCCAGGGGATCTTCCTGACCCAGGGATCAAACCCACATCTGCTTGGCAGGTGGATTCGTCACCACTGAGCCACCTGGGAAGATCCAAAAGCCCTGTTACAAGAGACAGAAGGGGAAAAAAGGGAAACCCCTGGGCCTCTTAGAACCCTTCCCAGGGGCTGTCAGCTCCGTGGGGGGAAGTGTGGGTGGCGAGGCACGGTCGCTGGAGAAAGACACCCGTGCTGTGTGCAGGGCCCCCATCAGCTCCTTCCGAATGCAGCTCCGAGGCCTGTTGGCACTGGAGTCTTCTCACTCCCTCAGCGCCCACCCAGCCCGTCTTAGAAGCAGAAAGGCACAGCGAATAGGACATGGAAATGTCCAGGAGGCCTGTCACGGCGGCTCTGCCTTGCGGGCTGAGCTCCACCGAGCTTCCCCGACGAAAATGGGGGGGATACTGTTATCCTAGAGCATAGGTGGGGAGCACGGACGTCGGGTGTTTCTGTTCTGAGGTCTGACTCCCGAGTCCAGGCCTGTGTGCTGATCGGCCTGGACTCAGTCAGGGAACAGGGAAGCGACCCAGCAAAGGCTCAGCAACTTAGCGTCTTAGACGTCGGGTAAGTCAGCTAAAAACAATGGACTGATCTGCCTCCTCATTTTACAAAATGATTTACACTCTGAATTCCTGGAATTAGGGATGGTGGGGGGCCCTGTGAATTTGGAAGGCATCTTTCATCCATGGATTTGGAGAGACACTGACTATTACACCTTTTCTTAATGTTAATATCCTTTCCAGGGGGATTGTGAAGCGTCAGAACAAAATTCTACAAACAAAAAAATGTCAAGGACTAGAGTCCAAGTACCAGGAGGGGAAAAAAGCAAATCAATTAATTACTTATGAGAGATCAGTCACCTAATGGATGTATGTATCAAGAAGTTGAATGTTTAGGGTTAAAAATAATCTGACTTTGAGATCCTCTAGTCACATGGGAGGAGGAGGAAGGAAAAAAAGGTAAACAGGCAAGAAGTGAAGGGTCAGCTCTGGTATCACGTCTATGTATCTATTACCCCAGTAACCCACCTTCTATGAATTTGTAAGAAAGAGGAAAACATAAAAGTTAATCATACTGTTAGTCATAGCAAAACAATAATAGCAAACCTCCACCATTGGGAACATGTTGAATAATTGAGAGTATATTCACAATCTTGTTGAACATGAGATTCCCAAAGAGATTTGACTGTTGAGAAATGATGCTTGTGACCTTGTAACTGGGTACCAAACTGTTGATAACATAGTCTGAATGATGTAAAACCTCATCCGAGTGTGTGAACGTGCCATAAGATTATCGGCAATAATATTAAAAGTTAATTCCGCTCACCTTTTCAGCGTTTACCAGTCTGTCCTTAACCATACATAACGCTATGTTTTAGTCAGAAAAACACCTGAGAAGCCTCGGAAGTCTTCGCAGTCCCAATAACAGGTCTCTCGTGCCATGCTGCTGCTACATACATGAAGCCCTGAGTCAGTGGCCAGCTCTATTGTTTTTACCAGATTTTTTACAAATTAATATCCTAAATTTTAAAGTCGCCATCCTCTGAGGCTCTCTAGACTTTACAGACGATGATAAATGGCCACCTTGTTTTACGAAGAGTAGCTCTGACAGAATTCCCCTAGGTCCACGATTAGCTGTGTGCTCAAACTTGGCCCTGTTACTTAACTTCTCTAAGCCTGAGCATCTTCACCTATAAAACAGAGATGATAACAGCGCCTGTCTCCTGAAGGTGGTGTGAGGAGCCAATGATGCCTGTATTAGGTGTTGGCACAACTGCACACTCAAAAAACCTTAGCAATTCGAGATCCAGCCAGTCAGCCACTAACAAAACCCTACAGCCATGAACCCCGACTCAAAGCTCCATTTACAAGGAAAGGAAAGGGAAGGCAAAGCCCAACAGCCCTGAAAGACAGCGAGAACTCAGAGGACACACCCCAGATCCCGGCTGGAGACCGCACCCAGCTGAGGAGCAGGCTTGCTCGGGACCGGGAGTGAAGACGAGGTGCTCGGCAAACGAGGAACACATGGACAAGACCAGAGCCAGACCCCTCGGGGTAGAAACCAACGAGAGACCGAGCCCGGCTGCAGCCAGGACCCAAGAAGAGGACCAGACGGAGGTCAGAGCAGGCACAGGACTACAGTGTGAGCACTCGGCGTGTCTGCGGACAGCCGGGAGAGGAGACGCAGAACCGGAAATCCCAGGCTAGGTTCTCAAGAGCAAGCCGGTCCAGAGTCCCGAGAGCCTTCCCTTTACTTACATGTCAGCACGGCCGCCCTTACTTCAGCCCAACGGAAAGTCCGATAATCAACGCTAAAAGGCCCAGCAACACAACTACTATCACAATGATAATTACCAATTTCTGGAGAGAGGGATAAGAGAAATAAAAACAAGTCATTATTACAAACCACCAAAAAGCCGCAGTCAGCCATCCAAAACCCACCTCTGCACCGGAAGCATCTTATCGACCCAGATAGAGTGAAATGGAAAGCTGACATCCCTACGTAAAGACGCTCTGCTGGGATCTCCCGTTTAAGTTGCCTCTGCACTAGCAGTGCCAGCAGGTGGAAATGCGGAGCCTCCTTCAGCTCCGAGCTCACACTGCAGCCCTCACGTGTGGACAGACGTAACCGCAACCGTCACGGGGTCTCTAAGCAGCAGTAAACCAAGATATAACGGGACTGAGCTTTTCCTTTTCAAGGGGAGTATGAAGATGTATTTGACACAGTCCTAAATGCAAACTCCCATCCATCTCTCCCCCAAAGAACACTCCCACCTGTCAAACCCAGGACAGTGACTGAGGGCCTGAAAGTACAGGTCCTGTTGTGAACAGGACAGGATTCATCATGTGAAATAACTTCCCAGCTCCCTAGACACCTGCCCAAGCAACAGGTAAAGTTGGAAGAAAAAGAACTGAAGAATGGAAATATCAGAGCACAAAGTCAGAAAAGAGCAGGCTAAAAAGCAAACCCCACCAGAGCTGGCTACTGCGGTGACTGGGCAGAGATGCTCCAAGCAACAGGGACACCAGAACTAGAGGTGGGGGGCGGGCAGTGAGCAGGATGAGGTGATACGAAGAGCTGGGCTGGAACCCGAATTTGAATCCCAGGTTCCTACGCCTCCTAGGTGGCCAGGGACTAAAGTGATTCTCAACTGTTTGATCTAGCAAGTAGAAAACACAGGTGTGCCCTGAGCATTGACATAGCCATCAGCACATAGCTGGGTTCACAGCAGGGAAAAGAGACCGAAGAGGACAGGTGTGGGCCGAGTGGAAGGCAGCGCAGAGGACGCTCCTAAAGGGCAGAGGAGCCGCGTGACCCCGGATGGGCCGAGAGCTCTGTCCAGCAGAGCAGCAGCAACGCTGGGCAGTGACGGGTCCATCCCACAGAGCTGCCTGCCAGTGTGGGCTCTCGGGTGGAGACAGTGGGAGCCAGATCCATGCGGGACACGCCGGGGAGGGAAGGGGAGCTATTCCCTAGGGAGAGCTGATGAAGGAGGAGGCTGGACAGAGGGAAGGCAGGGGGATCTCAGGGACATGGATGGGGGCGAACAGGGAGAGGAGAAGCCGGCTGGTCCCGCCGAGACACGGGGCTCACCCTGCGAGCTTCACTCTGATACTTGACCGCCTTTTTGGTGTCTGCCACGGCCCGCTCCACGAAGCCCACGGACTGGTCCATGTTGTTCTCAATACGGTCAATCATGGCGCCCTTTCCCCGGATGCAAGAGGTGGCGGCAGCAGAGACAGAGACGGGGAGAGGGAGGAGACAGCGAGAGAGCGCACACGATGGACCTGTCCCCTGGGGGTGGCAGGGCGCTCACCTTCCGGGCCTGACCCTGGTACTTGACGGCTCTTTTGGTCTCCTCCTGAGCCTTCTCCACGTGGTCCACCGTGTGCATGACATTCAGCTCTATGTTATCTAACATCTCCCCCTGCGGAGGACAGAGTCCGGTCACACCCTGAACACGCACCCCGGGACGGTCCCAGCTCTCGTGCGAGGCCACAGGGAGCGCCTGGAAACTTGCCCATGCGGCCTTCCACGGGGTAACCCTGCACACCTCCCCGTGATGGCCGGTGCTTTCCCAGGCCGAGGCGGCGGCCACCCGGCCTCGAAATATCCACTCAGTTACTTCTCCGTGCGAGACAGTACCCTGCACACCAGGAGCACGTGGTCTAGACACCTGGAATATCCTGAAGGGTCCCCCGCACCCCTTTTTTTTAAAAAATGAAACGTGAGAAGAGAAGCCAGAATGCATCTCTCATGCTGCCAGGAAGGCTGGCCTCTTCCTGGTCACTCAGACCTGAGCCAAGCTCATCCAGTCTGGACCAAGTGCCCGCTACTACAGGAAGTGCCTGGTGCACGGCGGGTGCTCAGTAAACAGCTGAGGTGGGGACGCTTGCTTTCTCTAAGGTATCCCCCGGCCCTGTAAGTAACAAGACGTTGGTTTTACCTGAGTTATCTAGTTAAGAGATCATGGTCACTTAGCAAGATTCCCGACCTTTCCCCAGCTGTTACTTCCTGACCTGAAGTTCAGCCTTTCCAATTGACTTCTGTGCATCTTAAGATGGGAATTCCCTCCACCCACCTAGACCTTCATTCCACGCAACCCCTGGCTTTCTGCAGAGAGAACGGCACTTACCATCACTTGAATCTCAAACCAGTTCCTCGGCAAGGCAGTGTGGGGATAAAAACAAGAGTGCAGATGGAGGGACGGGAGGAACGGTCTCCAAGGGCGGAAGGGGATGGAGCAGAGGTGCCCGAGCCCAGAGCAGGAAACGTGTCAAAACCAGCCACGTGGCGCTCGGGCGCCATTAGGATTCCTGCTACACGGGAAGCAGGTTCTGATCCTTTCCAAGTAGCAGAGCCACTGGGAGCTCACGGTGAGGGTGGCTCCACACCGTTGCCCGGCAGTGAATTTAACTGCACCCTAAGAGGCAGGGGCCAGGGGACCCGAGACACTGACCCCACAGGCAGGGAGCAGGGCCGTCCGTCCCTGGGCAAGCTGGCCCGGAACGGAGCAGGCTGTGAGGCTCAACTCTGTGAGGGACTCGAGTTTTCCCGTTGATATTATTTTTGCTGTCCCTTCATTGCTTTTATTGTTCCTCAGCAAAAAAAAAACAGTCAACATTTTTGGAAAAACTCATACAGAAGAAAAAGCAAAAGTGGGAAAACACAAAAATCTCCGTGACACCTAACTTTCCACCATAAACTGGGAGAAAGACCCCATGTTTTCAGTGTCACCAGTGAAACGCTGATAGTTCCTATCAGAAGAGTGTTTTAAGGCATCACCATTAAGAACCCACATCACTAATAAAAATTAACAATGATGACGATCCCAAGGCCGGAGGGGACAGGTACGTTACTGAGCACTTCACCCCTCACGTTACTTAGACGTGACTTCCAGGCCAGAGTAACCAGCAGGAATAACAAGGCTGCAACCACCCCAAGCGTCAGCATCCCAGGTGCCTTCCTCTACTGGGGTACTGGGATTCTGGGACTCCGCTACACCAATTCCCGATGCTTCTCCCTCCCGACTCGACCCCCGTGGCTTTCTCGGAGCGCCCCCGCCCTCCTCAGGAAGCCCCCTCCCCACCCCCGCGGAACCCAGCGCCTCACCTGGTTCTCCACCAACATGGCGATGTCGATGAACATGTCGTGAAGCTCCCTGATGCTGCTCTCCAGCCTCACGATGTCCTTGTGCCGGCCCTCGATCTCGCTGAGGGCTTGCTTGGAAATCTGAGAGTCGATGATCTACAGTGGGCCGCAGAGAGATGGACCATCGGCCCCCAGGCCCGCCACAGCCCCTGGGACCCCTGCGGGCCTCCCACCCCCCAGCCCCGCACCACCACTCACCCCCGAGGTGAAGAGGGCAGAGTTCCCGCTCTCCAGCATCTCCTCCAGCTCCTCGTCGGTAGTCTTTTTGCCGGCTTTATAACAAAAGAAGGAGAGCGTCAGATAGAAGATCAAAGCTCATCATTTCAAAAGCTTCCTGAAGACGGCCATGTTCCATCGCTCAGTTGTGTCCAACTCTTCGCGACCCCGTGGACTGCAGCCCACCAGGCTTCTGCCCGTGGGACTTTCCAGGCAAGAATATTGGAGTGGGTTTCCATTTCCTCCTCTGGTGGATCTCCCCAACCCAGGGATCGAACCCACGCCTCCTGTGTTTCCTGCATTGGCAGACAATTCTTTATCACTGAACCACCTGGAAATCCCAATGGGAGCACAGTGGCCTTTAAAGCCTGCTCGCCTTTCTCCGATGTCTCCCCTAACCCCATCCAGCCTCAACCTTATCAGCAGTTACCCTCCTGAAGTCTGTGTCGGATTATATTCCTTTCCAGCTTGGAACATCTCCTGGCCCCCTTCACTCTGCCACCGGGTCCAAAGTCCTCAGGACAAAGGGCCAGTTCCCAGGTGAGCCCTCCCTCCAACCGACTTACCCCCACCCTGCTCTGCTCAAGCGCACCCTGTCCCCAGGCCCTGGCCGGCCTGCACTCCCTGCCTGCGACTGTGTCCATTTAATTCCTGCACTCAGAGCATGTTCTGCGCTGCGGAGCCCTGATTGCTACTGATTCCTAAAGTTACTGACTCCTAAAGGGTAAGGCTGTATTAACTCCTTTACACGAATGGGGCAACCTGCACCACTCCCTGTGTCAAAGAGGCAGCAAAGATGCCATGAGCCCCAGGAAGCAGGGCAGTGTAGCAGGTATTTCCCTCCATGGATGTGGAAATGCTGGTTCCCATGGCAACCAACACTTGGACCTGGTAGCACAGAGCCACCCTCTTCATCCTAAGACACGACATCCAGGCGGCGGCAGTGCCGTGAGCCCCGTCCTTGGCTGGGGCACAAAAGGGAAGGCAGAAGCCACCTGGAGGCCCCGTCTCCCTGGCCCTGACAACCGGACAGACCAGCTCCCGACAGGCCAGGAGGGGGCACAGAACGCGCTGCAGACACGCACTGATCTCGAGCTGCCGCTGGATCCGCCCTTTGCTTCGCTCACGGAAGTCCACCTGGGCCTCGTTGTACTTGGTCATCACCTCCACAAACTTCCGGGACAGGACGGAGTGCTGCGGGGACAAGGTCAAGGCTGTGAGCCCCCAGGAGCGAGGGGCACAGGCTCAGCGCCCCGGCCTCAGCCTCGCCCACAGCAGCACCAGACCCGGGACCGTGAGGCCAAGGGCACCTCTTGGTAGGAAGGCAGACTGGTGCAGCCACTGGGAAACTGGAGATTTCTCCAAAAAAACTAAAAATAGAGCTACAATTTGACCCAACAACTCCACTCCTGGGTGTGCGTGTGTGTGTGTGTGTGTATATATGCATGTATAAAATATATGCATATATATATGTATAAAAAATACTAATTCAGAACGATACGTGCACCCCAGTGTTCACAGCAGCATTATTCACAGCTGCCGCGAGACGGAAGCCCCCCAGGCGTCCATCAACAGTGGACTGGATAAAGAAGGTGCGACACACACACGTACACACGCATGCACAAGGAAATACTACCCAGCAATTAAGTGTGAAATCCTGCCATTTGTGACAACCTCGACTGGTCTAGACGATATCATGCTAAGTGAAATAAGTCAGAGAAAGACAAATACTGTATAACATCACCTTATATGTGGAACCTAAAAAACAGAACAAACTATGGCCGTAACAGAGAGGAAGCAGACTCACAGATCCAGGGAGTGAACTGGCGGCGGCCAGTGGTGAGGCGGAGAGGGGGCAGACGGGTGGGGGAGGGGGAGGTACAAAGTCCTGGTGTCAGACAGGTTCGAGGATGCATTCTACAGCAGGGGGAATATAGCCAAGATTGTGTGAGAACTATAACTGGAAAGTAATCTTTCAAAATTATAAAAGAAATGAAAAACAAAAACCCAAAGGCCAGGGGCAAGACTCGGTGTTTCTGGCTTCCTAACTTCACACCACGGGGAAAGCCAGCTCACCTTTTCAAAGCATGTTTTCAGTTATCTGTTAACCTGTCTTGCTGAACTCACAGAGTAATTGAGGCCAAAGGAGATACTCTGGGAATCCCAGAGGCCCTGCTCGACTCCCCTCCACATCCAAAGACCCTTGCGTTCTTACTCAAACGGATCACCCAGCTTTTCCTGCTTCAAATCCTCTTGCTTCTGACTCAATGCATTCCATCAACAGCCCTGGTGTCTAAACTCAAATCATCATCATTTTTATTCCTTGCCCACTTCTCAGCATCAAGACCCAACAAAGGTTTTTCCTTTGCCAAATCACCAATATCTACACTTTTTTAAACCCACCATCACCAGGCAAATTCAGACCAAAATCATTGCAAAAACCCAATGAGAGACCCACGTGCCCCACGCTGAGCCAGTTTTCAAATGGCTAGCAGATTATCCTCCTAACAGACTGCAACCCAAAGTAAATGCATACCAGCTAGTTGATCAGATCCAAACTCCCGAGACCGCAGTCAAAGGCCCCTGGACTATGGCACTGGGTTCTCTACCAAAAACTCAACCCCCACTATCCTGTGACAAACTTTTGTCTCTAGACAGACTGTTCTCTTCACGTCTGCCCCTACCCACCCTACACCACCCCTACTCTACACACACCACTCCTGCCCACATGCCTCCAAGGACAACCTTTCCCTGAGCCTGCCCACGCTGACACCCTGCCCACCCAAGGCCCAGCCTCCTCTGGGCACCTCAGTCCTTCCAGGCTCTTCGGATGCTGGGAGCACAAGGACTTGGTCCTGTCTTCCTACCCTCTCTCCTGCGGGTCCTATGTCATAGCTCCCTTGTGACACTGGAACGTCATGCCCATTCTTCAGTGACAAGGATCATTATCTTTCATGACCGCCAAGCAGCCTGACTCCAAGCTGGACAACCGACAACCAACAACCAACAGTCTCCAGAGAGAAGACTTCAGTTTCCTCTCCTGTAAACCAAGGAGGCTCACTACACCTTCCTCTGTGCTCTGGGAACCTCAGGCGCCTCCTGAGAGGACGGTGCGAGGGGGTCGCCAGGGCTGGTCTCAGCCCTGTCCCCCACTCGGACCCGGGCAGCTCCCCGCTACCAGCTCTTCACACTGAGTCCCAAATAAGGTCTGTCTGTCTGTTTTTAGAGATCCACAGCTAGAAAGGGAACTCTCCCACATTGTCGGCGGGGGCGCAAATGGCGTCATGGAGAACAGGAGGGAGGGTCCTTAAAAAACTAAAAACAGAGCCACCATACGATCTGGCAATCCCCCTCCTGGGCACAGATCCAGAGAAGATGAAAACTCTAATTAGACAAGATACACAGACCCCAGTGTTCACCGCAGTACTAGTCACAAGAGCCAAGAGATGGAAGCAGTCTGTGTCCATCAAGAGATGAGTGGATAAAGAAGACGTGACACAACACTCTGCCGCGAGAAAAGAACGAAATACGGCCACTCACAGCAACGTGCATGCGCCAGAGAATATCTCACTTACACGCGGCAAGTCACAGACAGATGTCATATAGCATCACTGGTATTAAGCATGTGGAGTCTAAAAACCAATACAAATGAATTTATTTACAAAACAGAGAGACAGCAAACTCATAGTTGCCAAAGGGGAGGTGGGGGAATAAATTACGAGTATGGGGCTAACACACACACACTGCCATATATAAAACAGTGTCACTGCGTAGCACGAGGAACTATGTTCAATATCCTGTGATAACTTACAATGGAAAAGGGTCTGAAAAAGCAATACACATATGCGTGTGTGTATATGTCCTAACTGAATCATTTTGCCATGTATCTGAAACACCATACTGTAATCAATTCTACTTCAATAAATATATTTTAAAATTTAAAAAGACTCCACAGCTAAGGGAAAAAAAAATTTTAAAGACTGGGATAGACGGTTGCTAGGCCAAGAATCTCACCTGGGATTTCCGAATCCGAAGGTCTGCCGACGACCGCACCTCGTCTTCCTCAATATGCCTCTCCATGCCTGGATGGGAGAGAAGGTTATTCCAGCAACGCAGCCCCTGCTCTCCTCCAAGAAACTCACCGTGCAATGCAGCCTCCTCTCTCAAACACACACACCGGCCCAGGAGACCAACGGCAGGCAGGTCCTGTCTCGACACCCGGCTCACATCTGAGCCCCAGGACACCTTCACTGCAGGGTTTCACTCGGCCACGCCCCAGCGCAGCAGTTAACAGCACGAGTCCCCATCACCGAGAGACCCGGGCTCAAATCCCTGCCCAGCCACATCCCGGCATGCCACCTGGAAAAGCCGCGTGCGCTCAGCCTTCCTGTTCTCCGGTCTGTAAAATGGGTGCGCTGCAGGGCCCCCCTCGCAATGCTAACATGAAAATCAAACACGAACACGCAGACAGCGGGCACAGGCTCACTGCCGGACTGGAAGCGGCCACCGGAAACCTCCGCTCCATCCCCATGGAAACAAGCAGTACGGTCCAAAGCGGGCGAAGAAATGACACCTCAGGCTCAGCAACGCCACTTTCTCTCCCTGACCAACGGCGCGCACTCATCACCAAAGACAGTAAGTGGGGCAAGAATGCAGATGACAGCCTCGGACCTAAGGAGGCTTCTGGGCTCCCAGACGACCTGAATCTATGACAGCGGCTTCACAGAACGCTGCCCCAGCTGAGGGGTGGGAGTGGGCGTAGGGGGAGGTGACACACCTGGCCCCCAGGAGATGCCTGCAGACGAATCTACCTGGCATCCTTATATCACTAACGTCACTGTTCACATGTACGCAGCTGCCGGGGGAGGAAACGGGACCAGGAAAAGGCGAGGGACTGAGTTAAGGGACCTGAGCCACCAGACATTCACCAGCTGAAAGCACACTTCCGCTCCCGTCCCCAGACTTCAGTTCTCGCCTCACTCGACCACAGACAAAGCTCTGGGGCTATCATCCGTCACGCCAAGACAGAACCCAGATCACGAGCAAAGAGGCCACGCGCGACGTCACCCCCATGAGGAAGCGTTCTGCTGCAGGAGGGCCGGAGCCCAGACGCGGGGTGGCTGGGGGGCTGGCTGCTTGCTCCCTTAGCCCCTTACTCTTCAGTTTGTTCCGCACATTGTTGGCCTTCTTCTTGATCTCGGTCGTGAGCTGCTCCAGGTCGTCCTTGGTTTCTGGGTAAACAAAGGCCGGCAGAATCAGTTAGCAGAGACTGAACGCTTTGTCAGCGACAACAATCAGCAGAGGAGGCATAGTGCTTTCTCAGGCATCCAGGGCAGTACGCATCCCCAGGGGCTCCCCAGACACCCATCATCAGAATGCAGTGAGCTTAGCTTTTAACGGCATTTTTCCAGGCACCCTGCCCTCGACCCGCAGAATAAAAACGCCTCGTGGAAGAAAAGGAGGGTCTGGGGAAGCATTTCAAGCAGAGAAAACAGCCCAGGTGTGCCTTCCAGAAACCCAAGGCGGCAGAGGCAAGGCACGCCAGCAGCAGCCAAGAGTCCCCGCCAGCCACGGGCTGGGCTCGCGGGGAAGGAGACGAGAGTCTGGCCAAGTGGAGCCACGAAAAGCAGAGGGGACGGGGGCGTCCCTGGAGTCCAGTGGCTAAGACTCCGCGTTCCCAATGCAGGGGGCCCGGGCTCGACCCCTGGTCAGGGAACCAGATCCTACAGGCCCCAACTAAAGAGTCTGCATGCTGCAACAGAGAGCAAAGATCCCGCGCGCTGCGGCGGAGAGCCGGCGCGGCCTCGGAAACACAGGCGCCAACAGGGCGGTGAGAGCAGGAGAGGCGGAGGAGGGCGGCGGTGACACGCGGGCACGCGAGCGTGAGGGAACACGCCCTCCCCTGCGACCCCCAGGGAGGGAACACGCCCTCCCCTGCGACCCCCAGGGGGACCCGGCGGCCGGCGGGCGCCTGAGCCCCGCGCAGCACTCACTTGGCTCGGGGATGGGCGCAGACAGGATGACACTGTGGAGCCTCTTCACTTCCTCCAAGTGCTCGGAGATCTTGTCAATGTTGACGCGCGTCTCCTCGATCTGTAAGTAGAGAGGCGTCAGGAGGGGGAGCCTGGCCGCAGACGGTGGGGGGGGAACGCTGGGCAGAGCTCCCCACCCAGCGTCGCGCTCGTGGAGGGAGGCGGTGGCCCTGGGCAAGCCTTCCGAGGCCCACGGCCCCAGGGAGCGCCCGGGCCACCCCATCCACAGTCAGGGAAGGGCGTGCCGGCAGCCGTCCACGAAGCTCCGTCCTCACTGCTCCCTGAGGAGACACTGGCCGCCCACCTCGGATGGGGCTCCCGGCTGGAGTCAAGAAGAGCCAGGAAAGCCCAAGGAAGCGTCAGAGGGCAGGCTCAGGACACCCGCAGGGCCTCAGCTGCTCCAGAAGCGAGAGCCACAGTGAGCAAGAGGGAGAGGCAGGCAGGCAAACAGCGAAAGGGAGAGAACGGGCGGAGTGAGAAACAGTGAAGGGGGAGGACAGAGAGAGAGGAGAGGCCGGAGAGCCGCCCAGGAGAGCCGCCCAGGAGAGGCCGGAGAGCGCCGAAGCACGCCCGCCCGGGCCGGGACCGCCCAGCGCCCCGGACACGCCTCCGGCCAGCTGACCGCCCCAGACGACCGGACCGGGAGCCGACCGGACCGGGAGCCGCGCCGAGGCTCCTGGGTGCCAGGTGTGCGTGGGAAAGTCCCGGGGCCTCCCTGGAGCCCCAGCGGCGAGGACTCCCTAGCACTCCCCGCTCCCAGTGCGGGAGGCCTGGGTTCAATCCCTGCTCGGGGAACCAGAGCCCACGGGCTGAAACCAAGAGTGTCCACACCACAGCTGAAGAAGCTGCTGCACGCTGCGGCTAAGACCCGGAGCAGCCAAATGAACACAAAGAAAGCACTAGGACGCGTGCCTAGACCCGCCCGCATGGACCCTGCCACCCGCGTGTGAGGTTCAGCCTCAGCTCTGTCTTCACGGGCACCAGGTGCCCCGGCCCCACAGCCCCTCCGGGGGTGGCTGCAATGAGCAGGGCACAGCTCGCTTGGAAGAGGTCTCGAAGCCTCCACATCCACCTGCCTGCCCTCCACAGCGAGGGGCATGCTGACACGGCCACAGTCAACAAACAGAAACCTCATAAGATGCCACACAGGAGGGTCTTAGCCCCTGAGATGCAACGGAAAGACAACGCACGATGCAGCTTCCAGCAGCCCTTTCCTCCAGTGAACAATCCACTGCTTTAAAAAAAAGAAAAGAAAACCTGATCACAGCTCTGCAACTGGCAAAGCAAGCGGGGGAAGGAACTCGAGTTCTCGTTTATATTCACTCATATTTCTGGCTGCACTGGGTCTCCGTTGTGGTGTGCAAGCTCCGCAAGGCGGGGGCGTCTCTTGCTGCGGAGCACCGGCTCTAGACGCAGGGGCATCAGCAGCTGTGCCCGGGGCTCAGGAGCCGCGGTCCCAGGCTCGAGGCACAGGCTCAGGAGTTGTGGCACATGGGCCAGCTGCCCCGCAGCACGTCGTGGGGTCTCCCAGACCAGGGGTCGAGCGGGTGTCCAACCATCTCATCCTTTGTTGTCCCCTTCTCCTCCTGCCTTCAATCTTTCCCAGCATCAGGGTCTTTCCAGTGAGTCAGCTCTTCCCATCAGGTGACCAAAGTACTGGAGTTTCAGCTTCAGCATCAGTCCTTCCAATGAATACCCAGGCCTGATCTCCTTTAGGATGGACTGGTTAGATCTCCTTGCAGTCCAAGGGACTCTCAAGAGTCTTCTCCAACACCACAGTTCAAAAGCATCAATTCTTCACTGCTCAGCCTTCTTTATGGTCCAGCTTACACATCCATACATGACCACTGGAAAAATCATAGCTTCGACTAGACGTACTTTTTTGGCAAAGTACCGTCTCTGCTTTTGAATACGCTGTCTAGGTTGGTCATAGCTTTTCTTCCAAGGAGCAAGTGTCTTTTAACTTCATGGCTCAGTCACCATCTGCAGTGATTTCGGAGCCCCCCAAAAATAAAGTCTCTCACAGTTTCCATTGTTTCCCCATCTATTTGCCAAGAAGTGATGGAACCGAATGACATGATCTTAGTTTTCTGAATGCTGAGCTTTAAGACAACTTTTCTCTCTCCTCTTTCACATTCATCATGAGGCTCTTTAATTGTTCTTCACCATAAGGGTGCCATAAGGGCGGTGTCATCTGCATGCCTGAGGTTACTGATATTTCTCCCTGCAATCTTGATTCCAGCTTGTGCTTCATCCAGTCAAGCACAAACAGGAACTTGTGCACAACAGGACCCAGGTGACAGGAGCTGTGACCCCAGAAGAGACTGATTCAGACTTGCCTCAGTGTCCAGGAGTCTCTGGCGGAGGCGTGGGCCGGTGGTGGCCTGCTGCAGGGCTGGGGGCATTGAGGTAGCAGTGCATCATGGGACCTTTTGACGGAGGTGCCATTATCCTCATTACCTCCACCATAGTTTGCCCCCAGGTAAATAACAGAGGGAAAGAGCCCCAGCCATCATCAGAAAATTGGGTTAAAGATTTACTGAGCTCGGCCCTGCCCGTCAGAACAAGACCCAGTTTCCCCCTCAGTCTCTCTCCCATCAGGAAGCTTCCATAAGCCTCTTATCCTTCTCCATCAGAGGGCAGACAGAATGAAAACCACAATCACAGAAAACTAACCAATCTGATCACACGGCCACAGCCTTGTCTAACTCAACGAAACTATGAGCCATGGCGTGTAGGGCCACCCAAGACGGGCAGGTCATGGTGGAGAGGTCTGACAGAATGTGGTCCACTGGAGAAGGGAATGGCAAACCACTTCAGTATTCTTGCCTTGAGAACCCCATGAACAGTATGAAAAGGCAAAATGATAGGATACTGAAAGAGGAACTCCCCAGGTCAGTAGGTGCCCAATATGCTACTAGAGATCAGTGGAGAAATAACTCCAGAAAGAATGAAGGGATGGAGCCAAAGCAAAAACAACACCCAGTTGTGCATGTGACTGGTGACAGAAGCAAGGACCGATGCTGTAAAGAGCAATATTGTATAGGAACCTGGAATGTCAGGTCCATGAATCAAGGCAAATTGAAGTGGTCAAACAAGAGATGGCAAGAGTGAACATCGACATTCTAGGAATCAATGAACTAAAATGGACTGGAATGGGTGACTTTAACTCAGATGACCATTATATCTACTACTGCGGGCAGGAATCCCTCAGAAGAAATGGAGTAGCCATCATGGTCAACAAAAGAGTCTGAAATGCAGTACTTGGATGCAATCTCAAAAACGACAGAATGATCTCTGTTCATCTCCAAGGCAAACCATTCAATATCACGGTAATCCAAGTCTATGCGTATATGTGCAATCTGAAAACTGGTATAGATGAACCTATTTGCAGAGTAGGAACAGAGACACAGACACACAGCACGGACAGGTAGACACAGCGGGGGAAGGAGCGGGCGAGATGGACTGGGCAAGCAGCGCTGACGTGGAGGCACGACATGCGTGACACAGACTGCGGGCGGGAAGCTGCTGTGCCACACGGGGGCCATCCCAACGCTCTGTGATGGCCGAGAGGGCTGGGCTGCGCTGTGGTGGCGGGGGGGGGAGGGGGGGCGGCGGGGGAGGCCCAGCAGGCAGGGGACACATGGGACCATCACAGCAGGAACTATCACAACATCACAAAGCAATTATATTCCAATTTTTAAAAAAAGAAGTCACAAGCGTAAGGTTTTGATGACTCCTAAGGACTGGATGACTCGAAAAATATCTCCCGGAATATTATTATTCCATAACGTGAAGAGTATCCTGACTCAAAGTCTGTTCAGTGGTAGGAAGACAAGGTAAGAAGTTGGTAGGATGAGACTGTTGGACCCCAATCTCAGAGTCACTCTAGACACTTGACTTGACAGCCCAGCAGATGGGAGAACTGGACCCCAGGCTCCGTCCTCAGCCTGTCCACAGAGCTTCCCAGGTCAGGGGCCTCCAATGCCGCCTCTGCTCATCCTCCACCCACAGAAGCTGCCCCTCCCTCTGGCCTCAGTAGGCTCCCCATCTGGAGCTGCTTCGGGGACTCTGAGTAATCCAGCGATTTAGTCAGCGCACCAAGGAATCGCAGAACCCCTCCAGGACTTCAGGATGGGCAAGCGGCCAACCGCAGGGCTTGTCTCTTCCTTCTCCTAACTTTGTCTGTCTTTTCTTGGAAGCGTAGGTTTTTCTCAAAGGTGCCTTTCTGAGTGCTTCATGGCAGCAGGCGCAAGCAATCAACTTCCTTTCCGTGCATGTGCCAGAGAACCAAAGCCGGGAAAGGGCAGGGCGAGCAGGAGACGTACGTGCTGAAGTGAAACACTCAAGTGCTGTTTGTCTGTGCATTCGGGTTGTTTTAAAGAGACTGACATTACCCCGCACAATAATGTATTTGAGAACTAAACCTGATTTAACTCACACCTGTCCCAGAAA
Organism: Budorcas taxicolor; assembly: GCF_023091745.1. Classification (NCBI taxonomy): domain Eukaryota; kingdom Metazoa; phylum Chordata; class Mammalia; order Artiodactyla; family Bovidae; genus Budorcas; species Budorcas taxicolor. The sequence goes on along the minus strand of NC_068924.1, from coordinate 80,890,454 downwards.
CCAGGCTCTTCCCTGGAAGGCTGTGATGTCACCGTCACTACCCTGTTCATGGGCAAGAACACTGCAGCTCAACGCAACCGAGGGCGCCAGCCAAGGCCATACTCTGGCCCCCTCATGCGAAGCGTTGACTCACTGGAAAAGACTCTGATACTGGGAGGGATTGGGGGCAGGAGGAGAAGGGGACGACAGAGGATGAGATGGCTGGATGGCATCACCGACTCGATGCACATCAGTCTGGGTGAACTCCGGGAGTTGGTGATGGACAGGGAGGCCTGGCGTGCTGCGATTCATGGGGCCGCAAAGAGTCGGACACGACTGAGCGACTGACCTGAACTGAACTGAACTCTGCAGACAAGCTTGCTCCATAAACCACTGCGAAAAAGAAAAGTTTATGACAGCATTCTCGTCAGTGAGTTCATTTCTCTCATTAGCAGAAGTTACATGTCAGAAAGGGCTCCATGAAAAAATAACTGCTGAGACAGGTAAATTGACAGGTTTCTTCACTGTAGGGATCCTTAGAGCCTGTAACAAGCTCATGTGCACTTCCAGTCTCCACGGGAGGAAAAGAGCATGGAGTGTTTCTCAAACATAACTGAAGTCTTGGGGCATCTCATACCGCAATCCAAACAGCCACCCTACCTGGCCCCGCCCTTCCAGCGTGAGGAACTCCGCCCATGGCAAAGGTCATGAGGAAGCAGGCTTGATCACGCCTTGGTGTATCCCAAGCCTCCTTCCTCATGACCCTTGCCATGGGCGGAGTTCCTCACGCTGGCCCCCGGGATATCCCCCTTTTTTGTTCTGGGCAGCGGGGTTGCCAGGTCTAGAGGCTGGATTGTGGCTGGCCCTGTGGTAATCCTGACAGTCCTGCCCCTTAGCCATTTCTCACTTTTCTGACCTCCACTCTGAGCGAAGGGTGGGCACGACTGTGGGACCCGTCGCCAGCCAAAGGGCCACGAGGAGGGCAGCGCGAAGGACCTGGGTAGCTTTCCTCCCTGGGAAGAGGGTTTCTGAACGTGCTCCCTGCCTGTGACGCTGGTGTGTGTGTTCACTCACTCAGCCGTGTTCGGCTCTTTGCAACCCTAGAGACGGGAGCTCACCAGGTTCCTCCGCTCATGGGAGACCCCAGGGCAGCAATGCTGGAGGAGGTTGCCATGTCCTCCTCCAGGGGGTCTTCCCGACCTAGCGATCGATCCCAGGCCTCCCGTGAAGTGATGCTGGTGTAGGGTGATGCCACATGGAGCTGTGACTCTGGTGGTTTTAAAACATGGCATGGGGACTTGCTTGCTGGTCCAGTGGTTAAGGATCTGCCTTCCAATGCTGAGGACATGGGTTTGATCCCTGGTCGGGGAACTAAGATCCCACACACCACAAGGAAACTCAGCCTGTTGTGCTACAACTACTGAGAAGTCTGCACACCGTAACGAAGAGCCCGCGCACCGCAGTGAAGGACTCTGCGTGCTGCAGCCAAGACCCAGTGCGGCCGGAGAAAGAGAACAGTAAGTGACGGACCACACGGCCACGGCACAAAGCCGTCCCTCTCCTCGTGGAGAGGGCTGTCCGTGCAGTCCTCTGTTGGATCAGGCAGGCTTCTGACTGCTTCAGCAACAGCGCACAGTACCAGCGATGGGCGGTGTGACTGCCACAGCTGCCGGGCCTGCCTTGGAGCCCTGAGCTGCCCCCCAAACCAATGACCCTGAGAAGCCCAGGCCACAGAAAGCGGGGAAGCACAGGTCTCCTCTGAGACTCCCTGGGCCTCCTTCAGGCACCAGACGCCTGAGTCAAAAGTCTCTGAGACTCCAGACTCCGGCTAGTCAAGGCGCCAGAAACTGTGCAGCAAAAATAACCCGCCTCTGGGGTTCCCTGGTGGTCTAGTGGTGAAGATTCAGTGCTTTCACTGCCGGGGCCCAGGTTCAATCCCTGTCAGGGAACCGAGAGCCCATAAGTCACACCGCGGGGCCACAAAGAAAAAAAAAAAACAAAAACCTCCACTGGGCCCTTGTCTGAACCCTAAATCCCTAATCCACAGACTCCACCAGTATTACAGAAGGGCTATTCTACCCCACTAACTGGCAGAGGGGTTTATTATATAAGCAGATACAATCAGAACAGATGCCATCTCTCAGGTAGGTCCTGTTTCCTCTAAAACGTTGTCCTCTCCGCCAGCTGAACAAAAAGACCAGGGCAAACATGCAGACAACTGCAAAGCAGACAGAAATCTGAGGTTTATCACTTGCTAGACCCTGGCTCAATCAGCCTGTGAGGCCTCAACACCCAAGGGCCAATCCTTTCCTGTAGTAACTGGGAGGCGAGAGAAATCATTTGAGTTTCACAGGGCAGAGTACAATTTGAAAACCTCCTGGTCTTGTGACTGTATCTGCACCTTGCAAATACCTCCCTGACCATCTGTGATTCACACCGTCAGGCCTTGCAAATAACCAGGGGTGACCTACTTGCTGGAAGCAGCCCAAAAGTCCAAAAGATGAACGTCTTGTGTGCTCTTATCACAAGGGCACACTCACAAGCAAGCCACTCTGCCCCATTCTGCAGGAGGCACGGGGTGTGTTCCTCAGACACGTGAAGAGGGAAACCTTTTCATTCCCCAACCCCCATTATCTGGAATGCACTTTAATCCACCTTCGAGGATATTTCCTGGCCACATTCTCTAAAGTAGACTCTGTGATATATACGTGCGAGCTAAGTCACTTCAGTCATGTCCAACTCTGTGGGACCCTATGGACAGCAACCCACCAGGCTCCTCCGTCCACAGGATTCTCTAGGCAAGAACACTGGGGTGGGTTGCCGTTTCCTTCTCCAGTATGTATGTGTGTGTGTGTGTGTGTATATATATATATACACACACATTAACAAATATACTGGGGAACAGAATGGTGAAAAAGCTTAAATTTACTGAAGACAAACTTACCATAGGTCACACACTGTGCAGGTATATCCATTACCTTCTCATTTTATAACAACCAGCAGGAAATACTGCTGGTTATTATGAATATAATAATCAAAAAAACTTTGATTATTATACAGTCAAAATCAAAGTTATTATAAAAATCAAAATCACTGTGGATGGTGCCTGCAGCCATGAAGATGCTTGCTCCTTGGAAGGAAAGTTATGACCAACCTAGACAGCATATTAAAAAGCAGAGACATTACTTTGCCAACATAGATCAGTTTAGTCAAAGCTATGGTTTTTCCAGTAGTCAGGTACAGATGTGAGAGCTGGACTACAAACAAAGCTGAGCGCTGAAGAATTGATGCATTTGAACCGTGGTGTTGGAGAAGACTCTTGAGAATCCCTTGGACTGCAAGGAGATCCAACCAGTCCATCCTGAAGGAAATCAGTCCTGAATATTTGTTGGAAGGAACGATGCTGAAGCTGAAGCTCCAAAACTTTGGCCACCTGATGTGAAGAGCTGACTCACTGGAAAAGACCCTGATTTTGGGAAAGGTTGAAGGCAGGAGAAGGGGACAACAGAGGATGAGATGGTTGGATAGCATCACCGATTCAACAGATATGAGTCTGAGCAAACTCAGAAAGACAGTGGAGGACAGAAGAGCTGGTGTGCTGCAGTCCTTGGGGTCACAGAGAGTCAGACACGACTTAGTGACTCAACAACAACACTGCTAGGCCTCTTCTAGAGGAAAGTGGGGCTGAGAGCAGTCACACAGCTTTTCCAAAGCGACACCACTGCCACGAGCCGAGCTGAGATGCAGACCAAGACGCGTGCACTGGCCCCCTCCTGTCTCTGCCTGAGACAGAGCCTCCAGTACGGACCCTCTCTGCACCCCATTAGATGTGAAGGGAGGGAATTAACCTTCACCGACGTCCCTTGTGAGCACTTTCTCCGTGTTGGCTCCTTTCACCCCCAACTTATCTAGGAGATGAATATTTTTCTCCCCACTTCACAGCTAAACCCACAGACACTTAGAGAGGTTAAGACACGTGCCCGATAGAAGAGCATCTACACAGACATTTCTCCAAAGAAGACAGGCAGGTGGCCAAGTAGGCACGTGTGGAGATCTGCATCACTGGTGACCAGAGGCGTGCAAATCAAAGCGGCAGTGAAATATCATCTCACACCAGCCAGAACGGCCATCACCAGACAATCCTCAAATAAGTGCTGGAAAGGACATGGAGAGAAGGGAGCCCTCCTACACTGCTGCTGGGAAGATCAATTGGTAAAGCCACTAGCAGAACAATATGGAAGCTCCTTAAAAAACTAAAAATAGAGCTAACATGTGACCTGCAATCCCACTCCTGGACGTACCTCTGGAGAATATGGTTCGAAAGGATACATGTACCCCAATGTCCACAGCAGCACTGTTTGCAACAGCCAAGTCACAAAAGCACCCTACACGCCCATCAGCAGAGGAATGGATAAAAAGATGCGGTACGTACAAGCAATGGGATATTACTCAGCCGTGAAAAAGAAGGGAAAAATCTGCAGCCACATGGATGGACCTAGAGAGCGTCACACTGAGTGAAGTAAGTCAGACAGAGAAGGAGAAATACTGTATGGCATCCCTTACATGTGGAGTCTAAAAGGAGACGATACAGATGAATTGGCCCACGAAACAGAAAGAGATTCACAGGCTCTGAGACCATGCTCATGGCTGCCGGGGGAGAATGGGGGGAAGGGAGAGTTAGGGAGTGTGGGACGGTCATGTGTACTGTGGTGTACACATTTAAAACAATAACCAGCAAGGACCTACTGTGCAGCACATAAAACTCCACTCAGTGTTACCCGGAGGCCTGCATCTGAGGGGAGTTTGGGGGAGAATGGTTACATGTATATGTATAGTTGAATCCCTTGCTATTCACCTAAAACTATCGCAACATTGTTAATCAGCTATGTATGTGAAGTGACACTTAGTCATGCCCAGCTCTTTTTAACCCTTGGACTGCAGCCTGTGTCCACAGAATTTGCAGGCAAGAATACTGGCATGGGCAGCCATTCCCTTCTCCAGGGGATCTTCCTGCACTGCAGGCAGATTCTTTACCCTCTGAGCCACCAGGGAAGCCCATTTATTAGCTACACCCCAATACAAAATAAAATGTTGAAAAAAAAAAAAAAAAGACATGTGCCCAAGATCACACAGTTAGTGGCAGATAAGGAATTAAGTCCAAAAGAATCATGCTCTTTCCAGCCAAGCATGCTGTCCCCTTCTCTACCTTAAATATGATGGGGCTTTTTTTTTTAATGATAAAAAAGCATTTAACAAAGAGAAAGCAAGAAGAAAAGCAGCAGCCCCCAAGACCTTGTTAAGTCTCCAGAAATAACTGCCCTCCATCTGGCGCTTTCCGGCTCAGATAATGCTTTCCAGCTCAGATAATGCTTTCCAGATGCATGATCCTCGTGTGATCTCAAGGGAATCCTCAGGCCAGGCTTGAAAGGTAAGTTCTGCTGTTCCTGATTCCCAGAGCAGGGATTAAAGCCCAGCTGGGTTCAGGAACCGGCCCAAGGTCAACTGCTATTTAAAGGCTTGAGGGCAGACTCAGACCAGGTCGTGGAAACCAAGGCCCACCCATCTGCCCACCTCCCAAGGAGCACTGCCTCTCGGGTCCCCTCTTACTGGGTTAAGAGAAAAGGGAGGACACCATTATTGCAGAAAGTCCTGATCTTCGGAAAGAAGTCAATGTAACTGGTTCTCCAAGGCAAGACCAGGGCGATGAGCTGCAGTGACGTCACACAGCTCCTCACACCCACCCCCAGCACTGAACTGAAAGAGCTTTTCCTTCCAGGGTCCACGCCTAGAACAACACTGGACCCATAAATAACTCAAGCATTGTCTGATCTCATTATGACTCCTCCCGCAAAGGGACGGGCCCCCCCTCAGGGAGGGTGGGGCGCAGTCCGGGCTAACTTCCCAATCAGGCGTGCACACGCTCACGCTCACCCTGAGCCCGCTCTGACCCGCACAGACGAGTGGCAGGAGCCACCGAGCCCCGCTCCACTGAGAGGCGGACCAGAGGGCGGCTTTTCCACACCCACAGCCCGGAGGCCGAGAGGAACCCACACCTGCCCCACAGAGACAGCAGGACACCTCTTCAGATACAGCAATTAAAAGCCTAAGGAAGCCGCAGTATGGCGGCAGTGCACGCTGGAGCTGGAGCGCTTTGGTGTATGGCAGGTGCTCATGAACGTTTCACAAACAGGAACCCGCTTAATCCTCCTAATAGTCCTTAGGGAATTACATTATCAGTCCCAGTGTACAGATAAAGAAAGCAAGCCTGGAAGGAATGTTCACAGAACGGCAGCTGTCAGAAGCAGGGCTGAGATGTTTTCTTACGGGTCATTCATTTTTAAAGCCTTAACTGAATTTGTTCCAATACTGCTTCTGTTTCATGCTTTGGTTTTTGAGTCATGGGGCACGTGGGATCTTAGGTCCCCGCCGACTGGGGAGGAAACCCACCTCCACTGAGCTGGAAGGTAAAGTCTCAGCCACCGGACTGCCAGGGGAAGTCCCCAGGGCTGAGCTGCGAACCCAAGCTTCCCTGGCCCACAGCCTGCGTTTTTGTCCGGGATACATGCACCCCTTCCCCAAGCTCTCCATCACTCACGTCTCCCATAGCACCTTCCAGCAGGAGCCTCTCCCTCAAAGGCCATGGGAATCTGTGCACACGGGGCACCCATTTCTGCCTCTGCCGAATTTCAAACTGGTGGTTTCTTGGTTTGTGAGTTGTTACCAGAATTAAGTCAAAGGGACTGAATTTTTGGTAACAACAATTCTGATCTATCTCAATTACAGGCCTAAAAATTCCATGAAATGCATTTTTCTTTTCGTTTCCTTACATTCGTGGCTGGGTGCCCTGGCTTGGTTCCCTATTTAAATTCTGTACTGTAGGAAGAAAGGGCATCATGAAAACATCATCAGGAGCGTAAGACTCTAACAGCGTCTCTTTGCTGCACATGGTTTGCCTTCTGCTGGGTTTCTCAGTGAGATTAGAAGCCCATGTCCTCCCCAGTAACAGGAGGCTCTCCTTGCAGCCTCTCGGCCTGGCTCCCCTCCAGCAGAAGACTGGCTTTCCTCTGCTGCCCCTGAAAGACCTACGGGCTTTATTCTTGCCTAAGGAAGCTGTGGTTCCTTACGCCCATTCAGAAGAAACACACTGGAAGGCACCCACCTCGGAGAAGAACTCGTCCATGAAAGCTGTGTTGTCAACAGCGATCTCGACCTCGTCGGTGTCGTCATCCTGCGTCAGCTGCTTCTGTGAAGGACGAAAAGGACGAGGTGAGACCAAAACCCCCAGGAAGCACTGAACGCGCGCCAAGCACCGGGGGCTGTATCCGCAGTGCGCGCCTCACACACGGCCTGCAGACCGCAGAACAGCTCTGCGACCCATCAGCCTCTCATACATGAGTTTAAACCCTAGCTCCCAGAGTGTGTATATGTGTGTCGCTGAATCGCACCAGAACGTAATGCAACATTGTAAACCAACTACGGGGAGCTCGGCTGGTGAAGGATCTGCCCGCAGCGCGGGAGACCTGTGTTCGATCGCCAGGTTGGGAAGATCCGCTGGAGAAGGGAAAGACTACCCACCCTAATGTTCTGGCCTATGGACTATATCACAGAAAGTCAGACATGACTGAGCAACTTTCAATTAACTATAGCAAGAGAAAAAAAAGAAAAACACCAATCAGTCGATCGACCCCAGCTTTCCTCGTCTATAAAGTGCTAATCGTAACACCACTTAAATCACAGGTTTGTTTATAAAATAAGTGACATGATGAATACGAGACACATCTGCCTGGTGCCTGGCATACCGCCAGCACTCAGTAAACACCATGTTTCGGGGGCTGGTGATGACGGCATTGGTGCTGTTATTGTCACTTATTCCGGTTGGAGACTAAAACAGAGAGGCTAAGTAACTCGGCCAAAACCACACAGCTAGTGTTGGAGACAAGAGATTCCAGCCCGCCCTTCGGGTCTGGATCCCGGGTTTCTAACCTGTTCTCCACAACGTTCGGGTGCACGAACTACCGCACCAGGGATATATGTATCAGAACAGTGCCGATTCCTCCAAAGCACCAGCTTCAAATCCTCACGGTGGGAGCAAACCTTTTCCTGTTTTCAGCAGCTACCTGTTGTAAAGGAAACGGCACCACGAGAGCTCCCGGTCAGAGCTCGTGTTCACAGGAAACAGGGAGCCCTCCTGCAGGCTCCAGTGACCCCAGTGACCCCAGCTTTCTGAGTCTCATTCAGCCACCTCTGCAGGACCACGAAGCGGCAGCAAAAGGAAGTGCCCCCATTCCAACCCGCCAGAGGGCCCGAGCTGCTTCTGCGTTCTCCCCAGACGCCCCTCGGACTGCTGCAGCGCACACAGCGCCCCACCTCTAGGCACAAGGGAGAGGGGTGCCGGGGGTGGAGGTGGCGAGGGGGGTGAACCTCGATCCTGGCTCTCCACCCGCTTCAGGGGCCCGTGGCCTCCTAAGCCAAGACGCGCCACTCTCAACACAGGACTCCAGGAGCAAGCAAGGCCACCAGGGCCCCGTTCCCTCCCCGGCCACCATCCCGGGATGGTCTACGCCTGATGGAGCTCCTGGAACTCCCCGAGAGGTGGGGCTCTCCAGCCCTGAGGAGCCGCCTTTGACTGCCGCCCCCCTCATCTCGGGCTTCCCCAAGAGCTCGGTGGGTAAAGAATCTGCCTGCAATGAAGGAGACCTGGGTTCGATTCCTGGGTGGGGAAGATCCCCTGGAGGAGGAAACAGCAACCCACTCCAGTATTCCTGCCTGAAAAACCCCATGGACAGAGGAGCCTGGTGGGCTGCAGTCCCTGGGGTCGCAGAGAGGCGGACACAGGTGAGAACTGAGCGCCCTCCACCTCGTTCTCTGGCGTGTCTGCAGCCCTCAGCAACCCGAGGGTCACAGCCTCGTGCAAGGACTTGGACGTCGAGAACGCCGCTCCGGCCCCGCGAGCACCTTCCTGCCATTTCCCAGGATTAAAAGTCCCAAAGCCTAGTGGCCCTGTGCCCAGGTAGGATGTTTCCTACCTAGAAAATCCCAGGCCCTTTCCTGAAACCAAATTCACTCCTTAAGAATTCAGTTAAGTACTGTTAGGTACTTAGATATTGTTTGATCAGGTACTGTCACCTCCTTCAGGAGTCTTTAAGATTTTGTGTTCAAGAAAAGGAAAATAAAAGAGGGGGAAATGCCCCCAAAATGGTCTAAGGGGAAAAAAAAAAGTCCCGAAGCCTAACAGAGCTCACGAGCCCCCTAAGATCTGGCTCCCACTCACAACTCTTTTGTTTGTTTAATTGAAGGGCGACTGTTTTACAGAATCGTGTTGTTTTCTGGGAGCCCTCTGCATCAACCAGCCACAGGCACACATGCTGTCTTCTCTGTGGTGTGTCTCTGGGCAGGCGCTTGGAGCCCCTAACACGTTTCTGGACACGCCATGCTTTCATCTTGCCGGACTGTCATCGGAGGACTTCTTCCTGAGACGCATTTGTCCAGCTGGCAAAATTTCACTGAGCCTTTAAAATTCAATCTCAAACAAACTTCTGTCTCCCTGATCTGACACTCCCCCACCCCAACCCCCTGCAACATTTAAAACCTCCCTGAGCTCCCAATGCATTCTGTGCAAACCCTCTTCAGTCCCACCCCGCCCATATTAATCACCCCTCCACCTACCGGTCCTCCCCACCGACCTGAACTCCCGGAGGCCCGGGGCTGCCTTGGGCTTCGCCGGGAGACTTGGAGTGTGTGCCTGCCCAGAACACCTTCCTCCGGGGAGGTGCCTAACCTCGTCTACCTCGCCCACATGATTCTGGGAAAGTTATCGGTGCCCACCCAGGCTCCCTGAGGATTCTGAATCGTGAAATGAACAGAACCAAATCGCCCTCTAGCAACACCCAACAGAGATACTACCCTCATCTCCACCCTCCAAAGCCACTCCTGGGCTCAGAGCAAGCTCTACAGAGCTTCCAGTCCTCTTTCAACAGTATTCTTGCAATACTGCTTTTCACTTGTTCAGCCAGAAGCTTCTGTCACTTGCAATTAAAGTTGCTCCTGCTTGGACCTCCCTGGTGGCCCAGTGGGTAAGACTCCGCGCTCCCAGCACAGTGGGCATGCGTTCAATCAGAGATCTCACAGGCCACATGGCAAGGCCAAAGGAAAAAAAGTATGAAATGAAGTCAGTTGCGGTGGCAGTGGTTTAATCGCTAAGTTGTGTCTGACTCTGGCGATCCCGTGGACTGTGGCCCGCCAGGCTCCTCTGTCCATGGGGTTCTCCAGGCAAGGATACTGGAGCCGGCTGCCATTTCCCTCTCCCGGGGATCTGCCCATTTCCCTCTCCGGGGGATCTGCCCATTTCCCTCTCCGGGGGATCTGCCCATTTCCCTCTCCCGGGGATCTGCCCATTTCCCTCTCCAGGGGATCTGCCCATTTCCTTCTCCGGGGGACCTGCCTGACCCTGGGATCGAGCCATTGGCTCCCAGGTTGCAGGCAGGCTCTTTACTGCTGAGCCACCAGGGAGGCCCTGAAATTACTTGTGCTTGTCATTAATTAACCTACTCTGAATGTATACCGAGCGCGTACCACATGCTGTAGATGTAACGAAAACTGAATCAACTTAGTTTAATAACTAACTCCCACTGAGACCAGCGGCCTGGATCCACCGAGCAGTCTCTACAGTTTGAGATAAAATGCTGCTTTTACCAACTATCATCGATACCTGGGCATCTCAGTGGACTCCAGAGGGCTCCGTCTCCCAAGAAGGATCTCCAAGGCCCTCGCTAGAGAACAGGAGCCCAACCTTCCCGCAGGAATGTGACTCGGAACAGCCCTGATGAGCGTCTGATAGAGACCCCCGCTGAGGGGAAACACCTCAGGCTTGTGATACACACGTAATTCACACACAAGGCACACGGGTGTGCCCACTCAGTTTCATTCAAACAGGCAAATGTGCTAAGGAAGTGAGATGAGGCTGCATCGTGGGGTGGACTCAGAGAAGTTTCTGGAAGCTGGGAATGACTGTGTCCCGGAGCACGGGAGGCAGGCTGAGCCCTCCATCATGATACGCACGAGAGTCCTGGCCTTCAGACAGGGACTCCCCACCTGCTGGCTTTGAGCAGGCACCTCCAGTGAGAGGGTGCCCAAACTGGGGAAACAGCAGCCTTGGGTCACCCAGAGCTGCGGCTCAAGGCCTGTCATTATCACTTACCTGCTGTGAGGCCTGCAACAAGTTCTGACTGCTCTGTGATTTTCTGCTGCTAAGTGGCCACAACACCACAGACCCTGGGACTCCTAAGAGGCTCACCGGTGGGAAGCTTCGCACAGCACACAGGAGTGCCTAGTAAGTGTCTCTTTCCCCACCGCCTAACTGTAGGGATGCGCAGTCTAAACGCACAGAAGTGCTCACATGAAGGCTTAGTCAAGGTCAATTCTGCAGCAGCAGGACCACCAGGGCTCGGTCAGTGACTCCCTCTCACGTTCGTTGTGCCTGCACGCTCAGTCACGTCTGACTCTGCGAGCCCGTGGACTGCAGCCCTCCAGGCTCCTCTGCCCATGCGACTTCCCAGGCAAGAATACTGGAGTGGGCTGCCCGCTCTTCTCCAAGGGGCCCTCCCAACCCAGGGATCAAACCCGCATCTCCCGCACTGGCAGGGCTGGAATCTTTACCACGGAGCCGCCCGGGAAACCCCCCTTCACGCTAGTCGCTGAGGCTCAATGACTCTTCATTGACTTGGCTCAGCATCTCTGAGCCGCAATTTCCTTACCTACAAAACAGGGGCAACCGTGTCCACCAGGGCTTTCGCGAGGATTAAATGAGATAATCACTCTGAGTTCCTTGCGCGATGAACAGCGCACGGCTGTGGCTGCTGTTCAGTCGCTCAGTCGTGTCTGGCTCTTTGCGACCCCGTGGACTGCAGCACGCCAGGCCTCCCTGTCCCTCACCGTCTCCCGAAGTTTGCCCAGGTTCATGTCCCTTGCATCGGTGATGCCATCCAGCCATCTCAACCTCTGATGCCCTCTTCTCCTTCTGCCCTCAATCTTTCCCAACATCAGGGACTTTCCCAATGAGTCAGCTGTCTGCCTCCGATGACCAAAATACTGGCATGTGGTAACATCTCAATAAAACAACCACACGCAAGATCCAGCAAAGTCGTCTCTACAGCTTTTATCTGGGTCTCAGTGCTCTTAAACAGGAAAGAACCAAAACAAGATATAGAACGTTAGAGCCGAAAGTAACCCTGCAGATTCTATCGGCAAATTCTCTCACTTAAGAGATTCTCTCACCACAGCCCAAGACCAAATCACGAGTTATCGGAAGAGCCGGGAACAGAACCCAGGTTCCTTGACTCCCATCTTCTCAGGATGGGAAGCTTTTCCTACAGTCTTTCCCACTGCAGCGAGCTGCCCCCAGAAATGACAGCTACAGCAACAAAGTTCAGTCCAGATGAGACGATTCCAGGAAGCGGCCGCCAGCCCAGGTCGTCTGAGCCACATGACACCGGGCCAGGGTTTCCCTGAGAACAGATCCACCAGGTGCCAGGCGGGGGTCCTTCTCTCCAGACACATCCATGCCCTCACAGGGGCCAGGGGGCCTCGGGAGCCCCAGGGCCAGCAAAGCACGTGAGGCGCCTTATCTCGGGCCGGCAGGACTTCGCACCGCCTGGAAGGGCACTGGGGCATCTTTATCGAGGCGTGTGGCAACAGGAACGTTACAGCAGCTGCACCAGCGGCCGCAGCTGAAAACGCCTGCCACGCCACGCGCCCGCCACCCGCTTCCTCCTCCCTGACTCCTGCTCCTCGCCTGCCAGGAGACACGGCCCAGCCGCACTGAGCTCACCTCTGGCCCCCACCCCTCCGCCCCCGCCGGGCCCGGGCCCCTCTCTGGAAACGGCGGGAGGAGGACGCAGACCCAGGGCTCGGCGCCACCCGCGACCCCGCCACCCAGCCTGGCCGCGCCTCGGCCCCTCCCCTGTCGGCTCAGCCTGTGGGCCCCCTTCGTGGGCTCCTTTCAGAGGAACCTCTGCCACCCGCAGGGCCCTTGCCGTTTCAGTTGCTCGGGCATGTCCGTCCCTGCCACCCCGTGGACTGGACCGCAGCCCGCCGGGCTCCTCTGTCCACGGGATTCTCAGGCAAGGATACTGGAGAGGTTTGCTGTGGCCTTCTTCGGGGCTCTTCCCGATGCAGGGATCGAACCCGCGTCTCCTGCTTGGCGGGTCTGCCGCCTGAGGAGCCCCCGGGGGGTGTTAGGTGGCCACCACCCTCTGGCTGAAAGCGGGGCTGAGACAGGGGCTGTGGGGGCCTCGGGCCGGCACTGGTCCCCACTAAGCCTCAGTTTTCTCACCAAGTAAGGAGCTTAGCTTTCCAACGCGACTCTGTGGACCCCCAGGAGACCGCGGGGAAGCCTCAGAAACCCCCCCGGGGAATTTGGTGGGGGAGTCAAGCCTGCACCCCTCCCACCTGCAGAGCTCCACCTTCATCTGCTTCTTACACTGAGGCTGAAAACACGATTTTACTTTCAGAACCAGGCCTCTTACCAAGAGAGAAAAAGGAAGAAAAGAGAGAGAGAATGAGAGAAAGAAAGAGACACGCTTAGCCAGCAGGGACCCCACCAGAGCACATGGATGGCGCTTTCTAAAGAGAAGGGAAAAAAGATGGGAGTCCCCTCCCTCCTTTCCACGGTCAGGCATGGCTGCAGCGTTCACCCGAGTCATCAGCAACTCCTGAAGGACCCTTCCGATCAGCGTCCCCCAGGGGGAGGGACAAAGAAACGGACAGAGGAAAAGGCCGCCCCAAATGCGGAGGTCTCCGTTTACGGGCTCTCTGATGCCCCTCCCGCAGTGGGTGACAGAGAGAGGGAGACTCAGGAGTGCTCAGGAAAGTTTCGGGGTGAAGGAGATGATAACAGAAAGGGGGACCAGCAGTCCGGCCTGGGGAGGCGCGTCTGATCCCGATGTCCCCACTGGGGAAGGACCGTGGTCGGCACGTCGGGCCCTCCAATTGCTTCCTCCTCCCGCATGGAAAGAGCTCTGTGCTTGGGAGACTCCTGTTTACAGACCCAGATCCTCACCCACTAAATCTGGTTCAAAGAGACAAGGACGTGTGATTCTCCTCGTCCCTACGGCCTACCTCCCCCACCCCCCGAGCCTCCCTTCCAGGATGAGGGGTTGTGGCTTCCCAAGGACAAATACCAGCACATCCAAGGACTCCACACACACACACACCCCTGCCTGGGCCCAGCGTCTGGTTCCTCCAGTCTCTCTCCTCCAGCGAAGAGAGCCTGAAAGTCTGAGTAAGTGTCAGCTCACAGCAGGCACTCAGGGCTCTCTGTTCCCCATCTCAGGGTCCAAGGGACCTCCGTCAACGCCCCTTTGCCCTCCTAAACTGAAACCCTCCTGGGGCGGACGTTCCCCTTTCTGCCTCTTCCTAACACCCTCCCGCTGAACCAAGAGGAAACAACCACGCGAGAGCGGCTTCCTGGGTGAGCCGCACGCGCTCGCCTTCAAGATGTGCTTCTGGCTGAACAGTCTGAGGCAAGAGCTGGCCCCATTTGGAAATAAAGACGCTGAGGAACAAACTCATCACCAGATAAGCCCAAGGCCACCGAGTCCCTGGACAACTGGGCAAGAGCCAAAGTCCCAGCTGACCGAGCCCCAGGCCTTCCACCGTCACGACGGTAATGAGGGTACTTTGTTGCAGGTACTCTTGTGGTTTCAAAAGTCACCTTTGCTTCTCATGGCAACCCCACGAGGGACACGTGTGACACCCCACTCACAGCTGAGACTACCACTCCATTTGGTTAAATGGCTCACCCCGGCTGACCCCGCTAATGAGGAGCAGCGTCAGGGCTCAAATGCAGGGCTGCGGGAGCCGGGCCTCCCAGCTCTTACCCTCCACACTCTGTCTGAAGACGCCCTCCCCAGCCCGGCTCAGAAACACACCCACACTTATTTCAGGGATGCTGCAATGTCGGTGAAACTGAACTGGACACGTCTACATGCAGGACTGAAAAAGATTCCTGTGCAGGGACTTTCCTGGTGGTTCAGTGGCTAAGACTCTGAGCTCTCAATGCAGGGGCTTGGGTTCGATCCCTGGCCAGGGAGCCAAACCCCACAAGCTGCAACTAAGAATTCACACACCACGTTAAAAGATCCCACCTGCCACAGATAGGGCCTGGGGCAGCCGAATAAGTAGTGTTTCTAACCTTTTAAAGAAACATACCGGTGTGCATAAGCCCACAGATGTGCGGGTTTGCAGAGACACCCATGACTGCCTACGTTGGAGCCCCAGCCGCGCGACCTTAAGCGAGTGGCTTGGCCTCTCTGAGACTCAGCTCCCTACGTGCAGCCTGAGTAGCTGCCCCCAGAGCTGTCGTGCGGGTCGAATGAGTGAATGTGTGTGAAGTGTTTCGAGCAACGCAGGTGCAGAGTAAACTCCCAAGACCGTGCCACGCTACCAGCCTTCACGAAAATGAGTTTCTGCTAAAGACGCAACTCTGATGCCAGTTCTCGGGTGACAGCAGGTCCCCTAGAACGGACTGACATGTGGCTCGTTTATGTGAATGAAGCCATCTCTCTACACACGCATTTACAGAAACAGGGCTCTCTGTAACCTTTGCTTCTGCCAATTCTCAAAAATGTCGACCTTTACTCCTCATCATTCATTTCTAAACAGTTCGTCGTTTCCGTTTTGGTTTCTTCTGAGCCCACGAGTTATTTAGAAAAGTAGGCAAACTCTCTAAATCAGTTCAGTTCAGTCACCTAGTCGCGGCCGACTCTGCGGCCCCGTGGACCACAGCACGCCAGGCCTCCCTGTCCACCACCAACTCCCGGAATCCACCCAAACTCATGTCCATCGAGTCGGTGATGCCATCCAACCATCTCATCCTCTGTCGTCCCTTTCTCCTCCCGCCTTCAATTTTTCCCAGCATCAGGGTCTTTTCCAATGAGTCAGTTCTTTCTAAACATATTAAGAATTAAAATCTTCAAAGTGGGTAAACCTAAGGAGAGCTATTACTGTATAGTTAATTTCTAACTTTATTACATCGTCATCAGGGAACAAGTCCTGTGTGACTTATATTCTGTGAAATTCAGCGTTTCATCTGTGTGTTAGCCCACGGTCAGAATGTGTTAATCGTCTGTGAAGCTTGAAAAGATCCTGCATGCCCTTTGCTGGACACAGAGCTCATCGAAGCTTCACCCCCACGTGCCGCATTCACTCCGCTGCTTTTGACCGGCAGGCCTTGAGCAAGATCCAGGGAAGGAGTAGTGAAGAGAGATGGAAGGTCACCTAAAGAGAGGAAGGAGGAAACAGCAAAAGCACCGAGCGGGGAGACGTCACCCACACTGACGAGCAATCTGTGATCAGGGAAGTTAACTCACCCAGAACCACGCGGCCAACAAGCAACAAATGGACCCCTGCGTGGCCCAACCCCTGGGTCACAGTGGGTTATTTCAGACAAAGAGCTGGGGTCTCAAAACCAAGGGGCTCGCCCACAACGTTCTTCTCGTTCACAAGGTCCCATCCAGAGTCACAGACCCGTCTGTCCACTCGCTCAGCCAGCGGCACTGACTGATCATCTCTCGTCTCCAATAGCACAGACCGGACTGGGCACCCTGCTCTCCCCGGAGCCTCACGGTCTCAGACGCGAGGCACTCAGGCCGCTCCGTCACCACGTGGAGGGAGATGACAGCCCTCAGTCCCAGGGGCCGACGCCCAGGCGAGGACGGGGCATCAGAGGACGGGTGGCGAGGTGACTCCTGGGGAAATGGCAAAGGATGCCTGCAGGAAGGCATCTGGGGTGGGAAGGCCACACCTTCTTCCTGCTGTCCCTCTCACCCCAGGAGCATTCAGGGAGATTCAAAGGTGAACCCTTTGTTTCCTCTCCCCCACCCTACGTTTCTCCACACTTCCCTGGCTTCCTCCCCTCCCCCAACCCCATCAACACCCCACACCCCTCAGCATCCCGCTGCCAAGGACACAGGGAAGAGGAAGGGACTTGCACTGTCTGCCTCCCTCAGCCTCAGCCTCCTCCCCAACCTGCTCTCAGCCTCTGTCCCCCAAGCCCTCCCCCCCAGGACGCTCCGAGAGCACGGCACACCAACGGCTGTAAAAGTGAAAGTCCCTCAGTTACATCCGACTCTTTGAGACCCCATGGACTATACAGCCCACGGAATTCTCCAGGCCAGAATGCTGGAGTGCACAGCCTATCACTTCTCCAGGGGGTCTCCCCCACCCAGGGACCAAACCCAGGTCTCCCGCGTTGCAGGCAGATTCTTTACCGGCTGAGCCACCAGGGAGGCCCAGGAGTGCTGGCAGTCACTGAGCAGCCCACCTGCGAGGAGGACTCTAAGGCGCGGGCCTGGGACTTCCCTGGCGGTCCAGTAGGTAAGGCTCCGCAGTTCCAGCCCAGGGGCTTCAGGTTTGATCCCTGGTCAGGGAAGTAAGATCCCGCATGCCAGCGTGTGGTTAAGAAACAACTAAAGATGAGAAAGATGAGACCAGAGCCCAAGACAGGGGCCTCAAATTTACCAAGGCGTTTAATCTCTGCAAGAATCTTCTGGGGACCCTCCCCACCTTACAGCTGAGAAAACCAAAGCATAAAGGCGCCAGGCAACCTCCCCAGACCCTGAAGACTGAGCACCAGAGCCGGGAGGAGGGTGGGCCGCTGGACGCAGATCCCTGAGGTCCATCACCCTGGAGAGATGCGTCTTAACAGGAACTGCCGCCGCCCAACCACAGCCCTGGTCCCCCAGAAATACACGTCCAAAGCGCTAACACACAGAGGCTGTGCCAAAGAGGCCGTGATGAGTGAGAAGACTGAGAGGCCGTCCCAGCTCAGAGGACGCTGAGGGAACAGGACGACCCAACGCAGCGTGGTGCCCTGGGTGGGACCGCAGGCCAGAGGGAGGACCATCCGTGGGAAAACGAGTGGGACCCACAAAGAGCCTGGAGTTGAGCGGCGAGCACCGCACCGAGGTCAGTCTCCCAGTTTAGACACGCGTCCATCACAGCGTGAGACGTCGACAATGGGAGAAACCTGTAGGCAGGAACTCTCTGTACCATCTTTGTAACCCTTCTGCCAGTCTAAAATTAGTCTAGCATGAAACACATATTCCTACAAAAAGCAAGCTCGCTGCCTTCCTGCGGGTTCCCTGACCCAGGCAGCCAAACAAACCCAGACAGCATACGCTCCACTGATCTCTTTAGGTGGGGGGTGAGCCTCTCTCAAGTTTCCACATGCAGACAGGGGAGCGTTGCCACGGAAATGGCCCAGCCAGGAAACAGGCTGACCCAACAGCAGAGAGGGGAGGAAGTTGCAGAGAGGCCTGACACAAAACGCTGGAGATAAGGCCCCCTCGGGACTGCTGAACCTCCCAGCAAGTCCATCTGCTGTCACAGCTCAGCGGCTCAGTCGTGTCTGACTCTGCGGCCCCGTGGACTGCAGCACGCCAGGCCTCCCTGCCCACCACCGACCCCCGCAGTTTACTCAAACTCAGGTCCATCGAGTCAGTGATGTCATCCAACCATCTCTTCCTCTGTTGTCCCCTTCTCCTCCCGCCTTCAATCTTTCCCAGCATCCGGAGCTTTTCCAATGAGTCAGCTCTTCGCATCAGGTGGCCAAAGTATCGGAGTTTCAGCTTCAGCATCAGTCCTTCCAGTGAATATTCAGGGTTGATTTCCTTTAGGATGGACTGGTTGGATCTCCTTGCCGTCCAAGGGACTCTCAAGAGTCTCATCCAACAGGACGGTCTGAAAGCATCGGTTCTTCGGTGCTCAGCCTTCCTTGTGGTCTAACTCTCATATTCGTACATGGCCACTGGAAAAGCCGTAGGCGTACAGCTTCCTGGGCTGTGGGAGCGTGGTCTGGACTCTCACAGAGGGCTTCACTGGCAGGCAGCTTCTAAAACCGTAACAGTACGTGGCTGCTTCTACATATCAACAAAAATACGGAGTTTGTGGAGGCTCCGGGAAGGCCTGCTGAATGCCGTCAGCTCAGATCGGGAACCTTCCCTGCAGCGGTGACACTGGTAGCGAGCCTTCAGGGATGCGTGAGATCTTCCAGGGGAGCACCGAGGTGGCTGGGTTCTCACTGTGATGTGTGAGATCTTCCAGGGGAGCACCGAGGTGGCTGGGTTCTCACCGTGATACCCACACGGTCTCCTCTGCGGTCTTCCTGAAAGGGGACAACCCTCCACGAGGAGGAGGGCTGGAAGTTCAGGTACAGGGAGGAGCCCTGGAACTCACCCATCCTCATCCTTAGAGGTGGAACCAGTGACCTCTGGCTTCATTAGCAAATCCACAGGTTCCAGAGTAAATGCTGCACTTCAAGCGGGTCAAGTTTCACTAACCCAGAGGGGATGGACCCAGAAGGGTAGGTCCCAGTGAAGAATAAGGTGTGTAAGGGCCAAGATGATAGTGATCAGTTGACAGACAGTCCATGCGGAAGGGTGCGGGTCCTGTCTGCCACCACGCCAAGGGGCACACAGGGCAGCTGGGGAGGCAGCCAGCGACAGTAACAGATGAGCAAGAGGGGCTCGCTCAGCTCCTGATCTCACCACTCGAACCTCGGGCCCATCTGAGCCTCAGTTGCCTCACCTGTAAGATGGGAATACTACACCACCACCTTGCCTTGCAGGGCGGAGAAGATTAGACACACACACATCCTTTCCAACAGGAAGCGGCAGCTCCATCAATGACCATCGTTACCAGAGTTGATGTGCTGAGGTGACTCCAACCAGTCTTAGACCCATGGGTCTGAGAGACAACAGGTCTTAGGGGACTAAAGAGTCCAACTCATAAAAGACGGATGGTAGGTGATTTCAAGCCCACGCCGTGGTAAGAAAAAAAAAGAAAAGAAAAAACCCACTGACAATAGAAGAGAAATATTCTGCTCTGAAGCAACGTGCAACCCACCAGGGCTGCTGGCAGGCAGGGGACAGGTCCCAGGCTGTGTTTCAGGAGTGTTACCTGCAAGGAGCAAGCCTGGGAAGACGGGCAGGAATTTTGCCAAACGGGGAAGGGACCCTAAAGGGAGGGAAGACAGCACGCTCGAGCATGTCCCCCCCCTCCCCCCGCAACCACGGGAGTAAAAATAGAACTAATCGCCTTCCCCCAGCCCCGCATTCTCTGTCTGACCTCTGGCTGCTGGGTCTGTAATCCCTTGCAATCCCTGTCACTCCAGTCTCAGCTGCACCGCCGTCTGCTCACCCGGGGCAGCTCTCCCAACCCCGGGGCAGCTCTCCCAACCCCGGGACAGCTCTCCCAGGGAGCGAATCCGGCCAGGGAGACAGGGGAGGCAGGAAGGAACCCCAACCACTAGAAACCTTCAAAGGGGAAGCATGGCCCCTGTTCTGACGGTTGTACGACCGATGTGACCGTGCTCCTGGGGCACTCATATGGGGAACTTCAAAATGGGAAGGAGGCCAGGGACAAGCCCTGTAGGACACAAGACCGAACAGAGAGCGAAAAGTCGGTCTGGTCTTCAGCGCCTCAGGTGGCGATGTCATTCGCGCATCCTGATCGGCTCTCTGTGGAGGACCCGGTAAACACGAGATGTTTCCAGCTCTCTGGACACACATCCCAAGTCCACGACCTCCATTCCATACATTGCTGCCGCTCTGTGAGCAGGATCAACCTTGAAGTTGCTGTTGTTCAGTGGCTCAGTCGTGTCCAACTCTTTGTGACCCCGTGGACTGCAGCACGCCAGGCCTCCCTGTCCATCACCAACTCCCGAAGTTTACCCAAACTCATGTCCATCCAGTCGGTGATGCCATCCAACCATCTCATCCCCTGTCATCCCCTTCTCCTGCCTTCAATCTTTCCCAGCATCAGGGGCTTTTCCAATGAGTCAGCTCCTCGCAGCAGGTGGCCAAAGTACTGGAGTTTCAGCTTCAGCGTCAGTCCTTCCAATGAATATTCAGGGTTGATTTCCTTTAGGATTGACAGGTTTGATCTCCTTGCAGTCCTAGGGGCTCTCAAGAGTCTTCTCCAACACCACAGTTCGAAAGCATCAATTCTTCGGTGCTCAGCCTTCCATATGGTCTAAGCCTCACATCCACACATGACTACTGGAAAAACCATAGCTTCGACTAGAAAAACCTTTGTCGGCAAAGTGATGCCTGCTGTTTAATATGCTGTCTAGTTTGGTCATAACTTTTCTTCCAAGGAGTAAGCGTCTTTTAATTTCATGGCTGCAGTCACTGTCCATGGTGATTCTGGAGCCAAGAAAATAAAGTCTGACACTGTTTCCATTTGATGCTGGGGGTCTGCTTTTCATGGACCATATCCCTTTGTTTTCCCTATACAACCACGTGTCCTTTCAGACCAGGGCTTTGTATAAGCACTCTGCCTAGAATTCCCTGGTGATCCAGGGGTTAAGACCTGGCTCTTTCACTGCTGTGACCTGGGTTCAATCCCTGGTTGGGGAACTATTATTAATAAGATCCCACACGCCTTGTAGCATCGCCAAAAATAAAAAACTCTACATATCAAGATGCCCAGCAGAGGCAGGCAGAGGTTAAAAAGCACCAATAGTGGTGTCTCTGTGAAGCCCAAAGAGAGAATGGGTGAGAAGTTCCAGGATCTTTGCGCTTCTTCTAAGGAGCCTCTCCAGCCTCTGAACAGAGTAGATTTCAGCCTCAACAAGGACTCAAGCAGAAGCACCAGTTCTTCTGGGAAGAGACCCCAGGCCCTAAAGCCCCAGCGCCAGGGACCAGCCCACGAGGTCTTCAAGGAGTTATTTCCGTCTCAAGGACGGGATCATAGGTCTGTTCCTCATATGCCTCCATCACTGACTGTGATCCCCAAGGCCCAGCAACTTGTGTCCCTCGGCACCAATTCCCACCCTCACTCGGGAGCCTCTGGGAGGGCGGGGACATAGAAGGTGCTGGCTGAACACTGGCTGAATGAAACCAGGGCCGGGCAAGAGGCTCCGGGACAGGAAGGGTCTGGACTCAGCGGATCCAAAGTTCAGCGGCTGAGACCTCGGCAGGAACTGCCTGGTGAGACAGGCTGGGCGTGGGCACCACAGCTCCCGGCCAGCCTGACGTCACCAAGGGCAGGCTTCTGGGCCGGCCCGCCAGGAGGAGAAGGGCAACAGACGGGTAAGTCGCAGACAGTGACTGCGGCAGCAGGAAGGGGCACCCTTCAGGGAAGGTGCTGCTCCCAGCCCGTCTGTCTGCGGAACTTGAGTTGACTGCCCTGGGTGATTATCAGGGATTATCTCATTTCACCCTCAGTGACCCTGAGGGGAGGGTGCGGTGATCCTCTGAGTGCTCGGAACAGGCTCCCAGTGAAGCCCTTTTAGAAACACACACCCTCAGGGTTGATGGAGACTTTGAACCTCCTCACGGGCTGCCCCCCTTTCCAAGAAGGCGCAAATTCCTACAATAGTCAACATCCCACCAAGCCTCCCTCCCAGGTCCCACCAGCCTGGCCCCGCCTTGGGCAGCTCTGAGTATCACAAACGCCTTCGCCACGGCTTCCCTGGGTGGCTCTGGGGTAAAGAATCCACCTGCCAATGCAGGAGACACAAGTTTGATCCCTGGCCCAGGAAGATCCCACAGGCCTCAGAGGAACGAGGCCCGGGCGCTGCATCTACTGAGCCTGTGCTCCAGAAGCCGCCGAGTCGCGATACTGAACGCACACGCTTCAGATACTGGAGCCCACGGTCTGCAAGAGAGAAGCCGCCGCGGAGAGAAGCCGGCGCACGGCAGCCGGAGAGGGGCCGCCGCTCACGGCAGCTCCAGGAGAGCTCTGGCAGCAACAAAGGCCCAGCACAGTCAGTAAATAAGCAACCAAAAAAAAAAAAAAATGCTTTCTAGAGTCATCAGCCTCCTGGCTTCACTATTCTCCTCCTATCCACGTGGAGCAGCACTAAGGCCCCGCACAGGGCGGCTCTTCAGCTGTCTGGGGGCAGGTCACTCTCCGCGGGCCCCAGGGTTTAGAAAGATTCCGGCTCACAGAGATCGCACTGCCGCTCAGGGTGAAACTGGCTTTGAGCAGGTTAGCAAACCCTGACAAAAGGAATCAGAGAGGGAAGAGGGTAACGGTGTTGCCGTGAAGGGGCGCGCGCTCTCCCCGGGAGTAAGGAGGGGCTGGCTAGGGGAGGTGAGCTAGAAGCCAAAACCCACCGAAACCTTAACACTACCAGTCTTCAAGGAAAACGTTAACGTTGCTGGAAGGGACTCGGAGATCCACCGAACTCCACCTGTGTTACAAAGTGGCGTGAGAGGAGCAGTGAGGCGCAGCGACAGCGAGGAGCAGACGCTCGGCGGCAAAGCCAGTCAGAATCTCCTGAACCCGAGCCCCGTGCGAGCCCCGTCCGCTTTGCACGGCGCCGTCATCCATCCCCCTGCTCCACGAGGCCGCACCCCCAGCCTCACAGCTCCGTCTACAATCTCACTCCCACCGCGCTCCCGGGAGGAAAAGCGAGAGACGCAGCATTGGCGCCATTTTACAGACGGTAACACTGAGGCTCGGAGAAACAAAGGGACTTGCTTGGGTTCCTCCCAACAAGCTGAATTTATACTTGGGACTCAGAGCTCAACTGAGGCTCTCTGCTGTCTGTTGAAAGGGCATCTTGCCCTGGAAATGGACTTCCTCACTTAAGGAAGGGCACTGCCTCTCCCGCCGACCAGCTCTGCACCACCCCATGACTGCAGATTGTGCTGGACCGGTGATCTTCAGCGCCACGCTCTGCTTCGCTCTCTGCCTCTGGGGCAAAGGCTCAGGGGGAGGTCAGGAGCCTGGCTCCTCCCTGGATCGGGCTCCCGTCTGCCCCGTGACCCGGGGCATCCGTCCTCCCGAGGCTGAGCTCTAGTCTTCCACTCTTTACACACAGAGGCAGCCACTCCTGCTCTGTCATTTCAGGGGTGTTGCGAGACTCAGACGACAAAGGGCAAGGAGGCGGCACGGCGGCCGACACCCACCACCAGTGACCATCCCCTCCCCTCCCCTGCCTCCAACGCAGTCCTACTACGAGAGGTGAAAGGGTCAGGAAGGTCTCAGCTCGGGCGAGGGCAGGGAAAGGAAACAGCTGGGACCTCAGCCCAGCACTCCCTCACGCTTGCTCAAGGCTTCACTTTTCCGAGGAGATTTTCAGTGACCGGCGTGAGGTTCACCAGTGCTTAGTGCTGGGTGCCCCACGCAACGTAAAAGGCTGTGCGAGCTCTCTCGGTTTTAGTCCTCAGGAATACCCATTTCACAGATGACAAAACTTAGGCTCCAAGGTCAGGGGCAGAGCTGGTAGGCAGTGGAGCGGGGAGGCAACCCCTCTATCCAGACCCCTGTTGCTCAGACTTCGTTCAGTGTGCGCATGATTAGCTGGAGAGATTTATGGATAATCAGATTCTGATTCCCTCACTCTGGAGGCAGGCCTAAGCGGCCGCGCCTCCCACAAGCTCCCAAGTAGATGGGACGACATTGCATCAAGGGCTAGATCTTAAATTCCCCTAAGATAGAGCCTGAGTCACCCAATCCCCAGGGCTTAGCACTGGGTTTGCCCATAGAGAACACTCAGTAATTACTTATTCAACGAGTCAATGAATATTGCGCGCAAAAACCCATGCTGTACCCTTTCTCTATACTAAGCCCGATTACATCATCCGATCTCAACACAAATCTCTAGGGTACCATTAACCTTCCTTCCTTCGACAGACAAGGAAACAAGTTCAAAGGAGTAGGCTGCCTAAGGTTTCACCGCTTTTACGCAGCAGGGCTGGAAGCCGACTCCCTTCAGACCCTTGGCTCTGATCACAGCCGTCCCACAGATGCGGGTCGCAGGCGGGGGGATTAATAATTACAGACAGCGGCGGGTGCCGAGGCGCGGAACATCCGCTGGACCAGATCAGCGCACGGTCGGGCGGTCGCCCACGGGAGCTGCTCTCTCGGGGGCGAGGGCAGCGGGCTCAGCGCCCCCCCAGGGGAGAGAGGCCGGGGGCGCCCGGAGGCGGCGGCGAGCAGGCGGTGCGCGCCCCCGACCTTCACGGGGAGCCCCTCCGGACGCCCCCGCGGACCCCAGCCCTCGGCAGACGCCGCCCAGCCGGGCGGGGCACGGGCGTCCGGGGAGGCAGCCGCCCGGCGGCCCGGGAGCGGCCGGCGGCCCGGCTCGGGGAGAGCCGGCCTGGGCCCGGGGCCGGAGGCAG
Organism: Budorcas taxicolor; assembly: GCF_023091745.1. Classification (NCBI taxonomy): domain Eukaryota; kingdom Metazoa; phylum Chordata; class Mammalia; order Artiodactyla; family Bovidae; genus Budorcas; species Budorcas taxicolor. The sequence goes on along the minus strand of NC_068924.1, from coordinate 80,865,342 downwards.
CCGCCCGCCCGCCCCCGGACTCACGGCCTTCAGCTGCTCCAGCCGGTCCTTCATCCTGGCGCCGGGGCCGGGGCCCAGGTGAGCGGCCGGAAGAGGCGGCGGCCCGGCGAGAAGGCGCGTCCGCGGCCCCGCGAGGCTCGCCCGCGCTCCCGACGCGGCCCCGGGGGCGCGGCTCCGGCGGCGGCCCGCCCTCACCTGCGCCGCGCCCCGCCCTTAAAGGGCCCGCGCCCGGGCCGAGGGGCGGTCCCGCCTGGCTGCGGGCGCGCGGTCGTGTACGCCTCTCTGCGACCCCACGACTGCAGCACGCCAGGCCTCCCTGGCCATCACCAACTCCCAGAGCTTGTTCAAACTCATGTCCGTTAAGTCGGTGGTGCCATCCAGCCATCTCATCCTCTGCTGGCCCCTTCGCCTCCCGGCTTCAGTCCTTCCCAGCAGCAGGGTCTTTTCAAATGAGTCAGCTCTTCGTGACCAAAGTACGGAATTTCAGCTTCAACGTCATCCTTCCAATGACTATTCAAGACTGATTTCCTTTAGGATGGACTGGTTGGATCTCCTTGCAGTCCAAGGGACTCTCTAGAGTCTTCTCCAACACACAGTTCAGAAGCATCAGTCCTTCAGTGCTCAGCTTTCTTCACAGTCCAACTCTCACATCCATACATGACCACTGGAAAAACCATAGCCTTGACTAGACAGACCTTTGCTGGCAAAGTAATATCTCTGCTTTGTAATATATTGTCTAGGTTGGTTATAACTTTCCTTCCAAGGAGTAAGCGCCTTTTAATTTCATGGCTGCAGTCACCATCTGCAGTGATTTGGGAGCCCCCCAAAAATAAAGTCTCTCACTGTTTCCGTTGTTTTCCCCTCTTTGCCATAAAGTGATGTGACCAGATGCCATGATCTTCGTTTTCTGAATGTTGAGTTTCAAGCCAATTTTTTCACTCTCCTCTTTCACTTTCATCAACAGGCTTTTTAGTTCCTCTTCACTTTCTGCCATAAGGGTGGTGTCATCTACATATCTGAGGTTATTAATATTTCTCCTGGCAACCTTGATTCCAGCTTGTGCTTCATCCAGCCCAGCGTTTCGCATGATGTACTCTGCATAGAAGTTAAATAAGCAGGGTGACAATATACAGCCTTGACTTACTCCTTTCCCAATTTGGAACCAGCCTGTTGTTCCATGTCCAGTTCTAACTGTTGCTTCCTGACCTGCATACAGATTTCTCAAGAGACAGGTCAGGTCAGGTCAGACAGGTCAGGTGGTCTGGTATTCCCATCTCTTCCAGAATTTTCCACATTTTGTTGTGATCCACAGAGTGAAAGGCTTTGGCATTATCAATAAAGCAGAAGTAGATGTTTCTCTGGAACTCTCTTGCTTTCTCAGTGATCCAACGGATGTTGGCAATTTGATTTCTGGTTCCTCCAACTTGAACATCTGGAAGTTCACCGTTCGCATACTGCTGAAGCCTGGCTCGGAGAATTTTGAGCATTTCTTTGCTAGCATGTGAGATGAGTGCAATTGTGTGGTAGTTTGAGCATTCTTTGGCATTGCCTTTCTTTGGGATTGGAATGAAAAGTGACCTTATCCAATCCTGTGGCCACTGCTGAGTTTTCCAAGTTTGCTGGCATATTGAGTGCAGCACTTTCACAGCATCATCTTTTAGGATTTGAAATAGCTTAACTGGAATTCCATTATGTCCACTAGCTTTGTTCGTATCAGCGGAGAAATAACTCCAGAAAGAATGAAGAGACAGAGCCAAAGCAAAAACAACACCCAGTTGTGGATGTGACTGGTGAAGGAAGTAAATTCCGATGCTGTAAAAACCAATACTGCATAGGAACCTGGAATGTTAGGTCCATGAATCAAGGCAAATTGGAAGTGGTCAAACAGGTGATGGCAAGAGTGAACATTGACATTTCAGGAATCAGAGAACTAAAGTGGACTGGAATGGGTGAATTTAACTCAGATGACCATTATATCTACTACTGCGGGCAAGAATCCCTTAGAAGAAATGGAGTAGCCATCACAGTCCACAAAAGAGTCCAAAATGCAGTACTTGGATGCAATCTCAAAAACGACAGAATGATCTCTGTTCGTTTCCAAGGCAAACCATTCAATATCACAGTAATCCAAGCCTATGCCGCAACCAGTAACGCTGAAGAAGCTGAAGTTGAACAATTCTATGAAGACCTACAAGACCTTCTAGCGCTAACACCCCCAAAAGATGTCCTTTTCATTATAGGGGACTGGAATGCAAAAATAGGAAATCAAGAAATACCTGCGGTAACAGGCAAATTTGCCCTTGGAGTACAGAATGAAGCAGGGCAAAGGCTAACAGAGTTTTGCCGAGAGAACACACTGGTCATAGCAAACACCCCTCTTCCAATCCTTTGCGACCCCATGGACTGTAGCCCACCAGGCTCGTCTGTTCTTGGCATTCTCCAGGCAAGAATACTGGTGTGGGTTGCCATGCCCTCCTCTGGGAGATCTTCCCGACACAGTGATTGAACCTGCGTCTCTTGCGTCTTCTGCATCGGCAAGCGGGTTCTTTACCACTAGCACCAACTGGGAAGCCTCCCAATAGATGGGAGAGAGAGCTACTAATTCTGCCTGGAGGAAGGGCCTTCCAAGTAAAGGAATGTGTAAGGTCTGGGAACTGCGGGTTGGAGCTGAAAAACTCTACTTCGTGAAAATTACTGGAGGTGAGGCAGGGTGGGGTGGGCTGGGACGAAGAATTTGGATTTTATGATGTCGGCCATGGGGATCCGTCAGAGAAATGTACACAGTTCAGTGATGCAGTCAGAACAGCTGCCACTCACTGTGTGGACGCCTTTGCAAAGTTAGTGCTTCTCTAGGGGGTGAATCAGAGATAGTACAGCTTCCCCGTTTGCTGCGAGGCCTGTTGCCAGAGGAGGAGCGGCTGATTCGTCTCCTGTGGGGCAGAGGTGTAAAAGGAAGATGTTTGTATTGGAAACCTTAAGCTGTTATTTCCTATCTGATTTCTCCAGGTGGGCCAGTTCAGTTTAGTCGCTCAGTCGTGTCCGACTCTTCGCGACCCCATGGACTGCAGCACGCCAGGCTTCCCTAACCATCACCAACTCCCAGAGCTTGCTCAAACTCGTGACATCGCGTCGGTGATGCCATCCAGCCATCTCGTCCTCTGCCGCCCCCGGCTGCTCCTGCCATCAGTCTTGCCTGGCCGGTGTTCCCTTCCGAGAGCTGGGCGTGTTTTCCCCCTGCCCCTCCGTCTCCCCACCCCCACCCCCGCGCCCCCGCACCTCCACTTTGTTTCCTCTTCCCTGTCCGTCTTCCTGCTCGGGAACAAACGCTATGTCCCGCAGATAAGGAGTGGAGCTCAAAAACTGGGACCGGCGGTGGCGAAGGGTCAGTCCTCGCTTCAGGGAAAGAATCTGCGCTATCCATGCAGATTAAATGCTGTGAATATTTCCCTGGCTCTGTGGTTTCCCTCCCGTGGTTAAGACTTCCCCTTTCCACGGGGGTGGGGGCGTGCAGTATGGGTTCCATCCCTGCTCAGGAACAGAGCAATCAAATCATGGAACAGGAACAGTATTATAACAAGTTCAGTAAAGACTTTTTAAATTATCCATATTTTAAAAATTGGTTTTTTCCATAACCCTAGCAGAATTCGGCCTCCGGTGCGATCTCGATGCGCCATCCATGCTGGCGTGCTGGCCTCCCGTGGAGGCGGTCTGCGGCGGGAGGACGGTTTGCACCCTCGCCCCGCCCCGGTCTTCGCCTCGGTCCGCGTCCCTGCACCCGGCGATCCGGGGTCGCCGTCCCATCTCGGGTCCGAGGAAGGCTCGTGCGCCCCCAGGTGGTCAGCAGTGGGAAAGGCGAACAAGTCAGAATCGCGTTCCAGCTTCTCTCCTTAACACACGTTTGTTAACGATGGTGGCGAAGCTCAACGCTCTCGAACAGTCTTCTGAGGACGCAGACACGTGAACAGCTCTCTACACTAGAAGTCTGAAAAGGACCTAGGAGATGGTCAAGGGTAGCCATTCAGCCTCTGCCTCAACGTACTGTAATTTTTTTTTTTACGATTATTCCAAACACTCCCAAACACTTTCTCTGGTTGAACAGTTCCACCTGATGTTTAACATTTTTTTGTTATGCAGAACAAACAATTTCCCTCCCTATAACTTCCACCACTCTTTCTTACTCCTTACCTTCGTCTGAATAGTTAAGTTTTCCTGTCACCAGATGGCTTTTCCACGCGGGGCGGGCAGCTCTGGGGCCACGGAGCAATTGCTGACACAGGGCCGGGAGGCCTGCATTCCAGACAGTTTCCACCACAAAACAGCTGTCACCTGACATCACACAACCTGTGTTGTTATCTGTGAGACAAGGAGTTGATCAAAACTGGTGCTTCTCAACCTTTTCTCTGTTTTTAAGTTTTTTTTTTCTTAATGTATATACTTTATTTAGGTATAGTTGACTTACAATAGTTCAGGTGCACAGCGGCGTGATTTGGTTGAACATATATTATTTTTTCAGATTATTTTCCATTACGGGTTATTATATTGACTATAGTTCGCTGCGCTCCACACTAAACCTCTTCTGTTTGTTGCATATCTTTTTTTTTTTATTAGAAATCTAGCATTCTATTCTTACTAAGTCAAAGATCCAGAACATCACACATTCTTTATTTTTATTTGTGGCTATTGTGCTTGAATGATTCTATAACACTTAGAAAATACATTTACTAGATAATCAGACATTTGATTTCTGCAAACTCATAGGTACAGAGAACAGATGATTGCCAGAAGTGGGTGCTAGGGAGCAAAATGGGTGACGTGGGTCAAAAAGTACAGTTATAAAATACGTAAGCCCTGGGGGACGTAATGCACAGCATACATGTAGTGAACAATGCTGTGTTATGCGTTTAGAGTTGCCAAGAGAATAGACCTTAAAAGTTCTCATCATAATAAAAATCAAATGGTAACTGTGTGAGGTGATGGATATATTGTGGCAGTCATCTTGCAGAATGTGCATTTATCCAGTCATTTGATGTAAATGAACTTATTTACAAAAAAGAAACACTAACAGGTTTTGAAAACAAATTTATAGTTACCAAAGGGGCAAAATGGCAGGGACAGATAAATTAGGAATTTGGGATTAGCATACACACCCTGCTGTATATAAAATAGATAACCAACAAGAATAGCATAGGGAACTCTACTCAGATTTGTGTAATAACCCATATGAGAAAAGAATCTGGAAAAGAACGAGTATGCGGATACCTGAATCACTTTACACCTGAAACTAACACAACATTGTGAATCAACTGCACGCCAGTGATTTTCTTTAAACTCACGTGTCACCTCTTAAACTAGCACAACGCGTGTGTCACCTGTATCTCAATAAAACTAGGAAACAGAAAGGAATCGGGTTTCCTGTGGAAGGATATTTCTGTGAGGAAAATTGAAATGACCTTTTGGTTATCCTATGAGGCCATAACAGAAATGACTATTTGATTTTCTTTAAACTTTTAATGCATGAAAGCCAGAATAAAGTGCCCCCTTCAGACTTCCCTGGTGGCCTGGTGGTTAAGACTCCACACTCCCAATTCAGGGCACAGAATCGATCCCTGGTTTGGGGACTATGTGGTGCACAGCATGGCCAAAACAAACAACAAAATTATTTAAAATTTTTATTATAATTTTTTAAAAGCCTTCTTAACTGCACTTGGGAGTCCAGGAACCCATGAAGGGAAGCATCATCAGAGATCTTATGACATTCTATTTAAAGGTTGCTATGACAGACTTCAAGCCTTTCTTAAAACGCCTGTTAGGTGTGAACCCAATTTTGTTCATCTCCTATTAATATTTGCCCTTCCATGACAGGCGGAAGTCCGACTTCCAGAAGCTAGTTGTGTAAAATAAGCTGAAGAAAGGCAAGTCACCGAGGGACACGGGACCCGGGCGAGGGGAGCGCGAAGGCCGGTGAGGAAAACTCTAGCACAGCCCAGTGGGCTGCAGCGTCTCCAGGCAGATGCAGAGCGCCTGGGCTTGAGGCTTTGCAGGCGCCCCTTCCTGCTGATGCATTTCATTTCCCTGCTCTGCCCTGGCGCTGGGTTTCCCGCCGTGTCTAGCGCATGGCTGCTTCCGCACTAAAGAAGCAGCGTTCAGTTTCACCTCAGCGTGTCTGACTCTTTGAGACCCCATGGTCCACAGCCCACCAGGCTCCTCTGTCCCTGGGATCCTCCCAGCAAGAATACTGGAGTGGGTTGCCATGCCCTCCTCAAAACACTGAGTGTGGCTCATTCACTGTCTGGTTTCCCTGGTGGCTCAGATGGTAAAGAATCTGCCTGCAATGCGGGACACCTGGGTTCAATCCCTGGGCCGAGAAGATCCCCTGGAGAAGAGAATGGCAATCCACTCCAATATTCTAGCCTGGAGAATGCCACGGACAGAGGAACCCGGCAGGCTACACTTTCAGTTCAGTTCAGTTCAATTGCCCAGTCATGTCCAACTCTTTGTGACCCCATGGACTGCAGCACACCAGGCCTCCCTGTCCATCACCAACTCCCGGAGTTTACCCAAACACATGTCCACTGAGTTGGTGATGTCATCCAGCCACCTCATCCTCTGTCGTCCCCTTCTCCTCCTGCCCCCAATCCCTCCCAGCATTACAGTCTTTTCAAATGAGTCAGCTCTTCCATCAGGTGCCCAAAGGATTGGAGTTTCAGTTTCAACATCAGTCCTGCCAATGAACACCCAGGACTGATTTCCTTTAGGATGGACTGGTTGGATCTCCTTGCAGTCCAAGGGACTCTCAAGAGTCTTCTCCAACACCACAGTTCAAAAGCATCAATTCTTCAGCGCTCAGCTCTTTATAGCCCAACACTCACATCCATACATGACTACTGGAAAAACCATAGCCTTGACTAGACGGACCTTTGTTGGCAAAGTAATGTCTCTGCTTTTAAATATGCTGTCTAGGTTGGTCATAACTTTCCTTCCAAGGAGTAAGCATCTTTTAATTTCATGGCGGCAATCACCATCTGCAGTGATTTTGGAGCCTAGAAAAATAAAGTCAGCCATGGTTTCCACTGTCTCCCCATCTATTTGCCATGAAGTGATGGGACCGGATGCCATGATCTTAGTTTTCTGAATGCTGAGCTTTAAACCAACTTTTCCACTCTCTTCTTTCACTTTTCATCAAAAGGCTCTTTACTCTGTGGGGTCGCAGAGAGCTGGACACGACTCAGCGACTGACGCTCAATCACTCACTTCACCCAGTAGGTCTTCCCAGGTGGTGCCGTGGTATGCGGGAGATGCGGGTTCGATCACTGGGTCAGGGATGGAGGAGGAAGTCGTGATCACTCCAGTATTCTTGCTTGGGAAATCCCATGACCTGAGAAGCCTGGCGGGCTACAGTCCAGTTTGTGACTCGGGTCACAGACGAGCATAATAAGATTAATTGAAGTGTTTGCATTTTGGCTGTAGATGACCAATAGTTAATTTCATTTTTGCAAACAAACCAAGAAGAGGACCCTGAGGCCTGGGTCTCCGCTCCCCTCTCTCTTCCCCACAGGAGGAAAGACCTGAGGCGCAGCCCGTCCTAGCCCTCAGGGCTGCTGTGACCCTGGGACCTGGAGGCAGCCGGCCGGGCTGCGTCGTTCGGTCACAGGAGGCAAGGGAAGCAGAGAACTGAAGGGGAAGATCCTCTCTGCTCCCTCATGGCAACTCTTCCCCACTGCAGGGAGGGCGGAGAATACGCTTCCTGAGTTGTGCTTTTCACCCCCTTACCCTTTGCATTACTTATCTTGCTGCATAACAAGTTGCCCTAAAACAGAATGAAACAACATTATCTCTATGGTTTCTGTGATTCAGGAATCCAGGTGCAGTTTAGCTGGGTGCCTCTGCCTCAAGACTGTAGTTAAGGTGTTGCCTGGGGGCTGTGCCTTATCTCAGGGCTTGACTGGGAAAGAACCTGCTTCTGAAGTCACTCACATGGTTGCTGGCAGGATCCAGTTCATCAGGGCTGTTCCTAACCCCATGGGCCCCTTCCTAGGGCAGCTCAAGTCCATCAGACCAAGCAGGTGAGAGGGAGAGAGAGAAACCAAAACATGTTTAGAACCTAACCTCACTGTGACGTCACTTTAGCTGTATTCTATTGATTAAAAGTGAGTCCCACCTCCCAGAGTAGTGGAAATAAAGAGTAAACAAGCAGGACCTGACTAAACTTAGAAGATTTTGCCAGCAAAGGAAACTATAATCAAGGCTAAAAACACAACCCTCAGAATGGGAGAAAATAATAGCAAATGAAAAAACTGACAAAGGATTGATTTCCAAAATATACAAGCAGCTCATATAACTCAATACCAGAAAAACAAACAACCCAATCAAAAAGTGGGGAAAAGACCTAAACAGACATTTCTCCAAAGAAGACATACAGATGGCTAACAAACACATGCAAAGATGCTCAACATTGCTCATTACTAGAGAAATAAAAATCAAAACTACAATGAGATATCACCTCACACCAGTCAGAATGGCCATTATCAAACAGTTTAGAAACAATACATGCTGGAGAGAGTGTGGAGAAAAGGGAACACTCTTGCACTGTTGGTGGGACTGTAAATTGATACAGCCACTATGGAAGACAGTGTGGAGATTCCTTTAAAAATTAGGAATAAAACCACCATGTGACCCAGCAATCCCATTCCTAGGCATATACCCTGAGGAAACCAAATTGAAAAAGACACATGTATCCCATTGTTCATTGCAGCACTGTTTACAACAGCTAGAACTTGGAAGCAACCTTGATGTCCATCGACAGATGAATGGATAGAGAGGCTGTGGTACACATACACAGTGGAGTATTACCCAACCGTCAGAAGGAATGCGTTTGAGTCAGTTCTGATGAGGCGGACGAATCTGGGACCTATTATACGGAGTGAAGTGAGTCAGAGGGGAAAGGTAGATATTGTATTCTAATGCATGTATGGGGAATCTAGAAGGGTAGAACCAAAGAATTTAGCTGCAGGGCAGCAGTGGAGAAACAGACAAAGAGAACAGACTTAAGGAAAAGGGAGGGGAGGAGAGGGTGAAAGGGACGGAAAGAGCAACATGGAAACTTGCATTACCACGTGTAAAATAGACAGCCAACGGGAATTTGCTGTACGGCTCAGGAAACTCAGACGGGGCTCTGTATCTACCTAGAGGGGTGGGATGGCGAGGGAGATGGGAGGGAGGTTCAAAAGGGAGGGGATATATGTGTACCCATGGCTGATTCACAGGGAGGCCTGGCGTGCTGCAGTTCATGGGGTCACAAAGAGTCGGACACGACTGAGCGACTGAACTGAACCGAACTGATGGCTGATTCATGTTGAGGTTTGATAGAAAACAGCAAAACTCTGTAAAGCAATTATCCTTCAATTTAAAAATTCATTAATTTAAAAAACCTCAACATTCAAAAAACTAAACAAACAAAAAAGGGGGAATCACTAGGTTCAGCCTCCACTCAAGGTGAGGGGATACACACGGGAATGAAGACCAGGAGCCATGGTAGCTGCCAGGAACACAGTTCAAATCCCAGAGGAACGCCAACGCTGTGCGGTTTCACCGCCTTAGAGCTCTCTTCTCTGTATCTGAGCTGGCCATTCTAGGACCGTGTCCCTCAAACGTGCTTCAGTGACACACTGGGCTTCATCACAGCTCTGCCCCCGTGCAGCTGCCCCGTCTGCCTCCCACACCTTCCACGAGCCTCGAGAGGTCGGCCGCCTTGCGCCTCCTCGTCGTGGACACGAGCCCAGCCCCGACCATCAGGCCAGAGACACGCAGGGCCTTCAGCCTGCATGCTTGCCAGGTCGCTCCAGTCCTGTCTGACTCTTTGCGACCCTGCGGGCCGCAGCCCTCCAGGCTCCTCCGCCCACGGGATTCTCCAGGCAGGAATACTGCAGTGGGTTGCCATTTCTTCCTCCAGGGGATCTTCCCGGCCCAGAGATCCTGACGCGGGGATGGGATGCGGATCTCCGGCATTGCAGGCAGATTCTTTACCATCTGGCTACCAGGGAAGCCCAGGCACTTAGCCACCGTGCACCAAAGTTACTAAGCGAACCTTCTGGTAATACGCTTCCATGACAGCTTTCTTCTGACTGGAGTTCATCAGCGGCTTCTCTTTACAAGAGCAGAGGGTCCAGAGTCGTCTTCAAATAGCGTTCAAGCCTTTACTCAGCCTGGCTCCAAGCCCCATGCTCTGTTACTGCCTCTCACGCACACAAACACACACACACACCAGCCTCACACACACACACACACACACACACACACCAGCCTCACACACACACACACACACACACCAGCCTCACACACACACACACACATACACACACACACACCAGCCTCACACACACGCACACACACACACACCAGCCTCACACACACACACACCAGCCTCACACACACACACACACACACCAGCCTCACACACACACACACACACACACACACCAGCCTCACACACACACACACACACACACACCAGCCTCACACACACACACACACACACACACCAGCCTCACACACACACACACACACACACCAGCCTCACACACACACACACACACCAGCCTCACACACACGCACACACACACACACCAGCCTCACACACACACACACACCAGCCTCACACACACACACACACACACACACCAGCCTCACACACACCAGCCTCACACACACACACACACACACACCAGCCTCACACACACGCACACACACACACACACCAGCCTCACACACACGCACACACACACACACACCAGCCTCACACACACGCACACACATACACACACACACCCTCTCACGCACACACACACACACATACACACCAGCCTCACACACACGCACACACACACACACACACCAGCCTCACACACACACACACACACACCAGCCTCACACACACACACACACACACACCAGCCTCACACACACGCACACACACACACACCAGCCTCACACACACACACACACCAGCCTCACACACACACACACACACACACACCAGCCTCACACACACCAGCCTCACACACACACACACACACACACCAGCCTCACACACACGCACACACACACCAGCCTCACACACACGCACACACACACACACCAGCCTCACACACACCAGCCTCACACACACACACACACACACACACACCAGCCTCACACACACACACACACACACACACCAGCCTCACACACACACACACCAGCCTCACACACACGCACACACATACACACACACCCTCTCACGCACACACACACACACATACACACCAGCCTCACACACACACACACACACACACCAGCCTCACACACACGCACACACACACACACCAGCCTCACACACACACACACACACACACCAGCCTCACACACACACACACACCAGCCTCACACACACGCACACACACACACACCAGCCTCACACACACACACACACACACACCAGCCTCACACACACGCACACACACACACACCAGCCTCACACACACGCACACACACACACACCAGCCTCACACACACGCACACACCAGCCTCACACACACGCACACACACACACACCAGCCTCACACACACACACACACACACACACCAGCCTCACACACACACACACACCAGCCTCACACACACACACACACACACACACACCAGCCTCACACACACACACACACACACACACCAGCCTCACACACACACACACACATACACACACACACCAGCCTCACACACACACACACACATACACACACCCCAGCAGCCTCACCAAACTCTCACCTCACACACACACACACACCAGCCACACACACACACACACACACACACCAGCAGCCTCACCAAACTCTCACCTCACACACACACACACCCACCAGCCACACACACACACACCAGCCACACACACACTCACCAGCCTCACACACACACACACACCAGCCTCACACACACATACACCAGCCTCACACACACACACACACACACACACCAGCAGCCTCACCAAACTCTCACCTTACACACACACACACACACACACACACCAGCAGCCTCACCAAACTCTCACCTCTTCTCTGCACCCACTGTGCCCATGATCCCCACCTATCTCTGCCTGGGTCGCCCTTTCTGCATCCATGTCTGCAAGGCCCTGCTCCTCCTCAAGACTGAGTCCTTCTCCGGCTCACTTGGACGGCCTCCACGATCCTCTGCCTTCCCGCCCTGAAGAGCACTTGCTCGGATCTCTTTTAAGAGCAGACCCTGGGTCGTCTTGCACCCAGTCGCTCGCACTCATGCAGCGGCAGGGCTGCTGGCGGTCAGTCGCGCAGCCGTGTCCAGCTGTCGGTGACCTCGTGGACTGCAGCTCACTGGACTCCTCTGTTCTCCACTACGTCCCAGAATTTGCTCAGTCTCACGTCCATTGAGTTGGTGATGCCATCCAACCATCTCCTCCTCTGTCGTCCCCTTCTCCTCCTGCCTTCAATCTTTCCCAGCATCAGGGTCTTTCCCAACGAGTTGACTCTTCACATCAGGTGGCCAAAGTATTGGATCTTCAGCTTCAGCAATATTCCAATGAATATTCAGGACTGATTTCCTTTAGGATTGACTGGTTTGATATCCTTGTTGTCCAAGGGACTCTCAAGAGTCTTCTCCAACACCACAGTTCAAAAGCATCAATTCTTCAGCACTCAGCCTTCTTTATGGCCCAACTCTCACATCCATACATGACTACTGGAAAAACCATAGCTTTGACTAGATGGACCTTTGTTGGCAAAGTGATGTCTCTGCTTTTTAATATGCTGTCTAGGTTGGTCATAGCTTTCCTTCCAAGAAGGAAATTCACGGCTGCAGTCACTGCAGTCGCTGTCCACAGTGATTTTAGAGCCCAAGAAAACAAAATCTGTCTCATATTATTCATCTTCCCAGGCTACCACAAGGTAGGCACACTGCAATTATTTGGAGGCTAAATCAAGAATAGTTGACTGCACACACACACACACACACACACGCTCCCTGCAGATTCTCCTCTCCTCTACCTAAGAAGGATTAAAGGACCTTCCTGCACCTTAAAACTAAATGCAGTTGTTGCCCCGTGCTCCACTGAAGGATGAACTGTGTCACTGAACTGCGTGTAAAATAATGTATTTTAAAAACATAGAGAACAGACTTGTCAGATGAGGGGAATGGACTAGGAGTTTGGAATTAGCAGAGGCAAACCATTATATACGAAATGGATAAGCAACAAGGTCCTGCTGTATAGCACAGGACACCTAGTCAATAGGCTATAATTCACCATAACGGAAAAGGAATATGAAAAAGAATGTATATATATATATATGTATAACTGAATCAGTTTGCTATATCGTAGAAATTAACACAACACTGAAAATCAACTATACTTCAATAAAATGAATAGTTTAAAAATAGTGTGTCTTGTTTATAGGGTGTTTTCTATCATGTTGTTCAGATGTTTTTTCTACCCACAAATCTCCTTATCGCACAAGGCTATGCCTATGGTTTGGCAATATAAATAATTTGTACCATATTCATTAGTTTTTATGTTTATATGAATGCCTCAATCCCTGGAGCCCCTAGACACACAGCTCTCCTCTGAAGAGCCTGGTAAGTGGGAGACACAGTAAGGAAGCGTCTTGCAGAGAAGTGTCCTGTTACTCCTGAGCTAGAGAAGACAGGCTTGCTCTTCTGTGAAACAGCTGTCAAGAGTTAACAGGATAAGTGCAGGGAAACCTCAGGTGAGATGCAATCGAACACTTGCGTCTTTAAACATTCTGTAATCAGAGAAGTACACCGCCTAGTGTATGACTCCGTGCGGACGTCTGCATGGCCTTGCTGCGCCTTTCACCGTTCCGTTGTGTTTGGGAGTCCTTTCCCTGGAGACCTCACAGTAGCTTAGGGAGACGGAGTAAATATTATTGTCCCTGTTTTATTAAGCAATTGAATCGGATGGCATCACCAACTCGATGGACATGAGTTCAAGCAGGCTCCAGGAGCTGGTGGTGGAAAGGGAAGCCTGGCGTGCTGCCGTCCATGAGGTTGCAAGGAGTCGGACATGACTGACAGACTGAAATGAGCGCAAAGGCAGGAAGATGAAGCAATTTCCCCAAGCTCTTACAGGGCAGTCACAGATGCTGGGAGACACAGCGGTTTTGTGCCCAGGGTTTGAAACCACATCGCCTAGGTCAAAGCTCAGTTCTAGGTTTACTGGCTGTGTGACCTTGAACAAGACACTTATCTCCTTGTGTCTGAGTCTCCTCGTATGTAAACAGAGGTCATAATAACAGGCATCTCGTGCATTCTTGTGATGATGAATGCGTTGATATATGCAATCATTAACTGCTTATTCAGTCACTAGAAAAGGCTGCTAACTCGTAACCACACTATTTGCTCAAAGAGGCTGGGGAATTGAAAAGTGCCTGGAGTATTTCAATCACTAGGGAAATCACCCTTTCGGTGTTCAGTCAGGATCAGCTACGGCAGCATTTTCCAAAGTAGGTTCGGCAGGATGAAACATTTCTAAGAGATTCCAAGGGATAAAAGAGTTTGGTGGAGACAGAATTTAGAAGCACGGCAGCATAGCATCCCCACCGTGAAGAGTTGTGACCACAAGTTTGCACACTGCAGGCGCCGGACAAACCCGCAGCGGACAACTCGTTTTCTTTTGCTCAGTACGGTACTCTTCACGCTTGTTTGGCCGTATCTTGTTTATCCCCCCCGACACCTAGCGTTGGGCAGGACCTGAGTCCTGCAGACACTGACCTCGTAGACCACTGCAGAGCAAAAATGAGGGCTGCAAGTGAACCAAAGAAGACCCTTTCGGGTTCTTGTCTTTCAGAATAAACTGACCCTTCAGTTTCCTGTGAGTCCTGGTCATGGTTTCTGCCCTTGAGGCCTGTGATACGCGTCAGAAAAAGTGAGAGAAAGCTGTTGCGGCGCCCCTTGTGCTTCGGCAGACGGGGAGCAGAGGCGCGGAGCGGATGCCCTGTGCCAGGCCGCCGCGTGCCCTCCAGGAGCGCCCTCCCCGCCCCTCTGCGCACACGCGGACCTCAGCCCGTCTCGGGGCAGCTCAGGTGCCCTGCCCCTCCCGGCTGGCCCGGGTGCCCGTCACTGGCCCTCCCTCGGTGGCTCAGAGCCTTGTGGTGGCAGCACTCGGCCTTTGGTGTCAGTGTGATTTACGTTCTTCTGTCTGCTCCTTTCTTACTCCAGGTCTCAGTTCTGGCACGGGGCCTCCTCGACCTTCACTGCTGCTCGGAGATCTTTAGTTGGAGCAGGTGGGGTCTAGTTTCTCCCCCGGGGATCAAACCCACGTGCCCTGCGTTGGGAGCTCACAGTCTTAGCCGCTGGATCACCAGGGAAGTCCCAGCTATGGCCAGACTCAGCTTCCTCCCAGGTTGGAGCTCCCTCTGACTTACCTTTCTATTTCCTGCTCTGCCTACCACGGGTGGGAGCATAGTCCACAGCGAGTGACCGAGTGAGTGAGAGCCACTCAGTCGTGTCCGGCTCTTTGCCACCCCGTGGACGGTTCTCCAGGCCAGAACACTGGAGTGGGGTAGCCTTCCCCTTCTCTAGGGGATCTTCCCAACCCAGGAATCAAACCCAGGTCTCCTGCATTGCAGGCAGACTCTTCATTGTCTGAGCCATCGGGGAGCCCATATCAGCTAGGGATATACAAGAGAGAATGTGAGATAAGTGAGTGTGAGAGAGACAGCAAGACAGAGAGAGAATGGGAGGAGAGAATGTGAGATCAGTGAGTGTGTGTGAGAGACAGGAATGGGAGGAGAGATGCACAGAGAGTGGGGAAGACAGCGAACAGATGAGGTGAAAGGAAGTGGCCTTCAGAGCTTCCCCAACCGGGGATCAAGCCTGCGGCTCCTGTCGTGAAAGCACGGAGCCGTAACCACTAGGCACGTCCAAACGAAGGGTGATTTGGAAGCGGACTAACACAGAGTCAGAGATTGAGATGGAGATGGGTTAGCTCCAGGCATAAAGTTAAAGAGAAACCAACAAAACTTTGAAACTCTAAGGCTCTCCCCATCACTTTTCCCTAGAAGATAATAGAGGATTAAAGACGAATCATTCAAAATGCACAAACTCAGCACTTACATTGTGGAAATCACAATACGGGACGGCCCTAGCCTGATTTGTGTTTTATTCCTGGCTCTGCCCCTGCCCATATGCGCAATGTTTGAGTCTGCTGAGAACTGGAGAGAAGTTGAAAGGGAAGAACACAGACTTTACTGGAGGATAGCGAGCCTGACGTGCACCGCTTTATCGCCCTCTGAAGTCACAGTGGAGGGACTTGCCAGGGGGTCCACTGGTTAAGACTTGCTTTCACTGCAGGCGGCACAGGTTTGATCCCTGGTTGGGGGACTAAGATCTCACATGCTGCATGGCAAAATAATAATAACAATTTAAAAAATAAAGTCACAAAGTACTTCCACTTATATCTTTTGATCCTTATAACTACCCCAGAATTTCGGTCTTATGGGTATTTTAATCCCCTTTTTATGGACGAGGAATCTAAGAATGAGGTTGGGTAAAGGCCTTCTTCCAGGTCACAGACTTCTCATTGTACCCTCACACGGCAGAAGGTGCTAGGGAGCTCTGAGGAGTCTCTTTCATAAAAGCAGTGATTCCACTCACCAGGGCTCTGGCCGCGTGACTTAAACACCTCTCATCTAAGGCCCATATTTTAATGCCATCACACTGGGCATTAGGGTTTGAACCTGTGAATTTGGAAAGAATGCAAATATTCAGGCAGTATCAACCATGGATAGGCACAAAGAGATGATATGAGATAAGTGAACATGTGTGTGTGTGTGTGTGTGTGTGTGTGTGTACAGGCAATAGAGAGAGGATGGAGGAAGAAATGGACAGATAATGGGGAAGAAAACAAACAGGTAAGATGTTCTCTTAAAAACATCTTTTTCTTCAGTTCAGTTGCTCAGTCATATCCAACTCTTTGCGACCCCATGGACTGCAGCACACCAGGCCTCCCTGTCCTTCACCAACTTCTGGAGTTAACTCAAACTCATGTCCATTGAGTCAGTGATGCCATCCAACCATCTCATCCTCTGTCATCCCTTTCTCCTCCTGCCCTCAATCTTTCCCAGCATCAGGGTCTTTTCAAATGAATCAGTTCTTCCCATCAGGTGGGCAAAGGATTGGAGTTTCAGCTTCAGCATCAGTCCTTCCAATGAACATTCAGGACTGGTTTCCTTTAGGATGGACTGATTGGATCTTCTTGCAGTCCAAGGGACTCTGAAGAGTCTTCTCCAACACCACAGTTCAAATGCACCAGTTCTTCAGCACTCAGCTTTCTTTGTAGTCCAGCTCTCACATCTGTACCTGACTACTGGGAAAACCATAGCTTTGACTAAACTGATCTATGTTGGCAAAGTAATGTCTCTGCTTCTTAATATGCTGTCTAGGTTGGTCATAGCTTTCCTTCCAAGGAGTAAGTGTCTTTTAATTTCATGGTGGCAATCACCATCTGCAGTGATTTTGGAGCCCAGAAACATAAAGTCTGCCACTGTTTCCATCTCTTCCTTACAAAGGAAAAGTGACTTCTCGAAAATAATATAAGGAAGAAGAAGTAACAGTGCAAAACCTATGACCGCTTACCCCCGCCTCCCAACTCTCAGAGAGCACACCCGTCTGTCTCCACCCCACAGTGTACAGAGGAGCATCCAGGGTGTCTGTAGTGTTTAGGACGACAGCAACCTCATCACTGCTCTCTCCAAAGCATGCTTAAGCTCTCGATTCCTCATACTGTAGATCAGGGGGTTCCGCATAGGGGTGATGAAGGTGTAAACCATGGACACTACTTGGCCCCTCTCTGGAGAGTCGCTGGAGCTGGGGCACAGGTAGATGAGGCTGGTACCTCCATACTGGAGCAGAACCACGGTCATGTGGGAGGAGCGGGTGGAGAAGGCCTTCCGCCTCCCCTCTGCAGAGCGTATCTTCAGGATGGCGGCCTCGATGAAGACATAGGACAGGGTGATCAGCAGGAAGGGGAGGGCAAGGACGGCGACACTCACCATGAAAAGCGTGGCCTCGTGGACCCGGGTGTCCGCACAGGCCAGTCTCATGACGGGCAGGACGTCACAGTAGAACACGCTGATCTCCTTGCTGCTGCAGAAGGGGAGTCGGAAGATGAGCACAGTCAGCTGCGTGGCCAAGATGAACCCCAGCACCAGGGAGCCCAGGGCCAGTCGGGCACACCGCTGCCAGCTCATCCTGAGGCTGTAACGCAGAGGGGGGCAGATGGCCACGAACCTGTCATAGGCCATGACGGCCAGCAGGATCCAGTCAGCGCTGCCCAGGAAGATGCAGAACATCTGGGCACCGCAGCCAGCCGGGGAGACGAGGGCTCTCCCCGGGGACAGGGTGCTGGCCAGCGTCAGAGGGGCAATGGTGGAGGAGCAGCAGGTCTCCAGAGCCGCCAAGCTGGCCAGGAAGAGGTACATAGGGGTGCGCAGAGAGCGGCGGGTCCAGACGATGAGCAAAATGGAGACGCTGCCACCAACGCTGACCAGGTGCACAGTCAGGAAGGCCACGAAAGTCAGCATCTGAACCTCAGGGAGTCTGGAGAAGGGGCGGAAGTGGAAGCGAATCATCATCCCAGTCTGGTTCGAATCCTCCATGTGGTCCATGCATTGGGGCTGCTAATGGCCCAGGCGCTGCCCGAGGATAGCCAAACGTCAGGACACAGGATTCCTGCTGGCTGACCCATTCAGCTCTGCGTCTCTCCCTTCCTTCCTCAGCTCCAACCATCGTTCCCTCCAAATTCAGCGTCTCACTTCTTCAACAGCTCTTTGGTTGTAATCACCCAGAAGTAGCTCCCCACTGAAATCTCTTTTTTTTAAGTCGTGGTAAAATATATGCTATGTAATATTTATCATTTTAACCCTGTGTCAGTGTACAATTCAGCAACATTAAATGCACTCACGATGTTGTATAACCATCACCTCTATCTCTACCCAAACTTCTCATCATCCCCAACAGAAGTTCTACTTAATAAGCTAAAACTGCCCACAATCTCCTCCCAGCTCCTAGCAACCTCAATCCTACTTTGTCCTATGACATTTCCTATTCTTGGTGCCTCATATAAGTGGAATCATACACTATTTGTCCTTCTGTGTCTGGCTTATTCCACTAAGCATAATGTTTTCAAGGTCCATCCATGTAGTAGCTTATGCCAAAATCACATTCCTTTTCAAGGCTGAATAATACTCCACTGTGTCTGTATATACCCCATTGTGTTTATCCATTCATCTGTTCACAGACACTTGGGTTGTTTCACCTTTTAGCTATCATGAAAACTCTGTGATGAGCATTGGTGGAGGAATAGCTGTCCAGCTCAGCAGTGAAATATTAATCCACAGCGCACCACTGTTGTTGCAGTTTAGTTACTAAGTCATGTTTGGCGCCCCAACGGACTGTACGCCACCAGGCTCCTCTGTCCATGGGATTTCCCAGGGAAGGATACTGGAGTGGGTTGCCATTCCCTTCTCCAGGGGATGTTTCCCACCCAGGGATCGCACCCACATCTCCTGCACTGGCGGGTGGATTCTTTACCCCTGAGCACAGGGAAGCTCGGTACACCATTCCCAGAGCACAAATCTCTCTACTCCCTCACCCCCTTGCCTGGTTTTCAAGAGCACAAGCTCATCTGTCATTGACCAATGGAATGATCTGGAGCAAACTGCCGAAGTTTCTGCTTCAATTTCTCGATGCCCCTGGCTCTCCCAGAGATGTCTCCTTTCGGCTTCCCTCCCTGCTCCAGCCAACCGAGACCGATGGCCCGACTCTTCCATCAGTCTTTTGCTGATACTTTCACCTCTTGACCTTCTGCCAATCCTGTTACCTTCTGAAATATCCAGCATCTTCATTCCAGGCTGACCATGACTACGGGAGGTCACAAAATTCCACTGCTGCTGCCGCCGCTGCTGCTGCGTCACTTCAGCCATGTCCCACTCTGTGCGACCCCATAGACGGCAGCCCACCAGGCTCCCTCGTCCCTGGGATTCTCCAGGCAGGAACACTGGAGTGGGGTGCCATTTCCTTCTCCAATGCAGGAAAGTGAAAAGTAAAAGTGAAGTTGCTCAGTCATGTCCGACCCTCAGCGACCCCGTGGACTGCAGCCTTCCAGGCTCCTCCGTCCGTGGGATTTTCCAGGCAGGAGTGCTGGAGTGGGGTGCCATTGCCTTCTCTGGACTGGTGCCACAACAGAGGTAAAAAGGTGTTATGAACCCTAGTACTGTCCCCAAGCCTCTGAATTGGCTGTTCCCTCTGGTCCCCATGACGACTGGAGCAAATTTCCCTGGTCTCTTTAAGACCTCTCTTCTGCTCTCTCCTGTCTCACCACAGTAACGACCCAGCCTCCAATTTCACTGAAAAAAAAAAAGGAAATAAATAACAGAAGCTACTTGGAGGCAACTCTTCACCATCCTCACCAGCTCTAGACCCAGAACACTCTCTGCCCAGCCCTGCACCTCCAGCAAGTTTCCACATGCCTTTCCAGAAGTGTCCCCTCTCCTCTGCAAAACCAGTCATCTGAGCCCCTGTGCTCCCTCCGGGATCTTGCACAAGTCATTCCCTCTGCCTCTGATGTCTCCCTTTGATCCCCTCTGCAGCACCGTTGCCTCCCATGGTAAAATGAAGAAGAAACCCCTTCATCTTGCATCATCCTCTGAGGCCTCCCGGTCTCCTTTCCACATCAACCATCTCCCATTCGTTCTGCAACACAATCTGCTTTCATCTTACGCCCAGAGACCACTCCAGCAAAGGCCTCTAGTGGCTTCCAAATTGCTCAATCCAAGAGCAATTCAACTGGGTTGTTCTTTGGGACACTAGTCCACCAACTTCTTGCTCAGCTGGTTTTCTGAATAATGTCTCCATCGATGCCCGAACAGCTCATCACTGGACTTCTCAGTGAATAGTTTGAGCTTGACTGAGTAACACTAAGTGCCCTTAATCCTGCCCTCGCTTCTAGAAATGGTCCCAAAATTACACACCAAGTCCTGTCCGTATGACTAGCACAGAGAGCATCCAAATAGACGACTGTTGAACGCATAAAAGGAAAGAACCGTATTTTTTTTTTTTTTCAGAATCTCTTCACCCAGTTTTCTTTCTGCTGCCGATGATCAGCTGGAAAGAATTTCAGGGCAGGTTTATATGGTATCCAAAACAACACCCCCCCAACTATACACACCCCCACACATCATACTGCTGTAGAAACAGAGCTTGGCCTTGCTTCCAGTGATTAAGCCCTTCACATGCCACAGAAGGCGGGGGGCGGGGCAGGGAACACTTGGCACCCTGAATCAAACCGAAACTAACAGAACCGCCGGATTGGCCTTGCTCTCCCCCATCAGGAATGTATTCTTGCTTGTTTCTGCTGTGCTGACGCCTGCAGATACATCACAACCTTTAAGAATATGAAAATGAAGTAAGGACATTGCTGCTTTCCCTAAACAGAATAATGCAACCTTAATATTCTTGCTGACTTGTGATTTTTTTCTTTCGAATGCGTGTTGTTTTTCACTCTGGTCGGCCAGCCCTCTTAAAGTCCGGCTCCCTGCCTGCTTTGCAAGTTTTCTTCCCTTTTCTAAAGGCTTCTGTCTGCGCTGTCATCTGTGGCACAGCCCTATGTGGGGCAAAAGGGTTGGAAAGTGAAAGTCACTCAGTCGTGTCCGACTCTTTGCAACTCCATGGACTATACAATCGATGGAATTCTCCAGGCCAGAATACTGCAGTGGGTAGTCTTTCCCTTTTCCAAGGGATCCTCCCAACCCAGGGATCGAACCCAGATCTCCCACATTGCAGGTGGATTCTTCACCAGCTGAGCCACAAGGGAAGCCCAAGAATACTGGAGTAGGTCACCTATCCCTTCTCCAGGGACAGGAGACCCAGGAATGGAACCGGGGTATCCTCATTGCAGGCAGATTCTTTACCAACTGAGCTATCAGGGAGGCCCAGGATTCAAGTTCTCTGCCAAGAGGAGGTGATCAGTCTCCAATTCTCAGCTCAGGCTGAGGTCCTTCGACCAAAGAGGGTTGGAAGATGGGTGGAATTGTGGTCAGGAATTTTTCACCTGGAAGTTCCTAAGTGTCTTGCTCCTTGAGAATTTTAATTCCTTTTCTGGAAGTAGCTTTGGAGCACACACCAGCCTGCCTCTGTCTCCATGCACAGCAAGTAAACACGCCCACAATACTCTCTACCCCAAATGTTTAATCTTTGTGAATTAGACACCAAGGGGAGCCATCAAGCACAAGAAAGAGAGCTATTATCTATAACCAGGGACCTTGTCACTCCTTTCACGACGCGCTTGCCTCTGCGTTTGCTGTGTATCTCTGTACTCTCCATGGACCTCAAGCTCCATGAGGCCAGGGACTGGCTGGGTTCCACTCCTCACTAATGCCCAGGACCTGGCCCAGTGTCAGCAACCATGGACCTCTGTACTGACATGAATACTGGAGAGTTACCGAGCTTCTATCAATGCCAGTGACTGCTACCCAGGACTCTGAAAGTAGAGATAATAATCTTCAATTTAGAACTCTGATGCTAAAAGAGCACATCCTTTCTAGAAAGAAAGTCAGCAATTTTCAATAAAATCTATGCATTGAATCACTACTCACATTGAAGGATCTGTCCTGAGGAAGAGTCAGGAATATGGAGCCAAATACAGAAAGATATGTGCAGTGTGCTTGGACAATAATTTTTATGAGGAAACAGAGCAATACTCATCAAAAGGTGACATTCTAGTCATCTGAGGTGCATTCATGTCATCAAGTGTGGTATTGTGGACATTAAAGTTGTTATAAGGTTTAATAAAGTGAGAAAGTGCATATAATATAATGTTAAATTGAGGAAAAGGGCTTCCCCGGTGGCGCTAGTGATAAAGAACCTGCCTGCCAATGCAGGAGACGTGAGAGGAGGGTTCGATCCCGGGGTCGGGAAGATCCCCTGGATGAGGCATGGCAACCCGCTCCAGTATCCTTGGCTGGAGAATCCCATGGACAGAGGAGCCTGGCGGGCTTTAGTCGATGGGGTCACAGGGAGTCGGACACGACCGAGCGCCCGAGCGCGCACGCATGCAAATGAGGAAAGTGAACAAGCCACGTCGCCTGCGGAGCTACCGCCGCTGGGCCACCAGTCCAAAGAGGAAACCACAGAGCCTCAGTGGGGTCAAGAGGAAAACGCAAGAGGAATGTTTTCTTCGCGCTTTTCTTCATTCTTCAAACTTTCTGTGAAGAATTTGCATTTATTTTTACATTACAAAAATGTTATTGATTCTTTAGATTCCCATTTTGGAGACAAGGAAACTGAAGTTACATGACACACCCCTCGTTATACAGCCGATGACTGTTACAGCAGAGATTAACACCTAAATATGGCCGCAGAGTCTGCACACGTCTCGACGCTGCCGTCCACGACTGCGCTAAATCTCGGCGGCATTTCTGTGCTCGTTCATTTCCAGACACACCACGCTCTTGACCTGGGCTGAGTCTGCTGTCAGGTGGGTGCCCTTCCTTCCTTCTTCCCTTTCTTTTCCTCCCCTTCCCTCTCTTGCTACTTTCTTTCCCTCTTCTTTTTTCCTTTCCTCTCATCTCTCTTTTTTTTTTTAATTTCCTTTCACCCCTGTCCTTAGAATTACGCTACTCAGACTGACCATGTGAAGGAGTTTTTTTTTAATTGATTTATTTTTTATTGAAAGATAATTACATTACAGAATTTTGTTGTTGTCGGTCAAACCTCAGCAAGAATCTGCCGTGGGTGCACATAGATCCCTCCCTCCTGAACCTCCCTCCCAGCCCCCTCGCCATCCCACCCCTATTCTCATCTCTTTCTACAGTTAACCTTTTAGATTGAGCTCGTCATGCTGGCCTGTCAAGAGCTTGTGGAGAATTACAGTTCTTTATTCCAGCAAATAATCAATTTCTCCCCGTTGTCAGCTAGAAATTGAATGAACATGCTCCCTAACGTTATAACTGTGTATTGGACCATAGTTCAAGGAAGCTACAACCCTCAGTCATATGGCCCTTAATATCGCTCAAAATTTACTTCAAATCAGTCAGTTTTCAAATCAGTTTAAAAATACAAGACTCACTGTGGAGAATATCTTTGGAGCTCCTAAAAACTGCAGTGAACCTTGCGATAAACAGTCCCATTGCCGATACAATAGATTTTCAACTCGCCTAGAATAAAGACTCACCTGAGTTCTCAACACATTCTCCACGCGCTTACCCAGACACGCACACTTATCTCTTGCCGAACACGTGTATGTCATCCTACTTGTCCACAAGGGCTACATAATTCATGTTTCCCTGTTTGCCTTAGCTGCTAGGAAGCCCGCAACTAGATTTTATACTCAATTGCTCAGCATTTCTCAGCCCCAATATCTTCAAGTATATTTAACTTCTACCTTTTATACTGGGCAAGTTGATTTTCATCTTATTGCAGCTAGGGTTTTATTATGGGGCTTCCCTGGTGGCTCAGATGGGAAAGAATCTACCTACCATGCAGGAGACCTGTGTTTGATTCCTGGATCGGGACAATCCCCTGGAGAAGGGAATGGCTACCCACTCCAGTATTCCTGCCTGGAGAATCCATGGACAGGGGAGCCTGGCGGGCTACAGTCAAGGGTTTTATTGTAAGACTCTGGGTTTTTAGGAGATAAATATACAAATAAAATTATCCTCGCCTTTTGTGTCTCATCCAAGGCACTGAGGAGCGAACGAGAAACTTCTCTTCTCTCCACATCCAAGCGTACTTGTCCTCTGGGGCCTCGTCAGTGAGACAGACATAGCGACGCTGTGAGCGTTGGTTGCCGCTGAGTGTTCTCGCCCTCTGCTTTACTCTGCCTTTGCTTCTCCACAAGTCCTTGCCCCCTGAAGGCTGGGTCGGGAAACGGCAGGTCTCTTCAGACTCGGGAGCTACAGGCCCGCGGTGGCGTCGCGTCCCCTTCGGTGAGTTCTTCTGTGACGCCAGCGCTGCCTCGGGGCGCGGCGCTCTTCACACGGAGGGGGCGCCCTTCCACGGCGCCGCTGGTGCACTCCTCTGCCCCCTCGCCTCACGGGGTGTCATTGATAGGACTGTTCACGCGTCCACTCATCTGCGAGCGTGGACTGAGCATCGACCATCAGTAGGCACTGGGCACGTAGCTTGAGAACCCGAGTCGACCACGCCCTATTTCCTGGGTGTCCCAGCAAAGCACGGACACCTCCCACAGGGAGACCGGACAGCTCTCTCCACCCCTCTCAGACAGCCTAGGAAACGGGCCATGCTTCTAGGGAGGGACAGACGTTCCTCCTCGCGGGCTCAGCAGCGGAGTGTCTTTTGAAGACTTGCCTGTGGTGAGCAGGTGAAGTGAAAGTGTCAGCCGCTCAGCCACGTCTGACTCTTCGTGAGCCCACGGACTGTATTAGCCCACCATGGAATTCTCCCGGCGAGGATACTGGAGTGGGGAGCCCTGCTCTTGTCTGTGTGACACGAATAGTGTCGCTGCATGAGCTCCGGGAGGGTCAACTAACGTTCCGATTCACTTGCAGCTCCACACAGGAAGCCCCTCCCAGGATGAGAAAAGCCAGGGGCCAGTAGGGCTGGCTGGCCCATCCCCATGGTCCAGACCACACAGCAACCCCGTCAGCCTGGCCTTCCCCCACCCTCTTTACCTTCTTTCTCGAGAGCTGGCAGCCACGGCCTTCCCTGAGGCTGGGTGAAGCGCAAGCTGGAATCCTGCTCCTAACGCCTTGGGAACCACTGAGACGGACTCTCTGAGAAACCACCTGGAACGAGGGAAGCTCCCCTCTAGACACAGGCCATCCTTCCCGCTGCTTCTTCTCAGGGGGACCATGTGGGGCTCTGGGACTTGTGGGAACAGAACCCTGGGTTCCTTCTCAACTCTCACTCCTTCTCATCTCATTTCTGGAGACCTCCCTGCCAACTTTGGTTCAACCAAGCCCCAAGAGGCTAACTCACCTTTTAGCTTGACCATGCCCTGTAGGTCCATGTTTGAACACAAACAGGAATTGTTTAGGGACATGATATTCTAAATTGGTTTAATTGCTGCTAGACTTAGCTTTGTTTGAATTATTGCCTAGATTTTTATTCTCCCATGTCGAGGTAGTTTAGGCACACATGCAGTTTTAACATATCCAAGTAGGGCTAATTTTGTGTACCTAGACAACTGAGCTGAGACAAATTGTAAGGAGCCTTCAAAACTCAGCCAAGTGTCACCTGATCAATGAAGCGTTATTCTGATACACATTAATCCCCTCCCCTCCCCTCCTCCAAAAAGAAAGAATCCCACCTGCTTCATGCTCTGTGGTGGCTGTGCGCACCTCAATTACAGCACTTTTCTCTCCATATTGTATTTACACAGGGCTTGCCTGTGGCTCAGTGGTAAAGAATCTGCCTACCCATGCAGGAGACCTGGGTTCAATCCCTGGGTCAGGAAGATCCCCTGGAGAAGGAAATGGCAAGCCACTCCAGTATTCTTGCCTGGGAAATCCCATGGACAGAGGAGCCTGGCAGGCTACAGTCCATGGGGTCACAAAGGGTCAGACACGACTGAGCAACTGAACAAAAACAACAGTGTTTATATACTCGTTTTTTGATTTCTACTAGGATAGCTCGTCCGGAGAAGGCGATGGCACCCCCTCCAGCACTCTTGCCTGGAAAATCCCAGGGACAGGGGAGCCTGGTGGGCTGCAGTCCTTGGGGTCGCTAAGAATCGGACACAACTGAGCGACTTCACTTTCCCTTTTCACTTTCATGCATTGGAGAAGGAAATGGCACCCCACTCCAGTGTTCTTGCCTGGAGAATCCCAGGGACGGGGGAGCCTGGTGGGCTGCCGTCTATGGGGTCGCACAGAGTCGGACGCGACTGAAGCGACTTAGCAGCAGCAGCAGGATAGGTCCTCAGTGGGAGCGAGTAATTCAAGTCAATTGCATTCTATCACCTAGGCTGAAACTAAGCGCCTAACAGAGGTCTTGTATTCTCTGTTTGCAGAGTGTTACAGTGTTGGGCATTCCTGTACTTACTCACCAAATATCACCTAACATCCTGTCGCACTCCCTATAATCGATGAGCTTTGTAACAGTGGCCACTAGTGACTACATTATAAAATGTAGAAACAACATTTTTTTCAAACTTCAGCCATATACAAACAATGTTCATGATTTATGTTTTATTTGAGTGATCAGGATTATTTACTTAAGGTTTTTCTTGACTTAAATTCAGTTCACTCACTTTTTTACATAACAGCATTGTACTGGTTATATTTTTTATCCCCAAATTTTAAATACATACAAAAAATATTTAAATGATCATTTATGTAGCCCCTAAAGCTTTCATCTCAAGGACAAGTAGCTCTGAAAACTCTGAAAGTGTTGTTGAAATGAAGTCTTATGTGTGAGAGAGAAAGAGAGAAAGCACTTGGCAGGAGTTTGCCAGAACAATCCTGAAAGAAAAATGCAAAACAATTCCAGAGAAGCAATCCGCCAGCCAGCTGAGAGTCTGATTGGTCTAACTGTGTGCGTCCTGAGCAGGAACACACGATAGCAAGTATCAGGAGTGCACTCGGGGAAGCACAAACAAAACCGTCCTGCCTCTCTAGGGCAGAGGTTGCAGGCTGCCGACCCACAGGCTGCAAAGAGGCGGCGACTGGCTTTTCAGATGCTTTGTGTTCAGCAGTTTGGGTACACTGCTCAGCGCTTCGGAATGCGGCACTGCAGAGCAGCTAGCTGCCAGCCTCGAGCTGGAACCCAGCTTGTTTGAAGTCCAGACCCTTTCGACTGCGGCCAGAGTCGCAGTCATCTCTGAGTGACACCGTGGGTCATTTCTGGGAATCTAGTTTTTAATTCCAGCCGCATATCTTTAACCTTTCTTCTCTAAGTTTTCCATTTTGCCTTCCACTTCCCTTTCTCTCCCTCTCGCCGTTCCTTTTGTCGTCCTTTCTCTCTCTCTTTTCTTTTTTTTTCCTGGTCACCTATGCTGAATTTAATGTGCCTATATCTTATAGGCACTAAATAATTACTCATTTTTTAAAAGTTGCAGGGAGAAAAACCTACTGACTCTGAAACCATGCCGCATAGAAACTGGTGACTAATATAAATTCCTGTTGTTGTTTTGTTGCTAAGTCATGTCCGACTCTTTTTGACCCCATGGACTGCAGCACACCAGGCTTCCCTGTCCGGCACTGTCTCCCAGAGTTTGCTCAACCTCATGTCTATTGAGTCAGTGATGCCATCCAACCATCTCATCCTTCCTCCCCCCCTCACCGCCCGCCCCGCCCCGCCTTCTCCTTTTGTCTTCAATCTTTCCCAGCATCAGGGTCTTTTCCAACGAACTGGCTCTTGGCATCAGGTGGCCAAAGTATTGGAGATTCAGCTTCAGCATCAGCCTTCCAATGAGTATTCAGGGTTGATTTCCTTTAGGATTAACCTGTTTGATCTCCTTGCAGTCCAAGGGACTCTCAAGAATTTTCTGCAACACCACAGCACAGAAGCGTCAATTCTTCAGTGCTCAGCCCTCTTTGTGGTCCAACTCACACATACATATGTGACTAGTTGAAAAACGATAACTTTGACTATTTGGACCTTTGTGGGTAAATCTCTGCTTTTTAATATGCTGTCTAGACTTGTCGTAGCTTTCCTTCCAAGGAGTAAGGAAGGAAAGCTTATCTTTTAATTTCATGGCTGCAGTCACCATCTGCAGTGATTTTGGAGCCCACAAAAATAAAATCTGTCCCTATTTCCCCTTTCTCCCCTTCAATTTCCCATGAAGTGATGGGACCAGATGCCATTAGCCTTCTGAATGCTGAGTTTTAAGCCAGCTTTTTCACTCTCCTCTTTCACCCTCATCAAGAGGCTCTTTAGTTCCTCTTCACTTTCTGCCATAAGGGTGGTGTCATCTGCATATCTGAGGTTATTGATATTTCTCCCAGCAATCTTGATTCCAGCCTGTGCTTCTTCCAGCCCAGCGTTTCTCATGATGTACTCTGCATAGAAGTTAAATAAGCAGGGTGACAATACACAGTCTTGACGTACTCCTTTCCCAATTTGGAACCAGTCTGTTGTTCCATGTCTAGTTTGAACTGTTGCTTCCTGACCTGCATATAGGTTTCTCTGGCAGGTCAGGTGGTCTGGTATTCCCATCTCTTTCAGAATTTTCCAGTTTGTTGTGATCCACACAGCCAAAGAGGTGCAGGTTCAATCCCAGGAAGACCCCCTGGAGGAGGAGGTGGCAGCCCACTCCAGCAGTCTTGCCTGGAGGATGCCAAGGACAGAGTATCGTAGCAGGCTGCAGTCCATAGGGTTGCAAGGAGTCAGGCATGACTGAAGCGACTTAGCCCGGCACAGCACAAAGAGGCCAAGGGTCTGGTCAGTAGCACGACTGTGACAAGGAAGGGAAACCTGACTCCAGACGGGACCTTCTGCTTTAGCTCTAACCTTTGTGCTCTGTGGCCTGTGCTTAGTCATACTGGCTCTGCCCCTCTGTGAAAGAATGTCACCTCTAGCCTGAAATACACATAGTGGCCCATTCTGCACCCTGCCTCCCAGACTTGACCTTGGAAGGAAGGTTTAGCACTTTCCATTCATATGGAGATAAAAAGTTGCAGAGTAGAGAACAGCGTTTGTCCTGGAGGGTTGCAGGGACATTGTAACTGGGCCCACATGGACAGCAGCAAAACAAAGGACGATCGCAGCACCGCTCTAAGGCCCGGCCAGCACTAAGTGCAGCGGCCAGCCGCGGGCCTCCTCCTTTCTAATCAAAGGAGCCCGATTTCTGACTCAGGCAAGATGGTTCTTCGGGACACTAGTCCACTGTCTTCTGAGCCCACTGGTCTGAATAAGGTTGGTAATCCTGGCCCAACACCGTGTGTCTCGATCCCCTGGCCTGTCCGGCAGCAGGCAGAGCAAGCCTGGAGTCTGGACTCGATACTCCTTACTATTGAGGAAGAGCCAGCGTGGCCATCCAGAGGCCGGACTTGAACAAACTTGAAAAACAATGAAAGCTGCTCAGTTGGAAATGACTGAGGACTCAAAAGAAAGAGGTCATGGCTTACTCTGTCCTTCCCTACTATAACTGTACACATCATGATCTTATTTAACTGTCATCCCAACCCCTTGCTGCAAGAACGCACTATTTGTATCATCCCTTTTTCATGTGAAGGAAAGATTAGGGCTCACGGTTTTTGTCTTGAGCCTGGGACTAAGTATCTAGCATATATGGCGAGCAAATACAGGAGCACTGGAAAACACAGAGAAAGGACAAGCACCTTCTGCTTCGAGGGGCCTTACAGACTTCTTAAAGAGGTGATACCAAAACATATGAAACTCACTTGCATAAGAAGAAGTATGATTTTGTGAAAATAAAAAGATCACTGTCAGACAGTCTGGCCAGACAGATTTTTAATGACCAGGGAATTCTTGCAGAAACTAATGCTTGTGGCTGGCGTTTTATTATGTAAGTGAATATTGAAATGCCCGTGTTTGAGTAAATAGTAACAACTTTTTGGGGGGCTAGTACGTTCAATAGTTACACCTGACACACCTATAAAGTCTTCTAATTTTTTTTGAAATCTTGTCTTCAATCTGCTCTTCTTTAGAAGCAAAGGAGCATTCTCCAACACTGAGTTTCATTTTCACTTTCCATATCAGAGTCAATTACTAAGATTTTTTTTTGTCTTTTTGTTGGTCTAATATTCACATCGTCTGACTCAGAACTATATTCTGAAGAACTATCATATTCTGAGACACCAGTACACGTGTTGCTCAAACAGTCACAGAAAGTATCTGCATAAAATTCACTGAAAAACTCTTCTTCACTCAGAATTTCGTGATGCAGCATTTTTGAAAATTTTACAACAATAAACTTGAATTTATACCATATACAAGGTTGGAACAAAAACTTAACAGAGCAAAATGTGAATGATAAAGGCAATCCTAAATAGTATAATGAACCCTTGATCAATTTTAAACAGCTCCACACGGTAATGTTGATTGTGCCTTTCTAAAAGTGTATCGCGCAATATCTCCGGCCAACATGGGTAATGTGTCTCTTGAGAGAGCAGCAGTGAAACACACATTTTACCAACAGTGGAGCTTCGCTCTGTAACAGGGGAAGCTCAGTGTGGCACTCTGTGACAACCTAGACAGCTGTGATGCCGTGGGGAGGGGGAGGGGACATGTGCAGACCTTTGGCTGATTCACGTTGGTGTGTGGCAGCAGCCAAGTCAACATGTAAAGCAATCATCCTCCAATTAAAAATAAATTTTAAAAAAATGACAAAAGAGAAAATGATGAGCAAGTGACGGGATCAAAATAAAAAGGAATTTCAAACATAAGAAGTAAAACAATATATTAAAGCCGTGGAAACCGAACAAGGAAAAAAGCAAAGGCTGTCTGGACGTGTGAAGCCACTGGGCCTGCCTGCCTTCAGGGGTAAAGGCCGTTGAAATAGGCAGCAGGACGGCATCTCCTGTATCAACCGTGGCCGTCATCTCATCCATCCCTCCTGTCTTCACAGACGGGCCCGCACTGGTCCTCATTTTAAACACTGTGATGAGAGAGGAGGCTGAGGAGGCTGATTATGTGGGTGGGGACCGGTCGGTGGTGCAGCACCGCAATCTGCTGGGAAGTGGATGACTGAGGGCTGATTAGCGTTTCACAGGCGACACAGCCCTCCCTCCACTCCCCCTTTCTTTCCTTTTGAGCCTCCTGTCCTTCGAATCATGTCCCTACCTCCGATTTGGGGAATATTTTTCCTACGGACTATTTCTGGCTCCACGAGTCAGCACATTCTTGCCATAAGTCTTCTCACTGCCTGAGTCACCTCTTGATGCCTTGTGCTTTAGATCCAGGGGTTCAGCAGCGGTGAGAAAAAGGTGTAGACCACAGACCCCGCCCGGCCGTCTCCTGGGGAGGAGCTGGTGCTGGGGCGAAGGTAGGTAAGGAGCCGAACTGCAGGAGAGCCACCGTGAGGTGGGAGGGGCAGGTGGAGAAGGCCCGGCGCTCTCCCTGGGCCGACTCCATCCTCACGGCGTGAGAGAGGATCAGGAGGAAGGGGAGGCTGCAGCGGGCACGCCAACGGCACAGAGGCGGCCTGGTGCCCGCGCGTGACGGCAGGCGTGTCACAGAAGAAGTGGTAGGTGTCGTCGTGGCCGCAGAATGGAAACAGGCAGATGCAGGTGGTCAAAGGCAACGCCAGCAGGAACCCCAGGCCTAGAGACCCCAAAGCCATCTGCTCACGGAGCTGCCAACTCAGCACAAGGCCTAACGCAGGGGTGACACGTGGCCCCGTGCCTGTCCTAAGCGCTGGCAGCCAGCAAGACACAGTCAGGCCCCCGAGAATGATGGGGAAGCACATCCGGGATCCGCAGCCAGGGAGAGACAAGGGCGTCCTCCCCGTGGGAAGGGTGCTGGCCAGGGTCAGGGGGACAGCGCCGGGGAAGTGGGCGATCTCCAGCAAGGCCAGGCCGAGCAGGAGGACGCACATCGGGGTATGCAGGGAGGGGGCTCGCCAGACTGTGAGCCCGATGGCGCCCCGGCGCGAAGAGGAGGGAAGCCCCGCCGGTCTGTTGAGAAGGGGCGGAAAGGGAAGTGGACCGCTCCCGCCGGTGCTCCGCCATTAGCCTGCGATGGGGAAGGAAGTCACGGGCAAAGGCACCCTCCTGTGTCCTTGGGCCTGGCGCAGGTCCAGCTGTGCTGGAAACAGTTTGCAGTCACCGAGTCCTTACCCCTTACTGCTTCCTCTGGAGTTTGGTTGACGCGGTCTTGCCTCCCCTACCGTTCAACCTGCTAGCTGTGTGACCCCGGGAAGTTACACGTGTGGGCGTTGTCCTTTCACCCTTGGGAAGGGTGTGACGGCCACCTTGGAGAGGTGGGGTCTGAAAGTGTCACGCCCCAGCCCAGCCGCGCCGTAGATCGGCCTCAACGAGGCTTCCTTCCAGTTCCAGGCTTTCCCTTGACCTCCATTCCCCCTTTCTCTTTCTTCAAGCAAACCTTCCTGACCACGCTCGTGCCTCTCCGTCACTCTGACCGTCCAGTCACGCCCAGGACGCCTTAAAAGTACACATTCGTGCAAAAAGCACGCCGCTCTCATACCAAGCCTAGAAGGCCAGCAACACAGGTGCTTCCTTCACCTGTTTTACAGAGGTGGGAGCTAGAAGCCAGAGACGTTGAACAGCACACATTGCTGTCTTCCCCATTCCCCATATTCACAGGTTTGGTATTGTGTTTTGCTTTTTCTTTAAACTTTCAACAATCCAGTTTTGTTTTGTTTTATTTCATCAAATGCTGACCCTACTCTTGTTTCACCTTCTTTCTCTTATCCACCTTCGTTTGCATTAGTATCAAGTCCACCCTAAGCAGGGCTTTCATCCCCTTATGTATGGCTCACCCTCCACCGACCCAACTTAGCATAATTCTAGATTTAAGTTCCCCTAAACCCACTCCAGTGCTCTTGCCTGGAGAATCCCGTGGGCGGGGGAGCCTGGTGGGCTGCAGTCCATGGAGTCGCTAAGAGTCGGACAGGACTGAACGACTTCTCTTTCACTTTTCACTTTCATGCATTGGAGAAGGCAATGGCAACCCACTCCAGTGTTCTTGCCTGGAGAATCCCAGGGACGGGGGAGCCTGGTGGGCTGCCGTCTATGGGGTCGCACAGAGCTGGACGCAACTGAAGTGACTTAGCAGCAGCAGCAAACACTTTTTAAGACATGTTCCCCTACTCTGATCCCAAACTTAAAATGCAAAGGAGCCTCGGGAACCCCCGGCAGTGCAGAGGTTAGGGCTCCGAGCTTCCACTGCGAGGGGCCTGGGTGTGACCCCTGCTGGGGTGCTATGGTCTCATATGCTTCAGTGCTGCAGTTTAAAAAAAGGAAAGGAACCTTGACTTTATTAGTCAATTATACCTCAGTAAAACTAAAGAAAAAACGAAAAAGGAATTTCTTATTCTTTTGATATCACATACAATTATCACAAAATATTTTTATAAGTGAAATTAGCACAACTTACCCGGGGTATAACGTCAGGAAGCTCCTCAATGACCAAATCCGCAGTCGCATCCTACCCACCACACCTTTGCTCTAAGCCATCCAGTCCTATGCACATGACGCTCAAATCTTGTTGAGGTTTAATTTGCTGCAAAATAGACTTGCACGTGCACACAGATGCTGTCTTGTTTATGGATTTCCTTTCAGTGTCATTCGAATGGCTGAAGGTAAATTCTTCTGAATGGAGAAGTCTTTGCCTTGATCTTCTTGGGGGATCTCAGAGCCCGGGCCATGCCCCAAACACTTTCCTGCTAAATAGAGGGGGTGGGGCCAAAATATACGCAAATTAAACACTCAGCCACCTTTTTTTTTTTGGTGTAACAAGTGAACCAAGTTTTAACGGTATGTTTTCTTTTGCTTTAGTTGTTGACAGTGATCCCCGATACAGGCAGTGTCTTGAAGAAATGAGTATTACCAGCCTCACTGATGGAGAGGTGGAAGGCTCAGATCTTTAGGAAAATGATATTTCACACGTTTGCAAGCCGAGTGATGCACGCATAAGTGTTCACGTACTGTCCTCTTAATCTGTGTAGGTTTGGAATTTTCCAAATAAAAATTAGCATTTGACTTTAGTGATCATGTTTAAAATTAGAAATTAATCTTAAATAAGAATGATAATGACAACAGCAACAGAAATCTTTATATTCAAGGTAAAAATCACAGCATAATTTTAATAGGGGATAATGAAACCAACCTAATATGGAATGCTAGAATCAGTTGATGAAACACTATGCAATTGTTTAAAATTATATTTATAAATACAATGTAATAACATGAAAATAGTTGCGATATAATACTTAACAGAAAATGAGATTTAAAAAATTACAGTCACCACACTGTGGAAAGAATACACACTTCGAGGGATGAGCCTGGAAAGCGTCTTTCCTGTTCTGCATGTTCTAACGCTCTTTGATAAACACTGACATTCTGAGCACGCTTCTTAATTGCAAACTCTAGCATGACAAAGGGAGCAACAAGCAGTGTTGCCCTCAAACTGTGGAAGTACAGTGCTTTGCAAAATTTCAAAGCAAACAGTGTATACAGAAATTAACAAAAATATATGTCTGGTCACAACGGATGATTTTATTTTCAACAATAAAAGTGTCGTTCCATGAATGCACAGTTAGTCCTTCATTCAGATAACTTATCATCAATGCCCCCTGGAATGGAATTGAAGGAAGATTGCTTTCCCAGCCAGCCTGCTTTCCCAGAACGCCCACAGCAGACCAGTCCCTGCGCGTCAACTCTTTTGCGGACACATCTGAGCCAAAGCCATCCTTGCTAGAAGCACCAGGCCCCTCAGAGGAAAACGCCGATTTGGAAGCTTGAAATTGACTCTTCCTCACTCGATGCATAGTCAGCACATTCCTTTCATTGGACACTACTTACCCTTGAGTCACTTGTGTGTAGGTCTGTCTCCCCGGCTACACAATACGCGGCTAGTGTCTTTAAGGAAGCTTCTGTATTTTGTTTGCCTTCACACACATACTCATGTGATTTGCATATAGTAAAGGCAACTCTGTTTTTTTGGCAATTCAATTTTCAAAAAATAATTAAGCCAAAGCAACAAAGCCAAGTAGCTTGAGTCACAGCACGGAAAACTGGGAAAAAAATAAACATAAAATACTAGCTAATGTGTATGAAGTGTTGCTGGGTGCTCACTGCTTTAAAAATAATAGAAACTAGCATTTACTGGGTGTCAGGGACTATTCCAGGCACTATATGCCAATCAATGAGTTTACTCCTGATAATAAACTTATGAGGTAGGAACCATTATTGTCTTCATTTTACAGATGAGAAAACCGAAGCACAGACTCCAGCCGTGCCCGCGAAACTGCCGGCTGCCCACGCTTACACTGCTCCGCGTCCGCTTGCCGTCACGTCCCCTGTTTGTTTCCTTTGCAGATTTTTTTGGATTTCGGGGAGACTACTGATTTGCTATATTCCATCTATAGGAGACTGCATTATCTCCTATTTGGAGAACTTTTTTTTAAAATTGAAGCTTTTTCGGGAAAGACTCCCGTCCTGCGTGTGCTTGGGGCTTCAAATAGCTTGATTCGCGGAGAGCAGAGGAACCTCAGCCACCCTGCTTGCGGTTCACACGACGCTTTATGTGCTTAGTCGCAGTCTCCCATAGGTGGAACGCAGCAAATCGTTACTGCGGTTAACACGATGCTTTGGGGTCCTTTATTTGATTTGGTAAAGGAATACACTACTTTTGGACGATTTGAAAATACTGTTCAGGCGCAACATTTAACCCTGGAACTGTGCCTTAAAAACCAGCAGAGTAATAGAATGTTCTGTTGCCCAGGTGCCTACTGAAAATTTATCTTAGGCTTTATTTATTTGCTTGCTCGCTTCTGTACTTACTTCTGGCTCTGCCGGGTCTCGGTTGCTCCGCGCTTCTCCCGAGTCGGGAGGCCCGGCTGCGCCCGGTGCTGCCCTCTCCGGTCGTGCAGCAGCGGCTCCAGGGCGTCCCGCGGCAGCAGCTGTCGCTCCCAGGCTCTAGACCGCAGCCTCGGGAGCTGAGGCCCATGGCCTTGGTTGCTCCGCAGCAGGTGAGGTCTCCTCGGACCAGGGAGCGAACCCACGTCTCCCGCACTGGCAGACAGATTCTTTACCACCCGACCACCAGGGAGAGGTGCAAGGAATTCCAGAGGACACTGAAGGGTGGACGTGTCTGTTACGATGGCGGAGGCGATCTGGGCGGCCCGGAGACCCCTTCAGGTTTCCTGTGAGATGCGAATCTCTCCTGATGATGGGAAGACACTGGCCTGTTCCCCATTCTCAAGTCAGCAGTGGATTTTCTAACACATGGAAAGCAGATGCTCACCAGAGTCTAGGTGTCTTAATAAAGAAATCCATGTCTGTTTCTAATTATTCATGAACTATAATAAAGATGACTACATACAAAAAACAGACTCTTAATATTTCTACTGCTGGGAATTAATTCTAAAGAAGCAAGTCAAAGGAAAGGAAAAGATATTCATATAGAGCTGTTTCTAGTACTAGTATTTCTGTACCTAAAAGAAAGAAGCAAATCATGCCACCTACAGGCAACAAAATCCTCTAATTGTTCACGAATCATTAAATAACGTGGTGTAGGAACTCAATGCCTTAAAACGCCTTCACTAGCAAAAGAATCAAGAAAGGATGAAAGGTGGGAAGCATGAATGGAGGAAAGTCAGCTTGCTGCTGCTGCTGCTGCTGCTAAGTCGCTTCAGTCGTGTCCGACTCTGTGCGACCCCATAGACGGCAGCCCACCAGGCTCCCCCGTCCCTGGGATTCTCCAGGCAAGAACATTGCCATTTCCTTCTCCAATGCATGAAAGTGAAAAGTGAAAGTGAAGTCCTTCAGTCGTGTCTGACTCTTTGCAACCCCATGGGCTTGTAGCCCGCCAGGCTCCTCTGTCCCCGGGATTTCCCAGACAGTCCTGGAGTGGGTTGCTGTCTCCTTCTCCAGGGGATCTTCCTGACTCAGGGATCGACCCCACGTCTCTTATGCCTCCTGTATCAGCAGGCTGGTCCTTTACAACTAGCACCACCTGGAAAGCCCTTAAGAGCCCATCAATAGTCACAATCGTGCTATGAGGAGAAATGGGGAACTTTGCCTGTTTCCTGTAAATTCGTGGTACATTTAATTGTCTAACCTTAAAGCATAATAAGAAGGAGAAAGGAAGGGAAAGAAAGCGAAAGTCTTAGCTGCTCAGTCGTGTCTGACCCTTTGCGACCCCATGGGCTGGAGGGAACCCACCATCAGAGGCTTTTTCCCAAACAAAAGCCAAACCTTACCTCAGGCTCGTTGAAATCTTCAGGAGGCTTAGTTAGCAGTGGGGTCTTTAAGCGTTTCTTGCCCCGAGAGCTCGGGGAACGTGACGTATCATTTAGGAACCAGAGAGAAGAACTGCCGAGCCTCCCGAGGGACGCGAGCCCTGGTGTGAACTGCGCCATCTCTCCTTTCACAGGAATCGCCGCCGAGGTGGTCTCAGATCTCTGCACGGAGCACCTGCGCTGGGTCCCTGGCGCATCGCCGCCGAGGTCATCTCACATCTCTACTGAGCGCCTGCGCTGGGTCCCTGGGCGCGGAGGGAGCGAGTGGAAACAGTAGCACACAAGACAGACAAGTCCCAGCCTTGAGGCAGCTTTTACAACCTAGTGAGAAAGAATGGACAATAAATTAGAAAGTGAAGGGATTTAGGTGATGATAAGTGAAAATAAAGCGGAGGAATGGGGGCTGGAGTGGGCAACTTTAGTTAAGGGAGTAGAGGATGACCTTTCTCAGAAAATTATTTTTAGACAGAGTCCTGAAACACAGAAGTTAAACCATGCAGAAGCAAGATTATTATTATGTTCCGTACCATATGACCCACCAATCCCACTCCTGGGCACAGACCCGGAGAAAACCGCAAGAGATACATGCACGCCGGTGCTCGTCGCAGCGGCATTACAGTAGCTGGGGCGTGGAAACAGCCTCAGTGTCTTTCAGCACAGGAATGGATAAAGACGATGCAGGACACGCCTGCAGCGGAATATTACTCTGCCATCAAAAAGAATGAAATTGGGTCATTTGTAGAGACATGGATGGACCTAGAGCGTACCATGCAGAGTGAAGTAAGTCAGACAAGCATCACAGATTGATTCACATATGTGGAATCCAGAAGAATAGTACAGATGATCCTATTTGCAAAGCAGAAATAGACATAGACGTAGAGAACAAGCGAACAGATACCAAAGAGGGGGGTGGGCTGAGCTGGGAGCCGGGGACCGACGCGCACACACGATCGGTCCTATGTATGGAGGAGACAACCAATGAGAACCTTCTGCAGAGCGCAGGGACCTCTGCTCAGCGCCCTGTGGTGACCCGGATGGGAAGGAGGTCCGAGGGGAAGGGGTGTGTGCGTGTGGATGGGAAGGAGGTCCCAGGGGAAGGGGTGTGTGCACGTGGATGAGAAGGAGGTCCCAGGGGAAGGGGTGTGTGCACGTGGATGAGAAGGAGGTCCCAGGGGAAGGGGTGTGCACCTGGATGGGAAGGAGGTCCGAGGGAAAGGGGTATGTGCGCGTGTGGCTGAGTCACTTCACTGCACAGTAGAAACTAACACAGCGTGGCAACGCAGCCACACGCAAGAAAAATCTATTTTAATAGTTTTAATGCAAAATGAAGATTTATTTTAACATTTTCAAGGTGTAAAATCATATCATCGACGCCAATTGTTTTATTTTCTCATCTGAATGCATTATTTTGAACCTCTGCAAAGCCTTGGATAATCATTGTAACAGTGGGTGTCCTTTCTAGCACCTGATATTTTATGAACCTGGTTTGCTTGTCCACCATTTAAAATGATGCCTTCTGTGAGAATTTAACACAGCCTTTTAATACGAACAGTCAGTGCATGATGGAGAATTAAGGTCTGCAACAGGGACCACCAAATGTTTTCTGTAAAGTCCTAGAGGACATATACTTTAGGCTTTATGGGCCATACAGTCTCTGTCACAATTGCTCATCTCTGCTGTTGTAACACAAAAGCAGCCACAGGCAATAGAGAAATGACTAAGTGTGGCTGCGTTCCAATGAACATGATTTACAAAACGAAGCAGCCTGCAGATGGGGCCTATAGGCTGTAGTTGGCCAATACCTGCTCTATGTATTGTTAAGAATATTTATTACAGCTTGGCTGCACTGGGTCTTGGCTGTGCACATGGGGCCTTCACTGCCCATCGTGCAGGACCTTTTCTTGCAGGGCACGGGGCTGTTGCTCCGCGCCATGTGGGATCTCAGCTCCCAGACCAGGAGTCAGAGTGGTGTCTCCTGCCTTGCGAGGCAGAGCTTAACCACTGGACTGCCAGGAAGGTCTCTGATTCCTGCTTTGGAGCAGGGGAGCACAGGTTTGAATTTGGGGGCCGTTCCTTGGTTGTATGACCTTGGGTGAGTTACTCAACATCTTGGCCCTCAGTTTCTTTATCTGAAAAATGAGGTTAATAGTATTACCTCCTTCATCAAGCTAATTGTGAATATTAAGTGATACATGTGACGTACCCAGAAAAGTGCCTATGGTGGTTTAGTTGCTAAGTCTTGTCCAACTCCTTGCGACCCCATGGACTGTAGCCCGCCAGGCTCCTCTGTCCATGGGATTCTCCAGGCAAGGATACTGGAGTGGGTTGACACGCCCTCCTCCAGGGGATCTTGACAGGGATCGAACCCAGGTCTCCTGAATTGCAGGTGGATTCTTTACTGACTCAGCCACCGAGGAAGCGCTTACATCACAGAAACCGCTCACTAGTACAAGCACAAGGGCAGGAATATGCTCTGTCTTGCTCGCCAGTGCACTGCAAGTTCCTGGCACTCCACAGGCACTCAATAGACACTTGCAGAATTACTGAAAGCTAGAATATGCTCAGACAGTGTATTCCTATTTCTATTTTGTTCAGAGCTTTTATTAAGCTGAAATATGTCAGATAATTTTCAAGCATCTTTGAACACAAATCCGCTACTTCTAGTCAAGAAAACACTGGAACTTCTAGTCAAGAAAACACTGGAACTTCTAGCCAGAGAAGTTAGGTAAGAAAAAGAAGTGGAGGCCATCCAAGTCAGAAAAATAACATTATATCTGTGGATGGCATGATTTTATACGATATACAGAAAACTCCAAAGACTCCACAGAAATACCCAGAGAATCCACAGGAAAACTCAGCAAAGTTGCAGAATACAAAACCAATATACAAAAATAAACTGCATTTCTATGCACTAACAACAAACTATCTGAAAAGGAAATTAAGAAAATAATCCCATTTGTAATAGCAGCAAGAAGAATAAAATGCTTAGGAGTGACCCTGAAGGAGGAGGTGACAGGCACGTGGGAAATTATCAGGATAGAACACTGATGAATGACACAAATGAATGAAACGGTAACCCACGCTCATGGGTTGGAAGGATTCATATGTTCAAAATGTCCACGATACTCGAAATTATCTACAGATTCACGCGATTCCTATCGAGATTCCAGTGGCATTTTTCACAGAAGTAGAAAAAACTGTCCTAGAATTCGAATGGAAGGAGCCACAGAAGATTCCAGAGCAATGAGTAATGAGGACAGACCCAGAGAGCTCACACGTCCTGGTGTTTAATTGTAACACAGAGCTGCAGTGACTTACATAGCAGTGGTGTTGGCACAAAAACAGACACACCGGCCAACGGAACAGACAGAAAGCCTAGCAATAAACCCACACACACAGTCAACAGTTTTCAACAAAGGCCCCAAGAATACGTAGTGGAGAAAGGACAGTCTCTTTAACAAACAACATGAGGAAAATTGTATATCTGCATGAAAAAGTGAAATATCTTACACCACACACAAAAATCAACACAGAATTTGTTAAGAACGTAGACGTAAGACCTGAAACCATGCAGTTCCTGGAAGAGAACGCGGAGGGAGCCTGCGTGACGCCGACCTTGGCGATGATTTTTCCGTGGTGACACCGAAAGCATGAACAGGAAAAGCAGAAATAAACACCAGGACTGCATCAAGCTGAGAAGCGTCTGCACAGCGGAGGAGACAGTCAAGAAACGAAACAGGCAAGCTGAAGAATGAGGGAAGATGCTCGCAAACCATAAATGCCGTGATGGGATAACATCCAAAATACGTGAAGAATGTATACAGCGCAAAAGCGAAAACTCCCAAACAACCCGGTTTCAAAATGGGCAAAACCCCCATTAAACATCTCTCCGAAGAAGACACACAAATGGCCAAAAAGTACATAAAATGCAACTACTCATCAAGAAAGGGCAAATAAAACCCACAGTGAGATATCACCTCACTCCTGTTAGGATGGCTATTATCCAAAAGTCAAAAGACAGCAAGTCTTGGTGAGGCTGAGGGGGAAAGGGAGGTCTTATACACTGTTGCTGAGAAATTAAAGTGGCGCAGCCATTATGGAAAAGAGCAGAGGGGTTCTGCAAACAATTAAAAATAGAACTGCCATGTGGCAGCAAAATTGAGCAATCCCACGCCTTTGGAGAAGCCAGAGGAAGTGAAATCAGCATCTCAAAGAGATACCTGTGTTCCCGTCTCCACGGCAGCATCATTTGGAGTATCTGAGATATGCAATCAAGCCAAACGTCTACCGAAGGATGAATGGCCTAAAAAGTGTGTATAGACTATATGTGCGTGTGTGTGTATACACTTATATATGTACATAGACATAAAAACTACAATATTAATCAGCCTAATAAAGAATGATAATCTCCCATTTGAGACAACATAGACGAACCTGGAGGGAATTACGTTAAGTGAAATAAGCTAGACACAGAAAAACAAATGGTTTTTGTTTACACTTACATGTGGAATCTAAAAAAGTTGAACTCAAGGAAACAAAGAGTAGAAGGGTGGCTACTGAGGGCTAGGGAGTGGAGAGGACAGGGTGGCCAGAGGGTTCGAGTTCCAGCTATAAGATGAGTATGATCCAGAGCTCTGACATACAGCATGGTGACTGAAGTTAACGAAACGCACTGTGTACTTGAAATTTTCTAAGCAAAAAGATATTAAGTATTCTTAACACACATACAAAAAAACCATATGAAGTGAAGGATATATTAATTAGCTTGACCATGGTAATCATTTCTTAATGTATAAAAAATCACATTGTACACCTTAAAGAAATGCAATTTTAACTCACCAATTATACCCCAACAAAGCTGAAAAGCACATATTCAGAATGAACATCTGTATAGGAAGTAAACTTGAATAAAATTTAGAGCTCTCAACATTCTCTGCAGTATACAAATTTTACGGTGTTTTCTCCGTAAACCCCACAATAATCATTTTAGAGCTAATGAACAGTTGCATGCATGCATGCATTCTTAGTCACCCAGTCGTGTCGGACTCTCTGTGACCCCATGGACTGTATCCTTCCAGGCTCCTCTGTCCATGGGATTCTCCAGGCCAGAATACTGGAATGGGTTGCCATGCCCTTCTCCAGGGATCTTCCTGATCCAGGGGTCGAACCCACGTCTCCTGCATTGGCAGGCGGATTCTTTACCGCTGAGCCGCCTGGAAAGCGGCCAAGGCGTGGAAAGTGCAGTCAACTTACCCCAGGACACATGGTCAGAGGCTCAGCCAAGGTCAGGGCCCAAGTTTGGGCTTCCCAGGTGGCTCTTTGTGATAAGAACCTGCCTGGCAATGCTGAAAGCATAAGAGACCCAGATGTGATGCCTGGGTCGGGAAGATCCCCTGGAGGAGTGCACGGAAACCCACCGCAGGATT
Organism: Budorcas taxicolor; assembly: GCF_023091745.1. Lineage (NCBI taxonomy): Eukaryota > Metazoa > Chordata > Mammalia > Artiodactyla > Bovidae > Budorcas > Budorcas taxicolor. Next base: position 80,821,989 of record NC_068924.1, on the reverse strand, counting down.
CTTGCCTGGAAAATCCCATGGACAGAAGAAGCTGGTGGGCTACAGTCCATGGGGTCACAAAGAGTCAGAACAACTGAAACAGCTTCGCATGCAAGGTGCCTGAATCAGCTTTACTCTTTTAACCATTCTTATATATTGTCTCCAACCCCCAAGTAACAAAAAAACCGAAAACAAAGAGCAGCAGTAATACTAATAACAAAACAACATAAACTTGTCCCAAGAAAATGTTGACGAACGTTAGTGCTTTTGAACTTGAAAACTCCATTAATAATCGTGAAGGCCCTTTGAGATATGGGATCCAAGATGATAATCCCTGCATGACTTCTTAAAATCCCTTCTATAATAATTCTGTAATTTCATGAATTAAATAAAAAAAAAATTTTAATGATCCCTCATTTCTCCAAGGGACACTGAAAGAAAACCATCTCTTTAGATGTTTTACAAGAAATTGAATGAAATGTTAGTTTCATCAAGGTCAACAAATAATATTGAGAGACTACTGTCAGGATCTGAATGGTTCAATGCATGACACCTGAGCAGATGGTGGGTGAAAAGTTCTGGCTTTGATATGTTAAATGTAAGAGCGTAAGTTGCTCAGTCATGTCCGACTATTTTTGACCCCATGTACTGTAGCCCGCCAGGCTCCTCTGTCCATGGAATTGTCCAGGCAAGATACTGGAGTGGGTTGTCATTCCCTTCTCCAGGGGATCTTCCTGACCCAGGGATCAAACCCAGGTCTCCCACATTGCAGGCGGATTCTTTACCAGCTGAGCCACCAGGAAGCACAATGTAAGATATTAGGATCAAATTAGAGCTGTTAGATATGTCAACTACATAAAGATGCACAACGTGAGAGTTAGGAGTAAAGTTTTGTTTGGGGCAAAATGAGGACTGCAGCCTGGGAGATGGCCCCTCAGAGCTGAGAAACTGCTCCAAGGAGGTAGTGGGAGAAGGTCAACAAATATGATCTTGGTGTAGGGGGAGTTCAATCAAGTGCTTATTTCACAAAAGGTTTTCTGCTGGTCCTGAGGAGCTGACGTCACCATGAAAGGATTTAGTGCTTTCCTAGATATGAGGAGAAGCAAGGACTGGGGTCATAAAATCAGTTCCTGAAAACATCTAACTAGAGACCTGTTCCACCAGTCTCCCCGGAGCACAGTGCCTCACTCTCCAACCTGACCTCCCTTCATGGTGTGTTGAAGGTCAGCTGCAGCAGCAAAGGGTTCAGTCTCTGCAGAGGCAGAAGGCAAACTGGCAAATATCAATTTGTAATTGACAGATAGACGGTGGATATACTAGTCTCTAGTTCAGGGACAAAGTTGTTGTTGTTCACTTGCTAAGTCACGTGGACTCTTTGTGACCCCATGGACTGCTGCACGCCAGGCTTCCCTGTCCTTCACAATCTCCTAGAGTTTGCTCAGACTCATGTCCATCGAGTCAGTGATGCCATCCAACCAGCTCACCCTCTGTCGTCCCCTTCTCCTCCTGCCTTCAATCTTTCCCAGCATCAGGGTCTTTTCAAATGTTTCGGCTCTTCGCATCAGGTGGCCAAAGTATTGGAGCTTCAGCTTCAGCATCAGTCCTTTCAGTGAATCAGTACAGTTCAGTTCAGTCGCTCAGTCATGTCCAACTCTTTGCGACCCCATGAATCACAGCACGCCAGGCCTCCCTGTCCATCACCAACTCCCAGAGTTCACTCAAACTCATGTCTATCAAGTCGGTGATGCCATCCAGCCATCTCTTGCTCTGTCATCCCCTTCTCCTTCTGCCCCCAATCCCTCCCAGCATCAGGGTCTTTTCCAATGAGTCAACTCTTTGCATGAGGTGGCCAAAGTATTGGAGTTTCAGCTTCAGCATGAGTCCTTCCAGTGAACACCCAGGACTGATCTCCTTTAGAATGGACTGGTTGGATCTCCTTGCAGTCCAAGGGACTCTCAAGAGTCTTCTCCAACACCACAGTTCAAAAGCATCAATTCTTCAGCACTCAGCTTTCTTCACAGTCCAACTCTCACATCCATACATGACCACTGGAAAAACCATAGCCTTGACTAGACGGACCTTGTTGGCAAAGTAATATCTCTGCTTTTGAATATACTATCTAGGTTGGTCATAACTTTCCTTCCAAGGAGTATGAATATTCAGGGTCAATTTCCTTTAGGATTGACTCCTTGCTCTCCAAGGGCTGGAAATGATACATTTCAGCGTTATCAGCCTGTTGTTTGTATTTAAAGTCAAACAACTAAACTTGATTACTTATCCCCAAAAAAAGGTAAATAGAAAAGAGGAACTGAGACAAAGATTCAGCTTGAGTGGGAGTTAGGGAAAGTGGGAAAACCAGCAATATGGATTAAGAAATAAATCCTGAAGCAAACCAGTCAATCCTAAAGGAGATCAGTCCTGAATATTCATTGGAAGGACTGATGCTGAAGCTGAAACTCCAATACTTTGGCCACCTGATGTGAAGAACTGACTGCTTAGAAAAGACCCTGATGCTGGGAAAGATTGAAGGCAGGAGAAGGGGACGACAGGGGATGAGATGGTTGGATGGCATCACCGACTCAATGGACATGAGTTTGAGTAAAGTTTGGGAGTTGGTGATGGACAGGGAGGCCTGGCATGTCGTAGTCCATGCGGTCTCAAAAAGTCAGACACGACTGAGCGACTAAACTGAACTGAATGAGACTAAGAAGAAATATCGTAGATATGAGAGGAAAGTCAGGAGGAATTAATTTCCCAGGAACAAAGAGAGAAGGCGAGGCTTCCCTGGTGGCTCAGTGGTAAAGAATCCGCCTGCCAGTGCAGGAGACACGGCTTCAGCGCCTGATCTGGGAAGACCCCACACACCGCAGGGCAACTAAGCTCGTGCACAGCCGTTGGGCCTGCGTCCTGGGGCCGGGAGCCATGACTACTGAGGCCACAGGTCACAGCTGCCGACCCCAGAGCCCTGGAGCCCGCGCTCCGCAACAGGAGAGCAGCGCCTGCTTTGCAGCCAGAGAAGAGCCCGCACAGCAGCGAAGAACCAGCACAGCCAAGTGAATAAATAAGATCACAAAACAGAGAGCAAGTGGGGTGCCGCAGAACATGGAAACGATCAATGAATAACGCTCCGTGTGGACATTTCCTTTTTTGAATAGGATTTCAAGGTAAATCAATGAAAATAATCATTTTTCTTTTTCCCAACTGACCTCATTGTTGAATTCATCAAGTGACTGAAAAAATAATCCTTAGGGAAGATGTACCAATGGAATATTCCTGATGCAATTTTAAATATTAGGAACACTGAATTTGATCTTGTAGCCTTATGCTTCCCAGGCAGACATTCCCAAGTCATCTCTGGGGACCAAGAGTGTCCCTTCAGTCAGGTTTGTTATTATGAATGTCATTATTTGATGATAATTTTGAGCCTAAACATCATGGGAACTTCAGAGGTTAGTTCCAAGCTACAAAGATATGATAAGTAAAGCCGGGTGTTGCCTTATACAGAAAGAAGAGGCAAGATGAAACATTCTCTAAGTCCCAGAGTTGAATCAGATCTAATTTGAGAAGTGCTTTAACAGAGCGATATGCTTGAATCCATAAGCAATCAACAAACCAGCCTGGGGATCCTTGGAGGACAGAACGTTGGCGTCCTCAGCATTTAGCAAGGAATCCACATAAATCTGCAATGACCTGTAGTCCACATGAGTACATTAGAAGGTAAGAATCTTCTTCTAGACTCCAGTTTTAGAAGCTTGGGGAAAACTCTAACTTGTAACCAGGACAAGCCTCGTGGTAGACATTGTCCAGGAACAGAAGCTAAGTATGGAAATTTTCCCAGAAACAGTCCAAGTTCAGTTTTGACTCAGAACCAGTGTTCTATACTAGACAGTTGAAGGGGAGTTCCAGAATGCACGCCGTGAAGTCCATGCTCTTCACCATGACGAATGGCAAGAAGGAGGCTCTGTCCAATATGGCCAAGGGATTGTGGTCCAGATCTGCCTGCTGTTTCAGTCGCTCAGTCGTGTCTGAATCTTTTCTGAGCCCGTGGACTGTAGCCCACCAGGCTCCCCTGTCCATGGAATTTCCCAGGCAAGATTACTGGAGTGGGTTGCCATTTCCTTCTCCAGGGGACCTTCCCGACCCAGGGATCAAATCTGTGTCTTCTGCTCTGGCAGGTGGATTCTTTACCACTAAGCCAGCTGGGAAGCCCCTAGATTAGACTGAGTCCAGCACTGTCTTAACCTTGAAATACAGAGACGTTGGTCCTTTCAAGGATTTCTCTGGTTTAAAAAAAGTCCATCATCACAAACGTCAAGCTTTAGGAGTCAAAGAATTAGAAAATGTCTACTTCTGTTATAAGAGGAATAGCTAGAAGTTTCCTTCTCATTAAGAATCCCCCATATGTGTATACCTATGGCTGATTCATGTTGAGGTTTGACAGAAAACAACAAAATTCTATAAAGCAATTATCCTCCAGTTAAAAAATAAAATTTTTTTTAAAAAGAAAAGAATCCCCCATAGGCGTTAAAAGAAATAATTCTAATTACATGAACTTTTCAAAAAGCATTATTGGATAGAAAGAGATGTGCCTGAGTTTTCCTCACACATTGGCCTTTTATGACACCCTTAGCCGAACTTGTATTCTTTTTATGACTGTATCTCTCACTCGCTTTTGAGCTCTTTGAGTGTTGACACGCTGTCTCATTCTCCACCCTCTTTCCTCTTCTCCCAGAAACTAGAGCTATGCCTGGCCTAGTGGAGGGTCTTAATAAATGGTTTTTACTATTGACTAAAATAGATAACAAATGAAAACATCCGGCACAGGGAGCTCCGCTCAGTCCCCTGTGAAGACCTGAATGGGAAGGAAGTCCAGAAAAGAGGATGTGTGTGTGTGCATGGCCGATCCCCTTGGCTGTGCAGCAGAAATCAACGCTGTGAAGCAACTGTGTTTTTTGAAAATAAAAATTTTCAAAAAATGTATGAAAATGGATATTGATTAAGTGAGTAGTTGGTGAGAGAGGGTAAAAAGAAAGAGCAAAAAGAAAAGAGGGAGATTATAACTTAGGGTTCTGCGCACTGACTTTGTAAGGATCTGAGAAAGGTTTGTGGCACTCATGCACGGAGAATAAGTTTGTTGAAGGACAATGAAAGGACCTGACTCTCTAGGACACCTACCAGTCAGCCTTACACACAGAGCGCTGCTCAGTAAGGTGTAGTTTATTTTCATAACGGAAGCTGAGGTTTGCTTCAGCCTGAACTAGGAATTGTTCCTTTCCCATTTGCTAGCTGGGCAAGTTGGTTAAAGCCTTTAAGCCTGAATGTCTTCATCTGAAAACAATACAGGCAATAAAGGGCTGAAGGGCCACTTAAGTGAAGGGACGCCTGTAAAATGGTTAGCAAGGTGTACAGGGTCCAGTGAATATTACCTCGTATTATGCAATAGGAGAATAATACCTTTTATTGAATGCTGCTGGTCTGAGCATTTCATTTGATTTGCTCAAGAGTGTGCTTGTCAAAGTATTACGTTGAAAAGTATTATGTGAGATTGCCTATATGCCACCATTACCAACTTTCAGAAGCGAGTTCCATATGACTCAAGGTATCTACAGTAAAGGGACAAGATTCTGACTCATCTTTCCAGATGCTGCTGCCGCAAAATACTCTTGGAGTCTCTTTCAGAAAGTAAATAGTCTCTTCAGACATATAATTTTCTCAGATTTACAGACATATTTAAAATTTGCAGTCCGTGGGGTTGCAAAGAGTCGGACATGGCTTCATGACTGAACAACAACATGAAACGTATATTTCATTTTATGAATTAATTCTGAGAGCCATTTATGAATTCATAAAGTCATATACAACACTCATTAATAATGACATATAAACAGCATTATTCAAGAATGTTTGATAAGGACAAACATATTTCTGTTTGGGTACGTCTGATGTGGGAATCCTCCAGCTGGTACGAGTACCTCCAGGAGGCACAGAAACCTCTGCCCCAAGCGGGCTTTCAGCCTCTGAGTGACAGTTAGCACATTATCCCCCCTTCCCCGTTTACCCCACAGTGAGAACTCCCAAATTAAGACTTTACTTTTTTCTTCAGGTGAGTCCAAATTCGTGCTAACAAATAAAGCATTAAGGTCAATTAGGCCATGCGGGCGAGCCATGGTCTAGGCTATAATTGTGCCTCTCTAGTCCAGAAGCACTGTAATCCAGCATTTTTGGTCTCAGGTCTGAGGTGCCCTTTCGCCAACAGGCCATCCAGAGCTCTGCCTATGGCTGAACTGTAACCAAACAGCAAAGCCACTCGAAAGTGCTGGGAGTGCTAGCTGCTCGGTGGTATCTGGCTCTTTACGACCCCGTGGGCTGCAGCCCGCCAGGCTCCTCTGTCCATTGAAATCTCCAGGCAAGAATAGTGGAGTGGGCTGCCATTGCCTATTCCCGGGGATCTTCCCGACGCAGGGACCAAACCCGTCTCCTGCACCGCAGGCTGATGCTTGACCGTGCAAGCCACCACGTCAGAGACATGACGCATAGTGGAAGGCAACGTAGTACAGGCAAAGGCTAAGCACAGCAGCTCTATGAACAGACTTTCGAAAGCTGGCTTCCCTACTGCTGGCTTACGCGACTTCAAGCACTCTTTAACCTTTTTAGTCCTGTATGTCTTCACCTGTAGATTGGGGAGATAATAGTACATGTTTACTAAAATGGTTTATGCAGGTGTCCCCAACCTCTGGGATCTAATGTCTGATGATTTGAAGTGGAGCTGATGTAATAATAATAGAAATAAAGTGCACAATAAATATAATGTGCTCAAATCATCCCAAAACCATCTCCCCCAATGCCGGTCCACGGAAAAACTGTCTTCCAAGAAACAGGTCCCTGGTGCCAGAAAGGTTGGGGACCACTGGAATGGATGAAGTAAGCTAACCCAAGTAAGTATTCAACACTTTCACTTTGTCTGGGACTTAACTTGGAACAAATGGTCACTTGTCATAGGACAGAGCCCTTGTCCTCCAGGAACCTCGAATATAAAGTGGAACAGAACATACAGATACAGTAAAGACCGTACATTAGCCCTAAAATCATAACACTATGAGTGACAAACAATTCGGAGAAAGGAGAGAGATTTAAACCGGAGCGTTCCAGAAAGGCTTCGCCAAAGAACATGACCTAGAATTTTAAAAGTGGGCAGGATCTGCATTAGGCAAAGAGGGAGAAGTTTTCTAGCTAGAAGGAGAACAGAATTATATGAAGTGGAAAGGTCAAAGATAGATAAGAGGCCGATGAGTAGGCCACATGGTGCACAGCAGGATAACCAAGGGATATCCGTCCTCAGTGGGATCGGCTGAAAAAGTCAGACCCAAGAGAGACTGTGGATAACCAGCAGACGGGTGTGAAAGCCGTCATTTAATAAACAAGAAGGCATTACAAAACCTTAAGCAGATGAATTATGTGATCATGGAGAGCAAGATGAATTATAGAGAGAAAAGAAGAGAAATGGAAGGTTAGAAGCAAGGCCCTCACAAAAATCCCAATGGAAGGTAACAGCGGATAGAACTGATGGGGCAGTGGGAAGGCGCCAAAGCAGAGGACGAGCGGGATCTTCTCATTGCTTGAGCGCTCGTTTCCTTTCGGCTGCCCTGGGCCCTCACTGCTGCTTGCAGGCTTTCCCCGGGTGCTGGGAGCTGGGCTGCTCCTCGTTGCGGCGGCTTCTCTGCTGCAGCGCATGCGCTCAGGGGACGCAGGACCAGTAGTTGCAGCCCGCAGCGTGTGCAGTCTCCCCCAGAGAGCAAACGCACGTTCTCTGCGCTGGCGGGGGTATTCTTAACCACTGGCCGACCAGGGAAGGCCTTCGTTTCTGTTTTAAAGCTGATCGGCAGTGCTGTGTTAGTTTCAGGCACAGCACGATGGCTCAGTTACACATGCACACGCATCTCCTCCTTTGCAAATTCTTCTCCCATGTAGGTCGTCACAGAACAGTGAGCAGTGCTCCCCGCGCTACAGAGCAGGTCCTTGCTGGTTATCGACTTTAAGTATAGCCGGGTGTACATGTCAATCCTGGGCTTCCCTGGTAGCTCAGCTGGTAAAGAATCCACCTGCAATGCAGGAGACCCCAGTTCAATTCCTGGGTCCGGAGAAGGGACAGGCCACCCACTCCAGTATTCTTGGGCTCCCCTGGTTGCTCAGACGGTAAAGAAATCACCTGCAACCTGGGAGACCTGGTTCGATCTCCGGGTCGGGAAGATCCCCTGAAGGAGGGCATGACAACCCACTCCAGTGTTCTTGCCTGGAGAATCCCATGGACAGAGGAGCCTGGCGGGCTGCAGTCCGTGGGGTCACAAAGAGTCAGACACGACTGAGCGACTAAGCAAAACACCTGTCAATCCCAAACTTCCAGTCTATCCCTCCAGCCCCTGGGTGTGTTCTCTGTGAGTCTTTTTCTGTTTTGTAAATAAGTTCCTTTGTATCATTTTTTTAGATTTTTCACATAAGTGATATCATTAGTCTTTAGAGATGAGAAATTCTGAAGGACAGTATCAGTGTTTAGGGACAAATAAACGCTGATGTTATTGGATAAAGGAGAGGAAGCAAAACAAATCAGCAAAGTCTCCAGGTTTTACCCTGAATTACAGAGTTTGTTCATTTCCTGGCGTATAGTTGCTGTGCCATGCTGTCTTCGTTTCTACTGTACAGAAGAGCACATCAGCTATTCACACACACATGTCCCCTCTTTCCTGGGTTTCCTCTCCATTCAGGTCACCACAGAGCATTCAGCAGAGTCCCCTGTGCTGTGCTGGGTTCTCCTTAGGTATCTGCTTTATACACAGTATCAATTGTGTCTGCGTGTGAACTGTGGAGCTTCTGATACAACATCACAATGCCCGGTTTTCTTTAAACTGTGACACGCATCTACTTACATGTTCCTAAAACTTTTTATTCCAAGTTTCCCGTGATGAACTAATACCCAACTTTATCTGTTTTGTAAATTTGAACTTTAAATTGACTTTATCCATTCGTTTGTTCAGAAATACTTCTTGAGAAATATTCTTTGCCAGGTATTGTGCTAGAGATGGGAGTTAAAGTAAAGGTCGTCAGAACCCCCACCACCGAGGAGTTCTCCGTCTTCAGCGCAGGAAGGAAAAGGGAGAAAGGTGAGAGAGGGCCAAACTATAAATTGCAATGTCACGTGCTCGGCTGTAAAAGGAAAGCTGCCGAAGTACCTCTGTGCATGGAGGAGTTGGGAAAGCATCATGTTAAAAGAGAGGCCTAGAATGGGGGAAAGACATGGTCAGGGACCACGGCGGGGACCTACCGTGCAGCACGGGGAGCTCCGCGCAGTGACATGTGGACGCCTGGATGGGGTGGACGCCTGGATGGGAGGGCCGTCTGGGGGAGAACGGATACACGTACGTGTATGCTGAGTCCCTTCACTGTTCACCTGAAACTATCGCAATACTGTTAATCAGCTATACCCCAACAGAAAACAAAAGGTTTAAATTTAAAAGAGATACCTAGAGACTCCTGTCATCTTCCCTTTTCATAGGTCCAATGCAGTACCCATGGAGGAAATAAATAAAACTACAAAGGTGCAATTCTTCTTTCGTCCATTCTCAGCCGACCCTAAGGTCCAGGCGGTGATTTTCGTGGCCTTCCTGGCGATGTACCTGACCAGCCTGGGTGGAAATGCCCTCATTGCCCTTACTGTTCAGATCAATCATTCCCTCCACACCCCCATGTACTTTTTCCTGGCTAACCTGGCAGCTCTGGAAATCCTCTGTACATCTTGCATCGCGCCCCTGGCCTTGGCAAACCTTCTTTCAATGGGCAGAACCCCCATTTCTATCGCTGGATGTGGTACCCAGATGTTTTTCTTCATCTTCCTGGGAGGGGCTGATTGCGTCCTGCTCGCAGTCATGGCTTACGACCGGTTGATAGCGATCCGTTACCCTTTAGGGTACACCCTCCTCATGAGCTGGCCCTTGTCTGTGGCGCTGATGGTGGGGGCCCTGGTACTAGGGTTCTTGCTGTCGCTACCGCTGACTGTTTTAATCTTCCGCCTCCCATTCTGCAACAATAGTGAAATCTACCACTTCTTCCGCGACATGCCCGCTGCCATGCGCCTGGCTTGCGCGGACACGCACGTTCACCAGAGCGCTCTGTACGCCATCAGCTTCTTCGTCCTAAGCATTCCCCTCTCGATGGTCTTCGTCTCCTACGTCTTCATCGTGGCGACCGTCTTCCGAATCCGGTCCGCGGAAGGGCGCCGCCGGGCCTGCTCCACGTGCTCCTCTCGCCTCTCGGTGGTCCTCCCGCAGTACGGCTGCACCAGCTTCATATATCTGTCCCCGAGGTCCAGCTACTCTCCTGAGTCGGGCCGGGTGGTGTCAGTGGTCTACACCTTCATCACTCCCATCTTAAACCCCTTGATCTATAGCATGAGGAACAAAGAATTGAAAAATGCCCTCAGGCGGGCACTACGCGGGCTCTAGGTCGGGTGGTTCTGTGACTTATTTAAATCAAGACACTTCTGAGAATGAAATGGGACGCTGTTAGTAATTATGCCCGGATGGTTTGCAGGAGCCAAGAGTGTACGCCACAGAGACATGGTGTTCTAGGAGCACCGGAGGACGTGGATGCTACCCACTGAAATGAAGCTTTACCACACAGGGCGGCACAGTGTCCTGGGCGCAGATGGAGGAGAAGCATTTACTTATTGGACATCTACTGGGAATGAGGAACTCTATGTGGGTTCTCTCACATAGCCCATCATAAGTATCATTGTCTTCTTTACTCTAGAAGAGAAAACTAAAGTGCTAGCAGAATATATGCCAGGATGAGAACGCACCCATCAGAAACCTAAAGACAAAGCGGACTCCACACAGTGTCGCTCTCCTTGCCCTAGGCTTGCTCTGCAAGTGGGAACATGTGTTACCTTGTACAAGTCTCTCTAAGCCTCTAGACTTCAGTTTCCTTATTTCTGAGAAAACAAAGATGAGCTAGAAGATTCCACCTGTTCCTTCAAATGTCATCAGTTCCATTCAGTTCAGTTGCTCAGTCGTGTCTGACTCTTAGCGACCTCATTAACCGCAGCACACCAGGCCTCCCTGTCCATCACCAACTCCCAGAGTTCACCCAAACTCACGTCCATTGAGTCAGTGATGCCATCCAGCCATCGCATCCTCTGTCATCCCCTCCTCCCTCTGCCCCCAATCCTTCCCAACATTAGGGTCTTTTCCAGTGAGTCAACTCTTCCCATGAAGTGGCCAAAGTATTGCACTTTCAGCTTTAACATCAGTCCTTCCAATGAACACCCAGGACTGATCTCCTTTAGAATGGACTGGTTGGATATCCTTGCAGTCCAAGGGACTCTCAAGACTCTTCTCCAGCACCACAGTTCAAAAGCATCGATTCTTCAGCGCTCAGCTTCACCGTCCAACCCTCACATCCATACATGACCACAGGAGAAACCATAGCCTTGAGTAGACGGACCTTTGTTGGCAAAGTAATGTCTCTGCTTTTGAATATACTGTCTAGGTTGGTCATAACTTTCCTTCCAAGGAGTAAGCATCTTTTAATTTCATGGCTGCAGTCACCATCTGCAGTGATTTTGGAGCCCCCAAAAATAAAGTCTAACACTGTTTCTACTGTTTCCCCATCTATTTCCCATGAAGTGATGGGACCAGATGTCATGATCTTCGTTTTCTGAATGTTGAGCTTTAAGCCAACTTTTTCACTCTCCTCTTTCACTTTCATCAAGAGGCTTTTTAGTTCTTCTTCACTTTCTGCCATAAAGGTGGTGTCATCTGTGTATCTGAGGTTATTGATATTTCTCTCGACAATCTTGATTCCAGCCTGTGCTTCCTCCAGTCCAGCGTTTCTCATGATGTACTCTGCATAGAAGTTAAATAAGCAGGGTGACTATATACTGCCTTGACGTACTCCTTTTTCTATTTGGAACCAGTCTATTGTTCCATGTTCAGTTCTAAGTGTTGCTTCCTGACCTGTATACAGGTTTCTCAAGAGGCAGGTCAAATGGTCTCATATTCCCATCTCTTCCAGAATTTTCCACAGTTTATTGTGATCCACATGGTTAAAGGTGTTGGCATAGTCAATAAAGCAGAAATAGATGTTTGTCTGGAACTCTTTTGCTTTTTCCATGATCCAGCAAATGTTGTCAATTTTATCTCTGGCTCCTTTGCCTTCTCTAAAACCAGCTTGAACATCTGGAAGTTCATGGTTCACGTACTGCTGAAGCTTGGCTTGGAGAATTTTGAGCATTACTTTACTAGCGTGTGAGATGAGTGCAACTGTGTGGTAGTTTGAGCATTCTTTGGCATTGCCTTTCTTTGGGATTGGAATGAAAACTGACCTTTTCCAGTCCTGTGGCCACTGCTGAGTTTTCCACATTTGCTGGCATATTGAGTGCAGCACTTTCACAGCATCATCTTTCAGGATTTGAAATAGCTCAACTGGAATTCCATCACCTCCACTAGCTTTGTTCATAGTGATTCTTTCTAAGGCCCACTTGACTTCACATTCCAGGATGTCTGGCTCTAGATGAGTGATCACACCATCGTGATTATCTGGGTCATGAAGCTCTCTTTTGTACAGTTCTTCTGTGTATTCTTGCCACCTCTTCTTAATATCTTCTGCTTCTGTTAGGTCCACACCATTTCTGTCCTTTATCGAGCCCATCTTTGCATGTAATGTTCCCTTGGTATCTCTAATTTTCTTGAAGAGATCTCTAGTTTTCCCATTCTGTTGTTTTCCTCTATTTCTTTGCATTAATCACTGAGGAAGACTTCTTTTTAATCTGCTTGCTATTCTTTGGAACTCTGCATTCAGATGGGAATATCTTTCTTTTTCTCCTTTGCTTTTCACTTCTCTTCTTTTCACAGCTATTTGTAAGGCCTCCCCAGACAGCCTTTCTGCTTTTTTGCATTTCTTTTCCATGGGGATGGTCTTGATCCCTGTCTTCTGTACAATGTGACGAACCTCCACCCATAGTTCATCAGGCACTCTGTATATCAGATCTAGGCCCTTAAATCTATTTCTCACTTCCACTGTATAATATAAGGGATTTGATTTAGGTCATACCTGAATGGTCTAGTGGTTTTCCCTACTTTCTTCCATTTAAGTCTGAATTTGGCAATAAGGAGTTCATGATCTGAGCCACAGTCAGCTCCTGGTCTTGTTTTTGCTGATTGTATAGAGCTTCTCCATCTTGGGCTGCAAAGAACATAATCAATCTGATTTTGGTGTTGACCATCTGGTGATGTCCATGTGTAGAGTCTTCTCTTGTGTTGTTGGAAGAGGGTGTTTGCTATGATCAGGGCATTCTCTTGGCAAAACTCTATTAGCCTTTGCCCTGCTTCATTCTGTATTCCAAGGCCAAATTTGCCTGTTACTCCAGGTGTTTCCTGACTTCCTACTTTTGCGTTCCAGTCCAATATAATGAAAAGGACATCTTTTGGGGGTATTAGTTCTAAAAGGTCTTGTAGGTCTTCATAGAACCTTTCAGCTTTAGCCTCCTCAGCGTTACTGGTTGGGGCATAGGCTTGGATTACCATGATATTTAATGGTTTGCCTTGGAAATGAACAGAGATCATTCTGTCATTTTGAGATTGCATCCAAGTACTGCATTTTGGACTCTTTTGTTGACCATGATGGCTACTCCATTTCTTCTGAGGGTTTTCTGCCCACAGTAGTAGATACAATGGTCATCTGAGTTACATTCACCCATTAATTTTTACTTTTACCTGTGAACTGTATTTTTATTAATTCATCTTGATCATTTTAGTCTCATAAATATGAATCAAATACTGTTTTCCTTGTTTCTTTCTTTCTTTTATTGGCTGTGCCACATGGGTGTGTGGGATCTTACGTCCCTGACCAGGGATGGAACCCAGTCTTTGCATTGGAAGCACAGAGTCTTGACCACTGGACCACCAGGCAGGCCCCCAGGACCAGCTTTCATAGGCCTCTCGACGCTGCCTGACCATGATTTGTTTTACTAACGCACACGCAAAACTTTTTATTTAACACTGATACATTGTGCTTTTATTGGTTTTGGAGTGATCCAAACTGACAAAGTGATCTTCAGGATTTATTTCATTCATCAGAATTTTACGTCACGGCCAAAACTATAATTGTATTTCATTTTCCTTCTCCAAGTCATTGACAAATATCTAGAATAGGCCGGGATGAATGCAGTCTTCCTCCTTGGGAACTGTCGTCCAACGAGATAGAAAGCTGCTCAGTTAATACCAGCTGTGGTGCAGTATCTCCATGGGGACCTGCCCCACGACACCCCATTGTCCTGTATCCGTGCTTCTAGGTGACCTCTGTCCTCCATGGACACGTGACTCGCTCTGGTCACCAGGATGTCCGCGAAGGTGCCACAGGCAGCGGTCCCCCTTCCCCTGTCCTCTCTTGCTGTCCTAAGACTGACCTGTGAAGAGGCCAGGGCTAGGGCGACACCCCACGGAGCAGAAACTGGACACCAAGCTGAGGCTCCTGAGACCAGCCCCAGTCAAGCCACTGGCTGTCTGAAGCCGCACAAGTGACCCCAGCAAGACCAGCAGAAGGACTGCCCAGCTGAGCTAGCCTAAATGCTGACCCACAGAAGCCTGGGAGAATAAAATGACTGCTATTTTAAGTTTGGAGTGGTTCTTTTTGCAGCAAAAAAGTAACCGATTCACCATACACCCAGACTAAACCATCTCTTCAAGAAGGACATCATAGAGAGTGTATCAAATCCTTTCATACAATCAAATTATCCTAAAACACTTATAAACCTAGCCATTTAGAAGCCTTATCTTCAGGTGACATGCATTTGGCACATCTGAGTAACTTCCTGTGGACTCTTGGTCATCACTAGTTTCTTTGTTTGTTGGTTGGTTTTGAAGAGAATCACTACTTTATCTTTTTTAATATTTATTTATTGGGCTGTGCTGGGTCTTAGTAGTGGCATACAGGATCTCTAGTTGGTAGGTGGGATCTCAGGTAAGTGGGCTGTCTACATGGACTGCAGATTACAGATCAGAAATTGCCCCACACCAGTCAACACGTGGAGAATATTCAAGTGTGTAATTTATAATTGGGCTTCCCTGGTGGCACAGCAGGAAAGAACCCTCCTGCCAATGCAGGAGACCTGGGCTCCATCCCTGGGCTGGGAGGATCCCCTGGAGAAGGGAATGGCAGCCCACTCCAGTGTTCTTGCCTGGAAAACTCCATGGACAGGGGAGCGTGGTGGGCTACAGTCCCTCAGAAAAGAGTCGGACATGACTTAGCAACTGAACAACAACAATTTATAATTCACACACACACACACACACACACACACACACACACGGGTATTGCACTAGGTGCTCTCTGACTTTTGTGGTTGTGTACCGCTTGTGCAGGATATGGCAACCTGGTCTGTACATAACCTATTCCAACCACCCTCTGGTGAGTCTTCACGTATCAGCTTTAGACTTCCCAGACTCCCTAGCAACTAGGATATTATTTGCTTTCCACCAACCAAATGGAGTCCCTTAAGACATGAATTGGAGTCCAGTAACCTGGAGGAGGAAGTGTCCTGAGCGTGAGGCTTCCATGCTGCTGCTGGGAGTCGAGCACCTGAGTCGTGGTTCTGGAGTCAAACATTCTGTCTTTGGGGACTCCCTGCTCCCCCGACCCTTTCAGTTAAACAACCTGGTTCCTCGGGATGACAGTTCTGCGTTGTAGAGTCTCTCCTGGAGTCTGAACCTAGAGCCCACCTCTCCACCCCTTTCAATGATTTTTCAGTGATTTATGGCTCACTACGTTCCATCTTTTTTGTTTAAACTGTGGAAGATGGTTAAAAGCTAGATGCTATCCCACCATCCCTTCCCTTTTCTGCACCATTTCTAAAAGGCTTTTATCTGCTTATTCTTGGTGGTTCTGGGTCTCTGTCTCTGTGAGCGGGCGCTCTCCAGTCGTTGCTGGGGCGACTCTCCAGCTGCGGTGCTAGGGCGTCTCCCTGCCGGGGTTCTCCTGTCGCAGAGCCTGGGCCCTCGGGCACGTGGGCTCAGTAGTCGCATCTCCCGGCTTAGAGCACAGGCTCGGTAGTTGTGGCGCGTGGGCTAAGTTGCTCTGCAGCGTGTGGGATCTTCCTAGACCAGGGATTGAACCCATGTCCCAGGCATTGGCAGGCAATTCTTTACCTCTGAGCCCCCAGGGAAGCCCGCCTTTTACATACTTTTAAAGGACATGTAATTTTATTCTGAGCTACTTAGCCCAGCAGCACATGAACTGAAAAGGCTTCCCTGGCCGCCCTCTCACACAGAACACGCGACAGCGCTGAGCCTGGGCGTCCTATGTGCTGGGATATAACGACATGGCTGCATCCGCAACACCGCACTGCTCCTATTTACCTCTCTCGGTACACTCTGACCTCTTGGGAGTAAGAAACTATTTCCATTAGCTTGGAATCTAGAGATTTCAAAAACACTACATTAATTCAATCATCATTGATTTGCAGCCATTCTTTCAGGGCCGGCTCACCTCCACCTCAAAGCCTCCCTGACTCTCATCGTCTGTCCATCCTCAACTATGCTAACATCTCTTTTAAGAGGCAGTCTCACTTTGGACTTTGTTGTTAGGGAAACATTTCCGGCCTTTCTAACAAAACCTTGGGAGATAAAGCTGTGTTTTATCTCGATAAAACACAGCTTTATCTCCCAAGTCAGACACTGACCTCACTGATGCCAGAGACCATACCTAATATGTCTTTGAATATCTCATAAATTTGCCACAGTGAACAACTGCACTCATCTCACATGCTAGCAAAGTAATGCTCAAAATTCCCTAAGCCAGGCTTCAGTAGTATGCGAACCGTGAACTTCCAGATGTTCAAGCTAGATTTAGAAAAGGCAGAGGAACCAGAGATCAAATTACCAACATCTGCTGGATCATTGAAAAAGCAAGAGAGTTCCAGAAAAACATCTATTTCTGCTTTATTGACTATGCCAAAGCCTTTGACTGTGTGGATCACAACAAAATGTGGAAAATTCTTCAAGAGATAGGAATACCAGACTATCTGACCTGCTTCCTGAGAAATCTGTATGCAGGTCAGGAAGCAACAGTTAGAACTGGACATGGAACAACAGACTGGTTCCAAATTGGAAAAGGAATACATCAAGGCTGTATATTGTCACCCTGCTTATTTAACTTATATGCAGAGTACATCATGAGAAATGCTGGACTGGAAGAAACACAAGCTGGAATCAAGATGGCCAGGAGAAATATCAATAACCTCAGATATGCAGATGACACCACCCTTATGGCAGAAAGTGAAGAGGAACTAAAAAGCCTCTTGATGAAAGTGAAAGAGGAGAGTGAAAAAGGTGGCTTAAAACTCAAAATTCAAAAAGCTAAGATCATGGCATCCAGTCCCATCACTTCACGGCAAAAACATGGGAAAACAATGGAAACAGTGACAGACCTTATTTTCTTAGACTCCAAAATCACTGGAGATGGTGACTGCAGCTTTGAAATTAAAAGACATTTGCTCCTTGGAAGAAAAGCTATGAAAAACCTAGACAACATATTAAAAAGCAGAGACATTATTTTGCCAACAAAGGTCTGTCTAGTCAAGGCTATGGTTTTTCCAGTGGTCACGTATGGGTGTGAGAGTTGGACTGTGAAGAAAGCTGAGCACCGAATAATTGATGCTTCTGAACTGTGGTGTTGGAGAAGACTCTTGAGAGTCCCTTGGACTGCAAGGAGATCCAACCAGTCCATCCTAAAGGGGATCAGTCCTGGGTGTTCATTGCAGGGACTGATGCTGAAGCTGAAACTCCAACACTTTGGCCACCTCATGGGAAGAACTGACTCACTGGAAAAGACCCCGATGCTGGGAAAGATTGAGGGCAGGAGGAGAAGGGGATGAAAGAGGATGGGCTGGTTGGATGGCATCACCGACTCGATGGACATGTAGTTTGAGCCAACTCTGGGAGTTGGTGATGGACAGGGAGGCCTGGTGTGCTGCAGTCCATGGGGTCGCAGAGTTGGATATGACTGAGCGACTGAACTGAACTGAATGCATGACACTCAAAAAAAAAAAAAAAATCATCTGGAGAAGTCCAGGTTAAATAACCTAATGGAAGAAACAGAACACACCAGTCAAAGCACAGACATACTTCAAAGACTAACACAGACCGTAAGAAACACAGTCTTCCTTAGCTCTCCGTCACCGCTCTTGATTAAACACATAGGAAGACGCACTGTGCTCAGGGCCTAACACCCAGCCCTTCCTCTGTGACTGTCTTTCAGGGCTCCCAGCCTCTTTGTCATCCTTGTCTTCAGGGATCCCCTGGTGGGGGAAGCCCCCAGCTGTGCACAGAAACAGCCTTTCTTTATCCTTAATAGCGAGGCGCTTCTGGTTCAGTGACAACTTTTCAATAAAGTCTGAGTCTCCTAGAAGTGACTTCCTAGCAACGTACGTCACCACCTTATTTACACAACTCCAGGCAATGTCATGTTATTCACACTTCATGGGATGCTTGGGGATATTATTATTTTTGTTATTGAAAGAAAGAAAGAATGGAGGAGGGAAGGAAGAAAAGGAAGGGAAGGAGGGAGAATGGGAAGTGGGCAAGGCAGAGAGGGAGGAAGAAAAGAGATAAGGGAAGGTGAGAGGGAGGGAAGGAGGGAAGTGGAGCCCAGGTCGAAGGCACGTTGTCTGCTGCCTCTCCCTGGGGAAGGCGTAAAGAGTCTTCCTCTAAAATGTAACGTGATGGTAGTTCTGCTCCAGCTGCGATGTTCCTACAGGTCTGGGTTATAACCTCCGACTTCCTTCCTTCCTTCATTCAACGGTCACTAACTGAGCATCTTCAATGTATGGCAACCTGGAACATACTGAGAATGCAACAGGGCGTGGACAGAGAAGGTGGTCGCCGCATGGAGATTACGATCTAATGGGAAAGACAGAAAGTAAACAAAGAAGATAAGTGTATTTCAAGGTGGACTCTCTGTACCATGCCGATCCGTTGACTTAGGTTAATGGTGATGTAAGATGCTCTTAAGAGGAATCTCTATACAGTGCCGATCCATTGACTAAGGTTAAGAGTGATGTAAGATGCTCTTAGGATGAGTTGGGTTTTTTGAGCACAAGCCACTTGTTCTCCTTGCTTGGTCCTGAAATAAACCTTTCTCTGCTCAAACAAAAACAAACAAACAAAAAAAGAAAAACAAGAAAAAGATGCTATTAAGAAACAGGCCTATATGCAATGTCTTATTGAGTTCTAGGAGGAAGCCATGGCTCTAAATTCTAACCAGGGTCCCATGGTATATAGAGAAGTAAGGAAATCAAAGATGCCGTGAAAACAGTCTTGGCCTACTTTGCATGTTTGTGTCAGCCGGCTAATAAATTCTGGTGCTAAAGCAACAGAAAAGAGAATTATAGGCTGCAATATTCTCCATAAAGGCGATCAACATGGCGACATAAACTGGGGAACATTTATTTTATTTTCTAAGTAAATATCTCTTTATTTGGCCATGCAGTCATAGCTGTGGCATGTGGGACCTTTAATTGTGATGTGCAAACTCTGTCGCAGCAGGTGGGACCCCGTTCCCTGACCAAGGGTCCAACCTGGGCCCTGCACTGGGAGCTTGGCGTCTTGGCCACGCGCCACCAGGGAAGTCCAGGGGCCCATCTGTTTAGAAAGGACAGGGAGTGTCTGCACACTGCCCTCAGCCTCCCCTATTGTTAACGTTATTAAAGTGCATTTGTCATTACTAATTAACCAATGTTGACACATTTCTTAAGAACTAAATTTCATACTTTATGCACATATTACCTTTTTTCTGTTGAAGTAGCCCATCCACTTGATACCACATAACACTCAGTTGTCGTGTCCCTTAAGGTTCTTCTTGGCTGTGAGTTTCTTAGACTTTGCTTATTTTTAATAGCCTTGACAGTTTTGAGACGTTCTGGTCAGGTATTTTGCTGAATTTCCTTCAGATTGAATTTTTCTGACAGTGAGACAAAGGGTTCTGAGATTTGGGAAGAAAGACATGGAGGTGAAGCATCATTCTAACCACATCGTGTCAAGGGTTCATACTGAAAACACGGCTTCCCTGTTGACACTGACTTTGATCGCCAGGTGGAGGTTGCGATTGTCAGGTTCTCCAGTGTAAACGTACCCTTTTTTCTCCCTTCCCATATTTTTTTGGGGGGAAGGAAGTCACCACTTACTTTCACGCTTGAGGAATATAGAGTTTGTTGCCATTGTTCAGTTGTTCAGTCGTGTCTGACTCTTTGCGAGCCCATGGACGGCAGCACCCCAGGCTTCCCTGTCCTCCACTATCTCCCGGAGTTGGCTCAAACTCATGTCCAGATAATGCAGAGTTATGCTCCCCCGGATTGAGAGGGAAGTATCTACTGTTTGGGAGATTTGTCTGTTCTCCCTCTTTAATTTTATTCAATTATGTGTTTATATCAGCATCTAATCATGATTATTTACTTTGTCCTTTAGGTCATAATCCATGTATTGCTTTATTTTTTGACAATGAACCATTTTACTTATTACAGGCAAGAAGCGGGGAAGGATGAAAGGAAGGAAGGACTGGAGTAATGGGGGTGGTTCTTCTTGCGGTTTAGTCGCTAGGTTGTGTCTGACTCTTTGCAACTCAGGGACTGTAGCCCGCCAGGCTTCTCTGTCCATGGGATTCTCCAGTCAAGAATACTGGAGTGGGCTGCCATTTCTTTCTCCAAGGGATCTTTCTGATCCAGGGATGGAACCCAGGTCTCCTGCATTGGCAGACGGATTCTTTACCACTAAGGAAGCAAGAAAAGAGATGAATACTAATCAAGAGATTTCTTTTCTTAGCTCTGTCTTTTGAGCGTCCGTCCATTTCGGAGAAGAGATGCAGGTCGAAAAGGAGGCTAGGTGGGACTTCCCTGGTGGTCCCGTGGCTAAGACGCCACACCCGCAATGCAGAGGGTTTGATCCCTAGCCTACCCCAGCAAAGATCAAAGATTGTGTGTGCCCCACCCAAGAGCTGGAGCAGCCAAATATTTTTTAAAAATTAGACCACATGTTCAGCCACTGGGTTCTTCCATTCTCTCTTCTGATGTCATCCCATATTCAACATCAGACAAAGTGTGAGATCGTGAGACCTAAAGATGGAAAAAGACATGTTCCTCTCTTTACGGAACTAACAGGCCAGGGAGGGTAACAAACATGGTAAGAAATCACTGTGATCTGACTCAACAAGGGCTAAACTGAAACACACAGGAAGCACTGTGAGACGCTGGGTTAGCCACACGCGCCCCCACAGAGGGGTGGCACCGGAGCATCTGAGGAAAGATGAGCTGGACTTTTCTAGGAAGATAATTAGGGGAGCACCCTCCAAAAGAGAGATGGACATTTGGACTGCCAGGAGGAACTAACAGAATTGCTTATTCTACCATTAGAGGAAGAAAAAGTTATATTTTCCCAAGACATCAAGATTATGAGGAATAAAATAGCCAGAAAACTAAGGCTTTGTAAGAGGTCAGAAAGAGGGAGCAGACTGTAAGCGGTGCAGTCTTAGAAGAGTTGCGCCGATGCGCAAAGCGAGAAAACGCCCGGCAACCACTGACCCCAGTACTTGGCAACCGGTGTGTTTGCTTAGATGTGCGCTGAAGCTTTTGCTCCCAGTTTTTATCAGAGTTCTCTTCGTTAATGTAATACAAATTCCACTTTTTTCTTGAGTCTGATAATTCTGTCTTGAGGTCGCACAGTGTCCCCAGAGAATTATTATAGCTTGCCCTTAGACATATCTCTAAGGGTTCTAACTCGTTTAGTAAGGCTCAGGGTAATAATCCAGGGAGGGGTAATTACTGAGCTGAAGCCCTGGTCTCCTGGCAAATCTCTTGCTCCTGTGTCAACATTCGAAACTTCAACTCCCATTTCAGGTTCTTGTAAGCTTTTGAAACTAATTATTTCTTTTGTTTACTTAAAAAAAAAAAACAAAAAAACCCACGGCCTCTGGTTACTCCCTTTCCCGGCTTCACTCGTTAAGATCAGTGAGAACAGGACATGCCGCGTTTTCAGCTGACTCACCCCCGACCGTCAGAGTAGAAATCTGGCGTGCGTACAGTACTTTTCCACACGCATAGCTCCTTCGAGAATATTGCCATCTTTATCCCCTTAACAGAATCCCTATGAAACAAACGTTATAACGTACGTTTGTCAGACTGAGAAACGGATCATCAAGACACTTCAGGGATTTGCCCAAGGTCACTCGGCTCGTAAGGGGCAGGCACAGTCTGCCAACTTAAGCGCTCTGATCAAGTCCAGCTCACGCTGAAGGCCGCTCATAACTTCTCAAATAAATGATGTTTCCGTGTACTGTGTGGTTCTAAATATGAAACTCCATAATCTACATCTGTTTTGTGAAAACTTGGATTCCGTGTTTTAATTGGTCCATTCCCTGTCACCGTATTTGCACAGATTTGTGTGAATATCAACCCAGCAGATAGTAAACAAATCAACCTAATGACGGAAGCAAATGTTCAAACCCTTGAACATTATCTAATCCAAACTTCTAATTTTTACAAAAAAAAAAAAAGTGGGCAGGACTCTTAGACGGTTCCAGCACTCGTCAGTGATAACAACAGACCAGGAACCCTAGCCCATCGTGCCATCAGCTTAGTGCTCTTTCCAACTGGCCACACGAAACGAAGGAACAAGACAATTCCTCAGAGCCTGCGGTCTAAAGCGTACTATCATGGTTATCAGCCTTCGGGTTCTAGCTTGGAATCTGGTCTCAAAAATAGTAGTAATATCTTCCAACTTGTATAGCAAGTTTCCATTTACAAAATGTTTTCACATGTACTTGATCCTCAAGAACAAAATGTTTCTGGCTTGCTCTTCAGATCAGTCGCTCAGTCGTGTCCGACTCTTTGCAACCCCATGAATCGCAGCACGCCAGGCCTCCCTGTCCATCACCATCTCCCGGAGTTCACCCAGACTCACGTCCATCGAGTCAGTGATGCCACCCAGCCATCTCATCCTCTGTCATCCCCTTCTCTTCCTGCTCCCAATCCCTCCCACCATCAGAGTCTTTTCCAATGAGTCAACCAACACTTTGCATGAGGTGGCCAAAGTACTGGAGTTTCAGCTTTAGCATCATTCCTTACAAAGAACACCCAGGGCTAATCTCTTTTAGGATGGACTGGTTGGATCTCCTTGCAGTCCCAGGGACTCTCAAGAGTCTTCTCCAACACCACAGTTCAAAAGCATCAATTCTTCAGCACTCAGCCTTCTTCACAGTCCAACTCTCACACCCATATATGACCACTGGAAAAACCATAGCCTTGACTAGATGGACCTTTGTTTGCAAACTAATGTCTCTGCTTTTTAATATGCTGTCTAGGTTAGTCATAACTTTTCTTCCAAGGAGAAAGTGTCTTTTTATTTCTTGGCTGCAATCACCATCTGCAGTAATTTTGGAGCCCAAAAATAAAATCTGACACTGTTTCCACTGTTTTCCCATCTATTTCCCATGTAGTGATGGGACTAGATGTCATGATCTTCGTTTTCTGAATGTTGAGCTTTAAGCCAACTTTTTCACTCTCCTCCTTCACTTTCATCAAGAGGCTTTTTAGTTCCTCTTCACTTTCTGCCATAAGGGTGATGTTATCTGCATATCTGAAGTTATTGACATTTCTCCCTGCAATCTTGATTCCAGCTTGTGCTTCTTCCAGCCCAGCGTTTCTCATGATGTACTCTGCATATAAGTTAAATAAGCAGGGTGACAATATACAGCCTTGACATACTCCTTTTCCTATTTGGAACCAGGCTGTTGTTCCATGTCAAGTCTGTAATGCAAAAGAAGGAAGTCAAGAAATATCTGGAGTAACAGGCAAATTTGGCCTTGGAGTACAGAATGAAGCAGGGCAAAGGCTAATAGAGTTTTGCCAAGAGAATGCCCTGGTCATAGCAAACAAGCTCTTCCAACAACACAAGAGAAGACTCTACACATGGACATCACCAGATGGTCAACACCAAAATCAGACTGATTATATTCTTTGCAGCCAAATTTGGAGAAGCTCTATACAGTCAGCAAAAACAAGACCAGGAGCTGACTGTGGCTCAGATCATGAACTCCTTATTGCCAAATTCAGACTTAAATTGAAGAAAGTAGGGAAAACCACTAGACCATTCAGGTATGACCTAAATCAAGTCCCTTATGATTATACAGTGGGAGTGAGAAATAGATTTAAGGGCCTAGATCTGATATACAGAGTGCCTGATGAACTATGGGCGGAGGTTCGTGACATTGTACAGGAGACAGGGATCAAGACCATCCCCAAGAAAAAGAAATGCAAAAAAGCAAAATGGCTGTCTGGGGAGGCCTTACAAATAGCTGTGAAAAGAAGAGAAGCGAAAAGCAAAGGAGAAAAGGAAAGATATTCCCATCTGAATGCAGAGTTCCAAAGAAGAGCAATAAGAGATAAGAAAGCCTTCCTCAGCTATCAGTGCAAAGAAATAGAGGAAAAGAACAGAATGGAAAAGACTAGAGATCTCTTCAAGAAAATTAGAGATACCAAGGGAACATTTCATGCAAAGATGGGCTCAATAAAGGACAGAAATGGTATGGACTTAATAGAGCCAGAAGATATTAAGAAGAGGTGGCAAGAATACACAGAAGAACTGTACAAAAAAGATCTTCATGACCCAGATAATCACGATGGTGTGATCACTCACCTAGAGCCAGACATCCTGGAATGTGAAGTCAAGTGGGCCTTAGAAAGCATCACTATGAACAAAGCTAGTGGAGGTGATGGAATTCCAGTTGAGCTGTTTCAAATCCTGAAAGATGATGCTGTGAAAGTGCTGCACTCAATATGCCAGCAAATGTGGAAAACTCAGCAGTGGCCACAGGACTGGAAAAGGTCAGTTTTCATTCCAATCCCAAAGAAAGGCAATGCCAAAGAATGCTCAAACTACTGCACAATTGCACTCATCTCACATGCTAGTAAAGTAATGCTCAAAATTCTCCAAGCCAGGCTTCAGGAGTTCATGAACCGTGAACTTCCAGATGTTCAAGCTGGTTTTAGAAAAGGCAGAGGAACCAGAGATCAAATTGCCAACATCCACTGGATCATGGAAAAAGCAAAAGAGTTCCAGAAAAACATCTATTTCTGTTTTATTGACTATGCCAAAGCCTTTGACTGTGTGGATCGCAATAAACTGTGGAAAATTCTGAAAGAGATGGGAGTACCAGACCACCTGACCTGCCTCTTGAGAAACCTATATGCAGGTCAGGAAGCAACAGTTAGAACTGGACATGGAACAACAGACTCGTTCCAAACAGGAAAAGGAGTACGTCAAGGCTGTATATTGTCACCCTGCTTATTTAACTTATGAAGCTTGCTCTTACATTATCCTTATTTGACAGACGGGGAGTCCACCTGGGTTGTGAGAGTCTGAGTGGTCTGCCCAAGGTCCTTTGATGGCAAGTGTATTTCTCTTTCTACTTTTCTGTGCTTCTTTTTCAGTAAACTAGTTACAGGACCATTAGGGAAGATTGCATATCCAAACAGGTAAGCTGCCTTGCCCAGGAATTTAAATTTATGTTTGAACTGAAATTTGTCATCATTATAAAAGTAATCCATAATTATTAAAGAAAGTGCCTGTGGATAGAAATTAAAAGCTCTTAAAATTCATCTTTATTCCTGCTACTAAAGAACAACTGTTATTAGCATTTTGCTAAATTTCCACTTGATCTCTTATATAGCATGCTTTTAATGTACCTGTAATAACACATTATCCTCTTTTACAAAAAGTTATGTTCATTTCCTGCGTCGTTCAAACCTATAATTGACATAGTTTTTTATAACTAAGATTCCATCACATTCTTAAGAAATTATAGTTCAAGAGATCATGGCCAATGCTTTTTTAAAAATTCTCTTACATATAGATCCTATAGTATATGATATCTAGGAGTTAATGTAACCCAACTGGGGTGCAGGGTGGCTGAATGGAAATTCAGATAAAGGAAGGGAAGCCCGTGTTGATGACTGCTGGGGCTGAGTGAGGGCACCTAGGGGCTCCCTGGACTCCGCTCGCTACTTGAATATTTTGACATTCAGTTGAGTTCAGTTCAGTTGCTCAGTCGTGCCCGACTCTCTGTGACCCCATGGACTGCAGCACACCAGGCCTCCTTGTCCATCACTAACTCCCAGAGTTTACTCAAACTCATGTCCATTGAGTCAGTGATGCCATCCAACCATCTCATCCTCTGCCATCCCCTTCTCCTCCTGCCTCAGTCTTTCCCAGCATCAGAGTCTTTTCAGATGAGTCAGCTCTTCACATCAGGTGGCCAAAGTATTGGAGTCTCAGCTTCAGCATTTTGACATTACCCACAATAAAAAGCTGTGGGTTTTTCCGCTGTTGTTTTTAAGAAAAATATCTCATCGTGTGGGCTTATCAGGTGGTGCAATGGTAAAGAATTCACCTGCAATGCAGGAGACAGCGGATCTGATCTCCAGAAGACCCCTGGAGGAAGAAATGGCAACCCACTCCAGTACTCTCGCCTGGGAAATTTCATGGACAGAGAAACCTGGTGGGCTACCGTCCACAGGGTCACAGAGAATTGGACACGACTTATCAGCTGAGCTTTCTCAGCCACACTCACCTCTCGTCACGTGACTGTTAGGGTGTGCCCTAGACGTGGACTGGCGCTCTGGGCTCTGCCCTGGCTCCCTCCACCGCACGACCTGGCTGCACCCTGGGCTGGGACCCTGGACCGGGCAGGGTAAGCCGGCAGGCTCCCTGGAGGCCGGTCTTGGTCATGTGACTCTCTCTGACCAATGGAAGGTTAGCACACATGATGGAGCACAGATTTCAGACACGCTGACTTGGTTTGACTCATCCCCTTACCTTCCTGTATCGCAATGAGAAAACCATGCCCCAGGAAGCATGACCCTTCAGTTTGGACTGAAAACAACATATGTGGAGAAGATGAAACACAGTCTGAAGACAAGTCTATCCCACCTGCAGCTTGAATCAGAGCAACCCACGCTGGCCCGCAGCCACCTGCACAATTTTTTTAAGTAAATAAGTAAATTCACGCTTATAAGTCGCTGGGTTTGGGACTGGTTTGCTACACAACATCTTCGAAGCAAGAGCTGGTTAATAGAGTCAAACCATTCCACCCAAACTGAACGTTTTAGGTGTGTCCAGTTTTTTAATAATACAAATAACGGGCTTTTTGTTCCTAAGACTGCTCCATTATCTCTGATCATTAAGTTCAGATATGCTGTTTATATGGGTAGGATGAGAACGTGTTATTTATGGATATTTTTCTAAAAAGGAAAATTATTAAAAGAATTAGAACAAGCTCATTCTTTTCTTCCTGATGTCAGAAAGATTGTAAATGTGATTGCTTTTTGACATTCAAAAGGATTCTTTCCTGTTCTCATGGTACTTGCTGAAACTAGCTCATCTGTTATCTTTCTCAGGTTCTGTCTCTTTCTTCCCAAATCCCAAGAACGAAAAAGCACAGAGGCCAGCTTGTGTAGCAGCCACGCCCAGTGCGAGGTGGGTGGGCTTCACTGCGAATAAAGTGCTCTTTCGTTTGATTTTTCTAGACACCGATCTGTCTTAATGGATATATGTTGTACGTTCAGTTTACCAAAACTGGAACCGAATCAGTGAACCCCACCTAGACCCAGTCTTCACCTGGAAAATTCAGCAATGTATGGCTGAGAAGTGAGCCGAAAGGTATTATGAGTATCTATAGGCGATGGAACCAGGTGTCCGATGTTGCGACAATTAAATAATTATTTGAAGAAAGTCTCTCTGACCTCCTCTGAGTCACCACTGTGCTGAGAATTGGAACTGTTCTCATGGAAATTCCAACTATGCTTTGTAAGTGCTTCCAAGATAAGGCGGAAGTAGAGTGGAAAGACGGGAAAGGGACGAGGGAAGGGAAGGAGAAGGGGGTGGGGGAGACCGAAGGAGCTGTTCCTGAGGTCGGGGAGACACAGACATTCTTTGCACACTTGATGCACCAGCTCCCAGAGGAGGAAAGGGGGACAGTGAGGAGTGTGGGGGGAGGAGGGGGAGCAGGAAGAAGGGGCTGCTCCTGGGGGTAGGGCCAGAGTGCTTTTACATATAGGTATCATTTCTTATGTGTTTATTTATTCATTTTTGTTTTTTCTTTTTTTACATATATGTATTATTTCTCATTATTTATTAATGTTTTTTGCTTTTTTACATATATGTATTATTTCTTATTTGTTTATTTTCGTTGTTTTTTTACATATATGTATTATTTCTTCTTTGTTATTTATTTTTGTTTTTTCTTTTTTTACATATATGTATTATTTCTTGTTATTTATTAATGTTTTTTGCTTTTTTACATATATGTATTATTTCTTATTTGTTTATTTTCGTTGTTTTTTTACATATATGTATTATTTCTTCTTTGTTATTTATTTATTTATTTATTTTTACATATATGTATTATTTCTTGTTTATTTATTTTTGTTTTTTTGGGTTTTTTACATATATGTATTACTCCTTATTTGTTCGTTTGTCTGTTCGTTTTCGGCTGAACTGGGTCTTTGTAACCAGCCGCGGACTTCCTCTAGTTGCCCTGACGGGGGCTACTCTCTAGTTGCGTTCGGGCTTCTCCTTGCGGAGGCTTCTCTGCTGCACAGAGTTCCAGGCCAAGGGCTCAGGCGTGGGGCCCGAGTGTAGTTGCTCCACAGCGTGTGGGGTCTTAGTTCCCGAACCAGAGATCGAACTGACGCCCCCTGCCCTGGCAGGTGGATGCTTGATCGCTGAATCACCAGGGAAGTCTCTTGAGCTTGGGTTAGGGCCTGAACTCTGTGTGTGTGTGTGTGTGAACACCTAACTGTTAGGCGGAAATGTTAAATCACCCAGGATTCCATCTGGCATCTCTCTTATTCCAATTAATAATATGCACCTGGAACCAAGCTGGTCCCTCTGCCATGCTCCTTGACAGCAGTGACCCTCTAAGTGCATTTCCAGGGCCACGAGCATCCGCGTCACCTCGAAAGCCGCTACGAATGCGGACTCTCAGGCCCCAGCCCAGACCTACTCAGTCAGAAACTGGAGAAGGCAGAGTTCAGCAACCTGGGTTTTCACAAGCCTTCCAAGTGATCCTGATACTTAATAAAGTTTAAGATCCACTGCCCGAGAGAGTGGTCCAGCTGGGACATCAGCAGCGTTCACAGCTCTCCCCAAACCTTGACCATCTGTCCCCCCATCCTGCTTCTCTGGCACGGTTCCTATCACCCCAAGTGGCCGTGATTTCTCTGGTTATTAGAGTCAAAGGGCAGGAAATTCTCTTACCGCCACCAGCCCTTCATGTTGTGGTCTCAATGTCAGTTCCATTTTCCACGAGAAGGGATATTTCAAAGTAAAAACGGGATATTCAGATGCATTCCACACGTGTTCCAGCACCCTGTGGCCAGTCTGGCAACTGAAAAGCAATTTATCTCTTAGTTCAGTTCTCAAAGTCTTGCTGTGTAGAATCATTTCCACTCATCTGTGGCTCAAGAGTGAGCTTGGGAGTTCATAAACAACCCTATCCAGTTGTTTTCCCTAAGACCCTCCCTCTCCAGAATCTCCCTGGTGCTTCCCAGTTCCCGAGGTTCTCCTGTTGGGTCAGAAGGCTGAGAAGGCTCTGTTCAGCTTGTGCTGAAGGGAGTTTCCCTTGACACCACCCAAGTCTGAGGCCAAGCAGCAGCAAGACAGGGAAGAGGAAAAATCAGCAAAGCTTCACCCTGTCGTCTAGGGCAACGGGTCGTTTCACTAGGAGAGAAAGAGTGACGGTCGCTCAGTCGTGTCCGACTCTTTGCGACCCCATGGAATACACAGTCCCTGGAATTCTCCAGGCCAGGATCCTGGAGTGGGGAGCCTTTCCCTTCTCCAGGGGATCTTCCCAACCCAGGGATCGGACCCAGGTCTCCCGCATTGCGGGCGGATTCTTTACCAGCTGAGCCACAAGGGTAGCCTAATATAATAAAAGAAACCTCCCCCTGGCACTGTACCACTGAGGCTCAGAAGATGAGGCTTTTCTGTGTTAACCTGTTGCTCTTAAGACTTTCGTAAGATTCAGTACCAAGCAATGTGCTGCGCAAAAACAAAAGGAAAGGGACTTCAAGGTATGAAACCTGGATTTCAGCCCTGTCTCCAGCACTGTGCCTGACTTAACCTGGGTGAGTATCTATTAATTCATCTGTAAAACACAAATAATAATCTCGAGCTCACAAAATAGTGTTAGAATAAAAGCGTAATGCAAAAGTATCTGGAAAACATTACATATTATAATATTTGTATATTTTACATACATTTTACATTACTTTTAAATGAGGGGGGATTGTTTTTTGTTTTTAGGTAAGAAAAGTGAAAGTGAAGTCGTGTCCAACTCGTTGTGACCCCATGGACTGTAGCCTACCGGGCTCCTCTGTCCATGGGATTTTCCAGGCACGAATACTGGAGTGGATTGCCATTTGCTTCTCCAAGAGATCTTCCCCACCCGGGGACTGAACCTGGGTCTCCTGCATTGTTGGCAGATACTTTATCGTCTGAGCCACCAGGGAAGAAGTGGGTTTATTTAGAGAGAAACATGTTCCATAGACAGTGTATGGGCCATCTCAGAAGGTAAGAGTGACCTTGAAATATAGTGTGGTTAGTTTTTATGAACTGGGTAATTTCATAGGCTAATAAGTGGGAGGATTATTCCAACTATTTGTGGGAAGGGGCAGGAATTTCCAGAAATTAGAACATCACCCATGGTTTGGCCTTTGATAGTTGGCTTTGGAAGCGCCCTGGTGCCTTAGTTGCTGATGTGTTACAGTGAGCACATACTGAGATCCCAAGGTCTAAGGGAAGTCAACTTGTCCGCCGCCTTTGCCCCCTTCGGCTCTAATCGGTTCAGGTTGTGTCCTTGGGCTATGTCATTCTTTCCAAGGGTGTGCTCTGCCCCCTTTTAGAATAAAAGAGTAATGCAAGAGCACCTGGAAAAAATTACACATTGTGATACATGTATATTTTACATTATTTTTAAACGAGTATTTTACTGTGTCTACAAAACTTCAGAATATCTGAAAAATAAAGAGGTATTCTCTTAGCCCCAGATTTTGCCTTTAACACATAAAATTTCAAGGGACTTGCATCAAAATAATCATATGTTTGATCCAATCTCTCAACCCTTTAGGTAACTAGATATTGTATTACTTAATATTCATTTTTTTAATACAAAAATAGCACTAGTGATCTTACTTTAGAAGAGAAATTATTCTGGCTGTTGCCTTCTGGTGTAACAAGAGTATCACAGAGTATAACATCCACATAACACCCCAGGAACTATTTTTTATAGCTTTTTCATCTGTTAAAAATTGTACTGGAGCACAGGTGATTTACAACGCTGCGTCAGTTCC
Organism: Budorcas taxicolor; assembly: GCF_023091745.1. Taxonomy (NCBI): domain Eukaryota; kingdom Metazoa; phylum Chordata; class Mammalia; order Artiodactyla; family Bovidae; genus Budorcas; species Budorcas taxicolor. Next base: position 80,790,569 of record NC_068924.1, on the reverse strand, counting down.
GGGTGTACCCGTGGTCTGCGCTCAGTCGCATCCGACTCTTTGCAATCCGACAGACTGTAGCCCGCCCGGCTCCTCCTGTCCATGGGGTTTTCAGGCAAGAACACTGGAGTCTGTTGCCATTTCCTCCTCCAGAGGATCTTCCTGACCCAAGAATGGAAACACTTATCCTGCCTTGGCAGGTGAATTCCTTACCCCCTGGGAGAAGCCCTTTCAGGTGTACTTAGGAACAATTTTTAAAACAATAGAGAAAGAGAATGACATCATCAAGGCAAAGTACCAGTGAAAAGTATCAAGTCGATTCTTGAAAAGCTATTAAACCATGACTAATAAAGGCTTTTTGCTTTTCCTGCTTTGAAATTTCTAAGGGCTACCAACCACTGTTGAAGATGTAAATTTGCTTGTTGGTTGTGCAACACTTCTGGTGTCCAAGCTCTGAGAGGGGAATGCCTCACTCTAAATAAAACAGAGCGAGATGCCAAACTGCTGAAGAAGAGCTTTCACTTAACAGAGATTCCTGCAGGCAAGTCTGAGCTCTGAGGAGGAGTAGCAGTGACGAGGCGTATGCCACAACCTGGCCCTTGCTTCCGGGCAGGGATCTAGGGACCCCAGGAGATTAGCGTCAATCCCTGCAGGAGCTGTAAAGGCTTCGGGACAGTGGGAAGTCTTTAGCATTATACTTGGCTTAGAAGACAGGTTTATTCTTCTATGGGAAGGGAAGTTCTCAGCCAAACCCAGCACCTCTCTTAGCTGCCTTTTAGGGTGTCAGATTCTTTACCTCTGTGTTTAAGATCCAACTATAAAGGTACAGACTACACCATTTAGAGTTCTTCACGACAACGAAATGACCCTGATCTTCCTTAGGATAATAAAGATGATCTGTCTTTGGTTTTTGTAACATCTGCAAAAATCCGGAAGGCTGGCAGCACCACAGACTTTTGATCTAAGTCTTGACTTTCTTTTCGTTTGGTTCGTGTTGACTTTCTATCCAGATAATCAGACTTATTCATGCCGTGCCATTCGTCACGGGGCCTTGTTCTCCCAATTTAGTGCAAGTGAAGACAGACGAAGGGAATCAACTGAGCAATTTCCTGTGTGGGTTCAGAGTAGAAAAGTATCCGATAACTTCACAATGAAGAGAACTGAGGGGTTATACATCTGGTCACGAGAACGGTAATGATCATTTCGAGGGTAGACAGGTCAACTCCTTAAGACCCCATTATGTAAAACGAATCTGTGTGGTCCTAAAGTATCAAGTAGAAATTGTTTTGGCTCTGGCCCCAAGATTCAGGATGGTCTAGAGAAGTTCCCTCCTATTTTTTGTTTCTTATAAAGGATCAAAATAAGACCTACATTGAACCAGTCTTTACAAGAACCTTAAAATCTCCCAGACTGTGCTGTATATTCTCTCTCTTTCCCAGCACGTAAAAGTAAGAAATCATTGATTTATTCGCTGAATTCATCCTTACATTGCCTTCTGCATTCTGGTACTAGTTGCTGCGTGTGCACTGGTATGCACAGGATTCAAGAGCCTTGAGACCCTCCTTCTTGGAGAACCTGAAATGAGAGAAAACATAAATATATGCAGCCTTAGTCATCAATTATAGTGATTAAAACCCAGGAAGGTAAAGATACTCTGGCAATTTCTCACAGAGTTAGGAATATTTTTACGGTCAGGGATTTCTTCATGAGACTGGGTCGTGCGGGTTCAACTTGGAGTAATAACAATGCCACACCGACATACTTTGTCCTGTGCAGGTAATCAGATGCAGGAAGGCATATTATTGTACAGAAAGAAATGAAAGCAGGAAAAAATGATCACTGGGTTCTTATACAATATTACATCAGAATAATTCATGCTGTCTGATAAAACTCACACATGGCCACTAGTACAGCTTTTGATAAATCAGTTATGATAATACTTAGCCTGTTATGACAACACCAGGCCCTGTATAAATCATTCCTTTGTTTAACCTTTACAAAAATTTTATAGGGTGGATGCTAATCACTTGCACTTTGAAGATTAAAGTGAAATGCACATAGATACGGTTGTCATAGTTACGCAGCTGACAAGGTCTTCTTGACTCCAGACTCAAGTTTTTGTTTTTTCATTTACCAATTAGTTTTTTATTTTTTATTTCATACATCAGTATTTTATAGAAAAAAAAGAGAACCTCTTAAACTCTAATTATAGTGTTTTCTTTTGATTCTTTCTAATGTAGAGAAATTTTTATACAAGTTCGATCAGTAAACACAATAATTTGTGTTTTAACACTTTGAGTCTCATTTAAACATTCTTCCATGTGGTCTTACATATATCAATACTACTTAATGGCTATATAACAATCTGTGATAGCAACCGTAACACATAAAAATATGCTTATCCAGTTTCCAATTACTGAGGTTTTTTTTTAATTCAAATGAATGCAATCACTAGAAATATCTTCATACAAATAGCCTTTTTTGCTTTTAAAATATTTTCCTGGGCATGTGCTACTCAGAGTGAGTTAGATCTATCAAAAGACAGGTTGGTTGTAGAGTTCTTATTACATTCTTCTAAATAGCTCTTAACCCTACCAGACTTTATTGCCAATTTTGTGGACCAGTCAGTATGACTGTGTTTTAAAGAACCAGAGGTTGGCCCCTGTGGTGCCTATAACCACAGCTTTGAGTCTGCAGATACATGAACCGCTTATAGGCTCAGCCAAGTCTCACTCATGTAATTTTTATTCGAATCAGTCGTATTTTTAGAGTAGCCCAACCAGAGACACCTTGTAGATTCAAAGAATTAGCTAGAAATTTTGGATGAAACTCTTTATCTTTTCCTCTAGTTTTAAATATCATTAAGGTCATGCTTCTGTGTATAAAAGATCTACGACCTGGGAAAAGTCATTCACTGGTTTGTCCTGGGTTCCTTGACTGTTTTCAGTGACAAGATCACAGATGGTTCATGGTTTGGGGACAAGAGTCAAGCCAAGATGTACATCATCTTTGCTACCTACAAGGAGATCTGAATGTTGCAAATCCCTGGAAGATAATGAGTCAAGTTAATTACACTTTCTGTGTCCTAGCCCCAAGATGGAGGTATTATTAGCTAACCTTCTACCTGCCAAACATTTTAACAATATTTAAATAAGCTATCTGAACGTGCATACATTGACAAAGTTTAAAGTGGTATTTGACAAATTGTCTGAGTTGCTGGAAGACATTTAGTCATGCCCCAAAGTTTGTGAAATGAAAGTCGCTCAGTCGTGTCTGACTTTGGGACCCCATGGACTAAACAGTCCATGGAATTCTCCAGGCCAGAATACTGGAATGGGCAGCCGTTCACTTCTCCAGGGGATCTTCCCAACCCAGGGATAGAAGCCAGGTCTCCCGCATTGCAGGCAGATTCTTTACCATCTGAGCCACAAGGGAAGGCCAAGGTCTACACCCAGTAAATGTCACCCTCTCCTCCCAAATGCCCTTTGTAGGGCCTGAAAAAGCAGCTAAATTGATTCTGGCAAATAAAATCAGATAAGGTGCTATTGACAGATACAATAGGGCATTTACCTGGCCCTCTTAATTTACACGCCCACTCCCATCCATCTTAGCTCACATTTTTATTTTAGCTGGGTGAATTTTCTTTTCTATCAGGGAAAAAAAAAATTTTAGGGATGACAGTCTTTATGAGACCCTTAAAATCTTGCCCCTTCATAGAAACCTAAACGTCCTTCCCATGAGGGTGACTCTGACCCAGGTCCAAGTAGTAATGAACAAAACACATGAGCATTTGGGCGGCTTGTTACGTGATGACTGCTGGGTGGGAGGAATGCTTGTGTGTGTGAGAGCAGCTGCAGAGCATCAGAAGCAAGACGCTTGTTTCGAATTCTCATTTCCCTTTGAGAGTCTGTTCTAGCCCAGCATACTGCCAACAGTCTAGAGCAGAAGTCCTCCAAGTCCAGGAGTGAGTGCCTGATGATCGGAGCTGATGCAATAATAGAAACAAGTGCACAGGAAATGTGATGTGCTTGAATCATCCCCAAACCATTCCCCTCCCTGTACCCTGGTCCGGGGAAAAATCTGTCCCAGGAAACCGGCCCTGGTGCCAATAGTGGGGGAGCGCTGGTCTAGAGAAATGTATCTTCGACGTTCAGTCCCTTTTCGGTGGTGCCGCCCAGGGCAGTGATCGCCCCGATGGGCAGTGCACACCAGCCTGATCTCCTTCACGCAGAGATGCAGGGAGATGGAGAGAGTGGATATTTTCCTTATGTGCGGAAACAGTAGGAGCTTTGAGCGCTGAATGATTTAAAGCCAAGCTAAAGAGTGCTAATAAGATGGGCACGTTTTTAGTGGCCATGTTTTCTAAACCCAAAGGAATTAAGCTGAACCAGGCTTATAAGACACAAGGAGGATCCCCTGGAGAAGGAAATGGCAACCCACTCCAGTACTCTTGCATGGAAAATCCCGTGGACGGAGGAGTCTGGTAGGCTGCAGTCCATGGGGTCACAAAGAGTTGGACATGACTGAGCAACTTCACTTTCACTTTCAGGCTTATAGGAATATTTTCCATCCATGAACCCTGAAGTGAAAGTGAATGTGAAGTCATAAGAGGAATATTTTCCATCCATGAACCTTGAAGTGTAAGTGAATGTGAAGTCGCTCAGTCGTGTCTGACTCTGCAACCCCATGACTCTTCTGTCCATGGGATTTTCCAGGCAAGAATACTGGAGTGGTTAGGTTTTCCCTCCTCCAGGGGATCTTCCCAACCCAGGGATCAAACCCAGATCTCCCACACTGCAGACAGATTCTTTACCAGCTGAGCCACCAGGGAAGCCCAAGAATACTGGAGTGGGTAGCCTTCCCCTCCTCCCGGGGATCTTCCCAACCCAGAGATTGAACCCAGGTCTCCTGCATTGCAGGCAGATTCTTTAGCAGCTGAGCCACCAAGTCAAAAATAGTACTTAACTAAACACTCAATACATATTCATTGAATTAATGATCAAGTGATGGCAAAGAATGTTCCTATTTCTTTGTAATCTCTCCACAGTGCTATTCAGAGGTTTGCATATGCTGGGTATTCAATAACTGTTTGTGGAGTACCGGAGAGTCCCTCTAAGAACACTAATGGTTCTTCAGATTTCCACTCATAAACTCTTCTTTTTCTCCTCTCTATTGACTGAGTTTGGGGAAATGTTTATTTCAAGGTCAGTCAGTCTTGAGAAGTTGTAAAAGTATAACACATTAATATCTGATATGCCACTGAGAAAAGTGTAATGGGTGATGCTTTAAAATTAGAAACAATATCTTCATTCCATTTTCTTCTCAATACGAATGGGACATTTCAAGAAGGGGTGAAGGAACTAACAATGGTTGTTTGGCAGAACTGGAATGAGACCGTCTTCCTCTCCGCGCTCCTGCTGGGCTGCGACGTTACGGTTCGCCCTGTTTCCCCTTCACTGCGGCCGCCAGGACCTTAGTTACCCGAGCAAGCACCAAGCCCCGCCCCTTGCACCGGGAGCGCAAAGTCTTGACCACTGGGCCACGGGGAAGCCCTTCTAACCTCACCAGTCAAACCTCAGCTAAGATTTGGGAACTTCATACGTTCGGTTCAGTTCAGCTCAGTCGCTCAGTCGTGTCTGACTTTGCGACCCCGTGAATCGCAGCACGCCAGGCCTCCCCGTCCATATATCATGTACCAAGGAGCTCTGATACCCTGCTTTGCTCTCTAAGTGGTAGCACAAACATCTGCCACTCTCCAGTAGCCTTCAAAAACATGGCTGTTGTAACATATCCATTTATTTTTACTGGCATTTAGATGCCTACCAGGGCTTCCAGCAGCTCAGTGGTAAAGAGTCCGCCTGCCAATGCTGGAGACACTGGTTAGATCCCTGATCCCAGATGGTCCTACATGCTTCCGAGCAACTAAGCCCATGCCACTTGAAAAAACAAACAAACAAACAAAAACAGATGGCTACCAATGCTTCACTGTTCTAAGTATCACTGTGATAAAAAGCCTTATATATAAGTCACTGTGTATGAACCTGGTTACTTCCTTAAAGTTAAAATACTTTAACCCCCTACTTACACACTGCCAAACTGCATTTTAGAAAGACCACTAATTTGTACTCGCACAGATGACTCACATAGGTGTGTGCTCGGTCAGTCGTGTCCGACTCTTTGCGATCCCATAGACTGCAGCCCACCAGGCTCCTCTGTCCATGGGAGTCTCCAGGTAAGGGCACTGGAGTGGGCTGCCATGTCCTCCTCCAGGGGATCTTCCCCACTCAGGATCGAACCCACGTCTCCTGCATTGACAGGTGGATTCCTTACCACTGCGCCACAAGCAAAGCCCCATTCACAAAGGTTGAGTTCAGTCACTCAGTCGTGTCTGACTCTTTTCAACCCCATGGATTGCAACACGCCAGGCCTTCCTGTTCATCACCAACTCCTGAAGTTTACTCAAACTCAAGTCCATCAAGTCAGTGATGCCATCCAGCCATCTCATCCTCTGTTATCGCCTTCTCCTCCCGCCTTCAATCTTTCCCAGCATTGGGGTCTTTTCAAATGAGTCAGTTCTTCACATCAGGTGGCCAAAGTATTGGAGTTTCAGCTTCAGCATCAGTCCTTCCAATGAATATTCAGGACTGATTTCCTTTAGGATGGACTGGTTGGATCTCCTTGCAGTCCAAGAGACTCTCAAGAGTCTTCTCCAACACCACAGTTCAAAAGCATCAATTCTTTGGTGTTCAGCTTTCTTTATAGCCCAACTCTCACCTCCATACATGACTACTGGAAAAACCATAGCCTTGACTAGATGGACCTTTGTTGGCAAGTAATGGCTCTGCTTTTTAATATGCTAAGTTAGTCATAACTTTCCTTCCAAGGAGCAAGTGTCTTCTAATTTCATGGCTGCAGTCACCATCTGCAGTGATTTTGGAGCCCCAGAAAATAAACTCTGACACTGTTTCCACTGTTTCCCCGTCTATTTCCCATGAAGTGATGGGACCAGATGCCATAATTTTAGTTTTCTGAATGTTGAGCTTTAAGCCAACTTTTTTAATCACGATGGTGTGATCACTCATCTAGAGCCAGACATCCTGGAATGGGAAGTCAAGTGGGCCTTAGAAAGCATCACTACGAACAAAGCTAGTGGAGGTGATGGAATTCCAGTGGAGCTATTTCAAATCCTGAAAGATGATGCTGTGAAAGTGCTGCACTCAATATGCCAGCAAATGTGGAAAACTCAGCAGTGGCCACAGGACTGGAAAAGGTCAGTTTTCATTCCAATCCCAAAGAAAGGCAATGCCAAAGAATGCTCAAACTACCACACAATTGCACCCAACTCACATGCTAGTAAAGTAGTGCTCAAAATTCTCCAAGTCAGGCTTCAGCAATACGTGAACCGTGAACTTCCAGATGTTCAAGCTGGTTTTAGAAAAGGCAGAGGAATCACAGATCAAATTGCCAACATCCACTGGATCATTGAAAAAGCAAGAGAGTTCCACAAAAACATCTATTTCTGCTTTATTGACTATGCCAAAGCCTTTGACTGTGTGGATCACAATAAACTGTGGAAAATTCTGAAAGAGATGGGAGTACCAGACCACCTAACCTGCCTCTTGAGAAATCTATATGGAGGTCAGGAAGCAAGTTAGAACTGGACATGGAACAACAGACTGGTTCCAAATAGGAAAAGGAGTGTGTCAAGGCTGTATATTGTCACCCTGCTTATTTAACTTATATGCAGAGTACACCGTGAGAAACGCTGGACTGGAAGAAACACAAGCTGGAATCAAGATTGCCGGGAGGAATATCAATAACCTCAGATATGCAGATGACACCACCCTTATGGCAGAAAGTGAAGAGGAGCTAAAAAGCCTTTTGATGAAAGTGAAAGAGGACAGTGAAAAAGTTGGCTTAAAGCTCAACATTCAGAAAACGAAGATCATGGCGTCCGGTCCCATCACTTCATGGGAAATAGATGGGGAAACAGTGGAGACAGTGTTAGACTTTATTTTTTTGGGCTCCAGAATCACTGCAGATGGTGACTGCAGCCATGAAATTAAAAGATGCTTACTCCTTGTAAGAAAAGTTATGACCAACCTAGATAGCATATACAAAAGCAGAGACATTACTTTGCCGACTAAAGTCCGTCTAGTCGAGGCTATGGTTTTTCCTGTGGTCATGTATGGATGTGAGAGTTGGACTGTGAAGAAGGCTGAGCGCTGAAGAATTGATGCTTTTGAACTGTGTGGTGGAGAAGAGTCTTGAGAGTCCGTTGGACTGCAAGAAGATCCAACCAGTCCATCCTAAAGGAGATCAGCCCTGGGTGTTCTTTGTAAGGAATGAGGCTAAAGCTGAAACTCCAGGACTTTGGCCACCTCATGCAAAGAGTTGACTCATTGGAAAAGACTCTGATGCTGGGAGAGATTGGGGGCAGGAGGAGAAGGGGACGACTGAGGATGAGATGGCTGGATGGCATCACCGACTCGATGGACCTGAGTCTGAGTGAACTCCGGGAATTGGTGATGGACAAGGAGGCCCGGCGCGCTGCAATTCGTGGGGTCGCAAAGAGTCAGACATGACTGAGCGACTGAACTGAACTGAACTGAACTGAACTTTCATCAAGAGGCTCTTTAGTTCTTCTTCACTTTCTGCCCTAAGGGTGGTGTCATCTGCATATCTGAGGTTATTGATATTTCTCCAGCAATCTTGATTCCAGCTTGTGCTTCTTCCAGCCCAGCGTTTCTCATGATGTACTCTGCATAATTTAAATAAGCAGGGTGACAATATACAGCCTTGACGTCCTCCTTTTCCTATTTGAAACTAGTCTGTTGCTCCGCAAAGGCACTGACCTTATAATTTTATGATCAACCCTGGGCTGGTTTCCTTCCTTCCTTCTCTCTGTCTTCCTTCCCTGTCTTCTTTCCTCCTTCCTTCTCTTTCCTTCTTTTTTCCTTTCTTTCTCTCTTATTATTTGTCAACTTGATGGTTTTACAGCAGCAACTATTTATCTGGTTTACATTTGTTTATTAATTCATCTTGTTATATATTTACAGCCATCTAAATTTGTGTGAGTTTTTTTTTAAGATGCTTGAAGAACTTTAAAATTTATTTGGTCTTGGCATTTTAAGTTAACACTTTCTCATATGTGTGAAAAATATTTTAAAATTTTGTTAATGATTATATATACTTTGGCCACCTCATGCGAAGAGTTGACTCGTTGGAAAAGACTCTGATGCTGGGAGGGATCGGGGGCAGGAGGAGGAGGGGACGACCGAGGATGAGATGGCTGGATGGCATCACGGACTCGATGGACGTGAGTCTGAGTGAACTCCGGGAGTTGGTGATGGACAGGGAGGCCTGGCGTGCTGCGATTCATGGGGTCGCAAAGAGTCGGACGCGACTGAGCGACCAAACTGAACTGATATTCATGTGTATGATATGTTCATTATTATGGAATTCAGTGTTTAAATTTTGAAACGTTTCCGATTTTACAGTAAAGAAGTCCTGAAATTTTATCCTGAAATCATACAAATACTCATCCATATTTTGCTCCTGCTGCTTTCTGTCTAACTTTCGCTCAGCACGGATCTATTGTTCTGTTGTGTGCTGTGCGTTTATTCTGGTTTATGCTGTGCTACCAGGTAAACTTTCCTCCCAAAACAAGTAACCACTTGCTTTAGTGTAATTTTCAAACCATGTTTCCTTTATCCATTGAATTGAGCTGTCATCTTTATCACACACTAAAGGCACATTTACGTTACGTTCTTGGCTGTTTACTTTGTTCCACAAATCAGTCTGTATATTGCTGCACCAATATCACCTTATTTGCATTCTATTTTATAATCATTTCATTGCAACCCCATGGACTATAGCCCCAGCAGGCTCCTCTGGGCATGGAATTTTCCAGGCAAGAACATTGGAGTGGGTTGCCATTTCCTCCTCCAGGGGATCCTCCTGACACAGGGATAGAACCCGTGTCGCCTGTGTCTCCTGCATCGGCCAGTGGGTTCTTTACTGCTAAACCACCTGAGAAACCCCGTTTCATAATCATTTACATCATAATATTAGAATCTGTTCATCTCTCCAGAAAACTGCCATGATGAAAAGGTCTGGAGGTTGCCTTCACATAGGCTGTGATGTGCTGGTTTTAAAATACATCCACAAATTCTTTGATATATCTCTCTTTACAAGGTGGGGCTTAATCCCACTCTCTTTGAGTTGTCGGGGTGTACTTAACTTATTTCTAGCAAAAAGAATGTGGCCGAAATGACAACAAACGACTTCTGAGCCTGGGTCATAAAAGATATGGCAGCCTCACACTCAGTTTACTCACTCTAAGAGGACCTCCCGCGTCCTGAGGACAATCAGGAAGCCCCATGGAGACGTCCACATGGCAAGGAACCACAGCCTCCTATGAAGAGCCAGGGAGGAACCGATAGCTTTGGCCAACAGTTGTGTAAGTGAGCCATCTTGGGTCCAGATCCTCCAGCCCCAGGCAGGCCTTCAGAGAACTGCAACCTCCTAAAACAATGAGCCAGAACCACCCAGCTAAGCTGCTCCCAGACTCCCAACCTTCAGAAACTTTGTGAGATAGTAAATGACTTTTGTTTTAAGCTACTCTATTTGGGGGCTATTTTTTATGCAGCAGTAGATAACGAACATGACGTTAGTGAACACAAACCGCACTGTCTTGGGAGTGACTGAAATGAACAGGGCAGCCGTCGATAGGTTGGGTGTCAGGGGGATTTTATGTGCCCTTTGCCCATATGCCACTGTGGAATCAGGGCATACACCTACCAGAGGTTTAACAAGCTCCCAAATTGCAGAGATTCCCCAAGCCTCCTCCGAATACACCCCTTCCTCACACACAGTGAGGCAGCGGTCCTGGTGGTGGTGGTAGTGACTTCCTAAGGGGAGAAAAATATTTGCCTTGTGAGATTTGACTTCTGTTTCCAGAGGTTTCTGAGCCTGTCTGATCCAAAGGGCCTGAGTTCCTACCTCTTAGCCCTTGTGACAGATTGTATTTTCCAAAAATGACGTTGATGTCACACCCCTTCCCACATGTTCTCCTCACATGATAATGCTGACACTTTTCCCCTCCAGAAATGGGGTCTGTCTTTCCCTCCAACCTGGATGGACTTGTAACTAAAGAAGAAGTGATGTTTTGTGACTTTCTAAGTTGGATTATAAAAGGGACACACCCCCAACGGACCCTTCTGGGACACTTGCTGTTGGAACCCAGCCACCATGCTGGGAAGAAAGAAAGAAACCGCATAGAAAGCCCACAAGTAAGTGCTGTGGCTGAAAACCCCACTGGGCCCCCAGCTGACTGGTAGCATCAGATGCCAGATAGTGAGTGAAACATCAGATGATTCCAGCAACCAACCACTGAGTCACCCCCAGCCTTCAAGCAGTACCAACTGACGCCACCTGGAGCAGAGATGGTCCTAGCCAAACTGCAGGTTCATTAGCCAAATCAATCATTATTGTTATTTTAACCCACTAAATCCAAGATGGTTTGCTACGCACATTATATAATCCCCAGTTCACTATCAAATCCTAAATGTCCTGTGTCTTATACTACATACCTTGCGTTTTCTATTATAGGTGTCCTCTCTTACTCAACAGGGAAGAAACGAAAGAAAACTGCAATGCAGACATCTTCCTGATCAAGCAAGGGAAACAAGCGTGCCTGAGCGCTTAAGCACCCTCGTGATTTCATCGGGCTTCTGTATGATTGTTAGCAGAACACCACCAGGGTTTCAGTAGTATTCATGCAACGCTGGCCAATTTTCAGGCTTTGTTGAACAAGCTTCTCTTGCTTTTGTGAATTTTGTCCCAAAAAAAGAGATCCAGCCAAGGTTCCTTCAGCAACAACAGGCTCATGAAATAGTCTGAATCTCTCTCTGCTTCTCCCAAGTGCCCCAGGAAAACGCCAGAAACTAGAAGCTAATCTGCTGCTACTGCTAAGTCACTTCAGTCGTGTCCGACTCTGTGCGATCCCATAGACGGCAGCCCACCAGGCTCCCCCGTCCCCGGGAGTCTCCAGGCAAGAACACTGGAGTGGGTTTTTCATTTCCTTCTCCAAAGCATGAAAGTGAAAAGTGAAAGTGAAGTGGCTCAGTTGTATCCGACTCTTAGCGACCCCATGGACTGCAGCCCACCAGGCTCCTCCGTTCCTGGGATTTTCCAGGCAAGAGCACTGGAGTGGGTTGCCATTTCCTTCTCCAAAGCATGAAAGTGAAGTGGCTCAGTCGTGTCCGACTCTTAGCGACCCCGTGGACTGCAGCCTTCCAGGCTCCCTTGTCCCTGGGATTTTCCAGGCAAGAGCACTGGAGTGGGTTGCCATTTCCTTCTCCAAAGCATGAAAGTGAAAAGTGGAAGTGAAGTGGCTCAGTTGTATCCGACTCTTAGCGACCCCGTGGACTGCAGCCTTCCAGGCTCCCCCGTCCCTGGGATTCTCCATGCAGGAGCGCTGGAGTGGGGGCCACTGCCCTTCCCCATGTGTTGCTGTTGCTAGTCACTCACTCCTGGGACACCCTGCGGCTCCATGGACTATAGCCCCCCAGGCTCCTCTGCCCGTGGGATCCTCCAGGCAGGAGCACTGAAGCAGATTGCCATTTCCTACTCCAGGGGACCTTCCTGACCCAGGGATCAACCCCACATCTCCTGCATTGGCAGGTGAACTCTTTGCTACCGAGCCACCAGGGAAGTCCAGTCTCTCTCATTTAGGTGTGGGGAAATATGGGAGTCTAATGCCAGAAACATGGCACCACTAAGCTCGGGCCTAGGAAAGCCAAGGTATTGGACAGGAAGTTAAGGGTAAGAGCTGATTAAGCTTTCATGACATTTGCTCCCTCTCTCCCGACCCTTCCCACCCCTGTTTCTTTAGCACTAGCTATTGCCAGTAAAATGGGCAAAGCTATATTTTGAATGGGATGCTGCCACCCAGTCCAGCTCTGATGATTCTGCAGAAACCACAAGAAATCAAGGCGAGGAGGTCATACTAAGGGGCACTTGAAGAGCACCTGGACCTACAAGGTAGAGGGTGTGAAGACACTGCCTATGAACCACCTCTTTTCTATATGTTGGTTTACAGCTAAAAAGAAGAACTCAGCAGTGTTTGAACAATTACACGGTTAGGTGATGAAGCAAGTGCTGCAGAGAGAATGGAATGCTGAATAAGAAGCAGTTTCTGGGAATTCCCTGGCTGTCCAGTGGGTAGGGCTCAGTGCTTTCAGTGCCGCGGACATGGGTTCAACCCTCGGTCAGGGAGCTAAGATCCTGCAGACCAAGCAGCAGAAAAACAACAACAACAACAAAAAAACCCATCCCTTTCCTGAGTTGTGTAAATCAGGGGCTCCCAGCTGGACGGTACAGCAGGAAATGGCCAGCATCCAGTGAGGAAGCTGAAGCTTCATCTGTGTTTGCAGCTGCTCCCCAGAGCTGTTACCACCGAGCTCTGCCTCCCATCAGATCTGATGAGAACGTAACGCCCGATCATCTGAGGAGCAGCTGAGGCAGGGATGCCAGTGCTGGGGAGCGGCTGCAAACACAGATCATGGTCTCCAGAGAGGCTTGACTCCCAGGGACCACCACAAACCAGCTGCTTACACGCTTGTATCAAAACCCCATCAGTGAGCGGCGGGTGGTGAGCTGCGTGATGACATCACAATGTAAGAACAGTGAAGCACACAATGAGTAATGCATTTGGATGATCCCCAAACTCTCCCCTCTCCACCAGTCTGTGGAAAAACTTCTTCCACAAAACCTGTCCCTGGTGCCAAAAAGGTTGGGGACCACTGGTGTGAATGATGAGGGGACTCGTCCTCAGCGCCCCACCTCTGCTCTGCAGTGCTCAGGGTCAGCAGGAAACGGCAGGAGCTTCAGCACTGCACGCGCCCCCTTCTCTCACCAGCTCGGTAAGAGAGACGCGCAGCAAGACTGACCTTCTGCTGTCTTCTCCTCCAGTGCCACGGTCTACGCCAGCAAACCATCACACCTCCTCGCCTCCAAGAGCCAGCCGCTCACAGACTCACACAGGAGGGATGCCTCTGCAGCCTGTTCTTACTGCCAAGGCCTTGTCAGCACCAAGCTGCCCCTTCCGGGACCCATGGCTGGAGGGGGCGAGAAGCCTGCCTGATCCCGTGCTCTTTCTCGATTCTCCTCTCAACGCCCTTCATGGTTCCACCCGGGGAAATCTTTTTTCCATCTTTAAATAGTATACAGAACCAACACTTAAATGTTAAGATGTTTCATCATACCACCAAAAATCATTTTGGATACCCCACAATTGTTCACATAGACCACATGGGGTAGGCTGAAAACTGGTCTCCCAAATGGTCCCCCAAGTCCTAACGCCCAGAACCTGTATGTCACTTTATACAGTGCCGGAAGCCAGTGTGAGGATTCCCGCCCGTGACAAGGTCATGAGGAAGGAAGCTGACATACGCAAGGCGTGCTCAGACTTCAGGGGCCCCTCTGGAAATTCCTAAGCATGTACCCCAACAAAAATCTGCCGGTTTTTGTGCTCTGCTTTTCCACTCTTCTGACATTCTCTGGAAAAAGTCAATTCAGGGCTTTAGTCTTCTGCATTTGAAAGAGTGTTTCAATCCAAAAACCCCTCTGATGGCTTTCTGGCCTGCCTGCAGGACTCGTGCAGCTGCGCGTGTGATTGTTTGAGGCCTCCTGACCACAGGAGGCACGGGAAGCTTAAAACATCCTAGGAATGTAAGGGCTTCCGAGGAGTCAAAATCTTTAGAATAGGACTGATTAAAGGTTTCATTTGTTGAGTCAATGCTTGCTGCCAAATTTTCATATCCTTTGTTTTTAGATATAGTTGGTATATAGGAAAACAAGTAGTAGACCTGGTATCAGCAACATTAGATCTTTGAGTTAAGCACCTTCTTTGTTATATCCCACTGCACCTTTGTTCCATAGAGATGTAACTTTAACGCTTTAAGGAGATGCAGATTAAAGAAAAACACTTCAGGGGAAACGAAATTAACATTCATTAAGGAAGAGAGCCAAAAAGTGTTAACAAGCCTCTTGGCCAGAAGATAATGTAAATCACCGGAGACCTTTTGTATACAAAAAGATACACAGAAAGAGTCTGGGCTGCGAACGCTACATAATTTTGTGTTACCCATTGATCGCCATGTTTTATCAAAAGTATAAAAGGCCTTCTGAACAATAAAGGAGTGGACCAGCTTCTCGAACTGGTCTCTCGGCCTGGTTTCTTGGGAATCTGGCTCCCCCCGTGTTTCTCTCTTTCTCTCTTCTCCTCTCTCTTTCCCTCCCTCCGTTCTTTAATTTCAGGCTGAATCTCCACCTGGGGCGCGGAGGCCCGCCAAGTCTACTTACTTGCCCTGGCTGTTAAGACCCGCGCGAAAGGGAGCCTAAGGTGAGGCACCCTTAGATATTCAAGCGAGCGCCGGTAGCCCAATGTAGATGGTGCAAATTCCTTGTCTGGAATTTTATTGGTCTTCCGCGTAAACCAAGCTATTCAGCCCTCTTCCTCCACTTAATCTTCCTACTACACTACAGTTTCTTAATCTAATCTTATATCAATCAATAAATAAGTTTTTCTCACGCCAACGCCGTCCACCCTTCGAATTCCCTGGATCCACTGGGGCTGGACCCCGGCAATACAGTAAAAGGGATTTTTGCAGATGCGATTAAGGATCCTGAGATGAAGAGACTACCCTGGATTATGAACACACAGTCCCCCCTCCCACTGTTATCACAGATTATAAGAGGGAGGAAGGAGGAAGGGAGAGAAAGATGTGACAACAGGAAGAGAGAGAGACAGATGGAGAGTCTGGGAGATGCTATGCTCCTTGCTTTGAAAACGGAGGATGAGGCTACAAGCTAAAAGATGCGGCCAACCTCTAGACACTAAAAAAAGTCAGAAGACAGATTCTCTCCTAGTCATCTCTGGAAGCAAGGACACAGTTCTACAACCCATTTTAGACTCTGACCTCCAGAACTGTAAGAGAATAAATTAGTGCTGCTTTAACCCATTAAGTTTGTGTTAAGTTGTTACAGCAGCGAGCGCAAACTAATGCACAACCATTCAGCACTTAACTCAGACCTGATAAACCACCAGATTCTCAGCTTCTTACATAATAAACTGTTGCGTGTATCACAAGCTGTTGCAGGTCGTCACTAAGAGGACACGATCATCCTCTGCCCCCAGAACTGGACCCTGGATACCGGATGCTCCACACCCCCTCCTCTGTACTCAGAAGGTACATTCTGCCCACCTTTCCCAAGGTGGGAGCTACTTTTAAGGACAAGAGAGTAAGATGTTGTTGAGACCACCTGGATGGTACGCATGACTGGACTCTGTTCAGGGTTCTACATAATCTTTTAAGATTCTGGAAGGTGAGTGCAGTGATCTATTCGTCTGACTGCCCAAGACAGACTCAGTATGTAAGTTCTCTTGCTTTGTAGGCGCTTCCTACCACCTACCAACCTGGAATGGCTCTCTCCAGTCTCTCCTTGCCCTCCGTGTATGGGGACCAGTCTGTGAACCAATATGAGTATGGGCCATTTATTTATCTCAGCAGGATGGTGAGGCTGGTTTAAAAGAAATACAAGAAAACATGTACCAAACCGAGTAGAGAAAAGAATGCTGAATAAGACTCGAATGTTAGATATACCAGTTAATATCTGGGGAGGCAGTTGAACTGTCCCCTATGGGATTACCTTTCTATCAAAATGAAAGCATCTCAACTGGACAAAAGTAATTTGCAATTTAGCAATCTTCTGCAAAATAACATCTAACTTGTACCCAGTTTGGCACCTAACAGTAAATACTCAGTCAAATAAAATTACCTCCCTGAGAACTTCAAGTTATCCTTAGACAATGTTCTTGTTACAACACAGAAAGGGCACATAGTAACCTTTTTCCTTATTTCCAAGTTTGGTGTAACTTTTCTAAAAAGAAGTCCCAGGTACCTATTAGTAGTAATAAACCACTCCAGAATTTTGTGTTTTAAAACAACCATTTATTGTATCACCACAGTTTTATGTGTCAGGTATTCGGGAAAGGCTCAGTTGAGTGATTCTTCTACTCCACATGGGGTTGAGTGGGGTCACTTGATAATATTCAGCTGGTAGTTGAGAGGGTCTGGAGAGTCCAAGACAGCTTCATTCATCAGTCTAGTGTGGCTGGTGATTTGGTTTCAGCTGGACCCCTCTTCCTCTCCATGGAGTCTCAGATCTTTCCCATGTGACCTCCTCAGCGAGGTAACTAGGCATCTAACGTGGACCCACAATGTCAACCTTCTCAGACACTAGACACAGAGCTGACACAGCACGCCTCCCCCCACCTCTCCATTGGTCAAAGGCTTCACAGTCCAGTCCAGATGCAAACCGTGGAAATAGAACTCACCTCTCGACGAGAGAAAGTCAAAGAATCTGTGGGCTCTTTTAATCTACCACAGGTTTTTGTCTTATACATTTTTATTTTCATTATATTGCTAGTCTTTTTGTCTAAGGTCTGCTGCACCAAGGGTTCCCGTAACTTTCTAGGATGTCCGTCACAA
Organism: Budorcas taxicolor; assembly: GCF_023091745.1. NCBI lineage: Eukaryota > Metazoa > Chordata > Mammalia > Artiodactyla > Bovidae > Budorcas > Budorcas taxicolor. Next base: position 80,773,032 of record NC_068924.1, on the reverse strand, counting down.
CTTTGTTGACTAGGTAAGAAATGACCCTTTGGACAGCCCACCACTCTTTTTCTCCCTCTCTATAACCCTCTGCAAGCACTCAAGGGTAATAAAGCAGTGGTTCTCAAAGTGTAGTCCCAGAACCAAGAGCATCACCATCCCTCGGGAACTGTATAAATGTAATCCTTAGGTCCCACTTCATAACTACTAACTTCATAAACTCTGGGGATGGAGCCCAGCAGCCTGTTTTAATAAGCCCTCTTGCTGAGGCTGGGAACCACTATTGTAAAACTGTACATTACTTAATGAAAATCAATACAACATCTGAAACTAGTCTCCCAAGAAAGTGCATTTTATGTTTTTACCACCATCTAAAAACAGAAAGAGGATGTCCAGAGTCTGTAAATACCACAGTGGGTTATTTACAACTTCTGAAAAAGGACAGACAATGCTAAAGCACGGCAGTTTTCACTGACTGATGTCCTCTCTCTGATGTCAAAAGCCTTTTTCATACACCTGGCATGAAGGAGAGACTTTTATTCCATCCACTCAAGGGACACTCTCCAGAGACCGCATGTCGTATTTCCCCAGAATTACTTGTGAAAATAATTTGTACCTTCTCCACCTTAAGAATGGGCTTGTTGGGACTTCCCTGGTGGCCTAGTGGATAAGACTCCGTGCTCCCAAGACAGGGGACCTGGGTTCAATCTCTGGTCAGGGAATTAGATCCCACATGGAGCAACTAATACGCTGCACATCCAAATAAATACCTTTTTTTTTTTTAAAGAAAAGAATGGGCCTGTTATGTAGTTCCAAAAATACACTATTCACCTAAAGGATTCTCATGAACCTCCATTAAAGACAGGCCTCACAGTGAGAAAAACAGGTAATTTTATTCATGGTCTCTATGATACCTTGCTTTCTGTTTCCTTCACTTCTGCTCGTTATAATTTTTTTTCTTATTCTTTGAGATTATCCTATTTTCTATATAAACTGCTTTAGCTATATCTCCCTTACTCCTTGGAAGGAAAGTTATGACCAACCTAGATAACATATTCAAAAGCAGAGACGTTACTTTGCCAACAAAGGTCCGTCTAGTCAAGGTTATGGTTTTTCCAGTGGTCATGTATGGGTGTGAGAGTTGGACTGTGAAGCCGAGAGCCAAAGAATTGATGCTTTTGAACTGTGGTGTTGGAGAAGACTCTTGAGAGTCCCTTGGACGGTAAGGAGATCCAACCAGTCCATTCTAAAGGAGATCAGCCCTGGGTGTTCTTTGGAAGGACTGATGCTAAAGCTGAAACTCCAATACTTTGGCCACCTCATGGGAAGAGTTGACTCACTGGAAAGGACCCTGAGGCTGGGAGGGACTGGGGGCAGGAGAAGGGGACAGAGGATGAGATGGCTGGATGGCATCACTGACTCGATGGACATGAGTTTGAATGAACTCCGGGAGTTGGTGATGGACAGGGGTTGCAAAGAGTCAGACACGACTGAGCAACTGAACTGAACGACTGAGCGACTGAACTGAACTGAACTGAACTGAAAAGTCTTTCTATGTTAATAAGTTTATAGCTTAGTTCTAAATGTTTTCTACTTCCCATTATGTTTTCTCAAGTAGTTCATTCATTAGAGGCATAGTTTTTTTTTAAATTTCTGATTTCTAGCATAATCATCAGAAAACAGGATCCACGATATCAGGCATCAGCAAACTCTTTCTGTCCAGGCCAGACAGTACATATTTCAGGCTTTGCTAGCCAAATGGCCTCCACTGTAAGTATGCAACTCTCCCTTGGTTCCTTAAAGCAACCAAGAATATGTAAATAAATAAGGATGGCTGCATTCCAACAAAACTTTACTGACAAAAACAGGCAGCTGGCCAGATACGACTGTGGGTCACAATCGCCAGGTTTCCCAGGTGGTGCAGTGATAAAGAATCCTCCTGCCAGTGCAAAAGACTCAAGAGACTTGTTTGATGGGATGGGAAGATCCCCTGGAGGAGGAAATGGCAACCCACTCCAGTATTTTTGCCTGGAAAATCCCATGGACACAGGAGCCTCGTGGGCTATAGTCCATGGGGTTGCACAGAGTCGGGCACGATTCGGCAGGCATGCACAGGTCTACATGGCACCAATTCTTTGATCATTGTTAAGACTTGCTGGTACCTAGCATATGAAATTGTGTAATGTTGTATGAATGCTTGGATTCTAATTATCATCTTATACTTAGCCTGCTCCATTTCAAGCTTTAGGTCTGGCCCATGTAATCATTCACTTTTGTAAAACCATCACAGTGATTAAGAGATTGGATTTTTGGAGTCAGAAAGACCTGGCTGCCATTGCTATGGGTGGTTTAGTGTTAGTCTCTCAGTCTTGCCGACTCTTCTTTGCAACCCCACGGACTGCAGCCCACCAGGCTCTTGTGTCCATGAGATTTTCCAGGGATACTGGAGTGGGCTGCCATTTCCTTCTCCAGAGGATCTTCCTGACCCAGGGATCGAACCCGGGTATTCTGCACTGCAGGCAGATTCTATGCCGACTGAGATACAAGGTAAGTGGTTTAGGATAAATTATTTAACATTTCTAATCCGTAGGTTCCACATCTATAAAGAAAATAATAGTACCATCTCACAAGTTCAGAAGGTAAAGAATCTGCCTGCCAATCCAGGAGACCCGGGTTCGATCCCTAGGTCGGGAAGATCCAAAGGGAATAGCAGCCCACCGCAGTGGTCCTGCCTGGAGAATTCCAGGCACAGAGGAGGCTGACGGCTTACAGTCCATGGGGTCGCAAAGAACGACACAACTGAGCGATTAACAGTATCACTGTCTCACAAACCGCCATCATGAGTAGTAGTAAAATCATCGTGCCATTGAACCGCTACTCTGTGAGGCAGGTATCGTTAAATCCACTTTACGGAGAAATTAAGCCTCAGACACGTTTAGGTAACTTGCTCCAAAGCTAATAGCCAGTGACAAAGCACTGCCTCCCACCCAGAACTTCCAGTTCCAAATTCACAATGTCCACTCCTCAGACTGATTAAGCTGGTCACACTAACACGCAAGGAATTCATGCCACTCCTAAGGCGAGGCTGCACTCAGACACCAGGAGAAAGGAGCTGCGAAACGCCCTCCTTAATTCTTCGAATTAATTCTTCTTGGTGCGACTTTCATCCCCGAGGAGAGTCCTGAGGCCGAGAGGGCAGGGCGGGCCGCGCTAGCAGAGGTTAATCTCCCCACAGGCTCCCGGAAGCACGGCGCCCCGGGCAAACGCCTTCCCGCGCTCGATCCTCTCAGGAGCTGGTGTCACCCAGCGGCGCACTCAGCCTGCAAGACCGTGCTGCCCACGGACGGGCTGCCCTTCTCCGCTCTCCCACTCCGCGCGCCTGGGGCCTAAAAATACCTCTCGGGTGGAACCTCCCTAAACAAGTCTTCGGCCTTTTTTTTTTTTTTTAACGCCCTCACCACTTAGAGACATAAATCACGGCCCCGACCTGCTGTCGGCTCAGCGGGAGGCGTGCCGCTGAAAGTGGCGCCGAAAGCAGCCCCTTCCGAAGGCCTGAACGTCCCCCCCCGCCCCGCCCCCGCCTTCGGCGCAAACGGCCGGTCGTGAGGAACGCCGAGCACCCCGAAGACGGTGTTGGACGTTGGAAAGACAGTCTAGGAATCTCCATTTCTTCCAGCCCAAGCTAGCTCAAACCTGGGACTCTTCAAAGCCCTGTCCTGTGACAATCACAAGGCTTTTCTCCGCCCCGTCGGTGACGGAAGACTCGTGACTGGAACCTGAGCGCAGGGCGAGCGCCGAGCCACGGGGGGGCGGAGCTACAAGCCCAGACCGCGAGGAAGCCCCCGACGGGCGGCGCGTGCGCAGTCTCTCGCCGCGGGACCTCCTTCCCGCCGCTGAGACTAGGAAGCGGGACGCCAAATCTGTCCCCGCGCAGCCGCCGCCGCCGGGTGCCGAGCGGGGCGGCCGCCCTCTCCGAGGCGCGCCTGCGCACGTCCCTACGCACGCGCCGGCGTACGGCGGCGGCCAGGGGTCGCGAGCCGGTGGAGGACCCGCGCGCGGAGGAGCCCGGGGAGTCGGCGCCTCTTCCCTCCCTCTCCCATTCCCCTCCCCGCTCCCTCCCCCCCCAGAATGTTCCGCTACGAGGTGAGCCGCCACGACCGGAAGTGACCCCTCCCTCGCTCCCGCACAGGCCCCGCTCTCCTGCCTCTCACGCGCGTCGGTCCCGCGCCCCTGGGGGGGAGGGGGCGGCCGGGGGGCCCCGCGGGGCCCCGCGGGGGGCGTCGGTTCTGGGGTCGCGGGTTTCAGCCGCGAGTGGTGAGCCAGCTTCGCGGGGGCGCGGGACCGCCCCGTCGGTGGCCGGTGGAGAGAGCTGACCTCTGTGTCGGGCTGGGGCGGGCCCGTGAAGTACCGTGACCACACAGCCCCCCGCCCCCGCCTCGGAGGAGCGCCGAGTAGAGAGCCTTGTCCCCGCAGCCGGTGATTCCTGTGGAGGAGTCGCTCGGGAAGGGCCAGAGACGCGTTTCCCGCCCTGGACACGGAAGCGTCTCCCCCTCACAAACGGGCGATCGTCGGGCCCCGGGGGCCCGGACTTGCCTTCTGACCGGCGCCGAGGACTGTTTACTGAGGAGGACTGGGGGTTGGGGAGGGGCGTGTCCCGCAGGAGTTCCTTGGGGGCGAGCGGACGGAGACGGGCTGGGGGAAGGTCCCGGGAACGCAGGACCCGTCGAGAGTCTTGGCGCTGTCGCCAGCTCGCCGTGTGACCTCTGGCGACTCCTGATCCCTTGGACTGTTTCTGGGACTTGTAGAACTGACAGGGTTGGCCTAGGTGATCCCTAAGAGTCTCTCCAATTGGAGAAGCAGTGATTTGGTTCAATAGACTTTCGTGATTTGCGAGTGCTTCGAGAAGTTGCCTCTGATGTGGAGGCTGTCGCCTGCTTGTTTCCTGTTGAGTTTGGGAGCACTTAAGATGGGTAGACTGGCCCCTGAAGCTAACTTTTCGTTTGGGAACAGCCTCGCTGAGAGGTGGTCAGTCAAGGTATATCAGAAATGTGCCTGCAGAGAGAGCGTGGATTTCCGACCCTGAGTCTTTGAAAACTGTGGACACATAGACCTTCTATTTGATAGGAATGGCTGAAGATCAAACTGGCTTTATGTAAATATGGAGAGAAGCGATGAGATGCAGTAGGCAAAGTTCCCAAGAAAACCTGGGAAATTAATCAGTTGAAAAGAGAAATGAAGGGGGAGGGAAGGGAGTGTTTAGAACACACCTAGGTTGTTATGTTGATATCTAGCATTGTCTAGCAATATCCAGTGTTTGTCTAAAACTTTGCCTCCTTTGAGCCTCACAACACCTCTGAAGGAGATGGTATTGTCCCTGCATTACCACTTAAAGAGATTGTGGTTTAAAGTCTAACACAGTGTGAGACACAATAGGTGCTCAGGAGGTTTAGAATGAATTAATCAGAAAGGGTGTGGCTTGTCCAGGTAGCTTGAACTTGTCACATCACAGTTTTTCAAGAGTTCACTGTGATTGAAAACTTTGCTTTCTCTTTTACCACCAAATATGAGCCTGTAGGAAAACAAAATGTGTGAAGGAAAATGAAGAGAAAGCTTTAAAAGGGATTAATAGTTGAGAATATGACATGAACATGGGGAAGATGAGAATTTCAGTGAAAAATAACTCAGGCAAAATAATAAAGTGTTCATTTTCAGTTGTCATTGTAACAAGTGATGGAAAGGAAGTTGCAGGCCTAATTTCTTGGTTGCATGAGGAAATGCTATTATTAGAGCCTTGATAAATAGAGAAATGGAAGTTTGGGGGAAGAGGTTAAATAAATAGGAAAGAGAAGCTGAAAGAAAAGGTACTGAATCTTCCAATGTCAGGGAAATTGGGGGATAGAAAAAATGCCATCTGTACAGAGAGTTATAATGAAGCTATTGTGTTGATTGGTAAGGTAAGAAAAACATTTTTAGAACATTTTGAAATTGAGGTTGTGAACTTCCTGAATAGCTAATCTTTTTCTCTCTTTTTTTTTTTTTTAAGTCTTTGGAGGATTGTCCTCTGGATGAAGATGAAGATGCATTTCAGGGCCTGGGAGAGGAGGACGAAGAGATTGATCAATTCAATGATGATACATTTGGGTCAGGTGCAGTTGGTAAGTGGCAGCTTTCTTTTCTCATGTCTTGGTCTCCTGCTCCTTTCAAGTGCTGCCTTTTATCAGCATTGATACTTCTGTCTTAGCAGGAATATCCTCATTCACAGAGTTGGCAGACGTCTATTCTCCACTCCAAGCAGCTCCCCTGCTCCTCTGGGCTTCTGTTTGCCTCGCTTACAAAACCAGGTGTTTTTCTAAGCCATTTCCCTTCCAGCTTTATGATCTGTGGCCCTCAGTTGATACTATGGGAAAATCAAGTGATTAGAGAATTACACATTTTATAAAGGCTTAAAATAATCCTAGAAGAAGTAAGTATTTATTTGTGAAATGTACAAATTAACTAGTGGACTAGGAGAAAACTCAGATTCAGATATGTATGTTTTAAAATTTAGTTGATCAATAGTATATAGCATGATCCTGCTGTTGTACTGTAGTATATTCAGTTAAATAGAGTTTTTGATTCCAAGAATTTTGGTGATAGAAAGTCTTCATATGTTAGAAAAGTGCTGTGCACAGATGAGATTTTCTCATCCCTGGAGATAGATAAATATTTCGGGAATTGGAAGAGGTTAAAAAATTAAAGAGCCAAACTAAACTAAAGGTCACGGTTATAATTACTGAGATGAGAAATTTAGGCAGCAAGTTTATATGATAAAGTTTGAAACTTGAGTTTCTAGAAAAAGCATACTAATAAGTTAAAATTAAACTATACTTTAAAAATGAATAGGTAAGGGAATTCCGTGGTAGTCCAGTGCTTAAGACTGAATTCTCACTGCCAAGGGCCCCAGGTCCATTTCTGGTTGGAGAACTAAGATCCAGCGTGTGGGAGGCCAAAAAGAGGAAGATGCAGCTATCTTTGCTTTGACTGCTGCTAAGTCACTTCAGTCGTGTCTGACTCTGTGCGACCCCATAGACGGCAGCCCACCAGGCTCCCCTGTCCCTAGGATTCTCCAGGCAAGAACACTGGAGTGGGTTGCCATTTTCTTCTTCAATGCATGAAAGTGAAAAGTGAAAGGGAAGTCGCTCAGTCGTGTCCGACCCTTAGCGACCTCATGGACTGCAGCCTTCCAGACTCCTCCGTCCATGGGATTTTCCAGGCAAGAGCACTGGAGTGGGTGCCATTGCTTTGACTGATGGTGTTGAAAACCAACAATGACCGCATTTACACTGGGATGTATGCATCTGTGGAGTTTCTTTGAACTCTGTCCAAGCAACAGATATTCAAACTTAAGCAATAAGGAAGAAGAAGAGGAAACTTACCAGTATTGGGTAACCCCAAAATGTTGAATATCAAAAACAAACAAGAGGTCTTTAAAAATGTATTGGTTACTGGTTTTGCAGTGACCTAAATGGCTTAAGTTTGTTTAAGCTTAGACTGAGTTGAGTGAACTGGCAAAAATGAAAAAATGTTCTTTGTTCAGTCAGGGTTTACAGAATTCACTGGAGAACTAAAACTGCCGCTTTTGGGAGCAGGAAGAGGAGTATTTAAGGTGGAAACAAGGCTCATTACAAAAGGGAACTGAAGACCTTTTGGATTCCAGATGTAGTTAAGGGAAGAGCTCGTCCCAGAGGATGATCCAAGATGCTGCTCTTTCTCCAGGGAGGTCACAGGGGAGGGGGGAAGAACAGAGGATGATGGGAGTAGGGGCTGGTGGGAACTGCAGACTATATTTGAAACTTTAGCAAAAACCTGTAGAATACATTGAAGCTGCAAACAAGTGTGTGCTTGCTTCTGGAACTGTTTCTCTCTTAAAATAGTGTACTGAATGTTACCATTTTATAGCAAATTCGTCTGTATTAAAATGAAGTATATTAAGACGAGACATAGTAAATGTCCTCAGTTTTGAACCTGAGCTGGAGAGAAATAGTCTTGCCTTCTCCCTGACTTCTAGAGTGCTTGACTTTTTTCTGAGTTTCTCCTGAGATAAGGAAAGTACTGCCTTAAAAGAATTTTAAAGTATGCAGAATTGTGTTTTATGGGATGGAAAAGCAAAAAGTGCACACACATTGAAAAAGCCCCTAGGGTTACACAGTAAAAGAACAGGTTGGTAAAAAGGTAAGAGCAGTGAAGTAGCATGTGGATAGGGGAGCCCATTTCTGTGCCCTGAGGCATAAGGGTGATTAAGGACTTCTTGGTCTAGAGTCCGTAGTGGAGAAAAGATTTCCAGATGTGAGCCCATAACATTGAGACAGTTGTGAGGTTAAAATCCTAGTTCCTCCTAACACCTTGATATAAATAGTATACAGATTTATAAAAACAAAATTTCTAAGTCCACCTGTGATTTGTTTAATATACTTCCACAGATGGGTAGAGAATTTAAACAAGGAAGTAGAATGTTAGACCTGTGGCATGTTTTGGCTTGATGGTTTTTAACTCAAGAAGTGAGTGTCTTGAGTAATACCTGTTAATACAGTAGTTATTTTAAGTCACTGGCTACAAATGCTCTGATGTCACCTTTCTGTAAGAAACTAGTCAGTGTCTTTGCATGGAAAAAAACATTTGCATCATCTTTGAGCAATAAATGGGCCACAGTAAGCTCAACTCATTCTCTAAATATGAAAGCTTACACTTCCAAGGTATTTATTAGATACTCGGGACCATTCTAAATGTTTTGCATCTATTATCAATCCTCATAGCAACCTTCTGAGGTAGGCACTATTATTATCGTCATTTTAGCCAATGAAGAAGGAAAGTGCCAGAAAGGTTAAGTAACTATGAATACAATCAGTGTAAACTACGAGTTATTTTTAAGAGTCTTTGGGGAATCCTTGGAAATCTTCTGCCTCCATGTGGAAGGATCCTCATTCTTTCTTCCTCCTTTTTACTGATAGCTGCTGAAATCTTTAGAGACTGAGGTTACTCTAAAATTAAATTAACTGTACTTCCTTTTTATTTTGTTTCTATTCAGATATATCCCAGAGACAAATTTGAAGGCAATTGCCACAACAAGTACATGTTTATAAAAGCAGACAGGGTTTTAGAAACTCATATCTGGGTATAGGTTAACTTTTTTTAACATTTGTATTTATTTGGCTGTACTGAGTCAGTTGCGTCACATGAGAATCTTCACTGTGGCATGTGGGATCCAGTTCCCTGACCAGGGGCTGCACCAGGGCTCTCTGCATTGGGAGCACAGAGTCTTAGCCATCGGACCATCAGGGAAGTCCCAGAGTATAGGTTGATTAGTTGAAGGAAAGTAGGTATCTCTTTCCCTTCATTTCTCTTGTTGTTTGTTTTCCCTACCCTTCATCATTTTAATGAGTGTGGGTTGAGGTCAAACAAACAAGGGCATGTTTAAGTAACTATATTTTTCAGTCATTCAAAGAAGATACAGAGTGAAGGGTCTCTTTACACCAAGGACGTGTGGCCTCTGACGTTGCTTCAGGTGATTTTTCACAAAACAGGAAATACCTAAAATGACGATGATGGTGTTCTGTGGCATAGATTTCTTTACTTAATGTTTGAAAAAGTAACAATTCACAACAGAGCCTTTCTTACAGAATATGGCTATTAATCAATGTTTTTTAAATTAATTACTAAGGACAAATAGATTATCATCTTTGATGAGACATATAGTAAAGCTTCCCTGGTAGCTCAGGCAGTAAAGCATCTGCCTATAATGCAGGAGACCCAGGTTCGATCCCTGGGTTGGGAAGATCCCCTGGAGAAGGAAATGGCGACCCACTCCAGTACTCTTGCCTGGAAAATCCCACGGACCGAGGAGCCTGGTAGGCTACAGTCCGTGGGGTCGCAAAGAGTCGGACACGACTGAGCGACTTCACTTCACTTCATAGTAAAGTTAGTAAATAGGATTATGAGACATGAATGAAAACTCTTCTACATTAGAATTAATCCATTAACAAATCAGTTTCTTAAATTTTGGTAATAAATGTTTTTAACACATCCCATAATTTGGGATTATAGACTCTCTTTTTTTTCCCCCCTTTTTTTTGGCACTGTTGGGTCAATAAGGTTGGAAAAACCAGTTGGTCCTTCAGAGCATGCTTGGCTTACTCTTCTTTAGCAAAGATGACACCAAATATTAATGTCACAATTGATTTTTGATTATGCTATTCCTTGTGTGTTTTTAATAACTGATAACTTGGTACTGTAAATTTTTATCTAAACTAGATTTTCCCCTTACTGTACATAGTACATTCAGATCTACCACAGTCCTCGAAGACTAGACGGTGGTTCCGAGCGTATCAGGTTATAAATTTGGAAATCCCACTTAACCTTGTTTTTATCAGTAGTTACGTGTTTCTACTTTTAAAAATTTAACATTCCTGAAGAATTTGTGGGGAAGTTTCGCTAAGTTACATATTTGTATAATGTTTAAACTTTTTTTTTTTAGCAAACATGTATTAGTAAACAGGAAAAAAGAGTAAAGATACTTTTAACAAGTTGCATATGAAAGTCTAAATCTTTTTTTGAAGTAGCTACCATTTATTACATCCTTAGTATATACCAGACACTTTTTTTTCTTTGTATGTTGTTTCCAGTCCTTCTCCTTTCTTTAAATGAGATATATAGAAAAATTAAATGGGGAGGATTGTCATTAAGGACAGTTTTCAGAATTCTGTGTTGTGATGTTAGTTATAAAGAGAATTCCCTGTTGTCTCTCTGTGTTGGATTTCGCAGAACACACAAAACTAAAATAAGAATAAAATATGTAACGTGCAGCAGAATAGTACATGGGGTTTTGGTGGGTTAGATGAGGCAGAGGTCAGAACTGAAATGGAAAGATTATGTGGAGGAAGCATCAGTGAGGAGGGAAAGAACGGTGTCTGAATTTGAATGCTAAAGGCACAATAGTAGCGCTTTTATGATGGAGGTAGAAGGGAATGATGAGGGATGTGGTTAAGGAGCCTGGAATGTAAGAGGTGATGGAGGTGAGGTCTAGTTCTGGAGAAGCTGATAAAGGCTTCTGAAGATTTTCATCTGTGAAATAATGCTCTGTCAGCATAAACAATGAGAAAATTACCTAGTATCAGTGATACACACTCTACAGTAGTGTACTGAAATGGCAGCGGTTAAAGAAGAGGGCTGGTGCTCACCTTTCCCCGACGTACTTGCAGTAGCCTCCTAACAGACCTCCGTGCTTCCCGTAGTGCGACCCCCTTCTCCCCAAATTTGTTTTCAGCATGGCAGCCAGATGGATTCTTTCAGCAAGCCCAGCCGCATCCTGACCTCTGAGGGTCCCATTTCAGAGAAGCTCTAAAGGACCCCCGAGAGCTCCCCCCAATCCGCACCAACCTCATTTTTCTTCTACCCTCACCCTTGTTCGTTCCAGTCCAAACGCAGCCCTTGCTGCTTCTGAAAATTGTCAGTCTCTAATCCTAAGTCCTCTATACTGACCGTCCTTTGCCTGAGACTTTCTTCCCCTAGATATCCACGTGGCTAACTTCTTAACTCCTGAAGTTTTGCTCAGATGTCACTTTCCTTGTCTGTTTCTTACGGTGATGGATGCTGTGCACCTAGAACAGTGTTTGTCACATAATAGATGCTCAGAACACACCAATTGGATGAAATGAATGGATTTAAAAGCTTGTAAAGAAGATCACAGTTATCTAAGAGAAACTTGTATGCTAGCATGAGTTTTTGCCTAAAATGTCACAGAATCTCAAACCCACTGGTTGTAGTATATGCATGTATCACCAATTTAGAAATCTGTTTCAGAATATAATCTAGATGCCATTGCTAATGTATTAACCTATTACTTTGAATTTTGAAAATTAGTTTGAATTTTATTCCTGCTAGGATGTTTGTTCTCAATGGTGAGAAGCCCACTTTAGATGTGCCCCCTTAATTTAAACCTTATTTCGTGTGTCTACGTGGAAATTTAACTTCCCACTTGTCTTCTGGAGTTGGAATTGTTTATTGGCTGACAGAAGAATTTCATGAAACTTTTAATTCCAATATGAACTCTGTTTCTTTTTCTGATTTCCTCATAGATGATGATTGGCAGGAAGCTCATGAGCGCCTGGCTGAACTGGAAGAGAAGCCGCCTGCAGCAGTTAATGAACAAACCGGCAATGGAGAAAGGGATGAGATGGACTTGTTGGGTGACCATGAGGAGAATCTAGCAGAGAGGCTCAGTAAGATGGTGATTGAAAATGAACTTGAAGACCCAGCTATCATGAGGGCGGTACAGACCAGGCCAGTGTTGGAAGTAAGTGGCTGTGAGCTGGAGCAGACTAGGAATTGAAGTAGAGTATTGGGCTTTGCTGTTGCTGTTTCATTTACGATACCAAGAGAGTTACACGCTCCATAAAAATCTGATGGTATTATTCCTCATAGCAGTTCTAGAGATGAAGTTGGGGTATAAGGTATTTTCTAGAATGTGGTAATTTCTTGATCCTCAACAGTTGCAGCTCTTTGGGAGCTTTGTTCACCACAAACTGGCAAGTTCCCCAGAGAGCCTGCACTATTCCACACTTTGTGTGTGTTTTCCCTTCTTGCTAGCCCCAACCAGGAAGTCTCAATTCCAGCATCTGGGATGGATCTGAAGTTCTGAGGCGAATCCGAGGACCACTGCTTGCTCAGGTATTAAACGTTCTCGCATTATATAAAGTTTCTAGCGTCCGCAACCTGGCTCCTGTTGTTGCCCTTCCCTTACTGGAGCGATGTGCACCTGTGTGCTCTCTGCTGGCCTTGTGTTGGTCACATCGTCCAGCAGCCGTAGCTGAACCTCAGACTCCATGGTAGTGCCCACTTGATTGTGCTTTCCTTTGAAATGGTTGAAAGGGAGCCATTGGAACATGAAAAGTTTGGCAGCTTATGATCTCAGTTTCAATTAAAGTCATTTTAGGGGCTTCCCAGGTGACACTAGTGATAAAGAATCTGCCTGCAGTGCAGGAGTTGCAGGAGACACGGGTTCTATCCCTGGGCCGGGAAGATCCCCTGCAGTAGGAAATGGCAGTTCACTCCAGTATTCTTGTCTGGACGACTGAACACACTCACTCACTCACTCATTTTCAGGCACACCTGTCAGAGCAGGTTGCTGTTGGCCAGGGGTCGAGGGCAGTGGGAGAGGTGCCTGCCAAGGGACAGCGCTGAGAAAGTTTGGGGAGCGACAAAACTTGAGTCTTGATTTTGGTGGCAGGCCCATGACTCTGTGCATTTATCAGAATTTAGTTCTATACGCCACAGAGGGTAAATTTTACTGGATATGAAATAAAACTAAATTAAAAATTAAAAAAATAATTTCTCAAGGTATTGGGCATCTGTAAAGGTGATTAAGACATTTCGAGCTAGCTAATTTTTTTAACACTACTTCCTCAATTAGGAAATGCCTACAGTGTCTGTGTTAGAATATGCCTTGCCTCAGAGGCCCCCCCAGGGCCCAGAAGACGATCGGGACCTTTCCGAGCGCGCATTACCAAGGCGGTCCACCTCGCCTGTCATTGGGAGTCCTCCTGTTAGAGCTGTCCCCATAGGCACCCCACCTAAGCAGATGGCTGTGCCCAGCTTCAACCAGCAGGTACCTCTCATCAACAGGCACTCAGCCCAGGATACTGGGAATCTGGGCAAAACTCTTTGGGAAATGTGCTACTGGGAGGAGGGTGGAAGTGTGGGGTAGGCATTAGATTAAAAAGGAAAATAGCCGATTAGAGGAGAAGCTAGCACAAGTAAGAGGCCCATTCCCCAATGCCCTTTGCTGGCGCTGCTCCTGTCGCTGCTGCCTTTTAATTGGGGGAGAAAAAGGGTAGGTGACCACATCTAGTGTACATATCCTTTTTAAAGTGTTTTGCTGGCTGCCCAAAACCTTGGCAGAGAGGTAGCTGAAAGCTGGGGGGAGTGGGAACACACAGCATTGTCCACATCCCTTTTTACCTTTAAGATATCCCTGCTTTCCCTAGAGCCTGTGCAGTCCTGTTCCATAGACTTCCCTCCACCTGAAACCAGCAGCTGGAAAGGAAGGCCAATGTGGAAGGTATGGGGGGAGGGTGGCATTGGTCTGGCCTAGTTAGGCTCAGTATCCTCTGAAACGGTGGAGTCGCAGTGGACACGAAGAGCTGAGCATGGCGGCCATATCACAGGGGCGTCAGAGCAGGGCTTAGTTAATCCTCCAGCTTTCTTATCATTCCATCTCCCTCACTGCTACCAGAATATATCCTCTTGGAGAGAATTTGCAGGTCAGAATATCTGCTGGTCCCTCCCTCAGATAGCATGGAAGGGTGGGGATAACTGGAGAATTAGCTAAATCTTCCTCAGTTAAAAAGTGGCACGTTGCTTGGTATTTGTGAGAGGATGTGACCGAAGGTTCTACACGTGGACCGAAGCCATAGCAGTTTGCTTGGAAGTAGGGCTTTACATTGAGTTCTGTGTCTCTGCCAGTACTCGAGGGGAGGGAGCACAGGTCGGGGGAAAACTGGCTTCCCTGAGTGCCGTCGCATGTATGCTTGTCCTCGTAGATCCTGTGTCCAAAGCCTGTCCATGTTCGGCCCCCAATGCCGCCGCGGTATCCTGCTCCCTATGGTGAGAGGATGTCTCCAAACCAGCTCTGCAGTGTCCCGGTACGTCGCTCTGCACCCTAGTGAAGGTGTGCAGTGTGTATTTTCTCATCAGTGTATCGATACCTCTAAATAATGCATGTTTTTCATAATCTCCATACTTGAATTTCTGGGTCTTAGAGTGCCCAGGTCAGCAGACATGGTTCATCGTACTCAGCTATTTCTTCCCTCAGCTCATCTCGTATCTTTAAAGATCTAGGCTCGAAATGATCTGGTTTCGTGCTGTTACACTCCCTCATTCGACTGCTGCCTTTTCACGTTACATAATCCTAGTGCTTCGTAGCTCCTAGCATTACTCTCTCTTACATTCCTTCAGCGGACAGTTCAGCTCTACCCTTTAAGAGTTTTCCTGTCCATGTCTATTCTGTATTTCCGTTGAGTTCCTCTGTTGTTTCTCTGTGTTTACGGTATGACTCTAATGTTTTCTTTTCCTTTTTTTTCTTTTAGAACTCCTCCCTGCTGGGCCACCCTTTTCCCCCTAGCGTCCCTCCTGTCCTCAGCCCCCTCCAGAGAGCACAGCTTCTTGGAGGAGCACAGGTAAGCGTAGGATTAGCTCAGCCCGTAAAGAGCTCGCTTAACTTGCCTAAGGTTCACTGGCTCACATCCGCCCCCCCCCTTTTTTTTTTGCTACTAATCAGTTCCTACTGCCTCTTCTTTCTTCCTGCTATTACTTTCTCAAGCAAAGTTATTGATGGAAACAGTATTCACTGTTCTGTGGATGAAAGTAAGGGGACCTGCCTATCAGCTAAATCCAAGATCTTGTTTTTGCAGCTACAGCCTGGACGGATGTCTCCCAGCCAGTTTGCACGGGTCCCTGGATTCGTGGGCAGCCCACTTGCCGCCATGAATCCCAAGCTGTTGCAAGGGCGAGTTGGGCAGATGCTCCCCCCTGCGCCAGGCTTCCGCGCCTTCTTCAGTGCCCCACCCCCTGCTACACCGCCACCTCCACAGCAGCACCCCCCTGGCCCAGGACCCCACCTGCAGCATCTAAGGTATACAGAGCAAGTGCGACTGTCTGTCCCTTGTCCACTGAGTCACTTGATTGTTGACATTTAGTGATAGAAGGCAAGCAGGCTCCTTGCTATTTTCAAATGATGTACTTTGTGATGTTATTTGATCCTTAAGTTGGCAAACACAGAAATGTTGGATGGTCTCCAAGGTTTCATGTGAATCCCATTTCCCTCCAGTCATGTGCTTCCTGGGCCTCCCGGGTGGCTCAGTGATAAAGAGCTGCCTGCCAGTGCTGAGCCTTGGGTTCCATCCCTGGGTCGGGAAGGTCCCCTGGAGAAGGAGATGGCGACCCCTTCCAGGATTCTTGCCTGGGAAATCCCATGGACAGAGGAGCCTGATGGGCTATAGTCCTTGGGGTCACAAAGAGTAGGGCACAACTTAGCAACTAAACAACAAGATGCTTCCTACTTACATTTGCACATTAATAATCACCTTTATCTGGAGAAGGCAATGGCACCCCACTCCAGTACTCTTGCCTGGAAAATCCCGTGGACGGAGGAGCCTGGAAGACTCGAAGAGTCGGGCACGACTGAGCGACCTCACTTTCACTTTTCACTTTCATGCATTGGAGGAGGATATGGCAACCCACTCCAGTGTTCTTGCCTGGAGAATCCCAGGGACGGGGAGCCTGGTGGGCTGCCATCTGTGGGGTCGCACAGAGTCGGACACGACTGAAGCGACTTAGCAGCAGCAGTCACCTTTTTATTTCTTGTAAAGTTTCTTATGTCTCACATATCCATTCGACACACACACATACATGCGCCAAGTGCTTCTCATCTAACAAGAATTATCTTACACTGAGGAACAGAGAGGGCAGTCCCTGACGGTCCCATGGTTAGGACTCTGCTTTCACTGCCATGGCCCAGGTTCAGTCAGGGGAGCTGAGACCCAGCAAGCTACATTGTGCAACCAAAAAAAAAGAGGAACAGAGATATAGATGCTGAGTTGTCAGCTGATCTCAGTGCTTAGCTACTTGCTTGCTTCCACTGGGATTTTACGGTAGAGGTTTAAGTTCCTGCTTCAGTGAAATTGTGTTTTATTATATATCACATTGTCTCAGGGTTCTCCTGAGAAGCAGAACCAATAGCATATAGGTAAATAAAGAAGAGATTTACTTTAAGGCATTGGCTTACATGAATGTGGAGCTAGGAAGTCCAGAATCTGTAGGGCAGGCCAGCAAGCTGGACATTCTGTTGGAAGTTGTGGTTGCAACCTGAGGTCTGAATTTGTAGGGCAGGTGAGCAGGCTGGAAACGCAATCAGGCCTTCCCGTATTCCAGTCTTGAGGCAAAATTCCTTCTCTGGGAAACTGGTTTTCCTTTTAGGGCCTTCAACTAATAGGCAAGTCCCACCCACATTATCTAGGGCCATCTTTCTATTTCTTAAAGTTAATTGTAAATGTTAATAGCATCTATAAAACACCATCACAGCAATATCTAGATGAGTGTCCAAACAACTGGGTGTCTTAGGCAATCAGCATATTAAATTAACCGTCACGTGTATTTTCAGGATCATTTCCAAATGTGAATTTGAGTACATTACATTTAGTTAGAGACTTCTCCTTAACAGCTAGGAGCAAAGAGAATTAAACTAGCTTACTGCTGATTCACTCAGATTTTATGATTGTCTTAGGAGTTGAGAATTGTCTTTCATGGAAGACATGAAAATACAGCTATGTCTTCCTTCTGAAAGATCTTCTTAGAGTAGACACCAACATTCTCTTGGGTGAACCTGTGTGAAGTTATCCAGTATTGATCACATTCTTTAAAGCTTCAGGTCATCAAAAGGACAGAACTGAACATCTTTCCGTTTTTCTTAGATCGCAGACCCCAGTGTTTAGACCAGATACAACCCATCTTCATCCACAGCACCGTCGACTCTTGCATCAGAGGCAGCAACAGAATAGAAAGTACGTACTTAACCTCCTCTTTTGTGGTTTCTTAGTCTAGGTTTCATTTTTGCCTGATTTAGCTTACTTTTTAAGTAAATTTAATCAATATTGAGCTTATTTCAACTGGCTAAGTCAGATCATACGTGCTAGTTTATGTAGTGCACAAGCTTTGAATGACTAGAGCTTATCAACGTATTTCCAAGTTAATATGATTCTGAAATGCAGTTTAGATCTGGGGTGGGGGTGGTTAGCATATCCCACTCACTCCTTACCAAGTCCTTCCCATACTTCTGACTGCGCTTTGTTTACCGTCTCGGCTCAGAGGTAATCTCGAGGTATAGTGTCTAGCATTACATTTGGGCCTTGTGTAAAGCCGACAGCCACCTTGTTTTTGCCTCTGTTTAATCCTCACTCAAATATATATTTATATATGTGGCCCCAGCTGTGTACCAGCTACTGTGGTCAGTTTGGGAGATTGAAAGAAGAACAAGACATAACACGCCCTTGCTTTCATGGAGCTTATACTTTGTCATCATTCTTATACATAAAATAAGAGAATTAAACATAACTTTGAAGTTTTTGCAGCTTTCCCTTTTATGGTTCTTTGTGTATAATTTCCTTTTTCTTTCAAAAAAAAAAATTCTGGAATATTCTTTGCAGAGGTAAAAAACACAATGGAGTATTACTCAGCCGTTAAAAAGAATACATTTGAATCAGTTCTGATGAGATGGATGAAACTGGAGCCGATTATACAGAGTGAAGTAAGCCAGAAAGAAAAACACCAATACAGTATACTAACACATATATATGGAATTTAGAAAGATGGCAATGACGACCCTGTATGCAAGACAGGAAAAAAGACGCAGCTGTCTATAACGGACTTTTGGACTCAGAGGGAGAGGGAGAGGGTGGGATGATATGGGAGAATGGCATTCTATCATGTATACTATCATGTAAGAATTGAATCGCTAGTCTATGTCTGACGCAGGATACAGCATGCTTGGGGCTGGTGCATGGGGATGACCCAGAGAGATGTTATGGGGAGGGAGGTGGGAGGGGGGTTCATGTTTGGGAACACATGTAAGAATTAAAGATTTTAAAATTTAAAAAAATAAAAATTAAAAAAAAAAATAGATACAAAAAATACAAACCATAAAGGAAAAGATTAATAATACATTGACTGTTAAAATACAAAGCTTCTCAGGCCTGCAGTTGACATTATGGTATTGTGCATTTCAGAATTTGAAAGGGTAGATCTCATGTTAAGTATCTTACCCCGCCCCCAAGCCCCCCAAAAGGGAAGAAGAGCAAAGGGACCCAAGGAGTGGGTGTATATGTCTAGCGCCTTTTTTATGCTGATGGCATGACAAGTGTTTGCATTTGTCCAGACTTACCAATTTGTATACGTTAAATTGTACATTTCTTTGTACAGCAGTTAGCAGCAGTTATTTGTAAAGTTGTTTACAAATATTTTTTATGAAATTGTAAACATATATTAAACTTCTGTGTAACAAAAGGCATCAGACACAAGCATGCAGTCTTTCAATAGAGGAAACCTACATGGCTCATAAAAACACAAAGATTTTCAGGCTCACTTGTAATGAGAAGAGTGCAGATTGAAATTAGATAACCGTTTTATATCCTCAGACAGCAAAACATGAAGTGTCTCAACACTGTCGTTGTTAGCAGGAATGGAATATATATAGCCTTTGGAGAGAGAATTTGGCAATAAACAATAAGATTTATAATGTAGATACGTTGAATCCTAGTAGTTTTACTTTTCAGAATATAGCTGGGGGGTATATTATCAATGTGGACAAGTGTGAAACACATAATGTTGAATAAGAATCAAGGAGCAGAATTTTATGCCTAATACCATCTATGTAAAATGGAATACTACTGTATGATATTTAAAGGTAGAAGTGCAAGTAATATAAGTAATAAAAGGTAGGTGTACAAGTAATAAAAGTATAAAAATATTTCATGAAGGATATGTATCAAAGTCAGGATAGTGGTTCCTATAGGAAGGAAGGGGAGCTGGAACCTGATCTTGAGGGCTGTAGGTGGCCCCTCAACGGTAAACGTAGCACTGTGTTAGTTTAATATTTTACTTTTTAAAAATCTGAAACAAATTTGACCAAATAATTTTTTCATTTAGTCCAAATGGTGAGTAAATGGATTTTTGAATAATGTTTGCTGGACCTTTTTATGTGTTTAAAGTATATCATAATTTTCAACAAGTTTTTTAAAAGTATGTAGACTTGGAGTCAGGTTGGCCTGTGGTCACACCTCTCACTGCTGCCAGGCGTACTGCTTTGGGCAAGTTACCTGATCTCTTCTGAGCTCAGTTTGTTGTCTTAAGTGGGGAAAATAAACTCACGGACCTCATAGGGTTATTATGGGGCTTATACACAAGTCCATAGGAGAGGGTGCTTAGCTTATGGTAAGGCGCCCAGATTCTAGCTTAGTCCTCTGATTGGGCATTGCATAGCTCCTTCCTCTCAAATTTTGTTAAAATTCTGTTCTTTTTCACTCCTCTTTTAATAAAAGCAAAGGGGATTTTTTTTTTTTTAGTTGGCCTGGTTTACTCCAGTATTGTCATAAGGCGTAATTCATGTGTCCACTCAGAGTGCATGTGACCTGTATTTCCTTTCCAGTCAGCATCGGACTCTCAACGGTGCAGGAGACAGAGGGAGTCACCGGAGCAGTCATCAGGATCATATCCGGAAGGACCCGTATGCCAACCTCATGCTGCAGCGAGAGAAAGACTGGGTCTCTAAGATTCAGATGATGCAGCTGCAGAGCACTGACCCCTACCTGGACGACTTCTACTACCAGGTACGCGCTCTGGGCCAGTGCCCGGATGACTTCTGTTACCAGGCCTGAGCACTGACCCCTACCTGGATGATTCTTATTACCAGGTATGCACTCTGGGCCAGTTTGAAAGGTAAGCTTAGTCGCTTACCCTGGTGAAGGTACTCATTTAAATATTGGTATAATTTTCTTCTGAGGTAGTCTTCAAGTGGGTAAGAATTTTGTCCCGTTTTTCAAGCTGAAGAATCTCTCACAATATTCACTGAAAGGTTTGCATATATGCCTTTTCTAAACTGTAGAGACTCTCAAACCAATATTTTCAAATCTTTTTGGCATCAATAATCTGGTTCTTAAAATTAAGAATTTTGGCAGTCTAATGATGTTTCCATTGATGCTAATTTTGAAGGCTGGGATTTTTTGATAAAGTAAATTCTTCACAATCTGATAAAAGTTAAAAGCCAGTACATATAGAGCGCGAGCAGCAGTGCTGCCACTGGTGTAAGTCGCTCCATGATAGAGAGCGGCCAATCCTCTTCTCACATGGCAGAATTACTTTGAAAAACTGGAGAAGCTGTCAGCTGCTGAAGAAGTGCACGGTGACGGCCCAAGAAAGGAGCGCACCAAGCTCATCACGCCCCAGGTGGCCAGGCTGGAGCACACCTACAAGCCAGGTGAGGCCGCCGTCCCCACGCCCACGGCCGAGAGACGCGCTGTGCTGCTGGCGGGACAGCAGCCGCAGCTCTGTGGATGACGGGAAGGGGACGTGTGAGACTGATGTGCACGGCACCGCTGTCCCTGACAGATGCGGAGGCCCACTTACTCAAGCGCGGACTGGATAGTTTGACAGATGACCTTTTAAGTCCATTTCTGCTTGAGATTCCATGACTTTTTAAAATGTTATAATTTCTAGTATCCATAAAATAGATAAAGGGGAAGATACTTCAGACTTTTTATTATTACAACCAAAAAAAAAAAAGGAAAAGGATAGATTTTGATAAGAGATTGCCTTAGATAATACATGGATTTTTGTAGTGAATTTTTAGGTCTGGAGTAAAGACTAGAGAACATAGGACCTCCTGGCAGTCTAGTGGTTAAGACTGTGCTTCCACTGCAGGGGGCTTGAGTTCCATCCCTGGTCAGGGGAACTAAAGTCCCCACATGGAACACAGCGGGGCTTCCCTGGAGGCTCAGCAGCAGAGAACCCACCTACCGTGCAAGGGACAGAGGAGACTTGGCTTCAGTCCCTGGGTCAGGAAGATCCCCTGGAGAAGAAAGTGGCAACCTGCTTTAGTATTCTTGTTTGGGAAGTCGCACGGACAGAGGAGCCTGGTGGGCTGCAGTCCACGGGGCCACGAAGAGTCGGACACGACTCGGCAACTAAACAACAGCAGGCCACGCGGTGGGGCCAGGAAAGAGAGACTGTGGTGCTCTCCGTTGAATGCCGTCTGCCTGTGTTGCTGGGTTTTTACTTGTTGACAACTTTTTGTCCTTGCAGTGCAGTTTGAGGGCTCTTTGGGAAAGCTCACTGTCTCTAGTGTGAATAATCCCCGAAAAATGATTGATGCTGTTGTGACGTCTCGGAGTGAGGATGATGTAAGTAGCCACAGAATTGTGTGTTTAAGGAAGTCTGGGTCAGCACTGCTTCTTTGACGGTCCCTGGGTTGGAATCCTAAGGCAGCCAGGCAGAACCTGGGGTGGCAGGAGCCTTTGAACTGGGTAACCCTGGCCACAAACAGCATTAGCTGTTTGTTCCAGTTTTTAAAACTATCATTTTCTGTGTGTTTAAGATTTTCCTATGATATCTTCATTTTCCATTGCATTCTCCAGGACCTTTTGCTCCTCTGTGAACTTAGTTACTAGTTCATGTGTGGGCCCTTCAGTCAGCTCTGTGACCTTGCCCCCATTACTTCTGCTTGATTATTAATCCCCACAGTACTGTCGCAAATAGAATTACCTATGGAATTTACCAGCAGTAAATAATTCTTAACATGGTTAAAGAGTTCATATTGAAAAGTCTTTTCTTTTTTTTAGGAGACAAAAGAAAAACAGGTTCGGGACAAAAGACGAAAAACCCTGTTCATAATTGAGAAAGTAAGTTTTAGAATTGCTAAAGTTGCTGTAGTTAGTTTCAATTTAGCAGACTGTGAAATGTATGTGTACACAACACGTGGGAAAGTAAACAGTCGGTTAGTGTCCTGTGATTTTAACTAATGTACATGTTTGTGTAAAGTGCCTGTTGTGTACAGGGCATGCTGGAAAGGAGTGTGGTTTACCTCGCCTGTGGCCTCGTGGAAAGAGCACTGCAGTTACAATCAGAAGTCCTGGGGTTTTGTCCAGGCTTGTTCAGTTAGTGGCTGAGTGTTTTAGGGCAGGGCATCTTTTTAAGAAAATGGAAAGAAAAATTACACTGTTCTGCCTGTGAATGGATTGTCTGTTCAGTCAGTTCCCGTATATTTATTGACCATTCCCTGGGTGTTGGGCACTGTCTTGGGTTCTAAGGAAAATCAGTAGTAGGCAGTTAGTGTTGAACCATAAAGCGCCATGTTGTGGGGCGTAGAGTGTGGGCGTTAAGAGCACAGGCTCTGAGGACAGGCTCCAGATCATTTCTCACCAAGTCTGTGACTTGAGGCAAGTCATTTAACCTTTCTGTGCCGTCTTTGGTTTCTTAATCTTTGAGAATGAAAGTGGTGAGAGTCTCCTCTCACTGGGCTGTGGTGAGTATTCCATGAGTATTTGCACGGTGCTTAGAGCGGGGCCCGGGACCCTACAGTCGTTAGCTGTTTCGTTTTCACGGATAGAGGCATCACGGGACACGGTGGCGCGCGTTGCTCGCATTACTAACAGGGCTGCTGCTGGAAACTTTGGAAAGTGGGTAATCGTGTCACTGCCATCGCCTGCTGGATTAGTGGCCAAGAAGGGGCAGGGAACGATTGCTGAAGGGTGTTTTCTTTCTAAGTTGTTTGACAGTGTTTCTCTGGGTTTAAGCGAGCAGGTTTTCCTCTCACTCTTACTTCTGTGAGCTTCCACTCTTATGTTGTTGTCTGCTAGTCCTGGACGGCCACGTTGTGCTCCTCATGCTGAGTTTGCTGAGGCCCGCTTTGTCTCTCCCTTAGACCTACAGTTTACTGCTTGATGTGGAGGATTACGAAAGGCGTTACCTCCTAAGTCTGGAAGAAGAGCGACCTGCCCTGATGGATGAAAGAAAGCACAAAATTTGTTGCATGTATGACAACTTAAGGGGGAAATTGCCTGGACAGGAGAGGTGAGAATTGTGTCCTTTGGTGAAAACATTAGTCTCGCTAGATTCCTTTGAGCTTTATATATCCTACCCTTACCCTTCCTTACCATTTCAGTAAGCTCACTGCATATAAAACATTTTAGAATCCTTTTGAGCCTGGGGGGGTGGGGGGTGGAAATCTATGTATCTCGAATTCATTCATTTAGCAAGTACCTCTTCAGTACCTATTAGGAACAGTGCTGGACGCTGGAGACAGTGGGAAACATTTAGTTTCTTTTGTTGAGCTTATAGAGTGTATCTAGTTTATGCTTACTAATGTTCAACCGTGTAATCTTTATGTATTTTCTTTCCTACTAAGATGGAAAGTGTAAACATTCATGCTTTCCTGGGGTTGCCATACAATTCTTATTTGCTGTGGAAGCCAGTCAGTCTTCCAGTGAAGACTAAGCTTCTTAGTATAATTTCTTTGTCTCTCTGTCATCTCTCTCCCACCCAGTATCTGGCATAGAATCTTGCTAATGGTAAATGTTCCAGAAATCACAAGATTTATTTGATGAATGCAAGAGGACGCTCCCTTTGTCTTTGCCCATTCAAGAGAATTGATGATTCTTTTTGAAAAGGACCTTCTTTTTAGCACATCTTTTCCGGAGTTGGACTGACAGGGAGCTTGGTTGAATAAATCTGGGTTTCTCCGTAGATTGGACTGTTACGTAGCCAGTAAAATCTGTAAAGTATTATGTATTGCCGTGGAAAAGTGTTCATAAGTTTTCGAGTGAAAAAAGTAACAAGCCATATAAATTATATGGATCCCCCTTTTTTAAAAATGAAAGATAAAAATATATAATACACAGCAAAAATGCCTTCAAAATGATAGCACTAGTGAATTATCTCTGAGATAATGAATATTATTATTAATACATGTATATTTTCAGATTTTGCTGTTTTAACCATGTCATTTGTGTCGTTACTTGAAAGTTAATAAAGGAAATCAGTGCCTAGAGTTAGATTAGTTTTTTTAATGTACAATTTTTGAAGTGATTTTCAATATTCATGAAACTCAAAGAATTTACTTTTTATTATTTGTTGAGAGTTGGTAAAGTAATTCTCACTGTTTTGTAGTGCAGATCACTGCAGGGTGCACATGAATGCAGTGTGTTCATCTGGCAACATGTAGGAGGAGAAGAGGGGTTTCTGCGTTGCTGTTGCTGACCCGAGCTGGCCTTTTCTTCCCCGCAGCCCGAGTGACGACCACTTTGTGCAGATCATGTGCATCCGAAAGGGGAAGAGGATGGTGGCCCGGGTCCTGCCTTTCCTCTCCACAGAGCAAGCAGCTGACATTCTCATGACAACAGCCAGGAACCTGCCTTTCCTCATCAAGAAGGATGCGCAGGATGAGGTGACTCGCCCTGTGGGGTCCTCTTTCCCTTGAGTCTTCACAGTGGATAAGATTTCCAGAAGCCAAATTTCTTATTTTCCCCCCTTTTCCCTTTTGTGTTCTTTTACCTAATCTTTGGCTCAATGAGTATTTAAAGCAAAAACTTGACTCCAAGCCTATGTTTTTAATGCTACTTCTTTATCCAACAGACCACGTCCCTAAACATGAGGAAAGCAGTAATTCCGTCTTACGTGACACAGTTGTTAAGCTGTGATCTGTATTAGAACTGCTTTGGAAGCAAATAGTTCAGCCCTACCCCAGACTTGCTGAATCTGTATTTACAGAGAGAAGATCAGGCCCCCAGCTGGGTCTGACTGCTCCCTATTTGCAGTTCATGATCTTGCTTACCTTATTGGATATAAAGTATCATTCGTGGGCTGTTATTAGTGGCTTAACACTGACCTGTACGCTTACTTCAATGGTGTCCCACAGGAATTGGGCCAGTGCTTTTAAGCAGTTTAAACTGGGCTAGAATTTGTGGGTTCTATTTTCTTTACTGTTCGTAGTAGTATTTTAGATTTTATTTATTTTTGACCGTGCTGGGTCTTTGTCACCTCATGGGCGCTCCTCTCGTGGCGGTCAGCAGGGCCGCTCCAGTTACCGCGCTCGGGCCTCTCTCTCTCGGGGGTGTGGGCTTTAGCAGTCGGGGCGCACCGGCCTAGTGACTCCAGGGCACATGGGGTCCTCCCGCACGGGGGGTCAAACCCGTGCCTCCTGAACCGGCAGGCAGGTTCTTTACTGCCGAGCACTAGGAAAGCCATGGGCTAGAATTTGAAACGTGATTATCAAGTTTGTAAGAACTGCTCTCTGCTTATTCCTATCACAATACTTGAAAGATTAGCAAAATTCGAAATAGTATTAGAACTTCAAAGCAAGAAGTTGATACAGTTAGCACAAAGGGCTAGTATCATTAAGTATGAGATTCAGAATAATAGAATTTATGAGAATGAACCCGAAAGATGTGAAAATTATTCTTTCTGAAATAATAGACTTGAAAGAGTTTCCTTACTCAGCAAATACTTACTAAGCACTTCTATGTCCCAGGCACTGGTCAGGTCCTGTAAGTATAGTGCCTAGTTCTTGGTGCTAGGAGTTAGAAACCCAGAGAGGCCTGCTATAGTGGAGCTCACCTGCTACTGAGGAAAACTTGGTTGAATTTAGAGGCTAAGATTTTACCTGTATGTGTTAAAGAGTAATAGACCACATCTGTAAATACTGTTTGTTTGAAGTAATAGCAGGTTCCAGGTCTGAGGCATAAAATGTACAAGATAATTATGGAGTATCGTGTCAGAAACCAAGAGAGCTGAAAAATTACTATGGTTCTGCCTGAAAGATGCACAGACCAACTTGAAGGAACCCCCTTTTGGTCACAGTGGGATAATTTGTGTCAGAAACAAAAATTAACACCAGTGCATTGCTGTAGATTGGATATGTTTCGTGAGTTCATAATATGAAAAGAATGTACTAAACACTTTAAGAGATTGCTTGGCCATCAACTCATTATTCTGAAAAGTGGTAAGTAAAGGAAAAGAAGCATTTATCCTGCTGCATTACAGCCAAATGTCAAGGTGACTAGAGTGTTGATATTAGGAAGTTCTTCTTTACAGAAGAATTTCAGCTAATAAATTCCAAAGAAACGACAAAATGGCCGTTTTACAGCTCCTAATGGAAAAAACAGTCTGTCTGGGCAGCAGCCATTACTGGAGCTGAAAGCGTGAGGTCAGAGATGAATGGGGATTTTCTCATTTCTTTGGTTGGGGCAGGCTGGCCACACCTGAACCCGCAGACAACCTCAAGCCCCATGGAGGGGAGCAGCGTGCTTCCTGACGCTGCTTGGAGGGAGCTCTCAGCTCTCCATGGGTGTCTTGCTGCGCATTGCCCTGCCCCCTCTGCTGAACTCGAGTTCAGTCAAACCTCTGATCCTAATTACCAGTTTTTATGGGTGAAAGACTGAAGATTGGGTCATTCTTAAGTGATATCACAGAGGTGCCATTAGCCAGATTCAAACTATGGGACAAATGACCCAGTTTCTTCAAACAAATGGCATGAGAAAAGGAGACGGGCCAGTGAGAGAGGACCTGCTAACAGATTCTGAAAGCCTTAAAGCCACATGCAATGTGCGGGTCCGGTTTGAACCATCATTAGAACAAATTGGCTTCTAGGCACTTCTGAGCCAGTTGGACTTATTTGAGTTTGGAGTGGATGTTAGATGATCGTTAAGGAGTTAAACTTCCGCAGGTACGATAATATTGTGACAGCAGTGAAGTATTGCTGTTTATGAAAAAGATGATGTGATACGGGAAGAACATAGATTTAATGAGGTTGGCAACCTGTTACTGATTGAATTGTTGAAGTTTGGTTGTGGGTACGTGGACTTCACTATACTGTTGTTGGTACTTCTGTGTATGTTTAAAAATGCTTTGGGCTTCCCAGGCGGAACTAGTGGTAACGAGCCACCTGCCAGTGCAGGAGGCGCAGGAGACATGGGTGTGGTCCCGGGGTCGGGAGACCCCTGGAGGAGGGCCCGGCGACCCACTCCAGGATTCTTGCCTGGAGAGTCCCATGGACAGAGGGGCCTGGCGGGCTACGGTCCCTGGGGTCGCACAGAGTTGGGCACAACGGAAGTGACTTAGCACGCACGCAAGAATGCTTTAATTTTTAAAGCTCTGCTTATTTAGAAGAGTCGACCATGAAAAGGAGTCTCTCTGTTCTTGAATGCTACTTAAAGCTGAACCAGCCTTCATTTTTCATGCTATGGTCATTGAGTGCTGGAAGCACCCTCGACTTGAAGTGTCACAGCCTGGTTACACCAGCAGCCCTGTGTTTTAATTTCCCAGTCTGGGCCTTATGGCAAAGCAGAAGGAGTGAACTAGCAGGCTGGAATCCAACAGCCTTGAATTCTGGTTCTGGCTACTAGCTTTGTGACCAGAGTCTGGGTTTCTGATCACTTAGCATCTCTGATCTATAAACGTTGATTGATCATTTCTCCGTTTCCTCATTGAGCTTTTATAAAGATAAATCAAGATACCATTAAGTCTGAAAATACTTCTCAGTAACTCTCTGACTCTCAGAATTTGCCTGTGTTAGAGTGCCTCTCATAGTATATTAAGCTGACAGTTAACTCACGGCTTCTCTGTATCTTAGACCCCTGAGGGTCTGTCCTGTTTATCCCATGTTTTTAGCCCATAGTGCCTGGTACATTGTAAGCATCTGAGTATTTGTAGAATGAATACTGATGTTCTATCATGTATCTTGCTCTGTATTTGAGAAGTGATTTTGCACCCTTGGTTCAAAAGTAATCACAAGTAATGATGTTCCTGTGTGCGTGGAAAAAATTCTCAGCAGTTACCATGGAATCCGCTGCTGAGATGCTGGCAGTATCTGCCGGACTTGTCAGGCTCCTTTGTTACATCTTGCCTGGGGCAGTGAGCACCCCTCCGTCCCTGCCCACTCAGGGGTGTGGCAGAAGCAGCAGTTACCAGACTGTGATGGCCTGTCCGTTCTGTCTTCCGGTAGGTGCTGCCGTGCCTATTGAGTCCCTTCTCTCTCCTCCTCTACCATCTTCCACCAGTGACCGTCACCAGCCTTCTGCAGCAGCTGATGAACCTACCTCAGAGTGCAGCGGCCCCAGCTCTGTCCAACCCGCACCTCTCTGCCGTGCTCCAGAACAAGGTGAGCCCTGAGCCCTGCGAGCCTTCTCAGTCCGAGGTACGGGTACAAATGGTGGCTGCTGTGGCCGTCGTGGCGGGAAACAGGAGGGCGAGGGGGTTGCAGCTGTAACCTCAGCCGGGAGCTCCATTAAGCTCGTGGTGACAGAAGCTGGAGGTGGTAGTGATTTTCACAAGACAGGGTGCTCTGTACCTCACGTGGAGAAAACCCAGTTTGTGTTGGGGTGCAGACTCCTTTGGTCCCCTGCTGTGCCATCCCAGCAGCGGCTGCCACGCTTGCGTCCTCAGTGGGTGTGGAATTTAGAGCTCCGCTCTGCACCAGGAGGAGAGGTGGTTTTAAAGGGCTGGAGGGTGTAGGGGAGCTGGCCTCCTCACTTGGACCTCTTCCCGGAGCTCTAACCACCGACTTCTACTTAATCTCAACGGCCAGCTCTTAGTCTCACGCCACACCCGAGTGCAGGGAAAGCTGGAAACATCTCTGAGTTCCCGCCATTGTCACCACGGGTGGCGTCAGATCTAGTAGGAGGAAAGAGGATTAGGTAGGTAATGAGTGGTCTTTGTCACAAGACATCCCAGTTCATATTTCATTTATATCAGATTAAAGGTCCAGAAACTCCCAGGAGTCAGTACAGAAGGAGAGCGGTGAGCTTTTAGGCAGAGCAGGTTTCCACCCCTCCTCCGCTGCGTCCTAGGTTTGTGACCGTGAACCGATCATTGCACTTTGCTGAGCCGGTTTCCTGATCTATAAAGTGGAGGTGATGTCGGCGTCACTTAGGTGAGCAGGCAGCCGTGAACGATGCAGTTTAATGCTGGGTACACAGTGACGCTCACTTGGGACCATCCGCTACAGTAGAGGGACAAGGAGACCCGGGGCGGGGCGGGGGGGGTCTTCTGCACCTGAAAACCTGGAGAGCCTGGCTGGAAGGGCAGGGAGCGCCTCGGAGACGGAGAGGGCGGCGGGGCCTCGGGACCTCGGGACGCGAGACGGGGTCCCGGAGTTGTGTGCCTTCCACGTTGTTCGGTCCCTTAGCTTTATTTTGATAAAGGCAGTGCAAAAGCCTGAAGGCAGATGAGATGATGTGACCTGCTGTTTTTCTGACAGTGACATGAAGGGACCTTTGTGGAAAGGCGAGGATATCCTCCGTGAGGTGGACTCAGACAGGGGGCTGGAGTCCCAGGACCTGCCCGCTTCCCTTCCTGGGCACTGGCAGCCATGACCCGTGCGTCCAGCTTCGGCCTCGCCCTCGCCCGTGTTTGCGCCCCTTAGAGTCTGTTTCCTGCTCTTCCTGCCCACGGAGTGAAATAAATATTCATGTGTTAGCAGTCCTAGATACGGCGGATGGATCTGCTCATCCTCTCTTCTTTTCATCTTTCAAACTCTCATTAGCATCCTCTAAGCCTTTATATTTCCAGATATGTATGTCATTTTTTAAGGGAATGTTTTCTTCGTAGCCTAATCATTCCCTTTCCCTTTCTTTGTGTATTTTCCCACAGGGCTTTAACACCTGTTTTCTTAATTCAAACTCTATGTTTTATTTTTTTTGTTTTTGTTTTTTCTTTAAACTTTAATTTTCTATATCAAAATTTGTCTTCTTGTAACTTTCCCTTCTATTTCTGTTATAGTAAATAGGAGAAAAGCTACCCCCCCGCCCCCATCTTGTGGCAGGGAAGAGTCCACTTTTCATCAAAGGGTGGGATGGGGGAGCTGGGGGCTGTGGGGCCCGGGGCTCCCGTTGCCCTTGAGAGCCTGAGCTGCCGAGTCAGGAGGGACCCCTCTGGGCTCTGCGTGGGCTCAGAGCAGCACGGTGGGGGGTGCCTGCATTCAGCGCCGCCCCCTCAACCCCCTGGCCCCGGCCGTCAGTGCGGCATCTGACACCCTCTGTCTCCTCTCACAGTTTGGCCTGTCCCTGCTCCTCCTCGTCCTGAGCCGCGGGGAAGACCTACAGAGCTCAGACACCGCTTCAGAGTCGACGCAAAGCAACCCGTGGTCAGTCTGGGCCGTGTTTCTTCTTTGAAGTTCTTTCAGGTCCTCTTTTTCATTCATTTTCTTACATTATTATTTTTATCGGTTTTCCCTGTTAGGACGGAGGTGATGTTCGTGGCAACCCGAGAACTTTTGCGGATTCCCCAGACGGGCCTGGCCAAGCCAATCTCTATACCCACAAACCTAGTATCCCTCTTTTCTCGTTACGTTGACCGACAGAAACTGAACTTGCTGGAGACAAAACTGCAGTAAGTTGGAAACAGGAGAATCCACATCTCACTGAAGCTGGCACTTTAGAAGTTACGTTGAGGAGGTTGGGGGTGAGAGGGGCGTAAGACGTCATGAATCCAGTGGAAAAGATTAAAGACTTCTGTGAAATACACGAGTGTCTGCTGGATGTAAAGCACTGTGGCCACAGCAGAACCCTCCCAGTGGGACAACAGCTGGGGTCCAGATCTCGCAGTGTTCCGATAGGAGAGGTCACACAGGGCTGGGTTCTGGTGCAGATGACTGCTCTCTGAACTCATTCACACAGGTCTCCTCTCTCTCTTTGTGCCGTAGGCTAGTTCAGGGGATACGGTAAAGGCCTCCACGCGCGTCCTGTGCCTCCTCTTGGCTGCCTCCCGCTCTGCTGCCATCGCCAATGGAGTGTTGTTTTAAATGAGGGAGGGAAGGTAGCTCACTCCCCAGAGCGTCTGGTGGGACCGAGTCCATTCACAGGGGCTGTCTCTGAATGCCAGGTACTGCCCACTGCTCTGTGAAACGTGGCTGGGTTCACACTTCGGCTGGTTTCTTACCTTCTGTGTGACAGTCCTGCATGTCCCACGTTACTCGAGTCTTCTCCATCCTGCCTTTTCTTTGCCCTTGAGACACAAACATAACCTCTCCCTTCATCCCCCCACCACCGCTCCAACTCAGAGTAGGTTGTAGCCTGCCACAGAATTCCTTCCCTCATCGCCCCTTATTTCTATGACTGTAGGAGAGCTGATGAAGTAGAGATATAAATATATACGCGCACACACACACCCCGACACGTATGTTTATGTGGTCTCCAGAGGGCCCTTAAAGAACGAGTTTAGACTGAGAAATTTAGTTGGCACACCATCCCTTCTCTAACCACAACCCAGCTGGTGTGTTTTTCATCTGTCCCTCGTCCGTCCTCTGCTGATGTGATGGTTCTACCTGTTCTAATAAAATGTAGGGTATGCAGCGCGTAATCAGCTCAGCGCGCTCAGTGGCCGGTACCCAGCCCTCAGCTGAGCCGTTCTTGTCTGCTCCCCGCTCGGGTTTCCTTCGGTCCTGTGCGCCGCAGTGGAAGCGGCACACGGTTAGGCTTGGTCCCGCTCCGGCCGCGGGTGCTTGAGCCCGCGCCTTCAGGTGCGCGGAGGCTTGCGGGAGCGCGGGCCTGGAGCCTGCTTCCACCGCGCAGCTTCAGCGCACTCGCTCTGTCTTCCTGAGACCACTGCAGTAAGCCATGCTCTGACGTCCCCTTCCCTGTCTGTACTTGGTGTCCTGGGGGGGACCTCCGCACCTCCCCACGGGAGCGCAGGCCGCCGCTCCGCCCCTTGGTCCCTCGGCTCGGCAGGCGGAAGTGCTGCCCTAGCCCCTTGGTCTCGCCTGCAGCCAGGGCCTGGGTCTGTGTCCATGTGGGGGGGTGGGGGGGTCCGCCTGTGGCCCCGTCACCACCCTCTACCGCTCCGCAGTCACCCAGATGAGGGCCTGGGTCCCTGGTGATGCCAGCCCTCAACAGACAGCATCTGATTGATCTCACCCGCCTGTCCTGAGCACACCTCGCTGCTCTCACCTTTCTGAATGTAGTGGGGAGGGGGGCAGGTTCCGGTATTTAATACCCAAATGAACATTTTGCACATAAATGTATTGTACAGCAGTGAGGCCCTCCGCTCCAACCGGCTGTCTTATTCTCCGCCTGTACTTCTCCCCACTGTGCCCCGTGCGCCCCCTCCTCCCCTCTGCCATCACCCCCTGCCTTCCCTTCACAGCCGATCAAGTGAAGGCTCAATGATTATCTCTTCTCTTCTGTGCTTTTATCTTTTTTGTTTGGTTTTAATTAATTAAAAAGTTTCTAAATTTACATTTTTATAGGGTATTGTAAATAAAAACAAATTGTATACTTGAAAAAAAAATGTGCCAACATTCCTGCTTGTTTCTCCTGAACATGCCTTTTAGCGTGTTTCTAGCGTGTTTAGATAGATCAGCAGGCCTCTTGGTGCTGGGGATTGGCGAGGATGGTATCACCTTATGTTTTTATTTCTTATTTTGTCATAAGGGAGACAGATAAAGATCTTAATGTTTACATAACTTTCCTTAAAAAATCTAGGGTGTGGGCCCCCCCTGATGGTTCAGTGGCTGAAACTGCAATCCCAGTGTAGGGGAAACGGGTTTGATCCCTGGTCCAGTCCTGTGTGCCACAAACAAATAAATGCATATTTTTAAAAAGAAAAGCTAGGATGCTTTCAACAGTCACTGCCCCTCCCCCCCAACTTTTAACTGCAAAGCAGAATTAGAAAATTCAGTGGATAGAAAAATTCAGTGGATAGACCGCAGCTCACCTTCCTCGTCTCTTGGCAGCTGAGAGTTTAGTTAAGAACCTTCACAAAGCCTAGTTTTAACTTAAGCTGCCTCATGGTTAGTATTTCCTTAGCTCTCATTTATATCTTCTCAGAAGAGGTGAGAAAAAATTGGTGATTCTTTGTAGTAAATTCACGTTAGCTATTTCAAACTTACCACAGCATCATTTGTAATAGGAAAATTAGAAATAACCTAAATGCTCACTAGTGGCTAAGGGATAATCTGTGTGATAGGTACAGGTATAATATTTAATCATGAAAAGTGTTTATGGTCTGGTGTGGGGGAAAGCAGAAAGTATATATGCTTGGAATGCAGTTCTTATGAAACTGTATATGTGATGGGGAAGAAATTGGGAGGACATGCTTCCCAGGTGGCTCAGTGGATGCAGGGGATAGAGATTGAATCCCTGGGTCGGGAAGATCCCCTGGAGGAGGGCATGGCAACCCAGTCCAGTACTCTTGCCTGGGGAATCCAATGGACAGAGGAGCCTGGCAGGCTGCAGTCCATGGGGTCGCAGAGAATTGGACGCAACTGAGCGAGAGCAATGCTCCTGCAGGTGTTCCCCTAAAGACATGCATCTCTCAGTGGCAGGACTGGGGGGAGCTTCCTTTTGCTTTCAGTTTTCTCCAAATCTTCTGTAGAGAGCAAGCATTGCTTATATTCTGAGAAGAAATAACTATTTTTGAAGAGCTTAGTTACATCAGAAAGCACCCTGAGTATGAAGTCGAGTGTAGGTCAGCCCTTCACATGTATATGACTTCATGTGGGCACGGGGAGTGGAAGGGGTACGATCCAGGGTGCTTGGAGGGCGGTGGCTGCCTCCAAGGGGGAGGCTTGTGGAGGAGTTTGTGTGTGGGTGGTGGTTTCTCGTTTCCATTGTCCAGACTGTCTTCAGTCTGCATGTATTGATATTAGAACCGAAAGGGGGTTGTTCTCTAAAAACTGCTAGAAAGCATAGCCCCCTACTTCCAGTGATGCGTGCTAGCAGGACAAGAAGGCCTGATCTGCCTGTGCTCAGTTGCAGAGCCAGCGTACTTGACTTTGAAAGATGAATGTACTGAAAAAAATGTGAAAGCAAGACAGTTATCCTGTGAGGTGTGGTCAGGTACTGCACTGTTAGACACTTTAAATTCCCCTGTTAAACAGTTGAGGAATCACAAAACCACTTTAAGTCCAAGCCATGTCTCCCAGTGAGTTTCTATATTTACAGAAATTGCATTTTTTCCTCACTGACTGCTGAATCAAAATAGATGGATCTCCGCTCCGTCCACACAGAAAATCTGCTCAGGTCCGTTGTGGCCTGAGTACCAGCCAGCCGGCTTTCACCAGAGCTGCCCCGTCTGTCTCAGGAAGGCCACGATGACCTTCTGAGTTTGACACAGACCGCCGACTGCCCTCTCCCCGTGGAGAGCAGTGAAGTCTTGTGTGCGCAAAGTCCAAGTGGGGAAGTAGTGGAAGGCATCTCACACTTCTCCTCACCCAGCTGTGTTTAAGTATGTTGGCACTGTGATCCTTAAGAACGTAAAACAGGTTTTCAGGCAGCAAGCCTAGTGTGTTAAGGCCACAGGTAGCGTAGTTTTGGCCATTAACCTTGAAGCAGAGGCGCAGTTGTGAATAGATTGCAGGTTACCTAACAGCCTCAGCTTTGCCTTTTATCTTGTGAATGTGGCATGAAAGACTGTTCCAAGGAGCCTGTTTACTCACCGTGACTCTCAGCTCTGCAGTTCAGCCAAGTTCATTCTCCAAGGTAACTGTTAACCTAAGTCAAGCCCGAGACCTAGAAAGCATCTGGATGGGGACGAGGTAATCAGTGATGTGTGCTTCCCCTGTTGTGAGTAGAGCATCTCCTACATTGCTTACGATTTAGTACCACTCTAAGGGATTCCACCACCACCCCCAGAAAAACCCTGGCTGACAGTCTGATGTTGTCCACCAAGCGGTTGCTCGATGCATTTAGATGCTGGATTTTTCCTAATGCATCATGGATATCCTTACATGTCCATGTAGAGAGGCACCACTGTTTATTTTAATAATTGTATGGTGTTCCACTGCATGCCATAATTTAACTGCTCCCCTATTAATAGATTCCATCCTCAGGTAGTTTTTGCCAAGTCACTCTTGTTCATCCAGCAGTGAACAAAGGTGAACCCACAATGGCCGTTCAGGTGCTCAGTCGTGTCCGCCTCTTTGCGGCCCCATGGACTGCAGCACGCCAGGCTTCCCTGTCCTTCACCATCTCCTAGAGCTTGCTCAAAGGCATGTCCATGGAGTCAATGGTGCCATCCAACCATCTCATCCTCTGTCGTCCCCTTCTCCTCCTGCTGTTGATCTTTGTGACATCAGGGTCTTTTCCAGTGAGTCAGCTCTTTGCATCAGGTGGCTGAAGATATTGGAGCTTCAGCTTCCAGTGAATATTGAGGGTTGATTTCCGTTTGGACTAACTGCTTTGATCTTGCAGTCCAAGGGACACACAAGGGTCTTCTCCAACACCACAGTTCAAGAGCATCAGTTCTTTGGTGCTCAGCCTTTGTGGTCCAATTCTCACATCCCTACATGACTCCTGGAAAAACCGTAGCTTTGACTATACAGACCTTTGTCGGAAAAGTGATGTCTGCTTTTTAATATGCTGTCCGTGTTTCTATAGCTCTTTTTACAGTGTACAGAGAGCACGGACATTAATTTTCTAATTCAAGTCTTCTCTATTACCCTTTGAAATATTAGAATGGGCAGCTATAATTGTACAGTACCCAAACGAGATTAGCAAGACTGTCCAGCTAATAAGTGCTCCGGTTTAAGATTCAGACTGGAAGTTTCAAACTCCATGTCCAGCATCGTGGCTACAAGAAGGCTCCTGCTTCTGGATAAATGTTTCGTGTAGTAGCAGCTCAGGAGCTGCAAGCGTTTAGGGACACATCTGCAAACTCTTCTGATTGGGCTTTAATGCCTTCATTTCCAGTAGGCAGATTAAATAATTCCTCTCAGTAGTTCAAAAATGTGATTCAGGTTTTAACTGTCGAGGTCCATTACAATATATAAGGATCAGAATTTCAGAAAGGCAGCTGTCAGGCATCTCTGTGGTCCTTTTGGTTTAAGCATTTTGAAGAAGAGATTTTAAAAACGATTTGCTCCCACGCTTCCGTCTCAGTATTTGGAAATGCATTGTTTACATGAGATAAATTCAACCCCAGGCGGTCGGTTCACTCGTCAGTTCCCCTGCACTCATACGGGAGCTCCATGAACGCGCCAGTCCTCATTCCCATCCGCGCCCCAGTTCCCAGCACACAGGCCATACCAAGCAAGTGTCCAACTGGCATCTTTTCATAAAACAGTTGGGCCACAAAGAAACAGCTTGATGGGATTATTCAGAGCTTCAGAACCGAGAGAACAGACCTTAATGGCATGAACTCATCTGTGTGTGCAAGGCCCATTCCAAACGACATTGTCACTCATTTTACCACAGCAACCTCGAGGTCGGAAACAATTTGATACAGTAAGGCTGACAAGCTCATGAGTGTCCAGCATTCCCGGGCACAGAGGTGACAAAGGCTGTGCTCTGGGGGGCAGTTGGTGCTAAGCACTAAGAGGAGAACAAAAGAGGATGAAAGGATGGAGAGTGATGGGGGATCTGCAGTGCAGACAGGCCAGGGAAGGCCTTGATGAGAAGGCGACATTGAAGCGGACACGTGCATACTGAGAAGAAGACGGCCAAGCACAGGGCTGGGAGGAGCATCCCAAGCAGGTTGAAGGAGCCGACCTCTGCCCGAGATGAGAATGGGCGGGGGTTCTCAGGACCGTGACAGGTCAATGTCGCCTTGAAGGGCTTTACTCACATTGCCGTGGGAAGCCTTCGCAGAGTCTCTGAGGAAAGTCACTTTGCTGGGTAGGGGCTGGGGAGGAATAAATTAGGAATTTGGGAATAACAGATGCACACTACTGTATAAAATAGATTTTTTAAAAAAAACCCTACCATGTAGAACAGGGAACTGCGTTCAGTATCTTGTAATCCATAAGGGGGTAGAATGCGAAGATGTAAGCCCATGTGTGGATGTGTGCGTATGCGTGCGCCGCTGCTTCAGTTTTGCTGTACAGCAGAAGCATCACTGTACATCCCCACCATCCAGCGACGGCAGCAAAGCCCAAGCTGCAGGCCTAGAGCCCCGCCTCAGCGCGTGACCGTCTTTGGGGACAGCGCCTTTGACAAGGGGTGGAGGGGTAGTCAGGGAGTTTGAGGTGGACATGTACGCGCTGCTGTATTTAAAAAGAATAACCAACAGGGACTTACTGTGTGGCACAGGGGACTCTGCTCAGTGTTCTGGTCCAGCCTGGATGGGAGGGCAGTTTGGGGGAGGATGGACCTATGGCTATGTGTGGCTGAGCCCCTTTGCTGTTCACCTAAAACTCACATTGTTAATGAGCTACACGCCAATGCAGAGTAGAGAGTTCAAAAGAACAAGAAAGATTAATTTGAAATGAAGTCACAAGAAAATAAATGAAGTCATTAGGGTGAGTTCTAATCCGGTATGAGCAGCGTCCTTACAAGCAGCAGTGATGGGGGCACGGGGAGCCTGCCCATGAAGACCCCGGAAGACGGCCCTCTCCATGGCGAGCCGTCCGGAGAAACCGGCGCCGCTCACACCTGGGCTTCAGACGTCCGGGCGCCAGAACTGTGAGGAAGCACACTTTCATTGTTTAAGCCGCCCTGTCTGTGGCACTTTGTTATGACAGTCCTGGCAAACTAGCAGGTATCAAACATCTCATCCTTGACTTTTTTTAATTTTTAAAAATCCACAGGATAGTAGAAGAATATATATCCAGCTGTTAACAATGGTCATTTCTAGAAGGTGTGGTTAAGGAGAGATTTCGTTTTCTGTATCTGCATTTCTGAACCCTTATATCTTTTATAGTGAATAGATTCTGGCTTGTATTTAAAGGAAGGAAAGGCAGAGAGCATGGACATGGTTTGTCCCACACTGTAGTGAGGGAGTGGCAGGAAAGGACATCTGCATGCCTTCACAGCCGTTTCCCAACGTTTCTCCATCCAACAGGAGCAGACACCTTGTGTGGAACTTCCAGAAATGCTCCTTAAACGAAAGGAAATGCCTGTTTGTCCTCCTTTCTTTCCTCTCTTGCTGCCTAGGATGCACTTACAATGACTGGAGCTCCAGCCGTCATCTGGGGGCAAAAATAACCTCAACGACAGTGACGGTGCACAGTGGAGCAGAAAGAAGGGGCTTTGCCGGGAAGACTTCCGTGAGCCGCCAAACCGACCCCGCGCTGCCCGCCTCTGCATGCCTTTTACTATTATCTTTTAAATGTCTTTAGGTGTGAGAATAAACTCTTACGTGTTTGAACCAACGTAAATTGGGCCCCTGTCCCTGGTGACCTGGCGGTAAGTATCCATCTGCAGTGTGGGAGGTGCAGGAGACAGGTTCAGTACCTGGGTCGGGAGGATCCCCTGGAGGAGGAAATGCAACCCACTGCAGTATCCTTGCCTGGAGAATCCCATGGACAGGGCAGCCTGGTGCACAGTCCGTGGGGTCGCAAAGAGTCAGACACGACTGAGGTGCCTGCGCTTGTACTTGCAAATAAACCTAACCTGAGTCATTACAAAGGGTTTTTTTTTTTTTTTCAGCCATTCAACATGAGGGTTCATTAAGTGCTATTGGGGAAAAACATTTTTTGAATGATCTTTTTAAAAAAAGTATTACAAACGTGAAGGAGTTCTTCATGCACAGACTCCATTTTCCCTAAAGTACAGTGTATGATTAGCCGGTGTGAAACAGACGGCTCTGTGTAGCCTGAAGAGGTTGGTTAAAACGTTAGTATACGCCCCTGGGAGAAACGGGAACAGGGGCAGGCTAGTGATACTTTTAAAAGATAAAAGTATCACAGTAGTTCTGTTATGTTAAACCAAACACCAGTTAGTTGTGTTTATGACGCGATTTAATTCTTTGAATAGTTTCTGTCCTTACGAGAAGATTCCATGGCACCAGTTAGATGAAGCCTGCCAAGGCTGAAGGCCTTTTTGTGTCTGTGTTGGAATGCTGGCTTTGCTTTCATAAGGTATTTTGCTTGTTTGATTCTCAATTTTTAAAATTGTAGACGGGGTGGTAAAACAACTGGAACAGTGACAAAGAATAAATGAAATTACGTTTGTAGAAGTGCTCGACACGCAGTAAAAGTTGATGCTCCCTCGCTTTTCTAATCTGTTAGTACTTCATATGAAGTTCCAGTATTTCCAGGTTTGTCATACCCTCTAGGAAAATGTGTGCGGGGTCCCACTTGGATGAGTTATGTTGTGCTGTAAATATAGACATGTGGTAATGAATACCATAAGGCCCCTACATAGGAACCTTTAAGTTGTGAACTTTAAAAGATATGAATGTGCCCAGGGAAGGGATGAAGAGACAGGAGGAAGAAGAAGTGAAGAACCCAGGAGATTCAGGACAGGAAATGGCCAGGGGATTGCCTTTGTTTGAGCCACGGTGTTAGATTCTTGGGCCCGG
This sequence comes from Budorcas taxicolor, assembly GCF_023091745.1. Lineage (NCBI taxonomy): Eukaryota > Metazoa > Chordata > Mammalia > Artiodactyla > Bovidae > Budorcas > Budorcas taxicolor. The sequence goes on along the minus strand of NC_068924.1, from coordinate 80,733,246 downwards.
GGCCCACATGTAGAGCGGTGCACGAAGGCTGCTGCAGCCGTTCAGCATGCAGTCCAGCACTGCTGCGTCATCTAAGACGGGGAGGAGAGCCCCCCGCAGCCCTGGATCGTTCCCAAGAGGTAGACCTGGAACCGCATCCGGCGAGGAACCAGGACCCGTGCCGTCAAGGTCAGGCGTGAACACGCTTGCAGCTCGCCCCCCGACTCCTGCTGCTGCCCACGCTTCAGCTCTGCCTTCTCCCCCCTCGTCTCCCTCCTGGGTCAGTGACGCTTCCCGCCTGTTCGCTGGATGCCAGCCCCCGCGTGCCAGCTTTTGTTTACTGTACTACTGTGCTGGAGAAGGCAATGGCACCCCACTCCAGTACTCTTGCCTGGAGAATCCCATGGATGGAGGAGCCTGGTGGGCTACAGTCGCGGGGTCGAAGAGTCAGACACAACAGCGACTTCACACTCACTCACTGTACTTCTAAGGTACTATACTGCAAGATTAAAAATGTTTATTTTTGTCTTTGTTTTTTATGAATTATTTGTGTGAAAAGTATTATAAACCGATTACAGCTCAGTACAACAGCAGATTGTATTAGCTGAGTACCTAGACTAACCGTGTTGGACTTACAAAACGGATTTACAAATGCGCTCTCAGAACAGAACTCGCTTGCACGTAGGGAGACTTCCTGTAGTGTCGATCGGTCAATAGTGCCTCCTGCTAAGAGGTTAGGGAGGTGAATTTTCCCAGCTAGTATGCAGCTCCCCTTTTAAAAATTTACAATCAATCCCTGTGTGATCATCTGTAAAATACACAGCGAATGTGCTCTTTGCTCTCTGGTCGCACCCAGTTCCCTTGTAACCCACAAGCAGAGAGTTGAGTGACTTCCCCAGAGGCCCCGCTGGGGAATCTGCCCTCACTTCTGTGCCTTCCTAGTTTCAGTAGATTTCATCATCCTGCTGCACAAACACGAATGCAAGATGAAGACCAAAGGGCTGGGGTGCAGTTCTGGCTCCTTCCACACGCCCAGCAGGCTATGACTGACCAGTTCTGCAGAATAAGCACCCAGCTGTTCTGTCTCAAGATTGCACACCTGCAACAGACCAGCCCAAGTTCAGATTTCCCCAGAGCTGAGGGGTTCTGTTGTGAGTGCCTCTTGGTTCAGCTTCTCCCTCTGACCCTGTTTCCTTCACCCTCTCACAGGTGTTGTCCCTGAGAGCACGCCTCAATTAACTTACAAGGCGAACCTGACTTAAACAAACGTGAATTTCTGCTTCATTTGGTTGGGGGACAGAATGTTGTCCTTTGAAATCACGAATTACTGTTTTCCAGTAAGAATTTTTTGTTTCAATTATAAAAAAGGTAAAACTGGGAAACCAAATACCTGGACTGGTCACATTGATAAAATCTGCATTATGAAACTGTTATTCGGCAACAGTTGGGAGAGCAAGCCAGTGACAATGTGGAGAATAACAGGGAAAAAAAGCATGAAAGTTACCCAAGTACGTTTAAAGCCACACCCCCACAAAAACACGCACAGTAATGCTTACAGGAGCTTTACTCACAATTGCAGAACTCGGAAGCAACCAAGTTGTCCTTCAGTGGGCGAGACGGTCAACCAAGTTGTCCTTCAGTGGGCGAGGTCAACTGTGGCCCATCCAGGCAGTAGGATACTAGTTGGTGCTGAAAAGAGATCATCCAGCAAGCCGTGATGGGTTCCCCTGGTGGCTCAGTTAGTAAAGCATCTGCCCACAAGGCAGGAGACCCGGGTTCGATCCCTGGGTCAGGAAGATCCCTTGTAGAAGGGAATGGCAAGCCACTTTAGCATTCTAGCCTGGGAAATCCCGTGGACAGAGGAACCTGGCAGGCTGCAGTCCTTGGGGTCACAAGAGGTGGACACAACTTAGGGACTAAACGACCATCAAGCCACGAGTAAACGCGCAGGATCCATAAGACAGGAAAAGCTCAGTTTTCACTCCAATCCCAAGTAAAGGCAATGCCAAAGAATGCTGCAACTACCATACAATTGTGCTCATTTCACGTGCTAGTAAGGTTATACCCACTCTAGTATTCTTGCCTGGAGAATCCCAGGGACAGCGGAGCCTGGTTGGCTGCCGTCTGTGGGGTCGCACAGAGTTGGACACGACTGAAGCGACTTAGCAGCAGCAGCAGCAGCAGTAAGGTTATGTTTAAAATCCTTCATGCTAAGCTTCATCAGTACTTGAATCAAGAGCTTCCAGATATACAAGTTGGGTTTAGAAAAGGCAGAGGAAAATAGAGATCAAATTCCAACATTCATTGGGTCATGGAAAAAGCAAAGGAATTCCTGAAAAACATCTGCTTCCTTTACTATGCTAAAGCCTTTGACTGCGTGAACTGCAACAAACTGGAAAATTCTTAAAGAGATGGGAATGCCAGAGCACTTTACTTGTATCCTGAAAAACCTGTGCTCAGGTCAAGAAGAAACAAAACCAGACATGAAGCAACTGACTGGGTCACAGTTTGGAAAGGGTCACGACAACGCTGTATGTTATCACATTGATTATTTAACTTCTATGCAAAGTATATCATGCAAAAGGCCCAGCTGGATGAATCCCAAGGTGGAATCAAGATTGCTGGGGGAAATACCAATAAACAGAGGTATGCAGATGATACCACTCCAATGGCAGAAAGCGAAGAGGAACTAAAGAGCCTCTTGATGAAGGTGAAAGAGAGTGGAAAAGCTGACTTAAAGCTCAACATTTAAAAAACCAAGCTCATGGCATCCGGTCCCATCACTTTATGGCACATAGAAGGGGGAAAGTGAAAGCAGTGGCAGATTCTTTTTTCTTGGCTCCAAAATCACTGTGGACAGTGACTGCAGCCATGAATACGAAGACACTTGCTCCTTGGAAGGAGAGCTGTGACAGACCCAGAAAGCACATTACGAAGCAGAGACATCACTTTGCTGACAGTCTGTCTAGTCAAAGCTATGGTTTTTCCAGTAGTTATGTATGGATGTGAGAGGTGGACCATAAAGAAGGCTGAAGAATTGATGCTTTCCAATTGTGGTGCTGAAGAAGACTCTTGGGAGTCTCTTGGACTGCAAGAAGAAGGTTAGGACCAGTCAATGCTAAACCAGTCAAATCGGTCAATCAAACCAGTTGATTTCCAAGGAAATCAACCTTGAATATTCGTTGGAAGGACTAATGCTGAAGCAGAAGCTCCAATACTTTGGCCACGTGATGCAAAGAGCCAACTCACTGGAAAAGACCCTGATGCCGGGAAAGACTGAGGACAAGAGGAAAAGGAGGTGATGAGATGGTTAGACAGCATCACCAACTCAATGGACATGGATTTGAGCAAACTCTGGGAGACAGTGGACGACAGAGGAGCCTGGCTTGCTGCAGTCCATAGGGTGGCAAAGAGTCGGACACGACTTAGCAAGTAAGCAACAGCAACAAAGCATCAAGCCATGAAAAGACACGGAAGAACCGTGGATGGATGTGACTAAGTGAAAGAGGCCCATCTGGAAAGGCTACATATTATGTGAGTCCAGCTCTGTGATGTTCTGAGGAAAGGCAAAACCAGGAGACAGCAGAAAGAGCCCTGGTCGCCAGGGCTCCAGGGGGAAGGAGGGAGGGAGGGATGGATACGCACGGAGGATTTTGAGAGCAGGGGAACTGTTCTGTATGAAGATGCAGGTTTGTTTGTCTGTCTCAGCCATGCCCCAGGGCATGTGGGCTCTTAGTTCTGCTGCCTGGGGTAGAGCCTGTGCCCCCTGCCTTGAAAGCACAGAGTGTTACCCACTGGGTCGCCAGCGAAGTCCCAAAATTATGCTGTATGAAACTATAATGGTGTATACGCGTCAGTACATACTTGTAAGACTCACGGAATGTACAGTATCAAGAGTGAACTCCAGGGATTTCCTGGGTGGTCCAGTGGTTAAGTCTCAGGGCTCTCACTCCCAGGGAGCTAAGATCCTGCGAACAATGTGGTGAGGCAAAAAAAAAAACAAAACAAAAAAAACGGGGTCACTGTCCTAACCCTGAGGCTTCGCAGGCGGTGCTAGTGGTAAGGAACCCGCCTGCCAGTGCAGGAGTCAGAAGAGACACAGGGTCCATCCCTGGGTGGCGAGACCCCCTGGAGGAGGGCACGGTAACTCAGCCCAGTACTCCAGACTGGAGGATCGGGTGGGCAGAGGGGCCTTGTGGGCTGCAGTCCATCTGGTCACAGAGAGTCGGACACGACTGAAGTGGCACAGCACGCACGCTACGCGCCCTTAATTGCTTCCCTCTGCTTCTGAAATAAAGCCCGTGCTCCTCAGGAGGCCCTGGAGGCCTTTCCCACCTGCCTTCTCCACCTCTAACCCCTCTGCCTCAGGTACTGCCTCTCTTTTCTTTCTTCACAGAAGAAAGACTATCCCCATCCTTTCATTTCTCTTTCTAATTCCTCTCCAGCCCCCAGGTGCTTCAAGAGAGTTTATCCCCATTTGGAACAGGTTGCACCTGCTGTGCGTTCACAGCGCCCTGGTGGTCCTCCAGGTTACTTCAGGTATATCGTTACCGTCCATATTTTCTCTGTGCAAGTGTGTGTGTGTGCACGCAGTCCCGGCCGACTCTTTGCGACCCCATGGACTGTAGCCCGCCAGGCTGCTCTGTCCGTGGAAACTTCCGGGCCAGGAGTACTGGAGCAGCTCGCCATTTCCTCCTCCAGGGAATCTTCTTGGCCCAGGATGCAGCCCCCAGCTCTTGCGTCTCCTGCACTGGCAGGCAGATTCGTGACCACGGCACCTCCTGGGAAGCCCATGCAGATACTGTCTATACTATGCTGTCTAGATTCATTTGTGTGCTTCTGGTTTAATACCAGAGCGCATCCATACATTCATCACTCTGTCCCCAACGCTTGACAAAAGCCTGGGCATTACTCGGGAGATGCCCAAGTCATATTCGTGAAATGATACACATGCTGGGCTTGAGACGGAGCAGGACTCTGCTGCCTCCCCTCCAGCATGCCTTTCGCCTGTGGAAAACCTTAGTCAAAGAATATGTTTAATCAGAGAAGTGAGAGATGTGAAAACAGGGAAACTGTCGAAGGAGGCGAAAGAATGACAATGTCACTGAGCAAAGTCAGCGACTTCAGTTCTTTCTCGAGGGCTACAGATACTATTCAAAGCCGTATCCCGTGAGCTGTCTTACCGATACTGAAACATCAGCTGGAAACTGAAACACCAAGTTAACGGCACAATGACTGAACTGCACCCAGGACATGAGCGGCCGCAGTTCCGAGAACTGGCCTCAAAAAGTATAGGAACAAACGGACCGGAACTGATGATTAACTGTACCCAAAACAACAAAGCTGATGCTGCTCAGACCACCGATGAGCCATCAAGATGACTGACTGTTCGAGCTGACTGTGCTGTTTCTGCCGGTAGCACGCCTGGCCCCCTACTCTGTCTATAAAAGCTCTCACTCCCTGCCTGGAGGGTCGGGGGGTGGGCTCTGGAAGTGGTGATGGGCAACAACATTAACTCAACTCAGCCTTTTAAAACCTTTAGGGAAATGTTTTCAGATACACAACAGAAGTAGGAATGATAGTACAATAAACACCTGTGTACTTCTCACCAACATCCAACGATTAACTTTGCGTCTGTGTGCGTGGGCGTCCGACTCTGCGGCCCTGTGAACTGTAGCCCGCCAGGCTCCTCTGCGCCTGGGATTTCCCAGGCGATTGTACCGCAGTGGGTTGCCGTGCCCTCCTCCGGGGGATTGAACCCACTTCTCCTGGGGCTCCCGCATTGCAGGAGGATTCTTTACTGTTGATCCATTGGGGAAGCCCAACCTGTGTCTACTTGCCTTTATAAAGGAAACCAACCCTGAATATTCATTGGAAGGACTGATGCTGAAGCTGAAACTCCCAATACTTTGGCCACTTAATGCAAAGAAGAGAAGATCCTGCTGCTGGGAAAGATGGAAGGCCAAAGGAGGAGGAGGTGGCGGAGGGTGAGATGGTTAGACAGCATTCCTGACTCACTGGACGTGAATCTAGGCAAATTCTGGGACATAGTGGAGGACTGAGGAGCCTGGCGTGCTGCAGCCCATGGGGTCTCAAAGAGTCGGGCACGACTTGGTGACTGAACGATAATAAGTTTGCTTTTATATGTAGGTATATAGATGTCGTGCTAAGTTGTTTCAGGCATGTCAGATATGTAGATACATACACGTAAATGTGTCTGTGGGTGTGCATACCAAAGTCTATTACTTTGGGAGGGGGGCTTTCTTTCTTTCCTGTTCTTACCATTTCAGAAGAAATTTACAGATTCCTAACTGTTCTCCAAAATCTGTTTCTTTTCGTTCAGTTTTATTGAGATCTAATTAATACACAGCACTGTGTAAGTTTAAGGAGCACAATGATTCAACTTACATACATCATGAAGTGATGACTACAATAAGCTAACATTTCTCATCTCATAGATACATAAGCAAAGAAATAGAACAATTCTTTTTTCCTGTGATGAGCACTCTTAGGAGTTACTCTCTTAACTTTTATATGTAAGGTAGAGCAGTATTAATTACACGTAGCATGTTGTACATTACAGTTTCTAGGACTTATTTGTCTTATAACTGAATGCTTGAAGCCACTGGCTACCGTCACCTTAGTCTTCGCCCCGCCGCCACTGCCCCCTGCCATAACGGTGATCTCCTTTTCCATGAATTTGTTCTTCAAGTATAATTGACCTACAACACTGCTAGCTCCTGTTACACAAGATAGAGATTTGATACTTCTATAGATTTCAAAACGTTCGCCACAAGATGTCTAGTTACCATCTGTCACAATACAAAGAGGTTACATAATTCCTCTATTCCCCACACTCTGCATTTCATACCAATGACTAATTTATTTTGCAACCAGAAGTTCGGCCCTCTTCATCTCCCGGTTAATCTCTCTCCTTCCCGCCCCCACCTCCCCTCTGACGACCACCTGTTTGGTTTTTGTATCTGTCACTGTTTCTGTTATTTTGCTCATTTTTTTAGAGTCCACACATAAGTGATAACATGCTTCCTTTCATGTCTTTCTCCATTTACTTCAGTAAGCAGAATACCCTCCGGGTCCATCCCTGTTGCAAAACCCCATCCTTTTTATGGTTGAGTAATGTTCTATATTTTCTTTATCCATTCATCTCTCGGTGGGCCTCTAGTCTGTTGCCATGTCTTGGCTATTGTAAGCAATGCTGCAGTGAACATGAGGCTGCAGATTTGTTTTTTGAATGAGCGTTTTCATTTTCTTCAGATAAATATCCAGAAGTGGGAGTGCCGGATCAAATGGGGCTGTTCCACTTTAAGTTTTCTGAGGAAGCTCCCTTCTGTTTTCCACAGTGGACGCGCCAATTCACATTCCCACCATCAGTGCACAAGGGTTCCCTTTTCTCCACACCTTTGCCAACACTCGTTACTTGTAAATATTTTTTTTTAATAATAGCCATTCTGACAGCGTGAGGTGATAAAACATTGTGGTTTTGATTTGCCTTTCCCTGATGATTAGGGATCATCGGGGGAAAAGATGATATTGAGCATCTTTTTACATGTCTGGTGGCCATCTGTAAGTCTTTTTGGGAAAATGTCTATTCAGAGTGTCTGCCCATTTTTTAATTCGGTTGTTTGGTTTTTTGAAGTTGAGTTGTAGGAGTCCTCTGTATATTTTAGATATTAATCTCTTACCAAAATAGTTTGCAAATATCTTCTCCCATTCAGTAAGCTGTATTTTCATTTGGTTGCCAGTTTTCTTCGCTGTACAAAAGATTTTAAGTTTGAGTAGGTCCCATTCGCTTCTATTTTGTTTCCCTTGCCTGAGGAGACATACCCTCCAAAATATTGCTAAGACTTATGTCAGAGAGCATACTGCCTAAGCTTCCTTTTAGAAGTTTTGCGGTTTCAGGCCCTACATTCAAGTCTTTGATCTGTTTTGAACTTCTTCTGTAATATGGTATGAGAGTTTGTAGTAGTAGTCCAGTTTGATTCTTTAGCAGGTAGTTTAGCCATGTTCCCCAAAACCATTTATTGAAGAGGGTGACATTTCTCCAGAGTTTAAAGATGCTTTCATTCATAGCCATCATATAGTATTACATTGAACAAATGTAATAACTGCCTAACATCATCTAATACCAGTCCACTTTCAAAATTCCCATTATCCTCCGATGTCTACAAGAACAGTTTTTTTGTTTTAGTTTTGTTTCAGAATCAAAGTCAAGCATTTGTTGGGGAGGTCTCTTTTAAAACCTTTTTTTTTTTTAAGTTTACAACAATCACCACGTGACTCTGTTACCACATCATTTTTCCTTAATCTTTCTATCTTATCTCCTGTAAAACCAGTTGTCTTATAGACTATCTCACTTTCTTGATTTATTCAATTGTCTCCTCGGGGGGTGTTGTTTAACTGGTTCCTCCAGCCTCTGTAAACTGAAGGATAGATCTAAAGGCTTGACTGGACTTGGGATCAAGAAAACTTTGGCAAGAAAACTTAATTAAGTGGAGCTGTATACTTCGCACTGCAGCACACAAGTTCAGTTCAATTTAGTCGCTCAGTCGTGCCAACTCTTTGCGACCCCATGGATTGCAGCACACCAGGCCTCCCTGTCAATCACCAACTCCCAGAGTTTACTCAAACTCATGTCCATAGAGTCGGTGATGCCATCCAACCATCTCATCCTGTCATCCCCTTCAACACAGTTCAAAAGCATCAATTCTTTGGCAATCAGCTTTCTTTATAGTCCAACTTTCACATCCATACATGACTACTGGAAAAACCATAGCCTTGATTAGATGGACCTTTGTTAGCAAAGTAATGTCTCTGCTTTTTAACATGCTGTCTAGGTTGGTCATAGCTTTTCTTCCAAGGAACAAGCATCTTTTAAAGCAGCAGATAAGGGACCTCATAAAAAATGTTGGCTGTCCCAGGGTTAATGATAACCCAGTTGGTTAACTGGGTTAAGGTGGGGACAGCCAGATTTTCCTCAGTGTAAAAGTATGTGTTTCTCCTTTGTGGTTGGCAAATAAACAGAGGGATGTATTTGGCAATACAACTTATATTTTGTAGCTGTTTAGTTTATCAAACATGTTCATATATGCACTTAATCAGAACAATATCCCTATGTTTTATTCCTTTTTAACAGAAACGAAAACTGAGGCTGGGAATGCTTAAGTAACTTTCTCAGTCAGAGGGCCAGTAATGAGCAAAGGCATGGCTCAAGCATAAAGGGGTTCACTTTAGTTGAGTTAAAACAATCCTCTAAGCTACATGTAACTGCAGATTTTCAAAGTGCATTTTATTTCCGGAATTCAATAAATGTCTCTTCCCTTTAAAACGTTTTCTAAAAAAGGATATTTTTATTTTCCTGATGCCATGAAGCACATTGACAAGAAAAGGCGATTTGTTTTCCAGCCGGCAGCTATTTCTATTGTCCAGGAAAACTAGCAAAATGTAACAGATGCCAGGTTCCCGCAAACCCCGTTTGTTAACAAGAGTTCCAAATGTTAAATGAGTTACAGAAGTTGTGACTTTCACAGATGTGTGAACAAAATCAGTGTACCTAAAATATTCTGTGCAAAGTTAAGCATACACACGTGCGCTTATGATGCTAAAACCAAGGGCCTTTAGGACTGTTAGAGACATGGGTCCAAGTACAAATAAAGTCAGGTCCTCGCAAGTCCACTTACGCCTCACAGCTGGGTCAGCAACTACTGGCACAAAATCAGGAGAAGCATATGACAGTCTAGAATCAAGAGATAAAGTGTGTGGTACTATGATGAGCAAACCAGGAAAGGGAGTTAGAATGGTGGATTCTGGAGGACACTGGGGAAGCCATTTCTGGGGTCCCCAGGAACTCGGGCCTCCAGCTAGCAGGGAAAAACTCAGGCAAAGGCCGACTACGCAGAAACACTCTTCCTAACAAACTGGCGATCTTAGCTCAGAAAGAGCGACTCCAACACTGACACAGAGCATCAAAACACGCGTTAGAGAAACCGACAGGCTTTGGCCACTCGCAAACTTCCCGAAGGCGGAAGCAGACGGGCACGCCCCCGAATTGCTCGTCCCGGATTTTATTGGCTGCCCTGCCGCCCCCTCTCAATTGGTCTCTTTCATTGGTCAGAAGTGTCACGCTCCTGCGTTCACAGACAATTCCAGGAGCCAATCACCTCCAATCACCGCCCCGGCTCTTCGCCGCCTTGTGAGTGACATCCACTCCAACCAATAATAAATGAGAGTGAAGATGTGACGCGTGGACTCCACCCCTTTTCCCTCAACGCGTTCAGTGAATGGCAGTAAAGGTTGAGCAGCTGATATTAACCACCAATCCGTAAGGGCGGAAGAGAGCCACGGAGACGACCGCTGGGAGGAGGTGACGTGGCGGTGACGAGTGCACAAACTGCATGAGTGGCAGAAATATTGGCCAATCGACAGCCACACAGGCTGGGCGGTCTGCATTCTCGAGTCCTCCCTGAGCGCCGGAGACTTCGGGAAAGCGCCAATGAGCTTGACTTGAGTCTGATTGGCCTTCACCTGCACCAATCGGCGGCAGGCCTGGCGGAAGCGTCCCTCCTCGGACGCTCACTGGGCGCTGCGATATGACAGGCCCCAGAGAAATGCCAATGGCCTAGGGGCCCTGCGCAAGTGACACTCGGCCGCACCAATCGACTTTCTTCTTCCCCGTGGCCGGCCTGGCGGGGCGGGGACGCTGCGCGGCGGCGGTGGCTGAGGCGCTCGCCGAGTGGGGCCCTCCGGGAGGCGACGGCGGCTCTCGTAGGCGGTTCCGGTCGTGTATCAGCGGGCGGCGGCGGTTCATGGCGGCGGCGGAGCTCAGAGGAGCGCTGGGCCCGGGCCCGGCCACCATGGCGGCCCCGGGCGGCGGCGGCGCCGGTCCCCCCGGGGCGGGAGGTGGAGGCGCCGGCGGCCGCGGAGACTCCGGGCCGGGCTCCGGGCTCGTGCCGGGTGCGGCGGCCGCGGTGGCGGCGGGCGGACCGGGCCCTGGGGCCGGGGCCGTGGCGGCGGCGGGCCCGGCTCCCGCGCCGCCGGCGGGGGGCTCTGGCGGCTCGGGCGCCGGGGGCTCGGGCTCGGCTCGCGAGGGCTGGCTCTTCAAATGGACCAATTACATCAAAGGCTACCAGCGGCGGTGGTTCGTGCTGAGCAACGGGCTCCTCAGCTACTACAGGTAACTGCTTCCGGGGCGCGACCCCCGCCGGCCGCCGCACAAGCCCACCCTCGCGAGAGGGGCCGCGCCGGGACGTACGGCGCCGCCCGCGTGCCCCGCCCTCGGCGCCCCGGCCCCGGCCGCGGCCCCGCCGGTTGTTCCGGGGGCATCGCGTCTCCTCTTGAGTTGCGTCCGCAGCCGCGCCGCGGGGCAGTGAGGAGTGCGCAGGGGGGGCGCCGGTGTCGGTGCTCACGGGGGCAGAGCCCGGGCACCGCTCCCGGGCAACTTGCTGTCAAGAGTCCCGAGGCTTGGTGGTCTGTGCCCCGGCTCCAGAATTCAGGGTTGGTAGCGGCCCTTGACGCTCCCGCCGTTGTTCCCTCCACGCTCAGGCACAAGGACGCCACGCACAGGGTGGCCTCGGGGTCTGTCCCCAGTCCTTGTCTCCTCAAGATTCGCCTCAGCTCTCGCCTGTGCCCAGCCCACACGGAGACGCGCCCTCCCAAGGGGAGACCATTAAGTGTTCCAGCCAGGATTGCTGGGGGCCAGCCGGTTAGTTCGGGTCAGGTTTCCTCAAAAGAAGAGCCCATGTCTTTCGTTGACTCCTGTTAGCAGCGCTTGTGTTGGGACGTTTGTTACACGTTTGTGGTGACTCACAGTCTTGCCATAACATAGCATGCTTTTGGCTATGAGTATTACGGTAGATAGATAGGTTGGATACTGGATTTGGGGACAGGACATGAACATGTTCTGAGTGCTAGACAGTTTGGACAGGTGTGTTACGTACACTATTCTTTGACTCCCAACGGCAACCTGGAAGTTAGGAGATATTCCCACCTTACCAGTGAGGAAACGCAGACAGCTTGGGCAGCTTTCCCAAGGTCTTGAGTCAGAATTTGAAACTAGTTCTTTTCATACCAACACAGCCTAAAACCCAGGTTAGTGTTACGTGAATCAGTCAGATAAAGAGAGAACTACTTGTCTACAGCAAGTTTATAGATACCACGCGCTGTGTGTGTTATACAAAATGTATAGACGTCTTCTTTAAGGAAGATTTTGCTTAATATAGTGTAATTTCTAAGTGAAATCTTTTTATAAAGACTATTCTATTTGAGACCCAAAAGAGTGTTGTTAAGACTATATTTCTTGCCCTCTGCCAGGAGTCGCTTTGCCGCTGGGACAGTTGGGGGGAAGGAATCTCTTTTCCGTCGACTTCATCGTCTTGACTCTTAAAGAATCTTGCAAGGGAATTGAAGATTGGAGTTGGAGGCTGTTGAAGTAGGAGCGCATTCTTGCCTGGCCTCTAACAGGGCAGAAAACGCTTCAGTGCCTCCTCACTGCTGAAGTGACATTAATTGTGAACGTTTATGTGTGTCATTTGAATCACTCAGAATTGATTTTCGTTTTTAATTTTCCTTTTTAATTACTTGTCCGGGATTGTAAGTTTAAGGTTAAATCCCGATTCTAAAGTTTTGGTTTGTTCCACAGTTTTTCCCTTGCTCAAGTTCATGTTTTCCTGTTACACTGACCATCATTGTAATGTTAACTGATTCATATCTTAGCTTGGCATACAAGTCAGTATTAACACTGATTCCCCATTTTTCAATAGTTGTGTATCAGCTGAGAGCCTTAATGTGTGGTCATTTTTCCTCATGCAAGTTTTTAATCAGATCCACTTTCCAGCCCAGTTTTGTCTTTAATCAGTACCTGTCTTGGTCAGTATTGATCTTGGTTGGACAGTAATAATGTATATGTTGTTATCTCTTAAGTACTTGTAACCAGTTTTAATTTCTCTCCTATAAGAGCTAGTGGTACCTGTCTGACTACAGCTAGAATGCCTTCCCAAACATACCAAACCGTGTATTGGGAAATATGCCATGGGCCTGTCCTTGCCAGCCAAGACCGTTCCACCCACAAACCAACCAAGGAACAGCATTCAGAATTATCAAGTCTACACGCTACCCTCAAAATCACATTGAAGCCCTTTCTATCAACCAGTTGGTATTCTTCCAAACTGGTTCTTTGGATCCCCATGTTCTTAGGGTTCATTTAGCCAAGTCGTCTTGCCTCCTGCTTTTCATGCCTCCAAAACCATCTCCTGTATATGCCTTTTACAAAATACGGTTTTCTTTTTAACCAAGTGCTTCCTAAACCCATCCTCTGATGAACTGTCCTAATAGGTTTTGGCAAGCCTTCTTTTTACCTATCCTGTTCTTCGTTATATACAAAGTTACACAGCTGTCCTGTTACTTAAAACCATATGTAGAATCCTAGCTCTCCCAGACACATAGTGACAAGCCTTTAGTATTAGTTTTCTTGGCTAGCTTCTAGAGTTGAAGCTACTATTTTGGCTGGCCTTTTCCAGGCAGAACTTACTAATCAGAAAACACCACCTAATACTGTGGTGCCTGAGGAACTTCTCTTGCCCCTGAAAAGCCTGTCTTTTGAAATACTTCTGCACTAATCATTTAGAAGCAGAGGTGTATCTGCTTGAGCCCAAGAGCTCTAGGATCAAGCCTGCCTGAACTTCCAGAGTCCTTTGGTATTTTTAAAAGTACCATAGACTGTATGATTCGGGAAACTTTTTTAGTTCATGGACATGACCTGAGCAGAGGAGATTCCTAGGAAACGGCCTGTGGAAAAGATCAGCGCCTTGTGAGGAATGTGGCAGAAGGTCCGAGTCGCACCTTTGGAGTAGAAAGTGAGGGTGAGCTGGTAACTCAGCCTGCATTATTCATAATGTAACTGAAGTGTGGGGTGGGGGATGGGAGGAGGAGTCGAAAGAGCAGGAGTCACGTTACAGCATGGCAGGTGCGGGAGGTGGAAAATGGCCTGGTTTATTGAGACCCCTGCCCTCCCCACCGGCGATCCCATGCCTCTCGTCTGTGCATCTGAGGAAGAAAAACCAGTTTCACGTGACAGACCGGACAATAGCCAAGCTGTCTTCCTAAGCACAGGAAGCAGGCTTCCTCAAGCCTGCCCCAGTCCTGGCTTCCAGAGATGGAGGAGCGTTGTCTCTCAAGCCTGCCCCAGTCCTGGCTTCCAGAGATGGAGGAGTGTCGTCTCTCAAGCCTGCCCCAGTCCTGGTTTCCAGAGATGGAGCTAGTGCCGTCATTTCCGGCATGCAGGAATTTGGGATGTGCCAGAAAGAGAGATGGCCCTGCTTTGCACGCTGGCAGTTGGCAAAGGACTTTGACCTCTTTCTGTTCCAAGTTGGTCAGGGAAAACTGCAGTCTCAACATGCAGGTCCCCTGGGCAGCTCGGCGGGTGGCGGGGAAATGAGCGCAGGTCGCCCTGCGCTGGCAGCTCTGTTTCGTGCCAAGTCTCTTGTAGCTTATTGTCACTGAGCAGGGCTGTAAGGCTCAAGAGTTGGCCTATTAATAGAGCTGTCAGTCAGTAGCAATGAAGAAAAGTTTACACCCAGTCCTCTCAGAAGAGATTTGCTGAATTTCTCCTAGCTATTAATAGGGTGGCTTAGGAGTTCCCACCAATAGAGGTCAGTGGACCTTAGGAAAGAACATATTCCTGAAGGATTATACCACTCCGTGCTCCTTTAATGAGTATTCTTTCTTCACTCCCACGGAGAGCTAGTGACTCCTCTTTCATATCATTTAAGCTGTAGTCAGTATTTAACGGCTTCCCTGGTGGCTCTGGTAAAGAATCTCCCTGCCAGTGTGGGAGACGCGGTTCCATCCCTGGGTTGGGATGATCCTCTGGAGAAGGGAATGGCAACCCACTCCAGTGTTCTTACCTGGGGGATCATCCTGTGGACAGAGGACCCTGGTGGCCTACAACCCATGTGGTCGCAGAGAGTCAGATACCACTCAGCAGCTGAGCATACACACAAAATATTTAATACTCTAAACATCTAAGTGTGCCTTACATGTCTGCAAGATGGTTTTAAGAGTGGTATGGCAGTTCTCACTGGCTGAGTTATAGTGGATTGGGGGGAGTGGATTGTTCAATATTTGTAAAATGGAGCTATTCTTTTAACTTCTTTTTTTTTTTTGGCCATACCACATGTCATGTGGGATGTAACCCGTGTCCCTTGCCCTGGGAACACAGCATCTTAACCGTTGGCCTGCCAAAGAACTCCCTCTTTCTCCTAGAGAATGAGATGATTATACAGAATTTGGTTGCATGAATTTATAGAGCACCCTTTGATAATTGTATCTTGCTAAATGAAAGGTAACTCCTGACTGTGAAGGGGCCTGAGGGGACTCTTGGGGGTGATGGAAGTGTTCTCCATCTTGACTGGAGGTGGTTGCACAATTGTTTACATTTGTCCAGACTCACTAAATTGTACACTTAAAATTGCTGGGTTAATGCTGTTTGTAGCTCAGGGTGAGGGGAAGAGCGGAGCCGTAAACTCCACTCAGAACACGCAGGCTCAGAAGCCTGCTGATCGGCTTTTTAATGGGAGGGGGCCACGCGAGGGGCGTGACCGCGGCACGTGCGAAAGGCTCGGAGCTGTGGCGCGGCGCGCGTCCGCTCAGCTGTCTGGCTCGTTGCAGGTCCAAGGCGGAGATGCGGCACACGTGCCGCGGCACCATCAACCTCGCCACCGCCCACATCACGGTGGAGGACTCCTGCAACTTCGTCATCTCCAACGGGGGCGCGCAGACCTATCACCTGAAGGCGAGCTCGGAGGTGGAGCGGCAGCGCTGGGTCACGGCCCTGGAGCTGGCCAAGGCCAAGGCGGTGAAGATGCTGGCCGAGTCAGGTGGGGCGAGCCCCTGGGGATGCTCCGTTCGCCCTGATCTCGCAGACCTCCTTTGCCCCCACTGTCATCTAATTACCAGCTGTCTGCTGGCTGCCCAGCGGGCAGACTCTCTCTTGGAGGGCTGGTTTTCAGCCCGGCAGTTCAGCCCCTCAGGGGACGTCTGGTGATGTCTGGAGACGTCTTGTTACCACTGAGAGGGGCGGTGTTCCTGACACGCGGGTCAGAGGCCAGAGCTGCTGCTGAAGCTCCCACCAGCATTCAGGACAGCCCCCCACCTGTCCCCGCCAGAGGCAGCTGGCCCCAAATGTCAGAATGGTTGAGACTGGGAAACTCTTGTCTTAGAAGCATGGCAGTTAGCTTTTGCCTTCTAATGCCCACCAACTGCCTTAAAATCTTGAGAAAGGATGATTTTATTGATAAATCAGGTTTGATTTATTTATTTTATTGATACATCAGATCCAAACTGATAAACTCACAGGTTGGCTCTGTCCTTAACTGTTTCCTTTTCTCCTGACATCTTCTTACCTAACTGGTTGTTTAGTTGAATTGAAACCAGCAATCTCTGTAGACTGCCAAAGCATGATGTCAGAGACCCCTGACGGAGGGGTTGCTCCCACGGGTCTGGGCAGAGGAGCTCCAGCTGTCCCTCATCCCTACCTGATGCCTGGGTCGGTGGCCGGAGCTGTTTCATGCCTAAGACACATGGGAAAAAATTACTTGCGGTATTTTCTGTGAAAAATCTTTATTTTGCTACCATAGTCTCACTAAAAAGCACAGTCTGGTTATGTTTTGATTTTTCTTAAAGGAAAGTGGTAGTTTAATCATACGGAGCTTGTTTGCTTAGAGCTGACCGTGCTGCTCACTTGCTGCCTTCTTTTCATCTCTTGTTCTTATCTCTTGTGGTTCCCCATGCTGTGTTTAATGTCTCTTAAGCAATGAAAGCGGAGAAGGCAATGGCACCCCATTCCGGTACTCTTGCCTGGAAAATCCCATGGACCGAGGAGCCTGGTGGGCTGCAGTCCATGGGGTCGCTAAGAGTCAGGGCTGAGCGACTTCGCTTTCACTTTTCACTTTCATGCACTGGAGAAGGAAATGGCACCCCACTCCAGTGTTCTTGCCTGGAGAATCCCAGGGACGGGGGAGCCTGGGGGGCTGCCGTCTGTAGGGTTGCACAGAGTCGGACACGACTGAAGCGACTCGGCAGCAGCAGCAAGCAATGAAAGGAAAGTTTCCTGCTTTATAAATCTCTGGGTCACAGGCTATATTCTGATTCTGGCCCTGCCCCTCTGTCCAGCAGATATAGATAGGGCAGGTCTTTCCTTGTTTGTTTTGATTTTAGTGCCGATTTTAGCTCCCCCAGAGAAAGTGACGTGGCTAGAAAAGAACTTTGCAGTTACACAGCGTTAAGGACAAACCTGCCGGTTAGAGGCAGGCACAGCCCCTCCGTAACCTGTGATTCAGGGGGCATTTAACAGAAGGCCCTGCACGGCTTTCAGCGGTGGCTTCAGTGTCGGATAAAGTCATCGTGAAGTTCCTGAGTCCTCCTGTAGGAAAGAGGAATTGATCGCCCTTTCAGGATATGAGTGTGGTTCACAGAGGGCTGGGCTGCAGCTCAGCCCAGGACATACAGGGGCCTGCCAGTCACCCAACAGATGATTGTGGGTTGGCATTCACAGTCAGATTGACTGTTTTGGGCCCCTCACACTAGGGTGAAAGGCTCAGTAGTCCATTCCCAGCCATAAGAACCGTCTAGCTTCTCCACCCCGACCTCTCATCACTAGTTCACAGACCTCGGTGGGCATCGGAAGCACCCAGCCAGCTTTGCGAAGTGCAGATTCCCGGACCTTGCCTCACGCCTGCCAGATCAAAGCCTTTCCAGGTGTGGGGCAGAGACTGCACCTTTAGGAAGAACCCCAGGTGGGCCCTGAGGGGGTTGGATGAGGGTGGTCCAAAGATGCCGGCCTCCAGTTAGAAGGCAAGTAAGTACTAGGGATGTCGTGGACAGCACGTGACTGTGGTGAGCTCTGCTGTGTGGTGTTTGCAAGTTGCCAGGAGAGCAGTTCCTGAAAGTCTCATCGCAGGGAAAAGCCTTCCTTTTGTGTCTGTGTGAGGTGACGCAGGTTAGTTACTTTAATCATTTCCCGATAGGTGTATGTGCTGTGCACCTCAAACTTAAAACAGCATCGCACGTCAATTACATCTCGATAAAACTAGAAAAGCGGGAGTAGGAGAAACGCCCATTGTTGTCTGCCCCGGTGTCCGCCCCAGGAGGGCCGAGGACCGGGGCTGGAGAGTCCCCCGGTGGCGGTGAGCCCGGCTGGTCACGGCGCAGGCTGAGGGCTGGCCTGCTCGCGGGCGGACTGGGAGAGTTCCGGCTCTCGGCCCTGGGCCCGGAGTCCCATTGCTCCCCTTCTCGCCCCACAGATGAGTCGGGAGACGAAGAGTCCGTCTCCCAGACCGACAAGACGGAGCTGCAGAACACCCTGCGGACCCTGTCCAGCAAGGTGGAGGACCTGAGCACCTGCAACGACCTGATCGCCAAGCACGGCACGGCGCTGCAGCGCTCGCTCAGCGAGTTGGAGGCCCTGCGGCTGCCGGCCGAGAGCAGCGAGAAGATCAAGCAGGTCAACGAGCGCGCCACGCTCTTCAGGATCACGTCCAACGCCATGATCAACGTGAGCGCCCTGCGGGCACGGCCGCCCCGCCCACGTGCTGGGGAAAGGCCACGCCCCCTCCCCCACCCCGTGCTGGAAGGCTGTGATTGTAGACCATAGGTCCTGCCTCCTTGTTCAAGGGATTTGAGTTGCAGCGTCTGTTGCGTGAAACTGAATAGGGTGCAGGGATAGAATGACCTTGCGTGCTGCCCTGCTCGAGTCATCAGGAGGGCACTGCCCAGCCAGGCTTCTACCGCAGCAGGGCCTCTGATGGTAACGCTGAGTCCTTCATCTCTCGGGTTGCGACTCTTTCTTTCTCTTTTCCTTTCTTTCTTTGGTTTTCTTTCTTCCTCCCTCCCTCCTTATCTGGTTTTCTTTATCTGTTGGAGCTGAAGGATCTTCATGGATCCTTGCCACCTTTCTGTTCTTTGAGATTCCCACTGGAGGCTGACCCCTGCTTTGCTAGTGCACGCTGGCCTGCGGTGTGGTAAGTGGGGGCCTGGGTCAGGTATTACTGAGAACCTTGGAATCCGGTGAGTCTCACCTTTAGTCTTTGAGAGGTGAGGGAGCTCTAGGTGATAGAGCTTCCCTGGTGGCTCAGATGGTCAAGAGTCTGCCTGCAATGCAGGAGACACGGGTTTGATCCTTGGGTCGGGAAGATCCCTGGAGAAGGAAATAGCAACCCACTCCAGTATTCTTGCCTGGAGAATCCCATGGACAGAGGAGCCTGGCGGGCTACAGCTCATGGGGCTGCAAATAGTCAGACACAACTGAGCAACTAACACTTCAGCGTACTTCTGGGTGATAAGATGACATACTCAACCTTGGGCACTTTTCTTTCCAAAAGAAGGGACCCGTGCTTCTGCCCCCTTGTGACTCGTAGCTCGGGCGACTGTCATGGGTCTGTGGGATGCTTGGAGGCAGGGCTCCAGGTAAACCCAAAGTCCCACTGGCGCTGGTGATGTGGGGCAGATACTGGGTGATAGGTATGGAATGAGTGCAGAGTCTATAAACAGTGCCACGCCCCCTCTGCTGGAGACTGGCCCTCACCTGGCAGGTTCTGTTAGTCAGCTTCCAGGTAGGAACACGAGAGCATAGTTCTCAAGGCCCGTGAGAAGTCTGCTCTGTGAGAAGGGGCTTACACAGGTGGTGCTTTTGTTTTCCTGTCTACTTAAACGGGAGGAACTTAACACTTCCCGATAGCTCAGTTGGTAAAAGATCTGCCTGCAATGCAGGAGGCCCCGGTTTGATTGCTGGGTCGGGAAGATCCCCTGGAGAAGGGAAAGGCTGCCCACTCCAGTGTTCTTGGACTTCCCTTGTGGCTCAGCTGGTAAAGAATCTGCCTGCAGTTCGGGAAACCTAGGTTCGATCCCTGGGTTGGGAAGGTCCCTGGAGGAGGGCATCGCAACCCACTCCAGTGTCCTGGCCTGGAGAGCTCCATGGACTCAGCCCATGGGATGAGAAAGACCTGGACACAGCTAAGCTACTTTCACACTGCCTTCAGTAGGGCCAGATTTTTTCCCTTGTTGAAGAAGTGATAACGATTCTGTTTAGAACTAGTTTAGTTTGTGCGGGTCTCAGAGATCAAAAGTCTTTTCCTCTGACCAAGGGAAGTTCTACTTTCCTGCATTTAAAATCCCTTAATAGAAAGCTGTGGTGACTTTTATTTCCATGCCCTGTTCTGAAACACGGAGCACTCTTCTGTGCTCTGACTCACACAGAGGTGAGTAGAGAAGCTGTTCTGTCCATTGAAGGGTTGGGGGCAGATCAGCGCCTCCCAGCAGCGCCCGTCCGCGTTCTACACTCCAGCGCGGGCGGGCACCTGTGTCTCTGAAGTCCGGTCCTGTGCTCTTTCCAGACTCTTCCACCTCTTGGTGCCTGTTTTTCGGTCCTCCTGTGATCAGGAGAACTCATGAATCATACAGGGCATTTAATCAATAGTACATAAATATATGTATGAAATAGGACAGCTCAGGAAACAGTCGTCTGTTGCCTTTTATTCAAGTCTGCTCCCATGTCAGTTTTTTTTCTACTATGATAAATATTTGCTACAGAAAACACCTCTTGATTTAAAAATGTCTCGTAAACCGAAACTTTATTTTGAACTTTTTCTTGAAAATATGCTTGTCTTCGTTCCTGGGGAGAACCCTTCTTCCCTAGGTTCTAGGTGCCCCGTTGGTGCCAGTTCTCATTCTGGTCTCCAGAGTGCGCTGCCTTTGCCCCTTTTGTAGCCAGTTGTTGCTGGAAAGGCGTTTTTTTTAATCCATGTACTGTTTCCTAGGGGATAATGGCAAGGCCTGAAAAGTGCTGTGTAGCACATCACGTCTCAAAACAGGCAGTGTCAATGCAAAGGAAGAGCGCGTGAATTCGCTCAGCTGCCTGCTTGCTTAGGATACAGCTTTTCTTGCTACCAGGGTGGGTCTCTAAGCAGGGCAGTGAATTTGACACTGTGTTAATGTATCCATTTTCTAACTCAGTGAAGACGGTTGAGCACCTTCTGTGTTCTAGGCCCAGTGCTCGGGAATATGGCTGTGGTCCCTGCCCTCAGGGAGATTACTCTCCGTTTAGGGGCTGAGAGGTGAACAGATGGTTATGGAGTGTGCTGAGCGCCCCGACAGATGTGGGCACAGGTTGCTGTGCTGTAATCCTTGGGGGCGTCCAGCTCAGACCAGGAGGATTCGAGAAGGTAACACCTCAACTAAATGCTGGAGGGCCTGAGAAAGTCTTCCTGTAGAAAAAAGGCACCTCTGATTCGGGGCCGTGGAGTCCAGCGGCCCCAGCTAACCATCTCTATAGCCGGGGGTGCCTCCTTCCTCTGTGACCCCAGTTCCATTTCTGTAAGTGGCGATGGTCCTGCTCTTGCGGTGTGGAAAGGCTTTCATGAGCTCATGGGTGTCGAGAGGTGGGCACAGTGCCCGGCATGCCCTCACCTCTCGCTGACCAAGTTGTCACTGGTCTCGGGACGTGGGTGAGGAGCCGGTCCCCGTGTGGCGGGGGCGCATCCTGCCCTGCAGGGTCTGCGAGCCTCTCCGGTGGAGGAGGGAGCCGAGAGAAGGCTGAAGAGGCGTTCAGGTGGGCGGGGACGCTGTGTGTGCAGATCTTGCATGGGCTTGGCAGGGGGTGGGTTAGGAGGGGACGAGGCCGACTTTGGTGCAGGCGTAACTAGTCACGGTCACCTTATTCAGTGACGACTCTGAGCCAGGTCCTTCTGTGAGCTCTACCTGTTTCTGTTGAGCAATGCTGTGAGAGCGCTGCGCTTGTCATTCTTGCCTCACAGATGAGGATGTGAGGCGCCTCTCTGTTTAATCAGTTGCCAGAGTCCAGTTAGACAGTGGGATGGAGCTGTGACGACCCAGGGTATGTTCTCTGTGCCGCCTCGAGTACGGAGCTTGGAAAGAAGTGTGAAGATCCCAGCAATATCAAAGAACAGTCCGTAGGCGCTGATCGTTGGACTCGGGGAGCGGGGAAGACTCAGAGTCCAGGAAGACCCTTGCTTCTCTGCCAGTGAGAAGATGCCAAGTCAGAAAGGGAGCGTGGTGAGCCCGGTAGGGGCCCAGTGATGTTGAGCTTGCTTTGAGCTGTTGGGTAGGCAGTTGGGTAGTCTGACCTGTGGCTCCCTGAGCACAAAGCCGGAGCTCCTGACTCCATAGGCCTTAGTCCATAGGTCAGGGCTGAAACCATGGCAGCAGATATTCTATTTACCTTTTAGTTTCTCTTTAGCATTGTCTAGACTTTTAAGCTTCCGTTGCTTCCTTTCTCCATTTATTTATTGAGCAAACTTTATGGACTCCCACTGTGTACAAAGCGGCCAAGTTAGGAGCTGGAGATAAGCATGTGAATAAGCTATAAATGGTATCTTCAAGTCACTCATGATCCATCTGGAGAGAAAGTCACGATCGGATGCTGTGGATGCTGAGAAATAGAAATATGTGCAAAGTGCTGCGGAAGCAGAGGAGAGCCTGGCTCCTCTGGGCATGGAGGCAGGGGGTGTCACGGAGAAGTAACTTTGCCATAGGTCTCAAAGAATGAGGAGTACTTGGCCAAGTAGAGGAAGGGGGCGGAGGGCATCCTAGGCCACGCGAACAGCTCCGGCGGAGATCTGCGTGTCTGAGAAGGGTGTGCGGCCCAGGGGCTCCGTGACAGGGTGGGGCCGCCGGGGCCCTTTGCGTCGGCAGCCAGCTGTCTGGCCTGGGTCTGAAACCCACATGGAGCCTGGGGTGGGACTGAGCACCGACGGGTTTGTGTCCTCTCTCGAGGTCACATAGGCGTCGGCTTTTTGAGGTCGGTGGTTCTCTTAGGGACCGATATACAAACCAAGGAAGTTCCCCCTATTCGGGGTGATGCGGTGCAGACTCAGCTGTTGAGTTCCTCTGCTGTGGGCGGCTTGAGTGTGGTCAGGAATGGGTCGGAAGCCACACTCGGCGCCCCAGGCTTTCTCTGCCCTCCGGGTCAGCAGGCCTCCTCTGGAGCAGCTCCCGTGCCGCCACAAACCTGGGTCTAGGCTTGTTGCTCAGCTGGCATCCGTGTGGTCCTCACGACCAGGAGAATGCTGAACCGCCGTGACAGCCACACTCAGCGTTTTCTGTTTATTTTCTGCATTGATCACTGCGCTTCGCTGGCTCGGGCTCCCAGAGCGAGGTTACTCAGCGGGCTTCCAGAGATAGGGGGGACTCTGACTGGTCGCGTTGAGGGGACCCACGTGCGCTTTGCCTCCATGCAGGCTTGCAGAGACTTCCTCGTGCTGGCCCAGACCCACAGCAAGAAGTGGCAGAGGTCGCTGCAGTACGAGAGGGACCAGCGCATCCGCCTGGAGGAGACCCTGGAGCAGCTGGCGAAGCAGCACAACCACCTGGAGAGGGCCTTCCGGGGGGCCACGGTGCTGCCTGCAGGCGCGCCCGGCGCCGGCCCCGGCAAAGGTGGGGGGCTCGGGGCGGGAGCGGCCGGCCGGCCAGTGGCACCAGCAAAGGTGGGGGGCTGGGGGCTCAGGGCGGGAGCGCCCGGCGCCGGCCCCGGCAAAGGTGGGGGGCTCGGGGTGGGAGCGTCCGGCCGGCCAGTGGCGCCGGCAAAGGTGGGGGGCTCGGGGTGGGGGGCATCCAACCGGCCAGTGGCGCCGGCAAAGGTAGAGGGCTCGGGGGCTGGGGGGCTCGGGGCGGGGGGCATCCGACCGGCCAGTGGCGCTGGCAAAGGTGGGGGGCTGGGGGGCTCGGGGCGGGAGCGTCCGGCCGGCCAGTGGCGCTGGCAAAGGTGGGGGGGCTCGGGGCGGGGGGCGTCCAACTGGCCAGTGGCACCGGCAAAGGTGGGGGGCTCAGGGGCTGGGGGGCTCGGGGCGGGGGGCATCCTACCGGCCAGTGGCGCTGGCAAAGGTGGGGGGCTGGGGGGCTCGGGGCGGGAGCGTCCGGCCGGCCAGTGGCGCTGGCAAAGGTGGGGGGGCTCGGGGCGGGGGGCGTCCAACTGGCCAGTGGCACCGGCAAAGGTGGGAGGCTCAGGGGCTGGGGGGCTCGGGGCGGGGGGCATCCGACTGGCCAGTGGCGCTGGCAAAGGTGGGGGGCTCGGGGCGGGGGGCATCCGACCGGCCAGTGGCGCTGGCAAAGGTGGGGGGCTCGGGGCGGGGGGCGTCCAACTGGCCAGTGGCACCGGCAAAGGTGGGGGGCTCAGGGGCTGGGGGGCTCGGGGCGGGGGGTGTCCGACCAGCCAGTGGCACCAGCAAAGGTGGGGGGCTCGGGGGCCGGGGTCTCGGGGCGGGGGGACGTCCGACCGGCCAGTGGCGCTGGCAGAGGTGGGGGCCTTGGGGCGGGGGGTGTCCGACCGGCCAGCAGGCCTCGCGCAGTGGACAGCGGAGCCCCGGGTCCCTGGTGTTGGCGCCTCACACGAGTCGGGATTCAGCCTTCCGTGTGCCCTGCTATCCTTGTTCCCGTGTGTGTGGTGCGTGTGTAGAAGGCCTGCCTGCCAGGTTTCGATAAATGTCACAAAGTGAACGAACGCGGCTCGTCCCTCTCCCAGCAGATCAGTCCTGCTCTGGCAAGGGAGACCTGAGTGACGAAGATGACGAGAACGAGTTTTTTGACGCCCCTGAGATCATCACCGTGCCCGAGAACTTGGGCCACAAGTGAGTCAGGCTTGACTGCCCTCCCCGTGCCCAGCCGTCGAGAGGCAGGAAGTGTTTCAGTGGGAATATCCTGCTTGTTTCCCAAGGCCTGGACTCTTGGCCCTAAGTACCTGGGAGAGTGTCTGTCTTTACTGAGCAGCTTCTCCAGAGACATTTATTCCTATGCACGCTTTCCTAAGTGTCGTTTCTCGCTCACTCGTGAATAAGTTTTTGCAATGTCCTTAGCGTTCTGCTTTGTAAAGACATGGCAAGGACCACCGTCTAGTTCTGATCTTGTTCTCATCCCCATCCGTTTCCCGCCCGTGCAGACGCACCGGCAGCAACATCAGTGGAGCCAGCAGTGACATCAGCCTTGATGAGCAGGTAACTCTCACCTGGGGTGATGAGCAGGGACGGACCGAGTATGTTCCCAGGGATGTGCTTGTAAAGCACGAAGAGGAAAGAGACACCGATTTTTCTTGTTTTAGCGTGGGGGGAAGGGAGGCCTAGAAATACTGGGTTTCCTGTTCTCTGCAGGCCCCTGAATGGCTTTGTGTTTGCTCTCAGTACAAGCACCAGCTGGAGGAGACCAAGAAGGAGAAGCGGACGCGGATACCTTACAAGCCGAACTACAGCCTCAACCTGTGGAGCATCATGAAGAACTGCATCGGCAAAGAGCTTTCCAAGATCCCCATGCCGGTGAGGGTCTCACACGCCGGGGAGGGTCTCACACGCCGGGGGGGGGGGGGGTTTCCACACGCCGGGGGGGGGGGTCTCACACGCCGGGGAGGGTCTCACACGCTGGGGCCCCTCAGGCCTGGGGCGCTGCCGGGACAGCCCTGCCCTCCCGCGCGGCCGCCTGCGGCATGACCCGTGTTATCCGCACTGTCATAGACGATCGCCTAGAGCCAGAGGCTTCGATTTCAGCTAGGTTCCTGGTATGCTTCCAGATCAGCAAGAATCAGATGCGTTGTTCAGAAGCAGTGATTTATGAGCAGATTCCTAGGCCAGATGTGCTGGGGCCATGCAGAGATAAATTCAGCGTCGTTTCTGTTTTCACGAACCGTGTAGTTCAAGAGACAGGCGCGGAGACAGGTAGAGGCCATTGCTTTCTGTGACCGTCTGGTGGGCAGTGCTGCACGCACAGAGGCTTGGGGAGTGCAAAGCAGAGCCATTGATTCCAGGGAGGAAGCCGGGGCCCATCTCCGGGGGACGGTGGCGTTTGGGCTGACGTCCCTGCCTCCCATCAGGCCCACTTCCCATCTGTCCAGACTGCTTTAGAAGGGGATGGGTTTAGGATTGCAAACGTGGTCCCGTCGCGACTTCCCTGGGAATCCTTTGCTTGCTGCTCCCTGCTCTGAGTGGAGCCCAGCTCCCTCGGGCCTTGCCCTCCCCGCAGGGAAGCGGCGGCCTGTGCACAGGCAGTGTGCCCCCCGGGGGAGCCGCCTCAGGTCCGCACAGGCTCCTCGGTTTGCCCCCTGCGGCGTTGGCCCACGCTGCTCTCTGCCCGCGCTTCCCTCAGCTCCCACACGCCCTTGCCAGTCTGCTGTTACCCTGGCGGGTGCCTGTTCTCCAGGAGCCAACTACAGAGCCGTCTGTCAGCCCCCTTCACCCAGGCATCCCGTCAGGGCAAGCCGTCTCAGCCCTGTGTTCCAGCAAGTGCCCCTGTTTATTTTTGGGCAGTGGGTTTCACTTCCTCTTTCATCGCCTGAGCATTTACTGGCGGCCAAGCTGCCCGGGGCTGTATCAGTTAGGTATAGGTTCAATTTAACGAGTCCAGAATACGTTGGTTTAGACCAGGGGTCAGCAGACTGTGGCCTTGGGGCAAATCTTGCTGCCCTCTGTGCAGCTCACAAGCCAGGCATCGTTTCATATTTTTAAATGGCTAGAAAATATCAAAAAGAGGTTAATATTTTGTTATCTGAAAATTACGTACAGTTTAGATGTCTTTGTCCTGGCGGTTTTATTGGAACACAGTGAACTCGCGTTCATGCACTGATTGTCTGTGGCTGCTCTACTTCCAGAACAGCAGTGCTGAGTGGGTGTGGCAGAGGCCACATGACCCTCACAGCCCAGATATTTACAGTCTGGCCTTTCACGGAAAAAGCTGGCCTACAAATACGAGCTTCAGTCACCATCACGCTGGAGTCCAGAAGCAGGTGGTCGGTTTCTGGTTGATGCTCCTGCTGCCGTGACCAGGCGCACCCTGCCCCGTGGCCCTGCCCCGTGGCCTCGGTTCCTGGGTGCTGGAGGGCTGCTGCAGCCCTGACCCTCAGTGGGGGAGGGGAGATGGCACGCCTGCCTTTTCGGGGTGCTTCCTGCAAACTGCGTGAACCATCCCCTTCAGTCTCTCTATTTACTCTGAACTCAGTTACGTGGCCTCAGCTAGCTGGAGATCACCACTTCTGTTTTTGATGGCGTGGCTGGTATGAGAACTGGGGATTCCGCTGCCTGTGGACGAAGGGGAGAGTGGAGTGCGGGGGGCTGAAGGTTCTGCCCGCGCGCTGTCCGGAGACAGAGGCTCCCGGCCGCTTGGGGCCTACGGAGCAGTGAGTGGTTCTGCCTCCCGTGGACGGCGCTCTGCCCAGCCTGTCTTACCAGTCTTTGTACCCCTGATGCGTAGCCAGGGCCTGGCATGTATATATCGTTCAGCAACTGTGAATCTTGGAAAACAAATAGATTTGTCTGTAAGCGTGTAGAACTTTTGGTAGAAAAAGACTCCCTTCCAGACCGGAAAGGGCCGTGAGTAGGCATCGTGGAGGGAAACATAAAATAATGGGTTCACGGAGTGGGGGTGGGGTCTTGAAAAGAAGCCCTACTTTTCTGGCCCAGCGCCCTAAGGAAGTGGTAGGAAAGGGGGCTGGAAAGGCCAGTCATCGCCGTGGAAGTTCAGTTCCTGCTCAGAGGAGCGTCCGCGTCCAGGTGGCCCCCGTCCCCGTCCCTTCCTGCTGGTGCTGCCGCAGCCTGGCCCTCACCCCTCGCCTGCCTGTGCTGAGTTGCAGGAGGCCGAGCCCCCAGGCGGTTTCTTCCCGTCTGCATGCCCGGGCGCCCGGGCAAGGCCCCAGAAGGCGTCTGGAGTGGGCAGGAGGAGGGAGGCACCCCAGGGAGCTCCGCGGCTGCGTCCTTCTGGGCCGTGCTCCCGCTGGACGGGCCCAGAGGCCTCAGCTCCTGCCCGGGCCTGTGGCTCCATGCAGCAACCCCATGCGTGCCTCGACCCCTGCCGCCCTCCGGCGGCTTTCTGCTGCTGTCTGGGCTGTCTCTTGCGCTGCCCCGCTCTCCACTGACCATGTCGCTAATGCCCGCTCCCTTCCACTTCGAAGTCTCAGATTTCTCTGTCCCGCGTGAGGCCTCTGAGTGGTAAAAAAGACCAAGAGGAAAAGCCTGCCTGCTCTCGGGGACGCTGTGGGTCCTGGCACAGCTCTCGGGGGCCAGGCCGTGCGTGTGATGAGTGGTGATGGCCCGAGGATGCGCCGACCCTCCGCTGCGGGGCTGACCTGTCCGTGGCCGCCAGCGGAGCGCACCCCACCCCAGTCTCCCCAAAATGTGTGCAAGTGTCACTGCAAGTCGGCTGCAGCTCAGCCCCTGAGAGGTTTCGTCTGCGTGGTTAACAAGTGCTTACTTTTGAAAGGCCTGGAGGACTCGGGTTCTGTGCGTCCGCTCCCCCGCCCCATGTGCATTTTCCTCGTCACACGGCTCTTCTCTCCACGGGCGAGCTGGCGCTGGAGTGCGACTTGAAGCCTTTAGTTGAGGCATGGTAGATCGTCCTTCCCCACCGGGAAATCTTCACAGGGAAATGCTTGGTTCATTTCTCAGAAAAAAAAAACACGGCCCTTTTTTAAAATACATAAATGCATAGAAAAAATATAAAACTGTTAAGGATGGTTATCTTTGGGTGATGTTATTTCAAGTAGACTTTTTTTCCCTTTAAACTTTGTTTCTCCAAAGTGTCATAGTGGAAATTACAAGATATTCCGTAACTGGGAGGACAGTAAATATTAGGGTAGTATGTGACTCAGAGAGATTGGCGGGCAGGAGGTCGGATAAAAGTGAGAAAAAGACAGGAAAAGAGGTAGGACTCTAGGAAAGAAAAGTGCCATTATTGCTTGTTTCAGTAACCAGACGGCACTTTCGGTCAGCTTCATTCGGTACAAAGGGCTGTTTTTTCTTCCTTCTTCTCTTCTCTGGACTCAGCACTTGAGCTGGTTTTCAGGCTTGTTTGGCTGTGCTGCTGACTAACAGCGTTACAGGCTAACCTGGGAACCTAACCCCTTTTGATAATAGGATTCTAAACAGTAAAGTCATGATACGTTCCGAACAGTCACCTTAGAAGCTGCCTCTCTGGGAATGGGGAGAACGAAGTCTCTCCTGTTCACTCCTCTGCCCCTGGGGGGTTGTGTAGGGCCTGGCACCCCTGAATCTGTGGCATGCGTGGACACCTTCTCCCCGAGAGAGGCACACACAGACACCCGCTCGCTTCATCCTGTCGGCGAGTGTCCTCAAGTTGGCTCTGAAACTTGAAGACAGGAGCATGCAGAGCCCTCTCCTGGCCCCCAGCGTGAACACTCCTGGTCCCGAAGCGCAGCTGTGCAGCCTCAGAGGAGAGGGCAGCACCTGGCCTGACAGGGCACTGAGCCGGGTGCGGTGCCGGCCCCGTGCGGAGCGGCCGCTGGCCCCTGCCGCGTGCCCCCGTCAGGGCTGCATGCTCCTGGACTCGGCTAGCTTTCGTCTCCTCCGCAGAAGGGTGGCGTGCCCAGCCTCCGCTCTGGGTGTCCTTGTGCTCACACCCATTCCCCTTTTACTCACTCGATGCCTGTTTGATGCCAGGCGTCTGGGGCCACTGGATAGGCGGTGCTGAGCAGGAGAGGCATGGTTCCCATCTCAGCTTTCAGTTAGCAAATCAGTGCAGGTGGAGACTCCCCAGTCCCAGGCGCGAGCAGCTCACCACAGAGAATGGGCTGTTCTTCGGCTCAGAGCTTAGAGCGTCCCCACTGAGCAGAGGCTGCTTTCCCCAGGGATCTGCTTTATCTTCTGGACGTCTGCGTGTCTCCCCAACTGTGGAGAAAGAAAAGAAGAAACGGTGTGGTGTGGCTGTGCAGGCAAGGCGTTGACATCTGCTCTTTTCCTGACAGGTGAACTTTAACGAGCCCTTGTCCATGCTTCAGCGCCTCACTGAAGACCTGGAGTACCACGAGCTGCTGGACCGGGCGGCCGCGTGCGAGAGTTCTCTAGAACAGCTCTGTTATGTTGCAGCTTTCACCGTGTCCTCCTACTCCACCACTGTCTTCCGCACCAGCAAGCCGTTCAACCCACTCCTCGGGGAGACCTTTGAGCTGGACCGGTTAGAGGAGAATGGCTACCGATCCCTCTGTGAGCAGGTGAAGGAGCCTCAGGACTGTGGCACGCTTCCTGTTGTAGGAAGGAGGGGTTTGGGGGGTTGCTCCCCACCCTGGGTGTTAGCATTTGCAGGAATTCCAGATCCCGTCATCCCAGACTGCCTTCCTTTTCTTCAGGACTTCAGCCCTGGAGGCCCCAGTGTTCACCTCCTGCTGCGGGTGTGCGCCGTCCAGCAGGAATCTGGGGCGTGACTAGGCAGCCCCTAGGCAGATTCTCTCCTCCTTCCTGCCTGTTCATTTGAGCTCCCGGTCTCTTCCAGGTGAGCCACCATCCCCCTGCGGCTGCACACCATGCCGAGTCCAGAAACGGCTGGACGCTGCGGCAGGAGATCAAGATCACCAGCAAGTTTCGCGGCAAATACCTCTCCATTATGCCCCTCGGTAAGGCCGGCGCCTGGTAAGGGTTGGTGCTCCGGGAAGGAAAGCCTTTCTGGCGGAACAGAGGAGGTCACTGGTTCCAGAGCCGGGAGCCTGGAGGCCTGGTTCGGGCACTGAACCTGGGAGCCCGCTCTGCAGGTCACATAACTTCTCAGCCATGGGTGAATGAGGGCTGAGAGACTCTTTAGGGAGCCACTCAGTCACAGGTTCTTTGTCTTCTTAGCTTACGTTTAATGCATCTTTATTTGGGGGGCTTCCCTGGTGGCTCAGATGGTAAAGAAACTGCCTGCAGTACAGGGGAAGCAGGTTGGATCCTTGGGTCAAAAGGTCTCCTGGAGAAGGGAACGGCAGCCCGCTCCAGTGTTCTGACCTGGAGGATCCCGTGGACCGAGAAGTCCCTCGGGTCAGCGAGTTGGGCAGGATTGAGTGGCTAATGCTTTGACACGTCCTTTTACTTTTAAGTGCTACTTTAGGACATACATCTCAGTGTGCATTTTAAAAATTGTGTCTTTAAACTGGTGGTGTTGCCCCTCGTTCCCTAGCAGGCAGTTTCTCTCCGTAGATCAGATCTCTCCTATGACTGCAAGGTTAGGCTTCCGGGTAGCCCCTCCCCCTCCCTCCACCAGAGGGGTTAGGTATCGTTTATGTAACAGCTAAACTCCAGGTAAGGTGAAACTTTGTTTTAAAAGATCTTATTGGATTACAAGTTAATTTTGCACCAAGACCGAAAGGATCCCGCCTGGGAATAGGGATAATCCTAGTATGCCATGTAAGCATGTCTGTACTTAAGGCGAGAAGCGGCGGTTATTCAAAAAGTGTAGCAGGCTCTCAGTGCTCTTTGGAAGTTCAGCGAGAGCAGCCACGTTTGACCCTGTACGTGCTGAAGAGCATGTGCTGGTCTGCAGGAAAGGAAACCCAGAGCAGATGGAGAGACCGCACAGCCTGGAGACGGCTGACAGCAGGCCTCTTTCAGGGGCGGAGCTGCAGGGCTGGGCTGTTGCAAGACAGCTTTCTGCCTTGCTCCGCCCGCGCTCTCTCAGAAAACAGTGTAGCAGGCGCAGTGCAAACTAGACGTTAGAAACCAGTCCAAGGGCGTTGGAAGTGAAACTGCAGTGTTACCGTTATTGCTTCGTGGTTAATATGCAAGAGGCCCCAAGGTGAAAAGGAGACTAAGTGATTTCACACCTAATCTGCAAAACTGGAGTGCCAGTGGTTATGTTGCATGTGAATTTCATCCATGAAGAAGAGTTTCAGAGCACCCTGAGGCTCACTGCAGGGCTGGGTTCTATGTATTTGTTCTGAGTGGGCAAGAGCGGTAGACCTGAATTACCCGTGATCTGCTGCCCGTTTTCTCTGTAACTGGACTAATTGCAAATCCCTTAAGGGGTAAATAACTATAGGAACATGATAAAAGCTGTGAATCCGAGTTTTTAAGAGTTCTAAAAAATTCTCTGTTCCGATTCCATTCCTATGGTTTTTTAAGGATTCGCTATTTAGTGTATCTACCACATACTAGATGTAGTTCTAAGATGTTTGGGAAAATGTAAGTGAATGAAACAGAGATCTCTGCCTTTGTAGGGAAATTGAACAAAGAATTGACATAGCGACAGGAACCTGAGTACAGAGCATAAAGAGGGACTTCCAGATGTGGGCCCTGGGGATAGCTGTACTTCATGGCTTTGCATCCGTGACTTGGAAGGAGAACTGTGCAGTCTAATTTTCACATATTCAGGGATGTTCACCTCTCAGAGGGCAAATTGTTAAGCCGACAGACGTCACTGGTGAAAGAGGTACAGACAGGGTTAAAAGTGCGGCAGATAAAGTGTGAGTGTTCTTGTAAAGTAGACTGAAAAGGTTAGAATTCTTGCAATCTGGAAAAAAGAATGCTTCTAGGAAACGCAATTGATGTTTCCAAAATTATGAAGATTGTGGTAGAGGATAAAGATGCGTTTACTCATCCACTCACTTTGGAACTGAGTGGCAGCTTGCAGCCTAAAGAGGTACATTTCAATAAGACTATTCTTTCATAGCTCGGAGCTCTCAGACCTGAGGAGAGTCACGGTCTGAGACTGTGAAGGGAGCGCCGCTCAGCTTGTTGGTCTCCGTGTCGGGGGTGCTGGGCTCCACGCACCTTGAATTTGCTCCAGTGGCACTTGGGTCAAAAAATCCTCCTTTTGTATCTTATCCATTTTCCCAGTTTCTCCTTTTGCTTAGAGCGATTTATCCATCTATATTTATTATAATTGCTGACTGATTAGGTGGGGTTTACATCTGCTGTTTTTTTCTGTAGAGCTTAGGTCTTTTTTGTTCCTCTGTGCGTCCAGTAGCCCCTTCTTTGTAGTAAATAGGATTTTTCCAGTTCACCATTTAAATTCCCTGGTTATTTCTTTTACAGTGGTTTTTAAAGATATTTTTGTTGTGGTTACCCTGGGTATTAAAACCTTCTAATAACCTAGTTCAGATTAATACAGCTGAATTTCTCCAGTATAGAAAAACTTTGCCCTTGTACGGATCCATTACCTTCCCCTCCCCCTGTGCTTTTATTGTCATACAACCCATTTTTGTACATTGTAATTCCATCAACATTGTTTTATAACTGTTGCTTTACATAATTGTCTTTTAATGATGGCTCAGATGATGAAGAATCTGCCTGTAATGCGGGAGACCCAGGTGCGATCCCTGGGTTGGGAAGATCCCCTGGAGAAGGGAATGGCTACCCACTCCGGTATTCCTGCCTGGAGAATCCCATGGACAGAGGAGCCTGGCAGGCGACAGTCCATGGGGTTGCAGAGAGTGAGACACGACTGAGTGACTCAGCACTTACTGGTCTCTTAATTTCTTGAGGTAGATTTAAGTTACTGTCTCATGTGTTTTCATTTCAGCCTGAAGGACTTCCTTGAGTATTTCTTGAAGATGAGATCTGCTAATGATGAGTTCTTTCGGCGTTGTTTTTCTGGGAATGTCTTGCGTCCGCCTGTGTTTGTGAACGATGGTTTTGCTGGACGGGGCCTTCTGGGCTTGGTGCTCTTTGTCTTTCAGCCTCTCGGCTGTGTCCTGCCGTGGCCTCTGGCCCCATGGCCTCTGGCCCCGTGGCCTCTGCGGGGCCCTTGCTCACGCTGTTCCTTGCAGGCTGGACGATTCCCTTTGGCTCCTTCTAATTTGATTACAGTGGGTGTGTGTGTGGCACTCTTTGAGTTGATCCTGCTTGGCATTCAGTGAGCTTCCCGGATGTGTAGATGTGTGTTTTTCGTCAAACCTGGGGAATTTTTGGCCATTATTTCTTCAAGTGCTCCAAATGTTATCACCACTTGTGGCAGCTGTTGAGGTAAATAATTGCCACTGATTGTTTTGATACTTGCCCCAGGAAAGAAGCTTTTTGAGGTGAGCTGGTGCTGAATCAGATCCAATAAAGATCAGCCCTGTGAGTGGGACTTAACAGGGGACTGCCAGACAGGTCAGATAGTGCCAACTTTGGAGCTGGGTTCTGGGGGCTTCATGCCGCTCTGCCCTCTTCAGTGCTTGCTGGCCTGCTGGCTGCTCTTCCTGGTTATCATGATGTGAGGCTACCAGTTTCCAAGGCTTCTGCTGAGCTGGGGAGAGGGCGACAGGACAAGTTACAATGCCACACAGCTCATTTTGCTGCTGAGATTCAGCCCTTTTTCTTGAATAAATGCTTCTTGGATTACTGTAAGCCTTTGGTTAATTTCCAGAGTTAATGAAGAAGTTGATTCAGATCATTTTTGCTGTCCAGGGGCCCAGCTGAGGCACCACACTGGCAGACACCTCCAGGACCCTCACGAGTAACAGAGACACTGTCACTTGGGAAATTGCAAGGGTTTAAATGTCGGACAAAGACCAGACGAATTCTTTATTATACGACACAGGCCGGTGAACCAGTTCTGTCTGATCCTTCAGCCCTTGGTCTATCCACTACTCCTCTTTATTATTACTATTTTTTTCTATTAAGGCTCAAAGGTAGGGACTTCCCTAATGGTCCAGTGGCTAAAACTTGGCCCTCCAATGCAGTGGGTGCGGGTTCAGTCCTGGTCCGGCAGCTACGATCCCACATGCCTCGAGGCCAAAAGACCAACCTGTAAAGCAGAAGCAGTTTTGTAACAGATGCAGTAAAGACTTAAAAAAGCTAAAGGGTTATTTTTTAGAAATGCCCGTATATGGACGGGTGACTCTCTTAAAGTCACACAGCCAGTTACTCACAATGGGGCGTGTCCTCAGTGCTGACCACCAGCGTGCTCTTTCCCACAAGGCAGGTTTTTTCATGTTGGGATAGATTTGACCTGCTCTTGTTAATTCTGCTGCTAGTATGGCAGGCATAGTTAGTGAAGACTGGGGTTTTTGCTTTCATTTTTATTTCTGCTGTTGCAGAATACTGTTTCTCAGTTCAGCGGTATCAGTTGTTAGTGTTCATCATCCTTAATTATATTTTATTCATATTTAACAAATTTAAAAATCAAGTGAAAAATTCAATACTTCCAACATTTGTAAAGATTGTAAGTCCTTTCTGATGTACTGTTTTCTTTTTAAAAGTAAGAAGTATTGATAGAATAAAATCAGTCCTTCATTATTTCCAGCCAGCACGTGCTGTTTTTCTAGCGTTTGGCTTAATGTGTGCCGCGCTTTGCTTCTAGGTAGCATCCACTGTATTTTCCATGCAACGGGGCACCACTACACGTGGAAGAAAGTGACCACAACAGTGCACAACATCATCGTGGGCAAACTGTGGATCGACCAGGTGAGCAAAGGGCCTCTGAGCGCTTCTGCAGCCCAGAAGTGCCCTCCTGTCCATCTCTGCGGGGCTCAGGACGCGGGACCTGGACCCAGACTGCCGCTCCTGCTCTCTGTGTTACTGAAGGGACTCCTCTCCGGCAGTAACCACGCTCCCAACTGCCGACTTTCTGTCCCACAGATTACCCTCTGTAAATGACCAGGGTACCGCATTCATCCGGTGACTGCTGCCCTAGGACTGTGTTGGGTGCCAGGAAGGCTCCAAGAAAGTGATAAGCACAGCTCCCACCCTCCGTCGTTTGATTGCGCATCAGACGTTTATTGCCGGGAGGGATGCGGGGTCCTTGGGGTACCAAGTCAGTGGGGCATTTTCCCTCAAGAGTTATTTTATCATTGGAGACTTATGACAGATACGTGTAGGATGAAAAGTACTTGACAAAATGACCCTCATAAGAGGTATACTAAGATAGTATCTAATTAATTATCAATTTGCTCTTAAGACAATGGTTGCAGTAAATTTAGGAAAAAAGGGGATATTGTCTGAGCAGTGGGAGAGGCTTCATAGTAGGTGTGGGAATGAAACTGAGTCTTCAAGAGTGGATCGGGGTTCACAAGATAGAAGGGAGGAGAGAATGAGACAAATAAGGTACAGAGAGGCCCACCACGTGTAGTCTTGGAACTGAGCAGAACCCTTTGATTTAAGCGCAGAGGTCATGAAGACTGCGAGTGGAGGATTGGCTTGGGAAGGTAAATTATTATGTGAACATCAGTGTGTGTGCTGGAGGCCGAATTATGCCACCTCACGTGGTGCACAATTTAAAGAGAAAGGCCATTTGGCCTTGATTGCAACCAGGAATACCAAGATGAGAAAAGCATTTCACAGCATCTCAAGAATGACTGAGACCTGAGTCTCCAGTGTACGAGCTCTCAGCGTAAGACTGAAAAGAAAGGAGTCACGCGGCGGGGGGCTTAGCGTGTGTCCAGGTCATTCGGTCCTGATGAGACAACCCACGGTTCTGCTCTTTTCATAGTCTGGTGAAATCGACATTGTGAATCACAAGACGGGAGACAAGTGCAATCTTAAGTTTGTTCCTTACAGCTACTTCTCTCGGGACGTAGCAAGAAAGGTAAGAGAAGTTGGAATTAAAGTGTTTTTCACCGAGTGTATGTCCTGCAGAAAGTCTGTTCCTTTGGAGCTGGCAGAGACGGATGTGTGTGTGTGCAAAAGACAGGAGTGGTAAAGGAGAACCTCAGCAAGAGACAGCAAGTTAGAAAGTGAAAGTCAAGAGCAGTGAGAGGTTAGAGTTGGCCCAGTGGTGAGGGTGCTTTCATTGCTGGGCCCAGGTTCGATCCCTGGTCGGGGAACTAAGATCCTGCAAACTGAGCGAATGTGGCAAACAAAGAAACAGAAAGAACTGTGAGAGCCTGAAAACGGGAAACGCTGCAGCAGGGCCAAGGGAAGGACCACAGGGAGCAGGCACGGGGGTGCGACCCCTGTGAAGTCAGGCGAGGCTTCCGTTACCCCCGCAGCGGAGTTGTGCCGGGAGTTGTGTTGGGTGAGTGAAGAGGTCCGTCTGTGGTCTCTCTGATTTCTGGGGAGGAGAACACAGCATAATACCCAGTATGGTCAGGCCCTTCTCCTGCATACGTCATATGGCAAAAACCGCCGTGCCACAGAGTGCAACGACGCCCCATTCACGACGCTGTTCCTGTGAGCCGTTGAGGCACACGCTCGCGGAGTAAGTGAGCGGCTCCCCGGAGTCTGCAGCAGGGTGCCAGCCGATATGACCCAGGGGCGCGGCCTCTGTGCCGCCCTCCTGAGCCTGCTCTCCACCCCTAGGTGACGGGGGAGGTGACCGATGCGTCGGGGAGAGTTCACTTCGCGCTGCTGGGCACGTGGGATGAGAAAATGGACTGCTTCAAAGTGCAGCCGGTCCCCGGGGAGAACGGGGGTGATGCCCGGCAGCGCGGCCACGATGCGGAGGAGAGCAGGGTGCTGCTCTGGAAGCGGAACCCTTTACCGTGAGTATCTCGCCGGCCCCTCCCCTGCCCTCCTGCTTCAGTCTGCGCGGACCAGCGCCAGTGTGGACGCCTGCAGAGGACCCCAGGCGGCCCTGTGGGGTGGGGTTGTCACCTGCTTTGTCCCAGGAGAGTTCAAACGACTCAGACCACACCTGCCAAAAAATAATTTGGTGTCTCCTAAAGGTCCTTCGGTGGAGAAGGAAATGGCAACTCACTCCAGTGTTTTCTTGCCTGGGAAATCCCATGGATAGAGGAGCCTAGCAGGCTGCAGTCCATGGGGTCGCAGAGTCAAACAGGACTTGGCGACTGAACACGCACACACCCAGAGGTCCTTCGAATTTTGATTGAGAAGAATATTTTTTTTGTAATTTAGAGCAAAACTGTTCAGAAGTGGCCGAGAGAGAAAGATGCCTACCCGCTGTGGCCTAAAGGCTTATGGCAATATGGTGGTCCCTGAGATAAGGCCCAGGACGTTGGGAGTAATTAAGGTGGAGGCCGCCATCATTTGATATGTTCAGTCCTTCAGTTCATCAGTCGCTCAGTCGTGTCCGACTCTTTGTGACCCCATGAATCGCAGCACGCCAGGCCTCCCTGTCCATCACCAACTCCCGGAGTTCACTCAGACTCGCGTCCATCGAGTCAGTGATGCCATCCAGCCAGCTCATCCTCTGTCGTCCCCTTCTCCTCCTGCCCCCAATCCCTCCCAGCATCAGAGTCTTTTCCAGTGAGTCAACTCTTCTCATGAGGTGGCCAAAGTACTGGAGTTTCAGCTTCAGCATCATTCCTTCCAAAGAACACCCAGGGCTGATCTCCTTCCGAATGGACTGGTTGGATCTCCTTGCAGTCCAAGGGACTCTCAAGAGTCTTCTCCAACACCACAGTTCCAAAGCATCAATTCTTCGGCGCTCAGCCTTCTTCACAGTCCAACTCCCACATCCATACATGACCACAGGAAAAACCATAGCCTTGACTAGACGGACCTTAGTCGGCAAAGTAATGTCTCTACTTTTGAATATGCTGTCTAGGTTGGTCATAACTTTCCTTCCAAGGAGTAAGCGAGGACGTTGGGAATAATTAAGGTGGAGGCTGCCATCGTTTGATATGTTCAGTCCTTAGTGATGGCCAAGGTTACCCCAGAACATGGTAGAAAAGAGCAAAAGGAACCAAGTTTGAGGTTTTATTTAGTAGAGTGTTTCAGTCTTCCTAATTCCGACTGAGCATAACCCACACCTGGGAAACCATCCAGCTGGGGGACCCCGGGAGGAGAGGGGGGACGTGCCTTGGGAGGGCCGGGGGTGGCCCCGCCGGGTCTCTTAATTAGGCGCCCTTACAGGCTCTGTGGACACCTGGGGCTGTATCTCTGGGGCTAGCTCAGCTGTGCTCTGGCTCCCGGGGCTCTGGGCTCTGGCGTTGCCCGCCCCTCCCTGACCCCTGCCCTGCAGGAAGAACGCGGAGAACATGTACTACTTCTCCGAGCTGGCTCTGACCCTCAACGCCTGGGAGGCCGGCACCGCGCCCACCGACAGCCGGCTGCGGCCCGACCAGAGGCTGATGGAGAACGGGCGCTGGGACGAAGCGAACGCGGAAAAGCAGCGCCTGGAGGAGAAGCAGCGGCTTGCGAGGAAGAAGCGCGAGGCCGAGGCCATGAGGGCCACGGAGGACGGTAAGGGCGCCCCGTCGCGTGTCCGCGCCCCGACTGAGGGAGGCGCCCGCGGCCCTGATCCCGCCTCCCCGCCTCCTGCCCTACAGGCGCGGCCCACGACCCCTACAAGGCGCTGTGGTTCGAGCGCAGGAAGGACCCGGTGACCCGGGAGCTGACGCACATCTACCGGGGCGGCTACTGGGAGTGCAAGGAGCGGCAGGACTGGGACTCGTGCCCCGACATCTTCTGAAGGAGCCGCCGAGGAGGAGGAGCCCGCGGACTGCTGCGGTGCTGCCGCCGAGCTCGTCTGTCTTAACCAATCACTTGTTGCGAATCAGTCACCAGAAGCAGACGCCGTTGGTGGTGATTGGCTGGTTGCCTTAGCTGATTGACCCTGAAATCAACATTCTGGACCCTGCGTGCGTGTCGGGGAGGGGGCCCCCACTCGCGCCACCGAGATGCTGGCCCTCAGCCCCCGGAGCAGCCACTCAGCCAGGCCCGCGGAGCACGCTGCGGGGCGCCCGGCGCTGTGCAGCGGGAGCTGATCCTAGAGGTTCCCTCGAAAAAGAATCACGCTCAGACTTGGCGACGGAGCGTGGTGAGCGCCCTGGTGGAGCCGAGGCGTGGCCCAGGAGACTCCTGGGGTTGCACGGGGCGCCCGCGAGGGGCTCGTCTGCAGGACCGGGACGCGCAGAGGCCGTGCTTGGAAGGAAGTGTCTTCGCTCGTTGGCACAGCCCGCTGCTGTTCTCCGCCTTCCCTGACGGCCGCCCGGCCTCTCAGGCGGCGCAGGAGGGTCGCCTTTTCCTCACGGGGCAGGGGTGGGGGGGTGCTTTACGGACTCCCTCAGGCAGAGAGCTTCGGAGAACCCGGAGCACAAGGCCGCGTGGACACGGCTGGCCGCCGCGCTCTCCCGCGCCCTCACCCCACCGTCCCCGCCGCCTTCTCTGCGATCCTGGCTGCTCTCTCGCTCTGTGGGCGCGCGCTCTCTCCCTCCAATCTCTCTGTCTCCGGGCACAGTACCCGCTCAGGTTTGTGCCCCGAGGGACAAAGCATTACCTGCCCCGTTCTGACAGACTTCAGAATCCGAGAGAAGGCGTTTATCCCGAGTGAGTTTTCACCATCTCTCAGAGCCCACGGACTGAAGCCACTTTTGGAATAATGTGTTAATACCTGTATATTATATATATGTAGAGAAAAGGCCGAATTTTCTGTTTGATTTCCCTCCCTCCCGTTAAGAATCTTGCTCTCTGATCTCACTTGTCTCCCCGGAACTCTCGGACACACTCGTGCGGATGGGAGCCCCCCTTGGGCGGGCCCGTCGGCGGTCACCCGGCAGGGTCTGTGTCCGCGGGTCGCATCCTGGGCGCCCACTGCCGTCTCGGCTCCGCTCTCCTCACCCGCCTCTGCAGGACGAAACCCTGCCCCTTGCCCAGCGTCCTGTCCTCCTCCTCCGGGGGGAGAGTGGGCAGAGGGGCAGGAGGGGCGTTTCCCGCTGCCGCCCGCCTCTGTCCGCGCGCCGCGCGGCGTAGCTGGTCCTCGCTGGGAACTGGGGCCGGGTAAGAGGCACGCCTGTTGGGCCCCGGTCTCCTCCTTTTTCTGTCCCGCGTTTCGTTTCAGTTGTTTTCGTTCAGAAATCTGACCCCGTGCCGCCCACCCACCCTTGGTTGAGGATCGCAAATCGAGGTGCCTTCCTTGTCTGCTCTTCCTTGGTGTTCTGTTAGTGTTCCGTAACTGCCGAGCCTCAGCCAGCGTGGGTCCCTGGGGGAATCATTCCAGGGGAAGCCGGGCCCGCAGGGACGCTGCCTCCGGGGACTCGCTTCCCAGCACGAGCGAGGGGTTACGGCGCCCTGCCGCCTCCAGGGAGGCCCACGGAAGCAGCGACCCGCTCCTGGGGTGGGTGCTTCGGCTGGCGGGACCCCCCGGAGACCGAACTCCTGCTCTGTCCGCCCACCCCTGCCTCCTCTATCTGCACTACGTTTCCAGCCTGATCCTCAGAGTCCTGCTCAAGGAAGAAGCTTCGAGTCCTTCAGGTGAAATAAAGTCACACGGACGCAAAACAAAACTATATATATTTTCAGGTTTTTTTTTTTTTTGCCTTATTGTTTTTTTTTTCCAAGAAAACTACTAAATTAAATAATTTTTAAAAAGTCAGATTGTTTGTCTGATTCACTTCTACTGAGTAGGAGGCGGCTGGAAGAGGTGAACTGGCCCCATGGTGATTTGTTTTCTGGGAGTCAGGGACCTTGATCTTCGTGGGAAACGGTGAAAAACTGGGCATGGGCTTCCAGATGTTTGAATTTAACTTCACCCACCTGTATAAATTCTCAGGGTCTTAGCTGATCCACACAGGGATTCACATTCTGTGTTTTGAAGTATAAGCAACTGAGAGGTGATTGGAAGACCTTGGAAAGACGTCAGGACACGGAAAATGATAGTTTAGTTTTTCTCTGCAAAGTTCAAAGAGGGGAGAAGGTGGGCAAAGCAGTGGAAGGGGCTTGGAGACCTTGGAGGAGGGCAATGCTGATTCCTGGCCTGGGGGAGCGGTCCCTGTCCCCTGAGTCTGTGTCTCTGTGTCCAGGGTCCTGAGACTGGAGCGCTCAATGTTGCCTGACTTCCCCTTAAACAATGTTTAAGACATTCATGATGGTTGTCACGCTGACTATGAAGAAAGACGCCCAGAAAATAAACTAATTTACTCAAGGTCACGTAGTTGATTGGTTAGTCACACCACTGGAATTCCAAGCTGGGTTTGTTTAACCCTGGAGTTTGCGACCTCTGCAACCTTGTGTTCTGTGAGACACTGGGCTGGGAGGCAGCGGGTAGCTAAGTCATTTCCTCCTCCTGGGCTATACATTGTGAAGAAATGGGTACCTCTCTTTCCAGAAGCTTTTAATGTGGATGATACTGTGTGAGGAGTCCTACCTGAAGGAAGGAGCATTCTCGGAGTCTGTCCTCCTGACGCCTTCACTGCTCAAGGCTCTCTGCCCACAAAATCAGTTACATTGTCAGGGTTAATTTTTTCGAGCCTGGTTCTTGGGAAGGCCACTGATCTGGTACCAGTCATTTGCCCGATTCCCATTATGGGCTGGGTGTGAAGTATCAGCAGTGGCTTTTTCTGGCAGCTACAGCATGGTAGTAGACCCCTGACATTTGTGAGAGCTGCATCCTGAAATCTTGAACAGCAGGTGATGTGTAATTTCCGCCAATAGGGACACTCGAATGTACCCAAAACATTTCAACATCCTTTATTTTTTTAACTTACTATTTTGTGTTGGGGTAAAGCTGATGAACAATGTCGTGATAGTTTCAGGTGAAGAGCGGAGGGACTCAGCCATGCATATACGTGTGTCCATTCTGCCCGTGTCAAATCCCCTCCCATCCAGGCTGCCACATAATATTCAACAGAGTTAGTTCCATGTGCTGTACAATAGTCCTGTTGGTTATCCATTTTAAATAAAATACAGCAGTGTGTGCATGTCCATCCCAAACTCCCCGACTGGCCCTCCCTGCACTGTGACCCTCACAACCGTAAGTTCATTTTCTAAGTCTGTGAGTCTCTGCTTTGTGAGCTCATTTGTGTCCTTTCTGTTTAGATTCCACATGTAAGGGATGTCGGGCTATTTCTCCTTTTCTTTCTTTCTTCTCTCAGGGTGAGGCTGTCTAGCTCCACTCCATCTTTTCAACGTCCTTCAGTCCTTCAAGGGGCTGCTGTGACATGATGGGCTGGGACAGAGACCCCTGGAGTCTACCTTCCTCATGATTCAGTTATGTATGACCTAGCAAAGTGACACATTATTGCATCCGTCAGGGAACTCTGCCCAGTCACTCAGTCCTGTCCAGCTCTCTGTGACCCCACGGACACCTCCGACCATGGGATTATCCCAGGCAAGCATACTGGAGTGGGTTGCCATTTCCTTCTCCACAGGGACCTCTGAAGTCCCACAAAAACATTAAACCTCTACATTTCAAGGATCTGCTCTACTTTCAGCGGGACAAATGAAAATCAACTTATAGTCCTAAAAGGAAGTGTAGAAAAATCACTAGAACGTATTCACTATAAGGTATATATCTTGTGAAGCTCTTAACATTGTTATAAAAACTTGAGAGTTTGTTTCTAAAGGTTTATAAAGCTTTTGCCCAGTCATATGCCCTGCCCTGTGGGAAGCATTCCCGAAGCCGTCCATGGTTTTCCATTCCAAAGTTCATAAAATAAACGGTGGTTACATTCACCTCAGGCTGTCCTCCCTACTGTCTTTTCAGGTAAAGTGCTCCTCTTGGGGTTCAGCTTGATTCCGCAGGGGACGCTAACAAGCTGATCAGATGCAGTTTCCTTAAAGGTGAAAACTAGAGACCGCAGATTCTTCTATAAATAGCCTTGTGGAAGTCACACCTGAGTTTGATCAGGTAATTTTAGAAGTTAGTAAAGAACCAGATGTTTGGGCTTCCCTGTTGGCTCAGACAGTACAGAATCTGCCTGCAGGGCAGGAGACACCGGTTTAATCCCTGGGTCGGGAAATCCCCTGGAGAAGGGAATGGCAACCTACTCCAGCATTCTTGCCTG
Organism: Budorcas taxicolor; assembly: GCF_023091745.1. Classification (NCBI taxonomy): domain Eukaryota; kingdom Metazoa; phylum Chordata; class Mammalia; order Artiodactyla; family Bovidae; genus Budorcas; species Budorcas taxicolor. The sequence goes on along the minus strand of NC_068924.1, from coordinate 80,689,898 downwards.
GAAAATTCCATGGACAGAGGAACCTGGCAGGCTACAGTCCATGGGTCGCAAAGAGTCAGGCACAATTGAGTGACTAACACATTCCAAAAAACCAGTAGGCCCTGAGATAGATATGGCTAAGTATGTCTTCATTCATTCATTAAACATGGACTTCCAACTTGTTACATAATATACATTAGGGATAACAAGCTCAGATAAATGGACAATTACAATCTAGGTTGACAAATGGCACTGTAGAGAGGCAACTCGCCTATAGGGAGTGGGGGCGGGGCGGGGGGGGGGCTGATAAAGACGTTCACGGAAGCCTTCCACAACCAGGAGAGTGTCTCTGCGTTGAGAGTTGCAAGTTAGAAGAAGAGCAAAGTATAAAATGCTGCATGGACCAAAAATTCAGGACCAAAATGAAGGAAAGCATCCTGAGTTTGGATGGCTATATGAATGGCTGGAGTTTAGGGTCAAGGAGAGGACACTGATTCGGTGATGGAGAGAGGTGAATCACAAGTCATGGAAGTCTTTATATACTTTAGTGTTCAAAGAAGTCTTGGTTTTGTTTTCAGTGAGGGAGCCAAAGAGAGATCTGTAAGCAGGATCCTGAGTCCCAGTGTGGAAATGAGTGATAGGTACTCAATCAATCAAGAGGCTGGAGAAATTGTGAGAATGAGAGGTGCAGGAATTCCGCTAATATTGAACAGGAATGAATAGCACTTGAGCATGACTATTGGTGGAGAGCAGAGGGAAGGAGGAAGGAATCTGTATTTTTCCGTTTCTGGAAACTTGGATGGAAGGTGGTAGCAAGCTAAACAAGTCTAGGGGGAAAAACGGGCTCACTTTGGGCATTCTGAGTTGGAGGAGCCTGTGGAGAGCTTAAGGAAGCAATTTAAAACATGGGCCCAGATTCACTTTGCTGTGCACCAGAAGAGAACACAACACTGTAAATCAACTATATCCCAATAAAAATTAAAGTCATCGGACCAAATGTAATGGCTACATTTTTGCAAAAACTGAATGAGATGCTGAGAGGCTGCACATTGAAATCACCTGGAAGTTAGAAAAATATATAATTCTGAGCCCCATCTGCAGAGATTATTATTCAGTTAGAGCTTGGGCTACTGCAATTATATACACATATACAATATATGAATGCGAAGGGTCAAAAATTATGAAATGGGAGAAGGTGGGATAAATCAGCATATTAGGGGATATTATTAAACTACAGATTGCTTCTCAGGGTTTGAGAGAGGTCTGAGTCAATTCCACTTTTTGATGATGTCTTTATGTTTCAAAATTTTTAAATGCCAAGATGAGATTACAAAAATTGAGGTTTTGTTGTTCAGTTACTAAATCATGTCTGACTCTTTCCGACCCGATGGACTGCAGCACACTAGGCCTCCCTGTCCATCACTGTCTCCCAGGAGTTTGCTCAAACTCATGTCCATTGAGTCACTGATGTTATCTAACCATCTCATCCTCTGCACCCCCTTGTCCTTCTGCCCTCAGTCTTTCCCAGCCTCAGGGTCTTTTCCAAACAGTTGGCTCTTTGCATCAAGTGGCCAAAGTATTGGAGTTTCAGCTTCAGTATCAGTCCTTCCAGTGAAAATTCAGGGTTGATTTCCTTTAAGATAGACCGATTTGATCTCCTAGCAGTCCAACGAACTCTCGAGAGTCTTCTCCAGCACCATAATTAGAAAGCATCAATTCTTCGGTGCTCAGCTCTCTTTATGGCCCAACTCTCATATCCATACATGACTACTGGAAAAACCATAGTTTGACTACAAGGACCTTTGTTGGCAAAGTGATGTCTCTGCTTTTTAGTACTGTCTAGGTTTGTCATAAGTTTTCTTCCAAGGAGCAAGCAACTTCTAATTTCATGGCTGGAATCACCATCTGCAGTGATTTTGGAGCCCAAGAAAATAAAATCTGTCACTGTTTTCACTTTTACCCCATTTATTTGTCGTGAAGTGATGGGACCAGATGCCATGATCTTAGTTTTTTGAAGACTGAGTTTTAAGCCAGTTTTTTCACTCTCAGCAAGAGGCTCTTTAGTTCCTCTTCATTTTCCGCCATAAAGGTGGAATCATCTGTATATCTGAGGTGGTTATTTCTCCTGGCAGTCTTGATTTCAGCTTGTGATTCATCCAGCCCCTCATTTCACACGACGTACTATTCATATAAGTTTAAATAAGCAGGGTGACAATATACAGCCTCAACAAAATTGAGGTACACTTTAAATATTTAGATTTAGCAAATCAATGCTTTTTAACATAGAGATACCATGATATTAAAAAGTAGAGACATTACTTTGCCAACAAAGGTCCGTCTAGTCAAGGCTATGGTTTTTCCAGTGGTCATGTACAGATGCGAGAGTTGGACTGTGAAGAAAGCTGAGCACCAAAGAATTGATGCTTTTGAACTGTGGTGTTGGAGAAGAGTCTTGAGAGTCCCTTGGGCTGCAAGGAGATCCAACCAGTCCACTCTAAAGGAGATCAGTCCTGGGATTTCTTTGGAAGGACTGATGTTAAAGCTGAAACTCCAATACTTTGGCCACCTCATGTGAAGAGTTGACTCATTGGAAAAGACTCTGATGCTGGGAGGGATTGGGGGCAGGAGGAGAAGGGGACGACAGAGGATGAGATGGCTGGATGGCATCACCGACTCAAAGGACGAGAGTCTGAGTGAACTCCGGGAGATGGTGATGGACAGGGAGGCCTGGCCTGCTGCGATTCATGGGGTCGCAGAGTCGGACACGACTGAGCGACTGAACTGAACTGAACCCTGACCTTATGTATAATACTTCATTGGGAAGCAATACGGAAAATTTACATTGGAAATCTTTACAAATGGCCTTCCTATCTGTTCTCTTCCATACATGTCTTGAGACCACTTTGACAATATCTGAAAAATTCCAAATGTTCATATCTTTTGGCTTTGTGAAATCTGCCTTCTCAACAAGAAAAACAAATACAAAAGGATAGTCATTACAGTATTGTTTTTAATAATGAAAACTGAGGGAAAAATAAAGATGTCCATCATTAGTAATCTGATTAAGTATATTGTGTTATAGCCACACAACCAATATGGTGTAAGCATTAAAAAGAATGAAATAGATCTACATAGCTAACATGAAAAAAAGTCCATGATTTATTTTTACATGAGAAAAACAAATAGCAAGGTAGTTAGAAAAAGAGAAAAGTAAAATTATTACTTTTAGCTTATAAATAGAGGCCTTGCCTACCTCCTGCTAAAGGTATATCCAAATCCTTCTTTTGCTACAGTGGAGCAGATATTTAATTACAGATGCGAGAAGGCCACTTTCTGGAAGTCGCCGAAATAGCTCAGTTGGGAGAGCATTAGACTGAAGATCTAAAGGTCCCTGGTTCAATCCCGGGTTTCGGCAGTGGTTTTAGGGTTAGGGTTAGGGTCCCTGGTTCAATCCCGGGTTTCGGCAGTGGTTTTAGGCGTCACCACCAACAGATATCCCATGAATACCCTCTATGGTTTGTATCCTTACCGACGGGGGACCTCATTTGCCCTTGGATGGACAGGAAGCACTGGTCCTTGAAACTTTGCTTTTAAGCTGGTCAATATCAAGTCAGTGTCCCCTTCCCTGCCCTTAAGTCTGTGAGGAACCAGCTCTCCCCATGCACCATGGGCCCTTATTTTTTCTTTAAATTTATTTTTAGTTAGAGGATAATTGCGTTACAGTAGTGTGTTCCTTTCTGCAGTCAGCCGTAGGCAGACATGCCCCTCCCTTGTGAACCTCCCTCACCCCCACCCCACCCACCCCTCCAGGTGTCACAGCACGGATTTGAGCTCCCTGCCTCTGCCGGCCAGTTCCCAGCGTCTCTCTGTTTCACATGTGATAATGTGTATTTTTCAGCGACACTCTTGGACTCGTCCGTCCCTCTCCTCCCCTGCCTGTTCCCTCTGTCTGCATCTCCACGGCTGCTCTGCAAAGAGCTTCTTCAGTACCATCTTTGTAGAGTCCACACACACGCCTTAACATACATTTGTTTTTTCTCTTCCTGACCTACTTCACTCTGTATAATAAGCGCCAGGCTCTTCCACTTTATTCCCTTTCTAGCTCATCCTGCCTTCCTGGTTCAGACCATGCTCCGTGAGCTGCAGGAGTTCCGATCTTCCCCACGCGTCTGGGGTCGGTGGCTCCCGGCTCTGCAGGTGGGTTTTGCGGGCAGGGGGCCGCCACCTGCGGGGTGGGGGGCTGCCCTTGGGGGTGGCCACAGCCTGCGCCCTCTTTCTGCCAAAGAGATCCTCAACTGCAGCTTGGTTTGATGACACAAGGACAGCTTTCGGTGATGGTGGCGGTGGCCGGGTGAAGTGGGGTGAGGGGTTAGAATTCCTTTCTGTTTTATGTCTGCACTAGGGTTACCAAATCAAATACAGGACGCCCAATTGAATCTAACTTTCAGAGAAACAAGGACTGTTTTTAGTATAAGCATGTCCCAAAGAATGCACAGGACATAATAACTGCATACTCGTTATTTTTCTGAAATTCACATTTAACTGTAATTTTATTTGCTAGTCGCAAACCACTGTTGTGCATCCCATACCCACACTGCTCTGCACTGGATGCGGCCTCCCACCCTCCCCCACCCCCACCCTGAACGCACCTCGGCAAAGACACTCAGAAACTCTCATCAGGAGGAACTGGGTTTCAGAAGAGACTGGTAGTTTCTTGTTCTTAACAACTGGCAGGTTTCAAAAGGCATCAGTTGATTTGTTCTGATCACCACCAGACAAGACCTCGGGTGGGGACCATCAGGGAACACCCTGGAATCAGCCATCTTACCTGGTTCCAGGTTTCCAGTGCTGCCCACGTTGGTCTGGGATGGCAGTGTCAAGAAAAGGGAGATTTGAAAGCTCTGGACTGAATCTTGAAAACAAACAGAAAACATCGAAAAATCTGTTGAGATAATGAGCCACTTCATTCAAGGCAGTGCAATGGCACACGCAATTAAAAGTGTTAGTCGCTCTAGTCGTGTGCGACTCTTTGCAGCCCTACGGACTGTAGCCCACCAGGCTCCTCTGTTCATGGGATTCTTCAGGCAAGAACACTGTGTTGCCATGCCGTCCTCCAGAGGATCTTCCTGACCCAGGTATCCATCAGGGGTCTCTTCCTTCTGCATTGGCGGAGGTTCTCTGCCACTAGGGCACCTGGGGAGCCCCATGGACCACCCACTCTCAGGCAAGGCTCCATTTTTTGCCAGCTCCCAGGCTGGGACACAGGGAGAGAGTCAGGAGGCCTACACCTCACATTCTAAAAACTCAAGATGTGATGAAAGTCAGCATGGAGGACCTGTGATTTGCTCTCCCCTTTCTGTTAACCTGTGCCAAGAAAGCTGCTGAGGAGGAGCTTCATCCCCTAAATCTTTCTGCTTTTGGGTGGAAGGATGCATTTTGATAAGGGACTCTGAAAAAGTCAATGATGATCAAAAGAAAGGAAAAAGAACAGTGGATTAATGTCAGACAGAACATGACTTATGTCAGCGTGTGTAATAGTGGATCTGATGTGTCACTATAGCTAGCTCTGGTACATAAATGCCGGGTAAGATGGTGCTGTGAAGGTATTCTTTAGATGTAATTAACATTTAAATCAGTAGACTCTGAATAAAGCAGTGGATTACCCTCCATAACGTGGGTGTGCCTCATCCAATTATTTGAAGGTTTAAGAACAAAGATTGGGGTTTCCTAATGGAGAAGGAACTCTCTTCAAGACTAACATTGAAAATCTGCCTGAGCCTATAAATGGCTGCCCTGCTGAAGTTGACCTAGACACTGCAAAATCAACTCTCACATGAATTCCCAGCTTGTTGTCCAGCCCAGTAGATTCTAAACTTGCCAGCCCCCACAATCCCGAGCCAATGAAATAATAGTCTCTCAGTCCTGTGTGACACATTGTGACCCTATGGACTGTAACCTGCCAGGCTCCTCTATCCATGGATTTTCCAAGCAAGAATACTGGAGTGGGTTGTCATTCCTTTCTCCAGGGGAAATTCTCAACCCTGGGATCGAATCTGGGTCTCCTGCATTGCAGGCAGATTCCTTCCTGTCTGAGCCACCAGGGAAGCCCCGATAATATAAGCCTCGATCTATCCACCAGGATGCCGCTGCTGCTAAGTCCGTTCAGTCGTGTCCGACTCTGTGCGACCCCATAGATGGCAGCCCACTAGGCGCCTCTGTCCCTGGGATTCTCCAGGCAAGAACACTGGAGTGGGTTGCCATTTCCTTCTCCAATGCATGAAAGGGAAAAGTGAAAGTGAAGTCGCTCAGTTGTGCGGACTCTCAGCAACCGCATGGACTGCAGCCTACCAAGCTCCTCTGTCTACGGGATTTTCCAGGCAAGAGTACTGGAGTGGGTTGCCATTGCCTTCTCCGGATCCACCGGGATGGCATGCTTTAAAGTGTTACACACAGGTAAGATGGAAGGATAAGATAGTTATTATTGCTCCTGAGGAAAAAGTGCTCTGAACAACGTCAACCACCTCGGGACCATGAGGGTGGGCAATATATTCATAGGAAATGTTGGGCCTTTGCCTTAAAAAGGCAAACTCTTCCCAGTTCCTAGCCTGAAGAATCTCTTCCAGAGGTATTTAGATAGAAACAAGAGGCCCGGGGAAGACAGGTGTTACTTGCCTGCATCAGCAAGCTTGAAAGGCTGGCACACTCCTACTCGCCTTTCATGGCACAGTTCTAATTCTCCCCGCACCCCTGCTGGCAGGTCCTTCTCTCCTTGTCTTCTATGCATTCTTCTGTGTTATCTGAGCAGTTCCAGATTCCTGTATTAAAGCATTAATTACACGGCCCCAAAGGTCCCTAGACAGCATATTAGAAAGCGGAGACATTACTTTGCCAACAAAGGTCCCTCCAATCAAAGCTATGGTTTTTCCAGTAGTCATGTATGGATGTGAGAGTTGGACTATAAGGAAAGCTGAGCACCGAAGAATTGATGCTTTTGAACTGTGGTGTTGGAGAAGACACTTGAGAGTCCCTTGGACTGCAAGGAGATCCAACCAGTCCATCCTAAAGGAAATCAGTCCTGGGTGTTCACTGGAAGGTCTGATGCTGAAGCTGAAACTCCAATACTTTGGCCACCTGATGGGAAGAGCTGACGCATTGGAAAAGACCCTGATGCTGGGAAAGAGTGAAGGCGGGAGGAGAAGGGGATGACAGATGATGAGATGGTTGGATGGCATCACCTACTCGATGGACATGAGTTTGGGTGGACTGCCGGAGTTGGTGATGGACAGGGAGGCCTGGTGTGCTGTAGTCCATGGGGTCAGAGAGTCGAACACGACTGAGCGACTGACCTGAACTGAATTGAAAGGTCTGCTTCCAGCTCTACAGCGGACCCACAGCGCAGGGGAGGGAGGCGGCGGGTGGGGGGTGGTCAACCAAGCGCCTCCCCAGGGCGCGGCGTGGCGAGGCGCACAGGATCGAAAGGGCCCCGAGGCCTCTGTGGCGCCGGAACGGGCCGTGTACGGAGGGACGCGGGGTCGCGCGGCTCCCGGAGCCCAGGGCGGGGGCGCTCCACGGCTTCGGGCCGGAGCCCAGAGCGTCGCCCTCAGCTAATCCGTCTCGTGGGCCCGGGACGGCGACAGGAGAGGGCCGCGTGGCGCTCCTCGGGCGAGGAAGCGGCCTCAACCCCGCTCGCGCGCTGAGCCGAGCCTTCGGCCCCGCGCGCTCCGGGGTGAGGGCGCCGCGCGGGGTGCGGGCCTGAGGGCTGGCCTCTCCCGCCTCAGGGTTGTGCAGGTCCCAGGAAGCACGTCTGCCAGGGCGTCTCGACGGCACGGCGCACCTCTTCTGTGTCACCGCAGAAACCTGCCTTCGGCGGCCAGAGAGCCACCTGGCCCCTCCCGTGCGTCCTCCCCACTCGGCCCGCGCCGCGCCGCGGGACCCGCCGACCGGAGCCGGGCCGCGCGCGGGAGGAAGCCGGAAACGCGCGGCGCGCCTGCCGCGCAGGCCTCGGCGCCAGCCTCGGAACGGCCTTCGCTGAGCGGAGGGCGCCCCCCGCCCGTGAGCCCGGGTAGCTCAGTCGGTAGAGCCTCAGACTTTTAATCTGAGGGTCCAGGGTTCAAGTCCCTGTTCGGGCGCGCTGCCGACTTTTTAAAACAGAAGCCCGGGAGTTTTGAAAGTGAGAACCGGGTTTAGGAGCTTCCGTTTGTGAGCCTCTTTCCTTTAGCAAAGGGAGTGGGATGTGGCGCGGGCACGCTGCCAACCAGGTCGCTTTCGGGGGCAGCAGCCCCGCGGAGCCCGCGCGCCCCGGCTGCACAGGCCCCGCGGAGCCCGCGCGCCCCGGCTGCACAGGCCCCGCGGAGCCCGCGCGCCCCGGCTGCACAGGCCCCGCGGAGCCCGCGCGCCCCGGCTGCACAGGCCCCGCGGAGCCCGCGCGCCCCGGCTGCACAGGCCCCGCGGAGCCCGCGCGCCCCGGCTGCACAGGCCCCGCAGCCGCCGGTTTCCGGGCAGCCGCCGGCGGGCGGCGCGTCGGGACGGCCGGGGCTCCCGCGCGGCCGCCGCCCTCCGGTCCCCCCCGGAGTTTGGAGCGGGGCGGCCCCGCTGCGCGGCGGATGCTTTGAGGGCAGGCTAGTGAGTCCGTTAAGCGATGCCGTGTTCTGCCCCCGCGGCGGCGGGGCCGGCGCCTGCAGGGACCCGCGCCGCTCGCGCGCTGGGCACCCGGCGGGCACCCGTGGGCGGGGGCTGGCCTCTCGCTGGCGTCGGGGGGCGAGAAAAGGCGGCGTGGACTCGGCGGGACGTGAACGTTCCTCAGGCGACAGCGAGGCGGTTTCTTCCTCACTGCTCTGGAAAGCTCCGAGCGGAAAGCGGAGCTTTGGAAGGTGAAGCTGGCAATTGAAAAAGCGGAGACGAGAGACGAGTCCTGTTAAATTTTTTCTTTAATATTTTCCTCAACAGGGTAGGAGACGCAGCCAGCGGCGCCGAAATAGCTCAGTTGGGAGAGCGTTAGACTGAAGATCTAAAGGTCCCTGGTTCGATCCCGGGTTTCGGCAGGACTTTTGCTGAGTGGATCTGGAGTTCTTTCCTTTCCTTCGTGTCTTCCCAAAGCAAGCCACCACACACGGTGAAGATGCCAAGAGCTCAAGCCTTTAAAGAAACCTGGACCCGGTCACACACTCACTCCACTTAAACACTGTTGGATGTTGGGTCGCAGCATGTGGCCTGACTTTCATTTATAATGCGGTCCGCTCAGGTCTACAGGTGGAAGGTCTTGGGTTTGATGCCAAATATAATCACGTTGGGCTTGCAAGTTTTTCTTATCGGAGACAGACGTGAAGACAGTGTTCAAAAACGTTGGTCTCTACAGCAGGACTGGCAAATCAGGGTCCCACCAGTGCGTTAGAAGAATGGTCCGGATGTTTCCTGGCTGGAGAGGTGATTTATAAGCACGACCTAAAATATTTCTTGCAGCCTCAGTTTTCTCACCTCTCTTCTCATAAACAGTGCGTGAACTGTTGTTGCTCAGAGCAAATGTTTGCAAATTTCCTGTCAGGAGCATTACCATCGTTACTCTAACGACAGGGATGCAAATGTCTTGGTTATGTGTTTCCTGATGTTTTGAATATAAACTAATGCTACATACTAGTTTTAAGGTAAAAATATCCAAAGACCAATATCTATCATACAAAGGCTGTAAAAGACTAAGGTTGGGAGAGAAAGTTACCGGGCACTTTCCTCCCCTTTCACTTTTTCTGCAAAACCCACACCAGTCTGGCCTGCCTGCTGGGTTGTAGACTCCGGACTGAATCAAGTGTGTTTTGCACAACGTCACCTCAGAGAGTGGTGTGGACACATTCCAATTTGTTTCAGGAGTTTAAAATAACCGCCGCCCAAACAGGGACTTGAACCCTGGACCCTCAGATTAAAAGTCTGATGCTCTACCGACTGAGCTATCCGGGCTCTCAAAGGTACCTCATCTCCTAGTCTATCCACAGAAAATAGACCGCGCTGCCGTTCCTATTGCAGTAAAATTCTGAGTCTTTTTGTTGATTTAGTGAGTGGTGAAACTGCAAAATCAGGTTGGAGCAGGCGCTTGGTGGAAGTCTTTTCTGATCCCATCACAGACAGACTATGAAGAAAACAGTAAGTGCCTGCCAACCCCTGCTCTGACCAAAGGAGGATGCTCTCACCCCTTGCATCCTCAAGGGAACATCTCAGGAGGAATTCTGATTTAGGACCCTGGGCGGGTCTCCTGGGGATCTGGGGATTTCTAAACCCAATCTTGATCTGTGAAGAGCCCCAGAGCATCTTGTGGGTGGAACTTTATGAATAATTGATTAGGTTTCCTGTCTTTATTCATCAGAACCTATCCAGGACCAAGACACGGTGGGCGTCCTCAGTGAGGCGGAAAGACACACGAAATAGATGTCAAGTGCTTGAGTGGTGGGAAGCCGGTCAACACCGGAAGTTAAGGGTCCTAACTAGTCTTCCAGCTGGTGATGATTCCCAGCTGAGCTGCCAGTGGTGACTGGGAGCCTGAAGGCTCAGGAGGAGAATTCTGAGCAGAGGGAAGGGCAGAAGGGAAAAGACCTCCGCTAGTGAATCTGAACATTTTCCTTGAAGCTCTCATTGAAGTTTCCATCAGGCCGAATTTTATATTTTTAAGAAGTCCTATTACCCTGGAGGCAACCCATGTTGCCTACCATTCTATCAAACACTGAATGTTGCAGCCATCAAGCCATCAGTCACTGCAGCTTCCCTGTTGGTGTACTCTAAGGGGAATTCAGAATGGATAAAAAACAGGATATTGGCCCTAGATAGTTAAGATGCATGTCAAAGGAATAATTTCAATGAGCTGCAATCCTTGCATCATCCCATACTTAGAAAAGCACTAAAATAATTAACGTGAGACGTATGTTTTTCTATGTTTAGCAGTAATCTTTTGATGTTCAATTACATTTTTTTTCCCCTCCAGAAGAAAGTTCCTATATATCTTGGGTCCTGCCTTACTTTCTTTAGAACAGTTCCTCAGAGCTACCTGAGAGTCTGCTTCACTGGCTAGTCTTCGGTAAGGCCCTTGAATAAAACGTAACACCTAAGTTGTAGGTTGTGTGTGTGTGTGTTTCAATTGTCAATAGTAGGCCCCCCCTTTTTTTTCTTACTTCTGCTCCTTCATTGCCATGTTATTCATCGAGGCGTTGGATAAGATCCCTTGAAAGAGAAAGGAAAGGAAGGGAATCCTATGGGAGTAGAGCCTCATAAGGGTTTTAGCTGTCCCTGGAATTCAGACACTTCCTCTGTTGGGCAAGAATAATTGTAGTTCTTTTATGGAGAAATGCATGGCGTAACTGAGCAGGATCCTAGGGGGCCTTCCTTGGACACACCCCGCCCTCCCTACTACAAGCTCTACCTGTCTCTTGTTTGTAGAAAAGGTTTCCTCTCCCAGGCCCTCAAAGGCTAGCTCTAGAGGTAAGGATTGGAAACATGCGAACATACAGCAACAAAAGCTAGCAGTCGGGCCAGGAGTTTTTATTCAGTCACTAAGTCGTGCCCAGCTCTTCGCGGCCCCATGGCCTGCAGCACGCCAGGCTTCCCTGTCCTTGACTGTCTTCCAGAGTCAGCTCAAATTCACGCCCACTGAGTGGTGGTGCTATATGACCATCTCACCCTCCGCCGGCCCCTTCCTGGCCCAGGAGAACTGGTAACAGTGGAAACAGAGCCGCCGCAGAAGGCACGGCGTCTTCAGTCCCTCCCTGAAGGACACAGATAAATCTGATGCACATGCCTGAGGTGGTCTGCAGGCGCTACAGCCACCACCAGAGGGAAAAAGCTAGCTGCGCAGTGAGCAGACTGTAGCCTTGACACAAATGACTCCATCTGGAGCAGTACCAAATCTGTGGCTTGCATACTTCCAGAAATTCGCCCCAAGAAAGTGGAACCAAACTGACCCTGGAGTTGAAGATTAACTGTGATTAAAACAAGACGAGTCCAGCCAGACCACAGCGTTACTCATTTCAAGATGACCGGCAGGGCTGGCTGTGCTGCTCTGCCCACAAGCCCCACCCCTTCACCCTGGACACTTCCTGATTTTTCCCTGTGAAATCTTTTTCTCTCCAGCTGAAAGCTTGGAGACGGTTTGGGGGTACACCTGCCTTCTATCTTCCTAGGTTGCTGGCCTCCTGAATAAAGCTTCTTTCTTTTCCCACCAGTTCTTGTGTCTCTTGAACATTGACTTTTGAGTGAGAGCAGCTGAACCTGAGTTCATTTCCAGCCCCTCTGGTAACCTCAGGAACTATGAACAAAGTTTAAAAAGTAATCCAGTATGGAAAGATATTCAAGTTATGTTGAACAAAAATGACAGAAGTTGCCAAACAATATGTATGACATAATATGTGTGGAAGAGTCAAAGGATGTGCACGGGAATATACATCCTTTCTGTATATATATGTATTAAACATATGTATACATGTATTAAATATACATATTTATATATTTGTTTTTTGCATATACATGAGATGTTTAAGGATGGAAAGCATTCTAATAAAAATGACCACCTTTAGAGGAATGGCTTTGAAGTGTGTGTTTCCTCTAAGTACATCTGTATTATTGGGTAAAAAAACCAAGCGCATATTGTTTTAAATAATAAATGAAGAAAAAAATGTATCAGATTATTCTATCCTTCAGAGATCACATAGGCAGTCCTTCAGATCAAAGCGTCCCTGATCCTGTGTTTTCTACAGAACCCAGCAGACAAAAGTGAAAAGCAAATTTCCCTCCCAGTAGAAGCTGGATCCAGAGAAGGCGATGGCACCCCACTCCAGTACTCCAGACACGACTGAGCGACTTCAATTTCCCTTTTCACTTTCATGCATTGGAGAAGGAAATGGCAACCCACTCCAGTGTTCTTGCCTGGAGAATCCCAGGGACAGAGGAGCCTAGTGGGCTGCCGTCTATGGGGTCGCACAGAGTCGGACACGACTGAAGCGACAGCAGCAGCAGCAGGCGCTGGGTCTCCCTCTGTGCCTCAGGGTTTTGGAGGGGAGTTACTGGTGTCCAGGAGGACTTTCCCCCTGTATCCTTCTTAGTTCTTCTGGATGGTCTAAGAATTAAATTGATGAGACATATTAACAGGAGAAAATCAAAGAAAAGCTGAATAACATGTATACATGGAAGGGACCCAGAAAAATCAGTAACTTGCCAAAATGTCTGAAACCCTCACCACAAACATCTTCAGCTAAAGCCAAAAGAGGATGCTAGGGGTAGTGATTTGGGACCTCAAAGGGGAAGAAGGCAACTGACATGGGGGTGGAAAAGCACGTGCTCGATAAACCGAGGTTTGCTGGGCCTGCAGAGGCTGCGGGCGGGACAGAGGGGACTTTAATGCAGAGCGTGTGCTAGGTTTTCCCCTGTCTGTACAGCTGTTAGGGCTCTAGCTGTCTAGGGTGATAGCTCCCTGCCCCAGACAGGTCCTCCATCGCCTTTCTTCAGGCAGTCAGGGAGAAGGTCAAAAGTCACCCTTTCTTCCCGAGTCTTTTAGACTTCGACTGTTTTCAGCTTTAGACAATCTGCGTGCCAAAGACACATTTTGAGGTGATGAATTTGCTCCCCTACACTGGTCGTGAAAAATCACCAGTGAAATTAGGAGCATCTTTCACAAATGAAGATGTGGATCCCTACGAATCATATGACATGGCTTTACTAAGAAAAATAAAAGCAGCTCCCCGCACCCCCGCCGCAGGAGTTCCCTGTCTGATGAAGTCAATCCTCTGAGGAGCTGGTGAGCTTTTGGCATAACCTCAGCTTCTACCACAGCTCTGGGTTCAAAGCTGAGTACGGCTTTGAATGCATGAAGATCTATTTGCTGTTCTCCAAAGGCAGACTAGATGGACAGGCACTGAACACGGAGAACCGAAGTCTCAGAGGGCGAAACAAGTGTTGATGGTGTGGAACTGGGTTGCTTCGCACAGAGCGAGTTAACCGAAGCTGTGTGCAATCTCATTTAACAAACTGTAGAGTTTTTTTTTTTCCTATGTACTATCCTTCCATCTCTTCGTCCTCCATCCTGAAATGCCACCGTCTTCCCACTTTTCAAGTTCTTTGGTTTGGGAAGTTCCCTCCAGTCCTTAAAGTCAGGGATCTTGCCTGTCTTTGCTACAGAGATCCCGGCTTGATCCCTTCCGGAGGGCGTCCGGTCATGAGGACTCTTAGACTGTCGGTGTTGCTGCGCCCACCACAGGCAGGCCCACCTTTGTCCTGAAAAAGTTCTGTGGCACTCTATCGCGCCAGCCCACTTAATCGTGCATAGCGCTTACCACCATCTGGAATTCTCCTATTTGCTGGTTTATAAACCATCTCTCCCCTCTCTTACTCTACTCTGTAAGCTTGCTGGTAAGGCCCTTGTATATTTGCTGCTGTTCATGTTATCTTCTGCGTATTTATTTGTTTAGTCTTCGCATTCCCACAACCTCGGCGTTTAGAACGGTCTTTGGCACGTAGCATCATCTTAAATAGTGACTTTAAAAAAGCGAACGTTTTTACTGCACATGGCGCCTCCTGCCGCCTTCTCTAAGTGGCATCGCTTCACGCGGACGTGTACTTTTCAATTCTGAAGTTATTGCTACACTTTCCAGGTCTGCTACAAACTTTCAGATTAAAACGTCATCGCGCCTCAGGCTGGAAAAGCAGGACCCGTTGTACCAGAAGTGGGGTTCGAACCCACGAGGATATAAATCCATTGGATCTTAAGTCCAACGCCTTAACCACTCGGCCATTCTGGTACCTGTCGAGGAGGCTTTATCTTTACGCAAATTGAGTCATATTAAGCTACTGCTAAGTTGTAAAACAATAAAAAACTTTATTCCTTTTAAATTTTTATTAAAAATTTTATTCCTGGTGTAAAAGAACAAGGGAGTGGGAGTGGGGAGGCGACGCTCAGCAGCTTTCACCGCGACCTGCTAATTTCCTCAGGTCGAGTTCGCAGAGACTCTGGAGCCACATCAAAGCGATGGGGAAGAGTGAAGAGGCAGGACTCCCAGTGGGCTCACGCCCGAGGCCATCTCAGCGAAGTGGGACGGGACCCTTCCCAACGTGGGCGAAGGTCGCTGGACTTGGTAGGGGATGTGTGTCTCCTTCCGAACTCTTTCCTCATTTATCAAAAGAAAAGCGACTCTGGTGGGACTCGAACCCACAACCTTTGAATGCCTCCGTCTGTCTAGAAGTCCAATGCGCTATCCATTGCGCCACAGAGCCCGGTGCTCGGGCCCCCTCCGCGCAGCTGACATCAAGGCAGAGCGGCGGCGTCTGGGGGCCGCCACGGGCACACCCAGACGGGCTCTCTGTCCCGGACCAGTGGCGGAGCGCGTGTCGCCGAGGGCAAGGGTGGACGGGACTTGCGCGCGGAGGTCTGAGGGCCATCTGGACGCTTCCCTCCGCGGCCGCCGCCGGCCTCCAGCCTCCGTCTCGCTGACCGTGCGGAGGAAAAAGCCTCTGCGTGAAGTTTCTGTACCCCATCCTGGCAGGAGCCCGCAGCGCGCGGTTCCATAGTGTAGCGGTTATCACGTCTGCTTTACACGCAGAAGGTCCTGGGTTCGAGCCCCAGTGGAACCACGAGGCGGGGGTCGCTCTCTTTTAGAGGCATTTTAAATTGAGATCCCTTGGGGCCAGCTCAGCTTGAGTTTTAACCCGGGAAGTGGCGACTGCGACTCCCAACGGGGCTTGGCCCCGAGCCCCAAGCGCAGACTCGCGCCGGGGTGCCCGCGCAGACCGGCCGCCGAGGCCTCCCCTTCGCGGCGTTTCCAGGAGCGTGCGGGCGGCGTCGCGCGCCATTGCGCCTGCGCGCTCGCGCCGGCCGGTGGGCCGGCCTCCGGGTCCCTGAGCGGACGGCCGGCGGCGCGCGTCGCTGCGCCTGCGCGCTCGCGCCCGCCAGGGGATATGCTTCCGGGTCGCCGAGGGGGTCCGCGGGCAGTTGAGGAGTGCGGGCCCCTGTCATCCGCCCTGCTCCGTCCCCACCTGCTTGGCCGCGAGGGGCATCCCTACGGTCCCCTCCCTTGTTTGTTCATTACTTCACGTCCGCTGACCTGTTGCTTCATTTATTTAAGTTTACAGTACTTTTTGAAACATTGTCTGCTGATGGTCGTGGACTTGGGCAAACCCTGAGAGACAGTGAGGGACAGGGAGGCCCGGCGTGCTGCCGCCCCTGGCGTCTCAAAGAGCCGGAGACGACTGAGCGCTGAGCAGTAACACGCTGGTGCTGGAGAATCCAAACCAGCCCCTCTGTTTTTACAGTGTTGTTTCCCCCGGCTAAGAATTTCTCTTTGACCAAATTGTTGCCGGCCCCTCTGAGCCCTTGTATCAAACAGCCGGCTTATAAGGCTTGAAGAGATTGCTTTCAGTGAACTGTGGTGTTGGAGAAGACTCTTGAGAGTCCCTTGGACAGCAAGGAGCTCCAACCAGTCCATCCTAAAGGAAATCAGTCCTGAATATTCATTGGAAGGACTGATGCTGAAGCTGAAACTCCAATACTTTGGCCACTTGATGTGAAGAGCTGACTCATTGGAAAAGATCCGGATGCTGGGAAAGATTGACGGTGGGAGGAGAAGGGGACGACAGAGGATGAAATGGTTGGATGGCATCACCGACGTGATGGACATGAGTTTGAGTAAACACTTCAGTCCATGGGGTCGCAAAGAGTCAGACACGACTGAACTGACTGAATTCAAGGCTGCATCCCCTAAAATGACCCGACTTTCAATTACAGAGTCTGCCTGAGAAAGCTGAATGCTGCCGCCCCATTCCGCCTTTACTGTTTGTTCCAGACAGGAGCTGAATTTGCCCTCATTGCCTGTGTCTGCTGCGTCAGGCGGGTTCTTTACCACCAGCACCACCTGGGAAGCCCCTCTTCATAAAAGACATGATGTCTTACTATTTCCTTCTTAAGCCTTCACTCATCCTTTCACTTCATGGTTTGGGTATAGCCCAATTCTTTAATCTGTGCCTTTTAATGAGCAATTACATTGTAGTCAGTCTTACAGACCATGCTCTAGTGGATTTCCTTATTTGTAGGTTTTGGAGTGGATCAGCCTGTAGAGTAATAATAGCAGAAATCTCGAATGGTCACTATTATCTAACCTATGTTACAAGTGAGGAAGAGAAAGAACAGAGAAGTTAAGTGATAGCCCGTCACATACTGCCCTAGACAGTCATGGTGCACATCAAAGCAGTGATTCTATTCAGCCCAACTCTTGTATCTTCCCATGCATAAAAAAGGTGCAAAATTAATTAACTTGAGATGTCTCTTTAGCAGTAATCTTTTGATATTTGACTTTTGTTTTTCTTTTCAAAAAACTCCTATACATCCTGGTCCTCTGCTCTTCAGAACAACCCCTCAGAGCTACCTGAGAGGCTGGACCCCAGGTTTAAGTCCTCAGTAAGTCCACCGAATAAAACATAATTCTTGATTCTTAGGTTGTGTTTCCCACCCCCCACCTCCCCCCCACCCCCCTTCAACATAGGTTTTCAGGCCTCATCTCTGGAAATAAAAATCTCAGTTAAACTCTTAAAGGTTTGCTAAAGGGAGGATTATGGAAAAGGAATGTCTCCCTCTAGTGGTGAGAAGACATTATGAAACATTTTGCTCTGTAGACTCTGCTCCTATTGAAGAGGTTCTTTAGAAACATAGCTCCCCACCCCTGCCCCCCACCCCCCCAGCTTCAAAAAAAGAGAAAGAAATACAGCTTTCCAGGGTGGGAGATGTTGAACAGTTTAGTCAAAATACAAATACCCTGTGTTAGAACTCATATGTTAAAAGATTGTTGTTAAGCAACATGTTCTTATCACACTGAAGGAGGAGAAGCACCTTTTCATGAAAAGTATTTTTGTTTTTTAAGCACAAATGTATTTACTTATTTAAAAGAACTTGGCTACACAGAAAGCTGGGGACCTTAGCTGCCCAGCCAGGAACCGAACCTGCACCCCTGACAGTGAAAACAGAATCTTAACCACTGAACTGCCAAGGAATTCCCTTGGGAAAATAGATTTTAATGTATACTATGTCTCCAAAGCACCATAGTCTTTTAGGAACCCAGTAATTGATTAATTGAGCTTCTCTATTGGCTCAGATGGTGAAGAATCTGCTTGCAATGCGGGAGACCTGGGCTCAGTCCCTGGGTAGGGAAGATCCCCGGGAGAAGGGAATGGCTATCCACCCCAGTGTTCTTGCCTGGAGAATTCCACGGACAGGAACCTGGCGGGCTACAGCCCATGGGATCGCAAAGAGTTGGAAACGACTGTGAGGCTAATACTTTCACTTTCTTTAGAATCAGCTGTTTCTTAAAAGTAAAAAAGTGTGGGTGTTTTTGTGTGTATGAATTTGTGTGTGTGTGTATTTGGAATCCTCAGTTCACTGTTTGCCTCTAGAAAGTAAAGATTAAATGCTGAGAAAAGGTATGAGGAAGGGATTTTTTTTTTTTTGTATAAAAATTGATTTACAAGTAACCAAATAGCTATTGGCTATAAAGGAACATACTGATTATGGAAGACCATGATTCTGTATTCTTTGGTTCGAGAGGAAGTTTGAATTGTTCTTGACTTTCTGTTATTGTTCTTGATGTTTTTTCACGTGAGTAGCTAGGTACAAAATTCAAAACTCTAGTCAGAAATCTGGTGAATGATTTTAATTATAGTCAGGAAGTAACAGTCACCCCAAAGAAGCAAATGTGGATTTTCCTTTAATGCAGAGCTTTAGAAGTCCAGGATCAGACGTGCGTGTATGTGCATTTTGTCAACAGCTTCCGCCTTGCGCTGCCCCAGCACCTGGCTGAAGTATCTCACCCGTCTGCATCTGGGTCTCTCAGGTTGCCTCTGACACCTGGGCTTGGGCTCATCTCCCTCATGTGCAACGACTGCACTTGTCCTGCCCTGTCCTGTCTCTCTTCCACTGCGAGATGACACCTGGGGCCATTGATTGGGCTGGCAGACCACCTGAAATTCATCACTAGTGAGATGCTACTGAGAATGGGCTTGCAGATGCCCTTTCTGCACCGTAACCAGCAGAAGATGGCCGCGGCCTGCCAGGAATGTAGCTAGCTTTTGTGGTGACGGTGAAACAGGAGGGAACTGGTTCCAAATCGGGAAAGGAGTACGTCAAGGCTGTATACTGTCACCCTGCTTATTTAACTTGTATGCAGACTACATCATGCGAAATGCTGGGCTAGATGAAGCACAAGCTGGAATCAAGATGGCCAGGAGAAACAGCAATAACCTCAGATACGCAGATGACACCACCCTTATGGCAGAAAGCGAACAGGAACTAAAGGGCCTCTTGATGAAAGTAAAAGAGGAGAGTGAAGAAGTTGGCTTAACACTCAACATTCAGAAAACTAGATCATGGCATCAGGTCCCATCACTTCATGGCAAATAGATGGGGAAACAGTGGAAACAGTGGCTGACTTTATTTTTTGGGGCTCCAAAATCATTGGAGATTGTGACTGCAGCCATGAAATTAAAAGACACTTGCTCCTTGGCTGAAAAACTATGACCAACCTAGACAGCATATTAAAAAGTATAGACATTACTTTGTGGACAAAGGTCCATCTAGTCAATGCATGCATGCTAAGTCGCTTCAGTTGTGTCCAACTCTGTGACCCCATAGACAGCAGCCCACCAGCCTCCTCTGTCCCTGGGATTCTCCAGGCAAGAATACTGGAGTGGGTTGCCATTTCCTCCTCCACCATCTAGTCAAAGCTATGGTTTTTCCTGTAGTCATGTGTGGACTGTAATACACTAGCATCTAAATGACATACCCACAGGCACCATGACAGTTCTCCTAGAGGAGGAAATGGCAACCCACTCCAGTATTCTTGCCAGGATAATCCCAAGGACAGGGGAGCCTGGTGGGCTACAGTCTGACTGGTTGCAAACAGTCAGGCACAACTGAGCTCCATGTATCAGCATCATTGGTCTTTGATGGTTGGCCTCAGAATTGTCATGATGACAGTGGGTATGTCATTTAGATGCTAGATATTACAATGAGTGTATAATGAGGATCAAGGTCCACTGGAAGTCAAATCTTCTGCCATCTTCGACCTAGTTGGTTCTAGCCAGTTTGTCATATCCTCAAGGCCTTGTCATTCATTTAAAGGCTGTGGCTTGCCCGCTTCCCTCCTCCAGGGGATCTTCCTGACCCAGGGGTTAACCCTGCATCTCCTGCAGCTTCTGCCTTGGCAGGCGGATTCTTTACCATTGTGCCACCTGGGAAGCTCAATACTATGATAGAGGATAAATAGATGAGTTTGTTTCAGATGCCATCAAATCCTGCCTGAGGCAACAGGAGTAGTCAGACATGCATTTAGCTGAGGTCAGATATCTCAGATCTAGCCTTGTCTCAGCTATTTATCAGTGACAAAAACTTTGATAAAATGTGAACCATCTCAGCTTCTGTAAGGGAGACCCAGAGGTTTCCTTAGAAAAACAGAACTGATATCCTCAAAATGGGCAATGGAAATTTTCCACAAAGGGAGGAGTGGCTGGATTTTATAGGATAGACTCTGGTCCCTGAAGATCATTTTACTAATTGTTGCTTGGGCTGCAGAAGGTACAGCCACAACTCAAGAACCGAGAGGTAATTTTCTTTCAGATTTCATTTCCTCACCTGTAAAATGAGGTGTTTGAGTGATATAAACTTTGGAGTTCCTTTAAGATTACAGCTTCAAGTCTCATCGCTTCATGGCAAATAGAAGGGGAAAAAGTGGAAGTAGTGACAGATTTTATTTATTTGGGCTCCAAAATCACTGCAGACAGTGACTGCAGCCATGATATTAAAAAATGCTTGCTTCTTGGAAAGAAAGCTATGACAAACATAAACAGCGTATTAAAAAGCAGAGATATTGCTTTGCTGACAAAGGTCCATATGGTCAAAGCTATGGTTTTCCCAGTAGTCATGTAAGGATGTGAGAGTTGGACTATAATGAAGGCTGAGCACCAAAGAATTGATGCTTTTGAACTGTGGTGTTGGAGAAGAATCTTGAGAGTCCCTTGGACAGCAAGGAGATCCAACCAGTCAATCCTAAAGGAAATCAACCCTGAATATTCATTGGAAGGACTGATGCTGAAACCGAAGCTCCAATACTTTGGCCACCTGATGTGAAGAGCCAACTCATTGGAAAAGACCCTGATGCTGGGAAAAATTGAAGGCGGGAGAAGGGGGTGACAGAGGATGAGATTGTCTGATAACATCACTGACTCAATGGACATGAATTTGAGTAAACACTAGAAGATAGTGAAGCATAGGGGAGCCTGGTGTGCTGTAGTCCATGGGGTCACAAAGAGTTGGACACAACTCAGCAACTGAGCAACAACATCATCATGAGCTAATGGCTTTTGGATCTGAGACTTCAGTTGCAGACAATCTCACCATGAGAAATCCTTACTGAAACAATTATTTCAGACCATCTTCATTAGAAGATTCTGCCACAGAGTAAAGATGGCCTCATCTGGCCTCATGATGGTCTATTGATAAGGGTCTTCTACTGTGTGTGAGAAAATACTTTTCAGTTCTGAGTCTTCCATTCTAGACTGCATGGTATCTATTCCTTTTCAGAAGGTCCAAGTCTCCTCCTCAGCCTCCGCATGGCTGCCTTCATCTCCTGGTTCCTCAGGGTGTAGATCATGGGGTTCAGGACAGGAATGATGACAGTGAAGGTGATGGAGACAGCTCTGTCCATGGGGAGGGCGGAGAAGGGCCGGGCGTAGACGTAGATGCAGGGCACGAAGTGAAGGGTGACCACTGTGATGTGGGCGGTGCAGGTGGAGATGGCTTTCCTCCTGCCCTCCCCGGAGTGGGACCTCAGCATCGTCAGGATGACTGTGTAGGACACAAGCAGGAAGACGAACCACAGGGTAGAGATCAAGCCGTTGTTGGAAATCATCAGTAGCTCAAGGGCAAAGGTGTCCGTGCAGGCGAGTGTGAGCACCTGGGGGACGTCGCAGTAGAAACCGTCCAGGACGTTGGGTCCGCAGAAGGGGAGGGGGAGCAGCAGGGAGATCTGCACGATGGAGTGGACGAAGCCCCCCGCCCAGGAGGCCACGATGAGGGCAGTGCACCGCCCCCGACTCATGACGGTCACGTAGTGCAGGGGCCTTGAGATGGCCACGTAGCGGTCAAAGGCCATCACCGAGAGGGAGAAGATGTCTGCGCCTCCGAGGAGGTGGAAGAAGAAGATCTGTGCGAGGCAGCCACGGAAGGAGATGGCCTTTCTCTCCGAAAGGAGGTCCGCCAGGACCTTGGGGGCGGTGATGGAGGAGAAGCAGATGTCCAGGACGGAGAGGTTGCGGAGCAGGAAGTACATGGGGGTCTGGAGGCGAGACTCACAGCTCACAGTGACCATGATGAGGAGGTTGCCCAGCAGGGTGGCTGTGTACACCAATAACAGCAAAAGAAACAAGAGCAGACTCAGGTCTCGGGACTGGGTCAGTCCTTGAAAAATGAATTCTCTCACCCTGGTATGATTTCCCTGCTCCATTGGGTCATGTTTTTTCTTCTTTCTCAACTTCCTGAAGAGAAGACAGAAAATAGAATATAGAAAAGATATCATTAAAAACCAAAGGACTGTGAATTATATGACTGGACTGCCTTGGGTGTTATTTTTGCAGTTATTTTCCTTTTGGGGAAAGACGCCAACTCCTGTAGATGGTGTTTTTTGTTATCTCAGAGCAAAACAAAGAGGGGGTTTTCAAAGGAGTATTTAATTAAAATCTTTTCATACCATTCATGGGGTTCTTGAGGCAAAAATCCTGGAGTGGCTTGCCATTGCAGGGATCTTCCAGTCATGGCACATAGAAGGGGGAAAGCGGAAGCAGTGACAGGTTTTATTTTCTTGGCTCCAGAATCACTGCAGATAGGGACGGCAGCCATGAAATTAGAAGGCACCTGCTCCTTGGAAGGAGAGCTCTGACCAACCTAGACAGCTTATTAAAAAGCAGAGACATCATTTTGCCGGCAAAGGTCTGTGTAGTCAAAGCTATGGTTTTTCCAATAGTCATGTACAGATGTGAGAGCTGGACCATTAAGAAGGCTGAGCAAGAGGAACAGATGCTTTCACACTGTGGTGTTGGAGAGGACTCTTGAGAGTTGCTTGAACTGCAAGGCAATCAAACCAAAGGAAATCAACACTGAATAGTCATTGGAAGGACTGATGCTGAAGCTGAAGCTCCAATAGTTTGGCCACCTGATTCGAAGAGCCAACTCACTGGAAAAGACCCTGACGCTGGGAAAGATCGAAGGCGGGAGGAGAAGAGGGCATCAGAGGATAAAATAGTTTGTTAGCATCACTGACTCAATGGACATGAATCTGAGCAAACTCCAGGAGACAGTGAAGGACAGGGGAGCCTGGCGTGCTGCAGCCCATGGGGTTGTGAAGAGTAGGGCATGACTTAACGAGTGAACACTGACAAATTAATTAAAGCACCTTAATTAGTATGTTATTCTTATTAAAAATTTTAAGTCTCATCATTTTATTCTTGAAAAACCACTGAATGCTCTGAGAAGTGAAGAGACGAGCTTTGTTTTTGCTTTCAATGAACACTCATGCGTCCAATTGTTAGGAAGTGGGAAAGACATGCGGGGGAACAGTATTATACACAGTCTGTGACTCTAACAGAAGCTCGTAGCGTCTCCTTCATTTGCTTCCACTGGGGACAATTTACTTGGCATAGTCTTGCTGGATCTTCATGATACCAGTGACCAGCACTAAATTGAGGCCAGAAAGACAGTTTCCATTTTACTTTCTCCTTAGGACAAACAGCTTTGCAGCAGCTAAGTTTAACTGAGTGCGTCTCTCTTTCTTTTTTCCTTCTTTCCTTCCTTCCTTCTCCTCTTCCCTCTTCCTTTCCTGTTCAGTCTCCCTTCTCTTTGGTGTCTTGCTTCCCTCTGATTTCTGTGGCCCAAGATCAGGACTTGGCAACTACAGTCTCTGCTTTTCATAATGCTGTTGCCAAAGACTTCACCGTCCTGGCCACTGGACCAATGCTCTTCCTTCCTCAGTCCCCCTCCCTTTCGTCACCTACATTGGTGCGTCACTTCGGCATTTGTAGAGGCTTTAGTTTTTCACAAAGAGCAAAGATGTTAGTATCACACACTGCTGTATTTAAAATGGGTAACCAACAAGGTCCTCCTGCACAGCACAGGGAACTCTGCTCAATGTTCTGTGGCAGCCTAGATGGGAGGGGCTTCGGGGGAGAATGGATTTTGATACGTGTATATGCATGAGTCCCTTTGCTGTTCACCTGAAACTATCACAACATTTTTAATTAGCTATACCCCAATACAAAATAACAAGTTCAAAAGAAAAGAAAAGCTGTTAGTATCAGCAGCCCTGCGTGTGTGTGTGTGTGTGTGCAGATTTACTCTGTGGAAGCGCAGCTGGTCTACAGTGCACGTCCAGTCCTGCTGTGCAGCAAGGTGACTCAGCTACACACATGCTTAGTCATTTGCGTTATGGTGTATCACAGGCTACTGAATATAGTTCTGTGTGCTCTACAGTAGGACCTGGTTGCTTATCCATTCTGCATATAATAGGTTTGTATCCGCTAGTCCCAAACTCCTGATTCATCCCTCCCCAACCCTCATCCTTGGC
Organism: Budorcas taxicolor; assembly: GCF_023091745.1. NCBI lineage: Eukaryota > Metazoa > Chordata > Mammalia > Artiodactyla > Bovidae > Budorcas > Budorcas taxicolor. The sequence goes on along the minus strand of NC_068924.1, from coordinate 80,665,302 downwards.
AAGCACAAGTCTGTTCTCTATGCAGCAGACCTGAATTTGAATGTAGATGCTGCCACTTAATTGGCAGGTAACTCTGAGCCTCAGTTCATCATCGGTAACACTGAATATCATCGTGTTTGTTTTACAGGACCGTGGACCTTGAGGAGACTTGCTTAACACAGTCAACGTGAGGTGACACAGACCCCATTTCCCCCATGTATAGTACACTTAACATTTTGCAGGGTCAGTCTTTTACACATTTTTTTAAAAACGCTGACAAAAATGCACTTTTATACTTTTGTTATAAAATATGGTTCTTTGAAATAATTGCAACTATTATCTAATCTAGCATCTCAAAAGCAGATATGTTCTGTACAACGGATGAAACGTTGTTCATGGTACTAAATGAAAGAAGCCGATCTGAAAAGGTCTCTACTGTATGATCCCCCTATATGACAGTCTGGAAATGAGAGTGTAATAAATCATAATCGAAAGACTATAACAAACTTATGATAACATATTAATGGCTGCGGGGCACTGGGTGTGGAGGCTGGGAGGGATAAATAGGTGAGACACAGGGAATTTTGGGGGCACCCCTGGTGGCTCAGAGGGTAAAGAATCTGGCGGCCAATGAGGAGACCCGGGTCAGGAAGATCCGCTGAGGAGGGAATGCCAACCCACTCCAGTATTCTTGCCTGGAGAATTCCATGGTCAGAGGAGCCTGGCAGGGTACAGTTCATGGGGTCGCAAAGAGAGTTGGACATGACTGAGCGACTCACACACACACACATGGGGTTTTTTGGGCACTGAAGCTCTTCTGTATGCCACTCAGATTGTGGGTACGTGGCACCGTGGAAACCCACAGAATGTACAAGACCGAGTGGTGTTTAAGGTCAGGGTCTCAAGCTTTCAGCGGGCCCTGATCGGACCGTCCATGTGCATGGAACGCCTTCGTCTTGCACAAGCACACATGACATTCTTGCTTTCCAGTATGTGGGAGGATCTGGGTCACGTACCTGCATCAGTTACTGCCAGGGGAAACTCCACACTGAAGCCAGATTTGCAATCATGATTCAGGTTAGCTTAAAATATTATAAGTTGCTATTCTAAAGAGCTTTAAGAACACTCTAATTGTCGTGCTATCGTTGTTAGTGATACTTAAAAGAATTTTCAGCAAATGCTTAGAAATCCTTTAAATCATGCTTTTAGGAAGCACCGCAGTTCTTCAATACTAGGTCACTGAAGGGTAGATCTGCTTTTTAAAAAACATTACTAAAATCATGCACGTGCTATACTCATCTTATGACATACGTTTATTATTCTGTTATTATTGGCAGGAAAATTGAAATACTCGGCACTAAGTGAGTTAATGGATAAAAGTGAATATCCATTATCTTTTATGGATAAAAACCATAAACTATTTTTGTGATTAAGCTGTTAGCACTATTTGAACTATTGTTTTTTATCGGAAAGAATAAGAATGTGATAAGTGTCTGTTTTCCTCCCTTTTTGAAAGTAATGCTAAAGTATCAGTATTGTAAACACATCCAGAATATGGAAGACTGGGATTGCAACCAACTTTCTTTTCCTCATAGTAAATGATCAAGTATGGCGTGGAAGGGAAACTTAAAATTTCCTTTAGCTTTCTTAACAAAAAGAGTGAGCCCTCATGCAAATCATGGGCTTCAGCTGAGAATAATGTCTCCATCCTGGTCTGTCAGTTTTTACCCAATGGAGCCCACCGTGGACAGTGGGAGTAATGGGGCAACTGGGCTGGTAGTTGATGGGAGCTCTCTGTACGTTTTGTCCAATTTTTCTGTAAACTTAAAATTGCTCTAAGAAATAAAATCTATTCCCTGAACCTCCCCACCCCAACACATATGCCAAAGGATAAAACAATCTAGAACATCCCTACTTTGCAAAGGAGCACAGTTTTCAAAGCGCTTATCGCCGTGCTTTGTTTGCCGATCCTAGTTTGTTGCTGTTCTCTCCTATTTCCAACCCTGTTTTAAAGAGAGTATTTAGAATGAATTCTAGTTTGGGTGTTAACAGGCATCAGTCTCTTGTGATTTTACCAACAAAAAAACCTATCCTTTGCACCTTTTTTCTTTTTTAAAAATCAGCTTTGTTGAGGTGTAACTTACTTGCAATGAACTACACACACTTAAAGGTTCGGTTTGATGAGCTTTGACATATACATACACCCATGAAACCATCACCAAATTAGGATAAGGAACATCTCCCTCACCCCAAAGTTCACTCGTGCCCCTGAGAACCGCAGAATTTTGGCACCTAAGGACTCTGTCCAAACCTGCAAAAGAGATGACCAGACCACCACATGGCCTCTGGAGACACAAGGCAGTGTCCTTAGGATGACCCCAGGCCCTCATTTAAAGTGCCTGCCTGGGAAAGCACAAAGCTGCCAGGAGAATTTACTGTTTGTTCCAGCCAACATCAGAGGTGGCCCCTGATCTCCCTTGCTTAGAGCATTTCCGGACCAGTCCTGGCAACTCGGCTGTGTATCTCTTGCAACTTACAAGCGTCTCTTTCAAGGACCAAGAGCCATTTCTTTGAATGTGATCATCATGAAGGAAGGAACCTCTGTCTCCCAGCCTGTGTAGGGGGTGACTTACATAAATGCCAGCTGGCAGACAAGCGGCTCTGCAATCTTCTGCTTTTGTGACTCTGCCGAGCCCTAGCTTGTCCCCCTGCTTCGCGCGCCCTTTGATCACTCTGGGCAGAGTGAGCTCAGCCCTTCCCCTGCTGTTCTCACCAACGACAGGCTGTGCTCACCTCTGGCACTTCTTTTCGCTTCTTTCTGTGTCCTTCCCACTTTGAAGCCGTCCTTTTGTTCTGCTGCTGTTGTTCAGCCGCTCAGTCGTGTCTGACTCTTTGTGACCCCATGGGCCACAGCACGCCAGGCCTCCCTGTCCTCCACTATCTCCCAGAGTTTACTCAAACATGTCTATGGAGTCAGTGATGCCATCCAACCATCTCATCCTCTGTCGTCCCCTTCGCCTCCAGCCTTCAACCTTTCCCAGCATCAGGGGCTTTCCCAGTGAGTCGGCTCTTCACATCAGGTGGCCAAAGTATTGGAGCTTCAGCTTCAGTTAACGACTCAGATCTTTGGATCCCACTGTACTTTATGTCTCATTTTCGCATCAGAACAGAACTTCATGTTGCTAACTTTCCTCCTATTCTCTTTCCTTTGAAGGCCAAGCTGAACAAAGCTAATTTTCTTGGCTTACTCCCAGTGACCTATGAATCCATCAATAACTCCCCAAAGATTTCATCCCCTTCAAATGTTTTCTGTTTTTAAAAGGGCCAGTTATTTTTTTTCAGAGTAAATATTTTAAAAGGTTTTTGAAATAAGGTGATCAGAGCATATGCAGCTTTTTAGTTTTTTAGATAATGCACAGAGGACTTTTTTTTTTTTTAAATTTTAAACTACAGTGGGAAGTATTGTGGCTCAGAAAGAAGATACCAGCTTGGGAGATCTGAACTCTGAGGACTTCATGAAGCAACAGTGGAATTTTTAAAGGCATCTAAACTCCAGGATGTTTAGTCTTTTCATGAGTGAAATGGGAGCACACACTGCCTCAAGTCCTTTTGTAAGCAGGAAACGTCTGCCCGGTATTACACAATATTAAATGGATCCATCGATCCAGGTGATTTCCAGACCTTTGCAGCTTAAAAGAAAAAAAAAAAGAAATGTTTTTGACTGCACCGTGTGACACGTGGGAGCTCAGCTCCTTGCCGGGGATTGAGCCTGTGCCCCTTGCATGGAAGTGTAGTCTTAACCAGTGGACTTCCAGGTAAGTCCTCTGGAACTTTCTAAAAATAAATGTATATTCAATTATTTTTTGTTTAAATATAGTTGACTTGTGTTAGTTTCAAGTGTATAGCAAAGTGATTCGGTTTTATATATACGTATATGTAAATATCTATATTCTTTAAAAATATTTGTTTCCATTATAGCATTATAGTTTATTATAAGATATTGAATATAGTTTCCTGTGCTATATAGTAAGTTTATCTGTTTTAATATATGACAGTGTGCATTTGTTAATCCCAATTTATTCCCACCCCCTACCCCTGCTCTAGACCTTTGGAGCTTTAATTCTCAATTGTTTTAAATAGTGTTGCCCTCAATTATCTTGTGATGAGTCTAAGATTGTATTCTGTCTATTGCTCACCAGCATTTGAATCTCAGTTAACCTATAAATCTCAAGTGTGTCTTGAAAGTTAACAGATGGCTGATTGGTGGCAAGAAGTGCCAGGGGCAGTTTGTCCTAGTGGTGAGAAGAATGGGCTTTGAAACCCAAAGGCACGAGATTCTGTGCAGAAGGGAGTGGTAAAAGTGGTCACTGATCCAACAGAAAAATGCTGAAAATGCTGCTTCTCCCTCCACAGGATATTTGCACAGCTAAGAGAGTAAACACAGAAGAGGGGAAGGATAGATGAGAGTCTCTGTGTATGTGTGTCTGTTTGCAACAGGAGAGAAGAAAAGAAAGCAGAAAATTATTGTTTATGTTTGCTTTATTTTTTGCTTTTGGCAAGAACGCGTTCAAGACCCCAAGAATTTCTTTAGAAGTAGGTCCAGGGACCAGTCAAGACGGTAACATTGACATACCCGCCACTATGCTTAAAATAGACAGCTAGCAGGAGCTGCTGTGTGGCGCTAGGGCTCAGCTTGGCTCTGTGTGCTGACCTACAGCGTGGGCTGGGGAGGGGATGTGTGCATACACATGGCTGGTTCACTTTGCCCTACTGTGGAAACTAATGCAACATTGTAATTATATTTCAACTAAAAAAATAAATGTACTACTCACAAAAGAAACCCTCATAAAAGCAAAATGATAACTTCTAAAGGGAATATTTTAATCTAAATAATAAAGTTTAAAAAGAATAATAATAATAAAAAAGGGCCAGAGAAACCCATTCTGATAAAACAGGCTAGGGAATCCCCTGGCCATCCTGTGATTGGGACTCTGTGTTTCCACTGCTGGGGCCTGGGTCGGAACCCTGGTCAGGAACCTAAAGATCCTGCGAGCTGAATGGCTCAGCCGAAATGCAGAACAACAGTAGCAACCAAACAGCAACATCGCCCAACCAAAACAGGCTTAATGAACGTCATGGAGCCCCCAACTAGAGGAACTCCTCACCCCCTCAACTGTCCACCAAGCGTGTGCCCCCCGGGGGCCCTCTTGACAAGCTGACCTCTCTCTGCTCAAGGACCCTTCCAAATACTGAAGGGCTAATTGCGCTGCGTCTCTGAAGTTTTGAGCTTTAATGTCCAGCATCCTCTACCTTTCAGGAGCATTATTACCATTCAATGTATTTCTGAAATCCACAATAAGATTTTCCAAGCTGGTAGTGCATGGGCACACAGGCACAGACGTACAGTCAGACACACAGGCCCACACCCCAAAGCCCCAAAATAATGCCGCTGAGAGCTCCTGACCTCTAACTCCTACCTGAGAACTAGCGCTGGCCGTCCGGTGGCATACGCTGATCTTAGGAGTCATCGACGCTCATGAGCAGTCCCCTTTAAGGCGGCCGTGCTGCTGGGGGTTGGCCGCACAGTGTCTTCTCTCCTGCACAGGGCGGGCTCCAAGGATCACCTCCGCGTGGTCCTGCCACTCAGCCCCAGGTGCGGCTGCCCCGAGTGCCAGTCCCTCAGCTCCGGGCATGCTTCCAGATGTGACCGTTGAACTTGAGTGGCCAGACTTTCCTAATGGGATGCCGTTCCCTTGAGTCTTATTAAGAAATTGAACACGCGCGGGAAAAGGTATGCGAACGCGCACATCTTGCTTTTGAAATTCTCCCGGTGCGGGGGAGGAGTGACTTCTCTTCGATCTTCTGATTAGAACCCGAGGATCTTTGCCGGAAGGGCTCACGGGGACAGACAGGATTCTGCCTCCTTAAGAGATGGAACTCAGGGAGAGTGAACAGAACTCCCAGGAGAGTGTGTGCAGCCTGTTTCATTTCTTTCTTTCTTTTTTAAGGCAGGTAGTTTGCTCGTTGTCCTGATAGCATACACAATCAGATGCATCACAGAGACTTGGAGAGGCATTTTTTTCTTGTTTTCGCCCAAACTTCTCATACAAAGAAGGCACGTAAACAGACAAAGGGTGGGCTGGTACCATTCGTCTCTAAGCATTTACTGAGTGTCTCCCTTGTTCCTGGAGAAGGAAATGGCAACCCACTCCAGTATTCTTGCCTGGAGAATCCCATGGACAGAGGAGCCAGGAGGGCTACAGTCCGTGGGGTCGCATAGAGTCGGACCCGACTGAGCGACTTCACTTTCTCTTTCCCTTGTTCCAGGCCCTATGAGCCCCAAGACCCCATTTCCCCCCTCCTCTTCTTTTCAATATCATTTTGAAACCTTGTCTCTCACCATATACCCATGGCTTGTCTCACTTGGATACAGGGCACACCTTCAACTCAAAACGTCTAAAATAGATCTGATCATTGCTCTCAAGAACTAAATACTTCCGGCACTGCCCTGGTGGCCCAGGGGCTAAGACTCTGTGCTCCTAAAGCAGGGGGCCCAGGTTCAATCCTTGGTCAGGGAATTGGATTCCACATGCAGCAACTAATTCTTTGCACGCCGCAACGAAAGATCCTGCGTGTTGCAACGAAGACCTAGGACAGCCAAACAAAGAAATATTTTTAAAGAACTAGGACTTCCTTGGTGGTCCAGCGGTTAAGAATCCGCCTGCTAATGCAGGGGATCTGGGTTCCATCCCGGGTCTGGGAAGATTCCACAGGCTGTCGGGAGCTAAGCCCGTGGGCCACAAGTACTGAAGCCCCCGAGTCCGAGCTTGGCAACAGGAGAAGCCGCAGCAGTGAGCAGTCCGTGCGCCGCAGCTGGAGAGTAGTCCCCGCCTTCCGCAGCTAGAGGAAGGCCGGGCACAGCAATGAAGGCTCCGTGTAGCCAAGAAAAGAAAAGAAAGCCTCGGTCCTTCTTCCGGTGGGCCCGGCACCGTTATTCTCCTTGTCCCCAGGACTCCGTGTCTCTGAGATGCCTCTGACACTTCCCTTTACCCTTTTTTTGGGGGGGGGGGGGTCTTTTGTAACTCTTCCTGAATCTGACGCTTCCCTTTACCCCCTTTTTTGCGGGGTCTTTTGTAACTCTTCCTGAATCTGACGCTTCCCTTTACCCTTTTTTTGGGGGGGGGGGTCTTTTGTAACTCTTCCTGAATCAAATATGTTTAGGTTTCTTTCATCATTTGCAATCATTTTTTCCTAGTTTATTTGGAGAGCTTGTCAGTTCCTGCTCTAACATTCATGCCCTTGTGCCATCCCCTTGCCTTGTGTGTGGACTAGACTTAGTTAACTTGCTTCTAAGGATGAGACGTTGGCAAACATGATAGCCTGCCCCTTTCCAGATCAGGCTAGAAGAGCCCGTGACTTCTGTCTTGCTGACACGCGCTGTTCCTCCTTGTGAACTCTGGTGAAGTGAGGTGCCCTGTGAGAGAGGCCCTCGAGGGTTAGAACCTCTAGCCACAGCCAGGAAGGAACTGCAGCCCCCAGGCCGATGGCTCATGATACGAGTAAGCTTGGAAGCCGATCCTTGCCCAGTCGAAACTTGAGATAAGACTGCAGTTCTCAGCTCATGTCTCGACTGTGGCCTTGTGAGAGATCCTATGCAGAAGATGTAGCTAAGCTGTGCCTGGATCCCCAACTCACACAAACTGTGACTTAAGAAATGCGTGTGGGACCTCCCTGGGTACAGGGGGCGGGAATACCTGCCATTGCAGGGACCGGGTTCTGTCCCTGGTCGGGGAAGATGCTACGAGCCGCAGAGCAAGTAAGCCTATGGGCTACAGCTGCTGAATCCACACTCTGGAGCCCTCAGGCCTCGACGACTGTGCCTGCTTGCTGCAACTGCTGAGGCCCGTGAGCCCTCAACAAGAGAAGCTGCCACAAAGGTGGGAAGCCCGCCCACTGCAGCTAGAGAAAGCCCATGTGCAGGAACGAAGACCCAGCACAGCCATAAATAGACAAATAAAAAGAAATGGGTGCTGTTTTAAGCCACTAAGTTTTGGGGTAATGTGTTATTCAGCAATAACTCACTAACATAGTACTGAGGTGATAGTCTATTATCGAGTAAGAGCTATGTGGACAATAGTCTCTTTCAGACTCGGAAGACAAGTTACATAACAGTAACAACAGCAGAACTCTGCAGATCCGTCCAGGGTAGAGCTTTGTGGCTGGAATCTCACGGTTGCTTCAGTACAGTTTCTGTGGTGCTGACCCCACTAGCATCTTGGAAACTAAGCTGAAGCAACCTGACTCTTTGAATTTTTCAAAGACATCCAGAATGACAGGATCACTCCTGAATTAGCCCATTTGTGTATATAGATACATTTATTTGCTTATGAAAAATATCATGGAAGTTTAAAATCAATGTTTCTGGGGTAGGAAAAAACATCACAAATGATAGGGCCAAATATACAGAATGTGTGTAGAATAAACTAGAATCAGTTCAATATCTAATCATTCCTTAAGAAAATGTCCCTACTTGGAGGAAAAATATGTATATATATTGATCCAAGTAATTATTTGATGTCATGGTGACAGACAAATAAATTTAATAGTCTTCTGAATTGAACTGCTTTTCCTCACTGTGTTTTATCAGGTTCTTTTGCATGTTGTAAATGGTCCAAGTCAGCTTCATGAACAACTTTTGCTAGGTCACAGTCGTTTGTGGGGTCCTACGCTTGGGAACAGGCTTCCCTGGTGGCTTGGAGCCCCCAGTTCGATTCCTGGGTTAGGAAGATCCCCTAGAGGAAGGCATGGCAACCCACTCTAGTATTCTTGCCTGGAGAACCCCCATGGATAGAGGAGACTGGTGGGCTGCAGTCCATGGGGTCGAAAAGAGTTGGACAGGGCTGAGCGACGCACACACACTTGGGAACACATACTCTGAGGGTATAGATCTTTGATTATTTAAAATTTTGCCCAGCCATAGCAGTTTTGCTCAAGGTAAAGCCAACAGAGAAGCAGGGGGAAGAAAGGACACCTTCGTGACAAGTGCAGAAGGCCTGGAGCACAGTGGCACCAGGGCAAAGGTGGAGCCAGGCAGTAAAGGGGGTTTACTCCACAGACGGATCCGAGTGAAGACACGTTGTGTCTTTACTGGGACTTTGATGCTTGGAGGAAGAATGTCTAACATTGAAAAATAATTCAGAACATTTTTGAGTGGTGGTAATATGCTGGGGGCCAGCATGAGGAACTCCGCCCATGGCAAAGGTCATGAGGAAGGAGGCTTGGCATACGCGAAGGCGTGATCAAGCCTCAGGAAACCCCCTGTTCCCGAGCATCTACCCCCAAAACCAGAGTCTGTTTTATGCTCTCACCTACACCTCTGACTTTACGGGGGGCTCTCCTCCATAACCGTTTCTCTCGGAGAAGGTGTAAACGTGCAGCTCCAAGGCAATAAAAATTCCTGGGCATGACAAGAGTGTTTCAGCTTACGGACTCCTCTGAAGGTTATCTAGCCCGCCTGTATAGGTTCGTCCGGCCACATGTGTTTGTTTACAGCCTCCCAACCTGAGAGGCACGAGATGTTTTACACTTACTAAAGGCAAATTCTTTTGGGGAGTTAGAAATTATTAGTATAGTGTGTTGGTTAGGAATTCTATTGGTGAAGGGTTTTTCATTTGTTGTGTCAATAATTGCTGCTAATTCCCTCCCCTGGGTGGGACAAGGATGTCTCAGGTCAAACCTCTCTGCTGACAGACTAGCTTGTGTGACAGGATTATCCATACTCCTGCCACATGATTGTTGACTACCTCTCAACCATAAAGAGCACAGAGAGTTTCGGAGTATTTTGAGAGTCTTAATTAGCATAGGGCTTTTTCTTCTTGTTGAGTCAATGATTGCCGCCAGGCCTCCATATCCTTAGGCACCTGGGAATATATTAATCACTGTATTTGGAATATAGAAAAGGAAATATAGTAGTTTTTAAGGTTAGCAATACTAGACTTTTTGAGTTAATGAATTTTCTCTTTTGTAATAGATCATTGTACTTTGTTATAAATCACTGTGTCCTTGCTATGTAAGAATGTAACTTTATCACTATCTTAAGACTAAATAGATCTTAAGGGGAACATTGGTGAAAGGATTTTCATTTGTTGGGCTGATGTTTGCTGCTAAATCTCCATGTTCCCTGCCCTTATAATGAATATAACTAGCATATAGGAGAAATAAGTATTAACCTTTAAGATTAATCATGTTAACCTTGGGTTAAATAAATTCCTTTCTTGACTGTAACTCACTACACCCCCATCCTATAGGAATGTAACTTTATTTGGAGGGTGGTGCCTGGTTTAAGAAAAAACACCCTTGGAAGAAATAAGTATTTTGGTTATCAGAAAGAAAGGATCATAAAATGTCAGCAGGTCTCACTCATGGCCAGAAGATGATGTAATATCCCTAAGACCTTTTTTTAATACATTTATGTGAAGTACCTGATTTTGATAAAGGTCAGGACTGCTGACCCCTGCGTGACCCTGTATTCATCCCTATATGTAACAAAAGGTATATAAGCAAACCCAAAAATAAAGAAATCGGATCAGTTTCCGGAAAGACTGATACCCCCATGTCATTCTTTCTTGCTCCTCGTTTTTCTGGCTGAATTCCCATCTGGAGCATGGGTGCTATTCCACGTAATCCAAGTTATTCAGCCTCTTTTTCTCCACTAATCTTCCTACTACACTATCCGTTTCTAATCTCTCTATATATCTGTAATTAAATATGTATTTTTCCAAGGACGCCGACTCCATCCCCACCTTCGAATCACCCTGGATCCCCCGGGGCTGGACCCCGGCAGTGATGGAGCAAAACAGGGGAAAGGACGATAGGAAGAAGACACTCATCTCTCTGGGAGCCTCTGTATTAATGAGTGTCGGCTTCCAACAGGCATTCCTGGGTGGCGCTGCCAGTCGGGAATCTGCCTGCCAGTGCAGGAGATGCAAGAGACGCTGCTTCAACCCCTGGGTCAGGAAAGTTGGATTTTGTCACCTCATGTCTCTTTCACTTCAGTGTGGTTCTCTGCGCATTCCCAGTGTGCAGCACCCCCCCCCCACAGTGAACATTTCTAGGTATTAAGGGACTCCTTAACACAAGTCCTTGTACTCTGATCCGATCATGATTTCTTAGCAATGAGTCATAAATGTCAAGGAGATTTCTGGCGCTCACCGTTTTTTATGATCGCGCCTCTTCTTTCTGGGTGCAGAGCTAGATTACATCCCCCAGACTCCCTTGCAGTTAGTGGGGGCTGTAGGACTGAAGGCTGGATTACAGCCCACTTTCAGGACTGGCTCAGATGGACCCCTCTCCTGCATACGTATATATATTTGGTCACATCAAGCAGCTTTCAGGAGCTTAGCTCTGCGACCAGGGATTGAATGACAAGACTGCCAGAGAAGCCCTAATATATATCTCTGAGTTTGGGTATTATCTTGTCCGCACAGACGCTAAACCCTTTCTGAATGCCCGAGTCTCCCCCTCAGCCTCCGCATGGCTGCCTTCATCTCCTGGTTCCTCAGGGTGTAGATCAGGGGGTTCAGCAGAGGGGAGATGACAGTGAAGGTCACGGAGACGGCCTTATCGGTGGGGAGGGCGGAGAAGGGCCGGGCGTAGACGTAGATGCAGGGCACGAAGTGAAGGGTGACCACCGTGATGTGGGCGGTGCAGGTGGAGACGGCTTTCCTCCTGCCCTCCCCGGAGTGGGACCTCAGCATCGTCAGGATGACTGTGTAGGAGACGAGGAGAAAGAAGAATATGAACCAACTGACTAATCCATTGTTGGAAATCATCAGGAGCTCCAGAGAGGAGGTGTCTGTGCAGGCGAGTGTGAGCACCTGGGGGACGTCGCAGTAGAAAGTGTCCAGGACGTTGGGTCCGCAGAAGGGGAGGGGGAGCAGCAGGGAGATCTGCACGATGGAGTGGACGAAGCCCCCCGCCCAGGAGGCCACGATGAGGGCAGTGCACCGCCCCCGACTCATGAGGGTCAGATAGTGGAGGGGCCTTGAGATGGCCACGTAGCGGTCAAAGGCCATGACCGAGAGGGAGAAGACATCCGCTCCCCCGAGCAGGTGGAAGAAGAAGATCTGAGAGACACAGCCGTTGAAGGAGATGGTCTTCCTCTCTGCGAGCAGATCAGCCAGGACCTTAGGAGCTGTGATGGAGGAAAAGCAGATGTCAAGAACCGACAGGTTACGGAGCAGGAAGTACATGGGGGTGTGGAGGCGGGATTCCCGGGTAACCGTGACCATGATGAGGAGGTTTCCCAGCAGAGTCGTCATGTAAACCAGGAACAAAAAGACGAACAAGACCCAGCTGAGCTCTCGAGACTGGGTAATGCCCAGGAAAATAAATTCTTTCACTCTGGTATGATTTCCCTGATCCATGGGGTCACAGATTCTTTTTCAGGTGCATCTCTGGAAGAAATAACAGCACAGTTAAAGGCTCTATTAAGAGATCTGCCCTTGTCTTTTCTGGCGCTTGGGTTTTGGTGCTGGCCCGGGAAGTTATTTTCTGTGCAGGCTCTGTGCCTGCAGTTCTGCATGCCATCGTGAGGGAGAAGATGACCCACGTTTCCGACGGGAGTCGTTCGAGCAGGTCGGTTCTATCACTGTGGCCACTGAAACGCAGGCGACAGCTCTGTGGACCTGTTCAGTTCCCCACGCGCTATGTATAACACGTGCCGCTTGCGGTGATAAAGAGTGAGCATCCACTTTAGGACACGTAAAGAATTTGGGTTCTCAAAAGACATCACTATGAGAATTAAAAGAACCCTCAGATGGAAGAAGATATTTACAACACTTATAGCTGAGAAAACACTGACATCCAGAGTATGTGAACAACTTCTGCAAATCAGTAGCAGAAGATAGAGGAGCAAGGCAGAAAATGGCCAAGACAGGCACCAAAACTTCACCAAAGGGCTTCTCCTGGTGGCTCCGCGGTGAAGAATCTGCCTCCCAGTGCCGGACACATGGGTTTGATCTCTGGCCGGGGAAGATCCCGCCCGCCAGGAAGCAACTCAGCCCGTGAGCCCCAAGTACCGAGCCTGTGCTCCAGAGCGTGGGAGCCGCCACTACTGAGCCCGAGCACCCTAGAGCCCGGTGCTCCACGGCAGGAGCAGCCGCCGCCAGGAGGAGCGCGCACGCCGCGGCTAGAGAGGAGCTCCCGCTCCCTGCAGCTAAAGAGTCTGCGCAGCAAGGAAGACCCAGCACGGCTGAAGCAATAGATAGAAAAAGATTCACAACAGAGCATCCAAAAGCGGATTCAGCTTCATTAATTACCAGGGAAATGCAAATTAAAATCACAGCAAGAAACTGCTGTCTATGCGCAAAATGGCTAAGTTAGAAAAGATAAACAGCGTCAAGTGACGTGGAGCTATGGGGCAATTGGAACCCTGCTGGTGGGGTGTAAGTCAACCATTTTGCTGTTTGATTATATCTGCTAATACTGATATCTATGTCTTTATTAGCTGTTATTTCACGATGGAGGTCTATATGTGTCTGTCTGTCATCCATCTACCCATCTCCATCTTAAGAACAATCTACTTTGTTCCTAGGACGTATGGACATATTTGTGTCTACTGGAAGACATATCCTAGAATATTCACAGCACTGTTTGCAATTGCCTCAAACTGGAGAACGGCAGAAATGCCCGCTAACAGTAGGAAAAATGACCTGTTAGATTCACACACTGCTACATAGCAACGGGAAAGATCTCACTATGTGTAACAAAACACACGAATCTCACGAATATGTGGTGCCAAATGATCCAGGCACAAAAGACACACACGCTCCCATTTTGTTCACATAAAGTACCAAGGTGTGCACAACTAAAGGGAACGTGAGGGAGGCTTTTGAGGTGCTGATAATGTTCTGTTTCTTTGATCTGGGTACTTGTTGCAAAGATGTATTCAGCTTGTGTGGGAGCTCATCAGACTCTAGGCTTATGTACATTTTTCTATATGTATGTACATTGTACTTCAGTAAAGTGTTAAATAATATAAACGTGGTAATGACTTTATAATATTTTAGCCTCAGATGCATTTCATTTCAAGGAAAACTTAATTGACTATCCGGGATGATTCCCTGGAAAAGGAAATGGCAACCCGCTCCAGTATTTTTGCCTGGGAAATGCCAAGGACTGAGGAGCCTGGTGGGCTACATACAGTCCATGGGTCACGAAAGAGTAGGAGTCACATGCCTTAGTGACTAAACAACAACATTTTCATAATTACTATTTTATACCAAATAAACTTACAGCCTTTATCAAATAGAACGTGAAAATCACCTCACCTTTCCCTGGTTTATTTGCTTGAGGTCCTCCCAAATGCTTGCTTGTGAGCTGCCCTGCTGCGGTTCTTTCCCGGATTCTGGTTTTAGTTCCTCTATGCCCCACCCCCACTCCTCTCGCTTTTCTCATCTTAGGAAGGCTTATAAGTTAGCTGCTCAGTCGTATCCGACTCTTTGCAAACCCATGGACCGTAGCCTGCCAGCCTCCTCTGTCCACCTAATTCTCTAGGCAAGAATACTGAAGTGGGTTGCCATTTCCTTCTCCAAATCTTCGGAAAAGATCCTTCAAAGAGCACAGTTCCCCAGGCAGCATTCTCCTTTTTTTCACACAGAAAAATAAGAGCCCCTTTTTCATTTCATTGCCGTTAGTGCTTGCTGTTTATGTCAACAACATGGAGTGATGAGAATAATGTTGTTGTGATAAGAATAAATGCTCAGAATCATGATTACAGAAAATTTCGGCTCTCAAGAATCCTAATATTCCCCACGCTAACTACTTACCATAACCAATGGAGAAATCACCCTCAAAGTGTTTGGTTACTCCGGGACGTAGAAGTATTTTAAGTGACGACAGCACCTTATTCTGGAATCTTTCTTTCGGACACTGGAGTCATAAGTGAGTGGTTTTCAAATCTTCTGTTCAGGAAACCACTGTGACAAGATTGAAAGCTTCTGCATCAGCTGTTCTCCCTTCCTTCTTGCTCCTGTTTTTCTTCTCTATTTCTGTTTTCTTTCCTTCCTCTACATACCATTTCTAGGGTTCTCTAGAAACCTAATACAGAACCAATAAGACCTGTATTTATACCTGTATCCATCACACATATGGAGCTTCCCTGGTAGCTCAGCTGGTAAAGAATCCGCCTGCAATGCAGGAGGCCCCAGTTCGATTCCTGGGTTGGGAAGATCCCCTGGAGAAGGGACAGGCTCCCCACTCCAGTATTCTTGGGCTTCCCTGGTGGCTCAGCTGGTAAAGAATCCACCTGCAATGTGGGAGACCTGGGTTTTCTTTTTTTCTTTCCTTCCTCTACATACCATTTCCATGGCTGTGTTAGGGTTCTCCAGAAGCAGAACCAGTAAGATCAGTATCTATATTTGTATCCATCATATAATATATGTACATAGGTACATATATGTACACACATATGCACATTTAGTGAAAGAATTATTATGCAGAATTGACTCATGCTGCTATGGAGATTGAGACATCCCTCAGTCTGCCTTCTGTGAGCTGGAGACCCAGGAAAGCTGATAGTGGAATTCAGTCCTAACTCAACGACCTGAGGACTAGAGGAGCCAATGGTATAAAATGATGAGATGGCCAAACTTGAGGTGTGAGGCCAAAATAAGGGGTCCAGGGACACCCCTGTCGGTCCAGTGGCTAAGGTGCCACGCTTCCACTGCCAGGGGCATGGGCTTGACCCCTGGTCAGGGAACTAAGATCCCACATGCTGCACTGTGTGGCCAAAAATAAATAATAAAGTGGAAACTGGAATGTTTTTCTTTTCTCTTTTTTATCTCTCTTTCTTAAAAAAAAAAGAAGACTAGGGGTTACATTTCTCCTTCCTCCACCTTGTCTGTTCTATTGGGGTCCTCAACAGGTGAAAGGATATCCACCTGCTGGGGGCGGGGGACTAATCTGATTTACTGAGTCCCCAAATCCAGACGCATATCTCATCTGAAACAGCCTCTCAGACACACCCAGCAACCAGTTTTAATCCGAATCCCTGTGGCCATCTCAGTTGACACATAAAAGTAATCATCACAATGGCATCGAGGCAGTGGTGACTCTAACCCAGATCCTCTCCTGAAGGCCTTTACAGTTAAGACAAGAAGCGTGTTGCAGCTTCTGGAATCGGCCGAAAGAAAAGTGAGAAGGTACAAAGTCACGGGGAGGTATATGAGAAACCGTCCCCCCTGGACATAGAATATCTGCAAGCCTTGCCCCGGAGGCCTGCTGGGGCAGCATCACAGCCTACACTCCCATTTTGGATACACCTTTGTGGATCATCTGGAGCGTGTATGCAGTTTGGGACTGACCACTTCCTAGCTGGTTTGACCTTGGGCAGGTTACTCAATAATAGTACCAAGCTCATGAGAAATCCATGTGAGGTTCACAGGACGTGAATGAGAGTCAGTTCTCAGCCTGCACCACTAGAGTTGATTTACAATATGGTGACAGTTGGGCGTGAACTCAGGCAAACTGGGAGATGGTGAGGGACAGGGAAGCCTGGCGTGCTGCAGCCCGTGGGGTCTCAAAGAGTTGGACACAACTTGGCGACAGTTACTCAGACCTACCTCATAAGCAGGGTTCTTCTAAGGGGCAGGCGAGACCTCATGACTGTTTTGCAAACTAGAAGCCATTGAGGAGCCCGAGTTGCCAGTCACTACCCTGTCTCAGCAGCTTCAGGCGCATGCTGCTTCCTTACACAAGCCAGGTCCCTTTCGGGGACTTGACTGAGAGTGGGTCATCTTGCCCCTGACCCTGTGGTTCGAAGCCCTCTTCCCAGCACTTTGGAATAAGTGCAAAATGCCATTTATCCTCTAGGGATGTTTTTCTTTTTTTAAACAGCGATTTAAACGAAGCCATATGTTAAAAAAATCAGAGTATTATATCACACACCTGCTTATAACCATAGGTAAGTTTATCTCTGTATGCAGTGATAAATATAGGTATTTATATTAAAAAATCTTTATAGAAAGAAAATAAACTATAACCCTCACTTTGAAACCCAGTCATCTGGATATTTGGCTTTGGGGTGGGTGGGGCGGGGTGGGGTGGGAGTCCAGGCAACTTTCAAGGTTTCAGCATTATAGAAATGCGAGCAGAATAATGGAGCTCTGCGTTGCTAATTTTTTCTTCCTTTCGTGAGTATTTATGTTCATTTTATTGCTTCTAAAACCCATCGTGTCCATGTGAAATAACTATCTTTATCCTGATTTTATAGAGGAGCAGACCGAGGCACAGAAAGATTAAGTAACTGGTCAAGATCTCACTGCTGGTAGATCCATGTCTCAAACCAAGATTTGTCTTAATCCAAAGACTGATGCTATTAACTACCGCAACCATACTTCTCCCGGTGTTGATCAGCCCTTTTCAGAAAATCCTGCAGAGAAAAAAAACCTTTTGCAAAGCAAGTGAAAGTAGAACGTGGGTGTGAGATGGGGAAGGAAGAAGCCGGCACACAGTGAGTGAAAGGTCTGACTGAAAGTAACTTACATGGGAGGATGTCAGAGTGACTTGGGAAAAAATGCAGAGTTTGATAAGTAGACTTTGCATTTTTCAGAGGTACCTTCACCAAGAAGTTCCATCAACCACATAGTGTTTCAAAGAAAGGTGCAGAAATGAGTTCTCAGTAGCATTACCTCAAACACAAACTCCTCCTGAAAATCATGAATCTTGTGGGTCCCTAAGGATGCTGTCTTTGTTCAGAGTGAGAAGGATGCTTTGAAACTGTAAGATTATGCACATTGCATTGAAACACAGGCACGGGGGGTGGGGGTCGGGTAGTGGGGTAAATTCAGAGTTTGGGATTAATATACACATTGAAAGTGAAGTCGCTCAGTCGTGTTGGACTCTTTGCGACCCCATGGACTGTAGCCTACCAGGCTCCTCTGTCCATGGGGTTTTCCAGGCACGAATACTGGAGTGGGTTGCCATTTCCTTTTCCAGGAGATCTTCCCAATCTAGGGATTGAACCCAGGTGTCCTGCATTGTAGGCAGATGCTTTACCATCTGAGCCAAAAGCAGGGAAGCAGGGAAGTTGGCTCAGATGGTAAAGCATCTGCCTACAATGCAGAAGACCTGGGTTCAATCCCTGGGTTGGGAAAATCTCCTGGAGAAGGGAATGGCAACCCACTGTAGTATTTTTGCCCTCCCCCCCAAATAAAGGGGCTCAAAGAAATACACATTACTATATATAAATTAGATAGCCAACAAGGGGCTACTGGATAGCATTGGGAACTAAATATTTTGTAATAATCTCTAATGGAAAATAACCTGAAAAAGAATATATATATATGTAGAACTGAATCACTTTGTTACACACCTGAAATTAACACAACATTGTAAATTAACTATACTTCAATCAAAAAAAAAGAAATAGAATTTTTTGTGTTTTTACAAGGTGAAAAGGATCATGAAGTTTTCTTAGAAATCACCCCCTTTGGGGACTGTCCTTTGGAAACAAGCTTATCAGATGCCATAGAGCCGGCAAACTTGGGCTCCATTCCAGCCCAGCTTCCCACTAAGTGTGCTGCCCCAAGCCCTACATGGAGTGGAATCTCAGAGAGGTGCCCCATCACAATTTTCTCTTCTGTATTGAAAAGTGTCTACTCTTGATTGAATCCCTCCAAGTTTTAGGAACATTATTCATATTCAGTAGCACACGAGCATACAGATTAGCTCGCTGTTAAAACACCTTACTCAAAGCTCTCCACATTCCATTCCCAGCCGAGAACCAAAGCGGGCCAGGGTGCGTATACTGGATCAGGAACTGCTGTCTTGGAGAGCAGTTTTTCCAAGGCTGTTGCCTCCAGAGAGCTGGGGTATCAGCACCTTCTCAACTACCTTGAAAACAATTCAAATGTCAACATCTCACCAAGTAAACATGTTTCATGTCCTTGGAGCCACCTGACCTTCTTCTATTTCGCAAGCCCCAGTTCCCTTTTTCCTAATAGTGAAAAGCTACCCCTTTCCTTGGTTTCGTTAAGAGTTTGCTTTCAAGAAGAATATTCTGCATACTTGCACCATTTCTGAAAAGCCTGCAGTTTTCCAGTTTCGGACGCTCACATCCGCCAGCACTAAACGACTCAGTCTCCAAGGGAAAAGTTGATCCTCTTATGACGCTCCCTCTGCACCTTAGAAGAAGTCGCTTCTGGGGAAATTCTGTTTCCTGGACAGCCCACCTCGAGGCGAGTGATTTTGCTGTTTTTCCTTCAGGTGGGAAATGGCAGCCTCGGGAAGTCACACCGTCTCGTGGGTCTTCCGTGCTGCCTTGCGGTGCCTCTGCTGCTTCTGTTGGTCGCCCAGCCGCAGCCTAAGCAAGGAATTCGCAGTGGGAGCGTCGCAGTGGCCAATTCAGTGGTGTTCTTGTGGGAGTCATTAAAGGGCCACCAAGCCCTCCTCCCTCTCTCTCTCCGTCTCCCTCATCCCCCCTCTGACCCGTCTCACAGGGACCTGCAGAGACACTAGTGAACATCCAGGTCATACCCTTTTCTCTAGAGGAAGCACGTGAGACAGTGTGTTACCCTCCTTGGCTTAGGAAGAAAATGTTCTGTGAAAGCACACCATGGATCACGCAGATTTCCTCCTCACCATAATTGGTTTGCTTGCCGCCAGCTGGGAAATGGAACTTAAGTAAAAGGGCAACAATAGAAAAATCAACGCCCCTTGGCCACAGTCAGGGTAGCTCTCGAGACCGTAGGGCGTGGGTTATAGATGCAGTTTCTTTTCTTAAAAATTAATTTATTTGGCTGCACCGAGTCTTAGCTGCAGCAGTTAGCACCTTTGATCTTCATTGTGGCCCGCGGGATCTTTTTCAGTTGTGGCGTTTGGGATTTTTTTTTTTTTTTTAAGTTACAGCATGTGGGATCTTTAGCTGCAGCATGCAGAATGTTTAGCTACAAGAATGTCAACTCTTCGCTGAGGGGTATGGGGTCTAGCTCCCTGACCAGGGATGGAACCCGGGCCCCGTGCACGGGGTCACAGTCTTAGCCGCTGGACCAGCAGGGAGCTCCTGCAGTCTCCGTTTAATGTGGCATATACGTTGTCCCATGTGACTGTTTTAATCTACGTCTCTGAGATCCACGCTCACTTGGATCCTAGGGAGGCAGCATGGTGATAGTTCTTGATATTCACCTGTTTAGTTACTTCAGAATTATTTTATGGCATGGAGTTCAAGGGTACCCAGAGATGTTTATCATTAAAATGCTTGATTAAAGGGCGTGAGTTAGGAAAGGGTAGTTTGAAAGCTATGTATATGACCTATGGTGGTGAAAGTCGCTCAGTCATGTCTGACTCTTTGTGAGTCAGACTATAGAGTCCATGGAATTCTCTAGGCCAGAATACTGGAGTGGGTAGCCTGTCCCTTCTCCAGGGGATCTTCCCAACCCAGGGCTCGAACCCAGATCTCCCGCACTGCAGCTGGATTCTTTACCAGCTGAGCCACAAGGGAAGCCCATGTATATGACCAGAGTCTGTTAAATTTTCTATGGCTCTTAACAATAGAGCTTAAGCAATAATGACAACTGATTTAAATGGGAAAAATGCAGCCCAGCTTGTGACTTTTATGTCATCCAGAGAAACAATAAGTCTTGGTATAATGAGATGCAGTTGCTTTCCCCTTCTCCGGAGTCACTGAATCAGGTTATGTCGTGTTTTTAGGCACAGTTGGAGGAAGTGTCAGGGACAATGGTGTGGCTGGGGTTCTGGGTTCCTGTCCCCTGGGCGATACAGTGATTCACACTCCATAGGTCCAGTGCCAACGCAGTGATAAAACGCTGATGTGAGTGAGTCCTAGGAAGGAAAGGGAAGGATGCATTTGCATGAAATAGGCCATAAGGTGCTTTGTGGTATGCAGTTTTCGTAGGCAGTTTCATACAGAAAACCTTTGGGAGTCTAGAGACCAGAGCTGCCCGATCGCTGTTAGCAGGACCGTAGGAGCGGTGCTGACAAGTGCGGGTTATTCTTAGAATTTGCGGGCTGGGTTGGTGCTGTGAAAAGTTAGAGCTGATCGATCAGGGGGCAGGAAATGACCAAGTGAGCTGGTTAGTTCCTGGGCCCGTACGGGGTCAGCCCAGATCCAGTGAGGGGTGTGACGGAAGTCTGTCTTTAAGACTCACTGTGTGTGCTCAACCGGGCAGCCCCATGGACGCAGCCCCTCAGGCTTCTCTGTCCACGAGCGTTCCAGGTAAGAATAGGGCAGCAGGTTGCCATGCTCCGCTCCACGATCTTCCCCACCCAGGGACTGAACCCGAGTCTCCTAGCTGGCAGGCGGACTCTTTACCGCTGACCGCCTGGGCAGCCCCCTCAATCTGCACTGCCCTTTGGCTAGCCAGCTCCCTCGGGGCTCTCCTTCGTCTGCCTTCTCGGTCTGATCCCTTATCTCTGCTCTCAAAGCCATGGTTTCTCTTTGATCCGTTGTTTTCTTTTGCTGCGAAGCTCTCTTGTGCTATACTGCAGCAGCTTCAGGGTGATGCTCCAAGCTATGTAAATAGGAAGCCCTATTGTCATGCTTAAGTGACAGAAAGCTAGAATTAAAAAGAAATAAATATTAATTTATTTGGCTGCAACAGGCCTTAGTTGCAGAGGCAGGCTCTTCGCTCTTCATCGCAGCATGCAAGACCTGTTTTTAGTTGCAGGCATGCAGTCTCTTAGTGGCATGTGGAATCCAGGGGTACAACCATTATGCACCTTTGAGGTGCTCCCTAGGTTGGGAGCCCATATGGAGTTTAGCGCAGAACTCCCTGACCAGGACCGGAACTCCAGGCCCCCTGCATTGCAAGTGTGCAGACTTAACTACTGGGGAGGCTTAACTACCAGGGAAGTCTCAGAAAGCCAGAAATTTTAAGATGATAGCCGCTTTGAATTCAATGTACATTCCCACCTTTTCCATACAATTTTTTTTTTCTAATAATGATGAATATGGGCCATATAGGAGAAGAGTATAACAGCCTGATGGGGGACAGAATGTGTGTTAGGAAGAGCAAAAAGGGTCATATTAAAATGAACTCATTTGTGACTTTTACCGCAGATGGGCAAAGCAGTTAGCTGTAGGAGATTTTTAACTATCTGCTTTATGCTTTCTAAGCTTTTAGGCAAGAAATACATGGTAAGTGTAATTTAAAAATACAGTCATTTTCATTCTGGAAAAGAGAGAAGCACGAACACTAATATAAAACAAATAAATAAATAAAATGGACCCGTTTGCCTCTGACTGAGTATTTACTATCTGCCAGGGATTGTGTTTCACATATACCATCGCCTGCTAACCTTCGCAGCAACTCTAGGAGATCGTATAAGTCCATTTGGATGGGCGAACTGTGGCCTGTGCTTAGAGTAACTCAAGGGTCTTCCCTGACGGTACAGTGGCTAAGACTCTGCCTGTCAAAACAGGGGACACGGGGCTTGATCGCTGACCTGGGAGGATCCTACATTCTGAGGAGCGACTAACCAAGCCTCTGAGCCACGACTACCAAGCCCACTACCCTGGAGCTCCATAAAAAGAGGTGCCCTTGCGAAGAGAAGCCCGTGCTCTGCGTCTCTGGAGGGCAGTCCCTGCTCACTGCAGCTCGAGGACGCCCGCTCCCGGCAGTGAGGACCAGCGCAGCCAAAATAAATACCTAAAAAAGAAAAAAGTTAGACCGACTCAAGATCACACACTTGATGGGTGGCGGAGGTAGGATTTAGAGCCAGGTTTGTATAACTCTGAAGTGAGAGCTCTCAGCTGCCGTGCTTTACTTTTTACGTTGACCATCTTTGCAGACAAACGCTAGCCTATGCTGCCTCTTCACAAACACTAACTGATGAAAAATGGACAGTCTGGTTAGAGTTTTATCTGTCTTTCTCTCTCTTTCCAGTGGGAAGAATGTAAATTCTATCTGAGTTTGGCCCTAGAAAGGTTTGCAACTGAAAACTAGCTCTTGAATAAGGAGAATGGGTTACTCTTTGCGTAGGATCCCTGAGGTTCTCCCTGCCTTTGTCTACCCTTATAAGAATTTGAATCAGTCTTTAGTTCTGCATAAGGTAAATGCCTTGAGGCCATCATGGGAAACCTTCCCAAGCTTCTTCATTCTAATAGGAATCCAGGGGCACAACCGTTATGCACCTTTGAGGTGCTCACTAGTTTGGGAGCCCATATGGAGTTTAGCGCAGAACAAATTCCTTAATCTGCGATAGGCATATGTATTCATATACGTGTATTTCAGGGGCACTGATCATGTGAACTTTCTTGTAGAGCATTGCAGGTTGGCATGGACGGGTCCAGTAATGAAGAAAATTGCATTCATATGGTGACAGAGATGACTGAGTATCTGAAGACTTCTCTCTGGAATTAACTCGAGATAAGAGCTTGAGCAAATCACTCTATCTTTATTCTTCTATTTACTCACCTTTTGAAAAAGGGACTAGATTCAGTCAGTCTATTCATCTGCCATATAGCTTTCATGATTGACACATTGTTACTTTGGTCTTTAGAGTAGAAATACATCAGTCAGCTTCACCCTATAACCCTGATACTCTGTGCTCACCAGAGGCTTGGCTTACCAATAATCTCTTCATTTAAATTGCAAAATAAAGTGTTACCTAGTACGTGCAGTTGGTTTATGGACAATGTATTTGACTATATAAATATGACTCTATGGGAAAAATAATGAAAGGGGTCCTTGCTGATGAAGAAGTTGGAAAGTCTTACTCTATTTCATTACAGAAGGCCTGAGTCTTCCCCTCAGTCTCTGCACGGCTGCCTTCATTTCCTGGTTCTTCAGGGTGTAGATCAGGGGGTTCAGCAGAGGGGAGATGACAGTGAAGGTCGCGGAGACGGCCTTATCGGTGGGGAGGGCGGAGAAGGGCCGGGCGTAGACATAGATGCAGGGCACGAAGTGAAGGGTGACCACCGTGATGTGGGTGGTGCAGGTGGAGATGGCTTTCTTCCTGCCCTCCCCGGCCTGAGACCTTATTAGCGATAATATGACCATGTACGATACGAGGAGGAAGACGAACCACAGGGTAGAGATCAAGCCGTTGTTGGAAATCATCAGGAGCTCAAGGGCAAAGGTGTCCGTGCAGGCGAGTGTGAGGACCTGGGGGACGTCGCAGTAGAAACCGTCCAGGACGTTGGGTCCGCAGAAGGGGAGGGGGAGCAGCAGGGAGATCTGCACGATGGAGTGGACGAAGCCCCCCGCCCAGGAGGCCACGATGAGGGCAGTGCACCGCCCCCGACTCATGAGGGTCAGATAGTGCAGGGGCTTGGAGATGGCCACGTAGCGGTCAAAGGCCATCACCGAGAGGGAGAAGATGTCTGCGCCCCCGAGGAGGTGGAAGAAAAACATCTGTGCGAGGCAGCCACGGAAGGAGATGGCCTTTCTCTCCGAAAGGAGGTCCGCCAGGACCTTGGGGGTGGTGATGGAGGAGAAGCAGATGTCCAGGACGGAGAGGTTGCGGAGCAGGAAGTACATGGGGGTCTGGAGGCGAGACTCACAGCTCACAGTGACCATGATGAGGAGGTTGCCCAGCAGGGTGGTCATGTACACCAAGCACAAAAAGAGAAATAAGACCAAGCTCAGGTCTTGGGACTGAGTAAGCCCCAGAAACACAAATTCTTTTACTCTGCTACCATTTCCCAGCTCCATTGAACCATGCGTCCTCTTCCCTGTACCTGGGGCAAAGTGATAAGTGTGATTTCAGAGAGTGTTCGCCTTACCTTAACAGAGTCAGGGTTAGAGAGTCAGGCATTAGGTCTAAAAACTAGTGAGATCTTTCACCCAGTGGATATCTGTTCTGGGGTTATGGCTAACATGAGCAAAGATACCTCATGACACAAGCATGCATTTAGTTATTGTTTCCTATGTAAATCATAAATATTTTAGAAAATGAATACCACAATGCTCTGCATATGTAAGTTCTAAGTATTCAAGATAAAGTGACCATTGTAGCATGAGGAATATGAAGTTGGAGTCAGCTTGGTGAGTGGCAGCGTCTGATACCGTCGAGTTCCCAGGAGTTCCATTTTTTACTCCCAGATGATGCCTTATGTAAATGGCTTAAAAACTGCTATCTTTAGAATGGTTCTCTTTGGACTGAGTTCTACAGAAGCACTCCTCTCTTTTTCAAACCACACTTCCCCCCAATTATTTGATTTATTATTTTAAAGAAAATCCCACATTGTGCATAAATTTACCCATTACTACTCAATATGCTAACATATAATGAACTACCTACCATGCCATTAGCACACCAGCAAACAAAAATGCCTCACATTTCCTGACATAGATGAGACCCAAATATTGTGATTTCTTAAAAAGTGTTTCTTAAGGATTTTCCTGTTGGTGCCGTGGACAAGCCTCTGCCTGCCAGTGCAGAGGACGCGGGTTCCATCCCTGGGCCCGGAAGCCTCTACATGCTGAGGAGCAACTGGGCCCGCATGCTGCCGCCGCCAAGCCGAGCTCTGCAGCCTGAGGTCCACAGCCTAGAGCGGCGCCCACAGCAAGAGAAAACTCGGGAGCAACAATGGAAACTGAGTGTAGCCAAAAAGAAAGAGACGAATAAGACATTTTGGCAGTTTCTTAAAATGCTAAACATGCACTTACTGTTTAGTCTTATGGCTTTTGAGTTTGTACTGTTTTGGTGTGTGTGTGTGTGTGTGTGAATCTTTGAGATGGCCCTTAACTTATTTCTTTGCAGTTTGCCTCCCTTTGCTTGCTAGCATCAGAAACAAAGGTGAAATGCGTTCCCCTCCAACTTTCTGGGTATATCTTTCAGTTCCAACGAAGACCTTTCTTTCCTCCCTGCTCACTTTCCCTTCAAGTTGTCTTTCCTCTGGGTGCAGTTTTGTCCGTAGTCTATTTAGTATGGAAAATTAAAAAAGCTACGGGAGGTCTCATGGCATACAGCAGAGACCTGGGAAAGTCTGGCATCACAAAACCTGTTCAAGTCCCAGATAGACCCTAACTGGTTATACGAAAACAGGCAAGTTGCTTCATCCCTTTGGCCTCCGGCTCTGCACTGGTGTTTAGAAACAGTAGCAACTGTTCTATATAATTTTTATAAGGATTACATGAACTCACCTATGTAAAACATCAGTACTTCAGCAGATGTACAAGCTGGATTTAGAAAAGGTAGAAACACCAGAGATCAAACTGCCAACATCCATTGGATCTTAGAAAAAGAGACGATTCCAGAAAAACATCGACTTTCTGCTTCATTAACTACACTAAAGCTTTTGTCTGTGTCTATCACAACAAACTGGAGAATTCTTAAAGAGATGAGAATATCAGACCACTTTACCTGTCTCCTGAAACATCTGAATGCAGGTCAAGAAGAAACAAAGCCAGACATGGAACAATGGACTGGCTCAAAATTGGGAAAGGAGTACGTCAAGGCTGTATATTGTCACCCTGCTTATTTAACTTATATGCAGAGTACACTATGTGAAATGCCAGGGTGGATGAATCACAGGCTGGAATCAAGGTTGCTGGGAGAAATATCAACAACCTCAGGTATGCAGATAATACCTTTCTGATGGCAGAAAATGAAGAAGAACAAAAGAGCCTCTTGATGAAGGTGAAAGAGCAGAGTGAAAAAGCTGGCTTAACACAACTTTCATAAAATGAAGATCATGGCATCCAGTTCCATTACTTCATGGCACATAGATGGGGAAAAAATGGAAACAGTGACAGATTTTATTTTCTTGTGCTCCAAAATCACTGTGGACAGTGACTGCAGCCATGAATTTAAAAGATGCTTGCTCCTTGAAGGAAAAGCTATCACCAACCTAGACAGTACATTAAAAAAGCAGAGACATCACTTTGCCAACAAAGGTGCACATAGTCAAAGCTATGGTTTTTCCAGTAGTCATGTATGGATGTGAGAGTTGGACCATAAAGAACGTGCCGAAGGATTGATGCTTTGCAGTCAATCTTTAGGGAAATCAGTCCTTAATATTCATTGGAAGGACTGATGCTGAAGCTGAAACTCCAATTCTTTGTCCACCTGATACAAAGAACTGACTCACTGGAAAAGACCCTGATGCTGGGTAAGACTAAAGGCAGGAGGTGAAGGGGATGACAGAGGATGAGATGGTTGGATGGCACCACTGACCTGATGGACATGAGTTTGAGCAAGCTGTGGGGGACGGTGAAGGACAGGAAGCCTGGCGTGCTGCAGTCCATGGGGCCGCAAACAGTTGGACTCGGCTGAGCGCCTGAACAGCAGCAAAGCGCCAGCAGTGGGAGCCCGGCCTAATCCATAATAAGTGTGACTACACACGCGTCACCTCAAAGAGAAGCTTCAGGCTATTCATTCTCACAGACAAGCAACTCTTTTTTTTCTGGAAGCTTCCCTTTTAAAATTCCTTTTGAAGACATGAAAGTCACATTTGAGAGCTTTATAATAATAATTATTTTGACATTTAAAACTCGTGAAATCTTCTATAAAATAAGAATAGCAATTGGCTGAGAGGCCAGGCATACTTTTGTCCTTTAATCTCTGAGTCCTTTCTTTGCTTTTGTGGGGTGCTGCGGGCCCATATACCTTCCTCTTCTTTACTTAAAAATTTTTTTTATTTTATATTGGAGCATAGTTGACTGAGTGACTTCACTTTCACTTTTCACTTTCACGTATTGGAGAAGAAAACGGCACCCCACTCCAGTGTTCTTGCCTGGAGAATCCCAGGGACGGGGGAGCCTGGTGGGCTGCCGTCTATGGGGTCTCACAGAGTCAGACACAACTGAAGCAACTTAGCAGCAGCAGCAGAGTTGATTAACAATGTAATATCAGTGTTAGGTGTACAGCAAAGTGATTCAGTTATACATACACATGTGTCTGCTTCAAGTGACTCAGTGGTAAAGAACCTGCCTGCCAGTGCAAGAGGCGCGGGCTTGATCCCTGGGTCAGAAAGATCCCCTGAATAAGGACGCAGCATCCCCTCCAGTATTCTTGCCTGGGAGATCCGTGGTCAGAGGATCCTGGCGGGGTGCAGACCACGGGGCTGCGGAGCGGGATGCGACTCAGTGTGCCCGTGCACACGTATGTGTATCTATTCTTTTTCAAATTCTCTCTCCCTTAAGCTTGTTACAGAGTCCTGAGCAGAGTTCCTTGTACTGTACAGTAGATCTTTGTCGGCTATCTGT
Source organism: Budorcas taxicolor (assembly GCF_023091745.1). NCBI lineage: Eukaryota > Metazoa > Chordata > Mammalia > Artiodactyla > Bovidae > Budorcas > Budorcas taxicolor. Next base: position 80,637,151 of record NC_068924.1, on the reverse strand, counting down.
TTAAGCATCATAGGGACACACAGCTTCTTTAAATATACTGACCGTCTCTTGGAGGAGCTAAATATTTCCGAGAACGTGTGTTTTACAGCTTCATCAGAACATCCTACTTTGAGGAAAACAGAAGGCTATTTTTCTTTCCGTTGCAAGCAGAGTGACCCAGAAGGTGGCAGCAGTGTATGGCATAAGAAGAGGGCTTGCTTGTTTGGGCTTCGTGTCGGACCTCCTCTTAGCAGACCAGAGAAGGCTGGGGCAGGATGTCTCCGTGGAGAATCACAGGTTCTCAGGTTCTGGTTTTGCCCCTGTGTGATTCATGTGAATAAGAGACCTACTGAGTCTCCATGTATGGAATGGGGGTTGTAATACCTGCCTCCCAGGGAGCTTAGGAGGATCTGGGAAGTAACTTCTGCAGCGGTCTCAGCGCACAGGCTTGCTGTGGTTCAGTCTCTGAGTCGTGTTCTACTCTTTGCAACCTCATCAATGGCAGCACTCCAGGCTTGCCCGTCCTTCGCCATCTCCCAGAGCTTGCTCAGACTCATTGTGTTGATAATGCCATCCAGCCATCTCATCCTCTGTCATCCCCTTCTCCTCCTGCCTTCAATCTTTCCCAGCATCAGGGTCTTTTCCAGTGAGTCAGCTCTTCGCATCAGGTGGCCAAAGTATTGGAGCTTCAGCTTCAGCATCAGCCCTTCCAATAAATATTCAGGGTTGATTTCCTTCAGGATGGACTGATTCAACCTCCTTGCAGTCCAAGAGACTCTCAAGAGTCTTCTCCAACACCACAATCTGAAACATCAATTCCTTGGCGCTCAGCCATCTTTATGGTCCAACCTTCTCATTCGTACATGACTACTGGCAAAGCCATAGCTTTGACTATATGATGATTAGTACTCTGTTGAGTAACCTTAATACAAGAGGCTTATCAGTAAATGAGTGTATTGAACTAAGTGGTAGCTGAGCTAGAGAGGAAATGTTTACCAGCAAAAACCAACTCCATATATTTGCTACAGAGATTGAGAGAATCCATCCTACTTACAGAAGCCTTCCACAGGGTCCCCCAAGTAAATAACAGACTGTGGTCTGCACAGGAGGGTAGAAGGAACCTCAGGCCCCAAGGTGAGCCCATTTATCAGAAAGGGCAGGCCCCACGCTCACCATGTTCAGGAGCTGGAGGATGCTGCTGCTCCCTCTTTTTGCTATTTTGAATCCGTCTAATTATTTAGCAAATATTAAGGGAAAATGGGCAGAGTTCTGTGCTCTTTGTGAGAAAACAGTGTAACCCTAAATCAGTGGGAAAACGATTGAACTCTAACAGTAGGAAGGCCATGATGGGATCATCTAAAGACAGACGAAGAGCTGTGCGTGAGGAAAGGGCGATTTCTCCTTGAGAGACTCAGGGAATCCTGCGTGGAGGAGGTGGCGTTATGTTTGGGGCATGTAGGAATGGAGAGAAAGGGAGCTCTGACTCTCGGGGACCATTGGGATGATGAAAGCTGCTTGCGAGTGGGAAGTTTGGTGGGAACGAAGAAGCGTAAACAGGTAGACCCGGAAAGATACAGGAAAGAAAATCATTGCTATACCTTTTCTTTTTTTTGCAAATGTAAGAAAAGATATGTAGATGTTCATCATTGTACAATTCTTTCCATATCTTTGAGGGTTATAACTATTTTATTTTTCTCTCTTGTTTTAAATTTAGCATAAAAAAAAATCTCTCCTTTGTGCAGCTCAAGAGGTGCCAGAAAGCAGAAAGTGCTTTTTCCCAGTTCCAAACGGAGCTTGTTTTCATGTCTGTCATCTTGCAATGTCTCTGTTGTTAATATCTCTTCTCTGTGCTGTTCTGCCTCTGGGTACACTGGGACCTTGTGTGCTTATTATTTGTAGTTACAATATATTTATAAATATTAACAATTAAATCTAGATTTCAGTTTTTCTCCCTGCTACGCCTCAACACCCAGACATCACAGATGTGCATACCTGGGTAGAGTTGTGTGTGAGTGCTAAGTTGCTTCAGTCGTGTCGACTCTGCGAACCTCTGGATGGTAGCCCGCCAGGCTCCTCTGTCTGTGAGATTCTCCAGGCAAGAATACTGGAGTGGGTTGTCACACCCTCCTCCAGGGGGTCTTCCCGACTCAGGAATCGAACCCGCACCTGTTATGTTTCCTGTATTGGCAGGCGGGCTCCTTACCACTAGCGTCTCCTGGGAAACCCAGGTAGTGTTATACATCTTACTTAAAATCTCCAACCTCCTTTCCAGGTCTCCGACATCCTAAATCACACTCACACGAATCACTCAGCTTCAGAAAATTCTGTTAAATACCCGTCTGAAAGCCAGTGACTTCAGCGGCCTCCATCTTTATGAGGAAAAGGGCAGACACAGGGAGCCACATTTTCTTGACTTTTCCATGCTGAGACTCAGTGCCGCACCACATTTACCAATTCCTTAATCCCCAAGCCAGTGTGAGAATTATCGCAGGGAAAGCAGATGGATGTGCCTCTGGAAATATTCTGCTGATGGAGAGGTGGTTTCAGTGGGAGTAATTAAAAGGCTATTCAGGCACATACACTTTGTTATCAAACTGTGTATTTTGTGTTGGAGCATAGCCAATTGCCGCTGTGGTGGTAGTTTCAGGGAGACAGCAAAGGGACTCGGATGTACGTATGCATGCATCCATTCTCCCCCACACGCCCCTCCCTTCCTGCCTGCCATAACATCGAGCACAGTTCCATGTGCTGTGCAACGTGTCTGCATTCGTTCTTCATTTTAAACATAGCAGTGTGCACATGCCCACCCCAAACTCCCTGACTCTCCTCCCATCCCTCCCCCCTGGCAGCCAGAAGTTGGTCTCCAAGTCCATGACTCTATTTCTGTTTTGCAATTAAGTTCATTTGTATCAAAACTTTTTAGATTCTGCATATAAGGAATTTCATGATGTTTCTGCTTCTCTGTCTGACTTGACTCAGTATGACGATCTCTAGGTCTATCCACGTTGCTGCCGATGGCATTATTGCATTCTTTCTGCTGACTGGATATGTATACATGTACCAAATCTTCTAAGCATAATGTTCATCTGTCAGTGGACATTTAGGTTGCTTCTGTGTCTTGGCGATTATAAACGGTGCTGCAGTGAACATTGGGGGTGCAAGTATCCTTTTGGACCATATTTTCCTCCAGATATATGCCTACTAGTGGGATTATTGGGTCATATGGTAGCTCTATCTTTAGTTTTTTAAGGAACCTCCATATTGTTCTCCAAGGTGGCTGTGCCAATTTACATTCCCCCCATTAGTGTAGAAGGGATCCCTTCTCTCCAACATTTACTACTTGTGGATTTTTTGATGATAGCAATTTTAACTGGTGTGAGGTGATATCTCATAGCAGCTTTAATTTGCATTTCTCTAATAATTAGAATGCTGATCATCTTTTCATGCAGGCACATATACTTTGAAACACGTATTTGTTTGGGGTCTAACATTTTCCAGCAGTGGTAAAGGTTCTCTCCTTGACCACATACTGCACAGTTCAGTTCAGTTCAGTTGCTCAGTCGTGTCCGACTCTTTGTGACCCCATGAATCGCAGCAAGCCAGGCCTCCCCGTCCATCACCATCTCCCGGAGTTCACTCAGACTCATGTCCATCGAGTCAGTGATGCCATCCAGCCATCTTATCCTCTGTCGTCCCCTTCTCCTCCTGCCGCCAATCTCTCCCAGCATCAGAGTCTTTTCCAATGAGTCAGCTCTTCACATGAGGTGGCCAAAGTACTGCAGCTTCAGCTTTAGCATCATTCCTTCCAAATAAATCCCAGGGCTCATCTCCTTCAGAATGGACTGGTTGGATCTCCTTGCAGTCCAAGGGACCCTCAAGAGTCTTCTCCAACGCCACAGTTCAAACGCATCAATTCTTCGGCACTCAGCCTTCTTCACAGTCCAACTCTCACATCCATACCTGACCACAGGAAAAACCATAGCCTTGACTAGATGGACCTTAGTCGGTAAAGTAATGTCTCTGCTTTTGAATGTGCTATCTAGGTTGGTCATAACTTTACTTCCAAGGAGTGTCTTTTAATTTCTTGGCTGCAGTCACCATCTGCAGTGATTTTGGAGCCCCCAAAAATAAAGTCTGACACTGTTTCTACTGTTTCCCCATCTATTTCCCATGAAGTGATGGGACCAGATGCCATGATCTTCGTTTTCTGAATGTTGAGCTTTAAGCCAACTTTTTCACTCTCCTCTTTCACTTTCATCAAGAGGCTTTTTAGCTCCTCTTCACTTTCTGCCATAAGGGTGGTGTCATCTGCATATCTGAGGTTATTGATATTTCTCCTGGCAACCTCGATTCCAGCTTCTGTTTCTTCCAGTCCAGTGTTTCTCACGGTGTACTCTGCATATAAGTTAAATAAGCAGGGTGACAATATACAGCCTTGACGTACTCCTTTTCCTATTTGGAACCAGTCTGTTGTTCCATGTCCAGTTCTAACTGTTGCTTCCTGACCTGCATACAGATTCCTCAAGAGGCAGGTTAGGTGGTCTGGTATTCCCATCTCTTTCAGAATTTTCCACAGTTTCTTGTGATCCACACAGTCAAAGGCTTTGGCATAGTAAATCAAGCAGAAATAGATGTTTTTCTGGAACTCTCTTGCCTTTTCCATGATCCAGCGGATGTTGGCAATTTGATCTCTGGTTCCTCTGCCTTTTCTAAAACCAGCTTGAACATCAGGAGTTCACGGTTCACATATTGCTGAAGCCTGGCTTGGAGAATTTTGAGCATTACTTTACTAGCATGGGAGATGAATGCAATTGTGTGGTAGTTTGAGCATTCTTCTGCATTGCCTTTCTTTGGGATTGGAATGAACACTGACCTTTTCCAGTCCTGTGGCCACTGCTGAGTTTTCCAACCTGCTGGCATATTGAGTGCAGCACTTTCACAGCATCATCTTTCAGGATTTGAAACAGCTCAACTGGAATTCCATCACCTCCACTAGTTTTGTTCATAGTGATGCTTTCTAAGGCCCACTTGACTTCACATTCCAAGATGTCTGGCTCTAGATGAGTGATCACATCATCATAATTATCTGGGTCATGAAGATCTTTTTTGTACAGTTCTTCCGTGTATTTTTGCCACCTCTTCTTAATCTCTTCTGCTTCTGTTAGGTCCAGACCATTTCTGTCCTTTATTGAGCCCATCTTTGCATGAAATGTTCCCTTGGTATCTCTAATTTTCTTGAAGAGATCTCTGGTCTTTCCCATTCTGTTCTTTTCCTCTATTTCTTTGCATTGATTGCTGAAGAAGGCTTCCTTATCTCTTCTTGCTATTCTTTGGAACTCTGCATTCAGATGCTTATATCTTTCCTTTTCTCCTTTTGCTTTTCGCCTCTCTTCTTTTCACAGCTATTTGTAAAGCCTCCTCAGACAGCCATTTTGCTTTTTTGCATTTCTTTTCCATGGGGATGGTCTTGATCCCTGACTCCTGTACAATGTCACGAACCTCTGTCCATAGTTCATCAGGCACTCTATCTATCAGATCTAGACCCTTAAATCTATTTCTCACTTCCACTGTATAATATAAGGGATTTGATTTAGGTCATACCTGAATGGTCTAGCAGTTTTCCCTACTTTCTTCAAATTAAGTCTGAATTTGGCAATGAGGAGTTCATAATCTGAGCCACAGTCAGCTCCTGGTCTTGTTTTTGTTGACCGTACAGAGCTTCTCCATCTTTGGCAGCAAAGAATATAATCAATCTGATTTCGGTGTTGACCATCTGGTGATGTCCATGTGTAGAGTCTTCTCTTTTGTTGTTGGAAGAGGGTGTTTGCTATGACCAGTGCATTTTCTTGGCAAAACTCTATGAGTCTTTGCCCTGCTTCATTCTGCATTCCAAGGCCAAATTGGCCTGTTACTCCAGGTGTTTCTTGACTTCCTACTTTTGCATTCCAGTCCCCTATAATGAAAAAGACATCTTTTTTGGGTGTTAGTTCTAAAAGATCTTGTAGGTCTTCATAAAACCTTTCAACTTCAGTTTCTTCAGTGTTACTGGTTGGGGCATAGGCTTGGATAACTGTGATATTGAATGGTTTGGCTTGGAGACGAACAGAGATCATTCTGTCGTTTTTGAGATTGCATCCAAGTACTGCATTTCGGACTGTTTTGTTGACCATGATGGCTACTCCATTTCTTCTGAGGGATTCCTGCCCACAGTAGTAGATGTCATGGTCATCTGAGTTAAATTCACCCATTCCAGTCCATTTTAGTTCGCTGATTCCTAGAATGTCGATGTTCACCCTTGCCATCTCTTGTTTGACCACTTCCAATTTGCCTTGATTCATGGACCTGACATTCCAGGTTCCTATGCAATATTGCTCTTTACAGCATCGGACCTTGCTTCTATCACCAGTCCCATCCACAACTGGGTATTGTTTTTGCTTTGGCTCCATCCCTTGATTCTTTCTGGAGTTATTTCTCCACTGATCTCCAGTAGCATATTGGGCACCTACTGACCTGGGGAGTTCCTCTTTTGGTTTCCTATCATTTTGCCTTTTCCTACTGTTCATGGGGTTCTCAAGGCAAGAATACTGAAGTGGCTTGACATTTCCTTCTCCAGTGGACCACAGTCTGTCATACTGCACAGCCTCCCCTGAATGTTTCAACAAACCCTCCACCTTTGGACCACCATGTTTGTCTCTGCTTTGTCCAATTTTAACAAAAATCCTGCTAAGTTACTTTAGCCATAATTCCCCACCCTCCCGATCTGATCACTTTCCTTGTCTGATCAGCTTTCTCATCCTCCACCACCTCCTACATGATGTCTGATCACCCTGGCTGCTGTCAGCAAGAATCCTGTTAGGTCAGGTTAGCCAGGATGCCTCCTTACCCTAATGGTTTCCTTTGTAATTTTCTCATTGTGAAATAAATGTTTGTCTTTAAGGATTGTGAATTTCCTCAGGCAGTTTCACCATTGCAGGGAGATTCCTGAAGGTATTGGCAGGAGCCCTTGGATCGGAAGGGTCATATAGGTGAGAGTGAAGGAGGGCTCGGCAGGGTGATGACTCAAATAGATGATGGGGTTCTCGTAAGGTCTACACTGGCTCCATCAGCAAATCCTACTTGCTTGACCTTCAGAGTTTTTCAGCAATCCTGCTACCTCCACCATGACCACCCGAAGTCATGTCTTCATTATTTCTGCTGTCGTCACTTCTTAACTGGGCTCATGTTTTTGTCCTCAACCCTCTTTAGTCTGTTCGAAACAGTAGCACCTACAATTCTGTTAAAACTTGCGTAATTAGTCCACTTTTCAAAGTCCTCGAAGTGTAGCTCATCTTAGGTATCGTGACAGCCCAAGTCCCTACAATGGTTTAAAAAGTCCTAGTGAGCTGATCTTATGACCCGGCTTTCTCTCTGACCTCAGTGACTACCCCTCTCCTTGCTTCCTCTCATTAATAACAAAGTCTTTCTCACTGTTTCTTGGATACTCTGGGCACATCTCCCACCCCAAACTTAGAGCTTCTGCACGTCTGATTTGTGGGCTGATAGTTATATCACAACGTGAACATTTTTCTAATTTCAAAAATTTTAAGACCTATCATTTACCTTCAGAAAAGGAAACAAAAAGCCTCCCATCACCTGTAAGCATAAACAAATGAAGTATGGATATATGGAAAAATATGTGAAACCTGTTTTCCACTTCATCTCAACTCTTAAGTATATGGGCATCTTCTGGAGCAGCTTCAGAGGTTTCTGTTTTAGGAAGTCAGGTTGTCAGGACATTAAAAAAGAGTCGGTTGTTTCCTTAACCTTAGCAGCGAAAAAGTGACTATGAGGCAGTATTCATTTATTGACTTTTTGGTTTTAAAGTTTAATTTGTTTATTTTTGGCTGCACTGGGTCTTTGCTGCTTTGTGCGGGCTTTCTCTAGCTGCGTGGTGGGAGGGCAAGCCTTTGCTGCGTGGTGGGCTTCTCATCGTAGTGGCTTCACTTGTCGTGGCTTCTGGGCTCTGGGCACGGGCTCCAGTAGTTGCGGTGGATGGGTTTAGTTGCTCCACAGCGAGTGGAATCTTCCTGGACCAGGGGCCGAACCGATGTTTCCTGTACTGGCAGACAGATTCTGACCCACTGCGCCACCATGGAAGTCCATTGTTTTTTTTTTAATTCAGCAATTTCTATAAGTGGTTTCTATGGTCTGCTTGCCCTGCCAGGTGCTGGGGACAAAACCGTAAACAAACGTAAAGAGAATCAGGAATGGGAAACAGTGTCCTGAGTGCTGGCTTAGAGCCCAGCACTGGGCGCGGGAGACAGTGGATGGTGCTCAGTGCCAGGGCTTCAGAGGATGGGCACAGTGAGGACCCTTCATGAGGTGATGCAACTCCTCAGGTCAGTTCAGTTCAGTCGCTCAGTCATGTCTGACTCTTTGCGACCCCATGAACCGCAGCATGCCAGGCCTCCCTGTCCATCACCAACTCCCGGAGTTCACTCAAACCCATGTCCATTGAGTCAGTGATGCCATCCAACCATCTCAACCTCTGTTGTCCCCTTCGCCTGTTGCCTTCAATCTTTCCCAGCATCAAGGTCTTTTCAAATGAGTCAGCTCTTTGCATCAGGTGACCAAAGTATTGGCGCTTCAGCATCAGTCCTTCCAATGAATATTCAGGACTGATTTCCTTTAGGATGCACTGGTTGGATCTCCTCGCAGTCCAAAGGGACTCTCAAGAGTCTTCTCCAACACCACACTTCAAAAGCATCAATTTTTCGGTGCTCAGCTTTCTTTACAATCCAGCTCTCAAATCCATATGTGACCACTGGAAAAACCATAGCCTTGACTAGACGGACCTTTGTTGACAAAGTAATGTCTCTGCTTTTTAATACATTATCAGGGTTGGTCATAACTTTCCTTCCAAGGAGTAAGCGTCTTTTAATTTCATGGCTGCAATCACCATGTGCAGTGATTTTGGAGCCCAGAAAAATAAAGTCTGACACTGTTTCCCCATCTATTTCCCATGAAGTGATGGGACCGGATGCCATGATCTTAGTTTTCTGAGTGTTGAGCCTTAAGCCAACTTTTTCACTCTCCTCTTTCACCTTCATCAAGAGACTCTTTAGTTCTTTTTCACTTTCTGCCTTAAGGGTGGTGTCATCTGCATATCTGAGGTTATTGATATTTCTCCTGGCAATCTTGATTTCAGCCTGTGCTTCTTCCAGCCCAGCGTTTCTCATGATGTACTCTGCATAGAAGTTAAATAAGCAGGGTGACAATATACAGCCTTGATGTACTCCTTTTCCTGCCAGGGTCCAGCCCCAGTGGATCCAGGGTTTTATTTAATTAGAAATATAAGATCAGATTAGGAAAAAATAGTGTAGTAGGAAAATGAGTGGAGAAAAGAGGCTGATTAACTTGGTTTACGTGGAAAACCAATGAAGTTCCAGACAAGGAACTTGCACCGTCTATGTTGGGCCACAGGCGCCCGCTTGAATAGCTGAGGATGCCCTGCCTTGGGCTCCCTCTCGCGTGGGTCTCAGAAGCCCGGGCAAGTAAGTAGACTCAGTGAGCCTCCATGTTCCAAGGGATCAGCCTGAAAAGGGAGAGGGAGGGAGAGGGAGCAAGAGAAAGAATCGACACGGGGGAGGCCAGGCTTGTGCAAAAACCCCTCCAACTTTATTATTCAAAAGGTGTTTATATACCATAAATTTTACATAATGGAAGATACAGAGTCATGCAGGGGCCGCAGTCCTGACCCTTTCTGTACATCTTTTTGTATACACAAGATCTCAGGTGATTTAGTTATCTTCTGGCCAAGAGGCTTGTTAATACTTTTTGGGTCTCTTCCTGAATGAATGTTAATCTCGTTTCCCCTGAAGTGTCTTTCTTTAATCTGCGTCTCCTTAAAGAACTAAAGTTACATCTCTATGGAACAAAGGCGCAGTGGGTTATAACAAAGAAGGTACTTAACTCAAAGATCTAATGTTGCTACTTGTTTTTTCTATATACCAACTATATCAACAAATAAAAGATATTAAAATTTGGCAGCAAGTATTGGCTCAACAATGAGATGCTTTATCAGTTTTATTCTAATGACCTTGACACCTCGGAAGCCCCTGTATTCCCAGGATGTTTTAAACTTCCTGTGCCTCTGGCGGTTGGGAGACTGTAAACAATTCACATGCGAAGCTGTAAGAGTCCTGTAGGCAGTCCTATAGGCAGTCCTATAGGTAGGCTAGAGAGCTATCAGAGGGGGTTTGACCTGAAACATCCCTTTCAAATGCAGAAGACTAAAGCCCTGAGTTAACTTTTTCCAGAGTGTGTCAGAAGTGTGGAAAAGTACAATACAATAAGGCAGGCAGATTCTTATTTTTGGGGTACATGCTCAGGAAATACCAGGGGGAAAACCTGAGGCCTGACTCGCCTTGCCCATCAGGCCTCTCCGCATGACCTCGTCATGGGTGGGATTCCTCATGCTGGCTCTCAGCATTTTCCTATTTGGAACCAGTCTGTTGTTCCATGTCCAGTTCTAACTGTTGCTTCCTGACCTGTATACAGGTTTTTCAAGAGGCAGGTCATGTGGTCTGGTATTCCCATCTCTTTCAGAATTTTCCATAGTTTATTGTGATTCACACAGTCAAAGGCTTTGGCATAGTCAATAACGCAGAAATAGATGTTTTTTTCTGGAATTCTCTTGCTATTTCAATGATCCAGCGGATGTTGGCAATTTGATCTCTGGTTCCTCTGCCTTTTCTAAAACTAGCCTGAACATCTGGAAGTTCATGGTTCATGTACTGCTGAAGCCCGGCTTGGAGAATTTTGAGCATTACTTTCTAGTGTGTGAGATGAGTGCAATTGTGCGGTAGTCTGAGCATTCTTTGGCACTGCCTTTGGGATTGAAATGAAACCTGACCTTTTCCAGTCCTGTGGCCACTGATGAGTTTTCCAAATTTGCTGACATATTGAGTGCAGCACTTTCACAGCATCATCTTTCAGGATTTGAAATAGCTCACCTGGAATTCCATCACCTCCACTAGCTTTGTTCATAGTGATGCTTCCTAAGGCCCATTTGACTTCACATTCCAGGATGTCTGGCTCTAGGTAAGTGATCACACCATCGTGATTATCTGGGTCGTGAAGATCTTTTTTGTACAGTTTTTCTGTGTATTCTTGCTACCTCTTCTTAATATCTTCTGCTTCTGTTAGGTCCATACCATTTCTGTCCTTTATCGAGCCCATCTTTGCATGAAATGCTCCCTTGGTATCTCTAATTTTCTTGAAGAGATCTCTAGTCTTTCCCATTCTATTGTTTTCCTCTATTTCTTTGCATTGATCACTGAGGAAGGCTTTCTAATCTCTCCTTGCTATTCTTTGGAACTCTGCAGTCAAATGGGTATATCTTTCTTTTTCTCCTTTGCTTTTCACTTCCCTTCTTTTCACAGCTATTTGTAAGGCCTCCTCCGACAGCCATTTTGCTTTTTTGCATTTCTTTTTCTTGGGGATGGTTTTGATCCCTGTCTCCTGTACAATGTCACGAACCTCATTCCATAGTTCATCAGGCACTCTGTCTATCAGATCTAGTCCCTTAAATCTATTTCTCACTTCCACTGTATAATCATAAGGAATTTGATTTAGGTCATACCCGAATGGTCTAGTGGTTTTCTCCACTTTCTTCAATTTCAGTCTGAATTTGGCAATGAGGAGTTCATGATCTGAGCCACAGTCAGCTCCCAGTCTTGTTTTTGTTGACTGTACAGAGCTTCTCCATCTTTGGCTGCAAAGAATACAGTCTGATTTTGGTGTCGGCCATCTGGTGATGTCCATGTGTAGAGTCTTCTCTTGTGTTGTTGAAAGAGGGTGTTTGCTATGACCAGTGCATTCTCTTGGCAGAACTCTATTAGCCTTTGTCCTGCTCCGTTCTATACTCCAAGGCCAAATTTCCCTGTTATTCCAGGTGTTTCTTGACTTCCTACTTTTGCATTCCAGTCCCCTATAATGAAAAAGACATCTTTTTTGGATGTTAGTTCTAGGAGGTCTTGTAGGTCTTCATAGAACTGTTCAACTTCAGTTTCTTTAGTGTTGCTGGTTGGGGCATAGACTTGGATTACCATGATATTGAATGATTATTCTTGAAAACGAACAGAGGTCATTCTGTCATTTTTGAGACTGCATCCAATTACTGCATTTCAGGCTCTTTTGTTGACTATGATGGCTACTCCATTTCTTCTGAGGGATTCCTGCCCACAGTAGTAGATATAATGGTCATCTGAGTTAAATTCACCCATTCCAGTCCACTTTAGTTTGCTGATTCCTAGAATGTCGATATTTACTCTTGCCATCTCCTGTTTGACCAGTTCCAATTTGCCTTGATTCATCAACCTAACATTCCAGGTTCCTATGCAATATTGCTCTTTACAGCATCAGACTTTGCTTCTATCACCAGTCCCATCCACAACTGGGTATTGTTTTTGCTTTGGCTCCCTCCCTTGATTCTTTCTGGAGTTATTTCTCCACTGATCTCCAGTAGCATATTGGGCACCTACTGACCTGGGGAGTTCCTCTTTTGGTTTCCTATCATTTTGCCTTTTCCTACTGTTCATGGGGTTCTCAAGGCAAGAATACTGAAGTGGTTTGCCATTCCCTTCTCCAGTGACCACATTCTGTCAGACCCATCCGTCTTGGGTGGCCCCACATGGCATGGCTTAGTTTCACTGAGTTAGACAAGGCTGTGGTCCGTGTTGGAGAAGGCAATGGCAACCCACTCCAGTACTCTTGCCTGGAAAATCCCATGGACAGAGGAGCCTAGTAGGCTGCGGTCCATGGGGTCGCTAAGAGTAAGGCACGACTGAGCGACTTCACTTTCCCTTTTCACTTTCATGCATTGGAGAAGGAAATGGCAACCCACTCCAGTGTTCTTGCCTGGAGAATCCCAGGGACGGGGAGCCTGGTGGGCTGCCGTCTATGGGGTCGCACAGAGTCAGACACGACTGAAGTGACGCAGCAGCAGTGGTCCATGCGAATAGATTGGCTAGTTGTCTGCGATTGTGGTGTCAGTTTGTCTGCCCTCTGGTGCCCCCTCTCAGCACCTGCTGTCTTACTTGAGTTTCTCTTACCTTGGACGTGGGGTATCTCTTCACGGCTGCTCCAGCAAAGTGCAGTCGCTGCTCCTTACCTCGGATGTGGAGTAGCTCCTCCTGGCCACGCTTCCTTGGTGGCTCAGACAGAACTCCTCGGTGAATCCATATTCTAATTCAAGCTGTGCTAACTTCAGGGAACCTGCTTTCAACCACTAAAATGTGGGCTTTGGAAAGGAAGACCTTCAGCAAATAGCTATTTAATTTATTCATAGTCTAAAGTCAGAGGAGGAACTTCTTTTGGATATATTTGCTTCCTCAAAATGTGCAAACCTGATAGAATCCAAATGCACAAACTGCGTTATTTTCTAATGTGTCTCATCTCCCTTCCTGTGAACAGTGTAGGAATGCAGAGAGAATGTCTGGGTATATATTTTGCTTTTTATTTAACTGAAACATTTGTTTAGATGAGTGTAGATTCCCATGTGGTTGTAAGAGACAGCAAGAGAGACCCCACTGTAACTCATTCTGCTGCAGTGACCATTTCACAATATGCATGTGTATCCAAACATCAAGTTGTGCATCTTAAATAGATGCCCCTTGTATTTGTCAGTTGCAACTCAATAGAGCTGAAAAAACCCCACAGCTATCCAATGGGATAAGATTATCTGAGTGTACTGGACTCCATTTTCTTTATTTCTTTCAAGGCTGTAAAGTGACATTCATTTCTCTAGCTAACTACTCAATTTCTCTGCTTCTTCTGTAATATAAAATCCATTTTAAAATTATGATTGCATGCTGATCAGAACATTTGTAAGTCATATGTTTCTTAATGGGGCTTTCCTGGTGGCTCAGAGGTAAAGAATCTGCCTGCCAATGAAGGAGATGCAGGTTTGATCCTTGCGTTGGGAAGATTGTCTGGAGAAGGAAATGGAAACCCACTCCAGTATTCTTGCCTGGAGAATCCCATGGACGGAGGAGCCGGGCGGCCTATAGTCCATGGGGTCCTAAAGTGTAGGACATGACTTCGCGACTAAACAACAATAACAGCAACAACAATGTATCTTAGTAGACTTTAAAAATTAATCAGCCATCCTTTAATAAATATAGATTATTGATGCACAAAGACTTTCAAAGGTGGTGAAACGGAGTGAGCTATCAGTCTATGCCCTTTCTGAAGGCCCGAGTCTTCCCCTCAGTCTCCGCATGGCTGCCTTCATCTCCTGGTTCCTCAGGGTGTAGATTAGGGGGTTCAGCAGAGGGGAGATGACGGTGAAGGTCACAGAGACGGCCTTATCGGTGGGGAGGGCGGAGAAGGGACGGGCGTAGACGTAGATGCAGGGCACGAAGTGAAGGGTGACCACTGTGATGTGGGCGGTGCAGGTGGAGACGGCTTTCCCCCTGCCCTCCCCGGCCTGAGACCTTATTAGTAATAATATGACCATGTACGATAGGAGGAGGAAGACGAACCACAGGGTGGTGAGCAATCCGCTGTTGGAAATCATCAGGAGCTCAAGGACAGCAGTGTCCGTGCAGGCGAGTGTGAGCACCTGGGGGCCGTCACAGTAGAAAGTGTCCAGGACATTGGGTCCGCAGAAGGGGAGGGGGAGCAGCAGGGAGATCTGCACGATGGAGTGGACGAAGCCCCCCGCCCAGGAGGCCACGGTGAGGGCAGTGCACCGCCCCCGACTCATGATGGTCACATAGTGCAGGGGCTTGGAGATGGCCACGTACCGATCCAGTGCCATCAGTGACAAAGAAAATACATCCACCCCTCCAATAAGATGAAAGAAAAACATCTGGGTGAAGCAGCCATTGAAAGAGATGGCCTTTCTCTGGACCAGAAGGTCCACCAGGACCTTGGGGGCGGTGATGGAGGAAAAGCAGATGTCGGCAACAGATAAATTCCGGAGCAAAAAGTACATGGGGGTGTGAAGGCGAGAGTCCCAGGTCACCGTGGCCATGATGAGGAGGTTTCCCAGCAAAGTGGTGACGTACACGAAAAGGAGGAAGAGAAACAGGACCACGCTCAGTTCTTGATTCTGGGTCAGGCCGAGGAAAATAAATTCTTTCACCCGTGTGCCGTTTCCCAGCTCCATGGACGCATCCTCTTTCTGACTGGTTTGTTTGAAGCTACTTCATATGAAAGTGCTCAGCTATTTATCTTGCTTTCTTCTTAAACACTGTGAATGCAATTCAGAACTTTCCCCACGTGGCTGTAGTGTTTACAATTGGTTGAGTTGTCCAAATTTTTAGGATTGCAGTTTAGTGAACCATGCAAATCATCATATGTGAAGCCATTCAACAACTGATTTCCTGTAAACCTGTTTTTGGAAGGAATAAGCATTTGTGTTAAGTAGTGACCTTTACTTCATGGGAAATAGATGGGGAAACAGTGGAAACAGTGTCAGACTATTTTTTTGGGCTCCAAAATCACTGCATGGTGATTTCAGCCATGAAATTAAAAGACACTTACTCCTTGGAAGGAAGGTTATGACCAACCTAGATAGTATATTCAAAAGCAGAGACATTACTTTGCTGACTAAGGTCCGTCTAGTCAAGGCTATGGTCTTTCCTGTGGTCATGTATGAATGTGAGAGTTGGACTGTGAAGAAAGCTGAGCCCCGAAGAATTGATGCTTTTGAACTGTGGTCCTAGAGAAGACTCTTGAGAGTCCCTTGGACTGCAAGGAGATCCAACCAGTCCATTCTGAAGGAGATCAGTCCTGGGTATTCTTTGGAAAGAATGATGCTAAAGCTGAAACTCCAGTACTTTGGCCACCTCATGTGAAGAGTTGACTCATTGGAAAAGACTCTGATGCTGGGAGGGACTGGGGGCATGAGGAGAAGGGACGACAGAGGATGAGATGGCTGGATGGCATCACCAACTAGATGGATGTGAGTTTGAATGAACTCCGGGAGTTGGTGATGGACGGGAGGCCTGGCGTGCTGCAATTCATGGGGTCACAAAGAATCGGACACGACTGAGTGACTGAACTGAACTGAACTGAACTGAGTGACCTTTACACAACCTATTTGATTTAATTAATTTTACTTTTAAAATGTCATTATTTTTAATTTCACACACATTTATTGATATCAGAAGCTGTCTGAAGTATTTTCCTGTATTCAAACCATATCTTTGTATTCGAAGATAATAGAATCTACAAGTTTAATATTTATATTAGCAAAATATTCTGCTGACTTCTTGTTTAAAAAAGATGTCATCTGTTTCTCATTGGGCTTCCCTGGTAGCTAAGCTGGTAAAGAGTCTGCCTGCAGTGCAGGAGACACCAGTTCCATTCCTGGGTCAGGAAGATCTGCTGGAGAAGGTATAGGCTACCCACTCCAGTATTCTTGAGCTTCCCTGGTGGCTCAGATGGTAAAGAATCCCCCTGCAATGTGGGAGACCTGGGTTTGATCTCTGGGTTGGGAAGATCCCCTGGAGAAGGGAAAGGCTACCCACTCCAGTATTCTGGCCTGGAGAATACCATGGACTGTTTAGCCCATGGGGTCAGAAAGAGTCAGACATGACTGAACCACCTTCACTTTATACTAGCAAATTTCAGTTTCATATTAGGAAATAATCTGTTGACTTCTTGCTTAAAAAAAGATGTAATCTGTTTCTCATTACAGTGTTGCTGTCCATGAGTCAGTTTCCTTGCTCTTGGCTTTTTCTGAGGGATTTCTTAAATCTGCTGCTGCTGTTTTATGTAGATAACTTGTCATTGCAATTATTTTATACTAATGAGATAACTTACTTCATAATTCTTTAAAACATTTAAAATTTGCTATTGGAAAATAGCTTGAAACTGTAAATCCAAATCTCAAATGGTATCATAATTTTTTTTATTTTGGTAAAAACAGAAATGTAAGCGCTCCCTTCTTAACAAAAGTTTCATGTGCACAACACAGTACCACTAACCGTGGCACAGTTGCTACAGCAAACCTCTAGAACATACTCATCTCATATAACTAATGTGTCCTTGCTCTAACTGGGGGAGATGGCACGAACACTGGCCTCGTTCTGAGCGCTGGTCCAGACTGTATCAGGCAAGCCCTCCTTTGCCTCTTTTCTTCTGTGGATGAAAGATAAAAGGGTGGAGTGTTCATATAGCAGGGAGGGATACTTGTATCATCAGCATTTTTACATAAGCTGTTACTGATAATTTTTAGGAAGTTTTATAATTATCATTTGTTCCTCCCTAGCTAGTGACCATTTGTTGCAATCTTCAAATGCATACAAATAAAACTAACACAACCTCGTAAAGCAAGTATATTCCACTTTAAAAATTATAGGTATATAAAAAAACCCCCAATGTATATAGATATATTGCACCACGTTGTCAAAGTGTCTACAGGTTAACAAAATGGATGATATGTGTAAATTGATGGACATATATAAATTAAGCCTGATACAAAGTGAAATGTGTTATGAGGAGAGAAGTAGTAGATTTGGGTGGGATAAGAGATACGATAGGAGAAGTCATGATTTTCGGTAGTAACAAAACTACTATTTTTAAGATCTTACTATATGTGAAGAGTTAAGAAAAGGTTATTTATCATCATCTTTTAGTAAGTATTAACATTATTCTTGATTTTTATAAGGAATATGTTATGAATCTATGTCTGGTTAAAAGGAATAAAGAGATGGAAATAGAATGGAAAGAAATACTATCCATTTTTTTTACCTTGAACTTGGGCAAACTCCAGGAGATGGTGAAGGACAGGGAGGCCTGGTGTGCTGCAGTCCATGGGGTTGCAAAGAGTCAGACATGACTGGGCGACTGAACAGCAATAAGCAAATACGTGTGTGTGTGTGTGTACATATAAGAGAAACACATAACAATAATTTTGTGTAACAAGAATGTGTGATAAAGTATGTCTGAAGATAAGCCACTTGGCAGAAAGGGCTCTGAAAATCATGCTGAAAGGACCATATCTCTGCATTCCTCTTGACACAACATCTCTCTTCCCGCTGGTTACCACCCACCCTTGTCTCTAGCACTGAGGAGATCATTTTGGCTCTGAAATATTTAATTTAACTGAGAAATACGAAAGTCAAAGTATTTATACAAAATCAAGAAGGACATCTCAATTTCATTCTGCGTGACCTTAACTTTAGCTAGAAGTTGAATATCTTTACCTAATTCCTTTGATCCTGAAACTGCAAGTGTGAATTGTATGCCATTAGGTAAGTGCAGAATAAGATACTGGTGACATTAATTCTTGAAAAATTTGTTTCTGATGGTAAAGCTCTTTGGAGGACTAAATATCTTAGTGTCTTTTCTCTCCTTTCAGGAGGGAAAGGGCAGATTCAAAGAATCACATTTCAAGGCTCTTTCGTTGTGTCTAATGAACAAACCCATCAGCCTCTGATCTCATATAAGAACTGGAAAGGGAATATTATTGGACTAGGAAGGGAAAGTCAAATGCATGATTGTGTTGTTGGTGATGAATTTTCAATGGGAGTTATTAAAATGTCACCACATGCACATGTACACACATACACACACACACAAATTTTAATTAGTGTCCAAATTATTTAGAGGCAGTAGATGAAACTTATGCCTTAATCCACCACTCAATCAGACCTTTGTTAAAACATGCCAAGTTCTGTGCCCGAGAGACTGCAAGGGTTCCATTTCTAGGACTTACAAGGCTCAGAGGACCATATACAAATGAGTTTTAATTAGGTTGCCAAAGAGCTGGAATAAGACAACTGGACAAATCCTGTTTTTACAATTCCAGTTTCTAATTACACACGGGATGATTATAGCCCTGTATTGTTGCAATTTACACGTGTAGAGAAAGAATAGTTGAGTGAGGCATGCAGAATGCCACTGATTATGCGATGATGTCAAAAGGTGACTAGAGGGTCAAATTAACTGTGAGAATTTTGGTTTATGCTGAAAATGGAAGATTCTTAACAGAGAACTGACAAGATTGGTCTTTGAGGATATCTCTTGCAGTAGAAATATGACCAAAGAAGAGCAATAGAAACCTATGTATTCATTACCAGGAATATATAAATATTAATATTTGGACACATTAATTTCAGTTAAATTAAAAAAATCAAGCCTATAGAGTTGTAACATAGGGGAACTTTCATATTTGAATTTTTCCTGTTTTTGAGATTCTTCCATGTTATTGCATGTATTGATTGTTCCTGTTTGTTGCTGAGTGGTATTAGATTATATATTTGATTATCTAAATATGTTAAATGACATTTGACTTGTATCCAGTTTTTGGCTCTTATGGGTAAATGTTGGCTATCAATATTTGTGCAAGTGTTTTTGTGTACATAGTTTTTCATTTCTCTTGGGTAAGTGCCTGGAGGTGTAAGGGCAATTATACGGTAAGTACATGTTTACTCTTACTGGAAAACTTGTTTATTGTATGTTCATTTGACATTGCCACTAGCAGCGCTCCAATAGGTCCAGGTTCTCCTTGACAATGTTTTTTCTTTCTTAAATTTTTTGGTGTGTAGTTGCTTTAAAATGTTGTGTTAGTTTTTGCTGTAGAGTAAAATGAGTTTGCCGTGCGTGTGCACATATCCCCTGCCTTTCGGACTCCTGCGCACTCAGGTCACCGCCTGCATTCTGTAGAGTTCCTGTGCTACGCAGGTTGTTCTCATTCATTTTCTATTTTACGCATAGTATCAATAGTGTATATGTGTCAGGCTCAACATCCCGATTCCTCCCTCCCCTTCCCTCCCTGATCTCCATACATTTGTGCTCAAAGTCTGTGTCTCTGTTTCTGCTTTGCAAGACAACATTATTGTAACTCTTTGGAGGTGTGTGTGTGTGATGGTATCTCGTTACGGTGTTGATTTGCATTTCTGATGACCAGTGATGCTGAACATCTTTTCAAGTAATTACTGAGGATTCATATAATGCATTTTGTGGAGTGTTTTCGTATTTACTGCTATTTGAAATTGTTTTACTCTTTTATTATTTCTTTAGTAGCTATTTTGAGTTTAGGGATTCTCTGCATTGAGAAAGAGTCTGCCTTTGAGCAAACCCTATTCAGTCTGAGTTCTTTTCCAATGATGCTTTGGCTTTTGAATTTTCATCTCTGCATTTTCTTAATGTTAGCCAGGACTCTACTGAGTCAGTTTAGCCAGACTCTTCCATCTTTCATATCTGATCACCTTTGCTATCTGAATGGGTTTCTCACTCTCTACCACCCACGCCCCAAGTGACATCAAATTACCCAGGACTGCCTTCGGAGAGAATTCTCTTAGGTCAAGTTAGCCAGTGTTATTCCTGATGTTGCTTTTTAGTAACCTTCCATCTACTGCCACTCCGCAGCTCCAACCCTGCTGCTTGGCTATAATTTCCTGCTCTTCCATGCTGTCTTCAGAGTTGAGCCCAATTTCTCTCCCCTATTGTAAAATTTCATCACTATGGTCCTTATAGACTATCATGACACCCTCTCATTTAATAAAGATTTTCTTACTGTTCTATAATGTGTCATGAATAATTTTTCCTTTAACAATAAAGTTTGGATACAAGTCCTTTTAAAAGAAATGTCTATTGGAAATGTCTTTTGCCTACAACTTTCTTTTAATTTTCTTAATGATGTACTTGGAAAATTATAAATTTAAAATTTTGAAGTCAATATTTGTTAAGATTTTTATGTCTTTTCTAAAAAATCCTTGCCTACCCCAAGATTGTAAACATTCTTGTCCAATGTTTTCTTTTGGAAGTTTAATAGTTTGAGCCTTTATATTTAAGTCTTTAATAGATTTCAAGTTAATTTTTTGTATAGTTGTGAGGTAAGGATGAAGGTTAATTTTTTTCCTATGTGGACATCTGGTTTTTCCATCACAGTTTGCTGACGAATTTCTTATTTACTCTCTTCCAGATTGATTTATCTTGGCACCTTTATTAAATTCATTTGACTGTGTATATATATCTATATATATACACATACATACATACATATGTGTGTGTATGTTTGTGTGCCCATTTATGGGCTCTCTATGTTTTTCCAATGATTTGTTTCTATCTTCATGCCCATTTTTAAAATGATATTGATAATTGAACTGTATAATAGTTCTTGAATTCAGGTAGAAGAAGTTCTCCAAATTTGTTTTCTTTTCAAAACTGTTTTGGGTATTCAGATTCTTTGCATTTGCTTAAAACTATTATCCACTTAACAAAAAAGAAGTCCTGCTGGAATTTGGCAATTTGCAAGGCAATGCAATTTGCCTCGAATTGTATTGAACTTATTGATTACTTTGGGAGAGAATTGAAATCTTCACAATATTGAGTTTTCTAATCTGTGAATATAATATACATCTCCATTTTTAAAGACTTCTTTGTTTTCTGTAGCAATTTTTTGGTTTAGTTTTCAGTGTACATGTGTGTTAATGAGGGATTTTGGTCTAGTCTTTGAGATTCTTATAGAGTCTTTGGTTTTGCTATCAGAGTTAGGTTGTTCTTAGAAACTGAGTTGAGAAGTGGTCCCTCGTATTTTTTGAAGCAGTTCTGTAGTAATGTTATGATTTCTTCCTCAAATTTTTGTTAGAATTTACATATGAAGCTAACTAGGCTTAGAGTTTTCTTTGTAGGAGGGTTTTAAAATTAAAAATTTCCATTTATTTGCAAACCAAAACCACAAGGAGAGATCACCTCATTTGTTTATCTAATAGTCAACATCTGGCATGTGTTCATTATATTCCCTTAATATCCTCTTAAGGTTTGTGCGATCTGTAGCAAGCTGCCTTATTTCATTACTGATATTGATAATTTGCTTCTCTCCTTTTTTCTTGATTGGTTATCTACACCTTTATCACTTTTGTTGATCTTCTCAAAGAATCCTACTTTAGTGTCATCTGATGCTTGTCAGCGTGGCTGTCATGAAAAAGTCTACAAATATCAAATGTTGGCGAGGATGTGGAGAAAAGGAACCCTCCTAACCTTTTGGTGTCCTTGATTTTCTCTATTGTGTAGTCATTTCCTATTTTATTGAGTTTTACAAACATTTATTTATTTTCAATCGATGATTGCTTTACAATATTGGCTTTATTTCGGTCATACATCAGCATGAATTAACCACAGGTGTACATATGTCCCCTTCCTCTTGTATCTCCCTCCCTGCTCCCGCTCATTCCCACCCCTCTAGATTATTACGGAGCCCCAGTCTAAGTTCCTGAGTCATACAGCAGATTCCCACTGGCTGTCTTTTCGCGTTTCTTAGTGCACATGCATCCGCTACGCTCTCCATTCCTCTCGCCCTCTCCCTCCTCTCCCCCACCCTTGTCCGTAAGTCTGTTCTCTATGTCTGGGTCTCCATCGCTGCTCTGCAAACAGATTCCAGTACCATCCTAGATTCCATATACGTGCGTTAATACACGATATTTCTTTCTTTCTTTCTTAGGCTCTAGGTTCATCCACCTCATTAGAACCGACTCAAACGCGTTCCTTTTTATGGCCGAGTAGTATTCCATTGAACGTATGCACCACAGCTTTACCCATTCATCTGTCGATGGACGTCAGGCTGCTTCCGTGTCTCGGCTGTTGTAAACAGTGCTGCGATGAACGTTGGGGCACACGTGTCTTCTTCAGTTTTGGTTTCTTCAGGGTATTTGCCTAAAAGTGATATTGCTGGGTCATATGGTGGTTTTATTTCTAGTTTTTTAAGGACTCTCCATACTGTCTCCCATAATTACTGTATCAATTTCTATTCCCACCAGCATTGTGGGAAGGTTCCCTTTTCTCCACACCCTTTCCAGCACTTGTTGTTTGTGGAGTTTTTGATTTTTTTGTCTTTACATTTATTGTTTCAGTTCTTTAACTTACTTTGATTTTTAATTTTATCATTTCCTTAAAAAAATTGAAATGTTGGAAGCTAGATTACTGATTTTAGAGTATCTTTCTTTTCTAGAGTAAGCAGTGAAATTATAAATGATTTCTTAGCTTTATTCATTCCACAAATTCGGATATGGTGATTTCATTGTGATTTAGTTCAGAATACTATCTTGTGATTTTTTTTCTTTGACATCTGCATTATTTAGAAGTATCTGGATGAATTTAGTCTTAAACATCATGCCGACCTTTTTACAGATGGGAAATTAGGTGTTGGTGAGCCATGGCATATAAAGGCATTAAAACTAACTGTCACGTATTATTGATTGTGGTAATTTTCCTGGTAAAACAAGTGCCTTGGATCACTAGGTGGTGACCATAGTTGACTGAATCAGTATTATAGCGACTGTGGAGGAAGAGGTGGCTCTTCTAACTACATTGGATAAGTCACACTAAGGAAATGAAAAGCTTAGTTTTATGTTCCCAGCTCAAGGTGAAGTACAAGTTCTAGAGACCTTCCTAGAAGCCTTGCACTCCGTACTTCTTGTTGGCATAGGACTGATCTCACTGAGACCAGACCCGTAATTTCACTATGCTCGGTGCATTAGTCCCTCAGTCAGCCCTGACTGCAGCCCCATGGGCTGCAGCTTATCAGGCTCCTCTGTCCACGGAATGCCTCAGGCAAGAATACTGGAGTGGGTAGCCATTCCCTTCTCTAGGGGATCTTTTTGTCCAGGGATTGAACCTGGGTCTCCTGCATTTCGGGCAGATTCTTTACTGCCTTAGCCACTAGGGAGGCACACTTTAGTGATACAGATTGCTAAATTGCGTATGTAGTTGAATTCAGAGTCTCTATGTGTCTCTCATGGGAAAAAATAGAGAATTTATTGGAATGGATATAGGAGGTAGCACTGAATAAATTGCTTCTCTTTACCATTATATGTGTTTTTTTACATTAACTTTTTATTTATCAAAAAAATCTTTCTTTTCCTCATATATTTATGAGTTTGGTCATGAATTGGTATAGAATATTGTCAAATGTTTTTCTATATTTAGTGAAATAACTTTTTTTCCCTTTAATCTGAATGTGGAGAAATACATTCACAGAGTATTCTGGTGCTTTGTTAGCATGATAGAGACATTAGACAATTGTATTCCATTTATGGCTTCTGCTATCACTGGATTATAAAAACCGTCCTTTTATATAACTATGCATCTCTTTTTACCCTTATTTTTTACTTATTTTCCTGGAACTCAGAAAACACTATGGTGTGGTGGGGAACTTTCATGAATCTTCAAACATCAAAGTTGAATGGTAGCTTGAAATAGAAATTAAATTGTTACACAAAAATTAAAGAATGCTGTGTTCTTTTGTGTGCCTAAATTATAGGATGATATTGATATCAGATTCAGAAAATAATCTCAGTTTCAACAGGAAGAACTCTTGGTAGCTGTGAAAAAACATTAAGTAAACAAATAAAAATAAGATTCCAGAATTACATAAAATAACAGTTTCAGTTTATTCAAAGTTTTAGCATAAATATGCACAAGGTAGCTTCATATGTTTTTGTCTTTTATACAGTCTCACTGACTATTGTGTAAGAGGCAATGTTCAGGTGGTCCTAAGATGGCAGAGGAATAGGATGGGGAGACCACTTTCTCCCCCCAAAATTCATTGAAAGATTATTTGAACGCTGAGCAAATTCCACAAAACAACTTCTGAACACTGGCAGAGGACACCAGGCACCCAGAAAGACAGCCCAATCTCTTTGAAAGGAGGTAGGACAAAATATCGGAGAAGGCAACGGCACCCACTCCAGTCCTCTTGCCTGAAAAATCCCATGGATGGAGGAGCCTGGAAGGCTGCAGTCCATGGGGTCGCTGAGGGTCAGACATGACTGAGCGACTTCACTTTCACTTTTCACTTCCATGCATTGGAGAAGGAAATGGCAACCCACTGCAGTGTTCTTGCCTGGAGAATCCCAGGGATGGGGGAGCCTGGAGGGCTTCCGTCTATGGGGTTGCACAGAGTCGGACACGACTGAAGTGACTTAGCAGCAGCAGCAGCAGGACAAAATATAAAAGATAAAAAGAGAGACAAAAGAGTTAGGGATGGACACCTGTCCCAGGGAGGGAGTTGTGAAGGAGGAGAAGTTTCCAAACACCAGGAAATCCTCTCACTTGAGGGTCTGTTGGGGAGTTTTGGAATCTTGGAGGGCAACATAATCAGGAGGGTTGGGGGAAGGGGGGGAAAAGATCCCAGAGATTACACGCCTAGCCGCAATTCCCAGTGGAGAGGTAGCACGGACTCGAGTCCACCAGCAGCGAGTGGGGTTGAACAGGGAGGCATGGGCTGCATACTTAGGGTGGGTGCTGGGCCTGACTGCCCTGAGGGCAATCTGAGGGAGCAAACATGAGATAGCCCGAGAGAGAGAGAAAGAGGAAAAAAAAGAGTCAAAGGGAGAACTTTCCCACAACAGCCTGGCCTGCTCACAGGATAAAGGACTGAGCAAACACCAGAGGAGAGCTAGCTAGCTGTGGACCAGCCCCTCCCCCTAATCCCCCCACCAGAGGCAGAGGGGCAGGCGGGTGGCAGCCAGAACTGGAAGGCGAGGGGCAATCTCCACCCCAGAGACGGCATCCTCCACCAAACTGTGAGCAGGTTTTCAGTTACTAACCAAGTCTTCCTCAGACCCTGGACAGTTTACATCCGCCAGGAGAGTCACAGTCATAAGTCAGCCCCCCAGAGGAGACACACAGCCCACCTGAGACAGCGCTGTCACCAGTGCACCCAGGAAACCGAGCAGCTGGGATGGGGGAGGTTATAAGATGCACCGTCAGACTGGGAGAGTGCGCTCGCCAAGCACCTGGTCGCCTGAGCTGCTCAAACCGGGGAAGGGCACAAAACGCAGGCCCAACCGAGTCTGTGCCTTTGTGGAGTACCTGAGAACCTGAACCTGAATGGCTTAGACCCGGAAAGTGCGCACAACCCAGGGCCCGCTTTAGATAGTTTGCCTGCAGAGGAACATGGAGCCTGAGCAGTGTAGACCAGGAAAGCACACATGCCATGAGCAGGGGCAAACCCAGTGTGGCCCAGACACTGTGAGCACTCCCCACACACGCCAGTGATATGTGTTTGCGGTGTTCCTCCCTGCCCACAGCACAAATGAACAAGTTAGCCTAAATAAGTGACCACCTTCACCCCCTTGTGTCAGGGCGGAAATTAGACACTGAAGAGACTTGCAAACAGAGGAAGTCAAAATAAACAAAGAAGAGGGAACTGACCTGGAAGTGACAGGTGCAACGGATTAAAACCCTGCAGCTAGCACTGACTACATTGGAAGGGGCCTATCGACCTTGAGAAGAAGTATAAGCTGGCACAAGGAACTATATGAAACTGAACTGACCCCACACTGCCCTCAACAGCTCCAGAGAAATTCCTAGATATATTTTACTATTATCATTTCTTAATTAAAAAACTTTAAAATATTTGTTATTACTCCTTTAATTTTTGTTTTTATAACTTACTATTACCTTGCCAAAAGACCCTATTTTTAGAGCAAATTTAATACATATATTTTTTTATAATTTTTGTGATTTTGTTTTGCTTTTTATTTTTTTATTTTTATTTTTCATTTTTAATGGCATTTATTTCAGCAACAACATTCTTACAAAAGCATAGTTTTAATAGGCTTATCTGCTCAGATACGTTAATTAGCAGTTCTCACATATACAGATTTATGAATCATCTTTGGTGCTCTGGGGAAACTATAGAAGAAATAAGATCAAACAGAGAAGAGTAGTTAAGTTGAAGGTTGGAAGAGATCGCATGAAAAGCATCTGGCTCGTATATTAACTTTTCCTAAGTTGGCCATAAATAAGCTCTCTGCAGTAGCCACCCCTGAGACCGGTGACAGCAGAAGACAATCACATGTGATGAACTGGTTTCCAAGGAGTTCTTCTCGAACAAAGACAGTAAACGGATGTCAGCTCATTCCTTGGGAAAGGATTCCTATTAAATACCCAGAAACAGCTGTCAGCCAAAGCCAGTGCTTGCTCTCATCACATCTCTGTGTCTTCAGAATTGGAAGAAGAATGAGAGGCTGTACTGTGGGCTCGTTCTCGTTCTTCTGCCGTATGTGAGTCTTGCTCTGATTCTTCCAGCCTTCCTTCATCAGGATCAGGGTCGTCATCCAGTGGATCAGCCATGGAGGAAACGATAGGGATTTTCTCAGCCTGAAAATAATCATAGGCCTTCTTTCCACAGACTAAGAGTGTGACAGTCTTGCCACTGCTCTGGATTCTGTCCACCACCTTCTCATAGGGCTCATCCAGCATGTTCACTCCATTCACCTCAATGATGATGTCCTCGTCCTCCAGCCCTGCCAGGTCAGCAGGGCCGCCCTTCTGCACCTCTTTGACGAATGAGCCTGGCTGACCCCGAACCGCATTTAAGTGAAAGCCATAGCCATCTTCACCTCTAGCCAGCCTGCAGAGTTTAGGCTTACGGTCTCCTACTTCCTCTGTAGTTTCCGGGCTTGAGACCTCCAGAGGAGCAGGAGTAGGAGCTGGAGCCTCCTTGACAGAACCATTAGGCAGCTCTTGGCTTTGATAGTAGAAGAACGGAGAAAAGCCAGCCAGTTTATATATGTTGTCTGTCTCTTTGTCTACCACCAGCAGAGAGGTCTGATCTCCACCCTTTCTAATCATTTCCACCACAGTGTCATGATCAAGGGACTCCACAGACTTGCCATTGACAGCAACCACCAGGTCATTGTTCTTCAAGCCAGCCTTTTCTGCTGGACTTTTGGAATCTATGTCCTTGATGATTTGACCTTTCTGTTCTGGGCTTTCCCTCAGGTAGAAACCATAGCCATTGCTTCCCTTCTTCATCTCTACAACACGGGGCTGGCAGGGTAGCAGTTTCAGACTGGCTGTTTCTCTCTTGACTTTTATCTTCTGCTCGCTATGGTGCTTGTCAGTTTCCTTGTCCACAAGCAGGAATGTGATGCGGCTTCCAGACTTCTTCACCTTTCCAACCACCTCCTCGTGGCTGGCATCCTCTACATTCTCTGCATTCATTTCAATCAAGTGGTCATCAACCAGCACCCCAGCTTTCATAGCCACACCTTGAGGTTTTATATCAGTCATGTACACTCCAGTTTTACCTTGGACAGTTTTCAGAGAGAAGCCATAGCTACCCCCCTCCTTCACTAGGTAACAGAGCCGTGGCTGCGTCCACATCTGTGCTCCTCCATTCATCACAGAGGGCAGCTTCTTATCGTTCAAACTCGACTCCTGACTTTGACCCAACGCTTTCAAGTCTACTTGCTTTTTCACGGCTTTCTCATAGGAATCCCCATCCAGAACTAGTAAAGTCACTGAATTCCCACTCTTTCTGACCAGATCCACAACCTGCATATGCTCTTCCTTATCCACGAAGACACCATTAATCCTAAGAACTCTGTCTCCATCCTGGAGACCTGCCTTCTCTGCTGGGCTACCCTTCTCAATCACCTGGACCAGGTGGCCATCAGTGTCCTTCTCAATTTGAAGGAAGAAGCCATAGCTTTTCCCTTCCAGTTTGGTTAGCTTACATTCTCAGGGGTTGAAGGTGGAGGCCATTTCTGAGGGTGCTCTGTTTCTCTTCTCCGACAACTGGTTTCCCCGTCCACGCTCAGAACCTCTCAGGCAAGCCCTGCTGGGCAGGTGGAGGCACTTCCACAAGCTCCTGGGCCAGCTCCTGGGAAGCACAGTGGCATCCTGAGCTCAGCCCCTAGCCCCGAGCAGCTGATTCCTATCAGCAGCACCCACACAAGCAGACCCAGTGCTGGGCTTCTCACTGACCTGGATCCTCAGCCCACACTCTGTTTTGCTTTTTAATATTGTATTTTTGAGAGTTAGAGTCGGACACGACTAAGCAACTGAAGTGAACTGAACTGAACCTCTACTCTAGATTTTTAATCTTTGCTTTTTGGTTTTTGTTATCAGTTTTGTACCTTTAAGAATCCAATCTTCAGTACCCATTTTTATTTAGGAGTGTGATTACGGCTCTCCCCCTTTTGACTCTCCTTTTGCTTCCGAGGGCACCTCTATCTCCTCCCTCCCCCTTCTCTTCTCTACCCAACTCAGAATCTTTTTGTGTGTTCCGGGCTGTGGAGGACACTTAGGGAGCTGATTACTGGCTAGATCTGTCTCTCTCCCTTTGACTCCCCCTCTTCTCCTCCTGGTCACCTCTATCTCCTTCCTCTTTCTTCTCTTCTCCATGTAACTCTGTGGACCTCTCTGGGTGTCCCTCACTGTGGAGAACCTTTTCACCATTAACCTAGATGTTTTATCATTGTTGCTGTATGCATGAAGAAGTCTTGAGACAACTGTAAGAATAAGACCAAAAGTCAGAGGCAGGAGGCTTAAATCCAAAACTTGAGAACTCTAGAAAACTCCTGACTCCAAGGAACATTAATAAACAACAGCTTATCCAAAAGCCTCCATACCTACACTGAAACCAAGCTCCACCCAAGAGCCAACAAGTTTCAGAGCAAGACATACCAAACTAATTCTCCAACAATGCAGTAACATAACCCTGAGTATTAAGATACAAGCGGCCAAATGTCACACCAAACCCATAGACACCTCAAAACTCACTGCTGGACACTTCATTGCACTCCAGAGAAGAGAGATCCAGTTCCACCCACCAAAACACCAACACAAACTTCCCTAACCAGGAAACCTTGACAAGCCAGTCGTCCAACCCAACCCACAAGGGGGAACTTCCACAATAAAGAAGAACCACAAACTACCAGCGTACAGAAAGGCCACCCCAAACACAACAATATAAACAAGATGAAAAAGCAGAGAAATATTCATCAGGTAAAGGCCCACCAAACCAAACAAAAGAGGAGAAGGTAGGGAGTCTTCCTGAAAAAGAATTCAGAACAATGACAGTGAAAATGGCCCAAAATCTTGAAAATAAAATGGCGTTACAGATAAACAGTCTGGAGACAAGGATTCAGAAGATGCAAGAAAAGTTTAACAAGGACCTAGAAGAAATAAAAAAGAGTCAATCAATGATGAATACTGCATTAATTGAGATCAAAAGCACTCTGGATGGAACCAACAGTAGAATAACTACGGCAGAAGATAGGATTAGTGAGGTGGAAGAGAGAATGGTGGAAATAAATGAAACAGAGAGGAAAAAAGAAATAAATGAGGACAACCTCAGAGATGTCTGAGACAATGTTAAATGCACCAACATTTGAATCATAGGAGTCTCAGAAGAAGAAGACAAAAAGAAAGGCCATGAGAAAATACTTGAGGAGATAATAGTTGATAATTTCCCTAAAATGTGGAAGGAAATAGCCACCCAAGTCCAAGAAACCCAGAGAGTCCCGAAAAGGATAAACTCAAGTCAAAACATGCCAAGACACATATTAATCAAATTAACAAGGATGGAATGCAAAGAACAAATATTAAAAGCAGGAAGGGAAAAACAACAAATAACACACAAGGGGATTCCCATAGGATAACAGCTGATCTTTCAATAGAAACTCTTCAGGCCAGGAGGGAATGGCAGGACATAGTTAAAGTGATGAAAGAAAATAACCTACAGCCCAGATTACTGTACCCAGCAAGGATCTCATTCAAATATGAAGGAGAAATCAAAAGCTTTACAGACAAGCAAAAGCTGAGAGAATTCAGCACCACCAAACCAGCTCTCCATCAAATGCTAAAGGATCTTCTCTAGACAGGAAACACAGAAAGGGTGTATAAACTTGAACCCAAAACAATAAAGTAAATGGCAATGGGGTCATACTTATCAATAACTACCTTGAACATAAATGGGTTGAATGCCCCAACCAAAAGACAAAGACTGGCTGAATGGATACAAAAACAAGACTCCTATATATGTTGTCTACAAGAGACCCACCTCAAAACAAGGGATACATACAGACTGAAATTGAAGGGCTGGAAAAAGATATTCCACACAAATAGAAACCAAAAGAAAGCAGGAGCAGCAATACTCATATCAGATAAAATAGACTTTAAAATAAAGGCTGTGAAAAGAGACAAAGAAGGCCACTACATAATGATCAAAGGATCAATCCAAGAAGATATAACAATTATAAATATATATGCACCCAACATAGGAGCACCGCAATATGTAAGACAAATGCTAACAAGCATGAAAGGGGAAATTAACAATAACATAACAATAGCGGGAGACATTAATACCCCAGCCACACCTATGGATAGATCAACTAAACAGAAAATTAGCAAGGAAACACAAACTTTAAATGATACATTAGACCAGTTAGACCTAATTGATGTCTATAGGACGTTTCACACTAAAACAATGAATTTCACTTTTTCTAAAGCACACATGGAAACTTCTCCAGGATAGATCACATCCTGGGCCATAAATCTAGCCTTGGTAAATTCAAAAAAACTGAAATCATTCCAAGCATCTTTTCTGACCACAATGCAGTAAGATTAGATCTCAATTACAGGAGAAAAACTATTAAAAATTCCAACATATGGAGGCTGAACAACATGCTGCTGAATAACCAACAAATCACAGAAGAAATAAAAAAATTAAAATATGCATAGAAATGAATGAAAATGAAAACACAACAACCCAAATCCTATGGGACACTGTAAAAGCAGTGTAAGGGGAAGGTTCATAGCACTACAGGCTTACCTCAAGAAACAAGAAAAAAGTCAAATAAATAACCTAACTCTACATGTAAAGCAACTAGCAAAGGAAGAAATGAAGAACCCAGGGTTAGTAGAAGGAAAGAAATCTTAAAAATTAGGCAGAAATAAATGCAAAAGAAACAAAAGAGACCATAGCAAAAATCAACAAAGCCAAAAGCTGGTTCTTTGAGAGGATAAATAAAATTGACAAACCATTAGCCAGACTCATCAAGAAACAAAGGGAGAAAAATCAAATCAACAAAATTAGAAATGGAAATGGAGAGATCACAACAGACAACACAGAAATACAAAGGATCATAAGAGACTACTATCAGAAATTATATGCCAATAAAATGGACAACTTGGAAGAAATGGACAAGTTCTTAGAAACGTATAACTTTCCAAAACTGAACCAGGAAGGCATAGAAAATCTTAACAGACTGATCACAAGCGCAGAAATGAAACTATAATCAGAAATCTTCCAGCAAACAAAAGCCCAGGACCGGACATCTTCACAGCTGAATTCTACCAAAAATTTAGAGAAGAGCTAACATCTATCCTACTCAAACTCTTCCAGAAAATTTCAGAGGAAGGTAACCTTCCAAACTCATTCTATGAGGCCACCATCACCCTAATACCAAAACCTGACAAAGATGCCACAGAAAAAGAAAACTACAGGCCAATATCACTGATGAACATAGATGCAAAAATCCTCAACAAAATTCTAGCAATCAGAATCCAACAACCTATTAAAAAGATGATACATCATGACCAAGTGGGCTTTATCCCAGGGATGCAAGGATTCTTCAATATCTGCAAATCAATTAATATAATACACCACATTAACATATTGAAAAATAAAAGCCATATGATTATCTTAATAGATGTAGAGAAAGCCTTTGACAAAATTCAACATCCATTTATGATAAAAACTCTCCAGAAAGCAGGAATAGAAGGAACATACCTCAACATAATAAAAGCTATATATGACAAACCCACAGCAAACATTATCCTCAATGGTGAAAAATTGAACGCATTTCCCCTAAAGTCAGGAGCAAGACAAGGGTGCCCACTCTCACCACTACTATATCAGAGCAGAAAAAGAAATAAAAGGAATCCAGATTGGAAAAGAAGAAGTAAAATTCTCACTGTTTGAAGATGACATGATCCTCTACATAGATAACCCTAAAGATTACACCAGAAAATTACTAGAGCTAATCAATGAATATAGTTGCAAGATATAAAACAACAGACAGAAATCTCTTGTGTTCCTATACACTAACAATGAGAAAACAGAAAGAGAAATTAAGGAAACAATTCCATTCACCATTGCAGTGAAAAGAATAAAATACTTAGGAATATATCTACCTAAAGAAACCAAAGAGTTATGTATAGAAAACTATAAAACACTGGTGAAAGAAATCAAAGAGGACACTAATAGATGGAGAAATATACCATGTTCATGGATCAGAAGAATCAATATAGTGAAAATGAATATAGTACCCAAAGCAATCTATAGATTCAATGCAATCCCTATCACGCTACCAATGGTATTTTTTAGAGAACTAGAACAAATAATTTCAGAATTTGTATGGAAATACAAAAAACCTCGAAAAGCCAAAGCATCTTGAGAAAGAAAAATGGAACTGGAAGAATCAACCTCCCTGACTTCAGGCTCTACTACAAAGCCACAGTCATCAAGACAGTATGGTACTGGCACAAAGACAGAAATATAAATCAATGGAACAAAATAGAAAGCCCAGAGATAAATCCATGCACCTATGGACACCTTATCTTTGACAAAGGAGGCAAGAACATACAATGGAGAAAAGACAATCTCTTTAACAAGTGGTGCTAGGAAAACTGGTCAACCACTTGTAAAAGAATGAAACTAGATCAGTTTCTAACACCATACACAAAAATAAACTCAAAATGGATTAAAGATCTAAATGTACGACCAGAAACTATAAAACTCCTAGAGGAAAACATAGGCAAAACACTCTCTGACATAAATCACAGCAGGATCCTCTATGACCCACCTTCCAGAGTATTGGAAATAAAAGCAAAAATAAACAAGTGGGACCTAATTAAACTTAAAAGCTTTTGCACAATGAAGGAAACTATAAACAAGGTGAAAAGACAGCCTTCAGAATGGGAGAAAATAATAGCTAATGAAGCAATAGACAACGAATTAATCTCAAAAATATACAAGCAACTCCTGCAGCTCAATTCCAGAAAAATAAACCACCCAATCAAAAAATGGGCCAAAGAACTAAACAGATATTTCTCCAAAGAAGACATACAGATGGCTAACAAACACATGAAAAGATGCTCAACATCACTCATTATCAGAGAAATGCAAATCAAAACCACAATGAGGTAGCATCTCATGCCAGTCAGAATGGCTGCTAGCAAAAAGTCTACAAGCAATAAATGCTGGAGAGGGTGTGGAGAAAAGGGAAACCTCTTACACTGTTGGGAATGCAAACTAGTACAGCCACTATGGAGAACAGTGTGGAGATTCCTTAAAAAACTGGAAATAGAACTGCCATTAGTTCAGTTCAGTTGCTCAGTAGTGTCCGACTTTTTGCGACCCCATGAGTAGCAGCACGCTAGGGCCTCCCTGTCCATCACCAACTCCCGGAGTTCACCCAGATTCACATCCATCGATTCCATGATGCCATCCAGCCATCTCATCCTCGGTCATCCCCTTCTCCTCCTGCCCCCAATCCCTCCCAGCATTAGAATCTTTTCCAATGAGTCAACTCTTCTCATGAGGTGGCCAAAACACTGGAGCTTCAGCTTTAGCATCATTCCTTCCAAGGAAATCCCAGGGTTGATCTCCTTCAGAATGGACTGGTTGGATCTCCTTGCAGTCCAAGGGACCCTCAAGAGTCTTCTCCAACACCACAGTTCAAAAGCATCAATTCTTCGGTGCTCAGCCTTCTTCACAGTCCAACTCTCACATCCATACATGACCACAGGAAAAACCATAGCCTTGACTAGACGGACCTTAGTTGGCAAAGTAATGTCTCTGCTTTTGAATATACTATCTAGGTTGGTCATAACTTTTCTTCCAAGAAGTAAGCGTCTTTTAATTTCATGGCTGCAGTCACCATCTGCAGTGATTTTGGAGCCCCCCAAACATAAAGTCTGACACTGTTTCTACTGTTTCCCCATCTATTTCCCATGAGGTAATGGGACTGGATGCCATGATCTTCGTTTTCTGAATGTTGAGCTTTAAGCCAACTTTTTCACTCTCCTCTTTCACTTTCATCAACAGGCTATTTGGCTCTTCTTCACTTTCTGCCATAAGGGTGGTGTTTGGCATATCTGAGGTTATTGAAATTTCTCCTGGCAATCTTGATTCCAGCTTGTGTTTCTTCCAGTCCAGCGTTTCTCATGATGTACTCTGCATAGAAGTTAAATAAGCAGGGTGACAATATACAGCCTTGACGTACTCCTTTTCCTATTTGGAACCACTGCTGGGCATACACACTGGGGAAAGCAGAATTGAAAGAGACACATGTATCCCAATGTTCATCACAGCACAGTTTATAATAGCCAGGACATGGAAGCAACCTAGATGTCCGTCAGCAGACGAATGGATAAGAAAGCAGGGGTGCATATACACAATGGAATATTACTCAGCCATGAAAAAGAATACATTTGAATCCATTCTAATGAGGTGGATGAAACTGGAGCCTATTATACAGAGTGAAGTAAGTCAGAACAAAAAACAGTGATGCAGTATACTAACGCATATATATGGAATTTAGAAAGATGGCAATGATGACCCTATATGCAACACAGCAAAAGAGACACAGATGTAAAGAACAGACTTTTGGACTCAGTGGGAGAAGGCGAGGGTGGGATAATTTCAGAAAATAGCATCAAATCATGTATATTATCATATGTGAAATAGATCACCAGTCCAAGTTGATGCATGAGACAGGGTGCTCAGGGCTGGTGCACCGGGATGACCGTGAGGGATGGGATGGGGAGTGAGGTGAGGGGGGAGTTCAGGATGCAGAACACATGTACACCCATGGCAGATTCCTGTCAATGTATGGCAAAAACCACTACAATGTTGTAAAGTAATTAGCCTCCAATTAAAATAAATAAGTTTAAAAAAGACAATGTTCACTCCGGATTCTCACATTAATTCAATAAGTTTTTGTTGAAGTGGTAGTATGTTTTTGTTGCTGTGCAAGGAAGTGAAGCATAACCTTTCTCCATGAGAAGTTCACAGCCCAGTGAGAGAGAGAGAGAGAAAGAGAGAGAGAGAAGTTGCACAAATCCATATACATTTGCTAGCAGTTTTCCTTCTGTTTCTTCTTTGATGTGTGAAATCTGTTTAAATTATTATTATTTATATCAACTAAATGCTGATAGGAAGTTTGCTACACACACACACACACACACACACACACATAATATAAATCTAACGTGGCATATCTAATGATGCTGGGAAAGATTGAGGGTGGGAGAGAAGAGGATGACAGAGGATGAGATGGTAGGATGGCATCACTGACTCGATGGACAGGAGTTTGAGTAAACTCTGGAAGTTGGTGATGGACAGGGAGGCCTGGCGTGCTGCAGCCCATGGGGTCACAAAGAGTTGGACACGACTGAGCGACTGACCTCAACTGAACTGAAGGTTGCATATATTGTTCAAGAAAATGAACATATTCAGCAGTCATTTAATAAGTATATTTAATTAAAAATTTTATAGCTTTAAAAAATCTGATTTAATTAATTAATTGATTCTTGGCTACACTGGGTTTTCATTGCTGTGTACAGGCTTTCTCTAGTTGCGTCTAGTGGGGCTGACTCCAGCTGAGTGAGCAGGCTTCTCCTCGTGGCGGCGTCTCTTCTCGGGGAGCACAGGCTCTAGGCAGGCTTCTCCTCATGGTGGCGTCTCTTCTGGGGGAGCATAAGCTCTATGCAGGCTTCTCCTTGTGGTGGCATCTCTTCTGGGGGAGCACAGGCTCTAGGCATGCAGACTTCGGTAGTTGTGGTCCACAGGCTTAGCTGCTCTGAGGTGTGTGGAAATCTTCCTGAACCAGAGGTGGAACCCATGTCCGCTGCTTTGGTAGGTAGGCTCTCAACCACTGGACCACAAGGGAAGTTGAATATTTAATTTTAGAAGCAACATTTTCAAGATTGGAATCCATGGGTATAAATATTACAAAATGAAATGTAGGTAGTGTATAGAAGAGCATCAGTGATCTAGCCCACCAAGATGTCTGAGTACTTTTCTGACCAGAAGCTTGAGCTATCAGCAACCTATTGACTTAAATAGGAAAAGAAAGGATTACTTAGTAAAGGCACTGGGTTCTTGGACAATGTATTTGAGTATATGAATAAGAATCTATGAGGAAAATAATGGAAGGACTCTTTGGTACTGAGGAGTTGGGAGATTTTCTATTCTCTGTCAGAAGGCCCGAGTCTTCCCCTCAGTCTCCGCATGGCTGCCTTCATTTCCTGGTTCCTCAGGGTGTAGATCAGGGGGTTCAGCAGAGGGGAGATGACAGTGAAGGTCACGGAGACGGCCTTATCGGTGGGGAGGGCGGAGAAGGGCCGGGTGTAGACATAGATGCAGGGCACGAAGTGAAGGGTGACCACCGTGATGTGGGCGGTGCAGGTGGAGATGGCTTTCCCCTTGCCCTCCCCGGCCTGAGACCTTATTAGTAATAATATGACCATGTACGATAGGAGGAGGAAGATGAACCACAGGG
Source organism: Budorcas taxicolor (assembly GCF_023091745.1). Lineage (NCBI taxonomy): Eukaryota > Metazoa > Chordata > Mammalia > Artiodactyla > Bovidae > Budorcas > Budorcas taxicolor. The sequence goes on along the minus strand of NC_068924.1, from coordinate 80,599,868 downwards.
TGGTGAGCAGGCCGCTGTTGGAAATCATCAGGAGCTCAAGGACAAAGATGTCCATGCAGGCGAGTGTGAGCACCTGGGGGACGTCGCAGTAGAAACCGTCCAGGACGTTGGGTCCGCAGAAGGGGAGGGGGAGCAGCAGGGAGATCTGCACGATGGAGTGGACGAAGCCCCCCGCCCAGGAGGCCACGATGAGGGCAGTGCACCGCCCCCGACTCATGACGGTCACGTAGTGCAGGGGCCTAGTGATAGCCACGTACCGATCCAGTGCCATCACCGACAAAGAAGCTACATCCACCCCTCCAATAAGATGAAAGAAAAACATCTGGGTGAAGCAGCCATTGAAGGAGATGGCCTTTCTCTGGACCAGAAGGTCCACCAGGACCTTGGGGGTGGTGATGGAGGAAAAGCAGATGTCGGCAACAGATAAATTCCGGAGCAAAAAGTACATGGGGGTGTGAAGGCGAGAATCCCAGGTCACCGTGACCATGATGAGGAGGTTTCCCAGCAGAGTGGTGACGTACACCAAAAGGAGGAAGAGAAACAGGACCACGCTCAGTTCTTGATTCTGGGTCAGGCCGAGGAAAATAAATTCTTTCACCCGTGTGCCGTTTCCCAGCTCCATGGACACATCCTCTTTTCCTGTTTTATTCGAAGCTATTTCCCATGAAAGTGCTCAGCTACTAACTTTGTTTTCCTCTTGCACACTATCAGTGTAATCAGGCATTCTTCATCTGGCTGCAGCGTCTGCAATGTGCTGAATTACTGAATTGTCCAGGTTTGTAATATCATCATCAGTATGGTGGTGCAATGAAATCATCACCTGAAAAATCATTCAATAATTCTTTTCCTATGAAAGTATTTTTGGAAAGAATAAAAGCTTGTGTTGAGTTAGTGACATTTATATATACAGCCTATTTTATTTATTTTGTTTTAAAAATATTATTATTTGTAATTTCTTACACATTTATTGATGTCAGGAGTTGTCTGAAGCATTTCTTATATTCAAACCATACCTGTGTACTTGAAGATAAGTAAGACATGGCCCCAGCCTTTGTGGACTTGTAGTCTACAAGTTTAATATTTTTATTAGCAATATTCTGTTGATTTGCTAAATAAAGATATCACTTGTTTCTGATTACAGTGTTTCTGTGCATGAGCCAGTTTCCTTTGCCTTGGCAGTTTTATGCTGAATTTCTTAAAATTGCACTCTATAATTTTGTGGTGGTAACTTGTCATTGTGATTACTTTATACTATGGCATAACTTGTTTAATAATTCTGTAAAAATATTTATAATTTGGTATCAGAAAACATTGAAATAGTGTATAAATCCAAATTTGAAATGATATCATAATTTTTAAAATTTTCATAAAAATTCAAGCATGAAAACTACCCTCTTAACAAAAATTTCAAGTGTACAAAACAGTATTATTAGCTGTGACCATGGTCTTGTACAGCAAAGCTCTAGAACATATTCATCTTGTGTAACTAATGTGAGCTTTGCTTGAGTCTGGGGGAGATAATAAAAATAGTGGCCCACTTGTGAGAAGTGGTCCAGACTATATCAGGCATGCTCTCCTCTGCCTCTTTCCTTCTGTGGATCAAAGATTAAGAGGGGAGGGATCACAGCAGGCCGAGCCACCAGTATCATTAGATTAAAGCCCAGTTTTTATTTACAAAAGACTCTTGCTCCTTGGAAGGAAAACTATGACAAACCAAGACAATGTGTGTAACAGCAGAGACATCAAAGTCCATATCGTCAAAGCTATGGTTATTCCAGTAGTCATGTATGATGTGAAAATTGGACTGCAAATAAGGCTGAGTGTCGAAGAATTGATGCTTTCAAATCGTGGTGCTGGAGAAGACTCCTGAGAGTCCCGTGGACTGCAAGGAGACCAAATCAGTTGATCCTAAAGGAAATCAACCCTGAACATTCATTGGAAGGACTGATGCTGAAGCTGAAGCTCTAATACTTTGACCACCTGATGCAAAGACCCGACTCACTGGAAAAGACTCTGATGGTGGGAAAGATTGAAGGCAAAGGAGAAGGTGGCAGCAGAGGATGAGATGGTTAGAGAGCATGGTTGACTTAATGGACAAGAATTTGAGCAAACTCCAGGAGATAGTGGAGAACATAGGAGCCTGGTGTGCTGCAGTCCATGGGGTTGCAAAGTGTCAGTCACGACTGAGCCGCTGAATAACAACAAGCTGTTATTAACCACTCTTAAGAGATCTTACAATTATTGTTTTTTCCTTCTTATACTCAGCAAGTGACCATTTATTGCAATCTTCAAATGCATATAGATAAATTGAACCATTTCTTTAGGTTTACAGCCTAATGAAATAAATGAGTTGTATAAATTGATGAATGTAACACATGATGAAATGTGAAATGTGTTATGAAAAGAGAAGAAGCAAAATTGGGTGGAATTTGGACATATGATAAGTAATGTCTTAATTTCCAGCAGTAGCAAAAGTAACTTTTTTTAAGACCAAAATAGTTTGTAATGGTTAAAAAAATTTTTTTAAAAGAACCTTTAAAATTTTAATCAGTGACTGCAACTCATGGTAAGGGAAGACCTCCTGTTTCTTCAATTAAGGTAAAATTTATATAAAACAAAATGCTCAGATTTTAATAAGTTTTGACAAGAATTTAGGTAGAGATAGTCATTACAGTCAAAATAGTAAATATTTTCATTGCAAAGAATGTTCCCTGGTGTACTGTTTCAGCCATCCTCCTGATTTTACCCAAGAGGTAATCCCTGCTCTCATTTCTATTGCTGTAAAAAACTACTATTTTTTGAGCTTACTATAAGTGAAGAAATATTAAATTTAATTTTACCCTGATCACTTAGTAAGTATTAATGTTATTCTTAGTTTTCATATGGAATATATTATGAATTTATGTCTGGTTGAAAGGAAGGTAAAGATGGAAATAGGATGGGAAGAAACAAACAAACAAACAAAACAACAAAAAATATCTTTTAAAAAACCCTTTAATCATACCTAGGCTAATTTTGTATAACAGAACTGTTTGATAAAATCTGTCTGAAGATAAACTGTAGGCAGAAAGGAGTTCTGAAGATCACAACAAATGGACCCCATTTCCCCACTCCGCTTAGCACAATATCCCTCTTCCCAGTGGTTAAGACCCACCTTTGTTGTCTCTGTCACTGAGAAGACCGTCTTGGCATTGAAACATTTAATATAACTGAGAAATATTAAAGTCAAACTATTTTTACAAAACCAATAGCAACATCTCAGTTTCACTATGCATGACCTTAGTCTTAGCTAGAAGTTGAATGTCTTTACCTAATTCCTTTGATCCTGAAACTCCAAGTGTGAATTGTATGCCATTGGGTTGGATGCAGATCAAAAATGGTGATATTAGTTCTTGAAAATTTTGTTTCTGAAGGCAAAGCTCTTCGGAGACTAAACATCTTTCTCCACTTTCAGGAGAGAAAGGGCAGTTTCAAAGAATCACATCTAAAAAAAAAGAATCACATCTTCAAGGTCCTTTCACTGTGTCTTACCCATAAATCCCTCAGCCTATATCCTCATATAAGAATGGAAAAGGGAATATTACTGGACAAGAAAAGGGAAGTCAAGTGCCTGATTGTGGTGTTGGTGATGAATTTTCAATGGGATTTATTAAAAAGTCACCAAGATACACATAGTACAGTAGATGAAACCTCGGCCTTTATCCACAATACATGCCAGTTGCTGTTCCCAAGAGACTTAAAGGTGCAATTTTGCTGGGGTGCCAGGCTCAGAGGACACCATAGACAAGTGAGTTTTAATTATATTGACAAAAAACTAGGAAAAGTGAACTGGATCTCAAATCCTTTGCTATTAGCCCAGTCTCTGAGTCTACTCAGAATGGTTATAGTCTCATGAGTCTCCTCAGGGAGAGAAACATGACTTAGATAGTGTTTGGGAACACACAATTTTCTTTTTTTTTTTTTCCAAAACTACTCACATGAAATCTCTCATTTCCATACAGCAAGATAAGTACCTTAGTAAAGCTGTCCACACAACTATAGTAATTTAGGATTAATTCAATGTATTAAATGGTTTCATCTCATATAGAACATACTTTGTTTACAGAATACTGATGCGTTTGAATTTACCTGCTTTTTGATTTTGTTTTAGTATATATTAATCTACATATGATATATGTACATTTAGTATATTAATCTACGAAGATAAAAACTGCCTGATACAAGTTGTGTGTTTGAGATGGGTAATTTTCCCCACCTTTTTTGCGATATAAAGATTTGATGTCTTCAAACTGTGGTGCTGGAGAAGACTCCTGAGAGTCCCTTGGACAGCAAGGAGGCCAAACCAGTTAATCCTAGAGGAAATGAACCCTGAATATTAACTGACAGGACTGATCTGAAGCTGAAGCTCCAATACTTTGACCACCTGATGCAAAGAGCTGACCCACTGGAAAAGACCCTGATGGTGGGAAAGATTGAAGGCAGAGGAGAAGATGCTAGCAGAGGATACTTTGGACACCTTATGTGAAGAGCTGACTCATTGGAAAGGACACTTAAGCTGGGAAGGATTGAAAGCAGGAGGAGAATGGAACAACAGAGGATGAGATAGTTGGATAGCATCCCAGACTCAATGGACATGAGTTTGAGGAAACTCCAGGAGATTGTGAGGACAGGGAAGCATGGTGTGCTGCAGTCCATGGGGTTGCAAAGAGTCGGACACGACTGAGCAACTGAACAAAACAACAACAAACAGACACATGCGTTGTGTATGTTTAAGTCATATTCAGGGTGTTGATTGATACATTTATACATGGCAAACTGGTTATCCCAGCAGTATTAGCTAAAAACTCCATCATCTCACATATATGCCAATTCATTTTTTTTAACGTTTTATTTTTACTTTATTTTACTTTATAATACTGTATTGGGTTTGCCATACATTGACATGAATCCACCACGGGTGTACATGCGATCCCAAACATGAACCCCCCTCCCACCTCCCTCCCCACAACATCCCTCCGGGTCATCCCTGTACACCAGCCCCAAGCATACTGTGTCCTGCATCAGACACAGACTGGTGATTCGATTCTTACATGATAGTATACATGCTTCAATGCCATTCTCCCAAATCATCCCACCCTCTCCCTCTCCCTCTGAATCCAAAAGTCCGCTATACACATCTGTGTCTTTTTTGCTGTCTTGCATACATGGTCATCATTGCCATCTTTCTAAATTCCATATATATGTGTTAGTATACTGTATTGGTGTTTTTCTTTCTGGCTTACTTCACTCTGTATAATCGGCTCCAGTTTCATCCACCTCATCAGAACTGATTCAAATGTATTCTTTTTAATGGCTGAATAATACTCCATTGTGTATATGTACCACAGCTTTCTTATCCATTCATCTGCTGATGGACATCTAGGTTGTTTCCATGTCCTGGCTATTATAAACAGTGCTGCGATGAACATTGGGGTACACGTGTCTCTTTCAATTCTGGTTTCCTCAGTGTGTATGCCCAGCAGTGGGATTGCTGGGTCATATGGCAGTTCGATTTGCAAATTTTTAAGGAATCTCCACACTGTTTTCCATAGTGGTTGTACTAGTTTGCATTCCCACCAACAGTGTAGGAGGGTTCCCTTTTCTCCACACCCTCTCCAGCATATATTGCTTGCAGATTATTGGATTTCAGACATTCTGACTGGTGTGAAGTGGTACCTCATTGTGGTTTTGATTTGCATTTCTCTAATAATGAGTGATGTTGAGCATCTTTTCATGTGTTTGTTAGCTATCCGTATGTCTTCTTTGGAGAAATGTCTATTTAGTTCTTTGGCCCATTTTTTGATTGGGTGGTTTATTTTTCTGGAATTGAGCTGCAGGAGTTGCTTGTATATTTTTGAGATTAGTTGTTTGTCAGTTGTTTCATTTGCTATTATTTTCTCCCATTCCAAAGGCTGTCTTTTCACCTTGCTTATATTTTCCTTTGTTGTGCAGAAGCTTTTCATTTTAATTAGATCCCATTTGTTTATTTTTGCTTTTATTTCCAGAATTCTGGGAGGTGGATCATAGAGGGTCCTGCTGTGATTTATATCGGAGAGTGTTTTGCCTATGTTCTCCTCTAGGAGTTTTATAATTTCTGGTCTTACGCTTAGATCTTTAATCCGTTTTGAGTTTATTTTCGTGTGCAGTGTTAGAAAGTGATCTAGTTTCATTCTTTTACAAGTGGTTGACCAGTTTTCCCAGCACCACTTGTTAAAGAGATTGTCTTTTCTCCATTGTATATTCTTACCTTCTTTGTCAAAGATAAGGTGTCCATATGTGTGTGGATTTATCTCTGGGCTTTCTATTTTGTTCCATTGATCTATATTTCTGTCTTTGTGCCAGTACCATACTGTCTTGATGACTGTGGCTTTGTAGTAGAGCCTGAAGTCAGGGAGGTTGATTCCTCCAGTTCCATTCTTCTTTCTCAAGATTGCTTTGGCTATTTGAGGTTTTTTGTATTTCCATACAAATCTTGAAATTATTTGTTCTAGTTCTGTGAAAAATACCGCTGGTAGCGTGATAGGGATTGCATTGAATTTGTAAATTGCTTTGGGTAGTATACTCATTTTCACTATATTGATTCTTCCGATCCATGAACATGGTATATTTCTCCATCTATTAGTGTCCTTTTTGATTTCTTTCATCAGTGTTTTATACTTTTCTATATATAAGTCTTTGGTTTCTTTAGGTAGATATATTCCTAAGTATTTTATTCTTTTCGTTGCAATGGTGAATGGAATTGTTTCCTTAGTTTCTTTTTCTACTTTCTCAATATTAGTGTATAGGGATGCCAGAGATTTCTGTGTGTTGATTTTATATCCTGCAACTTTACTATATTCATTGATTAGCTCTAGTAATTTTCTGGTGGAGTCTTTAGGGTTTTCTATGTAGAGGATCATGTCATCTGCAAACAGAGAGAGTTTTACTTCTTCTTTTCCAATTTGGATTCCTTTTATTTCTTTTTCTGGTCTGATTGCTGTGGCAAAAACTTCCAGAACTATGTTGAATAGTAGCACTGAAAGTGGGCACCCTTGTCTTGTTCCTGACTTTAGGGGAAATGCTTTCCATTTTTCACCATTGAGGATAATGTTTGCTGTGGGTTTGTCATATATAGCTTTTATTATGTTGAGGTATGTTCCTTTTATTCCTGCTTTCTGGAGAGTTTTTATCATAAATGGATGTTGAATTTTGTCAAAGGCCTTCTCTGCATCTATTCAGATAGTCATATGGCTTTTATTTTTCAATTTGTTAATGTGGTGAATTACATTGATTGATTTGCAGATATTGAAGAATCCTTGCATCCCTGGGATAAAGCCCACTTGGTCATGGTGTATGATCTTTTCAATGTGTTGTTGGATTCTGATTGCTAGAATTTTGTTGAGGATTTTTGCATCTATGTTCATCAGTGATATTGGCCTGTAGTCTTCTTTTTTTGTAGTATCTTTGTCAGGTTTTGGTATTAGGGTGATGGTGGCCTCATAGAATGAGTTTGGAAGGTCACCTTCCTCTGCAATTTTCTGGAAGAGTTTGAGTAGGATAGGTGTTAGCTCTTCTCTAAATTTTTGGTAGAATTCAGCTGTGAAGATGTCTGGTCCTGGGCTTTTGTTTGCTGGCAGATTTCTGATTACAGTTTCAATTTCCATGCTTGTGATGGGTCTGTTAATATTTTCTATTTCTTCCTGGTTTAGTTTTGGAATATTGTACTTTTCTAAGAATTTGTCCATTTCTTCCACGTTGTCCATTTTATTGGCATATAATTGCTGATAGTAGTCTCTTATGATCCTTTGTATTTCTGTGTTGTCTGTTGTGATCTCTCCATTTTCATTTCTAATTTTATTGATTTGATTTTTCTCTCTTTGCTTCTTGATGAGTCTGGCTAATGGTTTGTCAATTTTATTTATCCTTTCAAAGAACCAGCTTTTGGCTTTGTTGATTTTTGCTATGGTCTCTTTTGTTTCTTTTGCATTTATTTCTGCCCTAATTTTTAAGATTTCTTTCCTTGTACTAACTCTGGGGTTCTCCAATTCTTCCTTTTCTAGTTGCTTTAGGTGTAGAGTTAGGTTATTTATTTGACCTTTTTCTTGTTTCTTGAGATGAGGTGAGATCAAAAGAGGAGAGAGCAAGCTAGCCTGTAGTCACTTCCTTATGTGCGCTCCATAGTCTGAACCGCTCAGAGGTATTTACAGAGTTATACAGGGAAGAGGAGAGGGAGGAAGTAGACAGAGGTGGCCAGGAGGATAAGAGAGAGGAATGAGAAGGAGAGAGACAAATCCTGCCAGTAACCAGTTCCTTAGGTGTTCTCCACCGTCTGGAACACACAGAGATTCACAGAGTTGGATAGAGAAAAGATGGGGAAGGAAAGAGACAGAGGCCACCTGGTGGAGAAAAAGGAGAGTACAAAGGAGGAGAGAGTGGACAAGCCAGTAATCTCGCTCTCAGGTATAATTGGGTAGTGAAGTTTGGGTTTTTAAAATGTACAAAAATGACAACAAAAACCAAAAAGCAAAGATTAAAAATCTAGAGTAGAGGTTGGATTTTCAAAAATACAATATTAAAGAAAAGAAGCAGAAGGAAAAAAGAAGAAAAAAAAGCCACAAGAATTATTAGAAAACTCCAACAACAACCACATAAAGACTATATATGGTGTTTGCCTTAAAAAAAGAGTCTTTTTTTTTTGAAAAGTAATAGTAGGTTATAGAAATAAAAATTAGAGGAGAAATAGAAGACTTAACAATTAAAAAAAGTTAGAAAAAAAGGCAAGAGAAAAAAAGGGGGGGTGGAAGGAATGATTGTAAAAATAGTAAAGATATATCTGGCCCTTCTCTGATGTTGTGGGCAGTGTGGGGTCACTTCCAAGGCGGTTCCCTCTGTTTAACTTCTGTTTGCTGGTTTTTTAGGCTCACTAGTTCAGTCGCGCTGTGGGGAGAGGGGGATGCTGCAAACAAACAGCACTGTCCTGTGCACACAGTGTCTCAGCCCCGTTGGACCTGTCCCTTCTCGCTGCCCACAAACCGCTCCGGCTCTACGATGCTCAGCCGGGAACTGTCTGAGGCCGGCCCTAGGCTGCGTGCACCTCCCCGGTCTAAGCCGCTCAGGTTCGGCGCTCAGGTAGCCCTCAGAGGCTCAGATTCAGTTGGGACTGCGTTTTGTGCCCTTCCCAGGTCAGAGTAGCTCAGGAGTTTGGCGAGCACGGTCGCTGCGAGTTGTCGCCTTTTCTGTCTCTGCTGCTCAGTTTTCTGGGTGTGCCGCTGGCACCCCTTGTGAGGCAGATGGTGACTGTCCAGCACCCCCAAAAGTCTTAGCAAAGAAGCCTGCTTGCAGTTTGGTAGGTAGAGTCTCTCTGGGGCTGTAATTGCCCCTTTCCAGCCCTTACGGCTCTGGCTGCCTGTTCCCGGCAGGGGATGGTCTGCAGCCGGCTATTTCCGTTCCGTCCTTTGTTCTGTGCGTGGTCCTGGCGGTGTCTTCTATATGCCAATTCTTTATTGAGGTGAGATCATTTAAGCTGTGGGCTTCCATGGTGGCTCAGTGGGAAAGAATCTGTCTGCCAGTGCAAGAGTTACAGGTTCAATATCTGGGTTTGGAAGATCCCCCAGAGAAGGAAATGCCAACCCACTCCAGTACTCTTGCCTAGAGAAACTCATGGGTGGAAGAGTCTGACAGGCTACAGTCCATGGGGTCACAGAAGAGTCAGACATGACTTAGTGACTCAACAACAACAACAACAACAACAACAACAACAACAACAACAGTTACGATATACTCCCTTAGAAACTTTGAAGCAAATAATACAATATTGTGAATAGCATCACCTCACTGGATAATAGATCTCTCAAACTTTGTTATATTTTAACAGGAAGTTTATGCTCATTGGGCTTCCCTGGTGGCTCAGACGGTAAAGAATCTGCTGCAATGCAGGAGACCTGGGTTCAGTCCCCAATTTGGGACGATCCCCTGGAGAAGGGAATGGTTATCCACTCCAGTATTCTTGTCTGGAGAATTCCAGGGATGGAGAGCCTGGCAGGCTGCAGTCCATGGGTCCCAAAGAGTCAGACACGACTGAGGGACTAACGCCACACTTTATGCATATTGGCCAACATCTCCTCATTTCTTTCACCCTCCCCACACCTGGCAACCAGCTCTGTTTACATTCAGGTTTTTAGATTCCATGTATAAATGAGATCATACAGTCTTTGTCTTTCTCTGGCTAATGTATTTCATTAGGGCTTATTTCACAGCTCCATCCATATGATTGTAAATGGCAGGACTTCCTCTTTTTAAATGGCTGATTATATATGTATTTACCCACACTTTTGTCTGTTCATCTGTTGGTGGACACTTAGATTATTTCCATATCGTGGATGTTATGAAGAATGCCGCCATGACCGTGGGATTTCTCATACCTCTTCTAGATCCTGACTTCTCTTTCTTTGGATATATACCCAGAGGTGGATTTGCTAGGTCATTTGTAGTTCTACCTTTCGATTTCCTGAAGATTGTTTATATCGTTTTCCATACTGGTGAACCGATGTGTATTTCCACCAGTAGGAACAAAGACTTCCTCTTCACCAGTTTCAGGTAGTTATTCAGTCTCATAGCCTTCATGTCTAAGAGTTCTGTTTCATTCTTTTCACAAATCTACTTTTTTTCTTTTGTTATCTTTTTAGTGTCTTATTTACATTACATTCTTTCAAAGTTATCATTTCTTTTTGACTGTATTGGGTCTTCATTCTGCTGCACAGGCTCCTCTGGCTCCAGTGTTCAAGCTCTCTAATTGTGGTGCACAGCCTAAATGCACGGTGGCTAGGTCCCATTAGCTCATTTCTGTTTTTTGTTTCGTTACTGCTAGAGGGGGGATCAAAAAGATCTTGCTATGATTTATGTCAGAGTGTTCTGCTTATGTTTCCTATTGGAGTTTTATAGCAGCTAGTCTTGCATTTAGGTCTTTAACTTATTTTGAAATAATTTTTGTGTATGATGTGAGAGAATATTCTCATTTCAAGGTACATGAAAACATGCTTGACATCATTATTATTAGTGAAAGTGGAAATGAAGTTGCTCAGTCCTGTCCAACTCATTGCGACCCATGGACTGTAGCCCACCAGGCTCCTCCATCCATGGGATTCTCCAGGCAAGAATACTGGAGTGGGTTGCCATTTCCTTCTCCAGTCATTATTATTAGGGAAATGCAAATCAAAAGTACAATGTGGTATCACCTCACACTGGTTAGACTGGCCATCATTAAAAAGCCCTAGAAACAGTAAATGCTGGAGAGGGTGTAGAGAAAAGGGATATGGAGAACAGTATGGAGATCCTTAAAAAACTAAAAATAGAGCTACCATATGGTCCAGTAACCCCACTCCTGGCATATATTTAGCGAAAATCATAGCTGGAAAGGATAGGTGCACCCCAGTGATCATTGCAGCGCTCTTTACAGTAGTGGGGTATGGAAACAACCTGAGTGTTCATCGGCAGAAGAACGGATGAGGAAGACGTGCATGTGTGCAGTGGGGTGTTCCTCAGCCCTAGAGCAGAGTGAAATAACGCCATCTGCAGTGGCACGGATGGATCTGGAGATTGGGACACTGAGAAAGTTAGAGAAAGACAAATATCGCTCATCAGTTCAGTCACTCAGTCGTGTTTGACTCTTTGTGACCCCATGAATCGCAGCACGCCAGGCCTCCCTGTCCATCATCAACTCCTGGAGTTCACCCAAACTCACATCCATTGAGTCGGTGATGCCATCCAACCATCTCATCCTCTGTTGTCCCCTTCTCCTCCCACCTTCAATCTTTTCCAGCATCACGGTCTTTTCCAATGACCCAGTTCTTCTCATCAGGTGGCCAAAGTGTTGGAGTTTCAACTTTAGCATCAGTCCTTCCAAAGAACACTCAGGACTGATCTCCTTCAGGATGGACTGGTTGGATCTCCTTGCAGTCCAAGGGACTCTCAAGAGTCTTCTCCAACATCACAGTTCAAAAGCATCAATTCTTCAGCACTCAGCTTTCTTTATAGTCCAACTCTCACATCCATACATGACCACTGGAAAAGCCATAGCCTTGACTAGATGGACCTTTGTTAGGAAAGTAATGTCTCTGCTTTTTAATATGCTGCCTAGGTTGGTCATAGCTTTCCTTCCAAGGAGCAAGAGTCTTTTAATTTCATGGCTGGAGTCACCATCTGCAGTGATTTTGGAGCCCCCCCCAATAAAGTCTGACACTGTTTCCACTGTTTCCCCATCTATTGCTTATATGTGAAATCAAAACAAATGGTACAAATCAATGTATTTACAAACTAGAAGTTGAGTCACAGATGTAGAAAGCAAGCTTGTGGGGGTGGTCCTAAGATGGTGGAGGAATAGGACGGGGAGACCACTTTCTCCCCCACAAATTCATCAAAAGAACATTTCAACGCTGAGTAAATTCTACAAAACAACTTCTGAATGCTGGCAGAGGACATCAGGCACCCAGAAAAGCAGATCATTGTCTTCAAAAACAGGTAGGAAAAATATAAAAGATGAAAAAAGAGACAAAAGAGGTAGGGAGGGCGCTCCATCCTGGGAAGGGAGTCCTGGCCCGGGAAGGGAGTCTTAAACAGAGAGAAGTTTCCAAACACCAGGAAACACTCTCGCTGCCGAGTCTGTGGCCAGCCTTGGAAGCACAGAGGGCAACATAACAGGGAAGAAAAAATAAATAATTAAAACCAACAGATTACGAGCCCAACAGTAACTCCCCCAGCGGAGAAGCAGCACAGACACCTGCATCCACCACTAGCAAGTGGGGGCTGGGCAGGGAGGCGCAGGCTGCAGTGCTTATTAAGAATCGGGCCGGAATGCTGCTAGTGTAACCAGAGCAAACTAACTTGGGCTAGCATACCAGACTGTGGGATAGCTACCACACGAAAAGCTCTAACATAAGACACCACCAGGACCGCGCACAGAACAAAGGGCAGAACAGAAATAGCCAGCTGCAGACCATCCCCCTCTGGTGACAGGCAGCCAGAGCTGTAAGGGCTGGAAGGGGGCAATCACAGCCCTGGAGAGACTTGACCTACCAAACTGCAAGCAGGCCTCTTTGCTAAGACTTCTTGGGGTCCTGGACAGTCACCATCTGCCTCACAAGGGGTGCCAGAGGCACACCCAGAAAACTGAACAGCAGGGACGGGAAAGGTGATAAGTTGCAGTGACTGCGCTCGCCAAACACCTGAGCTACTTGGCCCTGGGAAGGGCACAAAACGCAGGCCCAACTGAATCTGTGCCTCTGAGGGCTACCTGAGAGCTGAGCCTGAGCAGCTTAGACCGGGGAGGCGCATGCAGCCTAGGGCCGGCCTCAGACGGTTCCCGGCGGAGCAACATAGAGCCTGAGCGGTGTGCGCCGTGTGTAGGGGCATGCCCAGTGTGGCTGAGACACTGTGAGCACACGCCAGTCTTATTTGTTTGCAGTGTCCCTCCCTCCCCACAGCGCGACTGAACAAGTGAGCCTAAAAAAAAAAAGTGTCCACCACTGCCCCCCCTGTGACAGGGTGGAAATCAGACACTGAAGAGACCAGCAAACAGAGAAGCTAAACAGAGGGAACTGCCTTGGAAGTGACCCCACACTGCCCACAACACCAGAGAAAGGGCCGGATATATCTTTACTATTTTTATGACCATTATCTTTCTTTCTTTTCTTTTTTTTTTTGGTTGATGTTGTTGTTTAATTATTTTTTCTTGTTTTCTTTTTCTTCTTTTTTTTAAACTTTCTAAAATTTTTAAGTCCTCTATTTCTCCTTTAATTTTAATTTTGATAACTTACTATTACTTTTCAAAAAAAAGGATCCTATTTTTAAAGCAAACGCCATATATATATATATTTTTTTTTTGTGGTTGTTGTTGTTTTTAAATAATTCTCGTGACTTTGTTTTTCTTCTTCTTCTTCTTTTCCTTAATATTGTATTTTTGAAAATCCAGCCTCTACTCTAGATTTTTAATCTGCTTTTTGGTATTTGTTGTCAATTTTGTACATTTAAAAACTCAATCTTCAGTACCCAATTTTACCTGAGAGCGAGATTACTGGCTTGACTGCTCTCTCCTCCTTTGGACTCTCCTTTTTCTCCACCAGGTTGTCTCTGTCTCCTCCCTCCCCCTTCTCTTCTCTACCCAACTCTGAATCTCTGTTTGTTCCAGACAGTGGAGAACACTTAGGGAACTGGTTACTGGCTGGATCTGTCTCTCTCCTTTTCATTTCCCTCTTTTATCCTCCTGGCCACCTCTGTCTACTTCCTCCCTCTCCTCTTCCCTGTATAACTCCGTGAACACCTCTGAGCAGTCCAGACTGTGGAGCTCACATAAGGAAGTGATTACTGGCTAGCTTGCTCTCTCCTCTTTTGATCCCACCTCATCTCATTCCAGTCACCTCTAACTACCCCCTCCCTCTTCTCTTCTCCATGTAACTCAGTGAATCTCTCTGGGTGTCCCTCAATGTAGACAAACTTTTCATCTTTAACCTAGATGTTTTATCATCAGTGCTGTATAGATGGAGAAGTCTTGAGGCTACTGTAAAAATAAAACTGAAAACCAGCAGCAGGAGGCTTAAGTCCAATTCCTGAGAACATCAGAGAACTCCTGAAACCAGGGAACATTAATCAATAGGAGCTCATCAAACGCCTCCATACCTACACAGAAACCAAGCACCACCCAAGGGCCAACAAGTTCCAGAGCAAGACATACCACGCAAATTCTCCAGCAACACAGGAACACACCACTGAGCTTCAATATACAGGCAGCTCAGAGTTACTCCAAAACCACAGACATCTCATAACTCATTACTGGACACTTCATTGCACTCCAGAGAGAAGAAATCCAGCTCCACCCACCAGAACTCCGACACAAGCTTCCCTAAACAAGAAACCTTGATAAGCCACTGATACAACCCCACTCACAGCAAGGAAATTCCATAATAGAGAGAACTCCACAAATTCCCAGAATACAGGAAGGCCACCCCGAACACAGCAATATAACCAAGATGAAGAGACAGAGGAATACCCAGCAGGTAAAGGAATAGGCGAAATGCCCACCAAACCAAACAAAAGAGGAAGAGATAGGGAATCTACCTGAGAAAGAATTCAGAATAATGATAGTGAAAATGATCCAACATCATGAAATCAAAATGGAATCACAGATAAATAGCCTGGAGAAGATGCAAGAAAGGTTTAACAAGGACCTAGAAGAAATGAAAATGAGTCAATACATAATGAATAATGCAAGAAAGGAGATCAGAAACACTCTGGAGGCAACAAATAGTAGAATAACAGAGGCAGAAGATAGGATTAGTGAAATAGAAGATAGAATGGTAGAAATAAATGAATCAGAGAGAAAAAAAGAAAAACGAATTAAAAGAAATGAGGACAATCTCAGAGACCTCCAGGACAATATTAAGCGCACCAACATTTGAATTATAGGAGTCCCAGAAGAAGAAGACAAAAAGAAAGACCATGAGAAAATTCTTGAGGAGATAACAGTTCAAAACTTCCCTAAAATGGGGAAGGAAATAATCACCCAAGTCCAAGAAACCCAGAGAGTTCCAAATAGGATAAACCCACGGTGAAACACCCCAAGACACATATTAATCAAATTAACAAAGATCAAACACAAAGAACAAATATTAAAAGCAGCAAGGAAAAACAACAAATAACACACAAGGGGATTCCCATAAGGATAACAGCTGATCTTTCAATAGAAACGCTTCAGGCCAGGAGGGGATGGCAGGACATACTTAAAGTGATGAAAGAAAATAACCTACAGCCCAGATTACTGTACCCAGCAAGGATCTCATTCAAATATGAAGGAGAAATCAAAAGCTTTACAGACAAGCAAAAGCTGAGAGAATTCAGCACCACCAAACCAGTTCTCCATCAAATGCTAAAGGATCTTCTCTAGACAGGAAACACAAAAAGGGCGTACAATCCCGAACCCAAAACAATAAAGTAAATGGCAACGGGATCATACTTATCAATAATTACCTTAAACGTATATGGATTGAACGCCCCAACCAAAAGGCAAAGACTGGCTGAATGGATACAAAAACAAGACCTCTATATATGCTGCCTACAAGAGACCCACCTCAAAACAAGGGACACATACAGAATGAAAGTGAAGGGCTGGAAAAAGATACTCCACACAAATAGAGACCAAAAGAAAGCAGGAGTAGCAATACTCATATCCGATAAAATAGACTTTAAAACAAAGGCTGTGAAAAGAGACAAAGATGGACACTACATAATGATCAAAGGATCAATCCAAGAAGAAGATATAACAATTATAAATATATATGCACCCAACATAGGAGCACCGCAATATGTAAGACAAATGCTAACAAGTATGAAAGGGGAAATTAACAATAACACAATAATAGTGGGAGACTTTAATACCCCACTCACACCTATGGATAGATCAGCTAAACAGAAAATTAACAAGAAATGCAAACTTTAAATGATACAATAGACCAGTTAGACCTAATTGATATCTATAGGACATTTCACCCTAAAACAATGAAGTTCACCTTTTTCTCAAGTGCTCATGGAACCTTCTCCAGGATAGATCACATCCTGGGTCATAAATCTAACCTTGATAAATTCAAAAAAATCAAAATCATTCCAAGCGTCTTTTCTGACCATAATGCATTAAGATTAGATCTCAACTACAGGAGACAAACAATTAAAAATTCCAACATATGGAGGCTGAACAACACGCTTCTGAATAACCAACAAATCACAGAAGAAATCAAATAAGAAATCAAAATATGCATAGAAATGAATGAAAATGAAAACACAACAACCCAAAACCTGTGGGACACTATAAAAGCAGTGCTAAGTGGAAAGTTCATAGCAATATTTAGGAATACTTAGGAATATATCTACCTAAAGAAATTAAAGATCTTCACGACCCAGATAATCATGATGATGTGATCACTCATCTAGAGCCAGACATCTTGGAATGTGAAGTCAAGTGGGCCTTAGAAAGCATCATTATGAACAAAGCTAGTAGAGGTGATGGAATTCCAGTTGAGCTGTTTCAAATCCTGAAGGATGATGCTGGGAAAGTACTGCACTCAATATGCCAGCAAGTTTGCAAACTCAGCAGTGGCCACAGGATTGGAAAAGGTCAGTGTTTATTCCAATTCCAAAGAAAGGCAATGAAAAGAATGCTCAAACTACCACATAATTGCACTCATCTCACATGCTAGTAAAGTAATGCTCAAAATTCTCCAAGCCAGGCTTCAGCAATACGTGAACTGTGAACTCCCTGCAGAGGAACCAGAGATCAAATTGTCAACATCTGCTTGATCATCAAAAAAGCAAGAGAGTTCCAGAAAAATATCTATTTCTGCTTTATTGACTATGCCAAAGCCTTTGACTGTGTCGATCACAATAAACTGTGGAAAATTCTGAAAGAGATGGGAATACCAGACCACCTAACCTGCCTCTTGAGAAATCTGTATGCAGGTCAGGAAGCAACAGTTAGAACTGGACATGGAACAACAGACTGGTTCCAAGTAGGAAAAGGAGTATGTCAAGGCTGTATATTGTCACCCTGCTTATTTAACTTCTATGCAGAGTACATCATGAGAAATGCTGGACTGGAAGAAACACAAGTTGGAATCAAGATTGCCAGGAGAAATATCAATAACCTCAGATATGCAGATGACACCACCCTTATGGCAGAAAGTGAAGAGGAGCTAAAAAGCCTCTTGATGAAAGTGAAAGAGGAGAGAGAAAAAGTTGGCTTAAAGCTCAACATTCAGAAAACGAAGATCATGGCATCTGGTCCCATCACTTCATGGGAAATAGATGGGGGAACAGTGGACACAGTGTCAGACTTAATCTTTTTGGGCTCCAAAATCACTGCAGATGGTGACTCCAGCCATGAAATTAAAAGACGCTTACTCCTTGGAAGAAAAGTTATGAGCAACCTAGATAGTATATTCAAAAGCAGAGACATTACTTTGCCGACTAAGGGCCGTCTAGTCAAGGCTATGGTTTTTTCCTGTGGTCATGTATGGATGTGAGAGTTGGACTGTGAAGAGGGCTGAGCGCTGAAGAATTGATGCATTTGAACTGTGGTGTTGGAGAGACTCTTGAGAGTCCCTTGGACTGCAAGGAGATCCAACCAGTCCATTCTGAAGGAGATCAACCCTGGGATTTCTTTGGAAGGAATGATGCTAAAGCTGAAGCTCCAGTACTTTGGCCACCTCATGGGAAGAGTTGACTCACTGGAAAAGGCTCTAATGCTGGGAGAGATTGGGGGCAGGAGGAGAAGGGGACGACAGAGGATGAGATGGCTGGATGGCATCATGGACTCGATGGACGTGATCTGAGTGAACTCCGGGAGATGGTGATGGACAGGGAGGCCTGGCATGCTGCGATTCATGGGGTCGCAAAGAGTCGGACACAACTGAGCGACTGAACTGAACTGAAAGAAACTAAAGACCTATATATAGAAAAGTATAAAACATTGATGAAAGAAATCAAAGAGGACACTAATAGATGAAGAAATATACCATGTTCATGGATTGGAAGAATCAATATAGTGAAAATGAGTATACTACCCAAAGCAATCTACAGATTCAATGCAATCCCTATCAAGCTACCAGTGGTATTTTTCAGAGCTAGAACAAATAATTTCAGAATTTGTATGGAAATAGAAAAAACCTCAAATAGCCAAAGCAATCTTGAGAAAGAAGAATGGAGCTGGAGGAATCAATGTGCCTGACTTCAGACTCTACTACAGAGCCACAGTCATCAAGACAGTATGGTACTGGCACAAAGACAGAAATCTACATCAATGGAACAAAATAGAAAGCCTGGAGATAAATCCACACACCTATGGACACCTTATCTTCGACCAAGGAGGCAAGAATATACAATGGATTAAAGACAATCTCTTTAACAAGTGGTGCTGGAAAAACTGGTCAACCACTTGTAAAAGAATGAAACTAGAACACTTTCTAACACCACACACAAAAATAAACTCAAAATGGATTAAAGATCTAAGTGTAAGACCAGAAACTGTAAAACTCCTAGAGGAGAACATAGGCAAAACACTCTCCGACATACATCACGACAGGATCCTCTATGATCCACCTCCCAGAACACTGGAAATAAAAGCAAAAATAAACAAATGGGATCTAATTAAAATGAAAAGCTTCTGCACAACAAAGGAAACTATAAGCAAGGTGAAAAGACAGCCTTCGGAATGGGAGAAAATAATAGCAAATGAAGCAACTGACAAACAACTAATCTCAAAAATATACAAGCAACTTATGCAGCTCAATTCCAGAAAAATAAACGACCCAATCAAAAAATGGGCCAAAGAACTAAATAGACATTTCTCCAAAGAAGACATACGGATGGCTAACAAACACATGAAAAGATGCTCAACATCACTCATTGTCAGAGAAATGTAAATCAAGACCACAATGAGGTACCATTTCACACCAGTCAGAATGGCAGCAATCCAAATGTCTACAAGCAATACATGTTGGAGAGGGTGTGGAGAAAAGGAAACCCTCTTACACTGTTGGTGGTAATGCAAAGTAGTACAGCCACTATGGAGAACAGTGTGGAGATTCCTTAAAAAATTGCAAATCGAACTGCCTTATGACCTAGCAATCCCACTGCTGGGCATACACACTGAGGAAACCAGAATTGAAAGAGACACGTGTACCCCGATGTTCATCACAGCACGGTTTATAATAGCCAGGACATGGAAACAACCTAGATGTCCATCAGCAGATGAAGGGACAAGAAAGCTGTGGTACATATACACTATGGACTATTACTCAGCCATTAAAAAGAATACATTTGAATCAGTTCTAATGAGGTAGATGAAACTGGAGCTGATTATACAGAGTGAAGTAAGCCAGAAAGAAAAACACCAATACAGTATACTAACACATATATATGGAATTTAGAAAGATGGTAATGATAATCCTGTATGCAAGACAGCAAAAGAGACACAGATGTATAGAGCAGTATTTTGGACTCTGGGAGAGGGAGAGGGTGGGATGATTTGGGAGAATGGCATTGAAACATGTATACTATCATGTAAGAAATGTATCGCCAGTCTATGTTCGATACAGGATATAGGATGCTTGGGGCTGGTGCAAGGGGATGATCCAGAGAGATGATATGGGGTGGGAGATGGGAGGGGGATTCAGGATTGGGAACTTATGTACACCCGTGGCTGATTCATGTCAATGTATGGCAAAACCAATACAGTATTATAAAGCAAAATAAAGTAAAAATAAAAATAAAAAAAAAAAAGAAAGCAAACTTGTGGGGAGGGAAAAATTGGAAGACTGGACTTGACATATGCTATATATAGAATAGATATGTATATACAGAATAGATATATTTTATCTGTAGAATATAAATATATACAGAATGTCTATATATATAGAATAGATAACATATATATATATATAGAATAGATAACTAATAAAAACCCTACTGAAAAGCACAGGAGGCTTTTCAATATGCTGTAATGACCGATGTAGGAACAGAATCTACGAAAGAGTGCATACATGTGTATGTGTAACTGATCACTTTCCTCTACAGCAGATACTAACAGAGTGTTGTAAATCAACTATATTTCAATAAAAATGTTAGAAAGAAACAAAAGCCACAGTGGTAAGGGGAATGGCGAAGAAGTACACATAGGGAAAAATAAATGTATTTGTTGGCTTGGTGTGGCTTTTTCTTTTTTCAACCAGTTGAACTAGTTCACACCTGCGAAAGTGATGTGAACAGGGCAGGTAGCTGCAGATGCTTGTCATGGCTATAGTTACATATGGGGACTTTACAGAATCAAACGGTATAAGACCCAGGTCACATCCAAGTCTGACAAAGTCATAAGAAGTGAAAAGCAATGAAAATCCTTAAAAACTGAGACTCTTTACATACACCGAATGATTGTGGTGGGCTCTGCTGGTGCATTTTACAGATGAACCGACTAAAAAGAAGGCCCGAAGTGGCCGACAAAACAGAAATGATGGAGAAGATTTACAGTGTTTGGTACCTGTTGTTGCTTATTCGCTAAGTCATGTCCTACCCTTTAGGGACCCCATGGACTGTAGCTCGCCAGGCTCCTCTGTCCGTGAGATTTCCCAGGCAATAATACTGGAGTGGGTGGCCATTTCCTTCTCCAGGGGATCTTCCCGACCCAGGGATTAGGGAACAGTTATAGCGTAAGTATTGTTGAGCCAGGCCCAGCTGCTGGATCCCTGCTATGTTGAGACAAGGCTCCCCGTGGCCTTCTCCCTGCCTGGACCTTGCAGGGCTGTCCTTCACCCGCTTCCCGGCACCCCCACTTCCATTTCAGTTCACACTTGTGCCTGGCTTGCTGTCAACCGCACTCCCGGGATATGCTCTTCTGTGTATCTAGGTTCCTGCTGATGTTCCTCTTTGATACTGATGTGCTGGGTCACTGGTCCTTCATATCTGTGCATCCTGGTATAGTGGATTGTATATGTTCGGTTGAGCCCCAGTATATGACAGCCGCTGCTGCAGCTGCAGCTAAGTCGCTTCAGTCGTGTCTGACTCTGTGCGACCCTACAGATGGCAGCCCACCAGGCTCCCCTGTCCCTGGGATTCTCCAGGCAAGAACAATGGAGTGGGTTGGTGTTTCCTTCTCCAATGCAGGAAAGTGAATATGACAGCTAATATTTAAACACATACTTCAGCTAATATTTAAACATGTACTTGCATCTTGGCCCACTGCCTATAAGGAGACTGTCCCTTTTCAAACAGCATGAAACTTCTCCTTAGTCTTTTCATGGCTGCCTTCATCTCCTGGTTCCTCAGGGTGTAGATCATGGGGTTCAGGACAGGAATGATGACAGTGAGGTTGATGGAGACAGCTCTGTCCATGGGGAGGGCGGAGAAGGGCCGGGCATAGACGTAGATGCACGGCACGAAGTGAAGGGTGACCACCGTGATGTGGGCGGTGCAGGTGGAGATGGCTTTCCCCCTGCCCTCCCCGGCCTGAGACCTTATTAGTAATAATATGACCATGTACGATACAAGGAGGAAGACGAACCACAGGGTGGTGAGCAGTCCGCTGTTGGAAATCATCAGGAGCTCCAGAAAGGAGGTGTCCGTGCAGGCGAGTGTGAGCACCTGGGGGATGTCACAGTAGAAAGTGTCCAGGACGTTGGGTCCGCAGAAGGGGAGGGGGAGCAGCAGGGAGATCTGCACGATGGAGTGGATGAAGCCCCCCGCCCAGGAGGCCATGATGAGGGCAGTGCACCGCCCCCGACTCATGATGGTCACGTAGTGCAGGGGCTTGGAGATGGCCACGTACCGATCCAGTGCCATCAGTGACAAAGAAAATACATCCACCCCTCCAATAAGATGAAAGAAAAACATCTGGGTGAAGCAGCCATTGAAGGAGATGGCCTTTCTCTGGGACAGAAGGTCTGCCAGGACCTTGGGGGCGGTGATGGAGGAAAAGCAGATGTCGGCAACAGATAAATTCCGGAGCAAAAAGTACATGGGGGTGTGAAGGCGAGAGTCCCAGGTCACCGTGACCATGATGAGGAGGTTTCCCAGCAGAGTGGTGACGTACACCAAAAGGAGGAAGAGAAATAGGACCACGCTAAGTTCTTGAATCTGGGTCAGGCCGAGGAAAATAAATTCTTTCACCCGTGTGCCATTTCCCAGCTCCATGGACGCATCCTCTTTTTGTCTGTATTCTGAAGTCTACTTCGTATGGCAGTGCTCAGGTATTCATTTTATTTTCTTCTGTGAATGCAATTCAGGTATTCCTCAGGTGGCTGCAGTGTTTGCAACATGTCTAATTGTCCAAATTTTTAAGATTGCAATCCGTTTGTTGATTCAATCAAATTATCATATGAGAAATCATTCAGTTAATTGTTTTCCCATAAAACTATTTTTGAAAAGAAAAAGCATTTGTGTTAAGTAGGGACTTTTAATTTACATCTAATTTTATTTAATATGCTTTTGTTTTAAAATATTGTTATCGTTTTAAATTTCACACCAATTAATTTTTCATTAGATGTTCTCTTTTTTATTTGTATCATGTTTTTTTTTTTTTTTTACTTTTTGAAAAGCTTTTTATTTTACATTGGCATATAGCCAGTTAACAACATCATGGTCATTTCAGGTGGACAGCAAAAGAACTTACCCATACATACACACGTTTCCACTCTCCCCTAAACGCACCTCCTGTCTAGGGTGCCAGGTGACTCAATTCCTGTGCTATACAGTAGGGCTTTGTTGGTTATCCATTTTAAATACAGCAGAGTGTACATGTCCGTCGCAAACTCCCCAACTATCTCTTCCTGCCCTTCTTCCCCGCTGGCAATCATAAGTTCATTCTCCACTGGTGTCAGGAGCTGTCTGAAGCATTTCTCATAATCCAACCATATCTTTGTATTAAAAGAGAAGACAGTTCCAGGCATTGTGAACTGATAGTCTACAAGTTTAACATGCTTTTAGTGAATGTTCTGTTGTGCTTAGTAACTCAGTCGTGACTGACTCTTTGCGACCCCATGGACTGTAGCCCCCCAGGCTCCCCTGTCCATGAGGATTCCCCAGGCAAGAATACTGGAGTGGGGTGCCATGCCCTCCTCCAGGGGGTCTTCCTGACCCAGGGATTGAACCCAGGTCTCCCGCATTGCAGGCAGATACTTTACCATCTGTCACCAGGGAATTCCCTAAATATTGTTGACTTGCTATAACAAGAGACATCGCCTGTTTCTGATTACAGTGTTGCTGTGTATGGGTCGGTTTCCTTTGACTAGGCCGTTTTATACAGAATTTCTTAAAACTACAGTGTATTACTTTGTGTAGGTAACTTGTCACTGTGATTATACTGATGAGACAATTCACTTAATAATTGTTTTAAAATATTTTATATTCGCTGTCAGAGAACAGACTGAAGCGATGTTCAGTTGCTCAGTTGTGTCCGACTCTTTGTGACCGCATGAACTGCAGTACTCCAGGCTGAAAAAAATGTGTAAATCCAAACCTCAAAGGATGTTTCAATATTTCTTATTGTGGTCAAAACGCAAACATGAGAGCTACCCTTTTATCAAAAGTTTCAAATGCAGACTTAGTTATTGTTAACTGTGGCCACAGTCGTGCACAGTAAATCTCCGGAACATATTCATCTTGTATAACTGATGTGATTCTTATTTGAATCTGAGGGAGACAATAAGGACAGTGGCCCAGTTCTGAGACATGGTCCAGACTGTATCAGGCAAGCTCCCCATTGCCTCTTTCCTTCTGTGAGTCAAGGATAAAGAGCAGGGGATCACAGTGGGGAGAGACACTGGTATCATTAGAACAATATATATTAAACACAGAAGAAGGCAATGGCAACCCACTCCAGTAGTCTTGCCTGGAAAATCCCATGGACAGAAGAGCACACACATATATATATATACACATACTAGTTTTGTATAACAAAAGTGTTTGATAAAGTCTGTTTGAAGATAAGCTGCTGGCAGAATGGGGCTCTGAAAATCACACTGAATGGATCACATTTCTGTATTCCTCTTAACATAACACCCTTCTTTCCGATGGTTAACACCCACCTTTGCCATCTTTGTCACTGAGAAGACCATCCTAGCTCTGAGATATTTCATAGAACTGAGAAGTATTAACATCGAACTATTTTTACAAAGTCAGTAATGACATCTCAATTTCTCTATGCATAATCTTTAACCTTAGCTAGAAGTTAAATATTTTTACCTAATTCCTTTGATCCTGAAACTCCAACTCTGAAGTGTATGCCATTGGGTCAAGCGCAGAACAAAATGCTGGTGACATTAATTCCTGAAAATTTTGTTTCTGAAGGTAAAGCCCTTTGGAGACTAAATATCTTAGTGTCTTTTCTCTCCTTTCAGGAGAGAAAGGGCAGATTCAAAGATTCACATCTTCAAGGTTCTTTCACCGTGTCTTATGCACAACTCCCTTAACGCCTAGCCTCATATAAGAACTGGAAAGGGAATATTATTGGACAAGGAAGGGAAGTCAAGTGCCTGAGCGTGCTCTTGGTGATGAATTTTCAGTGGGAGCTATTAAAAATCACCAGGATACACACACAAACACACACATATGCATGGACACATTTTAATTGGTGTCCAGATTATTCATAGGCAGTAGGTGAAATCTATGCCTTTGTCCACAGCTCAGTCAGAAGTTTCTTAACACATGACAGGCTTAAAGGTCCAGTTGCTGGGGTGTTAGGCTCAGAGGACACCATAGAAAGTGAGATTTAATTCCATTGCCGAAAGCCAGAGAAAGAAAACTGGACCTCAGATCCTTTGCTATTCGTCTACGCAGGGTGCTCGTAGTCTCATGGGTCTCCTCACAGAGAGAAACGTGAGGTGATGTTTGGGGACCACACGGCGCTCTTGGTTTCCAACAGTGCACCCACAAGGATTCTCCGTTTCCATACAGCAAGATAAGGACATTGCAAAGTCGTCCACACAATTATGGTAGTTTAATAACAATCCAATTTATTAAACAATTTCATTTCATATAGAATGTGCTTTGCTTCCAGAATGCTGATGGGTTTCAATATACCTGCTTTCAATTTTGTTTTAGTATATTAAACTAGTCTATATGATAAAAACTATATGTATACTTGTGTGTTTGAGATGAGTATTTTCCCCACCTTTGTAGAAATATAATTGACTTATGCCCTGGTGGCTCAGTCAGTAAATAATAATAATAATAAATATGTATTATTTATACATATATATAAAATATATAATATATATACATATAATGTATATATGTATACATACATATATACATATAATATATTACATACATATACACATATATATTTATATATAATATAATATACATATTATACACAATATACATATTATATACATATATTACATATAATATGTGTATACATATATAAATATGAAAAACTTCATATATATACATTACATATATATTATATTATGATCTTAATCATATAATACTACTACATATAATATATAATAAATGATTATGAATAATATATATTGTAATATATGACAATATATTATAATATATAATAAGGTATTTTAAGGTATAATATAGTATAATTATATAATAGTATATACTATTAGTATATACTAATATATTTATATAGTAATATAATTTATATACTAATATATTTATACTAATATAGTATATACTATTAGTATATACTATATATTTATATACTATTAATATATACTATTAGTATATTTATATATTTATATATATAATATATATTTATAAATATAAATTTATATAAATAAATATATATATTTATTTTATATTTATATATATTTATTTATATTTATATATACTAGTATATATTTATATACTATTAGTATATTTATATACTAATAGTATATACTATTATATACTATTATATAATTATACTATATTATACCTTATATAATAGTATATACTATTATATAATTATACTATATTATATACTATATTATTATAACATAATATATAGTATATTATATTAGTATAGTATATAGTATATACTATTAGTATATTATAGTATAATAGTATATAGTATGATAGTATATATATTAGTATATAATAGTATAGTATATATATTAGTAATTATATATAATATATTTAATTACAAGTATAATATATAATATATCTCTAATAATATAATTATAAATATATATTTAAATGTATATTTACTATATATTTATATTTTTTATGTTATACATATTTATCCACATCTTTATCCATTCATTCACCGAGGGACACTTAGATTGTCTTTATATCTTGGGTATTATGAATAAGCTACAATGACTGTGGCAGTTCTTATACTTCTAGAGGCTGATTTCATTTTCTTTGGATATATATCCAGAGTTGGAATTGCTAGATCATTTGTAGTTCTACTTTCAGTTTCTTGAAAAACCTCTATATTGGTTTTCAAAGTGGCTGTACCGGTTTATATTCTGACCAAGAGTGTACAAGGGTTTCCTCTTCTCCATGTCCTTGCTGACACTTACCTCATGTCTTTTTGACTATAGCTATTCTAATAGAGGGGCTCCCTGGTGGCTCATTGGTAAAGAATCTGCCTGTAACTCAGAGACCTGGGTTTGACCCCTTGATTGGGAAGATCCCTTGGAGAAGGAAATGGCAAGCTACTCCAGATGTTGAGTAATATCTCATTGTGAGTTTAATTTGCATTTCCCTGATGTTTTGTGATGTTGAGCACCTTGTCATATACCTGTTGACATTTGTATGTTTTGTTTGGAAAAAGATCTATTCAGTTCCTTTGCCTGTTTTAAAATTGAAATTTTTTTTCCTGCTATTAAGTTGCATGAATTCTTTATACATTTTGTATATTAACCCCTTACCTGATATACGATTTATAAATATCTTCTCCCATTCTTTAGGTTGTTTTTTCATTTGTTGATTATGTATTTTGTTTTGCAGATACTTTTTAGTTTTTTTCCCCATGGAAATGCATTTTATTGTAATTATAGCACCGTGTACATGTCAATCCCAAATTCCGAATCTGTCCCCTCTCTGGACTCTTCCCCAGCTAGTAATCCTATGTTTGTTCTCTAAATCTGTGAATCTGATTTTGTTTTGTAAATAAGTTCATTTGTATAATTGTTTTAAAGATTCTGTGTATCGGTGATGTCATATGAAATTTGTCTTTATCTGATTTACTTCACTTAGTGGATAATCTCCAGGTTTATCTATGTTGCTGCAAATGGCATTATTTCATTCTTCTTAATAGCTAATTAATATTCCATCATATATATGCATGACATCTTCTTTACTTGTTCATCTGTTGATGGACATTAGGTTGAGAAGCTTTTAATGTGATGCAGCCTCATTTGTTAATTTTGGCTTTGTTACTTGTGCTTTTGGTGTCAGATTAAAAAAATCATTGCCAAGACCAGAGTCAAGGAGCTTTCCCTCCACTTTCCTTCTAGGAGTTTTGTGGTATCAAGTCTTATGCTTAGACCTGGTATTTAATCCATGCAATATTTAATCCATGCAAGTGAATTTTTGTGAGTGATGTAAGATACGGGTCCAATTTTGATATTATGCATGTGGTTATCCAGCTTTCCCAGCATCACTGATTGAACTGAGTATCCTTTCCCCATTGGATATTCTTGGCTTCCCCCACCTCCAGCCCCATAAATTAAATGATTGCAATTGTATGGCTTTATTTCTGGGTTCTTGATTCTGTTCTATTGCTCTCTATGTCTATTTTTATGCTAGTATCATGCTGTTTTGATTACTATAGCTTTATAGTATAGTTTCAAATGATAGGTGAGAAGCCTCTAGCTTTTTTCTTTCTCAGGATTGCTTTGACTATGGAGTCCTTGTGGTAGCACACAAATTTAAGGATTGCTCTTCTATTTTTGTGAAAATTGCTTTTGGAATTTTGATGCAGATTACATGGATTCTGTAGCTATATTTGAGTAGAATGTATATTTTGTAATATGAATTCTCCCAGTCCATTAGCATGGATTATCTTTCCATTTATTGGTATTTTATTCAATTTCTTTAATCAGTATTTTATAGTTTTCAGTGAACAGATATTTCATCTCTCTGGTTAAATTTATTCCTAAGTATTTTACTCTTTTGATGCAGCTGTAAATTCAGTTGGTTTCTTAATTTTTCTGATAGATTGTTGTTAGTGTATAGAAGTGATGCTCGTTTTGACTTTTGTGATTTATAGTTTTGTGGCTATATGTGACTCTATTCCTCAAGTATTCTAGGATGATATGTTATGAATCTGAGAATTGGTATTTTTCACCAGTTGTGAAAATTTCCCCATTATATGCACTCAATATGCCAGCAAATTTGGAAAACTCAGCAGTGGCCACAGGACTGGAAAAGGTCAGTTTTCATTCCAATCCCAAAGAAAGGCAATGCCAAAGAATGCTCAGACTACTGCACAATTGCACTCATCTCACACGCTAGTAAAGTAATGCTCAAAATTCTCCAAGCCAGGCTTCAGCAATACATGAAGTGTGAACTCCCTGATGTTCAAGCTAGTTTTAGAAAAGGCAGAGGAACCAGAGATCAAATTGCCAACATCCGCTGGATCATCAAAAAAGCAAGAAAGTTCCAGAAAAATACCTATTTCTGCGTTATTGACTATGCCAAAGCCTTTGACTGTGTGGATCACAAGAAACTGTGGAAAATTCTGACAGAGATGGGAATACCAGACCACCTAACCTGCCTCTTGAGAAATCTGTATGCCGGTCAGGAAGCAACAGTTAGAACTGGACATGGAACAACACACTGGTTCCAAATAAGAAAAGGAGTACGTCAAGGCTGTATATTGTCACCCTGCTTATTTAACTTCTATGCAGAGTACATCATGAGAAACGCTGGACTGGAAGAAACACAAGCTGGAATCAAGATGGCCAGGAGAAATATCAATCACCTCAGATATGCAGATGACACCACCCTTATGGCAGAAAGTGAAGAGGAGCTAAAAAGCCTGAAAGTGAAAGAGGAGAGCGAAAAAGTTGGGGCTTAAAGCTCAACATTCAGAAAACGAAGATCATGGCATCTGGTCCCATCACTTCATGGGAAATAGATGGGGAAACAGTAGAAACAGTGTCAGACTTTATTTTGGGGGGCTCCAAAATCACTGCAGATGGTGATTGCAGCCATGAAATTAAAAGATGCTTACTCCTTGGAAGAAAAGTTATGACCAACCTAGATAGTATATTCAAAAGCAGAGACATTACTTTGCTGACTAAAGTCCGTCTAGTCAAGGCCATGGTTTTTCCTGTGGTCGTGTATGGATGTGAGAGTTGGACTGTGAAGAAGGCTGAGCGCCGAAGAATTGATGCTTTTGAACTGTGGTGTTGGAGAAGCCTCTTGAGAGTCCCTTGGACTGCAAGGAGATCCAACCAGTCCATTCTGAAGGAGATCAACCCTGGGATTTCTTTGGAAGGAATGATGCTAAAGCTGAAGCTCCAGTCCTTTGGCCACCTCATGCGAAGAGTTGACACACTGGAAAAGACTCTGATGCTGGGAGGGATTGGGGGCAGGAGGAGAAGGGGATGACAGAGGATGAAATGGCTGGATGGCATTACGGACTCGATGGACGTGAGTCTGAGTGAACTCCGGGAGTTGGTGATGGACAGGGAGGCCTGGTATGCTGCGATTCATGGGGTCGCAAAGAGTCAGACACGACTGAGCGACTGAACTGAACTGATCTCATAAAATAGTGACCCTTCCTATTATTTTTTCATTCATATTATTTTTTTCATTCTGGAACTCATGTCAGATATATTATTTATTAGATTTGTTCATCTTCTTTCCTATGTATCTTTACCGTCCTTCTTGTATATTCTATCTCATATGTGTCCCATTTCAGGGAGTTATTCAGTTCATATTCAGCTTTCATTTCTAAAAGTTTTATTTTATTCTGTTTACGAATTTACTTTTCTCTTTTATTATCTTTTTTCTTGCTCATTTAAAAACTTTAATTTTTGTTTTTAGCTTTGAATTTACTTTGTGTTCTGTATCTGGTTACTTCTGTGTTCAAAGACCTTGAGGGTCACATTGTGCTTTGGTTGTTTTATTTATTTGACTGTGTTGGTCTTTGTTGTGGCCTGCTGACTATTTGCTGCTCACAGGCTCAACTGCCCTGTGGCATGTGGGATCTTGGTTCCCTGACCAGGGATTGAACCCTTCTCCCCTGCATTGAAAGATACATTCTGAACCACTGGACTACCAGGGAAGTCCTTGGTTATGTCTTTTGATTCTTTCTAATACTGACTTGTTTCTGCATGCGTTTAAAATTTTGTTCTATGAATTTGTGCTCAAGCTTTTTATGTGGAAATCTTCAAAGTCTTAGGTTTAGTATGCATGCCTTCAGATAAGGGAAATATTTGTTTCTTTCAGGCATCACAAAGCATTATTAACCCTGCATTGCTGTTAATTCTTCCTTTTGGTGTTTCCTATTTCATAGGCAGTGCAAACTTCAATCTGAGACTTGTGTCAGGGTTTTGAAGTCTCAGAAATGATTCTTTTTCCACATGAAGTTCAGGTTGAGGCAAACAAGTTTCACTATAATCTCTGCCGGTGGGATGATTTTTTATCCAGCTTACCCTTCCACTGGTGGAGGAGGATTCAATTCTTTGGTTTTCTGCTTTATATTTATTTTTTTGTCCTAAGCTTTTCCCTTCTCTTCTTGTGAACTCTGACGTGCATGTAAGTGGATGTTTGCAAGAAGCAATGAGTGTGCATGCTTAGGTCAAGACTTTGTTTCATGATATGCATGCTTCCATTTTGCCTCAAATAGCTTTTTTCTCTATGGATATTGATGGTGTATCAGAAAACAATGGTTCATGTAACTTGATTTTATGTGTTATTTTTGTTATTTTGTTATTTGTGTTACTTTTGTTATTTTCAATAATATTTCAGTGAATTCCTTACAGAACTTGTGGTGTAGCATCTTAATATCTGAGAATAATGACTCCCCCCCTCAATTTTCCCACATTTTTATGCTTTGTCATTTTTCTTGTGTTTTTGAGTTGTAAATGAATTGAAGTGCAATAATTAATATTAGTGGTGATAGCAGGTATTATCCTCTATTAAGGACAGTAATAAAAACTGTTTTAATATTTAGTCATTAAGTATAATATTTGGAGCTGCTTGGGTTGGAAAAACTGGACTGATAGATTTGCTAGTGATCACTGGGGTCTTCTGTGCAATTTAGATGTAATATTGTGAACTGCTTTTCAAATATGAGTTTTAAACGTTCTGAGCAATTTTGTTCTGTGTTTTTGCAAGCATAATTTCTGCCTGTCTGGAAAGGTAGTTTAATATGGAAGAGTTATCATACTGGATCTTTGTAATAGGAGAAAATACTATGATTTTATCTTGTGGATTGTGTCCTCAGATTTCAGAACTAAATCTTAATGTCTATCTGAACTAAAGCATCCCTGTGTTCAGAACATGAGGCCTCTTAATGAAAGGTCACAACAGCTACCAGGGCTTGTACTGGTGCTCCAGAGCTGCTGGCTGGATTATAAGAAGACCCACCTTGCCTGTGGACTAGCCTTTATATTAGATTTATTTTTAAAATCAGGTAGCCAAATAGTTAATATTTTCAATAAGCCTTCAAAAGAAAAAAAAAAAAGAGGTTACTGAATCCATGGGGTTGGATCTTTTAATAATATTTCATAAATCCAGATAATATTAATCTGGTAGTTTTCCTCCTTCAGGCTTTTTGTCAGTTAACAGTTTTGGTGGCTCAGATGGTAAAGAATCTAACTGCAATGCAGAAGACCGGGGTTTGATTCCAGGGTGGGGAAGATCCCCTGGAGATGGGACTGGCTAACCCACTTGCCTAGAAAATTTCAAGGACAGTTCCAAGGAGCCTGGTGGGCTACAGTCTGTGGGACCCCAAAGAGTGAGCACACACATAATACTTGCTATATGCTGCTGCTGCTGCTGAGTCGCTTCAGTCGTGTCTGACTCTGTGCAACCCCATAGACGGCAGCCCACCAGGCTCCCCCGTCCCTGGGATTCTCCAGGCAAGAACACTGGAGTGGGTTGCCATTTCCTTCTCCCATGCATGAAAGTGAAAAGGGAAAGTGAAGTCACTCAGTCGTGCCTGACCCTTAGCGACTCCATGGACTGCAGCCCACCAGGCTCCTCCGTCCGTGGGATTTTCCAGGCAAGAGTACTGGAGTGGGGTGCCATTGCCTTCTCTGACTTGCTATATAGTTCCTGATAATATTCTTTATTGAGGTGGTCGCTTTCTTTTTTTCAGTTCCTGGCTTCTTATCCTGGCTTTCCAGTGATGTGGGCTGATTTATGATGAATATTTTCTGAGCCACTGAAATAATTGCACCTTTTCATATTTTATTCTATAATTGCAGTGAATTATATTAATATTTCTTTTTGAAACTGGAATAAATTCTACTTGACCTTGCTGTTATTACATAATGCATTGCTGTGGAACTTGCAAATATTTTACAAGAATTTTACATCTATTTCTAAAGATGTGATTGGTATGTTTACCTACATTAGATATATGATATTATTAGATCAATTAGATGCTATTATATAGTTTGTCAATAGGGTTATGGTATCCTTATGGAATGTATTAAGAAGTGCTCTAAAAATTAAAAGAAAATTGGAATTACTGGATCCTTGAATATTTATTGAAAATCATCCACAAAGTTATTTGGATCTAAAATTTTTTCAAAGGATCTGTCTTTGGCAATTTTTTTGGTTCATCTATAATTATTGATTTGCTAAGGTGTTTTCTCTTTTAGCCAATTTTTATTAACTATATTTTCTATGGAAATTATATGGTCTCTTCCATCCTGTAAATTTTCAATGCTTTGAGTCTTCTTTTCTTTAGTAGGCTACAAGTTCATAGCATATATTTATTTGTTCCACCAAAGAAGTGTAACTCTCGAATGTGCCTGGGTCTTTGGGGAATAACAGGATCTTTTCTAGAATGGAATATCTTATCAGGTTTCCATAAGATAAGAGAAATATTTTCCTTACTTCACAGTATGGAATTGTAGTAGCAGTATCTTTGGTCCCTAAAGTGAGGAATACTAGAGTTTCAAAATTTATTTTAATACTAAGAAACAAATATAAATAATATATAACATAATGCCCACAATAATAAAGGTGTTATAGGTGGTCAGAATTTGGTTAGAAACAGTCTGTTTTGAAATACTGAATTAATGGCAGTTTTTTGTGCCCTTAAAACATAGGATTGGCAAAATAAAACTTGTTTGCTTTCTGTCTGTCTCTCTTTGGGAAAGTGTATGTGCGTGCATGAGACAGGGACTGATTATTTTGTATTTTTGAATATTGAGTTTGTTAAATTCTAAGATGAATCTTTTCTTTCCTTCACATTTGAATGTCCCTGAAATTGAGATGCATCTTAAATTGGTGAGTATGTGTAATTTGGCAGCTCTCCTTTTTTACTCCCTAGCTGTTATTAGAGTGCAAATGTATTTTACTGTGGGTGACATTTTCAGTCAAAATGTGGTGAGTATAGCTGCTATAGAAAATGCCTGAAGTTCCATCGGTGCCTCGTTTCATGAAATAGAAACAATTCACTTGGTATGACATAGGAGAAACAGTGAAATCTACAATACATGCACTGTGTTATCTTTCTAGACTTTAAGAAACTAGAAACTGGAAAACCTACCTGGCCCCAGTAAATTAAAACAAAGGGATGTGGTCTTGTATAAAGCTTACAGTGAAGATCATAGTACACTCTGATTCAATCGTTTCCTTTCCTTTGACTTCTATGAAAGAGCATCTGTTCAAGAAGTAAAGTCAATGTTACTTTATTTTTTTATTTTTTATGGCTGCATCATATGACATGTGGGATCAAATTCCCATCCAGGGATCACACCTCTGCCCCCTATCAAATCTGTGCAGTGGAAGTGAGGATGCTTAACCACTGGACCACTGGGGAAGTCCCTGAAGAAGTAATGTCATCTTTAAATACTAAAAAACCAAGATTAAGTAGAATTTGGTCTCATATTCTTACATACATTCATTTCATCCCTTTCCAAGTATTTGAAACACTTATTTAAAGCTTTTATGGGTCAGACACTAATTTAGACCCTGAGAATATAAAGGAGAATTTGATGTACTAATT
Organism: Budorcas taxicolor; assembly: GCF_023091745.1. Lineage (NCBI taxonomy): Eukaryota > Metazoa > Chordata > Mammalia > Artiodactyla > Bovidae > Budorcas > Budorcas taxicolor. The sequence goes on along the minus strand of NC_068924.1, from coordinate 80,565,178 downwards.
GGAAGTTTTATGGAATTTTTAAAACATTGCAATAAGGGAAATGGTAAACAGGTACACATAGGAAAAATAAAAGCATTTATTGGCTTGGATATACTTTTTTCTATTTTCAGCCAAACTAGCCTCTGCCTGAGGCCGTATTGTGGGCAGTAGGGCAGGCAGTCCCATTGGCTGTACTTACATGTGGCCACTTCACCAAATCAGATGGTATGAGTCCCAGGTCACGTCTAAGTCTGACAGAGTCACAGAGACTGGCAGGCAATGTAGATCCTTCAAAACTAAAACCCTTTACATGTAACATGGTTGTGGGGGCTGTGCCAGTGTATTTCATAGATGAGCTGACTGAAAGAGCAGGCCCCAATTTGCTGACAGAACAGAAATGGTAGAGAAGAATGTCCCTGGACAGAGTTTGGTAACAAGCATATGCTTAGGAAATAGTCACAGGGTAACTCTTGTTGCACTGGGACCCAGAAGCTGTATCCCTGCTTTGCTGAGACAGAGGCCCTGGTGGCCTACTGCCTGCCTGGATGTCAGAGTGCTGTCCTTCACCCTTTGTCTGGACACCCATTTCTAGTACAGTCTGCATCTGTGCCTGGCTTGTTGTCAATTACTCTTCAAGAACTAGGTTCTTTCCCAAAACTTCCTGCTGGTGTTCCTTTCCGATACAGGTGTTCCAGGTTGCCGGTCCTTTGTACCTGTACCATCCTGGTCTAGTTAATTGTCTATGTACAGTTGAGCCCCTGAATATGACAGCTAATATTTTAAGAAAATATTTCAATTATATACTTACATCTTGATCCACAATCTATAAGGAGACTATCTCCTTTCAGAAAGCATGAATTGTCTCCTCAGCCTCCGCATGGCTGCCTTCATCTCCTGGTTCCTCAGGGTGTAGATCAGGGGGTTCAGCAGAGGGGAGATGACAGTGAAGGTCACGGAGACGGCCTTATCGGTGGGGAGGGCGGAGAAGGGCCGGGCGTAGACGTAGATGCAGGGCACGAAGTGAAGGGTGACCACCGTGATGTGGGCGGTGCAGGTGGAGATGGCTTTGCCCCTGCCCTCCCCGGAGTGGGACCTCAGCATCGTCAGGATGACTGTGTAGGACACAAGAAGCAGGATGAACCACAGGGTGGTGACCAGGCCGTTGTTGGAAATCATCAGGAGCTCAAGGGCAAAGGTGTCCGTGCAGGCGAGTGTGAGGACCTGGGGGACGTCGCAGTAGAAACCGTCCAGGACGTTGGGTCCGCAGAAGGGGAGGGGGAGCAGCAGGGAGATCTGCACGATGGAGTGGACGAAGCCCCCCGCCCAGGAGGCCACGATGAGGGCAGTGCACCGCCCCCGACTCATGAGGGTCAGATAGTGCAGGGGCTTGGAGATGGCCACGTAGCGGTCAAAGGCCATCACCGAGAGGGAGAAGATGTCTGCGCCCCCGAGGAGGTGGAAGAAGAAGATCTGTGTGAGGCAGCCACGGAAGGAGATGGCCTTTCTCTCCGAAAGGAGGTCCGCCAGGACCTTGGGGGCGGTGATGGAGGAGAAGCAGATGTCCAGGACGGAGAGGTTGCGGAGCAGGAAGTACATGGGGGTCTGGAGGCGAGACTCACAGCTCACAGTGACCATGATGGCAACATTTGCTAACACAGTTGTCACGTAAACCACAGATAAAAGGAAAAACAGGAGTGCACTCAGCTCTTGAGATTGGGTAAGTCCACAAAAGATAAATTCCGACACCCTGGTGTGATTTTTCAAGGCCATTGGATGACATTTATTCCTCCAGGTACAGCTTTGATGGAGAGGAGAATGGCAACCCACTCCAGTATTCTTGCCTGGAGAATTCCATGGAGGTAAGGGCCATGTGGTCTTAGGGAAAGAGAATAAGAGAACGAGGCAAATATTTCCAAATCTCAGAGGACAGGTACTTGAGGAAAAAGTAAAAGAACTGCATGACACATGCTTTTTGCCACATTTTGGAATATAAAGTCAAACCCAAAGTCTTCTAAGAACACTGAGCACAGGAAAAAGATGAAGTGTTTAGAAATTAACAAATAGTTTTGTACTTCCAGGGAAATTCACGCCCTCGTGGGCAAAGGAAATGTATATCCTGCAGTCTACAACACCGAGTATCGCTTTCAGTGTGTTAGGGGAGATTTCCTGGAGGAGGTGACGTCAGAGATGATTTCGAAGGACTGGTATTACTAGAAGGGAAGGCCCACAGTTTTGGATCTGTGTTCCCCTTGTTCTCCCCACCTACCATGCCCTCCCACTCTCATGATCTTCTCACTGATGAGCAGTGATCTTTCAGACTCCGGGAGCTGGTGATGGACAGGGAAGCCTGGCACGCTGCAGTCCATGGGATCGCAAAGAGTTGGGCGTGACTGAGCGACTGAACCGAACCGATCTTTCAGCATTCAGGTCCCGAGTCTCCTCCTCGGTGAGCGTTTTCCTGACATCCTTTTACGACGCCCTTTCTGGCGCCTATAACGGGTTATTCCATCTAATTTTTTCTGTCTCTCCTCAGTTCCGTGTATTTCCTGTTACATCTCAAGCCCATCCTGTTTGCTCAGTATTTCATTTGTCCTAACGCCATCCACCTCATGAGAAGAGCTGACTCACTGGAAAAGACTCTGATGCTGGGAAGGACTGGGGGCAGGAGGAGAAGGGGACGACAGAGGATGAGATGGCTGGATGGCATCACCAACTCGATGGACGCGAGTCTGAGTGAACTCCGGGAGTTGGTGATGGACAGGGAGGCCTGGCCTGCTGCGATTCATGGGGTCAAGAGAGTCGGACACGACTGAGCGACTGAACTGAACTGAACTGAACTGAATGCCATCCAAGCTTTCCTTAGTCTGGGGCACATGTTAGGTGCTCAGTAGTTTGGTTTTTTGTAAATTAATGAATAAACTTCGCTGGTAAGTGCACATCCTGATTTACAAGCCTTGGCATCGGATTGTGCGTGAATGAGCAAAAAGGATCTAGACAAACATAAGAAACCCTTCGTTAATGTCTTTGACTTGGCCTTAGGGATAGAGAGATTTGTTTTCTGCTCCAGGCTATAAAATAGTTCTGTGACCTCGAGAAAGTTCTGCTGCCTCTCTGTGCCTCTGATCCTCAGTTCTAAAATGTAAGAGCAGTCTAGAATGATGCAATGTTATGCACCATCCAGTGTGATGCAGTGTGAGACAGGCTTAAGAGCTCTGGGGGAGCATCAGCACTGGAATCCCACCACTTCCTCCTTTGACACTCGGATCAAGTCCTCTACTTTCCTTTGATTTTCCCTCGTAAACAGGGAAGCAGAACACTTACTTCAGTGGGCAGCACAAGGAATAAACTGTAACAGTCTCTGTGTAAAGTACCCAGGACGTTCCAGCCACTCGTTTCTCCCACCCCACCGCCCCTGCCAATCCAAACAAACAGCATCTTCCCTGAAGGGTTACTTATGAGAGGTGTGTGTGTGTGTGTGTGTGTGTGTGTGCGCGCGCGTGCGCTAGTCACTCAGCAAAATGCTATTCAATAGAACAGCTTCTCTTTGAACCAGCTTGCTTATTATTGTTCCAATGAACTTGTGTGACTTACACAAGCAGACAGAGGCTTTAGTGTCATCAGGTTTGGAAATAAAGCTGCCTCTGGAGCAAAGACAAAAGAGAACCGTTGAGTCACAAGAAATGTACAGATATGAGGCTGCCTTTGAAACCGCCATAGTTTTTTAAGAGAATTTGGGGTTAAGATCACCTTTTTAAAGGAAGCACGCATCTTGTGGACTCTGTGATCCACATGGATCCCTGTGGACAAACCCTGAGCTGGAAAAAGCTCTACTCCCCTTACGCAAGTCAGTCATCCCATCAGATACAAACTGCTTTCTCGCTAACCATGCTGCCTCCATCTCTGTAACTTCGTAGGAAGAGATTCCTGTTTCCCAATATTTAATACCACTTTTTATGGCCCCTAAAGTTTTCTGCTCTTTTTGCAGCACGTGATATACGAGGTCTATTTTTCATGCTCATACCGTTTATGTGTAACCCACAGTGCGTCACACTCTGACGGCTCAACGTCCTTACCTAAATCCTGCAGCATCCAGGCAGGAATCCGCACATTCTGAGACTGGGCGGCTGGGTCTCAGTGTCTGTGCTGCTGGGGAAATAGCACGTTAGAAGGTGAAGTTCTTCTGAAGGTTAGTTATTCTGGACGTCAACCTGTTCTCTTCAACTTTCATGTTGGAAAAGGCAGCCTCAGGGAATCACATCGTCACGGCTCTTCTTCTTCTCCCAAAGTGCCCCTGGTGTGCTCACTAGTCCCTCAGGACCAGGCCTGATTTGAGAATAGTAAAGGGAATTTTATTGGATGTGAGTGTGGAGACAGAATGGACCTTCTTCTGCTAGTGTTGGAGCTCCAGTGGGCCTTATTATACAGCTCCCAACTCACTACTGCACACAAGTCCACACACACACGAAAATGCCCAATTTCTATGCCTTCCAAATTCTTGCAAGACCCCAGACAACATAACTCTACATATGTTAATATTGTGTGAGTCTCCAAGTTTTGGGGAAACACTTATATTAAGGTCTAATGTCAATGCTTTGGCCACCTAATGTGAAGAGCTGATTCATCAGAAAAGACCCTGATGATGGGAAAGATTGAAGGTGGGAGGAGAAGGGGATGACAGAGGATGAGATGGTTGGATGGCCTCACCGACTTCATGAACACGAGTTTGAGTAGACTCTGGGAGTTGGTGATGGACAGAGAGGCCTGGCGTGCTGCAGTCCATGGGGTCACAGGGAGTCGGACACGACTGGGCGACTGAACAACAACTAATGTCGTATGGTCATTCATTCTCAGTGTGGGTATGACACCCATGGGGCAAAAATTGGTTCTTGCAAGCCAGAAAAGTCTTGGATGTTTTAATGAGGTGTGCTCCTTCAGACAACCTCAGAAGACAAAAAGAGGTATGGTGTATCTTTGGTATTAAATTTTCTTGAGGGAGAGTAGTTAGGAAAATATCTAAAAAAGCTCTTTTAAGGGGCAATAATTTCAGAAAGCTTGAGAAGCACTGGAAGTATGATTAGGATTCCTGGCCTAATGTCTCTGATTGTAAGACTCAGAGAAAGTCACAGACGTGTGGTCACTTACGAGGACCTTTTTAGCTAAATATTAACTGATCATAAGCATCTGCAAAAAACTGCTGTGTGTTACAATTTCCTCAGCTTCCTTATTTCTCTTGGCCTATTTTTTTAAAAGTGGTGTTTAGTTGCTTTACAATGCTGTGTTAGTTTCTGCTGTAGAGCAAAGTGAATCAGCCACGTGTGTGTATATATATATCAGTTCAGTTCAGTCCACTTCAGTTTAGTCGCTCAGTCGTGTCCGACTCTTTGCGACCCCATGAATCACTGTTTGCCAGGCCTCCCTGTCCATCACCAACTCCCGGAGTTCACTCAGACTCACATCCATCGAGTCAGTGATGCCATCCAGCCATCTCATCCTCGGTCATCCCTTCTCCTCCTGCCCCCAATCCCTCCCAGCATCAGAGTCTTTTCCAATGAGTCAACTCTTCGCATGAGGTGGCCAAAGTACTGGAGTTTCAGCTTTAGCATCACTCCTTCCAAAGAACACCCAGGGCTGATCTTCTTCAGAATGGACTGGTTGGATCTCCTTGCAGTCCAAGGGACTCTCAAGAGTCTTCTCCAACACCACAGTTCAAATGCATCAATTCTTCAGTGCTCAGCTTTCTTCACAGTCCGACTCTCACATCTATACATGACCACTGGAAAAACCATAGCCTTGACTAGATGGACCTTTGTTGGAAAAGTAATGTCTCTGCTTTTGAATACACTATCTAGGTTGGTCATAACTTTTCTTCCAAGGAGTAAGCGTCTTTTAATTTCATGGCTGCAATCACCATCTGCAGTGATTTTGGAGCCCAAAAAGATAAAGTCTGACACTGTGTCCACTGTTTCCCCATCTATTTCCCATGAAGTGATGGGACCAGATGCCATGATCTTCATTTTCTGAATGTTGAGCTTTAAGTCAACTTTTTCGCTCTCCTCTTTCACTTTCATCAAGAGGCTTTTTAGTTCCTCTTCACTTTCTGCCATAAGGGTGGTGTCATCTGCATATCTGAGGTGATTGATATTTCTCCTGGCCATCTTGATTCCAGCTTGTGTTTCTTCCAGTCCAGCGTTTCTCATGATGTACTCTGCATAGAAGTTAAATAAGCAGGGTGACAATATACAGCCATGACACACTCCTTTTCCTATTTGGAACCAGTCTGTTGTTCCATGTCCAGTTCTAACTGTTGCTTCCTGACCTGCAGACTATATGTGTGTGTATATATATATATCTCCTTTTTGTTACCACACTGAGTAGAGTTCCTTGTGCTGTACAGTAGGTTCTCATTAGTTATCTATTTTATACAGAGTATATATGGCAGTCCCGATCTCAATTTATCCCACCTCCCCTTCCCCCCTTGGTGTCCATAGTTTGTGGGTACAAATAAACTTATTGGTCTATTTTTGAATGACTATTGGAGGCAGAAGGGTGGAATTTGATGTGAGCATAGAAACAGAAAGCAGATTTACTGTCTCCTTATATATCTACTCTCTTGTAATCTTATTCTTGGAAGAGAGGTGGTTTATAACACAGACCCAGTGGCTATTCTTAAATGGCTCTGTATGCAATATGTTATATATATTTTTTCCTTTCCTGGTACACAAAATGGGCCTTGAGTGAGTCAAAAATTACTTCTTAGGTAATTTTTTTTTTGTACCACATGGATTTGTCCTAAATTGTCTGTGCATATGTAGATGAAAGCTACAGCTTTGCTCCAGCTCTGAAAGCTCTGGGGGTGAAATGGAAAGTGGGGATGGAAGGAAGAAGGAAGTTCAGGATAATGTAAAATAAATGTGCATTTTGTGCAGATATATCCCCAAACTATTCAAGTCCTTTTGAGATTAATTTCAGTGTAAAGAAAGTAGAAAGAACCAGAGGACAGGGAATATTTGGTCTATTTCTAGATTTGTTCATGCATACATCTGACTCAAAATATATTTCTTCTCTTTTCACTAATTGGTGAAATATATTGAAGATGCTATACTCACAATATTAAATCAAAAAGTGATTATTTTAATAATCAACTGGAAATAGCAGTCATTAGAGAGAAAATATGTGAAATAAATGCATCCACATTCTAAGTGTGTGCTAAGTCACTTCAGTTGTGCCCAGCTCTTTGTGACCCCGTGGACTGTAGCCCACCAGGCTCCTCTGTCCATGGGATTCTCCAGGCAAGAACACTGGAGTGGGTTGCCATGCCCTCCTCCAGGGGATCTTCCTGACCCAGGAATAGAACCCTCCTCTCTTGTGTCTCCTGCATTGGCAGGTGGGTTCTTTACCACTAGTACCGCCTGGGAAGCCCCCACATTCTATATATATTATGCACATCTGGAGACATAAGAGACGCGAGTTCAATCCCTGGGTTGGGAATATTCCCCTAGAGGAGGGCACGGCAACCCACTCCAGGATTCTTGCCTGGAGAATCCCATGGACAGAGGAGCCTGGCGGCCATCAGTCCATAGGGTCTCAGAGAGTCGGACGCGACTGAAGTGACCTAGTACGCACACATGCAGCACCGGCATATTTAGCAACAGAGATGGAGATGGTGGGGAACATAGATTGTGTGCCTGGTTAATGCCAGGAAGCGTGTGAGCCTTTACAACCATAATCCTCTGCACATTGATCATGTTTCATCCTCACAACCACCTTGTAAGTAGAGAGCGTTATTTCCATATCACAAATGGTAAAAGTGAGGAAAGATAGCACTTAGGTTATTGATTTCAGCTTTATACCACATACTTCTCCTCAGTCCCCGGCCCGAGAGCTGATGTTCAATCTCATCTTTCCCTTTTGTTCTTAGAGTCTCTCTGTCTAATAGAGCTTAGTGGCTGTGGGGTTATGCAGAAATGACAGTGGACAAAGAGCTGGCTGTCTCTGATTCCTCGGCTAGTAGTTTGAGCAAACCTCAAACTAGGCTCACATTAGATTTCCGGTCTCAGTCTGATGGCTCATCCGAGTTTATTGCTCTCAAAAGGCCCAAGCCTCCTCTGCAGTCTCTTCATGGCTGCCTTCATCTCCTGGTTTCTCAGGGTGTAGATCACGGGGTTCAGCATGGGGGTGATGACCGTGTTATTGATGGACACAGCTGTGTCCATGGGCAGTGTGGTGAAGGGCCGGCAGTAGGCGTAAACACAGGGCACGAAGTGAAGAGTCACCACCAGGACGTGGGAGGTGCAGGTGGAGAGAGCTTTGCTCCGGCCCTCTCCGGTGTGAGATCGCAGCATGACCAGGGTGACGGTGTAGGACCCCAGGAGCAGGAGGAACCACAGCAGGGTCACCAGCCCGTTGTTAGAGATCAGGAGGAGCTCCAGAGCAAAGGTGTTGGTGCAAGCCAGTCTAACCACCTGGGGCACGTCGCAGTAGAAGGCGTCCAGGGTGTTGGGGCCACAGAAAGGGAGCGGAAGCATCAGAATAATCTGGACGGTGGAGTGCAAAGCGCCACCCACCCAGGAAGCCACCACCAAGCCCACCCACACCTCTCTCCTCATGATGGCCACGTAATGCAGGGGCTTGGAGATTGCGAGATATCTGTCCCAGGCCATCACAGAGAGGAAAAAAATATCCGCCCCTCCAGCAAAGTGGAAGAAAAAGATCTGTGCCATGCAGCCATTGTAGGAGATGGCTTTCCTCTCTGACAAGAGATCCACCAGGAACTTGGGAACGGTGACGGATGAAAAGACGATGTCCAGGATTGACTTATTCCTCAGGAAAAAGTACATGGGGGTGTGCAGGTGGGACTCCCAGGTGATGGTCACCACGATGAGGGCATTGCCCAGCACGGTTGTGACGTATACAGCTAGGAAGATGACAAACAGGAACAGCTCCAGTTCCCGGAAGTGAGTGAGTTCCAGGAAGACAAATTCCCTCACGTTGGTGTGATTGCTCTGGCCCATGATGGAGAGCATGCTCCCCCAGGTCTCCCTTTGGAAAAGATACGTCAGCATGGTGAGCAGCATGGTGCCCTAAGGCAGCAACATCATTGATCACATATTGTTTTTTTTTTTTTTTCGCTTTGTCTTATTTTTAAACTTTTTATTTTGTAATGGAGTGTAGTGGATTAATGATGTTGTGATAGTTTCAGGTGAACAGCAAAGGAGCTCAGCCCTGTATGTACACCGAGTGCCCTCCCATCCAGGCTGCCACCTGACACTGAGCAGAGTTCCCTGTGCTCTACAGCTGTGGCGTAGTTGCTAAGTCATGTCCAATTCTTTTGGGCCCCACGGACGGTAGCCAGACTCCTGTCATGGAATTTTCCAGGCAAGAATCCTGGAGAAGGTTGCCATTCCTTCTCCAGGGGATCTTCCCAATCCAGGGATCAAACCCACGTCTCCTGTCTCTCTTGCTTTGCAGGCAGATTCTTTACGACGCACCAAGCCCTTAGTTGGCTTGGTTGGGCCCCAATTACTGTTTTCAAATAATGCTGCTCTCAACATTTTGTAAATCCATTTTTGTGTGCCTATGAAAAGCCAGACGTAGACATACTGGGTCAAATGATAAGCTAATTTTCTAATTTTAAATGATGATGAAGATATTGTAAAGAAACAGCGTAGGGGCCCGAGGGGCAGCTGCCTATGCTGAAGGACACAGGCTCCCAAGTCTGTGCCTTCTGGAAGCTTGAAACTGTGGCAGTCCAGAAGCAGATACCCAATCCATTTCACTGGTATCAAAACCTGTTGTATCTCTTACACTCTCACAGGGAGAATGAATTGTGTACTGGCCACATGCAGAATGAGGCTTCCCTGATGACTCAAGTGATGGAGAATCTGCCTACGATGCAGGAGACATGGGTTCAATCTCATGGAGGAGGAAATAGCAACTCACTCCAGTATTCGTCCCTGGGAAACCCCATGGACAGAGGAACCTGGCTGAGCACGCATGCGCATGCATGCACATATATGCACACACACGTATGGAGGTACTGTTTTGATAGTCTTATACTTCAAGCTTTGATACTCTTATTCTTCAAGTTAAGATCTAAAACAAAAACTCCAGCTGTGAAAGCAAGATAAACAGATTCTAAACTGTATCTCATCTGTTAAATTCTGGTGGCTGAAGAAGGTGCCTGATGTCAACTCATTATGTGATACTCAATCTGTACAATAAATTATGAACCTGGAAAAAAACCAAACAACCTAACTCTACTATAATTGTGTTTGAATACTTGATTTCTTTTTATAAGTAGATACTATGAGCTGAAGTAAATGATAATACTTTTTAACTTCTCAGGGAGATGGAATACTGAGGATTTTGTCATCTTAAGAACATAAACATCAAAAAATAAGCTAAAATATTAGAATAAAGTCTAAGTAATTTTTGGTTTATTTTGGGGGAAGAGAAGAACTTTGTAAGCATTACAAAGAAGATGATTAGATTTGGCTAATTAAAATATGAGGATGAATTGAGAGAGTGGTATTGACATATATACCCTACCATGTGTAGATAGCTAGTGGGAAGATGCTGTATAACACAGGGGGCTCAGCTTGGTGCTCTGGGATGACCTACAGGGCTGGGATGGGGGCTGGGAGGGAGGCTCAGGTGGGAGGGGATATACATATACAGATAACTCATTCACATTGCTGTACAGCAGAAGCTAACACAACATTGTAAAGCAATTAGACTCCAGTAAAAAATAAGGAATTTCCATGTTTTGGAAAATAAAAAAACTTGAGAAAACATATGTGAAAAATATATAAAATAGGCTTAATATTTTAGATATATAGAGTTCTAATCATTTTGTAAGAAATAGATACTTTAAAACAAAAATGGGTCATGATTCAGAGAGAAATAGACTTGGTCATACCATTCATCAAATAAGCACAAATTAAAAGTGTAATAAGATACCACTTCTCATCTAGAAGATCAGCCTATAAAGAAGCGATCCACTGTTGGCATGGACATGGAGAAAGAGACACCTCCATCTACGGTTAATAGGAGTGTATACAGGCACACACTTTCTGAGGTCATTCTGGAAGCATGTGTCAAGACAAAATCCGCAAATCTTTTGAGTCAAAAATTCTACTGCAGGAATACATGCTAAAAAGTGAATAAACAAAATGCTTAATGTCATGAGTACAAAGGAAGGTCATCACAGTGCAGTTTAGAAGAGATTAGAATTTAAATTACTATCTGGTTTATGAAATTGGTTCAATAAGTTATGGCACAGTAGAGTAATTCAATATTTGTAGCTGTTCAAATTTATTATTTTTAGACGTGGTAAGATTCTTTTTTAATAAAAGGTTGAAGCACTGAATATATCACATAATCTTATTTTTTGGAGAAAAACTACATGCCTAGGAGAAATCTGGAAAGATGTATACCATTATCTGTGGGTAATCGGATTTTGGTAGTTTTACTTTAAAAAGATATTCTATTGTTTCCTATTTAAAGAAATGACTGTAGGCTCTCTGTCACCTTGAAGACACCCCATACTCTGCCTGTGGAGAGTTTCTCTCTAAATATATCCATTTCTTACCTGTCAAAAAATAAAAAGACTGTAAATGTCCTCTAACCTTAAATATCAGGGAAAAAACCCCTCATACACATAATTACAACTTGAAGTAAAAGATTTTTCCTGTTAATTTGAGCTCTGAGGTTATGCTCCTTGTATTTTTCTTTTCCTTCTCTGTAAATTTGTCCTAAGAAAGATAACTGATTACGGAAAGAGGGATGGGGGAGTGGCAGTTCTAATTATTCTTTTGGGGTGTTCTGGCTCCACGAGGCATTGGCTGGCGGCACCTAGGAATCTAGGGCCCACCAAATCAGATCTCTGGAAAATGAGGTCAGAGATGCTCACTGCCGGCTTCTCTTTTGGATTAAAATGGTTCCCCTTGCTCCTCTGACTTCCCTGGGGGCTCAGAGGGTAAAGCGTCTGCCTGCAATACGGGAGACCCGGGTTTGATCCCTGGATCCGGAAGATCCCCTGGAGAAAGAAATGGCAACCCACTCCAGTACTCTTGCCTGGAAATCCCATGGGCAGAGGAGCCTGGTAGGCTACAGTTCAGGGGGTCGCAGTCAGACACGACTGAACAACTTCACTTTGCTCCTCTTAAAAGGTTTTGGACAGACGATCAGGCCCATTGAACGGTGGCTTTTCTGTCTTGTAACCTCACAGTTGCCTTGTAGAATGCAGTTATTCAACAATTTTTTTTGAATGGATGAATGAATGAATGGATGGCCAGTGCCTGATATGAAGTAGTCACGCAATAAGAAACTGTTCTTCTTTACTCATCTCCAGTCTCACCTAAACTTCCTCTATCACGCCTTATTCACTTTTGCTTCTGGGCAAATCAATTAAATGCCAATTCACAGGAGAGTACATTGTAAACTTCAAAGCATTATATAATATTATCATAATGCTAATGTCATTACATCATCATGCTTCTTTCCCTGCTCCCAGCTAGCTTTTAATCACTATTTCTTTTTTTTAAAGAAAGGGACTGTGCTGGTTACTTTCCTAAGCTTTGTAGATGGTCAGTAAATGTTTTTAGAAATTTTTAAAAAAGAATTTTACAGTAGTCTTTCTTTTTAAAAAAATTTGAAGAATAATTGCTTTACACTGTTGTGTTCAGAGAAGGTGATGGCACCCCACTCCAGCACTCTTGCCTGGAAAATCCCATGGACGGAGGAGCCTGGTAGGCTGCAGTCCATGGGGTTGCTAAGAGTCAGACACGACTGAGCGACTTCACTTTGACTTTTCGCTTTCATGCATTGGAGAAGGAAATGGCAACCCACTCCAGTGTTCTTGCCTGGAGAATCCCAGGGACGGGGGAGCCTGGTGGGCTGCCGTCTATGGGGTTGCACAGAGTCGGACACGACTGAAGCGACTTAGCAGCAGTTGTGTTGGTTTCTGCCATACAACAGTGTGAATCAGCCATGAGTATACGCATGTCTCTTCCCTCTTGAGCCCCCCTCCACCCCCTACCCCGTCCCACCCCTCTAGGTCATCACGGAGCACCAGGCCGAGCTCCCTGTGCTACGGAGCAAATTCCCACCAGCTCTGTTTTACACATGGTTGTGTATATATTTCAACGCTACTCTCTCAGTTGGTCCCATCATCTCCTCCCCTTGCTGTGTCTACAAGTCCTTCCTCTACGCCCATCTCTCTATTCCTGCCCTGCAAATAGGTTGTACAGAATGTTTTAATACAAAAAATAATCTAACTTGAATGTGTCTTGAGAAGCCTCATATTTTACCTGTGAAGCAACAGATTTTAATCAGCCTGAGGCATTTAGACCTAAATGACACACCTGCTCCACGAGTTTCATGCGGAATACACATGGCTGAGCCCCTGCACTGTTCACCTGAAACTGTCACAACACAACTGTGCTAACTGGCTGCTATTTTATCATACGAAAGAAAAAGTAAAAAAAAAAAAGGAATGGATATTCTATTCTTCAGGGACTGGACATGGAACACTATCAAAGTCATAAAATCATACACGTGCCAAGCTGAAGTTGCCGGCTGCTGTGCCTTCAGGATGCCCTCACCTACCTTTGCTTTAGAAAGGTGAGCTGGCCAGGTTCCCCATCTTCACCCAAACAGACGCATCATCTATACTGCTCCCTGAGACGTGGCACCGGTGTAACAGTCAGCATGGGGAATAGTGTCAGATATTTGTAGGAAAAGTACTTTTCACTGGAGAAGCTGGCAGCTGCAGATGCAGTGGGAGTTATTAAAGCGTTACTAAGCAACACGTATCTCTACTGGAATTTTCTGATCTAGCTTCCTGTTATTGCTTTCTTTGTAGTTAAACTCCACTGGGGTCTTAGAGCATACTGTGTGTGATTTATGAAGAGAATAAAATGTTTCATGGTCCAGAATGTGATCTGTCCTGGTAAATGTTCCATGTGAGCTTAAGAAGAATGTGTGTTATGCTATTGTTGGATGAAATATTTTATAAATATTAATTAGCTCCCATTGATTAATGGTGCTGTTCAGTTCAACTGTATCCTTGCTGATTTTCTGCCTATTGGATCCATCAATTGCTGATAGAAGGATATTGATATTTCCAGCTATACAGTGGATTTGTCTATTTTCCCCTGTATTTCTATCAGTTTTTCCTCTTATATTTTGACATTCTGTTGCTAAGTATATACACATTAAGTCTCGTGAATTCTTTGAGAGTTGACCCCTTTCTATTTATCATTATGAAGACTCTTTATCTCTGATAATTTTCCTTGTTGTAAAGTCTGCTTTATCTCAAATTATTATACCTATTCCAGCCTTCTTTTGATATATCTTTCTCCTTTGCATTACTTTTAATCTATCTCTGTCTTTGAACTTAAAGCTGATTTCTTATAGAAAACAAATAGTTGCTTCCTTAAAAAAATCCCCTCTATGCTCTTTTATTTTTATGTATTTGTTTTTATTTTTGATATTACATTGTTTTATGGATCTATAATTGACATCAATTCAGTTCAGTCACTCAGTCTTGTCCTACTCTTTGTGACCCCATGGACTGCAGCACACCAGGCCTCCCTGTCCATCACCAACTCCCGGAGTTTATGCAAACTCATGTCCATTGAGTCAACATTCTATTAATTTCAGGTATACAAAATAATGATCTGATATTCATAAATATTGTGAAGTGATGACCACAAAGAGATGGAAACCTAACACAAATTACATATATGTATAGAATTTAATTCCCACATCTATTTTTTTGCAAAGCAGATGTGATAATTAAATAGTAGTCAACTTCAGATGAGTGGTGTCAACTTGGCAGATTTATAGAATGAAGATGTGAGAGCATAAGTGACGTCCACGAACCGTCAGAATTGGCGACCGTTGGAATTCGAACCTTGATCATCGAGAACTATTCACCTTGCTGATCATATCAGATAGCAACTGTGAAGTGTCTGGCCCAATGCTCCATGAATAGCAGACAGTCAGGAAACACGAGTCCTTTTATGTGCGTTGTGGGTGGTGGAGGAGAGCATCTCGGGGACTGATCCTTCTTCAGTTGGAGAAACATACCTAAACTGATAAAACAGAGGAGTTTTACTGGTATGCAAGACCTAGCATGTTTTGCATATATTACCTTATGTAACAGCTCTTGCTAGTTTTCAATGTCTTAATATTTGGGCTAAGTTTGAGCTTGACCATTCGGGTTGCCAGCTTGGGTTTGACAGGTGTCTTGGCTGTGAGAATGAAATGGCATACACTGATACCAGCACTTTTTAACCCGAGTGGAGTCAGACAGTGAGTTGGGATGTTCGTCCGTGAGTGCGCCCTCTCCGGGTCCGGACCTTGTCCTCTTTCGCTGCGGTGCTTCCCTTTATCTCAGGTGCTTACAGATCTGCTTAGCTTTCCCTTTCAGATCCTTCCTGAAGAAATGACCGTGAAACGTAAAGAAAACCCTTTTTTAAAAAAGGAAACGTTGGCACTTTAAAAGGGGACTAGCCTTAAACAAACAGATGAATTTCAGAATTCCAGGCAGTAAGGTGCAAACAACATGGATGTTAGGGATCTCCCTGGTACTGAGACTATATTCATATGTGCCCAGTCGCTCAGTCGTGTCAGACTCTTTGCAAACACATGGACTGTAGCCCACCAGGCTCCTCTGTCCATGGAACTTTCCAGGCAGGAATATTGGAGGGGGTTCCCATTTCTCCCAACTCAGGGATCAAAACTGTGTCTCCTGCATTGGTGGGTTCTTTAACACTGAGTCACCTGGGATATGCTGCTTACTAATTCTTTGGGGAGGGGTCTAAAGCAAGCAACCTCCTCAGAAATGTTTTCTTTTAAAGTTTTTTTTTTTTTCTCCTTAGGAGCAAAGTTTCAAACACGGGTCAGGAGGCTCACCAGAGGGTGCCATTAGAGGAGCAGAAGCGGAAAGGGGAAAATTTGGGTTGAGTTTATAGGAAGGCAGGAAAAACTAGAGTCGTGCCTGGAAACGAAATGTTAAAGAAGTTCCTGCATCTGGCTGAGTTCCAGGAGGTCATAGCCGAGCCTAGGAGGTACATAGTCACACAGAGCAAATACCAGCTGACAGTGGGCAGCCACTCCCAGCCGGTCTGTCCCCTAACAAGTTTATATTTTCGTTTATTCTTGTTTGGATACAGTCTAATCAGGCACATGTATCTCCTTCCAGCCCCCAAGCTGCTCTCTAATGAGACAGAACACTTGAAGCTCATTTATCCTTCCTCTTGATGCTGGGACTGTGTGTCTGTGGGCGGATACTTGAAGTGAGGGGGCTTCCCAAGTGGTACTAGTGGTAAAGGACCCGCCTGCCAATGCAGGAGGTGCAAGTGATATAGGTTCGATCCCTGGGTGGAGAGGATCCCCTGGAGGAGGGCACGGCACCCCACTCCAGTGTTCTTGCCTGGAGAAGCCCATGGGCAGAGGAGCCTGGTGGGCTACAGTCCATGGGGTTGCAAAGAGTTGGACACAACTGAAGCAACTTAGCATTCATTCACTTGAAGTGAGAAGACAAAAAGAGATTGGAGAGAGGCTGTCACCTCTAAGAATTTCTCTTCTAGAAATATTAACCTGTTAATATCCACAGCTCCAGACAAAAGGGGAGGGATCTTCAAAGTCTATGGTTAGAAGTGCATTTAGACAGCTGGTTCTCTACACGTTTCCAAACGATTAGCTACATTTACCCCGTGAGTGTTTCTGCAAAGGAAGGATTTGCAAAAAATCCACAGCTTCACAAATGAATCACTCTCTGAGGTGTCAAGGACATAGTCTTGTTTACATTTTCTAAAAGCAGAGATAATTAATCTCTGTCCCAGTCACCAGACCCTGAGATTCACTGTTAGCCACACTATAAGGAAATAATATAAACACCATACTCTGCAAAAGCCAACATTACTAGGAACAGTGAATAATTCATTTATCAAACAAATATTTGCTATGTCCCTACTGTGTGCCAGACACTTTGGTAGGTTCTGAAAGAACAATAGTGAACAAGAGTCAGTAACTGTCCTTCAGGAAGTTGTAGAGTCCAATCTGAAGGAGATCAGCCCTGGGATTTCTTTGGAAGGAATGATGCTAAAGCTGAAACTCCAGTACTTTGGCCACCTCATGTGAAGAGTTGACTCATTGGAAAAGACTCTGATGCTGGGAGGGATTGGGGGCAGGAGGAGAAGGGGACGACCGAGGATGAGATGGCTGGATGGCATCACGGACTCGATGGACGTGAGTCTGAGTGAACTCCGAGAGTTGGTGATGGACAGGGAGGCCTGGCGTGCTGTGATTCATGGGGTTGCAAAGAGTCAGACACGACTGAGCGACTGAACTGAACTGAACTGAGACTAGTGTAAGGGCTTTCAGGTGGCTCAGTCATGAAGAATCGCCTGCCAATGCAGGAGATGCAAGAGATGAGGTTCAATCCCTGGCTTGGGAAGATCCCCTGGAGCAGGAAATGGCCACCCACTCCAGTACCCTTGCCTGGGAATTCCCATGGACAGAGGAGCCTGGAGGGCTACAGTCCATGGTATTACAAAGAGTCGGCCACGATGTCCCCAACTCTGCCCCCCTGCCATCCGCAACCAAAAGACTTCTTACCTACACACCTATGAGATGATAAATTTATACTGTTTTAAGCCAATAGGTTTGTGGTAATTAGTGACAGCTGTGATAGCAAACTCATACTTGGCGATTCTTTAGATAAGACGATGTAGAGGCTACATTTTATTCTGCTTCTGTGTAGGGCTCTCTCATGAAATCAAACGGAGGGTCTAGAGTCTATGAACTGAAAACGTGAAAGCAAAAGTGTGAGTCGCTCAGCCGTGTCCAGCTCTTTGCAACCCCGTGGACTGCAGCCCACCAGGCTCCTCTGTCCATGGGGTTCTCAGGGCAAGAACACTGGAGTGGGTTGCCATGCCCTCCTCCAGAGGATCTTTCCCCTGGGATTGATGCCAGGTCTCCAGCATTGCGGGCAGATTCTTTACCATCTGAGCCACCAGGTACCCCATAAAAGGTGGTGGTTGTAATACCAATTGTGAGAATAGGCTACTTGGGGAATTTCTTTTTGTTTTTCTGAAGTACTCACTTTCTCTTTTTTAAAAATAAATTTTTTTTGGAGTTACTTTACAATGTTGTGTTAGTTTCTGCTGTACAGCCTGCTAAGTCTCTTCAGTCCTGTCCGACTCTGGGTGACCCCATGGACTGTCGCCCACCAGACTCTGTTGTCCATGGGATTCTCCAGGCAAGAATACTGGAGTGGGTTGCCATGCCCTCCTCCGGGCGGAGGGCGGGGGGCGGTCTTTCCGACTGAGAGATCAAACCCAGGTCTCTTACGTCTCCTACACTGGCAGGCAGGTTTTTTTAAATCACCAGCGCCATCTGGGAAGCCTGATATATTTACATATATCCCCTATTTTTTTGGATTTCCTTCCCATTTAGGTCACCACAGAGCACAGAGTCGAGTTCCCTGCTCTATACCATAGGTTGTCCTTTCGATGGTCCCTGATGGGGTCAGCAGACAGATGACCAAGTGGAATGGTGAGAAAATATGGAAGGAGTGCTTCCTTTTTCAAGCTGCACACCAGCATGTCACTTACCTAAAGCCGGAGGTAGAGGCTATCATGAAGCACTTAGGTCTCTGACAGTTTGGAGGCATATGTCTTCAGTCATGACCTAGGAAAACACTTCTTCCCCAGCATCTTGCACAGGGCATCCTTGATCTCTTTGTTCCTCGAACTGTAAATGAGGGGGTTCAGCATGGGGATCACCAGTGAGTAGAATACAGATACCACCTTGTCTCTGCCAAACGAGTAGCTGGAGCTGGGCCGCAGGTACATGAAAAGGGCCGTCCCAAACAAGAGAGTCACCACCATCAGATGCGAGGCGCACGTGTGGAAGGCTTTCCTGCGACCTTCCACGGAGCGGATCTTCAGGACGGTAGCCGCTATGTGACCGTAGGAGACAAGTAGGATGAGGAACGATGTGCCCCCAACGACGGCCACCACGAGGAAATTCACCACTTGACTGGTGAAGGTGTCGGAGCAAGAAAGTGCCAGGACTGGTGGGAGGTCACAGAAGAAATGGTCGATGAGGTTGGGTCCGCAGAAGCGGAGCCGAAATATGGAACTGGACTGGACCAGGGAGCTCAGGAAGCCGCTGACGTAGGCTCCAACCACCAAGCGTGTACAGAGGCCCTGGGACATGACGGCGGAGTAGAGCAGGGGGCTGGTGATGGCCGCATAGCGATCGTACGCCATCGCCGTCAGCAGGAAGCACTCGGTTAGACCCGCGCCCACGAAGAAGAAGAACTGAACAGCGCAGCCCAGGAAGGAAATGCTCTTCCGCTGCCGGAAGAAGTCGGAGAGCATCTTGGGAGCCACTGCAGAAGAGTAGCAGACGTCAGCGAAGGACAAGTTGCCGAGGAAGAAGTACATCGGCGTGTGTAGACGGGTGTCGCCTCTGATCAGAAGGATGAGGGCCAGGTTCCAGGCCAGGGTCACCAGGTGGATGGCCAGGAAGGTCACAAAGAGGAGGGCCTGCAGTTGTGGATGGTCTGCAAACCCCAGGAGGATGAACATGGTCACCGACGAGCCGTTCCAGGCCCTAGTCGTGGACGTGTTTCCCGTGGACGTGTTTCCCATGGACGAGGACAAGATGCAGACCTGGGATCATAATAATAACCCACAGGACAAACGATGTCAGCAAATAATTATTAAATGCATAGGAGGAAGGCAGAGTACTACAGACAGTTACATGCGTGTGTGCTAAATCGCTTCAGTTGTGTCTGACTCTTGGTGACCATTTGAACTGTAGGCTGCCAGGCTCCTCCATCCATGGGATTTTCCAGGCAAGAACTGGAGTGGGTTGCCATTTCCTCCTCCAGGGAATCTTCCCGACCCAAGGACTGAAGCTGCGTCTCCTGTGTCTCCTGCATTCCAGGCAGACTGTTTACTGGCTGAGCCATCGGAGAAGCCCACAGAGAATTACGACACAGAGAATGCGAGGATTCTCTCTCTCTCTTTCCCTTAGAAGGCAGATGTCTTACATATTTGCTTTTTAATATAATACAGAGTGGTTTATATGAGCTTATGCTTTGCATTCAGACTCTCTGGGTTTAACTCCTACGTCTACCATTTGGTAACTGTGTCATTTTGGGTGAGATGGCTAACATCTCTAGATTTTAATATCGTTTTAAAATGTGTGGGACTTCTCTGTGGTCCTGTGGCTAAGACTCTGCACTCCCCATGCAGGGGGGTCTGGGTTCAAACCCTGGTCAGGGAGCTAGATCTCCTATCCCACAGCTCAAGAGCCTGCATGTTGTAGCTAAGACCCCGGGGCGGGGGCACAAATAAATAAATAAATAAATATTTAAAAAAGGTGACAGTGCTTACTTCACATGTTTAAGAATAAAATAAGCCAACATGTATAAAGTAACTGGTGTCTAGTAAGCCCACAAATAAAGTTATTATTAGGACAGTTTTATGTGCCCCAGGTGAATTATATCATGCCCTGACCTAACTACCTAACATTATTCCAGTTTCAATAATGGAATAAAGAAGCCAACAGAGGGACAGGGCTCAGCTATTAATAGTTGGGAAACAAATCTATAAGGCATTTTTGAATGTTTTTAATCCAAAGGACTAGGCCAGATGTGCATAGAAATGCTCTTAATTGTCAAATATTAGGTCTGAATATATTAACGTAGTGTCAGTCTCAAATTTGTCTTCAATATTACCCCTCTAAGCTGTTTGTTAAGAGTGTGGGCCCTGGATTTGGACTGCCTGGATTCAATTCCCAGTGTTGCCAGTTAATAGATGTGCGATCTTGGGCAGGTCACTTGAACTCTCTATGACTCTGTTAAATTAGAGATAATAATAGCTCTATCTATCTATCTATCAGAGCTTCCCAGTGGCATTAGCGGTAAAGAACCTGCCTGCCAATGCAGGAGACATAAGAGACATGGGTTCGATTTCTGGGTGAAGAAAATCCCCTGGAGGAGGGATGGCAACCCACTCCAGTATTCTTGCCTGGACAATCCCATGGACAGAAGAGTCTGGCAGGCTACAGTCCACGGGGTCACAAAGAGTTGGACATGACTGAAGAGACAGCATGCGCGCACATCGATCAACTCTTTTTCAACTGGCCGCCCGGGGGCTTTGCGCATGCGGGCTTTCTCCAGGTGCAGCAGGCAGGGGCTGCTGTCTAGCTGTGGTGCCCGGGTTGCTCCTAGTGGTGGTGTCTCTTGTTGCAGAGCACGAGCTCTAGGTGCAAGGGCCTCTGTAGTTGCAGGATGCAGGCTCATTAGTTGTGGTGAATGGGCTTAGTTGCCCCACAGCAGGTGGAATCTTCCTGGACCAGCAATCGAACCTGTGTCGCTTGCAATGGCAGGAGGATTCTTAACCACTGGACAACCAGGGAAGTCCCTTTATCTATCTATCTATCATCTTTCTAATCTGCTTAAGGATATTCCTGGCCCATACTAAGCATTCTACAAATGTTTGTTGTTGCTATTGTTTAAAGCCTCAATTATGAACCATCTTCAATTATGTCCTTAGAATTTCCAGTGTATGAAGCATCTTTCGAGATGAGGGACTTCCGTTTAACCCCCCTTTGTAAGAATTCTCATCAGTATCTCATACAGCCACATGGAATCTCAGTCTTTCCATGTCAATCAGAGAACTTCGGCCATCAGTCTCTAAGCTGAGGTCCTGTCTCTATAGGAGGCACCAGGAAAAGTATGGTCAGAGTGCGAATGAGCCTTAAACCTTTGGAATACATCTTAATGCTTCTTCATGTCTTATCGCGAAAATTTGGAAGTCAACCAAATTACCTTCACTATCTTTTAAGTCATATTTTCAGCTTATTCTATCTCTTAAAATATAGAAAATCCAACAAATTTCATTTATTTTTCAAAAGGAAAATATTTTATGAATCTTAAAGCAATATATGAGAACTGCAAAATAATTTGCTCAGCAAACAACTGTGAAATACTAACCCTAAAAACCATGAGCTGTTTCTGATTGATGCACAAAAGCCTTGAAACTGGGATCTGTGACGTTCTATCTCCTGAAATAACAGCACTTCCATTTTAGTATATTCTTTTCACGTGAAAGTGTATGTATATACATGAGCGTGTTAACATCTTGCTACACAGACTCTATAACTTGCAGTTATTAGAGGAATTATTCCAGGACAGTGGCTTCACTCTTTGGGAAATAAAACTTTCTCTATTTGCTCTGAATTTTTCTTGCTCAATTTAGGAAAGCTGCCGCTGCTGCTGCTAAGTCGCTTCAGTCATGTCCAACTCTGCGACCTCATAGAAGACAGCCCACCAGGCTCTGCCGTCCCTGGGATTCTCCAGGCAAGAACACTGGAGTGGGTTGCCATTTCCTTCTCCAATGCATAAAAATGAAAAGTGAAAGTGAAGTCGCTCAGTCGTGTCCGACTCTTAGCGACCTCATGGACTGCAGCCTACCAGCCTTTTCCATCCATGGGATTTTCCAGGCAAGAGTACTGGAGCGAGATGCCATCGCCTTCTCTGTAGGAAAGCTACTTCATTTTAATATCCCCAGTCTTTTATAAATCAATCCATTATCTGCCCATTGCTTGTCAAGATCTCATAGACCTTCTCCATTTTCTTCTTGGAACTTACACAGAGAGATGCTCTTAGAATTGGGGCCCATCCTCTTCCCACTCAGTAGCTCCTGCTACAGATTTTTCAGGACCAAAGTCCTCCAATTTGGATAGTGAGACCATGTGAGCTTCATCCTAGCCATCACCATGCCATCATTTGTACAGTTTAGGAGATCTCTTGCAATCCCAATCTTACCAATGTGTTTTTTTCCCTAAGCTCTTAATTGATTAATTGTTTAAATTATTGGAGCATAATTGCTTTACAGTGTTGTGTTAGTTTCTGCTGTACAACAAAGCGAATCAGCTGTGTGTAGACACATATCCCCTTCCTCTTGAGCCTGCCTCCCACCCTCATCGCCCAGGTAAAGATGTGGTACCTATATACATGGAGTATTACTCAGCCGTAGAAGGAATGAAACTGGGTCATTTTTAGTGATGTGGATGGATGCAGAGACTGCCATACAGGGTGAAGTAGGGCAGAGACAGAAAGGCAAATATCATATATTTACCAGTGGGTTTTAAGCTTTACCCTATGTTCAGAGGTTTTGCACCCATTTGTGACAGGTGTGTAGAGTTCTGAGAATCAGGAGAGGATTTTTCCCCTTGTCAAAAAGAAAGGGACCCACAACAAAGTTTAGAATAATCTGCTGCAGGTATGGAGCCACATGGAGAAACTTGGAGGCAAACAGACACAGCTCTGCTGGAGCTCTCAGCCCGCTCTAAGTAGGCTCTACCATTTGGCAACGTAGGGACCCGCGTTTATGATGTGCTTCAGGTGTCTGGGGGCAACGATTCAGGTTAGAAGAAAGGGGAGTGGGATAAGGTAGTGGCTATGACAGCGGTGAGGCTTCAGGACAAGTTTAATGGTTCTGATCCTGACTCAGCCACTCGCCAGTGGTGGGAGATTGAGCAGTTCTTGTAGCTGTTCTGAGTCTCAGCTTCTTCACTTGCCAAACAGGGGTAACAGTGGCTACTTAACAGAGTTGTTTAACTATTGCATAAGACAACTTGGGGAAGGCTCATGGATCCTGAGATTGAATGCTTGCTGAATGGACTAGCACTGTGATTGTTGTCATCAGTGAATATTCCCTCCTCACACGATAGGTTAAAGTATGCTTTTCTTGCAGAAATAAGGAATTCACTGATGGCCCATCTAGGTATATAAGAAGTGTCTGGGGTGAGACTGAAGAATTGAATAATTTGAGGGTTGATACGTCAACTGAAAGTCTGTTTTGAGTGTTGCCATTAAGAGGGATGGTTGGATGGCATCACCGACTCCATGGACATGTGTCTGAGTGAACTCCGGGAGTTGGTGATGGACAGGGAGGCCTGGCATGCTGCAGTCCATGGGGTCGCAAAGAGTTGGACATGACTGAGTGACTGAACTGAACTGAACTGATTAGGAGGGAAGGTTTTCATATTTAGGAATGAAATTCCCCATCTCCAGAATCAGAAAGTGAAGCTGGACAAATTGAAACAAGAGGAAAACCTTATCCAGGGTTTTGTTCCAACATATAGATGCCTTGAATGGCATTCTGAAACATTAAATAGAAAGTATCTTAAAGGCTGCGTGAAACACTTTACATCTCTGAACTCTGTTTATGAAGAATGGCTTCCTCCCTTGGGAGAGGAAGAAAATCTCTTTCATTTTGGCAAGAAATCCTGGGAGGTTCAGTTTGATCTGAATCTCCTCCCTCTCATGAGTCTGTGGTGTAGGTGCAATCAGCGCCAGGCCTGTTTTACCGAGTCTGAGGGGCCCAGTGACTTTGTTGGATTTATAAATGCTGGAGCTGCATTTCTGTGGATACCGCAGGCCTTCAAGGCCGTGGTGAAGATACAACAACGCCGTAAAATGAAAAACCTAGCACGTGACATTCTGCTATATCTGAAATGGATAAACACCAAGGACCTACTGAATGGCACAGGGAACTCTACTCAGTGTTGTGTGGCAGCCTGGATGGGAGAGAAGTCTGGGGGAGAATGGATACATGTATATGTATATGTATGTATGTGTATGGCTGAGTTCCTTTGATGTCCACCTGAAACTATCACAACATTGTAATTCCGCTAAACTCCAACACAAAATAAAAATTTAAAAACATAAGATCAATATATTAATAAAAAGCAACCTAGCACCTGGAAGACACTCAGGAATTGATGGGATCTGGTAGAATTGATTTATGACTCAACTCATCTTTTATGAAACATATTCAAGAAAGTGTTATAGTTTGTAACCAAATATGCCAAATCTGTGTTTAACAGGGGCTTCCCTTGTGGGTCAGCTGATAAAGAATCTGCCTGCAATGTGGGAGACCTGGGTTCAATCCCTGGGTTGGGAAGATCCCCTGGAGAAGGGAAAGGCTACCCACCCCAGTATTCTGGCCTGCAGAATTCCATAGACTGTACAGTCCTTGGGGTCACAAAGAGTCAGTTGGGAATGCAAGAAAAACAAGGCAACGATGTCAAGGGGAACCTCAGCCAAACTAGTTTTCTGTGATCTTCCCATCCTTCTTCTCACTGGGCAAGAACCCAGTGCCCTTAGGGTCTTTCTCTTCTAGGTCTGTGTATCATCCGAACTTACCAATGACTGGTGGAGGTGAACGAGTCCCTCTTGATGTAAGGTGAGAATTAAAAAGGCACCCAGACTTTCACCCAAGAATTAGGACTTAGATGGCAAAATTCAAGCCTTCAGTCAAAAAAGAGAAGGAGAGTTTCAGAGGCTTGAGGTCTCTGCATTGTTTTGAAAACCTACTACGTGTAGTTTGGCCCAATTCCAGCCCTTCCAAGTTGCTTTGCAGACTACTTATTCACAACTGGGGCCATGTTCAAGGGTATAGCAATTCCTTCAGAAATTTTATGTCTTCTTACTTCCCTTCCCAGTTGCAAGGACTCAACATAGTTCCAGAGCCTGTTAAAGGAGAAGTAAGGTAGAAACAAGATTGGGGATGAATTTGGGGGAAAACAGGCAGACTTGGGAGGCCCACGGGGAAGAACTGAAAGCCGAAGAACTCTTTCCTCATCTACAATAGGCGTGCACAGCGCGGATGCACTTTGAAAAGTGTGCTCTGTACGGTAAGATGAACAAGAGCATGAAGACAAAAAGTAACAGGTGGATGACCGCACTTACCCCCCTTCTTGTTCTGCCTGTCATTCAGCTTATGCTTGTCTCGTGATCTGCTTTGGAAGGCATCAGATCTTGCTTCAGGACTTGCTTCCAGTCCTCAAAGTGCTAATAAGTTTGAAGAGCAAGCTTGAGGTTGGTTTGTTCACCGAAGAGAAAAATATCCGCTTGTTGCTTCTAATGTGTGTTTGTGGGCAGAAAAGTAGACGGAAAAGATACAAGGGAGAAGAGGGAGAGGAAGTAATCTTTACGAAGCACTTCTGGTGTCGACTAACATCTGTACTTGGGCTCATTCGGGAAGTGTTTAAAAGCTGGGCTTAGGGGTGAATTTGAGAGAGGGTCTTTTCTTTCTCCTTGGAGATGTTTTCTTATATTTGCCCTGGAGGGTCTTATATTTTTCGAAAGAGAATGGAGTGCGACACCCAGATTTACAGATTTGTACTTAATTGATCTCTGGGGTGGTGTGGAGAACATATATTCACATAAGTGTTTTGAAGACACTGCTTATTAAGCTCGATCCCTGTGGCCAGCTCCTCTGATCCCCCAAGGCTAATCAAGATCTCTTCTTACCAAAAAAAAATCTCTATTGGTATTACTCGGTGAGCAAATGCAGGGTGGCTGCGGAACACAAAGGATAAGAAACACCCTGCAGGAGGAGACAAGAGCGCCGCCCACCCGAGCTTCATCTCCTCAGTGGCGCCTGACTCTTAGCGGCCCGTGGGCTGCAGCCTGGGCGCTTCTGTCCATGGGCTCTCCAGGCAAGAACGCTGGAGCGAGTTGCCATTTCTTGCCCCAGGGGGTCTTCTGCACGCAGGGCACGAACCCATGCCTCCCGTGTCTCCTGCATTAGCAGGTGGGTTCTCTACCCCCGAGCCACCTGGTTATGGGCACTTTCATTTTATTTGCTAATCAACACATAATTTCCTAATGACTCATTTTGAGCTTGTCTTTATCTAGCTATTCCAAAGAGTGTGATATATTCACTTGTTTTCTGCAAGTAACATGTTCACATTATTCATGAATAATTAGTGTTCCTAATCTAATTAGTGTTAAATAGTGTTCCTAATCTCAGAGTAATAAAAATTGACAGTGATAGCAAAGGTCATTGTTTATAAAAATCACTCGGCCAAGATTTTCTGAAAATGAAGAAGTCTCTTTAAAACTATGTCCAAATTAGTTGTCATTTTAATTAAAACATACAGTTAGCTCATATTTAATGAAAGTATATAGCTACTTCAGAACAATAATAATATAGATTATCATGCATTTCTAATAAACTGGTATCAGAATATTATAGTTGGAGGTATTTCTTTGGAGACAAATGGGAATTTAAAAATCAAATTGATAATCTGTCCTGTTTGAATAGTTCTTATATAATGGTTTTCATATAGGTTGTGCATCACGTGATCCTCATACAAACATACAATGTTGACATGTTTGCATTCATCTCACAGATGAAGCATGAGCTTATGTGAGGTCAGTTGAAGGTCACAGGCCACACAGATGAAAATAGGTGGGATTCAATCCTATGCCTTGTGATAACATTAGTCCTTTTTAAAAAAAATCTATGATGCCCTCTCTTTGAGATTGCTCTTTCATTTTGTCTTGATGCCTCTTTTTAGGAATTAAACAGTATGGTTTGTTTAAAATGGTACTGTGACTGTGAACTTGCAAATTATCTGTTCTCAATCATGTTATTCTCAAAATGTATTTGTTTATTAATGTGACTCATCATTTACAATATGCCCAGGGAATTCTCCATCTGCCTGGTCTGATTTATTTACCAGAATTGAAGGACATGAAAGTTTTGAGCTCATGTACTTAAGGAGCTCATGGTAGAGTACTTAGAGCTTGCTGGGCATATAGCGCACGTGTGTGTGTGTGTGTGTGTGTGCACGTGTGTGCTCGCATGCTTAGTAGTGTCCGATTCTTTGCGACCCCATGGACTGTAGCCTGCCAGGCTCCTCCATCCACGGGATTTCCCAGACAAGAACACTGGAATGGATTGCCATTTCCTTCTCTAGAGGATCTTCCTCACTCAGGGATCAAACCCCCTCTCTTGTGTCTCCTGCATCGGCAGCCAGGTTCTTTACCAGCTGAGCCACCGGTAAGTCAGAATGCTGGGTTCTCATGTGGATTTTAGGGCTTCCCTGATAGCTCAGCTGGTAAAGAATCCGCCTACAATGCAGGAGACCCCGGTTCGATCCCTGGGTTGGGAAGATCCCCTGGAGGAGGGAAAGGCTACCCACTCCATTACTCTGGCCTGGAGAATATATGGTCTGTGTAGTCCGTGGGGTCACAGAGAGTCGGACAGGACTGAGCGGCTTTCACTTTCAGGTGGATTTTAGTCCCTAATTGTCGCTCAGTCGCTCAGTCATGCCTGACTCTTTGCAACCCTGTGGACTGTAACCCACCGGGCTCTTCTGTCCATGGGATTCTCCAGGCAACAATACTGGAGTGGGTTGCCATTCCCTTCTCCATTTAGTCCCTCAGTCACCTCTTCAAACTCTCTACAATTTAGGCACACTTCCACGAGGTGGCAGCAACGTTCCGTAGGCAGTGGTTCACCAACCTTTTTGGCACCAGGGACAGGTTTCAGGGAAGACAATTTTGCCATGGAAGGGTGTGTGTGGGGGTGTTGGTTTCGGGATGATTATTCAAGCACATTGCATGTACTGTGCACCTTATTTCTATCATTACATCACCTCCACCTCAGATTGTCAGGCATTAGATTGGCCGGTTCGGGACCCCTGCCATAGGGGGTCTAAACTAGTTAGCATCTCTGAAAATAATGGTTTGTTAATTGACATTTTTGAATTGTGGTGCTGGAGAAGACTCTTGAGAGTCCTTTGGACTGCCAGGAGATCAAACCAGGCAATCCTAAAGGAAATCAGCCCTGAATATGCATTGGAAGGACTGATGCTGAAGCTGAAGCTCCAATACTTTGGCCACCTGATGCAAAAAACTGACTCATTGGAAAAGATCCTGATGCTGGGAAAGACTGAGAGCAGGAGAAGGGGATGAGATAGTTGGATGGCTTACTGACTTAATGAACAGGAGTCTGAGCAAACTCCAGGAGGCAGTGGACAGGGAAGCCTAGCATACTGCAGTCCACGGTGTTGCAGAGAATCTGACGGGACTTAGCTGCTGATCAACAACAGCAACATAGTTCTCTCAGTTGCGACAATGTTGTTTGAGCTCTTAGAGTCCTCTTCTTAGCTCTTTTGTATGTGTGAAAGTGAAAGTTGCTCAATTGTGTCTGACTCTTTGCAACTCCATGGGCTATACAGTCCACGGAATTCTCCAGGCCAGAATATCTATATATCTATATATATATCTATATATATGTGTATGTATATTATGACCGGAAGTTTTAAATTTTTTTAGAACCTATGCTGACCCAGGAATGGATCCAGGGTCTCCTGCACTGCAGAAAGATTCTTTACCAATTGAGCTATCAGGGAAGCCCTTAAATCTTTTTTGGGCTTTTTAAAAATTAATTTTTGTTGGAGTATAGTTGCTTTACAATGCTATGTTAGTTTCTACCGTACAGTAAAGTGAATCTACATATGTATACATATATAGATCCTTTTTAAATTTCCTTTTCATTTAGGTCGACACAGAGCATTGAGTAGTTACATATATAATTTAAAGACCTCGCAAACCTCTAAATATCCTTTACAATTGTACCTTACATTTGGCCGGCGCAGGAAATGGCAACCCAGTCCAGTATTCTTGCCTGGAAAATCCTATGGACAGAGGAGCCTGGCGGGCCCCAGCCCACGGGGTCACAAAGAGTAGGACACGACTGAGAGATTAACACATTATCTTTGGAATGCCCGGTGAAAGGACTTTGAATCTATGTAAGTTTAATGTTTTTACTTATTGCCAGTGGAAGAAATACCTACTGAGATAACTTTTAAACTCCAGTTTGAAAATCAAGGTTGTATTTTACCTCCAAGCACCTCTGGGTTTTGCTTTGAAACACTTAAAGTATCCTTTAAAAACAGGCATAATAAAATGCTAAGCAAACATGAAAGCAAATCCTATCTTAGGAGGAGCTGCCAGCAAACAAACTCTAAGAGGCATAGAATCTTGATGAGTTAAATTTTGGGTTGAATTACAAAGAACTATTTCCTAGATATTTTTAATTCTATGTGGAGTTTCCTTGCTTTTTGTGTTTTCATACTTTCTGTTTGCTTAAACTGCATTAAATTCTTTAATTTAACCATATTTGAAATATTTTATTTTAAAGTAAGGATGCAGAGAGTTTATGGTTATATCTGCTTCCCTGATAGCTCAGTTGGTAAAGAATCCACTTGCAATGCAGGAGACCCCGGTTCGATTCCTGGGTTGGGAGGATCCTCTGGAGAAGGGATAGGCGACCTACTCCAGTGTTCTTGGACTTCCCCTGTGGCTCAGCTGGTAAAGAATCTGCCCGCAATGTGGGAGACTTGGGGCCAGTCTCTTGGTTGGGAAGATCCCCTGGAGAAGGAGAACAGCTACCCACTCCAGTATTCTGGACTGGAGAATTCCATGGAATGTATAGTCCATGGGGTCCCAAAGAGATGGACGTGACTTTCACTTCATTTCAATGGTTATATCTAGGTAATTAAATATGGCAACTTCATTCCTTGTTCTTAAACTTTGCAGAGTAGCCTGACAAATACACTATATGTTCCTACCCTACATTTTCCTGTCCAGCATAGACGTTGCTGATTTGTAATTTGATCTTCATACTTAACCTCTTTTGTATATAATCATTATCACCATAGTCAGAGTTTGCATGGCAGACGAAATCTATTACCACTCTCTTTTAATCTCAAGAAAATGTATAGGTCATAATTAGAGGTTTACCTTCTAAATGATCCCAGATCTGAATTCAGTATCAAAGCTCATTCATAGTTAGTTGAGTTTGCCTCTCCTAGCCTTAGGATCTCCTGGACCAGTTTATCTTCAAGCCTAGCG
This sequence comes from Budorcas taxicolor, assembly GCF_023091745.1. Lineage (NCBI taxonomy): Eukaryota > Metazoa > Chordata > Mammalia > Artiodactyla > Bovidae > Budorcas > Budorcas taxicolor. Next base: position 80,534,448 of record NC_068924.1, on the reverse strand, counting down.
AAGAATGTTTGTCTTGACAAGAAAATCTTGCCATCTCTCCTTCACAGTCTATTCTGGGGGTCACATCTGCTTTTCTTTGAACAATCTGCATGACCAAAAATTTCCCCTGAATTTGTTTAGTACTGTTTGTTGAGGGCTTCCCAGGTGGTGCTAGGGGTAAAGAACCCGCCTGCCAATGCAGGAAACATAAGAGATCTGAGTTCAGTCCCTGGGCTGGGGAAATCCCTGGAGGGCATGGCAGTCTAATCCAGTATTCTTGCCTGGAGAATCCCATGGACAGAGGAGCCTGGTGGGCTACAGTCCATAGGGTCGCAAAGAGTCAGACATGACTTAGTGACTAACACTCTTACTTTCACCTTCATATAGAATTATTTCTGTCAGCTCATTTTTATTTTCAGACTGAAGATTGCTAACTTGATCTCCATGAAACAGATGAACTTCTTTTGGTAAACTTTATTCCTATGTAAGGGCTTCCCGGGTGTCACTAGAGGTTACAAATCTGCCTGCCAGTGTAGGAGACAAGAGATGCAGGTTCGATCCCTGGGTTGGGAAGATCCCCTGGAATAGGAAATGACATCCCACTCCACTATTTTTGCCTGGAGAACCCCACGGACAGAGGAGTCTAGTGGGCAACAGTCCACAGGGCCACAAAGAGTCGGACATGACTGAACACATTCCTATATAGAAAGTTTCAAAAAAGAAAAAATAAGTTTCTCAAAATTTCAGCCTTTTGGAGCCTGAGGAATTCTTGGAGAGGGAGCCCAATTTTGTCAGGCCCAGCAGGGGTGAAGGGGAGGGGTTAAGAGACTCACCCAAAGCAACACATTCAGGTTGTATCATTGTTGGGAGCAGCACCTAATATATGAAAGGGTCAAGGAGCTGTTTTCATCAGGATGAAAATGAGTCACAGCAAAGATCAGATGGAAAAGGAAGACCTCTTGGCTGTGACCCTAGAGACAGGGTTGGCTTCCCTGGTGGCACAGAGGCTAAAGCGTCTGCCTACAATGTGGGAGACCTGGGGAAATGGCAACCCACTCCAGTACTCTTGCCTGGAAAATCCCATGGATGGAGGAACCTGGTGGGCTATAGTCCATGGGGTCGCAAAGAGTGGGACACTTTTGAGCGACTTCACTTTCAGTTAACATTTATTAAGTGATTGTTTTTTTCATTAGCTCTATGCTAAGATGTGCTTATTCATATCTCATTTTAGGATCACACCAACCTATTTGAGGCGGGTATTATTACACTAGTTTTACGAGTGAGGAAACTGATATTTAAGAGATTAAAAAATTTGTGAAATGTGGACTTGTGGGCATGGTGGGGGAGGGGAGGATGGGACAGTTTAAGATAGTAGCATGGACGTATCCGCTACCACGTGTCACAGAGGCGGCTATTGGGGAGCTGCCGTTTAGCACAGGGGGCCACCTGGATGCTCTGCGATGACCTCGGGGGTTGGGAGGCTCCAGAGGGAGGGGATATGTGTATACATGTAGCTGGTTCATGTTGTCGTACAGCAGAAACTAACACAATGTCGTAAAGCAATTATACTCCAATTAAAAAAAATTGTGGATGGAATGGGAAGATATCTGGGGTTTGATTCAAAATAATCCATCAGGAAAGGGCTGTCAGAGGATAAAGATGAAACAAGATATTGCTAACCAAGGGGTACCTAGAGGTTAATTATATTAATCTCTTTATCAGCGTACGTGTTTGGAACTTTCCATTATAGAAAAATTTTTGTGAAGGAAAAAATAAACACTGCTTGGAAAAAAATTTAAAACTTGTTACATGTCTGTACGAATGAACTGGCAGAGCCGGAACTGGAAGCCGCTGCTCCTGGTTAGGAGTTTGGCTTTTAAGCGCTGTGCTTTAGCACAAGCCCCGGTCTGTGTGCGGTTCCTGCTAATGAAGCGTCTCTTGACGCGGAAGGCTGCGCACCAACACAGCACGAGGTCTCCTTGGACCTGGGTCAGGGGAAGCTCAAGGAGAACAAGGCGAGGGACTGTGCTGAGACTCTGGTGACGCGTGGTTGGCCCCGCTCCCCACCGCCCCCAGGGAACAATCAGCGCTCAGGAATGTTTAGCTCTGATGATTGCTGGGTTTTTAACTTTGGACGCAGGAGTGAGTGACAAAACAGCAAGTCGGGGCCAAGTGCGGCTACCCCTCTCCATCAACGTAATGACGCATCAGGGGCCACGGGAAGACCTGATACTCAAGGAAAGGATTCCAGAAGCAGAGGCTACTGTGTGCCTGAGGCCAAAGTAGAAAAGAACGGGCTGAGCCAGAGGCCAGAGGAAGAGCTGAGGAAACAGACAGAGCACTGGGGAATGCAGATGGACTGAAATGTGTAAAATATTTATTGGAGCAAAGCGCCCAATAATTCTCCTCCTTCGGCTTCAGAATTCAGGACACTTCTGACGTAACTCAGTAAATTTAGCTCCCTTCCTCCTGCCTCACTCATCTAACAAATGACAACTATAAATTTAAGCACTTCCCATATTTTATCTATATAAGGGGCAGAGCAAATCTATCCATCTCCACTTAATATAAATCAAGTCCTTATAACAGTGCCTGGTACTCAATAAGCCCTAATAAGTGTTTGTGATTATATTTTATATCACATAGTGTGTGTCAGTCACTCAGCCGTGCCTACCTCTTGTGACCCATGGACTGTAGAGGCTCTTCAGCCAGGCTCTTCAGTCCATGATGTTTTCCAGGCAAGAACACTGGAGTGGGTTGCCATTTCCTCCTCTGGGGTATCTTCCCAATCCCGGGATCAAACCTGGGTCTCTTGCACCTCTTGCATTGGCAGGCAGATTCCCTACCACTGCACCACTCCGGAATCCCCCAGTTATGTATTATATTACTATTATTGAGCACTTATAAAACAAACACTCTGCTAAACTCTATGAATAAACAAACAGTGAAGAAAATTCATTCATTAAACAAATATTTACTGAGCCTATGTCCCAGACACTGTTCCAGGGACTCAGGATAGATGGATACACAGGACAAATGCAACTCTCTGCCTGCCTTTGAGTAGCTTACGTTCTGGTAGGGAAGATTTCATTAAGATAAGAAACACCAAACGCATCTAATTTCCTCTTTGATATGGTGAATAGATTAATATTATGGTGAAGAATTGTCGGCTCTTCTTTTAAATTAGGATCCCAGATCTTTCTTTACTGGAAAAATGTATATTCATTATTAGCCTAGGATTTTGTGAAAGCGTTAGTGACTCAGTCGTGACCAACTCTTTGTGACTGTGGCCAGCCAGGTTCCTCCATCCATGGGATTCTCCAGGCAAGTATATTAGAGTGCATAGCCATCCCCTTCTCCAGGGGATCTCCCTAACCCAGGAACTGAACCTGGTCTCCCACACTGCAGGAAGATTCTTCACCATCTGAGCCACCAGGGAAGTCAATAGGACTTTGTATATACACTGTAATTGTAAATGTGAAAATCTTATACACCATATATAATTATGAAAGTCTGATACACCATAGGACTTTGTAAATGCATCACAATTGTAAATAAAAAAATCAGTTCCAACACATTTATTAATGTCTTTAAAGAAAGGGACTTAATAATCATAATAACAAACTATAGTGAAAGGTGCATAGGATGCATAGAATGGAAGTCTAGTGTTCAGAGCACAAGTTGGCCCCAATCAACTTGTGAAATCTTCTGTGGTGAAATCAGACCCGGTTGCAAGATTATCTGGATCACAGTTAGTCTTCTTGGTTTTGACTGTTCATTCAGTGAATAATTGTGGGGAGATTTAAAGTTTTTAGAAAATACAAAGCTAAGAATAGCACTTCCTTATTTTTAACAATATGATAAAGAAATTGCATACATTAAAGTGTACAACTTGATGTTTATACACATATACATGCATACGCTATAAAAAGATCAACACAATCAAGTTAAATAACTTATCTATCATCTCTACATAGTTACCCATGTATGTGTGTGTGTGTGTGTGTGTTTAGTGTGAGAAGATTTAATTTAAGATTTATCTTCTTAGTAAACTCGGGGAGGTGGTGATGGACAGGAAGGCCTTCCATGCTGCAGTCCACGGGGTTGCAAAGAGTCAGACACAACTGAGTGACTGAACTGAACTGATCCCCTTTGAAAGCTTTCAAGTATACAGTAATGTTACCTATTGTCACCATGCTGCTCATTAGACCTCCAGAACTTACTTATCCTGTGCGAGTGAAACCTTGTACCCTTTGACCAACATCTCGCGCTACCCTCCACCCCAACCCAGCCCATGGCAATCACTGGTCTACTCTTTACTTTATGAATTTGACTTTTTAAGATTCCACACGTAAGTGGGATCATGCAGAATTTGCCTGCCTGTGTTGGTTTACTTCATTTTGCAAAGTGTCTTCCATGTTTGTCTACGTTGTTATAAATGACAAGATTTTCCCTTCTTTTTTCAGGCTGAATAGTATTCCGTTATCCGTCTGTCTATCTTAAATTTTCTTTATGCATTCATCTGTCAATGGACGCTTAGGTCATCTCCATATCTTACTGTTGTGAATGATGCTGCAGTGAGCCTGGAATCACGTCTCTGCAAGGCACTGACTTCCCTTCCTTTGCAGATACATCAGTGCCAGCCTGTATTTCTTAACGCAGAGTGTTTATGGGCTTACCCCAGAAGTGGACTTGCTGATCATGCAGTGGTTCTGGTTTTACTTTTGCAGGAACCTCCATACCATTTTCCACAGAGGCGGAACTCATTTACATTTTTGCCAGTAGTGTGCAGAGGTTCCCTTTTCTCTGCCTCCTCACCAACACCTGTTAATAATAACCATCCTAAGAGGTGGAAGGTGATACGTCACTGTGGTTTTGATTTCCATTTCCCTGACGGCTAGTGATGTTGAGAATCTATTCATGTAAAACAGTTTTTAATATGATGAATGATGAACACAGTCATTGTTGAATCAATGGTTGCAATGGTTGCAAACATGCCTAGGCAATCAAATTCCATAAAATAAGATACATCAGCTTTAATTCTACCATCAAGTCTTCCTCAGGGCACTTCTGCCTTTTTACATCCATTTACATTTCTTCATTTTGATGCTATTATCAGTGCCAGCCTGTATTTCTTAATGCAGAGTGTTTATGGGCTTACCTCTTTTCTCAAAAATGATAATTTGGTCTGGTCTGATGACATCCAAATTTCCCCTTCACTTCAGTTCAGTTCAGTCACTCAGTCGTGTCTGATTCTTTGCGACCTCATGAATAGCAGCATGCCAGGCCTCCCTGTCCATCACCAACTCCCGGAGTTCACCCAAACTCATGTCCATCGTGTTGGTGATACCATCCAGCCATCTAATCCTCTGTCGTCCCCTTCTTCTCCTGCCCCCAATCCCTCCCAGCATCAGAGTCTTTTCCAATGAGTCAACTCTTAGCATGAGGTGGTCAAAGTATTGGAGTTTCAGTTTTAGCATCAGTCCTTGCAAAGAACACCCAGGACTGATCTCCTTTAGGATGGACTGGTTGGATCTCCTTGCAGTCCAAGGGACTCTCAAGAGTCTTCTCCAATACCACAGTTCAAAAGCATCAATTCTTCGGTGCTCAGCTTTCTTCACAGTCCAACTCTCACATCCATACATGACTACTGGAAAAACCATAGCCTTGACTAGACAGATCTTTGTGGGCAAAGTAATGTCTCTGCTTTTCATTATGCTGTCTAGGTTGATCATAACTTTCCTTCCAAGGAGTAAGCGTCTTTTAATTTCATGGCTGCAGTCACCATCTGCAATGATTTTGGAGCCTCGAAAAATAAAGTCTGACACTGTTTCCACTGTTTCCACATCTATTTCCCATGAAGTGATGGGACCGGATGCCATAATCTTTGTTTTCTGAATGTTGAGCTTTAAGCCAACTTTTTTGCTCTCCTCTTTCACTTTCATCAAGAGGCTTTTTAGTTCCTCTTCACTTTCTGCCATAAGGGTGGTGTCATCTGCATATCTGAGGTTATTGATATTTCTCCTGGCAATCTTGATTCCAGCTTGTGCTTCTTCCAGTCCAGCATTTCTCATGATGTACTCTGCATAGAAGTTAAATAAGCAGGGTGACAATATACAGGCTCGATGTACTCCTTTTCCTATTTGGAACCAGTCTGTTCCATGTCCAGTTCTAACTGTTGCTTCCTGACCTGCATATAGGTTTCTCAAAAGGCAGGTCCGGTGGTCTGGTATTCCCATCTCTTTCAGAATTTTCCACAGTTGATTGTGATCCACACAGTCAAAGGCTTTGACATAGTCAATAAAGCAGAAATAGATGTTTTTCTGGAACTCTCTTGCTTTTTCGATGATCCAGCAGATGTTGGCAATTTGATCTCTGGTTCCTCTGCCTTTCCTAAAACCAGCTTGAACATCTGGAAGTTCACAGTTCACTACTGCTGAAGCCTGGCTTGGAGAATTTTGAGCATTACTTTACTAGTGTGTGAGATGAGTGCAATTGTTTGGTAGTTTGAGCATTCTTTGGCATTGCCATTCTTTGGGAAATTTCCCCTTGCCTCTCCCTAAGTATTACCCTTAAATATGCAATGAATCCTCCCCAGCTCCTCTTGCTCAGGAAGTGCTGGATTCTGCTTTTCCATGACCACCATGACTTGGCCAATTTCAGTCACCTTTGCTGTTGCTTCCTTCTTCCTCACCACACCCAAAGGTAAGCAAATAGCCCTGTATCCCATAATGATGCTGATCGAGCCAGTCCGAACTCTGACCTTTTTATGATTTTATGCAGTGATTTGTATAAAAACTTACCCTAGGGGCTCCCTTGGGTGGTCCAGTGGCCAAGACTCCACACTCGCCACGCAGGGAGCCTGGGTCTGAGTCCTGGTGGGGGAACTGAATCCTACATGCTGCACCTGAAGGTCTCACCTGCCCCGACTGAGACCCAGGGCAGCTAAATAAATAAAAATAAATATTTTAAAAGCCTATATAATTAGGAAAAATGTCTAGTTCTAAGCGTGCATTTACTGATACTGCACATATATGTGTTTATATATATAAATCCCTTTTCCCTTTGATTTTGCTACCTAAAAGAGTGGATTGTTTTCATTATGAGTTGAATCTCCTCCCCCAACATGGAACATGCAAAATACTATAACCAGTTGTATTTACTTCATTTTTTTGGATTCTTATACTAAATATACATAAAATAGAAGAAATTCCTAACTTTATTGTTAGTCTGGGTTGATATTGTCAAGTCAGAAAGTCTAAAAACCCATAAGAAACCCAAACCTAAAGAAGCCCCAAGACTCAACCTTCCATTTTTCAACTGAGAAAATGAGGAAACAAAGTGATTAAATGACTTTCCCACCGTCTCCAGGGAGTTGGGAATAGAGTTATGAACAAAACTCACATTTCTGATTCCCAGTCTCTCTCTCCTCTTAGACTGCTTCTCTTCTTGTCGGCAAAGCATAGAGCACACAGATTTTAAATAGTACGGAGGGATTATCATAGGCTGACTTGCTCTGAGAAGACTGCCTAGCAGGTGGCTAAACTTGGTATCAGCTGTATGATATTATAGGAAATATCCACCTGTAACAAAGCCTAATTGATCACAGGATTGCTCCTCTCCTTTATTCAGGAAGCAGGTCGGCAGCTGCAGGAAGGAACAGCACCACTGTGACAAAATTCATCCTCCTGGGATTTTCAGGGCAGCCTCAATAGATTTTCGTTTTGCGCTATTTCTGGGCATTTACCTCCTGACCCTCGCCTGGAACCCGAGGCCCCCGCCCTCATCAGGATGGACTCCCACCTGCGCATGCTCATGCCCGTCTTCCTTAGTAACCTGTCCTTCCTGGATGTCTGCTATGTGTCCTCCACAGCCGCCAGGACGCTCTCTGAATCATCACAGAGCAGAAAGCCATCCCCTCGGTGGGCTGGGCCGCGCAGCACTTTGTCTTCTGCAGGCCGGGGCTGGCTGCGTGCTTCCTGCTGACGGTCATGGCACTTGACCGCGGCGCTGCGATCTGCAGCCCGCTGCCCTACACGGTCCTCATGTCCCACACCCTTTGTTCAAAGAAGGCGGCCGAAGCCTACGTGGGTGGGTTCCTCAGTTCTTTGATTGACACCTGCTCAGTCTATCAGCACGGTTTCTGCGGGCCCAACATGATCAGCCACCTCTTCCGCGACCTTCCTCCAGTCCTGGTTTGTCCTGCTCTGATACTTCCGCCAGCCGGGTGGTGACCTTCCTCATGGGTGTGGGCGTTGGGGTGCTGTCTCTCCTTGTGATCCTCATCTCTTATGGTTGCGTTGCTGCTGCCGTCCTATCAGGTCAGCAAAAGGGAGGACCAAGGCCTTCAGGACCTGTGCCTCTCACTGACGGCTGGGACCCTCTTCCACGGCTCTGGTCTCTTCATGTACATGCGACCTAGTTCCAGCCGCTCCCTGGACCGGGACAAGGTGGCGTCCACAGTCTCCGCTCTGGTGATCCCTATGGTAAATCGCATCATCTACAGTCTTAGGAACAAGGACATTAAAAATGCCATGAGGAAAGCTGTGCAAAGGGACTATGTAATTTCTCACAGGCATTGCTTTTCCTGACCCTAATCTAATGTTTGCAATGAAGCTGTGAGCTGGGCCAATCGTTCAGACTCATGTTGTTTTGGACTAGTTGATTGCATAATTTGTGCTGACCAGGGCTTTTTTTTTTTTTTTTCACTATTCCTCTAACCAGTTTCCTGTTGCTTATTGGAAAAAAGTTTGGCCATTACTTGTTTCTAGAATGAATAGCATTGCATAGGTTGAGATTAGCAGAAAACTTCACCATGAGGAAGGCTGATCAACTTGGAGTATCAAAACACGAGTTTGTGTCTGTAAGTGGAAGACATTGAAAAAAATGTTAGTCCAGTATTTAAGGTGGAGATTCTTCAGGTAGGTCCAGAATATAGCATTATAACCTGAGGAGGGGGATTGTTGTTGTTTAGTTTCTAAGACATGTCGGACTCTTTTGTGACCCCATGGACTGTAGCCCACCAGGATCCTCTATCCATGGGGATTCTCCAGGCAAGAATGCTGGAGTGGGTTGCCATGCCCTCCTCTCGGGATCTTCCCAACCCAGGAATCGAACACACATCTCCTTCACTGCAGGCAGATTCTTTACCAGCCGAGCTACCAGGGAAGCCCTATACAGTTGCTAAGTGTTCTTGAATCATGAAACCTATGGTTATTAATCTAAATATGCCATCTTTATATTTGTGGCCTTATGCAAGTTACTTACAAGCTCTATTTTTCTCATGTGTAAGATGGGAGTAATAACTGTATCTACCTCATTGAATTGATGCAGCAATTAAGTGAGAATGTACATGAGAAGGGCTTAGCCAAGTGCCTGGTATGTGGTTGTCTTGCTGTTCTTTACTCCCTGATTGCGTCCAGCTTTTCTGACTTCTTGGCCTGTAGCCCACCAGGCTCTTCTGTCCACGGGATTTCCCAGGCAAGAGTACTGGAGTGAGCTGCCATTTCCTTCTCCAGGGGATCTTCCCAAGCCAGGAATTGAGCATGCATCTCCTGCATTGGCAGGTGGATTCTTTATCGCTGAGCCACCAGGGAAGCCCCTGCCTGGTATATAAGAATATTTAACAAATGTTAGCTCATATTGTCAGCCATTTAGTCAATATTATTAGCCAATTTGGTACAAAGCAAGAGAAATTCAGGTTAGTGTGCTAAAAAGAGACAAAGTACATAGCTTTATAATGTCTACTCGAATTGGGCCATAATAGTCTCAGTAAAAGGCACGCCTATAATTTCTCACCTTTGCCACTTCTTTTGCATATCAGGAAGCAGTTCTTTGGGAAGAAGAAAGAACTTAAGCTCATAGAACTGGCCACATGTGGAAATCCTATCACTGTGCTAATTTTTTAAAATTAATTTTGGTTGAAGACTAGTTGCTTCACAATGTTGTGATAGTTTTTACTGTATAGTAAAATGAACCAGCCATGTGGATACGTATATCCCTTCCCTTTAGGACTTCCCTTCCTTTACTGTATAGTAAAATGAACCAGCCATGTGGATACATGTATCCCTTCCCTTTGGGACTTCCTTCCCGTTCAGGTCGCCACAGCGTGCTAATAGAGGTCCCTGTGCTGTATACGCAGTCAGTTATCTTTCTTATACATGATATCAGTTCATTGTTGTTCAGTCACTAAGTTGTTCAATTGCAACCCCATGGACTGCAGCACACCAGGCTCCTCTGTCCTCCACTGTCTCCCTGAGTTTGCTCAAACTCAAGTCCCTTGAGTCGGTGATGCTGTCTAACCTTCTCGTCCTCTGCTGCCCCCTCCTCCTTTAACCTTCCATCTTTCCCAGCATCAGGGTCTTTTCCAATGAGTTGGCTGTCCGCATCAGGTGGCCAAAGTATTGGAGTTTCAGCTTCAGCAATGAATATTCAGGACTGATCTCCTTTTGGATGGACTGGTTTGGATTTCCTTGCAGTCCAAGGGACTCTCAAGAGTCTTCTCCAGCACCACAGTTCAAAAGCATCAATTCTTCGGTGCTCAGCTTTCCTTATAGTCCAACTCTCACATCTGCCCATGACTATTGGAAAATTGTAGCTTTGACTAGACAGAGCATTGTCGGCAAAGTCTCTACTTTTTAATATGCTGTCTAGACTTGTCATAGCTCTGTGCTAATTCTATCTGCTCCCTGGACACCTCGTCTTTTCCCTGTGGCCATTTCCCTCCACTTTTCTTTATATGTGCTCCATTTCACCAATTCTCCTGCTGCCGGAGTCAGTATACAAGCGTCATGCTTTGGACTTATGTGGAGCTGTCACTGGTCTATTATTATTTCTATTTTTTTTTTCCTGAACAAAGATTCTGACTATAAGATCTTTATAAAAATCTTTTGTGTTGGGCCATATATATATTCATTAGTAATGGAAATGTTCTTTTTTCATTGAGAAGATAGATGTTTCTTCAGTTGATCCAACTACCCAGAAGAAAGTAATGCTCATTCATTAGTAATAATGAAATCTAGGGATTTCCCTGGTGCTCCAGAGGTTAAACTCCATGCTTCCATTGCAGGGGATGTGGATTTGATCCCTGCTTGGGGAACTAAGATCCTGCATGCCACGTGGCATGACCAAAAAAAAAATCTAGTTCTTAAGACAGGAATTGGCACAAAGTTTGAATAAAGCAAAAATGGTCTGGTAAGTAAGCCACATGTTAAATAAAACTTCCCAAAGGAGTGCATTCATTATGGAGTATATATGCAGATATACATCAAACAGAATATTTTTGGCTCTAAGAGAATCAGGCGTTTTATAGCTATTTGAAATAGGACGAGGTACATCTGACTCCAGGGAGCAGCTAGCCAGATGGAGATAAATCTACTTTACTAAAATTACCGCAATCCAGGGTGTGGTGCTTCTTTCGCAACAACCCCAAATCTTTTCCAGATGGCCTGTTCAGGAGAGCTGCCAGCATAAGCTGGAAGACCATTTTTAGTTTTCAGGGAAGAGCAAAGCCGCCAAACTCGTTCTTGGGACAGTGGCACAATTCTTCATTTTGTTAAAGAAACCACATGAAAAGGCAAATTACAATTGAAAGTTTATTTGGAGAGAAAGGAATCAAAGCCAAGTGGATAATGTTTATCAACACCAGGTACTGGGTCCAAGCAGGCTGAGACCCTGGGTTAGGGTACTACCAGCTTTCCTTCCCATTCATTTTCCTCCCTTCTAAGTGACCATCTTCCCTTTTAATCAAAATATTATTTACAGATTCATTAACTAACAGCTTTTCTTTCTTTTGGCCGAAGAAATGTTTTGTCTCTAAAATGTTTCCTTCACACATTTTAGTTACCTATCATGATCTTATTTTGTGCTTTGATTTTTAGCTTTTCCAGAAATCTGATTACTGTTCATGTGTATCACCTACATTTCTCTAATTTTTAGTAGGTATATATGACCACACACAGACACACACACACACACGCATACATGCGCGTGCGCACACACACACACACACACATACTGACTCTCAAATTAGTGACTGATGCATTAAATGAGCTCTGATGAGATTTTAAATATTTTTTCCCCTAAAGATTACTGGTCTCATGAGCCTACTTATTCTATGATGACCCGCATGAATAAGTTCATATTTGCATTCCCTTTCCTGTGTCCAGATAGCTGATTTGAATCTTCCTGATGGGGCTTCCCAGATGGCGCTAGTGTTAAAGACCTCACCTGCAGTCCAGGAGATACAAGAAGCACAGGTTTGATCCCTGGGTTGGGAAGATCCCCCTGGAGGAGCGTATGACAACCCATCCAGTATTCTTGCCTGGAGAATCCTATGGACAGAGGAGCTTGTGGACTACAGTCCATGGGATCGCAAAAGAGTTGGACACGACTGAAGCGACTTAGCATGACCTACGGTTGAACAGGAACAGTCTGAGTCTTACATGGAAGGAGCTAAACCACGTATCTGAGAATTCTCCCATCAGTTTGACCTACAGCTACTTTCCCTGTATTGTGTCTCCTTGTCCCTAACATTTCCCAAATAACTGGGGAAGAAAAGCCAATTGTTAGTATCTGACCTTTGCTGCTCTTCCCCATCCTTGCTCTTGCTCCCTTCCCCCTTTCTAATGCTGGCCCAGATCTCCTGTGTGAAATACTGCATATGGATCTGACCAGGAATGAGAGACCCCTCTTTTTTACAAGTTAAAACTAGCCATGGCAGGCTCCTGTAGCCGTGGGTCAGCACTTTTAGAAACTGGACGTGGCAGGATCTTGCATCAGTGGTGCCAGACTAGATGGCTGGCAGCATCTGGTTGGAAGACAGACAAACCACACTCTTTGGAGGGACCACACTCTAGAAATAAACAGGCCACTGGAACCCAGGGCGCCCTCAAGGAAGAACAGAGGTTTCTTCTCTCTCAAAACAAAGTTTTTCTGAAATAGAATCATGACATCAGACTGGACTTTAATGTCAACATAAATAGGAAACGCACTATGTCTAAAGTATTGCATTGATACTTTCTGGTACTTTCCTGTTACTACAATAAAACCTCCTTCTCATGCAAAGGGAGATTAGGTTGTTTCCACCTTGCACGCGTGTGTGCGTGCTAAGTTGCATCAGTTGTGTCTGACTCTTTGCAACCCTGTGGACTGCAGCCTGCCAGGCTCCTCTGTGCCTGAGGGTTCTCCAGGCAAGAGTCCTGGAGTGGCTCGCCATGTGCTTCTCTGGGGGCCTCGCTCACCCAGGGATCGAGTCTCTTATGTCTCCTGCACTGCAGATGGGTTCCTTTTACCACTAGTGCCACCTGGGAAGCCCTGTCTTCATCTTAAGAAACCCTTTAAGGAACAAAATTGATCCGTATAGCTCAGAGGGAGGAAGACCTTATATCAGACCCAATAAAACTCATAGTTCATTTTCTAACAACTAGAAGTTAAAGAAATAGCTTGGAAGGGATCATCTCACTCTTGGGCTTGACCCCTAGTATAGGATACAACTGGGATAAGACTCATTCTGGGACTGAGATGCAGCTGAGGTGTCCTGGAACCTAATCAGTGAGAGGTGGGTTCTGAGAAGTCCTTCGTCTCAGCACCCCTGCCATCCAATCTTCCCTTCACTCATCCCACGTATTCTCTAGCACACCCTGCTTATAATTTGCTGTGTCATCGGCAGTTTCTCTGAGTGACACCTTCTGCAGTCCCTCTTTTTACCAGAAGGCAAAGCAAATATTCCTTCTCTGTTTGACACTTTTGGTGTCCACGGCTTCTGTATCTCAGAAGGTTCTGGAGTTGTTTTTCATCATGCATGCCATCCCTGGTAGTTTCTCAACAGAAGGCCACATGTGAGACTTTCCTGTGTCAGCCAGTTAAATGTCTTTGATGGAAACTCTAGCCCTCTATGTTAATTTTATTTAACAATTACAATTAGGTGTAACTCACCATGAAGGAAAAAAAATTTGTTAGTTTGAGGGGAAAATAACCTTTGTTATCCTCAGCCATCGTTGCTGGAGTGGAATTGATTCCAACTCTGGGTTTCAGGGTTGAACCCTGACCAGTTCAAGATAATTAGAAAACATCTGAAATGCAAATCAAAACCACATGAAATATCATCTCACACCAGCCAGAATGGCCATCATCAAAAAGTCTATAAATAATAAATGTTGGAGAGGGTGTGGAGAAAAAGGAACCTTCATACACTGTTGGTAGGAATGTAAGTTGGTGCAGCCACTATGGAAAATAGTATGGAGTTTCCTTAGAAAACTAAAAATAGAGTTACCTTAATATCCAGCAATCCCACTCCTGGGCATATATCTAGAAAAGACAAAAACTCTAACTCAAAGAGATACATGCAGCTCATAGCAGCGCTATTTCCAAGAGCCAAGACACGGAAACAAGCCAATGCCCACCAATGGGAGATTGGTTTAAGACGGACCATAGCAAACGGTGAACTGTCGCCATTGGCAGCACATGGATGGGCCTGGAGAACGCATCAGACTAAGTGGAGTGAGTCAGAGGAAAACAAAGCTTATATGGTACCGCTTACATGTGGAATCTAGAAGCAATACAGATGGATGTATATGCAAACCAGAAATAGACTCCCAGACGTAGAAAACGTTAACACATTTTCAATGTTAGTGATAATATTCCTTTGCTAACACATTAAAAGTGAGTCAACTATATTATTTGAATACTGCAGCTATAAACACTACAGGGTAAAAAAATCAGGTAACAAAAATGTCATTTAGATTAACATAAGTAAATGTTTCAAGTATTATAAAAGGAAAGGAAACACATTCTATTGGAATCATATTCCCTTAACCTTTTTTCTGTCAACCCAGATTCTAACCATCTTTTGTTTCGGGTCTCTCTGTTCTTGGTGTCTCTAGCTTTTTGGAATTTGTGCTTTTATGGTGAAGGCCTCTGTCCATAAGCCATCCTGAAGACTCGCTTATGTGAGTCTTTGGGTTCCTTTTGCTGTTACACCTCTTCTCTTTGGCTCAAGAACTAACAACTTATCTGCTTGAAAGAAGAGAGTGATCAGATATATGGGGAAGAATATATTAGGTAAAAGCTTGAATAATATTTCAAAAATACTATTTTTAAGCTGTCACATACAGCTAAGTGAAAAATTTAAAAAGAGGGTTGGATGGGGATAAAAGAAGAGATTAAAGAATTGTAGAAGCAAGACCAGACATTAATTCTAATATATCACAGCTAATATATTAGAAATAACCTGGGCCTCTTCTGTCCCCTCTAAGACGTCCTTCCCAGGCAGTGTCTGGGGACAGAAAAGCCAGACCTTGAGGGCCAAAGGACAGGGCTCAGTCAACTCTAGTGTCTCGGCTACAAAACAAGAATTGCTTCTCTGCCAGTGCGTTTGGAGACAGGTGACAGTGAGTGGGGTGAAAGGAGGAGGAGGAGTTGTGTCTTGGTGTATACTTTGGGGAGATTGGCTCATTTACCTTTGCAAACTTCCCAGCACACTGTGCCCAGTTATCCCTCTTTTCCTCCTTTTCTCTGCCCTTCTTCATATGGTCATTTTCTCTTTCCTCTCATTTCCCCTTTCCTTTTCTTTTATTCCTGGAAACCAAACAGATAGAGCCATAGGAGAGGAAAGAGAACGGTTTCTCTTTCTTCTTCCCGATTCAAAATCTCTGGAAGGTCTTTCTGAATGTGCTCCATCTAAGGAGTCCCATCCGGGGGGGGGGGGGGTGGACAAACAAAAAATACTGGTTCCAAATATGACATTAGAGAGTTGAGACTCCCTCTGCAGTACACAGACTCAGCATTTCTGGAGGTTTCCTAAGTCTGGTGTTTATTTTTGCCAGACAGAGGTCTCTGATGATTGTTCTTATGCTTTGGTGGTGTAATTTATTTTATAGATCACAGGATGGAAGGGACCTCTATACTAGTCCCATGGTTCTTGCAAAGAGAGAGGAAGTTTCCTTGCTGTCAACATGTCTCAAAAGATTAACGCCATGAAGGGAGGTCTTGGAACCCAAGCAGGGGACAAATGAACAGGGTTGGTCTCCATCCACTACCCAGGAGAGAGCTGATGTTCAGCTTGCCTGGTTTCAATTGCTCCTTCTTCACTGTGGGCTGTGCTCTCAAGTCCTCTCTTTGCTGTGATGGAGAAGGCGCGTAAGCATTTAGGGCCCTCTTGTTTCACAGCCGGACCATTTCCGAAGTAAGCCAAACACAGCTAACAGAAACAGAGTATGGATGAGTGGGATAATCTCAGAAGCTGGAGGTGAAACATCTTTTGAACATTTCTGAATACCTGGGTACACCACGGAACAAAAAGATGACAGAGGAATAAAGCTTTTCCTAAGTGTTAGGTGAGTCTCTAGGGGTTCTGCTCTAATGTGTCTCAATGGCCTAGGACGCAGGGAGAATTTCAAAGGCTTACAAATAGCTCGGTGTCATGGTCCTGGAGGGCCAAGTTTCATAAGCGGTCCTTTTCAGTGGCATTTCATCCAACTTGAAAAGCAAAGTTGTTGAGTGATGATTTAAACATGCGGGTGCGACCATACACTTTAGCATAAGAACAAAGATATGCTGAGAACATAGGTTCTTATTTCGGGCTCTTTTGTTGACCATGATGGCTACTCCATTTCTTCTGAGGGATTCCTGCCCGCAGTAGTAGATATAATGGTCATCTGAGTTAAATTCACCCATTCCAGTCCATTTTAGTTCGCTGATTCCTAGAATGTCAACGTTCACTCTTGCCATTTCTTGTTTGACCACTTCCAATTTGCCTTGATTCTTGGACCTGCATTCCAGGTTCCTATGCAATATTGCTCTTTACAGCATTGGACTTTGCTTCTATCACCAGTCACATCCACAGCTGGGTATTGTTTTTGCTTGGGCTCCATCCCTTCATTCTTTCTGGAGTTATTTCTCCACTGATCTCCAGTAGGATATTGGGCACCTACTGACCTGGGGAGTTCCTCTTTCAGTATCCTATCATTTTGCCTTTTCATACTGTTCATGGGGTTCTCAAGGCAAGAATACTGAAGTGGTTTGCCATTCCCTTCTCCAGTGGACCACATTCTGTCAGACCTCTCCACCATGACCCACTCATCTTGGGTTGCCCCGAGGGCATGGCTTGGTTTCATTGAGTTAGACAAGGCTGTGGTCCTAGTGTGATTAGATTGACTAGTTTTATGTGAGTATGGTTTCAGTGTGTCTGCCCTCTGATGCCCTCTTGCAACACCTACCATCTTACTTGGGTTTCTCTTACCTTGGGCATGGGGTATCTCTTCATGGCTGCTCATGCAAAGCACAGCCGCTGCTCCTTACCTTGGATGAGGGGTATCTCCTTACCACGACCTTCCTGACCTTCAACGTGGGATGGCTCCTCTAGGCCCTTCTGTGCCCGCACAGCCACCGCTCCTTGGGTTGCTCCTCCCGGCCGCCACCTACCTCGGATGTGGGGTAGCTCCTCCCGGCCGCTGCCCCTGACCTTGGACTTAGGTAGCTCCTTTTGACCGTTCCTGAGCCATCGCAGCCTGGCACTCTCAGCCGCTGCCCCTGACCTTGGACGTGGGGTAACTCCTCTCGGCTGCGCTCAGTGAGCTGGGTTGCAGCCGCCCACGCTCATTGCGCCAACTGTGAAGAAGGCTGAGCACTGAAGAATTGATGCTTTTGAACTGTGGTGTTGGAAAAGACTCTTGAGAGTCCCTTGGACTGCAAGGAGATCCAACCAGTCCATTCTGAAGGAGATCAGCCCTGGGATTTCTTGGAAGGAATGATGCTAAAGCTGAAGCTCCAGTACTTTGGCCACCTCATGCTAAGAGTTGACTCATTGGAAAAGACTCTGATGCTGGGAGGGATTGGGGGCAGGAGGAGAAGGGGACGACAGAGGATGAGATGGCTGGATGGCATTACTGACTCGATGGACATGAGTCTGGGTGAACTCCGGAAGTTGATGATGGACAGGGAGTCCTGGCGTGCTGCCATTCATGGGATCGCAAAGAATCGGACACGACTGAGCAACTGAACTGAACTGAACTGAACTGAATCCCTTACTGACATGTGGTTTGCAGATATTTTTCCTATTCTGTAGCTTGCCTTTTCATTTTGTTAAGTGTTTCTTTGGATGTGCAAAAGCTTTTTAATTTGATGTTGTACAACTTGTTGATTTTTGCTTTTGTCACTTGTTATTTGATATCATATCCCAAAAGTTACTGCCAAGAATTTCTGTTGGTTCTTTTTTTATAATTTCTGTCTCTTTGGTAACTGTCTCATTTGGTTCACAGGTACTTCTCTGGTCTCATTGAATCATGTTTCTGTGCTTTCTTGTAGATTACTGACTTTCTTTGAAACAGCTACTTTGGATTTTTTATTAGCTAAGTCACAAAGTTCTATGCCTTTGGGCTCAATTACTGGAGAAGAGTTATCTTTAGGTGATGAGATGTGTCTCTTCTTCATGTTCCTTGAAGCTCTGTGTTGCTGCTCTTGTATTTGAAGTAGCAGGTGGTTGGTGGTGGTTTAATCACTAAGTCCTGCAACCCCATGAATTGCAGCCTGTCAGGCTCCTCGGTCCACGGGATTCCACAGTAGGAATATTAGAACGGATTGCCATTTCCTTTTCTGGGGGATCTTCCTGACCTACGGATCAAGCCTGGGTCTCCTGCACTGCAGGCGGGTGGGTCCTTTACTGCCTGAGGTGCCACAGAAGCCCATGAGGCAGCAGACACCCTGTAAACCCTTACTTGCTGCCTTCAGATGCAGCGGGCTGTCCTCGGTGGGCTCTCCAGGGTTTGCTCAGCTTTTGATGGATGGGCACACCTGCTCCATTCTTTACTCCCTCTTGTGCCAGAATCCTTAAGCTCCTTTGCCTTCTCTGGTTCTTTTAACACATACCAGACGAGCTCAGTTCAGTTCAGTCACTCAGTCGTGTCCGACTCTTTGTGACCGCATGGGCTGCAGCACACCAGGCCTCCCTGTCCATCACCAACTCCCAGAGTTTACTCAAACTCATGTCCATTGAGTCAGTGATGCCATCCAACCATCTCATCCTTTGTCGTCAATCTTCTGCCCTCAATCTTTCCCAGCATCAGGGTCTTTTCCATTGAGTCCACTCTTCACATCAGGTGGCCAAAGTACTGGAGTTTCAGCTTCAACATCAGTCCTTCCAATGAGTATTCAGGACTGATCTCCTTTAGGATGGACTGGTTGGATCTCCTTACAGTCCAAGGGACTCTCAAGAGTCTTCTCCAACACCACAGTTCAAAAGCATCATTTCTTTGGCACTTATCTTTCTTAACAGTTCAACTCTCACATCCATACACGACCACTGGAAAAACCATAGCCTTGACTAGACGGACCTTTGTGGGCAAAGTAATGTCTCTGCTTTTTAATACACTGCCTAGGTTGGTTATAGCTTTTCTTCCAAGGAGTAAGCGTCTTTTATTTTTTTATTATTTTTTTTTTTTTGAGTCTGGAGATTGGGTTCTTTTATTTTATTTTATTTTTTTTTATTATTATTATTATTTTTTTTTAATTTTAAAATCTTTAATTCTTACATGTGTTCCCAAACATGAACCCCCCTCCCACCTCCCTCCCCATAACATCTCTGTGGGTCATCCCCATGCACCAGCCCCAAGCATGCTGTATCCTGCGTCAGACATAGACTAGCGATTCAATTCTTACATGATAGTATACATGATAGAATGCCATTCTCCCATATCATCCCACCCTCTCCCTCTCCCTCTGAGTCCAAAAGTCCGTTATAGACAGCTGCGTCTTTTTCCTGTCTTGCATCCAGGGTCGTCATTGCCATCTTTCTAAATTCCGTATATATGTGTTAGTATACTGTATTGGTGTTTTTCTTTCTGGCTTACTACACTCTGTATAATCGGCTCCAGTTTCGTCCATCTCATCAGAACTGATTCAAATGAATTCTTTTTAACGGCTGAGTAATACTCCATTGTGTATATGTACCACAGCTTTCTTATCCATTCATCTGCTGATGGACATCTAGGTTGTTTCCATGTCCTGGCTATTATAAACAGTGCTGCGATGAACATTGGGGTACATGTGTCTCTTTCAATTCTGGTTTCCTCGGTGTGTATGCCCAGCAGTGGGATTGCTGGGTCATAAGGGAGTTCTATTTGCAATTTTTTAAGGAATCTCCACACTGTTCTCCATAGTGGCTGTACTAGTTTGCATTCCCACCAACAGTGTAGGAGGGTTCCCTTTTCTCCACACCCTCTCCAGCATTTATTGCTTGCAGATTTTTGGATCGCAGCCATTCTGACTGGTGTGAAGTGGTACCTCATTGTGGTTTTGATTTGCATTTCTCTGATAATGAGTGATGTTGAGCATCTTTTCATGTGTTTGTTAGCCATCCGTATGTCTTCTTTGGAGATGTGTCTATTTAGTTCTTTGGCCCATTTTTTGATTGGGTCATTTATTTTTCTGGAATTGAGCTGCATAAGTTGCTTGTATATTTTTGAGATTAGTTGTTTGTCAGTTGCTTCATTTGCTATTATTTTCTCCCATTCAGAAGGCTGTCTTTTCACCTTGCTGATATTTTCCTTTGTTGTGCAGAAGCTTTTAATTTTAATTAGATCCCATTTGTTTATTTTTGCTTTTATTTCCAGAATTCTGGGGGGTGGATCATCCTAAAGACTCCACCAGAAAATTACTAGAGCTCATCAATGAATATAGTAAAGTTGCAGGATATAAAATCAACACACAGAAATCCCTTGCATTCCTATACACCAATAATGAGAAAGTAGAAAAAGCAATTAAGGAAACAATTCCATTCACCATTGCAACGAAAAGAATAAAATACTTAGGAATATATCTACCCAAAGAAACTAAAGACCTATATACAGAAAACTATAAAACACTGATGAAAGAAATCAAAGAGGACACTAATAGATGGAGAAATATACCATGTTCATGGATCGGAAGAATCAATATAGTGAAAATGAGTATACTACCCAAAGCAATTTACAAATTCAATGCAATCCCTATCGAGTAAGCGTCTTTTAATTTCATGGCTGCAGTCACCATCTGCAGTGACTTTGGAGCCCAAGAAAATAAAGTCTCTCACTGTTTCTACTGACTGGTTACTGGAAACTATTCCCCAGAGGGTGGCCCTGCAGCTCGAGTTTATGGTTTTTCTCTCTCTTTGCCCACTGACCCAGGTCTGCTTTTCTGAGAGCACTTAGTTTACAGACTTGCTCTTACTATCGCACTTGGGAAATAGGCACATGGAGCCTGTTGCAGAGAGGGGAATGTGTGTTTAGCCCTGGGGGGTTGGGAGCTCACCTGATTGAGGACCAGGCTGCAGAGATTATCTAGGGAGGGTCTCCTGGATGGTCATAGTGGACATCCTGCTGACTTCCGAGAGTAGTCAGGAGTAGCTGCGCTCCGCTAATGCCCTTTGATTTTCCAGTGGTCATGTATGGATGTGAGAGTTGGACTATAAAGAAAGCTGAGTGCTGGAGGATTGGTGCACTTGAACTGTGGTGTTGGAGAAGACTCTTGAGAGTCCCTTGGACTGCAAGGAGCTCCAACCAGTCCATCCTAAAGGAAATGAGTCCTGAATATTCATTGGAAGGACTGATGCTGAAGCTGAAACTCCAATACTTTGGCCACCTTTTGCGAAGAATCGACTCATTGGAAAAGACCTTGATGCTGGGAAAGATTGAAGGCAGGAGAAGGGGACAACAGAAAATGAGATGGTAGGATGGCAACACTGACTCGATGGACATGAGTCTGAGTAAACTCTGGGAGATAGTGATGGACAGGGAGGCCTGGTGTGCTGCAGTCCATGGGGTCACAAAGAGTCAGCATGACTGAGTGACTGAACTGACTGACTGAGCCCCAATGTAAAAAAGACAAAAACCAAAAAAAGTTTATGGGGATGGTTTTAATTAGATATTTTAAATGAAGGATTAGTAATACGGCTTAATATATTGGAAAGAACTCCAATTCACAACACAAAACTTACACCTGGTAATAACAGAAGGCAAGGTATGGATCACATACTCTTATAATAAATGAAAATGAAAGTAAAAGTGTTAGTTGCTCAGTCGTGTCTGATTCTTTGTGACACCATGTAGTGTAGCCCGCCAGGCTCCTCCATCAGTGGAGTTCTCCAGCAGGAATACTGGAGTGGGTGGCCACTTCCTTTTCCAGGGGATCTACCCCATCCAGGGATGGAACTTGGGTCTCCTGCATTGCAGGCAAAATTCTTTACTGTCTGAGCCACCAGGGAAGCCCATAATAGCTTAATAAGTTCTCAAATTCAGTTCTATTTTCAGTCCTATTTTATAGGTGATAATACTTAGAGGCTTAGAGAAGTTAATTTGCTCAAGATCACAGAACATTCAAGTGAAAGAGATGGTATTCACTCCAGATTTGCTGATACCAATGCCCACAGTTACAACCACAATAATTTGTGGACATCTCATGAATAGTTTTTTTGTGTTCCTTCTTGGCTCGATTTCCCCCACTTAATGCATAGGAAATAATACCATATCTGCGTCACAGGCTGCAGTGATGACTGATTCAGGTCAGAGATTTAGGAAGACGTGTGCACATGTATCTTCCCCGGTGGCTTCCCCGGTGGCTCAGACGGCAAAGCATCTGCCTGTGATGCGGGAGACCCAGGTTCAATCCCTGGGTGGGGAAGATCCCCTGGAGAAGGAAATGGTGACCCACTCCAGTACTCTTGCCTGGGAAATTCCACGGATTGAGGAGCCTGGTAGGCTACAGTCCATGGGGTCACAAAGAGTCGGACATGACTGAGTGACTTCTTTGTGCATATATATATATATATATATATATATATATGAAAGTGAAAGTGAAAGTTTTTCAGTTGTGTCTGACTCTTTGCAACCCCATGGACTTTACAATGCATGGAATTCTCCAGGCCAGAATACTGGAGTGGGTGGCCTTTCCCTTCTCCAGGGGATATTCCCAACCCAGGAATCGAACCCAGGTCTCCTGTATTGCAGGCAGATTCTTTACCAACTGAGCTATCAGGGAAGCCTGTATATAAACACACATATATAAAATAGCTTTTCCTTTAACAAACTTGGATTCATTTGAGCTGGAAGAGACATGGTGACCATTTAGTCCAGTAACTTCAATCTGAAGCTGGTTTAGCTAAGAGATTTGTCCAAGATGGCACAGCTAACTGGTAATAGCTTCATTACAATAAATTTGATATGTAGACACACCCTGTTTACAAAGCACATTCATTTTAGATAGGTATACCAACTATGTCACCTTGGGAAAATCTCTGAGCTCCACTGGGTTCAGGTCCTAGCTGGGAAACTGAAGTTACTGGTCACTATGTCTCTTCCAGCTCACATGAAGCCAAGTTTGTTAAAGGAAATGCTATGATTATGAGATCGTCATAGGAATATGGGGAAGAGGGGGAATTGAACCTGCAGGGACATGGCAAAGTGGTGCATGAAGTTAGCAGGGACAAAGCTCCATGACAACCTTGACTCCAGAGAGAAGGTACCTGGAGATTTCTCACCTCCTAGTGGTCTTTTTCCTTTCACTTCTGCCCTTAAAAACACATTTAAGAGGCTCCCCAGTGAGGCCATCTCTCTGACTGCTAGTGGACAGCCAATTCCATGGCCCCAATTTTCTGTCCTGAAGTGTAATAGGAAAATTTCTTGGCAAAAGAAAAACAGTTTCAACCTTTCTCAAGAACTCTGTCTTCCTGGATACTGTGTCAAGGTGAGAGGGCATGATTTATAAGAACAATGAATTCTGTGTTGTCTCTATGGCCATGTGATTCTTTCAGCTGGACTTTTGTGGAGCACGGTTTGTAATCTGTAACCTAAAATTTCAGGTATTACTCTGTGGTGAGGGATGAATGTTGAATTCTAGTCCTGCAATTTTTTAAGGATACTGTCTTAAACTCTGTTGTCTTCTGGTTTTTCACCCGTAAAATTGGGGTAAATTATCATTTAGAATCAAATGCCATGTCTGTAAAGTTTAATATACTGCAAAAGTTAAATGCTCCGGGAGTTGGTGATGGACAGGGAACCCTGGAGTGCTGCAGTCCATGGGGTCGTAAAGAGTCAGACACGACCGGGCGACTGGAATGAATTGAAAAGTTAAAAGAATGCTGAATTAAGGTAATATTTTCCTGAATTTCAGGGGAATAAGGAATGATCAAATGTGCTTGTCTATGTTTACTGTCTTTCTTTATTTTCTTCTTCTTCACAAAGACTCTTTTAATTTAATTTATTCCCTTGAGGATCTGCTTTTATATAATAACAATTGGATTTCCATTTCAATATATAGTTTTGAGTCATAATTTCTGAAATGTAAAGCCAAGTTGGTTACTAACAATGATTTGAATAAATACTCGTGTACAATTCCACTGGTCTTTTATTTATTTATTTTTAATGTGTTTTTTAAATTATTTTTTATTTTTTTACTTTACAATACTGTATTGGTTTTGCCATACATCAACATGAATCTGCCATGGGTGTACATAAGTTCCCACTCCTGAACCCCTCTCCCACCTCCTTCCCCATACCATCCCTCTGAGTTATCCCAGTGCACCAGCCCTAAGCATCCTGTATCCTGCATTGAACCTAGACTGGTGATTCTTTTCTTATATGATATTATACACGTTTCAATGCCATTCTCCCAAATCATCCCACCCTCTCCCTCTCCCACAGAGTCAAAAAGTCTCTTCTGTACATCTGCGTCTCTTTTGCTGTCTTGCATACAGGGTTATCGTTACCATCTTTTTAAATTCCATATTTATGTGTTAGTAGACTGTATTGGTGCTTTTCTTTCTGGCTTACTTCACTCTGTATAATAGGTTCCAGTTTCATCCACCTCATTAGAACTGATTCAAATGTATTATTTTTGATAGCTGAGTAATACTCCACAGCTTTCTTATCCATTTGTCTGCTGATGGACATCTAGGTTGCTTCCATGTCCTGGCTATTATAAACAGTGCTGCAATGAACATTGGCATACACATGTCTCTTTCAATTCTAGTTTCTTTGGTGTGTATGCCCAGCAGTGGGACTGCTGGGTCATAAGGCAGTTCTATTTCCAGTTTTTTAAGGCATCTCCACACTGTTTTCCATAGTGGCTGTACTAGTTTGCATTCCCACCAACAGTGTAAGAGGGTTCTCTTTTCTCCACACCCTCTCCAGCATTAGCCAAAGCAATCTTGAGAAATAAGAATGGAACTGGAGGAATCAACTTGCCTGACTTCAGGCTCTACTACAAAGCCACAGTCATCAAGGCAGTATGGTACTGGCACAAAGACAGAAATATAGATCAGTGGAACAAAATAGAAATCCCAGAGATGAATCCACACACCTATGGACACCTTATCTTTGACAAAGGAGGCAAGAATATACAATGGATTAAAGACAGTCTCTTTAACAAGTGATGCTGGGAAAACTGGTCAACCACTTGTAAAAGAATGAAACTAGAACACTTTCTAACACCATACACAAAACTCAAAATGGATTAAAGATCTAAATGTAAGACCAGAAACTATAAAACTCCTGCTGCTGCTGCTGCTAAGTCACTTCAGTAGTGTCCGACTCCGTGTGACCCCATAGACGGCACCCACCGGGCTCCCCCGTCCCTGGGATTCTCCAGGCAAGAACACTGCAGTGGGTTGCCATTTCCTTCTCCAATGCATGAAAGTGAAAAGTGAAAGTGAAGTAGCTCAGTCGTGTCTGACTCTGCCACCCCATGGACTGCAGCCCACCAGGCTCCTCTGTCCCTAGGATTTTCCAGGCAAGAGTATTGGAGTGGGGTGCTATAGTCAGAATTACAACAGTGTGATCTGAAGGATGAAGGAGGAAGTAAACTTGTCATTAACTGCAGATGATATAATTCCACCCAGAGAAAACCTTGAAGACTCCCCCAAAAAACTGGCATAAGTAATCAATAAATTCAGTAAACATACAAGATATAAAATTGATGTACAGAAATTAGTTGCATTTCCATGCACTAACATCTAACAGAGTTCTGTCTCCTAAGGAAGTCATCATGGCCCCTTAAGAACAGACTCTTACATCAATGCTTCAGAAAAACCTATATATATCTGATGCTGGGAAAGATTGAGGGCAGGAGGAGAAAGGAGCAACAAAGAATGAGATGGTTGGATGGCATCACCAACCCAATGAACAAGAGTTTGAGTAAACTCTGGGAGATAGTGAAGGACAGGGAAGCCTGGCATGCTGCAGTGCATGGGGTTGCAGAGTCAGACACGACTTAGCAACTAAACAGCAACCACAAATACCTGAATGGGAGGGCAAAACATCCTTTATTCGTATTACAGGTTCCTTATCATAGGATAAGCCCCACCCACCAGAGTTTCAACAATCCCCCCTTTCTAAATCTTATACATGTGTAAACTCATGGAAGATTTGGCAAAGACTTCAAATACACCTGCCTTTACAGTCCTTAATTAAACAGAATAGTTCATGCAGCTCATTGAAAATGAGACCTCCCAAACATTCATTAAGAGCCCAGTGAATCTCCAAGGGTAATATGTAAATGCGAACGACATCTAGTTTATATCAGTTTGTTCAAGTTTCAAATCAATAGTGAATATGCTGCTACACCTGTTGTTCCTCTTTCGAATGAGACCTCAATGACCAAAATCTTTATACCTTTCTTCAACAATGGAACTGATGGAACCCTGCCCACCCCACTACTTTGTCTCCTGGCCCCTGAGGATTTCTGGGAATAAACAGCATTAAGCCACACTATCAATTCTACTCCAACCAACATGTCACCCCGTGCAGCCATAAATCTCTAGGAGATAAAACACGGCACACACACGGGAGGAAAAGACGTATACCAATTTCCATATTTGTTTTTACTCCCTGCAATATTGAATATTCAGTAGTGCTATTATTACAATAATTTCCCACACAAGTCTCCTCACATCAAATTTTAATAGATCCTTTTGAGGTCAGAAATAATTGGGTGATCCGATCCCATTGGCTATGTCAAACAGAGTAATTTTCCAGGCTAAGGAGGGTGGAAGAGAAAGAAAAGTTTGAGTCCCACAGTGGCAGATATTGCTATTGGCTGTGACATGGATTTTGAATATCATCTCCCATCAGAAATCCCCCTGGATACCAGTTGCAAGAAATTACATCATCAGACTCATGAGTAAATGGTACTGAAGGGACCACGTGCGTCATTCCATTTCTCTTTATGATTCAAATCACCTGCTCCTTCCTTAGATTACAGCTGGTGGAAACTAGGATGTAATCAAAATTTTAGTAGATATTAAGCCCCCAAAGAGGCTTTGCACAAGCATAAACTATCTCAGACTGATCTTCCCAGGAGGCACAACTAAGCCAATTGTATACTTTGTTTCTGTCCAAAGACACATTTCTCCTCTGTGTTCCATTTCATTTTTGTCAGATGCCCAGAATGGACATCAGTGAGCACCACGTCTGGATTATGCTACATCCAAATATTTGAGGGACAAGGTTTCCTCAGTCCTGGGGCCTCTGTCAGATCTCTCCTTCAGGGTCAGAAGGCTGGGATGGAACAGGGCTCCCTCTCACAAGCAAAAAAGAAGCAGCAAGGTTCTAAACCTTAATGTTTCACAAATACTTACATATATATTAATAAATGTTGAGGCCACTCCTCACGTAGGATGAAAACTATGAACCTCCAAGACGTAAAGATATCGTGTTCATGTGGCAACAAGTCAGCTGTTGGTCCATATTGGCATGTTGCATATCGAATTAAGCCCTCTTTGTCAAAGGCACCAGGAATTTTATAGTCCATTCATAGGAATATTATTGAGGGTTAAGATGATTCTAAAAAGACAAATCTGTCAAAAATCTCAACCTATGACTTTAGCAACACCCTCTCTTCTTTTGCAACCTCTTCAAGGCATCTTTGATTTCTTTGTTTCTCAAACTGTAAATCAAAGGATTCAACATGGGAATCACCACCGTATAGAAGACTGATACAAATCTGTCAAAGCTGGAGGAACCACCAGTGTTGAAACTTAAATAGACAAACATACCTGAGGTATAGAAGAGAGTGACTGCTGTCAGATGGGAAGCACAGGTGTTGAAAGCCTTGGACCTGCCTCTTGCTGTCGTGATCTTCATGATGGAGATGACAATGGAGACATAGGATATCATGATAATGGAAACATTTATTATCCCGAAGATCATTGTCAATAAAGCGGTAAAGAGTTGTACAGAGAATGTGTCAGTGCAGGATAGAACTAACAGCTGGGGCAGGTCACAGAAGAAGTGGTTGATGACATTAGGCCCACAGAACTGGAGCTGGAGCATGAAACACAATTGGGATATAGAAGCAGAGAGTCCAGCCAAGTAGGATCCCAGCACCATCCGACTGCAGAGAGCGGGCGACATGACTGACGAATAGAGGAGTGGGTTGCAAATGGCGGCGTATCGGTCATAAGCCATGGCGGTCATGAGGCAAGACTCGCTCAGCCCCATGGTGGAGAACACGAAGTTCTGAATAACACAATCCACATAGTTGATAGTTTGCCGCTCCTGGAAGAAGTCGTAGAGCATCTTGGGGGCTGTGGAGGTCACGTAGCAGATGTCCATGAAGGACAGGTTACTGAGAAAGAAGTACATGGGGGTGTGGAGGTGGGAGTCCATTCTTATTAAGATGAGGAGCAACAGGTTCCAAGTCAGGGTCAAAATGTATATCACCAGGAATACGACAAAGAGCACTACTATGATTCTGGGGAAATCTGAGAATCCCAAAAGGATAAATTCAGTGATCTCTGTGATATTTCCTCCTCCAATCATTGGCTTGATGCTCCTAAAATCAGAAAAGAGACAAGAGAATACATTGCCTACTTATGAAATGATAGCATTACAAGTCTCATACACACCATGTTTTCCCCCATTGAGCACTGGAAAAGTCGAAATGCTCCACTGTCTTAGGGAGAGACCCCAGCTTTTCATCTTGAATTGTCAAGAAGTGCCTTCTCAATGTTCCATGGAATACAGAGTCCATGGAGTTCTCCAGGCCAGAATGCTGAAGTGGGTAGCCTTTCCCTTCTCCAGGGGGTCTTCCCAACCCTTGGATCGAAGCCAGGTCTCCCGCATTGCAAGCAGATTCTTTACCAGCTGAGCCACCAGGGAAGCCCAAGAAGCCTGGATTGGGTAGCCTATCATTTCTCCAGCAGATCTTCCCAACCCAGGAATTAAACTGGTGTCTCTGCAGTTGCAGAATTACAGGCAGATTCTTTACCAGCTGAGCCACAAGGGAAGGCAATTTATTTTATGAGGTCTCACAAAAATTAAAAGGCTATTTTTAAAATTGACTGAAACTTTGAAAGAAAGCAAAGTCTATCTCTGCCAAAGCAATTGAAATTCTGTGCTTGTGTATAATGAAGAGACCTTTGGTTAAAACAAGAGGGATTTTAAAGACCTCTGATGATTTAATATATGTGACTGTTGCTTTACAATAATAAAAGGATAAGCAGCATCATTTCAGGATAAATTTGAACTAGCCCTTCTTCCCGTGATGGTCACCGAAATGGGTTTTCAAAAATTTCTTCTTTCCCCATAAAAAATTACACTGTTTATGGAGCTGGTGCAGCCCCTGGGATTGGGGGAGGCATGCCAAGGGTGCCCCAGATGGAGACCCGACGGTCGTCTGATTTCCTGCAACCCAAATGCAGAGGGGCTAGTGGGCCGTGCAGAGGCAACCTAGATAATTTATCAATGGTGCAGTATAGATGGAGAAGTCTTGAGGCTACTGTAAAAATAAGACTGAAAACCAGAAGCAGGAGGCTTAAGTCCGAATCCTGAGAACACCAGAGAACTCCTGACCCCAGGGAACATTAATTGACAGGAGCTCATCAAATGCCTCCATACTTACACTGAAACCAAGCACCTCCCGAGGGCCAACAAGTTCCAGAGCAAGGCAAATTCTCCAGCACCCCTGAGCTTCAGTATACAGGCTGCCCAAAGTCACTCAAAACCCACTGACATCTCATAACTCATTACTGGACACCTCATTGCTTTCCAGAGAGAAGAAATCTGGCTCCACCCACCAGAACACCAACACAAGCTTCCCTAACCAGGAAACTTTGACAAGCCACACATACAACCCCACCCACAGCAAGGAAACTCCACAATGAAGAGAACTCCACAAACTGCCAGAATACAGAAAGGCCATCCCAAACACAGCTATATAACCAAGATGAAGAGACAGAGGAATACCCAGCAGGTAAAGGAACAGGAGAAATGCCCACCAAACCAAACAAAAGAGGAAGTGATAGGGAATCTATCTGATAAAGAATTCCGAATAATGATAGTGAAAATGATCCCCAAACTTGAAAACAAAATGGAATCACAGATAAATAGCCTGGAGACAAAGATTGAGAAGATGCAAGAAAGGTTTAACAAGGACCTAGAAGAAATAAAAAAGAGTCAATATATAATGAATAATGCAATAAATGAGGTCAAAGACACCCTGGAGGCAACAAATAGTAGAATTATGGAGGCAGAAGATAGGATTAGTGAGGTAAAAAATAGAATGGTAGAAATAATTGAATCAGAGAGGGAAAAAGAAATGAGGACAATCTCAGAGACCTATTGTATTCAGGAAAATATGAAATATTCAGGAAAATATTCAGGAAAATATGAAACACCCCAACATTCGAATCATAGAAGTCCCAGAAGAAGGAGACAAAAAGAAAGACCATGAGAAAATACTTGAGCAGGTGATAGTTGAAAACTTCCCTAAAATGGGGAAGGAAATAATCACCCAAGTCCAAGAAACCCAGAGAGTCCCAAACAGGATAACCCCAAGGCGAAACACCCCAAGACACATATTAATCAAATTAACAAAATCAAACACAAAGAACAAATA
Source organism: Budorcas taxicolor (assembly GCF_023091745.1). Taxonomy (NCBI): domain Eukaryota; kingdom Metazoa; phylum Chordata; class Mammalia; order Artiodactyla; family Bovidae; genus Budorcas; species Budorcas taxicolor. The sequence continues at coordinate 80,503,608 of NC_068924.1, read as the reverse complement.
TTAAAAGCAGCAAGGGAAAAATAACACACAAGGGGATTCCCATAAGGATAACAGCTGATGTTTCAATAGAAACTCTTCAGGCCAGGAGGGAACGGCAAGACATACTTAAAGTGATGAAAGAAAATAACCTACAGCCCAGATTACTGTACCCAGCAAGGATCTCATTCAAATATGAAGGAGAAATCAAAAGCTTTACAGACAAGCAAAAGCTGAGAGAATTCAGCACCACCAAACCAGCTCTCCAACAAATGCTAAAAGATCTTCTCTAGACAGGAAACACAAAAAGCGTGTATAAATTCGAACCCAAAACAATAAAATAAATGGCAATGGGATCATACTTATCAATAATTACCTTAAACGTAAATGGGTTGAATGCCCCAACCAAAAGGCAAAGACTGGCTGAATGGATACAAAAACAAGACTCCTATATATGTTGTCTACAAGAGACCCACCTCAAAACAAGGGACACATACAGAATGAAAGTGAAGGGCTGGAAAAAGGTATTCCACACAAATAGAGACCAAAAGAAAGCAGGAATAGCAATACTTATATCTGATAAAATAGACTTTAAAACAAAGGCTGTGAAAAGAGACTAAGAAGGACACTACCTAATGATCAAAGGATCAATCCAAGAAGAAGATATAACAATTATAAATATATAGGCACCCAACATAGGAGCACCGCAATATGTAAGACAAATGCTAACAAGCATGAAAGGGGAAATTAACAATAACACAATAATAGTGGGAGACGTTAATACCCCACTCACACCTATGGACAGATCAACTAAACAGAAAATTAACAAGTAAACCCAAACTTAAATGATACAATAGGTCAGCTAGACCTAATTAATATCTACAGGACACATCACCCCAAAACAATGAATTTCACCTTTTTCTCAAGTGCACACGAACATTCTCCAGGATACATCACATCCTGAGTCATAAATCTAGCCTTGGTAAGTTCAAAAAAATTGAAATCATTCCAAGCATCTTTTCTGACCATAATGCATTAATATTAGATCTCAACTAGAGGAGAAAAACTATTAAAAATTCCAACATATGGAGGCTGGACAACACGCTGCTGAATAACCAACAAATCACAGAAGAAATCAAAAAAGAAATCAAAATATGCATAGAAACGAATGAAAATGAAAACACAACAACCCCAAAGCTGTGGGACACGGTAAAAGCAGTGCTAAGGGAAAGTTCATAGCAATACATGGCATACCTCAAGAAACAAGAAAAAAGTCAAATAAATAACCTAACTCTACACCTAAAGCAACTAGAAAAGGAAGAAATGGAGAACCCCAGAGTTAGTACAAGGAAAGAAATCTTAAAAATTAGGGCAGAAACAAATGCAAAAGAAACAAAAGAGACCATAGCAAAAATCCACAAAGCCAAAAGCTGGTTCTTTGAGAAGATAAATAAAATTGACAAACCATTAGCCAGACTCATCAAGAAACAAAGAGAAAACTCAAATCAATAAAATTAGAAATGAAAATGGAGAGATCACAACAGACAAGAGAGAAATACAAAGGATCATAAGAGACTACTATCAGCACTTATATGCCAATAAAATGGACAGCTTGGAAGAAATGGACAAATTCTTAGAAAAGTGCAACTTTCCAAAACAGAACCAGGGAGAAATAGAAAATCTTAACAGACCCATCACAAGCATGGAAATTGAAACTGTAATCAGAAATCTTCCAGCAAACAAAAGCCCAGGTGAATTCTACCAAAAATTTAGAGAAGAGCTAACACCTAGCCTACTCAAACTCTTCCAGAAAATTGCAGAGGAAGGTAAACTTCCAAACTCATTCTATGAGGCCACCATCATCACCCTAATACCAAAACCTGAAAAAGATGCCACAAAAAAAGAAAACTACAGGCCAATATCACTGATGAACATAGATGCAAAAATCCTTACCAAAATTCTAGTAATCAGATTCCAACAACACATTAAAAAGATCATACATCATTACCAAGTGGGTTTTATCCCAGGGATGCAAGGATTCTTCAATATCCGCAAATCAATCAATGTAATACACCACATTAACAAATTGAAAAATAAAAGCCATATGATTATCTGAATAGATGCAGAGAAAGCCTTTGACAAAATCAACATCCATTTATGATAAAAACTCTCCAGAGGCCAGGAATAGAAGGACCATACTTCAACATAATAAAAGCTATATATGACAAACCCACAGCAAACATTATCCTCAATGGTGAAAAGTTGAAAGCATTTCCCCTAAAGTCAGGAAAAAGACAAGGGTGCCCACTTTCACCACTACTATTCAACATAGTTTTGGAAGTTTCGACCGCAGCAATCAGCAGAAAAAGAAATAAAAGGAATCCAGATAGGGAAAGAAGAAGTAAAACTCTCACTGCTTGCAGATGACATGATCCTCTACATAGAAAACCCGCAACACCAGAAAATTACTAGAGCCATTCAATGAAATTAGTAAAGTTGCAGGATATAAAATCAACACACAGAAATCCCTTGCATTCCTATACACTAATATTAGGAAAACAGGGAACAGAAATTAAGGAAACAATTCTATTCACCATTGCAAACCAAAAGAAGAAAATACTTAGGAATAAATCTAAATCTACCTAAAGAAACAAAAGACCTACATATAGAAAACTATAAAACACTGGTGAAAGAAATCAAAGAGGACAGAAATAGATGGAGAAATATACCATGTTCATGGATTGGCAGAATCAATATAGTGAAAATGAGCATACTACCCAAAGCAATCTATAGATTCAATGCAATCCCTATCAAGCTACCAGGGGTATTTTTCACAGAAATAGAACAAATAATTTCACAATTTGTATGGAAATACAGAAAATCTTGAAAACCAAAGCAATCTTGAGAAAATAAGAATGGAACTGGAGGAATCAACTTGCCTGACTCCAGGCTCTACTACAAAGCCACAGTCATCAAGACAGGATGGTATTGGCACAAAGACAGAAATATAGATCAACTGAACAAAACAGAACATTCTGACAGAATATGGTCCACTGGGGAAAGGAATGGCAAACCACTTCAGTATTCTTTCCTTGAGAACCCCATGAACAGTATGAAAAGGCAAAATGATAGGATACTGAAAGAGGAACTCCCCAGCCCATTATGCTACTGGAGATCAGTGGGAAAATAACTCCAGAAAGAATGAAGGGATGGAGTCAAGGCAAAAACAATACCCAGCTGTGGATGTGACTGGTGATAGAAGCAAGGTCCGATGCTGTACAGAGCAATATTGCATAGGAACCTGGAATGTCAGGTCCACGAATCAAGGCAAATTGGAAGTGGTCAGAAAAGAGATGGCAAGAGTGAACACTGACATTCTAGGAATCAGCAAATTAAAATGGACTGGAATGGGTGAATTTAACTCAGATGACCATTATATCTACTACTGTGGGCAGGAATGCCTCAGAAGAATGGAGTAGCCATCATGGTCAACAAAAGAGTCTGAAATGCAGTACTTGGATGCAATCTCAAAAACGACAGAATGATCTCTGTTCGTCTCCAAGGCAAACCATTCAATATCACAGTTATCCAAGTCTATGCCCCAACCAGTAACACTGAAGAAGCTGAAGTTGAAAGGTTTTATGAAGACCTACAAGACCTTTTAGAACTAACACCCAAAAAAGATGTCCTTTTCATTATAGGGGAATGGATTGCAAGAGTAGGAAGTCAGGAAACACCTGGAGTAACAGGCAAATTTGGCCTTGGAATGTGGAATGAAGCAGGGAAAAGGCTAATAGAGTTTTGCCAAGAAAATGCACTGGTCATAGCAAACACCCTCTTCCAACAACACAAGAGAAGACTCTACACATGGACATCACCAGATGGTCAACACCAAAATCAGACTGATTATATTCTTTGTAGCCAAAGATGGAGAAGCTCTATACAGTCAACAAAAATAAGAGCACGAGCTGACTGTGGCTCAGATCATGGACTCCTTATTGCCAAATTCAGACTGAAATGGAAGAAAGTAGGGAAAATCGCTAGACCATTCAGGTATGACCTAAATCAAATCCCTTATGATTATACAGTGGAACAGAGAAATAGATTTAAGGGCCTAGATCTGATAGATAGAGTGCCTGATGAACTATGGAATGAGGTTCGTGACATTGTACAGGAGACAGGGATCAAGACCATCCCCATGGAAAAGAAATGCAAAAAAGCACAATGGCTGTCTGGGGAGGCCTTACAAATAGCTGTGAAAAGAAGAGAGGCAAAAAGCAAAGGAGAAAAGGGAAGATATAAGCATCTGAATGCAGAGTTTCAAAGAATAGCAAGAAGAGATAAGAAAGCCTTCTTCAGCGATCAATGCAAAGAAATAGAGGAAAACAGCAGAATGGGAAAGACTAGAGATCACTTCAAGAAAATTAGAGATACCAAGGGAACATTTCATGCAAAGATGGGCTCGATAAAGGACAGAAATGGTTTAGACTTAACAAAAGCAGAGATATTAAGAAAAGGTGGCAAGAATACACATAAGAATTGTACAAAAAAGATCTTCATGACCCAGATAATCATGATGGTGTGATCACTAATTTAAAGCCAGACATCCTGGAATGTGAAGTCAAGTGGGCCTTGGAAAGCATCACTATGAACAAAGCTAGTGGAGGTGATGGAATCCCAGTTGAGCTGTTTCAAATCCTGAAAGATGATGCTGTGAAAGTGCTGCACTCAATATGCCAGCAAATGTGGAAAACTCAGCAGTGGCCACAGGACTGGAAAAGGTCAGTTTTCATTCCAATCCCAAAGAAAGGCAATGCCAAAGAATGCTCAAACTACTGCACAATTGCACTCATCTCACATGCTAGTAAAGTAATGCTCAAAATTCTCCAAGCCAGGCTTCAGCAATACATGAATCCTGAACTTCCTGATGTTCAAGCTGGTTTTAGAAAAGGCAGAGGAACCAGAGATCAATTGCCAACATCTGCTGGATCATGGAAAAAGCAACAGAGTTCCTGAAAAACATCTATTTCTGCTTTATTGACTATGCCAAAGCCTTTGACTGTGTGGATCACAATAAACTGTGGAAAATTCTGAGAGAAATGGGAATACCAGACCACCTGACCTGCCTCTTGAGAAATCTGTATGCATGTCAGGAAGCAATAGCTCGAAATGGACATGGAACAACAGACTGGTTCCACGTAGGAAAAGGAGTATGTCAAGGCTGTATGTTGTCACCCTGGTTATTTAACTCGTACACAGAGTACATCATGAGAAATGCTGGGCTGGAAGAAGCACAAGCTGGAATCAAGACTGCCGGGAGAAATATCAATAACTGCTGATATGCAGATGACACCATAAAGTGAAGAGGAACTAAAAAGCCTCTTGATGAAAGTGAAAGAGGAGAGTGAAAAAGTTGGCTTAAAGCTCAACATTCAGAAAACAAAGATTATGGCATCTGGTCCCATCACTTCATGGGAAATAGATGGGGAAACAGTGGAAACAGTGTCAGACTTTATTTTTTTGGGCTCCAAAATCACTGCAGATGGTGATTGCATCCATGAAATTAAAAGACGCTTGCTCCTTGGAAGGAAAGTTATGACCAATGTAGATAGCATATTGAAAAGCAGAGACATTACTTTGCCAACAAAGGTCCATCTAGTTAAGGCTATGGTTTTTCCCATGGTCATGTATGGATGTGAAAGTTGGACTGTGAAGAAAGCTGAGCACCGAAGAATTGATGCTTTTGAACTGTGGTGTTGGAGAAGACTCTTGAGAGTCCCTTGAACTGCAAGGAGATCCAACGAGTCCATCCTAAAGGAGATCAGTCTTGGATGTTCTTTGGAAGGAATGATGCTGAAGCTGAAACTCCAATACTTTGGCCACCTCATGTGAAGAGTTGACTCGTTGGAAAAGACTCTGATGCTGGGAGGGATTGGGGGAAGGACGAGAAGGGGATGACAGAGGATGAGATGGCTGGATGGCATCACCGACTCGATGGACGTGAGTTTCGGTGAACTCCGAGAGCTGGTGATGGACAGGCAGGCCTGGCGTGCTGCAGTTCATGGAGCTGCAAAGTCAGACACGAATGAACTGAACTGAGGGCCACCTTATCTTTGACAAAGGAGGCAAGAATATACATTAGAGAAAAGACAATCTCTTTAACAAGTGGTGCTGGGAAAACTGGTCAACCACTTGTAAAAGAACGAAACTAGAACACTTTATACACCATACACAAAAAGAAACTCAAAATGGATTAAAGATCTAAACATAAAACCAGAAACTATACAACTCCTAGAGAAGAACGTAGGCAAAACATTCTCCGACAGAAATCACAGCAGGATCCTGTATGGCCCACCTCCCAGAATATTGGCAATAAAAGCAAAAATAAACAAATGAGACCTAATTAAAATTAAAACTTCTGCACAACAAAGGAAACTGTTAACAAGGCGAAAAGACAGATTTCAGAGTGGGAGAAAATAATAGCAAATGAAGCAACTGACAAAGAATTAATCTCAAAAATATACAAGCAACACTTGCAGCTCAATTCCAGAAGAATAAAAGACTCAATCAAAAAATGGGCCAAAGAGCTAAACAGACATTTCTCCAAAGAAGACATACAGATGGCTAACAAACACATGAAAAGATGCTCAACAGCGCTCATTATCAGAGAAATGCAAATCAAAACCACAATGAGGCACCGTTTCACACCAGTCAGAATGGCTGCGATCCAAAATTCTACAAGCAATAAATGCTGGAGAGAGTGTAGAGAAAAGGGAACCCTCTTACTCTGTTGGTGGGAATGCAAACTAGTACAGACAGCTCCTATGGAGAACAGAGTGGAGATTCATTTAAAAACTGGAAATAGAACTGCAATACAACCCAGCAATCCCACTGCTGGGCATACACACTGAGGAAACCAGAATTGAAAGAGACACATGTACCCCAATGTTCATCGCAGCACTGTTTATAATAGCCAGGACATGGAAACAACCTAGATGTCCATCAGCAGACGAATGGATAAGAAAGCTGTGGTACATATACACCATGCAGTATTACTCAGCCATTAAAAAGGATACATTTGAATCAGTTCTAATGAGGTGGATGAAACGAGCCGATATACAGAGTGAAGTAAGCCAGAAAGAAAAACACCAATACAGTATACTAACGCATATATATGGAATTTAGAAAGATGGTAATGATAACCCTGTATGCAAGACAGCAAAAGAGACACAGATGTACAGAACAATCTTTTGGACTCTGTGGGAGAGAGTGGGATGATCTGGGAGAATGGCATTGAAACATGTATAATATCATATGTGAAACAAATAGCCAGTCCAGGTTCAATGCATGATACAGGATGCTTGGGGCTGGTGCACTGGGATAACCCAGAGGGATGGTATGGGGAGGGTGGTGGGAGGGGGGTTCACCAGGATGGGGAACACATGTACACCCATGGCAGACTCATGTTGATGTATGGCAAAACCACTACAATATTGTAAAGTAATGAGCCTCCAATTAAAATAAATAAATTTATATTAAAAATAAAGTTATAGGATATATAAAAAATTACCCTGTTTCTAATAACATCTCAATTTTTTACATATATATTCAACACATCATCTCGAAAATAATCTGGAAATTATTCTTAATTTATATTCCCGATATAATTTGGTAGAGCAAAGCATGTGTGCCCAGTAGTTACAAAATCAGTCTTCTTAGGGAAGCCTCGTACAAACTGTTCTAAAGGGAGCCTAGAGCCCCAACTATTGTCCTAATATTCAAATATTCTGCATGTTAGGCACCATCAGTTCAATGGACATGAGCCTGAGCAAATGCCAGGGGACAGTGAAGGACAGGGAGACCTGGCGAGCTGCAGTCCATGGGGTTGCAAAGAGTCAGACACGACTGAGCGACTGAACAACAACAAGGAAACAAAAAGTTCCAACTCAGAGATTTAGTTCTCAGTGACATAATCAAGATGACAATATAGGTCATTCCTGACTTCAGTTCCCCCACCAGAAAAAAGAAAAGTGAAAGTCGCTCAGCCATGTCTGACTCTCTGTGACCCCCTGGACTGTAGCATGCCCGGCTCCTCTATCCGTGGAATTCTCCAGGCCAGAATACTGGAGAGGGTAGCCTATCCCTTCTCCAGAGGAACTTCCTGTCCCAGGAATCGAAACAGGGTCTCCTGCATTGCAGGTGGATTCTTTCCCAGCTGAGCTACCAGGGAAGCCCCAACAAAAATAATTAGCAGTTATTTATAGGCAAGGTACCAATGAAAAGATCCTAAAGGATGGGAATGAGGCTGAACTAGAGAGATGGAGAAAACCCACATTAGAAGGGTAGAGGAGCAGATCCATTTGATTGCATTGCCCCTCCCCTAGCTACGCCAAGAGGACCCTTCTCGGGCTATGGCTTCTTTATGGAAAAGGGAGAGAGCCCAGTGTGGGCCTCTAGCTTCCCCGGCTTTACAGGTCACTCCTTAGGGAGACCCACTCTGGTCTCATATCCTAGAAGCCATGCAGGAATCTGCGGGGTGTGGCCACTGAGAGTCACACTGAGACAGAGAAGAGAGACAGGCCTTGGAACCGTCAGGGCTTGGATCTTGGCAGACTGAGTTCCAGCAGTTTTGCCTGACTTGGGACCCCAAGAAATGAGCCTTGCCATCCTGGGAGCCTCTTCCCCTGCATCTACGATTCATAACCCCATCTACTACTGAGGTTACTCAAGCATGGCTAGAACACTCAGAAAATTCCATCACCCAGGAGCACTTGAGTCATGTCCAGACAGGAGCTCTGCCCATTTGCATGGCTCCACCTGGCCAGAGAACTTTGTGTGCAGTTCTTCCTAATTTGTTTCCCAAACAAGGAGCCTTGCCAGTCTTGGGCCTGTTCTGTGGTCGTGTCCAGGCAAGAAGGATAATGTGTAGCCCTAACCACTGTTGAACACAACCTTCAGCCCCACCATCCAGGAGAACTAACCGAAGCATGTGGGAAACTGCGTACCCATGCCATAGCCCTGTTTTCAGTAGTGTGTGAGCAGAGAGCCCGATCTCTCTGCCTCTCTGCAGAGCAAAGCCGCGCCCCCACGTGACCAAGGCACTCGGTGTGCAGTTCTTCTGATCTGGGTCCCCAGTTCGTGGGTCGCGACAGCCCTGGCGTCTGCAGCCCTGTCCAGGTTGTGAAGTTAAATCCCAGCCCTGCCTCCTGCTGGATAGAGTACTCAGTCCTGCTCAGCTCAGAAGCCTGGCCTGAGAATCCAGGTAAGAAGAGAAGCCGTCCTAATGCTACTCTTGGCCAAGAAACCAAGGCAGCAATCGTATCAACTCCTCCCGGCCAGCAGCATCTGCACCCCAGCCTCAGAGCCTGGGCAATGTCCTCACTCCAAAACAGACCTTGATCAGTATCAGTCTCAGTTCAATTGCTTGGTCACATCCGACTCTTTGTGACCCCATGGATTGCAGCATGCCAGGCTTCCCTGTCTATCACCAGCTCCCAGAGTTTGCTCAAACTCATGTCCATTGAGTCAGTGATGCCATCCAATCATCTCACCCTCTGTTGTCCCCTTCTCCTGCTGCCTTCAATCTTTCCCAGCATCAGAGTCTTTTCAAATGAGTCAGCTCTTCACATCAGGTGCCAAAGTATTGGGGTTTCAGCTTCAACATCAGTCCTTCCAATGAATACTTAGGACTGATTTCCTTTAGGGTGGACTGGTTGGATCTCCTTGTTGTCCAAGGGACTCTCAAGAGTCTTTGCCAACACCACAGTTCAAAAGCATCAATTCTTCAGTGCTCAGTTTTCTCTATAGTCCAACTCTCACATCCATCCACGGCTACTGGAAAAACCATGGCTTTGACTAGATGGACCTTTGCTGGCAAAGTAATGTCTCTGCTTTTTAATATGCTGTCTATGTTGGTCATAACTTTCCTTCCAAGGATTAAGTGTCTGAATTTCATGGCTTCAGTCACCATCTGCAGTGATTTTGGAAGCCCCAAAATAAAGTCTGTCACTGTTTCCATTGTTTCTCCCTCTATTTGCCATGAAGTGATGGGACCGGATGCCATGATCTTAGTTTTCTGATGTTGAGTTTTAATCCAGCTTTTTCACACTCCTTTTTCACTTTCACCAAGAGGCTCTTTAGTTCTTCTTCACTTTCTTCCATAAAGTTGGTGTCATCTGCACATCTGAGGTTATTGATATTTCTCCCAGCAATCTTGATTTCAGCTTGTGCTTCATCCCACCCAGGCTTTGATAGCTAGCCCAATTGCTCAAGGTCACTGCCAGATGATCTATCTAGAGCTCCAAGCTGAGCTGACTGCGGAAGGGCTGTCTCTCCTAAAGCAAGCCTGGGAACCTGGGAGTAGAGATCGTGTACTCAGACGTGCAGACACTGACAAAGGCATTAAGGACCGTGAAGAATTAGGTGAATATGACACCACTAAAGGAAACTTATAAAGCTTTAATAGCTTTATAAGAATCTGCTGGCAAAGAATCCGCCTGCAATGTGGGAGACCTGGGTTCGATCCCTGGGTTGGGAAGATCCAGTGGAGAAGACAAGAGCTACCCACTCCAGTATTCTGGCCTGGAGAATCCCATGGACTGTAAAGTCCATGGGTCGCAAAGAGTCAGACATGACTGAGTGACTTTCACGAAAGGAATAAAAATCTTTAAATGGTCTGACAAAGAATTCAGCATAATTCTCTTTTAAAAGTTTGGTGAAATATAAAACCCATAAACAGACAACAGGATGAAATTAAGAAAACAATACATCAGCAAAATGAATAAAATGTGTTTAACAAAGAAAACCATTAAAACAAAACAAAACAAAAAAACCCCCAGAAATCCTAGAGCTGAAGAAATCAATAGAGACTTTTAACAGCATACTCAATAAAGCAGGAGGGAAAACAATGAAAAAGAGTTAAGAAAGCCTAAGAGATCTATTATAGGACAACATCACCATCAAGAGAAAAGACATGTGCATTAGCTAATCCCTCTCTCTCATGCACACTGCGTGTGAACTAAATACAAATGCCAAAAGTAATGAATGGCATGGGTTTTATTTTCTCCTTTACTTGCATATCATTTTTCAACTTTCTGCAACTCCTATATTTATAATAAGAACAAGTTACTAAGATATATGCATCTCTAATCCTTAATAGCAGAGGGAGATAGAGAGACAGGGAGACGGAAAATGACAGAGAGAACAGGAAGAATGTCAGAGATGATAGACCTTCCTGACTTTTACCTACTGGCTAGTTAGTAACCTCCCAGTTGCCTCATCTATAAATGGGGCTAGTAATCCTTTACCACCTCATTGGGTTGTTGCAGGGACTGAATGACATAAAGGGCTCAAAACAGTAAGAGATGAATAAATGTTAGCGGTTGTCATTTCCACGATCATTCCTCACCATAAAGGGAAAAATAAGGCAGGACTAATCCGGAAGTAGCAAGGAGTTCCTCATAAAATTATTCCCTAAATTAAATGACTTCTAAACCGAGACTCTAGAATATTGTTAATAAGTGATTATATTTACTTCTATATTGTATTATTTCCCAATCAGTGAAATCGTAAGGTCCGATTTCTGCTTTTTATGTTCCACCAACACCAAGTAGAGTGGAACTTGTGATATTCCCTATAGACAGCCTGCAGACTAGTGGAGAGCTTATACTACGTGCATCTCATATGCTAATATTTGTGTTACTCAATAAACATATCCTGGATATGTTAAGAAACAGTTCTTTTACCCATTTTTGGATATGAAAGTAAAAATATATTTGTTTCATTTCAATTTATAGTTTTATGAACTTCAAAATCTTTCTGTTTACTCTTATAATAGAGTAATGCCAACATATTTCTCAGCCATTTTGTCCAAGATGTGTAGGATTCCATGAAAATATTTTGAAAGTATAAACTCTCACCCACATTCCCAGTATGTCAACACAATTAATCAGTTCAGTGAAAGTAAGTCCAACTTTTGACCAATCACTGGCAGTGAAATCTTTCATCTTCCCAGTACATTCTACAAACAGACTCAGCCTCAACTAAAGCTATCTATGTAACCCATCACTGCCAGAAAAGAATGATGAGCTGTGTGTGGTTTCACTTATCCTGATACAATTTATCCTAAAACTTTATGTTGTTAAAATTTGGTAAACTGCAGGAAAAGCACATATATTGTGAATATAGTCACTCCCTTCAAATGAATCTTCTGTATGTGTTCACCAGCTTTCAAGATGGTTTGTACCAGAAAAGGTGACTGATGTAAATATTGTTTGGAGACTTTCACTAGGGAGATATAGCCTATTAAAACTTTTTCCAAATCTTATCTGCTAAGGACATGGTCATTTTCCAGGTTGTGCAGAGTACAAAGTCAGCTTAAGAAAGCCAAGAATGTTGCTGGATAAAGAAGGACAATGTAAGGAAGAAAAGACTAACAGTGACAGTTAAGCCAACACTACCTGTACTTGCAGTGGGGAATCTCTGATGTCTGTTTCATCCAAGCTCTTGCCTCCAAACCCCCAAATTAATCAAAATAATAGTGGACAGCTACTTAACGTATTTCAAAAGCCCAGTGGAATGGTACTTGAGTACTTTTCCATATCATTATGGCATGACCAGCTGGACTTTTGTTACACAGAAATAATGAATCGAAGCTGTATATTGAAGTAAAATTCAAATTCATTATTATTTTTTACAACCATTCTCAGCAAGGATAAATTTAAAGGGTCCTTGGGATGGATAAAGTTGGGAAACAGAGGCAAGCATTTCTGAGCTCATAAAATTCCCCTGAAATTCAGTAACTTATTAAATTCAGCACTCAGTTAACTTGTACAACGTGTTGGGCTTCACAGGCATCATTTCATTTGAGTCTCAGTGATCTTATTACCCCGATTTTACCAGTGAAAAAGAGAAGGTAACAGAGTTCAAAATTATATCCTTGGGAAATTGCAGAACTAGATCTCAACAGCTGTCTCTCACCATAGAGTGAAACCTGAAATTTTAAGTTAGAGATTATCCTTATCACTGAAAGTCGGAGAATTTGGGTGAGGAGAAAGGGAACCTAAGGACAAGCTTAGGAGGAGGTCATGGACCTGCGGGAGGGGGAAGAGTTGAGGAAAGAAAGAAACAGGACTAAAAACCGTTCTCTCTGAAGAATCACATAGCTATAGAGATAGCACAAAATCCACTCTTCTCTGTAAATCTTGCCTTCTCACCTTGACTCAGATCCCTCAGAATGATAGAGTTCTTGCCAAAGATTGAAATTGTCTATTTCTATCTCCACAAAATTATCAGATGGAACCTATTGCTGTCAAAGATGGAACCTTTTGTCCATGAGCTGGCTGTTCAGTCACAGCCAGAGAGAATGCCACATGGGGGATACTTTTAAATGTGTTAGTAACGGCAGAGGTGAAACGGAAAGGACAATTAGGAAAAGAAAATTCTCCAGGTACTTGCTCTCTGGAGTCGTGGTTGTCACGGAGTCTTCGTCCCTGCTAATTTCATGCTCGAGTTTACTCTGTCCCTTCTGGATCCATTCCCCGCTTCCCCACAGTCCAATCATGATCGTTTGATTATAACTTTTCTTTTAATGAACTTGGAGTCATTAGAGCTGGAGATCCCTGGACCTAGGGATTATCTAGTTTAATGCATTCAGTTTCCAGGTGAGGACCTGAAGCCAGTGCAGCTAAGGGATTTGCTCAAGATAACATAACCCATCGGTAAATTGCATGAAAAAAAAATACAAAAAATAAACAAAAAAAAACCCCACGTGCACTTTCTGTTAACAAAGCACTTTATTTTAGATATATGAATACATGTATTTTTTCAATTGCCTTAACTGAATCAATCATCATAGCAGCCCTGTGAGGCAGTCAAGATGTCATTTTCTATGCATAAGTGAGGAAATTAAGGCAATAAGAAAGTCAAAAAATTAATAGATGACAAGGCCACGAATTATTGTGATTACAACCATGAACATTGGTATCAGCAAATCTAAGTTCATATCATCTCTTCCACTTGAAGATGTCATAATTTTTGGCAAATTAACCTCCCTAAGCCTCAGAATTGTCACCTCAGTGTTATTATGGAGCTGACAATAGTAGCTATCTCATAGAGTAGCTCTTCATGTTTGCTTAATCTCACCAGATTTTTTTTAAGCAAGATAAATTATATAAACATAAGAAAAGCAATAGAAAAATTAATAAAATCAAAGATAATTTTCGGAGGGATAACAAAGTGACAAAGCTTTAGATAGACTGAGAAAATGAGAGAAATTAACTCTGACCTTAAACCTAAATGAACCTATAAGCCATGCCATGTGGAGACATCCAAGACTGACAAGTCATGGTGGAGAGGTCTGACAGAATGTGGTCCACTGGAGAAGGGAATGGCAAACCACTTCAGTATTCTTTCCTTGAGAACCCCATGAACAGTATGAAAAGGCAAAATGATAGGATACTGAAAGAGGAACTCCCCAGGTCAGTAGGTGCCCAATATGCTACTGGAGATCAGTGGGAAAATAACTCCAGAAAGAATGAAGGGATGGAGTCAAGGCAAAAACAATACCCAGCTGTGGATGTGACTGGTGATAGAAGCAAGGTCCAATGCTGTACAGAGCAATATTGCATAGGAACCTGGAATGTCAGGTCCATGAATCAAGGCAAATTGGAAGTGGTCAGAAAAGAGATGGCAAGAGTGAACGTCAACATTCTAGGAATCAGTGAACTAAAATAGACTGGAATGGGTGAATTTAACTCAGATGACCATTATATCTACTACTGTGGGCAAGAATCCCTCAGAAGAAATGGAATAGCCATCATGGTCAACAAAAGAATCTGAAATGCAGTACTTGGATGCAATCTCAAAAATGACAGAATGATCTCTGTTCATCTCCAAGGCAAACCATTCAATATCACAGTAATCCAAGTCTATGCCCCAACCAGTAACACTAAAGAAGCTGAAGTTGAACAGTTCTATGAAGACCTACAAGACCTTTTAGAACTAACACCCAAAAAAGATGTCCTTTTCATTATAGGGGACTGGAATGCAAAAGTACGACATCAAGAAACACCTGGAGTAACAGGCAAATTTGGCCTTGGAATGCGGAATGAAACAGGGTGAAGACTAATAGAGTTTTGCCAAGAAAATGCACTGGTCATAGCAACACCCTCTCCCAACAACACAAGAGAAGACTCTACACATGGACATCACCAGATGGTCAACACCGAAATCAGATTGATTATATTCTTTGCAGCCAAAGATGGAAAAGCTCTATATAGTCAACAAAAACGAGACCAGGAGCTGACTGTGGCTCAGATTATGAACTCCTTATTACCAAATTCAGACTCAAATTGAAGAAAGTAGGGAAAACCAAAAGACCATTCAGGTATGACCTAAATCAAATCCCTAATGATTATACAGTGGAAGTGAGAAATAGATTTAAGGGCCTAGATCTGATCAATAGAGTGCCTGATGAACTATGGAATGAGGTTTGTGACATTGTACAGGAGACAGGGATCAAAACCATCTCCATGGAAAAGAAATGCAAAAAAGCCAAATGGCTGACTGGGGAGGACTTACAAATAGCTGTGAAACGAAGAGAAGCAAAAAGCAAAGGAGAAAAGGAAAGATATAAGCATCTGAATGCAGAATTCCAAAGAATAGCAAGAAGAGATAAGAAAGCCTTCTTCAGGGATCAATGCAAAGAAATAGAGGAAAACAACAGAATGGAAAAGACTAGAGATCTCTTCAAGAAAATTAGAGATACCAAGGGAACATTTCATGCAAAGATGGGCTCGATAAAGGACAGAAATGGTATGGACCTAAGAGAAGCAGAGATACTAAGAAGAGGTGACAAGAATACACAGAACAACTGTACAAAAACTTCTTCACGATCTGAATAATCATGACGGTGTGGGCACTCACCTAGAGCCAGACATCCTGGAATGGGAAGTCAAGTGGACCTTAGTAAGCATCACTACGAACAAAGCTAGTGGAGGTGATGGCATTCCAGTTGAGCTATTTCAAATCTTGAAATATGATGCTGTGAAAGTGCTGCACTCAATATGCCAGCAAATTTGGAAAACTCAGCAGTGGCCAAAGGACTGGAAAAGGTCAGTTTTCATTGCAATCCCAAAGAAAGGCAATGCCAAAGAATGCTCAAACTACCGCACAATTGCACTCATCTCACATGCTAGTAAAGGAATGCTCAAAATTCTGCAAGCCAGGTTTCAGCAATACGTGAACCATGAACTTCCTGATATTCAACCTGGTTTTAGAAAAGGCAGAAAAACCAGAGATCAAATTGCCAACACTCTCTGGATCATGGAAAAAGCAAGAGAGTTCCAGAAAAACATCTATTTCTGCTTTCTTGACTATGCCAAAACCTTTGACTGTGTGGATCACAGTAAACTGTGGAAGATTCTGAGAGAGACAGGAATACCAAACCACCTGACCTGCCTCTTGAGAAATCTATATGTAGGTCAGGAAGCAACAGTTAGAACTGGACATGGAACAACAGACTGGTTCCAAATAGGAAAAGGAGTACGTCAAGGCTGTATATTGTCACCCTGCTTTTTTAACTTCTATGCAGAGTACATCTCAAGAAGCGTGGGACTGTAAGAAACAGAAGCTGGAATCAAGATTGCCGGGAGAAATATCAATAACCTCAGATATGCAGATGACACCACCCTTATGGCAGAAAGTGAAGAGGAGCTAAAAAGCCTCTTGATGAAAGTGAAAGAGGAAAGTGAAGAAGTTGGCTTAAAGTTCAACATTCAGAAAATGAAGATCATGGCATCTGGTCCCATCACTTCATGGGAAATAGATGGGGAAACAGTAGGAGCAGTGTCAGACTTTATTTTTGGGGGGCTCCAAAATCACTGCAGATGGTGACTGCAGCCATGAAATTAAAAGACGCTTACTCCTTGGAAGAAACGTTATGACCAACCTAGATAGCCTATTCAAAATCAGAGACATTACTTTACTGACTAAGGTCCATCTAGTCAAGACTATGGTTTTTCCAGTGGTCATGTATGGCTGTGAAAGTTGGATTGTGAAGAAAGCTGAGCACCAAAGAATTGTGCTTTTGAACTGTGGTGTTGTAGAAGACTCTCGAGAGTCCCTTGAACTGCAAGGAGATCCAACCTGTCCATTCTGAAGGAGATCAGCCCTGGGATTTCTTTGGAAGGAATGATGCTAAAGCTGAAACTCCAGTACTTTGGCCATCTCATGCAAAGAGTTGATTGGAAAAGACTCTGATGCTGGGAGGGATTGGGGGCAGGAGGAGAAGGGGATGACAGAGGATGAGATAGCTGGATGGCATCACTGACTTCATGGACGTTAATCCGAGTGTACTCCGGGAGTTGGTGGTGGACAGGGAGGCCTGGCGTGCTGCGATTCATGGGGTCACAAAGAGTCAGACACGACTGAGCGACTGAACTCTCTTCATCATCGAATCATCCGTTGATCGACACTTAGCTTGTTTCCATACTTTGGCTTTGTGATTAATGCGGCAATAAATATGGAGGTACATATTTTTGATAGCCTATTTTTATTTCCATTTGATATATGCCCATAACTGGGATTGCTGGATCATATGGTAGATTTATTCTTAATTTTTGAGGAATCTCCATAATGTTTTCTGTAGCAGCTGAGCCCATTTGTGTATCCCCACCCACAGTGTACAAGCATTCTCTTCTCGCCACATCCTTACCAACACCTGTGCTCTCCCTTTTTCTCTATGACTGCAGTTCTAACAGTTGTGAAGTGATGTATCATTGTGGCTTTAAATTACATTTCCCTGATGATTAGTGATTTGAATACAAAGAGAACCAAACTGAGCATATCACAAATAAAATGTCAAAAGGTAAAGACAAGGAGATAATCTTAAAAGCTGCAAGAGAAAAGCAACTTGCTACGTACCAGAGAACTTTCTAAGGGCTATCAGTAGCTTTTTCACTAGAATGTTTCAGCCCAAAGGCAGTGGCACTATATACTCAAAGTGCTGAAAGAAAAACTTCCCAACCAACAGTGGTCTATCTGGGTAAGTTGTCCTTCAGGATTGAAGGAATGATAGGTAGTTTTCCAGGAAAACGAATCTGACGATTTTACACTAGATTGGCTACAACAAATGTTAAAGGCACTTTTTCAAGCAGAAACAAAAGATCACTAATTAGCAATGCAAAACATTCAGGGGTCCTACTGGATTTCTGACTTTCTGCCCACATCTGGCTGGTGATCACCCACAAAATTTTATGTCTTTATCATGCCACGTATTATCTCTTGCTTTGACTTATGCACATATGGACATGTTTCTCGGAGAAGGAAATGGCAACCCACTCCAGTATTCTTGCCTGGAGAATCCCGTGGACAGAGGAGCCTGGTGGGCAGCTGTCCATAGGGTCGCACAGAGTTGGACACGACTGAAGTGACTTAGCATGCATGTATGCATTAGAGAAGGAAATGGCAACCTACTCCAGTGTTCTTGCCTGGAGAATCCCAGGGACGGGGGAGCCTAGTGGGCTGCCATCTATGGGGTCACATAGAGTCGGACACGACTGACGCGACTTAGCAGCAGCAGCAGGACATGTTTCTCATCTCTTTTCCTGAGCTCTATATTCCTTACTGGATCATTTCCAGAGGTCCCTAACCTCCAGAATCTAATGTCTGATGATCTGAGGTGGAGCCTATGTAATAATAATACAAATAAAGTGCACAATAAATGTAATGTGCTTGAATTATCCTGAAACCATGCCCCCACCCCCTGTCTGTGAAAAAATTGTCTTCCATGAAACTGGTCCCTGGTGCCAAAAAGGTTGGGGACCCACTGATTACATCATTCAGACCACCAAGCATAGTGCTTTGCATTTTCTGAAAAAATAAAACTGTTAGTCACTCAGTCGTGTCCAACTCTTGAGACCCCATGGACTGTGACCCACCAGGCTCCTCTGTCCATGGACTTCTCCAGGCAAGAATACTGGAGTGGGTAGCCATTCCCTTCTCCAGGGGGATCTTCCCGACCCAAGAATTGAACCCGGGTCTCCTGCACTGCGGGCAGAGTCTTCACCATCTGAGCTACAGGGAAGCTACTTTGCTGGGGTCCAGCCCCAGTGGATCCGGGTAATTCGAAGTGAGGATGGAGTCGGCGTCCTAGGAAAGAACTTATTTAATTACAGATATAAAGAGAGATTAGAAAGGAATAGTGTAGTAGGAAAATTAGTGGAGAAAAAGAGGCTGAATAACTTGGTTTATGTGGAAAACCAATAAAACTCCAAGACAAGGAGTTTGCACCACCTACGTAGGCCACCGGTGCCCACTTGAATAGCAGAGGGTGCCCTGCCTTGGGCTCCCTCTCGTGTGGGTCTTAGAAGCCAGGGCAAGTAAGTAGACATGGCGAGCCTCCGCGCTCCAGATGGGAATTCAGCCAGGAAAGAAGAGAATGAGAGAAGACCACACGGGGGAAACCATCTTTCCAGGAACTGGTCCGTTTCTTTACTCTCCAGGTCCACTTTTCTACTTTTAGTTGTACATAGAGATACACGTGTTCTCAGCATATCTTTGTTCTCACGAGGGTCTTACATTTGTTCTACAATATCTTCTGGTCTGGAGACCGATTAACATTATATGGCCCCACCTTTCTTTCTGTTGATAAAGGTTAGTTGATCAGAAAAGTTGTTTCCCCTTAAGATCTATTTAGTCTTAAGATAGTGATAAAGTTACATTTTTACATAGCAAGGACGCAGTGAGGTATAACAAAGAAAGAGGAGTACAGTGATCTATAACAAAAGAGAAAATTCATCAACTCAAAAAGTCGAGTATTGCTCACATCAACACTACTATATTTCTTTTTCTACATTCCAATTACATTGATTAACATGCTCCCAGGCGCCTAAGGATATGGAGGCCTGGCGGCAATCATTAACTCAGCCATGAAACCCTGCAGCAACATGGTTTCTAAGTAACTCGCTAATACTATACTAATGATTTTCTAACTTCTCCAAAGAATCTGTTTTTAGAAAGTTAAAGCATGTTGGGAGGCTGTAAACAATCACCTGTGGGCGGATAATCCTGTCAGGCAGGCTAGAGAGCCATCAGAGGAGTTTTTGGACTGAAACACCCTTGCCGCACCCAGGAGATTTATTAACTGGAGTCCTAAGTTAACTCCTTCTCAGAGAGAGGTGGTGGGGGAGAGCCCCCCTAACGTCAGAAGTATGGGGGAAAGCACAGTGCAGTAAGGCAGGCAGACTCTGGTTTTTGGGGCAGATGCACGAGCAGATCCAGCGAGGCTCCCTTAAGGCCCGACTCGCCTTTGCCTGTCTGGCCCCTTAACCTCATGACCTTTGCCATGGGCGGGACGCCTCCTGCTGGCTCTTGAATTGTTTAGAAATAAGATTAGCGCAGCAGATAGCATCATTTCACTGAGCAGATGAGAGCAGGCTTTGGAGTTAGATTGAGTGGATTTGAATCCCAGTTCTGCCCTTCATAGGAGTCCCTGGTGGCTCAATGCAGGAGACGTGGGTTCGGTCCTTTGGTCAGGAAGATTCCCTGGAGAAGGGTTAGCTACCCACTTCAGTATTCTTGCCTGGAGAAGTCCATGGACAGAGGAGCCTGGTGGGCTACAGTCCATTGGATTGCAAACCTTGTGACATGACTGAGCGGCCAACACTTTTCTGCCCTTCATAGGCTGGGTGACCTTGGGCTGCTTAGTGCTGTGACCTGCGGCCTCCTCATTTGTAAGAAGGGAATGGTAGGAGTACATCTCTCATCATCTTGCTGGATAAATTAAGATGAGATAAAACTTGCAAGGATTTCTGTATTGGTATTTCTGTATTGCGCCTCTGGTTATATTATGGGCAACATGTTCAGAGAATCAATAATGCTAAATAAAAGCTTTTTTTTTTTTTTTGACTGAGGCACTCAGAAAGCAAATAAATTTCTCAACATACAGAAATAACAAGAAAAAACATAAGCCTCAGAGGGTGGTTGGCTAGGGCCAGCATTTCCCCAGGAGGAGACATCTACCCCTGGTAGCCTATGTCCTGAGGTTTAACTGGAATGTGTGTGAAGCCTAGGGAAAAAAATACAGCATGTGTTGTGGTTGGATTAGAGGCAACAGCCCTTCCCAAGCCACTAAAAACAGGGACTTCAGTTTGGAAGGAAGAGAAACACTGATAATTTTTACAAATTTTATTTTTATATAGGTAAATTTGACATATACTGTTTTTTAAGTTTAAGGTGTTAATGTGTTGATTTGACATATTTATGTATTGCAATATGCTTACCACTATGGCATTAGCTAACAGACCTATCCTATCACATAATTATCATTTCCTTTTCCATGTGGGAACAATTGAGATCTAGTCTCTTAGGAACTTTGAAGTTTATAGTAGCGTATTGCTGTCTATAGTCACTATGCTGTGCATTAGATCTCTAGGACTTGTCTAGTAATTACATGTTGTACCCTTTATAACATATCTCCAGTTCTCTTAGCCCTCAGCCTCTGGTCATCGCGGCCCCAGAGCTGTTTGATCCGCCTGGTTTTTTTAGAATGCACATACGAGTGGCCTCTCATTGTCTTTCTCTGCCTGACTTTTAGTGTAATTTCCTCTAGGTCCATCCATGTTATCACAAATAGGCGGATTTCCTTCTTTCTCACAGCTAAATACTATTCCATCGTTTATAAGCACACACACATACACACTGGGTCTTCACCATCCATTCCTCCGTGGCAGACGCTTGGATTATATCTTGGCTGTCGTGACTAACACTGGAATAAGCCCGGGAGTGCAGATCTTTTCCCGTATCTTGTTACCCTTCCATGTGCATATATAATCAGAAGTGGAATTGCCAGTTCACACAGGAGTTCTTTTTTAGACGTTTTGAGGACACTCTGTACTGTTTTCATAGTGGTTAGACCAAGTTACATTCTCACCAACAGTGTACGTACCCTCACCATCCCTTGCTGTTCCTTGTGTTGATCATAGCCACTCTAACAGGTATGAGGTGGTATTTCTATGTGGTTTTGATTTGCATTCCCCTGAGGATTAATGCTGAGCATCTTTTTATGCACCTGTTGGCCATTGCATACCTTCTTTGGAAAAATGTCTACTTGGTCCCTCTGTCCATTTTTAAATCATATTATTTGGTTTTTGTTATGAAGTTGCATGAATTCTTAATATATACTGGACAGTAATCTCTTACTGACATGTGGTTTGCAGATAATTTCTCCCATTCTGTAGCTTGCCTTTTCATTTTGTTACGTGTTTCTTTGGATGTGCAGACGCTTTTTAATCTGATGTCGCACAACTTGTTGATTGTTGCTTTTGTCACTTGTTCTTTGGTGTCATATCCAAAACGTTACTGCCAAGAATTTCTGTTCGGTCCTTTTTTATAATTTCTGTCTCTTTGGTAACTGTCTCATTTGGTTCACAGGTACTTCTCTGGTCTCATTGAATCATGTTTCTGTGCTTTCTTGTAGATTACTGACTTTCTTTGAAACAGCTACTTTCCATTTTTTATTAGCTAAGTCACAAAGTTCTGTGCTATTGGGCTCAATTATTGGAGAAGAGTTATCTTTAGGTGATGAGATGTGTCTCTTCTTCATGTTCCTTGAAGCTCTGTGTTGCTGCTCTTGTATTTGAAATAGCAGGTGGTTGGTGGTGGTTTAATCACTAAGTCCTGCAACCCCATGAATTGCAGCCTGTCAGGCTCCTCGGTCCATGGGATTCCACAGCAGGAATATTAGAACGGATTGCCATTTCCTTTTCTGGGGTATCTTCCTGACCTACGGATCAAGCCTGGGTCTCCTGCACTGCAGGCGGGTGGGTCCTTTACTGCCTGAGGTGCCAGAGAAGCCCATGAGGCAGCAGACACCCTGTAAACCCTTACCTGCCGCCTTCAGATGCAGCAGGCTGTCCTTGGTGGGCTCTCCGGGGTTTGCTCAGCTTTTGATGGATGGGCACACCTGCTCCATTCTTTACTCCCTCTTGTGCCAGAATCCTTAAGCTCCTTTGTCTTCTCTGGTTCTTTTAACACATACCAGATGAGTTCAGTTCAGTTCAGTCACTCAGTCGTGTCCGACTCTTTGTGACCGCATGGGCTGCAGCACACTAGGCCTCCCTGTCCATCACCAACTCCCAGAGTTTACTCAAACTCATGTCCATTGAGTCAGTGATGCCATCCAACCATCTCATCCTTTGTCGTCAATCTTCTGCCCTCAATCTTTCCCAGCATCAGGGTCTTTTCCATTGAGTCCACTCTTCACATCAGGTGGCCAAAGTACTGGAGTTTCAGCTTCAACATCAGTCCTTCCAATGAGTATTCAGGACTGATCTCCTTTAGGATGGACTGGTTGGATCTCCTTACAGTCCAAGGGACTCTCAAGAGTCTTCTCCAACATCACAGTTCAAGAGCATCAATCCTTCGGCACTCACTTTTCTTTATAGTCCAACTCTCACCTCCATACATGACTACTGTAAAAACTATAGCCTTGATTAGATGGACCTTTGTGGGGAGAGTAATGTCTCTGCTTTTTAATATACTGCCTAATGGCACCCTACTCCAGTACTCTTGCCTGGAAAATCCCATGGACGTAGGAGCCTGGTAGGCTGCAGTCCATGGGGTCGCTAAGAGTCGGACATGACGGAGTGACTTCACTTTCACGCATTGGAGAAGGAAATGGCAACCCACTCCAGTGTTCTTGCCTGGAGAATCCCAGGGATGGGGGAGCTTGGTGGGCTGTCATCTATGGGGTCGCACAGAGTCGGACACGACTGGAGCAACTTAGCAGCAGCATGTTGGTCATAGCTTTTCTTCCAAGGAGTAAGCGTCTTTTAATTTCATGGCTGCAGTCACCATCTGCAG
Organism: Budorcas taxicolor; assembly: GCF_023091745.1. Classification (NCBI taxonomy): domain Eukaryota; kingdom Metazoa; phylum Chordata; class Mammalia; order Artiodactyla; family Bovidae; genus Budorcas; species Budorcas taxicolor. The sequence goes on along the minus strand of NC_068924.1, from coordinate 80,479,770 downwards.
TGATTTTGGAGCCCAAGAAAATAAAGTCTCTCACTGTTTCTGCTGACTGGTTACTGGAAACTATTCCCCAGAAGGTGGCCCTGCAGCTCAAGTTTATGGTTTTTCTCTCTCTTTGCCCACTGACCCAGGTCTGCTTTTCTGAGAGCACTTAGTTTACAGACTTGCTCTTACTATCACACTTGGGAAATAGGCACATGGAGCCTGTTGCAGAGAGGGGAATGTGTGTTTAGCCCTGGGGGGTTGGGAGCTCACCTGATCTGAGGACCAGGCTGCAGAGATTATCTAGGGAGGGTCTCCTGGATGCTCATAGTGGACATCCTGTTGACTTCCGAGAGTAGTCAGGAGTAGCTGCGCTCTGCTAATGCTCTTTGATTTTCCAGTGGTCATGTATGGATGTGAGAGTTGGACTATAAAGAAAGCTGAGTGCTGGAGGATTGATGCACTTGAACTGTGGTGTTGGAGAAGACTTTTGAGAGTCCCTTGGACTGCAAGGAGCTCCAACCAGTCCATCCTAAAGGAAATGAGTCCTGAATATTCATTGGAAGGACTGATGCTGAAGCTGAAACTCCAATACTTTGGCCACCTCTTGCGAAGAATCGACTCATTGGAAAAGACCTTGATGCTGGGAAAGATTGAGGGCAGGAGGAGAAGGGGACAACAGAAAATGAGATGGTTGGATGGCATCACTGACTCGATGGACATGAGTCTGAGTAAACTCGGGAGATAATGATGGACAGGGAGGCCTGGTGTGCTGCAGTCCATGAGGTCACAAAGAGTCTGACATGATTGAGTGACTGAACTAATTGACTGAGCCCCAATGTAAAAAAGGTAGAAACCAAAAAAAGTTTATGGGGATGGTTTTAATTAGATATTTTAAATGAAGGATTGGTAATACAGCTTAATCTATTGGAAAGAACTCCAATTCACAACACAAAACTTACACCTGGTAATAACAGAAGGCAAGGTATGGATTACATACTCTTATAATAAATGAAAATGAAAGTAAAAGTGTTAGTTGCTCAGTCGTGTCTGATTCTTTGTGACACCATGTAGTGTAGCCCGCCAGGCTCCTCCATCAGTGGAGTTCTCCAGCAGGAATACTGGCGTGGGTGGCCACTTCCTTCTCCAGGGGATCTACCCCATCCAGGGATGGAACTTGGGTCTCCTGCATTGCAGGCAAAATTCTTTACTGTCTGAGCCACCAGGGAAGCCCATAATAGGTTAATAAGTTCTCAAATTCAGTTCTATTTTCAGTCCTATTTTATAGGTGATAATACTTAGAGGCTTAGAGAAGTTAATTTGCTCAAGATCACAGAACATTCAAGTGAGAGAGATGGTATTCACTCCAGATTTGCTGATACCAATGCCCACAGTTACAACCACCATAATTTGTGGACATCTCATGAATAGTTTTTTTGTGTTCCTTCTTGGCTCGATTTCCCCCACTTAATGCATAGGAGATAATACCATATCTGCGTCACAGGCTGCAGTGATGACTGATTCAGGTCAGAGATTTAGGAAGACGTGTGCACATCTATCTTCCCTGGTGGCTTCCCCGGTGGCTTCCCCAGTGGCTCAGACGGCAAAGCATCTGCCTGTGATGCAGGAGACCCGGGTTCAATCCCTGGGTGGGGAAGATCCCCTGGAGAAGGAAATGGCGACCCACTCCAGTACTCTTGCCTGGAAAATTCCACGGATTGAGGAGCCTGGTAGGCTACAGTCCATGGGGTCACAAAGAGTCGGACACGACTGAGTGATTTCTTTGTGCATATATATATATATATATATATATATATATATATATATGAAAGTGAAAGTGAAAGTTTCTCAGTTGTGTCTGACTCTTTGCAACCCCACGGACTTTACAATGCATGGAATTCTCCAGGCCAGAATACTGGAGTGGGTAGCCTTTCTTCCTTCTCCAGGGGACTTTCCCAACCCAGGAATCGAACCCAGGTCTCCTGTATTGCAGGCAGATTCTTTACCAACTTTACCCTTTACTCTTCGTCCCTTTATCAACTGAGCTATCAGGGAAGTCCGTATAGAAACACACACATATATAAAATAGCTTTTCCTTTAACAAACTTGGATTCATTTGAGCTGGAAGAGACATGGTGTTCATCTAGTCCAGTAACTTCAATCTGAAGCTGGTTTAGCTAAGAGATTTGCCCAAGATGGCACAGCTAACTGGTAATAGCTTCATTACAATAAATTTGATATGTAGACACACCCTGTTTACAAAGCACATTCATTTTAGATAGGTATACCAACTGTGCCACCTTGGGAAATCTCTGAGCTCCACTGGGTTCAGGTCCTAGCTGGGAAACTGAAGTTACTGGACTAGATGGTCACCATGTCTCTTCCAGCTCACATGAAGCCAAGTTTGTTAAAGGAAACGCTATGATTATGAGATCATCATAGGAATATGGGGAAGAGGGGGAATTGAACCTGCAGGGACATGGCAAAGTGGTGCATGAAGTTAGCAGGGACAAAGCTCCATGACAACCTTGACTCCAGAGAGAAGGTGCCTGGAGATTTCTCACCTCCTAGTGGTCTTTTTGCTTTCACTTCTGCCCTTAAAAACACATTTAAGAGGCTCCCCAGTGAGGCCATCTCTCTGACTGCCAATGGACAGCCAATTCCATGGCGCAAATTTTCTGTGCTGAAGTGCAATAGGAAAATTTCTTGGCAAAAGAAAAACACAGTTTCAACGTTTCTCAAGAACTCTGTCTTCCTGGATACTGTGTCAAGGTGAGAGGGTATGACTTATAAGAACAATGAATTCTGTGTTGTCTCTCTGGCCATGTGATTTTTCCAGCTGGACTTCGGTGGAGCACGGTTTGTAATCTGTAACCTAAAATTTCAGGTATTACTCTGTGGTGAGGGATGAATGTTGAATTCTAGTCCTGCAATTTTTTAAGGATACTGTCTTAAACTCTGTTGTCTTCTGGTTTTTCACCCGTAAAATTGGGGTAAATTATCATTTAGAATCAAATGCCATGTCTGTAAAGTTTAATATACTGCAAAAGTTAAATGCTCCGGAAGTTGGTGATGGACAGGGAACCCTGGAGTGCTGCAGTCCACGGGGTCGTAAAGAGTCAGACACGACCGGGCGACTGGAATGAAATGAAAAGTTAAAAGAATGCTGAATTAAGGTAATATTTTCCTGAATTTCAAGGGAATAAGGTATGATCAAATGTGCTTGTCTATGTTTCCCATCTTTCTTTCTTTTCTTCTTCTTCACAAAGACTCTTTTAATTTGATTTATTCCCCTGAGGATCTGCTTTTACATGATAACAGTTGGATTTCCATTTCAATGTATAGTTTTGAGTCATAATTTCTGAAGAGTAAAGCCAAGTTGGTTACTAGCAATGACTCAAATAAATGCTCATGTACAGTTTCACTGGTCTTTAAAAAAAATTATTTGTTTTACATTAAGGATAATTGCTTTACAGTGTTGCTTTGGTTTCTGCCATACGTCAACATGAATTAGCCATAGGTACACGTGTGTGACCTCCCTCCCACCTCCCACCCTCTCCCTGCCCACCAGGTTGGTACAGATCCTCGGCTTGAGTTCCCTGATTCATGCCGTGAATCCCCTCTGGCATGTGGTGGTGTCCATGCTTCCATGCCACTCTCTCCATCCACCTCACCCCTCCTTCCTGCCCCTCTCGCCTGCGTCCATGGGTTTGTCCTCTATGCCTGCATCTCCACTGCTGTGCTGCAAATTCAGCAGCACCATCTTTCTAGATTCCATACGAATGTGTTGCTACGCGATATTTGCTTTTCTCTTCCTAATTCCACTGGTCTTTGAAATGTGTCAAGCAGATCTCCAGCGTCATCCTTGGAGACCCTGGGGGACTGGAGACTCTAGGGTAGGTGACATAGATATCAGAGAGGCCCCCCCTTCCAAGCACGGGGAGGGTGGACATAACTATCCCTTTTACCCTTGTTCTTCATCCAGCAGCTTCCTTCATCTTCTTCATTCCTGCCTTTCTTCCCTGATTTTGTGCCCTGTACCTCTCTCCCAAATGACCATGTCCTTAGAACACACCTGGACAGGTTTTAATAAGCTCTTTATGTCATTCAGTCTCTGCAACAGCCTTGTGAGGTGGTAAGTATTATTAATCCCATTATAAATGAGGCAACTTGAGGCACAGACTGTTAGTAACTTGGCAGGGGTCACACCGCCAGGAGGTATTAATAAAAGGAAAGTCTGAAAGTCTGTTCTCTGTCGTTCTCTTATTGTGAATCTCTGACTGTCATTTTCCCTCTTCCTCTCTCTATCCTAACAATTAAGGATTAGAGATTTGCATATTGTAATAAGTTGTTCATATAAATATGAGCTGTAGAAAATTGAAAACCAACAGATAAGTATAAAGAAGAAAATCAAAATGATATCACTCATTACTTTTGGCATTTTTAATTGGAACACATATTGTGTGCATGTGTGTAAGAGAGAGAGAAGTTGAGAGAGAGCAGTTATATGATTTTTTTTCTTCCAGAAATGATAGATTATTTTGTGTACTCATCAGCACTATGTATGGGTGCCATCTCTTAGTCACATACTCTTTGTATTCACATTAAAGGTGTTCCTTCTGTATATTTTTGGACTATGTTTCTCATTTCATTCTGTATTTCAAAATTATATAAGTGGGTTTTTCAACCATAAGCAAGTTCCAAATTGTTATATCATATTTTTTCTCTTAAAGTTTCTGGTTTGTTGTTATATTTCAGAAATTTGTTTTTCATTCCAAGATTATACAAAAGTGTATCTGTTCATTTCCCTAGTGCTTTTTATTTACAATAAGCCAGGACAGACAGAACACTCAGGAAGGACTTTTCTATCAATTTAAAACTACTAAATTTGTCATAGATTAAATTCTTATCCATATTTGAATTTATTCTTAAACTTCTATTTATCCTTTTGACATATGCTCATTTCTATAAGAATAATGAAATATTAGTGTTTATCAGCTCAGTTCAGTTCAGTCACTCAGTCGTGTCCGACTCTTTGCGACCCCATGAATCGCAGCCCGCCAGGCCTCCCTGTTCATCACCATCCCCCGGAGTTCACTCAGACTCACGTCCATCGAGTCAGTGATGCCATCCAGCCATCTCATCCTCGGTTGTCCTCTTCTCCTCCTGCCCCCAATCCCTCCCAGAATCAGAGTCTTTTCCAATGAGTCAACTCTTCGCATGAAGTGGCCAAAGTACTGGAGCTTCAGCTTTAGCATCATTCCTTCCAAAGAAATCCCAGGGCTGATCTCCTTCAGAATGGACTGGTTGGATCTCTTTGCAGTCCAAGGGACTCTTGAGAGTCTTCTCCAACACCACAGTTCAAACGCATCAATTCTGCTGAGCTCAGCCGTCTTCACAGTCCAACTCTCACATCCATACATGACCACAGGAAAAACCATAGCCTTGACTAAACGGACCTTAGTCGGCAAAGTAATGTCTCTGCTTTTGAATATACTATCTAGGTTGGTCATAACTTTTCTTCCAAGGATAAGCGTCTTTTAATTTCATGGCAGCAGTCACCATCTGCAGTGATTTTGGAACCCCCAAAAATAAAGTCTGACACTGTTTCTACTGTTTCCCCATGTATTTCCCATGAAGTGATGGGACTGGATGCCATGATCTTCATTTTCTGAGTGTTGAGCTTTAAGCCAACTTTTTCACTCTCCTCTTTCACTTTCATCAAGAGGCTTTTTAGTTCCTCTTCACTTTCTGCCATAAGGGTGGTGTCATCTGCATATTTGAGGTTATTGATATTTCTCCCAGCAATCTTGATTCCAGCTTGTGCTTCTTCCAGCCCAGCGTTTCTCATGATGTACTCTGCATAGAAGTTAAATAAGCAGGGTGACAATATACAGCCTTGACGTACTCCTTTTCCTATTTGGAACCAGTCTGTTGTTCCATGTCCAGTTCTAACTGTTTGTTCCTGATCTGCATACAGATTTCTCAAGAGGCAGGTCAGGTGGTCTGGTATTCCCATCTCTTTCAGAATTTTCCACAGTTGATTGTGATCCACACAGTTAAAGGCTTTGGCATAGTCAATAAAGCAGAAATAGATGATTTTCTGGAACTCTCTTGCTTTTTCCATGATCCAGCAGATGTTGGCAATTTGAACTCTGGTTCCTCTGCCTTTTCGAAAACCAGCTTGAACATCAGGGAGTTCACGGTTCATGTATTGCTGAAGCCTGGCTTGCAGAATTTTGAGCATTACTTTACTAGCATGTGAGATGAGTGCAATTGTGCAGTAGTTTGAGCATTCTTTGGCATTGCCTTTCTTTGGGATTGCAATGAAAACTGCCCTTTTCCAGTCCTGTGTTTATAAGACTTCTAAATAACTGAAATTCAAGTCCTTTCTAATTACTTTTTTTTAAATTTTCTTTTTGTTTGCTATTATTAATTTCCTCTTTTATTACAAGGGAAGGCAGTTTGTAGCATAGCAAACCTGCAAAGTTTGATTGCAAAACTTCCACATGACTGAGGGAAGCAGAGACCCTTGGAGGGCACAAACAAAACTTGTGTGCACCAGGACCCCGTGATCCCCAGATGAGACTGAGCCAAACCTGCCTGTGAGTGTTGGGGGTCTCCTGTGGAGGGCAGCCGGCAGAGTCCTGCTCTGGGGACAGAGGTGCCAGCAGCCACAGTCCTGGGAGGCGGGTATGTTGGCATAAGTCTTCTTGAGGAGGTCTCCATTAGCCATACCAGAGAGCCTGTGGACTCAAGGGCTGGGCTGGCTCAGGCTGAACAGCTGACGGGGGCACAGCCCCAGCCATCTGCAGACAATTCGATTCAAGTCTTACAGAACACAGCCCTGCCCACCACAGCAAGACCTAGTTTCCCCCAGGGCCAGTCCCTCCTGCCAGGAAATTTGCACAAGCTTCTTATCTTCATCCACCAGAGGGCAGACAGAAGAAGCAAGAACTATGATCCCACAGCCTCCAGGACGAAAACCACAAGCAGAGAAAGCTAACCAAAACCATCACATGGACCACAGCCTTGTGTAACTCAATGAAGCTAGGAGCCATGCCACGCAGGGCCACCCAAGATGGACAGGTCATGGTGGGAGTTCTGATAAAACGTGGGTGACTGGAGAAGGGAATGACAAACCCCTTTGGTATTCTTGCTTTGAGAATCCCATGAACAACATGATGAGACAAGAAGACAGGACACTGCAAGATGAACTCTCCAGGTCAGTAGTGTCCAATATGCTACTGGAAAGAGCAGAGAAATAGTTCCAGAAAGAATGAAGAGGCTGGGCTAAAGTGCAAACAACTCCCAGTTGTGGCTATGTCTGCACGTGAAAGTAAACTCCAGTGCTACAAAGAACAATATTGCACAGGAACCCGGAATGTGAGGTCCATGAATCAAGGTAAATTGGATGTGGTCAAGCAGATGACAGCAAGAGTGAACACTGACATTTTAGGAATCAGTGAACTAAACGGGATGGTCAAGGGCAAATTTCATTCAGATGACCATTATATCCACCACTGCAGGCAAGAATCCCTTAGAAGAAATGGGGTAGCCCTCATAATCGACAAAAGAACCTGAAATGCAGCACTTGGGTGCAATCTCAAAAATGACAGAATGACCTTGGTTCCTTTCCAAGGCAAATCATTCAACATCACAGTAATCCAAGTCTATGCCCCAACCACTACTGCCGAAGAAGCTGAATTGGAATGGTTCTATGAAGAACTACAAGACCTTCTAGAACTAACACCAAAAGATGTCCTTTTCATCATAGGGGATTGGAATTTCAATGTAGGAAGTCAAGAGACACCTGGAGTAACAGACAAGTTTGGCCTTGGAGTACAAAGTGAAGCAGGGCAAAGGCTAACAGTTTTGTCAAGAAAACATGCTGGTAATAGCAAACATCCTCTTCCAACAACGCAAGAGATGACTCTACTCACAGACATCAACAGATGGTCAATACCGAAATCAGATGGACTATATTCTTTGCAGCCAAAGATGGAGAAACTCCATACAGTCAACAAAAACAAGACTGGGAGCTGACTCTGGCTCAGATCCTCAGCTCCTTATTGCAAAATTCAGGCTTAAACTGAAGAAAGTAGGGAAGACCACAAGGCCATTCAGGTATGACCTAAATCAATTCCCTTATAGCTATACAGTGGAGGTGACAAATGGATTCAAGGGATTAGATCTGGTAGCAAGAGTGCCTGAAAAACTATGGACAGAGGTTCATAACATTGTACAGGAAGCAGTGACCAAAACCATCCCCCCCACCTTCCCCCCCAAAAAATAGAAATGAAGGCAGGCAAGATGGCTTTCTGAGGAGGCCTTACAGATAGCAGAGAAAACAAGAGAAGTGAAAGGCAAAGGAGAAAAGGAAAGGTATACCCAAGTGAATGCAGAGTTCCAGAGAAGAGCAAGGAGAGATAAGAAAGCGTTCTTAAGTGAACGGTGCAAAGAAATAGAGGAAAACGATAGAATTTGAAAGACTAGCAATCTCTTTAAGAAAATTAGAGATGCCAAGGGAACATTTCATGCAAAGATGGGCACAATAAAGGACAGAAATGGTATGGACCTAACAGAAGAAGAAGAGGTTAACAAGAGGTGACAAAGAAAAGAACTGTACAGAAACGCTCTTAATGACCAGTTAAGCATGATGATGTGGTCACTCATCTAGAGCCAGACATCCTGGAATGTGAAGTCAAGTGGGCCTTAGGAAGCATCCCTACAAACAAAGCTAGAGGAGGTGATGGAATTACATCTGAGCTATTTAAAATCCTGAAAGATGATGCTGTGAAAGTGCTACTCTCAATATGCCAGTAGATTTGGAAAGCTCAGCAGTGGCCACAGGACTGGAAAAGGTCAGTTTTTTCATTCCAGTCCCAAAGAAAGGCAATGCCAAAGAATGTCCAAACTATCTTCCAATTGCACTCATCTCACAGGCCAGCAAGGTCATGCTCAAAATCCTTCAAGCTAGGCTTCAGCTGCACGCAAATTGAGAACTTCCAGATGTACAAGCTGGATTTAGAAAAGGCAGAGGAACAAGAGATCAAATTGCCAACATCTGCTGGATCACGGAAAAAGCAAGGGAATTCCAGAAAAACATCTACTTCTGCTTCATTGACTGTGCTAAAGGCTTTGATTGTGTGGATCACAACAATCTGTGGAAAATTCTTAAAGAGGTGAGAATACCAGGCCACCTTACTTGTGTCCTGAGAAACCTGTATGCAGGTCAAGAAGCAAGAGTTAGAACCAGACATGAAGCAATAGACTGGTTCAAAATTGAGGTAGGAGTACGTCAAGGCTGTATACTGTCATCCTGCTCATTTAACATATATGCAGAGTACATCATGTGAATATTGGGCTGGATGAATCACAAGTTGGAATTGAGATTGCTGGAGAAATATCAGCAACCTCAGATATGTAGATGATATCACTTTAATGGCAGAAAGAGAAAAGAAACTTTATAAAGAGTCTCTTGATATGGGTGAAAAAGGAGAGTGAAAATGCTGGCTTAAAACTCAACATTCAAAAAATGAAGATCATGGCATCCAGTCCCATTACTTCATGGCAAATAGATGGCGAAAAAGTGGGAACAGTGACAGATTTTATTTTCTTGAGCTCCAAGATCACTGCAGACAGTGGCTACAGCCACGAATTTAAAAGACATTTGCTTCTCAGAAGAAAAAGCTATGACAAAGCTAGACAGTATTATAAAAAGCAGACATCTCTTTGCTGACAGGGGTCTGTATAGTCCCTATGGTTTTTCCAGTAGTCATGTACAGATGTGACAGTTGGACCATAAAGAAGGCTGAGCGCTCAAGAATTGATGCACTTTAACTGTGGTGTTGGAGAAGACTCTTGCGAGTCCCTTGGACTACAAAGAGATCCAACCAGTCCATCCTAAAGGAAATCAACCCTAAATATTCATTGGAAGAACTGATGCTGAGGCTGAAACTCCAATACATTGGCCACCTCATGTGAAGAGCTGACTCATTAGAAAAGACCCTGACGCTGGGAAAGATTGAGGGCAGGAGGAGAAGAGGGTACAGAGGATGAGTCAGTTGGATGGCATCACTGACCTAATGAGCATGAATCTGAGCATACTCTGGAGACAGTGAAGGACAGAGGAGTTTGGTCTGCTGCTGTCCCGAAGAGTCAGATGGGACTTAGCAACCGAACGACAGCAGCAAGGCACACACACAGTGATTTGATGCATGTGTGTACTGCCCAGTGATTACCACAATAAGACAGCACCCATTCCTTTCCATCTGCATAATGTTATTCCTTATTATGAGATCTTTTGAGGCCTATTTTCTTAGAAACTTTCAAATATACAATACGGTATTATTAACTAATGTCATCATGTTGTACATTGTATCCCCAGAACTTACCTTCTTCTAACTGGGAGTTTATACCTTCTGATCATTTTTAACCAGTTCCTCCATCTCCTACTCCTGCCTCTGTCAATCACAATCTGATTTTTTTTAATGAGATTTATTTTTAGATTCTACATAAAGGGAGATTATACAGTATTTGTTTTTCTCTCTGTGACTGATCTCACTTAGCAGAATGCCCTTGAGATCTATCCAAGCTGTTGCAAATGCCAAGATTTTCTTTTTCATGTCTGAATATTTCATATATGTGTGTATATATATGTGTGTGTGTGTGTGTGTGTGTGTAATTTTTGCTTTATTCATTCACTTTTCAGACAAGACTGGACACAGTCAGGGTAGTATGGCCATAGTATCCATTCACCTTTCAGTGGACATCTAAGTTGTTTCAATGTTTCAGCTATTGTAACAATTGTAAATAACTCTCGAGTGAGCATGAGTTCTCCATGCATTTTGGACGCTAACTCCTTACTAGATGTGTTTCTGCAAATATGTTCTCCCAATTCATGGATTGCCGTTTCCTTTTGTTTATTTCTTTTGCTTTTTAGTTTGATATAGTCTCACTTGTTTTTAAACTATAGCTCTGTAATGCAGTTTGAAATCAGGAAGCCTAATGTCTCCAGCTGTGGTCTCTTTCTCAGGATTGCTTCCTCTGTTCAGGGTGTTTGTGGTGCCATGCCAATTTTAGGATTGTTGTTCTATTTCTGTGAAAAATGTCTTTGGAATTTTGATAGGTATTGCATTGAATCTATCAATGGCTTTGGGCATTATGGACAATTTAACAATATCCATTCTTTTAATCCATGAATATGGAAAATCTTTCTATTTACTTATGTCTTCATTTTCTTTTGTCAATGTCTTACAGTGAATGTTCATTTTGAAGATCTTTCATCTCCTCAGTTAATTCATTCCTGAGTGTTTTGTTTTTGATACTACTGTAAATGTAATTGTTTTCTTTTTTTTCAGATAATTTGTTCTAGGTAATAGAAATGCAACTGATTTCTATCTGTTGATTTGGTATACTGCAGTTAACTAAACTTGTTCATAAGATCTTACCGTTTTGGGGTGGAATCTTTAGGATTTTCTGTATTAAAAATCATGTTGTCAAAAAAAATCATGTTGTCTATAAACAGAAACAGTTTCAATTATTTCCAACTCTCATGCCATTTATTTATTTATTTATCTTTCATGCCTGATTGACCCGGCTTGGATTTCTAGAGCTGTGTTGAGTAGGAATGGTTAGTTACTTGTCTTACTCCTGATCTTAGGAGAGACGCTTTCAATCACTCCCCACTGAGTATGTTAGATGAAGGCATGTTACTATGTGCTTTATTATGTTGAGATGAAGTCCTTCGATACTTGTGAATTTTTGTCACATTTGGATGTTGAATTTGTTAAATGCTTTTTGTGCATTTATTGAGAGGATTATGTGATTTTTACATTTCATTATATTAAAGCAGTGTATCACATCGATTGATCGACCCGTTCTTGCATCTCAAGAGTGAACCCTACCAGATCATGGTGTATGATCCTTTCTATGTGCTGCTGAATTTTATTTGCTAGTATTTTGTTGAGAGTTTAAAAATCTCCATTTACCAAGGGTAATGACCTGTGGTTTTATTTTCTAGTAATTTCCCTATCTCACTTTGGTATCAAAGTATTATATTGGCTTTGCAACATGAGTTTGGAAATATCATTTTTTCTTTAGCTTCTTGGAAGACTTTGGAAATGATCGGCATTAATCACCTTTAAGTGTCTGATGGAATCCATCATGAAGCCTTCTGCTCCTGGGCTTTTCTTGCTGGGAAGTTTTTAATTACTGATTCAATCTCCTTCGTCATTCTTGGCCTGCTTAGTCTTTCTGTTTCCCCTTGATTCAGTTTTCCTAAGTTGTATATTTCTAGAAATTTTTTCATTTTTTCTAGGTTGTCCAGTTTGGCAGGAAAACCATAGCCCATGAGGAGCCCTCTTGGTGAGACACTGAACCAGTAGTGGGGAAGGGCAAGGCTGTGAGAGGAGCTGCTCTCTGCCCTAATGTGGCTCTTCTTGGTCAGTGTGGTCCAGAGGGTGCTTCACATTCATCTCTGCATTTTAGGATTTTCACACTGGTATTCTTCCTATGAATGGTTGCTAGTTACTTTTTAAGTGAGGGGAGCTGAAGTTAGGAATGATCTATACTGCCATCTTGATTATGACACTCAGAACTAAAACTCCAAAGTCTGAACCCTTAACCACAGTTCTCTGCTATTTCCTAAGAAGAAAAATATTATAAATAGGCCAATAATGAGGGCCAGTAGTGAGTTGTACTAGCTTATTTTTGAAATATTTTACATGAAGGCCTCCTTAAGAACACTTACTACATAACTTAATTGGGCATTCATGCTGTGTCTCCCCAACAACTCAGGATTACAAACCATGATATACTTTTCTAGGCCATTTAGGAGCCGCTGTAATAAATATATTTGTAAATAGATTGCAATGTTATTATAAATGAAGTAGCTTTCCTATGGATAGAAGAAGAAAATATAAAAATCTCTCTAGATGATCATCTAGGAGAAAAGCTTCTTCAAATTTATCCTGAAGTGATACCACTTATGCTATATTATTATAAAGCAGCAGTTGTACATTATTAGAGGTCTTTGAAAAACCCAGCATTTTAATCAATGATCCCTTCCTTATATATAATAGTCACAACATTTCTATTGCTTTTTTAAAAAGTTTTCAACTTTTTTTTTTTTTATTTTTTTTTTTTTATTTATTTTATTTTTTTTTTTTTATTTTATTTTTTTTTTATTATTATTTTTTTTTAATTTTAAAATCTTTAATTCTTACATGTGTTCCCAAACATGAACCCCCCTCCCACCTCCCTCCCCATAACATCTCTGTGGGTCATCCCCATGCACCAGCCCCAAGCATGCTGTATCCTGCGTCAGACATAGACTAGCGATTCAATTCTTACATGATAGTATACATGATAGAATGCCATTCTCCCATATCATCCCACCCTCTCCCTCTCCCTCTGAGTCCAAAAGTCCGTTATAGACAGCTGCGTCTTTTTCCTGTCTTGCATCCAGGGTCGTCATTGCCATCTTTCTAAATTCCGTATATATGTGTTAGTATACTGTATTGGTGTTTTTCTTTCTGGCTTACTTCACTCTGTATAATCGGCTCCAGTTTCGTCCATCTCATCAGAACTGATTCAAATGAATTCTTTTTAACGGCTGAGTAATACTCCATTGTGTATATGTACCACAGCTTTCTTATCCATTCCTCTGCTGATGGACATCTAGGTTGTTTCCATGTCCTGGCTATTATAAACAGTGCTGCGATGAACATTGGGGTACATGTGTCTCTTTCAATTCTGGTTTCCTCGGTGTGTATGCCCAGCAGTGGGATTGTTGGGTCATAAGGGAGTTCTATTTGCAATTTTTTAAGGAATCTCCACACTGTTCTCCATAGTGGCTGTACTAGTTTGCATTCCCACCAACAGTGTAGGAGGGTTCCCTTTTCTCCACACCCTCTCCAGCATTTATTGCTTGCAGATTTTTGGATCGCAGCCATTCTGACTGGTGTGAAGTGGTACCTCATTGTGGTTTTGATTTGCATTTCTCTGATAATGAGTGATGTTGAGCATCTTTTCATGTGTTTGTTAGCCATCCGTATGTCTTCTTTGGAGATGTGTCTATTTAGTTCTTTGGCCCATTTTTTGATTGGGTCATTTATTTTTCTGGAATTGAGCTGCATAAGTTGCTTGTATATTTTTGAGATTAGTTGTTTGTCAGTTGCTTCATTTGCTATTGTTTTCTCCCATTCAGAAGGCTGTCTTTTCACCTTGCTGATATTTTCCTTTGTTGTGCAGAAGCTTTTAATTTTAATTAGATCCCATTTGTTTATTTTTGCTTTTATTTCCAGAATTCTGGGGGGTGGATCATAGAGGATCCTGCTGTGATTTATGTCTGAGAGTGTTTTGCCTATGTTCTCCTCTAGGAGTTTTATAGTTTCTGGTCTTACATTTAGATCTTTAATCCATTTTGAGTTTATTTTTGTGTGTGGTGTTAGAAAGTGATCTAGTTTCATTCTTTTACAAGTGGTTGACCAGTTTTCCCAGCACCACTTGTTAAAGAGATTGTCTTTACTCCATTGTATATTCTTGCCTCCTTTGTCAAAGATAAGGTGTCCATATGTGTGTGGATTTATCTCTGGGCTTTCTATTTTGTTCCATTGATCTATATGTCTGTCTTTGTGCCAGTACCATACTGTTTTGATGACTGTGGCTTTGTAGTAGAGCCTGAAGTCAGGCAAGTTGATTCCTCCAGTTCCATTCTTCTTTCTCAAGATTGCTTTGGCAATTCGAGGTTTTTTGTATTTCCATACAAATCTTGAAATTATTTGTTCTAGTTCTGTGAAAAATATGGCTGGTAGCTTGATAGGGATTGCATTGAATTTGTAAATTGCTTTGGGTAGTATACTCATTTTCACTATATTGATTCTTCCGATCCATGAACATGGTATATTTCTCCATCTATTAGTGTCCTCTTTGATTTCTTTCATCAGTGTTTTATAGTTTTCTGTATATAGGTCTTTAGTTTCTTTGGGTAGATATATTCCTAAGTATTTTATTCTTTTCGTTGCAATGGTGAATGGAATTGTTTCCTTAATTGCTTTTTCTACTTTCTCATTATTGGTGTATAGGAATGCAAGGGATTTCTGTGTGTTGATTTTATATCCTGCAACTTTACTATATTCATTGATGAGCTCTAGTAATTTTCTGGTGGAGTCTTTAGGGTTTTCTATGTAGAGGATCATGTCATCTGCAAACAGTGAGAGTTTTACTTCTTCTTTTCCAATTTGGATTCCTTTTATTTCTTTTTCTGCTCTGATTGCTGTGGCCAAAACTTCCAGAACTATGTTGAATAGTAGCGGTGAAAGTGGACACCCTTGTCTTGTTCCTGACTTTAGGGGAAATGCTTTCAATTTTTCACCATTGAGGATAATGTTTGCTGTGGGTTTGTCATATATAGCTTTTATTATGATGAGGTATGTTCCTTCTATTCCTGCTTTCTGGAGAGTTTTAATCATAAATGGATGTTGAATTTTGTCAAAGGCCTTCTCTGCATCTATTGAGATAATCATATGGTTTTTATTTTTCAGTTTGTTAATGTGGTGAATTACATTGATTGATTTGCGGATATTGAAGAATCCTTGCATCCCTGGGATAAAGCCCACTTGGTCATGGTGTATGATCTTTTTAATGTGTTGTTGGATTCTGATTGCTAGAATTTTGTTGAGGATTTTTGCATCTATGTTCATCAGTGATATTGGCCTGTAGTTTTCTTTTTTTGTGACATCTTTGTCAGGTTTTGGTATTAGAGTGATGGTGGCCTCATAGAATGAGTTTGGAAGTTTACCTTCCTCTGCAATTTTCTGGAAGAGTTTGAGTAGGATAGGTGTTAGCTCTTCTCGAAATTTTTGGTAGAATTCAGCTGTGAAGCCGTCTGGACCTGGGCTTTTGTTTCCTGGAAGATTTCTGATTACAGTTTCAATTTCCGTGCTTGTGATGGGTCTGTTAAGATTTTCTATTTCTTCCTGGTTCAGTTTTGGAAAATTGTACTTTTCTAAGAATTTGTCCATTTCTTCCATGTTGTCCATTTTATTGGCATACAACTGCTGATAGTAGTCTCTTATGATCCTTTGTATTTCTGTGTTATCTGTTGTGATCTCTCCATTTTCATTTCTAATTTTATTGATTTGATTTTTCTCTCTTTGCTTCTTGATGAGTCTGGCTAATGGTTTGTCAATTTTATTTATCCTTTCAAAGAACCAGCTTTTGGCTTTGTTGATTTTTGCTATGGTCTCTTTTGTTTCTTTTGCATTTATTTCTGCCCTAATTTTTAAGATTTCTTTCCTTCTACTAACTCTGGGGTTCTCCAATTCTTCCTTTTCTAGTTGCTTTAGTTGTAGAGTTAGGTTATTTATTTGACTTTTTTCTTGTTTCTTGAGGTATGCCTGTATTGCTATGAACTTTCCTCTTAGCACTGCTTTTATAGTGTCCCACAGGTTTTGGGTTGTTGTGTTTTCATTTTCATTAGTTTCTATGCATATTTTGATTTCTTTTTTGATTTCTTCTATGATTTGTTGGTTATTCAGAAGTGTGTTGTTCAACCTCCATATGTTGGACTTTTTAGTATTTTTTCTCCTGTAATTGAGATCTAATCTTAATGCATTATGGTCAGAAAAGATGCTTGGAATGATTTCGATTTTTTTGAATTTATCAAGTTTAGATTTATGGCCCAGGATGTGATCTATCCTGGAGAAGGTTCCATGAGCACTTGAGAAAAAGGTGAAATTCATTGTTTTGGGGTGAAATGTCCTATAGATATCAATTAGGTCTAATTGATCTAATGTATCATTTAAAGTTTGCGTTTCTTTGTTAATTTTCTGTTTAGTTGATCTGTCCATAGGTGTGAGTGGGGTATTAAAGTCTCCCACTATTATTGTGTTATTGTTGATTTCCCCTT
This sequence comes from Budorcas taxicolor, assembly GCF_023091745.1. Lineage (NCBI taxonomy): Eukaryota > Metazoa > Chordata > Mammalia > Artiodactyla > Bovidae > Budorcas > Budorcas taxicolor. The sequence goes on along the minus strand of NC_068924.1, from coordinate 80,462,876 downwards.
TCATACTTGTTAGCATTTGTCTTACATATTGTGGTGCTCCTATGTTGGGTGCATATATATTTATAATTGTTATATCTTCTTCTTGGATTGATCCTTTGATCATTATGTAGTGGCCTTCTTTGTCTCTTTTCACAGCCTTTGTTTTAAAGTCTATTTTATCGGATATGAGTATTGCCACTCCTGCTTTCTTTTGGTCTCTATTTGCGTGGTATATCTTTTTCCAGCCCTTCACTTTCAGTCCGTATGTGTCCCTTGTTTTGAAGTGGGTCTCTTGTAAGCAGCATATAGAGGGGTCTTGTTTTTGTATCCATTCGGCCAGTCTTTGCCTTTTGGTTGGGGCGTTCAACCCATTTACGTTTAAGGTAATTATTGATAAGTATGATCCCGTTATCATTTACTTTATTGTTTTGGGTTCGGGTTTATACACCCTTTTCGTGTTTCCTGTCTAGAGAATATCCTTTAGAATTTGTTGGAGAGCTGGTTTGGTGGTGCTGAATTCTCTCAGCTTTTGCTTCTCTGTAAAGCTTTTGATTTCTCCTTCGTATTTGAATGAGATCCTTGCTGGGTACAGTAATCTGGGATGTAGGTTATTGTCTTTCATCACTTTAAGTATGTCTTGCCATTCCCTCCTGGCCTGAAGAGTTTCTATTGAAAGATCAGCTGTTATCCTTATGGGAATCCCCTTGTGTGTTATTTGTTGTTTTTCCCTTGCTGCTTTTAATATTTGTTCTTTGTGTTTGATCTTTGTTAATTTGATTAATATGTGTCTTGGGGTGTTTCGCCTTGGGTTTATCCTATTTGGAACTCTCTGTGTTTCTTGGACTTGGGTGATTATTTCCTTCCCCATTTTAGGGAAGTTTTCAACTATTATCTCCTCAAGGATTTTCTCATGGTCTTTCTTTCTGTCTTCTTCTTCTGGGACTCCTATAATTCGAATGTTGGAGCGTTTCATATTGTCCTGGAGGTCTCTGAGATTGTCCTCGTTTCTTTTAATTCGTTTTTCTTGTTTCCTCTCTGATTCATTTATTTCTACCATTCTATCTTCTATTTCACTAATCCTATCTTCTGCCTCCGTTATTCTACTATTTGTTGCCTCCAGAGTGTTTCTGATCTCATTTATTGCGTTATTCATTATATTTTGACTCTTTTTTATTTCATCTAGGTCCTTGTTAAACCTTTCTTGCATCTTCTCAATCCTTGTCTCTAGACTATTTATCTGTGATTCTATTTTGATTTCAAGATTTTGGATCATTTTCACTATCAATATTCGGAATTCCTTCTCAGGTAGATTCCCTACTTCTTCCTCTTTTGTTTGGTTTGGTGGGCAACTCTCCTGTTCCTTTACCTGCTGAGTATTCCTCTGTCTCTTCATCTTGGTTATATTGCTGGGTTTGGGGTGGCCTTTTTGTATTCTGGTAGTTTGTGGAGTTTTCTTTATTATGGAGCTTCCTCACTGTGGGTGGGGTTCTATCAGTGGCTTGTCAAGGTTTCCTGGTTAGGGAGGCTTGTGTTGGAGTTCTGGTGGGTGGAGCTGGGTTTCTTCTCTCTGGAGTGCAGTGGAGTGACCAGTAATGGGTTATGAGACATCAAGGGTTTTGGAATAATTTTGAGCTGCCTGTATATTGAAGCTCAGGGGAGTGTTCCTGTGTTGCTGGAGAATTTGAGTGGTATGTCTTGTTTTGGAACTTGTTGGCCCTTGGGTGGAGCTTGGTTTCAGTGTAGGTATGAAGGCATTTGATGAGCTCCTATTGCTTAATGTTCCCTGAATTCAAGAGTTCTCTAATGTTTTCAGGCTTTGGACATAAGCCTCCTGCTTCTGGTTTTCAGTTTTATTTTTACAGTAGCCTCTAGACTTCTCCAACTATACAGCACCGATGATAAAACATCTAGGTTAAAGATGAAAAGTTTCTCCACATTGAGGGACACTCAGAGAGGTTCACTGAGTTACAAGGAGAAGAGAAGATGGAGGGGGTAGTTAGAGGTAACTGGAATTAGATGTGGTGAGATCAAAAGAGGAGAGAGCAAGCTAGCTAGTAGTCACTTCCTTATGTGTGTTCCATAGTCTGGACCGCTCAGAGGTATTTACGGAGTTATACGGGGAAGAGGAGAGGGAGGAAGTAGACAGAGGTGACCAGGGGGATAAGAGAGAGGAATGAGAAGGAGAGAGACAAATCCTGCCTGTAACCAGTTCCTTAGGTGTTCTCCACTGGCTGGAACACACAGAGATTCACAGAGTTGGATAGAGAAGAGATGGGGGAGAAAAGAGGCAGAGGCCACCTGGTGGAGAAAAAGGAGAGTCCAAAGGAGGAGAGAGTGGTCAAGCCAGTAATCTCGCTCTCAGGTAAATTTGGGTAGTGAAGTTTGGGTTTTTAGATGTACAAAATTGACAACAGAAACCTAAGAGCAAAGATTAAAAATCTAGCGTAGAGGTTGGATTTTAAAAAATACAATATTAAAGAAAAGAAGCAGAAGGAAAAAGGAAGAAAGAAAAAAAACACACAAGAATTATTTAAAAAACAAACAAACAAAAAAACAAAACAAACCAAAAAAAAACAAAAAACCACCTACAACCATCCAAAGGCTATATATGGTGTTTGCCTTAAAAAAAAAAAAAAAAAAAAAAAAAAAAAAAGTCTTTTTTTTTAAAAAAAATATTAATAGTAGGTTATAGAAATAAAAATTAGAGGATAAATAGAAGACTTAACAATTAAAAAAATAGAAAAAAAAAGAAGAAAAAAAAAAAAGGAAAAAAAAGAAAAAAAAAAAAAAGGAATGATTTTAAAATTATTAAAAATATATCTGGCCGTTCTCTGATGTTTTGGGCCGTGTGGGATCACTTCCAAGGTGGTTCCCTCTGTTTAACTTCTTCTGTTTGCTGGTTTTTTAGGCTCACTAGTTCAGTCGCGCTGTGGGGAGGGGGGATGCTGCAAACAAATAGCACTGTCGTGTGCACAGTGTCTCAGCCCCGCCTGACTTGTCCCTTCTTGCGGCGTACAAACCGCTCCGGCTCTAGGATGCTCCGCCGGGAACCGTTTGGGGCCGGCCCTAGGCTGCGTGCACTTCCCCGGTCCAGGCCGCTCAGGTTCGGCGCTCAGGCCGCCCTCAGAGGCACAGATTCGGCTGGGACTGCGCTTTGTCCCCTTCCCAGGTCTGAGTAGCTCAGGAGTTTGGCGAGCGCGATCGCCGCGGCGTGTCACCTTTTCTGCCGCTGCTGCTCAGCTTTCTGGGTGGACCGCTGGCGTCCCCCGTGAGGCAGATTGTGAGTGTCCAGCACCCCCAGAAGTCTTAGCAAAGAGGCCTGCTTGCAGTTAGGTAAGTAAAGTCTCTCCGGGTCTGCAATTGCCCCTTTCCAGCCCTTACGGCTCTGGCTGCCTGTCCCCGGCGGGGGATGGTCTGCAGCCGGCTTTTTCCGTTCCGTCCTTTGTTCTGTGCGGGGTCCTGGTGCTGTCTTATGTTCGAGCTTTTCGCGTGGTAGCTATCCCACAGTCTGGTTTGCTAGACCCAGTTAGATCGTTCTGGTTGCGCGTGGGGCGTTCCTGCCCGATTCTTACAAAGCACTGCAGCCCGCGCCTCCCGCGCGTCCCTGCCCTGCCCCCACTTCCCAGTGGCGGATGCAGGCGTCTGTGCCGCTTTTCCGCTGGGGGAGTTACTGGTGGGCTTGTAATCTCTTGGTCTTAATTATTTCTTTATTTTTCCTTCCTGTTATGTTGCCCTCTGTGTTTCCAAGATTCGCCAATGACTCGGCAGGGAGAGTGTTTCCTGGTGTTTGGAAACCTCTCTTCTTAAAATTCCCTTCCCGGGACGGGCTTCCCTTCCCGGGACGGAGCTCCCTCCCCACCTCCTTTGTCTCCTTTTTCGTCTTTTATATTTTTTCCTACCTGTTTTTGAAGACAATGGTCTGCTTTTCTGGATGCCTGATGACCTCTGCCAGCCTACCGAAGTTGTTTTGTGGAGTTTGCTCGGAGGTGAAATGTTCTTTTGAGGAATTTGTGAGGGAGAAAGTGGTCTTCCCGTCCTATTCCTCCGCCATCTTTTCGCAAGCCCCCCTCAACTTTTTAAATATATGTTTTAATTATCATTGAGAACCTGAAGCAGTGAGGAGGTACTTCCTGACAATTCAAGATGGAGAGCTGAGATCTTTCCTCCAGGGCAGCGGAGCGCTGCCTTTTATCCAGGGCTCAATGGAGGAAAAGTACGGCGTATATGAGAATTGTGATGCTACCATGTCGCTGAGCCAGCAATGCATTCTCTTGTCTCTTTTCTGATTTTAGGAGTACAAAGCCAATGACTGGGGGAGGAAATATTACAAAGACCATGCATTTCATCCTCTTGGGATTCTCAGATTTTCCAAGAATCATAGCAGTACTTTTTGCTGTATTCCTGGTGATGTACATTTTGACCCTGACTTGGAACCTGTCGCTCCTTGTCTTAATAAGAATGGACTCCCACCTCCACACCCCCATGTACTTCTTTCTCAGTAACCTGTCCTTCATAGACATCTGCTACGTGACCTCCACAGCCCCCAAGATGCTCTACGACTTCTTCCAGGAGTGGCAAACTATTACCTTTGTGGGTTGTGCTGCTCAGTACTTCGTGTTCTCCACCATGGGGCTGAGCGAGTCTTGCCTCATGACCGCCATGGCTTATGACCGATTCGCCGCCATTTGTAACCCGCTCCTCTATTCGTCAGTCATGTCGCCCGCTCTCTGCGGTCGGATGGTGCTGGGATCCTACTTGGCTGGACTCTCTGCTTCTATATCCCAATTGTGTTTCATGCTCCAGCTCCAGTTCTGTGGGCCTAATGTCATCAACCACTTCTTCTGTGACCTGCCCCAGCTGTTAGTTCTATCCTGCACTGACACTTTTTTTGTACAACTCTTGACTGCCATATTAACAATGATCTTTGGGATAATAAATGCCTTAGTTATTATGATATCCTATGTCTACATTGTCATCTCCATCATGAAGATCACGACAGCAAGAGGCAGGTCCAAGGCTTTCAACACCTGTGCTTCTCATCTGACAGCAGTCACTCTCTTTTATACCTCAAGTATCTTTGTCTATTTAAGTTCCAGCACTGGTGGTTCCTCCAGCTTTGACAGATTTGCATCAGTCTTCTATACGGTGGTGATTCCCATGTTGAATCCTTTGATTTACAGTCTGAGGAACAAAGAAATCAAAGATGCCTTGAAGAGGTTGCAAAAGAAGAGACGGTGTTGCTGAGGCCCCAGACTGAGATTTCTGACAGATTTGTCTTGTTAGAATGACCTACCTTAACCCTCAATAATATTTATATGAATGGACTACAACAAAGTTCATTCTGCCTTTGACAAAGAAGACTTAATTTGACCCAGATAATATGCCAAAATGGGCCAACAACAGAATCAAACTACACAAACACAGTATCTTTAAGTCCTAGAGACCCATTGTTTTTATCCTCCATGTGGAGTGGCCTCATTACTTATTAATCTATTAACAATTATTCATGAAAATCAAGATTTAGAACCTGTTGCTTCTTTTCTACTTCTGAGATGGAACAGGTTCCATCTCAGCATTCTGACCTTAGGAGTGCGTGAACATTGTCCCCCAAATATTCTAACACACCATAATCCAGACGTGGTGGTCATCGATGTCCATTTTGTGTTTCTTGCCGGAATAAGAACGAACACACAGAGAGGGTGTGTCTTTGGACAGAAACAAGGTATACAATTGGCCTAGTTGTGCCTTCCCAGAAGACTAGTCCGATATAGCTAATGTTTGAGTAATACCTCTTCAGCGCTTTTTATCTAATAAGTTATGGATCACATTCTAGTTCCACAGTTGTAGTCTAAATAGGAGGATGACATGATTTGAACAATAAAGAGAGGTGAAATGAAGTGTGTGGCCCCTTCAGGGCGGTTAACTTATGATTCTGATGCTGTAACATTCTGCATCTAGGGTCCAGTGGGAATTTCTGACGGGGATGATATTCAAAATCCATGTCACAGTCAGTAGCAATTTCTGATATTATGGAAGTCAAGCTCCTCTTTCCCTCCCTCACTAAGTCTGAAAAATTTATCCTTGGTTGACATAGGTAGTGGGATCATACTGTCAAAATAATTCCTGCTCTTTCAAGCATCTGAACATATGTGATGTGATGGGAATTGTGTGAGAATTCATGGCAATAATAAAGTCACCAAATATTCCATGTTGCAGAGTAAGGGCCAATATGGAAACACCAATATACATTCCTTTCTATTGTCTGTGTTCAACATGTCATGTCTGAGAAATTTATGGTTGTATACAGGCAATATAATCACCGAGATGGAATGGCTAGAAGTACTTTAATGCTGATATTTTCCTAGAAAACTCTAACCTCAAGGGGCAAGAAATAGTTTGTGGGATAAGCAGGGTTATCAGCTCTAGCCAATTTTTGTCTTCAGAAGCAGGATGTAAATTTGTGGTCCCAAGTTCTGGTTAAAAAGAAAAACAAGGTGCTATCCTGACTGTTGAGTTTCCAGATCTCCCAGACTTTAAGAAACTAATTAAATTGTATCATTAATTTATATTTTGTCCTTAGAGAGTCATTGGATTCTTTTGTTGATGTTGTTGTTTGTTTTCTTTTGAATTTATTTATTTTAGCTGGAGGATAATTACTTTACAATATTGTAGTGGTTTTGCCATACACTGACTTGAATCAGCCACGGGTGTACATGTGTCCCCATCCTGAACCCCCCTCCCACCTCCCTTCCCTTCCCATCCCTCAGGGTCATCCCGGTGCACCAGCCCTGCGGATCCTCTCTCATGCTTCGAAACCGGACTGACGATTTGTTTCACATAGTCATTGGATTCTTAATGCTGTTTTAGGGTGTCAATGCCAATGGTCCCATGAATTATCCTACTTAATAAACAACTGTAAGTGAAGAAGTATTTGAAGCCCTTGTACAATTTTCCACTAGTTCACACATGAATATGACTGAGAGAAGGGGAGCTGTTGAACTTTTGCTAGAATAGAATTAGGGCTACCCCATGCCAAAGAAATAGTGCAATATAAATAAAGGATATGTGCCCACTTCACCCCCATCCAAACATAGGAACATTTTCTTAAGCATTGCTCTTTAAAAATGTGTAAGAGTGTATGCAAAATCTGTTTCTAACAGTCTCTGAAGTCTTCAGTAGGAGAGAGACACCTGCTACATGTTGACAATACAGTGTGGATTATAGTGACTATGCTGTGCATTAGACCTCCAGAACTTTTTCACCCTCCAATTGCAAGTCTGTGCCCTCTTCAGTTCCCCTGCTCCTCTCGAAGCTGAACATTTTTCTCTCGTTTGTATTCACCTTGTCTTCATCATCGAATCATCTGTTGATGGACACTTAGCTTGTTTCCATACTTTGGCTTTGTGATTAATGCAGCGATAAATATGGAAGCACATATTTTTGATATCCTATTTTTATTTCCGTTGGATATATACCCATAACTGGGATTGCTGGACCACATGGTAGATCTAGTCTTAATCTTTGAGGAATCTCCATGTTTTCTGTAGCAGCTGAGCCCATGTGTGTATCCCCACCCACAGCGTACAAGCATTCTCTTCTCGCCACATCCTTACCAACACCTGTGCTCTCCCTTTTTCTCTATGACTGCAGTTCTAACAGTTGTGAAGTGATGTATCATTGTGGCTTTAATTTACATTTCCCTGATGATTAGTGATTTGAATACAAAGAGAACCAAACTGAGTATATCACAAATAAAATGTCAAAAGGTAAAGACAAGGAGATAACCTTAAAAGCTGCAAGAGAAAAGCCACTTGTTACATACAAGAGAACTTTCTTAAGGCTACCAGTAGCTTTTTCACTAGAATGTTTCAGCCCAAAGGCAGTGGCACTATATACTCAAAGTGCTGAAAGAAAAACTTCCCAACCAACAGTGGTCTATCTGGGTAAGTTGTCCTTCAGGATTGAAGGAATGATAGGTAGTTTTCCAGGAAAACGAATCTGATGATTTTACACTAGATTGACCTTACAACAAATGTTAAAGGCACTTTTTCAAGCAGAAACAAAAGGTCACTAACTAGCAATGCAAAACATGTAAAAATATAAATCTCTCTGGTAGGAGTCACTAATGTTGAATTCTGAATATGCTAGAGTAGCCATGCTGGTATGTCACTTATAAATCTGGTGTGAAGATTAAAACTCAGAAGAGGTAAACATAACTAACACTCCAAAAATTTGTTAATGGATATACAGGATAAAATAGTGTAAATTATTACATCAGAAAAGTAAAATGTGAGAGAGAAAGGTAAAAATGGTTCTTGCATGCATTTGAATATTAAGTTGTTTTCGTGTTAAAACAGATTGTTTTAGGATAAGATCTTAAATGTAAGCCTCATGGGTAATACAAAGCCAATCTATAGTAAATTCACAAAAGATAAAGAGCAATGAATCTAAGCATACCACTACACAAAATCATCAAATTATAGAGAAAGCAGAAGAAGAAGAAAGAAAGGAATTACAAAAACAGTCCGAAAAATAAACAAAATGGCAATAGTAAATTCACATCTGTCAATAATAATTTAAATATAATTACTGAATTCTCCAATCAAACACAATGAGTGGTGAACAGATATAAAAGTTGAGCCCAGCTATATGTACCTACAAGAGACTCACTACAGCTTTAAGAACTGAAAGAAATTGAAATAGATTGAAAGGAAAGGGATGGAAAAAGTAATTCCATGTAAGTAAAAACCAAAATAGAGCAGGGTTAAGCTATACTTATCTCAGAAAAATTAGACTTTAAGACAAAAAGTATTATAAGAGGCAAAGAAAGTCATTATACAATGATAAAGGGGTCATTCCCACAAAGGGGTATAGCATTTGTAAATGTATATAAACTCAGCATAGTACATGTAAATATACAAATAAAATGTTAACACACTTGAAGGAAGAAGCAGATAGCATTACAATAATAGTAAGGAAACTCAATATCTCACTTTTAACAATGGATAGATCTTCCAGACAAAATATCAATAATGAAACATTGGGATTAAGCTGCACATTGAAACAGAGATGTTTAAGCGACACAGAACACACGCACAAAGGAAGTAAAACACATTCTCTTTACAAATGCACATCAATCATCCTCTAGGACAGAGCACATGCTAGGCCAGAAACGAGTCTCAAGAAATATAAGAAGATTGAAATGATATCAAACGTCTTTTCCAGACACAAATGTGCAAAATTAGAAATTAAATACAGAAAGAATACTGGAACATTTGCAAATACGAGGAGGTTAAACAACATGCTACTGAACATCATGGTTCATGGAAAAAATCAAATTCAAAATTTAAATACATTTGGGACACCCCTGGTGGTCCCAGCAGTTAAGAATCTGCCTTGCAATGCAGGGGACATGAGTTTGATACCTGGTTAAGGACCTAAGATCCCACATGCCGCAGAACAACTAAGCCTGCACACTCCAATGACTGAGCTCACACTCCACAGCTAGAGACTCCGTGCAGCACAATGAAAGACCCCACATACTTCAGATAAGACCCAGTGCAGCCAAATAAATGAATAAATCGATATTTTTTTTAATGTCTTGAGACAAAGGAAGTAGAAATACCACATATAATTTATGAAATGTAGCAAAATCAGTTTTAAGAGGGAAATTCATAGCAATGAATGACTGCGTAAATAAAGAGATCTTCCAAAGTGACTGTATCAATGTACATTTCCACCAACAGTGCAAGAACATTCCTTTTCTCCACACCCTCTCCAGCATTTATTGTTTGTAAACTTTAAGGATGGCCATTCTTAGCAGGGTGAGGTGATATCTCATTGTAGTTTTGATTTGCATTTCTCAAAATGCCAGCAAATATGGAAAACTCTGCAGTGGCCACAGGACTGGAAAAGGTCAGTTTTCATTCCCATCGCAAAGAAGGGCAATGCCAAAGACTGTTCAAACTACCACACAGTTGCATTCATTTCACATGCTAGCAAGGTCATGCTCAAAATGCTTCAAGCTAGGATTCAGTAGTGTGTGAACCTAGAACTTCCAGACGTGCAAGCTGGATTTAGAAAGGGCAGAGAAATCAGAGATCTAATTGCAAACATCCATTGAATCATAGAAAAAGCAAGGGAATTCCAGAAAAACATCTCCTTCTGCTTCATTGACTGCACTAAAGGCTTTGACTGTGTGGGTCATAGCAACCTGTGGAAAATTCTTAAAGAGGTGGAATACCAGACCACCTTACTTGTGTCCTGAGAAACCGGTATGCAGGTCAACAAGCAACAGTTGGAACCAGGCATGAAACAACAGACTGATTCAAAATGGAGGAAGGAGTATGTCAAGGCTGTATATTGTCACGCTGCTTATTTAATTTATATGCACAGTCAGTTCAGTTCAGTTCAGTCGCTCAGTCATCTCCGACTCTTTGTGACCCCATGAATCACAGCACGCCAGGCCTCCCTGTCCATCACCATCTCCTGGAGTTCACTCAGACTCGCGTCCATCGAGTCAGTGATGCCATCCAGCCATCTCGTCCTCAGTCGTCCCCTTCTCCTCCTGCCCTCAATCCCTCTCAGCATCAAAGTCTTTTCCAATGAGTCAACTCTTCACATGAGGTGGCCAAACCTGGAGTTCAGCTTCAGCATCATTCCCTCCAAAGAAATCCCAGGGCTGATCTCCTTCAGAATGGACTGGTTGGATCTCCTTGCAGTCCAAGGGACTCTCAAGAGGCTTCTCCAACACCACAGTTCAAAAGCATCAATTCTTTCGTGCTCAGCCTTCTTCACAGTCCAACTCTCGCATCCATACATGACTACTGGAAAAAACATAGCCTTGGCTAGACGGACCTTAGGCGGCAAAGTAATGTCTCTGCTTTTGAATATGCTATCTACGTTGCTCATAACTTTTCTTCTGAGGAGTAAGCATCTTTTAATCTCATGGCTGCAATCACCATATGCAGTGATTTTGGAGCCCAGAAAAATAAAGTCTGATACTGTTTCCACTGTCTCTCCATCTATTTCCCATGGAGTGATAAGACCGGATGCCATGATCTTTGTTTTCTGAATGCTGAGCTTTAAGCCAACTTTTTCACTCTCCTCTTTCACTTTCCTCAAGAGGCTTTTTAGTTCCTCTTCACTTTCTGCCATAAGGGTGGTGTCATCTGCATATCTGAGGTTATTGATATTTCTCCCGGCAATCTTGATTCCAGCTTGTGTTTCTTCCAGTCCAGCGTTTCTCATGAGGTAGAGTACATCACAGGAAATGCCATACTGGATGAAACACAGGCTGGAATCAAGATTGCCTTATGTTTTTAAATCCGTCTTAACAATCTGTTCAGTCTAAATCATTAAATCATTGGTTTTTATCACAAGGCTATATAACTACTACCAAATTGAAAGTGAAAGTGACTCAGTGTATCTGACTCTTTGCCACCCTGTGGACTATAGAGTCTACGGAATTCTCCAGGCCAGAGTACTGGAGTGGGTGGCCGTTCCCTTCTCCAGGGGATCTTTCCAACCCAGGGATCAAGCCCAGGTCTCCCACACTGTGAACAGATTCTTTATCAGCTGAGCAACAAGGGAAGCCCAAGAATACAGGAATGAGTAGCCTATCCCTTCTCCAGCATATTTTCCCAACCCAGGAATCGAACTGGGGTCTCCCACATTCCAGACGGATTCTTTACCGATTGAGCTCTCAGGGAAACCAGAAGATCAGTGAGTAGTAGTAGCGTTAGTTGCTCAGTCATGTCCAACTCCTTGCGACCCCATGGACTGTAGCCCACCAGACTCCTCTGTCCATGAGATTCTCCAGGCAAGAATTCTGGAGTGGGTTGCCATGCCCTCCTCCAGAGGATCTTCCTGACCTAGGGATCGAACAGATTCTTTACTATCTGAGCTTTACCATTCCTGACTCAGGGAGCCTGGGTCTCTATTATCAAGAGTTAAATCACATAATTAACTCATTACCCACCCATCTCTTTCTCCCCAGAAGTAAGATTAATTGAAGAAGATGAAACTAAGAATAGGGCCTTCCTAAAATATCTCTATATCCCCAGGAATGACAGGATAGATGAGTTCCATTTAAAACAAACAGAAAAAAAAAAAAAAACCCAAAAGTTTGTGAGCAGCATCTTAAGTAGATATTTTTAGTGAACGATTAGTAATTCAGCATATTTTGGAAAGAACTCCAATTTAGAACGTATTAGTTACACCTGCTATTTGGGGGAGCTGCATCGTGAGCAGGCAGGATCTAAGTTCCACAACCAGGGATGGAACCCATGCACCAAGCATTGGGAGCTCGATTCTTTACCACTGGACCCCAGGGAATTCCCCGTTACACCTACTATTAACAGAAGGCAGGCTGCACACTACACACTCTAAATACTTTATGAGCGTTATCTAACTTGAGTCTACTATCAGTCCTATAGTATAGGTGACACTGCTAAATCTCAGCTAGATTAACTTGCTGGAGGTCACATGCTCATCAAGTAGAAGAGTTAAATTCAACTCAGTTTGCCCAACACCAATGCCTGTGGCTGTAACCACGATAATTTATGGCCCCACCATGAATTAGTTTCATTGTATTCCTTTTTGCTTAAATGTCTCATTTAGGCATAGGAAATGATGCCATGCCCACCTCTCAAGGTGTTGATTGAGTGAGGTTAGGTGTTTGGGAAAATGTACGCATGCATATGGGCTTCCCAGGTAACACTAGTGGTAAAGAAACCGCCTGCAGGAGACATGAGAGACACAGGTCGACCCCTGGGTCAGGAAGGTCCCTGGGAGGAGGGGATGGCCACCCACTCCAGCGTTCTTGCCTGGAGGACCCCACAGACAGAGGAGCTTGGTGGGCTGCTGTCCACTGGGTCGCAAAGAATAGGACACAACTGAAGTGACTTAGCATGCATGTAGGTATGTGTATATCTATAAAAGGAAACTGCTTGGCAAAAGGAAAGTGTTCACATATGTGTATTGGTTGTGTTCAAAGCATTTTTCCAGCTAACTGTGTCATCTTGGGCAAAAGTTTAGCTCCATATATTCAGATCGCCACTTGGAAATCACAGGTGTAGGGCTAGAGGATCACCATGTCCAGCTCGGCTCATAGGACTCCAGTTTCATGAAAAGAAAAGCTGTAATGATGAGATCATGTCAGGCCCAAGGGAGAGTGAGAACTGACTCAGGAGGGACGTGGTAACATAGGGCATGGAATTAGCAGGGACAAAAACTCCATGACAACCATGACCCCAGAGAGCAAGCACTTGGAGGCTTTGACCCCTGGTTATCTTCCCTCCCACCCAACTCTGCCCTGAGTAACTCATTTAAGAGGATATTCAATCTGGGCATCTCTCTGGCTGTGAGTGTATAATGGTTTAAAGGTTCCCATCTCAGAGAGCAATAGGACCCACCTGGAGAATTCCTTTGGAAAAGAAGCACAAAATTTCAACCTTTGGCAAGAACTCTGTCCTTCTGGATATCTAGGTCAAGGTGAGAGGGCAAACTTTAGAGACTAGTAGACTGTGATGTCTCTATAGCCGTGTGAACCATCCAGTGGGACCTTTGCAGCAGAACGTTTATAGCCCTCAGTAGCTCCCATCTTTCTACTCTTTCCCCTCTCTCAAGTCCAGACCTTCCACTTATGGCTCTTCCTCAAGTTTTCTTTCTCCTTTATATCAGTTCTCTAACCTTCAGTGAAAAGATTAATCTGTAGTGTAAACATCAGGTGTTGCTCTGGGGTGGTGGATGAATGTTGAGTTCCAGTTTTGCACTTTTTTAGGATGGGATCTTGAACTTTGTTACCTTCTGATTTTGTTTTCCACCTGGAAAATGAGGGTAAAGGATCATCTAGAATAAAATGAGAAAATGTCTATTAAAGTTACTACGTTGTAAAAGTGAATTGTGTTGAATCAAAAATAATCATTTACTGAACTTAAAGGGAATTAACTATGGTCTAAACATGTCTGACTTATTCTTGTCAAGAGCACTTCCAATTGAATTTGTTCTCTTGAGGATGTTTTCATATAATAGTAATTGATTTGACATCCATTTCAATATATAGCTTTGAATCATTAATTTCTGTACAGGAAAGCCAAGCTAGTTACTCCATAATAATATGTCAGAACTATTCATGTATAATTCCATGGCCTTTTGAACTATACTTCACTAATTTTCCTCTGTCATCTTTGGAGATCCTGGGATTCTGAGGACGCTAGAGTGGGTGACACAGATATCAGAGGTGCCCCTCTCCAAGCACATGTGTGTGTTAGTCACTCAGTCGTGCCCGACTCTTTAAGACCTCCATGGACTAGAGCCCACGAGGCTCCTCCGTCCGTGGAATTCTCCAGACAAGCAGGAAATAGCCATTTCCTTCCCCACCAAGCAGACGTAGTGGTTGTTTCACGGCCTCCTCTGAACCTTCTTACGTCGTTCTTAATCCGGTGACATTCTTGGCTTTCTTAACCTGCACAAACACCCAAGTGCCCATGTCCTTAGTAGATCAGATTTCAAAAAGATTTTGATACATGTGTATGCCCACCCCTTATTGGCTTATGCTTTTTATGTTACAGGCTTTACCACATTGCCTCTTAAAAATATTTTGTGATTATATTTGCCATTTCATCAAGTGTATTTCAAAATTATTTTAAATCAACTTTCAAATTGTTATAGTTTTACTCTTATGGTTTCTGGTTCATTGTTGTAATTCAGAAATTTCTTTTCCATCCCAAGATTATATAAAATCATATATTAATTTTGCTAATCCTTTTAAAAACCTGAAATATAGTTGATTTACAATATTGTGTTAGTTTCAGGTCTACAGCAAGGTGGTTCAGCTGTACATGCACATGGAAATACAGACATTCATTTTCAGATTCTTTTCATTACAGAGTATTACAAGATACTGAATCTAGTTCCCTGTGCCGTACAGTAAGCTCTTGTTGTTTATCTTGTTGTTTGTTTTCTATGTCTATGAGTCTGTTCCTCTTTTGTAGAGAAGTTCATTTGTATCATTTTTTTAGATTCCACATGTAAGTGACATCATGATATCTGTCTTTCTCTTTCTGACTTATTTCATTTCAGATGATAATCTCTAGGTCTATCCATGTTGCTACAAATAGCATTATGTCATCCTTTTTAATGGCTGGGCGATATTTCATTGTATATGGGTACCACGTCCTCTTTTTCTTTCTTTAAAAAGTTTAGCTTCTTTGTATTATTTTCCTTTCAGCCCTGACGCTCCCATGTCACTTTTGCACCCAGTAATGATTTATGTTCACATGTTTTTACAAGAAAATAATGGGAGGTTGTGTTTTCTTTTATTTAAGATTCACTTTCCAACCACTAAAACATTTCTCATTCTCTGATTTCATCCACATAGTTAAATTTTTTTTCATTTGTTTTTAACTGGAGGATAACTATTTCACAGTGCTGTGTTGGTCTGTGCCATACATCACCGTGAACTAGCCACAGGTATACATGTGTCCCCTTGTTCTTAAGCATCCCTCACACCTCCCTCCCATCCCACCCTTCTAAGTGGACACAGGGCACCAGTTTTGGGTTCCCTGTGTCATACAGCAAATTCCCACTGGCTATCTATTTTATATATGGTAATGTATATGTTTCAATGCTACTCTCTCAAATCATTCCGCCGTCTCCCTCCCCAACTGTGTAATATTTCACTGTATTATGCACCGCATCTTCTTCCTCCACTCCTCTATTAATGGACATTTATCCTGCTTCTATATCTGGGCTGTGGTAACTGGTCCTGCTATGAACATTGGAGAGTGTGTATCTTTTTGAATTAAAGTCTTCTCTGAATACAAGCCCAGGAATGGGATTGTAAGATCATATGTTGGCTGCAGCAACTTATAGTCCTACCCAACAATGTGGGAGGGTTCCCTATTCTCTACATCTGTTCCAGCACTTATTATTTTAAAATATTTTGATGATGTTCTTTTTGACTGAACAATGACAACAGCAACAACATTCTGAACAGTGTGGGATGATTGTTCTGCAAAATATTTTACTTTTGCTTTAGGGTCAAAGGATTCATTAATAGAAGAAGACACTAGTTACATACAAACAAATAATTCCAATTTTTATAGGTTATCTGACTTAATTTCAATATACTGTCATTAAAAGAAAGGAAATGGAAAAAATAGAGAGAAGTAACAGCGTACAGACCACCAAGTGGGACCAGTAACCTACATCCAGACTTCAACAGCGCTGGGAAGTCCCACGTCATAGCAATCTGGAGTCTCTCCTGGGAAAGGGTCCCAGGTGGTGCATCCACTCCAAGGGTGAGACTTCAAGTTTCAGTTTGAGGGGCTCCTGTTTGCAATCCAAGGCTGCGAACTGATATCATCATCAGTTTGTATGCAAAAATGCAGCTTTGATTTCACTTTAATTTTTACAATGCTCTTTGTTTCACCTTGAGAATCTTAAGACTTCTTGGACCCTGGGGGGCTGGCCAGCCCTCCAGGGGCTCAAGAATTCCAAGACCCACTCCCCCTTTTTTTTTTAATCTAAAGTGCTACCTGACTTGCTGTACTTGCAAGTGGGCACAGAATCCAGGCAGTGTCCAGGCAGGTCAGAAGCAGGTGGGAGGCCTGTTTCTGACATCTGAACAAGACTTCCTCCACCTAATTTCCCTAAAGGTGATACACCATTGCCCTTTTATCTGCATTTCCTAATAAATAGCAATATGGAAAATCATTTCATGTGCCTGTTGGCCATCTCTGTGTCTTCTTTGGAGAACTGTTTATGTAGGTCTTCTGCTCATTTTTTGACTGAGTTGTTTGGTCTTTTTGCTATTGAGTTTTATGAGCTGTCTTTATGTTTTGGAAATTAAGCCTTCGTTGGTTCCATCATTTGCAAGTATTCTCTCTCAGTCTGTTGGCTGTCTTTTTGTTTTGTTTACGGTTTCCTTTGCTGTGCAGAAACTTTTAAGTGTCCCTTATTTATTTTTGCTCCTGTGTCTTTTACCCTGGGAGACTATCACTGTCATTTGTCAGTGAATGCTTTGCCTCTGCTCTCTTGCAGGTGTTTTGTGGTGTCCTGTCTTATGTTTAAGTCATCGAGTTAGTTTTGTTTATTTTTATGTGTGGTGTGAGAGTGTGTTCTAACTTTATTGATTTACATGTGGTTGTCCAGCTTTCCAAACACCACTTGCTAAAGAGGCTGTCTTTTCTCCATTGTGTACCCTTGCCTCCTCTTTTGCAAACTGATTGACTGTGAGTGGATGGATTTATTTCTGGGCTCTTGATTCTGTTCCATTGATCCATGTGTCTGTTTTTTTTGCCAAAACCAGTCTGTTTTGATTGCCATAACTTCACAGTATTATCTGAAGCCTGGGAGGGTTTTATGCCTCCAACTTTGCTCTTTTCCCATAGATCTACCCTCGCAATTCTGGGTCTTTTGTAGTTGCATATTAACTTTAGGATTATTTGTTTTGATTCTGTGAAAAAAGTCACAGGTATTTTGATAGAGATCACATGAAATGTGTAGATTGCTTTGGGTAGAATGGCTATTTTAACGATATTAATTCTTCCAATTCAATAGCAAGGGATATCTTCGTATCATTTTCAATTTTCTTTGTATTATTTTCAGTTTCCTTTGTTAATTTTTTACAGTTTTCTGTGTGTATGTCTTTCACATCCTTCGTTAGGTATACCATTTTTTTGACATGACTTAAATGGAATTGTTTCTTTTTTACTTTATTATATTTCACTTTTTGTTTAAAGAAATGTAAAAGATATTTGTATATCATCTTGTATCCTGCTACCTTCAGTTCAGTTCAGTCGCTCCATCGTGTCTGACTCTTTGTGACCCCATTTCATCTATTAGTTTTATTAAGTTTTTGTGTGGGGTCTTTAGGGGTTTCTGTATAGAGTTTCAACTTATTTGCATACAAAGACAATTTTACCTGTTCCCTTCCAACTTGGGTACGTCTTATTTCTTTTTATTGTCTGATTTCTGTGGCTAGGACTTCCAAAACTATATTGAATAGTCTTGGTGAGAGTGGCACTTCTTGTCTTGTTCCAGAATTTAGCAGAAAGGGCTTCAGTTTTTCACTGTTATGTGCTGGCTATGGATTTGTCATAAGCGGTATTATGCTGAGATATATTCCCTCTATATCCATTTTGGTGAGAGTTTTTATCATGTAGAACAGTGTTTATGATGTTGAATTTTATCAAATGCTTTCTCTGCATCTATTGAGAGACTGTGGTTTTTGTCTTTCTTTTGTAAATATGGTGTATCACACTGATTGATTTACTTATGTTGAATTATGCTTGTGACACTGGGATGACTCGAACTTGCTTGTAGTATATCATCCATTTTATATGTTGTTGGACTCAGTTTGGTAATATTTTGTTGAGGGTTTTTAGATCCATATTCATCGAGCTATTGGCTTGTAATTTTCTTTATTGTTGTGTGTTTGTCTATTTTTGGTATCAGAGTGATAATGGCCTCATAGAATGACTTTGAGAGTGTTCCTTCCTTTTCAGTGAAATGTTCTTTATTATGTTGCGGTCCATTCCCTCTATACTCTGTTTGATAAGTTGCTGTTCAGTCATGCAATACGGTCGTGTTTGACTCTTTCTGACCCCATGGACTGCAGCATGCCAGGCTTCTCTGTCCTTCACCATCTCTTGGAGCCTGCTCAAACTCATGTCCATCGAGTCTGTGATGACATCCAACCATCTCATCCTCTGTCATCCCCTTCTCCTTCTGCCTTCAATCTTTCCCAGCGTCAGGGTCTTTTCTAATGTCAGCTCTTTACTTTAGGTGGCCAAAGTATTTGGAGCTTCAGCTCCAGCATCAGTCCTTCCAATGAATATTCAGGATTGATTTCCTTTAAGATGGACTGGTTGGATCTCCTTGCAGTCCAAGGGACTCTCAAGGGTCTCTTCCAACACCACAGTTCCATAGCATCAATTCTTTGGCGTTCAACCTTCTTTATGGTCCAACTCTCATATCCATACATGACTACTAGAAAAACCATAGCTTTGACTAGATGCATCTTTATCAGTAATGCCTCTACTTTTTCATACGCTGTCTAGGTTTGTCATAGCTTTTCTTCCAAGGAGCAAGTGTCTTTTAATTTCATGGCTGCAGTCACCATCTGCAGTGATTTTGGAGCCCAAGAAAATAAAGTCTCTCACTCTTTCCTTTGTTTCCCCATCTAGTTGCCATGAAGTGATGGGATCAGATGCCATGATCTTAGTTTTTTGAATGCTGAGTTTTATGCCAGCTTTTTCACTCTCCCCTTTCACTTTCATCAAGAGGCTCTTCAGTTCCTCTTAGCTTTCTGCCATAAGGGTGGTGTCATATGCATATCTGAGGTTATTGATATTTCTCCCATCGATCTTGATTCCAGCGTATGCTTCATCCAACCTGGCATTTCACATGATGTACTCTGCATATAAGTTAAATAAGCAGGGAGACAATATACAGCCTTGACGTGCTTCTGTTCTAATTTTAAACCAGTCCATGTTCCTCGTCCAGTTCTGTTTCTTCCTGACCTGCGCACAGGTTTCTCAGGTACCAGGTAGGGGGTCTGGTATTCCCGTCTCTTTAAGAATTTCCCATAGTTTGTTGTGCTTTACACAGTCAAAGGCTTTAGTGTAGTCAATGAAGCAGAAGTAGATGTTTTTCGGGAATTCTCTTGCTTTTTCTGTGATCCAGTGGATGCCAGCAGGTTGATCTCTGTTTGATAAGAGTATTTTAAAAATCATGAATAGATGCTATATCTTATCAAATGCTTTTTCTGCATCTGTTGAGAGGATCACGTGATTTTTATCCATTCTTTTGTTAATATGGTGTATTACATTGATTGATTTGTGTGTGTTAAGCCTTTCTTGTGACCCTGTAATAAATGCAACTTGATCATTGTGTTTGATTCTTTCATAAATTGTTGGATTCAGTTTGTTAATAAATGTTGAGAATTTTTGCATCCTTGTTCATCAAAGGTATTGGCCTGTATTTTTATTTTTATATTTTGTAGTGTCTTTGCCTGATTTTGACTTCAGGGTAGTAGTTACCTGCTAGAATGAATTTGAGAGTGTTCTCCGCAATTCAGTTAGTTGTAATAGCTTAGCAAAGATTGTTATTAATTTTTCTTTATATGTTTGACAGAACTCCCCTATGATGCTGTCTGGTCTGGGACTTTTGTTGGGAGTTTTCTTACAAATTCAATTTCACTACTAGTAATCAATTTGCTCAAAGTGTCTATTTCTTTCTGATTCAGTCTTGGCGGGTTATACATTTCTGAAAATTTTCATTTCTTTTAGGCTGTCCAATTTGTTGATGCATAACTTCACAGTATTCGCTTATGACTTTTTTATATCTCTGTGGGACTGGTATTTATAGCTCGTCCCCAGGACATGACTGCGTGACTGAACAAGGATACGAATGGGCTCCACACCCAGAGGGCATTGCAAGTCCAATCTGCTCATAAATCCAGCAAGATTAGCCTAGGTGTCCAGCGAATATAATCAGCCATGTAGTATGGTACTTTTAGAAGTTTATAACACTTTTCACACAAATAATACATAAAAGACAAACACATACACAAAAAAGCATTTTTAATCTTACAATATAGTAACCTGAAAAGCACCCTAGTCTACCAGCTACAATACTGCTGGCTCTACGTTTGCTTTCAGACACCGTGGGCTTAAAATAAAGATATTATACTATTATAGCCTATACAGTGCTGTATAGTAAAGTCCACAAAAGCCCACTTGTAGAAGACAGAAGCATGTGACAGTGTATGCCAGATACTTGAACTAACTTCCTTGATTGGACATGCTAATGAATGTTTGCATCTTTGAAGGTTGGCAACTGGAAAGTTTATATATAAGGGATTTACTTTATTTCTCCTCTTCCATTTGCTATTTTGCTTAGTTAGGTCCTCTCTCTTTTCTTCTTGGTGATCCTGGTTAAAGGTTTGTCAATTTTGTTTATCTTTCCAAATACCAGTTTTTTATTTCATTGGTCTTTTCTATTTTTTTTTTTTTTTTTTTTACTATTTCTTATGTGATCTTTATTATTTCATTCCTTCTGCTGACTTTAGGCTCTATTCTACTTCTCATTTTTCTAGGTGGCACGTCTGGTTTTTCCTTTTTTCTAAAGAAGGCCTATATCTCTATGAAGCTCGCACTTAGAAACGCTTTTGGTGCATCCCATAGATTTTGAAAACCTGTGCTGCATTTTCGTTTGTCTTGAGGTATTTTCTGGCTTCCTCTCAGATTTTGTGACTGACACATTTTTTATTGAGGTATAGCTGATGTACAGTATTATATAAACTTCAAGTGTGAAATGTGGTGATTCACAAGTTTTGAAGGTTATAGTCAGTCCAGAATCATTATAGAATATTGGCTATACTCTATGTATCCTGTGGCTTGTTTTATGAACAGTGGTCTGTGCCTCTTCATTCCGCCCCTTTGCCTTGTCCCACTCTCTCCACTTTCCCAGCCGGCAACTGTCAGCTTGTTCTCTGTAACTGTTATTCTTCTTTTTATTATTTTCATTCACTTGCTTTATTTTTTAGATTACACATGTAAGTGGTATCATATAGTATTTGTATTTCTCTATCTGGCTTATTTCACTAAGTGTAATACTCTCCAAGTTCATTTACATTTTTTAAAATAAGCATACCTTCTAGGTCTCACCAAAATATTAGATTTATAAATCATGATATAATTTTCCAGCTATTTAGGAACTTCTGTGTTAAGTATACTTTTAAAATTTTACACGTTATCTTGTGAGTAAAAGAAGAAAGTTTAAAAAATCTATCCAGATGGCCATCTGGGAGAGAATAGCTATTTCGAACTTATGCTGAATAAGGCACTTATGCTTTGTTATTATAAAGCAGCAGTTATACACTGAATTATCAGAGGTCTGTTAAAAACCCGGTATTTTAATCAATGATCACTTATTTATATATAGCAATCACAGGATTTCAGTTGTTTTATTTCAACGTTTTTTTATTTGACTTTTTAAAAAATTATTTATTTATGTTAATTGGAGGCTAATTACTTTACAATATTGTAGTGGGTTTTCAGCTTTTTAAATATGTCTTTTAATTTTCATGAGATCTACCTCATGAGATAATTGAGACCCTGAAACACTGAGACATTACTTCTGGACAAGATGAAAGGCTGACGTCTTTCCCCAGGACAAGTAAAGCATTTCCCCTTTTCCAGGGCTCAGAGGGGGGAATATGAGATTTGTGATGCTACCATCTCACCTGACTCAGCAATGCATTCTCTCTTTTCTCTTCTAATTTTAGGAGCATCAAACCAATGATTAGGAGAGATAATATCACAGAGATCACTCATTTTATCCTCTTGGGATTCTCAGATTTCCCCAGAATCATAGTAGTGCTCTTTGCTGTATTCCTGGTGATATACATTTTGACCCTGACTTGGAACCTGTCGCTCCTCATCTTAATAAGAATGGACTCCCACATCCACACCCCCATGTACTTCTTTCTCAGTAACCTGTCCTTCATGGACATCTGCTACGTGACCTCCACAGCCCCCAAGATGCTCTACAACTTCTTCCAGGAGCTGCAAACTATCAACTATGTGGATTGTGTTATTCAGAATTTCGTGTTCTCCACCATGGGGCTGAGTGAGTCTTGCCTCATGACCGCCATGGCTTATGACCGATACGCCGCCATTTGCAACCCGCTCCTCTATTCATCAGTCATGTCGCCCGCTCTCTGCGGTCGGATGGTGCTGGGATCCTACATGGCTGGACTCTCGGCCACTATACTCCAATTGTGTTTCATGCTCCAGCTCCACTTCTGTGGGCCTAATGTCATCAACCACTTCTTCTGTGACCTGCCCCAGCTGTTAGTTCTCTCCTGCACGGACACGTTCTTTTTACATCTCTTAACTGTTATCCTAACAATGATCTTCGGGATAATAAATGTTTCAGTTATCATGATATCCTATGTCTACATTGTCGTCTCCATCATGAAGATCACGACAGCACGGGGCAGGTCCAAGGCTTTCAACACCTGTGCCTCCCACCTGACAGCAGTGAGCCTCTTCTATACCTCAGGTATGTTTGTCTATTTGAGTTCCAGCTCTGGTGGTTCCTCCAGCTTTGACAGATTCGCATCATTTTTCTACACTGTGATGATTCCCATGTTGAATCCCTTGATTTACAGTCTGAGGAACAAAGAAATCAAAGATGCCTTGAGAAGGTTGCAAAAGAAGAGCAGGTATTGCTGAGGCCACAGATTCTGAGATTTCTGCTGGGTTTTTCCTGTCAGAATCACCTTACACAATAACATTCTTATGAACGGAGTATAGCAAAAGTCATACTGCTTTTGGACCAAGAAAGCTTAATTTGACACATAATGTCCCCCAATGGATCAACAGTTGGATCATGCTACACAAACACAGTATTTTTACATCCTAGGGGCTCATTACGTTCAGCCTACATGAAGAGAGGCCTCATCGTCTACTAATATATCCACAAGTATTTGTGAAACACTGGAGTTTAGTGCCTTGTTGCTTCTTTTTAGCTTCTGAGAGGGAGCCCTGTTCCATCTCAGGCTTCTGGCCCTGAAGGAGAGACAGCTGACAGGGGCCTCAGGAGTGTGTAAATCTTGTCTCCCAGATATTCTGATGCAACACAATCCAGACGTGGTGGTGGCCAATGTTTGTCCTGTGTTTCTGATGAGAATGTACGCAGAGAGGGAACATACCTTTGGGCAGAAACAAGGTGTACTATTGGCCTGATTGGTCTTCCCTGGTGGCTCAGCTGGTAAAGAGTCTGCCTGCAATCCGGGAAACCTGGGTTCGATCCCTGGGTTGGGAAGATCCCCTGGAGAAGGGAAAGGCTACCCACTCCAGTATCCTGGCCTGGAGAAGTCCACGGACTGTATAGTCCATGGGGTCGCAAACAGTTGGACACGACTGAGCGACTTTCACTTCACTTCGCTTCATTGGCCTGATTGTGGCTCCTGGAAAGACCAGTATGACATAGCTTATGTTTGTGTAAGTCCTTCTCAGGGACAATTACCTAACAGTTTGGGAGTATATCCTAGGCTCCACCACTGTAATCTGCAGAAGGCAGAGGTGACATGAATCATACAGAGGAAAGGAAAGAAGCACGTGTTCCCTTCAGTGCCATTTACTCATGAGTTCCATGATGTAATTTCTTGCCTGTAGTGTACAATGGGGAGTTCTCACAGGGATGATATTAAGAATCTATGCCACAGTCAATAGAGATTTCTGATATTGTAGGGCTGAAATCTCTCTCTCTCTCCCATTAAATTTGGAAAATTCACCCTAGATGGCAGGCTTCCTAGGTAGTGCTAGTGAGAAAAAATCACCTGCCAATGCAAGATCCCTCAGATTAGGAAATGGCAGCCCACTCCAGTATACTTGCCTGGAAAAATCACATGAGCAGAGGAGCCTGGTGGGCTACAGTGCATGGCCTGCAGAGTTAGACACAACTGAGCACACCCTTGTTGGACGTAGACAGTGTGATCATGCCACCGAATAATTTCTGCTGTTTCAAGATCTGAACATGTTTGATGTGATGGGAATTGTGTGAGAATTCATGGACATAATAAAGTTACCAAATATTTCATACTGTAGACCAAGAACAAATATGAAAAACTGGTATAAATTCTTTTCTTTTATCTGTGTTCAACATTTTATGTCCCAGAAACTTGTGGTTGTATGGTGTGATGTAATGGTTGGAGTAGAATGGTTAGAGTGACTTTAATGCTGATATTTGCCAGGAAACCTTAAGGTGAAAAAGAGGAAATAGATTTAAGATAGGCAGGGTTCTTAACTCTGGCCAATTTTTATCTGCAGTAGGAGGATGTAAATTTGTGGTCCTTGTGATCTGTTTAAAAATAAGAACAAGATGTGTATGGACTGTTGACTTGCCAGATTTCCCAGGCTTCCACAAAGTGATATAAAGTACATATTACTCCCTGCAATAAGAAGCTCATGCCCCACAGTGAGAGAGTAGCCCCCACTCATGGCAGCTAGAAAGAACCCGAGTGCAGCAACAAAGATCCAGAAGAGCCAAATACACACATTTCTAAAAAATGAATAAAATTACAATTCAGTGAGTTTTGACAAATTTATCATTTCAGTTCCGTTCACTCGCTCAGTCGTGTCTGACTCTTTGCAACCCCATGGACTGCAGCACACGAGGCCTCCCTGTCCCTCACCAACTCCCAGAGTGTACTCAAACTCATGTCCATCGAGTCAGTGATGCCATCCAATCATCTCATCCTCTGTCGTCCCCTTCTCCTCCCGCCTTCAATCTTTCCCAGTGTCAGGGTCTTTTCCAGTGTCAGCTCTTCACTTTAGGTGGCCAAAGTATTTGGAGCTTCAGCTCCAGCATCAGTCCTTCCAATGAATATTCAGGACTGATTTCCATTAGGATGGACTGGTTGGATCTCCTTGCAGTCCAAGGGACTCTCAAGAGTCTCCTCCAACACCACAGTTCAAAAGCATCAATCCTTCGGCGCTCAGCTTTCTTTAGAGTCCAAATGTCACATCCATACATGACTACTGGAAAAACCATAGCTTTGACTAGACAGAATTTTGTTGGAAAAGTAATGTCTCTTCTTTTTAATACATTGTCCAGGTTGATCATAACTTTTCTTCCAAGGAGCAAGAACCTTTTGATTTCATGGCTGCAGTCACCATCTGCATATAGTCAGCCATCTAATATTGGAGCCCCCCAAAGTAAAGTCTGTCACTGTTTCCCCATCTATTTCCCATGAAGTGATGGGACCGGATGCCATGATCTTAGTTTTCTGAGTGTTGAGCTTTAAGCCAACTTTTTCACTCTCCTCTTTCACTTTCATCAAGAGGCTCTTTAGTTCTTCTTCACTTTCTGCCATAAGGGTGGTATCATCTGTATATCTGATGTTACTGATATTTCTCCCAGCAATCTTGATTCCAGATTGTGCTTCATCCAGCCCAGCGTTTCTCGTGATGTGTTCTGTATATAAGTTAAATAAGCAGGGTAACAACATACAGCCTTGACATATTCCTTTCCCGATTTGGAACCAGTCTGTTCCATGTTTGGTTCTAACTGTTACTTCCTGACTTGCATACAGATTTGTCAAGAGGCAGGTCAGGTGGTCTGGTATTCCCATCACTGGAAGAATTTTCCACAGTTTGTTGTGATCCACACAGTCAAAGGCTTTGGCATAGTCAATAAAGCAGAAGTAGATGTTTTTCTGGAAACTCTCTTGCTTTTTTGATAATCCAATGGCTGTTGGCAATTTGATCTCTGGTTCCTCTGCCTTTTTTAAAACTGGAAGTTCATGGTTCATGTACTGTTGAAGCCTGGCTTGGAGAATTTTGAGCATTACTTTACTAGCGTGTGAGATGAGTGCAATTGTGTGGTAGTTTGAGCATTCTCTGGCATTGCCTTTGTTTGGGATTGGAATGAAAACTGACCTTTTCCAGTCCTGTGGCCACTGCTGAGTTTTCCACATTTGCTGGCATATTGAGTGCAGCACTTTCACAGCATCATCTTTCAGGATTTGAAATAGCTCAACTGGGATTCCATCACCTCCACTAGCTTTGATCGTAGTGATGCTTCCTAAGGCCCACTTGACTTTGCATTCCAGGATGTTTGGCTCTAAGTGAGTGATCAACCATCGTGATTATCCTGGTCATGAAGATCTTTTTTGTATAGTTCTGTGTATTCTTGTCACCTCTTCTTAATATTTTCTGCTTCTGTTAGGTCCATACCATTGATGTCTTTAATTGTGCCCATCTTTGCATGAAATGTTCCCTTGGTATCTCTAATTTTCTTGAAGAGATCTCTAGTCTTTCCCATTCTGTTGTTTTCCTCTATTTCTTTGCACTGATCACTGAGGAAGGCTTTCTTATCTCTCCTTGCTGTTCTTTGAAACTCTGCAGTCAAGTGGGTATATCTTCGCTTTTCTCCTTTGTCTTTCACCTCTCTTCTATTCTCAGCTATTTGTAAGGCCTCCCCAGAAAAGCATTTTGCCTTTTTGCATTTCTTTTTCTTAGAGTCGGTCTTGATCACTGCCTCCTGTACAATGTCATGAACCTCCATCCACAGTTTTTCAGGCATTCTGTCTATCAGATCTAATCCCATGAATCTATTTGTCACTTCCGCTGTATAGTCATAAAGGATTTTATTTAGGTCATACCTGAATAGTTTAGTGGGTTTTGCTACTTTGTCAATTTAAGGCTGAATTTGGCAATAAGGAGTTCATGATCTGAGCCACAGTCAGCTCCCAGTCTTGTTTTTACTGACTGTAAAGAACTTCTCCATCTTTGGCTGCAAAGAATATAATCAATCTGATTTCAGTGTCGACCATCTGGTGATGTCCACGTGTAGAATCTTCTCTTGTGTTGCTGGAAGAGGGTGTTTGCTATGACCAGGGCGTTCTCTTGGCAAAACTCTTATTAGTCTTTGCCCTGCTTCATTCCACATTCCAAGGCCAAATTTGCCTGTTACTCCAGGTGTTTCTTGACTTCCTACTTTTGCATTCCAGTCCACTATATGAAAAAAAAACATCTTTTGGGGGTGTTAGTTCTAGAAGGTCTTGTAGGTCTGCATAGAACCATTTAACTTCAGCTTGTTCAGCGTTACTGGTTGGGGCGTAGACTTGATTTACTGTGATATTGAATGGTTTGCCTTGGAGATGAACAGAGATCATTCTGTCGTTTTTGAGATTGCATCCAAGTACTGCATTTCGGACTCTTTTGTTGACCATGATGGCTACTCATTTTCTACTAGGGATTCTTGGCCATAGTAGTACATACAATGGTCATCTGAGTTAAATTCACCCATTCCAGTCTATTTTAGTTCGCAGATTCCTAAAATGTCAATGTTCACTCTTGCCATCTCTTGTTTGATCACTTCTAATTTGCCTTGATTCATGGACCTGACATTCCAGGTTGCTATGCAATATCGCTCTGTACAGCATCGGACCTTGCTTCTGTCACCAGTCACATCCACAGCTGGGTATTATTTTTGCCTGGGCTCCATCCCTTCATTCTTTCTGGAGTTATTTCTCCACTGATCTCCAGTAGCATATTGGGCACCTACTGACCTGGGGAGTTCCTCTTTCAGTATCCTATCATTTTGCCTTTTCATACTGTTCATGGGGTTCTCAAGGCAAGAATACTGAAGTGGTTTGCCATTCCCTTCTCCAGTGGACCACATTCTGTCAGACCTCTCCACCATGACCTGTCAGTCTTGGGTGGCTCCACATGGCATGGCTCATAGGCTCATTTAGGGTTAAAGTCAGGGTTAATTTCTCTCATTTTCTCAGTCTATCTAAAGCTTTGTCACTTTGTTATCCCTCCAAAAATTATCTTTGATTTTATTAATTTTTCTATTGCTTTTCTAATGTTTATATCATTTATCTTGCTTTAAAAAAAATCTTGTGTGATTAAGCACACATACACAAACATGAAGAGCTACTCTATGAGATAGCTACTATTGTCAGCTCCATAATAACAGTGAGGTGACAATTCTGAGGCTTAGGGAGGTTAATTTGCCAAAGATTGTGAAATCCTCAAGTGGAAGAGATGATATGAACTCAGATTTGCTGATACCAGTGCTCATGGTTGTAATCGCAATAATTCGTGGCCTTGTCATCTGTTAATTTTTTGTGTTCCTTTTTGCCTTGATTTCCTCACTCATGCATAGAAAATGACATCTTGACTGCCTCACGGGGCTGCTATGATGATTGATTCAGTTAAGCAATTGAAAAAAAAAAAACATGTATTCATATAAAATATATGTATTCATATAAAATAAAGTGCTTTGTAAACAGAAAGGATACGTGTTTGTTTGTTTGTTTTTTCACGCAATTTACCGATGGGTTATGTTATCTTGAGCAAATCCCTTAGCTGCACTGGCTTCAGGTCCTCACCTGGAAACTGAATGCATTAAACTAGATAATCCCTAGGTCCAGGGATCTCCAGCTCTAATGACTCCAAGTTCATTAAAAGAAAAGTTATAATCAAACGATCATGATTGGACTGTGGGGAAGCGGGGAATGGATCCAGAAGGGACAGAGTAAACTCGAGCATGAAATTAGCAGGGACGAAGACTCCGTGACAACCACGACTCCAGAGAGCAAGTACCTGGAGAATTTTCTTTTCCTAATTGTCCTTTCCGTTTCACCTCTGCCGTTACTAACACATTTAAAAGTATCCCCCATGTGGCATTCTCTCTGGCTGTGACTGAACAGCCAGCTCATGGACAAAAGGTTCCATCTTTGGCTGCAATAGGCTCCATCTGAAAATTTTGGGGAGATAGAAAGAGATGATTTCAATCTTTGGCAAGAACTCTATCATTCTGAGGGATCTGAGTCAAGGTGAGAAGGCAAGATTTACAGAGAAGAGTGGATTTTGTGCTATCTCTATAGCTATGTGATTCTTCAGAGAGAACGGTTTTTAGTCCTGTTTCTTTCTTTCCTCAACTCTTCCCCCTCCCGCAGGTCCATGACCTCCTCCTAAGCTCGTCCTTAGGTTCTCTTTCTCCTGACCCGAATTCTGTGACTTTCAGTGACGAGGATAATCTCTAACTTAGATTTTCAGGTTTCACTCTATAGTGAGAGACAGCTGTTGAGATCTAGTTCTGCAATTTCCCAAGGATATAATTTTGAACTCTGTTACCTTCTCTTTTTCACCGGTAAAATCGGGGTAATAAGATCATTGAGACTCAAACGAAATGATGCCTGTGAAGCCCAACATGTTGTACAAGTTAATTGAGTGCTGAATTTAACTAATAATTTACTGAATTCAGGGGAATTTTATGAGCTCAGAAATGCTTGCCTCTGTTTCCCAACTTTATCCATCCCAAGGACCCTTTAAATTTATCCTTGCTGAGAATGGTTGTAAAAAATAATAATGAATTTGAATTCTACTTCAGTATACAGCTTCGATTCATTATTTCTGTGTAACAAAAGCCCAGCTGGTCATGCCATAATGATACGGAAAGGTACTCAAGTACCATTCCACTGGGCTTTTGAAATACGTTAAGTAGCTGTCCACTATTATTTTGATTAATTTGGGGGTTTGGAGGCAAGAGCTTGGATGAAACAGACATCAGAGATTCCCCACTGCAAGTACAGGTAGTGTTGGCTTAACTGTCACTGTTAGTCTTTTCTTCCTTACATTGTCCTTCTTTATCCAGCAACATTCTTGGCTTTCTTAACCTGACTTTGTACTCTGCACAACCTGGAAAATGACCATGGCCTTAGCAGATAAGATCTGGAAAAAGTTTTAATAGGCTATATCTCCCTAGTGAAAATCTCCAAACAATATTTACATCAGTCACCTTTTCTGGTACAAAGCGTCTTGAAAGCTGGTGAACACATACAGAAGATTCATTTGAAGGGAGTGACTATATTCACAATATATGTGCTTTTCCTGCAGTTTACCAAATTTTAACAACATGAATTTTTAGGATAAATTGTATCAGGGATAATCGAAACCCCGCAGAGCTCATCATTCTTTTCTGGCAGTGATGGGTTACATAGATAGCTTTAGTTGAGGCTGAGTCTGTTTGTAGAATGTATTGGGAAGATGAAAGATTTCACTGCGAGTGACTGTTCAAAAGCAGGACCTACTTTCACTGAACTGATTAATTGTGTTGACACACTGGGAATGTGGGTGAGAGTTTATACTTTCAAAATATTTTCATGGAATCCTACACATCTTGGACAAAATGGCTGAGAAATATGTTGGCATTACTCTATTATAAGAGTAAACAGAAAGATTTTGAAGTTCATAAAACTATAAATTGAAATGAAACAAATATATTTTTACTTTCATATCCAAAAATGGGTAAAAGAACTGTTTCTTAACATATCCAGCATATGTTTATTGAGTAACACAAATATTAGCATATGAGATGCACGTAGTATAAGCTCTCCACTAGTCTGCAGGCTGTCTATAGGGAATATCACAAGTTCCACTCTACTTGGTGTTGGTGGAACATAAAGAGCAGAAATCGGACCTTACGATTTCACTGATTGGGAAATAATACAATATAGAAATAAATATAATCACTTATTAACAATATTCTAGAGTCTCGGTTTAGAAGTCATTTAATTTAGGGAATAATTTTATGAGGAACTCCTTGCTACTTCCGGATTAGTCCTGCCTTATTTTTCCCTTTATGGTGAGGAATGATCGTGGAAATGACAACCGCTAACATTTATTCATCTCTTACTGTTTTGAGCCCTTTATGTCATTCAGTCCCTGCAGCAACCCAATGAGGTGGTAAAGGATTACTAGCCCCATTTATAGATGAGGCAACTGGGAGGTTACTAACTAGCTAAGTGTTGCACAGCCAGTAGGTAAAAGTCAGGAAGGTCTATCGTCTCTGACATTCTTCCTGTTCTCTCTGTCATTTTCCGTCTCCTTGTCTCTCTATCTCCCTTTGCTATTAAGGATTAGAGATGCATATATCTTAGTAACTTGTTCTTATTATAAATATAGGAGTTGCAGAAAGTTGAAAAATGATATGCAAGTAAAGGAGAAAATAAAACCCATGCCATTCATTACTTTTGGCATTTGTATTTAGTTCACACGCAGTGTGCATGAGAGAGAGATATTAGCTAATGCACATGTCTTTTGTCTTGATGGTGATGTTGTCTCATAATAAATCTCTTAGACTTTCTTAACTCTTTTTCATTGTTCTCTCTCCTGCTTTATTGAGTATGCTGTTAAAAGTCTCTATTGATTTCTTCAGCTCTAGGATTTCTGGTTGATTTTTTTTTTTTTAATGGGTTCTCTTTCTTTGTTAAACACATTTTATTCATTTTGCTGATGTATTGTTTTCTTAATTTCACCCAGTTGTCTCTTTATGGGTTTATATTTCACCAAACTTTTAAAAGAGAATTATGCTGAGTTCTTTGTCAGACCATTTATAGATCTTTATTCCTTTAGTGAAAGTCACTCAGTCATGTGAATTCTCCAGGCCAGAATACTGGAGTGGGTAGCTCTTCTCTTCTCCACTCGATCTTCCCAACCCAGGGATCAAACCCAGGTCTCCCAGATTGCAGGCACATTCTTTGCCAGCAGATTCTTATAAAGCTATTAAAGCTTTATAAGTTTCCTTTAGTGGAGTCATATTTACCTAATTTTTCATGATCCTTGATTCCTTTGTTAGTGTCTGCACATTTGAGTAAATGATCTCTACTTCCAGATTTTCCAGGCTTGCTTTAGGAGAGACAGCCCTTCCCCAGTCAGCTCAGCTTGGAGTTCTAGATAGATCATCTGGCAGTTACCTTGAGCAATTGGGCTAGCTATCAAAACCTGGGTTGGATGAAGCACAAGCTGAAATCAAGATTGCTGGGAGAAATATCAATAACCTTAGATATGCAGATGACAGCAACCTTATGGAAGAAAGTGAAGGAGAACTAAAGAGCCTCTTGGTGAAAGTGAAAGAGGAGTGTGAAAAATCTGGATTAAAACTCAACATTCGGAAAACTAAGATCATGGCATCCGGTTGCATCACTTCATGGCGAATAGATGGGGAAACAATGGAAACAGTGACAGACTTTATTTGGGGGGCTCCAAAATCACTGCAGATGGTGATTGCAGCCATGAAATTAAAAGATGCTTGCTCCTTGGAAGGAAAGTTATGACCAAAATAGACAGCATATTAAAAAGCAGAGATATTACTCTGACAGCAAATGTCGATCCTGTCAAAGCCATGGTTTTTCCAGTAGCCGTGTATGGATGTGCGAGTTGGACTATAGAGAAAGCTGAGTGCTGAAGAATTGGTGCTTTTGAACTGTGGTGTTGGCAAAGACTCTTGAGAGTCCCTTGGACAACAAGGAGATCCAACCAGTCCATCCTAAAAGAAATCAGTCCTGAGTATTCATTGGAAGGACTGATGTTGAAGCTGAAACCCCAATACTTTGGCACTTGATGTGAAGAGCTGACTCATTTGAAAAGACCCTGATGCTGGGAAAGATTGAAGGCAGCAGGAGAAGGGGACGATGGAGGATGAGATGATTGGATGGCATCACCGACTCAATGGACATGAGTTTGAGCAAACTCTGGGAGCTGGTGATAGACCGGGAAGCCTGGCATGCTGCAATCCGTGGGGTTGCAAAGAGTCGGATGTGACCAAGCAACTGAACTGAGACTGAGACTGATCAAGGTCTGTTTTGGGGTGAGGACATTGCCCAGGCTCTGAGGCTGGGGTGCAGATGCTGCTGGCCGGGAGGAGTTGATACGATTGCTGCCTTGGTTTCTTGGCCAAGAGTAGCATTAGGACGGCTTCTCTTCTTACCTGGGTTCTCAGGCCAGGCTTCTGAGCTGAGCAGGACTGAGTACTCTATCCAGCAGGAGGCAGGGCTGGGATTTAACTTCACAACCTGGACAGGGCTGCAGATGCCAGGGCTGTCGCGACCCACGAACTGGGGACCCAGATCAGAAGAACTGCACACCGAGTGCCTTGGTCACGTGGGGGCGCGGCTTTGCTCTGCAGAGAGGCAGAGAGATCGGGCTCTC
Source organism: Budorcas taxicolor (assembly GCF_023091745.1). Lineage (NCBI taxonomy): Eukaryota > Metazoa > Chordata > Mammalia > Artiodactyla > Bovidae > Budorcas > Budorcas taxicolor. Next base: position 80,429,373 of record NC_068924.1, on the reverse strand, counting down.
TGCTCACACGCTACTGAAAACAGGGCTATGGCATGGGTACGCAGTTTCCCACGTGCTTCAGTTAGTTCTCCTGGACGGTGGGGCTGAAGGTTTTGTTTGACAGTGGTTAGGGCTACACATTATCCTTCTTGCCTGGACACGACCACAGAACAGGCCCAAGACTGGCAAGGCTCCTTGTTTGGGAAACAAATTAGGAAGAACTGCACACAAAGTTCTCTGGCCAGGTGGAGCCATGCAAATGGGCAGAGCTCCTGTCTGGACATGACTCAAGTGCTCCTGGGTGATGGAATTTTCTGAGTGTTCTAGCCATGCTTGAATAACCTCAGTAGTAGATGGGGTTATGAATCGTAGATGCAGGGGAAGAGGCTCCCAGGATGGCAAGGCTCATTTCTCGGGGTCCCAAGTCAGGCAAAACTGCTGGAACTCAGTCTGCCAAGATCCAAGCCCTGACGGTTCCAAGGCCTGTCTCCCTTCTCTGTCTCAGTGTGACTCTCAGTGGCCACACCCCGCAGATTCCTGCATGGCTTCTAGGATATGAGACCAGAGTGGGTCTCCTTAAGGAGTGACCTGTAAAGCCGGGGAAGCTGGAGGCCCACACTGGGCTCTCTCCCTTTTCCATAAAGAAGCCATAGCCCGAGAAGGGTCCTCTTGGTGTAGCTAGGGGAGGGGCAATGCAATCAAATGGATCTGCTCCTCTACCCTTCTAATGTGGGTTTTCTCCATCTCTCTAGTTCAGCCTCATTCCCGTCCTTTAGGATTTTTTCATTGGTACCTTGCCTATAAATAACTGCTAATTATTTTTCTGTTGGGGCTTCCCTGGTAGCTCAGCTGGGAAAGAATCCACCTGCAATGCAGGAGACCCTGTTTCGATTCCTGGGACAGGAAGTTCCTCTGGAGAAGGGATAGGCTACCCTCTCCAGTATTCTGGCCTGGAGAATTCCACGGATAGAGGAGCCTGGCAGCCTACAGTCCAGGGGGTGACGGAGAGTCAGACATGGCTGCGCAACTTTCACTTTTCTTTTTTCTGGTGGGGGGAACTGAAGTCAGGAATGACCTATATTGTCATCTTGATTATGTCACCGAGAACTAAATCTCTGAGTTGGAACTTTTTGTTTCCTTGTTGTTGTTCAGTCGCTCAGTCGTGTCTGACTCTTTGCAAGCCCATGGACTGCAGCTCGCCAGGTCTCCCTGTCCTTCACTGTCCCCTGGCGTTTGCTCAGGCTCATGTCCATTGAACTGATGGTGCCTAACATGCAGAATATTCGAATATTAGGACAATAGTTGGGGCTCTAGGCTCCCTTTAGAACAGTTTGTACGAGGCTTCCCTAAGAAGAGTGATTTTGTAACTACTGGGCACACATGCTTTGCTCTACCAAATTATATCAGGAATATAAATTAAGGTAAACTCCCGAATTATTTTGGAAATGATGTTTTGAATATATATGTAAAAAATTGAGATATTATTATAAACAGGGTAATTTTTTATGTATACAATAACTTTATTTTTAAATATAAATTTATTTAATGGGAGGCTAATTACTTTACAATATTGTATTGGTTTTGCCATACATCAACATGAATCTGCCATGGGTGTACACATGTTCCCCATCCTGAACCCCCCTCCCACCTCCCTCCCCATACCATCCCTCTGGGTCATCCCAGTGCACCAGCCCCAAGCATCCTGTATCATGCATTGAACCTGGACTGGCTATTTGTTTCACATATGATATTATACATGTTTCAATGCCATTCTCCCAGATCATCCCACCCTCTCCCACAGAGTCCAAAAGATTGTTCTGTACATCTGTGTCTCTTTTGCTGTCTCGCATACAGAGTTATTGTTACCATCTTTCTAAATTGCATTTATATGCATTAGTATACTGTATTGGTGTTTTTCTTTCTGGCTTACTTCACTCTGTATAATAGGCTCCAGTTTCATCCACCTCATTAGAACGGATTCAAATGTATTCTTTTTAATGGCTGAGTAATACTCCATTGTGTATAGGTACCACAGCTTTCTTATCCATTCATCTGCTGATGGACATCTAGGTTGTTTCCATGTCCTGGCTATTATAAACAGTGCTGCGATGAACATTGGGGTACACGTCTGTTTCAGTTCTGGTTTCCTCAGTGTGTATGCCCAGCAGTGGGATTGCTGGGTTGTATTGCAGTTCTATTTCCAGGTTTTTAATGAATCTCCACACTGTTCTCCATAGTAGCTGTCTGTACTAGTTTGCATTCCCACCAACAGAATAAGAGGGTTCCCTTTTCTCCACACTCTCTCCAGCATTTATTGCTTGTAGACTTTGTGATAGCAGCCATTCTGACCGGTGTGAAATGGTACTTCATTGTGGTTTTGATTTGCATTTCTCTGATAATGACTGATTTTGAGCATCTTTCCATGTGTTTGTTAGCCATCTGTATGTCTTCTTTGGAGAAATGTCTGTTTAGCTCTTTGGCCCATTTTTTGATTGGGTCGTTTATTTTTCTGGAAATGAGCTACAGGTGTTGCTTGTATATTTTTGAGATTAATTCTTTGTCAGTTGCTTCATTTGCTATTATTTTCTCCCATTCTGAATGCTGTCTTTTCACCTTGCTTATAGTTTCCTTTGTTGCACAGAAGCTTTTAATTTTAATTAGGTCCCATTTGTTTATTAATGCTTTTATTTCCAATATTCTGGGAGGTGGGCCATACAGGATCCTGCTGTGATTTATGTCAGAGAGTGTTTTGCCTATGTTCTCCTCTAGGAGTTGTATAGTTTCTGATCTTATGTTTAGATCTTTAATCCATTTTGAGTTTATTTTTGTGTATGGTGTTATAAAGTGTTCTAGCTTCATTTTTTTTACAAGTGGTTGACCAGTTATCCCAGCACCACTTGCTAAAGAAATTGTCTTTTCTCTAATGTATATTCTTGCTTCCTGTGTCAAAGATAAGGTGGCCATCAGTTCAGTTCAGTCATTCAGTCATGTCCGACTCTTTGCGACCCAATGAATTGCAGCATGCCAGGCCTCCCCGTCCATCACCAGCTCTCGGAGTTCACCCAAACTCATGTCCATCTAGTCAATGATGCCATCCAGCCATCCCATCCTCTGTTTTCCCATTCTCCTACCGCTCCCAATCCCTTTCAGCATCAGAGTCTTTTCCAATGAATCAATTCTTCTCATGAGGTGGCCAAAGTATTGGAGTTTCAGCTTCAACATCAGTCCTTCCAAAGAACACCCAGGACTGATCTCCTTTAGGATGGACTGGTTGCATCTCTTTTCAGTCCAAGGGACTCTCAAGAGTCTTCTCCAACACTTCAGTTCAAAAGCATCAATTCTTCTGAGCTCAGCTATCTTCACAGTCCAACTCTCACATCCATACATGACCACAGGAAAAACCACAGTCTTGACTAGATGGACCTTAGTCGGCAAAGTAATGTCTCTGCTTTCGAATATGCTGTCTAGGTTGGTCATAACTTTTCTTCCAAGGAGTAAGCATCTTTTAATTTCATGGCTGCAGTCACCATCTGCAGTGATTTTGGAGCCCCCCAAAATAAAGTCTGACACTGTTTCCACTGTTTCCCCAATTATTTACCATGAATGATGGGACCAGATGCCATGATCTTCGTTTTCTGAATGTTGACCTTTAAGCCAACTTTTTCAATCTCCTCTTTCACTTTCATCAAGAGGCTTTTTAGTTCCTCTTCACTTTCTGCCACAAGGGTGGTGTCATCTGCATATCTGAGGTTATTGATATTTCTCCCGGCAATCCTGATTCCAGCTTGTGCTTCTTCCAGTCCAGCGTTTCTCATGATGTACTCTGCATATAAGTTCAATAAGCAGGGTGACAACATAGAGCCTTGGCATACTCCTTTTCCTATTTGGAACCAGTCTGTTGTTCCATATCCAGTTCTAACTGTTGCTTCCTGACCTGCATATAGGTTTCTCCAGAGGCAGGTCAGGTGGTCTGGTATTCCCATCTCTTTCAGAATTTTCCACAGTTTATTGTGATCCACACAGTTAAAGGCTTGGGAATAGTCAGCAAAGCAGAAATCGATGTTTTTCGTGAACTCTCTAGTTTTTCGATGATCCAGCGGATGTTGGCAATTTGATCTCTGGTTCCTCTGCCTTTTCTAAAACCAGCTTGAACATCAGGAAGTTCACAGTTCACGTATTGCTGAAGCCTGGCTTGGAGAATTTTGAGAATTACTTTACTAGAGTGTGAGATGAGTGCAATTGTGCAGTAGTTTGAGCATTCTTTGGCATTGCCTTTCTTTGGGATTGGAATGAAAACTGACCTTTTCCAGAATGTGGCCACTGCTGAGTTTTCCAAATTTGCTGGCATATTGACTGTAGCACTGTCACAGCATCATCTTCCAGGATTTGAAACAGCTCCACTGGAATTCCATCACCTCCACTAGCTTTGTTCATAGTGATGCTTCCTAAGGCCCACTTGACTTCCCATTCCAGGATGTCTGGCTCTAGGTGAGTGATCACACTATCCTGATTATCTTGGTCGTGAAGATTATTTTTGTACAGTTCTTCTGTGTATTCTTGCCATCTCTTTTTAATATCTTCTGCTTCTGTTAGGTCCATACCATTTCTGTCCTTTATCGAGCCCATCTTTGCATGAAATGTTCCCTTGGTATCTCTAATTCTTGAAGAGATCTCTAGTCTTTCCCATTCTGTTGTTTTCCTCTATTTCTTTGCATTGATCGCTGAGGAAGGCGTTCTTATCTCTTCTTGCTATTCTCTGGAACTCTGCATTCAGATGCTTGTATCTTTCCTTTTCTCCTTTGCTTTTCTCTTCTCTTCATTTCACAGCTATTTGTAAGGCCTCCCCAGACAGCCATTTGGCTTTTTTGCATTTCTTTTCATGGGGATGATCTTGATCCCTGTCTCCTGTAGAATGTCACGAACCTCATTCCATAGTTCATCAGGCACTCTATCTATCCGACCCAGTCCCTTAAATCTATTTCTCACTTCCACTGTATAATCATAAGGAATTTGATTTAGGTCATACCTGAATGTTAGTGGATTTCCCTACTTTCTTCAATTTAAATCTGAATTTGGCAAGAAGGCGTTCATGATCTTAGCCACCGTCAGCTCCTAGTCTTGTTTTTGCTGACTGTATGGAGCTTCTCCATCTTTGGCTGTAAAGAATATAATCAGTCTGATTTCGGTGTTGACAATCTGGTGATGTCCATGTGTAGAGTCTTCTCTTGTGTTGTTGGAAGAGGGTGTTTTCTATGACCAGTGCATTCTCTTGGCAAAACTCTATTAGCCTTTGCCCTGCTTCATTCTGTATTCCAAGGCCAAATTCGCCTGTTACCCCAGGTGTTCCTTGACTTCCTACTTTTGCATTCCAGTCCCCTATAATGAAAAGGACATCTTTTGGGGGTGTTAGTTCTAAAAGGTCTTGTAGGTCTTCATAGAACCGTTCAATATCTGCTTTTTCAGTGTTACTGGTTGGGGCATAGACTTGGATTACTGTGATATTGAATGGTTTGCCTAGGTGTCCATAGGTGCATGGATTTATCTCTGGGCTTTCTATTTTGTTCCACTGATCTGTATTTCTGTCTTTGTGTCAGTAAGATAGTGTCTTAATGACTGTGGCTTTGTAGTAGAGCCTGAAGTCAGGCAGGTTGATTCTTCCAGTTCCATTCTTCTTTCTCAAGATTGCTTTGGCTCTTCGAGGTTTTTTGTATTTCCATACAAATTGTGAAATTGTTTGTTCTAGTTCTGGGATAAATACTGTTGGTATCTTGATAGGGATTGCATTGAAGCTATAGATTGCTTTGGGTAGTATACTCATGTTCACTATACTGATTCTTCCAATCAGTGAACACGGTATATTTCTCCATCTATTAGTGCCTTCTTTGATTTCTTTCAGCAGTGTTTTATAGTTTTCTGTATATAGGTCTTTTGTTTTTTAGGTAGATATATTCTTAAGTATTTTATTCTTTTGGTTGCAATGGTGAATGGAATTGTTTCCTTAATTTCTCTATTTTTTCATTATTAGTTTATAGGAATGCAAGGGTTTTCTGTGTGTTGATTTTATATCCTGCAACTTTACTATATTCATTGATTAGCTCTAGTAATTTTCCGGTGGAGTCTTTAGGGGTTTTCTATGTAGAGGATCATATCATCTGCAGTGAGAGTTTCACTTCTTCTTTTCCAATCTGGATTCCTTTTATTTCTTTTTCTGCTCTGATTGCTGTGGCCAAAACTTCCAAAATTATGTTGAATAGTAGTGGTGAAAGTGGGCACCATTGTCTTGTTCCTGACATTAGGGGAAATGCTTTTAATTTTTCACCATTGAGGATAATGTTTGGTGTGGGTTTGTCATATATAGCTTTTATTATGTTGAAGTATGTTCCTTCTATTCCTGCTTTCTGGAGGGTTTTTATCATAAATGGGTGTTGAATTTTGTCAAAGGCTTTCTCTGCATCTATTCAGATAATCATATGATTTTTATTTTTCAGTTTGTTAATGTGATGTATTACATTGATTGATTGGCAGATATTGAAGAATCTTTGCATCCCTGGGATAAAGCCCGCTTGATCATGATATATGATCTTTTTAATGTGTGTTGGATTCTGATTGCTAGAATTTTGTTAAGGATTTTTGCATGTATGTTCATCGGTGATATTGGCCTGTAGTTTTCTTTTTTTGTGGCGTCTTTCTCAGGTTTGGTATTTGGGTGATGGTAGCCTCATAGAATGAGTTTGGAAGTTTACCTTCCTCTGAAATTTTCTGGAAGAGTTTGAGTAAGGTAGGTGTTAGCTCTTCTCTAAATTTTTGGTAGAATTCAGCTGTGAAGCCATCTGGACCTGGGCTTTTGTTTGTGGAAGATTTCTGATTACAGTTTCAATTTCCATGCTTGTGATGGGTCTGTTAAGATTTTCTTTCTTCCTGATTCAGTTTTGGAGAGTTGTACTTTTCTAAGAATTTGTCCATTTCTTCCAAGTTGTCCATTTTATTGGCATATAATTGCTGATAGTCTCTTATGATCCTTTGTATTTCTGTGTTGCCTGTTGTGATCTCTCCATTTTCATTTCTGATTTTATTGATTTGATTTTTCTCCTTTTGTTTCTTGATGAGTCTGGCTAATGGTTTGTACGTTTTATTTATCCTCTCAAAGAACCAGCTTTTGGCTTTGTGGATTTTTGCTATGGTCTCTTTTGTTTCCTTTGCGTTTATTTCTGCCCTAATTTTTAAGATTTCTTTCCTTCTACTAACCCTGGGGTTCTCCAATTCTTCCTTTTCTAGTTGCTTTAGGTTTAGAGTTAGGTTATTTATTTGACTTTTTCTTGTTTCTTGAGGTATGTCTGTATTGCTATGAACTTGTCTGTAAAGCTTTTGATTTCTCCTTCATATTTGAATGAGATCCTTGCTGGGTACAGTAATCTGGGCTGTAGGTTATTTTCTTTCATCACTTCAAGTATGTCTTGCCATTCCCTCCTGGCCTGAAGAGTTTCTATTGAAAGATCAGCTGTTATCCTTATGGAAATCCCCTTGTGTGTAATTTGTTGTTTTTCCCTTGCTGCTTTTAATATTTGTTCTTTGTGTTTGATCTCCGTTAATTTGATTAATATGTGTCTTGGGGTGTTTCGCCTTGCGTTTATCCTGTTTGGGACTCTCCGGGTTTCTTGGACTTGCATGATTAATTCCTTCCCCATTTCATGGAAGTTTTCAGCTATTATCTCCTCAAGTATTTTCTCATGGTCTTTCTTTTTGTCTTCTTCTGGGACTCCTATAATTCAAATGTTGGGCATTTAATATTGTCCCAGTGGTCTCTGAGATTGTCCTCATTCCTTTTAATTTGTTTTCCTTTTTCCTTTCTGAATCACTTATTTCTTCCATTCTATCTTCCACCTCACTAATCCTATCTTCTGCCTCCATTATTCCACTGTTTGTTCTACTATTTGTTCCCTCCAGGGTGTCTTTGATCTCATTTATTGCATTATTCATTATATATTGACTCTTTTTTATTTCTTCTAGGTCCTTGTTAAACCTTTCTTGCATATTCTCAATCCTTGTCTCCAGGCTATTTATCTGTGATTCCATTTTGTTTTCAAGTTTTGGGATCATTTTCACTATCATTATTTGGAATTCTTTATCAGGTAGATTCCCTATCTCTTCCTCTTTTGTTTGGTTTGGTGGGCATTTCTCCTGTTCCTTTACCTGCTGGGTATTCCTCTGTCTCATCTTGTTTATATTGCTGTGTTTGGGGCGCCCTTTCCGTATTCTGGCAGTTTATGGGGTTCTCTTTATTGTGGAGTTTCCTCGCTGTGGGTGAGGTTGTATGGGTGGCTTGTCAAGGTTTCCTGGTTAGGGAAGCTTGTGTTGGTGTTCTGGTGGGTGGAGCCGGATTTCTTCTCTCTGGAGAGCATGAGGTGTCCAGTAATGAGTTATGAGATGTCAGTGGGTTTCAAGTGACTTTGGGCAGCCTGTATATTGAAGCTCAGGGGTGTGTTCCTGTGTTGCTGGAGAATTTGCATGGTATGTCTTGTTTTGGAACTTATTGGCCCTTGGGAGGGGCTTGGTTTCAGTGTTGGTAGGAGGCATTTGATGAGCTCCTGTCAATTAATGTTTCCTGGAGTTAGGAGTTCTCTGGTGTTCTCAGGATTTGGACTTAAGCCTCCTGCTTCTGGTTTTCAGTCTTATTTTTACAGTAGCCTCAAGACTTCTCCATCTATACAGCACCATTGATAAATCATCTGGGTTGCCTCCGTGTGGCCCACTAGCCCCTCTGCATTTGGGTTGCAGGAAATCAGACGACCGTCGCTTCTCCATCTGGGGCACCCTTGGCATGCCTCCCCCAATCCCGGGGGCTGCACTAGCTCCATAAACAGGGTAATTTTTTACGGGCAAAGAAAAAATTTTTGAAAACCCATTTCAGTGACCATCATGGGAAGAAGGGCTAGTTCAAATTTATCCTGAAATGATGCTGCTTATCCTTTTATTATTACAAAGCAACAGTCACATATATTAAATCATCAGAGGCCTTTAAAACTCCTGTTGTTTTAACCAAAGGTCTCTTCATTATACACAAGCACAGAATTTCAATTGCTTTGGCAGAGATAGGCATTGCTTTATTTCAAAGTTTCAGTCAATTTTAGAAATATACCTTTTAATTTTTGTGTGACCTCATAAAATAAGTTGCCTTCCCTTGTGACTCAGCTGGTAAAGAATCTGCCTGCAATTCTGCAACTGCAGAGACACCAGTTTAATTCTTGGGTTGGAAAAATCTGCTGAAGAAATGATAGGCTACCCAATCCAGTCTTCTTGGGCTTCCCTGGTGGCTCAGCTGGTAGAGAATCTGCTTGCAATGCAGGAGACCTGGGTTTGATCCATGGGTTGTGAAGACCCCCTAGAGAAGGGAAAGGCTACCTGCTTCAGTATTCTGGCCTGGAGAACTCCATGGACTCTGTATTCCATAGAACATTGAGAAGGCACTTCTTGACAATTCAAGATGAAAAGCTGGGGTCTGTCAATAGGACAGTGGAGCATTTCCACGTTTCCAGTGCTGAATGGGGGAAAATATGGTGTATATGAGACCTGTAATGCTGTCATTTCATGAGTAGGCAATATATTCTCTTGACTCTTTTCTTTTTTTAGGAGCATCAAGCCAATGATTGGAGGAGAAAATATCACAGAGATCACTGAATTTATTCTTTTGGGATTCTCAGATTTCCCCAGAATCATAGTAGTGCTCTTTGTCATATTCCTGGTGATATACATTTTGACCCTGACTTGGAACCTGTCGCTCCTCATCTTAATAAGAATGGACTCCCACCTCCACACCCCCATGTACTTCTTTCTCAGTAACCTGTCCTTCATGGACATCTGCTACGTGACCTCCACAGCCCCCAAGATGCTCTACGACTTCTTCCAGGAGCGGCAAACTATCACCTTAGTGGGCTGTGCTGCTCAGTACTTCGTGTTCTCCACCATGGGGCTGAGCGAGTCTTGCCTCATGACCACCATGGCTTATGACCGATATGCCGCCATTTGCAACCCACTCCTCTATTCGTCAGTCATGTCGCCCGCTCTCTGCGGTCGGATGGTGCTGGGATCCTACTTGGCTGGACTCTCTGCTTCTATATCCCAATTGTGTTTCATGCTCCAGCTCCAGTTCTGTGGGCCTAATGTCATCAACCACTTCTTCTGTGACCTGCCCCAGCTGTTAGTTCTATCCTGCACTGACACATTCTCTGTACAACTCTTTACCGCTTTATTGACAATGATCTTTGGCGTAATAAATGTTTCCATTATCATGATATCCTATGTCTCCATTGTCATCTCCATCATGAAGATCACGACAGCAAGAGGCAGGTCCAAGGCTTTCAACACCTGTGCTTCCCATCTGACAACAGTCACTCTCTTCTATACCTCAGGTATGTTTGTCTATTTGAGTTCCAGCACTGGTGGTTCCTCCAGCTTTGACAGATTTGCATCAGTCTTCTATACTGTGGTGATTCCCATGTTGAATCCTTTGATTTACAGTCTGAGGAACAAAGAAATCAAAGATGCCTTGAAGAGGTTGCAAAAGAAGAGACGGTGTTGCTGAGGCCCCAGACTGAGATTTCTGACAGATTTGTCTTGTTAGAATGACCTACCTTAACCCTCAATAATATTTATATGAATGGACTACAACAAAGTTCATTCTGCCTTTGACAAAGAAGACTTAATTTGACCCAGATAATATGCCAAAATGGGCCAACAACAGAATCAAACTACACAAACACAGTATCTTTAAGTCCTAGAGACCCATTGTTTTTATCCTCCATGTGGAGTGGCCTCATTACTTATTAATCTATTAAAAATTATTCATGAAAATCAAGATTTAGAACCTGTTGCTTCTGTTCTACTTCTGAGATGGAACCTGTTCCATCTCAGCTTTCAAACCCTGAAAGACAGACACCTGAAGCCCCAGGAGTGCATAAGATTTGTCCCCCAAATATGCTGATGCAGCATAATCCAGACATGGTGGTCATCAATGTCCATTCTCTGTTTCTGGCCGGAATGAGAATGAACACACAAAGAGGGTGTGTCTTTGGACAGAAACAAGGTATACAATTGGCCTAGTTGTGCCTTCCCAGAAGACTAGTCTGATACAGCTAATGTTTGAGTATTACCTCTTTCAGCGCTTTTTATCTAATAAGTTATTGATCACATTCTAGTTCCACAGTTGTAGTCTAAATAGGAGGATGACATAATTTGAACAATAAAGAGAGGTGAAATGAAGTGTGTGGCCCCTTCAGGGCTCTTAACTTATGATTCTGATGCTGTAACATTTTGCATCTAGCGTTCAGTGGGAATTTCTGACGGGGATGATATTCAAAATCCATGTCACAGTCAGTAGCAATTTCTGATATTGTGAAGTCAAGCCCCTCTTTCACTACCTCAATAAGTCTGGATAATTTACCCCTGGTTGACATAGGTAGTGGGATCATACTGTCAAGATAATTCCTGCTCTTTCAAGCATCTGAACATATGTGATGTGATGGGAATTGTGTGAGAATTCATGGCAATAATAAAGTCACCAAATATTCCATGTTGCAGAGTAAGGGCCAATATGGAAACACCAATATACATTCCTTTCTATTGTCTGTGTTCAACATGTCATGTCTGAGAAATTTATGGTTGTATACAGGCAATATAATCACCGAGATGGAATGGCTAGAAGTACTTTAATGCTGATACTTTCCTAGAAAACTCTAACCTCAAGGGGCAAGAAGGGAAATAGTTTGTGGGATAAGTAGGGTTATCAGCTCTAGCCAATTTTTGTCTTCAGAAGCAGGATGTAAATTTGTGGTCCCAGGTTCTGGTTAAAAAGAAAAACAAGGCGGTATCCTGACTGTTGAGTTTCCAGATCTCCCAGACTTTAAGAAACTAATTAAATTGTATCATTAATTTATATTTTATCCTTAGAGAGTCATTGGATTCTTTTGTTGTTGTTGTTGCTTTGTTTTGTATTTAATTTATTTATTTTAACTGGAGGCTAATTACTTTACAATATTGTAGTGGTTTTGCCATACACTGACTTGAATCAGCCACGGGTGTACATGTATCCCCATCCTGAACCCCCCTCCCACCTCCCTTCCCTTCCCATCCCTCAGGGTCATCCCATGTGCACCAGCCCTGAGCATCTTCTCTCATGCATCGAAACTAGACTGACTATCTGTTTCACATAGTCATTGGATTCTTAATGCTGTTTTAGGGTGTCAATGCCAATGGTCCCATGAATTATCCTACTTAATAAACAACTGTAAGTGAAGAAGTATTTGAAGCCCTTGTACAATTTTCCACTAGTTCACACATGAATATGACTGAGAGAATGGGAACTGTTGAACGTTTGCTAGAGTAGAATTAGGGCTACCCCATGCCAAAGAAATAGTGCAGTATAAATAAAGGATATGTGCCCACTTCACCCCCATCCAAACATAGGAACATTTTCTTAAGCATTGCTCTTTAAAAATGTGTAAAAGTGTATGCAAAATCTGTTTCTAACAGTCTCTGAAGTCTTCAGTAGAAGAAAGACACCTGCTGCTGCTGCTGCTGCTAAGTCACTTCAGTCGTGTCCGACTCTGTGTGAACCCATAGATGGCAGCCCAGCAGGCTCCTCCGCCCCTGGGATTCTCCAGGCAACAACACTGGAGTGGGTTGCCGTTTCCTTCTCCAATGCATGAAAGTGAAAAGTGAAAGTTTAGTCACTCAGTCGTGTCCGACTCTTAGCAACCCCATGGACTGCAGCCTACCAGGATCCTTTGTCCATTTTCCAGGCAAGAGTACAGAAGTGAGGTGCCATTGCCTTCTCTGAAGACACCTGCTACATGCTACATGTTGACAATACAGTGTGGATTATAGTGACTATGCTGTGCATTAGACCTCCAGAACTTATTAACCCTCCAATTGCAAGTCTGTGCCCTCTTCAGTTCCCCTGCGCCTCTCAAAGCTGAACATTTTTCTCTTGTTTGTATTCACCTTGTCTTCATCATCGAATCATCTGTTGATGGACACTTAGCTTGTTTCCATACTTTGGCTTTGTGATTAATGCAGCAATAAATATGGAAGCACATATTTTTGATATCCTATTTTTATTTCCATTGGATATATACCCATAACTGGGATTGCTGGACCATATGGTAGATCTATTCTTAATTTTTGAGGAATCTCCATAATGTTTTCTGTAGCAGCTGAGCCCATTTGTGTATCCCCACCCACAGTATACAAGCATTCTCTTCTCGCCACATCCTGACCAACACCTGTGTTCTCCCTTTTTCTCTGACTGCCATTCTAACAGTTGTGAAGTGAGGTATCATTGTGGCTTTAATTTACATTTCCCTGATGGATAGTGATTTGAATACAAAGAGAACCAAACTGAGTATATCACAAATAAAATGTCAAAAGGTAAAGAGAAGGAAATAATCTTAAAAGCTGCAAGAAAAAAGCAACTTGTTACACACAAGAGAACTTCCTTAAGGCTATCAGGAGCTTTTTCACTACAATGTTTCAGCTCAAAGGCAGTGGCACTATATACTCAAAGTGATGAAAGAAAAACTTCCCAACCAACAGTGGTCTATGTGGGTAAGTTGTCCTTCAGGATTGAAGGAATGATAGGTAGTTTTTCAGAAAAATGAATCTGATGATTTTACACTAGATTGACTTTACAATAAATGTTAAAGGCACTTTTTCAAGCAGAAACAAAGGTCACTAATTAGCAATGCAAAACATGTAAAAATAATAATCTCTCTGGTAGGAATCACTAATGTTGAATTCTGAATATGCTAGAGTAGCCATGCTGGTATGTCACTTATAAATCTGGTGTGAAGATTAAAACTCAGAAGAGGTAAACATAACTAACACTCCAAAAATTTGTTAATGGATGTACAGGATAAAATAGTGTAAATTATTACATCAGAAAAGTAAAATGTGAGAGAGAAAGGTAAAAATGGTTCTTGCATGCATTTGAATATTAAGTTGTTTTCATGTTAAAACAGACTGTTTTAGGATAAGATCTTTAATATAAGCCTCATGGGTAATATAAAGCCAATCTATAGTAATTTCACAAAAGATAAAGAGAAATGAATCTAAGCATATCACTACACAAAATCATCAAATTATAAAGAAAGCAGAAGAAGAAGAAAGAAAGGAATTACAAAACAGTCCGAAAAATAAACAAAATGGCAATAGTAAATTCCCATCTGTCAATAATAATTTTTTTAATTTTTATTTTTACTTTATTTTGCTTTACAATACTGTATTGGTTTTGCCATACATTGACATGAATTCACCACGGGTGTACATGAATTCCCAAACATGAACCCCCCTCCCACCTTCCACCCCATATCGTCTCTCTGGATCATCCCCATGCACCAGCCCCAAGCATCCTGTATCATGCATTGAACATAGGCTGGCGATTCATTTCTTACATGATAGTATACATGTTTCAATGCCATTCTCCCAAATCATCCCACCCTCTCCCTCTCCCTCAGAGTCCAAAACTCCACTCTACACATCTGTGTCTCTTTTGCTGTCTCCCATACAGGGTCATCATTACCATCTTTCTAAATTCCATATATATGTGTTAGTAGACTGTATTGGTGTTTTTCTTTCTGGCTTACTTCACTCTGTATAATCGGCTCCAGTTTCATCCACCTCACTAGAACGGATTCAAATGTATCATTTTTAATGGCTGAGTAATACTCCATTGTGTATATGTACCACAGCTTTCTTATCCATTCATCTGCTGATGGACATCTAGGTTGCTTCCATATCCTGGCCATTATAAACAGTGCTGCGATGAACATTGGGGTACATGTGTCTCTTTCAATTCTGATTTCGTTGGTGTGTATGCCCAGCAGTGGAATTGCTGGGTCATAAGGCAGTTCTATTTCCAGTTTTTTAAGGAATCTCCACACTGTTCTCCATTGTGGCTGTACTAGTTTGCATTCCCACCAACAGTGTAAGAGGGTTCCCTTTTCTCCACACCCTCTCCAGCATTTATTGCTTGCAGACTTTTGGATCGCAGCCATTCTGCCTGGTGTGAAGTGGTACCTCATTGTGGTCTTGATTTGCCTTTCTCTAATAATGAGTGATATTGAGCATCGTTTCATGTGTTTGTTAGCCATCCGTATGTCTTCTTTGGAGAAATATCTGTTTAGTTCTTTGGCCCATTTTTTTTATTTAGTCGTTTATTTTTCTGGTATTGAGCTGCATAAGTTGCTTGTATATTTTTGAGATTAGTTGTTTGTCAGTTGCTTCACTTGCTATTATTTTCTCCCATTCCAAAGGCTGTCCTTTCACCTTGCTTATAGTTTCCTTTGTTGTGCAGAAGCTTTTCATTTTAATTAGATCCCATTTGTTTAATTTTGCTTTTATTTCCAGTATTCTGGGAGGTGGATCATAGAGGATCCTGCTGTGATGTATGTCAGAGAGTGTTTTGCCTATGTTCTCCTCTAGGAGTTTTATAGTTTCTGGTCTTACGTTTAGATCTTTAATCCATTTTGAGTTTATTTTTGTGTGTGGTGTTAGAAAGTGTTCTAGTTTCATTCTTTTACAAGTGGTTGACCAGTTTTCTCAGCACCACTTGTTAAAGAGATTGTCTTTAATCCACTGTATATTCTTGCCTCCTTTGTCGAAGATAAGGTGTCCATAGGTGTGTGGATTTACCTCTGGGCTTTCTGCTTTGTTCCATTGATCTATATTTCTGTCTTTGTGCCAGTACCATACTGTCTTGATGACTGTGGCTTTGTAGTAGAGCCTGAAGTCAGGCAAGTTGATTCCTCCAGTTCCATTCTTCTTTCTCAAGATGCTTTGGCTATTCGAGGTTTTTTGTATTTCTATACAAATCTTGAAATTATTTGTTCTAGTTCTGTGAAAACTATGGCTGGTAGCTTGATAGGGATCGCATTGAATCTGTAGATTGCTTTGGGTAGTATCCTCATTTTCACTATATTGATTCTTCCGATCCATGAACATGGTATATTTCTCCATCTATTAGTGTCCTCTTTGATTTCTTTCATCAGTGTTTTATAGTTTTCTATATATAGGTCTTTAGTTTCTTTAGGTAGGTATATTCCTAAGTATTTTATTCTTTTCATTGCAATGGTGAACGGAATTGTTTCCTTAGTTTCTTTTTCTACTTTCTCATTATTAGTGTATAGGAATGCAAGGGATTTCTGCGTGTTGATTTTATATCACGCAAATTTACTATATTCATTGATTAGTTCTAGTAATTTTCTGGTGGAGTCTTTAGGGTTTTCTATGTAGAGGTTCATGTCATCTGCAAACAGTGAGAGTTTTACTTCTTTTCCAATTTGAATTTCTTTTATTTCTTTTTCTGCTCTGATTGCTGTGGCCAAAACTTCCAGAACTATGTTGAATAGTAGCGGTGAAAGTGGGCACCCTTGTCTTGTTCCTGACTTTAGGGGAAATGCTTTCCATTTTTCACCACTGAGGACAATGTTTGCTGTGGGTTTGTCATATATAGCTTTTATTATGTTAAGGTATGTTCCTTCTATTCCTGCTTTCTGGAGAGTTTTTATCATAAATGGATGTTGAATTTTGTCAAAGGCTTTCTCTGCATCTATTCAGATAGTCATATGGCTTTATTTTTCAATTTGTTAATGTGGTGAATTACATTGATTGATTTGCAGATATTGAAGAATCCTTGCATCCCTGGGATAAAGCCCACTTGGTCATGGTGTATGATCTTTTTAATGTGCTGTTGGATTTTGATTGCTAGAATTTTGTTGAGGATTTTTGCAGCTATGTTCATCAGTGATATTGGCCTGTAGTTTTCCTTTGTGTGTGTGTGTGTGTGGCATCTTTGTCAGGTTTTGGTATTAGGGTGATGGTGGCCTCATAGAATGAGTTTGGAAGTTTACCTTCCTCTGAAATTTTCTGGAAGAGTTTGAGTACGATAAGTGTTAGTTCTTCTCTAAATTTTTGGTAGAATTCAGCTGTGAAGCCATCTGGACCTGGGCTTTTGTTTGCTGAAAGATTTCTGATTACAGTTTCAATTTCCATGCTTGTGATGGGTCTGTTAAGATTTTCTATTTCTTCCTGATTCAGTTTTGGAAAGTTGTACTTTTCTAAGAATTTGTCCATTTCTTCCAAGTTGTCCATTTTATTGGCATATGATTGCTGATAGTAGTCTCTTATGATCCTTTGTATTTCTGTGTTGTCTGTTGTGATCTCTCCATTTTCATTTCTAATTTTATTGATTTGAGTTTTCTTCTTTTTGTTTCTTGATGAGTCTGGCTAATGGTTTGTCAATTTTATTTATCCTTTCAAAGAACCAGCTTTTGGCTTTGTGGATTTTTGCTATGGTTTCTTTTGTTTCTTTTGCATTTATTTCTGCCCTAATTTTTAAGATTTCTTTCCTTGTACTAACTCTGGGGTTCTCCAATTCTTCCTTTTCTAGTTGCTTTAGGTGTAGAGTTAGGTTATTTATTTGACTTTTTTCTTGTTTCTTGAGGTATGCCTGTAGTGCTATGAACTTTCCTCTTAGCACTGCTTTTATAGTGTCCCACAGGTTTTGGGTTGCTGTGTTTTCGTTTTCACTCGTTTCTATGCATATTTTAATTTCTTTTTTGATTTCTTCTGTGATTGGTTAGTTATTCAGAAGCATGTTGTTCAGCCTCCATATGTTGGAATTTTTAATAGTTTTTCTCCTGTAATTGAGATCTAATATTAATGCATTGTGGTCAGAAAAGATGCTTGGAATGATTTCGATTTTTTTGAATTTATCAAGGTTTGATCTATGGCCCAGGATGTGGTCTATCCTGGACAAGGTTCCGTGAGCACTTGAGGAAAAGGTGAAATTCATTGTTTTAGGGTGAAATGTCCTATAGATATCAATTAGGTCTAACTGGTCTAGTGTATCAATTAAAGTTTGTGTTTTCTTGTTAATTTTCTGTTTAGTTGATCTATCCATAGGTGTGAGTGGGGTATTAAAGTCTGCCACTATTATTGTGTTATTGTTAATTTCCCCTTTCATGCTTGTTAGCATTTGTCTTACATACGGCAGTGCTCCTATATTGGGTGCATATATATTTATAGTTGTTATATCTTCTTCTTGGATTGATCCTTTGATCATTAGGTAGTGTCCTTCTTTGTCTCTTTTCACAGCCTTTGTTTTAAAGTCTATTTTATTTGATGTGAGTATAGCTACTCCTGCTTTCTTTTGGTCTCTATTTGCATGGAGTATCTTTTTCCAGCCCTTCACTTTCAGTCTGTATGTGTCCCCTGTTTTGAGGTGGGTCCCCTGTAGACAACATATATACGGGTCTTGTTTTTGTATCCATTCAGCCAGTCTTTGTCTTTTGGTTGGGGCATTCAACCCATTTACGTTTAAGGTAATTATTGATAAGTATGATCCTATTGCCATTTACTTTATTGTTTTGGGTTCAGGTTTATACACCCTTTTTGTGTTTCCTGTCTAGAGAAGATCCTTTAGCATTTGTTGGAGAGCTGGTTTGGTGGTGCTGAATTCTCTCAGCTTTTGCTTGTCTGTAAAGCTTTTGATTTCTCCTTCATATTTGAATGAGATCCTTGCTGGGTACAGTAATCTGGGCTGTAGGTTATTTTCTTTCATCACTTTAAGTATGTCTTGCCATTCCCTTCTGGCCTGAAGCATTTCTATTGAAAGATCAGCTGTTATCCTTACGGGAATCCCCTTGTGTGTTATTTTTCCCTTGCTGCTTTTGATATTTGTTTTTGTGTTTGATCTTTGTTAATTTGATTAATATGTGTCTTGGGGTGTTTCACCTTGCATTTATCCTATTTGGAACTCTCTGGGTTTCTTGGACTTGGGTGATTATTTCCTTCCCCATTTTAGGGAAGTTTTCAACTATTATCTCCTCAAGTATTTTCTCATGGTCTTTCTTTTTGTCTTCTTCTTCTGGGACTCCTATAATTCGAATGTTGGAGTGTTTCATATTGTCCTGGAGGTCTCTGAGATTGCCTTATTTCTTTAATTCGTTTTTCTTTTTTCCCCTCTGATTCATTTATTTCTACCATTCTATCTTCTATTTCACTAATCCTATCTTCTGCCTCCGTTATTCTACTATTTGTTGCCTCCAGAGTGTTTCTGATCTCATTTGTTGCATTAATCATTATATATTGACTCTTTTTTATTTCTTCTAGGTCCTTGTTAAACCTTTCTTGCATCTTCTCCAGGCTATTTATCTGTGATCCCATTTTGTTTTCAAGATTTGGGATCATTTTCACTATCAATATTCGGAATTCTTTCTCAGGTAGATTCCCTATCTCTTCCTCTTTTGCTTGGTTTGGTGGGCATTTCTCCTGTTCCTTTACCTGCAGGGTATTCCTCTGTCTCCTCATCTTTGTTATATTGCTGCATTTGGAGTGGCCTTTCTATATTCTGGGAATTTGTGGAGTTCTATTTATTATGAAGTTTCCTCATTGTGGGTGGGGTTGTATCAGTGGCTTGTCAAGGTTTCTTGGTTAGGGAGGCTTGGAGTTCTGGTGGGTGGAGCTGGATTTCTTCTCTCTGGAGTGCAATGGAGTGACCTGTAATGGGTTATGAGATGTCAGTGGTTTTGGAGTAACTTTGAGCTGCCTGTATATTGAAGCTCAGGGGTGTGTTCCTGTGTTGCTGGAGAATTTGCATGGTATGTCTTGCTCTGGAACTTGTTGGCCCTTGGGTGGTGCTTGATTTCAGTGTAGGTATGGAGGCGTTTGATGAGCTCCTATTGATTAATGTTCCCTGGATTCAGGAGTTCTTTGATGTTCTCAGGATTTGGACTTAAGCCTCCTGCTTCTGATTTTCAGTTTCATTTTTACAGTAGCCTCAAGACTTCTCCATCTATACAGCACTGATGATAAAACATCTAGGTTAAAGATGAAAAGTTTCTCCACATTGAGGGGCACCCAGAGAGGTTCACTGAGTTACATGGAGAAGAGAAGAGGGGGAGAGGGTAGTTAGAGGTGACTGGAATGAGATGAGGTGGGATCAAAAGAGGAGAGAGCAAGCTAGCCAGTAATCACTTCCTTATGTGTGCTTCACAGTCTGGACCACTCAGAGGCATTCACGGAGTTATACAGGGAAGAGGAGCGGGAGGAAGTAGACAGAGGTGGCCAGGAGGGTAGAAGAGGGAAATGAAAAGGAGAGAGACAGATCCAACCAGTAACCAGTTCCTTAAGTGTTCTCCACCATCTGGAACACAGAGATTCACAGAGCTGGGTAGAGAAGAGAACGGGGAGGGAGGAGACAGAGGCAACCTGGTGGAGAAAAAGGAGAGTCCAAAGGAGGAGAGAGCAGTCAAGCCAGTAATCTCGCTCTCAGGTAAAATTGGGTAGTGAAGTTTGGGTTTTTAAATGTACAAAATTGACAACAAATACCAAAAGGCAAAGATTAAAAATCTAGAGTAGAGGCTGGATTTTCAAAAACACAATATTAAAGAAAAGAATAAGAAGAAAAACAAAACAAAGCCACAAGAATTATTAAAAAAAAAAAAAACCAACAACCACACAAAGACTATATACGGCATTTGCTTTAAAAAATAGGGTCTTTTTTTTTTGAAAAATAATAGTAGCTTATAAAAATAAAAATCAAAGGCGAAATAGAGGACTTAACAATTTTAAAAAGTTAAAAAAAGAAGAAGGAAAAGAAAAGAAGAAAAAACAACCACACAACAACATCAACAAAAAAAGAAAAAAAAAAAAGAATGATCGTTAAAATAGTAAAGATATACTGGCCCTTTCTCTGGTGTTGTGGGCAGTGTGGAGTCACTTCCAAGGCGGTTCCCTCTGTTTAACTTCTTCTGTTTGCTGGTCTCTTCAGTGTTTGATTTCCGTCCTGACACGGGGGAGGGGAGGGGGCGAGGGGCGGTGGTGGACACTTTTGTTTTTTGTTTTTTTTTTTAGGCTCACTTGTTCAGTCGCGCTGTGGGGAGGGAGGGATGCTGCAAACAAATAACACTGGCATGTGCACGCAGTGTCTCAGCCCCGCTGGGCCTGCCCGTGCTCATGGCGCACACCACTCAGGCTCTATGTTGAGCTGCTGGGAACCGTCTGAGGCTGGCCCTAGGCTGCATGCTCTACCCCAGTCTAAGCTGCTCAGGTTCGGCGCTCAGGTAGCCCTCAGAGGTGCAGATTAGGTTGGGACTGCATTTTGTGCCCTTCCCGGGTCCGAGTAGCTCAGGTGTTTGGCGACCGCGGTCGCTGCGACTTATCGCCTTTCCCGTCTCTGCTGCTCAGTTTTCTGGGTGTACCCCTGGCACCCCTTGTGAGGCAGATGGTGACTGTCCAGAACCCCCAGAAGTCTTAGCAAAGAAGCCTGCTTGCAGTTTGGTAGGTAATGTCTCTGTTGGGCTGCAATTGCCCCCTTCCAGCCCTTACGGCTCTGGATGCCTGTCACCGGCGGGGGATGGTCTGCAGCCAGCTATTTCTGTTCCATCCATTGTTCTGTGCATGGTCCTGGCAGTGTCTTACGTTCGAGCTTTTCGTGTGGTAGCTATCACACAGTCTGGTTTGCTAGCCAAAGCTAGTTCATTCTGGTTACGCGTGGGGCGTTCCTGCCTGATTCTTAAAAAGCATTGCAGCCCTTGCCTCCTGCGCCTCCCTGCCCTGCCCCCACTTGCTAGTGGTGGATGCAGGCATCTGCACTGCTTTTCCACTGGGGGAGTTACTGTTGGCTTGTAATCTGTTGGTTTTAAATATTTATTTATTTTTCCTTCCTGTTATGTTGCCCTCTGTGCTTCCAAGTCTCACCACAGACTCAGCAGAGAGAGTGTTTCCTGGTGTTTGGAAACCTCTCTTCTTAAGATTCCTTTCCCGGGATGGGATTCCCTTCCCGGGACGGAGCTCCCTCTCGACCTCCTTTGTCTACTTTTTCGTCTTTTATATTTTTTCCTACGTGTTTTTGAAGACAACGATCTGCTTTTCTGGGTGCCTGATGTCCTCTGCCAGCATTCAGAAGTTGTTTTGTGGAGTTTGCTCAGCATAGAATTCTTCTTTTGAGGAATTTGTGAGGGAGAAAGTGGTCTCCCCATCCTATTCCTCCACCATCTTAGGACCATCAGTAATAATTTAAATATAAATGCTAAATTCTCCAATCAAACACAATGAGTGGTGAAAGATAAAAGCTGAGCCCAGCTATATGTACCTACAAGAGACTCACTACAGCTTTAAGAACTCAAAGAAATTGAAATAGATTGAAAGGAAAGGGATGGAAAAAGCAATTCCATGTAAGTAAAAACCAAAATAGAGCAAAGTTAAGCTATACCTATCAGAAAAATTAGACTTTAACAAAAAAGTATTATAAGAGGCAAAGAAAGTCATTATACAATGGTAAAGTATCACTCCCACAAAGGGGTATAGCATTTGTAAATATATATAAACTCAGCATAGTACATGTAAATATACAATAAAATGTTAACAGACTTGAAGGAAGAAGCAGATGGCATTACAATAATAGTAAGGAAACTCAATATCCCACTTTTAACAATGGATAGATCTTCCAGACAAAATCAATAATGAAACATTGGGATTAAGCTGCATATTAAAACACAGATGTTTAAGTGACACAGAACATACACACAAAGGAAGTAAAACACACTCTCTTTGCAAATGCATATCAATCATCCTCTAAGATAGAGCATATGTTAGGCCACAAAACAAGTCTCCAGAAATATAAGAAGATTGAAATGATATCAAACATCTTTTCCAGACACAAATGTGTAAAATTAGAAATTAAATACAAAAGGAATACTGGAAATTTTGCAAACATGAGGAGGTTAAACAACATGCTACTGAACATCGTGGGTCATGGAAGAAATCAAATTCAAAATTTAAAAATATTTGGGACACTCTTGGTGGTCCAGTGGTTAAGAATCTGCCTTGCAATGCAGGGGACATGAGTCTGATCCCTGGTTAAGGACCTAAGATCCCACATGCCGCAGAACAACTAAGCCTGCACACTCCAATGACTGAGCTCACACTCCACAGCTAGGGAGTCTGTGCAGCATAACGAAAGACCCCATATACTTCAAATAAGACCCGGTGCAGCCAAATAAACAAATAAAGGAATTTTTTAAAAATGTCTTGCGACAAAGGAAGTAGAAATACAACATATTATTTATGAAATGTAGCAAAATCAGTTTTAAGAGGGAAATTCATAGCAATGAATGACTGCGTAAATAAAGAGATCTTCCAAAGTGACTGTATCAATGTACATTTCCACCAACAGTGCAAGAACATTCCTTTTCTCCACACCCTCTCCAGCATTTATTGTTTGTAAACTTTAAGGATGGCCATTCTTAGCAGGGTGAGGTGATATCTCATTGTAGTTTTGATTTGCATTTCTCAAAATGCCAGCAAATATGGAAAACTCCGCAGTGGCCACAGGACTGGAAAAGGTCAGTTTTCATTCCCATCGCAAAGAAGGGCAATGCCAAAGAATGTTCAAACTACCACACAGTTGCACTCATTTCACATGCTAGCAAGGTCATGCTCAAAATGCTTCAAGCTAGGATTCAGTAGTGTGTGAACCTAGAACTTCCAGACGTGCAAGCTGGATTTAGAAAGGGCAGAGGAACCAGAGATCAAATTGCAAACATCCATTGAATCATAGAAAAAGCAAGGGAATTCCAGCAAAACATTTCCTTCTGCTTCATTGACTGCACTAAAGGCTTTGACTGTGTGGGTCATAGCAACCCGTGGAAAATTCTTTAAGAGGTGGAATACCAGACCACCTTACTTGTGTCCTGAGAAACCTGTATGCAGGTCAACAAGCAACAGTTGGAACCAAGCATGAAACAACAGACTGATTCAAAATGGAGGCAGGTGTATGTCAAGGCTGTATATTGTCACCCTGTTTATTTAATTTATATGCAGAGTACATCACAGGAAATGCCATACTGGATGAAACACAGGCTGGAATCAAGATTGCCTTATGTTTTTAAATCTGTCTTAACAATCTGTTCAGTCTAAATCATTAAATCATTGGTTTTTATCACAAGGCTATATAACTACTACCAAATTGAAAGTGAAAGTGAAAGTGACTCAATGTATCTGACTCTTTGCCACCCGGTGGACTATAGAGCCTATGGAATTCTCCAGGCCAGAGTACTGGAGTGGGTGGCCGTTCCCTTCTCCAGGGGATCTTTCCAACCCAGGGATCAAGCCCAGGTCTCCCACACTGTGAACAGATTCTTTATCAGCTGAGCTACAAGGGAAGCCCAAGAATACAGGAATGAGTAGCCTATCCCTTCTCCAGCATATCTTCCCAACCCAGGAATCGAACTGGGGTCTCCCGCATTCCAGATGGATTCTTTACCAACCGAGCTCTCAGGAAAGCCAGAAGCATCAGTGAGAAGTAGTATCAGTTGCTCAGTCATGTCCGACTCTTTGCGACCCCATGGACTGTAACCCACCAAGCTCCTCTGTCTGTGGGATTCTCCAGGCAAGAATACTGGAGTGGGTTGCCATGCCCTCCTCCAGAGGATCTTCCTGACCTAGGTATTGAACAGATTCCTTACCATCTGAGCTTTACCATCCCTGATCCAGGGAGCCTGGGTCTCTATTATCAAGAGTTAAATCACATAATTAACTCATTACCCACCCATCTCTTTCTCCCTAGAAGTAAGATTAGTTGAAGAAGATGAAACTGAGAATAAGGCCTTCCTAAAATATCTCTATATCTCCAGGAATGACAAGAAAAATGAGCTCCATTTAAAGCAAACAAACCAAAAAACTCCAAAAAAGTTTGTGAGAATCATCTTGAGTAGATATTTTTAGTGAATGATTGCTGCTGCTGCTATGTCGCTTCAGTCGTGTCCGACTCAATGCGACCCCGTAGACGGCAGCCCAACAGGCTCCACAGTCCCTGGGATTCTCCAGGCAAGAAAACTGGAGTGGGTTGCCATTTCCTTCTCCAATGCATGAAAGTTAAAAGTGAAAGTGAAGTTGCTCAGTTGTGTCCGACTCTTAGCGACCCCATGGACTGCAGCTTACCAGGCTCCTCTGTCCATGGGATTTTCCAGGCAAGAGTGGGGTGCCATTGCCTTCTCCAAGTGAATGATTAGTAATTCAGCATATTTTGGAAAGAACTCCAATTTAGAACATATTAGTTACACCTGCTATTTGCAGGGGGTGGGAGAGCTGCATCGTGCAGCAGGCAGGATGGAGGTTCCACAACCAGGGATGGAACCCATGCACCATGATTGCTTTGGGTAGAATGGCTATTTTAACGATATTAATTCTTCCAATTCAATAGCAAGGGATATCTTCGTATCATTTTCAATTTTCTTTGTATTATTTTCAGTTTCCTTTGTTAATTTTTTACAGTTTTCTGTGTGTATGTCTTTCACATCCTTCGTTAGGTATACCATTTTTTTGACATGACTTAAATGGAATTGTTTCTTTTTTACTTTATTATATTTCACTTTTTGTTTAAAGAAATGTAAAAGATATTTGTATATCATCTTGTATCCTGCTACCTTCAGTTCAGTTCAGTCGCTCCGTCGTGTCTGACTCTTTGTGACCCCATTTCATCTATTAGTTTTATTAAGTTTTTGTGTGGGGTCTTTAGGGGTTTCTGTATAGAGTTTTAACTTATTTGCATACAAAGACAATTTTACCTGTTCCCTTCCAACTTGGGTACGTCTTATTTCTTTTTATTGTCTGATTTCTGTGGCTAGGACTTCCAAAACTATATTGAATAGTCTTGGTGAGAGTGGCACTTCTTGTCTTGTTCCAGAATTTAGCAGAAAGGGTTTCAGTTTTTCACTGTTATGTGTTGGCTATGGATTTGTCATAAGCGGTATTATGCTGAGATATATTCCCTCTATATCCATTTTGGTGAGAGTTTTTATCATGTAGAACCGTGTTTATGATGTTGAATTTTATCAAATGCTTTTTCTGCATCTATTGAGAGACTGTGGTTTTTGTCTTTCTTTTGTAAATATGGTGTATCACACTGATTGATTTGCTTATGTTGAACCATCCTTGTGACCCTGGGATGACTCAAACTTGCTTGTAGTGTATCATCCATTTTATATGTTGTTGGACTCAGTTTGGTAATATTTTGTTGAGGGTTTTTAGATCCATATTCATCGAGCTATTGGCTTGTAATTTTCTTTATTGTTGTGTGTTTGTCTATTTTTGGTATCAGAGTGATAATGGCCTCATAGAATGACTTTGAGAGTGTTCCTTCCTTTTCAGTGAAATGTTCTTTATTATGTTGCGGTCCATTCCCTCTATACTCTGTTTGATAAGTTGCTGTTCAGTCATGCAATACGGTCGTGTTTGACTCTTTCTGACCCCATGGACTGCAGCATGCCAGGCTTCTCTGTCCTTCACCATCTCTTGGAGCCTGCTCAAACTCATGTCCATCGAGTCTGTGATGACATCCAACCATCTCATCCTCTGTCATCCCCTTCTCCTTCTGCCTTCAATCTTTCCCAGCGTCAGGGTCTTTTCTAATGTCAGCTCTTTACTTTAGGTGGCCAAAGTATTTGGAGCTTCAGCTCCAGCATCAGTCCTTCCAATGAATATTCAGGATTGATTTCCTTTAAGATGGACTGGTTGGATCTCCTTGCAGTCCAAGGGACTCTCAAGGGTCTCTTCCAACACCACAGTTCCATAGCATCAATTCTTTGGCGTTCAACCTTCTTTATGGTCCAACTCTCATATCCATACATGACTACTAGAAAAACCATAGCTTTGACTAGATGCATCTTTATCAGTAATGCCTCTACTTTTTCATACGCTGTCTAGGTTTGTCATAGCTTTTCTTCCAAGGAGCAAGTGTCTTTTAATTTCATGGCTGCAGTCACCATCTGCAGTGATTTTGGAGCCCAAGAAAATAAAGTCTCTCACTCTTTCCTTTGTTTCCCCATCTAGTTGCCATGAAGTGATGGGATCAGATGCCATGATCTTAGTTTTTTGAATGCTGAGTTTTATGCCAGCTTTTTCACTCTCCCCTTTCACTTTCATCAAGAGGCTCTTCAGTTCCTCTTAGCTTTCTGCCATAAGGGTGGTGTCATATGCATATCTGAGGTTATTGATATTTCTCCCATCGATCTTGATTCCAGCGTATGCTTCATCCAACCTGGCATTTCACATGATGTACTCTGCATATAAGTTAAATAAGCAGGGAGACAATATACAGCCTTGACGTGCTTCTGTTCTAATTTTAAACTAGTCCTTGTTCCTCGTCCAGTTCTAACTGTTTCTTCCTGACCTGCACACAGATTTCTCAGGTAGCAGGTAGGGGGTCTGGTATTCCTGTCTCTTTAAGAATTTCCCACGGTTTGTTGTGCTTTATAGGGTCAAAGGCTTTACCGTAGTCAATGAAGCAGAAGTAGATGTTTTTCGGGAATTTTCTTGCTTTTTCTGTGATCCAGTGGATACCGGCAGGTTGATCTCTGTTTGATAAGAGTATTTTAAAAATCATGAATAGATGCTATATTTTGTCAAATGCTTTTTCTGCATCTGTTGAGAGGATCATGTGATTTTTATCCTTCTTTTGTTAATATGGTGTATTACATTGATTAATTTGTGTGTGTTAAGCTAGGCCTGTGACCCTGTAATAAATCCAACTTGATCATTGTGTTTGATTCTTTCATAAACTGTTGGATTCAGTTTGTTAATAAATGTTGAGAATTTTTGCATGCTTGTTCATCAAGGGATGGCCAATATTTCTATTTTTATTTTTTTGTAGTGTCTTTGCCTGATTTTGGCTTCAGGGTAATAGTTACCTTCTAGAATGAATTTGAGAGTGTTCTCCCCATTTCAGTTATATGTAATAGCTTCAGTTCAGTTCAATTCAGTCACTCAGTCATGTCTGACTTTTTGCAACCCCATGAATTGCAGCATGCCAGGCCTCCTTGTCCATCATCAACTCCCGGAGTTCACTCAGACTCATGTCCATCAAGTCCGTGATGCCATCCAGCCATCTCATCCTCTGTCGTCCCTTTCCCCTCTGGCCCCCAGTCCCTCAAAGCATCAGAGTCTTTTCCAATGAGTCAACTCTTCCCATGAGGTGGCCAAAGTACTGGAGCTTCAGCTTTAGCATCATTCCTTCCAAAGTAATCCCAGGGCTGATCTCCTTCATAATGTACTGGTTGGATCTCCTTGCAGTCCAAGGGACTCTCAAGAGTCTTCTCCAACGCCACAGTTCAAAAGCATCAATTCTTCGGTACTCAGCCTTCTTCACAGTCCAACTCTCACATCCATACATGACCACAGGAAAAACTATAGCCTTGACTAGACGGACCTTAGGCGGCAAAGTAATGTCTCTGTTTTTGAATATACTATCTAGGATGGTCATAACTTTTCTTCCAAGCAGTAAGCGACTTTTAATTTCATGGCTGCAATCACCATCTGCAGTGATTTTGGAGCTCAAAAAAATAAAGTCTGACACTGTTTCCACTGTTTCCCCATCTATTTCCCATGAAGTGATGGGACCAGATGCCATGATCTTCGTTTTCTGAATGTTGAGCTTTAAGCCAGCTTTTTCACTCTCCTCTTTCACTTTCATCAAGAGGCTTTTTAGCTCCTCTCCACTTTCTGCCATAAGGGTGGTGTCATCTGCATATCTGAGGTTATTGATATTTCTCCTGGCAATCTTGATTCCAGCTTGTGTTTCTTCCAGTCCAGCATTTCTCATGATGTACTCTGCATAGAAGTTAAATGAGCAGGGTGACAATATACAGCCTTGACGTACTCCTTTTCCTATTTGGAACCAGTCTGTTGTTCCATGTCCAGTTCTAACTGTTGTTTCCTGACCTGCATATTTAACTTATATTCAGAGTACATCATGTGAAATGCCAGGTTGGATGAAGCATAAACTGGAATCAAGATTGCTGGGAGAAATATCAATAATTTCTCATATGCACATGACACCACCCTTATGGCAGAAAGCTAAGAAGAACTGAAGAGGCTCTTGATGAAAGTGAAAGAGAAGAGTGTAAAAGCTGGCATAAAACTCAGCACTCAAAAAACTAAGATCATGGCATCTGATCCCATCACTTCATGGCAACTAGATGGGGAAACAATGGAAACAGTGACAGACTTTATTTTGGGGGCTCCAAAATCACTGCAGATGGTGACTGCAGCCATGAAATTAAAAGACACTTGCTCCTTGGAAGAAAAGCTATGATAAACCTAGACAGTGTATGAAAAAGTAGAGGCATTACTGATAAAGATGCGTCTAGTCAAAGCTACGGTTTTTCCAGTAGTCATGCATGGATATGAGAGTTGGACCATAAAGAAGGTTGAATGCCAAAGAATTGGTGCTATGGAACTGTGGTGTTGGAGGAGACCCTTGAGAGTCCCTTGGACTGCAAGGAGATAGAACCAGTCCATCCTAATGGAAATCAATCCTGAATATTCATTGGAAGGATTGATGCTGAAGCGAAGTGCCAAATACTTTGGCCACCTAAAGTGAAGAACTGACATTAGAAAAGACCCTGACGCTAGGAAAGACTGAGGGCAGGAGTAGAAGGGGCCAACAGAGGATGAGATGGTTGGATGGCATCAAGCAAAAAAAAAAAAAAAAAAAAAAGACACTTAAAAGTTTCTGCACAGCATCGAAAACCGTAAACAAAACAAAAAGACAGCCAACAGACTGAGAGAGAATATCTGCAAATGATGGAACCAATGAAGGCTTAGTTTCCAAAACATAAAGGCAGCTCATAAAACTCAATAGCAAAAAGACCAAACAACTCAGTCAAAAAATGAGCAGAAGACCTACATAAACAGTTCTCCAAAGAAGACAGAGAGATGGCCAACAGGCACATGAAATGATTTTCCATATTGCTATTTATTAGGAAATGCAGCTAAAAGTGCCATGATATATCACCTGTTAGGGAAATTAAGTGGAGGAAGTCTTGTTCACAAGTCAGAAACAGGCCTCCCACCTGCTTCTGACCTGCCTGGACACTGCCTGGATTCTGTGCCCACTTGCAAGCACAGCAAGTCAGGTAGCATTTTAGATGAAAAAGGGAGTGGGTCTTGGAATTCTTGAGCCCCTGGAGGGCTGGCCAGCCCCCCAGGGTCCAAGAAGTCTTACGATTCCCAAGGTGAAACAAACAGCATTGTAAAAATTGAAGTGAAATCAAAGCTGCATTTTTGCACACAAACTGATGATGATATCAGCTAGCAGCCTTGGATTGCAAACAGGAGCCCCCAAAACTGAAACTTGAAGTCTCACCCTTGGGGTGGATGCACCACCTGGGACCCTTTCCCAGGAGAGACTCCAGATTGCTATGACATGGGACTTGCCAGCGCTGTTGAAGTCTGGATGTAGGTTGCTGGCCCCATCTGGTGATGTGTATGCTGTTACTTCTCTCTATTGTTTCCATTTCCTTTGTTTTAATGACTGTATATTGAAAGTGTCAGATAACTTATAAAAATTGGAATTATTTGTTTGTATGTAACTAGTGTCTTCTTCTATTAATGAATCCTTTGACCCTAAAGCAAAAGTAAAATATTTGGCAGAACAATCATCCCACACTGCTCAGAATGTTGTTGTTGTTGTTGTCATTGTTCAGTCAGAAAGAAAATCATCAAACATTTTAAAATAATAAGTGCTGGAACAGATGTAGAGAATAGGGAACCCTCCCACATTGTTGGGTAGGACTATAAATTGCTGCAGCCAGCATATGATCTTACAATCCCATTCCTGGGCATGTATTCAGAGAAGACTCTAATTCAAAAAGGTACACACACTCCAATGTTCATAGCAGCACCAGTTACAATAGCCCAGATATAGAAGCAGGATAAATGTCCATTAATAGAGGAATGGAGGAAGAAGACGTGGTACATATATACAGTGAAATATTACACAGTTGGGGAGGGAGACGGCGGAATGATTTGAGAGAGTAGCATTGAAACATATACATTACCATATATAAAATAGATAGCCAGTGGGAATTTGCTGTATGACACAGGGAACCCAAAACTGGTGCCCTGTGTCCACTTAGAGGGGTGGGATGGGAGGGAGGTGTGAGGGATGCTTAAGAACAAGGGGACACATGTATACCTGGGGCTGATTCATGGTGATGTATGGCACAGACCAACACAGCACTGTGAAATAGTTATCCTCCAGTTAAAAACAAATGAAAAAAAATTTAACTATGTGGATGAAATCAGAGAATGAGAAATGTTTTAGTGGTTGGAAAGTGAATCTTAAATAAAATGAAACACAACCTCCCATTATTTTCTTGTAAAAACATGTGAACATAAATCATTACTGGGTGCAAAAGTGACATGGGAGCATCAGGGCTGAAAGGAAAATAATACAAAGAAGCCAAACTTTTTAAAAGAAAGAAAAAGAGGACGTGGTACCCATATACAAAGAAATATTGCCCAGCCATTAAGAAGAATGAAATAATGCCATTTGTAGCAACATGGATAGACCTAGAGATTATCATCTGAAATGAAATAAGTCAGAAAGAGAAAGACAGATATGATATCACTTACATGTGGAATCTAAAAAAGTGATACAAACAAAACTTCTCTACAAAAGAGGAACAGACTCATAGACATAGAAAACAAACAGGGGGATAGCCGGGTAAAGGGGGAGACATTACTTAGGAGTTTAGGATTAACGTCTGTACAGCACTATATATAAAATAGATAAACAACAAGAGCTTACTGTACAGCACAGGGAAATAGATTCAGTATCTTGTAATACTCTATAATGGAAAGAATCTGAAAATGAATAAGTCTGTATTTCCATGTACATGTACAGCTGAACCACCTTGCTGTATACCTGAAACTAACACAATATTGTAAATCAACTATATTTCAGGTTTTTAAAAGGATTAGCAAAATTAATATATGATTTTATATAATCTTGGGATGGAAAAGAAATTTCTGAAGTAGAACAATGAACCAGAAACTATAAGAGAAAAACTATAACAATTTGAAAGTTGATTATGACTGAAAATTCCACTTACCTAAAATAATTTTGAAATACACTTGATGAAATGGCAAATATAATCGCAAAATATTTTTAAGAGGCAATGTGGTAAAGCCTGTAACATAAAAAGCATAAGCCAATAAGGGGTGGGCATACACATGTATCAAAATCTTTTTGAAATCTGATCTACTAAGGACATGGGCACTTGGGAGTTTGTGCAGGTTAAGAAAGCCAAGAATGTCACCAGATTAAGAACGACGTAAGAAGGTTCAAAGGAGGCCGTGAAACAACCACTACGTCTGTTTGGTGGGGAAGGAAATGGCTATTTCCTGCTTGTCTGGAGAATTCCACGGACAGAGGAGCCTCGTGGGCTCTAGTCCATGCAGGTCTTAAAGAGTCGGGCACGACTGAGTGACTAACACACACATGTGCTTGGAGAGGGGGACCTCTGATATCTGTGTCACCCACTCTAGCGTCCTCAGAATCCCAGGATCTCCAAAGATGACAATGGAAAACTAGCAAACTATAATTCAAAAGGCCATGGAATTACACATGAGTAGTTCTGACATATTATTATGGAGTAACTAGCTTGGCTTTCCTGTACAGAAATTAATGATTCAAAGCTATATATTGAAATGGATGTCAAATCAATTACTATTATATGAAAACATCCTCAAGAGAACAAATTCAATTGGAAGTGCTCTTGACAAGAATAAGTCAGACATGTTTAGACCATAGTTAATTCCCATTAAGTTCAGTAAATGATTATTTTTGATTCAACACAATTCACTTTTACAACGTAGTAAGTTAAATAGACATTTTCTCGTTTTATTCTAGATGATCCTTTACCCTCATTTTCCAGGTGGAAAACAAAATCAGAAGGTAACAAAGTTCAAGATCCCATCCTAAAAAAGTGCAAAACTGGAACTCAACATTCATCCACCACCCCAGAGCAACACCTGATGTTTACACTACAGATTAATCTTTTCACTGAAGGTTAGAGAACTGGTATAAAGGAGAAAGAAAACTTGAGGAAGAGCCATAAGTGGAAGGTCTGGACTTGAGAGAGGGGAAAGAGTAGAAAGATGGGAGCTACTGAGGGCTATAAACGTTCTGCTGCAAAGGTCCCACTGGATGGTTCACACGGCTATAGAGACATCACAGTCTACTAGTCTCTAAAGTTTGCCCTCTCACCTTGACTCAGATACCCAGAAGGACAGAGTTCTTGCCAAAGGTTGAAATTTTGTGCTTCTTTTCCAAAGGAATTCTCCAGGTGGGTCCTATTGCTCTCTGAGATGGGAACCTTTAAACCATTATACACTCACAGCCAGAGAGATGCCCAGATTGAATATCCTCTTAAATGAGTTACTCAGGGCAGAGTTGGGTGGGAGGGAAGATA
Source organism: Budorcas taxicolor (assembly GCF_023091745.1). Taxonomy (NCBI): domain Eukaryota; kingdom Metazoa; phylum Chordata; class Mammalia; order Artiodactyla; family Bovidae; genus Budorcas; species Budorcas taxicolor. The sequence goes on along the minus strand of NC_068924.1, from coordinate 80,396,083 downwards.
ACCAGGGGTCAAAGCCTCCAAGTGCTTGCTCTCTGGGGTCATGGTTGTCATGGAGTTTTTGTCCCTGCTAATTCCATGCCCTATGTTACCACGTCCCTCCTGAGTCAGTTCTCACTCTCCCTTGGGCCTGACATGATCTCATCATTACAGCTTTTCTTTTCATGAAACTGGAGTCCTATGAGCCGAGCTGGACATGGTGATCCTCTAGCCCTACACCTGTGATTTCCAAGTGGCGATCTGAATATATGGAGCTAAACTTTTGCCCAAGATGACACAGTTAGCTGGAAAAATGCTTTGAACACAACCAATACACATATGTGAACACTTTCCTGTTTGCCAAGCAGTTTCCTTTTATAGATATACACATACCCACATGCATGCTCAGTCACTTCAGTTGTGTCCTATTCTTTGCGACCCAGTGGACAGCAGCCCACCAAGCTCCTCTGTCTGTGGGGTCCTCCAGGCAAGAACGCTGGAGTGGGTGGCCATGCCCTCCTCCCGGGTACCTTCCTGACCCAGGGGTCGACCTGTGTCTCTCATGTCTCCTGCAGGCAGTTTCTCTACCACTAGTGTTACCTGGGAAGCCCATATGCATGCGTACATTTTCCCAAACACCTAACCTCACTCAATCAACACCTTGAGAGGTGGGCATGGCATCATTTCCTATGCCTAAATGAGACATTTAAGCAAAAAGGAATACAATGAAACTAATTCATGGTGGGGCCATAAATTATCATGGTTACAGCCACAGGCATTGGTGTTGGCCAAACTGAGTTGAATTTTAACTCTTCTACTTGATGAGCATGTGACTTCCAGCAAGTTAACCTAGCTGAGATTTAGCAGTGTCACCTATAACATAGGACTGATAGTAGACTCAAGTTAGATAACGCTCATGAAGTATTTAGAGTGTGTAGTGTGCAGCCTGCCTTCTGTTAATAGTAGGTGTAACGGGGAATTCCCTGGGGTCCAGTGGTAAAGAATCGAGCTCCCAATGCTTGGTGCATGGGTTCCATCCCTGGTTGTGGAACCTAGATCTTGCCTGCTCACGATGCAGCTTCCCCAACCCCCGCAAATAGCAGGTGTAACTAATACGTTCTGAATTGGAGTTCTTTCCAATATATGCTGAATTACTAATCGTTCACTAAAAATATCTACTTAAGATGATTCTCACAAAGGTTTTGGGGTTTTTATTTGTTTGTCTTAAATGGAGCTCATCTATGCTGTCATTCCTGGGGATATAGAGATATTTTAGGAAGGCCTTATTCTCAGTTTCATCTTCTTCAACTAATCTTACTTCTGGGGAGAAAGAGATGGGTGGGTAATGAGTTAATTATGTGATTTAACTCTTGATAATAGAGACCCAGGCTCCCTGGATCAGGGATGGTAAAGCTCAGATGGTAAGGAATCTGTTCAATACCTAGGTCAGGAAGATCCTCTGGAGGAGGGCATGGCAACCCACTCCAGTATTCTTGCCTGGAGAATCCCACAGACAGAGGAGCTTGGTGGGTTACAGTCCATGGGGTCGCAAAGAGTCGGACATGACTGAGCAACTGATACTACTTCTCACTGATGCTTCTGGCTTTCCTGAGAGCTCGGTTGGTAAAGAATCCATCTGGAATGCGGGAGACCCCAGTTCGATTCCTGGGTTGGGAAGATATGCTGGAGAAGGGATAGGCTACTCATTCCTGTATTCTTGGGCTTCCCTTGTAGCTCAGCTGATAAAGAATCTGTTCACAGTGTGGGAGACCTGGGCTTGATCCCTGGGTTGGAAAGATCCCCTGGAGAAGGGAACGGCCACCCACTCCAGTACTCTGGCCTGGAGAATTCCATAGGCTCTATAGTCCACCGGGTGGCAAAGAGTCAGATACATTGAGTCACTTTCACTTTCACTTTCAATTTGGTAGTAGTTATATAGCCTTGTGATAAAAACCAATGATTTAATGATTTAGACTGAACAGATTGTTAAGACAGATTTAAAAACATAAGGCAATCTTGATTCCAGCCTGTGTTTCATCCAGTATGGCATTTCCTGTGATGTACTCTGCATATAAATTAAATAAACAGGGTGACAATATACAGCCTTGACATACACCTGCCTCCATTTTGAATCAGTCTGTTGTTTCATGCTTGGTTCCAACTGTTGCTTGTTGACCTGCATACAGGTTTCTCAGGACACAAGTAAGGTGGTCTGGTATTCCACCTCTTAAAGAATTTTCCACGGGTTGCTATGACCCACACAGTCAAAGCCTTTAGTGCAGTCAATGAAGCAGAAGGAAATGTTTTGCTGGAATTCCCTTGCTTTTTCTATGATTCAATGGATGTTTGCAATTTGATCTCTGGTTCCTCTGCCCTTTCTAAATCCAGCTTGCACGTCTGGAAGTTCTAGGTTCACACACTACTGAATCCTAGCTTGAAGCATTTTGAGCATGACCTTGCTAGCATGTGAAATGAGTGCAACTGTGTGGTAGTTTGAACATTCTTTGGCATTGCCCTTCTTTGCGATGGGAATGAAAACTGACCTTTTCCAGTCCTGTGGCCACTGCGGAGTTTTCCATATTTGCTGGCATTTTGAGAAATGCAAATCAAAACTACAATGAGATATCACCTCACCCTGCTAAGAATGGCCATCCTTAAAGTTTACAAACAATAAATGCTGGAGAGGGTGTGGAGAAAAGGAATGTTCTTGCACTGTTGGTGGAAATGTACATTGATACAGTCACTTTGGAAGATCTCTTTATTTACGCAGTCATTCATTGCTATGAATTTCCCTCTTAAAACTGATTTTGCTACATTTCATAAATAATATGTTGTATTTCTACTTCCTTTGTCGCAAGACATTTTTAAAAAATTCCTTTATTTGTTTATTTGGCTGCACCGGGTCTTATTTGAAGTATATGGGGTCTTTCGTTATGCTGCACAGACTCCCTAGCTGTGGAGTGTGAGCTCAGTCATTGGAGTGTGCAGGCTTAGTTGTTCTGCGGCATGTGGGATCTTAGGTCCTTAACCAGGGATCAGACTCATGTCCCCTGCATTGCAAGGCAGATTCTTAACCACTGGACCACCAAGAGTGTCCCAAATATTTTTAAATTTTGAATTTGATTTCTTCCATGACCCACGATGTTCAGTAGCATGTTGTTTAACCTCCTCATGTTTGCAAAATTTCCAGTATTCCTTTTGTATTTAATTTCTAATTTTACACATTTGTGTCTGGAAAAGATGTTTGATATCATTTCAATCTTCTTATATTTCTGGAGACTTGTTTTGTGGCCTAACATATGCTCTATCTTAGAGGATGATTGATATGCATTTGCAAAGAGAGTGTGTTTTACTTCCTTTGTGTGTATGTTCTGTGTCACTTAAACATCTGTGTTTTAATATGCAGCTTAATCCCAATGTTTCATTATTGATTTTGTCTGGAAGATCTATCCATTGTTAAAAGTGGGATATTGAGTTTCCTTACTATTATTGTAATGCCATCTGCTTCTTCCTTCAAGTCTGTTAACATTTTATTGTATATTTACATGTACTATGCTGAGTTTATATATATTTACAAATGCTATACCCCTTTGTGGGAGTGATACTTTACCATTGTATAATGACTTTCTTTGCCTCTTATAATACTTTTTTGTTAAAGTCTAATTTTTCTGATAGGTATAGCTTAACTTTGCTCTATTTTGGTTTTTACTTACATGGAATTGCTTTTTCCATCCCTTTCCTTTCAATCTATTTCAATTTCTTTGAGTTCTTAAAGCTGTAGTGAGTCTCTTGTAGGTACATATAGCTGGGCTCAGCTTTTATCTTTCACCACTCATTGTGTTTGATTGGAGAATTTAGCATTTATATTTAAATTATTACTGATGGTCCTAAGATGGTGGAGGAATAGGATGGGGAGACCACTTTCTCCCTCACAAATTCCTCAAAAGAAGAATTCTATGCTGAGCAAACTCCACAAAACAACTTCTGAATGCTGGCAGAGGACATCAGGCACCCAGAAAAGCAGATCGTTGTCTTCAAAAACACGTAGGAAAAAATATAAAAGACGAAAAAGTAGACAAAGGAGGTCGAGAGGGAGCTCCGTCCCGGGAAGGGAATCCCATCCCGGGAAAGGAATCTTAAGAAGAGAGGTTTCCAAACACCAGGAAACACTCTCTCTGCTGAGTCTGTGGTGAGACTTGGAAGCACAGAGGGCAACATAACAGGAAGGAAAAATAAATAAATATTTAAAACCAACAGATTACAAGCCAACAGTAACTCCCCCAGTGGAAAAGCAGTGCAGATGCCTGCATCCACCACTAGCAAGTGGGGGCAGGGCAGGGAGGCGCAGGAGGCAAGGGCTGCAATGCTTTTTAAGAATCAGGCAGGAACGCCCCACGCGTAACCAGAATGAACTAGCTTTGGCTAGCAAACCAGACTGTGTGATAGCTACCACACGAAAAGCTCGAACGTAAGACACTGCCAGGACCATGCACAGAACAATGGATGGAACAGAAATAGCTGGCTGCAGACCATCCCCCGCCGGTGACAGGCATCCAGAGCCGTAAGGGCTGGAAGGGGGCAATTGCAGCCCAACAGAGACATTACCTACCAAACTGCAAGCAGGCTTCTTTGCTAAGACTTCTGGGGGTTCTGGACAGTCACCATCTGCCTCACAAGGGGTGCCAGGGGTACACCCAGAAAACTGAGCAGCAGAGACGGGAAAGGCGATAAGTCGCAGCGACCGCGGTCGCCAAACACCTGAGCTACTCGGACCCGGGAAGGGCACAAAATGCAGTCCCAACCTAATCTGCACCTCTGAGGGCTACCTGAGCGCCGAACCTGAGCAGCTTAGACTGGGGTAGAGCATGCAGCCTAGGGCCAGCCTCAGACGGTTCCCAGCAGCTCAACATAGAGCCTGAGTGGTGTGCGCCATGAGCACGGGCAGGCCCAGCGGGGCTGAGACACTGCGTGCACATGCCAGTGTTATTTGTTTGCAGCATCCCTCCCTCCCCACAGCGCGACTGAACAAGTGAGCCTAAAAAAAAAAACAAAAAACAAAAGTGTCCACCACCGCCCCTCGCCCCCTCCCCTCCCCCGTGTCAGGACGGAAATCAAACACTGAAGAGACCAGCAAACAGAAGAAGTTAAACAGAGGGAACCGCCTTGGAAGTGACTCCACACTGCCCACAACACCAGAGAAAGGGCCAGTATATCTTTACTATTTTAACGATCATTCTTTTTTTTTTTTCTTTTTTTGTTGATGTTGTTGTGTGGTTGTTTTTTCTTCTTTTCTTTTCCTTCTTCTTTTTTTAACTTTTTAAAATTGTTAAGTCCTCTATTTCGCCTTTGATTTTTATTTTTATAAGCTACTATTATTTTTCAAAAAAAAAAGACCCTATTTTTTAAAGCAAATGCCGTATATAGTCTTTGTGTGGTTGTTGGTTTTTTTTTTTTTAATAATTCTTGTGGCTTTGTTTTGTTTTTCTTCTTATTCTTTTCTTTAATATTGTGTTTTTGAAAATCCAGCCTCTACTCTAGATTTTTAATCTTTGCCTTTTGGTATTTGTTGTCAATTTTGTACATTTAAAAACCCAAACTTCACTACCCAATTTTACCTGAGAGCGAGATTACTGGCTTGACTGCTCTCTCCTCCTTTGGACTCTCCTTTTTCTCCACCAGGTTGCCTCTGTCTCCTCCCTCCCCGTTCTCTTCTCTACCCAGCTCTGTGAATCTCTGTGTTCCAGATGGTGGAGAACACTTAAGGAACTGGTTACTGGTTGGATCTGTCTCTCTCCTTTTCATTTCCCTCTTCTACCCTCCTGGCCACCTCTGTCTACTTCCTCCCGCTCCTCTTCCCTGTATAACTCCGTGAATGCCTCTGAGTGGTCCAGACTGTGAAGCACACATAAGGAAGTGATTACTGGCTAGCTTGCTCTCTCCTCTTTTGATCCCACCTCATCTCATTCCAGTCACCTCTAACTACCCTCTCCCCCTCTTCTCTTCTCCATGTAACTCAGTGAACCTCTCTGGGTGCCCCTCAATGTGGAGAAACTTTTCATCTTTAACCTAGATGTTTTATCATCAGTGCTGTATAGATGGAGAAGTCTTGAGGCTACTGTAAAAATGAAACTGAAAATCAGAAGCAGGAGGCTTAAGTCCAAATCCTGAGAACATCAAAGAACTCCTGAATCCAGGGAACATTAATCAATAGGAGCTCATCAAACGCCTCCATACCTACACTGAAATCAAGCACCACCCAAGGGCCAACAAGTTCCAGAGCAAGACATACCATGCAAATTCTCCAGCAACACAGGAACACACCCCTGAGCTTCAATATACAGGCAGCTCAAAGTTACTCCAAAACCACTGACATCTCATAACCCATTACAGGTCACTCCATTGCACTCCAGAGAGAAGAAATCCAGCTCCACCCACCAGAACTCCAAGCCTCCCTAACCAAGAAACCTTGACAAGCCACTGATACAACCCCACCCACAATGAGGAAACTTCATAATAAATAGAACTCCACAAATTCCCAGAATATAGAAAGGCCACTCCAAATGCAGCAATATAACAAAGATGAGGAGACAGAGGAATACCCTGCAGGTAAAGGAACAGGAGAAATGCCCACCAAACCAAGCAAAAGAGGAAGAGATAGGGAATCTACCTGAGAAAGAATTCCGAATATTGATAGTGAAAATGATCCCAAATCTTGAAAACAAAATGGGATCACAGATAAATAGCCTGGAGAAGATGCAAGAAAGGTTTAACAAGGACCTAGAAGAAATAAAAAAGAGTCAATATATAATGATTAATGCAACAAATGAGATCAGAAACACTCTGGAGGCAACAAATAGTAGAATAACGGAGGCAGAAGATAGGATTAGTGAAATAGAAGATAGAATGGTAGAAATAAATGAATCAGAGGGGAAAAAAGAAAAACGAATTAAAGAAATAAGGCAATCTCAGAGACCTCCAGGACAATATGAAACACTCCAACATTCGAATTATAGGAGTCCCAGAAGAAGAAGACAAAAAGAAAGACCATGAGAAAATACTTGAGGAGATAATAGTTGAAAACTTCCCTAAAATGGGGAAGGAAATAATCACCCAAGTCCAAGAAACCCAGAGAGTTCCAAATAGGATAAATGCAAGGTGAAACACCCCAAGACACATATTAATCAAATTAACAAAGATCAAACACAAAAACAAATATCAAAAGCAGCAAGGGAAAAATAACACACAAGGGGATTCCCGTAAGGATAACAGCTGATCTTTCAATAGAAATGCTTCAGGCCAGAAGGGAATGGCAAGACATACTTAAAGTGATGAAAGAAAATAACCTACAGCCCAGATTACTGTACCCAGCAAGGATCTCATTCAAATATGAAGGAGAAATCAAAAGCTTTACAGACAAGCAAAAGCTGAGAGAATTCAGCACCACCAAACCAGCTCTCCAACAAATGCTAAAGGATCTTCTCTAGACAGGAAACACAAAAAGGGTGTATAAACCTGAACCCAAAACAATAAAGTAAATGGCAATAGGATCATACTTATCAATAATTACCTTAAACGTAAATGGGTTGAATGCCCCAACCAAAAGACAAAGACTGGCTGAATGGATACAAAAACAAGACCCGTATGTATGTTGTCTACAGGGGACCCACCTCAAAACAGGGGACACATACAGACTGAAAGTGAAGGGCTGGAAAAAGATACTCCATGCAAATAGAGACCAAAAGAAAGCAGGAGTAGCTATACTCACATCAAATAAAATAGACTTTAAAACAAAGGCTGTGAAAAGAGACAAAGAAGGACACTACCTAATGATCAAAGGATCAATCCAAGAAGAAGATATAACAACTATAAATATATATGCACCCAATATAGGAGCACTGCCGTATGTAAGACAAATGCTAACAAGCATGAAAGGGGAAATTAACAATAACACAATAATAGTGGCAGACTTTAATACCCCACTCACACCTATGGATAGATCAACTAAACAGAAAATTAACAAGAAAACACAAACTTTAATTGATACACTAGACCAGTTAGACCTAATTGATATCTATAGGACATTTCACCCTAAAACAATGAATTTCACCTTTTCCTCAAGTGCTCACGGAACCTTGTCCAGGATAGACCACATCCTGGGCCATAGATCAAACCTTGATAAATTCAAAAAAATCGAAATCATTCCAAGCATCTTTTCTGACCACAATGCATTAATATTAGATCTCAATTACAGGAGAAAAACTATTAAAAATTCCAACATATGGAGGCTGAACAACATGCTTCTGAATAACTAACCAATCACAGAAGAAATCAAAAAAGAAATTAAAATATGCATAGAAACGAGTGAAAACGAAAACACAGCAACCCAAAACCTGTGGGACACTATAAAAGCAGTGCTAAGAGGAAAGTTCATAGCACTACAGGCATACCTCAAGAAACAAGAAAAAAGTCAAATAAATAACCTAACTCTACACCTAAAGCAACTAGAAAAGGAAGAATTGGAGAACCCCAGAGTTAGTACAAGGAAAGAAATCTTAAAAATTAGGGCAGAAATAAATGCAAAAGAAACAAAAGAAACCATAGCAAAAATCCACAAAGCCAAAAGCTGGTTCTTTGAAAGGATAAATAAAATTGACAAACCATTAGCCAGACTCATCAAGAAACAAAAAGAAGAAAACTCAAATCAATAAAATTAGAAATGAAAATGGAGAGATCACAACAGACAACACAGAAATACAAAGGATCATAAGAGACTACTATCAGCAATCATATGCCAATAAAATGGACAACTTGGAAGAAATGGACAAATTCTTAGAAAAGTACAACTTTCCAAAACTGAATCAGGAAGAAATAGAAAATCTTAACAGACCCATCACAAGCATGGAAATTGAAACTGTAATCAGAAATCTTTCAGCAAACAAAAGCCCAGGTCCAGATGGCTTCACAGCTGAATTCTACCAAAAATTTAGAGAAGAACTAACACTTATCGTACTCAAACTCTTCCAGAAAATTTCAGAGGAAGGTAAACTTCCAAACTCATTCTATGAGGCCACCATCACCCTAATACCAAAACCTGACAAAGATGCCACACACACACACACACAAAGGAAAACTACAGGCCAATATCACTGATGAACATAGCTGCAAAAATCCTCAACAAAATTCTAGCAATCAAAATCCAACAGCACATTAAAAAGATCATACACCATGACCAAGTGGGCTTTATCCCAGGGATGCAAGGATTCTTCAATATCTGCAAATCAATCAATGTAATTCACCACATTAACAAATTGAAAAATAAAGCCATATGACTATCTGAATAGATGCAGAGAAAGCCTTTGACAAAATTCAACATCCATTTATGATAAAAACTCTCCAGAAAGCAGGAATAGAAGGAACATACCTTAACATAATAAAAGCTATATATGACAAACCCACAGCAAACATTGTCCTCAGTGGTGAAAAATGGAAAGCATTTCCCCTAAAGTCAGGAACAAGACAAGGGTGCCCACTTTCACCGCTACTATTCAACATAGTTCTGGAAGTTTTGGCCACAGCAATCAGAGCAGAAAAAGAAATAAAAGAAATTCAAATTGGAAAAGAAGTAAAACTCTCACTGTTTGCAGATGACATGAACCTCTACATAGAAAACCCTAAAGACTCCACCAGAAAATTACTAGAACTAATCAATGAATATAGTAAATTTGCGTGATATAAAATCAACACGCAGAAATCCCTTGCATTCCTATACACTAATAATGAGAAAGTAGAAAAAGAAACTAAGGAAACAATTCCGTTCACCATTGCAATGAAAAGAATAAAATACTTAGGAATATACCTACCTAAAGAAACTAAAGACCTATATATAGAAAACTATAAAACACTGATGAAAGAAATCAAAGAGGACACTAATAGATGGAGAAATATACCATGTTCATGGATCGGAAGAATCAATATAGTGAAAATGAGGATACTACCCAAAGCAATCTACAGATTCAATGCGATCCCTATCAAGCTACCAGCCATAGTTTTCACAGAACTAGAACAAATAATTTCAAGATTTGTATAGAAATACAAAAAACCTCGAATAGCCAAAGCATCTTGAGAAAGAAGAATGGAACTGGAGGAATCAACTTGCCTGACTTCAGGCTCTACTACAAAGCCACAGTCATCAAGACAGTATGGTACTGGCACAAAGACAGAAATATAGATCAATGGAACAAAGCAGAAAGCCCAGAGGTAAATCCACACACCTATGGACACCTTATCTTCGACAAAGGAGGCAAGAATATACAGTGGATTAAAGACAATCTCTTTAACAAGTGGTGCTGAGAAAACTGGTCAACCACTTGTAAAAGAATGAAACTAGAACACTTTCTAACACCACACACAAAAATAAACTCAAAATGGATTAAAGATCTAAACGTAAGACCAGAAACTATAAAACTCCTAGAGGAGAACATAGGCAAAACACTCTCTGACATACATCACAGCAGGATCCTCTATGATCCACCTCCCAGAATACTGGAAATAAAAGCAAAATTAAACAAATGGGATCTAATTAAAATGAAAAGCTTCTGCACAACAAAGGAAACTATAAGCAAGGTGAAAGGACAGCCTTTGGAATGGGAGAAAATAATAGCAAGTGAAGCAACTGACAAACAACTAATCTCAAAAATATACAAGCAACTTATGCAGCTCAATACCAGAAAAATAAACGACTAAATAAAAAAAATGGGCCAAAGAACTAAACAGATATTTCTCCAAAGAAGACATACGGATGGCTAACAAACACATGAAACGATGCTCAATATCACTCATTATTAGAGAAAGGCAAATCAAGACCACAATGAGGTACCACTTCACACCAGGCAGAATGGCTGCGATCCAAAAGTCTGCAAGCAATAAATGCTGGAGAGGGTGTGGAGAAAAGGGAACCCTCTTACACTGTTGGTGGGAATGCAAACTAGTACAGCCACAATGGAGAACAGTGTGGAGATTCCTTAAAAAACTGGAAATAGAACTGCCTTATGACCCAGCAATTCCACTGCTGGGCATACACACCAACGAAATCAGAATTGAAAGAGACACATGTACCCCAATGTTCATCGCAGCACTGTTTATAATGGCCAGGATATGGAAGCAACCTAGATGTCCATCAGCAGATGAATGGATAAGAAAGCTGTGGTACATATACACAATGGAGTATTACTCAGCCATTAAAAATGATACATTTGAATCCGTTCTAGTGAGGTGGATGAAACTGGAGCCGATTATACAGAGTGAAGTAAGCCAGAAAGAAAAACACCAATACAGTCTACTAACACATATATATGGAATTTAGAAAGATGGTAATGATGACCCTGTATGGGAGACAGCAAAAGAGACACAGATGTGTAGAGTGGAGTTTTGGACTCTGAGGGAGAGGGAGAGGGTGGGATGATTTGGGAGAATGGCATTGAAACATGTATACTATCATGTAAGAAATGAATCGCCAGCCTATGTTCAATGCATGATACAGGATGCTTGGGGCTGGTGCATGGGGATGATCCAGAGAGACGATATGGGGTGGAAGGTGGGAGGGGGGTTCATGTTTGGGAATTCATGTACACCCGTGGTGAATTCATGTCAATGTATGGCAAAACCAATACAGTATTGTAAAGCAAAATAAAGTAAAAATAAAAATTAAAAAAATTATTATTGACAGATGGGAATTTACTATTGCCATTTTGTTTATTTTTCGGACTGTTTTGTAATTCCTTTCTTTCTTCTTCTTCTGCTTTCTTTATAATTTGATGATTTTGTGTAGTGATATGCTTAGATTCATTTCTCTTTATCTTTTGTGAAATTACTATAGATTGGCTTTATATTACCCATGAGGCTTATATTAAAGATCTTATCCTAAAACAGTCTGTTTTAACATGAAAACAACTTAATATTCAAATGCATGCAAGAACCATTTTTACCTTTCTCTCTCACATTTTACTTTTCTGATGTAATAATTTACACTATTTTATCCTGTACATCCATTAACAAATTTTTGGAGTGTTAGTTATGTTTACCTCTTCTGAGTTTTAATCTTCACACCAGATTTATAAGTGACATACCAGCATGGCTACTCTAGCATATTCAGAATTCAACATTAGTGATTCCTACCAGAGAGATTATTATTTTTACATGTTTTGCATTGCTAATTAGTGACCTTTGTTTCTGCTTGAAAAAGTGCCTTTAACATTTATTGTAAAGTCAATCTAGTGTAAAATCATCAGATTCATTTTTCTGAAAAACTACCTATCATTCCTTCAATCCTGAAGGACAACTTACCCACATAGACCACTGTTGGTTGGGAAGTTTTTCTTTCATCACTTTGAGTATATAGTGCCACTGCCTTTGAGCTGAAACATTGTAGTGAAAAAGCTCCTGATAGCCTTAAGGAAGTTCTCTTGTGTGTAACAAGTTGCTTTTTTCTTGCAGCTTTTAAGATTATTTCCTTCTCTTTACCTTTTGACATTTTATTTGTGATATACTCAGTTTGGTTCTCTTTGTATTCAAATCACTATCCATCAGGGAAATGTAAATTAAAGCCACAATGATACCTCACTTCACAACTGTTAGAATGGCAGTCAGAGAAAAAGGGAGAACACAGGTGTTGGTCAGGATGTGGCGAGAAGAGAATGCTTGTATACTGTGGGTGGGGATACACAAATGGGCTCAGCTGCTACAGAAAACATTATGGAGATTCCTCAAAAATTAAGAATAGATCTACCATATGGTCCAGCAATCCCAGTTATGGGTATATATCCAATGGAAATAAAAATAGGATATCAAAAATATGTGCTTCCATATTTATTGCTGCATTAATCACAAAGCCAAAGTATGGAAACAAGCTAAGTGTCCATCAACAGATGATTCGATGATGAAGACAAGGTGAATACAAACAAGAGAAAAATGTTCAGCTTTGAGAGGCGCAGGGGAACTGAAGAGGGCACAGACTTGCAATTGGAGGGTTAATAAGTTCTGGAGGTCTAATGCACAGCATAGTCACTATAATCCACACTGTATTGTCAACATGTAGCATGTAGCAGGTGTCTTCAGAGAAGGCAATGGCACCTCACTTCTGTACTCTTGCCTGGAAAATGGACAAAGGATCCTGGTAGGCTGCAGTCCATGGGGTTGCTAAGAGTCGGACACGACTGAGTGACTAAACTTTCACTTTTCACTTTCATGCATTGGAGAAGGAAACGGCAACCCACTCCAGTGTTGTTGCCTGGAGAATCCCAGGGGCGGAGGAGCCTGCTGGGCTGCCATCTATGGGTTCACACAGAGTCGGACACGACTGAAGTGACTTAGCAGCAGCAGCAGCAGCAGGTGTCTTTCTTCTACTGAAGACTTCAGAGACTGTTAGAAACAGATTTTGCATACACTTTTACACATTTTTAAAGAGCAATGCTTAAGAAAATGTTCCTATGTTTGGATGGGGGTGAAGTGGGCACATATCCTTTATTTATACTGCACTATTTCTTTGGCATGGGGTAGCCCTAATTCTACTCTAGCAAACGTTCAACAGTTCCCATTCTCTCAGTCATATTCATGTGTGAACTAGTGGAAAATTGTACAAGGGCTTCAAATACTTCTTCACTTACAGTTGTTTATTAAGTAGGATAATTCATGGGACCATTGGCATTGACACCCTAAAACAGCATTAAGAATCCAATGACTATGTGAAACAGATAGTCAGTCTAGTTTCGATGCATGAGAGAAGATGCTCAGGGCTGGTGCACATGGGATGACCCTGAGGGATGGGAAGGGAAGGGAGGTGGGAGGGGGGTTCAGGATGGGGATACATGTACACCCGTGGCTGATTCAAGTCAGTGTATGGCAAAACCACTACAATATTGTAAAGTAATTAGCCTCCAGTTAAAATAAATAAATTAAATACAAAACAAAGCAACAACAACAACAAAAGAATCCAATGACTCTCTAAGGATAAAATATAAATTAATGATACAATTTAATTAGTTTCTTAAAGTCTGGGAGATCTGGAAACTCAACAGTCAGGATACCGCCTTGTTTTTCTTTTTAACCAGAACCTGGGACCACAAATTTACATCCTGCTTCTGAAGACAAAAATTGGCTAGAGCTGATAACCCTACTTATCCCACAAACTATTTCCCTTCTTGCCCCTTGAGGTTAGAGTTTTCTAGGAAAGTATCAGCATTAAAGTACTTCTAGCCATTCCATCTCGGTGATTATATTGCCTGTATACAACCATAAATTTCTCAGACATGACATGTTGAACACAGACAATAGAAAGGAATGTATATTGGTGTTTCCATATTGGCCCTTACTCTGCAACATGGAATATTTGGTGACTTTATTATTGCCATGAATTCTCACACAATTCCCATCACATCACATATGTTCAGATGCTTGAAAGAGCAGGAATTATCTTGACAGTATGATCCCACTACCTATGTCAACCAGGGGTAAATTATCCAGACTTATTGAGGTAGTGAAAGAGGGGCTTGACTTCACAATATCAGAAATTGCTACTGACTGTGACATGGATTTTGAATATCATCCCCGTCAGAAATTCCCACTGAACGCTAGATGCAAAATGTTACAGCATCAGAATCATAAGTTAAGAGCCCTGAAGGGGCCACACACTTCATTTCACCTCTCTTTATTGTTCAAATTATGTCATCCTCCTATTTAGACTACAACTGTGGAACTAGAATGTGATCAATAACTTATTAGATAAAAAGCGCTGAAAGAGGTAATACTCAAACATTAGCTGTATCAGACTAGTCTTCTGGGAAGGCACAACTAGGCCAATTGTATACCTTGTTTCTGTCCAAAGACACACCCTCTTTGTGTGTTCATTCTCATTCCGGCCAGAAACAGAGAATGGACATTGATGACCACCATGTCTGGATTATGCTGCATCAGCATATTTGGGGGACAAATCTTATGCACTCCTGGGGCTTCAGGTGTCTGTCTTTCAGGGTTTGAAAGCTGAGATGGAACAGGTTCCATCTCAGAAGTAGAACAGAAGCAACAGGTTCTAAATCTTGATTTTCATGAATAATTTTTAATAGATTAATAAGTAATGAGGCCACTCCACATGGAGGATAAAAACAATGGGTCTCTAGGACTTAAAGATACTGTGTTTGTGTAGTTTGATTCTGTTGTTGGCCCATTTTGGCATATTATCTGGGTCAAATTAAGTCTTCTTTGTCAAAGGCAGAATGAACTTTGTTGTAGTCCATTCATATAAATATTATTGAGGGTTAAGGTAGGTCATTCTAACAAGACAAATCTGTCAG
The DNA here is from genome assembly GCF_023091745.1 of Budorcas taxicolor. NCBI lineage: Eukaryota > Metazoa > Chordata > Mammalia > Artiodactyla > Bovidae > Budorcas > Budorcas taxicolor. The sequence continues at coordinate 80,380,763 of NC_068924.1, read as the reverse complement.
AAATCTCAGTCTGGGGCCTCAGCAACACCGTCTCTTCTTTTGCAACCTCTTCAAGGCATCTTTGATTTCTTTGTTCCTCAGACTGTAAATCAAAGGATTCAACATGGGAATCACCACAGTATAGAAGACTGATGCAAATCTGTCAAAGCTGGAGGAACCACCAGTGCTGGAACTCAAATAGACAAACATACCTGAGGTATAGAAGAGAGTGACTGTTGTCAGATGGGAAGCACAGGTGTTGAAAGCCTTGGACCTGCCTCTTGCTGTCGTGATCTTCATGATGGAGATGACAATGGAGACATAGGATATCATGATAATGGAAACATTTATTACGCCAAAGATCATTGTCAATAAAGCGGTAAAGAGTTGTACAGAGAATGTGTCAGTGCAGGATAGAACTAACAGCTGGGGCAGGTCACAGAAGAAGTGGTTGATGACATTAGGCCCACAGAACTGGAGCTGGAGCATGAAACACAATTGGGATATAGAAGCAGAGAGTCCAGCCAAGTAGGATCCCAGCACCATCCGACCGCAGAGAGCGGGCGACATGACTGACGAATAGAGGAGTGGGTTGCAAATGGCGGCATATCGGTCATAAGCCATGGTGGTCATGAGGCAAGACTCGCTCAGCCCCATGGTGGAGAACACGAAGTACTGAGCAGCACAGCCCACTAAGGTGATAGTTTGCCGCTCCTGGAAGAAGTCGTAGAGCATCTTGGGGGCTGTGGAGGTCACGTAGCAGATGTCCATGAAGGACAGGTTACTGAGAAAGAAGTACATGGGGGTGTGGAGGTGGGAGTCCATTCTTATTAAGATGAGGAGCGACAGGTTCCAAGTCAGGGTCAAAATGTATATCACCAGGAATATGACAAAGAGCACTACTATGATTCTGGGGAAATCTGAGAATCCCAAAAGAATAAATTCAGTGATCTCTGTGATATTTTCTCCTCCAATCATTGGCTTGATGCTCCTAAAAAAAGAAAAGAGTCAAGAGAATATATTGCCTACTCATGAAATGACAGCATTACAGGTCTCATATACACCATATTTTCCCCCATTCAGCACTGGAAACGTGGAAATGCTCCACTGTCCTATTGACAGACCCCAGCTTTTCATCTTGAATTGTCAAGAAGTGCCTTCTCAATGTTCTATGGAATACAGAGTCCATGGAGTTCTCCAGGCCAGAATACTGAAGCAGGTAGCCTTTCCCTTCTCTAGGGGGTCTTCCCAACCCATGGATCAAACCCAGGTCTCCTGCATTGCAAGCAGATTCTCTACCAGCTGAGCCACCAGGGAAGCCCAAGAAGACTGGATTGGGTAGCCTATCATTTCTTCAGCAGATTTTTCCAACCCAGGAATTAAACTGGTGTCTCTGCAGTTGCAGAATTGCAGGCAGATTCTTTACCAGCTGAGTCACAAGGGAAGGCGACTTATTTTATGAGGTCACACAAAAATTAAAAGGTATATTTCTAAAACTGACTGAAACTTTGAAATAAAGCAATGTCTATCTCTGCCAAAGCAATTGAAATTCTGTGCTTGTGTATAATGAAGAGACCTTTGGTTAAAACAACAGGAGTTTTAAAGGCCTCTGATGATTTAATATATGTGACTGTTGCTTTACAATAATAAAAGGATAAGCAGCATCATTTCAGGATAAATTTGAAGTAGCCCTTCTTCCCATGATGGTCACTGAAATGGGTTTTCAAAAATTTTTTCCTTGCCCGTAAAAAATTACCCTGTTTATGGAGCTAGTGCAGCCCCTGGGATTGGGGGAGGCATGGCAAGGGTGCCCCAGATGGAGACGCGACGGTCGTCTGATTTCCTGCAACCCAAATGCAGAGGGGCTAGTGGGCCACACGGAGGCAACCCAGATGATTTATCAATGGTGCTGTATAGATGGAGAAGTCTTGAGGCTACTGTAAAAATAAGACTGAAAACCAGAAGCAGGAGGCTTAAGTCCAAATCCTGAGAACACCAGAGAACTCCTAACTCCAGGGAACATTAATTGACAGGAGCTCATCAAATGCCTCCTACCAACAATGAAATCAAGCCCCTCCCAAGGGCCAATAAGTTCCAAAACAAGACATACCATGCAAATTCTCCAGCAACACAGGAACACACCCCTGAGCTTCAATATACAGGCTGCCCAAAGTCACTTGAAACCCACTGACATCTCATAACTCATTGCTGGACACCTCATGCTCTCCAGAGAGAAGAAATCCGGCTCCACCCACCAGAACACCAACACAAGCTTCCCTAACCAGGAAACCTTGACAAGCCACCCATACAACCTCACCCACAGCGAGGAAACTCCACAATAAAGAGAACCCCATAAACTGCCAGAATACGGAAAGGCCGCCCCAAACACAGCAATATAAACAAGATGAAGAGACAGAGGAATACCCAGCAGGTAAAGGAACAGGAGAAATGCCCACCAAACCAAACAAAAGAGGAAGAGATAGGGAATCTACCTGATAAAGAATTCCAAATAATGATAGTGAAAATGATCCCAAAACTTGAAAACAAAATGGAATCACAGATAAATAGCCTGGAGACAAGGATTGAGAATATGCGAGAAAGGTTTAACAAGGACCTAGAAGAAATAAAAAAGAGTCAATATATAATGAATAATGCAATAAATGAGATCAAAGACACCCTGGAGGGAACAAATAGTAGAACAAACAGTGGAATAATGGAGGCAGAAGATAGGATTAGTGAGGTGGAAGATAGAATGGTAGAAATAAATGATTCAGAAAGGAAAAAGGAAAACAAATTAAAAGGAATGAGGACAATCCCAGAGACCTCTGGGACAATATTAAATGCCCAACATTTGAATTATAGGAGTCCCAGAAGAAGACAAAAAGAAAGACCATGAGAAAATACTTGAGGAGATAATAGCTGAAAACTTCCATGAAATGGGGAAGGAATTAATCATGCAAGTCCAAGAAACCCGGAGAGTCCCAAACAGGATAAACGCAAGGCGAAACACCCCAAGACACATATTAATCAAATTAACGGAGATCAAACACAAAGAACAAATATTAAAAGCAGCAAGGGAAAAACAACAAATTACACACAAGGGGATTTCCATAAGGATAACAGCTGATCTTTCAATAGAAACTCTTCAGGCCAGGAGGGAATGGCAAGACATACTTGAAGTGATGAAAGAAAATAACCTACAGCCCAGATTACTGTACCCAGCAAGGATCTCATTCAAATATGAAGGAGAAATCAAAAGCTTTACAGACAAGTTCATAGCAATACAGACATACCTCAAGAAACAAGAAAAAGTCAAATAAATAACCTAACTCTAAACCTAAAGCAACTAGAAAAGGAAGAATTGGAGAACCCCAGGGTTAGTAGAAGGAAAGAAATCTTAAAAATTAGGGCAGAAATAAACGCAAAGGAAACAAAAGAGACCATAGCAAAAATCCACAAAGCCAAAAGCTGGTTCTTTGAGAGGATAAATAAAACGTACAAACCATTAGCCAGACTCATCAAGAAACAAAAGGAGAAAAATCAAATCAATAAAATCAGAAATGAAAATGGAGAGATCACAACAGGCAACACAGAAATACAAAGGATCATAAGAGACTATCAGCAATTATATGCCAATAAAATGGACAACTTGGAAGAAATGGACAAATTCTTAGAAAAGTACAACTCTCCAAAACTGAATCAGGAAGAAAGAAAATCTTAACAGACCCATCACAAGCATGGAAATTGAAACTGTAATCAGAAATCTTCCACAAACAAAAGCCCAGGTCCAGATGGCTTCACAGCTGAATTCTACCAAAAATTTAGAGAAGAGCTAACACCTACCTTACTCAAACTCTTCCAGAAAATTTCAGAGGAAGGTAAACTTCCAAACTCATTCTATGAGGCTACCATCACCCAAATACCAAACCTGAGAAAGACGCCACAAAAAAAGAAAACTACAGGCCAATATCACCGATGAACATACATGCAAAAATCCTTAACAAAATTCTAGCAATCAGAATCCAACACACATTAAAAAGATCATATATCATGATCAAGCGGGCTTTATCCCAGGGATGCAAAGATTCTTCAATATCTGCCAATCAATCAATGTAATACATCACATTAACAAACTGAAAAATAAAAATCATATGATTATCTGAATAGATGCAGAGAAAGCCTTTGACAAAATTCAACACCCATTTATGATAAAAACCCTCCAGAAAGCAGGAATAGAAGGAACATACTTCAACATAATAAAAGCTATATATGACAAACCCACACCAAACATTATCCTCAATGGTGAAAAATTAAAAGCATTTCCCCTAATGTCAGGAACAAGACAATGGTGCCCACTTTCACCACTACTATTCAACATAATTTTGGAAGTTTTGGCCACAGCAATCAGAGCAGAAAAAGAAATAAAAGGAATCCAGATTGGAAAAGAAGAAGTGAAACTCTCACTGCAGATGATATGATCCTCTACATAGAAAACCCCTAAAGACTCCACCGGAAAATTACTAGAGCTAATCAATGAATATAGTAAAGTTGCAGGATATAAAATCAACACACAGAAAACCCTTGCATTCCTATAAACTAATAATGAAAAAATAGAGAAATTAAGGAAACAATTCCATTCACCATTGCAACCAAAAGAATAAAATACTTAAGAATATATCTACCTAAAAAACAAAAGACCTATATACAGAAAACTATAAAACACTGCTGAAAGAAATCAAAGAAGGCACTAATAGATGGAGAAATATACCGTGTTCACTGATTGGAAGAATCAGTATAGTGAACATGAGTATACTACCCAAAGCAATCTATAGCTTCAATGCAATCCCTATCAAGATACCAACAGTATTTATCCCAGAACTAGAACAAACAATTTCACAATTTGTATGGAAATACAAAAAACCTCAAAGAGCCAAAGCAATCTTGAGAAAGAAGAATGGAACTGGAAGAATCAACCTGCCTGACTTCAGGCTCTACTACAAAGCCACAGTCATTAAGACACTATCTTACTGACACAAAGACAGAAATACAGATCAGTGGAACAAAATAGAAAGCCCAGAGATAAATCCATGCACCTATGGACACCTAGGCAAACCATTCAATATCACAGTAATCCAAGTCTATGCCCCAACCAGTAACACTGAAAAAGCAGATATTGAACGGTTCTATGAAGACCTACAAGACCTTTTAGAACTAACACCCCCAAAAGATGTCCTTTTCATTATAGGGGACTGGAATGCAAAAGTAGGAAGTCAAGGAACACCTGGGGTAACAGGCGAATTTGGCCTTGGAATACAGAATGAAGCAGGGCAAAGGCTAATAGAGTTTTGCCAAGAGAATGCACTGGTCATAGAAAACACCCTCTTCCAACAACACAAGAGAAGACTCTACACATGGACATCACCAGATTGTCAACACCGAAATCAGACTGATTATATTCTTTACAGCCAAAGATGGAGAAGCTCCATACAGTCAGCAAAAACAAGACTAGGAGCTGACGGTGGCTAAGATCATGAACGCCTTCTTGCCAAATTCAGATTTAAATTGAAGAAAGTAGGGAAATCCACTAACATTCAGGTATGACCTAAATCAAATTCCTTATGATTATACAGTGGAAGTGAGAAATAGATTTAAGGGACTGGGTCGGATAGATAGAGTGCCTGATGAACTATGGAATGAGGTTCGTGACATTCTACAGGAGACAGGGATCAAGATCATCCCCATGAAAAGAAATGCAAAAAAGCCAAATGGCTGTCTGGGGAGGCCTTACAAATAGCTGTGAAATGAAGAGAAGAGAAAAGCAAAGGAGAAAAGGAAAGATACAAGCATCTGAATGCAGAGTTCCAGAGAATAGCAAGAAGAGATAAGAACGCCTTCCTCAGCGATCAATGCAAAGAAATAGAGGAAAACAACAGAATGGGAAAGACTAGAGATCTCTTCAAGAATTAGAGATACCAAGGGAACATTTCATGCAAAGATGGGCTCGATAAAGGACAGAAATGGTATGGACCTAACAGAAGCAGAAGATATTAAAAAGAGATGGCAAGAATACACAGAAGAACTGTACAAAAATAATCTTCACGACCAAGATAATCAGGATAGTGTGATCACTCACCTAGAGCCAGACATCCTGGAATGGGAAGTCAAGTGGGCCTTAGGAAGCATCACTATGAACAAAGCTAGTGGAGGTGATGGAATTCCAGTGGAGCTGTTTCAAATCCTGGAAGATGATGCTGTGACAGTGCTACAGTCAATATGCCAGCAAATTTGGAAAACTCAGCAGTGGCCACATTCTGGAAAAGGTCAGTTTTCATTCCAATCCCAAAGAAAGGCAATGCCAAAGAATGCTCAAACTACTGCACAATTGCACTCATCTCACACTCTAGTAAAGTAATTCTCAAAATTCTCCAAGCCAGGCTTCAGCAATACGTGAACTGTGAACTTCCTGATGTTCAAGCTGGTTTTAGAAAAGGCAGAGGAACCAGAGATCAAATTGCCAACATCCGCTGGATCATCGAAAAACTAGAGAGTTCACGAAAAACATCGATTTCTGCTTTGCTGACTATTCCCAAGCCTTTAACTGTGTGGATCACAATAAACTGTGGAAAATTCTGAAAGAGATGGGAATACCAGACCACCTGACCTGCCTCTGGAGAAACCTATATGCAGGTCAGGAAGCAACAGTTAGAACTGGATATGGAACAACAGACTGGTTCCAAATAGGAAAAGGAGTATGCCAAGGCTCTATGTTGTCACCCTGCTTATTGAACTTATATGCAGAGTACATCATGAGAAACGCTGGACTGGAAGAAGCACAAGCTGGAATCAGGATTGCCGGGAGAAATATCAATAACCTCAGATATGCAGATGACACCACCCTTGTGGCAGAAAGTGAAGAGGAACTAAAAAGCCTCTTGATGAAAGTGAAAGAGGAGATTGAAAAAGTTGGCTTAAAGGTCAACATTCAGAAAACGAAGATCATGGCATCTGGTCCCATCATTCATGGTAAATAATTGGGGAAACAGTGGAAACAGTGTCAGACTTTATTTTGGGGGGCTCCAAAATCACTGCAGATGGTGACTGCAGCCATGAAATTAAAAGATGCTTACTCCTTGGAAGAAAAGTTATGACCAACCTAGACAGCATATTCGAAAGCAGAGACATTACTTTGCCGACTAAGGTCCATCTAGTCAAGACTGTGGTTTTTCCTGTGGTCATGTATGGATGTGAGAGTTGGACTGTGAAGATAGCTGAGCTCAGAAGAATTGATGCTTTTGAACTGAAGTGTTGGAGAAGACTCTTGAGAGTCCCTTGGACTGAAAAGAGATGCAACCAGTCCATCCTAAAGGAGATCAGTCCTGGGTGTTCTTTGGAAGGACTGATGTTGAAGCTGAAACTCCAATACTTTGGCCACCTCATGAGAAGAATTGATTCATTGGAAAAGACTCTGATGCTGAAAGGGATTGGGAGCGGTAGGAGAATGGGAAAACAGAGGATGGGATGGCTGGATGGCATCATTGACTAGATGGACATGAGTTTGGGTGAACTCCGAGAGCTGGTGATGGACGGGGAGGCCTGGCATGCTGCAATTCATTGGGTCGCAAAGAGTCGGACATGACTGAATGACTGAACTGAACTGATGGCCACCTTATCTTTGACACAGGAAGCAAGAATATACATTAGAGAAAAGACAATTTCTTTAGCAAGTGGTGCTGGGATAACTGGTCAACCACTTGTAAAAAAAATGAAGCTAGAACACTTTATAACACCATACACAAAAATAAACTCAAAATGGATTAAAGATCTAAACATAAGATCAGAAACTATACAACTCCTAGAGGAGAACATAGGCAAAACACTCTCTGACATAAATCACAGCAGGATCCTGTATGGCCCACCTCCCAGAATATTGGAAATAAAAGCATTAATAAACAAATGGGACCTAATTAAAATTAAAAGCTTCTGTGCAACAAAGGAAACTATAAGCAAGGTGAAAAGACAGCATTCAGAATGGGAGAAAATAATAGCAAATGAAGCAACTGACAAAGAATTAATCTCAAAAATATACAAGCAACACCTGTAGCTCATTTCCAGAAAAATAAACGACCCAATCAAAAAATGGGCCAAAGAGCTAAACAGACATTTCTCCAAAGAAGACATACAGATGGCTAACAAACACATGGAAAGATGCTCAAAATCAGTCATTATCAGAGAAATGCAAATCAAAACCACAATGAAGTACCATTTCACACCGGTCAGAATGGCTGCTATCACAAAGTCTACAAGCAATAAATGCTGGAGAGAGTGTGGAGAAAAGGGAACCCTCTTATTCTGTTGGTGGGAATGCAAACTAGTACAGACAGCTACTATGGAGAACAGTGTGGAGATTCATTAAAAACCTGGAAATAGAACTGCAATACAACCCAGCAATCCCACTGCTGGGCATACACACTGAGGAAACCAGAACTGAAACAGACGTGTACCCCAATGTTCATCGCAGCACTGTTTATAATAGCCAGGACATGGAAACAACCTAGATGTCCATCAGCAGATGAATGGATAAGAAAGCTGTGGTACCTATACACAATGGAGTATTACTCAGCCATTAAAAAGAATACATTTGAATCCGTTCTAATGAGGTGGATGAAACTGGAGCCTATTATACAGAGTGAAGTAAGCCAGAAAGAAAAACACCAATACAGTATACTAATGCATATAAATGCAATTTAGAAAGATGGTAACAATAACTCTGTATGCGAGACAGCAAAAGAGACACAGATGTACAGAACAATCTTTTGGACTCTGTGGGAGAGGGTGGGATGATCTGGGAGAATGGCATTGAAACATGTATAATATCATATGTGAAACAAATAGCCAGTCCAGGTTCAATGCATGATACAGGATGCTTGGGGCTGGTGCACTGGGATGACCCAGAGGGATGGTATGGGGAGGGAGGTGGGAGGGGGGTTCAGGATGGGGAACATGTGTACACCCATGGCAGATTCATGTTGATGTATGGCAAAACCAATACAATATTGTAAAGTAATTAGCCTCCCATTAAATAAATTTATATTTAAAAATAAAGTTATTGTATACATAAAAAATTACCCTGTTTATAATAATATCTCAATTTTTTACATATATATTCAAAACATCATTTCCAAAATAATTCGGGAGTTTACCTTAATTTATATTCCTGATATAATTTGGTAGAGCAAAGCATGTGTGCCCAGTAGTTACAAAATCACTCTTCTTAGGGAAGCCTCGTACAAACTGTTCTAAAGGGAGCCTAGAGCCCCAACTATTGTCCTAATATTCGAATATTCTGCATGTTAGGCACCATCAGTTCAATGGACATGAGCCTGAGCAAACGCCAGGGGACAGTGAAGGACAGGGAGACCTGGCGAGCTGCAGTCCATGGGCTTGCAAAGAGTCAGACACGACTGAGCGACTGAACAACAACAAGGAAACAAAAAGTTCCAACTCAGAGATTTAGTTCTCGGTGACATAATCAAGATGACAATATAGGTCATTCCTGACTTCAGTTCCCCCCACCAGAAAAAAGAAAAGTGAAAGTTGCGCAGCCATGTCTGACTCTCCGTCACCCCCTGGACTGTAGGCTGCCAGGCTCCTCTATCCGTGGAATTCTCCAGGCCAGAATACTGGAGAGGGTAGCCTATCCCTTCTCCAGAGGAACTTCCTGTCCCAGGAATCGAAACAGGGTCTCCTGCATTGCAGGTGGATTCTTTCCCAGCTGAGCTACCAGGGAAGCCCCAACAGAAAAATAATTAGCAGTTATTTATAGGCAAGGTACCAATGAAAAAATCCTAAAGGACGGGAATGAGGCTGAACTAGAGAGATGGAGAAAACCCACATTAGAAGGGTAGAGGAGCAGATCCATTTGATTGCATTGCCCCTCCCCTAGCTACACCAAGAGGACCCTTCTCGGGCTATGGCTTCTTTATGGAAAAGGGAGAGAGCCCAGTGTGGGCCTCCAGCTTCCCCGGCTTTACAGGTCACTCCTTAAGGAGACCCACTCTGGTCTCATATCCTAGAAGCCATGCAGGAATCTGCGGGGTGTGGCCACTGAGAGTCACACTGAGACAGAGAAGGGAGACAGGCCTTGGAACCGTCAGGGCTTGGATCTTGGCAGACTGAGTTCCAGCAGTTTTGCCTGACTTGGGACCCCGAGAAATGAGCCTTGCCATCCTGGGAGCCTCTTCCCCTGCATCTACGATTCATAACCCCATCTACTACTGAGGTTATTCAAGCATGGCTAGAACACTCAGAAAATTCCATCACCCAGGAGCACTTGAGTCATGTCCAGACAGGAGCTCTGCCCATTTGCATGGCTCCACCTGGCCAGAGAACTTTGTGTGCAGTTCTTCCTAATTTGTTTCCCAAACAAGGAGCCTTGCCAGTCTTGGGCCTGTTCTGTGGTCGTGTCCAGGCAAGAAGGATAATGTGTAGCCCTAACCACTGTCGAACAAAACCTTCAGCCCCACCGTCCAGGAGAACTAACTGAAGCACGTGGGAAACTGCGTACCCATGCCATAGCCCTGTTTTCAGTAGCGTGTGAGCAGAGAGCCCGATCTCTCTGCCTCTCTGCAGAGCAAAGCCGCGCCCCCACGTGACCAAGGCACTCGGTGTGCAGTTCTTCTGATCTGGGTCCCCAGTTCGTGGGTCGCGACAGCCCTGGCATCTGCAGCCCTGTCCAGGTTGTGAAGTTAAATCCCAGCCCTGCCTCCTGCTGGATAGAGTACTCAGTCCTGCTCAGCTCAGAAGCCTGGCCTGAGAACCCAGGTAAGAAGAGAAGCCGTCCTAATGCTACTCTTGGCCAAGAAACCAAGGCAGCAATCGTATCAACTCCTCCCGGCCAGCAGCATCTGCACCCCAGCCTCAGAGCCTGGGCAATGTCCTCACCCCAAAACAGACCTTGATCAGTCTCAGTCTCAGTTCAGTTGCTTGGTCACATCCGACTCTTTGCAACCCCACGGATTGCAGCATGCCAGGCTTCCCGGTCTATCACCAGCTCCCAGAGTTTGCTCAAACTCATGTCCATTGAGTCGGTGATGCCATCCAATCATCTCATCCTCCATCGTCCCCTTCTCCTGCTGCCTTCAATCTTTCCCAGCATCAGGGTCTTTTCAAATGAGTCAGCTCTTCACATCAAGTGCCAAAGTATTGGGGTTTCAGCTTCAACATCAGTCCTTCCAATGAATACTCAGGACTGATTTCTTTTAGGATGGACTGGTTGGATCTCCTTGTTGTCCAAGGGACTCTCAAGAGTCTTTGCCAACACCACAGTTCAAAAGCACCAATTCTTCAGCACTCAGCTTTCTCTATAGTCCAACTCGCACATCCATACACGGCTACTGGAAAAACCATGGCTTTGACAGGATCGACATTTGCTGTCAGAGTAATATCTCTGCTTTTTAATATGCTGTCTATTTTGGTCATAACTTTCCTTCCAAGGAGCAAGCATCTTTTAATTTCATGGCTGCAATCACCATCTGCAGTGATTTTGGAGCCCCCCAAATAAAGTCTGTCACTGTTTCCATTGTTTCCCCATCTATTCGCCATGAAGTGATGCAACCGGATGCCATGATCTTAGTTTTCCGAATGTTGAGTTTTAATCCAGATTTTTCACACTCCTCTTTCACTTTCACCAAGAGGCTCTTTAGTTCTCCTTCACTTTCTTCCATAAGGTTGCTGTCATCTGCATATCTAAGGTTATTGATATTTCTCCCAGCAATCTTGATTTCAGCTTGTGCTTCATCCAACCCAGGTTTTGATAGCTAGCCCAATTGCTCAAGGTAACTGCCAGATGATCTATCTAGAACTCCAAGCTGAGCTGACTGGGGAAGGGCTGTCTCTCCTAAAGCAAGCCTGGAAAATCTGGAAGTAGAGATCATTTACTCAAATGTGCAGACACTAACAAAGGAATCAAGGATCATGAAAAATTAGGTAAATATGACTCCACTAAAGGAAACTTATAAAGCTTTAATAGCTTTATAAGAATCTGCTGGCAAAGAATGTGCCTGCAATCTGGGAGACCTGGGTTTGATCCCTGGGTTGGGAAGATCGAGTGGAGAAGAGAAGAGCTACCCACTCCAGTATTCTGGCCTGGAGAATTCACATGACTGAGTGACTTTCACTAAAGGAATAAAGATCTATAAATGGTCTGACAAAGAACTCAGCATAATTCTCTTTTAAAAGTTTGGTGAAATATAAACCCATAAAGAGACAACTGGGTGAAATTAAGAAAACAATACATCAGCAAAATGAATAAAATGTGTTTAACAAAGAAAGAGAACCCATTAAAAAAAAAAATCAACCAGAAATCCTAGAGCTGAAGAAATCAATAGAGACTTTTAACAGCATACTCAATAAAGCAGGAGAGAGAACAATGAAAAAGAGTTAAGAAAGTCTAAGAGATTTATTATGAGACAACATCACCATCAAGACAAAAGACATGTGCATTAGCTAATATCTCTCTCTCATGCACACTGCGTGTGAACTAAATACAAATGCCAAAAGTAATGAATGGCATGGGTTTTATTTTCTCCTTTACTTGCATATCATTTTTCAACTTTCTGCAACTCCTATATTTATAATAAGAACAAGTTACTAAGATATATGCATCTCTAATCCTTAATAGCAAAGGGAGATAGAGAGACAAGGAGACGGAAAATGACAGAGAGAACAGGAAGAATGTCAGAGACGATAGACCTTCCTGACTTTTACCTACTGGCTGTGCAACACTTAGCTAGTTAGTAACCTCCCAGTTGCCTCATCTATAAATGGGGCTAGTAATCCTTTACCACCTCATTGGGTTGCTGCAGGGACTGAATGACATAAAGGGCTCAAAACAGTAAGAGATGAATAAATGTTAGCGGTTGTCATTTCCACGATCATTCCTCACCATAAAGGGAAAAATAAGGCAGGACTAATCCGGAAGTAGCAAGGAGTTCCTCATAAAATTATTCCCTAAATTAAATGACTTCTAAACCGAGACTCTAGAATATTGTTAATAAGTGATTATATTTATTTCTATATTGTATTATTTCCCAATCAGTGAAATCGTAAGGTCCGATTTCTGCTCTTTATGTTCCACCAACACCAAGTAGAGTGGAACTTGTGATATTCCCTATAGACAGCCTGCAGACTAGTGGAGAGCTTATACTACGTGCATCTCATATGCTAATATTTGTGTTACTCAATAAACATATGCTGGATATGTTAAGAAACAGTTCTTTTACCCATTTTTGGATATGAAAGTAAAAATATATTTGTTTCATTTCAATTTATAGTTTTATGAACTTTAAAATCTTTCTGTTTACTCTTATAATAGAGTAATGCCAACATATTTCTCAGCCATTTTGTCCAAGATGTGTAGGATTCCATGAAAATATTTTGAAAGTATAAACTCTCACCCACATTCCCAGTGTGTCAACACAATTAATCAGTTCAGTGAAAGTAGGTCCTGCTTTTGAACAGTCACTCGCAGTGAAATCTTTCATCTTCCCAATACATTCTACAAACAGACTCAGCCTCAACTAAAGCTATCTATGTAACCCATCACTGCCAGAAAAGAATGATGAGCTCTGCGTGGTTTCGATTATCCCTGATACAATTTATCCTAAAAATTCATGTTGTTAAAATTTGGTAAACTGCAGGAAAAGCACATATATTGTGAATATAGTCACTCCCTTCAAATGAATCTTCTGTATGTGTTCACCAGCTTTCAAGACGCTTTGTACCAGAAAAGGTGACTGATGTAAATATTGTTTGGAGATTTTCACTAGGGAGATATAGCCTATTAAAACTTTTTCCAGATCTTATCTGCTAAGGCCATGGTCATTTTCCAGGTTGTGCAGAGTACAAAGTCAGGTTAAGAAAGCCAAGAATGTTGCTGGATAAAGAAGGACAATGTAAGGAAGAAAAGACTAACAGTGACAGTTAAGCCAACACTACCTGTACTTGCAGTGGGGAATCTCTGATGTCTGTTTCATCCAAGCTCTTGCCTCCAAACCCCCAAATTAATCAAAATAATAGTGGACAGCTACTTAACGTATTTCAAAAGCCCAGTGGAATGGTACTTGAGTACCTTTCCGTATCATTATGGCATGACCAGCTGGGCTTTTGTTACACAGAAATAATGAATCGAAGCTGTATACTGAAGTAGAATTCAAATTCATTATTATTTTTTACAACCATTCTCAGCAAGGATAAATTTAAAGGGTCCTTGGGATGGATAAAGTTGGGAAACAGAGGCAAGCATTTCTGAGCTCATAAAATTCCCCTGAATTCAGTAAATTATTAGTTAAATTCAGCACTCAATTAACTTGTACAACATGTTGGGCTTCACAGGCATCATTTCGTTTGAGTCTCAATGATCTTATTACCCCGATTTTACCGGTGAAAAAGAGAAGGTAACAGAGTTCAAAATTATATCCTTGGGAAATTGCAGAACTAGATCTCAACAGCTGTCTCTCACTATAGAGTGAAACCTGAAAATCTAAGTTAGAGATTATCCTCGTCACTGAAAGTCACAGAATTCGGGTCAGGAGAAAGAGAACCTAAGGACGAGCTTAGGAGGAGGTCATGGACCTGCGGGAGGGGGAAGAGTTGAAGAAAGAAAGAAACAGGACAAAAAACCGTTCTCTCTGAAGAATCACATAGCTATAGAGATAGCACAAAATCCACTCTTCTCTGTAAATCTTGCCTTCTCACCTTGACTCAGATCCCTCAGAATGATAGAGTTCTTGCCAAAGATTGAAATCATCTCTTTCTATCTCCCCAAAATTTTCAGATGGAGCCTATTGCAGCCAAAGATGGAACCTTTTGTCCATGAGCTGGCTGTTCAGTCACAGCCAGAGAGAATGCCACATGGGGGATACTTTTAAATGTGTTAGTAACGGCAGAGGTGAAACGGAAAGGACAATTAGGAAAAGAAAATTCTCCAGGTACTTGCTCTCTGGAGTCGTGGTTGTCACGGAGTCTTCGTCCCTGCTAATTTCATGCTCGAGTTTACTCTGTCCCTTCTGGATCCATTCCCCGCTTCCCCACAGTCCAATCATGATCGTTTGATTATAACTTTTCTTTTAATGAACTTGGAGTCATTAGAGCTGGAGATCCCTGGACCTAGGGATTATCTAGTTTAATGCATTCAGTTTCCAGGTGAGGACCTGAAGCCAGTGCAGCTAAGGGATTTGCTCAAGATAACATAACCCATCGGTAAATTGCGTGAAAAAACAAACAAACAAACACGTATCCTTTCTGTTTACAAAGCACTTTATTTTATATGAATACATATATTTTATATGAATACATGGTTTTTTTTTTCAATTGCTTAACTGAATCAATCATCATAGCAGCCCCGTGAGGCAGTCAAGATGTCATTTTCTATGCATGAGTGAGGAAATCAAGGCAAAAAGGAACACAAAAAATTAACAGATGACAAGGCCACGAATTATTGCGATTACAACCATGAGCACTGGTATCAGCAAATCTGAGTTCATATCATCTCTTCCACTTGAGGATTTCACAATCTTTGGCAAATTAACCTCCCTAAGCCTCAGAATTGTCACCTCACTGTTATTATGGAGCTGACAATAGTAGCTATCTCATAGAGTAGCTCTTCATGTTTGTGTATGTGTGCTTAATCACACAAGATTTTTTTTAAAGCAAGATAAATGATATAAACATTAGAAAAGCAATAGAAAAATTAATAAAATCAAAGATAATTTTTGGAGGGATAACAAAGTGACAAAGCTTTAGATAGACTGAGAAAATGAGAGAAATTAACCCTGACTTTAACCCTAAATGAGCCTATGAGCCATGCCATGTGGAGCCACCCAAGACTGACAGGTCATGGTGGAGAGGTCTGACAGAATGTGGTCCACTGGAGAAGGGAATGGCAAACCACTTCAGTATTCTTGCCTTGAGAACCCCATGAACAGTATGAAAAGGCAAAATGATAGGATACTGAAAGAGGAACTCCCCAGGTCAGTAGGTGCCCAATATGCTACTGGAGATCAGTGGAGAAATAACTCCAGAAAGAATGAAGGGATGGAGCCCAGGCAAAAATAATACCCAGCTGTGGCTGTGACTGGTGACAGAAGCAAGGTCCGATGCTGTACAGAGCAATATTGCATAGCAACCTGGAATGTCAGGTCCAAGAATCAAGGCAAATTAGAAGTGATCAAACAAGAGATGGCAAGAGTGAACATTGACATTTTAGGAATCTGTGAACTAAAATAGACTGGAATGGGTGAATTTAACTCAGATGACCATTGTATGTACTACTATGTCCAAGAATCCCTAGTAGAAAATGAGTAGCCATCATGGTCAACAAAAGAGTCCGAAATGCAGTACTTGGATGCAATCTCAAAAACGACAGAATGATCTCTGTTCATCTCCAAGGCAAACCATTCAATATCACAGTAAATCAAGTCTACGCCCCAACCAGTAACGCTGAACAAGCTGAAGTTAAATGGTTCTATGCAGACCTACAAGACCTTCTAGAACTAACACCCCCAAAAGATGTTTTTTTTTCATATAGTGGACTGGAATGCAAAAGTAGGAAGTCAAGAAACACCTGGAGTAACAGGCAAATTTGGCCTTGGAATGTGGAATGAAGCAGGGCAAAGACTAATAAGAGTTTTGCCAAGAGAACGCCCTGGTCATAGCAAACACCCTCTTCCAGCAACACAAGAGAAGATTCTACACGTGGACATCACCAGATGGTCGACACTGAAATCAGATTGATTATATTCTTTGCAGCCAAAGATGGAGAAGTTCTTTACAGTCAGTAAAAACAAGACTGGGAGCTGACTGTGGCTCAGATCATGAACTCCTTATTGCCAAATTCAGCCTTAAATTGACAAAGTAGCAAAACCCACTAAACTATTCAGGTATGACCTAAATAAAATCCTTTATGACTATACAGCGGAAGTGACAAATAGATTCATGGGATTAGATCTGATAGACAGAATGCCTGAAAAACTGTGGATGGAGGTTCATGACATTGTACAGGAGGCAGTGATCAAGACCGACTCTAAGAAAAAGAAATGCAAAAAGGCAAAATGCTTTTCTGGGGAGGCCTTACAAATAGCTGAGAATAGAAGAGAGGTGAAAGACAAAGGAGAAAAGCGAAGATATACCCACTTGACTGCAGAGTTTCAAAGAACAGCAAGGAGAGATAAGAAAGCCTTCCTCAGTGATCAGTGCAAAGAAATAGAGGAAAACAACAGAATGGGAAAGACTAGAGATCTCTTCAAGAAAATTAGAGATACCAAGGGAACATTTCATGCAAAGATGGGCACAATTAAAGACATCAATGGTATGGACCTAACAGAAGCAGAAAATATTAAGAAGAGGTGACAAGAATACACAGAACTATACAAAAAAGATCTTCATGACCAGGATAATCACGATGGTTGATCACTCACTTAGAGCCAAACATCCTGGAATGCAAAGTCAAGTGGGCCTTAGGAAGCATCACTACGATCAAAGCTAGTGGAGGTGATGGAATCCCAGTTGAGCTATTTCAAATCCTGAAAGATGATGCTGTGAAAGTGCTGCACTCAATATGCCAGCAAATGTGGAAAACTCAGCAGTGGCCACAGGACTGGAAAAGGTCAGTTTTCATTCCAATCCCAAACAAAGGCAATGCCAGAGAATGCTCAAACTACCACACAATTGCACTCATCTCACACGCTAGTAAAGTAATGCTCAAAATTCTCCAAGCCAGGCTTCAACAGTACATGAACCATGAACTTCCAGTTTTAAAAAAGGCAGAGGAACCAGAGATCAAATTGCCAACAGCCATTGGATTATCAAAAAAGCAAGAGAGTTTCCAGAAAAACATCTACTTCTGCTTTATTGACTATGCCAAAGCCTTTGACTGTGTGGATCACAACAAACTGTGGAAAATTCTTCCAGTGATGGGAATACCAGACCACCTGACCTGCCTCTTGACAAATCTGTATGCAAGTCAGGAAGTAACAGTTAGAACCAAACATGGAACAGACTGGTTCCAAATCGGGAAAGGAATATGTCAAGGCTGTATGTTGTTACCCTGCTTATTTAACTTATATACAGAACACATCACGAGAAACGCTGGGCTGGATGAAGCACAATCTGGAATCAAGATTGCTGGGAGAAATATCAGTAACATCAGATATACAGATGATACCACCCTTATGGCAGAAAGTGAAGAAGAACTAAAGAGCCTCTTGATGAAAGTGAAAGAGGAGAGTGAAAAAGTTGGCTTAAAGCTCAACACTCAGAAAACTAAGATCATGGCATCCGGTCCCATCACTTCATGGGAAATAGATGGGGAAACAGTGACAGACTTTACTTTGGGGGGCTCCAATATTAGATGGCTGACTATATGCAGATGGTGACTGCAGCCATGAAATCAAAAGGTTCTTGCTCCTTGGAAGAAAAGTTATGATCAACCTGGACAATGTATTAAAAAGAAGAGACATTACTTTTCCAACAAAATTCTGTCTAGTCAAAGCTATGGTTTTTCCAGTAGTCATGTATGGATGTGACATTTGGACTCTAAAGAAAGCTGAGCGCCGAAGGATTGATGCTTTTGAACTGTGGTGTTGGAGGAGACTCTTGAGAGTCCCTTGGACTGCAAGGAGATCCAACCAGTCCATCCTAATGGAAATCAGTCCTGAATATTCATTGGAAGGACTGATGCTGGAGCTGAAGCTCCAAATACTTTGGCCACCTAAAGTGAAGAGCTGACACTGGAAAAGACCCTGACACTGGGAAAGATTGAAGGCGGGAGGAGAAGGGGACGACAGAGGATGAGATGATTGGATGGCATCACTGACTCGATGGACATGAGTTTGAGTACACTCTGGGAGTTGGTGAGGGACAGGGAGGCCTCGTGTGCTGCAGTCCATGGGGTTGCAAAGAGTCAGACACGACTGAGCGAGTGAACGGAACTGAAATGATAAATTTGTCAAAACTCACTGAATTGTAATTTTATTCATTTTTTAGAAATGTGTGTATTTGGCTCTTCTGGATCTTTGTTGCTGCACTCGGGTTCTTTCTAGCTGCCATGAGTGGGGGCTACTCTCTCACTGTGGGGCATGAGCTTCTTATTGCAGGGAGTAATATGTACTTTATATCACTTTGTGGAAGCCTGGGAAATCTGGCAAGTCAACAGTCCATACACATCTTGTTCTTATTTTTAAACAGATCACAAGGACCACAAATTTACATCCTCCTACTGCAGATAAAAATTGGCCAGAGTTAAGAACCCTGCCTATCTTAAATCTATTTCCTCTTTTTCACCTTAAGGTTTCCTGGCAAATATCAGCATTAAAGTCACTCTAACCATTCTACTCCAACCATTACATCACACCATACAACCACAAGTTTCTGGGACATAAAATGTTGAACACAGATAAAAGAAAAGAATTTATACCAGTTTTTCATATTTGTTCTTGGTCTACAGTATGAAATATTTGGTAACTTTATTATGTCCATGAATTCTCACACAATTCCCATCACATCAAACATGTTCAGATCTTGAAACAGCAGAAATTATTCGGTGGCATGATCACACTGTCTACGTCCAACAAGGGTGTGCTCAGTTGTGTCTAACTCTGCAGGCCATGCACTGTAGCCCACCAGGCTCCTCTGCTCATGTGATTTTTCCAGGCAAGTATACTGGAGTGGGCTGCCATTTCCTAATCTGAGGGATCTTGCATTGGCAGGTGATTTTTTCTCACTAGCACTACCTAGGAAGCCTGCCATCTAGGGTGAATTTTCCAAATTTAATGGGAGAGAGAGAGAGATTTCAGCCCTACAATATCAGAAATCTCTATTGACTGTGGCATAGATTCTTAATATCATCCCTGTGAGAACTCCCCATTGTACACTACAGGCAAGAAATTACATCATGGAACTCATGAGTAAATGGCACTGAAGGGAACACGTGCTTCTTTCCTTTCCTCTGTATGATTCATGTCACCTCTGCCTTCTGCAGATTACAGTGGTGGAGCCTAGGATATACTCCCAAACTGTTAGGTAATTGTCCCTGAGAAGGACTTACACAAACATAAGCTATGTCATACTGGTCTTTCCAGGAGCCACAATCAGGCCAATGAAGCGAAGTGAAGTGAAAGTCGCTCAGTCGTGTCCAACTGTTTGCGACCCCATGGACTATACAGTCCGTGGACTTCTCCAGGCCAGGATACTGGAGTGGGTAGCCTTTCCCTTCTCCAGGGGATCTTCCCAACCCAGGGATCGAACCCAGGTTTCCCGGATTGCAGGCAGACTCTTTACCAGCTGAGCCACCAGGGAAGACCAATCAGGCCAATAGTACACCTTGTTTCTGCCCAAAGGTATGTTCCCTCTCTGCGTACATTCTCATCAGAAACACAGGACAAACATTGGCCACCACCACGTCTGGATTGTGTTGCATCAGAATATCTGGGAGACAAGATTTACACACTCCTGAGGCCCCTGTCAGCTGTCTCTCCTTCAGGGCCAGAAGCCTGAGATGGAACAGGGCTCCCTCTCAGAAGCTAAAAAGAAGCAACAAGGCACTAAACTCCAGTGTTTCACAAATACTTGTGGATATATTAGTAGACGATGAGGCCTCTCTTCATGTAGGCTGAACGTAATGAGCCCCTAGGATGTAAAAATACTGTGTTTGTGTAGCATGATCCAACTGTTGATCCATTGGGGGACATTATGTGTCAAATTAAGCTTTCTTGGTCCAAAAGCAGTATGACTTTTGCTATACTCCGTTCATAAGAATGTTATTGTGTAAGGTGATTCTGACAGGAAAAACCCAGCAGAAATCTCAGAATCTGTGGCCTCAGCAATACCTGCTCTTCTTTTGCAACCTTCTCAAGGCATCTTTGATTTCTTTGTTCCTCAGACTGTAAATCAAGGGATTCAACATGGGAATCATCACAGTGTAGAAGAATGATGCGAATCTGTCAAAGCTGGAGGAACCACCAGAGCTGGAACTCAAATAGACAAACATACCTGAGGTATAGAAGAGGCTCACTGCTGTCAGGTGGGAGGCACAGGTGTTGAAAGCCTTGGACCTGCCCCGTGCTGTCGTGATCTTCATGATGGAGACGACAATGTAGACATAGGATATCATGATAACTGAAACATTTATTATCCCGAAGATCATTGTTAGGATAACAGTTAAGAGATGTAAAAAGAACGTGTCCGTGCAGGAGAGAACTAACAGCTGGGGCAGGTCACAGAAGAAGTGGTTGATGACATTAGGCCCACAGAAGTGGAGCTGGAGCATGAAACACAATTGGAGTATAGTGGCCGAGAGTCCAGCCATGTAGGATCCCAGCACCATCCGACCGCAGAGAGCGGGCGACATGACTGATGAATAGAGGAGTGGGTTGCAAATGGCGGCGTATCGGTCATAAGCCATGGCGGTCATGAGGCAAGACTCACTCAGCCCCATGGTGGAGAACACGAAATTCTGAATAACACAATCCACATAGTTGATAGTTTGCAGCTCCTGGAAGAAGTTGTAGAGCATCTTGGGGGCTGTGGAGGTCACGTAGCAGATGTCCATGAAGGACAGGTTACTGAGAAAGAAGTACATGGGGGTGTGGAGGTGGGAGTCCATTCTTATTAAGATGAGGAGCGACAGGTTCCAAGTCAGGGTCAAAATGTATATCACCAGGAATACAGCAAAGAGCACTACTATGATTCTGGGGAAATCTGAGAATCCCAAGAGGATAAAATGAGTGATCTCTGTGATATTATCTCTCCTAATCATTGGTTTGATGCTCCTAAAATTAGAAGAGAAAAGAGAGGATGCATTGCTGAGTCAGGTGAGATGGTAGCATCACAAATCTCATATTCCCCCCTCTGAGCCCTGGAAAAGGGGAAATGCTTTACTTGTCCTGGGGAAAGACGTCAGCCTTTCATCTTGTCCAGAAGTAATGTCTCAGTGTTTCAGGGTCTCAATTATCTCATGAGGTAGATCTCATGAAAATTAAAAGACATATTTAAAAAGCTGAAAACCCACTACAATATTGTAAAGTAATTAGCCTCCAATTAACATAAATAAATAATTTTTAAAAAGTCAAATAAAAAAACGTTGAAATAAAACAACTGAAATCCTGTGATTGCTATATATAAATAAGTGATCATTGATTAAAATACCGGGTTTTAAACAGACCTCTGATAATTCAATGTATAACTGCTGCTTTATAATAACAAAGCATAAGTGTCTTATTCAGCATAAGTTCGAAATAGCTATTCTCTCCCAGATGGCCATCTGGATAGATTTTTTAAACTTTCTTCTTTTACTCACAAGATAACGTGTAAAATTTTAAAAGTATACTTAACACAGAAGTTCCTAAATAGCTGGAAAATTATATCATGATTTATAAATCTAATATTTTGGTGAGACCTAGAAGGTATGCTTATTTTAAAAAATGTAAATGAACTTGGAGAGTATTACACTTAGTGAAATAAGCCAGATAGAGAAAGACAAATACTATATGATACCACTTATATGTGTAATCTAAAAAATAAAGCAAGTGAATGAAAATAATAAAAAGAAGAATAGCAGTTACAGAGAACAAGCTGACAGTTGCCGGCTGGGAAAGTGGAGAGAGTGGGACAAGGCAAAGGGGCGGAATGAAGAGGCACAGACCACTGTTCATAAAACAAGCCACAGGATACATAGAGTATAGCCAATATTCTATAATGATTCTGGACTGACTATAACCTTCAAAACTTGTGAATCACCACATTTCACACTTGAAGTTTATATAATACTGTACATCAGCTATACCTCAATAAAAAATGTGTCAGTCACAAAATCTGAGAGGAAGCCAGAAAATACCTCAAGACAAACGAAAATGCAGCACAGGTTTTCAAAATCTATGGGATGCACCAAAAGCGTTTCTAAGTGCGAGCTTCATAGAGATATAGGCCTTCTTTAGAAAAAAGGAAAAACTAGACGTGCCACCTAGAAAAATGAGAAGTAGAATAGAGCCTAAAGTCAGCAGAAGGAATGAAATAATAAAGATCACATAAGAAATAGTAAAAAAAAAAAAAAAAAAATAGAAAAGACCAATGAAATAAAAAACTGGTATTTGGAAAGATAAACAAAATTGACAAACCTTTAACCAGGATCACCAAGAAGAAAAGAGAGAGGACCTAACTAAGCAAAATAGCAAATGGAAGAGGAGAAATAAAGTAAATCCCTTATATATAAACTTTCCAGTTGCCAACCTTCAAAGATGCAAACATTCATTAGCATGTCCAATCAGGGAAGTTAGTTCAAGTATCTGGCATACACTGTCACATGCTTCTGTCTTCTACAAGTGGGCTTTTGTGGACTTTACTATACAGCACTGTATAGGCTACAATAGTATAATATCTTTATTTTAAGCCCACAGTGTCTGAAAGCAAACGTAGAGCCAGCAGTATTGTAGCTGGTAGACTAGGGTGCTTTTCAGGTTACTATATTGTAAGATTAAAAATGCTTTTTTGTGTATGTGTTTGTCTTTTATGTATTATTTGTGTGAAAAGTGTTATAAACTTCTAAAAGTACCATACTACATGGCTGATTATATTCGCTGGACACCTAGGCTAATCTTGCTGGATTTATGAGCAGATTGGACTTGCAATGCCCTCTGGGTGTGGAGCCCATTCGTATCCTTGTTCAGTCACGCAGTCATGTCCTGGGGACGAGCTATAAATACCAGTCCCACAGAGATATAAAAAAGTCATAAGCGAATACTGTGAAGTTATGCATCAACAAATTGGACAGCCTAAAAGAAATGAAAATTTTCAGAAACGTATAACCCGCCAAGACTGAATCAGAAAGAAATAGACACTTTGAGCAAATTGATTACTAGTAGTGAAATTGAATTTGTAAGAAAACTCCCAACAAAAGTCCCAGACCAGACAGCATCATAGGGGAGTTCTGTCAAACATATAAAGAAAAATTAATAACAATCTTTGCTAAGCTATTACAACTAACTGAATTGCGGAGAACACTCTCAAATTCATTCTAGCAGGTAACTACTACCCTGAAGTCAAAATCAGGCAAAGACACTACAAAATATAAAAATAAAAATACAGGCCAATACCTTTGATGAACAAGGATGCAAAAATTCTCAACATTTATTAACAAACTGAATCCAACAATTTATGAAAGAATCAAACACAATGATCAAGTTGCATTTATTACAGGGTCACAAGAAAGGCTTAACACACACAAATCAATCAATGTAATACACCATATTAACAAAAGAATGGATAAAAATCACGTGATCCTCTCAACAGATGCAGAAAAGGCATTTGATAAGATATAGCATCTATTCATGATTTTTAAAATACTCTTATCAAACAGAGATCAACCTGCTGGCATCCACTGGATCACAGAAAAAGCAAGAGAATTCCCGAAAAACATCTACTTCTGCTTCATTGACTACACTAAAGCCTTTGACTGTGTAAAGCACAACAAACTATGGGAAATTCTTAAAGAGACGGGAATACCAGACCCCCTACCTGGTACCTGAGAAACCTGTGCGCAGGTCAGGAAGAAACAGAACTGGACGAGGAACATGGACTGGTTTAAAATTAGAACAGAAGCACGTCAAGGCTGTATATTGTCTCCCTGCTTATTTAACTTATATGCAGAGTACATCATGTGAAATGCCAGGTTGGATGAAGCATACGCTGGAATCAAGATTGATGGGAGAAATATCAATAACCTCAGATATGCATATGACACCACCCTTATGGCAGAAAGCTAAGAGGAACTGAAGAGCCTCTTGATGAAAGTGAAAGGGGAGAGTGAAAAAGCTGGCATAAAACTCAGCATTCAAAAAACTAAGATCATGGCATCTGATCCCATCACTTCATGGCAACTAGATGGGGAAACAAAGGAAAGAGTGAGAGACTTTATTTTCTTGGGCTCCAAAATCACTGCAGATGGTGACTGCAGCCATGAAATTAAAAGACACTTGCTCCTTGGAAGAAAAGCTATGACAAACCTAGACAGCGTATGAAAAAGTAGAGGCATTACTGATAAAGATGCATCTAGTCAAAGCTATGGTTTTTCTAGTAGTCATGTATGGATATGAGAGTTGGACCATAAAGAAGGTTGAACGCCAAAGAATTGATGCTATGGAACTGTGGTGTTGGAAGAGACCCTTGAGAGTCCCTTGGACTGCAAGGAGATCCAACCAGTCCATCTTAAAGGAAATCAATCCTGAATATTCATTGGAAGGACTGATGCTGGAGCTGAAGCTCCAAATACTTTGGCCACCTAAAGTAAAGAGCTGACATTAGAAAAGACCCTGACGCTGGGAAAGATTGAAGGCAGAAGGAGAAGGGGATGACAGAGGATGAGATGGTTGGATGTCATCACAGACTCGATGGACATGAGTTTGAGCAGGCTCCAAGAGATGGTGAAGGACAGAGAAGCCTGGCATGCTGCAGTCCATGGGGTCAGAAAGAGTCAAACACGACCGTATTGCATGACTGAACAGCAACTTATCAAACAGAGTATAGAGGGAATGGACCGCAACATAATAAAGAACATTTCACTGAAAAGGAAGGAACACTCTCAAAGTCATTCTATGAGGCCATTATCACTCTGATACCAAAAATAGACAAACACACAACAATAAAGAAAATTACAAGCCAATAGCTCGATGAATATGGATCTAAAAACCCTCAACAAAATATTACCAAACTGAGTCCAACAACATATAAAATGGATGATATACTACAAGCAAGTTCGAGTCATCCCAGTGTCACAAGCATAATTCAACAAAAGTAAATCAATCAGTGTGATACACCATATTTACAAAAGAAAGACAAAAACCACAGTCTCTCAATAGATGCAGAGAAAGCATTTGATAAAATTCAACATCATAAACACTGTTCTACATGATAAAAACTCTCACCAAAATGGATATAGAGGGAATATATCTCAGCATAATACCGCTTATGACAAATCCATAGCCAGCACATAACAGTGAAAAACTGAAGCCCTTTCTGCTAAATTCTGGAACAAGACAAGAAGTGCCACTCTCACCAAGACTATTCAATATAGTTTTGGAAGTCCTAGCCACAGAAATCAGACAATAAAAAGAAATAAGACGTACCCAAGTTGGAAGGGAACAGGTAAAATTGTCTTTGTATGCAAATAAGTTGAAACTCTATACAGAAACCCCTAAAGACCCCACACAAAAACTTAATAAAACTAATAGATGAAATGGGGTCACAAAGAGTCAGACACGACGGAGCGACTGAACTGAACTGAAGGTAGCAGGATACAAGATGATATACAAATATCTTTTACATTTCTTTAAACAAAAAGTGAAATATAATAAAGTAAAAAAGAAACAATTCCATTTAAGTCATGTCAAAAAAATGGTATACCTAACGAAGGATGTGAAAGACATACACACAGAAAACTGTAAAAAATTAACAAAGGAAACTGAAAATAATACAAAGAAAATTGAAAATGATACGAAGATATCCCTTGCTATTGAATTGGAAGAATTAATATCGTTAAAATAGCCATTCTACCCAAAGCAATCTACACATTTCATGTGATCTCTATCAAAATACCTGTGACTTTTTTCACAGAATCAAAACAAATAATCCTAAAGTTAATATGCAACTACAAAAGACCCAGAATTGCGAGGGTAGATCTATGGGAAAAGAGCAAAGTTGGAGGCATAAAACCCTCCCAGGCTTCAGATAATACTGTGAAGTTATGGCAATCAAAACAGACTGGTTTTGGCAAAAAAAACAGACACGTGGATCAATGGAACAGAATCAAGAGCCCAGAAATAAATCCATCCACTCACAGTCAATCAGTTTGCAACAGAGGAGGCAAGGATACACAATGGAGAAAAGACAGCCTCTTTAGCAAGTGGTGTTTGGAAAGCTGGACAACCACATGTAAATCAATAAAGTTAGAACACACTCTCACACCACACATAAAAATAAACAAAACTAACTCGATGACTTAAACATAAGACAGGACACCACAAAACACCTGCAAGAGAGCAGAGGCAAAGCATTCACTGACAAATGACAGTGATAGTCTCCCAGGGTAAAAGACACAGGAGCAAAAATAAATAAGGGACACTTAAAAGTTTCTGCACAGCAAAGGAAACCGTAAACAAAACAAAAAGACAGCCAACAGACTGAGAGAGAATACTTGCAAATGATGGAACCAACGAAGGCTTAATTTCCAAAACATAAAGACAGCTCATAAAACTCAATAGCAAAAAGACCAAACAACTCAGTCAAAAAATGAGCAGAAGACCTACATAAACAGTTCTCCAAAGAAGACACAGAGATGGCCAACAGGCACATGAAATGATTTTCCATATCGCTATTTATTAGGAAATGCAGATAAAAGGGCAATGGTGTATCACCTTTAGGGAAATTAGGTGGAGGAAGTCTTGTTCAGATGTCAGAAACAGGCCTCCCACCTGCTTCTGACCTGCCTGGACACTGCCTGGATTCTGTGCCCACTTGCAAGCACAGCAAGTCAGGTAGCACTTTAGATTAAAAAAAAGGGGGGAGTGGGTCTTGGAATTCTTGAGCCCCTGGAGGGCTGGCCAGCCCCCCAGGGTCCAAGAAGTCTTACGATTCTCAAGGTGAAACAAAGAGCATTGTAAAAATTAAAGTGAAATCAAAGCTGCATTTTTGCATACAAACTGATGATGATATCAGTTCGCAGCCTTGGATTGCAAACAGGAGCCCCTCAAACTGAAACTTGAAGTCTCACCCTTGGAGTGGATGCACCACCTGGGACCCTTTCCCAGGAGAGACTCCAGATTGCTATGACGTGGGACTTCCCAGCGCTGTTGAAGTCTGGATGTAGGTTACTGGTCCCACTTGGTGGTCTGTACGCTGTTACTTCTCTCTATTTTTTCCATTTCCTTTCTTTTAATGACAGTATATTGAAATTAAGTCAGATAACCTATAAAAATTGGAATTATTTGTTTGTATGTAACTAGTGTCTTCTTCTATTAATGAATCCTTTGACCCTAAAGCAAAAGTAAAATATTTTGCAGAACAATCATCCCACACTGTTCAGAATGTTGTTGCTGTTGTCATTGTTCAGTCAAAAAGAACATCATCAAAACATTTTAAAATAATAAGTGCTGGAACAGATGTAGAGAATAGGGAACCCTCCCACATTGTTGGGTAGGACTATAAGTTGCTGCAGCCAACATATGATCTTACAATCCCATTCCTGGGCTTGTATTCAGAGAAGACTTTAATTCAAAAAAATACACACTCTCCAATGTTCATAGCAGCACCAGTTACCATAGCCCAGATATGGAAGCAGGATAAATGTCCATTAATAGAGGAGTGGAGGAAGAAGATGCGGTGCATAATACAGTGAAATATTACACAGTTGGGGAGGGAGACGGCGGAATGATTTGAGAGAGTAGCATAGAAACATATACATTACCATATATAAAATAGATAGCCAGTGGGAATTTGCTGTATGACACAGGGAACCCAAAACTGGTGCCCTGTGTCCACTTAGAAGGGTGGGATGGGAGGGAGGTGTGAGGGATGCTTAAGAACAAGGGGACACATGTATACCTGTGGCTAGTTCACGGTGATGTATGGCACAGACCAACACAGCACTGTGAAATAGTTATCCTCCAGTTAAAAACAAATGAAAAAAAATTTAACTATGTGGATGAAATCAGAGAATGAGAAATGTTTTAGTGGTTGGAAAGTGAATCTTAAATAAAAGAAAACACAACCTCCCATTATTTTCTTGTAAAAACATGTGAACATAAATCATTACTGGGTGCAAAAGTGACATGGGAGCGTCAGGGCTGAAAGGAAAATAATACAAAGAAGCTAAACTTTTTAAAGAAAGAAAAAGAGGACGTGGTACCCATATACAATGAAATATCGCCCAGCCATTAAAAAGGATGACATAATGCTATTTGTAGCAACATGGATAGACCTAGAGATTATCATCTGAAATGAAATAAGTCAGAAAGAGAAAGACAGATATCATGATGTCACTTACATGTGGAATCTAAAAAAATGATACAAATGAACTTCTCTACAAAAGAGGAACAGACTCATAGACATAGAAAACAAACAACAAGATAAACAACAAGAGCTTACTGTACGGCACAGGGAACTAGATTCAGTATCTTGTAATACTCTGTAATGAAAAGAATCTGAAAATGAATGTCTGTATTTCCATGTGCATGTACAGCTGAACCACCTTGCTGTAGACCTGAAACTAACACAATATTGTAAATCAACAGTTTTTTAAAAGGATTAGCAAAATTAATAATATGATTTTATATAATCTTGGGATGGAAAAGAAATTTCTGAATTACAACAATGAATCAGAAACTATAAGAGAAAAACTATTACAATTTGAAAGTTGATTATGACTGAAAATTCCACTTACCTAAAATAATTTTGAAATACACTTGATGAAATGGCAAATATAATCACAAAATATTTTTAAGAGGCAATGTGGTAAAGCCTGTAACATAAAAAGCATAAGCCAATAAGGGGTGGGCATACTCATGTATCAAAATCTTTTTGAAATCTGATCTACTAAGGACATGGGCACTTGGGAGTCTGTGCAGGTTAAGAAAGCCAAGAATGTCACCGGATTAAGAACGACGTAAGAAGGTTCAGAGGAGGCCGTGAAACAACCACTACGTCTGCTTGGTGGGGAAGGAAATGGCTATTTCCTGCTTGTCTGGAGAATTCCACGGACGGAGGAGCCTCGTGGGCTCTAGTCCATGGAGGTCTTAAAGAGTCGGGCACGACTGAGTGACTAACACACACATGTGCTTGGAGAGGGGGACCTCTGATATCTGTGTCACCCACTCTAGCGTCCTCAGAATCCCAGGATCTCCAAAGATGACAATGGAAAACTAGCAAACTATAATTCAAAAGGCCATGGAATTACACATGAGTAGTTCTGACATATTATTATGGAGTAACTAGCTTGGCTTTCCTGTACAGAAATTAATGATTCAAAGCTATATATTGAAATGGATGTCAAATCAATTACTATTATATGAAAACATCCTCAAGAGAACAAATTCAATTGGAAGTGCTCTTGACAAGAATAAGTCAGACATGTTTAGACCATAGTTAATTCCCATTAAGTTCAGTAAATGATTATTTTTGATTCAACACAATTCACTTTTACAACGTAGTAAGTTAAATAGACATTTTCTCGTTTTATTCTAGATGATCCTTTACCCTCATTTTCCAGGTGGAAAACAAAATCAGAAGGTAACAAAGTTCAAGATCCCATCCTAAAAAAGTGCAAAACTGGAACTCAACATTCATCCACCACCCCAGAGCAACACCTGATGTTTACACTACAGATTAATCTTTTCACTGAAGGTTAGAGAACTGGTATAAAGGAGAAAGAAAACTTGAGGAAGAGCCATAAGTGGAAGGTCTGGACTTGAGAGAGGGGAAAGAGTAGAAAGATGGGAGCTACTGAGGGCTATAAACGTTCTGCTGCAAAGGTCCCACTGGATGGTTCACACGGCTATAGAGACATCACAGTCTACTAGTCTCTAAAGTTTGCCCTCTCACCTTGACTCAGATACCCAGAAGGACAGAGTTCTTGCCAAAGGTTGAAATTTTGTGCTTCTTTTCCAAAGGAATTCTCCAGGTGGGTCCTATTGCTCTCTGAGATGGGAACCTTTAAACCATTATACACTCACAGCCAGAGAGATGCCCAGATTGAATATCCTCTTAAATGAGTTACTCAGGGCAGAGTTGGGTGGGAGGGAAGATAACCAGGGGTCAAAGCCTCCAAGTGCTTGCTCTCTAGGGTCATGGTTGTCATGGAGTTTTTGTCCCTGCTAATTCCATGCCCTATGTTACCACGTCCCTCCTGAGTCAGTTCTCACTCTCCCTTGGGCCTGACATGATCTCATCATTACAGCTTTTCTTTTCATGAAACTGGAGTCCTATGAGCCGAGGTGGACATGGTGATCCTCTAGCCCTACACCTGTGATTTCCAAGTGGCGATCTGAATATATGGAGCTAAACTTTTGCCCAAGATGACACAGTTAGCTGGAAAAATGCTTTGAACACAACCAATACACATATGTGAACACTTTCCTGTTTGCCAAGCAGTTTCCTTTTATAGATATACACATACCCACATGCATGCTAAGTCACTTCAGCTGTGTCCTATTCTTTGTGACCCAGTGGACAGTAGCCCACCAAGCTCCTCTGTCTGTGGGGTCCTCCAGGCAAGAACGCTGGAGTGGGTGGCCATGCCCTCCTCCCGGGTACCTTCCTGACCCAGGGGTCGACCTGTGTCTCTCATGTCTCCTGCAGGCGGTTTCTCTACCACTAGTGTTACCTGGGAAGCCCATATGCATGCGTACATTTTCCCAAACACCTAACCTCACTCAATCAACACCTTGAGAGGTGGCCATGGCATCATTTCCTATGCCTAAATGAGACATTTAAGCAAAAAGGAATACAATGAAACTAATTCATGGTGGGGCCATAAATTATCGTGGTTACAGCCACAGGCATTGGTGTTGGCCAAACTGAGTTGAATTTTAGCTCTTCTACTTGATGAGCGTGTGACCTCCAGCAAGTTAATCTAGCTGAGATTTAGCAGTGTCACCTATAACATAGGACTGATAGTAGACTCAAGTTAGATAACGCTCATGAAGTATTTAGAGTGTGTAGTGTGCAGCCTGCCTTCTGTTAATAGTAGGTGTAACAGGGAATTCCCTGGGGTCCAGTGGTAAAGAATCGAGCTCCCAATGCTTGGTGCATGGGTTCCATCCCTGGTTGTGGAACTTAGATCCTGCCTGCTCACGATGCAGCTCCCCCAAATAGCAGGTGTAACTAATACATTCTAAATTGGAGTTCTTTCCAAAATATGCTGAATTACTAATCGTTCACTAAAAATATCTACTTAAGATGATGCTCACAAACTTTTGGGTTTTTTTTTTTTTTTTTTTGTCCGTTTGTTTTAAATGGAACTCATCTATCCTGTCATTCCTGGGGATATAGAGATATTTTCGGAAGGCCCTATTCTTAGTTTCATCTTCTTCAATTAATCTTACTTCTGGGGAGAAAGAGATGGGTGGGTAATGAGTTAATTATGTGATTTAACTCTTGATAATAGAGACCCAGGCTCCCTGAGTCAGGAATGGTAAAGCTCAGATAGTAAAGAATCTGTTCGATCCCTAGGTCAGGAAGATCCTCTGGAGGAGGGCATGGCAACCCACTCCAGAATTCTTGCCTGGAGAATCCCACGGACAGAGGAGTCTGGTGGGCTACAGTCCATGGGGTCGCAAGGAGTCGGACACGACTGAGCAACTAACGCTACTACTACTCACTGATCTTCTGGTTTCCCTGAGAGCTCAATCGGTAAAGAATCCGTCTGGAATGTGGGAGACCCCAGTTCGATTCCTGGGTTGGGAAGATATGCTGGAGAAGGGATAGGCTACTCATTCCTGTATTCTTGGGCTTCCCTTGTAGCTCAGCTGATAAAGAATCTGTTCACAGTGTGGGAGACCTGGGCTTGATCCCTGGGTTGGAAAGATCCCCTGGAGAAGGGAACGGCCACCCACTCCAGTACTCTGGCCTGGAGAATTCCGTAGACTCTATAGTCCACAGGGTGGCAAAGAGTCAGATACACTGAGTCACTTTCACTTTCAATTTGGTAGTAGTTATATAGCCTTGTGATAAAAACCAATGATTTAATGATTTAGACTGAACAGATTGTTAAGACGGATTTAAAAACATAAGGCAATCTTGATTCCAGCTTGTGTTTCATCCAGTATGGCATTTCATATGATGTACTCTACCTCATGAGAAACGCTGGACTGGAAGAAACACAAGCTGGAATCAAGATTGCCGGGAGAAATATCAATAACCTCAGATATGCAGATGACACCACCCTTATGGCAGAAAGTGAAGAGGAACTAAAAAGCCTCTTGAGGAAAGTGAAAGAGGAGAGTGAAAAAGTTGGCTTAAAGCTCAGCATTCAGAAAACAAAGATCATGGCATCCGGTCTTATCACTCCATGGGAAATAGATGGAGAGACAGTGGAAACAGTATCAGACTTTATTTTTCTGGGCTCCAAAATCACTGCATATGGTGATTGCAGCCATGAAATTAAAAGATGCTTACTCCTCAGAAGAAAAGTTATGAGCAACCTAGATAGCATATTCAAAAGCAGAGACATTACTTTGCCGCCTAAGGTCCGTCTAGCCAAGGCTATGTTTTTTCCAGTAGTCATGTATGGATGTGAGAGTTGGACTGTGAAGAAGGCTGAGCAGCAAAGAATTGATGCTTTTGAACTGTGGTGTTGGAGAAGCCTCTTGAGAGTCCCTTGGACTGCAAGGAGATCCAACCAGTCCATTCTGAAGGAGATCAGCCCTGGGATTTCTTTGGAGGGAATGATGCTGAAGCTGAACTCCAGGTTTGGCCACCTCATGCAACGAGTTGACTCATTGGAAAAGACTTTGATGCTGAGAGGGATTGAGGGCAGGAGAAGGGGACGACTGAGGACGAGATGGCTGGATGGCATCACTGACTCGATGGACGCGAGTCTGAGTGAACTCCAGGAGATGGTGATGGACAGGGAGGCCTGGCGTGCTGCGATTCATGGGGTCACAAAGAGTCGGAGATGACTGAGCGACTGAACTGAACTGAACTGACTGTGCATATAAATTAAATAAGCAGCATGACAATATACAGCCTTGACATACTCCTTCCTCCATTTTGAATCAGTCTGTTGTTTCATGCCTGGTTCTAACTGTTGCTTGTTGACCTGCATACCAGTTTCTCAGGACACAAGTAAGGTGGTCTGGTATTCCACCTCTTTAAGAATTTTCCACAGGTTGTTATGACCCACACAGACAAAGCCTTTAGCGCAGTCAATGAAGCAGAAGGAAATGTTTTGCTGGAATTCCCTTCCTTTTTCTATGATTCAATGGATGTTTGCAATTAGATCTCTGATTTCTCTGCCCTTTCTAAATCCAGCTTGTACGTCTGGAAGTTCTAGGTTCACACACTACTGAATCCTAGCCTGAAGCATTTTGAGCATGACCTTGCTAGCATGTGAAATGAATGCAACTGTGTGGTAGTTTGAACATTCTTTGGCATTGCCCTTCTTTGCGATGGGAATGAAAACTGACGTTTTCCAGTCCTGTGGCCACTGCAGAGTTTTCCATATTTGCTGGCATTTTGAGAAATGCAAATCAAAACTACAATGAGATATCACCTCACCCTGCTAAGAATGGCCATCCTTAAAGTTTACAAACAATAAATGCTGGAGAGGGTGTGGAGAAAAGGAATGTTCTTGCACTGTTGGTGGAAATGTACATTGATACAGTCACTTTGGAAGATCTCTTTATTTACGCAGTCATTCATTGCTATGAATTTCCCTCTTAAAACTGATTTTGCTACATTTCATAAATTATATGTTGTATTTCTACTTCCTTTGTCGCAAGACATTTTAAAAAAATATCGATTTATTCATTTATTTGGCTGCACTGGGTCTTATCTGAAGTATGTGGGGTCTTTCATTGTGCTGCACGGAGTCTCTAGCTGTGGAGTGTGAGCTCAGTCATTGGAGTGTGCAGGCTTAGTTGTTCTGCGGCATGTGGGATCTTAGGTCCTTAACCAGGAATCAAACTCATGTCCCCTGCATTGCAAGGCAGATTCTTAACTGCTGGGGACCACCAGGGGTGTCCCAAATGTATTTAAATTTTGAATTTGATTTCTTCCATGACCCATGATGTTCAGTAGCATGTTGTTTAACCTCCTCATATTTGCAAATTTTCCAGTATTCTTTCTGTATTTAATTTCTAATTTTGCACATTTGTGTCTGGAAAAGACGTTTGATATCATTTCAATCTTCTTATATTTCTTGAGACTCGTTTGTGGCCTAGCATGTGCTCTGTCCTAGAGGATGATTGACGTGCATTTGTAAAGAGAATGTGTTTTACTTCCTTTGTGCATGTGTTCTGTGTCGCTTAAACATCTCTGTTTCAGTGTGCAACTTAATCCCAATGTTTCATTATTGATATTTTGTCTGGAAGATCTATCCATTGTTAAAGTGAGATATTGAGTTTCCTTACTATTATTGTAATGCTATCTGCTTCTTCCTTCAAGTGTGTTAACATTTTATTTGTATATTTACATGTACTGTGCTGAGTTTATATACATTTACAAATGCTATACCCCTTTGTGGGAATGATCCCTTTATCATTGTATAATGACTTTCTTTGCCTCTTATAATACTTTTTGTCTTAAAGTCTAATTTTTCTGAGATAAGTATAGCTTAACCCTGCTCTATTTTGGTTTTTACTTACATGGAATTACTTTTTCCATCCCTTTCCTTTCAATCTATTTCAATTTCTTTCAGTTCTTAAAGCTGTAGTGAGTCTCTTGTAGGTACATATAGCTGGGCTCAACTTTTATATCTGTTCACCACTCATTGTGTTTGATTGGAGAATTCAGTAATTATATTTAAATTATTATTGACAGATGTGAATTTACTATTGCCATTTTGTTTATTTTTCGGACTGTTTTTGTAATTCCTTTCTTTCTTCTTCTTCTGCTTTCTCTATAATTTGATGATTTTGTGTAGTGGTATGCTTAGATTCATTGCTCTTCATCTTTTGTGAATTTACTATAGATTGGCTTTGTATTACCCATGAGGCTTACATTTAAGATCTTATCCTAAAACAATCTGTTTTAACACGAAAACAACTTAATATTCAAATGCATGCAAGAACCATTTTTACCTTTCTCTCTCACATTTTACTTTTCTGATGTAATAATTTACACTATTTTATCCTGTATATCCATTAACAAATTTTTGGAGTGTTAGTTATGTTTACCTCTTCTGAGTTTTAATCTTCACACCAGATTTATAAGTGACATACCAGCATGGCTACTCTAGCATATTCAGAATTCAACATTAGTGACTCCTACCAGAGAGATTTATATTTTTACATGTTTTGCATTGCTAGTTAGTGACCTTTTGTTTCTGCTTGAAAAAGTGCCTTTAACATTTGTTGTAAAGTCAATCTAGTGTAAAATCATCAGATTTGTTTTCCTGGAAAACTACCTATCATTCCTTCAATCCTGAAGGACAACTTACCCAGATAGACCACTGTTGGTTGGGAAGTTTTTCTTTCAGCACTTTGAGTATATAGTGCCACTGCCTTTGGGCTGAAACATTCTAGTGAAAAAGCTACTGGTAGCCTTAAGAAAGTTCTCTTGTATGTAACAAGTGGCTTTTCTCTTGCAGCTTTTAAGATTATCTCCTTGTCTTTACCTTTTGACATTTTATTTGTGATATGCTCAGTTTGGTTCTCTTTGTATTCAAATCACTATCCATCAGGGAAATGTAAATTAAAGCCACAATGATACATCACTTCACAACTGTTAGAACTGCAGTCATAGAGAAAAAGGGAGAGCACAGGTGTTGGTAAGGATGTGGCGAGAAGAGAATGCTTGTACGCTGTGGGTGGGGATACACAAATGGGCTCAGCTGCTACAGAAAACATGGAGATTCCTCAAAAATTAAGAATAGATCTACCATGTGGTCCAGCAATCCCAGTTATGGGTATATATCCAACGGAAATATAAATAGGATATCAAAAATATGTGCTTCCATATTTATCGCTGCATTAATCACAAAGCCAAAGTATGGAAACAAGCTAAGTGTCCATCAACAGATGATTCGATGATGAAGACAAGGTGAATACAAACGAGAGAAAAATGTTCAGCTTCGAGAGGAGCAGAGGAACTGAAGAGGGCACAGACTTGCAATTGGAGGGTGAAAAAGTTCTGGAGGTCTAATGCACAGCATAGTCACTATAATCCACACTGTATTGTCAACATGTAGCAGGTGTCTCTCTCCTACTGAAGACTTCAGAGACTGTTAGAAACAGATTTTGCATACACTCTTACACATTTTTAAAGAGCAATGCTTAAGAAAATGTTCCTATGTTTGGATGGGGGTGAAGTGGGCACATATCCTTTATTTATATTGCACTATTTCTTTGGCATGGGGTAGCCCTAATTCTATTCTAGCAAAAGTTCAACAGTTCCCCTTCTCTCAGTCATATTCATGTGTGAACTAGTGGAAAATTGTACAAGGGCTTCAAATACTTCTTCACTTACAGTTGTTTATTAAGTAGGATAATTCATGGGACCATTGGCATTGAAATCCTAAAACAGCATTAAGAATCCAATGACTATGTGAAACAAATCGTCAGTCCAGTTTCGAAGCATGAGAGAGGATCCACAGGGCTGGTGCACCGGGATGACCCTGAGGGATGGGAAGGGAAGGGAGGTGGGAGGGGGGTTCAGGATGGGGACACATGTACACCCGTGGCTGATTCAAGTCAGTGTATGGCAAAACCACTACAATATTGTAAAGTAATTATCCTCCAGCTAAAATAAATAAATTCAAAAGAAAACAAACAACAACATCAACAAAAGAATCCAATGACTCTCTAAGGACAAAATATAAATTAATGATACAATTTAATTAGTTTCTTAAAGTCTGGGAGATCTGGAAACTCAACAGTCAGGATAGCACCTTGTTTTTCTTTTTAACCAGAACTTGGGACCACAAATTTACATCCTGCTTCTGAAGACAAAAATTGGCTAGAGCTGATAACCCTGCTTATCCCACAAACTATTTCTTGCCCCTTGAGGTTAGAGTTTTCTAGGAAAATATCAGCATTAAAGTACTTCTAGCCATTCCATCTCGGTGATTATATTGCCTGTATACAACCATAAATTTCTCAGACATGACATGTTGAACACAGACAATAGAAAGGAATGTATATTGGTGTTTCCATATTGGCTCTTACTCTGCAACATGGAATATTTGGTGACTTTATTATTGCCATGAATTCTCACACAATTCCCACCACATCACATATGTTCAGATGCTTGAAAGAGCAGGAATTATTTTGACAGTATGATCCCACTACCTATGTCAACCAAGGATAAATTTTTCAGACTTAGTGAGGGAGGGAAAGAGGAGCTTGACTTCCATAATATCAGAAATTGCTACTGACTGTGACATGGATTTTGAATATCATCCCCGTCAGAAATTCCCACTGGACCCTAGATGCAGAATGTTACAGCATCAGAATCATAAGTTAACAGCCCTGAAGGGGCCACACACTTCATTTCACCTCTCTTTATTGTTCAAATCATGTCATCCTCCTATTTAGACTACAACTGTGGAACTAGAATGTGATCCATAACTTATTAGACAAAAAGCACTGAAGAGGTATTACTCAAACATTAGCTATATCGGACTAGTCTTCTGGGAAGGCACAACTAGGCCAATTGTATACCTTGTTTCTGTCCAAAGATACACCCTCTCTGTGTGTTCGTTCTCATTCCGGCAAGAAACACAAAATGGACATCGATGACCACCACGTCTGGATTATGCTGTGTTAGAATATTTGGGGGACAATGTTCACGCACTCCTAAGGTCAGAATGCTGAGATGGAACCTGTTCCATCTCAGAAGTAGAAAAGAAGCAACAGGTTCTAAATCTTGATTTTCATGAATAATTGTTAATAGATTAATAAGTAATGAGGCCACTCCACATGGAGGATAAAAACAATGGGTCTCTAGGACTTAAAGATACTGTGTTTGTGTAGTTTGATTCCGTTGTTGGCCCATTTTGTCATATTATCTGGGTCAAATTAAGTCTTCTTTGTCAAAGGCAGAATGAACTTTGTTGTAGTCCATTCATATAAATATTATTGAGGGTTAAGGTAGGTCATTCTAACACGACAAATCTGTCAGAAATCTCAGTCTGGGGCCTCAGCAACACCGTCTCTTCTTTTGCAACCTCTTCAAGGCATCTTTGATTTCTTTGTTCCTCAGACTGTAAATCAAAGGATTCAACATGGGAATCACCACAGTATAGAAGACTGATGCAAATCTGTCAAAGCTGGAGGAACCACCAGTGCTGGAACTCAAATAGACAAAGATACTTGAGGTATAAAAGAGAGTGACTGCTGTCAGATGAGAAGCACAGGTGTTGAAAGCCTTGGACCTGCCTCTTGCTGTCGTGATCTTCATGATGGAGATGACAATGTAGACATAGGATATCATAATAACTAAGGCATTTATTATCCCAAAGATCATTGTTAATATGGCAGTCAAGAGTTGTACAAAAAAAGTGTCAGTGCAGGATAGAACTAACAGCTGGGGCAGGTCACAGAAGAAGTGGTTGATGACATTAGGCCCACAGAACTGGAGCTGGAGCATGAAACACAATTGGGATATAGAAGCAGAGAGTCCAGCCAAGTAGGATCCCAGCACCATCCGACCGCAGAGAGCGGGCGACATGACTGACAAATAGAGGAGCGGGTTGCAAATGGCGGCGTATCGGTCATAAGCCATGGCGGTCATGAGGCAAGACTCGCTCAGCCCCATGGTGGAGAACACGAAGTACTGAGCAGCACAGCCCACAAAGGTAATAGTTTGCTGCTCCTGGAAGAAGTCGTAGAGCATCTTGGGGGCTGTGGAGGTCACGTAGCAGATGTCTATGAAGGACAGGTTACTGAGAAAGAAGTACATGGGGGTGTGGAGGTGGGAGTCCATTCTTATTAAGACGAGGAGCGACAGGTTCCAAGTCAGGGTCAAAATGTATATCACCAGGAATACAGCAAAAAGTACTGCTATGATTCTTGGAAAATCTGAGAATCCCAAGAGGATGAAATGCATGGTCTTTGTAATATTTCCTCCCCCAGTCATTGGCTTTGTACTCCTAAAATCAGAAAAGAGACAAGAGAATGCATTGCTGGCTCAGCGACATGGTAGCATCACAATTCTCATATATGCCCGTACTTTTCCTCCATTGAGCCCTGGATAAAAGGCAACGCTCCGCTGCCCTGGAGGAAAGATCTCAGCTTTCCATCTTGAATTGTCAGGAAGTACCTCCTCACTGCTTCAGGTTCTCAATGATAATTAAAACATATATTTAAAAAGTTGAAAACTTTTTAAAAAAGCAATAGAAATGTTGTGACTATTATATATAAGGAAGGGATCATTGATTAAAATGCTGGGGTTTTCAAAGACCTCTGATAATGTACAACTGCTGCTTTATAATAATATAGCATAAGTGGTATCACTTCAGGATAAATTTGAAGAAGCTTTTCTCCTAGATGATCATCTAGAGAGATTTTTATATTTTCTTCTTCTATCCATAGGAAAGCTACTTCATTTATAATAACATTGCAATCTATTTACAAATATATTTATTACAGTGGCTCCTAAATGGCCTAGAAAAGTATATCATGGTTTGTAATCCTGAGTTGTTGGGGAGACACAGCATGAATGCCCAATTAAGTTATGTAGTAAGTGTTCTTAAGGAGGCCTTCATGTAAAATATTTCAAAAATAAGCTAGTACAACTCGCTACTGGCCCTCATTATTGGCCTATTTATAATATTTTTCTTCTTAGGAAATAGCAGAGAACTGTGGTTAAGGGTTCAGACTTTGGAGTTTTAGTTCTGAGTGTCATAATCAAGATGGCAGTATAGATCATTCCTAACTTCAGCTCCCCTCACTTAAAAAGTAACTAGCAACCATTCATAGGAAGAATACCAGTGTGAAAATCCTAAAATGCAGAGATGAATGTGAAGCACCCTCTGGACCACACTGACCAAGAAGAGCCACATTAGGGGAGAGAGCAGCTCCTCTCACAGCCTTGCCCTTCCCCACTACTGGTTCAGTGTCTCACCAAGAGGGCTCCTCATGGGCTATGGTTTTCCTGCCAAACTGGACAACCTAGAAAAAGTGAAAAAATTTCTAGAAATATACAACTTAGGAAAACTGAATCAAGGGGAAACAGAAAGACTAAGCAGGCCAAGAATGACGAAGGAGATTGAATCAGTAATTAAAAACTTCCCAGCAAGAAAAGCCCAGGAGCAGAAGGCTTCATGATGGATTCCATCAGACACTTAAAGGCGATTAATGCCGATCATTTCCAAAGTCTTCCAAGAAGCTAAAGAAAAAATGATATTTCCAAACTCATGTTGCAAAGCCAATATAATACTTTGATACCAAAGTGAGACAGGGAAATTACTAGAAAATAAAACCACAGGTCATTACCCTTGGTAAATGGAGATTTTTAAACTCTCAACAAAATACTAGCAAATAAAATTCAGCAGCACATAGAAAGGATCATACACCATGATCTGGTAGGGTTCACTCTTGAGATGCAAGAACGGGTCGATCAATCGATGTGATACACTGCTTTAATATAATGAAATGTAAAAATCACATAATCCTCTCAATAAATGCACAAAAAGCATTTAACAAATTCAACATCCAAATGTGACAAAAATTCACAAGTATCGAAGGACTTCATCTCAACATAATAAAGCACATAGTAACATGCCTTCATCTAACATACTCAGTGGGGAGTGATTGAAAGCGTCTCTCCTAAGATCAGGAGTAAGACAAGTAACTAACCATTCCTACTCAACACAGCTCTAGAAATCCAAGCCAGGTCAATCAGGCATGAAAGATAAATAAATAAATAAATGGCATGAGAGTTGGAAATAATTGAAACTGTTTCTGTTTATAGACAACATGATTTTTTTTGACAACATGATTTTTAATACAGAAAACCCTAAAGATTCCACCCCAAAACGGTAAGATCTTATGAACAAGTTTAGTTAACTGCAGTATACCAAATCAACAGATAGAAATCAGTTGCATTTCTATTACCTAGAACAAATTATCTGAAAAAAAAGAAAACAATTACATTTACAGTAGTATCAAAAACAAAACACTCAGGAATGAATTAACTGAGGAGATGAAAGATCTTCAAAATGAACATTCACTGTAAGACATTGACAAAAGAAAATGAAGACATAAGTAAATAGAAAGATTTTCCATATTCATGGATTAAAAGAATGGATATTGTTAAATTGTCCATAATGCCCAAAGCCACTGATAGATTCAATGCAATACCTATCAAAATTCCAAAGACATTTTTCACAGAAATAGAACAACAATCCTAAAATTGGCATGGCACCACAAACACCCTGAACAGAGGAAGCAATCCTGAGAAAGAGACCACAGCTGGAGACATTAGGCTTCCTGATTTCAAACTGCATTACAGAGCTATAGTTTAAAAACAAGTGAGACTATATCAAACTAAAAAGCAAAAGAAATAAACAAAAGGAAACGGCAATCCATGAATTGGGAGAACATATTTGCAGAAACACATCTAGTAAGGAGTTAGCGTCCAAAATACATGAAGAACTCATGCTCACTCGAGAGTTATTTACAATTGTTACAATAGCCGAAACATTGAAACAACTTAGATGTCCACTGAAAGGTGAATGGATACTATGGCCATACTACCCTGACTGTGTCCAGTCTTGTCTGAAAAGTGAATGAATAAAGCAAAAATTACACACACACACACATACACACACATATATATACACACACATATATGAAATATTCAGACATGAAAAAGAAAATCTTGGCATTTGCAACAGCTTGGATAGATCTCAAGGGCATTCTGCTAAGTGAGATCAGTCACAGAGAGAAAAACAAATACTGTATAATCTCCCTTTATGCAGAATCTAAAAATAAATCTCATTTAAAAAAATCAGATTGTGATTGACAGAGGCAGGAGTAGAAGATGGAGGAACTGGTTAAAAATGATCAGAAGGTATAAACTCCCAGTTAGAAGAAGGTAAGTTCTGGGGATACAATGTACAACATGATGACATTAGTTAATAATACCGTATTGTATATTTGAAAGTTTCTAAGAAAATAGGCCTCAAAAGATCTCATAATAAGGAATAACATTATGCAGATGGAAAGGAATGGGTGCTGTCTTATTGTGGTAATCACTGGGCATTACACACATGCATCAAATCACTGTGTGTGTGCCTTGCTGTTGTCGTTCGGTTGCTAAGTCCCATCTGACTCTTCGGGACAGCAGCAGACCAAACTCCTCTGTCCTTCACTGTCTCCAGAGTATGCTCAGATTCATGCTCATTAGGTCAGTGATGCCATCCAACTGACTCATCCTCTGTACCCTCTTCTCCTCCTGCCCTCAATCTTTCCCAGCGTCAGGGTCTTTTCTAATGAGTCAGCTCTTCACATGAGGTGGCCAATGTATTGGAGTTTCAGCCTCAGCATCAGTTCTTCCAATGAATATTTAGGGTTGATTTCCTTTAGGATGGACTGGTTGGATCTCTTTGTAGTCCAAGGGACTCCCAAGAGTCTTCTCCAACACCACAGTTAAAGTGCATCAATTCTTTAGCGCTCAGCCTTCTTTATGGTCCAACTGTCACATCTGTACATGACTACTGGAAAAACCATAGGGACTATACAGACCCCTCTCAGCAAAGAGATGTCTGCTTTTTATAATACTGTCTAGCTTTGTCATAGCTTTTTCTTCTGAGAAGCAAATGTCTTTTAAATTCGTGGCTGTAGCCACTGTCTGCAGTGATCTTGGAGCTCAAGGAAATAAAATCTGTCACTGTTCCCACTTTTTCCCCATCTATTTGCCATGAAGTAATGGGACTGGATGCCATGATCTTCATTTTTTGAATGTTGAGTTTTAAGCCAGCATTTTCACTCTCCTTTTTCACCCATATCAAGAGACTCTTTATAAAGTTTCTTTTCTCTTTCTGCCATTAAA
Organism: Budorcas taxicolor; assembly: GCF_023091745.1. NCBI lineage: Eukaryota > Metazoa > Chordata > Mammalia > Artiodactyla > Bovidae > Budorcas > Budorcas taxicolor. The sequence continues at coordinate 80,337,032 of NC_068924.1, read as the reverse complement.
GTGATATCATCTACATATCTGAGGTTGCTGATATTTCTCCCAGCAATCTTAATTCCAACTTGTGATTCATCCAGCCCAATATTCACATGATGTACTCTGCATATATGTTAAATGAGCAGGATGACAGTATACAGCCTTGACGTACTCCTATCTCAATTTTGAACCAGTCTATTGCTTCATGTCTGGTTCTAACTCTTGCTTCTTGACCTGCATACAGGTTTCTCAGGACACAAGTAAGGTGGCCTGGTATTCTCACCTCTTTAAGAATTTTCCACAGATTGTTGTGATCCACACAATCAAAGCCTTTAGCACAGTCAATGAAGCAGAAGTAGATGTTTTTCTGGAATTCCCTTGCTTTTTTATGCTTCAGCAGATGTTGCCAATTTGATCTCTTGTTCCTCTGCCTTTTCTAAATCCAGCTTGTACATCTGGAAGTTCTCAATTTGCATGCAGCTGAAGCCTAGCTTGAAGGATTTTGAGCATGACCTTGCTGGCCTGTGAGATGAGTGCAGTTGTAAGATAGTTTGGACATTCTTTGGCATTGCCTTTCTTTGGGACTGGAATGAAAAAACTGACCTTTTCCAGTCCTGTGGCCACTGCTGAGCTTTCCAAATCTACTGGCATATTGAGAGTAGCACTTTCACAGCATCATCTTTCAGGATTTTAAATAGCTCAGATGTAATTCCATCACCTCCTCTAGCTTTGTTTGTAGGGATGCTTCCTAAGGCCCACTTGACTTCACATTCCAGGATGTCTGGCTCTAGATGAGTGACCACATCATCATGCTTAACTGGTCATTAAGAGCGTTTCTGTACAGTTCTTTTCTTGTCACCTCTTGTTAACCTCTTCTTCTTCTGTTAGGTCCATACCATTTCTGTCCTTTATTGTGCCCATCTTTGCATGAAATGTTCCCTTGGCATCTCTAATTTTCTTAAAGACATTGCTAGTCTTTCAAATTCTATCGTTTTCCTCTATTTCTTTGCACTGTTCACTTAAGAAGGCTTTCTTAAGCCTTCTTGCTCCTTGCTCTTCTCTGGAACTCTGCATTCACTTGGGTATACCTTTCCTTTTCTCCTTTGCCTTTCACTTTTGTTTTCTCTGCTATCTGTAAGGCCTCCTCAGAAAGCCATCTTGCCTGCCTTCATTTCTATTTTTTGGGGGGGAAGGTGGGGGGGATGGTTTTGGTCACTGCTTCCTGTACAATGTTATGAACCGCTGTCCATAGTTTTTCAGGCACTCTTGCTACCAGATCTAATCCCTTGAATCCATTTGTCACCTCCACTGTATAGCTATAAGGGAATTGATTTAGGTCATACCTGAATGGCCTTGTGGTTTTCCCTACTTTCTTCAATTTAAGCCTCAATTTTGCAATAAGGAGCTGAGGATCTGAGCCAGAGTCAGCTCCCAGTCTTGTTTTTGTTGACTGCATGGAGTTTCTCCATCTTTGGCTGCAAAGAATATAGTCCATCTGATTTCGGTATTGACCATCTGTTGATGTCTATGAGTAGAGTCATCTCTTGCGTTGTTGGAGAAGGATGTTTGCTATTACCAGCATGTTTTCTTGACAAAACTGTTAGCCTTTGCCCTGCTTCATTTTGTACTCCAAGGCCAAACTTGTCTGTTACTCCAGGTGTCTCTTGACTTCCTACATTGAAATTCCAATCCCCTATGATGAAAAGGACATCTTTTGGTGTTAGTTCTAGAAGGTCTTGTAGTTCTTCATAGAACCATTCCAATTCAGCTTCTTTGGCAGTAGTGGTTGGGGCATAGACTTGGATTACTGTGATGTTGAATGATTTGCCTTGGAAAGGAACCAAGGTCATTCTGTCATTTTTGAGATTGCACCCAAGTGCTGCATTTCAGGTTGTTTTGTCGATTATGAGGGTTACTCCATTTCTTCTAAGGGATTCTTGCCTGCAGTGGTGGATATAATGGTCATCTGAATGAAATTTGCCCTTGACCATCCAGTTTAGTTCACCGATTCCTAAAATGTCAGTGTTCACTCTTGCTGTCTTCTGCTTGACCACATCCAATTTACCTTGATTCAGGGACCTCACATTCCGGGTTCCTGTGCAATATTGTTCTTTGTAGCACTGGAGTTTACTTTCACGTGCAGACATAGCCACAATTGGGAGTTGTTTGCACTTTAGCCCAGCCTCTTCATTCTTTCTGGAACTATTTCTCTGCTCTTTCCAGTAGCATATTGGACACTGCTGACCTGGAGAGTTCATCTTGCAGTGTCCTGTCTTCTTGTCTCATCATGTTGTTCATGGGATTCTCAAAGCAAGAATACCAAAGGGGTTTGTCATTCCCTTCTCCAGTGACCCACGTTTTGTCAGAACTCCCACCATGACCTGTCCATCTTGGGTGGCCCTGCGTGGCATGGCTCCTAGCTTCATTGAGTTACACAAGGCTGTGGTCCATGTGATGGTTTTGGTTAGCTTTCTCTGCTTGTGGTTTTCGTCCTGGAGGCTGTGGGATCATAGTTCTTGCTTCTTCTGTCTGCCCTCTGGTGGATGAAGATAAGAAGCTTGTGCAAATTTCCTGGCAGGAGGGACTGGCCCTGTGGGAAACTAGGTCTTGCTGTGGTGGGCAGGGCTGTGTTCTGTAAGACTTGAATCGAATTGTCTGCAGATGGCTGGGGCTGTGCCCCCGTCAGCTGTTCAGCCTGAGCCAGCCCAGCCCTTGAGTCCACAGACTCTCTGGTATGGCTAATGGAGACCTCCTCAAGAAGACTTATGCCAACATACCCGCCTCCCAGGACTGTGGCTGCCGGCACCTCTGTCCCCAGAGCAGGACTCTGCCGGCTGCCTTCCACAGGAGACCCCCAACACGCACAGGCAGGTTTGGCTCAGTCTCATCTGGGGATCACGGGGTCCTGGTGCACACAAGTTTTGTTTGTGCCCTCCAAGGGTCTCTGCTTCCCTCAGTCATGTGGAAGTTTTGCAATCAAACTTTGCAGGTTTGCTATGCTACAAACTGCCTTCCCTTGTAATAAAAGAGGAAATTAATAATAGCAAACAAAAAGAAAATTTAAAAAAAAGTAATTAGAAAGGACTTGAATTTCAGTTATTTAGAAGTCTTATAAACACAGGACTGGAAAAGGGCAGTTTTCATTGCAATCCCAAAGAAAGGCAATGCCAAAGAATGCTCAAACTACCACACAATTGCACTCATCTCACATGCTAGTAAGGTAATGCTCAAAGTTCTGCAAGCCAGGCTTCAGCAATACGTGAACCGTGAACTCCCTGATGTTCAAGCTGGTTTTCGAAAAGGCAGAGGAACCAGAGTTCAAATTGCCAACATCTGCTGGATCATGGAAAAAGCAAGAGAGTTCCAGAAAAGCATCTATTTCTGCTCTATTGACTATGCCAAAGCCTTTAACTCTGTGGATCACAATCAACTGTGGAAAATTCTGAAAGAGATGGGAATACCAGACCACCTGACCTGCCTCTTGAGAAATCTGTATGCAGATCAGGAAGAAACAGTTAGAACTGGACATGGAACAACAGACTGGTTCCAGATAGGAAAAGGAGTACGTCAAGGCTGTATATTGTCACTCTGCTTATTTAACTTCTATGCAGAGTACATCATGAGAAACGCTGGGCTGGAAGAAGCACAAGCTGGAATCAAGATGGCCAGGAGAAATATCAATAACCTCAAATATGCAGATGACACCACCCTTATGGCAGAAAGTGAAGAGGAACTAAAAAGCCTCTTGATGAAAGTGAAAGAGGAGAGTGAAAAAGTTGGCTTAAAGCTCAACATTCAGAAAATGAAGATCATGGCATCCAGTCCCATCACTTCATGGGAAATACATGGGGAAACAGTAGAAACAGTGTCAGACTTTATTTTTGGGGGTTCCAAAATCACTGCAGATGGTGACTGCCGCCATGAAATTAAAAGACGCTTGCTCCTTGGAAGAAAAGTTATGACCAACCTAGATAGTATATTCAAAAGCAGAGACATTACTTTGCCGACTAAGGTCCGTTTAGTCAAGGCTATGGTTTTTCCAGTGGTCATGTATGGATGTGAGAATTGGACTGTGAAGACGGCTGAGCTCAGCAGAATTGATGCTTTTGAACTGTGGTGTTGGAGAAGACTCTCGAGATTCCCTTGGACTGCAAAGAGATCCAACCAGTCCATTCTGAAGAAGATCAGCCCTGGGATTTCTTTGGAAGGAATGATGCTAAAGCTGAAGCTCCAGTACTTTGGCCACCTCATGTGAAGAGTTGACTCATTGGAAAAGACTCTGATGCTGGGAAGGATTGGGGGCAGAAGGAGAAGAGGACAATCGAGGATGAGATGGCTGGATGGCATCACTGACTCGATGGACGTGAATCTGAGTGAACTCCGGGGGATGGTGATGAACAGGGAGGCCTGGCGTGCTGCGATTGATGGGGTCGCAAAGAGTCGGACACGACTGAGTGACTGAACTGAACTGAACTGATAAACACTAATATTTCATTATTCTTATAGAAATGAGCATATGTCAAAAGGATAAATAGAAGTTTAGGAATAAATTCAAATATGGATAAGAATTTAATCTATGACAAATTTAGTAGTTTTAAATTGATGGAAAAGTCCTTCCTGAGTGTTCTGTCTGTCCTGGCTTATTGTAAGTAAAAAGCACTAGGGAAATGAACAGATACACTTTTGTATAATCTTAGAATGAAAAACAAATTTCTGAAATATAACAACAAACCAGAAACTTTAAGAGAAAAAATATGATATAACAATTTGGAACTTGCTTATGGTTGAAAAACCCACTTATATAATTTTGAAATACAGAATGAAATGAGAAACATAGTCCAAAAATATACAGAAGGAACACCTTTAATGTGAATACAAAGAGTATGTGACTAAGAGATGGCACCCATACATAGTGCTGATGAGTACACAAAATAATCTATCATTTCTGGAAGAAAAAAAATCATATAACTGCTCTCTCTCAACTTCTCTCTCTCTTACACACATGCACACAACATGTGTTCCAATTAAAAATGCCAAAAGTAATGAGTGATATCATTTTGATTTTCTTCTTTATACTTATCTGTTGGTTTTCAATTTTCTACAGCTCATATTTATATGAACAACTTATTACAATATGCAAATCTCTAATCCTTAATTGTTAGGATAGAGAGAGGAAGAGGGAAAATGACAGTCAGAGAATCACAATAAGAGAACGATAGAGAACAGACTTTCAGACTTTCCTTTTATTAATGCCTCCAGGCAGTGTGACCCCTGCCAAGTTACTAACAGTCTGTGCCTCAGTTGCCTCATTTATAATGGGATTAATAATACTTACCAACTCACAAGGCTGTTGCAGACACTGAATGACATAAAGAGCTTATTAAAACCTGTCCAGGTGTGTTCTAAGGACATGGTCATTTGGGAGAGTGGTACAGGGCACAAAATCAGGGAAGAAAGGCAGGAATGAAGAAGATGAAGGAAGCTGCTGGATGAAGAACAAGGTTAAAAGAGATAGTTATGTCCACCCTCCCCGTGCTTGGAAGGGGGGCCTCTCTGATATCTATGTCACCTACCCTAGAGTCTCCAGTCCCCCAGGGTCTCCAAGGATGACGCTGGAGATCTACTTGACACATTTCAAAGACCAGTGGAATTAGGAAGAGAAAAGCAAATATCGCGTAGCAACACATTCGTATGGAATCTAGAAAGATGGTGCTGCTGAATTTGCAGCACAGCAGTGGAGATGCAGGCATAGAGGACAAACCCATGGACGCAGGCGAGAGGGGCAGGAAGGAGGGGTGAGGTGGATGGAGAGAGTGGCATGGAAGCATGGACACCACCACATGCCAGTGGGGATTCACAGCATGAATCAGGGAACTCAAGCCGAGGATCTGTACCAACCTGGTGGGCAAGGAGAGGGTGGGAGGTGGGAGGGAGGTCACACACGTGTACCTATGGCTAATTCATGTTGACGTATGGCAGAAACCAAAGCAACACTGTAAAGCAATTATCCTTAATGTAAAACAAATAATTTTTTTAAAGACCAGTGAAACTGTACACGAGCATTTATTTGAGTCATTGCTAGTAACCAACTTGGCTTTACTCTTCAGAAATTATGACTCAAAACTATATATTGAAATGGAAATCCAATTGTTATTATGTAAAAGCAGATCCTCAAGGGAATAAATTAAATTAAAAGAGTCTTTGTGAAGAAGAAGAAAAGAAAGAAAGATGGGAAACATAGACAAGCACATTTGATTATACCTTATTCCCTTGAAATTCAGGAAAATATTACCTTAATTCAGCATTCTTTTAACTTTTCAGTTCATTCCAGTCACCCGGTCGTGTCTGACTCTACGACCCCATGGACTGCAGCACTCCAGGGTTCCCTGTCCATCACCAACTCCCAGAGCATTTAACTTTTGCAGTATGTTAAAATTTACAGACATGGCATTTGATTCTAAATGATAATTTACCCCCAATTTTACGGGTGAAAAACCAGAAGACAACAGAGTTTAAGACAGTATCCTTAAAAAATTGCAGGACTAGAATTCAACATTCATCCCTCACCACAGAGTAATACCTGAAATTTTAGGTTACAGATTACAAACCGTGCTCCACGGAAGTCCAGCTGGAAAAATCACATGGCCAAAGAGACAACACAGAATTCATTGTTCTTATAAGTCATGCCCTCTCACCTTGACACAGTATCCAGGAAGACAGAGTTCTTGAGAAAGGTTGAAACTGTGTTTTTCTTTTGCCAAGAAATTTTCCTATTGCACTTCAGGACAGAAAATTTGCGCCATGGAATTGGCTGTCCACTGGCAGTCAGAGAGATGGCCTCACTGGGGAGCCTCTTAAATGTGTTTTTAAGGGCAGAAGTGAAAGCAAAAAGACCACTAGGAGGTGAGAAATCTCCAGGCACCTTCTCTCTGGAGTCAAGGTTGTCATGGAGCTTTGTCCCTGCTAACTTCATGCACCACTTTGCCATGTCCCTGCAGGTTCAATTCCCCCTCTTCCCCATATTCCTATGATGATCTCATAATCATAGCGTTTCCTTTAACAAACTTGGCTTCATGTGAGCTGGAAGAGACATGGTGACCATCTAGTCCAGTAACTTCAGTTTCCCAGCTAGGATCTGAACCCAGTGGAGCTCAGAGATTTCCCAAGGTGACACAGTTGGTATACCTATCTAAAATGAATGTGCTTTGTAAACAGGGTGTGTCTACATATCAAATTTATTGTAATGAAGCTGTTACCAGTTAGCTGTGCCATCTTGGACAAATCTCTTAGCTAAACCAGCTTCAGATTGAAGTTACTGGACTAGATGAACACCATGTCTCTTCCAGCTCAAATGAATCCAAGTTTTTTAAAGCAAAAGCTATTTTATATATGTGTGTGTTTCTATACGGACTTCCCTGATAGCTCAGTTGGTAAAGGGACAAAGAGTAAAGGGTAAAGTTGGTAAAGGATCTGCCTGCAATACAGGAGACCTGGGTTCGATTCCTGGGTTGGGGATATCCCCTGGAGAAGGAAGAAAGGCTACCCACTCCAGTATTCTGGCCTGGAGAATTCCATGCATTGTAAAGTCCGTGGGGTTGCAAAGAGTCAGACACAACTGAGAAACTTTCACTTTCACTTTCACTTTCATATATATATATATGCACAAAGAAATCACTCAGTCTTGTCCGACTCTTTGTGACCCCATGGACTGTAGCCTACCAGGCTCCTCAATCCGTGGAATTTTCCAGGCAAGAGTACTGGAGTGGGTTGCCATTTCCTTCTCCAGGGGATCTTCCCCACCCAGGGATTGAACCCAGGTCTCCCGCATCACAGGCAGACGCTTTGCCGTCTGAGCCACCGGGGAAGCCACCGGGGAAGATAGATGTGCACACGTCTTCCTAAATCTCTGACCTGAATCAGTCATCACTGCAGCCTGTGATGCAGATATGGTATTATCTCCTATGCATTAAGTGGGGGAAATCGAGCCAAGAAGGAACACAAAAAAACTATTCATGAGATGTCCACAAATTATTGTGGTTGTAACTGTGGGCATTGGTATCAGCAAATCTGGAGTGAATACCATCTCTTTCACTTGAATGTTCTGTGATCTTGAGCAAATTAACTTCTCTAAGCCTCTAAGTATTATCACCTATAAAATAGGACTGAAAATAGAACTGAATTTGAGAACTTATTAAGCTATTATGGGCTTCCCTGGTGGCTCAGACAGTAAAGAATTTTGCCTGCAATGCAGGAGACCCAGGTTCCATCCCTGGATGGGGTAGATCCCCTGGAGAAGGAAGTGGCCACCCACGCCAGTATTCCTGCTGGAGAACTCTGCTGATGGAGGAGCCTGGCGGGCTACACTACATGGTGTCACAAAGAATCAGACACGACTGAGCAACTAACACTTTTACTTTCATTTTCATTTATTATAAGAGTATGTAATCCATACCTTGCCTTCTGTTATTACCAGGTGTAAGTTTTGTGTTGTGAATTGGAGTTCTTTCCAATATATTAAGCCGTATTACTAATCCTTCATTTAAAATATCTAATTAAAACCATCCCCATAAACTTTTTTTGGTTTCTGTCTTTTTTACATTGGGGCTCAGTCAATTAGTTCAGTCACTCAATCATGTCGGACTCTTTGTGACCTCATGGACTGCAGCACACCAGGCCTCCCTGTCCATCACTATCTCCCGAGTTTATTCAGACTCATGTCCGAGTCAGTGATGCCATCCAACCATCTCATTTTCTGTTGTCCCCTTCTCCTCCTGCCCTCAATCTTTCCCAGCATCAAGGTCTTTTCCAATGAGTCGATTCTTCGCAAGAGGTGGCCAAAGTATTGGAGTTTCAGCTTCAGCATCAGTCCTTCCAATGAATATTCAGGACTCATTTCCTTTAGGATGGACTGGTTGGAGCTCCTTGCAGTCCAAGGGACTCTCAAGAGTCTTCTCCAACACCACAGTTCAAGTGCATCAATCCTCCAGCACTCAGCTTTCTTTATAGTCCAACTCTCACATCCATACATGACCACTGGAAAATCAAAGGGCATTAGCGGAGCGCAGCTACTCCTGACTACTCTCGGAAGTCAGCAGGATGTCCACTATGACCATCCAGGAGACCCTCCTTAGATAATCTCTGCAGCCTGGTCCTCAATCAGGTGAGCTCCCAACCCCCCAGGGCTAAACACACATTCCCCTCTCTGCAACAGGCTCCATGTGCCTATTTCCCAAGTGTGATAGTAAGAGCAAGTCTGTCAACTAAGTGCTCTCAGAAAAGCAGACCTGGGTCAGTGGGCAAAGAGAGAGAAAAACCATAAACTTGAGCTGCAGGGCCACCTTCTGGGGAATAGTTTCCAGTAACCAGTCAGCAGAAACAGTGAGAGACTTTATTTTCTTGGGCTCCAAAATCACTGCAGATGGTGACTGCAGCCATGAAATTAAAAGACGCTTACTCCTTGGAAGAAAAGCTATGACCAACATGCTGCTGCTAAGTTGCTCCAGTCGTGTCTGACTCTGTGCGACCCCATAGATGACAGCCCACCAAGCTCCCCCATCCCTGGGATTCTCCAGGCAAGAACACTGGAGTGAGTTGCCATTTCCTTCTCCAATGCGTGAAAGTGAAGTCACTCCATCGTGTCCTACTCTTAGCGACCCCATGGACTGCAGCCTACCAGGCTCCTACGTCCATGGGATTTTCCAGGCAAGAGTACTGGAGTAGGGTGCCATTAGGCAGTATATTAAAAAGCAGAGACATTACTTTCCCCACAAAGGTCCATCTAATCAAGGCTATAGTTTTTACAATAGTCATGTATGGAGGTGAGAGTTGGACTATAAAGAAAAGTGAATGCCGAAGGATTGATGCTCTTGAACTGTGATGTTGGAGAAGACTCTTGAGAGTCCCTTGGACTGTAAGGAGATCCAACCACTCCATCCTAAAGGAGATCAGTCCTGAATACTCATTGGAAGGACTGATGTTGAAGCTGAAACTCCAATACTTTGGCCACCTGATGTGAAGAGTGGACTCAATGGAAAAGACCCTGATGCTGGGAAAGATTGAGGGCAGAAGATTGACGACAAAGGATGAGATGGTTGGATGGCATCACTGACTCAATGGACATGAGTTTGAGTAAACTCTGGGAGTTGGTGATGGACAGGGAGGCCTGGTGTGCTGCAGCCCATGCGGTCACAAAGAGTCGGACACGACTGAGTGACTGAACTGAACTGAACTCATCTGGTATGTGTTAAAAGAACCAGAGAAGGCAAAGGAGCTTAAGGATTCTGCCACAAGAGGGAGTAAAGAATGGAGCAGGTGTGCCCATCCATCAAAAGCTGAGCAAACCCCAGAGAGCCCACCGAGGACAGCCCGCTGCGTCTGAAGGCGGCAGGTAAGGGTTTGCAGGGTGTCTGCTGCCTCATGGGCTTCTCTGGCGCCTTAGGCAGTAAAGGACCCACCCGCCTGCAGTGCAGGAGACCCAGGCTTGATCCGTAGGTCAGGAAGATCCCCCAGAAAAGGAAATGGCAATCCGTTCTAATATTCCTGCTGTGGAATCCCATGGACCGAGGAGCCTGACAGGCTGCAATTCATGGGGTTGCAGGACTTAGTGATTAAACCACCACCAACCACCTGCTACTTCAAATACAAGAGCAGCAACACAGAGCTTCAAGGAACATGAAGAAGAGAAACATCTCATCACCTAAAGATAACTCTTCTCCAGTAATTGAGCCCAATAGCACAGAACTTTGTGACTTAGCTAATAAAAAATGGAAAGTAGCTGTTTCAAAGAAAGTCAGTAATCTACAAGAAAGCACAGAAACATGATTCAATGAGACCAGAGAAGTACCTGTGAACCAAATGAGACAGTTACCAAAGAGACAGAAATTATAAAAAAGGACCGAGCAGAAATTCTTGGCAGTAACGTTTTGGATATGACACCAAAGAACAAGTGACAAAAGCAACAATCAACAAGTTGTGCCACATCAGGTTAAAAAGCGTCTGCACATCCAAAGAAACACGTAACAAAATGAAAAGGCAAGCTACAGAATGGGAGAAATTATCTGCAAACCACATGTCAGTAAGGGATTATTGTCCAGTATGTATTAAGAATTCATGCAACTTCATAACAAAAACCAAATAATATGATTTAAAAATGGACAGAGGGACCAAGTAGACATTTTTCCAAAGAAGGTATGCAATGGCCAACAGGTGCATAAAAAGATGCTCAGCATTAATCCTCAGGGGAATGCAAATCAAAACCACATAGAAATACCACCTCATACCTGTTAGAGTGGCTATGATCAACACAAGGAACAGCAAGGGATGGTGAGGGTACGTACACTGTTGGTGAGAATGTAACTTGGTCTAACCACTATGAAAACAGTACGGAGTGTCCTCAAAATGTCTAAAAAAGAACTTCTGTCTGAACTGGCAATTCCACTTCTGATTATATATGCACATGGAAGGGTAACAAGATACGGGAAAAGATCTGCACTCCCGGGCTTATTCCGGTGTTAGTCACGACAGCCAAGATATAATCCAAGCGTCTGCCATGGAGGAATGGATGGTGAAGACCCAGTGTGTATGTGTGTGTGCTTATAAACGATGGAATAGTATTTAGCTGTGAGAAAGAAGGAAATCCGCCTATTTGTGATAACATGGATGGACCTAGAGGAAATTACACTAAAAGTCAGGCAGAGAAAGACAATGAGAGGCCACTCGTATGTGCATTCTAAAAAAACCAGGCGGATCAAACAGCTCTGGGGCCGCGATGACCAGAGGCTGAGGGCTAAGAGAACTGGAGATATGTTATAAAGGGTACAACATGTAATTACTAGACAAGTCCTAGAGATCTAATGCACAGCATAGTGACTATAGACAGCAATACGCTACTATAAACTTCAAAGTTCCTAAGAGACTAGATCTCAATTGTTCCCACATGGAAAAGGAAATGATAATTATGTGATAGGATAGGTCTGTTAGCTAATGCCATAGTGGTAAGCATATTGCAATACATAAATATGTCAAATCAACACATTAACACCTTAAACTTAAAAAACGGTATATGTCAAATTTACCTATATAAAAATAAAATTTGTAAAAATTATCAGTGTTTCTCTTCCTTCCAAACTGAAGTCCCTGTTTTTAGTGGCTTGGGAAGGGCTGTTGCCTCTAATCCAACCACAACACATGCTGTATTTTTTTCCCTAGGCTTCATACACATTCCAGTTAAACCTCAGGACATAGGCTACCGGGGGTAGATGTCTCCTCCTGGGGAAATGCTGGCCCTAGCCAACCACCCTCTGAGGCTTATGTTTTTTCTTGTTATTTCTGTATGTTGAGAAATTTATTTGCTTTCTGAGTGCCTCAGTCACAAAAAAAAAAAAAAGCTTTTATTTAGCATTATTGATTCTCTGAACATGTTGCCCATAATACAACCAGAGGTGCAATACAGAAATACCAATACAGAAATCCTTGCAAGTTTTATCTCATCTTAATTATCCAGCAAGATGATGAGAGATGTACTCCTACCATTCCCTTCTTACAAATGAGGAGACTGCAGGTCACAGCACTAAGCAGCCCAAGGTCACCCAGCCTATGAAGGGCAGAAAAGTGTTGGCCGCTCAGTCATGTCACAAGGTTTGCAATCCAATGGACTGTAGCCCACCAGGCTCCTCTGTCCATGGACTTCTCCAGGCAAGAATACTGGAGTGGGTAGCCAACCCTTCTCCAGGGAATCTTCCTGGCCCAGGGACCGAACCCACGTCTCCTGCATTGAGCCACCAGGGACTCCTATGAAGGGCAGAACTGGGATTCAAATCCACTCAATCTAACTCCAAAGCCTGCTCTCATCTGCTCAGTGAAATGATGCTATCTGCTGTGCTAATCTTATTTCTAAACAATTCAAGAGCCAGCAGGAGGCGTCCCGCCCATGGCAAAGGTCATGAGGTTAAGGGGCCAGACAGGCAAAGGCGAGTTGGGCCTTAAGGGAGCCTCGCTGGATCTGCTCGTGCATCTGCCCCAAAAACCAGAGTCTGCCTGCCTTACTGCACTGTGCTTTCACCCATACTTCTGACGTTAGGGGGGCTCTCCCCCACCACCTCTCTCTGAGAAGGAGTTAACTTAGGACTCCAGTTAATAAATCTCCTGGTGTGGCAAGGGTGTTTCAGTCCAAAAACTCCTCTGATGGCTCTCTAGCCTGCCTGACAGGATTATCCGCCCACAGGTGATTGTTTACAGCCTCCCAACATGCTTTAACTTTCTAAAAACAGATTCTTTTGAGAAGTTAGAAAATCATTAGTATAGTATTAGCAAGTTACTTAGAAACCATGTTACTGCAGGGTTTCATGGCTGAGTTAATGATTGCCGCCAGGCCTCCATATCCTTAGGCGCCTGGGAGTATGTTAATCAATGTAATTGGAATGTAGAAAAAGAAATATAGTAGTGTTGATGTGAGCAATACTCGACTCTTTGAGGTGATGAATTTTCTCTTTTGTTATAGATCACTGTACTCCTCTTTCTTTGTTATACATCACTGTGTCCTTGCTATGTAAAAATGTAACTTTATCACTATCTTAAGACTAAATAGATCTTAAGGGGAAACAACTTTTCTGATCAACTAACCTTTATCAACAGAAAGAAAGGTGGGGCCATATAATGTTAATCGGTCTCCAGACCAGAAGGTATTGTAGAACAAATGTAAGACCCTCGTGAGAACAAAGATATGCTGAGAACACGTGTATCTCTATGTACAACTAAAAGTAGAAAAGTGGACCTGGAGAATAAAGAAACGGACCAGTTCCTGGAAAGATGGTTTCCCCCGTGTGGTCTTCTCTCATTCTCTTCTTTCCTGGCTGAATTCCCATCTGGAGCGCGGAGGCTCGCCATGTCTACTTACTTGCCCTGGCTTCTAAGACCCACACGAGAGGGAGCCCAAGGCAGGGCACCCTCCGCTATTCAAGTGGGCACTGGTGGCCTACGTAGATGGTGCAAACTCCTTGTCTTGGAGTTTTATTGGTTTTCCACATAAACCAAGTTATTCAGCCTCTTTTTCTCCACTAATTTTCCTACTACACTATTCCTTTCTAATCTCTCTTTATATCTGTAATTAAATAAGTTCTTTCCTAGGACGCCGACTCCATCCTCACTTCAAATTACCCGGATCCACTGGGGCTGGACCCCAGCAAAGTAGCTTCCCTGTAGCTCAGATGGTGAAGACTCTGCCCGCAGTGCAGGAGACCCGGGTTCAATTCCTGTGTCGGGAAAATCCCCCTGGAGAAGGGAATGGTTACCCACTCCAGTATTCTTGCCTGGAGAAGTCCATGGACAGAGGAGCCTGGTAGGTCACAGTCCATGGGGTCTCAAGAGTTGGACACGACTGAGTGACTAACAGTTTTATTTTTTCAGTAAATGCAAAGCACTATGCTTGGTGGTCTGAATGACGTAATCAGTGGGTCCCCAACCTTTTTGGCACCAGGGACCAGTTTCATGGAAGAAAATTTTTTCACAGACAGGGGGTGGGGGCATGGTTTCAGGATAATTCAAGCACATTACATTTATTGTGCACTTTATTTGTATTATTATTACATCAGCTCCACCTCAGATCATCAGACATTAGATTCTGGAGGTTAGGGACCTCTGGAAATGCTCCAGTAAGGAATATAGAGCTCAGGAAAAGAGATGAGAAACATGTCCTGCTGCTGCTGCTAAGTCGCGTCAGTCGTGTCCGACTCTATGTGACCCCATAGATGGCAGCCCACTAGGCTCCCCCGTCCCTGGGATTCTCCAGGCAAGAACACTGGAGTAGGTTGCCATTTCCTTCTCTAATGCATACATGCATGCTAAGTCACTTCAGTCGTGTCCAACTCTGTGCGACTCTATGGACAGCTGCCCACCAGGCTCCTCTGTCCACGGGATTCTCCAGGCAAGAATACTGGAGTGGGTTGCCATTTCCTTCTCCGAGAAACATGTCCATATGTGCATAAGTAAAAGCAAGAGATAATACGTGGCATGATAAAGACATAAAATTTTGTGGGTGATCACCAGCCAGATGTGGGCAGAAAGTCAGAAATCCAGTAGGACCCCTGAATGTTTTGCATTGCTAATTAGTGACCTTTTGTTTCTGCTTGAAAAAGTGCCTTTAACATTTGTTGTAGCCAATCTAGTGTAAAATCATCAGATTCGTTTTCCTGGAAAACTACCTATCATTCCTTCAATCCTGAAGGACAACTTACCCACAGAGACCACTGTTGGTTGGAAACTTTTTCTTTCAGCACTTTGAGTATATAGTGCCACTGCCTTTGGGCTGAAACATTCTAGTGAAAAAGCTACTGATAGCCCTTAGAAAGTTCTCTGGTATGTAGCAAGTTGCTTTTCTCTTGCAGCTTTTAAGATTATCTCCTTGTCTTTACCTTTTGACATTTTATTTGTGATATGCTCAGTTCGGTTCTCTTTGTATTCAAATCACTAATCATCAGGGAAATGTAATTTAAAGCCACAATGATACATCACTTCACAACTGTTAGAATTGCAGTCATAGAGGAAAAGGGAGAGCACAGGTGTTGGTAAGGATGTGGCGAGAAGAGAATGCTTGTACACTGTGGGTGGGGATACACAAATGGGCTCAGCTGCTACAGAAAACATTATGGAGATTCCTCAAAAATTAAGAATAGATCTACCATATGATCCAGCAATCCCAGTTATGGGCATATATCAAATGGAAATAAAAATAGGCTATCAAAAATATGTACCTCCATATTTATTGCTGCATTAATCACAAAGCCAAAGTATGGAAACAAGCTAAGTGTCGATCTACAGATGATTCGATGATGAAGATAGTTCAGTCGCTCAGTCGTGTCCGACTCTTTGTGACCCCATGAATCGCAGCACGCCAGGCCTCCCTGTCCACCACCAACTCCCGGAGTACACTCAGATTAACGTCCATGAAGTCAGTGATGCCATCCGGCTATCTCATCCTCTGTCGTCCCCTTCTCCTCCTGCCCCCAATCCCTCCCAGCATCAGAGTCTTTTCCAATCAACTCTTTGCATGAGATGGCCAAAGCACTGGAGTTTCAGCTTTAGCATCATTCCTTCCAAAGAAATCCCACAGCTGATCTCCTTCAGAATGGACAGGTTGGATCTCCTTGCAGTTCAAGGGACTCTCGAGAGTCTTCTACAACACCACAGTTCAAAAGCATCAATTCTTTGGTGCTCAGCTTTCTTCACAATCCAACTTTCACAGCCATACATGACAACTGGAAAAACCATAGTCTTGACTAGATGGACCTTAGTCAGTAAAGTAATGTCTCTGATTTTGAATAGGCTATCTAGGTTGGTCATAACGTTTCTTCCAAGGAGTAAGCATCTTTTAATTTCATGGCTGCAGTCACCATCTGCAGTGATTTTGGAGCCCCCCAAAAATAAAGTCTGACACTGCTTCTACTGTTTCCCCATCTATTTCCCATGAAGTGATGGGACCAGATGCCATGATCTTCATTTTCTGAATGTTGAACTTTAAGCCAACTTTTTCACTCTCCTCTTTCACTTTCATCAAGAGGCTTTTTACCTCCTCTTCACTTTCTGCCATAAGGGTGGTGTCATCTGCATATCTGAGGTTATTGATATTTCTCCCGGCAATCTTGATTCCAGCTTCTGTTTCTTACAGTCCCGTGCTTCTTGAGATGTACTCTGCATAGAAGTTAAAAAATCAGGGTGACAATATACAGCCTTGACGTCCTCCTTTTCCTATTTGGAACCAGTCTGTTTTTCCATGTCCAGTTCTAACTGTTGCTTCCTGACCTACATATAGATTTCTCAAAAGGCAGGTCAGGTGGTTTGGTATTCCTGTCTCTCTCAGAATCTTCCACAGTTTGTGATCCACAGAGTCAAAGGTTTTGGCATAGTCAGTAAAGCAGAAATAGATGTTTTTCTGGAACTCTCTTGCTTTTCCATGATCCAGAGAGTGTTGGCAATTTGATCTCTTGTTCCTCTGCCTTTTCTAAAACCAGCTTGAATATCAGGAAGTTCACGGTTCACGTATTGCTGAAGCCTGGCTTGCAGAATTTTGAGCATTACTTTACTAGCATGTGAGATGAGTGCAATTGTGCAGTAGTTTGAGCATTCTTTGGCATTGCCTTTCTTTGGGATTGCGATGAAAACTGACCTTTTCCAGTCCTTTGGCCGCTACTGAGTTTTCCACATTTGCTGGCATATTGAGTGCAGCACTTTCACAGCATCATATTTCAAGATTTGAAATAGCTCAACTGGAATGCCATCACCTCCACTAGCTTTGTTTGTAGTGATGCTTACTAAGGTCCACTTGACTTCCCATTCCAGGATGTCTGGCTCTAGGTGAGTGCCCACACCGTCATGATTATTCAGATCGTGAAGAAGTTTTTGTACAGTTGTTCTGTGTATTCTTGTCACCTCTTCTTAGTATCTTCTGCTTCTCTTAGGTCCATACCATTTCTGTCCTTTATCGAGCCCATCTTTGCATGAAATGTTCCCTTGGTATCTCTAATTTTCTTGAAGAGATCTCTAGTCCTTCCCATTCTGTTGTTTTCCTCTATTTCTTTGCACTGATCCCTGAAGAAGGCTTTCTTATCTCTTCTTGCTATTCTTTGGAATTCTGCATTCAGATGCTTATATCTTTCCTTTTCTCCTTTGCTTTTTGCTTCTCTTCGTTTCACAGCTATTTGTAAGGCCTCCGCAGACAGCCATTGTGCTTTTTTGCATTTCTTTTCCATGGGGATGGTCTTGATCCCTGTCTCCTGTACAATGTCACGAACCTCATTCCATAGTTCATCAGGCACTCTATTGATCAGATCTAGGCCCTTAAATCTATTTCTCACTTCCACTGTATAATCATTAGGGATTTGATTTAGGTCATACCTGAATGGTCTTTTGGTTTTCCCTACTTTCTTCAATTTGAGTCTGAATTTGGTAATAAGGAGTTCATGATCTGAGCCACAGTCAGCTCCTGGTCTCATTTTTGTTGACTATATAGAGCTTTTCCATCTTTGGCTGCAAAGAATATAATCAATCTGATTTCGGTGTTGACCATCTGGTAATGTCCATGTGTAGAGTCTTCTCTTGTGTTGTTGGGAGAGGGTGTTGCTATGACCAGTGCATTTTCTTGGCAAAACTCTATGAGTCTTCGCCCTGTTTCATTCCGCATTCCAAGGCCAAATTTGCCTGTTACTCCAGGTGTTTCTTGATGTCGTACTTTTGCATTCCAGTCCCCTATAATGAAAAGGACATCTTTTTTGGGTGTTAGTTCTAAAAGGTCTTGTAGGTCTTCATAAAACCTTTCAACTTCAGCTTCTTTAGTGTTACTGGTTGGGGCATAGACTTGGATTACTGTGATATTGAATGGTTTGCCTTGGAGATGAACAGAGATCATTCTGTCATTTTTGAGATTGCATCCAAGTACTGCATTTCAGATTCTTTTGTTGACCATGATGGCTATTCCATTTCTTCTGAGGGATTCTTGCCCACAGTAGTAGATATAATGGTCATCTGAGTTAAATTCACCCATTCCAGTCTATTTTAGTTCACTGATTCCTAGAATGTTGACGTTCACTCTTGCCATCTCTTTTCTGACCACTTCCAATTTGCCTTGATTCATGGACCTGACATTCCAGGTCCCTATGCAATATTGCTCTGTACAGCATTGGACCTTGCTTCTATCACCAGTCACATCCACAGCTGGGTATTGTTTTTGCCTTGACTCCATCCCTTCATTCTTTCTGGAGTTATTTTCCCACTGGTCTCCAGTAGCATATTGGGCACCTACTGACCTGGGGAGTTCCTCTTTCAGTATCCTATCATTTTGCCTTTTCATACTGTTCATGGGGTTCTCAAGGCAAGAATACTGAAGTGGTTTGCCATTCCCTTCTCCAGTGGACCACATTCTGTCAGACCTCTCCACCATGACCTGTCAGTCTTGGATGTCTCCACATGGCATGGCTTATAGGTTCATTTAGGGTTAAGGTCCGGGTTAATTTCTCTCATTTTCTCAGTCTATCTAAAGCTTTGTCACTTTGTTATCCCTCCGAAAATTATCTTTGATTTTATTAATTTTTCTATTGCTTTTCTTATGTTTATATAATTTATCTTGCTTAAAAAAATCTTGTGAGATTAAGCAAACATGAAGAGCTACTCTATGAGATAGCTACTATTGTCAGCTCCATAATAACACTGAGGTGACAATTCTGAGGCTTAGGGAGGTTAATTTGCCAAAAATTATGACATCTTCAAGTGGAAGAGATGATATGAACTTAGATTTGCTGATACCAATGTTCATGGTTGTAATCACAATAATTCGTGGCCTTGTCATCTATTAATTTTTTGACTTTCTTATTGCCTTAATTTCCTCACTTATGCATAGAAAATGACATCTTGACTGCCTCACAGGGCTGCTATGATGATTGATTCAGTTAAGGCAATTGAAAAAATACATGTATTCATATATCTAAAATAAAGTGCTTTGTTAACAGAAAGTGCACGTGGGGTTTTTTTTTGTTTATTTTTTGTATTTTTTTTTCATGCAATTTACCGATGGGTTATGTTATCTTGAGCAAATCCCTTAGCTGCACTGGCTTCAGGTCCTCACCTGGAAACTGAATGCATTAAACTAGATAATCCCTAGGTCCAGGGATCTCCAGCTCTAATGACTCCAAGTTCATTAAAAGAAAAGTTATAATCAAACGATCATGATTGGACTGTGGGGAAGCGGGGAATGGATCCAGAAGGGACAGAGTAAACTCGAGCATGAAATTAGCAGGGACGAAGACTCCGTGACAACCACGACTCCAGAGAGCAAGTACCTGGAGAATTTTCTTTTCCTAATTGTCCTTTCCGTTTCACCTCTGCCGTTACTAACACATTTAAAAGTATCCCCCATGTGGCATTCTCTCTGGCTGTGACTGAACAGCCAGCTCATGGACAAAAGGTTCCATCTTTGGCTGCAATAGGCTCCATCTGAAAATTTTGGGGAGATAGAAAGAGATGATTTCAATCTTTGGCAAGAACTCTATCATTCTGAGGGATCTGAGTCAAGGTGAGAAGGCAAGATTTACAGAGAAGAGTGGATTTTGTGCTATCTCTATAGCTATGTGATTCTTCAGAGAGAACGGTTTTTAGTCCTGTTTCTTTCTTTCTTCAACTCTTCCCCCTCCCACAGGTCCATGACCTCCTCCTAAGCTCGTCCTTAGGTTCCCTTTCTCCTCACCCAAATTCTCTGACTTTCAGTGATAAGGATAATCTCTAACTTAAAATTTCAGGTTTCACTCTATGGTGAGAGACAGCTGTTGAGATCTAGTTCTGCAATTTCCCAAGGATATAATTTTTAACTCTGTTACCTTCTCTTTTTCACTGGTAAAATCGGGGTAATAAGATCACTGAGACTCAAATGAAATGATGCCTGTGAAGCCCAACACGTTGTACAAGTTAACTGAGTGCTGAATTTAATAAGTTACTGAATTTCAGGGGAATTTTATGAGCTCAGAAATGCTTGCCTCTGTTTCCCAACTTTATCCATCCCAAGGACCCTTTAAATTTATCCTTGCTGAGAATGGTTGTAAAAAATAATAATGAATTTGAATTTTACTTCAATATACAGCTTCGATTCATTATTTCTGTGTAACAAAAGTCCAGCTGGTCATGCCATAATGATATGGAAAAGTACTCAAGTACCATTCCACTGGGCTTTTGAAATACATTAAGTAGCTGTCCACTAT
The DNA here is from genome assembly GCF_023091745.1 of Budorcas taxicolor. NCBI lineage: Eukaryota > Metazoa > Chordata > Mammalia > Artiodactyla > Bovidae > Budorcas > Budorcas taxicolor. Next base: position 80,316,324 of record NC_068924.1, on the reverse strand, counting down.
TATTTTGATTAATTTGGGGGTTTGGAGGCAAGAGCTTGGATGAAACAGACATCAGAGATTCCCCACTGCAAGTACAGGTAGTGTTGGCTTAACTGTCACTGTTAGTCTTTTCTTCCTTACATTGTCCTTCTTTATCCAGCAACATTCTTGGCTTTCTTAACCTGACTTTGTACTCTGCACAACCTGGAAAATGACCATGGCCTTAGCAGATAAGATCTGGAAAAAGTTTTAATAGGCTATATCTCCCTAGTGAAAATCTCCAAACAATATTTACATCAGTCACCTTTTCTGGTACAAAGCGTCTTGAAAGCTGGTGAACACATACAGAAGATTCATTTGAAGGGAGTGACTATATTCACAATATATGTGCTTTTCCTGCAGTTTACCAAATTTTAACAACATAAATTTTTAGGATAAATTGTATCAGGGATAATCGAAACCACGCAGAGCTCATCATTCTTTTCTGGCAGTGATGGGTTACATAGATAGCTTTAGTTGAGGCTGAGTCTGTTTGTAGAATGTACTGGGAAGATGAAAGATTTCACTGCGAGTGATTGGTCAAAAGTTGGACTTACTTTCACTGAACTGATTGTGTTGACATACTGGGAATGTGGGTGAGAGTTTATACTTTGAAAATATTTTCACGGAATCCTACACATCTTGGACAAAATGGCTGAGAAATATGTTGGCATTACTCTATTATAAGAATAAACAAAGATTTTAAAGTTCATAAAACTATAAATTGAAATGAAACAAATATATTTTTACTTTCATATCCAAAAATGGGTAAAAGAACTGTTTCTTAACATATCCAGCATATGTTTATTGAGTAACACAAATATTAGCATATGAGATGCACGTAGTATAAGCTCTCCACTAGTCTGCAGGCTGTCTATAGGGAATATCACAAGTTCCACTCTACTTGGTGTTGGTGGAACATAAAGAGCAGAAATCGGACCTTTCGATTTCACTGATTGGGAAATAATACAATATAGAAATAAATATAATCACTTATTAACAATATTCTAGAGTCTCGGTTTAGAAGTCATTTAATTTAGGGAATAATTTTATGAGGAACTCCTTGCTACTTCCGGATTAGTCCTGCCTTATTTTTCCCTTTATGGTGAGGAATGATCGTGGAAATGACAACCGCTAACATTTATTCATCTCTTACTGTTTTGAGCCCTTTATGTCATTCAGTCCCTGCAGCAACCCAATGAGGTGGTAAAGGATTACTAGCCCCATTTATAGATGAGGCAACTGGGAGGTTACTAACTAGCTAAGTGTTGCACAGCCAGTAGGTAAAAGTCAGGAAGGTCTATCGTCTCTGACATTCTTCCTGTTCTCTCTGTCATTTTCCGTCTCCTTGTCTCTCTATCTCCCTTTGCTATTAAGGATTAGAGATGCATATATCTCAGTAACTTGTTCTTATTATAAATATAGGAGTTGCAGAAAGTTGAAAAATGATATGCAAGTAAAGGAGAAAATAAAACCCATGCCATTCATTACTTTTGGCATTTGTATTTAGTTCACACGCAGTGTGCATGAGAGAGAGGGATTAGCTAATGCGCATGTCTTTTCTCTTGATGGTGATGTTGTCCTATAATAGATCTCTTAGGCTTTCTTAACTCTTTTTCATTGTTTTCCCTCCTGCTTTATTGAGTATGCTGTTAAAAGTCTCTATTGATTTCTTCAGCTCTAGGATTTCTGGGGGTTTTTTTGTTTTGTTTTGTTTTAATGGTTTTCTTTGTTAAACACATTTTATTCATTTTGCTGATGTATTGTTTTCTTAATTTCATCCTGTTGTCTGTTTATGGGTTTTATATTTCACCAAACTTTTAAAAGACAATTATGCTGATTTCTTTGTCAGACCATTTAAAGATTTTTATTCCTTTAGTGAAAGTCACTCAGTCATGTCTGACTCTTTGCGACCCATGGACTTTACAGTCCATGGGATTCTCCAGGCCAGAATACTGGAGTGGGTAGCTCTTGTCTTCTCCACTGGATCTTCCCAACCCAGGGATCGAACCCAGGTCTCCCACATTGCAGGCGGATTCTTTGCCAGCAGATTCTTATAAAGCTATTAAAGCTTTATAAGTTTCCTTTAGTGGTGTCATATTCACCTAATTCTTCACGGTCCTTAATGCCTTTGTCAGTGTCTGCACGTCTGAGTACACGGTCTCTACTCCCAGGTTCCCAGGCTTGCTTTAGGAGAGACAGCCCTTCCGCAGTCAGCTCAGCTTGGAGCTCTAGATAGATCATCTGGCAGTGACCTTGAGCAATTGGGCTAGCTATCAAAACCTGGGTTGGATGAAGCACAAGCTGAAATCAAGATTGCTGGGAGAAATATCAATAACCTCAGATGTGCAGATGACACCAACTTTATGGAAGAAAGTGAAGAAGAACTAAAGAGCCTCTTGGTGAAAGTGAAAAAGGAGTGTGAAAAAGCTGGATTAAAACTCAACATCAGAAAACTAAGATCATGGCATCCGGTCCCATCACTTCATGGCAAATAGAGGGAGAAACAATGGAAACAGTGACAGACTTTATTTTGGGGCTTCCAAAATCACTGCAGATGGTGACTGAAGCCATGAAATTCAGACACTTAATCCTTGGAAGGAAAGTTATGACCAACATAGACAGCATATTAAAAAGCAGAGACATTACTTTGCCAGCAAAGGTCCATCTAGTCAAAGCCATGGTTTTTCCAGTAGCCATGTATGGATGTGAGAGTTGGACTATAGAGAAAACTGAGCACTGAAGAATTGATGCTTTTGACTGTGGTGTTGGCAGAGACTCTTGAGAGTCCCTTGGACAGCAAGGAGATCCAACCAGTCCACCCTAAAGGAAATCAGTCCTAAGTATTCATTGGAAGGACTGATGTTGAAGCTGAAACCCCAATACTTTGGCACCTGATGTGAAGAGCTGACTCATTTGAAAAGACTCTGATGCTGGGAAAGATTGAAGGCAGCAGGAGAAGGGGACAACAGAGGGTGAGATGATTGGATGGCATCACTGACTCAATGGACATGAGTTTGAGCAAACTCTGGGAGCTGGTGATAGACAGGGAAGCCTGGCATGCTGCAATCCATGGGGTCGCAAAGAGTCGGATGCGACCAAGCAATTGAACTGAGACTGATACTGATCAAGGTCTGTTTTGGGGTGAAGACATTGCCGAGGCTCTGAGGCTGGGGTGCAGATGCTGCTGGCCGGGAGGAGTTGATACGATTGCTGCCTTGGTTTCTTGGCCAAGAGTAGCATTAGGACGGCTTCTCTTCTTACCTGGATTCTCAGGCCAGGCTTCTGAGCTGAGCAGGACTGAGTACTCTATCCAGCAGGAGGCAGGGCTGGGATTTAACTTCACAACCTGGACAGGGCTGCAGACGCCAGGGCTGTCGTGACCCACGAACTGGGGACCCAGATCAGAAGAACTGCACACCGAGTGCCTTGGTCACGTGGGGGCACGGCTTTGCTCTGCAGAGAGGCAGAGAGATCGGGCTCTCTGCTCACACGCTACTGAAAACAGGGCTATGGCATGGGTACGCAGTTTCCCACGTGCTTCAGTTAGTTCTCCTGGATGGTGGGGCTGAAGGTTGTGTTCAACAGTGGTTAGGGCTACACATTATCCTTCTTGCCTGGACACGACCACAGAACAGGCCCAAGACTGGCAAGGCTCCTTGTTTGGAAAACAAATTAGGAAGAACTGCACACAAAGTTCTCTGGCCAGATGGAGCCATGCAAATGGGCAGAGCTCCTGTCTGGACACGACTCAAGTGCTCCTGGGTGATGGAATTTTCTGAGTGTTCTAGCCATGCTTGAGTAACCTCAGTAGTAGATGGGGTTATGAATCGTAGATGCAGGGGAAGAGGCTCCCAGGATGGCAAGGCTCATTTCTTGGGGTCCCAAGTCAGGCAAAACTGCTGGAACTCAGTCTGCCAAGATCCAAGCCCTGACAGTTCCAAGGCCTGTCTCCCTTCTCTGTCTCAGTGTGACTCTCAGTGGCCACACCCCGCAGATTCCTGCATGGTTTCTAGGATATGAGACCAGAGTGGGTCTCCCTAAGGAGTGACCCATAAAGCCGGGGAAGCTGGAGGCCCACAGTGGGCTCTCTCCCTTTTCCATAAAGAAGCCATAGCCCGAGAAGGGTCCTCTTGGCGTAGCTAGGGGAGGGGCAATGCAATCAAATGGATCTGCTCCTCTACCCTTCTAATGTGGGTTTTCTCCATCTCTCTAGTTCAGCCTCATTCCCGTCCTTTAGGATTTTTTCATTGGTACCTTGCCTATAAATAACTGCTAATTATTTTTCTGTTGGGGCTTCCCTGGTAGCTCAGCTGGGAAAGAATCCACCTGCAATGCAGGAGACCCTGTTTCGATTCCTGGGACAGGAAGTTCCTCTGGAGAAGGGATAGGCTACCCTCTCCAGTATTCTGGCCTGGAGAATTCCATGGATAGAGGAGCCTTGCATGCTACAGTCCAGGGGGTGACGGAGAGTCAGACATGGCTGCGCAACTTTCACTTTTCTTTTTTCTGGTGGGGGGAACTGAAGTCAGGAATGACCTATATTGTCATCTTGATTGTGTCACCGAGAACTAAATCTCTGAGTTGGAACTTTTTGTTTCCTTGTTGTTGTTCAGTCGCTCAGTCGTGTCTGACTCTTTGCAACCCCATGGACTGCAGCTCGCCAGGTCTCCCTGTCCTTCACTGTCCCCTGGCGTTTGCTCAGGCTCATGTCCATTGAACTGATGGTGCCTAACATGCAGAATATTCGAATATTAGGACAATAGTTGGGCTAGTAGTGAGTTGTACTAGGCTCCTTTTAGAACAGTTTGTATGAGGCTTCCCTAAGAAGACTGATTTTGTAACTACTGGGCACACATGCTTTGCTCTACCAAATTATATCGGGAATATAAATTAAGAATAATTTCCAGATTATTTTCGAGATGATGTGTTGAATATATATGTAAAAAATTGAGATGTTATTAGAAACAGGGTAATTTTTTATATATCCAATAACTTTATTTTTAATATAAATTTATTTATTTTAATTGGAGGCTCATTACTTTACAATATTGTAGTGGTTTTGCCATACATCAACATGAGTCTGCCATGGGTGTACATGTGTTCCCCATCCTGAACCCCCCTCCCACCTCCCTCCCCATACCATCCCTCTGGGTTATCCCAGTGCACCAGCCCCAAGCATCCTGTAACATGCATCGAACCTGGACTGGCTATTTGTTTCACATATGATATTATACATGTTTCAATGCCATTCTCCCAGATCATCCCACCCTCTCCCACAGAGTCCAAAAGATTGTTCTGTACATCTGTGTCTCTTTTGCTGTCTCACATACAGGGTTATCATTACCATCTTTCTAAATTCCATATATATGCGTTAGTATAATGTATTGGTGTTTTTCTTTCTGGCTTACTTCACTCTGTATATCGGCTCCAGTTTCATCCACCTCATTAAAACTGATTCAAATGTATCCTTTTTAATGGCTGAGTAATACTGCATGGTGTATATGTACCACAGCTTTCTTATCCATTCATCTGCTGATGGACATCTAGGTTGTTTCCATGTCCTGGCTATTGTAAACAGTGCTGCGATGAACGTTGGGGTCACGTGTCTCTTTCAATTCTGGTTTCCTCAGTGTGTATGCCCAGCAGTGGGATTGCTGGGTTGTATTGCAGTTCTATTTCCAGTTTTAAAATAAATCTCCACACTGTTCTCCATAGGAGCTGTCTGTACTAGTTTGCATTCCCACCAACAGTGTAAGAGGGTTCCCTTTTCTCTACACTCTCTCCAGTATTTATTGCTTGTAGAATTTTGGATCGCAGCCATTCTGACTGGTGTGAAATGGTGCCTCATTGTGGTTTTGATTTGCATTTCTCTGATAATGAGCGCTGTTGAGCATCTTTTCATGTGTTTGTTAGCCATCTGTATGTCTTCTTTGGAGAATTGTCTGTTTAGCTCTTTGGCCCATTTTTTGATTGAGTCTTTTATTCTTCTGGAATTGAGCTGCAAGTGTTGCTTGTATATTTTTGAGATTAATTCTTTGTCAGTTGCTTCATTTGCTATTATTTTCTCCCACTCTGAAATCTGTTTTTTCACCTTGTTAACAGTTTCCTTTGTTGTGCAGAAGTTTTAATTTTAATTAGGTCTCATTTGTTTATTTTTGCTTTTATTGCCAATATTCTGGGAGGTGGGCCATACAGGATCCTGCTGTGATTTCTGTCGGAGAATGTTTTGCCTACGTTCTTCTCTAGGAGTTGTATAGTTTCTGGTCTTATGTTTAGATCTTTAATCCATTTTGAGTTTCTTTTTGTGTATGGTGTATAAAGTGTTCTAGTTTCGTTCTTTTACAAGTGGTTGACCAGTTTTCCCAGCACCACTTGTTAAAGAGATTGTCTTTTCTCTAATGTATATTCTTGCCTCCTTTGTCAAAGATAAGGTGGCCCTCAGTTCAGCTCATTCGTGTCTGACTTTGCAGCTCCATGAACTGCAGCACGCCAGGCCTGCCTGTCCATCACCAGCTCTCGGAGTTCACCGAAACTCATGTTCATCGAGTCGGTGATGCCATCCAGCCATCTCATCCTCTGTCATCCCCTTCTCCTCCTTCCCTCAATCCCTCCCAGCATCAGAGTCTTTTCCAACGAGTCAACTCTTCACATGAGGTGGCCAAAGTATTGGAGTTTCAGCTTCAGCATCATTCCTTCCAAAGAACATCCAAGACTGATCTCCTTTAGGATGGACTCGTTGGATCTCCTTGCAGACCAAGGAACTCTCAAGAGTCTTCTCCAACACCACAGTTCAAAAGCATCAATTCTTCGGTGCTCAGCTTTCTTCACAGTCCAACTTTCACATCCATACATAACCACGGGAAAAACCATAGCCTTAACTAGATGGACCTTTGTTGGCAAAGTAATGTCTCTGCTTTTCAATATGCTATCTACATTGGTCATAACTTTCCTTCCAAGGAGCAAGCGTCTTTGAATTTCATGGCTGCAATCACCATCTGCAGTGATTTTGGAGCCCAAAAAAATAAAGTCTGACACTGTTTCCACTGTTTCCCCATCTATTTCCCATGAAGTGATGGGACCGGATGCCATAATCTTTGTTTTCTGAATGTTGAGCTTTAAGCCAACTTTTTCACTCTCCTCTTTCACTTTCATCAAGAAGCTTTTTAGTTCCTCTTCACTTTATGGTGCCATCTGCATATCTGAGGTTATTGATATTTCTCCCGGCAATCTTGAGTCCAGCTTGTGCTTCTTCCAGCCCAGCATTTCTCATGATGTACTCTGTGTACGAGCTAAATAACCAGGGTGACAACATATAGCCTTGACATACTCCTTTTCCTACTTGGAACCAGTCTGTTGTTCCATGTCCATTTCGAGCTATTGCTTCCTTACCTGCATACAGATTTCTCAAGAGTCAGGTCAGGTGGTCTGGTATTCCCATCTCTTTCAGAATTTTCCACAGTTTATTGTGATCCACAGAGTCAAAGGCTTTGGCATAGTCAATAAAGCAGAAATATATGCTTTTCTGGAACTCTCTTGCTTTTGTTGCTGATCCAGTGGATGTTGTCAATTTGATTTCTGGTTCCTCTGCCTTTTCTAAACCAGCTTGAACATCTGGAAGTTCATGGTTCACGAATTGCTGAAGCCTAGCTTGGAGAATTTTGAGCATTACTTTACTAGAGTGCAAGATGAGTGCAATTGTGCAATAGTTTGAGCATTCTTTGGCATTGCCTTTCTTTGGGATTGCAATGAAAACTGACCTTTTCCAGTCCTGTGGCCACTGCTGAGTTTTCCAAATTTGCTGGCATATTGAGTGCAGCACTTTCACAGCATCATATTTCAAGATTTGAAATAGCTCAACTGGAATTCCATCACCTCCACTAGCTTTGTTCGTAGTGATGCTTTCCAAGGCCCACTTGACTTTACATTCCAGGATGTCTGGCTCTAGGTGAGTGATCACACAATCTTGATTATCTTGGTCATGAAGATTTTTTTTGTACAGTTCTTCTGTGTATTCTTGCCATCTCTTCTTAATATCCTTTGCTTCTGTTAGGTCCATACCATTTCTGTCCTTTATCGAGCCCATCTTTGCATGAAATGTTCCCTTGGTATCTCTAATTTTCTTGAAGTGATCTCTAGTCTTTCCCATTCTGTTGTTTTCCTCTATTTCTTTGCACTGACCGCTGAGGAAGGCTTTCTTATCTCTTCTTGCTATTCTTTGGAACTCTGCATTCAGATGCTTGTATCTTTCGTTTTCTCCTTGCTTTTCACTTCTTTTCTTTTTATAGCTATTTGTAAGTCCTCCGCAGACAGCCATTTTGCTTTTTTGCAATTCTTTTCCATGGGGATGGTCTTGATCCCTGTCTCCTGTACAATGTCATGAACCTCTGTCCATAATTCATCTGGCATTCTGCCTATCAGATCTAGTCCCTTAAATCTATTTCTCACTTCCACTGTATAATCATAAGGGATTTGATTTAGGTCATACCTGAATGGTCTTTTGGTTTTCCCTACTTTATTCAATTTAAGTCTGAATTTGGCAATAAGGAGTTCATGATCTGAGCTACAGTCAGCTCCCACTCTTGTTTTGGCTGACTGTATAGAGCCTCTCCATTTTTGGCAGCAAAGAATATAAACAATCTAATTTTGGTGTTGACCACCTGGTGATGTCCATGTGTAGAGTCTTCTCTTGTGTTGTTGGAAGAGGGTGTTTGCTATGACCAGTGCATTCTCTTGGCAAAACTTTATTAGCCTTTGCCTGCTTTATTCCGTATTGCAAGGCAAAATTTGCCTTGACTTCCTACTTTTGCATTCCCGTCCCCTATAATGAAAAGGACATCTATTTTGGGTATTCGTTCTAAAAGGTCTTGTAGGTCTTCATAGAAACATTCAACTTCAACTACATAGAACCGTTCAGTCGGGGCATAGACTTGGATTACAGTGATATTGTATGGTTTGTCTAGGTGTCCATAGGTGCATGCATTTATCTCTGGGCTTTCTCTTTTGTTCAGTTCAGTTCAGTTCAGTTCATTCGTTCAGTTGTGTCCGACTCTTTGCGACCCCATGAATTGCAGCATGCCAGGCCTCCCTGTCCGTCACCAACTCCCGGAGTTCACTCAGACTCACGTCCATCGAGTCAGTGATGCCATCCAGCCATCTCATCCTCGGTCATCCCCTTCTCCTCCTGCCCCCAATCCCTCCCAGCATCAGAGTCTTTTCCAATGAGTCAACTCTTCGCATGAGGTGGCCAAAGTAGTGGAGTTTCAGCTTTAGCATCATTCCTTCCAAAGAAATCCCAGGGCTAATTCCTTCAGAATGAACTGGTTGGACCTCCTTGAGGTCCAATGGACTCTCAAGAGTCTTCTCCAACACCACAGTTCAAAAGCATCAGTTCTTCATTGCTCAGCCTTCTTCACAGTCCAACTCTCACATCCATACATGACCACAGGAAAAACCATAGCCTTGATTAGAAGAAACTTTGTCGGCAAAGTAATGTCTCTGCTTTTGAATACACTATCTAGGTTGGTCATAACTTTTCTTCCAAGGAGTAAGCGTCTTTTAATTTCATGGCTGCAGTCACCATCTGCAGTGATTTTGGAGCCCCCCAAAATAAAATCTGACACTGTTTCCACTGTTCCCCCATCTATTTCCCATGAAGTGATGGGACCAGATGCCATGATCTTCATTTTCTGAATGTTGAGCTTTAAGCCAACTTTTTCACTCTCCTCATTCAATTTCATTAAGAGGCTTTTTAGTTCCTCTTCACTTTCTGCCATAAGGGTGGTGTCATCTGCCTATCTGAGGTTACTGATATTTCTCCTGGCAATCTTGATTCTAGCTTGTGTTTTTTCCAGTCCAGCATTTCTCATGATGTACTCTGCATATAAGTTAAATAAGCAGGGTGACAATAGACAGCCTTGACGTACTCCTTTTCCTATTTGGAACCAGTCTGTTATTCCATGTCCAGTTCTAACTGCTGCTTCCTTACCTGAATACAGATTTCTCAAGAGGCAGGTCAGGTGGTCTGGTATTCCCATTTCTCTCAGAATTTTCCACAGTTTATTGTGATCCACAGAGTCAGAGGCTTTGGCATAGTCAATAAAGCAGAAATAGATGTTTTTTGGGAACTCTGTTGCTTTTTCCATGATCCAGCAGATGTTGGCAATTGATCTCTGGTTCCTCTGCCTTTTCTAAAACCAGCTTGAACATCAGGAAGTTCAGGATTCATGTATTGCTGAAGCCTGGCTTGGAGAATTTTGAGCATTACTTTACTAGCATGTGAGATGAGTGCAATTGTGCGGTAGTTTGAGCATTCTTTGGCGTTGCCTTTCTTTGGGATTGCAGTGAAAACTGAACTTTTCCAGTCCTTTGGCCACTGCTGAGTTTTACACATTTGCTGGCATATTGAGTGCAGCACTTTCACAGCATCATCTTTCAGGATTTGAAACAGCTCAACTGGGATTCCATCACCTCCACTAGCTTTGTTCGTAGTGATGCTTTCCAAGGCCCACTTGACTTCACATTCCAGGATGTCTGGCTTTAAATTAGTGATCACACCATCATGATTATCTGGGTCATGAAGATCTTTTTTGTACAGTTCTTCTGTGTATTCTTGCCACCTTTTCTTAACATCTCTGCTTTTGTTAAGTCTAGACCATTTCTGTCCTTTATCGAGCCCATCTTTGCATGAAATGTTCCCTTGGTATCTCTAATTTTCTTGAAGAGATCTCTATAGTCTTTCCCATTCTATTGTTTTTCTCTATTTCTTTGCACTGATCACTGAGGAAGGCTTTCTTATTTCTCCTTGCTATTCTTTGGAACTCTGCATTCAGATGCTTATATCTTCCCTTTTCTCCTTTGCTTTTTGCCTCTCTTCTTTTCACAGCTATTTGTAAGGCCTCCCCAGACAGCCATTTGGCTTTTTTGCATTTCTTTTCCATGGGGATGGTCTTGATCCCTGTCTCCTGTACAATGTCACGAACCTCATTCCATAGTTCATCAGGCACTCTATCTATCAGATCTAGGCCCTTAAATCTATTTCTCACTTCCACTGTATAATCATAAGGGATTTGATTTAGGCCATACCTGAATGGTCTTTTGGTTTTCCCTACTTTCTTCCATTTCAGTCTGAATTTGGCAATAAGGAGTCCATGATCTGGGCCACAGTCAGCTCGTGCTCTTATTTTTGTTGACTGTATAGAGCTTCTCCATCTTTGGCTACAAAGAATATAATCAGTCTGATTTTGGTGTTGACCACCTGGTGATGTCCATGTGTAGAGTCTTCTCTTGTGTTGTTGGAAGAGGGTGTTTGCTTGACCAGTGCATTTTCTTGACAAAACTCTATTAGCCTTTTCCCTGCTTCATTCCACATTCCAAGGTCAAATTTGCCTGTTACTCCAGGTGTTTCTTGACTTCCTACTTTTGCAATCCATTCCCCTATAATGAAAAGGACATCTTTTTTGGGTGTTAGTTCTAAAAGGTCTTGTAGGTCTTCATAAAACCTTTCAACTTCAGCTTCTTCAGTGTTACTGGTTGGGGCATAGACTTGGATAACTGTGATATTGAATGGTTTGCCTTGGAGACGAACAGAGATCATTCTGTCGTTTTTGAGATTGCATCCAAGTACTGCATTTGGGACTCTTTTGTTGACTATGATGGCTACTCCATTTCTTCTGAGGCATTCCTGCCCACAGTAGTAGATATAATGGTCATCTGAGTTAAATTCACCCATTCCAGTCCATTTTAATTTGCTGATTCCTAGAATGTCAGTGTTCACTCTTGCCATCTCTTTTCTGACCACTTCCAATTTGCCTTGATTCGCGGACCTGACATTCCAGGTTCCTATGCAATATTGCTCTGTACAGCATCGGACCTTGCTTCTATCACCAGTCACATCCACAGCTGGGTATTGTTTTTGCCTTGACTCCATCCCTTCATTCTTTCTGGAGTTATTTTCCCACTGATCTCCAGTAGCATAATGGGCTGGGGAGTTCCTCTTTCAGTATCCTATCATTTTGCCTTTTCATACTGTTCATGGGGTTCTCAAGGAAAGAATACTGAAGTGGTTTGCCATTCCTTTCCCCAGTGGACCATATTCTGTCAGAATGTTCTGTTTTGTTCAGTTGATCTATATTTCTGTCTTTGTGCCAATACCATCCTGTCTTGATGACTGTGGCTTTGTAGTAGAGCCTGGAGTCAGGCAAGTTGATTCCTCCAGTTCCATTCTTATTTCTCAAGATTGCTTTGGTTTTCAAGATTTTCTGTATTTCCATACAAATTGTGAAATTATTTGTTCTATTTCTGTGAAAAATACCATTGGTAGCTTGATAGGGATTGCATTGAATCTATAGATTGCTTTGGGTAGTATGCTCATTTTCACTATATTGATTCTGCCAATCCATGAACATGGTATATTTCTCCATCTATTTCTGTCCTCTTTGATTTCTTTCACCAGTGTTTTATAGTTTTCTATATGTAGGTCTTTTGTTTCTTTAGGTAGATTTAGATTTATTCCTAAGTATTTTCTTCTTTTGGTTGCAATGGTGAATAGAATTGTTTCCTTAATTTCTGTTCCTGTTTTCCTAATATTAGTGTATAGGAATGCAAGGGATTTCTGTGTGTTGATTTTATATCCTGCAACTTTACTAATTTCATTGAATGGCTCTAGTAATTTTCTGGTGTTGCGGGTTTTCTATGTAGAGGATCATGTCATCTGCAAACAGTGAGAGTTTTACTTCTTCTTTCCCTATCTGGATCCCTTTTATTTCTTTTTCTGCTGATTGCTGCGGCCGAAACTTCCAAAACTATGTTGAATAGTAGTGGTGAAAGTGGGCACCCTTGTCTTTTTCCTGACTTTAGGGGAAATGCTTTCAACTTTTCATCATTGAGGATAATGTTTGCTGTGGGTTTGTCATATATAGCTTTTATTATGTTGAAGTATGGTCCTTCTATTCCTGGCCTCTGGAGAGTTTTTATCATAAATGGATGTTGATTTTGTCAAAGGCTTTCTCTGCATCTATTCAGATAATCATATGGCTTTTATTTTTCAATTTGTTAATGTGGTGTATTACATTGATTGATTTGCGGATATTGAAGAATCCTTGCATCCCTGGGATAAAGCCCACTTGGTAATGATGTATGATCTTTTTAATGTGTTGTTGGAATCTGATTACTAGAATTTTGGTAAGGATTTTTGCATCTATGTTCATCAGTGATATTGGCCTGTAGTTTTCTTTTTTTGTGGCATCTTTTTCAGGTTTTGGTATTAGGGTGATGATGGTGGCCTCATAGAATGAGTTTGGAAGTTTACCTTCCTCTGCAATTTTCTGGAAGAGTTTGAGTAGGCTAGGTGTTAGCTCTTCTCTAAATTTTTGGTAGAATTCACCTGGGCTTTTGTTTGCTGGAAGATTTCTGATTACAGTTTCAATTTCCATGCTTGTGATGGGTCTGTTAAGATTTTCTATTTCTCCCTGGTTCTGTTTTGGAAAGTTGCACTTTTCTAAGAATTTGTCCATTTCTTCCAAGCTGTCCATTTTATTGGCATATAAGTGCTGATAGTAGTCTCTTATGATCCTTTGTATTTCTCTCTTGTCTGTTGTGATCTCTCCATTTTCATTTCTAATTTTATTGATTTGAGTTTTCTCTTTGTTTCTTGATGAGTCTGGCTAATGGTTTGTCAATTTTATTTATCTTCTCAAAGAACCAGCTTTTGGCTTTGTGGATTTTTGCTATGGTCTCTTTTGTTTCTTTTGCATTTATTTCTGCCCTAATTTTTAAGATTTCTTTCCTTCTACTAACCCTGGGGTTCTTCATTTCTTCCTTTTCTAGTTGCTTTAGTTGTAGAGTTAGGTTATTTATTTGACTTTTTTCTTGTTTCTTGAGGTATGCCATGTATTGCTATGAACTTTCCCCTTAGCACTGCTTTTACAGTGTCCCACAGCTTTGGGGTTGTTGTGTTTTCATTTTCATTCGTTTCTATGCATATTTTGATTTCTTTTTTGATTTCTTCTGTGATTTGTTGGTTATTCAGCAGCGTGTTGTCCAGCCTCCATATGTTGGAATTTTTAATAGTTTTTCTCCTCTAGTTGAGATCTAATATTAATGCATTACGGTCAGAAAAGATGCTTGGAATGATTTCAATTGTTTTGAACTTACCAAGGCTAGATTTATGACTCAGGATGTGATCTATCCTGGAGAATGTTCCGTGTGCACTTGAGAAAAAGGTGAAATTCATTGTTTTGGGGTGATGTGTCCTGTAGATATTAATTAGGTCTAGCTGACCTATTGTATCATTTAAAGTTTGGATTTACTTGTTAATTTTCTGTTTAGTTGATCTGTCCATAGGTGTGAGTGGGGTATTAACGTCTCCCACTATTATTGTGTTATTGTTAATTTCCCCTTTCATGCTTGTTAGCATTTGTCTTACATATTGTGGTGCTCCTATGTTGGGTGCATATATATTTATAATTGTTATATCTTCTTCTTGGGTTGATCCTTTGATCATTATGTAGTGGCCTTCTTTGTCTCTTTTCACAGCCTTTGTTTTAAAATCTATTTTATCGGATATGAGTATTGCTATTCCTGCTTTCTTTTGGTCTCTATTTGTGTGGAATACCTTTTTCCAGCCCTTCACTTTCATTCTGTATGTGTCCCTTGTTTTGAGGTGGGTCTCTTGTAGACAACATATATAGGAGTCTTGTTTTTGTATCCATTCAGCCAGTCTTTGTCTTTTGGTTGGGGCATTCAAACCATTTACGTTTAAGGTAATTATTGATAAGTATGATCCCATTGCCATTTACTTTATTGTTTTGGGTTCGAATTTATACACCCTTTTTGTGTTTCCTGTCTAGAGAAAATCCTTTAGCATTTGTTGGAGAGCTGGTTTGGTGGTGCTGAATTCTCTCAGCTTTTGCTTGTCTGTAAAGCTTTTGATTTCTCCTTCATATTTGAATGAGATCCTTGCTGGGTACAGTAATCTGGGCTGTAGGTTATTTTCTTTCATCACTTTAAGTATGTCTTGCCATTCCCTCCTCGCCTGAAGAGTTTCTATCGAAACATCAGCTGTTATCCTTATGGGAATCCCCTTGTGTGTTATTTTTCCCTTGCTGCTTTTAATATTTGTTCTTTGTGTTTGATTTTGTTAATTTGATTAATATGTGTCTTGGGGTGTTTCGCCTTGGGGTTATCCTGTTTGGGACTCTCTGGGTTTCTTGGACTTGGGTGATTATTTCCTTCCCCATTTTAGGGAAGTTTTCAACTATTATCTCCTCAAGTATTTTCTCATGGTCTTTCGTTTTGTCTTCTTCTTCTGGGACTTCTATGATTCGAATGTTGGGGTGTTTCATATTTTCCTGAATATTTCATATTTTCCTGAATACAATAGGTCTCTGAGATTGTCCTCATTTCTTTCCCCTTCTCTGATTCATTTATTTCTACCATTCTATTTTTTACCTCACTAATCCTATCTTCTGCCTCCATTATTCTACTATTTGTTGCCTCCAGGGTGTCTTTGACCTCATTTATTGCATTATTCATTATATATTGACTCTTTTTTATTTTTTCTAGGTCCTGGTTAAACCTTTCTTGCATCTTTTCAATCTTTGTCTCCAGGCTATTTATCTGTGATTCCATTTTGTTTTCAAGTTTTGGGATCATTTTCACTATCATTATTTGGAATTCTTTATCAGATAGATTCCCTATCACTTCCTCTTTTGTTTGGTTTGGTGGGCATTTCTCCTGTTCCTTTACCTGCTGGGTATTCCTCTCTCTCTTCATCTTGGTTATATAGCTGTGTTTGGGGTGGCCTTTCTGTATTCTGGCAGTTTGTGGAATTCTCTTTATTGTGGAGTTTCCTTGCTGTGGGTGGGGTTGTATGTGTGGCTTGTCAAAGTTTCCTGGTTAGGGAAGCTTGTGTTGGTGTTCTGGTGGGTGGGGCAGATTTCTTCTCTCTGGAAAGCAATGAGGTGTCCAGTAATGAGTTATGAGATGTCAGTGGGTTTTGAATGACTTTGGGTAGCCTGTATATTGAAGCTCAGGGGTGTGTTCCTGTGTTGCTGGAGAATTTGCCTTGCTCTGGAACTTGTTGGCCCTCGGGAGGTGCTTGGTTTCAGTGTAAGTATGGAGGCATTTGATGAGCTCCTGTCAATTAATGTTCCCTGGGGTCAGGAGTTCTCTGGTGTTCTCAGGATTCGGACTTAAGCCTCCTGCTTCTGGTTTTCAGTCTTATTTTTACAGTAGCCTCAAGACTTCTCCATCTATACTGCACCATTGATAAATCATCTAGGTTGCCTCTGCACGGCCCACTAGCCCCTCTGCATTTGGGTTGCAGGAAATCAGACGACCGTCGGGTCTCCATCTGGGGCACCCTTGGCATGCCTCCCCCAATCCCAGGGGCTGCACCAGCTCCATAAACAGTGTAATTTTTTATGGGGAAAGAAGAAATTTTTGAAAACCCATTTCGGTGACCATCACGGGAAGAAGGGCTAGTTCAAATTTATCCTGAAATGATGTTGCTTATCCTTTTATTATTGTAAAGCAACAGTCACATATATTAAATCATCAGAGGCCTTTAAAATCCCTCTTGTTTCAACCAAAGATCTCTTCATTATACACAAGCACAGAATTTCAATTGCTTTGGCAGAGATAGACTTTGCTTTATTTCAAAGTTTCAGTCAGTTTAAAAAATAGCCTTTTAATTTTTGTGAGACCTCATAAAATAAATTGCCTTCCCTTGTGGCTCAGCTGGTAAAGAATCTGCCTGAATTCTGCAAATGCAGAGACACCAGTTTAATTCCTGGGTTGGGAAGATCTGCTGGAGAAATGATAGTCTACCCAATCCAGTCTTCTTGGGCTTCCCTGGTGGCTCAGCCGGTAAAGAATCTGCTTGCAATGCGGGACACCTGGCTTTTACCCAAGGGTTGGGAAGACCCCCTGGAGAAGGGAAAGACTACCCACTTCAGCATTCTGGCCTGGAGAACTCCATGGACTCTGTATTCCATGGAACATTGAGAAGGTACTTCTTGACAATTCAAGATGAAAAGCTGGGGTCTCTCCCTAAGACAGTGGAGCATTTCGACTTTTCCAGTGCTCAATGGGGGAAAACATGGTGTGTATGAGACTCGTAATGCTATCATTTCATGAGTAGGCAATGTATTCTCTTGTCTCTTTTCTGATTTTAGGAGCATCAAGCCAATGATTGGAGGAGGAAATATCACAGAGATCAGTGAATTTATCCTTTTGGGATTCTCAGATTTCCCCAGAATCATAGTAGTGCTCTTTGTCGTATTCCTGGTGATATACATTTTGACCCTGACTTGGAACCTGTCGCTCCTCATCTTAATAAGAATGGACTCCCACCTCCACACCCCCATGTACTTCTTTCTCAGTAACCTGTCCTTCATGGACGTCTGCTACGTGACCTCCACAGCCCCCAAGATGCTCTACGACTTCTTCCAGGAGCGGCAAACTATCACCTTAGTGGGCTGTGCTGCTCAGTACTTCGTGTTCTCCACCATGGGGCTGAGCGAGTCTTGCCTCATGACCGCCATGGCTTATGACCGATACGCCGCCATTTGTAACCCGCTCCTCTATTCGTCAGTCATGTCGCCCGCTCTCTGCGGTCGGCTGGTGCTGGGATCCTACTTGGCTGGACTCTCGGCCACTATATTCCAATTGTGTTTCATGCTCCAGCTCCAGTTCTGTGGGCCTAATGTCATCAACCACTTCTTCTGTGACCTGCCCCAGCTGTTAGTTCTATCCTGCACTGACACATTCTCTGTACAACTCTTTACTGCTTTATCGACAATGATCTTTGGGGTAATAAATGTTTCCATTATCATGATATCCTATGTCTCCATTGTCATTTCCATCATGAAGATCACGACAGCAAGCAGCAGGTCCAAGGCTTTCAGCACCTGTGCCTCCCACCTGACAGCAGTTACTTTCTTCTATACCTCAGGTATGTTTGTCTATTTGAGTTGCAGCACTGGTGGTTCCTCCAGCTTTGACAGATTTGCATCAGTCTTCTATACGGTGGTGATTCCCATGTTGAATCCTTTGATTTACAGTTTGAGAAACAAAGAAATCAAAGATGCCTTGAAGAGGTTTCAGAAGAAGAGAGGGTGTTGCTAAAGTCATAGGTTGAGATTTTTGACAGATTTGTCTTTTTAGAATCATCTTAACCCTCAATAATATTCCTATGAATGGACTATAAAATTCCTGGTGCCTTTGACAAAGAGGGCTTAATTCGATATGCAACATGCCAATATGGACCAACAGCTGACTTGTTGCCACATGAACACGATATCTTTACGTCTTGGAGGTTCATAGTTTTCATCCTACGTGAGGAGTGGCCTCAACATTTATTAATATATATGTAAGTATTTGTGAAACATTAAGGTTTAGAACCTTGCTGCTTCTTTTTTGCTTGTGAGAGGGAGCCCTGTTCCATCCCAGCCTTCTGACCCTGAAGGAGAGATCTGACAGAGGCCCCAGGACTGAGGAAACCTTGTCCCTCAAATATTTGGATGTAGCATAATCCAGACGTGGTGCTCACTGATGTCCATTCTGGGCATCTGACAAAAATGAAATGGAACACAGAGGAGAAATGTGTCTTTGGACAGAAACAAGGTATACAATTGGCTTAGTTGTGCCTCCTGGGAAGATCAGTCTGAGATAGTTTATGCTTGTGCAAAGCCTCTTTGGGGGCTTAATATCTACTAAAATTTTGATTACATCCTAGTTTCCACCAGCTGTAATCTAAGGAAGGAGCAGGTGATTTGAATCATAAAGAGAAATGGAATGACGCACGTGGTCCCTTCAGTACCGTTTACTCATGAGTCTGATGATGTAATTTCTTGCAACTGGTATCCAGTGGGGATTTCTGATGCGAGATGATATTCAAAATCCATGTCACAGCCAATAGCAATTTCTGCCACTGTGGGACTCAAACTTTTCTTTCTCTTCCACCCTCCTTAGCCTGGAAAATTACTCTGTTTGACATAGCCAATGGGATCGGATCACCCAATTATTTCTGACCTCAAAAGGATCTATTAAAATTTGATGTGAGGAGACTTGTGTGGGAAATTATTGTAATAATAGCACTACTGAATATTCAATATTGCAGGGAGTAAAAACAAATATGGAAATTGGTATACGTCTTTTCCTCCCGTGTGTGTGCCGTGTTTTATCTCCTAGAGATTTATGGCTGCATGGGGTGACATGTTGGTTGGAGTAGAATTGATAGTGTGGCTTAATGCTGTTTATTCCCAGAAATCCTCAGGGGCCAGGAGACAAAGTAGTGGGATGGGCAGAGTTCCATCAGTTCCATTGTTGAAGAAAGGTATAAAGATTTTGGTCATTGAGGTCTCATTCGAAAGAGGAACAACAGGTGAAGCAGCATATTCACTATTGATTTGAAACTTGAACAAACTGATATAAACTAGATGTCGTTCGCATTTACATATTACCCTTGGAGATTCACTGGGCTCTTAATGAATGTTTGGGAGGTCTCATTTTCAATGAGCTGCATGAACTATTCTGTTTAATTAAGGACTGTAAAGGCAGGTGTATTTGAAGTCTTTGCCAAATCTTCCATGAGTTTACACATGTATAAGATTTAGAAAGGGGGGATTGTTGAAACTCTGGTGGGTGGGGCTTATCCTATGATAAGGAACCTGTAATACGAATAAAGGATGTTTTGCCCTCCCATTCAGGTATTTGTGGTTGCTGTTTAGTTGCTAAGTCGTGTCTGACTCTGCAACCCCATGCACTGCAGCATGCCAGGCTTCCCTGTCCTTCACTATCTCCCAGAGTTTACTCAAACTCTTGTTCATTGGGTTGGTGATGCCATCCAACCATCTCATTCTTTGTTGCTCCTTTCTCCTCCTGTCCTCAATCTTTCCCAGCATCAGATATATATAGGTTTTTCTGAAGCATTGATGTAAGAGTCTGTTCTTAAGGGGCCATGATGACTTCCTTAGGAGACAGAACTCTGTTAGATGTTAGTGCATGGAAATGCAACTAATTTCTGTACATCAATTTTATATCTTGTATGTTTACTGAATTTATTGATTACTTATGCCAGTGTTTTGGGGGAGTCTTCAAGATTTTCTCTGGGTGGAATTATATCATCTGCAGTTAATGACAAGTTTACTTCCTCCTTCATCCTTTAGATCACACTGTTGTAATTCTGACTATAGCACCCCACTCCAATACTCTTGCCTGGAAAATCCTAGGGACAGAGGAGCCTGGTGGGCTGCAGTCCATGGGGTGGCAGAGTCAGACACGACTGAGCTACTTCACTTTCACTTTTCACTTTCATGCACTGGAGAAGGAAATGGCAACCCACTCCAATATTCTTGCCTGGAGAATCTCAGGGACGGAGGATCCTGGTGGGCTGCTGTCTATGGGGTCGCACAGAATCGGACATGACTGAAGTGACTTAGCAGCAGCAGCAGCAGTTACCATTTATCTTGTGTTATATATTTGCGTATGTTTTCATGTTACTATTAAGTTGGCCAAAAAGTTCAGTCGCATTTTACTGTAACGTCTGGAGTTTTCTCCAATCTCGTGTAACTATGCCAACTCCACACACTTGCTTCCCCTCGCAACTGATACCTTCAGCTTGTATGTCTTCTCTGGTTCTTGCAGCTTACCAGGTTGGCTACTGACAACCTTTCTTTCGCTTTGCAGTGTGGCAATATAGCTCAAATTGTGGTTTTTCCCTTGTCCCTAGAGCATGGTCCAGTTTTCTGAGTGTGTTTATTTTTTACCAAAGTTCATTCTCCTGTCACACCTGAGAATGTGCACAATGAGCTGATGCAGTTGGGGAACACATGTGTTAGAACTTGGGGCGTTGAGTTCACTTCAGGCCAGATGTGAGCATCCTTAGATGAAGTTCTCACAGTCATGGTTGGGCTTCCTGCAGGAGTCATGAAAACAGCAGAAAACAAATCCTTTTAATGATATTCTTATCTTCCTCTTTCCCTATCTCTTCCCTCCCCCAGTCACGAAGATCCTGCTTTAGGACTTTGGGTGCTGTGACAGAGAAACACATTCCTCTACAGAACTCTACAGACGTACAATCACCCTACCCCTCTGCTTCCTGGGAGACACTGTTGCCAGCTAGTTCAGCTCTGTGCTCTGTTGCCTTGTTGGATGGGTGGCAAGGTCCTGCTTCTTCTAATGGACACAAAGTCTTTTTTTTCCCTGCTCCAGTGGAGTCAGGGTTCCCCAGTGGCTCAGTGGTAAAGAATCTGCTTTCAATGCAGAAGCTGCAGGAGACTCAGATTCATTCTCTGGGTTGGGAAGATCTCCTGGAGAAGGGCATGACAACCCACTCCAGTACTCTTGCTTGGAGAATCCCAAGGACAGAGGAGCCTGGTGGGCTACAGTCCATGTGGTGGCAAAGAGTCAGACAGGACTGAAGTGACTCAGCACATTAGCAGAGCACACATCAGCACATCAACGGAATACTAAAATCTCTCCTTGGGAATGCTGAACTTCTGCAAAGTCTCTCTCATCCATGGATGTCAGACCAACCCTATCATTCTTGCAGTTTTCCCCAGTCACAGCCAAGAGGAGTCAGGGCCAGTTGGCTGGCTGTTGGTTCTGCAGCCATGCCAAGATCTGTACGCCTATTATCCGACGCACAGGTGGGAAGGACTCTGCTCAGGTCTGTTGGCATATAGTGCTGGATCCCACAACTCCTCAAAGGTGCTTTTATTCGCGGATGGTGGTGGTGGTCTAGTCACTAAGTAATGTTTGACTCTTGTGACCCCACGGATATAGCCCACCCACCAGGTTCCTCTGTCCATGGGATTTCCCAGGCAAGGATGCTGGAACAGGCAGATGTAGGGAGAGGGCAATTTACCCAAGGTGGCGTGGTCAGGCTCTCGCTCCACGTGTTGCAACGGCTGAGCTCATTTACAGCACTGCGCATGCGCTCAGGAGGTACTGGCTTGGTCGGGAGCTGCTTTGTGCTGTAGGCATATGCGGGCTCCACCCAAACCAACCTGCCGCATTACTGCTGTGTTCCCGCCGCGTCCCTTGGGTCAGCCAGAGAGGAGAGAATGCAGCCTGTCTACTGCTGCGGCTGCTGATCAAACAGGCGAGAATAACCGTATCTGCAGTTCCTAGGGCACCTCGAGTCTCTTTCCAGCCTCTCAGCTCTCACCTTGCCTGCCCTGGGCTCAGTGAACAGTGCTGACAGTGAGGACAGCAAGACAACTGGCATCAGGAGCAGGATCAGTGACAGAGTCACCATTCCCTTCTCTAGGGGTCTTCCCGACCCAGGGTCGAAGCCGCGTTTCCTGTGTCTCCTGCATTGCAGGCGGATTCTTTACTGCGGAGCCACCAGGGGAGAGAGATGCTGCTTTTCCATTGTTCAAAGGGGGAGTAAAAAGAAGGAATGTCATGACACAATAATGTTGACTCACTCTGTTGTTCTGTAAGTTTTTAAAGCTTCAAATATGCTGTATTTAAAAAAACAAAAAAACGCGAAATTTTCGACAAGATAGCAGATTTTACCCTGGCATCTTTTTTGTTTACATTAAGTATTTTTTAATTGAATGATAACTCCTTTACAGAATTTTGCTGTTTTCTGTCAAGCCTCAACATAAATCAGCCATAGGTATACATATATTCCTTCCCTCTTGTACCTCCCTCCCATCTCCCGCTCCATCCCACCCCTCTAGGTTGATACAGAGCGGTGTTTGAGTACCCTGAGGCATACAGGACATTCTCTTCGACTATCTATTTTCCGTACGGTAATGTAAGTTTCCATGTTACATTGCCCTGGCATTTTGCTCATTCCCAATTACATTGCACTGAAACGGCGGGCAAAACTTGCATATAGTGAATTATCCTTATTACGACTGAAGTGAGAGATAATGAGAGTCCATCCGTCAGGAAATTTGAGTAATTTCTAATGTCACTCTACTGATTGTATGGGCCTAAAGCATCTTATGTGGCAGAAAGTGACGCTTTGTAAATTCCCTACTGACTTCCTCTATTTAGAGAGGGGATAGCACTGAGTAGACGTGAGCTGAGGAATAATCAGGAGAACTTCAATAACTTAAAAAACAAAACAAAGCATTAACTAATGCTACTCAAACCAAAAAAAAATTTAAA
Organism: Budorcas taxicolor; assembly: GCF_023091745.1. Lineage (NCBI taxonomy): Eukaryota > Metazoa > Chordata > Mammalia > Artiodactyla > Bovidae > Budorcas > Budorcas taxicolor. The sequence goes on along the minus strand of NC_068924.1, from coordinate 80,293,176 downwards.
AAGATGTAGTGTGTGTGTGAGTTAAACTCACTTCCTAGGAAGGGAAATTTTATAAAATTATCAGTTGAATAAACAAGAAAGTTAGGGTCTCACTGGATTAGCAGTGAGCACTGCTGTATAGCAAGGGCTGGAAGGAGTATTTATGGAACCTATGGAATTCACTGGGGCATATCATGATGTTTCTGGGCCTAGAGAAGGGTTGACAGGCAATTGTGGAAATCAAAAGCTATGGAGAGCAAGGTAACTCAGGGCTCAGCCTCTTTAGGAATGTAGGGATGGTCTAACCCTCTAGATAAGCAACCTCAGTTCAGTTCAGTCACTCAGTCGTATCTGACTCTTTGTGACCCCATGAATTGCAGCACGCCAGGCCTCCCTGTCCATCACCAACTCCCGGAGTTCACTCAGACTCATGTCCATCGAGTCTGTGATGCCATCCAGCCATCTCATCCTCTGTCGTCCCCTTCTCCTCCTGCCCCCAATCCCTCCCAGAATCAGAGTCTTTTCCAGTGAGTCAACTCTTCGCATGAGGTAGCCAAAGTACTGGAGTTTCAGCTTTAGCATCATTCCCTCCAAAGAAATACCAGGGCTGATCTCCTTCAGAATGGACTGGTTGGATCTCCTTGCAGTCCAAGGGACTCTCAAGAGTCTTCTCCAACATCACAATTCAAAAGCATCAATTCTTCAGTGCTCAGCCTTCTTCACAGTCCAACTCTCACATCCATACATGACCACTGGAAAAACCATAGCCTTGACTAGACGGACCTTAGTCAGTAAAGTAATGTCTCTGATTTTGAATAGGCTATCTAGGTTGGTCATAACGTTTCTTCCAAGGAGTAAGCGTCTTTTAATTTCATGGCTGCAGTCACCATCTGCAGTGATTTTGGAGCCCCCCAAAAAATAAAGCCTGAGACTTTTTTTCCACTATTTCCCCATCTATTTCCCATGAAGTGATGGGACTGGATGCCATGATCTTCATTTTCTGAATATTGAGCTTTAAGCCAACTTTTTCACTCTCCTCTTTCACTTTCATCAAGAGGCTTTTTAGCTCCTCTTCACTTTCTGCCATAAGGGTGGTGTCATCTGCATATCTGAGGTTATTGATATTTCTCCCAGCAATCTTGATTCCAGCTTGTGCTTCTTCCAGCCCAGTGTTTCTCATGATGTACTCTGCATATAAGTTAAAAAAGCAGGGTGACAATATATGGCCTTGACATACTCCTTTTCCTATTTGGAACCAGTCTGTTGTTCCATGTCCAGTTCTAACTGTTGCTTCCTGACCTGCATATAGATTTCTCAAGAGGCAGGTCAGGTGGTCTGGTATTCCCATCTCTTTCAGAATTTTCCGCAGTTGATTGTGATCCACACAGTCAAAGGCTTTGGCATAGTCAGTAAAGCAGAAATAGATATTTTTCTGGAACTCTCTTGCTTTTTCCATGATCCAGCAGATGTTGGCAATTGATCTCTGGTTCCTCTGCCTTTTCTAAAACCAGCTTGAACATCAGGAAGTTCGTGGTTCATGTATTGCTGAAGCCTGGCTTGGAGAATTTTGAGCATTACTTTACTAGCATGTGAGATGAGTGCAATTGTGCGGTAGTTTGAGCATTCTTTGGCATTGCCTTTCTTTGGGATTGCAATGAAAACTGACCTTTTCCAGTCCTGTGGCCACTGCTGAGTTTTCCAAATTTGCTGGCATATTGAGTGCAGCACTTTCACAGCATCATCTTTCAGGATTTGAAACAGCTCCACTGGAATTCCATCACCTCCACTAGCTTTGTTCGTAGTGATGCTTTCTAAGGCCCACTTGACTTCACATTCCATGATGTCTGGCTCTAGATGAGTGATCACACCATCGTGATTATCTGGGTCGTGATGATCTTTCTTGTACAGTTCTTCTGTGTATTCTTGCCACCTCTTCTTAATGTCGTCTGCTTCTGTTAAGTCCATACCATTTCTGTCCTTTATCGAGCCCAGCTTTGCATGCAACCCCACGTCCAAGGAGCTGTGGCTGCACGGGCACAGGAGGGCCTAGAGGAGCCATTCCACGTTGAAGGTCAGGAAGGGCTGTGGTGAGGAGATACCCCTCATCAAGGTAAGGAGCAGTGGCTGCGCTTTGCTGGAGCAGCCGTGAAGAGATACCCCATGCCCAAGGTAAGAGAAACCCAAGTAAGATGGTAGGTGTTGCAAGAGGGCATCAGAGGGCAGACACACTGAAACCATACTCACAGAAAACTAGTCAATCTAATCACACTAGGACCACAGCCTTGTCTAACTCAATGAACCAAGCCATGCCCTCGGGGCAACCCAAGACGAGTGAGTCATGGTGGGGAGGTCTGACAGAATGTGGTCCACTGAAGAAGGGAATGGCAAGCCACTTCAGTATTCTTGCCTTGAGAACCCCATGAACGGTAGGAAAAGGCAAAATGATAGGATACTGAAAGAGGAACTCCCCAGGTCAGTAGGTGCCCAATATTCTACTGGAGATCAGTAGAGAAATAACTCCAGAAAGAATGAAGGCATGGAGCCAAAGCAAAAGCAATACCCAGCTGTGGATGTGACTGGTGATAGAAGCAAGGTCTGATGCTGTAAAGAGCAATATTGCATAGCAACCTGGAATGTCAGGTCCAAGAATCAAGGCAAATTGGAAGTGGTCAAACAAGAAATGGCAAGAGTGAATGTCGACATTCTAGGAATCAGCGAACTAAAATGGACTGGAATGGGTGAATTTAACTCAGATGACCATTATATCTACTACTGCAGGCAGGAATCCCTCAGAAGAAATGGAGTAGCCATCATGGTCAACAAAAGAGTCTGAAATGCAGTACTTGGATGCAATCTCAAAAACGACAGAATGATCTCTGTTCGTCTCCAAGGCAAACCATTCAATATCATAGTTATCCAAGTCTATGCCCCAACCAGTAACACTGAAGAAGCTGAGTTGAATGGTTTTATGAAGACCTACAAGACCTTTTAGAACTAACACCCCAAAAAGACGTCCTTTTCATTATAGGGGATGGGAATGCAAAAGTAGGAAGTCAAGAAACACCTGGAGTAACAGGCAAATTTGGCCTTGGAATGTGGAATGAAGCAGGGAAAAGACTAATAGAGTTTTGCCAAGAAATGCACGGGCCATAGCAAACACCCTCTTCCAACAACAGAAGAGAAGACTCTACACATGGACATCAGCAGATGCTCAACACCGAAATCAGATTGATTATATTCTTTGTAACCAAAGATGGAGAAGCTCTATACAGTCAACAAAAACGAGACCAGAAGCAGACTGTGGCTCAGATCATGAGCTCCTTATTACCAAATTCAGACTGAAATGGAAGAAAGTAGGGAAAACCGCTAGACCATTCAGGTATGACCTAAATCAAATCCCTAATGATTATACAGTGGAAGCGAGAAATAGATTTAAGGGCCTAGATCTGATAGATAGAGTGCCTGATGAACTATGGAATGAGGTTTGTGACATTGTACAGGAGACAGGGATCAAGACCATCCCCATGGAAAAGAAATGCAAAAAAGCACAATGGCTGTCTGGGGAGGCCTTACAAATAGCTGTGAAAAGAAGAGAGGCGAAAAGCAAAGGAGAAAAGGAAAGGTATAAGCATCTGAATGCAGAGTTCCAAAGAATAGCAAGAAGAGATAAGAAAGCCTTCTTCGGGGATAAATGCAAAGATATGGAGGAAAACAACAGAATGGGAAAGACTAGAGATCTTTTCAAGACAATTAGAGATACCAAGGGAACATTTCATGCAAAGATGGGCCCGATAAAGATAAGCAACCTAGACCATCTGAAATAATGGCTAAGAGTGCAGGAAATCTGAAACTGGTTGAGGAGGGATAAGATTCATTGTATGGAACCTCAGATCTAGCTGCTCGGGTAAGGAAGGTTACTTGCTTCTTAGCCCTATTGACTGTACCTCCCCTCTTGGGAGGAAGGGATGGCATCTCGTTCCTGACAAAGTAGAGCCTCCGTGTTGTAACAGTGGAACTGGACACAGTCAGAGGCTGGGCTGGATGACTCACAAGCTGGAGTCAAGATTGCTTGAAGTATCAACAATCTCAGGTATGCAGATGATGCAACTCCAATGGCAGAAAGCAAAGAGGAACTCAGGAGCTTCTTGAGGGCGAAAGAGGGAGTGAAAAAGCTGGCCTAAAACTCAATAGTAAAAAAAATTTAAAATTATGGCCTCCAGTCCCATGACTTCATGGCAAATAGAGGAGGAAAAAGTGGAAACAGTGACAGATTTTATTTTCTTGGGCTCCAAAATCAATGCGGACTATGACTGCAGCCACAAAATTAAAAGATGCTTGCTCCTCAGAAAAAAGGTTATGACAAACCCAGACAGTGTATTATCACTTTGCTGACAAAGGTCCATAGAGTCAAAGCTATGATTTTTCTAGTAGTCATGTACAAATGTGAGAAATGGATCATAAAGAAGGCTGAACACCAAAGAATTTGAACTGTGGTGTTGGAGAAGACTCTTGAGAGTCCCTTGGACAGCAAGGAGATTAAACCAGTCACTCCTAAAGGAAATCAACACTGAGTATTCACTGAAAGGACTGATGCTGAAGCTCCAACACTTTGGCCACCTGAAAGGAAGAGCCGACTCTTTTCAGACCCTGATGCTGGGAAAGACTGAGGGCAAGAAGAGAAGGGAGTAGCAGAGGATGAGACGGCTGGATAACATTACTGACTCAATGGACATGAGTTTGAGCAAACTCTAGGAGACAGTGAAGGACAGGGAAACCTGGTGTGCTGCAGCCCATGGGGTAGCAAAGAGTCAGACATGACTTACGACTGAACTACAGGAGGTATGAACAGATATGAGCAGTGAAAGTGAAAGTCACTCAGTCATGTCTGACTCTGTGACCCCATGGACTATACAGTGCACGGAATTCTCCAGGGCAGAACACTGGAGTGGGAAGCCGTTCCCTTCTCCAGGGGATCTTCCCAACCCAGGGATCAAACCCAGATCTCCCACGTTGAAGGAGGATGAGCAGTGAAATTGTTATCAATTTCAGATAGCTCACTTCAGATATGCTGGGATGCACCTATTTCTGGTTTTTGTTTGTTTTTGTTATAGACCCAGTTGTTGCTGTTACAGCCAACCTGCAAGGCTTCTAATGCATCTCACTTGGGCAGGGTCTGACTGTATCCTGCCTCGTGCTCACTCCTTCTGTGTGTGCACGCTGTTGCTTCAGTAGTGTCCCAGCTCTTTGCGACCCTGTGGGAGGTAGCCCGCAGGCTTCTCCCTCCGTGGGGTTCTCCAGGCAGGAATACCGGAGTGGGCTGCCATGCCCTCCTCCAGGGGGCGGCCCCCACCGGGGGCCCCAACCCTCCTCTGTCTGCTGCGCCTCTTCATTGCAGGCGGGTTCTTTACCGCTGAGCCACCAGGGGAGCCCTGCTCACTCCCGCTATTCCACGCAAAATGGTGACTGTGTCTGTGACCTAGGAGAGAATAAATATCTAAGTAATTGTTCTGCCGCCTTGTTCTGTTATTAGAACAGGTACGAATACATTCTCCAGCAAGAGCCGTCTTGTCTTATTGCAGTGAACAGTGTTAGGGCAAGGAGAGAGAGAAAAAGGACCCTTCATATGGCAGGTGCACAAACTTAAAACTAGAAGCCATGTTTAAACTATCAGCGCAAACCCCAGTGGGATTCACTCACTAGAGAGGAAAGTAGAAGCAGACAAATTCCTTTGAAAATCCACCGAGTAGCAAGTAGCAACCAGGAGGAATTTGTAGGACCTGTAAGCATTTCTCACAGCTCTCTATAAGTACTTGGAAAGGCGAGCCAGGTAATATACTGGACACAGGTTGGATACATTTGTGCCTTCGAAGTCTGGGTATTAAAAGGGAATAGGCAATATAACCTCTGGGTTATAGAGGTTGTAGAGCCAATTAGCAATGCTGTCATAGTTTAGTTACACACAGTGACTCAGGCATACATATACATTCCCCCAAACTCCCCTCCCATCCGGGCTTGCAACCATTCTGTTGATTAAGTAACTGAGACACAGTGAGATTAAGTCAAAGAATCAAGGTCACAGACCTTGTAAGTAACTAAGTCAGAATTCAATCCAAGCAGTTCCACCCAGAGACGGAGAACATAATCACCACAACTACACTGAATGACTCTTCTGATAAGGCATGCAAATGTTGGATGACCATACAGTTTGGTTTGCCTGGGTCAATGCTGCTTAATGCTTGTTGTCCCTATATGATTATTAGTAACTCCTTCTCATGACCAAGGTGATCCAGTTTTGATAGTGAATAATAAGATCACCCTGCATTGAGAGCCCCTTTCAGATCTCATGACTAAAAATCTAGAAAGGAAAATTGGAGCTTGATTCCATAAGGTTGTGCAGTGTCTGTGCTAATATGGAGGAACGGAATCAGCTGGGATCATTTCTCCATTTCTTCTTCCATCCGGCACTCAAGAGAATAATTAACTGAGAGTGTTGTTTTTTTGTCAATTGCTTCCTCTTTCTTCACACTGGACCCTAAGGAAACATTTAAGGGAATCTTGAGCTGGAAGCGCCTCTCTTACAGCAATGATTAGCAGGAGCCAAGGCTGAAAGCATGGAGCCTAGGGAAGCCAACCTCTCCATCCAGAATGTTCATATTCCATTCATGTCCTCTGATTCCTGAGAGAACTCTGCATGTCTGGGCATCTAGAGTGTCATCAAGATAGAGGTCCAAGAAAAGGCCGCTGTAGCAGCAGCATCTCCTAGGTTCTGCCAAGACACGCCTGGCAGAAAATCTACAAGAATATCTGGGTGGGTAACATCAGAATGGGACCATCTGGCATGTTCTGTTTTCCTTCTCGCAACCTTGCTCTCCTATGCACTCAACCCAGAGACTTCGCATACCCAGGTGCAGCGGCTGTTTTTATTTTTTCGCAGTAACCATGCTTCTTCTCCCTTATCCCAATGGGATTATTTGAATTATAACAGAAACTGAGGTGTTTAAGCCTAAGGAAGAGCATCTGATGTGGGATATCAGATATTAGCAAGTGAGTGGTGAGAGCAAGGTAGGATAAGACGCCTCCACGCTGGGCTGAGGAGCCCCAAGCTGTCACCACCAAATACTCCGTCTTCCCTTGTCAAAGATTTTCAGTTAGTAAATACTTTGGGGGGCATAATCATTATGGTTGTTTATTATTAATGTAACAACTCCAGTTTTGGAGAGCTTACTGTGTGACCAGCACTCTGTAGGTGGTTTAGTTGCTAAGTCATGTCCGACTCTTGAGACCCCATGGACTGTAGCCCTCCAGGCTCTTCTGTCGATGGGATTCTCCAGGCAAGAATACTGGAGTGGGTTGTCATTTATTTCTCCAGGGGATCTTCCTGACCTAGGAATCGAACCCAGGTCTCCTGCACCACAGGCAAATTCTTTACCAACTGAGCTATGAGGGAAGTCCAGCACTCTACTACATGTTTTAAAAACTAATTGTATTTGTTTATTGGCCGTGCTGGGTCTTTGTTGCTGTAGGGCTTTCTCTAGTCGTGGTGAGTGGGGGCTACTCTCTAGCTGCCACGTGCGGGCTCCTTGTTGCAGAGGCTTCTCTCATGGAATACGCACTCTAGGGCACGTGGGCTCAGAAATTGTGGCCGTGGGCTCGGTAGTTGTGGCCCGTGGGCTCAGAAGTTGCAGCTCCCAGGTTCTGGAGCACAGGCTCAATAGTTGCGGTGCAGAGGCTTAGCTGCTCTCCAGTATGTAGAATCTTCCTGGATCAGAGATCACACTCATGTTCCCTGCGTTGGCCCGTGGATTCTTTACCACTGAGTCACCAGGGAAGCCCTGTATAACATACCTAGTAGGTTTTCACAAGCACCCTGTGTAGATAAATTCTCCCTGACAGATGAAGAAATAGAGCCACAGAGATAAAGTGATCTGCTAAAAATCACGAAGTTGGTAAATGATGGAGCCAAATGTACTGTGCTTCTCCCTAATTCTGCTTATATTGATCAGCGAAAGTTGAAACTGTTGCTTAGTCTGAAAGAGAGTAGCCAGAGGGGCTCGAGGGGCTTCCCTGGTGCCTCAGTTGGTAAAGAATCGGCCTGCAATGCAAGAGACCCCAGTTCGATTCCAGGGTTGGAAAGATCTACTGGAAAAGGGATAGGCTACCCAGTCCAGTATTCTTGTGCTTCCCTTGTGGCTCAGCTGATAAAGAGTCTGCTGGCAGGGCAGAAGGCCTGGATTCGATCCCTGGGTTGGGATGATCCCCTATAGAAGGGAAAGGTTACCCGCTCCAGTATTCTGGCCTGGAGAATTCCATGGAGTGTATAGTCCATGGGGGCGCAAAGAGTCAGACAAGACTGAGCGACTTTCACTTCCAGAGGGCTTGCTGTGATTTTATTCCAAAGCAATTTGATGGTGTTATTTTGCATAAATATACAATTTTACCCACCTTTAAAAATATCAAAAATTATTCTTGGCTGCCATATTTGCAGACCTGAGGGGTATTAATCATTGCAATAGCTGATGTGGGAAATGACTTACTTTAGCTCGAATTTATACTGGGCCAGTGTGGCTTTTTGACCCAAATCTTCTGATTTTCTTTGTTTATACTTTTAAAATGATCTTGAAACAGTAAACAACTTATAAATTTAATTAAACAGTGCTATAAAAATGACTAGAAAATTAAGATAGAGACACAAAGTTTTATTTATTTACTTACTTTATTATTTTTTATTAAAGTGTAGTTGATTTATAATGTGTTAGCAAAACAATTCAGCAAAGTGATTCAGTTATACATATAGACAAGCTCTTCGGCATTATGGTTTATTATGGGATATTGAATATATGCCCTGTGCTGCACAGTGGGGCCTTATCTATCTATTCTTTGTGCACAGTAGTTTGTATCTGCTGATTTATACCCCCACCCCCCTTTGGTAACCATAAGACTGTTTTCTATGTCTGACTCTGTTTCAGTTTCATAAAAGAATTCATTTGAATCATATTTTAGGCTCCATATATAGGTGATATCACATGGTATTTGTCCCTCTTTTTCTGACTTACTTCATTTAGTATAACAATTGTAGGGAAGGAGACACAAAATTTGCAGAATAGTATGATTTTTAAATTACCAGCCCTGGAGCCAGCCTACCTGAGTGGGTTTCCAAGTCTGCTGCTTATTAGCATTGGGGTCCTGCACAAATTCCTAACTTTGTGCGTCTCATGTTAAAATAGAGTTGTAGTGAGGATTAAATGGGTTAATATGTGTCTTAAAAGAATGACTGGGACAGTAAGTGTTCAGTAAGTATCTACCATCATTATCATTAATGAAGACAGAGACAAAAAGGTAGATATTTATGATGCTGTGGCTCAGAAGGCAAAGAACCTGCCTGCAATGCAGGAGGCCCAGGTTCAGTCCCTGGGTCGGGAAGACCCCCTGGAGAGGGGAATGGCAACCCACTCCAGTACTCTTGCCTGGAGGATTCCATGGACGGAGGAGCTCAGTGGGCTACAGACCATGGGATTGCAGGGTCAGACACAACTGAGCGACCAGCACTAACACTACCATTCTAAAAGCTGTCGTTGATTTTCTAAGTCTGTCAATATCTGGACTCTTCCCATAATTAAAATGAGCATACCTCATTTGACATTGCCTAAGGATTTCAGTAAGAATCAGCATTTATTTCACACTTTGAAGGCTCTTGTTTCTAACTTCATTTAGAGTCACTAAGAGTTGGACACAACTGAGCGACTTCACTTTCACTCTTCACTTTCATGCATCGGAGAAGGAAATGGCAACCCACTCCAGTATTCTTGCCTAGAGAATCCCAAGGACGGGAGAGCCTGGTGGGCTGTCGTCTATGGGGTCACACAGAGTCAGACACGACTGAAGCGACTTAGCAGCAGCAACAGCAGGGCTTAAAGGGTAAAATATACTCTCTACCTCAAATATGAGGACTCAGTGAGCTAAATATACCTCATTGTGAGTCTGCATGTAAGTAGGTCAGTTTGTTCTTTGAATTTTCTCAGTATGGGCTTCTCTCCTCTTTCTTCCTCTGTCCTTCCCTCCCTTCCTCTGCCCTTCTTTCCTCCCTTCCTCCCTTTCTTCCTTCTCTTTTCCTTCCCTGAGTGCAAGGAATAATAAAGAGAAAATAGCTATTAAAGGCAGGACACACTTTCTTTGCTAACTTAAGACAGGCTACATTAGGCCCATCCCATGTCCGACTCTTTGCAACCCCCTGGACTGGAGCCCACCAGGCTCTTCAGTCCGTGGGAGGAGGTGGGAGGAGGTCGCCATTTCCTTCTCCAGGGGATCTTCCTGACCCAGGGATCGAACCCGGGTCTCCTGCATGGCAGGCACCATAGTCCACCAGGCTCTTCAGTCCGTGGGAGGAGGTGGGAGGAGGTGGGAGGGTGTCGCCGTTCCCTTCTCCAGGAGGTCTTCCTGACCCAGGGGTCGAACCCGGGTCTCCTGCATGGCAGGCAGATGCTTTACCCTCTGAGCCACCAGGGAAGCCCGAAAGTCCCATCATAAATCAACCTCCTTGAGAGCAACACCCTCAGATTCCAAGAGCTTATGCTAGTCTCAAGATTTCTGAATCCCCTGGTTCCCAAGGCTGGTTTAGCAAAGGTCAAAAGGACAAGTAGTAGCTGCCCACATAAACACTCTGGGTATTTTTCGCACCTTAACTCCATCTATCATCTTAGACAAAATCAAATTCTGCTTCTCATTCTATAATAGACATTTTCCCCACATATATAATTTCCCCTTATAATGGACTGATGATATTTCAGTGAAAAAAAGAGCCTCTTAAAATCCTTATTTGTCCCACAAGTGTGATTGCTTTCCAATGTTAAAGAAAATCTATCATGGTTTTGCATCATTTGAAGATTTATGCACCAATGGACATAATGATAACATATTATTTGGAAGCATCAGGGTCTTACAAAAGCCGTGGGATTCCTTCAACAAATGTGTGCCCTCGAGTATCTGAGCCGCTGGAGGTTCTACAAAAAATAGGTGTCGATTATGGTTTTACTTTCCTAAGATAGAGCTACATTCTTACATTTAAAGTGGATAACCAACAAGGACCTACTGTACAGCTCAGGGAACTCTGCTCAGTGTTACATGCCATCCTGGATGGGCTTGGGGGAGAATGGATGCATGTATATGCATGGCTGAGTCCCTTTGCTGATCACCTGAAAGTTCCACGACATTGTTAATCCATTATATCTTAATACAAAGTAAAAAGCTTAAAGTTTGAAAAAAAAAAACAAAAACCAACAGTTCACTGTCTTATGCACACTGAAGTGTGACTACACATTTAAATCTTTTGTAGAGGTTTAGCAAATACTGATATTTGGCTTCCAGCCCCCGAGATGCTGAATTAATCGGTTCGATCAATGGGGCTTTAGAAAGTGTGCCAGATGGTTGTAATGGACAGCCACGGGGTTGAAGCTCTGCTTTAGAGGAATCATTTTCAGTCTGGGAAGACTGAGCTGCAGAAAGACTAGAGAGAAGCCTGTGCATGTCAGTCCCTGCCCTGCCTTTTTTATTACAATTTATTATTTGACTCCTGAATAGTTTACAAATATGTAATTAATTTCCAATTATGTTATTTATCATAATTTTATTACTGATTTCAAATTAACCACACTGTAGTCTGAGTCTTATCTGTGTGACCAGCCTTTTAAAATTCGCACTTTAAAAGTTTCTCCCAGGGACTTCATTGGCGGTCCAGTGGCTAAGACACCATGCTCCCAACACAGGGGGCCTGGGTTTGACCCCTGGTCAGGGGACTAGAGCCCACGTACTGCAACTCAGACCCAGTACAGCCAAATTAATAAAAATAAATACTGAAAAAACTTTCTCACAAACCAAATGGATACTTCAAAATGATATTAAGAAGATATTACGTGTTGACTCTGCTTTGCACACTACTTTATCTACAGCGGTTACTGTATGTAAACAGACCTAATTTAACTTCAAGTAAATCTTATGAGATAAGTTATTTATTATTTTTATAATAAATTAGTTATTACATTATATAAAGTTACATTATTATAAAGTTTTTACATTATAAGTTATATAATTATTTTTCTAGCTTTCCGATGAAGTCAATTAAGTAGAAGGAGACCAATCTGTTTGGAGTCATAAAGCTCACAGTTGGCAGAGTCACACTCCAGAACACCTATGTAGTATCTAAGACCGTGTTTTTAGTCACTAAACTAAATACAGGAGTTATAATCTCATTAATAATATCCTAAAATTTCCCAAGTATCTTTTAAGAAGAAGTGAAGTCACTCAGTCGTGTCCGACTCTTTGCGACCCCATGGACTATAGTCTACAAGGCTCCTCTGTCTATGGAATTTTCCAGGCAAGAATACTGGAGTGGGTTGCCATTTCCTTCTCCAGGGGATCTTCCCCATCCAGGGATCAAACCCGGGTCTCCTGCATTGCAGGCAGATGCTTTACTGTCTGAGCCACCAAATCACCCATCTTTTAAGAAGGGCTTTCCAAACGTTACTATACGTTCTTTTGTCTTTGTAATAGGTAGGTGGGTTAATATTGAAAAGTGTAACATCCTCTTTTTAAATTTAAAAAAGTTAATTGGAGCATAACTGCTCCACGATGCGGTTTTCATTTCTGCTGCACAGCAGGTCTCAGCCGTCTGCGTCCATACATCCCTTCCTCCTGAGCCTCCCCAACCATCTGCTACCCCACCCTGCTGGGCCATCACAGCACCAGGCTGAGCTCCCTGGGCTGCCCTCTTGTACATGTGGGAACTCTGGCACACAGAACGATCAGTTAGGGGCAAAGTTAACCAGGGTTATTGCTTTTAAAATTGTTCACTATTTCCCTCGATTCTGTGTTCGGTATGGGTTGAAGGCAGTTTCTTCCCATGGACACTGGGGTAACAATTGACTTAAAGATTTATCCTTTTCCTACAGATCTGAGGACCACCCCCCCAGGGCGATGGCTGGAGGAAGGAACAGTACAACAGTCGCAGAGTTCATTCTCTTGGGGTTCTCTGAGTTTCCACAGCTCACTGCTGTCCTCTTTTCAATATTCCTAGGGATCTACCTGGCGACAGTGTCTTGGAACCTGGGGCTCATCGTCCTCATCAGGATGGACTCCCGTTTGCACACGCCTATGTACTTTTTCCTCAGTAACCTGTCCTTGCTGGACACTTGCTATGTTTCCACCATAGCACCTAGGATGCTCTCAGACTTCTTCAGGAAGCATAAACTCATCTCCTTTCTGGGGTGCGCCGTGCAGTACCTGTTGTTCTCTAGCCTGGGTCTGACTGAGTGCTGTCTGCTGGCAGCCATGGCTTATGATCGCTATGTCGCTATTTGCAGCCCTCTGCTCTACACAGCAACCATGTCCCCCTCTCTCTGCGTGCAGATGGTGGCAGGATCGTGTATAACTGGATTCCTTGGCTCATTCGTTCAGTTGTGTGCCTTACTTCAGCTCCACTTCTGTGGACCAAACATCATCAACCACTTCTTCTGCGACCTGCCCCAACTGCTAGCCTTATCCTGCTCGGACACCTTGTTCTTTCAAGTCATGACATCTGTGCTCACAGTCATCTTTGGGCTCATGTCGGTCTTGGTTATCATGATATCCTATGGCTACATTGTCGCCACCATTGTGAAGATCACTTCAGCTGAGGGCCGGTCCAAAGCCTTCAGCACTTGTGCCTCCCACATGACAGCAGTGGTCCTCTTCTTTGGCTCGGGCATCTTTGTTTACATGTACCCGGATTCTGGCAGCTCCTCGAGCCAGAACAAACTGGCGTCTGTCTTGTACACTGTTATAATCCCCATGCTAAATCCATTGATCTATAGCTTGCGGAACAAGGAAATCAAAGATGCCCTAAACGTGTGGAAGAAGAAACTCTTTTCCTGGTGTTACTGACTATGGAATTTATTTCAGCTGCACGCTGTAGGAGAAATGTCAACTGAAACATTGATCCACAACTCTCCTAACTGCAGAGTGAGTTATAATTACTATCGTCTTCTGATGTAAACCCACGGCTGGTGCAAGGAGAGGACAACACATGAGAAGTATCTGGAAGTTCATTATCTCCATGCTTCATCAGTGATGGCCTAATATATCAATAGGTCAAGAAGTTATGGTGATGTGACTCTTCCACTTCAATGTTCCATTCCTTAGCATGTACTACTTCACGGACCAATGGTGCCAGTGGACCAAGTCGATCAAGGTTGCCAGGAGACCAGCAAGCCTCCCCATAGCATCTCACTTGAGGCAGGACAAGAATTACTATTAGTACTGAGCTCTTTTAAGAAAGAATTTCCTAACTCATTCTGTTAGTTCTCTCATTTAACCTATTCTTTCCCCTCTGAAAATCATGAATTCAGTACTTCATTTATGGACTTGTTCAAAGCAAGAATAAACATAAGAGATCAAAGATTTGTTAACTTCATACAAAAATAAATTTGTTGCAACAAGAATGCTCAACAGGTCTGTCATATTTGAGATTTGGTTAATCAGTTGGCTTGTTACAGACACTTAGACAATTTTTAATCTGTTATTGCTATACGGTCATCTCTGTTCTTCCTTCTTCACTGTGTAACTGGAAAAGGGAATCAGAACATGGCCCTTTGCTGGTGAGATGATCTAGTGCCTGATTTTGGCACATCCAACAATGTCTTTATGTTACTTTTCTTGTTTTTGCTTTTTGAGTAGACCAAGTCTCCACTAGGAAGTTGTTTTTCCAATAATTAACAAGTGGAAAGTGGTTGGTAAAATTAGCTATAAGAAGCTGATACATGAGAAAAGTCTGGTAGATGCACTCTGGTGCTTGAGAAAGTCTAGATTCGTCTATTTCCCTCATGACCTTGGTTGGAATTGTTACAAGGTGCAGAGAAATACTCAAGTACTGAGGCTGGGACAGAAAGCACTCTTGTTTATTTTCTGGTAGGATTCTGATTTTCATAATCTTTAGGCCAGAAATAAAAAATCTAATTCAGGAGACTATTCTTGGTAAAAGGCATTCTGTTCATTTTTCCTTTTATGTTCAGAAGGGAAAATTCAGGATCCCCAGGAATATTCATGTGGTAAGAACTAAAAGCAAGTGTTGGACACCTGTAGGCAGTACAGCTTGAAGTTTCTGCTTCTAGGACTCCATGTTCCTGAGTCTTAGAAAACTCTGTGTTCCTGAGTCTTAGACAACTCCGTGTTCCTGAGTCCCAGAAAACTCTGTGTTCCTGAGTTACAGTTATTGGATAGGATTTTGTCAAGGCAAGCTAGATATATAGGATGGTGGACATAGGTTTGATCTAATGTCTTTTTCAGCACTAATATCTATTAGTATCCCATTCAGATTTTCCTCAGCTTTAGCCTAATGACCAAGACTGGACTGGAGTTGAGACTAGACTGGAGTTGAGAAAGAAAAGTAACTCCTGAAATGCCACATATTTTTCCTGGTTGGATCCTTAACATTTTTATGGCCAAATATAATTATGATCTCTGATATACCTGCTTAAAATCAATGTCACAGCCAGCAGAGAAGTTTCATTATGTAAAATTTCAAATTGCTTCAACTGCAAAAAACATGATCTTCATGAAAGAGTGATAAGGTCCTTAAATAAGAGGAGCCTATTTACACAGAATACCTGGGTACCTTTTATTCTGACCTTCAAATTACCAAAAGACATAGGTGTTTAGGACATAGAATCCCTGTGCAGGAATTTCTCAAGAATGATAAAGGTTCTGAGATTAATCAATCATGACAGAAGCCGAGTAATCAGACGAATTCCTAAGCAGTACTCTGTTCTTGTTTTTCTGTAACTACATGAGATGAACATTTTTTGTCTTGGTGATCTTTTTAAAGAAACCAGGATAGTTTTCATAAATTTGTACTAGGGGAAAGTAAAAGATGCCTGCTCCTTGGAAGGAAAGCTATGACAAACCTAGACAGTATATTAAAAAGCAGAGACATCATTTTGCCAACAAAGGTCTGTATAGTCAAAGCTATGGTTTTCCCAGTAGTCATGTACTGATTTGAGAGTTGGAGCTTAAAGAAAGCAGGGCACTGAATAATTGATGCTTTTGAAATCTGGTGCTAGAGAAGACTCTTGAGAGTCCCTTGGTGGACTGCAAGGACATCAAATCAGTATTGCTTAAAGGAAATCCATACTGAGTATCCACTGGAAGGATTGCTGATGAAGCTGAAGTTCCAATACTTCCTTGTCCAGGAGATCTTCCTGGCCCAAGGATTGAACTTGCTCTCCTGCATTGCAGGTGGATTCTTTACTGAAAACGGAGAGAAAGGCAAATCGAAACTACAGTGAGGTACCACCAGTCAGAATGGCCATCATTAAAAAGTCTACAAATAACAAATGCTGAGAAGGATGTTGATAAAAGGGACCCCCTCCTGTATTGTTGATGGGAATGTAAGTTTGTGCAGCCAGTGTGGAAAAGAGTATGGGGTGTCCTCAGAAAACTAAAACTAGAATTACCACATGATCCAGAAATCCCCCTCCTGGGCATATATCCAGACAAAATTATAATTAAAAGAGATACATGGACTCCTATGTGCATAGCAGCCCTATACACAATAGCCACGGCATGGAAACAACCTAATTCCCATCAACAGATGAAGAAGACGTGGTGCAGATACACCCTGGAATAGTACTCTGCCATGAAAAGAACAGAGCAGCGCCACTTGCAGAAACATGCGTGCAACCAGAGAGCACCATCCTAAGCAAAGTCAGTCAGGAATAATGCCCTGTGATGTCATTGATATGTGGAGTCTAAATGTGACACAGATGAGCCTGTCTATGAAACAGAACTAAAGAGCCTCTGGATGAAAGTGAAAAAGGACAGTGAAAAAGCTGGCTTAAAACTCAACATTCAAAAAATGAAGATCATGGCATCCGGTCCCATCACTTCATGGCAAAGAGATGGGTAAGCAATGGAAATAGTGACAGACTTTATTTTCTTGGACTCCAAAATCACTGCAGACAGTGACTACAGCTGAGGAATTTAAAGATTGCTCCTTGGAAGGAAAGCTATGACCAACCTACACATCATATTAAAAAGAAGAGACATTACTTTGCCAACAAAGGTCCGTCTAGTCAAAGCTATGGTTTTTCCAGTGGTCATGTATGGATGTGAGAGTTGGACCATAAAGAAGACTGAGAGCCAAAGAGCTGATGCTTCTGAACTGTGGTGTTGGAGAAGACTCTTGAGAGTCCCTTGGACTGCAAGGAGATCCAACCAGTCCATCCTGGGGGAGATCAGTCCTGAATAGTCATTGGAAGGACTGAGGCTGAAGTTGAAGCTCCAATACTTTGGCCACCTGATGTGAAGAACTGACTCATTGGCAATGGCCCTGATGCTGGAAAAGATTGAAGGCGGGAGGAGAAGGGGACGACAGAGGATGAGATGGTTGGATGGCATCGCCGACTCAGTGGACGAGTTTGAGCAAGCTCTGTGAGATGGTGAAGGACAGGGAGGCCTGGGGTGCTGCAGTCCATGGGGTCACAAGGCATGCATGCTAGGTCGCTTCAGTCATGTCTGACTGTCTGCAACACTATGGACTGCAGCCTGCCAGGCTCCTCTGTCCATGGGATTCTCCAGGCAAGAATACTGGAGTGGGTTGCTGTGCCCTCCGCCAGGAGATCTTCCCGACCCAGGGGTGGAACCCACATCCCTCAGGTCTGCCTGCATTGGCAGGTGGGTTCTCTACCACTAGCATTACCTGGGAAGCTCACTTTAGCATAGAGAACTAAATTCAAAATCCTATGAGAAACCATAATGAATATTCCAAAAATGTATATGTATGTATAACAGAATTGCTTTGCTGTACAGAAGTAATTAACACAGCGGTGTAAATCAACTATATTTCAATAAATGAAACGTATGAGTTTCAGACCCTTACAGTCTATGCTTAGCCTAGCACGTGGACTCCCCAGAGAGAGACTTCACAAGCACTTTGTCCAGCCCAGCAGCACTGACCAGCTCCTCTCCTTGGTGAGTGAGGTGCAGAGTTCTCACAGAGCCTTAGGGAATGGATAATGGAAGATCACTTTTGAGCTCCCCTAGAAAGTCAGTGGTATTATTAGCAGCTGCTTCTGGTGCCAGGATTTTGTGCTTTTTAAATTACACTCTTCTGTGTTCTTCTAGCTTCCCTTGTATTTATTTTAAATTAAGTTGAAAAGAATCAGGGGCAGAGAAGTGCCTGAGAAGGGTAGAGTGGAGCTAGAAAAACAAGCCCCTGAAGCCTTGCCTACTATCTACCTGCTGGCTGCTGTACTGTGCTTAGACAGGACGTTCAGATTCCTTTTAGCCATTCAAAAGTTGCCAAGAGCATCTTCTGACTATGTCTTATAAATTCACCAGAGAGATTTATATTTGGAGTTGATGAAAATAACCTCTGATACATAGTTGAAGAAAAGCCTCCAAACCATGCAAAGCAGGACCACGAAGGCTCATTCCATGAACACACATGCCTTGTGACTGCAGTAATAAAGGTGCTCTCTTATTTAGATCATTCTGTCTGATCTCACCATTGGGAGAGAGGACTGTCCCATCCAGAATGGATGGATAAAGATAAAAAGGAAGTCTGTGACACGGGTATATTCATAAACAGAGAGAAGCAAGACTTGACAGGTAGCCTTGGAAAGTAAATAGCAGAAAGGGAGTTATTGATGGAGCCACACCCTGATGAGATTGCAGGTGAATAGCTTTATCCTTGGAAGGGAAGACAAATTATTTATTTGAAATAGGCATGACTGTTGTAAGAATGAGTGCCGGTGCTGATAAACTTAGGAGCCAGAATAAGCCTAAGGGACTTGATTGTCATGGGAAACAATGGTAAAGGCAACCATTAAGAGGAATACATGTGCTCCAGTCTAGAACTGCAGAATTAAGACTCTGTACACCGTCTGCAGCAGCACTTGTTGTTCCAGGTTTTCCCTGACGCTGTCTCCGTCACCACAGGTACTTGGGGGAAAAATACAAAACCCTGAACTCCATGAGCATGTGTTACTCTCCTTTATTCTCACAGCTGTGACACTTGTGTCTCTCTGTGGGGGATCAAGGACACATATCATCCCAAATAATAGACGAAGGACTGACGCTTAGAGACTGCAGCACACTGTCCAAAATTACAGTGGGAATGCAAGGAAACCACCAGTGTGCATAAGGGACCTTTTCTTGAGTGATGGAAATGTTCTAAAAGTGGATTGTGGGGATGATGTCAGTCTACTAAAATTATTGCACACTTAAAATGGATGGATTTATGATTTGTGAGCTATACTTTAACAAAACTCTTGAAAATAAAAATAAAATGAGAAGAAAAAAATAAACTTCTTGAAGCAAGACCTGGTTAAAAGACTGTGACAATGTCCTGTTCTATTCTGAACCACAGAAATGAGCTTAGAATAAGTCTTCAGTTAGCAGGCCCGACAGGTATTCACACATTCTGTTTAGCCAGCATTTAGTGGACACTTTCTAACGGGCTAAGTGATGAGAGAGAATGGGTAATCACACTGGGGCTTCCCTGGGGCCTCGGTGGAGAGGAATCCACCTGCCAGTGCAGGAGACTTGCAGGAGACTGGGGTTCGATTCCTGGGTTGGGAAGATTCCCTGGAGAAGGAAATGGCAATCCACTCTTCTATTCAATGCGATAATTTCAATGCGATGTGATAAAGTGCAAAATTAATAGTACATGTAAAGGACGTGACAGTTTTGAATCCTGCCTGTGATGTTCAAGGAGCTCATGGTTTGAGCCACAGTCGGCTCCTGGTCTTGTTTTTGCTGACTGTATAGAGCTTCTCTATCTTTGGCTGCAAAGAATATAATCAATCTGATTTCCATATTGACCATCTGGGGATGTCCACGTGTAGTCTTCTCTTGAGTCATTGGAGAGGGTGTTTGCTATGAGCAGTGCGTTCTCTTGGCAAAACTCTATTAGCCTTTGCCCTGCTTCTTCCAAGCCCAAACTTGCCTGTTATTCGAGGGATCTGACTTCCTACTTTTGCATTCCAATCCCCTATGATGAAAAGAATAACTTTTTTGGGTATTAGTTCTAGAAGGTCTCGTAGATCTTCATAGAACCATTCAACTTCAGCTTCTTCAGCGTTACTGGTTGGAGCATAGACTTGGTTTACCATGATATTGAATGGGTTGCCTTGGAAATGAACAGAGATCATTGTGTCATTTTTTGAGATTGCATCCAAGTACTGCATTTCAGAATCGTTTGTTGACTATGATGGCTACTCCATTTCCTCTAAGGGATTCCTGCCCACAGTAGTAGATATAATGTTCATCTGAGTTAAATTCACCCATTCCAGTCCATCCTAGTTCACTGATTCCTAAAATGTCGATGTTCACTCTTGCCATCTCCTGTTTGACCATTTCCAATTTGCCTTGATTCATGGACCTAACATTCCAAGTTCCTATGCAATATTGCTCTTTACAGCATCGGACTTTACTTCCATTACCAGTCACATCCACAACCGGGCATTGTTTTCACTTTGGCTCTGTCTCTTCATTCTTTTGGAGAAGGCAATGGCGCCCCACTCCAGTACTCTTGCCTGGAAAATCCCATGGACGGAGGAGCCTGGTAGGCTACAGTCCATGAGGTCGCTAAGAGTTGGACACAACTGAGTGACTTCACTTTCACTTTTCACTTTCATGCATTTGAGAAGGAAATGGCAAGACACTCCAGTGTTCTTGCCTGGAGAATCCCAGGGACAGAGGTGCCTGGTGGGAGGCCGTCTATGGAGTTGCATAAAGTCGGACGCAACTGGGGCAACTTAGCAGCAGCAGCAGCAGCTTCATTCTTTCTGGAGTTATTTCTCTACTCTTCTACTTATTGAAAAATTCAGATTTAAAATGAAGAAAATAGGGAAAACCACTAGACCATTCAGGTATGACCAAAATCAAATCCCTTACAGATTATACAGTGGAAGTGAGAAATAGATTCAAGGGATTAGATCTGACAGACAGAGTGCCTGAAGAACTATGGACAGAGGTTCGTGACATTGTACAGGAAACAGGGAGCAAGACCATCCCCAAGGAAAAGAAATAGAAAAAGGCAAAATGGCTGTCTGAGGAGGCCTTACAAATAGAAGAGAAGCAAAAGGCAAAGGAGAAAAAGAAAGATATACTCATTTAAATGCAAAGTTCCAAAGAGTAGCAAGGAGAGATAAGAAAGACTTCCTCAGTGACCAATGCAAAGAAATAGAGGAAAACAATAGAATAGGAAAGACTAGAGATCTCTTTAAGAAAATCAGAGATACAAAGGGAACATTTCATGCAAAGATGGGCTCAGTAAAGGAGAGAAATGGCATGGACCTAACAGAAGCATTTTAAGTATATTAAGAAGAGATGGCAAGAATACAAAGAAGAACTATGCAAGAAAGATCTTTATGACCATGAAGATCTTCAGATAACCCGGATGGTGTGATCACTCACCTAGAGCCCAACATCCTGAAGTGTGAACTCAAGTGGGCCTTAGTAAGCATCACTAGGAACAAAGCTAGTGGAGGTGATGGAATTCCAGTTGAGCTATTTCAAATCCTGAAAGATGATGCTGTGAAAGTGCTGCACTCAATATGCCAGCAAATTTGGAAAACTCAGCAGTGGTCACAGGACTGGAAAAGGCCAGTTTTCATTTCAATCTCAAAGAAAGGCAATGCCAAAGAATGTTCAAACTACCACACAATTGCACTGATCTCACACACTAGCAAAGTAATGCTCAAAATTCTCCAAGCTATATCCATACCATCTTCCATAGTGTCTGTATCAATTTACAGGGGTAGGATGGGGAGGGAGATAGGAGGGAGTTTCAAAAGGGAGGGGATATATGTATACCTATGGCTGATTCATGTTGAGATTTGACAGAAAACATCAAAATTCTGTAAAGCTACTATCCTTCAATAAAAAATAAATTAATAAACAAAAACCCATTTTCCAAGCTAGGCTTCAACAGTACATAAATCATGAACTTCCATATGTTCAAGCTGGATTTAGAAAAAGCATAGAAACCAGAGATTGAATTTCCAACATTCATTGGGTCATTGAAAAAGCAAGAAAGTTCCAGAAAAACATCTACTTCTGTTTTATTGACTATGCCAAAGCCTTTGACTATGTAGATCATAACAAACTTTGGAAAATTCTTCAAGAGATGGGAATACCAGAACACCTGACCTGCCTCTTGAGAAATGTGTATTCAGGTCAAGAAGTAACAGTTTGAATGGGACATGGAACAACAGATTGGTTCCAAATTGGGAAAGGAGAAAGTCAAAGCTGTATATTGTCACCCTGCTTATTTAACTTATATGCAGAGTACATCACGAGAACTGCCAGGCTGGATGAAGCACAAGCTAGAATCAAGACTGCCAGGAAAAATAGCAATAACCTCAGATACATAGATGACACCACCCTTATGGCAGAAGGCAAAGAACTTAAGAGCCTCTTGTTGAAAGTGAAAGAGGAGAGTGAAAAACTTGGCTTAAAGCTCGACATTCAGAAAACGAAGATCATGGCATCCGGTCCCATCACTTCATGGGAAATAGATGGGAAAACAGTGGAAACAGTGGCTGACTTTATTTTTGGGGGCTCCAAAATCACTGCAGATAGTGACAGCAGCCATGAAATTAAAAGATCCTTGCTCCTTGGAAGGAAAGTTATGACCAACCTAGACAACATATTAAAAAGCAGACATTACTTTGCCAGCAAAGGTCCATCTAGTCAAGGCTATGGTTTTTCCAGTAGTCATGTATGGATGTGAGAGTTGGGTCATAAAGAAAGCTGAGTGCTGAAGAATTGATGCTTTTGAACTGTAGTGTTGGCAAAGACTCTTGAGGGTCCCTTGGACTGCAAGGAGATCCAACCAACTTGACCTTGGTTGATCAACTTAGCTTGATCCTCTAGTCAATCCTAGAGGAAATCAGCCCTGAATAGTCTTTGGAAGGACTGAAGCCGAAGCTGAAGCTGAAACTCCAATACTTTGGCCACATGATGCAAAGTGCTGGTTCACTGGAAAAGACCCCGATGCTGGGACAGATTGAGGGCAGGAGGAGAAGGGGATGACAGAGGATGAGATGGTCGGCTGGAATCCAAGAGTCAATGGACATGAGTTTGAGTGAGCTCACCTGTCAGAATAGCTCTTATAAAAAAAGGCAACAAATATCAAGTGTTGATGAAGATGTGGAGGAAAGGGAGCATTTGTGCCCTGTTGGTGGGAACATAAGTTGGTGAAATCCACTATGGAAAACATATGATGGTTCCTCAAAATATTAAAAACAGATCTACCAAAAGATCTAGCAATTCCACTTCTGGGCATTTTTATGAGAAAACAAAAACATTAAGTCAAAATGTTGCATGTACCTCAAAATTCATGGCAGCATTATTTACAGTAGCCAAGATATGGAAGCAAGCTAAGAGTCCATCAAAATACAGGATATATTGAATATATTGGATATATCCCAAAATTTGGATATACTAGATATATCTAAAATATAATGGATAAAAATGTGACATATATATGCAAATATGTGTAATGGAATAGTACTCAGTCACAAAAAAGATGAACCTTTCATTTCACGACAACCTGAATGGACCTAGAGGGTATTACACTTAGTGGAATAAGTCAGGGGAAGACAAATACTATATAATTTCACTTATTAATAAAACCTAAAAAAAAAAAAAAGAACAAATGTAAGAAAAGAAACAAACAAAAGACTCATAGATACAGAGAACAAGTTGGTGGTTTCCATAGGAGGGGGATGAACCGAATAGATGAGGGAGATTAAGAAGTGTAAACTTTCAGCTATAAAATAAGTATCATGCTATGTAATGTGCAGCATTAGGAATGTAGGCATTAACATTGTAATAACTTTGCATGGTGACAGGTGGTAACTAGACTTATAGTGGTGATCATTTTGCAGTGTTTAAAAGAGCAAATTACTATGTTGTACAACTGAAACTAAAATAATATTGTAAATCAGTTGTATTTCAATAATTAATTAGTAAAGAGAAATATTATACAATACTTATGTTTACGGTGATGATTGTAAATCACTTAAATATGCATTATAACAAGCTGAGTAAGACATATATATATACATATAATATTCTGAAAACACAATATTCAGAAAAGACAGCAGAGATCCATCCATAAGGAAAGGTTTTAGATTAAGGTGATGTAAGATGCATTCCTATTCTAGCGATTCATTGGCCTAAAAAAGCTTTCCAAGCATGAATCACCCATGAAGAGGAGGTGGAATCAGCAGGAGAATCTGCCATGATCTCCACTGCCACATGCACCAGGGAACAATTACCTGGACAGGTTAATCAGCCGTCCTCTTTCCACTTTGGACCCTAAGGCGGCATTTAAGAGAACTCCCGGTGAAAGTGCCTCTCTTATCAAGGCTGGCCAGGAGACTGCACGGACAAAGAAGTCTGGAGGGGGATGGTCCTCCCGTAGGAATGCTCCTTTAGAAGACGGTTGATAATAAGTGTTCAATGCCTTTCCTAGGAATCTAGGGCTTAGAAAGTGTCCAGACCAGGAAGGGGCAGCGAGCTCTGCCAGATTTCCCAGATGCCAGTGAAATAAACAGCCACCAGTGGCCACCTGTTCTTCACAAACATCTGGGTGGGAATTGTGGTCACTGGCATCCTGGGGCACAGGGTAATGGTGCTCAGTGACCCCGACTCCTGGTTTGGAAGCCTTCTTCCTTTACAAAGCCATGTCTTCCACTATCGGCCTGTCTCTCTCTCTGCTTCAAACTTGCTCAGAGCTCAGGTCCTTTCTGCTAGGAAGTAATGTGTTCCCCTTTAATGGAGAATTTTAACAGAAACAAGGCTATGCAGCTGACTAAATAATGTCTTGCACTGGGAGCTTGCTGCTGTCTGGAGAGTTTACTGTAATTTCTTTTACTACCTGATGCCCAGTGTCATGTTTTGAAAAGTTGGTGTTTGTCAAGAGCTGCATGAGGACGTCCCTGGTGGTCCAGGGTTTAAGACTCCATGCCTCTCTACGGGGCAGGGGCGGGTGCTGTGAGTTCCATCCCTGGCTGGGGAACTAAAATCCTGTGTGCCACAGGGCATGGCCAAAAAAAAAAGCTGCGTGCGTGTATTAAGTAATAATTAATTCACTTAGGCCTGGGTTCGATCCCTGGGTTGGGAAGATCCCCTGCAGAAGGGAATGGCAACCCACTCCAGTATTTGTGTCTGGAGAATTCCATGGACAGAGGAGCTTGGTAGGCTACAGTCCACGGGGTCGAAAAGAGTCGGACAGGACTGAGCGACTGACACTTTCACTGTAATATAATTAAAATGATAGTTTATTTTCCATTCCCTTAGCACTGGAGCTCAGTAGCAAGGATTTTAGAGTCTGCAAGACTTGGTGCAAATTCACAGCACTGCCGCTCACTAGCTGCCCGACCCTGGACAAGTTACTTGGCTTCTCCACACCTAGTCTTCCCGAAAGTGTATTAAAGAAACAGGCCCAGAGGGTTGGGTGAGAGTAAATGAGATGTGAGTGGACAAGTGACCATTTACCATCAGTTCAGTTCAGTCGCTCAGTCGTGTCCGACTCTTTGCGACCCCATGAATCGCAGCACGCCAGGCATCCCTGTCCATCACCATCTCCCGGAGTTCACTCAGACTCCTAACCTTTATGCTTTAAACGAGTCGCCGCGGTAGCTTAGCGGTTAGGCAGGCAGGCAGTCTAGGGTCCAGAGGTCAGGAGTTGGAATCCCCGTCCATTTAACATAATAAAAGGTCAACTGCACCACGAGGTAATGTATTTCTAGCCCAAAGAAAGACTCTTGAGCTCTCAGCGATCCTGCGTTATTCTTGTCCTGCCTAAAACGCTGGCATCGAGGATAGCTGTGCAGTCCTACTGTCCACAAGCCCGCAGCATTCTTGGTATGCTTGGAAATAATCAGCGGGAGTGGCTTCCGATATGCTTAGGCACACTTTTAGTTCTTACTTCTTCAGAATCCCCGATCAGTATTCTAACTGGAAAAATTTATTTGTGTTTCTAATCTGACAATGTTTGTCCCTCCTCTTCATGTCCTTAGCACACAGAGGAAACTGATCACTTTGTGATCAATCACCATTTCTTAAGACACTGGCTTAGCAAGATCAACTTGCTTGTGTCTCAAACAACCATTTACATGTTTTCTTATTTCTTCTGGTTGTTTAGAACATGAAAAAAAATATCAGGGAGAGTGACAGTATTCAGGGAACGTTTATTTCTTCTCTAAGAAAAAATCTTTGTTGTCGTTCATTCGCCAAGTCTTGCCTGACTCTTTGCGACCCCATGAACTGCAGCATGCCATGCTTCCTTGTCTTTCACTATCTCCCAGAATTTGCTCAAATTCACGTCCACCGAGTCAGGGACGTCGCCTTTAAGAAAGGCTTTTTAAACAGTAAGTTTAATTATGATTAACAACAATAATAAGAACCCACAGTATCAACTTAAATGATAGTAACGTATAATAACTTTTACCAAGACTCACTAAATCATTCTACAAAGCCTAGTTGAAAAATAAAATGGCTTACTCAATTAAAAACTAGTCTACAATGATACCAAATATTTTATTTGATTGACTTCTTTTTCTGCCAGTTTATAGAAATGCATATTTATATATTGATATAACATATTGACATATTGATCTCATATCATGTAAACTTTTTGAATGCATATTAGTTCTAAGAGTTTTTGGTAGACTCTAGACACATCTCCTTATTCCCCGTTAACTGAAGGCACATCCTAGCTTTTTGTTTGGAGAATATAATTCCCATTTCAGAGAGTAAGCAATTTTTGTACACAGTTTCAGAAGGGATAGTTGAATAAATTACAAGTCCACAAATATTTGTTATTGCTACATTGCTTGGTTCAGCCACTAAACTAAACCTCAGGGTAGTACACTGTTACGTTAATGGACACCAGTGAGTCACAATGCCTTATTCCCATGCCCTTGCATAGTCCCCTTCCACGGTGAGTCACTGCTTGGCCATGTGACTGACTTTGATCAAGGCAGCATCACCACATTTGACACAAGAGGAGGCCTGATGAGTGCTTGTCCTTGGGACTGGCTCTCTTGGAATCCTGAGGTCACACTCAGAAGAGTCTAGGGTGAAAGGCAGGTGGAGAGAGAATCTCGGCCATCTCAACCATTCAGCCATCCCTGGTGAGCCCCAAAACAGGTGAGGTCATCTCAGACCATCCAGGCCATTGATGAATGCAGCCACATTAGAGTTCCAAGTGAAACCCACAGATGCACCAAGAAAAAATGTGAGAGATGATGAACTGTTGGTGTTCAAGTCAATAAGCTTGAAGCAGTTTGTTACACATCAGTGCATAACTGATACATTAGATATATTTTGCTGATGTTTAGTAGGTAAGTCCTGTCTGATCCTTCGGCGACACTGTGGACTGTAGCCCCCAGGCTGCCCTGTCTCTAGGACTTCCCGGGCAAGGATACTGGAGTGGGTTGCCATTCCTTCTCCAGCAGATCTTCCTGGCCCAGGGATTGAACCCACATCTCCTGCACTGCAGGTGGATTCTCTTACCACTGAGCCACCAGGGAAGTCCATATTAGGTGTTAAAGGTGTATTAAAAATACATTTCATCTTGCCTAAAAGCACAGTTTAAGACGTATTGGGAACACTCGTAAAAATAAGAACAACGAGATTCTTACCGAACTAGAAAAATGTGAAGGGACTGAGGGAGCATAGAAGAAGGAGCTTCACATTCATAAGAGGGACAGATTACCAGGGGAGGCAGGAAAGATATGCTTACCTTTTTACACTGTGTATTTCCCTCTTCATATTCAGTCACCTACTTTCTTGCATTCTTCCTTGAAAATACGTGAAGAGCAATAGTGAACCGGCCCAGGAGCCATTTCAAATACTTATTCAATCTTCCTTTAACTGTTTCCCAAATGATGGCTTTACTTGGCCCCTGGAAGTGGTTAGATATTCAACAACATCAGATTATTTGCTGAACAGAGAAACATTTTCTGTGACTTATAAATAGTTAATTAATTTGGGCTTTGCTATTAAAAGGAAATAAAAACACCTAGTTCATGGGATGTAAACTTTATTTTGGTAATATGACATTTTCTTGTATCAAATTAAGAGAGAAGGAAAGCAAGAATACGAGAATGACTTTGTTTCTTGACTGAATGTTAAACTACTCTTGGTAAGTGTATTAATACTAAGCAGATGAGTAATTTATTCTGCTCTTTGTTCTCCAAAATCTTAGAAATGGCATTTCCATGTTGAGTGACTGCTCATCCACTTTGATTTTCAAACTTCTAAGCTGTTTTCCCATAAATTTTATTTTCATATGGGATTCTGAAAACATTGTATATGCAGCAAGTTTCCATAATAAAAGAATCCTGGAAGAATGGTAAGCTTGCCCTTTAAAAGGCTCACTCTGCTGATCTCAAGGCCACCCTGTGACGTCACAGGTGACAGGGTTGCACCAGGGCTGCTTGGCCAGTCCACCCATTTCACATGCTTTAAGGTAAGCGAGGAAGCAGTATTTATTCTATTCTGAACCTCTTATTCTTAATCACAACCAATGATTCTGATTGCTATATGTTTGGTCTTGAATTAACAATGGGGAGAGAATGCAGATAACAAATGGAAGTGACATAAAAATAACTGAGGAATGACTATGAAGTTTCTACTTACTTTTCTAGTTGTGTGAGCTTTCTCTGCTTCTGGGAGTTTTAATCATTATCATCATCATCATTATCTAAAACTTTACTTCGTTTTCTCTTGCCACTAAATTAGAAAACGTATATTACAATACTTTATCATTTCTGGGCTCCCCTGGTGGTTCAGATGGTGAAGAATCTGCCTACAGTGTGGGAGACCTGAGTTTCCTGGATTGGGAAGATTCCCCTGGAGAAGGGAAAGGCAACCCACTCCAGTGTTCTTGCCTGGAGAATCCCATGGATGGAGGAGCCTGGCAGGCTACATTTCATGGGATTGCAAAGAGTTGGACACAAGTGAGTGACTTTCACTTTATCATTTCTACCTTGTCGTTAAAAAACTTTTTATTTAAAATGCATCAATAATACAATGAAAAACTACACAGAGTGAAGTAAGTCAAAAAGAGAAAAATAAGTATCCTACACTAATGCATATACGTGGAATCTAGAAAAACGGTAGAGATGATCTTATTTGCAAAGCAGAGACAGAGACACAGATGTACGGAACAAATGTATGGATACCAAGAGGGAAAGGAGGGATGGGATGAGTTGGGAGACTGGGCTTGGTATACATACGTTATTGACACTATGCAAAAAGCGCATGTAACTAATGGGAACCTCCTGCACAGCGCAGCGAGCGCCACTCATGGCTCTGGAGTGACCTCCATGGGAAGGAAAAGAGGGGCCGTGTGTACATGAATGACTGATTCACTTTGCTGCACAGGACAAATTAACACAACATTGTAAAGCAATTACGCTTCAATGAGAATTAATTAAAAATAAAACTAAAACAAAACAAAAAAACAATCAACTTCACTGAAAGTATTTTCTAAAATTTCAAATATTAATCTTACGGCCTCAAGATCTCCAGAGTACCAGTCCCTTCAGGACAAAGATGGCAACATAAACCATAGAAATACCGCAGTAACTAGTGTTCCCAAAGAAACCTTTGTTTAACTTCTTGAGATATGAACATGTTATAAATGCAGCTGGCGCGCTCATCCGATCTCTACTGAAGGTGTTCTAAAGGCATCGACTTATGATTCAGGTCTTACTGTAGGGACATAGTCTGGATCTTGTGCTCTCACTGGGGACATTGATGGACGGTATTGAGTCAATACAATTTTCCCTTTCCTAGTATTCAAATGACCCTCTTTCAGGAATAAAAACAATGTCTTAGAATATTAGGTTACTTTTCTTTCAGTGTTTTTCTACCATGACTACTGCTCCCTTATTTGGAAAGCATGGTCCCTATCATATAAGGAGAATAGCTAAAATTACCTCGTTTTACGATGAGGAAACTGATGACACAGAGAAGCGGTGACAGCGTAGGGGCAGAGCCTGGAGTGACCCAAGTGCTTCACTCAAGTTTAATAATCTTAGTATTATAATATTTATTAAGATTGTCAGTGTTTCTTTGGTTATTTATAGAAACAGCTTAGCAAAGAAAAATCATCTGTTATTTTCTCCCAAGTTAATGTAATAATGAAACACAGTAAAAATGTTATTTTATTTTTTAGTTCATCATAAAGGTCTTTTGAAGACATAACTATGAAAACCATCAAAACGATCTCAGAGTGAAAAAGTGAGGAATGTTTTTTTATCACTTATCAAAATGTTCTATTATTTTAAATAAAATATAGTCATAAGCAGTTATAAAATATGCAGGACTGGACACATAGTACATGGACTATTAGCTTAAAAATTGGGCAGAACAGCAACTCGATAAACAACTTCATGATGGAAGTGACTTTAATCAGTGGAGAAACCATTCAGTTAATTGTGTTGGGAGAGTTTGGAAAAACAAAAGAAAAATTATCTCATAATTATACTTGACACTGTGTACTAAAATACTCCAGAAGTTTTAAATGTAAATATAAAAATACAAGTGAATTCAAAGAAAATATTAAAAAGACTTTTGGATTGTGTAAAACAATATGTTTTGTGTGTAATACCAAAGTCAGGTACCATAAATATCATAGAAAATTGAGTGAAAAAAGGGAAAGTGTTAGTCACTTAGTGGTGTTTGACTCTGCGATTTCATGAATTGTAGCCCACCAGGCTCCTCTGTCCTTGGGATTTTCCTGGCAAGACTACTGGAGTGGGTTGCCATTTCCTCCTCCAGGGGATCTTCCCAACCAAGAAGTTGAACCCAGATCCCCTGCATTGAAGGCTGATTCTTTACTGTCTGAGCCACAATTGAGCACCTAAAAATAAAAGAAATCCATATAGCAAAATCCAACATAAAAAATATTGATATTAAATGATACACTTGGAAAAGATTTAGGAAAATATATGAGGGAGAAAGAATTATGATCCTTGATATGTTAAAAGCTCCTACAAATCAAGAATAACCTACTAAACAAAAGGGTAAAACACATATACAAGCAAGTCAATGAAGTAAATGCAAATAAAAACAATGAGAATGTTTTTAACCTGCAAGATTGTCAAAGAGTAAAGCTAAATAATTATGGGCAGTGTTGAATGGGATGGTAAGATATTGAAAGGTTGTTGTTGAATCACGATGCCAGGATTCTTGGCCCCTGGAGGAGAAGAATTCAATCCAGGGCCAGAGACCCAGGCTTGATCTCTCAGAGCTTTTGTGTAATAAAGTGTTACTAAAGTATAAAGGAGATAGAGAAAGCTTCTGACATGGGCATCAGAAGGGGGCAGAAAGAGTACCCCCTAGTTAGTGTTAGCAATGAAGTTATATACTCTCCAATGAATCCAAAGAATGTCTGGAGGTTGTAAAGACCTCACCAGACCTACTCCCATAATTTACATTTTAAGATAACAGAATTAGCCAGAAGGTTTAATCCAGAGACTGTCCTCAGGCAGAACACATTATTGGTATATAATCCTTGTAAAGAGCAGGTCTACTCCTATAATTTACAGAATTACAGAAGGTTTAATCCAGAGACTGTCCTCAGGCAGGACACATTATTGGTATATAATCCTAAGGAATGTAGAGAAGGAAAAAAATGTTCGTCCTTTCTTCCTCCTTGAGAATTCCAGACCCCTCTCTCCTTGGGGACTCCTAGACTTCTTATCAACCTGCCTAGGAAATGACTCTCTCAAAATTTTATCATAAAATCTTGAATTTGTGTAAACTAGTACCAGTTTTGGAGGAAATGGAAACCCACTCCAGTACTCTTGCCTGGCAAATCCCATGGACAGGGGAGCCTGGTAGGCTGCTGTCTCTGGGATCACACAGAGTCGGACACGACTGAAGCGACTTAGCGGCAGCAGCGGCAGTACCAGTTTTCAGACAACAGTTTGGCAACATCTGTGTGTTTATGTGTGCACACATGTATGTGCAGAAAAAATTGCAAAAATATATCACAAACTATCAAGTGTGCTGCGAAATGGGATCCTCAATGTATTTTTTCACTAATTTTATAGTTTCTTATATTGACTATGAATAATCTTTGTCCAAAAATATGAAACTTTATCCAAAACAAACAGATTTCATGATATTAAAATAGACAATCTTTACAACCCAAGAATCTTTCTGCAGTTTGAAGAAACTTCAAGACAATGGCTGCAGGAAGGAACAATACAACAGTCACCAAATTTATCCTCTTGGGATTTTCGGATTCTCCCAAGTTTAAGATTGCTCTCTGTGCCGTGTTCATGGGGACTTACGTCTTGACAGCGGCCTGGAACCTGGGTCTCATCATCCTGATTAGGACGGACTCCCACCTACACACACCCATGTGCATCTTCCTCAGCAACTGACCCTTCTTAGATTCCTGCTCTGTCACTTCCACAACCCCCAGAATGCTCTCAGACTTCTTCAGGAAGCCTGCACTCACCTCCTTTCTGGGGTGCGCCATGCAGCACCTCTTGTTCTCTCACTTGGGTCTGGCTGTCTCCTGGCAGCCCTGGTTTATGCTCGCTACGTCGCCACCTGCAGCCCTCTGCTCTGCACAGCGACCATGTCCCCCTCTCTCTGCCTGCAGACTGTGGGTGGCAGGATCATGTATAGCTGGATCCCTTGGCTCGCTCGTTCAGTTGTGTGCCTTACTTCAGCTCCATTTCTGTGGACCGAATGTTATCCATCACTTCTTCTGTGACCTGCCTCAATGATTAGTCCTCTCCTGCTCCGAAACCTTCTTGCTACAAGTGATAAAATTCGTGAGAGCAGTGATTTTTGCTGTGATCTCCATCTTAATCATCATGGTATCTTACAGGTACGTCATTGCCACCATCCTGAAGATCAGCTCTGTTGAAGGCAGGGCCAAGGCCTTCAACACCTGTGCTTCCCACCTGAGAGCAGCGACCTTTTTCTTTGGATCAGGCCTCTTCGTCTACACGCACCCCAGAGCTGGCAATTCTCTGGGCTACGACAAGATAGCCTCGGTCTTCTAGACGGTGGTGATCCCCATGTTGAATCCTTTGATTTACAGTCTGAGGAACAAGGAAATCAAAGATGCTCTAAAAGGTGTAAGAAGAAGGGAACGTTTTCCCATTGTCATGGTTAACTAAAGGTCTGGGAGCCTCATGACCTGTCGACTAGAAGTTTCCAGACTATGCAAGGGAAATGAATGTAACATTATTCAGCAGGGTTTCAAGTGAGTCAATCCATCTAAATCCACACTGGCTCAGTGCCGTGAAAATCCTGGAGTTTCTTTCAGTCTTGATCATTGACTCTCCTTTCTTACATCAGCAATGACTTCACAAAGCACTTAATGTATTAATTTTTATGTCTATATAACCTTCAGTTTCTCAGTATTTGACCCTTGCATACTCTTTCAGAATTTCAGACTGCAGGCTGGAGGGGGTGGGAGTAAATACAAGGTCAGGAAAAAATTTTTCTCATACACAACATTGCAAGTAGAACAATGACCGCTTTGTCACAGCCTACAAACTCTCCAGGTGCCTACGCGATTCCAGGTGATAAAAACACGGATGTGGAGAGAAGCATAACTTTACACTTTGACATAACTTGCCTGCCATGGAAAACACCATGAGCAGTGTAGGCTAGAATTTGTTTTCTGGGTTACTGTTTTTAGCACCTAACATCAACAGTTGAATGAACAAGGGGATTTCCATGCTACTATGCTGACCCAGGAGAGCTAAAATACAAAGAAAAGAAGTGATCTTTTGAATTCTGAAGTACATTGACAAGATTCTTTTAAATATACTTTCAAAACTGAAAGTCGCTCAGTCGTGTCCGACTCTTTGCAACCCCATGGACTATCCAGCCCATGGGATTCTCCAGGCCAGAACACTGGAGTGGATAACCTTACCCTTCTCCAGGGAATCCTCCCAACCCAGGGATTGAACCCAGGTTTCCCACATGCAGGCTGATTCTTTACCAACTGACCGTGAGGGAAGCCCAATTGAAAAGATTGCATTTCTGTTATTATGGCAGATGGAATGGTATAGATGTATCCACCACTGTAAAACGACTAAAGACATCGGACAGAATGGTTTTACAAAATATTTTTAAATACACTTATGAGCAGGCAAGGAAAGAAAAGGAAATCTCCAACTTTCAAATATAAAGAACAATCAGGAATGCTGAGAGTGAAGGCAGCCCTGCATATGACTTTCACTTCGGGGAATTTGCTGAACTCTCATGATATTTGGCTTGTTTGTTTATTTTTACTTTTTACTGGCGTATAGCCAGCCGTTTAAGAAGATTGTGATCGTTTCAGGTGAACAGCAAATGTACTGAGCCATACATTCACATGTATCCATTCTCCTCCAAACTCTCCTCCCACCCAGGCTGCCAGATAACACAGAGCACAGTTTCCTGCGTTAGACAGTAGGTCCTGGGTTATCCCTTTCAAATACGTACCCCAGTATGTACATGCCCATCCCAAGCTCCGTAACTATCCCTCCCCCCATCCGCCCTTTCCCTGGCAACCATGAATTCTTTCTCTAAGTCTGTGAGCCTCTTTCTGTTTTGTACACATGCTCATTTGTATCATTTATTTTTAGATTATGCATGTAAGAAACATGATATTTTTCCTTCTCTGTCTGACAGACTTCTTCATTCAGTGTGACAGTCCATGTCACTACAGATTGGCCTGTGTTTCGATAAACACACAAGAGAGACTTGGGGAGAGAGAGAGAGACCAAGCCCAGACTCTCAGGGAGCATTTAATTGGAGACCCAGACATCCATACGAGAGTCCAGCAGACTAGACTTTGGTACGAGAGGAAATTAAGGGGGGAAAAAAATTCTATCTCAGGAAAAAGAGATCTTAACTTTCTGAGGCTTTGTAATCACACACTCTCAGGGAGGTTTGTGGTATGAATTTACACAACCAGTGTAGATAAAGGAACCTTACCTGAGAATTAATTTTAGAGCAACCTCAGCTTGTTAGTACCCCCAAGTACCAATCAAAAGCAAATGCAAATTCTCTCAGGATTCTTAGGAGAAAATCTGAAACCGAAGCTCAGATAATTCTCCCAAACAACTTTCTGAAGAAAACCAGGTCGCACAAATCTTAAAGTACAGAAAGAAATAAGACCTAATGATCGGTCATGTCAGAACTATGAAGTCAGGAAAGGCAACTGTATCAATACACAGATAAATTATAGACGGCTGGTCAAGGATAGGAAGGGGAACTGAAAATCTCTTTAAAGATCAGGAGAATGAGGCTAACTGAGGATTTCTGCGTCTGGCAATGTGCTGAATTATATACTAGAACGACCCTCGTAAGTAAAACAACTGAAATGCTGAATTTGAAATAAAATCATCCTTTAAATGAACTTCCAGTTAACTTCATGAAAAGGAGGAATAAGCTAAGCCCTCAGATGAAGTGAAACCAGGAACCCAGGAAAGTAAACAAGCACTAAAAATAGCTTTTACCTTGGAGAGCCCGCTGAGAGCTGGCCCTGACTTCTGCCACGGAGGCTGCGAGGCTGCTGAAGATTCAGAAGACTCAGCTCACGTCCCGGTGAACTGGAAGGCTACACCCTCAGGATAAAGTGGCAAGGATCCCGCAGGTTATGTTCAAGAACAAAGAGAGCAGTTCAGGGGGAAAATAAAGCACAAGCACAGACCTCTATACAGAGTCAAACCCCGAACACTGAGAACTGGCGGGGGGAGAATAGTCCCTATAAAACAGATCTGCAGGCCCTTCAGATGCTGGCACTATGGGTAAAGAGGGTAAGTCAGGTAGGACTAGCTATGGCCAAACACAGACTCAGTATCAGTCAGACTCCCCAGGTGGCGCTGCGGGAAAGAATCCGCTTGTCAATGCGGGAGGCGCAAGAGATGCAAGTTCGATCTCTGGGTCAGGAGGATCCCCTGGAGGAGCAAATGGCAACATGTTTAAGGACTCTTGCCTGGAAAAATTTATGGACAGGGGAGCCTGGCAGACTACAGCCCAATAAACAGAACTGCAACATCTTCAGATACTGGCCTTCTTGGTAAAGAGGATGAGGCAGTTAGGACTAGCCACGGTGAGACACAGATGAAATCTCCCCTCAAAAGAGATAGTCCCTCTTCAAAGGGAGAAATACTGAGAACAGGTCAGAGACCCAGTGACTCTGAGCACTGAAAGCTGGGGGATTAAAAGGCAGAGGATTGCCATCTGCCGCAACATGGGAGGAGCACGAAGGCACGTGCTGAGCGAGGAAGTCAGAGAAAGACAAGCACATGTGGTCTCACTGCGGGGACTCTAGAAACAAGTGTCTGCAGACACAGACAGTAGATTGGTGTTGCTGAGGCGGGGAGTGGGAGTAGGCAAACGGGTAAAGAGAATTGAAAAGTACGAAATTCCACTTATAAAGTAAATAAATTATGGGGTGCAGAGCACAGCATCTGGAGGAGGGCATGGCAACCCTCTCCAGTGTCCTCGCCTGCAGAATCCCGCGGGCAGAGGAGCCTGGCGGGCTACAGTCCATGGGGCGGCAAAGGGTCGGACACGGCTGAGCAGCTGGGGAGAGAGAGGAGAGAGAGAGCACGCGCGCAGCCCAGTGACTATATGACTGCACAGTATGTTTAAAGTATTGTTAACAGAATAAATCCTAAAAGTTTTCATCACAGATTTCCCCAGTGGTCCAGTGGTAAAGAATCCACCTGCCAGTGCAGCAGACATGGGTTTGACCCCTGGTCCGGGAAGATTGCACGTGCCACGGGGCAGCGGAGCCCGTGTGCCACAGCCACTGACGCCCACTCACCCTGGAGTCTGCTCTGCAAGGAGAGAAGCCGCTGCAGGGGAGCTGGCGGACCCCAGCTGGAGAGTGGCGTCCACTCGCTGCAGTGGACGGAGCCCACACAGCAGCAAAGACCCCAGACAGTCAACGGGAAATGAATTAAAACCATTAAAAAAGCTTTCATCATAAGAAAATGAAACTATAGCTATGTGGTCTTCGATGTTAACTGGGCGCTGGGGTGAGCCCTTCACCACGTATGCAAACGCTGAATCCTTATGCTGTACCACCGAAACGAATATGTTATGTCAATGATGCTTCCAAAAAAAGCGAAAGGGGGTTGATATATCCATGCAGTGGGATGTTATTTGGCCACAAAAAGGAGTGAGGCACTGACATTCGCTACCACGTAGATGAACCTTGGAAACACCGTGACAAGTTGAAAGAACCGCTACCACGGACCATGTGCTGGGTGGTTCTGTTTCAGTGAAATTTTTGGAACGAGCAAATCTATAAGACAGAAAATGGATTATGGGGAAATAATCTAATAATAATAATAATAGTGGTTGCCTAGGGATAAGGGGATGGAGAGGAATGGGAGGTGAATCCTAGTGAATATACGTGAAAATATTTGATTAAAATTAGATTGTGGGGATGGTTGGAAATCTCGGTTGATATACTGAAAGTCACTGAACTGAATGCTTTAAAAGGATGAATTTTATAATATGGGAAATAGACCTCAGTAAGGCTGCATTTGTTTGCTTGTTTTTTAAAGAAAGAGGCTGGGAAGTACACGTGACCAAAGGCAGCAGTCTTGGGAAGACACTCTTTCTGTGGTGCGTATTCCTTAAAGATTTGGTAACGAAAGAGAAAAAGCGAGTGAGCAGGGAAATTAAAGGTCCTAAGGAAAAATTTTAAATCAAGCAAAATGCTCACCTATCTCTGTTTCGGAGTAAAGCGACCGTACAAAAGAAATTGCCCTTCTGAGGTTCGATTCCTGGGTCAGTAAGATCTGGAGAGGGAAATGGCTACCCACTCCAGAATTCTTGTCTGGAGAATCCCATGGACAGAGGAGCCTGGAGGGCTAGGCTTCGCCAAGGGATCTTCCCTACCCAGGGATCGAACCCGCGCTTTCCGAATTGATTGGCAGGTGGATTCTTCACTGCTTGAGCCACCCCGGAGATGTCCGGTTAGGCTTTCATTAACCAGTAGAGGGCGCTCCATCGCAAGACTCTGCTGTCACGGAGGCCTTAACGCAAGACCGGGAGAGCTGCGTCCTGACCTGGACCAGAGAGTGGGGATGCTGACATCAGTGTAACTGCTTGCAGTTTGTATCCACAGACGTTTGGTCTTCGTGACAGCTTGGCTTTGAAGCCCTCGTTTTACAGGTGAAAAAGCAGGACCTCAGCACATGTTTGCAAAGATGAGCCAGGAAACGGGCAACACACGAGGGACAGGGCATGCGTGTGCAACTACGTCATCCAAGGGAACGGAACTTTTCATTAATTCTTACTGGAATATAGTTGCTTTGCAATGTCTTGTTAGCGTCTGCTGTACAGCCACGTGAATCTGATGTGGCTTCCCTAGTAGCTCAGCTGGGTAAAGAATCTGCCGGCAATGCAGGAGACCCCAGTTCGATTCCTGGGTTGGGAAGATCTCCTGGAGACGGGATAGGCTACCACTCCAGTGTTCTTCGGCTTCCCAGCTGGTTCAGCTGTTAGAGAATCCGCCTGCAATGTGGGAAACCTGGGTTTGAGCCCTGCACTGGGAAAATCCCCTGGAGAAGGGCATGGCTACCCACTCCAATATTCTGGCCTAGAGAATTCCACTGACTGTATAGTCCATGGGGTCGCAAAGAGTCTGACACCACTGAGCAACTTTCACTTTCTAAACAGGAACATCTAAGTAAGTATATATATGTATACGTATAAACCTAAGGCGACAGAATACTACCCCTTCTCCCACAGTGCTCCAAACAGGATACTGTTTCTCCCAATAGTCGCCACTTTAGCTGGAATTATCTCTTCAAATATCTTGGCACTCTGTGTCTGAGACAGGCTAAACACATCCACCTCTGCTTTGTGTCTAGGAGACAGTTGTGTTTCTCTTGAATACTTCCACTTCACCCCAAGGGTCCACAGCCTCTCAGTCTCTTACACCTGTGGGTGAAGGTAAGAAAACTCTCACTATGAGAAAATTTCTCCTTGAACAAAGCAGCAAGACCTTTCTAAGCAGCTTTAACCTATTACCTCTCATCTGCAAAATGGATGTTGAAGCATCTCCCACCCTCCTTCATAAGATGCAAGAAGTGGAGACACTCTATTCGAAGAGGTGTGTGCCTGCTCAGTTGCTTAGTCATGCTCAACTCTTGGCGACCCCATAGACTCTAGCCCACCAGGCTCCTCTGCCTATGGGGATTCTCTAGACAATACTGGAATGGGTTGCCATTTGGTGGGTAGAGCTGAAAAAACCAAACAAAAAAAATATCTTCTCCCACCCTGTTCAGCAGGAAGACGATAAGCAAAGACCCCAGGGACACTGTGCCCAGGGTCTGACCCACAGAACTGAGAGGTAATGTGCTAGGCCTATAATTTTAAGCTGCTAAGTTTGTGTTAATTCATTTACACAACAATGAGAAACGAATGTCTTCATTTAATTTTAGTTTGCTTCTCTGGAAAACTACCCACTTCTGAGCTTTGCAGCTGATACCCTGATGAAGCTTTAAAAGTTCCTGTGTAGAAAGATTGTCCTTTTCAATTCAGAAAACAGTCTCCGAGCATCTGCTTGGCGCCGGCACTGGGATGCAGGGAGGCTTAAACCCCGAGGGGCCTCAGAGAGAAGTAATACAGGCAGACACGCAGCTGTTATCTGAGTCAGAAAGCGATGGGTGCCACGCGGGATTAGCAAGTAGCAGCTCTGGGAGTTTAGCACAAGCAGAATCCACACCCAGGCAAAGGTAACAAGAAAGGCTGCCTGGGGCTGGCTGCGGGGAATAAGACAGCCGGTCAGCAAAAGACTTGGGAAGGGTTCTATGCAGCTGCGAACACCTTTGTGGGGTTGTAGACCTCATTTATTTTTTATTTTTAGATTTGATTTATTTTTGCTGCTTCTGCTAAGTCGCTTCAGTCGTGTCTGACTCTGTGAGACCCCATAGACGGCAGCCCACCAGGCTCCCCCGTCCCTGGGATTTTCCAGGCAAGAATGCTGGAGTGGGTTGCCATTTCCTTCTCCAATGCATGAAAGGGAAAAGTGAGAGTGAAGTCGCTCAGTCGTGATTTATTTTTATTGGAGTCTAATTGCTTTACAATGTTGTGTTCCTTTCTGCTGCACGATGAAGTGAGTCAGCTGTATGTATTCCTACGCATCCTGGCTTCCCTCCCCCCCACCACCCCCCATCCCACCCTGTAGGTCATCCCAGAGCACTGACCAGAGCTCCCTGAGCTTTTCAGAAGGTCCCCACCAGCTGTCCACATTACACAAGGCAGTGTACGCACGTCAGTCCTAATCTCCCAGCTCGTCCCACCCTCCCCTCCCCCTCTGTTTCCAAATGTTTGTTCTCCACATCTGAGTCTCTATCCCCACCCGGCAAATAGGTTCGTCTGTACTCATTAAAGAAAGCTGGCACCGAATCCTTTTGAACTCTGGTGCTGGAGAAGACTCTTGAGAGTCCCTTGGACGGCAAAGAGATCCAACCAGGCCATCCTAAAGAAAATCAGTCCTGAATATTCATTGGAAGGACTGATGCTGAAGCTGAAACTCCAATACTTTGGCCACCTGATGCGAAGAGCTGACTCACTGGAAAAGACCCTGATGCTGGGAGAGACTGAGGGCCGGAGGAGAAGGGGATGACGAAGGATGAGATGGTTGGATGGCATCACCGACTCCATGGACATGAGTTTGAGTAAACTCTGGGAGTTGTGATGGACGGGGAGGCCTGGGGTGCTGCAGTCCATGGGGTCACAAAGAGTCGTACACAACTGAGCCACTGAACTGAACGGTACTCATTTAAATAGCTGATCTCATCAGCACCCCACGACTGAGAATAGCACAGGGGAAAAAAGAGGAAAATCACAGGGGTGGTCGTAGGAGCACTTTGAGCCAGAGCGATGGGCTGAAGAACCCGGGAGGGTTTGAGGAACAAGAAGTCCCCACGCGTAGGCTCGCTGAGAGTTGTCCAGTAGAAAAGCAGGAAGTTTCGGTCAAGGGGAATTTAGGCTTTGAGATTAGGAAACTTAGTGGTCTCCCATTATGGTGAGGTCTAGGTTGGGGCTGCCACCTGGTGCTGCTGGGGTGGCCTAGAGATGGAAGGAAGTCAGTGGAGATCTAGAGGTCAAGGCAGAGTGCAGCTAGAGACTGGCAAGACATCAGCCTGAAAACCATCTGGCTTATCTTTGTGGCTGTCCTCGACCAGCTCAGTCCAGTCGCTCAGTCCTGTCCGACTCTTTGCAAACCCATGGACTGCAGCACGCCAGAATCCCTTGTCCTTCACTATCTCCCTGAGTTTGCTCAAACTCATGTCCATCCAGTCAGTGATGCCATCCAACCATCTCATCCTCTGTTGTTCCCCTCTCCTCCTGCCTTCAATTTTTCCCAGCATCAGGGTCTTTTCCAATGAGTCAGCTCTTTCCATCAGATGGTCAAAGTGTTGGAGCTTCAGCTACAGCATCAGTCCTTCCAGTGAGTATTTGGGTGTTATTTCCTTTAGGATGGACTGGTTGGATCTCTTTGCAGTCCAAGGGATTCTCAAGAGTCTTCTCTAACACCACAGTTTGAAGGCATCAGTTCTTCGGTGCTTAGCCTTTTTTTAGGGT
Source organism: Budorcas taxicolor (assembly GCF_023091745.1). NCBI lineage: Eukaryota > Metazoa > Chordata > Mammalia > Artiodactyla > Bovidae > Budorcas > Budorcas taxicolor. The sequence continues at coordinate 80,251,563 of NC_068924.1, read as the reverse complement.
TCACCTCTCACATCCATACGCGACTACTGGAAAAACCATAGCTTTGACTAGATGGACCTTTGTCAGCAAAGTGATGTCTTTGCTTTTTAATAGGCTCTCTAGGTTCTGGTAGAGAGAATGAAGACCAATTCTAGATTTTCAAGACCAATGAATGATTCAGTAAAATAAATAGACACTTGATGTCCCACTGTCTCCTCGTTTCCTCTCCCTCTCCAAACCATCAACATCCACGTAGCCTAAAATGTTCCCTATTCATCTGGGTTTTTTATGGCTTCATAGACAAGGCCTTTCCCACCATCTGGACTCCAGCTGGAGAGCCCTCTCCAGAGAACATCTATCAGCCTGACTGCCCGAATCCAATCCCAGCTGTCTTTGCTCCTTGAAATTCAGCCCACTGACAAACTGCTACTTTTAAACTCAAGCAAATTCAGAGAGGTTGTACGTTTGCCAAGCAACATCAGCTCTGGGTCATTTTAAGTTCTGTTTTTAAGGGACAGCTCCACGTGGCAATACACAGTTAACCAGATGCGTGATTTCTAGTGGCTCCATGCTTGTGTGAATTCTGCGTCCCAGAAAAACTTCTTTAGGGAAGTCTGGGGGTGGGCTCTCTCAGCAGGGGATACCACAGCAATGTGGCTTCCCAGAAGAGCCTCCATCCTTGCCAGCGCTCCAAACAGGATCAGAGCCTCTAAGAGAATAGACAATAGACGCTGTGTGTGTCTGAAGGGCCACATCTGCCTGACACATGGAGTTGGGAAACTATTTTCTAGGTTTTACCATGCTGGTTTATAGGTCTACTCCAAGACTGCAAAATGGATTTCAGAGAGTACCTTCTCCCTTTACCCCGGATTCCCCCAAAATAAACTTCTGTGTTATTTTGGGGGCTTCCTGGTGGCTCAGCTGTAAAGAGCCTGTTTGCCAATGAATGACATGCAAGAGGCTGTAGGCTCAATCCCTGGGTCCAGAAGGGCCCCTAGAGAAGGAGATGGGAACCTGCCCCAGTGTTCTTAGCTGGAAATTTCCAGGGACAGAGGAGCCTGGCAAGCTACAGTTCATGGGGATGCAAAGAGTCGGACACAGCTGAGGAGGCCCACACGCACGCATGCATGTTATTTTCAATGAGCTAAAACAGTTATGGGCAAAGGCAGACAAGACCAGTTTTAAGCAAAAACATAAAGTCCTATCATGGTGTCCTCTGTACCACCTCTTCCCTTCCTGATTCTGGGTTCCCTGTTCCTCCCATCATGCTTGCCTCTGTTGTTCTCATCCAGCCTTTCTGTGTCTCTCATGATTGGAGGCACAGGCTTAAATTTTGGTTCTGCCCATGACTAGCTGTTCTGTGAGCAGCCACGACTGAGGACCACTGCTGCAGAGAATTCCTCTCCAAGGTCTTTGCTTCAGTCTGCAAATCTATTCCAGTTTCTCCACCTTGAGAATTCTTTCCCTTGACATTGCCAGCTGTGGCTCCTGCTTTCCCATTCCTTTCTCTTCTCTTGCCGCTGAAATGGGATCTTATTCGTTTCCACACATGGCTTTACTCAAAGCCCCTCTGGAACCCCACTCTAGACATCCCATCTGGGATTGATAGGCTACTATTGAGACTGTGCTTGGAAGATCACCACATTCTTCTTGCCCCATCCAAAGGCCTTTCATTTATATTTTTTCTTTGACTTCCAGGACAGGTTCCCCAAGCATCACTGGGAGGATCAGGCTAAGAAACTTGAATGTCATCAGGCTATTAATGAACAGCAGTACTGATGAATATTCTTGGGCAAGGCATAACATGATTGGACCTGTGTTTAGGGAGGCCCTTCTTCAGGTTAAGGAGGAAAGGGTGAACTAGAGAGAGTCTGAAGGGAAAAAGAAGGCAGTTGGAAGACTTCGGTAGACCATGAACAATCAGGTTCAAATGGTCTGACCATAAGGGGCTGGTATGGAGATGCCTTGAAAGAAAAATTTGCTTCTATTGATGATCTGCTTATTCTGCAAGTATCAAAAAAGAAAGAGAGTCCTTTCTGAAATTTTGCCTTGACAGGGAGGGAGGGAGATAGGCAGGGATTTTTTAAAAACGCCACACTCTTCCAGTATTTCATCCTTATACCCTTCACTCTGCAATGAAGAGTAAAAGGCTAGAGGGGTTTGGGGATTTTATTCACATATCTTTTTAATCTAGAAAAGAGTAACTACATACAAACTACTGCATTGCCCCAGTATTAAGCCTTAAAGGGTCCCCAAGAATGTAGGTCGTAGGCTAAGAGCTGGGAATGTCGGGAAGGGGCGTGATTTTTTTTTTAACTTCACAGTGGGAGGTTTTGACCCTGAAAAAAGAGCAGTGGGTGGGGTCTGGGAGTGGAGACAGGAAAAGGGAGCAGATTTTTCTCATCTGGATGCAGCTTGAAGAGCTGCCAGCAAAAACAGGGTGCAGCTGCCATCTTGCCCAAACCCTCAAATGAGGCCACAGGGCCCCATGGGCTTGCACAATACCCACTTCCTTCTGGTTTTTTTTTTTTTTTTTTTTTTGGCATGTTCTTTTACCAGACACACAAATAGACTTCAGATCTTTCCAAGTGGGACATTCCATAAACCATAAACAAAGCATGGACATGAAGGAAATCTGGTCTTAGTCAAACACCAAACTATTATTTTTGCATTAAACTCCCTGCACATAGATTTTTTTTTTTTTTAATGAAGTCTATCAAGTGATGCTCGCCATTGCCATCGATTTCTCAAGTCCTCATGTTGGCAGGGCAGGGATGGGGCGGGGGCGGCGCGCAGCAGTGGGGTGTGGAGGACTGAACGTGGACGGATGGGCCGGGGGCGGCGCGCAGCCGTGGGGTGTGGAGGGCTGAACATGGACGGATGGGCCGGGGGCGGCGCGCAGCCGTGGGGTGTGGAGGGCTGAACATGGACGGATGGGCCGGGGGCGGCGCGCAGCCGTGGGGTGTGGAGGGCTGAACGTGGATGGATGGGCGGGGGCGGCCGCAGCCGTGGGGTGTGGAGGGCTGAACGTGGACTTTGGATTCTGGAAGACTTCGGTGCAGATTCCAGCTCTACCACAGCCTCTCCACAGACCTTATCAGGCACTTCTCCAAAATGCCACCTTCACATCTGAAAGTGCCTTAAGAATGCTTTTCACTGGGAGCTACTATGAGGATGTTGCAAAAGAAAGGATATGAAAGGTGCGATCCACACAGCCAAAAATGGTAGTACCTGTTGGTCTTCTTTCCTCTTCCTCCTTATTGTACAAAATCATGGAGTTTAAAATTTTAAAGAACCAATAAGGTCAACTAATTCAGATCCACTCTGTCCCTCTCACTGCTGCTGTTCACTCCCTAAGTCATGTCTGACTCTGCGACCCCATGGACTGCAGCACGCCAGGCCCCTCTGTTCTCCATTGTCTCCTGGGGTTTGCTCAGATTCATGTCCCTTGAGTCAGTGATGCTGTCTAACCATCTCATCCTCTGCCACCCCCCTCTCCTTTTGCTTTCAGTCTTCCCCAGCATCAGGGTCTTTTCCAGGGAGGTGGCCAAAGTATTGGAGCTTCGGCTTCAGCATCAGTCCTTCCGATGAATAATCTGGAATATACTCTCTCTCATAGCCTATTCATTTTACTTTTTTCCAGTTTTATTCAGATACAAATGACATACAACTTTGCATTAGTTTAAGGTGTACAGCATAATGGGTTAGTATATGTATATTTTGTGAATTGATTACCACGTAGGTTTATGTAGTTAAGATACATCGACTCACATAGTTACACAATTTTTCTCGCAAGGAGAACTTTTAAGATGTACTGTCTTAGCAACTGTTAAATACATGATGTATTTTTGTTAACTTTAGTCACCGTGATGTACATCTCCAGAAATTATTTCTCTTATTGCTGGAAGTCTGTACCCCTTGCTCACCTTCACCCATTGCTGCTGGCAGCCACCAATCTGATTTGTGTTTCTACGAGTTTGCTTGCTTTTAGGTTCCACGTGTAAGTGAGATCATCACTGTCTTCTCCTCCCTCACTTCTCACTCACTTCTGGTGATGGAGAATTTACTCCGTTCCAGAGCATCCTCTCTACCTTCGGACTATCCTATTTGTTTCCTTTTAATCTCTCTGTCTCTTTCTCTCCTTCAATTTTACCCATTCAGTCCTAACTCCAACCCTTGGAGTCATCCAAAAGATATTTTTACACTGAAGAAGTTCTGTAAAATATTTGATGCTACACAAAGGTGACTGTAGTTGATGATATAGTTACCTATTTTGAAGCCAAACGCCACTCTTGGCTTCCCTATCTCTAGGGAAACCTTATTGGACCCAGATCAGGGACTAGAAATATAATGGAAGCAGGGCCATTGGAAATCAATTCCACCAACCAAAGCTGGGAGCCTTATCAACTCCACCCAACCAAAGCTGGCATCCTTTTTTTCTCTGAGCCCAGGTGGGCAGCCACGTTGCTAGTCGGTTCTCTCTGGGGCCTCTCATCCCCTTAACTAGAGACCAATAACACCTTGGAGAGTACGGATCTTGCTTTAGAGTCCTGTTGAGTTCTTCCCTTAGTGGCCAATTTAAAATAGCTACATTCAAATTTTATTTATTTTTTTGACCAACACCATAGTGCTCCAGGTGTCAGCAGAGATGAGTTTTATCCTTGCTATAAGCTTCTGGTCTTCGATATCCGACTGAAACAGAGTTTAAGGAGTTTGGGGTGAGTCTGCTCTGGTGAGTCTGCTCTTTGCCTTTCTTGAGAAATAGTTCGCAGTGAATCCTTGAATGTCAGAATAGGAGGGTTGGAAAGACCCTTGAAAATGGGCAAGGTAGAGGGGTGCTCTTCCCTCCTGCTCTGGCTTTATCTAGAGGAGCTGGACTAGACCTGTTTTATAAATCTGGAATTTTACAGAAGATCTTGTTTTTAAAGTTTCTGCTACTTACTAATGGAAATTAAGGTGGAAAGAAAGAAGGAAAGGAAGTGGAGTAGAAGACAATGATCTGAGTTAATTTTTTGTATAAGAAGATTAAGATCCAGAAAGGCAAATATCTTTTCCCAAGGTCACACAGCCAAAAGGTAGGAGTAACAGGACTTGAATGAGCAATTTTGTTTCTCGCCTATTCTAGACTCATGAATATGTGCATGTGTGTGCCCACAATGTAAAAATATCATCTAGTTTCCTTGGATTCTCTCTAGGGATCACTGAAACTCCAGGTTTTAGAATAAGGTAAAGCAGAAAGAGCTGTTCCTGGAAAATGAGATTTAGGTTCTAATTTTACCTCTGATACCAAACAACTATGTAGTCACACCCAGACCACACAAACTAATGTGTGTGTGTATAAATGTGCATATATATATGCATATTAGTTAAATAATTATAAGGCAACTTAATGTATGTCATGTGCTTTATTTCTTTATCTTCACCTTCAGATAATTCAGGTCAAAGTAACCAGGTAATCGATACAGTAATCATATAAAATAATTGGCAGTCGCCGTGTATCCCACTCTAAAAATGTAATAGACTAGACATCTTAGAACCTTGAGGCTGAAGTAGCAAGAATCAGGATGAAACTTGCTAAAACATGCCTTTGACAATGACCGTGAATGTGAGACATGAAGTAGGGAGACTAGTTGTCTGGCTAGATGTGGCTCCTTACTGCAGAATGAGTGACGTCATTACATCTCCAGGGTGGGTTTGTTTCTCCATCTACCTGTTTAATTCGAATCATCACCAGCTTTCTTGCTGGCCTTGGAGGCAACTTTCCCGTCTTCCTCCTCAGCCTCTTTCACTTTCATCCACCTTCTCCACTGCTTCTGCTCTGCTCTCAGTTATATGGTTAAATTAGTGTTTGACATCTAGTTCCCTGTTTACAGAAAAAGTTAAATTTAAAAAACAAGCGAAAATAAAATGTCCTTGCTTTCTCTTTTGGCCATAGGGAAAAGGTCAAACTCCTTATTATGATATTTATTCAACGAATATGTATTGAATACTACTTTGTCCAAGCACTGGTCTGGGTGCTTGTGATATTTCAATGAACAAAAGAGACAAAAATGCCAAAAAACCGCAAACTTCATTGAGTTTACATTCTTGTGGAGGGAGCGAGACCGCTGGTAATCAATAGGCAATGAGCTATCTGCTATGTAGAAGGCGAGCTGTGCGTATGTACTTAGTCGCTCAGTCGTGTCTGACTCTTCGAGACCCCATAGCCTGCCAGGCTCCTCTGTCCACGGGGATTCTCCAGGCAAGAATACTGGAATGGGTTGCCATGCCTTCCTCCAGGGGATCTTCCTGACCCAAGGATCAAACCTAGGTCTCCTGCATTGCAGGTGGATTCTTTACCATCTGAGCTACCAGGGAAGCCCAGAAGAGGAGATAAGTCTTATCAAAAGAACACAGCAGGGCAAAGGGGACAGAAGTCCAGAAGTGGAGAGAAGGTTGAAATTAAATGTGGACATGTAAATCCATATATACAATTATATATATATATATAGTATGTGCCATTATATATGCAATAAGTGTAATTATACATATGAAACATTTCAACATATGTCTCATCATCTTCACTTTTGAAGCCCTTTCACAGTTTGTTCAGCCCCTGCCGTCTCTTAAAGGTAGACTTAATTATCTTCTCTTAGTTCTGATTACTCTGTGGTCCGGCCATGCTAACATTGTAAAGGCTCCTCAAATGATATGTTCTCCTGTGCTTTTGCAAATGCTCTTTTCCATTTTTAACACAAAGCTCTTGAGCGAACCACCTGTCAACCACTCACACACAAAATTTTCATTCTGGTGACTCTTTCCTCATTGTTGGAGTCCTCAAATGCATTTCCTCTCAGATGCTGTGCCCCAGACCCAGGGCACTGGACCAACACTGCTCTCGTTGCACCTGACGCACTGGGGTATGATCCGTTTATTTCCTGACTGTATCATGCAATGTGTTGAATATTTTGAACTTAATAGCAATGTTTTATTACTTTCTACATCATCTTCGTTTCTCTGTCAAACACACAGTGTTGATAACATTGAGTGTAAACATTTCACTGCATGGAGCTTTTTTCCTTACCCTTTCTTTAATTTCTAAAGGGGAAGCCAGTTTTTCACATCCCTAAGTGCTTCATTACTCTGCTTTAAGGAAAAAGAACATCTTGACTCCATAAAGCCTGGTCAGGACAATGATGATAAGAAACGCAAAACTGCCTCTCTAGAAATTTCTTTTCGAAAAAGAAAAAATCTAGTGTAAATCTGAGTGGCTCAATAATTGAATCACAAAGCTTATTGTTCAGTCACTCAGTCGTGTCTAACTCTTTCTGACCCCATGGACTGCAGCACACCAGGCCTCCCTGTCCCTCACCCACTCCCGGAGCTTGCTCAAACTCATGTCCATTGAGTCAGTGATGCCATCCAACCATCTCATCCTCTGTCGTCCCCTTCTCCTCCTGCCTTCAATCTTTCCCAGCATCAGGGGCTTTTCAAATGAGTCAGCTCTTCATATCAGGTAGCCAAAGTATTGAAGCTTCAGCTTTAGCATCAGTTCTTCCAGTGAACACTCAGGACTGATTTTCTTTAGGATGGACTGGTTGGATCTCCTTGCAGTCCAAGGGACTCTCAAGAGTCTCCTCCAACACCACAGTTCAAAAGCATCAATTCTTCGGCGCTCAGCTTTCTTTATAGTCCAACTCTCACATCCGTACATGACCACTGGAAAAAGCATAGCTTGGAGTATACTGACCTTTGTTGGTAAAATAATGTCTCTACTTTTTAATGTGTTGTCTAAATTTGTCATAGCGTTGCTTAGAACAACTGAAAAAAAAAAGAGGGGGGGTGGTATTTAATGCCGGTGCTATGAATAACTGCCTTTGATAGAGCTGTGATGCGGACAGTGAAGGTGATGATCCACATAATGAAACATGCCAGTCTATTCTGGGGCCGGTCACTTTTGCATAAACAAATGAGATCAGGGTGACGATAATCTTTTGGAAAAACCCAGCAAATGCTGTGGAGGGGATTTCTGCGTTGGGTGGAGGCAGGACATTTGCCTTTCACCGTCTCTTTGGGCTCTGAGGGTCTAGGGTCCCATGACCGAACCAAATGGTTTCTTTACCTGGATTTTCATTGCCTCAGGAATTGCATTCTGGGGCTCTGAAGGCAGCAGAGAGAAGAGAGATGGCCCTGGGGCAGAACATCAGCCTGATGAGCAATTTCATCCTTGTGGGATTTTCAGAGCATCCCGACCTTCAGGTTACCCTCTTCATTCTGTTTCTGGGAATCTTCTCCGTGACTCTGGCGTGGAGCCTGGGCCTCATCATCCTGATCGCGGTGGAGTCACACCTCCACTCCCCCATGTATTTCTTCCTCGGTAGTTGTCCTTCATAGACCGCTTGTATACCTCCTCCATAGCCCCCGCTCGTGCGCTGCCCGCCCAGTTTCTCTTCGAGGGGAAGGGAGGCGCGGAGGCCGCCTGCTGGCAGCCTTGGCGGCCGGCCGTCTGCCCCTCTGCTCTGCGCGGCCTCGTGACGCCCTGTCTGTGTGCGGCCGGCCGGCGCAGCACGCACTGGAGGCCTCCTCGCCGGACTGGTCCAGACCAGCTCTGTGTCCGGCTCCAATGCTGCGGGCCTCGGGCTATTCCCCACTTTTTCTGGGACCTGCCCGCCTCTGCTGGTCATAGCAAACACCCTCTGCTGCGATTCATGGGGTCGCAAAGAGTCGGACACGACTGAGCAACTGAACTGAACTGATAGAAAATATTGTATTTTTTACTTTGGAAGTTTGTTTATGTCATTTCTTTTTAGATTCCACATATAAGGAATGTCATGCAATATTTCTCCTCCTCTGTCTGACTTACTTCACTCAGTATGAACTTTGTAGGTCCATCCATGTGGCTGGATGCAGGGCATGACTTCATTCCTTTTGATGGCTGAGTGATATTCCACTGTATATATGCACCACATCTTCTTTATCCAGTCCTCTGTCACGGACAGTCAGGTTGCGTTCATGTATTTTTGATGACACCCCTTAGCTCTATGGCCTTAGGCGCTGTGTGGCTGATACCTTAAGCCAGCTGGAGCATGGCCTTATGACCACGAACATTCACTGGAGACCTCTTTACAAAGTGCCATGCATGCCAGCCCATTCATGACTTAGGACAAATATTTTCTTCCCCTTGCCTTGGGTACTGGTCTATCCCAAGGTTGATCCTGACCAGGAAGGCTGACTGTAGATTAGGAACTGAGAGCCCTCACTGAGTTGGGTTTAGCAATGGTTACTCAGAGCCAGCAAAGCAACAAGATACATGTAGACTGTGGGTGAAAAGAGATTAAGGTCACCTCTGCGGGGTCATGGGGTTCCCTGGGGCTAGAAATAGGGACCCAAACCAGCGGATCCAAAGCTGTGAGCAAGTCACAGTGAGCACAGAGCAAAGACAGCACAGAAGCTCTGAAGAAGGTCAGAGTGCCGTGCGGCCAATGCTCACGGCTGAAGCCACTGAGTGACCGGGTGGGACCTGACTTAAGAGACAGTCAGAGGAGAGAGACTGCCTCTGGCAGCTCTGACTCCACGTCTATTCCCTAGACCGCTTCTCACTCTTGGCCTTGCATGGATGTTTGGCTTACCCTCTGTTCTCACCTCATCTCCAGTTGAATTTCCCTTCATGGACTAGAGTTGGTATCTTTTTTATTGTTTCTCTGGAATTTGACCACAGCCCGGAACATGATTCGGATAACCCTCCCGTCGTTTTCACAAATTGCTTCGGAAGGGGCCCCACGCTATGACGTGGTCTGAGATAGGAAAGACAACTCAGTGAGTCTGCAGCAGAACTGAATGTGGATTTTAATTTGTCTTTGATCCTATTTTACAAGATGGTTCTTGAGCAAAGGACAGACGCTTATGAAGTCTTGCTTCTTTAGTGGTTGTGTGTACAGATCATGGTGAACCATGACAGTCATCCTTAAGCTCCTTTAACTTTGGCTGTAACTCTTCTGCTTCAGTCCTTTTAATTCATCCTGGGATTTGATCCACTTTCTGACCACTTGGGTTATTGGCAGTTTATACACAGGAGGGGGCGTCCCTGGGTGCTCAGCAGTAGAGAATCTGGCTGCCAGTGCAATAGACGGGAATTTGATCCTCGGTTCAAGAAGACCCCCTGGAGAAGGAAGTGGCAACCCACTCCAGTATTCTTGCCTGGGAAATCCCAAGGACAGAAGAGCCTGGTGGGCTACAGTCCAAGGGCAGGGGTCACAAGAGTCGGACACAACTTAATGACTAAATAGCAACAACGTATACAGGAGGGGCTATGACTTTGAAGTCCCTCTGTAAAGTCTTCCTTGGTCTCTGACTCCTGCAGACGAAGTTACGCATTACTGTGGTATATTCCCATAGCATCGTCTATCTCATCTATCAGCTCCTGTGAGACTGCAGTTTTTCCTTTTTACTTATCTGTCTTCTACTCAAGTTGTAAACATCTCTCTACTATTTCCCTGAAGTATAGGATATGACTGGGACAAACTCTGTGTTAATAAGTATTTGCTTAATTAATGAATAAATTTCAATTCACTTGGCAGATGATTTAAAAATTTTATGTCAAAGGAAGGTATTAACACTTATTAGAAGCTTATTACCGGAGAAGGCGATGGCACCCCACTCCACTACTCTTGCCTGGAAAATCCCATGGACAGAGGAGCCTGGTAGGCTGCGGTCCACGGGGTTGTGAAGAGTCGGACACGATTGAGCAACTTCCCTTTCACGTTTCACTTTCATGCATTGGAGAAGGAGATGGCAACCCACCCCAGTGTTCTTGCCTGGAGAATCCCAGGGACGGGGGAGTCTGGTGGGCTGCTGTCTATGGGGTCGCACGCAGTCAGACATGACTGAAGTGACTTAGCAGCAGCAGCCGAAGCTTATTATATGCCAGGGATTGTTCCCAAAGCTTTTAAAAATTGTATTCCAACTCTATAACATATGTGCAGATTCTCCATTTTAAAAAATTAGAACACCATAGGTAAGGGAATGTTTCCTTTATTTTTTAATTTTTAAAGAACTTTTTTGATCTGGATCATTCTTTGGTAGAGTCTTTACTTCATCTATTACAATATTGTTTCTGTTCTATGCTTTTTGGATTTTGGGCCAGGGGGTATGTGGGATCCCAGCTCCCGAACCAGGGATCACACTGGTACCACCCTCACTGCAAGGCGAAGTCTCAACCACGGGACCACGAGGGGAAAAGTCCCAAATGTTTCTTTTAAACAGTAACCCTCCATTGCAACCTCTTCCTGCACTCCCCAGGAGGTAATTATGGTTTATATTGGCATGAAAATTTAAACTTTTTCTGCTTAATAATATTCTTATATGTACCAGTCAAAAATATATAATGCTGTTTTATGTGGCTCTATATGTACTCACATAAGTGAAATGCATATTGATTGGTTTTTCTATATGCTGATTTTTAAAAAAGTCAACCATTACTTCCTGGACCTCTTTCCGTGTTATACATATAATTCTCCCTCAGTCTTTTCCACTGCTTTGTAGAACTGACACACCAAAACCTATGAAACTATTCCTCCCTGGACATTTAGGGAGTTTCCAGTTTTGGCTAATTTATTACGAAGAGTGTTGCAACATACACGTTTATGTACACCCTTCCTGCTAATATGCACTTTTATGATAAAACTGAGAAGTTGAATTGCTGCCTATAGGACATGTATATTTAAAAGTTTTTATAGACACTGCCAAGTTCTGTCTAGAGTGGCTATAAATGGAGCCTCCTGACAGCAATGTGATAGGACAGCTGTATCATACCCAGATGAAGGGTGACCGCTATCAATATCAAACTGATTTTTCCCTCCCCGATGTTTCTTCAAATGTACTCTTTTAATCTTTGAAATGACCCTGTTAGACAGGATTGTTTATTGTCCTTATTTACATACTACAGAAAGTCTCTGATATACACAATTTTTTCTTTTAATTCTCACAATCAAAGTATGAGACAGGGGTTTTAATCATCTTTATCTAAGAGATAAAGTATGTAAGGCTCAGGAAGGAGGTTACATAACATATCTGAAGGCACACAAGCTAAGATCTTAAGTGTATGTCTACATGATACCAAGTCCATTAACTGAATACATATTCTCACACGTACGCTTGGCATCATCCAGAGATGAAGAAAATATTAAAACAAATTCTGTTAAAAAAAAGGAAAGACTAATTTCTCAAGTCAGGCATGATTTCAGGGCATGAAGAGAGAGGAGTACTGACTGGCTTCTGTTAAACAGTTAGGACTAGTTTCAGTAAGACCACCACCAGGTTCTGTATGAGAGGTTCTAGACCAGGAGCTTCATTTTTAAACAGCAATTCATGAAGTATTATTCAAAAATGGATTTGTTAATGGAACAATCTTATAAGTGGCTTTATTCCCAAGTAATTGTGAAACGAGGAGAAACCAAGATGTTAAAATTGAATTAATTAAATTAATATTAGTGAATAACATTTTCCAAAGGTAACAGTAGTAATGAAGCTCCAACTCAAGCTCCCTGGTGGTTCAGAAGGTAAAGAATCTGTCTGCAATGTAGGAAACTCCAGGTTCAATCCCTGGGTTGGGAAGATTCCCCTGGAGAAGGAAATGGCAACCCATTCCAGTATCCTTGCCTGGAGGATTCCATGGACAGAGGAGCCTGGAGGGCTACAGTCCATGAGGTCACAAAGACTCAAACACGACTCAGTGATTAAGACTTTAACTTTCTGTATTCAGGTAAAGAAAGGACCAGCTGTGCTGCAGGCTCCAGAGCAGGAGAACAGTCTAGAGAGCAATGCATCAGGATACCAGGGTTCAGTTCAGTTCAGTTCAGTCGCTCAGTCGTGTCCGACTCTTTGCAACCCCATGAATCGCAGCATGCCAGGCCTCCCTGTCCATGACCAACTCCCGGAGTTCACTCAGACTCACGTCCATTGAGTCAGTGACACCATCCAGCCATCTCATCCTCTGTCGTCCCCTTCTCCTCCTGCCCCCAATCCCTCCCAGCATCAGAGTCTTTTCCAATGAGTCAACTCTTCTCATGAGGTGGCCAAACTACTGAATTTTCAGCCTAAGCATCACTCTTTCCAAAGAAATCCCAGGGCTGATCTCCTTCAGAATGGTTAAGGGCATAATATTATGGCAAGGCAGGTGGTGGTTGATGCTTTTAAGTCTCCCGCTGGATTAAGCCAGACAAAAGAGAGTGATTAAAGAAGAGTTTAGCAGACAACATTGTATCAACATCCACAATGAATGGTTTATACTGGAGGACCCCAGAGGAATTTTACACTCTGACGGCTTTCCTATCAACAATTTTACTGTGATGATTCCATTAACACTGTGAACTGTACCACTGAACATGGAAACACAAGTTCTTTCTACTTTGATCACTGAGAAGCTTTGAGTAGAATCTGTGACGTCTGTAGCCGGAATTTAGGTCACTGTGATGAGCGTTTTTACTCCTGTTCTTGGCTCTGATCTCTCCTTTTTTCCTCCACTGTTCTTTTAATCTGTTATTTCGTGTTATTTTGTGCAAGCTGCTTGCTCAAACATTTTGGAGCCAAGTAGAGTAGAAAGATGACCAAAGAGTTTGCTTTACCCACAGGTTGGTGCGTTAGACAATGAATTCACTTGGTTCTCTGGGTCCCACATCTCTCTAACCTCAGCTGAAATAAGATTTCTCTCCCTGATCTTCAGCCATCTCAGATGCCCTTGGCCTTGTTTTCCTAATTCTATCTCTCCGCTTCTCTCTGTCTCCGTCTCTTTCTCCCTGCGCGTCTCACTGTGACTCTGTCTCTCTCTGTCTTGGAAGACCACCCGGACCCTCTGGTCCAAGCTGAGATGTTCCTCTCTGATCACTTGTCAGCCGGCACTTTCTTTTTCACATCATTCATCATTGTTTGATGTCTGTCCTCCTGCTAGGCTATAATCCCTATGCAGAGCAAGTGGTGCCTGAAACATAGCGCTTAGACACACAATTCTTGTGAACACTTTAATAATTTTCTTCATCTCAGAACATTGTTAGTCATCAGTAACCTCCGAGGACTAGCTTGTTCCACTCCCCTCTTTTCACAAAGAATTGAGGCTCTAAGCGGTGAAATAATTTGCAAATGAGTCACAGCTGGCTATTGAGAACATTCCTTTTCAGCCCAGCAATCTTCCCATGCATACACAACAGCTGGCCGTTGCCGTCAACAATTCACCCCAAAGGAGGTGAAAGGTTCCTTAAGAAAGAATGTGGTGTGGTCTGAAAGCCCTGGCTTCACAGTTTGGCAGCTCTGACTTCCTGTTTTCAGGAAAATCATGCTGCTTCAGCTCTGCCTTGTGAACCTTTCCCCTTCTAATCATAGTTATAAAACCTCGGCTGGGAGAAACTGTAGAAATTGTATACAGACTGGCAGTTTTCAGACTATGTTCCAGGGACCCCATGAAGGAAATGAAGCTGCTGGGCGTGGAGGCTGGTCCTTGCTTGTCAGGCTCTCTTACACGGTCTGTGGACTAGTTTTCATGAAGTCCTGCATTGGAAAGTAAGGGTTCCACTGCTAAAATCACGTTTACAATCTACAAACCTAATACAGTCCTCTAACTTGGAGAATTAGAATTAGGAAATGGGAGTCCAGAGAGGAGCATCAGTTTGCAAGAAGATGAGGCGAGGATTCCACCTGAGTTCTCCCAACTCCCTGTGACTTGACCAATGCACTTCTTTCTACACATGCACACATACACACTCACAAACACACACATACACTAACACATATATACATTCACATACACACACAGATACAAACATACACACGCACTAACACAGGTACACACAACCACACACACTAACACATATACACTCACACATACACGTACACACTAACACATACACACATAGATACACAGTCACACACACTAACACATATACACATTCACATACACACTCACACACTAACACATACACACATTCACATACACACACTAACACATACACACTCACACATATATACATTCACATACACACAAACACATACACACTCACACATACACATAGATACACAGTCACAAACACACACTAACTCATATACACATTCACACACACACACACTAACACATACGCACTCACACACACACTAACACATATACACATTCACACACACACACACAGTCACAAACACATACACAGTTATACAAACACTCATACTGCACACACACAACTCACACATGCACATAGACAAGCTCACACACATACACACTCACAAACACACTCTCTCACACACATACACCACATACCAGGTTTGTGAAATGAAGGGGAAGCTGGGACGGCAGCCTGGCGTGCTGCAGTCCTTGGGGTCACAAACAGCTGGATACGACTGAACGGCAGCAGCATCCTACTGCCTGTGAGGTGGCCTAACCCTGCTCCCCAGGACCTTGGCTTTCTCCCTCTTTCCCGGCCCTCCTCAGCCGGGCCGCCCCCCGCCCCCCGCCCCTCGTCCCCCCGCTGGCTTCCTGGGGGAAGGGGTGTGAGCGGGAGAGTTTGCCTCCCAAGCCCTCCTGCCGCAATGTGCGTGCCACTGCCCCTGTGTCTACAGAACAGGCAGCTGGGCCCAACTGGCACAGCAAGAGGGGCCTAAGTGGGCCGAGCCCACCCGGGGGACTCCCCATTTCCGAGGCACACGGGCACAGCAAGAGGGGCCGGGGTGGGCCGAGCCCACCCAGGGGACTCCCCGTCCCCAAGGCACATGGGCACAGGCACTGTTCTGCAAACACGAAGACTGAAGCTGAAAACCCAGAAAGGGCAATCCATGGGTGCTGGAAAGAGAGAACTCAAAATCAGAGTAGGAGGCGTGCGGAAGCCTTGTGGCTTGGGGACTTTCTGAGCCAAATGCAGACCTCAGAGCAGGGGTTTGGGGTTTGGGGGGCTCTGGGAGGTCATCTCGGCCACTGGTCCTGAGTGCAGTGTTCATGGGGGTCAAGAAGGGCTGCCTGCACCTGTGGGTGAGAAAACCTCCACCCACACATCCATGGAAAATGACTAGGATGCCTGCCTCTTCCCTGAGGTCAGAGAACCTATGAACTGATCTGTGGCAACAGGCTTATGTTGACACAGGTGTGAGGTCCGAGATCACAGAGACTCCGAACCAAGCAATTAACACAAACACTGGTCCAGCGGTTGTAAGGCTTCAGCAGAGACAAAGTTAAGACCGTCTTAGAGGGGCAACTGAACAAACTGAGGCAAACCAGCCTCCCACAGCAAGCCCCGGTGGAAATGGAGCCCAGGAGTCACAAATGATAAACCGCACAGGGAAATAAGTCACCAAGAGGAAGCATCAGCAGGAGCAACATGTGGGCGAACGTACGTGCCGCGACCAGCACGGAACAGAATCTTCTTAAACTTTTCCAGTTGAAGATCACAGCCACGACTTTCAAGTTGAGGCAGGTTGGGACTGGATTGCAGACTCATGCAGATGCTGGAAAGGAGTTCAACACACCCTCTTATTTTACAGGTTGGGAAGCAGTGGCTCAGAGAGGGGAACTGACTTGCCTATGGTTGCCAGCAGGTTAGATCAGAATGAGGAATAGAATCCAAGTCTCCAGATTTCTAACCCTGGGCTACTTTTACTGCCCCATGTTGCCCTAATTCACCAAGATAGAAATGGAAGGGACTTCCCTGGGGGTCTAGTGTTAAGAATCCACCTGCCGATGCAGGGGACACAAGTTTGAGCCCTGGTCCAGGAAGATTCCACACGCTGCAGTGCAACTAAGCCCGTGGGCCCCAGCTGCTGAGTCCACGCTCCCCGGAGTCCACGCTCTGCCTCTAAGCCCGTGGGCCCTAGCTGCTGAGTCCATGCTCCCCGGAGTCCACACTCTGCCTCTAAGGGACACTGGCACAAGGAGAAGCCACAGCCACAACCAGAGGAAGTCCATGCACAGCAATAGAGACCCAGAGTGGTCAAAGATTTAAAGATATATAAATAAATAAATAACAAACTAAAATCCTAGTTTTAAGAGAAGACCAGGAGGAAAGGAGGACAGAAAGGCCTACTTAAGACCGAGGAAGGGCATTCTCTGGTGGTCCAGTGGTTAGGATGATGCCACACTTCTGCTGCAGTGGGCACAAGTTCAATCCCTGGTTGGGGAACTAAGATCCCTCATGAAATACAGAGAGAGAGAGAAAAAAAAAAAAAAAAAAGACCCAGGAAAACCCCAAATCAGGGCTCTGACCTATATTACCAAAACTCAAGTTTGGTGTTTTCATAAAGAGAATTTTTCAATAAGCCCCTCCTATCTCCACTTTGCATTATGCTGACCTTTCTTTCCTGCTCCCCCCTCCATTCTTCCCCTATTTTCCTTAGTCCTTCTCTTGACTGTCAGCTGGTGGACCTGTTATCAGATGGGGCAAGTCAGCTCTGTGATCCTGGCTCCTTCTTTCTCAACCTCTGCCCCACCCTCTGGGCAAGCCCTCCTCTCATACTGTGTAGGAGGGTTCAGTTCAGTTCAGTCGCTCAGTCGTGTCCGACTCTTTGCGACCCCATGAATCGCAGCATGCCAGGCCTCCCTGTCCATCACCAACTCCCGGAGGTCACTCAGATTCATGTCCATAGAGTCCATGATGCCATCCAGCCATCTCATCCTCTGTCGTCCCCTTCTCCTCCCACCCCCAATCCCTCCCAGCATCAGAGTCTTTTCCAATGAGTCAACTCTTAACAACTGAGGACCAAGTACCTCTAGGCCACCTTCACTAGATGCAGATACTTGGCAGGGATGGGGACCAAGGTGGGTATGGAAACAGGTATGAGTTCAGTCCTGCAGGATCTGAGCTTTACATACCAGATCAGATATAAATAAGACAGAAGCTCATACAGGGACATCCCCTCTGGGCTCTTATAATTCATGCGTTACACAAGACATTAGGCTTACACTCTCCCCACCTCACTAAGATACAATTATAGACCTGAAAGCCAAAGTAAACTTTGCAATAAGAAATATAAGCAGTACAACCTAGGCTGAGTAAGTGCTCAAAGATACTGATGCAAATCAAAACAAAAATCCTATAATCATTTGGCTTCAGCTTGAAAATTCATTCTCAACCACTCAGTAACCCTAAAATGCATTGCAATATACATTCAGTTCAGTTCAGTTCAGTTGCTCACTCGTGTCCGACTCTTTGTGACTCCATGAATCACAGCACACCAGGCCTCCCTGTTCATCACCAACTCCCAGAGTTCACTCAGACTCACATCCATCGTTTCAGTGATGCCATCCAGCCATCTCATCCTCTGTCATCCTCTTCTAGGTACAGACAAATACTATTTGATTCCACTTGTACGACATACCTAGAAGAGTAAAATTCATAGAATCAGAAAGTATATATGTGTGTGTGTGTGTGTGTGCATGCACCTGTGTGTTAGTCACTGTCATGTTTGACTCTTTGTCACACTATGGACTGTAGCCCACCAGACTCTTCTGTCCATGAAATTCTCCAGACAAGAATACTCGAGTGGGTTGTCATTCCCATCTCCAGGGGATCTTCCCAACCCAGGGATCAAACCTGGGTCTCCTGCATTGCAGACAGATTGCTTACTGTCTGAACCACCAGGGAAGCCCAGAGTGAGAAAGTACGTTGGTAGGTGTCAGAGTCCGGGGGTGGAGTGGTGAGGGGAAATGGGGTGTTGGTGTTTAATGCTGACAGAGTTTCAGTTCAGAAGGGTGAAGATTCAGGAGATGGATGGTGGAGAGAGCTGCATAGAAAAGTAGGAAGTGAGCGGACTTAGTGCCACTGAATTGTACAGTTAAATGCGGCTAGCATAGAATGCTTTAAGTGACTGTTATCACAATAAAAATTTTTCAAAAGATCTGATTTACCAGAGAAATGTTCTCAAAGTATTAGCAGCTTTGTTGGCTTAATTCACTTGTTTATTCTTCCAGCAGTAACATATTTTGATTAGGCTTTTGCTATGTACCACATATAGCATTCGCCTTGAGTAATACAGTGACGAACAGATAAAAACCAGTCTCTTCCCATAAGGAGCTGACAGTTTACTAGAAAGTGAAAGTGTTGATTGCTCAGTCTTGTCCAACTCTTTGCGACCCCATGGACTGTAGCTGGCAGTCTCCTCTGTCCATGGAATTCTCCAAGCAAGGATACTGGAATGGGCTGCCATTCCATTCTCCAGGGGATCTCCTTGACCCAGGGACTGAACGTGGGTCTCCTACACTGCAAGCAGGTTCTTTACCATCTGAGATACCAGGGAAGTCCACAGTTTAAGCTAGAGGAGAGAACAAAACATACATTCAAATAGTGATAAATGCAAGGGATGCTGTGGGGCATAGAGAGGAACAATATAATATTCATTAATCAGTCAGTTCAGTTGCTCTGTCATGTCCAGTTCTTTGCGACCCCATGGATGCAGCATGCCAGGCCTCCCTGTCCGTCACCAGCTCCTGGAGTTTACTAAAACACATGTCCATCGAGTCAGTGATGCCATCCAGCCATCTCATCCTCTGTCATCCCCTTCTCCTCCTGCCTTCAATCTTTCCCAGCATCAGGGTCTTTCCCAATGAGTCAGTTCTTCACATCAGTTGGGCAAAGTATTGGAGTTTCAGCTTCAGCATCAGTCCTTCCAATGAATATTCAGGACTGATTTCCTTTAGGATGGACTGGTTGGATCTCCTTGAAGTCCAAGGGACCCTCAAATGTCTTCTCCAATACCACAGTTCAAAAGCATCAATTCCTCAGTGGTCAGCTTTCTTTATGGTCCAACTCTCACATCCATACACGACTACTGGGAAAACTATACCCTTGACTAGACGGACCTTTGTTGGCCAAGTAATGTCTCTGCTTTTTCATATGCTGTCTAGGTTGGTCATAGCTTTTCTTCCAGGGAGCAAGTGTTGTTTCATTAATGTTCATCAGTTCTCTGCATTCATTAATGTTTCCGTGGAGGTACAATCTCAGTGCAGCAAATGTCAAAAGAAGAAGGAGGTAAGGCAGCAGAGAGACAAAGCAAATCAAGGGGTGAGTTTGATCTCAGCAAGGCAGCCGTGAGCAGTGGCAGGAAGTGCGATCTTAATTCCCTGCCCAGGAATTGAACCTGGGGAGCCCGTGCCTCCCTTGCAGCTCAGTCGGTAAAGAATCTGCCTGCAGTGCAGGAGACCCAGGTTTGATCCCTGGGTCAGAAAAATCCCCTGGAGAAGGAAATGGTGACCCACTCCAGTATTCTTGCCTGGAGAATTCCATGGACACAGGAGACTGGTGGGCGTCAGTCCATGGGGTCGAGAAGAGTCAGGCACGACTGAGCAAGTAACACTTACTTAGCCTGGATGAAAACCCAGAATCTTAGCCACCAGAACAGCAGGAGGCTAGAACTTATTTTCTCCTGGATCTCTGCCCCCAGGGAAAAATGCATTTATCACAGAGGCAGAAACTGTAAACTGTTAGAAATATAGCATAACAACAAATGGGAGAGCGCACAGAGAAATGGTTTGTTTAGCTGAGACAGAAGCAAGGCAGAGATATACACCCAGAGAGGAAGAGTGTGGGTGCCCCCAGTGAGGAGGGCAGTAAAGAGGCAGCTGCATCACTTTCATAGGTCAGTTCTTCTGGGCCTTTGTTTACTGTTAGCCAATTATCTGGTTTCTCTTTCCACACTGACCTACCCGGGACCCTCCCCTGGGTGTGCACAAACTCCCCGGCCAAGATGGATCTTGGAGTGAAAGCTTCTGGGAGGAGCAAGGCTCATTATGGCCTGGTGTTATCCCCTGACGTTAGACCCACAAGGAGACTTTCTGCACAAGTGTAGCGTCTCCTTTTCCCAAAAAGGGGCAGGGAGTGGAGATCCCTTAACCCTTTACTCAGACAGGGTTTGTGCCTCTTTGTCCTTGCTGTGACTATCGCCGTGACTATTAACGTAAGGCGTTGGCAAGAGACGAAGACTAGCTCATTACCCTGTGTCTGTCACTTCCCTTTCAGAGGGCAAGCAGGAGGCTGATTGTCAATGCCTTAACGGGACCCCGCCTAACTCTTGTCTCAGGAAATGCTAACAGCTGCAAGTATCCAGGCTGACGTCCCCATCTGCACACCCCATGAAATGTGGACAGGAGGCCAGCTGTAAATGTCTGATCTGGAGCCCATCGATCTCCTGACTCAGATTCCTGAGCTGATCACAGTCTGAGGAAAGACACAGACAGTTGCTGAGTCATGTATGTGTCTTCCGACAGAGCCTAGGAAACCACCAGTCTTCACCGTGGTCCGCTGGAGGGAGAAAGGAGGAACAGCTCACGCGCCGGCTCCTCCTGCCTGTCTGTGTTCACTAGCGCAGAATCCTCTGTATTTCTGGGTTGTGTTCTCCAGCATCCTCTGACCAACTACTGGCGGAGCCACGGCCCCCATCTGGTGGCTTGGGGCTTCACTTGAGTTCAAAAGTGAGGAAGGAGCCAAAGTCTTTTCGGATTCAGTCGTGTTTATTTATTTTTTTAATATGTATTTATCTGCTTCCGGCTGTCCCGGGTCTTTGTAGCTGCTCTTGGACTTTCTCTAGCTGCGGTAGGTGGGAGTGACTCTCCAGCTGTGGCACGTGAGTTTCTCTCGCTGTGCTCACCGGCTCTAGAGTTCACGGGCTCAGTAGCTGTGGCCACGGGCTCAGTGGTCCCACGGGCTGTGACATCTTCCTGGACTGGTGACTGAACCCAGGTCCCCTGCATTGGCAGGTGGAGTCTTAAATGCTGGACCACAGAGAAGTCCTCCACAGTGTTTAGAGTCTCCAGACACAATAGGGTACTCAGTCAAATTCGGATGTCATTTATTGTTTTTTTAAGTAATTTATTTATTTGGCCACGTGGCTTGTGGGATCTTCATTGCCCAACCAGAGACCGAAGCCCACCCAGGCTTATGACAGTGAAAGCACCAGGTCTTAACCCCTGGACTGCCGTGAACTCCCAAATTTGAATGTGAGACAAATAGTGAATGTTTTTCTTAGTATAAGTATGCCTCCAATGTTGCACAAGACAACCGTCTACTAAAAAATTACTTGTTGTTTTCCTGAAATTTAAATGCAATTGGGTGTCTTGTATTTTCATCTGCTAAGTCATGCAACCTTCCTCTTGTGGGAAGGGTGGAGACCACGGCAGAGTCTGGACCCCCTCCTGGGAGAGGTCGAGTGCCCTTGGAGGTGAGGGATTGGACGACCACCCAGCACTCTTCACAGGGGAAGCAGTGGAGGGCTGGGGTGGCTGATGCAGCTGGAGATATCTAGAGAGGCAATAAATTCACCTGGTACAACCTAATCCTGTGGGTTCCAGAGGCCTTTAGAAGGAAATCACATTTAAACTGAAATATTAAGGACCGGCAAGAATTCGCCTGGATAATTTGTGGAGTAGTTCCATCTGAATAAACAGCATCCACTGTCCAACCAGTCCATCTTAAAGGAGATCAGTCCTGGGTGTTCACTGGAAGGACTGATGCTGAAGCTGAAACTCTAATACTTTGGCCACCTCATGTGAAGAACTGACTCATTGAAAAAACCCTGATGCTGAGAGAGATTGGGGGCAGGAGGAGAAGGGGACGACAGAGGATGACATGGTTGGATGGCATCACTGACTCAGAGGACTTGAGTTTGAGTAAACTCTGGGAGTTGGTGATGGACAGGGAGGCCTGACATGCTGCAGTCCATGGGGTTGCAAAGAGTCAGACATGATTGAGTGACTGAACTGAGCTGAACTGAAGCTCACCAAGTACCCTATCCATCCTGATGCTTGCCCTGGAAATCCCTGAAATTCCCCACAATCAAGGGATGAAGGAAGCTTCTGGGACTCTTGCATTGAGCATGGTCTTTATCCATCCTCATTTGTCATTTAAACAGGATAGAAATAGTCACCCCCTCCAGGGCCTCCAGGCTGGTGAGTATGTAAGTCAGCCACCTTCTCTCACTTGCATCTGGAATATAGCATTGCTGCCGAGATGGCTGCAGCGCAGAAGTGCGACCTCAGCCACAGAGATCACAAAGACAGTTTGGGCTCAGCTGAAGCAACAGCTTTTTAAGAATCAGAGCCGTCCAGAGACAGTAGGTAGGGAGCCACCCTGCCGTGGAACATCCAAGCCAAGGGTGGATGGCCAGTTTGCAAGACAGTCCTGGAGGACGCTGAAGCCTTGGGCTGAGAGCGCCTGTCCCTTCCAATCATGAGACTCCATAATTCTTGTTTCTAAATTAGATGTCAGTAAGCTATGGAGCCCAGGAAAAACCCAGCCTCCGCCTCTTTCTGTAGAGACTTATTGGAACACAGGCATGCTATTACATTTTGTATCATCCACACATAGTTCGCACTCTGATGGCAGAGTTGAGCATTCATCACAGACACCGTTTGGCTGCAAAGCCTAAGACATTCACTAGCTGGTGGCCATTTATAGGAAAAGCTTGTGAACGTCGTTCTAAGAGACTCCTGGGATGAAGACTTTGATAAAGCCTCCGATTATCTCCGACTTAGCTGTGCCGTTAATCTGTATGGCAAGGCTGCTAGATTGCTTTCCTTAAAGATACGCATGTCTTTGTTCAGGATACTAACAAAAAATATTCAGGGGCTCCCTCTGAGTCAGTGTGACTTCCCGACCAGTGCTATCAAATGGATCGAGAAAAAAAGGCTCCTGAGGTGCTCCAACATGGCTTTCCTTCCCTCCCCTCCTGCGAGAGTTGAGCTGTAGAGTCAGCCTGAAGACTGCAGCAACAAGCTCGGCAGAGCTGAAAGCTGATACACACGGAGCTCCTAGCTGGGCTGTGCAGAGCTTTACATGGAGAGTTTCAGTCAATCCTCTTAACAACTTCATCTACTGCTTAGAGGGACGTCACAGTTGAGAACATGGAGGCTTAGGGAGACTCCAGAACTTGCCCTGAGTCACCTATGGAGGCAGGATGCTGCTTCTATTTCAATTCTGAAACCTCTATTTCGTATATACATATGTCAGTCTAGCTGTTGAGATATTTTGAGTACTGTACAAAGCACAACAAAGTCTGGAGACTGAATAGACTCACAGCCCAGCCCATGCGCTTAATCTCATATTTGGATCACAGAAAAGTAGTCACGACAATGGGAATATTTCATCGGAAGATCCAAAGCTCCCGATTCTGCATAATTCCATGATGGCAGAACCACCTCCCCTAATTCACTTGTTTTCGTAGTTATTTCAAACAGAAAGAAAAATGGTGGCGATTTTCACTTCATCTCTGCTCAACGTCTGTCTGAAGACCCTGCAGCTAAAGAGGGAAAGACTGAATATTAGATGGGGTTTGTATTATCCAAAAATAAAACAAATATAGAAATATGAACTCCTGCCAGCAGTTAACCCAGAGCGGCCAGATGCCACCGTCACTTCTTTTGGTCAAATCTTCCTCCAAGAGGGAATTACACGACAGGAAAGACGCTGGGACTAAGAAACAAGAGCATGAGAGGAATCCCAGGTGTTTCTGACCCTGTGGTGGACGAGCTCTCTGTTTGTCTTCAGCTGAATGCGAATGCAAGAGGCGCTCTCCATATTAGACTGGTGTTATTAGGAAACCTGAAAACTCATCGGAGAGGGAGTAAGGTTGGTCTTAACTGCTCAATCCAGTGGAGCTTAGCTTCAGTTCAGTTCAGTTTAGTTCAGTTCAGTCGCTCAGTCGTGTCTGACTCTTTGCAACCTCATGACTGCAGCAGGCCAGGCCTCCCTGTCCACCACCAACACCTGGAGTTTACTCAAACTTCAGTCCATTGAGTCAGTGATGCCATCCAACCATCTCATCCTCTGTCGTCCCCTTCTCCCACCTTCAATTTTTCCCAGCATCCGGGTCTTTTCAAATGAGTCATTTCTTCGCAGCAGGTGGCCAAAGTATTGGAGCTTCAGCTTCAGCATCAGTCCTTCCAATGAATATTCAGAACTGATTTCCTTTAGGATGGACTGGTTGGATCCTTAGCTTGGATATTAGCTTGGAGGGTAGAAAAAAGGAAGGAGTGATTCCAAGGACTCACCTGGTCAGCTAGACTCTTAAAAGAGCATTAAGTTTGACCTTGGCTACTCCAAAAATGGCATCTACAAAGGGTACTGATGAATAGATGCTCAGTAAATGCTTGTTTAAGGGGTGGATGAAATAGGTTTCCTGTAGAACATCCTAGGGAACTGTACTGAAAATGATACTTGAAGCAGCTTCAGATCTCAGTGGAAATTAATGCTGTGATTGATGAGTGAAGATTGCTGTGACTGTGTCATAGGGAATGGGTATCCTAAAGATGAAATCTCTGACACAGTATGACTTCCTTCTTCTTTAGGGCAGTGGAAGTATCACTTTAAATCACAGACTTGTGTCCTCCAAACCTAAATATGGACACAGCAAAGAGGAAAAAAAAAAAAAACAGCAAAAAAGCAAAAGTTGATAAGGATAAAAAGAATTAGAAAAAAATGTGAGGGGCACGTGTTGATAGAGAAAAGAAATGAAATGACCACAGTTGCCACTTTCTGGTATATCCAGTGGGATCTGCAGAATTTCACATGGGTCTCCTGTTTTTACCCTCAAGATGAAAAAGAATCAAGAAACCACTGTGGTCAGGACACAAACAGTCCTGATGGGAAGAATAGTCTCTGAGGAGAAGGAGCTGACAAAGCAAGGATCAAAACACCAGCTTAGCCATAAACTGCTCAGAAAAGAAAACAGTCACGTTGTGACAAATTCCTCCTGGATTTTCCAGAAACAGGTTTATTCCAGAGTCTTTAGAAGTCACAGACCTTTGATCCATTTAGACTATTTGGCTTTCAGATTTCAGACTCCTGATACATCCATAGATTTCTGCTAAAACTAAGAAAGGGGGCTGCCACTCCAAACGCAGCCAAATGTTTGTCTCTATTTCAGATTGCAAGTGAAATGCAGAAACAGGGAACACCTGGATCGGCTTCAAGCCCACACAGAACTGAACCTCAGACATTGAGTCATGGTGTGGCTCTGCATGAGCTGGTGTCAGAAAGCACGTGTTCACACTGAGAAAGAAAGCGGACCCGGGACTTCCCTCTTGCCTCTTTTTGGAGGAAGTGAAACCACTCTGCTGCAAAGCAGGTGCCCAACTTTTGTAGAAAAGTTGCCTTTTTCTTTTTAGAAACTAACGTTGGGCTTTTAGGCACAAGCCCTTGAGAGCAGCCTTCTGGAGAGTTTATGGAGGTGCCTGGGCCTTTCAATGCAAGCAAAAGTGGAAGCAATCACTGGTGAGCAGAGCAAAGCAAGAAAGGAATGGGTGAAATGCTCTGGTCAGGCTCTTGAAGGTCACCTCCTCCTACCTGACCACTATGAGCAGCGATTCCTGCTGGTGGCCTGCAAGCTTCGGTTGAGCCGAAATTCCCAAATTAGCACTTCTTCTTTCATTGCTTCTCCGTAAATTGAAAAGAGAACTTCCTTGAGCGTAGCGAACACAGTCATAGGCTTTGGATCATCTCAGGTGTACGGAAATTCCGGAACTACTTCGTTTCTTTTGGTTTTTAAATGTACATTTATTGCTTATTTTTCTGAATATGAAAGTAATGATTACTCCTCCTTGTGTTTGGGACTTGGTAGATTCTCAATAAAGTTTTATTAAATGAGTGAAAACATGCTCATTGTTGAAAGCTCAAAATATGTAGAAGAGTGGAAAGAAGTAAATAATTCATGAAACCTACCTACTAGATAAAACTACTGTCAATGGGTCAGTTGGTGTATATTCCTCATTATATTTGTACACAGTTGAGATCATATTGAATGCTTAACATTATGGCATAAGAATTTCTTATGTTATTAAAACTGTTTGAAAATACAATTATGATGGCTACAAAATATTTTGTCATATGAATGTGATGTAATTTCACTCTTTGGGGATCTTTTAGCTATTTCATTTTTTCCTTTTTGCTATAATAAAAATGAAGATGAAGGTGGTCCAGAAGTAAATGACAACGACTAGGTGTTTAGAGATAATGGGAATGCCTAAATGTAATCTATATTCACCTTACTTGTATTCTCATTGAAGAAGAGTGAGATTCCATCAGGATCTATTATAGCCAAAAGAAAAAATAAGAAATTGTCAGCATGTCTTCAAAACAGGGTAAGTGAGTTTTCTGATTCTGATGAACTAGCCTTGAAATAGTTTGAAGAAAAGTATATGGATATTTCAGCAAACTTATTGGAAGTACTCAAGGGCATTCGGTTCTAACTTTTCTAATTCTAAATCTGTGATCACTCTGCTGCTGCTGCTAAGTCGCTTCAGTCGTCTCCGACCCTGTGTGACCCCACAGACAGCAGCCCACCAAGCTCCCCCACTGAGCGATCAATTTATAACCTGGGCAGAAGCTTGCTTCTCTAGTCAAGTAGAAGCCGGGTGCCTGTTTGCTCAGGTGCTCTTTGTGACCCCATGGACTGTAGCCCTCCAGGCTTCTCTGTCCATGAAAATTTCCAGGCAAGAGTACTGGAGTGGGTTGTCATTTCCTCCTCCAGGGGATCTTCGTGACCCAGGGATTGAACCCGCATCTCCTGTGTCTCCTGCACTGGCAGGCAGATTCTTCACCAATGAGCCACCTGGGAAGCCCAGAAACTGGTTCATAAACTAAACCCTTAAAAGACGCTTACTCCTTGGAACGAAAGTTATGACCAACCTAGACATATTGAAAAGCACAGACATTACTTTGCCAACAAAGGTCCATCTAGTCAAGGCTATGGTTTTTCCAGTGGTCATGTATGGATGTGAGAGTTGGACTGTG
Organism: Budorcas taxicolor; assembly: GCF_023091745.1. Lineage (NCBI taxonomy): Eukaryota > Metazoa > Chordata > Mammalia > Artiodactyla > Bovidae > Budorcas > Budorcas taxicolor. The sequence continues at coordinate 80,223,862 of NC_068924.1, read as the reverse complement.
AAGAAAGCTGAGTGCCGTAGAATTGATGTTTTTGAACTGTGGTGTTGGAGAAGACTCTTGAGAGTCCCTTGGACTGCAAGGAGATCCAACCAGACCATCCTAAAGGAGATTGGTCCTGGATGTTCACTGGAAGGACTGATGTTGAAGCTGAAATTCCAATACTTTGGCCACCTGATGTGAAGAGGTGACTCATTGGAAAAGACCTTGATGCTGGGAAAGATTGAAGGCAGGAGGAGAAGGGGATGACAGGGGATGAGATGGCTGGATGGCATCACTGACTCGATGCATGTGAGTCTGAGTGAACTCCAGGAGTTGGCGATGGACAGGGAGGCCTGGTGTGCTGCAGTTCATGGGGTCACAAAGAGTCAGACATGACTGAGCGAGTGAACTGAACTGAACTGAACTGAACTTGAGTGTAAGTGAATTCCCCAGAGCGTGATGACTGAGGCATTAATAGAGCCAGAGTGTGATATTTCTGGGTTACAGAACACCATCAAGGTTTTTTAAATTTTATTTTATTAAAATGTAGTTGATTTACAATGGAGTGTTAATCTCTACTACACAGCAAAATGACTCAGACACATATATATGTATTTTTTCATATCTTTTTCATTATGATTTATCACAGTATACTGACTCTAGTTCCCTGTGCTATACAGTAGGGCTTTGCGTTTATCCTTCCTATATATAATTGTTCACATCTGCTAACCCCAGACTCCCAATCCATCACTCCCTCACCCACTTTCCCCCTTGCCAACCACAAGTCTATTAAGTTTATTTGTATTTTCTTTAGATTCCACAAGCAAGTGAAATCATATGATTTTCGTCTCTCTCTGTCTGACTTACTTCACTTCCTATGATAATCTCTAGGTCCATCAGTGTTGCAAAATGGCATTATTTCATTTTTTTATGACTAGGAAATATGGAGAAGGAAATGGCAACCCACTCCAGTGTTCTTGCCTGGGTAATTCCATGGACAGAGGAGCCTGGTGCTACAGTCCATGGGGTCGCAAAGAGTCAGACACAGCTTAGCAACTAAAACACAGTATTCCATTACATGTAAATCTACATGGCTTCCCGGGTGGCTCAGTGGTAACGAACTCACCTGCCAACGCAGGAGATGCGAGTTCGATCCCTGGATTGGGAAGATCTGCTGGAGGAGGAAATGGCAACCCACTCCACTATTCTTGTCTGAAAAATCCCACGGACAGGGGAGCCTGACAGGCCACAGGCCACGCAGTTGCAAAGAGTCAGACATGACTGAGTGACTGAGAACACACACAAAATCCATATAGTTTGTCCCTTCATCTGTCGATGGGCACTTATTGATTCCATGTCTTATCTATTGTAAACAGTGCTGCTATGAATGTTGAGGTGCATGTATTATTTGAATTAGAATTGTCTCCAGATATATGCCTAGGAGTAGGATTGCAGTATCACATGCCCACGCAAATCAGGCTTTTTTATTTTTTTAATTGTGGCAAAGTGTTAGTTGCTCGGTCATGTCTGACTCTTGGCCACTGCATGGACTGTATCCTCAGTCCATGGAATCCTCTAAGCAAGAACTCATTCCCTTCTCCAAGGGATCTTCCCAACCCAAGGACTGACGCCAGGTCTCCTGCACCGCAGGCAGGTTCTCTACCAACTGAGCCAGCATGGTGAAAGTCACAGAGCATAAAGCATGCTACTTTATCCGTCGTTCCCTGTGCAGTTCAGGGCACTAAATGCGTCCGCGTTGCTGTGCAGTCTCACCATCATCCATTTCTGGAATGTTTCACCCTCCTAAACTGAAGCTCTGTCCCCAGTAAAGACTAACTTCCCACCCCGCTGGCAGCTACCAATGTACTTTCTGACTGTGAATTTGACTGTTCTAGGTCCCTTGCATCAGTGAAATCAAGCAGCATTCGTCTTCATCTGGTGCCTATCGGAGCGCGTTTCTAAGGTTGGCTTGGTGTCTGTCCTGCAGGCGGTCTGCACGCATCTTCCCTTGTTCCCTGTGCTCTTCAGCTGGTTCCCTAGCGATCTACCTGATACACGCACGTGTGAGTCCCAGACTCCCTGTTCACCCCACCCCATTTTCCCTCTTCGGTGCCCATGGATTTGTTCACTATGTCTGCTCTCTAAGCAAACAGGTCCATCTGTATCATTTTTTCTAGATTGCATCAAGGTTTTAATAGCAGCTAGTGATGCTCCGCCTGTAAAGCTAGACAACTGGCCTCATTATTTCTGAAAACACCTGTCAGCTGCATCAGTGACAATCCTGTGGTGATTCAATTCCTTGAAATTGCCTTTCCTGAATGCAGACAGGAGGCCTGTGAATTGAAACATGGCTTTTGCAGCCTCAGTCCTGCGTCTGGTTCACGGTGTAAGGGTGCAGTTGGGAGCCATCAGGGTGACATAAGGGTGCAATTGGTAGTTTCTGTTAACTCCTCTGGATTCCCCAGCTTCCACTCAGTGTGCTAGTTGTCTCAAAGAACCAACAGAACTGGGCTCCAATCAAGCCTGGTTTTAGGTCAATGGGCCTGAAAAGACTGCTTTAAATGAAGAGGTTTAATAGACTTAGCATTAGTACACAAATGCAACTTCATGAAGTTATCTTCTCTAATGACACAACAAATGAATTGCTGCTTTAAAAACCTGAGTGGTAAAAACCTGAGTGGTGAAGACCACATTCGTTTTTACACATCTGTCTAAGTTACATGCACTTAACCATGGAATGAAAAAATTAAAGTTATAAGAGCAGGTACCAAGTTATTGCCAACTATACACAGAGGAAAAGGACAGTGATAGTGAAGTCCCAGCAGAGAGTCATTAGAGGAAAGCAGAACCATCAAGACAGTGAACAAAAAGTGAAACGAAAGCTTTCTTTCAAAGCTGGAACGCTCTCCTGGGGGTAACGGTAAGGTGTGTGGTTGTATTTTTTCTGAGTGCCCACTGCTGTGCAGAGTAACCAGCTGGGTGCTGGAGGAGGTCGGGGGGCAGCTGACTGTTAAGGATACAGGGCTGTGTTTTCACAATTGTGTGGCTGTGCCACACAATTTTATCAAAGTCCTGATGGACCTTAGTGTTTGAATCGACTCTCATTTCCCCGTTTTGAGATTAGACTAGCCCAAAGAGGAACTGGTGGCTTTAGGAGAACTGCTGAACTTTTTGTTTCAGCAACAGCTTTCTTTCCCATCAGTTCAGTCTGCCCCAAGCCCGCTGGCCGCAGCTTAGGACTGGTGGGTCAGGCCAGGGCTGTCTGAGCCATGAACAGCTTCAGGAGTGCCTTTCTAATCTGGGCGGTGGCAACATGGGCTAAAACGGACACATCTTGGGGCGCGACCGATGAGGCTGGGTTTCAAAATTGCAAGAATGCCTTAAAAGTGCCCGTTCTGCCTGTCTTGCCCGGAGGCGGCTGGGATAACCTGCGGAATGTGGACATGGGACGGGTGATGGAGTTGGCTTACAGACACTGCAGGACCACGGAAGACGGGCAGTACATCATTCCGGATGAGATCTTCACCATTCCCCAGAGGCAGAGCAACCTGGAGATGAACTCCAAAATCCTGGAGTCCTGGGTGAACTACCAGAGCAGCACCTCCAACTCCATCAACATGGAGCTCTCTCTTTTTTCCAAAGTCAACGGCAAGTTCTCCCTTGAGTTCCAGAGGATAAAGACCCTTCAGGTGAAGGACCAAGCTGTAACTACCCAGGTTCAGGTAAGAAACCTGGTCTACACAGTCAAAATCAACCCAGATGCAGAGCTAAGCTGGGGGTTTAAGAAGGCGCTCATGGACATCTCGGAGCAACTGGAGAACAACCAGACCCGGATGGCCACCTACTTGGCAGAACTCCTGGTCCTCAACTACGGCACCCATGTCATCAGCAGCGTGGATGCAGGGGCCGCGCTCATTCAGGAGGACCACATCAGGTCGTCCTTCCTGCAGGACAGCCAGAGCAGCCGCACCGCCGTGACCACGTCCGCTGGAATCACCTTCCTGAACATCGTGAACTTCAAATTCGAGGAGAACTACACCTCGCAGAATGCCTTCACCAGGAGCTACCTCTCCAACCGAACCAACTCCAGAGTTCAGAGCATCGGAGGACTTCCATTTTACCCAGGCATCACCCTCCAGGCCTGGCAGCAGGGTGTCACCGGCCACCTGGTGGCTATGGACCGAGCTGGCCTGCCTCTGCATTTCTTCATCAACCCCGAACGACTGCCTGACCTGCCGGGGCCCTTGGTGAGAAAGCTGTCCAAGACGGTGGAGGCGGCCGTGCGCAGGTATTATGCGGTCAACACCTACCCTGGCTGCACGGATCTCAGCTCGCCCAACTTCAACTTCCAAGCCAACACTGACGATGGTTCTTGCGAGGGGAAGATGACCAATTTCTCCTTCGGGGGAGTTTACCAGGAATGCACCCAGTTCTTGGGGAATGAGGTTGTCCAACTCTGCCAGAACCTGGAGCAGAAGAATCCGCTGACTGGCAGCATGTCCTGCCCCTCTGGTTACTCCCCAGTCCAGCTGCTGGCCCAGACCCACGAGGAGGGGTACAGCCACCTGGAGTGCTCACGCAAGTGTGCCCTCTTCATCTTCTGCAAGACCGTGTGTGAAGACGCGTTTCGAGTAGCCAGGGCTGAATTCAGGGCTTTCTGGTGTGCAGCCAGTGGCCAAGTATCGGAAAACTCGGGGCTCCTTTTTGGCGGGCTCTTCAGTGGTAAGAGCATAAATCCTCTGACCAATGCCCAGTCGTGCCCAGCCGGCTATTTTCAACTGAGACTTTTTGAACACCTTAAGGTATGTGCCTCTCAGGACCATGAGTTGGGATATAGATTTTCTGTCCCCTTTGGTGGGTTCTTTAGCTGTGTGGTGGGGAACCCCTTGGTGGATTCTGCTGCATCCAAAGATCTGGGGGCACCTTCTCTAAAAAAGTGTCCGGGGGGCTTCAGCCAACACCTAGCCCTCATCAGCGATGGGTGCCAAGTGTCTTATTGTGTCAAAGCTGGGCTTTTCACGGGAGGGTCTCTGCCTGCTGTCAGGCTCCCTCCTTACACCCGGCCACCCCTCATGAGTCAGGCGGCCACCAACACTGTCCTGGTGACTAACCCCGAGACGGCCAGCTCCTGGATTAAAGACCCCCAGACCCACCAGTGGAGGCTGGGGGAGCCCCTGGAACTTCGCAGGGCCATGAGAGTGATCCACGGAGACAGCGAGGCTCTGTCTGGAGGAGCAGCCGCAGGGCTCACCCTGGGGGTGACCGTCGCCCTGGCAGGGGTCATCTCCCTGGCCATCTACGGTGCCCGGAAGTCCAGGAAAAGGGGATACCAGGCCCTCCAGGATGAGAAGCAGAGTTTGGCTGCAGGCGCTGCCGTGAATGGAGATGCCCTTGACCAAGAGCAGGCACAGAGCCCTGCTTAGACTCTCCCAGGACACCGCTTCCCTCCTCCCTGGTCACGCCTTCAAGCATGGCTTTCATCTCTTTCTCTCTCCACTCTGCCCTTCTAAGTACTGCTGGGTCAAGTGCGACAGAAGGCCTTGTGGGACTGGGGCTTTCTAGGTCTCTGGGCCAGGAAGTAAACAGAGCCACATGGACAATGTTGGGAGAGGGGTTGGAGGGCAGTTGTGACTTTTTAAGTAAAAGTCATCCTAAAACTTGAAGGGGTCGTCTCTTCTCAGTGTGTACCATTTTCTTCACCTGAAAGCTTATGTATAAGAAGGACAAGGGAGAATGTTCATATTTGGATTTGAAGGTGTATTTAATGTGAGGTCAGCCATGGTTTCCAATTCATGAGCTCTAAAGATGTCTTTAAATGTTACCCTCCCACTATTTTGTGTTTTTTGAAAGCTGTCTGGATTTCACACTCCCAGAAAAGCCCCTGGAACACACAGAAGGTCCTGCCTGGCTCTCGCATTCCATTTTTGAGGTACTGATGACTGCGTCATCTCCTCTGGACCATCTCAGCATCCTCTGAACCAGGAGATGGTGTCTAGACCAAGCCCACTCTTTTCAAGCTCCCCACAATTAAGACTTACTGCGACCAGGCCACTCTTGGACTTCAGACTAGTGTCGTAAAGCCCTCAGAGAACACTTTAACATTTAAACTTCTCTTAGGAGGTCAAGGGAGAAGGGGTGGTTTGGAGACCAGCAGTGAGTGAAGAAAGGGTGAAAGCTAGAAAAGATTCTGGTGCTCTTGGGGAACTGGAATTCTTACCCACAACCAGCTGCCTGGCTTCGTCCTCTCAGCTTATGCTAAGTGGGGCAAAGAAAAGAGCTGCAGGTTTGGCTAGATCAAGCATGACTCTCTCATGTTCTGTTACCCAGGTACCATCCCTCCCTCATCCATAGATGACCATCCCCCCTTTCTATTCTCCCATCACGTTCACACAACCCACATCAATGCACACGTACACATACCCCACATTTCAAAATTTTTCTGGGGGTAGAAGGCAAGAAAGATGCAAGAAATCAAAGTGAACCTACACCTAATTATCATTTCATCCCCCAAATCTGAACAAGATAGAAAAAACCCAATTGTGTACCCCGTTCTTTTCTTTTCTCCAGTGGAAAGGAGGTTGACATGATCAAATAAGTGTTCTTAAATGAAATGAAAAACGACACCCAGCATCATTTGTGGCGCGTTTATTTCAGTCCCACACTGGCTCCCCTGGGACACCTCATGGGATGCATGATTGTCACCTGACATTTGATGCTTTGCCTAATTTTAAGAATGGTCTCACCTAATTGTAATTATTAGGGTGACTCCATTAATAATCTGCACCATATTTTTAAAGCTATATTTTTCTTCACCAAATCGAATGTCATGGGTGAGTTATCCTCTCTGAAGGATAATTTGTCCTGTCCTCATTTAACACCTGCAGTCACAAGTTTGGCTTCTACCAGGTCCTTCTGGGAGCTTGAACTGTCCCAGATCGTGGGAAGACAAGAGGGAGAGCATACAGTCACTCCCACTACGATACAGAGGCATGACTCACAGAACTGGAGCTGAGCTCTCAGCCAGACAGAGATTTCTACAACCTCTGTACTAAACCTCTGCTTCTTAAGCATTAATATGCCTTCCCTTACCTCTGGGGGTTTTGTGGGTATGTTTCAGCCAAGCTGACCACTTTCCTGCTGATACTGACTTGCCTGTGAGTTCTTGAAGAATACTGAGTGGGATAAACAAAGTATACCTTTAACCTCTGAGACTTTTAATGTACTAACAGCCCACTGAAATGTAAAGTTCTTCACCAACTTATACTTCTAACAACGTTGCACATAAATATGTATTAAAATGTGTACTTGAGGAATGTGTTCTCTATTCATCCACAGGAAATCAGAATGAGACAGCCTGAGGTTTGCATTCATCAAGTCCCTTTACAAAATCCAAACCCTGATGGGGTTGCATAGGTTCTGCTCTCTGAGTCCTGCTTTCTTGACTGGCTAGCTCAGGTTGGAGTCTGTGGAAACACTGACCCAGACTTCCAGGAAAACCACACTCCACAGGCTGTCAGAAACAAGGACACACTGGCGTGACAAAAGCCCCTCTGCAATTGCATTTTATCTTTGTGTTCTCATTCGAATCGGGATTTGAAAAACTGGAGGAGGAAATGGCCACCCACTCCAGTATTCTTGCCCGTGAAATCTCATGGACAGAGGAGCCTGGTGGGCGACAGTCCCTGGGGTCGAAGAGTTGGACACCACTTAGCAATTGAGCACATCTGAAAAACACAGCCTGTAAGCTATTGAAACATACCCGATATTGTGGCCAAGTGAAGGGAACTTTAAGAAGCAAACACTCATGGTTTTTAAGATGGTCTTTCCCCTACTGTTTCACTTGTTTCCCCTGCCAGGTCATCTGTTTCTTTGGAGGAACAAGAAGTCAAAGTAGGTTACTTGGTCAAATGTGTGGGTAAAGAAGATGTAAAGAAGAGTAGAAAAAGGGACTCTCCCGTTCAGTGGAAGGGCTTGCGGTTGCTCACGGACTGGGGGAGGTTCCCCAAGTCCTCACCGGTAGGCGATGGACGGAAAGCAGGCTGAGGACAGTTTGCGGTTGTTTGCCGTTTATTGTTCCGCACGTAAACCTCATGAGCACCAGGTGGCGATGTCCACTCACAGAGCAACACCAAGGACTTCAGAACACACGTTACAGTGATTTACAACAGGACAGTCACCCGCTCTCCCCCAGAACCACCCCCCCCCCCGCCCCGCTGCCCCCCATCAATGCCAGGGACCACAGACCAGGAAAAGAGGACAGGGCCCTCCCTTGTACCACACAGGACCTCCCCCTCAACCATCCCATGCCCACACCACCAGGACGAGCATTGGACCAGGCGTGAAACCACAGAGAAGTCCAGGCTTCCCAAAAGGGGGATGAAAACAAAGGCAACTACTTACACACACACACACACACGATCCACCTTTCACACACACACACACACACACAAAATCCACCTTTCACACACACATACACACACACAATCCACCTTTCACACACACACACACACACGATCCACCTTTCACACACACACACACACACACACGATCCACCTTTCACACACACACACACAATCCACCTTTCACACACACACACAATCCACCTTTCACACACACACACAATCCACCTTTCACACACACACACACACACGATCCACCTTTCACACACACACACGATCCACCTTTCACACACACACACACGATCCACCTTACACACACACACACACACACACGATCCACCTTACACACACACACACACACACACACACACACACACACGATCCACCTTTCAAGGGATGGGCACTAACAGGGTTTGTCTCCAGTCCCACGTGTCCTCCCCGGAGACTCAGGAGGGGAGAAATGAGGCTGCTGGTGTTGACGATGAGAGGGCGGGCGTGGGATTCCCTGCATGGGGCAGGGAACACAGCAGGGCTTCCGGCGGGAGGACTTCCTGCGTGCGAGTGATGGATGCACAGGACCTCTGCCGGCGGGGGTTCTCGCCCAACCCAGGGCTGTACCTTTTCAGGTTGGCATGAGAGAGGGCAGAGGCATGCCCCTCCCACCCCCTTTGCCTGGCACAGTGTTAGAAGGGACATGAACAGTTCCTTCTGCCCAGAAAGTCCCACTAGAAGAGCAGCAGATGAGGTAGCCCCTGCGAGCATCTTGGGAAGAGACACAGGCCATCAGTACTCTCAGCATCCTGAGAGGGGTAGGCTGGAAGGTGTGAAGACGACTCTCAAAGAGGTACCACCTGCCTGCCTTTCCCCTGTGGCCTCTTCTCTCTGCCCTGGGCCCGGCTCCTTCTCCACCCGCACCTTCTTCTGCCCGACTCAGGGAAATCAGTCTCTCCGCACGGCCCTCTGCCAGTTATCACCCTCCCTTCTTTCACCACCTCTCGCCACACCGCTCTGTCTACCCGCCGGCTCCGGGTCTGTTTTCTCGTTCCTGTGGGTGAGGAGGCCGGAGGATCCTGGACAAGGATGCTGAAGGAGGGTGGGGGTGTAGCCGGGCTTATGATGAGGCCTGTCTCTGGCACAGGGTGGTCCGGCAACGGTCATGGGCTGACGTCAAACGCTAAGCGAGGGCGAGAGCCCTTCTCCCGTTGAGTTCGGATGTTTCCTTCCCGGCTGCGGCAGGAAACTGCCCTGTGGTGCGGTGGGCTGGGGGCCAGTCTCCTGGTCTGCTGGTGAGGTAAAGGACTGATGGGTGAGGCTGGAAGGCCTCCTGCCAGAGCGCCCTTCGCTGGAGCTAACTAATATTCCCAAAGCAACTTGGCAACTAACACTTTCATGTCTTCTGCCACGTGGAAGAGGAGGACGAGCTCAGCACCAGTGCCTCCCCTCCTCAGAATGTCTGCAAGCCTGAGAGCAGGACACTCAGAGCTGACCCTTGGAAAAGCTTGGCTGCCGCTTCTTACTTCAGTACCGCGTCTGAAGGCTTTTCCATTTTTCCAGCATCGAAAACCTTCCAAATACTATGAAATATATGTGCATATATATATACATATATATATATATATGTCAGACCCCCAGACACAAGGTATATAAATTCGAATTAGGATCCAGAGCAACTTCCCCCAAACACGGAGTTCAGAGAATCCACTTTCAAAGGGGGCAGAATTGGGGTTCCCTTCTTCATCCCCCATCTCTCCTCCCTGACCCCCAACTGTCTCCTTCATGGGAGCCGAAGGGAATGTGGGGGACAGGCAGGGTCTTGGGCCACAACCCTGCCACAGGTTGGACTGGACCCCAAGGTGGTCCCAACCCTGCTAGGAAAGGGCTAGAGGCTCCCTCATGTGCTGGGCCAGCCTGTCATTGCAGAGGAAGATGAGGGTCCCCGCACACCTCCAGGCTCATTAGACAACGTGCATGGAGACCCGCTGAGGTCCTCGTGGACCAGCTCAGATCCCACCTTGCGAGAGATATACAAAGGGGCCCGTCCACCCTGCCCCCCCGCCCCCAAGCACAGCCCTGTCTCGGTCTGGGTTCATGTTGACTAGGGGACGGGTGTCAGACAATGAGGCACACCGACAAACCGCTGCCTGGCTGTTTCAGTCCCATCAGAACTGGGGTCTGACAGTTTGCAGAACCAGAGTGTGAGATCACGATGGGACCCTCTGCCGACCTGGCCCAGCGGCAGAGCCTGATCCCGCGCGGCGCACGCACACACACACACACACACACACACACACACACACACACACGTCCACGGATGGGACGGAGCCCAGCCTGGGCTCCACTCACAGTGACTGGATGAATCACACGGAATCTTTGAGCTGGTCTGGGATGAGTTGGAAGAGTTGGGCTCCTCTCCCTGAGGACTAATTCAGATGCTAAGTGGGACGCAGGCTCTGGCCTGATCAGAGAGGGGCGGGAGACATCGCGCCCCAGAGAGGAATCCCAGAGTCCCTCCGTCTGCGTAAGAGAATCGGATGCCTCTTTGGACAGGGCAGAGGGGTGAGCGGGAGGCGGGAGCAGCCAGGACCGCGATGGGAGCTGAGATGCTCCCGGAAGCCCTCGCTGCCCTCGCCCCCTCTTGGTGAGAAGCACTTCCTCCCTGTACATCGAGGCATTGGTTGCCGATGCCGCAGCGGTTCACTCCTCTGCCTCTCAGTCTTGCACAGTGAGAGCGCCGCACCTCCAGGGGATGAGAGAAAAGTAGAAACTCCGCTCTCCAAGCAGAGTGGAAGCAGCGAGAAGCCAGCCAAGGCGGGCGCCCCTGGCTTCACAAGGCCAGGGTAAGAGGTGCCCGTCCCCCACGTGTGCTGACGGTGCCCCCTGCTGGGGGCTGGGGGTGGTGTGAGGGGAGGAGTCCCTGCCTGCCCAGCTCCGACGCTCCACGGGAACAGGCGAGGGCGGCCCTCACCCCGTCCCGCGGCCCCTGCGTGTTGGATGAGGTTTGTGAATGACATCCCCTTATTCACTCTGGCTCCCCGCTGTGGCCGAAGGATGGGAGATGGAGACGGCACAAGGGGCTCGGGAGGGCACGGCACCAACTTCCACCCTGACTCTCCCTCCTTCCTGCCCTGTGGTTCCCACACCCCTGCCACCCCGAAGCCCCATCCACCCCCCTCCCCCAGCTCAGTCCTTCTCCTGGGCAGCGCTGTCCTCGGAAATGCCCTGGGCGGCCAGCTCGGCCAGCACGTTATCCAGGTAGTTGGCATCTGGGTAGCCGTGGCCAGTGAGGTTAGAGCCGAACTCTGTCTTGTGATGGACTTCATTCCAGATGACGGTGTCTGACTCGCCCGTGGTGCTGGACGTCCCGATGGCGAAGATAAGGCGGCGATCCCAGGCCACGAGAAGCAGCTTCAGGACCTGAGAGAAAACAGGGGAGATCAGTGCTAGACAGGCTGTGCTGGTCAAAGGCCATCCGCAGGGAGAATGCCTCCCCTGCCCTGGGATCCCAGCCCTGCCCACACCATGTGCTCCAAGAAGCACAGGGAATGGGCAGGAGCTGGGAAGTGAACTCAAGGACCTGGCAGGTTCATTCTTGACTCTGTCACGGACAAACTGTGTGGCCTTGGGCAAGTTACATGACCTCTCTGAGCTTCCAGCGGTACCACTTAACCTCAAAGGTTGTGAGCGTCTTAGGGGGCCCCACATGCAGAGTGCTTTCACAGCAGTGCCTGGTATATCCACTCAACTAATGTTAGGGCCCAGCATCTCCCACGCTAAGTCGCTTCAGTTGCGTCCAGCTCTTTGTGATCCCATGGGCCGTAGGCCACCAGACTCCTCTGTCCATGGGATTCTCCAGGCAAGAATACTGGAGTGGGCTGCCATTTCATGCTCCAGGGGAGCTTCCCGACCAGGGATCGGACTCACATCTCTTACATCTCCTGCACTAGGTAGGTTCTTTACTGCAAGCACCACCTGGGAAACCAGCATCATAGCTGCATTTTAAAAGCTGGGATCTAGGAATTTGAGGCTCTAAGGAGCAATCTGAGATCTTCTGAGCCATGCCCACCGCCACCAGCACCAGAGTGTGGCCTTAGCTGACTCGCAGCTGATGCTGTGCAGTGCTTCTCCAGGGCCATGGTAGGCATGTCTGACCTCTTCCAGGCCATTTCACAGTTAGTTTTTCGTCCGGTCCTCATAACCACCTTTGGCTGTGAGGCTCAGATGGGAAATCTAGCACCAGGTCTGGCAGGTGCTATCATTACCTCTGAGTTATGGGTGAGGCTCAGAGAGGTGTGAGGACATGCAGAATGTTTCAATTCAGCTACACTGAAAAACAGTCTTGGTTGAGGAGGACAAATGCCTGACACCCTGACCAGTGTGAAGAAGGCACCTGATAAAAATGCATTGGGTTCAAAACTGAACAGCTGTAAACAGGGTGTGAACTGGAGGTGAGGAAACTTCATGGTGATCTGATTGGCAGGGGCTTCCTAGTGGCTCTGAGGTAAAGAATCCGCCTGCCAGTGCAGGTGATGTGGGTTTGATTCCTGAGCTGGGAAGTTCCCACAGGCCTCAGAGCTCATGAGCCATGACAATTAGGAGCTGCAACTGCTGAGACCTTGTGCCCCAACGACTGCAGCGATGGAAGCTCCTGCACCCCAGCGCCCATGCTCTGCAACAAGAGAAGGCACTGCAGCGAGAGGAAAGTCTGTGTGGTGAAGAGCCAGCTTGAAGACCCAGCACAGAAAGAAAGAAAGAAAGAAAAGGCTGGAAGATGCTGAAGCTAAGAGCCACCGCTTCCCGGCCGCTTACTGGCCGAGTGCCAGGCTCTGGTCCACCTAATGGTCCTAAGCCAGGCTCTGGGTCACCTGATGGTCCTAACAGCTGGCTACAACAGGATGCTCATTGTCCCTTCTCCGCGGAAGAAGAGAGCAGATGTGTCTGGGTCATGCAGCTCAAAAGTGCCAGAGCGGGCCCAGACTCAGGACTGCCTGCCTTTACACTCTGGTCCCGGGCACGACTCTGCTGACCCGCGGGTGGGCATCAGGATAGATCTCACGGAGGGGATGCTTGTGAGCTGAGTCACAGAGAGCGGGGAGGATTTGAGGTATATGAATAGAGAAGAATGTACAGGCGCAGGAAAGACATATGGTCCAAGGGGTAGGTCATTGTTGCCAGCACACCGGGCATTTCACAAAATGCTTATTGTTATTGCTGGTTAGTTGTTAACCTGCATCCGGCTCTTCGGTGACCCCATGGACTGCAGCCCGCCTGGCTCCTCTGTCCATGGAATTTCCCAAGCAAGAACACTGGAGTAGATTGCCATTTCCTTTTCCAGGGAATCGTCCCAACCCAGGGATCAAACCCACATCTCCTGCCTTGGCCGGTGGGTTCTTTACCACTGAGCCACCAAGGGAGCCTTTCACGAATGCCGTATGCGCTAGCGGCTCAGCTGTGTGCTACTCGGCGACTCCTTGACTGTAGCCGCCAGGCTTCCCTGCCCATGGGATCCTCCAGGCAAGGATACGGGAGTGGGTTGCCGTTTCCTCCTCCAGGGGACCTTTCTGACCCAGGGATTGAACCCAGGTCTCCCGCACTGCAGGCAGATTCTTCACAAATGCGAAGAAACTCTTCACAAAAAACAATTCTGCATTTAACTCTGACAACATCCTGTCCACAGAGCTAGAAATTGAATCCCACTCTTTCAGAGATTAGGAGACTGACACTTAAATCAACCTCATGTCCATTTCCCACATGCGCTAAACGGCAGGACTAGGATCCGAAGCCAGGCTGGTCTGGCTTCAAAGCTTACACTCTATCACCTCACTCTGCAAAGGAACCCAGGGTGAGGGTCTGAGAACAGCAAGCACGGGGGGTTAAAGGCGAGGAGCTGGTGGGAAGGGAAGATTCAGACCCAAACTGTGGGAGGTCCTGTCTACTGAACTGAGAAAGCCGTCCTTGTAAGGAAAGCCATCCTAGCAGTTTCGCGTTTTTTTCTCTCACTTTATTTCTGTTAAACGAAGGAGACTGACATGAGAAACTGTTTTAGAATCACTATTCTGGTGACAGATAACTAGTTTGGAGGATTAGGAAAAGATTCAAGTGGTTCCGAGGGCAGTGTAGGGAGGAGTGTGTGTCTCAGGGCTATGTTCATGCGCCCAACGTGGTTCCAGGGATACAGAGCACAGTAAGTCCCCGAGATATGAGTGAGTTCTGTTCCGATAGCGCATCCGTTTAAGTCCAATGTGTCTGTAAGTCCAACCCAACTAACACAAACAGCTATACAGTACTATACCATAATGTTAGCTTATAATGCTTTCACACAAATATTACATAAAAAACAAACAAAAAATAAGGAAAACATTTTTAATCTTACAGTACAGTACCTCGGATGTGAGAGCTGGACTATAAAGAAAGCCGAGTGCCAAGGAATTGATGCTTTTGAACTGTGGTGTTGGGGAAGACTCTTGAGAGTCCCTTGGACTGCAAAGAGATCTAACCAGTCCATCCTAAAGGAGATCAGCCCTGAGTGTTCATTGGAAGGACTGATGTTGAAGCTGAAACTCCAATACTCCAGCTACCTGATGTGAAGAACTGACTCATTGGAAAAGACTCTGATGCTTCGAAAGACTGAAGGTAGGAGAAGGGGACGACAGAGGATGAGATGGTTGGATGGCATCATCGACTCAATGGACATGAGTTTGAGTAAACTCCGGGCGTTGGTGACGGCCAGGGAGGCCTGGCGTGCTGTGGTCCATGGGGTCGCAAAGAGTCGGACCCAACTGAGCAACTGAACGGAACTGACAGCACCCTGAAAAGCATAGTATGACAGCTGGCACACAGAGGCCGGCATCGAGTGGACAGGCAAGAAGAGTCCCTGATTAGAGGAGGGAGAGGACGTGGGAGGTGGTGGAGCTGAGGGACCATCAGCAACAGGAGACGGGGGGCGAGCTGCAACGTCACTCATGCCTGATGCTGGTGGAACCCACACTCGCATCTTGGAAAGTTCACAACTTGAAGGTTCCCATGTAGGGGACTTAGTGTATGTCATTAACACAAAGAAGGAGATCTGGCGGAGAAACAGCTCTTGGCAAGGGGATTCACATTTTAACCACAGGACTTGATGGTGGCTGCAGGTCTCGGGTGTAGAGGCTTGCTGGCTCTGGGCAAACAGGTTCCAGGACTGCCCCTGACGACTAATCTGGGGACACTGCACTGGGCACCTCCTCAGGATGACGTGGTTGACTCTCTTGTTGTCCCAGACTCTCCGCTTCTCCAGCTGTGAGTGACTGTAGGCCCGCTTTTTGCTGAGGAGCCTCCTGGTAAGCAGGACACCAGCTCCTGGTCTGGCTTGCTCGTGACTTGCGGGAGCCTATGAAAGGCATGGGGCTTCCCTGGTAGTGCAGATGGTAAAGAATCTGCTTCCCAATGCAGAAGACGTGGGTTCAATCCCTGGGTTGGGAAGATCCCCTGGAGGAGGAAATGGCAACCCACCCCAGTATTCTTGCCTGGGAAATCCCACGGACAGAGGAGGCTGGCAGGCTATAGTCCATGGGGTCACAACTTAGAGTCAGACACAACTTAGCATCTGCACAGCGTGAGCAGAAGTGACAAGCTTCAGGGGGAAGCTCTGATGGGATTGCAGAATCCACTCGGATTCTCTCTTGGTCCTCTGCCCCATTCCATGGGGAGGGAATGGACCTGGGAAGCAAATCTCTTTCTCCCTGAATTTTAGAACCAGATCCTTGAAAGCTGACCCACAGCAGCCACTGAGCCATAGTCAGTAACACGCAAACTGTATGAGAAATAAATGCTAGCTGGAGGAAGCCACCGAGATTTAGAGGCTGTTTGTTACGTGCCATGACCTAGAGAGCTAACCAAGACGCACCTCTTGGCCAATAAATCAATAGTTCTTTTCGCTTTTGAGATCAGGAAAGGTTTTTAAAAACCTAGCGATTTTTCTGGGCTTATCGGCAGAAAAAATGAACATGAAGTTGTAATTCTAACTTTCAAGTTCATAGAACCACTGAAGCCTCCCCCGGAATCACTAGGAATCCAGAAACCCAGAGACTTTTCCCTCTGCTCTTTTGGGGAAAGTCAAAGTATTCACTGACTGAGTCCCTGGTGGCTCAATGGTAAAGAATCTGCCTGCCAATGCCAGCAACTTGGGTTCGATCCGTGGGTCGAGAAGATCCCCCGGAGAAGGAAATGGCAACCCACTCCAGTATTCTTGCCTGGGAAATCCCACGGACAGAGGAGGCTGGTGGGCTATAGTCCATGGGGTCACAAAAAGTCAGCCATGACTTAGCAACTAAATAACAACAAAAATCTTCATTACAGAAAACATTAAAATGCCACAGATTAAGATCCCTGCCCAGAGCGGTGCTTCCCAAGCACTCAGGTGCTGTCAGGCCCCCTGAGATCCAGTTAAATGAAGTAGTTCTAAGGTCCTGTATTTACATCGAGCTCCCAGGTGTTGCTACTGCTGCTCTTCCCAGGACCTGCCAGTAAGCAGCAAAGCTCTAGAGGAGGAACCTAAAATAGATGAATTATTGCCCGTAAAATCCAGGGGAGAAAAAAGCCAAAAGTCCAGCCCCCATCGTCCTACAAAAGCGAAACTGTAATCACATCTCTTCACTCCTCTAGCGAACTCCACTACGACTTGGGACCTTTTTTTTGGACCCAGACCATTTGTAAAGTCTTTATTGAATCTGTTACAATATTGCTTCTGTTTTCGTTTTGTGATTTGACTGCAAGGCGTCAGGGATCTTAGTTCCCCGACCAGGAGCCACACCTGCACCCTTGCATGAGAAGGCAGAGTTTTGATGCTGGACCATCAGGGAAGTCTCTCTATGGCACTTGATTACACAGGCATCTAGAGCTGAGAGACCGGGCTCTGCTCAGCACCACTGGGAGCAGAGCTGGGGCCGGGATGCCGACACCTGTCCTCACCTTTCTCCCCTTCTCGCTGTCTGGGAGGTAACAATGTCGAGGGAAGCCACGGGCGCTGAAGCTTTTCCCAGGATTTGGGTGTTCCGGCCCCTGAAAGCAGCAAAAAGAGAGCAGAGAGCATTTTTTAAAGT
The DNA here is from genome assembly GCF_023091745.1 of Budorcas taxicolor. Classification (NCBI taxonomy): domain Eukaryota; kingdom Metazoa; phylum Chordata; class Mammalia; order Artiodactyla; family Bovidae; genus Budorcas; species Budorcas taxicolor. The sequence goes on along the minus strand of NC_068924.1, from coordinate 80,206,407 downwards.
TTTTCAGATAAGGGTTGTGATTGATCCAAATACTGATGGATCCAAATATTATCCATATAATAATAGCCATCGAGTCTAGACAGGGAACAGACCCAAGGAGAGATGGGGTGGTGGTTTAACACATACTGGGGTCCTTGGACCCAGGTCAGGACTCAGAGCGGGGGCCTCCCAGCTGTGTGAGCTGGAGCTGCCATCTCTGAGGCTGTCGGTGTCCCAGCCCTCAAGGAGGGAAGACGTGCAATGCTCGCCTTGTAGGACGTGAGGTTAGGCGAGCCTGGCGCACTCTCAGAGCCCAGGAGCTGTTTATTTCATCTTGGTCAGCATCTCCTCCGCTCTTTTGTTTCACAAAAGAGGAGAACTGCAGCCCAGAGGTTAAATGACTTCCGGAACATTAACGGTTTTGCCAGAACCTCAGCCCAGGTTTCCTGGCTTGCACTCTGGATTGTTTAACCGCTGAACTGCTCAGAATGACCCAAGTGCTTCCAAGCTCTGAGCCAAGAGCCGAGAGATCAGAATGATGTGAATGGCTCTCGGGGATTTTCTCCTTGGTCCTCATGGGTGTCAGTCTGTTTCCTTATTGAACAATAAGTCTTGGCATCTGCATGACTAAAAATCTCCTAAGATCTCAACTGTTACCACCCAGCATCCCTGTGAAGCAAGCCGTCACAGGCCACCAGGTGGGAAAGAAACTGAAGCGGAGTTTAGCCAAAAGCCAGTGCTCCTAATCAGGGTTAGAACAATCTACAGGCCCATCTGAGAAGCTCATGAAAAATGAAGGATTTCCTCCCAGTGTCAATACACATATTTCTCCCCTACACACACGTGCTTGTGTATCATTTCTGAGCAGCCCGGCCCCTCCTCAGAGGGTATGAAACCCTGTTTTAAAATCCCTTCTAGACGAGGCCAATAGAATATGGAAGATTCCACACCACTCCTGGCACAAACTGTCACACAGGAGACCAGCAACCATCTCCCGGCTGAACAAACGAATGAGTGAGCAAATGGGTCGTAACCAAACTTCGAGAAAACACAGATATCCCATTTTCCCTTACGATACACGACAGCTCCAAAACAATTCAAAAATTATGTGATTAAAGCAAAAATGAATCCCATGGTTCAGACTGTCTGTGATTTTGCAAACTGAGCAGCAGGAGTCCAGTGAGGCCTCAGGGAAGGAGAAATTACAGGGATCGGAGAGAGGCAGCAGTGTCTTCTGGGAGACGCAGGACTGGAAGTTTCTGAATTTGATGTTCATGTGAAAACACACTGACAACATTCCCGCAGCCAAGGCTGTTTCTAAGCCAGGCTGGATGACTGGTGGCCGATTCTGACTGCGGCTCTGCTCCCCTCTCCCACCCAGGACTTGTCTGTTGTGTGGCCAGTGCAGAATCCTTCCTAGCACCAGCTAAGCTCAGCAGTCACAACTTGCCCTGGGCCTCCTCACAGCTTCTCCCCCAGAGAATCATCTCCTGCAGGCAAGGCAGAGCTTATAGGTCCTCACTTCGCACAACAGCCCAAGCCCATGTGGCCCTTGGAGTCTCCAGGGATGGATGTGACATGGAGGATATAGCCACTGACTCTCGGGGGAGGCCCGTGGACCGGCTGCCAGGATAGCGCCCTTTGACACAAGCCTGGGCTTTCCTGGGGGAGCCGTGGCGCCTACAGGGGCGGCAGGTAGGTGCCTCTGGACCCTTGTGCGGGCTCTCCACCCTCTGGTCCTGAAGCCTGGAAAAACACCGCATCCTCCCAAGTGGTTTCCCCACCCCAAACTTTGCCCCCTGCAGTCTGTCCTGCTTCCCACCAAGGCCACGGGCTATTTCTTGGGATTTCCATATTTCCGTTCATTTCCCCATCAGCCCCCTCGGCAGCCCTAGAGTCACCCCTGAAGTCTCGTTTGTCCTCACATCCAACTGCGTTGCCCTGGTCCAGAGTCCTCCTGGGGTCACTGCCGGAAGCAGTGGTCCCCTAACTGGGTGGTGACGTCATCTCGACTCTTTGGCCAGACTGGCTTTGCTAAAGCATCATCCCAACCATGTGACCTCCCATGATCCTAGCCACCCGCCCAATGACCTTCAAGGACCAGCCGTGCCCCCGGCCTGTCAAGCAGAGTCCGAGGTCCCCACCCCAGTGGTCAGGGCCTCCCCAGACCAGGTCGCTGTCTCCACCCCCTGCCTGCTCCCTCCTCCTCCCCATCACTCGGGCAACTCTACCCAAATTAAACTTCTTTACGGGCCTCCTACAGCCCTCCTGTCTCTCCTCCAAATCTCTGCTGTGCCCGCCAACTAAAACATGTTCTCCTTTATGGTCGCCAGGGGGAAGGGATGGAGGGAAGGGCTAGTTAGGGAGTCCGGGATGGACATGCACACACTGCTGTATTTAATAGGGACAGCACGTGCAGCTCTGTGCAATGTTCTGTGGCAGCCTGGACGGGAGGGGAGAATGGATACACGTGCACGCACGGCTGAGTCCCTGCGCTGCTCACCTGCAACCATCACAGCACTGTTAATCGGCTGCATCCCGGTGTGGGTTTCCCCTGTGGCTCATCTGGTAAACAGTCCACCTGCAATTCGGGAGACCTGGGTTCGATCCCTGGGTTGGGAAGATCCCCTGGAGAAGGGAAAGGCTACCTACTCCAGCATTCTGGCCTGGAGAACTCCATGGATAGTCCATGGGGTCGCAAAGAGTTGGACAGGACTGACTGACTTTCACTTTCACGTTCTATATCCCAGTAGTCAAAGAAATAATAAAATGCTAAAAACTTTCTCTTCCATTTCTTCATCTTTGCTCTACTACCGAAGGCCCTGCCCCAGAAAGGCTCCTCTGACTCTCCCAGACAGACAGGCAGACATAGGCCCCCTTCCCTGCCCTGACAAGTAGGATACTGAAAAATGATGGGGCCCAGGAACTGAGCACCTTGGTCCTGTGCCCGGGACCTTCATATGCACACACAAACATTATCGCCCATCTTTACAAAACCCCTGCATATTGGCTTCATGGTTGTGCAGATAAAGAAACACGGCTCAGGAGGGTCCAGGGGTCAAGGTCCAAAATCCCTCGCAAAGGAGGAAGTCACCCGAGGATCAGAACCCAGGCCCATCCGAGGCTGCAGGCCTTGTCTTGCCCCTGTGCCTTTTCCCACCCTGCTCCCCACGGCTTGTGTCAGTGGTGCACATCAGTTTTCACTCTAGAGCTTAGTGGCGTGCACTTATTTCTTCTTGACTAGTTGCTAATTCCTCCAAAGGAGAGCCGTGGTTTTCACCCAGCTCTTCTGCAGGCTGTTGCGTTTCCCCATTTTGTTTCTTCCCAGTCCCACTAGAATGGGGACTTCGCAGGCGTAAAGACTGTGTCTCTGTCACCCATCATTCTCCCTCTAGCCCCTGGTTTGGCCTAGAGTTGACGCTCAGATATTTGTAAATAAAAGATAAAAGGGAGGAAGGCAAGGAGGAAGGAGGAGAGGAGAGTAAACTAACAAATATTTGGTAAATAAAGGGATCCAGGGAGCCCCCTAGAACATTTAGAAAAAGCTCCAGTGTATGAAGGAAGGGCCATTTGTATCCGTTGTTCAGTTGCTCAGTCATGTCCTACTTTTTACGACCCGGTGGACTGTGGCCCGCCAGGCTCCTCTGTCCATGGGATTCTCCAGGCAAGAACACTGGAGTGGGTTGCCATTGCCTTCTCCAGGGGATCTTCCTGGACCAGGAATCAAACACCCATCTCCTGCATTAGCAGGCGGAATCTTTAAGCCACCTGGAAAACCCCACGTTTGTATTTACTGCCTGGGAAATTGTTCAGTTTCTTCCTATGGGCTGTCTTAAGAAGAATCCCAAGAAGAAAGACATGCCCACAAAAGTCAAGGACTGTCAATTTACACACGCAAATACCGCCTGACAAAAAAGATTCCACTTCTAGAAAATTACTCTATGGAGATACTCACAGGCGTGAGAGGTTATTCATTATGGCATTATTTGTTAAAGCAAAAGGTTGGAAACAATCCATACACCCATCACAAGGAGACTGCTGAATACAAATTATGGCCCTTTATACAAGGGATGATTATGCAAAGCTAAGCAAGAATGCGGAAGTTCTCTTTCTATGGCCATGGGAAGATCTACAGACTATATTGTGCATTGAAAATACAGCTTGCAGAACAATGTGGCTGATATGTCACCCTTTGCGTGAAGCTGGGAGGAGTGGAAGAAGTCTTTGTTGCAAATGCACAAAGGACCCTGGAAGGTGCGTAAGAAAGTAAGGATAGGGGTGGCGAGGGGGAGGGGGAGGCTGGATGGAGGGGCCCCAGAGTGGGAAGGAGACTGTCCACAGCACAACATCGTCTTAGCAGCGCAGGCTGCTCTCACAGAATGACAGCAAAAACAACAGAAATTCATTTTTCACAGTTCCTGGGGCTGGGGAGTTTAAGACCAAGGTGTGGGCAGACTCAGTGTCTGATGAGACTCTACCATGCAAATTGCTTGCTTTCACAGGTTCACAGCTGGAGATGAAGAGGCCCTAAGAGAAATTATACCTTCAGCCTCATCTCGCTCTGGTTTAGATGATATTTAAAAAGACTTTGGACCTAGATTTTAAAGTGCGTGCTGGAGCCCTTCCCTGGCAGTCCTGGGGCTGCTCTGCACTACCAAAGCAGGGGACCTGAGTTCGATCCCTGGTCAGGGAACCAGATCCCACATCAGGGAGCTAGATCCCACATGCCACAAGGAAGACCCAGAGCAGCCAAATAAACAAATAAACACTTTTAAAAAAATGAATGAAACTGGGTGCTGGACTGTGTGAAGAATTTGAGGACTACTGGGATGTGAGAGTTGGACTGTGAAGAAGGCTGAGAGCTGAAGAATTGATGCTTTTGAACTGTGGTGTTGGAGAAGACTCTTGAGAGTCCCTTGGACTGTAAGGAGATCCAACCAGTCCATTCTAAAGGAGATCGGTCCTGGGTGTTCTTTGGAAGGACTGATGCTAAAGATGAAACTCCAGTAGTTTGGCCACTTCATGCGAAGAGTTGACTCATTGGAAAAGACTCTGATGCTGGGAGGGATTGGGGGCAGGAGGAGAAGGGGACGACAGAGGATGAGACGGCTGGATGGCATCACTGACTCGATGGACATGAGTCTGAGTGAACTCCAGGAGTTGGTGATGGACAGGGAGGCCTGGCATGCTGCGATTTATGGGGTCGCAAAGAGTCGGACACGACTGAGCAACTGAACTGAACTGAACTGAACTGAACTGGAACAGAATGAATGTATTTTGTGGGTAGGAAGGACCCACAAATTTTCAGAGGCCAGGGGCAAAAAGCTATAATTGAAAGTCTGGGTTCCCACCAAAATTAATATGCTGAAATCTCACCCCCAATGTGATGGTATTAGGAGGTGGGAGTGTTCGTGATGGGCGATTAGGTGAAGCCATCATGAATGGGGTCGTGTGTGTGTGTGTGTGTGTGTGTGTGTGTGTGAGTTGCTCAGTCGTGTCCGACTGTTTGCGACTCATGGACTGTAGCACACCAGACTCCTCTGTCCATGGGATTCTCCAGGCAAGAAGACTGGACTGGGATGCTGTTTCCTTCGCTGATGAACAGGGTTAGCACCCTTATAAAGCAGACACTAGACAGCCCCTCACACTACTGTCGCGTTAGGACACAGTGAGAGGATGGTCTACGAACCAGGAAGAGGGTTTCACCAGACCCTGAGTCTGCCAGCACCTTGATCTTGAACGTCTCAGCCTCCACAAGTATGACAAGTAAATTTCTGTTGTTTAAAACGGAGAGATTGGGATTGACATGTATGCACCACTATACATAAAACAGAGAACTAATAAAGGACTGCTGTATAGCATAGGGAATCCCACTCAGCACTCGGTAATGACCTATATGGGAGAAGAATTTAAAAAAGAGTGGATATGTGAATATATGTATAACTGCAACCATGAAATTAAAAGACGCTTACTCCTTGGAAGGAAAGTTATGGCCAACCTAGACAGCATATTAAAAAGCAGAGACATCATTTTTGTCAACAAAGGTCCATCTAGTCAAAGCTATGGTTTTTCCAGTGGTCATGTATGGATGTGAGAGTTGGACCATAAAGAAGGCTGAGTGCCAAAGAACTGATGCTTTTGAACTGTGCTGTTGGAGAAGACTCTTGAGAGTCCCTTGGATACCAAGGAGATCCAACCACTCCATCCTAAAGGAGATCAGTCCTGGCTGTTCATTGGAAGGACTGATGTTGAAGCTGAGACTCCAATACTTTGGCCACCTCATGCGAAGAGTTGACTTATTTGAAAAAACCCTGATGCTGGGAAAGATTGAGGGCAGGAGGAGAAGGGGATGACAGAGGATGAGATGGTTGGATGGCATCACCGACTCAATGGACATGAGTTTGAGTAAACTCCGGGGGTTGGTGATGGGCAGGGAGGCCTGGCGTGCTGCGGTTCATTGGGTCACAAAGAGTCGGACACGACTGAGCGATTGAACAATAGCTGCAACTGAATCCCTTTGCTGTACAACAGAACGTGGGAAACCAACTGTACTCCAATAATTTTTTTTTAAAGTGTGTGTTTTTTGTTCTCTTTAAAAATTTTATATCGGTGCGTGTGTGCTGAGTCACCTCAGTCACGTCCGACTCTTTGTGACCCCTGGGACTGCAGCCCACCAGGCTCCTCTGTCCATGGGATTCTCCAGGCAAGGATACTGCAGTGGGGTGCCGTGCCCTCCTCCAGGGCATCTTCCCAACCCAGGGATCAAGCCGGGGTCTCCTGTGGCTCCTACACTACAGGCAGATTCTCCACTGCTGAGCCCCAGGGAATAGCTGATCAACCATGTTGTGTGAACTTCAGGTGCACAGAAAGATGGGTTAGACATGAACACATTCTGTGTTTTTCCTTGGTTACAGCAGCCTGAGTGGACTCAAGACAAACACTGACCTGCGAACATTTAAATATGAAGTCATGAAAGCCAGTGGCCAAGGGCGGGCTGACCTGGATGCCGGGGGGGATGCTGTAGATGATCCGGATGGTTCTGCAGTCCGGGTGGCCAGGCAGGGAGTGGGGGATGACGTGGTACTCCATCTTCCCTGGAGGCTGGGTGCCCGTCTTCACCCCGTAAATGGTCTTACAGGTCGGACACTGCAAACTCCCATCCTGAAGAGACAAGGCCCGAACTTCCAGTGTGGGAAACAGGTTTGGTCAGGACCACCCCACCCAACCCCAAAAGGTACCAGAGATAAAGGGCTGATGTGTTAGTCACCCTGTCGTGTCCGACTCTTTGCGACCCCAGGGACAGTAGCCTGCCAGGTTCCTCTGTCCATGGGATTCTCCAGGCAAGAAGACAAATGGGTTGCCATGCCCTTCTCCAGAGGATCTTCCTGATCCAGGGATGGAACCTGGGTTTCCTGCATTGCAGGCAGATTCTGCACTGTCTGAGTCACCAGGGAAGCCCCAAGAAGTTGGGGTCAGGCGCAAAATGCACCCACACCAGTACTAAATCTTAGCTGCTCCCCTGCCTGCTATCAGGGCCACTGAAAGGTGAAGTTTTCTCCAAAGCAACAGGAGGAACACTCCATACCAGCCCCGGGCTCCATGCTCAGGGACATATAAGAAAGACCTCATCCTTAAGAGGGAGGAGGAAATGGCAACCCATTCCAGTGTTCTTGCCTGGAGAATCCCAGGGACGGAGGAGCCTGGTGGGCTGCTGCCTATGGGGTTGCACAGAGTCGGACACGACTGAAGCAACTTAGCAGCAGCAGCACCATCCTTAAGAAGGGGACCAGGATTTACCCTGCTTATCAGGGCTCTGAGGGGCTCCCCGGGTGACTAAGCGACTAGCACCTCCACTTCGAGGGTTCTGTTGGGGCAATGGCAGGGGACTCTGGATTCAGTGAGGTGAGGAGTCCTGGTTTCACAGCAGGACCTCGTGAAGTGCTGTCTGGGGGGAGAGCCTGGACAGTAAACCCTATTCCCAGGCTTGAAAACAGACAGGGGGTGCAGAGGAGCCCATGAGTGGGCAGGGAGTGGTGTGTGTACAAAGTGCCATCACGCAGCTGGGACCAGAGCTCTCCAGGACATCCGGGTCTCCTCGGGGAAGACTGGGACCTGCTGCAGGGCTATTTAAGGACGCTTCCACCCCAACTCCACTCATTTAAAGAAACAGCTTGCATTCAGCTTGTGTTCGTGTGATCAAAGGGTGGGAAGCCAAGGTCAGGGTTCCACTCTCTGCTCTGGTCTCAACTTGCTTCATGACCTTGGATGAATCACCCCGTTTCTCTCTGGGCCCTTTTCACTGCTTTTAAAGAAAATAAAAAAGGCATACTTCAAAGTGTAAGTGCAAAAGAGGATAAAAGATTGTGTCCGCACCCTTTTTGAAGCACCATGGAAATAAACGCAAAGGTATGAGATTTATTCTTATATGCAGTTATCAAAAGGAGAACAAAGGTGCTAAGAAACCCCTTTAAATCCAAAATAACCTCTTCAAAGGCCGAGTCCCAGTGAAACTTTTTATTGTAGGGTCAGGAAATTGAGCAGGGAATCAGGGGATCCAGACACACAGCGTCCATCAATAACTGAGCTCTCTGAGACACAGAAAGATCCCAACATTGGCACTTTGGGAATTTCAACCATAGGGCTACATTAGGATGAAGGGAAAAAAATAGTCACAGTACAAAGGAGGTGTCAATTTGAATAAAAAGGGTTGAAAGTGTTAGTCACTCAGTCACATTGGACTCCTTGTGACCCTACAGACAGCAGCCTGCCAGGCTCCTTTGTCCATAGAGGGTTCTCCAGGCAAGGATACTGGAGTGTAGCCTTTCCCTCCTCCAGGGAATCTTCCCGACCCAGGGATTGAACCCGGGTTTCCTGCATTGCAGGCAGATTCCTTACCGTCTGAGCCACCGGGGAGCCCCTTTCCCTTTTTCTTCACACTTTCAGCATGTTAGGAAGTAGGGATTGTTCTATCTCCATTTTCCAGATAGGAAATGAAATCTCAGAGAGATTGAAAATCTTGCTGCCCACACTCATTGGCCCCTCAGCCAAGGTTTGTGCTTGGGTAGGACGCCTTTGCTATTTTCCCCCAGCAGGATAAGGACAGGGCAGCCCCTGAAGGCCAGACATACTTTTGGATGAATAAATGGCAGGAGGATATCACAAAAATCCAAGACCCTACTGCAGTCCCAGCTGGGCCTGGAGAAATGAGAATTCGGAATCCCATAGACGGGGTCAAGGTGACCCAGGCCTGGGACAGAACATGAGAAACGCCAAGGGCTTTAGGCGCCGGTGGCTCAGATGGTAAAGTGTCTGTCTACAATTCGGGAGACCTGGGTTCAATCCCTGGTTTGGGAAGATCTCCTGGAGAAGGAAATGGCAACCCACTCCAGTAGTCTTGCCTGGAAAATCCCATGGATGGAGGAGCCTGGTAGGCTACAGTCCATGGGGTCGCAAAGAGTTGGATACGACTAAGCGACTTCGCTTTCATTTTAGGCGCGGTACGGAGAGGCTTATCATCTGAGGACACACCCAGGTTCCTGGAAACCAGCTCTAACAGGGGACTGCTGCTCCACTATCATTGGTGGGTAAGACAGGATCACACAGCCCTCCCTTCCAACAGCGGACCTTAAGGGCCTTCCAGCCATCCTTTGACAAAAACTTTAGTGCTTTTGAAAGGACAATGAAAGGTGCCAGAGACCATGAATGTAACTGAAAAGCACCAGGCCTGGGAGGAGGAAGGGTGCCTGGGGAGTCCTGTGCCAACACAAACGGACACTCACCACGGGCTCATCATTGCAGAAAACTCCCTTCCAAACCTCAGGGACAGATGTCTACACCTCAGACCACCATGCAGTGTAGACACTGGGAGGAGTCGGGTTGGTTGTTGTTGTTGTTTAGCCATTCAGTCCTGTCCAACTCTTTTGCGACCCCGTGGACTGTAGCCCACCAGGCTCCTCTGTCCATGGGATTATCTCAGCAAGAATACTAGAGTGGGCTGCCATTATCCTTCTCCAGGGAATCTTCCTGACCCAGGGATAAAGCTTGAGTCTCCTGTATTGGCAGGCGGATTCCTTCCTGCTGAGCCACCAGGGAAGCTCTGGGAAGCTAGGCAGCATAGCCCAAAAGGAAGGTGCAGACAGATTTTGCCAGCATAGTAATTTTGGGGAAAACTGATCAGGCTGAGAACAACCAAGCTCATCACTCCTGCTCCTCTGGGGTACCCCTGTTTGCAAGCTCAGTCGCTTCAGTCATGTCTGACTCTTTGCGACCCTAAGGCCCTTAGCCCGGCAGACTCCCCTGTCCGTGGGACTCTCCAGGCAAGAATACTAGAGTGGTTGCCATGCCCTCCTCCAGGGGATCTTCCCCACCCAGGGATTAAACCCGCGTCTCCTGCATTGCAGGTGGATTCTTCACCGTTGAGCCACCAGGGAAGCCTGGGGGTGCCTCTAAGACCCCCCGAAGCCCCTGGGTGCCACTCCAATAAGGCCTCCAGGCTTGGGTGCTGCCTGGGAGGCGGTGGCACGCCCTGAGCTGGCACCCACCTTGTTGCCGTTGTTGTACATGGCCACCAAGCAATAGACGTGGTAGACGTGGCCGCACCGGGACAGCTTGCCCACCAGGTCCGGCTTGACCGTGGGCTGGGGGCCCTTGTAGCCGGACGGGGCCATGAGACGCTCCATGCAGATGGTGCAATCCTGGGGGCAGAAAAGGGGGCAGAGGAGAGACAGTCAGCCCCACTCGGCCTGAGCACAGCGCCTCCACGGGCTGCTACTGCTGCTCCTCCAGAAAAGGGGCAGAGGAGAGAGACCGTCAGCCCCACTCAGGCTGAGGCCCCACTCGGCCTGGGGCCCACAGCGCCTCCACGGGATTCCAGCGTGATCTCAGCGGCCAAGCGGGCTGCTACTACTGCTCCTCCAGAAAGCCCACAGACTGGGGAACATGTGCTTCTGAGAATCTAGACAGAATTCTGCTTCCTTGGCACAGCAGAGTAACTCTTGAACTAATACCTGATGGTGATACATGTTAATTTAGGCTGCCAAAAAATGATAGCCCCTCCTTGGGGGCTGTGACTGTCCTTCCGTGGGATCCCTCAGTGGTCTGTGGAGGAAACCAACACTTGCTGATTTGACCCACTGACCATTTACTTATTTAAGTGGGGCGTTTGTAAAGGAACTGTATTTGAAGTGCCCTGGAGAGGCTGCAGCGTGTCTCAACATCTGGGGCTGGATAATTCTTTGCTGAGGACTTCCCTGCTGGTCCGGTGGATCACAATCCACCTGCTGATGAAGGGGGCACGGGTTTGACCCCTGGTCCGGAAAGATCCCATACGCCGCAGGGCAACTAAGCCCGCACACGGCAACTACTGAAGCCCTGTGTTCCAGAGCCTGTGGTCGAGATCAAAGGAGGAGGCAGCAGAGAATGAGACGCCAGATGGGTGCATCGCCAACTCAGTGGACACGACTCCAAGCAAACTCCAGGAGACAGTGGCGGACAGGGGAGCCTGGCAGGCTGTAGTCCACGTGGCCGCAGAGAGTCAGGCCTGACTCAGCAACTGAACAAGAACAGTTCTTCACTGCAGGTGCTGTCCCAGGCCTTCCTGAGGAAGGTGGTGGTTTAGCAGCACCTTCGGCCTTGGCCTGCTGGATGCCACCAGCGTCTCCTCCTCGCTCCAGTTCTGTAAAATCACCTCTGGTTGAGAATCTCTGATCACCATCAAGCCCATTTTTAAGTCGGTTCCCATAGCTTATCACACCACTTTGCTTAAATTCACAGTAAGGCAGTTGAGCATCAGTCAGCAGTTTGCTGAACAGGCAGGTGTGAGAAGTTAAGCCACAGCTGTGGTCTAGGACATCCAGTCTGACCAGCTCTGCGTCGGTCGGGACCCAGAAAGCAGCGCCGGCCGCCTCCTGCAGAAAACTGGCCGGGGAGATGACTGGGGGGCAGGGAGGGTGAACCCCGCCCCACCGGCCCTGGACTCACCTCGTCTGGTGGATGTCGCACTTTCTGCAGATACTTCTTCAGCACTTCTTCTGGGGTTTTCCCTGTGGGGACAGGATGATCAGGGGGCCACCAAGACAAGCTGGACATGCCAGAGAGGGGGGCGTTGTTAGGCAGGCTCAGAGCTTTCAGAAAAGACGAGGAACCATCGCGCAGTTGGGCTTAAGGATGGAAAGGCGACACGGGGGGGACGCGGGAGCCAGCTGGTCTGAGGCGGGGGTTGTTAACATTCGCCTCATCCCCTGCCATCACTTCCCTGACACCGGCCTGCCTGATCGCAGCAAGCCCACTTTTTCACCAGCACGGGCCGAGCGGGCTTCCCTTCCCCAACGTCAAAGAGCCTGCCCAAAGGCTGCACTGAGCTAAAAGTAACGAAAGCTCTCTGTAAACAGTTTCACATTTTGAAACATTGGGCCGGTTTATGGCATTCCTTTCACAATGTGCAAAGGACTGTCTTGATCTGTAGTGTGTCGTCGAAGCGCCATCGTTTTTACGGGAAACCGGGACTTGACGACCGCGGCTTTCTGACGGCCTTCCTCCTGTCGACGCTGCGGTCGCTGCCCAGCAGTAGGGAGAGGATGATGTGTCCTGGCAGGGGCAGTGACTCTGGGATTTGTGGGGAGGGGGAGCCAGGCCCCTAAGAGGCAGCCTGGACTAAAAGCAGCAGTTGGCATGAGACAGCCTTGCCCAGGGGCAGGAAGGAATAAAGGGTTGGAGCCTCCTTGGCCACTCCCTGAACTTCTCTGAGCTTCTGTCTCTCACCTAGACAGCAGGCAAGAACAATAGCACCTGCTCAGAGGGGCGCTTGGACAATTAAACGCGACGTACAATTAAATGGACCTACAGCCCTGCAGCACTTGGCCCGCTAAGAGTCGGGTAAGTGCTATTAATAATAACAGGAAGAATGGGAAAGCGCAAAATCCCATCGTTTCCTATGAGACCGCCAGGAAGACGAGCGAGTTCATTTAAGCAGAGAAATGTCGACAGGCTGGAAAAGTAGGACGAGGGTTTCATGAAGTGGGTCCTCCAACGTCCAAAAGCTAGGGCGCAGGCCCTCTCTTCCCTCTGCCCTGCTCCTCTAACAAGAATCAAGCTTCTGTCGACCGAGAGCCTCTTGCTTGCTGAGCTAAGCTATAACATGCATATGATCCTACTGAAACGTCACCAGTTTGAAAGGGAAGGGCTTAGGGCTGACGGTCGAATCATTTAGAAATTGATACTAGAGACCAGAGGTTTCCCAGATGGTCAGTGGTTAAGAATTTGCCTGCCAAAGCAGGAGATGCAGGCTCAATGCCTGGGTTGGGAAGATCCCCTGGAGGAGGAAATGGCAACCCACTCCAGGATGCCTGCCTGGGAAATCCCCTGGACAGAGGAGCCTGGCGGGCTACAGTCCACGGGGCCACAAAGAGTTGGACATGACTTAGCCACTAAACACACACACACACACACACACACACACCCCAGAGCTAGAGAGAGCAGCCACAGAGGTCAGGCTGGGTCCTTGGGGCCCAGGTAGGCACAGGTATTGACCTCTTAGCTGCGGGACTGTGAGGAGGGGTATGAGCTCTTGAAGGAGAGTCTAGCAGCCAGAGCTTCTGGAGCATCCCGAGGGACATGGAAAGTGGCGACCCCACTGCCTTCCAGGACACACCTGCTGGGCACCGGCTGTGTCTGTTGTAAAGGGGAGAAAACTGAGGCAGGCTGGGGTCTCGTGACTTGCAGGGGACAAAGTTGGGATCTGAACCCAGGCCGTTCAGGCTCCCATGGCGGAGTGCTCCATCTCTCTACTGTGTGTTCTTTGTGTCACACGCTGTATCTTTATGTGCCGGTACTGTTGCCCTGAATTTCTCTGTTTCTCAAAGGGTCTCCATCAGATCCAAACCTATCCACTTTAGTGTAATCCTCAGGGTAGTGATTAGTTAGCCCACTTAGCAGATGCAGAAACCGAGGCACAGAAGGCACGGGCGTGACCCTCAGTGGTGGAGACAGAGATGGGCTGGGAGCCAAGTCTATGACCCACCCCCACCCTCCCAGGACTCCTTTTGACAAGGAGGCTGATACCTTTCTTGGCTTGCTTCTTGGTGGTCTTGCGGCTTGTGTTGGAAACCCCGGGGATGGATTTTATTTCACTCTTGCTGACGGGGGGTGGGTGAAGGACCAGCTTTGGTGGCCGGGTGAGACACACGGGCAGCCCTGCCGCGCTCATGAGGATCCCAGTGATTCCTGGAAGATAAGGGCGCCAGGGAGGAGGGCGGAGGGTCAGCCCCAGCCCGCTCCACCCTCTCCCTCCCCAGTAACCTGCTTGCCCCTTCTCCACGCTGATCCTCTTAGCCGCTGAGGATCCTCTTAGCCTCCTTTCCCCTCTTCTCAACAGTGAGCTCTGCATTTTGCGATCACTTTGCCCAAACTGTTCCTGCCCTTCCCGTCCACCCTCTGAGGTCCTCGTTTGTGTCAGTCACCACCAGGATTCTCTCTCTTTTTACAGACGTCCATGACACCTGTTGCTTTTGCTCTTCTTGTTTTTAACTTCTTTTTGTTTGTTTTTAAGCTTTTCATTTTGTATCGGGGTTCAGCGGATGAGCAATGTGGTGACAGTCTCGGGAGAACTACATTTCCAGGCATCCATTCCACCACAAACTGCCGTCCCGCCCGGGCTGACACGACACTGAGCTGAGTCCGCTGAGCTCTGCAGCAGGTCCTTGCTACTTGTCCATTTATCATAGACCAGCACGGACCGTACAGTCCACGGGGTCGCAAAGCATCGGACACGACTGAGCGACTTTCACTACACTTAGTGCTTACACGTCCATCCCAAAGGGCCTCCTAGTCTCTCCCTTTTCTCCCTTCAGCCGGGGCTTCCTTACCTGCCAGCGCGGGGTTGACGGGGCTGGACCCACTCAGGTTCTTCACGGGGACAGTGGGCACCCTGCAGAAGCACAGAGCAGACACGTCATGCTTCCGACAAGCGGGAAAAAGGGCCACGGTGCTGGGTGCCCCAGAACGTTGCCCACAGAGGGGCTCCCCTGTTACAGGAGCCACTTGCTCCTACTAAAGCCGCAGTCGGTGCGCAGCCAGAACGGAGCCCTGCGAACCCCAGCAGAGCATGGCACAGCTCCGCTCAGAACCTCACAGCTCAGAATGGCCCAGGGCTCCCTCAGATTCCCAGCGAGGCCTGTCCCACCCTGTAGAGTCACCGAACAGCCGCCTGAGCAGCCCCCGCCAGCTCCCTGGTCTGCCCCAAGTCACTCATTGCCTCTCGTCATGTCGCTGTTCTGCTGCAGGCCGGGCACACCCCAGCCTCAGGGCCTTTGCACTTGCGGTTCCCTCTGCCTGAAGCCTTTTTCCACCGGACCCCCGCTTGGCTCCCTGCTACAGATCCTTCAGTCTGGGCTCCGACGTCCCCTACTCGGCGATGTCCCTGAGGCCATCTCACTTAACACGGCTACCCACACCTCCACCCCACCCTGAGACGCCAAGTTCTCTTCCTTGGTCCTTTTTGCTTTTTGCCCACACTGGTCGACCTGCAGGATCTTAGTTCCCCGACCAGGGATTGAGCCTGGGACCCCGGCAGTGAAGTCCTAACCACTGGGCCACCAGGGATGTCCCACTTAAGGTCTTTTAAAATAAATTGTTACTTATCTCCCCTCTCGAAATCTACGCTCTATCAGGACAAACATTGCTGTCTCATTCAGAGCCTGACACTTAGAGGCATTTCATGAATATCAGTGGAAGCAATGAAATAAAAAAAAAAGAAGCGAGTTCAGACCCACAGGGTATAGTCACCTTAAAAGCTTCTGGAAGAGAGAGGCCCTTGCCTGAATCAGAAGCGCCAGCTGCAGGGCGCGAGCATCTGCACTTTGAGGAGCTTCTGCTGAGAGGTGGGCCGAGGGCGCCCAGCCCCAGCCCAACAGGCGGAAACCATTGCTCTAACAGCTGCCACCTCTTTACCCAGAGAAACACAGACGGCAAGCAGCGTCTCCTTCCTTGTCCTTCTCCCCAGCAACTCGAGCCAGGCTGGAGACAAGACAGCCCCGCTGCCTGGGAAAGTCAGGGCGTCCCACGGGGCTGAGGACAAAAATACGGGGCGCGTGAGGCTCGGTCTTGCGCCATCCCCGGCCACCCAGGCCTCTGCAGCTGGGCTTGGAGAGGGGAACGAGGGCTGGAGATCCTGATGGCCCGGGTCACAGACCGCCGGAGAAGCCAGCAGTTCTGCTTTGAGGGAGGGGCGAGAGGGGGTGCTGCGAAAGCAGGGGGGCGGGGAAAGAGCATTTTGCTGGCTTGCTGTTCACTCATGCGCTTCGCTGTCTATCCCTATAGAGCCCCCCTTGGTGCTGGACACTGCCGGATGCTGGGGACACAGTGGTGGCCCACACAGCCTTTCATCCAGTGCAGAAATCACTAACGAGTCCAGCCCGCCTGACCCCAGACACCATTCTGAATGCTCAGAATAGACACATCCACTCAACCCTTGCAACGACCTATCCGAGAGGTGTGTTTGTCATGAACTCCGTTTTCACAGGCAGGGGCGCTGGGGTGCAGAGAGGGTAAGCCAGCTTCAGGGAGGCCACACAGCGAAGGGTTTGAAGCCCGCTCATCTGGCTCTGGAGCCCACGGTCTCAGCCATTCACGACGTATGCTCCTGGGTCTGTGCGGTTCTTATCACGCCCCCGTGCTGCAGACAGAAAGCGTGAAGCTGCGAGCCTGGGGAATAAGCACCCCGCCGAGAGGTGAGGCCAGAGCGGCACCTGCAGGCTGGGCGCTGGTGCGTCTGAACCCCACGCGCCGGGAGGATGGGCGTGCCCTCCGCCATGCGGAGTCGTCTGGGGCCTCTGTCTCCTCCGGGGGATGGTGACCGTGCACCAGGCTTGTGAGACGATGTGAGAATAACAGACGCGGGAGCGTCTGTGTCTCCACAGTGGAGTGGCCTCCACCGAAGGCCACTTGTCCTCAGAAACCGGCCTCAAGATGAATCAAATGCTGATTGGGGGGTGCTGGGGGAGCAAGCTGAATTCAACATGAAAGAAAGTCATAAAGGGGACTTTCCTTGTGGTCCAGTGGCTAAGACCCCGAGCTCCCAGTGAAGGAGGCCTGGGTTCGATCCCTGGTCCGGGAACTAGACCCCACGTGCTACAGATGAATATTCCACATGCTGCAGCGAGAAGATGCTGAGGGCTGCAACCACCAGTGCAGCCAAATAACCAAACATTAAAGGAAAAAAAGGTGAAGAAGAAAGTCACCAAGAGAAAGAGGAACCAACTTGATTCCGGACTCTGTAACCTGCCCACACGGCCAGGTGTGGTCCAGCAGGTGGGATTCAGAAGAGCCAGGTTCAAGACCCAGCCCCACCAGGATCACACACACATGCTGTCACCTCAGGCGTGTCAGGCTCTCTGTGACTCCATGCACTGCAGCCCTCCAGGCTCCTCTATCCACATGACTCTCCACGCAAGAATCCTGGAGTGGGTTGCCATGCCCTCCCCCAGGGGATCCTCCCTACACAGGGGTGAGACCCATGACAGTTACGTCTCCCGCATTGGCAGGCAGGTTCTTTAACACCAGCGCCACCTGGGACGCCCACCAGTAACAATGTCCGTCAACTTTATTGAGCCTCCATTTCCTTATCTGTAAAACTGCGAAAGTCTTAGGTAGGAGGCTGCATATTAAAAAGCACAGACATTACTTGGCCAACAAAGGTCCATCTAGTCAAGGCTATGGTTTTTCCAGTGGTCATGTATGGATGTGAGAGTTGGACTATAAAGAAAGCTGAGAGCCAAAGAATTGATGCTTTTGAACTGTGCTGTTGGAGAAGACTCTTGAGAGTCCCTTGGACTGCAAGGAGATCCAACCAGTCCATCCTAAAGGAGATCAGTCCTGGGTGTTCAGTGGAAGGACTGATGCTGAAGCTGAAACTCCAATACTCTGGCCACCTGATGCGAAGAGCTGATTCATTGGAAAAGACCCTGATGCTGGGAGGGATTGGGGGCAGGAGGAGAAGGGGATGATGGAGGATGAGATGGTTGGATGGCATCACCAACTCAACGGACATGGGTTTGGGTGAACTCCAGGAGTTGGTGATGGACAGGGAGGCCTGGAGTGCTGTGATTCGTGGGGTCACAAAGAGTCGGACACGACTGAGCCTTTCACGACTGAAAGGCTGCCAGGAGAGACTTCCTGATGATTCTCCACCCCAGAATCTGACGACCCCACCTTGGGGGCAGTCTCCCTGCTGGGTTCCGCACCGGGTCTGGTTCCCCTCCAGCCTCTCCAGGAGGTGCGGGAGTGCCTGTTCCCTGGATGCCCACTGGGGACGGCAGGCATGGCCCAGCCCTGCACCTACCTACCCCTTTCACCACCTCTGAGGCCCCCACTCAGGCTGATAAGCAGCTGCAATCTGCAGGACAAAAGCCACCTTTGTTCCCACAAACTGGACCAGCAGGTTTACCTGGTCTGGTGAAGGAGGAAATAGTCCAACCTCCCCAGAGGGCATGCCCAGGGTGGCCTGAGAACTGGGGGCTGGGGGGAGGGTCTGGAGAGACAGGGAGGGTGTGCCTTCGAATGCTGGCAGACGGGTGGGCGTCCCCACCACTGCTGGATGGCAGGAGAGGTGGAAGGGCTTGTTGGCGGTACTGGACGCTGGGAGCAGGGCTGGGGAGGGGGTACGTGATTGTGAAATGCAGAAGCATCCAGGGGAAGGGCCTGCCAGGGGGTCGGGAGGCCTGGCTTCTAGGCCGACCCCGCGGGGCCTTTCTGAGAACCCCACAGTCTCTCTGCCAGCCTCAGCCACGTCTGCGCTACCAAGGCAGTACACAGGGCGCCCCAAATCTCAGTCCCCGGGAGGAATGCGGATCTGGGTCACATCTTCCGTAAACAGCCCAGCCCTATGCGAATCTGGGTGATGGTTTACATTCTTGCCTGCCAAGGGTAAGAGGAAGCGGGATCCAGAGAGAGCCTTTTCCTGCCTGATGGTGGTTTACTCACTCAGTCGCATTGGACTCTGTGACCCCAGGGGCTGCAGTCCACCAGGCCCCGCATTCTCCAGGCAAGAATTCTGGAGTAGGTTGCCATTTCCTCCTCCACGGGATCTTCCCGACCCAGGGATCGAACGCAGGTCACCTGCATGGCAGGCAGACCCTTTACCAGCCGAGCCACCAGGGAAGCCTTTTCCCCTCCTCGCTTAATATCCCAGTTTTCTCAGATTCTTGAGGGGGTCAAGGGTAAGCATCAAGCTGAGTGCTGGGCAGACTGTGGAGCTGGAAACACCTGATCACCCTCCAGCAGTGTTCCTGGAAAACCCAGGAGAGCAGCCTCCAGGGTCCACACCAGTCACACCCCGTTGGGGCCCCCGGGTTATAGGCGCTTGAGCCCTTTGTCTAGAAATCAGCAGGCCAGACAAAGGGCTGCGAGCATCCATCCACCTCCTCCAGGGAGCGTGGCTCAGCCAAAGCTGCCTGCGGCCTGCGTGCTCCGGGTGCATGTTTTAACTTCAGTCTCGAGAATACAAAACGGAGAGAGGAGTGGCAGGGTGGCGGGGAAGGAGGGGTTGTTGAGGGGACAGCCCCTCTGCAGACGCCGCGGGGAGAGGCAATGTTTCTTCGGGGGTTCTGAGCCAGCCCAGGGGTGCTCAGCAGAACCGCGTTCTTGTCTCTCCAGCGACCGAGGTCTCGCTGGAGATGGAGCCGCCTGTATCTGGAAAAGAGGGGCGACTCCCGCCCTCGGGGGCACAGCTCCCCCCTCTTTAGAAACCACCGCTTGTGTCTCTGAATAATTCACAGGGTCTTTTGTTCCCCCCAGACCCTTCTCTCCAGGGCACCTCTCCCACCCTGCCGGTCTTCCTCTTTTCCGGGGGGAAGTTGCTGGGAGAGGTCATGGGCGGAGAGGGGAGGGGCCGGGGCCGCTGGAAGACAGCAGGTCGATGGCAGAGGCAGACAAAGGGAATCGACATGCTCATTAAGTGGCCGCGGGGGTGAGGGGGTGGGGAGAGGCTGAGAGGCGAGGGCTGGGAGACGGAGAGCGCTGCGGAGGGGCCAACGCTGTTGGGGAGACGGCGGAGAAAACCAGCCACTTTCTATAGCCCTTTCCAAATTGAACTGCCTGGAACTCCGCCCTCCTGGGTCGCTCAGATTCCATCAGCCCTGCAGACGCTAAAGCAGAGAGATAGAAGCTGAGATGTAAGGCGATCTGGGCTTCCTTACCCTCTCATGGCAAGGAGGTCACTCGGCTTTTGCCTAGGGCACCAGAAATGAAGCGGTGGAGTCAGCTTAGATCTGACTTCAGCAACCACAGGCAGCAACTGTCTGCCTCGCTCAGACAGTTCATAGTAATAATAATAGCAGCCTGTGACCAAATTCTTATCACGTGCCCAGCATTATGGTGAAAAACCTGAAAACCTCCTATAATCCCCATGGCAAATCCTATAAGCAAGGAACCATTCCTACCCCATTTTACAGATGGATAAACTGAAGACGGATGGTAAACAGCGTGCCCCGAGTTGCACAGCCAGAAACCTGGGTCCCAGCACAGGTGCTGAAGCTTCTAGAGGGTGAGCTTCTCTTACCTCCACAGGAGCGTCCCTCTCCCACGGTGGCATGCACCAGGAACTCCTGCAAGGGGCCCCAGGAGGCTGCCTTACGCCAGCGTGGAGACAGGACCAGCAGCATCGCGCCAGGTCCCGTCCCTCTGCCAGACATTCCTGCAGGTCCAGAGGAGGTCATAGGAAAAGCCATGGCACCTGACCGGCATCTGACCGTGTATAACTTGCCTTTGAATACAGTGAGGAGCTGGGCTTTAGCCAAGAGAGCACTGATCGGACGAGGGGACGAAGACCTGGGCCCCAGCCCTGACTCTGAAACACGTGGAGTGTGCAGCGCTCCCTGTGTCTGACACTTGGAGTGGGTCCCTGCTGGCGAGTGGATCTGGGCAGCTGTTAAGGAGTGCCCTCTCCTCACTGAGGGTTACACGTTGACTCGGGGTGGGGGGCAGGGCAAGCCTGCTACCCCAGAGTCTAGAGCTCGCCCAGCGGCAGAGGCAGGGGTACGCTGGGCCACCTCCCAGTCCTCAGCGTCCCCTTGTCTTCTCTCTGCCCAGGGCCGAGCCCCGCGGTGCAGAGATCCTCCTCCTGGCAGCCCGATCTTCGCAGGCTGGTGTCCACCCTAACTCTAAGCCTTCCTGAATATCTGCGGCTAGGGCCGTCCGCCGAGTCAGGCTCCTACAGAGAAAGGCAAGACTGGCAGGTACGAGAGGCCCAATCTCACATGAAATCCGTGGCCAGCAGCCAAAGGCGGTGGGTACCACGTGGACCTGGGTCTCTCTGACTTTATGATCAGGAAGACTAAGAAGGTTGATGGAACACAGGAATAACAGAACGGACAACAAGTTGTCACAAGGAATGACTGACACCGTGCCCAGAAGTGTCTGGCATATGTAAGAGGAAGTGTGTGAAAGTGAAGTCGCTCAGTCGTGCCCGACTGTTCGAGACCCCATGAACTGTAGCCCACCAGGCTCCTCTGTCCATGGGCTTCTCCAGGCAAGAATACCGGAGTGGGTTGCCACGCCCTCCTCCAGAGGGTCTTCCCAACCCAGGGATCAAACCTGAGGCTCCTGCAGGGCAGGCGGATTCTTCACCATCTGAGCCACCAGGGAAACCCCACGGTAAGCACTTACTAAACGTGGGCTGTTATTCCAGTCTGGAGTCCCTGGAGGCGAGGGAGTAACTCTCACGGGACACTTGCGCGTGCGGTGTGCGACTGCCAGGGAGGCAGCTTGGCACAGTCGGAAGGAGTCTGGGACTCAAACTTTAGGTTATCATCTCTGCTGATAACCAGATATGTACCGTGGAGCGAGTGGGCCTCTCGGGTCTTCCAAGGTAAAATGGGACCAAAAACATGTGCTTTGCAGACTTGCAAGGATTAAGAAGAGCGATAAGGGCCGCAAACTAGGAGGTGGGGGAGCCCACGAGTGGTGTCTGCTCCTCCTTGGCAGGTACAGTCCTCACTGCAACCCTGACACCACGGCCCGGTTTACCGATGAGCAAGTCAGGACTAGCACAGGGCTGCTGCTGCTGCTGCTGCTAGGTCGCTTCAGTCGTGTCCGACTCTGTGTGACCCCACGGACGGCAGCCCACCCGGCTCCCCTGTCCCTGGGATTCTCCAGGCAAGAATGCTGGAGTGGGTTGCCATTTCCTTCTCCAAACCATGCAGGCATGCTAAGTCATTTCCGTCGTGTCCCACTCTGTGCGACCTCATAGACGGCAGCCCAGCAGGCTCCTCCGTCCAAGGGATCCTCTAGGCAAGAGCACGACTGGGTTGCCATTTCTTGCTCCTAGTAAGAGGCAACGTCTCCTTCAGAATTCAGACCTGTCGGGACCCCAAAGACCAAAAGGCTCCCCTCCGCACCACACCACCACACCACTGGGCCTTCTCCCTGCAACCAGAGGGTCTGGAGAAGCCGAGGAGGAGCTTAAGCCAGAGCAGCCCCTGGGTCCTCTCTGACTCAGGCGATCCTCAGGTCTGAGGCCCGGGGCTCCGGAAGCGCTCAAGGGTGTCGCCGCAGAAGCACTTACCCAGAGGCGATCAGCACCCGGGACTGGGCGAGGGCCAGTCGCTGCAGGCTGGTCCGATTCAAGGTCGCCAGGGCCACATGGCCGGCCTTGCCGTTGGCCCCCGGGGGGCTGGCGGGGCAGCCCGCGGGGCCCGCCCCTGCCGCCGCGCTGGAGGCTTGTCTCCGGATCGCCTGCGACGACGGGGCCGGCTTCCCGGGGCCCTGTCCCGCGCCCGCGCTGTCCGGCGGCGTGGCCCCGGGGCCCTGGGGCGGCGGCCCCTTGACGGCCGCGGGCGGGGCGGCGCTCCTGCGGGCGGCTGGGGCCGGCGGCGCCGCGGCCTTGACGCTCCTCACCAGGACGCACTGCGGGCAGGAGCAGGGCGGCGCGCGCGGCCCCGCGGCGGCGGCGGCCCCGGGGGCGGCCGGCCAGGACGCGGCGCGGCCCGCGGCGCCCGTGACCAGCGGGTAGACCAGGTCCACGCGGCGGCGCACGCGGCGCTGGCGCTGCGTCTGCCGGTTGATCTGGCCCATGGTGCCGAAGTCAATGACGTAGCCGAAGCCGATGGGGCTCAGGTCGATCCAGGGCCGCTGCTTCTCGAAGGCGTGCTGGATGGTGATGCCCACGTCCATGTCGTAGGGCGTCCAGGAGCCGCGGTCGTTCTCCCACTCCCACACCACGCCCTGCCCGGGCGCAGAGGCGGCGTCGTAGTAGTTGCGCCGGACGGGCCGGAGGGTCCCTGCCGGAGAGGGACGGAGGAGGCGGTCAGCGGCACCCAGGGCTGGAACCCACGGGTGCTACCTTAGGAGGCTCGCGGTAAGCGAGTCTACCGCGGGGCCGGCCCTTGGCTGCCTCGGCTTTGAAGGAGGGTCCTTCCTGCCGTTTTAAAGTCTGCGGTGAACCGGGAGGGTTCAGGGCTGCGGGCTGGGGTGGGGGGCAGGGTGGGAAGCTGATGAACTGCAAGGGAAGGATGTGGATGACGCTGCAGGGTACCCCAAAGAGCACTGGCTGGTTTGGAGTCCGAAGACCCTAAGTTAGATTGCAGCCACATTCGTTTGCTTAATATAACAGCCCACAACCTCCTTTTCTCCCCAGGAGAAATACGATAACAGCTCCTTTGGAAAGTTTTTGCCGTAATTAAATGCTGCTCTCTCACTCAGCATGCATGTATTTGTGCCAAGTCCTGGGTTTCTCAAGCGCCCTGACCTTTGCACTAAGGCATATCACCTTTGACACATAGTAGGTGCTCTTAAATAATCTCTCTTCTTCCGTGACTCTCTAAAGGCCTAAGCCCCTGAGGGCTAAGAGGAAAAGAACACAGGTCAGGGAACCCTAGAGAACGCAGGAAGACTCTGTCCCCACCCAGGAAGCTCGCCCAGGTGGTGATGGAGCTGGCATTCTGGACTTCTATGGGTGTGGTAAAAAAATAAAAGATCAGGGTGGGAGAACTCTCTCATATTTCCCAGCATTAAATCTTATATCAACAACAGTAATAGCGATCCTAAGAACAACTTTCTATTTATCTAACATCTTTTATTCAAGAAGCTCAACCTTCCTAAAGATAGGGTTGTGGCTGTTTAGTTGCTGTTTAGTCAAAAGTTGTGTCTGACTCTTTGCAACCTCATGGACTGTAGCCCACCAGGCTCCTTTGTCCATGGGATTTTCCAGGCAAGAATACTGGAATGGGTTGCCATTTCCTTCTCCAGGAGATCTTCCCAACCCAAGGACTGAAACTGCATCTCTTACATCTCCCGCACTGGCAGGCGGATTCTTTACCTGCTGACCCACCAGGGAAGCCAAAGGTGGCATGAAAGTGAAAGTGCTGCTCGCTCAGTCCTGTCTGACACTTTGCGACCGCATGGACTGTAGCCCACTAGGCTCCTCTGTACATGGAATTCTCCTGGCAAGAATACTGGAGTGGGTTGCCGTTGGCTTCTCCAGGGGATCTTCCCACCCCAGGGATTGAACCCGGGTTCCTGCATTGCAGGAGGATTTTTACCATCTGAGCCACAAGGGTGGTCTCATTTATTGGTGTCCCAATGAGACAAAGTGTAGAAATACACGTCAAGAATTGGAATCCAGATGTGTGTGAGCAAAGATCATGTTCTTCAATCTTAGATAACTCTGCCTGCTTCCTGAATAATAATAAAAAGAGGTCCTGTAATTATAAAACAAAAGATAGGATAGTCTCAATCTGGATCGTCTCAGGGTGGGTGGGTAGGGGGTGGCAAGGGCAGGGGAGAGATCCAGGTTATCGCAGGGGATCAGTTAGAGCAGAGATGAACCTTCAGGGCTGGTGGGGAAAACTAAGCCTGTAACTGTTGCCTCTTTCTCCTCTACCTCCCGGAACCCTGAATGCAGACCCATGCCCAACCCAGGCTCGTTTCATGGGTATTAAGCTGAAGGCGGAGGACGCCTGGCTCGGGGCAGGAGGGGGAGACTGGGAGAGCTCCTAGGATGCTGGAATCTCTGCATCTGTCAGCTTAGTCTCCATCAGAGTGGTGGGAAAAGGCTCCCCTCCGCTGGCCCCTGACCCATCCCCTCCTCCAAGCCAGAAGGAGATACCAAGACCGGGGACAGAATGCCATTCAAAGGGGGAAGAAAAGGAACAATGACTGTTGAGGCCTTTGCCAGGTCGTCACCCGCCCTCCCGCCCCGCCTCCAAGCCCCTTAATGACCCAGAACATCAATATGCAGAGGCTGGAGGGAGAGACAGAACAAGCCCCTTATTCAGGCCCGGGAGCTCTGCTGGGGGACGCGGGGGGCGCGGGAGAGGAGGGAGAAGGGGCACCCAGGAGGCCCCCGTCCTTCCCCCGGTTCCCCCCTAAGGAGCCAGCTCGCTGGGGGACAAAGTCGCGGCCTTCGGATCCAACGGCGGAGCTTCCGGCCGCATCAGCCGCTTGGTCCAGCCTCGTTTCCCCACCTGTTTGCTCCCTCGCCAGTGCCTCCCCCACGCCTCCTAGTCACCAGGGCTGGCCTCTGGGGACGCCCTTCTTTGCCGTTTTCATCTGCTGAAATGTTCCTTACCGTTAGGCTCCTGTGCCATTTGTCACCCATTTCTGGACGTGCCCTCCCGGTCCGGGCACCACCCTCAGGGAGCCTGCGGAGCACGGCGCCTTCCGTCTGCTGGGTACCAGCATCCCAGCCTTTTTCACACGCCGCCTCGCGCGGAGGCGGAGATGCTTCCGCAGAGCTCCCTGCCCTCCAGCGCCTAATGCAGCGCGGACGCCAGAGACGCGCAGCGGTGCGTGGAAGACACACCTCTGGGGACGCTGGCATCTGATCACAGATGTTGCTGAGTGTGTATCAGCGGCTGTGAGCAAGGCCGATTCAGGTGCTCCTCGAGCACCTGGAGTCTAAAACCAGGCAAGGAAGTTACGAGACACAGGCTGCCCGGAGAAGGCTGCCAACAGGGCAGTGTTAACAGGAAACCACACGCCCTGGGAGCTCCGGTCCCAGGCACGACTTCCTCGAAGTCAAGACCGAGAGCCGCTCCAGCCGCCCCTCTGTGGCCTCCGCACACCCTGATACTCTGTGCCCACACTTCCGCCTCACCGGCCTCTGGCACCCTCTTAGGTGCCCATCCTTCAGATCTCAGTTCATTTTCTCAAGGAAACCTCTCTGGGCCATCCAACTGGCTCAAATTCCTGCTCCTCTTATTATTATTTTTAACACCAATCTGGAGGTGTAGTCACACATTTCTTTGTGTGACTCATCTGATGAACATCACTCTAATCCATGGGACTCCCGGTCTCACAGAGTGGGTATCCAGGAGTTTGCTCACAGCTGCGGCCCCCATGCCGGGCATGTCCTAGGAGCTCTGTACTTATCCATGGAACACATGAGGTAATAAGCACTTGGAGAACGTTTCAAGAGGTGGAGAGCATGACAAAGAGTCCAGGGCCCGGGGGAGAGGGGGAATCTCAGGAGGTGACAAGGCTGAAGCAGGGCAGCTCAGCAGAAGCAAGCTGCTGCAGTCGGGGAAGGGGTGTGGGTCCCAGGGAATGCCTGAATAAAAGGCTCGCCTGTCTGGCAGGTCTAGGGGAAAATATGGGCAGAGAGCAAGCTAAACCTGGAAGGGCGTGTGAGAGGCAGGGCACAGATGGTGGGAAACGCTGGGCCGTGAGGGCTTTTATTTACAGGTCTCGAGGAACCACTGAGGCTCGTGACACAGAGAAGTGATGGCCCCGGTGTGTCCACGCTAACTCGCTTCAGTCGAGTCTGACTCTTTGCCACCCCACGGACCGTAGCCCACCAGGCTCCTCTGTCTGTGAGGTTCTCCAGGCAAGAATATTGGAGTGGGTTGCCATACCCTCCTCCAGGGGATCTTCCAGACCCAGGGATCGAACCTGCATCTCCTGTGTCTCCTGCATGGGTAAGGGGGTTCTTTACCGCTGAGCCCCTGGGGAAGCACAGAGACACCAGAGCTGCTCTGTTTATTGAGTACTGGGGTGGGGGGCGGGGGCGGGGGCGTGGGAGGTGGTGAAGGGATGGAGGTGGGAGAGGGTGCTGGGAGCAGAAATGAAAAGCAGGTGGCAGACCACAGACCCTACAGAGGGGCGCCGGGCAGGGCATGAGCCTGAGTAGCTGAATGCTTTCTAAGTCATCCAGGGTCATCGGCTTCTGAGTCTCCTGCAGGAACAGATGAGTCACCGAGGGTCAGCCTGGCCAGGGGCCGGGCCCAGAAACCTACACGTGAGCCCCTGCCGTGTTCATCGTGATTGCTCAACTTTCAAACCCCACATGTCCGTATAGATGAGACATCCAAACACAAAGCTGAAACGGGTCAAAGACTCCTGAGGCTTCGATTATGGGCAGGCCATAAGATGGAGACGCCATTCACCAAGCAGAGAGGTGTCACAAGGAAGAGCTGGCTTTTGGAGGGAAAGATGCTGCGTTCAGTTCAGCCGTGGAGGGCAAGTTAAAAACAGGAGGTGGACCTCGGCACCAAAGGTGGGGGACAAGAGGGATGGTGGGGTTGCATTCTCTGAAGATTTTCAGAGACTGTTCCATCAGGAACGGGCAGGTCCTGGACCTGTCTGTAGTCCTGTACCTGTCTATAGACCCTGAACAAGATGATCGGAGAAAATCCACTGGGTCCCAAGGTGCAGTGACCGAAAGACAGGGATAAAGGATTACACAGACTAAGCAGGAAGAAAGAGAGAAAATGAAAGGTTTCCCTGGCAACTCAGATGCTGACACCCCAAAACACCACCCAAGTTGTTGGCTCCTGGGAAATGAGAGACAACGCCTTCCAGGAATGACCCTAGGATCCCAGGGCATTTTTTCCCTGTCTCTGTGGTTCTGTGCTCAGGACGTCCCAGGCTTCTTTGACCAGCGGCCTTCATCCGCACTCGAACGTTCCACGAGGGCGAAGACTTGGACGGTTTGCTGTTGCAACGTCCCCTGGGCCTGGGACGGGGCCTGCGTGAAGCAAGTGGTCTGCAAGTGTTCCCCAGAGGAGGCAGGGCACGCGCACTTGACTGGGAACCTCAGCTCTGTCGTGCACTTGCTGTAAAACTCTGGGCAACTTCAACTTTTCCAAATTGCTTCCTTTACTATGAAACCAGAACAGCGGGTCCTTCATAAGACGACCATGGAGGATGGAACCAGGTACTGCACACCGGGTGCCTGCTGCCGGCTCCACACCGCAGCACCCTGTGGTCATGACGCTCGCCCCCAGCACTCCTGTGCTCACACACGGCGGGGAATATTGCGGGGGAGTGGGCCTAAAATTCAGCTCCCTTGACTCACGCTCCATCTGACCTTTCTCACTGTGTTAAAGACATAAAAGAGACGGATGTCGCCTGGAAAACTGAGCTGGAAGGGATCCTCCCTCACACCCTGTTACTTCTCTCAGCATCTTCAGTGGCGCAGGCTCCAGACTCATCCGCCCACTGACCTGCATGATGGGAGGCAGGGAGCCAGAAGGAACCTTAAGGCTGCCCTTCATTCTACAGGTGAGAATGACGCTTAAGCAGTCAAGGGACTCAATGGTAATGATCGGGTCCGCTGAAACTTACAGGGGAACAGGGGACAGTGATGCTGGAAGATACAGGAGGTGAAGGTCAGCCTGGTCAAGGCGAATGGTCAGGGGCAGAGAGGACCCAGCCAAGGCTTTGGGAAGCAGGCAAGACTCCTTCACCTCCACCTCCCTGTCTGTTTCCTCCTTCTCCCTTCACCTCGAGGAAAAATGACACTGAATGCAAGTAAGCTCAGAGTCTGGGAGGAGAGGGGTCCAGGGCAAACAGAGGCGGGCGAGGTGTTTGCGACCCCCCAGCCATCTCCCTGGAGACAGACTGGATGAGGCTGGAGCTGAGGGACTGGAGACGCTGAGGACTTACTTGGCAGCAAGGCAGGCAACTTCTGAAAAAAACAAAGCTCCCATGTCAGGAAACGTCCCCACAGAGTGGAGGCAACAACAACAGAAAAAAAAAAAAAAGAAAGAAAGAAAGAAAGAGAGGAATCGCCTCTGGGCAAGGGGCTTCCAGCTCCCCTTTGTTTATGGAGATGTTTCTGGTTCCCAGCTTCAAACTGTGGCTTGGGGATGGTGGGTGCTTTAATTAGACATCGCTAGGGCTTGGCCGAGGTTGCCCGGGAGCCAGTGGGTTCCAGTCCCTACCTTGTCACAGCTTCATGCATGAGCTATATGGAGAAGAACTGTGTGTCTGTTGGCAGAGAAGACAGAGGCGGGGGGCTGCAGACACCCCGAGATGCTGTTCTGCTTTGGCCAGCTCCCTGACAGACCCAGCACTCCCGGGAATCCAGCCCAGGGCCTTCTGCACCGGGTCTGGCGCGGAGGATGGTCTGTTGCAGAGGATGGGTTGGCCAGCCGACCCTTAGCATGAGTGGGTGAAAGCAAAAGTCTCTAAAAGGAAGAGAACAACCGGACAAGTCCCCCGAGGCAGTTAGACCAAGGCTCCAGGGCCAGCTCAGGCCTAACCTGTGGGGCGCCCCAGCCCCCAGGTCCCTGCCCACCCCCAGGCAGTGGTCAGCTGGTTCTCAGGAAGAGTGGTCAGACCTGGGGAGGAGGGTGTGTCCTTCCACCGGGTCTCCTCCAGACTTCACTTCTGTACCAAGGACCCGTACCAGGCCCACTACAGACATCCGTGAACACTGAGTAAGCTTTCCTCCTTTCCAAACGTGGGACCAGGCCTGGGACCTCTATGTCGCTAAGGTGTCCCTCCACCTGAGCTGAGATTTAATCTGAAATAGGACAGCTCATAGGCCTCCCTGGTGGCTCAGCGGTAAGGAACCAGCCGGCCCATCCAGGAGACACAAGTTTGATCCCTGGGTCGGGAAGATCCCCTGGAGGAGCCAAGGCAACCCACTCCAATATTCTTGCCTGGAAAATCCCATGGACAGAGGAGCCTGGCGGACTACAGTCCATGGGTTGCAAAAGAGTCAGACACGACTTAGTGGCTCAACAATGACAACTGAACAGCTAACACCTGTCCATGAATTCTGAGCAGGACTGGAGTTCCCTGTTGCTAGGTGTCTTGACTGTCAGCCTCGCTCTGGACCCACCGACAGGGATAGACCTTTCCAACCGCTACCCTAAGTCCACAGTTAACTTCTCCCCATCTCCCCAGGCCGCACGATCCTCTGCCCCAGTCTCCCCACTGTCCTCTGCCCCAGTCTCCCCACTTCCCTCTTTAGCCCCTCCTCCCCCAGTCTCTCTCAGCTCCACCTTCCCCCCTGTCTCACCAAGGCTGAAGCCCCCCCAGATGCTAACACTTCTGGAATCCTTTCCCCAGAAGGCTTCCCTCAATAGGCGAATGTCTGCAAAATCCTTGGCAGGGAGCTTGTTGGGAGTCGTGGCTACAGATGAAGACAGGGGGGTGGAAAGACACCCCTTTCCCATGACCATCCTAATTAGCGCTCAGGCCGTGGGGGCTTTCCAAGGCGGGCGGACATGCCCTGCTCGGGCAGCTGTTGTCCAGCCCTCTGGGACTCTCCCGGCCCCTCTCTGGCCCCTCCTCCCCCACACCTGCCTTTCCGGGGGGCTCCTCAGTCAGGGAGGCCTGGGGAGCTGAAGTCCATGGGGTGGCAAAGAGTGGGACATGACTGAGCGGCTGAACTGAACCAAGCTCTCACCCTCGTGGGGAAAGCCCAGCCAGAATTCCAGAAACTCCCCCCAGAAACACCGCCTCCCTGAAGAGGCTCTTCAGGGATAAATGCGTCCCAGACCAGCTGAGCCCGGCCGGGGGCCTCGCAGAGAGGCAGGTGTACCCAGCTTCCCCACCCTCACGCCAAGGACCGGGCACCCTGATCGCCATCCTCACTGGGGCTGGGAAGCCGGGTTGGTAGTGGCCACAGCCGCGACTTACTTCTCACCAGTAGATGGGAGCTCAATGTGTCCCCTGTCGGGGCCTTTGTGCGAGGAAGCTGGGGGCAGTTTCCTTGCAGGAATGCGCAGCCCCGGCCGCCTCCGCCCCCAGGGACAAACACTCTCGGCTTCCCCGCTGGCATTCCGGAGCGGCGGCCCTCCCCGTCCCCTGTCCATCTGCGCGGGCCTGTTGCTTCCTCCCTCGGAGCGCCCGAGCAGAGGCGCTCACCGCCCAGCGGCCGCCAGGGCGTGTCCGGCCCTGACAGCCCCCAAGTCCATCGGTCTCTCCGGGGAGGCCTGTCCCTTCGCAGGCTCGACTACAGCGCCGGCCTCCCGCGAATCTCCACCCTCCCGCGCGCCCGGTGCCCACCCCCAGGACGCGGCTGGGGAGACCGCATGCCCCCAGGAAGGGCCGAGGCGGCGAGGTGGGCAACCGAGGGAGCAGGTGGCAGGCCCCAGGGTGCCCGAGGCAACGAAGGCTCAGCCCACGTGATGCTGGCGAAGGCGGGCAGGTAGTCTTGCCCACTGGCAGGGATGCTGGCACGGCCCCTCGGTTCCTACAAGAGCGGACTTGGGGTACCGAGCGTTTAAAGAGAGGGGGACGTGAAGGGCTTTCTTAGGGGCGAGGGTAAAAGTCGGCCGGCCTAACCAGATCTGCACGGACGTTTATTGCAGCAGGTATGAGAGGATCGCGGGGCGGGGGCGCCCCCTGCTCGGTAGCCTGTGGGGGACCCGGAGGTCCGGAGGGGACCCCGGCGGGGGAGGGTGCGCGCGGGGCGGGGACGGCCGGCTCACCCGTGTCCTGGCGAAACTGGTTCATGGAGTGCAGGTCGATGATGTAGGGCGCGAGCCGGCGGTCCACCTGGCCCAGCACCACGCTGCCGCCCGCGCGCGGGCCGGCGCGCACCGCCGCCTCGATGTGGTGGCTCACGGCGGGGCTGTAGGGCCGCCAGCGCCCGTGCTCGTTCAGCCATTCCCAGACCACCACGGCCGAGGCCAGGAGCATGGCGCGCCCGGCCGCCCGCGGGCCCCGGCCGCGCACCCCGCGCCCCCGGCCGCCTCAGCCCCGGGCCGCGGGCCGCGCCGCCGCCGCGCGTCCGCTGGGGCCCCGAGATCCCGGCCGCCGGGCTCCGATCGCGCGCCCCGCGGGGTCGCGGGGCCTCACGCACACGGGCGCGCGGCCGGGGCTCCAGCCCTTGCACCGGGCGCCGGCGGGATCGGGCGGGCGCCGGCGCTCGGGGCGGCTGGCCGGGCCCTCCTCCCCGCCCCGCGGCCCCCGCCGCCCCCCCGCCCGCCCGCCGCGCGGGCCGAGAGCTCCCCCTCCCTGCGGCTTCGCGCCGCCGCCTCGGGAAGGAGCCGCCCCTCCCGAGCCCCGCGCCCGGGCAAACCCGCGCCTGCGAGGGGCTCCGCGGTCCCGAGACGCGAAGGAGCGACACCCCCGCCCCCCACCAGGACACGGCCCCGGGACCGCCGCTGTCAGCATCCTCAACTTGGCAGGCTCCCTTCTCAAAAGGGAATTTTTTCTTTCTTTCTTTCTTGTTTTAAAGTGCAGTGTGATCGCTGTCCGCACCGCGAGCTCCGGGACCCGCGGCGCCTGGCACACTCACGGTCTGCACGCTATCGCCGCGGGGGCCGTAGTCCCGCATCTTCGCCGGCATCCTGCGCTGTCCGTCAAGGACGCGGGGCCACGCCCCCGGGCCCAGCCGCGGCCCGGAGCCCCCCGCCCCCTGCTGGCCGAGTGCGCGCCTGCCGGCCCGGCCACGGCTCAACCCCTGCCCGGCCGCCCGCCCCGGTGTTCCTGCCTGGAGGATCCCGGGGACAGACGAGCCTGCGGCCTACGGTCCATAGGGCCACACAGTCGGGTACGACTGAGCGACTCAGCACTTACCAGCCTCTCTGCTGAGACCCCCTGCAAAGGCGTGCAGAGATTGGAGAGATGATGGATTAGCCCTGTCGGTGTAGAGGGCAAATGTGGGTTTTCTGGCCTGCTTAGACTACCTTGGGCTTCCCTGGTGGCTCAGACGGTAAAAAATCCACCTGCAGCGTGGGAGCCCTGGGTTCAGTCTCTGGGTTGGAAAGATCCCCTGGTGGAGGGAAAGGCTGCCCACTCCAGTTTTCTGGCCTGGAGAGTTCCATGGACCGTATAGTCCACCGGGTCTCACAGAGTTAGACACGGCTGGGCGACTTTCACCCCCAACTGTAGACTACCTTACTGAAATAAAGGAGGCATGTGTTAAATGGATTTATTTTGCAGAGTTTCTGTGACGCAAATAATGAGGCGCGAGGGCTTCCATGGTGGCTCAGACGGGAAAGAATCCGCCTGCAAAGCAGGACAACCGGGTTCAGTCCCTGGGTGGGGAAGATCCGCTGCAGGGGGGAATGGCAACCCACTCCAGTCTTCTTGCTTGGAGAATTCCGTGGATAGAGGAGCCTGGCGGGCTTCAGCCCATGGGGTTGCAGAGAATGGGACCCTTCTCAGGACAGACAAAAGTTAGACTTGGTTGTTTTGGCCATCAACAGTCAACGTGGAAAATAGTCTAAAATGGATACGTTCTGACTAAAAGATTAGATTGACATCAGGATTACCTATTAATCTTTCCAGAAAGCACAAAACTTGCTTTGCTAAAGCTGCAACCACATGAAACAGTGCATTCATATGATCAAGATCCAGGATAGGATCTGGAGAAATAAAAGTAGTTTCTGTAATTAAAATGGGGATTAAGAAACTTTCTGAAATAATCGTTTTCTGCCAAAACACCATATGATCTCTTTTGTTTTGGAAGATCTGTGTTCCCTCCGCTCCTTGCTCTCCATTGAATTATATCTGCCCTTTCTTCCATCACTAGTACTTTCCAAATCTCTTCATCCCTCTTCCCTTACCTCCCTCTTCACTGAGTCCTAAATATGAAGTCAGCGAGAAATACCAAGCACGCTCTTTGTCGGGCTTCTGAAAGCGCCAGATGTGAGGCTGCCTCTGAGCTTTGTCCCTGCTGGCCCCCTTGCCCAGAAGGCCACCCCCAGAGTCTCCAGTAAACTTCTTCCCCAGGATCAGTCTCCCAATCCAACTCAATCAACGTTACTCATTAAAACAAAGAATTTTAGAGTTTGAAGGACAAAAGGAAAAGGAGCTAAGGATACCACAATCCACCAAGAGTCACTATTATTCCCATTTTATAAATGACACAGTTTTGGGAATTTGAGCAGTTTGCCCCAGTTACATGTTTAACAGAGGAGAAACTGAGATTCAAGAATTCAGTGGACAAAAAGCCAAATCAAACCAAGAACAGCAACAACAAAAAAGACAAAACAAAACCCCATATTGTTCTGTGACACGTTATATGATGAGGAGATGGTGTGATGAGAGGCAAGACATATAGCAACAGGAAACTGCCTCAGTGTGAAAGAAAGGGAGTGAGACAGGATAGAAGGTTCTGGAAGGAAAAGTAGAACTGAATGAAAATGAATATGCACTTGCATCGAGCTATTTTTTTACTTTCAGTCATGAGACCAAGAGTATGAAGACCCTGGGAACTTTCCTATGATCTGGGTAGGCAAAGATCCAGAAATTCACTAGAAAATATCCGTAACAATTTAAGAGGAGTTGGAAGTATCAGAGAAAAAAAAAACAGCACCTGACCAACTAAATGAGGAATTCCCAGGTAGAAAAAGCTGAAGCCTGGTACGAGAGGTACGTTCTGTGGGTGCTTAAATGGAGCCTGTATTCTGCCGTTGAGTGGAGTGTTCTACAAATTTTCATTAAGTGCTGTTGGTTGGTGACTTTATTTAGCTCTTCTTCTCTGAGGCTGATTGTCCGTATAGTTGTTCTATACATTTTTGAAAAAGGCAAACCGGAGTGTCTAACTGGAATTGCGACCTTGCCTGTTTTTCCTTTTTGTTCTCGCCAGTTTCGCGTCACACACGTTGCCCCTTTGTTGCTTATGCTTTTGCACATTTACGATTACTTTGTTTTTTGATGGACTGACCTTTTAATCGTTATATAGTAGCCCTGTTAGTGGTAATTTTCTTTGATCTGAAGTCAACTTTATCTAGTATTAAGACAGACACTTATGTTTTCCTTTTATCGGTGTCTTCATTATGCATATATTTTCCCCATCTTTCACTTCAGTCTGCCTCTAAAGCTATATCTGAACTGAGTTTTTAAAGACCGTTTGTAACTAGGCTATGTTTTAATCTACTCTGGCAATCTCTGCCCTTTAACTGATACACTTAAACCATTTACATTCACTGTAGCTATTAATATGTTAGAGGTTAAAGAAAGAGAGAGATGGAAGGGAAAAGAATGAATAGGCAAGCCACGAACTGAGATGAAAGGTTTGTGTGTTGGGCAGATGTGGGGAAAGCAAACATCCTCGCCTTGTGTCTGATCTTGGCAGGAAAGCATCCGGTTTCTCACCATGAAGTATGATATTGGCTACAGGACTTCTGTAGATGCTCTTTATCAACTTGAGAAAATTGCCCTCTATGTCTAGTTGGCCGACAGTTTTTACAAATGGGTGTTGGGTTTTGTCAAATGGTTTTTACTGCATCTGCTGTTACGATCATATGGCTTTCCCTCTTTAGTCAGCTCATGGGATGAATCACATGAACAAGGCTTTGGATGCTGAATCAGCCGTGCATGCCTAGACTAAACCGCATTCATTTGCTGGTTTTTGTCTGTATTCCTTCACTGTAATAAAACATGGTGCGAGCATAACGGTTTTTTGAGCTCTACTAATCTTTTAGCAAATTATTGAGCTGAAAGGTGGTCTTTGGAAACTTTTGAACTTATACATTATAACAGTCTTGCCCAACAGGAAGCTAAGAAGCTAAAAATGGTCAATCAGAGATGCCTCACATTTACCATTTACCAAATAACATATTCATCAGTTCAGCTTGCAACCCCATCACCATCTCCCGGAGTTCACTCAAACTCATGTCCATTGAGTCGATGATGCCATCCAACCATCTCATCCTCTGTCATCCCCTTCCCCTCCTGCCCTCAATCTTTCCCAGCATCAGGGTCTTTTCCAGTGAGGCAGCTCTTCGCATCAGGTGGCCAAACATCAGTCCTTCCAATGAACACCCAAGACTGATCTCCTTTAAGATGGACTGGTTGGATCTCCTTGTAGTCCAAGGGACTCTCAAGAGTCTTCCCCAATGCCACAGTTTAAAAGCTTCAATCCTTTGGTGCTCAGCCTTCTTTACGGCCCAACTCTCACCTCCCTACATGACTACTGGAAAAACCAAAGCTTTGATCGGAGGGACCTTGGTTGGCAAGGTAACGTCTCTGCTTTTTCACAGGTTCCAGGAGTGTGGCCACAGATGTCTCTGCAGGAATGCCCCCCACGGTGCCCATGCCGCTCACTTGTGATGTTTTCTCTCGCTCATGCTCAGCTCTGGGTACACCACTTCCGAATTACAAGAGGGAGTTTTTGGCCACACCTGAATTATGACTTGGCAAACCTGACAGAACTCACCACACAACGGGCCGTTCTGAACGAATCGTCACAAGACGTCTCACGGTCAGGTGCTCCATTTAAGCCAGGGTCCACTAGAACACCAGGAGGTGTTATTCTGAAAACTTACACCTTCCACTGAAAATGGCGTGGCCTTGCTGCAGAGCCACAGGGGTCTGCATTGTGACTCTCCCACATGTGCTGTGAACTCCACACGGAATCTTCTTTCACATCTGATACTCCTAATACCACAGGGTCAGCTCGGCTGGATCATCCAAGTAGCAGCACTGTTTTCACCACAGACTGCATCTTCTGCAAAACCTGTCCCTAATCTAAGTCCCACTCAAAGCTGGCAGCCTATTTTGTCACCGTATAAATGGACAGAAGCAGTATACCCAGCTGCAAAATGTGCTACCCCCAGGAACCAGAGGCACTGTGGCCTCCTCCTGTACGGTGGGATATAACATTGTTTAAAGAGGAGACATCCTGGCGTGCCCCTGATTTAGCAGGTTCTTCATAGAATTACCTCCCAGCATCTGAAATGCATGTGAGCCAGGGCCTCTTAAGTGGTGACTACTTCAGCTCCTCTGGCTCGATTAGCATACCATTGATCAGTTCAGTTCAGTTCAGTCGCTCAGTCATGTCCGACTCTTTGCGACCCCATGGATCGCAGCACGCCAGGCCTCCCTGTCCATCACCAACTCCCGGAGTTCACTCAAACTCATGTCCATTGAGTCGGTGATGCCATCCAGCCATCTCATGCTCTGTCGTCCCCTTCTCCTCCTGCCCCTAATCCCTCCCAGCGTCAGGGTCTTTTCTAATCATCATCGATAGAGCTGACTAATATGATGGTCTGTGGGAATTACACATCACCCGCACTCTCTCACTAACAAAAGGAAAATGTGTTAATACAGTTTCTTGGGGCAAAACTAAATAATATATACTGTTGTCTCTTTGTGTGAGTTCAAATGTTTCTGATCCCCTTTTCTAAGAGTGAAAGGGAAAAAAAAAAAACAACACCACACTCATCCAATCAGTGACCACAACCATATATCCAAGACCACGCTCATTTCTTTTGCAAAGATGCTGCATCTGGCATAGAAGCTACAGCTGGACCTGCCACTTGGCTGACTTGTAGGAAAGAGACTTTCATTCTTCAGGACTTGCTAGGTTTCTGCAGGGGACAGATTGACAAGTCAAAGGCCTGTGTGACAGAGGCCGCTCTTTCTGTGCTCTTCAGGGCCTTAAAGCTTGCACTAGTTTCCCGGCTCCCCTCCCTCTCCAGTGGGGGTAGGTAAGTCAGCAAAAAGTTTCCTCAAAGACTTACGGTGCTGATGAGATAAACACGGGGGCTCGGAATTTGACACGGGAAGGACATTAATAAACATCCCAGGCTCTCGGCTGGACCCCCAGAAGGGTAAACTCTAGAGTGGAGTGGACCAGAGAGGCAGACAAAGCCTTAATATTTTGTAACTCCATTTCAAGTCAGTTTCATCTCTCACAAGATGAAGATGATTTGATTTCACACTATCAGAAGACAGAGTGACCTTCCCCTGGAGGGCAAACACAAAACAAAACAAAGCAAAAACATCCTGATGGGGAATGAAGTGTTGGAGAAGTTTTCTCCCAGAAAGGCAAGCGCCATTTTTTCACGTTAAATCCAAAGTGATGCCTGTGCTGGGGGCTGACGGAGCTCCTGAATATACCGTTTGCATTTGACTGCTAGTGTCTTTGGATCCTTCCATTGACAGTCCGTGATTCAGAGTTGGACACCTCCGCAAAGGAGACAGCAGATGGAAATTCCCCTGGTCAGTTTCAACTTCTTCTGGCTGCAAGAGGACCGCGGCCTCGGTTTGGAAGGTGTGCGTTTTGCGGCTCCGTCCAGCAGGTGGCGATGTGGTACCGGGAAACCGCGCGTGCAGGCCAGCTTCCAGTGTTTTTAAGCTAAACTGGGAACTCCCGTTCTCCTTTAGGGATTCTGGATTAATTTTTGCTGGAATATCCAGACAGGACAGGGAAATGGTTTGGAGACAGTCTACATGTCTCACGTGAAGTAGTTCCTGAGAAATCTCTCTGGTGTTTATGAGATGGGAGTTCAGGCGTGCAAGGCACCCATTCCACAGCAGTTCACAGGCGGCGCCAGCGGTAAATAATCCGACTGCCAATGCAAGAGAGGCAAGAGATGCAGGTTCGATCCCTGGGTCGGGAAGATCCCAGAGGAGGAAACGGCAGCCCACTCCAGTATCCTTACCTGGAGAATCCCATGGACAGAGAGCTTGGAGGGCTGCAGTCTATGGGGTCGCAAAGAGTCGGACACGACTGAACGCACACACGCACAGACACAACAGACAAAAGTGTATCGAGTCCATCCAAAGAGCCTCCTCCAGGAGCTCACAGTTCCTTCCCCACCTCACGTCTTACCGGAGCCCCACTGAGCGTATTAGGTGTCTTTCCTCCTACAGAATCACAGTGCAAACCAGGGGGCACAACTAAAGCTGCCCAGGGATGTTCGGGGCTGCGGGGGAAAGCTGGTGGGGGCCAAAGCACTGGCGCTTCAGCGTCAGTCCCTCCAGTGGACGTTCAGGGCTGATCTCCTTTCGGAATGACTGGTTGATCTCCTTGCAGACCAAGGCACTCTCAAGAATCTTCTCCAACACCACAGTTCAGAAACATCAATTCTCTGGCACTCAGCCTTCTTTACGGTCGAACTCTCACATCCACACGCAACTACTGGAAAAACCATAGCTTTGACTATGCGGACCTTTGTCAGCAAAGTGATGGCTCTGCTTTTTAATACACTGTCTAGGTGGGTCATTGGAGAAGGAAATGGCAACCCACTCCAGTGTTCTTACCTGGAGAATCCCAGGGACGGAGGAGCCTGTTGGGCTGCTGTCTATGGGGTTGCACAGAGTCAGACATGACTGAAGTGACTTAGCAGCAGCAGGTTGGTCATAGCTTTCAATTCAAGGAGCAAACGTCTTTTAATGTCACAGCTGCAGTCACCGTCTGCAGTGATTTTGGAGCCCAAGAAAATAAAAGCTGCCACTACTTCCACCTTCCCCCCTTCTGTTTGTCATGAGCTGATGGGAAAGTCTGCCTTGGGTGGAAAAGAGAGGACAGTGGACGCGAGAGAGAGAGAAGCGAACTGCCGGTCTCTCTCCCTCCGTTAGCCCCTTTCTGCAGGATTATTGGAGAAGGCAATGGCACCCCACTCCAGTACTCTTGCCTGGAGAATCCCAGGGACGGGGGAGCCTGGTGGGCTGCCATCTATGGGGTCGCACAGAGTCGGACACGACTGAAGTGCCTTAGCAGCAGCAGCAGCAGGGTTATCGCCCACCTGCCACTGTTGGTTCCTCTCTCATGCACCTCTCAGCGTCTCATGAAAACCAGGTTCAGGGACTTCCTTCTGACTCCACACACGTGCCTTCATGCCACCCCTCAGTCCTTGGTGCTTCTGACTGCCTGCACCTGTGCCAGAATCTTTTCCCCTCTCAGGGCAAGAAAGGGACTTGGGTGCCTGGAAGTTTAACTCCTCCCCTCCCTGAAATCCCCAGTACATTCACACAAGGGGGTATGGGCTTTGGTCCCCGGGGGGGGACAAAGAAGTCTCAGCTCCATCTTTAAGTCTCCCCAAAGGCATCTGAGGTTGATGGAGACAGGCAGGGAGAGACCAGGAGTGACAGCATGCATTTATTTCTGTCTGTGTGGCTGGTGGGTAGTTTGGGTTCAAGCAAAAGACCTCCTGTTTTAGTTCACTCAAAGGCAGACAGCAAACTGTAAGGTTTACAGGATGGCACTGTCGATTTCAGCTCTGCGGACTCCTGCACTCAGAAGTCAGAGCCACGTGGCTTTTCTGCCGGCCACGAGGCTTGCTGCCCCACTGCTGTGAAAACCTTGCTTCCTGCTCCTGTCTCGATGCTCAGTCACTCAGTCATGCCACTCAGGCCTGACTCTCTGTGACTCCCTAGACTGTAGTCCGCTGGGCGCCTCGGTCCTGGGGATTTCCCAGGCGATACTGGAGTGGGTTGTCATTTCCTCCTCCAGGGGATCTTCCTGACTCAGGGAACAAGCCCTAGTCTCCTGTGCCTTCTGCATCACAGGCAGATTCTTTCCTGCTGAGCCATCGTCGGAAATGTTCCTGCCTGGAGGAGAGAGAACAGCCTGAGTAACAACAAGGAACCACTGGGATGACTTGTTTTAATCCTTCCTCTTGCCATCCAGGCTGTTAACAAGAGGGCCTGCGGCAGGAAGGAGAAAGGAACACTTAATCCTTAATACCTGCTCCTCTTTCCCTGTCTCGATTCGCTTTGCAGAAAAGGTAACTCTCACATGGCGGTTTTCAGAACACCTGAGAGGCATTCCAAGGTTTAAGAATGCACCAATTCCTTCTGCACCGTATACCAGCCTTTCTCTGCCAGGATGAGTTTTCACTGCCTTTCTGACAACCTCAGAGTGCTGAGGGCCTCCCATAGGCTCTCCCATCACTACACGGAGCCTGTGTTTCCTTCCCTTGTTTTGCTTGCTGTTTACATCCAGGATAACATAAATTGTCTCTTCTGGGGCCCTTCAGCCTGGGTGTTGTCTATATTCTCTGAACTTGTCTTAGAGTCCATCTCCATTTGAGAAGTATTAGAATTATCCTGCTGGTTTTCACTGACCTAAACAGAAAAGTTTAATACTTTAAAATTATGAACGCAACAACAGTCTTTTATACTCCTCTTTGCTGCATACCATTCACAAAGTTTCTCATGGAAATGCAGAGTGGATATGAAAAGGCCAGTGAATATAATTAAATCAGAATTTCAGTTGGGATCCACATGTAAGCCGAGTTTCCTATCTTATCGGTTAGATAAGTTCTTCACACCGCTGCACTGCTGCAGTGTTTTCGGAGAAATATGAGGAAAGAAGCAACGTTTTCCCAAGTGCATCAAAAACAGAGAGACTTAAATCTGCCAGCTCTCTTAGAGTGTTCATTACTGTGGGTCTTGGTTATAATTTTCAACTTCAAAATTTTTACTTTTTTTCGAGCATGGTGATATGTACCAAAAAATTCTCAGGCTTCTTGTCGGAAAATTCAAGGAGCACTGTAGACTCAGAAAAAGAGATGATTCAGTTCAGTTCAGTTCAGTTGCTCAGTCGTGTCCGACTCTTTGCGACCCCATGAATCGCAGCACGCCAGGCCTCCCTGTCCGTCACCATCTCCCGGAGTTCACTCAGATTCTCGTTCATCAAGCCAGTGATGCCATCCAGCCATCTCATCCTGGGTCGTCCCCTTCTCCTCCTGCCCCCAATCCCTCCCAGCATCAGAGTCTTTTCCAATGAGTCAACTCTTCGCATGAGGTGGCCAAAGTACTGGAGTTTCAGCTTCACCATCAGTCCTTCCAAAGACATCCCAGGGTTGATCTCGTTCAGAATGGACTGGTTGGATGTCCTTGCAGTCCAAGGGACCCTCAAGAGTCTTCTCCAACACCACAGTTCAAAAGCATCAATTCTTTGGTGCTCAGCCTTCTTCACAGTCCAACTCTCACATCCATACATGACCACTGGAAAAACCATAGCCTTGACTAGACGGACATTAGTCAGCAAAGTAATGTCTCTGCTTTTCAATATGCTATCTAGGTTGGTCATAACTTTTCTTCCAAGGAGTAACCGTCTTTTAATTTCATGGCTGCAGTCACCATCTGCAATGATTTTGGAGCCCCCCAAAATAAAGTCTGACACTGTTTCCCCATCTATTTCCCATGAAGTGATGGGACCAGATGCCATGATCTTCACTTTCTGAATGTTGAGCTTTAAGCCAACTTTTTCGCTCTCCTCTTTCACTTTCATCAAGAGGCTTTTTAGTTCCTCTTCACTTTCTGCCATAAGGGTGGTGTCCTCTGCATATCTGAGGTGACTGATATTTCTCCCGGCAATCTTGATTCTAGTTTGTGTTTATTCCAGTCCAGCGTTTCTCATGATGTACTCTGCATATAAGTCAAATAAGCAGGGTGACAATATACAGCCTTGACGTACTCCTTTTCCTATTTGGAACCAGTCTGTTGTTCCATGTCCAGTTCTAACTATTGCTTCGTGACCTGCATACAGATTTCTCAAGAGGCAGGTCAGGTGGTCTGATATTCCCATCTCTTTCAGAATTTTCCACAGTTTATTGTGATCCACACAGTCAAAGGCTTTGGCATAGTCAATAGAGCAGAAATAGATGTTTTTCTGGAACTCTCTTGCTTTTTCCATGATCCAGCAGATGTTGGCAATTTGAACTCTGGTTCCTCTGCCTTTTCTAAAACCAGCTTGAACATCAGGGAGTTCACAGTTCACGTATTGCTGAAGCCTGGCTTGGAGAATTTTGAGCATTACTTCACCAGCATGTGAGATGAGTGCAATTGTGCGGTAGTTTGAGCATTCTTTGGCATTGCCTTTCTTTGGAATTGGAATGAAAACTAACCTTTTCCAGTCCTCTGGCCACTGCTGAATTTTCCAAACTTGCTGGCATATTGAGTGCAGCACTTTCACAGCATCATCTTTCAGGATTTCAAACAGCTCAACTGGAATTCCATCACCTCCACTAGCTTTGTTCATAGTGATGCTTTCTAAGGCCCACTTGACTTCACATTCCAAGATGTCTGGCTCTAGATGAGTGATCACATTATCATGATTATCTGGGCCATGATCTTTTTTGTACAGTTCTTCTGTGTATTCTTGCCACCTCTTCTTAATATCTTCTGCTTCTGTTAGGCCCAAACCATTTCTGTCCTTTATCGAACACATCTTTGGATGAAATGTTCCCTTGGTATCTCTAATTTTCTTGAAGAGATCTCTGGTCTTTCCCATTCTGTTGTTTTCCTCTATTTCTTTGCACTGATCGCTGAAGAAGGCTTTCTTATCTCTTCTTGCTATTCTTTGGAACTCTGCATTCAGATGCTTATATCTTTCTTTTTCTCCTTTGCTTTTCACCTCTCTTCTTTTCACAGCTATTTGTAAGGCCTCCCCAGACAGCCATTTTTCTTTTTTGCATTTCTTTTCCATGGGGATGGTCTTGATCCCTATCTCCTATACAATGTCATGAAGCTTATTCCATAGTTCATCAGGCACTCTATCTATCAGATCTAGACCCTTAAATCTGTTACTTACTTCCACTGTATAATCATAAGGGATTTGATTTAGGTCATACCTGAATGGTCTAGCAGTTTTCCCTACTTTCTTCAATTTAAGTCTGAATTTGGCAATAAGGAGTTCATGATCTGAGCCACAGCCAGCTCCTGGTCTTGTTTTTGTTGACTG
This sequence comes from Budorcas taxicolor, assembly GCF_023091745.1. NCBI lineage: Eukaryota > Metazoa > Chordata > Mammalia > Artiodactyla > Bovidae > Budorcas > Budorcas taxicolor. Next base: position 80,162,831 of record NC_068924.1, on the reverse strand, counting down.
TATAGAGCTTTTCCATCTTTGGCTGCAAAGAATATAATCAATCTGATTTCGGTGTTGACCATCTGGTGATGTCCATGTGTAAACTCTTCTCTTGTGTTGTTGACAGAATGTGGTCCACTGGAGAAGGGAATGGCAAGCCACTTCAGTATTCTTGCCTTAAGAACCCCATGAACAGTAGGAAAAGGCAAAATGCTAGGATAAAAGAGGAACTCCCCGGGTCATTAGGTGCCCAATATGCTACTGGAGATCAGTGGAGAAATAACTCCAGAAAGAATGAAGGGATGGAGCCCAAGCAAAAACAATACCCAGCTGTGGATGTGACTGGTGATAGAAGCAAGGTCCAATGCTGTAAAGAGCAATATTGCATAGCAACCTGGAATGTCAGGTCCATGAATCAAGGCAAATTGGAGGTGGTCAAATTAGAGATAGCAAGGGTGAATGTCAACATTCTAGGAATCAGCAAACTAAAATGGACTGGAACGGGTGAATTTAACTCAGAAAACCATTACATCTACTACTGCAGGCAGGAATCCCTCAGAAGAAATGGAGTAGCCATCATGGTCAACAAAAGAGTCCAAAATGCAGTACTTGGATGCAATCTCAAAAACGACAGAATGATCTCTGTTCGTCTCCAAGGCAAACTGTTCAATATCACAGTTATCCAAGTCTATGCCCCAACCAGTAACGCTGAAGAAACTGAAGTTGAACGGTTTTATGAAGACCTACAAGATCTTTTAGAACTAACACCCAAAAAAGATGTCCTTTTCATTACAGGGGACTGGAATGCAAAAGTAGGAAGTCAAGAAACACCTGGAGTAACAGGCAAATTTGGCCTTGGAATGCAGAATGAAGCAGGGCAAAGACTAATAGATTTTTGCCAAGAAAATGCACTGGTCATAGCAAAAGAGATGATGGTTTGACTTAATAACAGAGTCCAGTTAGTAAGGAGAGCCATGACTTAACTTCTGTAAACTTAAGGCCAAGTCTTCATTCCACCTCTGCCTTAGGCAACAACTCACTTTTCCTCACTTCTTATTAACAAATTGAGGAAAGTAAAATTCTCTCTTCTTGCCAACAAGGTTATGGTAAGAACAAACATCTGAAAAATTGCTTTATAAACTGTGAAACACTGTGCAAATATAGAGTATGCTTGTTACTGAATAGATCAGCCATGTTAGTCCAACTAAAACACGAAGAATAAAATGGATGAGGCAGATTTTAAATTATTTACTATTTCCTACATAACATGAAGTCATTTATCGGCAAGAAGGTCTATGAAGCCCAGTTTCAAGGATGGCTAAGTCTATACTGGTATATTCCACCAATAGCGTTTATAAACATACCTTAGAAACGTACTGTCAGTATAGCTCTTACTCTTCCCAACTGAGTCCTTCTGTGATGGGCTGCTCAGAGCTCTTGATGGCTTGAAGATGAACACACAATTCAGCTGAAATATGTTTCAGAAAGCATCAAGTTACAGCAGTATCTTCATGGCTATCATTAATTGTATAGAGACTAAGGTTAACAGGGACCCCCTGACGCACCTGTCCCTTCAGCTCCACCCTCACTTTCCTTACAAAGATCATGGCATCTGGTCCCATCACTTCATGGGAAATAGATGGAGAAACAGTGGAAACAGTGTCAGACTATTTTGGGGGGCTCCAAAATCACTGCAGATGGTGACTGCAACCATGAAATTAAAAGACGCTTACTCCTTGGAAGAAAAGTTATGACCAACCTAGATAGCATATTCAAAAGCAGAGACACTACTTTGCCGACTAAGGCCCGTCTAGTCAAGGCTATGGTTTTTCCAGTGGTCATGTATGGATGTGAGAGTTGGACTGTGAAGAAAGCTGAGTGCCGAAGAATTGATGCTTTTGAAGTGTGGTGTTGGAGAAGACTCTTGAGGGTCCCTTGGACTGCGAGGAGATTCAACCAGTCCATTCTGAAGGAGATCAGCCCTGGGATTTCTTTGGAAGGACTGATGGTGAAGCTGAAACTCCAGTACTTTGGCCACCTCATGTGAAGAGTTGACTCATTGGAAAAGACTCTGATGCTGGGAGGGATTGGGGGCAGGAGGAGAAGGGGACGACCCAGGATGAGATGGCTGGATGGCATCACTGACTTGATGGACGAGAATCTGAGTGAACTCCGGGAGATGGTGATGGACAGGGAGGCCTGGCGTGCTGCGATTCATGGGGTCGCAAAGAGTCGGACACGACTGAGCAACTGAACTGAACAATAAAACCTTCTTTTTATAGAGCAGCACACCAAAGACTTCATAAAAATTATCTCTAATTGCCAGTGGGATTATACCACGTAGGTATACCTTCTTTTTGCAGGCGCAGAAAGTATAACTTAGATGACTTGCCCAAGGCCAGACCTACAAAGCAGAGATGGAATTCAGATGCCAGGATAAATACCTTACAGATGGATTTTCTCTTGGAGAACTGAAAAGTGTGTTCTAGATACACCTATGTTAAAATTCAGCCTCTATTTAAGACGGAGACAACACCGAGATGATATCGTTATAGGAGGACAGATAGGAAGAGAACTCTGTTGTGCCATGAAGACAAAACAAACTTAAAGTGAGAGTCTGCCTGAGAAGATAGTGTGAAACTTTAGCTGCAGCTTGGCTCAGACGGTAAAGTGTCTGTCTACAATGCGGGAGACCAGGGTTCAATCCCTGGTTTGGGAAGATCCCCTGGAGAAGGAAATGGCAATCCACTCCAGTACTACTGCCTGGAAAATCCCATGGACAGAGGAGCCTGGTAGGGTACAGTCCATGGGGTCGCAAACAGTCGGACAGGACTGAGCGACTTCACTTTCACTTACTTTAGTTTTTAAAGAGGTGCTTCCCCATGTGTCACAAACCTGGCACAGGGCAAGCCCTCAGCAAAGAAACATTCACAAAGGCATGGTCAGTGAGTGAATGAGGTGGCCTGGGAGCTCTGCCCTGTTTTAGAACTGCTTTTCATAGACTACGTCATGTAATTTTTACAGCCCTCTGAGATACACTAATCCTATGTCACTGATAAAGACTTTGAACACCCAGACAAGTCAAACTATTTACTCGAGATCACAAAGCCCCAGAAAGTATATTTCTCATAACATTTGATTATGAACATATTCAAACAGAGAAACAAAACAATGTTGCTGCTGCTGCTGAGTCGCTTCAGTCGCATCCGACTCTGTGCGACCCCAGAGACAGCAGCCCACCAGGCTCCTCTGTCCCTGGGATTCTCCAGGCAAGAACACTGGAGTGGGTTGCTATTTCCTTCTCCAGTCCGTGAAAGTGAAGTCGCTCAGTCGTGTCCAACTCTTAGCGACCCCATGGACTGCAGCCTGCCAGGCTCCTCCATCCATGGGATTTTCCAGGCAAGAGTGCTGGAGTGGGGTGCTATTGCCTTCTCCAAATGGTACACTGAGCCTCTGTATACTCACCACATAGGGTAATGTGCCCTTTTTGTTTGCTTGTTTACATCACTCTTGTGTTTCACTACATTAATTTACAGTTAGAAACATCATGACGTGTTCATCCTAATCGCCACTTTCCCTCTTTAAAAATTTTGGACTTTTTCTTATATCATCACAAAACTCATTTACTCAGACCAAGATGCAATTGAAGGATACAGAAGTTGTCTTTAATTTTTGAGTCTGCTCTGTTCTAAGAAACAACAACATTGATTTATCGAAGAAAACAGAGACTTGTAGAGTGCTTACTTCCTGGTTGGCTTCTTCAGCTCAGCGCTTACTTCAGCTTCTAGCTCCTGCATTTCTGGCGAAGAAGTTACCTACAGACCGTTCTGATTCTACTCACTGTTTCACAGCAGAGCCTGGGCGCTGGCTTCATCGTTTCCTGGGCCTGTGCTTACCAACAAACTCCCTTCAGCCTCTCTGAGCCTCAGTTCACTGTTGGCAAGGTGAGCGATGGTTCTCAGACTGCCTTTCTGCCCCAGCTTCCCCTCCCCTCCTCCCTCCTCTCCCCCCTCCCCCTCCCTCCCTCCCCCCTCCCCCCTCCCTCCCCCCTCCCCCCTTGCTTTTCCCTTTTCTGCTCCCCTCCCCTAGGCCCCTCCGCACTCTTCTCTGGCCGGGACCCCCCAGAGCCTGGCCGTGGCCTTATCCAGGGGCAGGACTCAGAGAGTGCAGACCCCGGACTTCCTCCAGGCCCGCAGGCCAGCTCCCACCCGCAAACTGCGTGATGGACGCAGCCACTGAGATAACAGCCCGTACCTTCTGGGCTCCCCACACGACCCGTCTGCCCCAGCTCGGCCCAGCCCTTTCCTACCGGCCCCGGGCCGGGGCCCTGCCTGGCCGCCCAGGGCTCGGCCCGCTCGCTGAGCCCCTCGCCCAGGGCTAGGGTGCCGCGCCCAGGTGTCTGCTCCCTTGGGAAGCGCAGTCCCCTCAGCTCCGCAGGCTTTGCTCAGAAGGGCAGTCCTGGAGGGAGGTGGGCTAAGGTTTCGGAACTGCTGACTTTCGAACCGTTGCTCAGCGGTCCCTTTGGAGATTTCCTCCCGGCTTCTTTCAGCCTAGGCCTCCCGCCCACCGCTCCCCACCCCGGCCCCTGCCTCTCCGGGTTCCTCCATTCTTTTGACAGCTGGGAAAGCTGAAACAGGATGGTTGGAGACACTTCACAAGCGGAGCATTTGAGGCTCAGCTCCGCCCGCTGGGGCGCACGGCGGACGCGGCGGGTGGGTGGGGGCATCGGGGCCGGGGCCACCCGGGCACTTTCCTGGGGTGTCCTTCCCAGCAGCCGGGATCGGACCCACGACGAGGACAATTGGGAAGAAACCGCGGATGCAGGGGGCGTGGACGACCTCGTCACAAATCGATTCTCCAAATGTGCCTCTGAAAGTGCAGACGTTTACCGGGAGTGTGCATCTCAAAGCTGGCCGTCACACATCTCTGTCCGAAAGGGCTTGCTTGCAGTATTCCACCCTGTGATTGAGAAGGGATCGAAGTCGCAAAGCTGACAACTTGGATGCAGTTTGACAGAGGAGTCTCCGCTGTATATAAGATGACAGGGTTGAAGAGTGTTATTGGTGATTACAATCTGTGTGATGTTTTGGGCGAACTGGACTTAACGTGCATTCAATACCCTTAAAGCAGTTTGTTACCGCTTCCTCTTCTGTGAGTCCTCTGGGGTTTGGATAGAGTAACTTTTAAAAGGGCAACAGCAACAATGAAACCAACTTGGGCAAAAGTTTCCACCTCTTACTGTCCTCCTCTGAAATCATTATAGGTTTCTGGATCTCTGAGAGTAGAGAGTGCAACAATCACCAGAGAATTAGTATCCAGCCGATTCTTTTATTTTTTTATTGTGGATTCTGAAGCAGCAAATATTTAGCGACAAGTAAAACGTAATAAAGAATGTAGCTGTTTTAGTTTCTAAGTAGTGTGGACTAGTTTGTGACCCCCCATGGACTGTAGCCCCCCAGCCTCCTCCATCCCCGGATTTCTTCGCAGGCAAGAACACTGGAGTGGGTTGCCAGTTCCTCCTCCAGGGGATCTTCCCAAACCTGCATCTCTCCTCAACTGCAGGTAGATTCTTTAATGCTAAGCCACCCATAAAGAATACTAGGGTTGAAATTGCTGAACGAGCTGAGCTATCCTGATGACTTCTAAACACTGAACAGCATCCTGGTTTTGATCTGACTTATTAATACTTGATAGGATTTGAGATATTGAGATATTGTCTGGAAATTAAGAAATTTGAGATATTGCATGGAAATTGAGAAATGGATCTCAGAATACTATGAACATGAGTGAAGTCATCCTTTTTGAAACAAGCACTGATATTGCTGAAGCCACTACTTGTAAAGTGAGAAGACCTCTGATGGTAATAAATACAGCCAGTTAGTCTACTGAGAATGTGTGCAAATGTGAGTCATTTCCTGTGGTTTTTCACTTCCTTCTTCCTCTCCTTCTTCTTTTTATTTTTGCCTTTTGCCCATTTCACAGAGAAGAAATCAGGTAAATTTCCTAGAGGCCACAGAACTAGTTGGAAGAGAAAAGAGTTTTAAGGCTTTAACTCTCAGAGCCTCACAGCCTTCTGGAGCTCTGCGGAGAGGTGAGGTACCCTTCAGGTCCTCCATTTGCGATTTAAAAGATTGTCCCAGACCAGAGATTCCCCAACTTTTAGAAATGCAAATTCACAGAGCCCACACAATATGTTATGGTTTAACAAGTCTTTTCCATATCACCGCGGTGAGGGATTTCCCTGGGGGTCCAGTGGTTAAGAGTCCATGGTCCCAATGCAAGGGGCCCAGGTTTGATCCCTGGTCAGGGATGTAGATTTCCCAGGCCACAACTAAGCACTGAGTGCCATGACTGAAGATCTGGTGTGCTACAATGAAGATCAAAGATCCCGTGCACTGAAACTAAGACCCAGCATAGCCAAATAAATAAATAAATATGAAAAAATATATTACCCTAGTACAAAACTCTGGATTAGATCATCTTTATTCATTTTACTTTCTTATTGAAGTAGAGTTGGTTTACAATATTCTATTAGTTTCAGGTATCTAACATAGTAGTTTGTGCTTCTTGAACTATCCCTGTCTTGCCCCTTCCCCCTTCCTTCTCAACACTAGTAACCTCTAGTTTGATCTCTGTACCTGTAATCTGCCTCTGTTTTCTTATACTCACTGTTTGTTTTAGGGTCCACATATAAATGACATCATACGGTTTGTCTTTCTCTGCCTGACTTCACTAAGCATAATACCCTCTAGATCCATGCACGTGGTTGCAAATGGCAGAATTTCAATCTTTTTTATGGCTGAGTAATATTTCAATATATATACCACATCTTTACCCATTTGTCTGTCGACATAGATTGCTTCCATATCTTGGCTATTGTAAATAACACTGTCATGAACACTGGAGGACACATATTGTACCTTTTCAAGTCAGCGTCTTCATTTTGTTTGGATATATGACCAGCTGGATCACATGGCAGTCCTATTTTTAGTTTTTGAGGAAACTCCGTACTGTTTCCCATAGTGGTTGCACTAATTTAGATTCCCATCAACAGCGTACAGTTCAGTTGTCTCTCAGTCGTGTCTGACTCTTTGCGACCCCATGGGCTGCAGCACACCAGGCTTCCTTGTCCATCACCAACTCCTGGAGCTTGCTCAAATGCATGTCCATCGAGTTGGTTCCCCTTTCTCCACATCCTCACCAATATCTGTTATTTGCAGACTTAAAACTCATGCATTTATTTATTTATGGCTGTGGGAGAGCTTTCTCCAGTGGCAGCAAGTGGAGGCTGCTCTTTCTCGAGGCACTCAGGCTTCTCACTGTGGTGTCTTCTCTTGTTGCAGAGCGCGAGCTCTAGGTGTGTGGGCCTGGGTAGTTGCAGCACCTGGACTCAGTAATTTCTGTTCCCCATCGGCTCAGCAGTTGTGGTACATGGGCTTTCAGGTGCTCACAGCTGTCCCCTGCATTAGCAGGCAGATTCCTGCCCACTGTATCACCAGGGAAGTCCCTGTTATTTGTAGACTTTTGATGATAACCATTCTGACAGGTACCAGGTGATATCTCATTGTGGTTTTGATTTGCACTTTACTGAGTATTACTGATGTTGAACATCTTTCCATGTGCCTATCAGCCATCTGTATATCTTCTTTTGAAAAATATCTATTCAGTTCTTCTGTCATTTTTAAGTCAGGTTGGTTTTTTTTTTTTTTTAATACTGTATTATATGAGCTATTTATATATTCTGGATATTAACCCCTTATCAGTCATATCATTTAAAACTATTTTCCCCCATTCAAGTAGGGCTTTTTTTTTTTTTTTTTCATTTGTCCATGCTTTTGCTGTGGAAAAGCTTTAAGTTTAATTGAGTCCGATTTGTCTCTTTTTGCTTTTGTTTCCTTTGTCTTCGGGGACAAAGTAAAAAAAAAAAATACTGCACCAGTTTGTGTGGGTTCCATCATCCTTAAAGCCAGTTGCTAACGAGCAAACATTGCCCTGCTCTCTATGTCAGGTACTGTTCTATGTTCTCAGTTCAGTTCAGGTCGGTCGCTCAATTGTGTCCGACTCTTTGCGACCCCATGAACCGCAGCACGCCAGGCCTCCCTGTCCATCACCAGCTCCCAGAGTTCACCCTAACTCAGGTCTATCCAGGTCTATCAGTCGGTGATGCCATTCATCCATCTCATCCTCTGTCGTCCCCTTCTCCTCCTGTCCCCAATACCACCCAGCATCAGTCTTTTCCAATGAGTCAACTCTTAACAATGTTTAAATCCTCACAGCACCTTTGCAAAGTGGGGACAACTTTTAGCACCCCCATTTTGCAGAGGAAGAACCTGGCCTCAAGGCTTTCACCTCTAGAACTTTGTTCCTTCCTGTTGTTAGCTCAGTCCCCGGGACACCACCCCACCTCAGCCCTTTCCCATCCAGTCTGTTCCACTTCGGGCAGTCTGGGATTGGTTTGGCCTCTTGGGGCTGACTCAGCCTCCTTTCAGTTTACTCATGACCTGCCTCACCTTCACCAGGTAGTTCAGTTCAGTTCAGTCCAGTCACTCAGTCATGTCCGACTCTTTGCGACCCCATAGACTGCAGCACTCCAGGCCTGCCTGTCCATCACCAACTTCCGGGGCTTGCTCAAACATATATCCATTGAGTCAGTAGGTGGAGGAGGTCTTAAATACCCATTTCACCATCACTAGTGATACCGCGGATTACTGTAAAAATGGAAAGGGATTCTTGGACCAGAATTAAGGAATTTACCTGCATTAACTCAGTGGTGCTGGTCACTCAGTCATGTCGGACTCTCTTGTGACCCCGTGGTCTGTAGCCTGTGAGTCTCCTCCGTCCATGGAACTTTCCAGCAAGAATACTGGAGTGGTTGCCATTTCCTTCTCCAGGGGATCTTCCTGACCCAGGCAGGTTCCTTCTTTACTGTCTGAGCCACCAGGGAAGCCCAAATATAATTTAGATGCTATGTAAATAGTTGAAGATGAGTGGCAAATTCAAGTTTTGCTTTTTGGAATTTCACAGAATTTTTTTTTCAAATATTTTCCACCCTTTGGTTGAATCTATGGATACGCAGATACATAGGACCGACTATGTTTTCTTCTTTCCAAATACCTGCAAAGTATTTCTGGCCCTGAAAAGAGTAGGCTGAGTCCTTAGATACATTTTAAGTTATATTACATATATAATATATTACATATTCAGAAGTTTCTTTTCCTCCTTAAACTTTGTTTTAATGCGTCCCCAAATTCTGTAACAGAGTTTTGGCCAAGCTGTCTCCATTAAAAAGTACTGATTCAAAACTTCCACACACAAAGCACATGGGCCACAAAACACCAACCTTTCCTTCCTAGCCTTTTTATAGTAGCAACAACAGCAAAAGCAGTCTGGTGTCAAAGCCAGTTGTAGACATTTTCTATGCCCTGAGGGCTTCCCTGATAGCTCAGTTGGTAAAGAATCTGCCTGCCATGCAGGAGACCTTGGTTTGATTGCTGGGTCGGGAAGATCCCCTGGAGAAGATATAGACTGCCCACCCCAGTATTCCTGGGCTTCTCTTGTGGCTCAGCTGGCATGGAATCTGCCTGCAATGCGGGAGACATGGGTTCAATCCCTGGGTGGGAAGATCCCCTGGAGAAGGGAATGGCTACCCACTCCAGTATTCTGGCCTGGAGAATCCCATGGATTGTATAGTCCGTGGGGTCACAAAGAGTCGGACAGGCTGAGCGACGTTCCCTTTCATTTCTATGCCCCGACACCTGGCAGTTGATGTATTTTCCCACCCTCTCCTCCCTTGCAGGCAATACTGCAAACAGCTGAACCACATGATTGCAGTGATAGACTCAATAGCCAGCTTTCACGGTGAGTGGATGTCTTTTTGCTGTTTTTCAGTCTCTCAGTCGTGTCTGACTCTTTGCAACCCCATGGACTGCAGCACGCCAGGCTTCCCTGTCCTTCACTGTCTCCTGGAGTTTCCTCAAACCCATGTCCATTGAGGCGGTCTTTTAGTTCTACTTCATTGTCCAGCTGACCAAGCAAACAAAAAGGGCTGCAGCCAATATGCTCAATGAGGCTGGACGGACATGTATTTCACCAGCAAGATGTGGGCCATTTTCTGATCTTCCTTCTTTTCTGCCCTTTGCAAGGTTGGATGAAGTCCACAAGGATTGTGCAGCAAAGACAGGAAGGAGAGTGCTGGAGGAACCCCCCCCCCCCCAATAGGGGCCTCATCTTTAGCTGGTTTATATGGGGCTTTACCCGGGACTCAGTGGTAGAGAATCTGCCTGCTAATGCAGGAGACTTGGGTTCACTCCCTGAGTCTGGAAGATCCCCCTGGAGAAGGAAATGGAAATCCACTCCAGTATTCTTGCCTGGGAAGTCCCATAAACAGAAGAGCCTGGCAGGCTACAGTACATGGGGTCAGACATGACTGAGCGACTGAACAGCAACAAGATGGTTCCAGCACAATTATCTGTTGGGTTAGGATTCCCATGAGCGTGCTTTATGGGTTCGCTGTTCCGCATCTCTCAATGACCTATGTCTAAGAACTATCCTAGGGTCTATGTCTCTGATTTCTGTATAACCCAGTGATAGGCTATACCTACAGTTTTCGTGGAGAATGTTACTAGAACCACTTAGAACCACTGTTTGTCTGGCCCACTCAATTGGACCCATCTTTGGTTCAGAGGAAGGGGTAGTGGTCACAAGGCAGGCATGCACAAGCAGTGGCATGGGACATTGAGAGAGGCGGTCTTCACCTGTGTACCAGTTAAAAAAAATAAGTCTGAGGATCTGATTCAGCTAATTTGGAGCTTCCCTGAATAATGTTCAGTGTAGATGTAGTTGCAATGTCAGGATCATGTGGTTTGCAATCTTTGAGTGTGGTTGCAGCAGGAGGAGCCGTGGGCTTCCAGGATTTGCCAAGAGGGCCCACCGTTCTAAAAATGCCTTCGAGTGTCCTTCTGGCTAAAGCTACAGCATGCTTTTGTTGTGAAGTTGTTCTTTTCAGTTTCAGTAAATACTAAAGCAGGAAATGTCAGTCCACATGGCCTGGCAGAGAAAGAATGAGTCAGACGTTGAGAGAACCTAATTCTCTGTTATTCAAGTCGTTGTTAGGAAAGAATGCTTGCCTGTTGAATAAGTACTTTGGACTCTTGGATTATTAATAATTATAACCCAGTAAATAATTATCGTGTGTATCTCATTATTATTATTTATTTTGGGCTGCCCCCGTCTCTGTTGCTGCATGTGGGCCTTCTCTGGTTGTGACCAGTGGGGGCTACTTTCTAGTTGCAGGGTGTGGGCCTCTCACTGTGGTGGCCTGGGCACATGGGCTTGTTGTCCTGCAGAACGTGGGATCTTCCCAGATCAGGGATCGAACTTGTGTCCCTTGCATTGGTAGGAGGCTTCTCAACCACTGGCCCACCAGGGAAGTCTTCACATATTGGTATTAGATTAGATTAGATTAGATTAGAAGAATATCATTATTCTTAGATTATCATTATTAGTGAAGAATATCATCACATTTTTTCTCATCAAGTCTGCCTCTCTGCCAATTTTCTTGATAGACTTCCCATAAAAGCTCTTTCAAGTCTAAGATTTCATTTTTTGGTAGCAAATCTTGTAGGGGGAAAAAAATGAGACTCAGGATAAAATAACCTTCCTCCAAAGAGACGTTGCCATTCATTCTGGGAGATGGCTGGGTGGGAGTCACTAACCTAACCTAGGCTGTGCTGTGCTGTGCTTAGCTGCTTCAGTCGTGTCCGGCTCTTTGCAACCCCATGGACTGTATGTAGCCCCCCAGGCTCCTCTGTCCATTGGGATTCTCCAGGCGAGAATACTGGTGTGGGTTTCCACGCTGTCTTCCAGGGGATCTTCCCAACCCAGGAATCGAACCCAGGTCTCCCGCATTGCAGGCAGATCCTTTATTGTCTGGGTCACCAGGGATCGTCCAGGTTAGATCACCCTAACTTAGTTGGGGTCGAGAATGTTTTCCGACTTGAGTCGCTGTGAAGGTTGGGATATTTGGGGGACATTCTTATACTGACAGGCAATGTTTTGTTCCCATATAAAATTTTGCCGTGTTTACTAGACCCCTCCACCACTTGATAGGCCTTAAATTCTAACTCTTGCCTCTGCTTCCCTCAGCTTCATGATTTGTTTCAAATGTCTGGTTAGCTAGTCAGATGCTCAACCACCTCCTCTGAAAATAGCAGGTGCCTCTAAGGTAAAAGCAACATGAACAACAGAGCTCACCCTTTGAATCTACTATCTCACTTGAATATTGGTCCTGTACTTCCTCATAGTGCTTTGATATCTTCACACAAGTGTTTCCTATTTTTTTGTCTGTATTTTCAGGTTATTCAGTGTGCCTGCATGTGTATGCAGGGTGGGAAGATTGGTTTGAATACCCATTCCACCAGTACCAGAATTCTGAGACTAATCTTTCATGTTGTTAAATTCCAATAGCGGTTAACTTCAAAACCTCTCCTGTCTTATACGTGAAATTTAGAACCTTCATTTACAAAGGATAAGCTTCCTAGAACTGTAGTTACAGTATTTGGGAGGCTTCTAAGACTGGGAAAATATCAATCACTAATGTTGAGAGAAGACTCTACATGTGGACATCACCAGATGGTCAATACCGAAATCAGATTGATTATATTCTTTGCAGCCAAAGATGGAGAAGCTCTATACAGTCAGCAAAAATAAGACCGGGAGCTGACTGTGACTCAGATCATGAACGCCTAATTGTCAAATTCAGACTTAAATTGAGGAAAGTAGGGAAAACGACTAGACCATTCAGGTATGACCGAAATCATCCCTTACGATTATACAGAGGAAGTGAGAAACAGATTCAAGGGATTAGATCTGAAAGACAAGTGCCTTAAGAACTATGGACAGAGGTTCATGACATTATACAGGAGGCAGGGATCAAGACCATCCCCAAGAAAAAGAACGGCAAAATGGTTGTCTGAGGAGGTCTTACAAATAGCTGTGAAAAGAAGAGATGTGAAAGGCAAAGGAGAAAAGGAAAGATATACCTATTTGAACGCAGAGTTCCAGAGAATAGAAAGGAGTGATAAGAAAGCCTTCCTCAGTGATCAGTGCAAAGAAACCGAGGAAAACAATAGAATGGAAAAGACTAGAGATCTCTTCAAAAAAATTCAAGATACTAAGGGATATTTTCATGCAACGATGGGCATAATTAAGGACAGAAATGGCATGGACTTAACAGAAGCAGACAATATTAAGAAGAGGTGGCAAGAATACACAGAAGCACTATACACAGAAGATCTTCATGACTCAGATAATCACGATGTGATCACTCATCCATAGCCAGACATTCTGGAATGTGAAGTCAAGTGGGCCTTAGGAAGCATCACTATGAACAAAGCTAGTGGAGGTGATGGAATTCCAGTTGAGCTCTTTCAAATCCTAAAAGATGTTTCTGTGAAAGTGCTGCACTCAATAGGCCAGCAAATTTGGAAAACTCAGCAGTGGCCACAGGTTGGAAAAGGTCAGTTTTCATTCTAATCCCAAAGAAAGGCAATGCCAAAAAATGTTCAGACTACCACACAATTGCCTTCATCTCACACACTAGCAGAGTAATGCTCAAAATTCTCCATGCAAGTCTTCAACAGTACATGAACCAAGAACTTCCAGATGTTCAAGCGAGGTTTAGAAAAGGCAGAGGAACCAAAGAACAAATTGCCAACATCCATTGGATCATGGAAAAAGTAAGAGAGTTCCAGAAAACCATCTACTTCTGTTTTGACTATGCCAAAGCCTTTGACTGTGTGGATCACAAGAAACTGTGCAAAATTTTTAAGAGATGGGAATACCAGACCACCTGACCTGTGTCCTGTGAAGTGTGTATGCAGGTCACGAAGCAACAGTTAGAACTGGATATGGAACAGACTGGTTCAAAATTGGGAAAGGAGTACCTCAAGGCTGTATATTGTCAGCATGCTTATTTAACGCATATGCCGAGTACATCATGAGAAATGTTGGGTGGGATGAAGCGCAAGCTAGAATCAAGATTGCTGGGACAAATATCAATAACCTCAAATATGCAGATGACACCACCCTTATGGCAGAAAGTGAAGAAGAACTAAAGAGCCTCTTGATGAAAGTGAAAGAGGAGAGCGAAAAAGTTGGCTTAAAGCTCAACATTCAAAAAACGAAGATCATGGCATCTGGTCCCATCACTTCATGGGAAATAGATGGGGAAGCAATAGAAACAGTGACAGACTTTATTTTTTTGGGCTCCAAAATCGCTGCAGTAGGCAACTGCGGCCATAAAATTAAAAGATGCTTGCTCCTTAGAAGAAAAGTCATGACCAACCTAGTTGGCACATTAGAAAGCAGAGACATTACTTTGCGAACAAAAGTCCATCTAGTCAAAGCTGTGGTTTTTCCAGTAGTCATGTTTGGATGTGAGAGTTGGACCATAAAGGAAGCTGAGCACCGAAGAATTAATTAATGTGTTTGAACTGTGGTGTTGGAGAAGACTCTTGACAGTCCCTTGGGCTGCAAAGAGATCCAACCAGTCCATCCTAAAGGAAATCAGTCCTGAATATTCATTGGAAGGACTCATGCTGAAGCTGAAACTCCAATACTTTGGGCACCTGATGTGAAGAAGTGACTCAATGGAAAAGACCCTGATGTTGAGAAAGACTGAAGGCAGGAGGGGAAGGGGACAGCAGAGGATGAGATGGTTGGACGACACCACTGACTCAATGGACCTGAGTTTGGATAAACTCCAGGAGTTGGTGATGGACAGGGAGGCCTGGCGTGCTGCAGTCCATGGGGTCGCAAAGAGTCAGACACGACTGAGCAACTGAACTGAACGGAATCTTGAATGACATTCTCTCTGCTGCTCCCGTCTGGTAGGAGAAAGCTAACAAATTTCTCTCATGCCCTATGCTTCACTGCAGTGGTCCTGTTAGTGTGTTAGGGTTCCCCAGTAAAGCAGAACCAACAGGATATGCACATTTACTTATTACAGGTAATTGGCTTAAGAGATAATGTACGAATGCATGTATGCATTTATTATGTTATTGGCTCACATGTTTGTGGACGCTGGAAAGCTCCAACATCTGCCGGTGAACCTGCAAAACAGAGGCCTGAGATATCCCATGGTGTGTTCCACTCAGCGTCTGAAGTTCTGAGAACAAGGCAGGCTTGAGACCCAGGAAGAAATGACGTTTCAAGTCCAAAGGCAGGAAAAATCCAGTGTCCCAGTTCAAAGACAGTCATACAGGAAGAATTCTCTCCTAAATCGGGTGAGGGTCAGTCTTTTTGTTGTATTCAGACTTTCAACTGATTGGACGAGGCCCACCCATATTAAGAAGGGCTATCTGCTTTAATCTTAATCTTATGCAAAATCACCCTCCCAGAAAAACCTAGACTAACGTTTGACTAAATATCCAGTCACCTTGTGGCCCACTCAAGTTGACATACAACATTAATTGCCACACCAGATTTAAAGTTACTATGATCTGAAGGTAATTTGCAGAATATGTGAGAAAAAAGTTTTATGCAGGAAGAATTTTTAGAATTAAACTCCATCATCAAAAAAACAGGGGATATTTGTGGGAGAACATTTTAAAGTTAATTCAAAAAGATGGGAAATGATGTTGGCTTAGTACTTTGAAATGGTATACTTTCCAGAGATTCTGTATTCAACACTAGGTTACAGGAAGCCAGAAGGATTTATACTTAATTTCATGATGCTAATGAAAATGAAGATCAGATACTGACCCATAGTAAATATAACAGGAAGACCAAATATCCCTTGACACCATGTAGGAAGTAGCAAAAAGTCCAAACTGAATATAATCAACCCTCTAGATCTAACTACCAGTTTACAGGAAATACAGGGAGTACAGCTACACATTCAGTGACATGATAGAGATGAAAGAGTGGAGTCCAGAATGTAGAATATTCTACAGGACACATATGACCTAGTTTCTCCAATAAAGAAATGTCTGAAAAAGAGAGATAGGAAGCGGGAATTTACACATTAAAAGCAACTCAAGAGACTTACATGACCAAATACAATGTGGAAACTGGATTCTGATTCAAACGATCCAGATGCAAAACAAACAAAAATTAACAAATTAAGGAGAAGTCAGGGGGAGGTACAGGCTGACTGAAATGATCACTATAATTTCATAAGCGTGCTGATAGCAGCGCATCTATATTAAAGCTACTGCCTAGCATTTTAATTGGGTAGCAGTCACTTGAGCATACGCACTTGTCAGAATTCACAGACCTGAGCAGAAGAAAGATGTACTTTACTGTACGTAAACCCTAACTTAACAAAACTATGCATTGCAAAGAGAAGGAAATGGCCACAGGAGAAAACAGACAGGAAAGAACACCCTGAAAAACAAAATTTGGGGTTTTGTGTCCCAACTCCAATGAGCAGAACCAAGAGCTGTAACATGAACTAGTTGTAACTCAAACTCCCTACTGGAGCAGGGCATCCTGGCAATTCCTACAAGAATTTGATCACTGTTATGGGGTTGTAACTGCCAGATTTTCCATTATCCTTTTTTGAATAAAAATTTAAGTTCCTGGATTCTGGCCATACTCCACTCTGGGACAGCAGGTGTGTGAGTAGCATGAGGAGGAATGGGCTGATATGTCCTGGGGCCGTGAGGAGTGGCTTTCAGGTGTGATGAAGAGAAACACACGTTACCCAGCAATGCTGGACTATCCTGGAGAGTGAGTAGGTGTGCTTCATGTGTGGAAGGAAGTGTATATAAGGTACTAGGGGGGCTGAATGGGTAGGACTGTGATTAAGGTTGCTCAGTTCAGTTCAGTCACTCAGTCGTGTCCGACTCCTTGCGACCCCATGGACTGCAGCACACCAGGCTTCCCTGTCCATCACCAACTCCCAGAGTTTACTCAAACTCATGTCCATTGAGTCAGTTATGCCATCCAACCATCTCATCCTCTGTCGTCCCCTTCTCCTCCCGCCTTTGATCTCTGCCAGCATCAGGGTCTTTTCAAATGAGTCAATTCTTCGCATCATGTGGCCAAAGTATTGGAATTTCAGCTTCAGCATCAGTCCTTCCAATGACTATTCAGGACTGATCTCCTTTAGGATAGACTGTATGGATCTCCTTGCAGTCCAAGGGACTTTCAAGAGTCTTCTCCAACACCACAGTTCAAAAACATCAATTCTTCGGTGCTCAGCTTCCTTTATAGTCCAACTCTGGACTACTGGAAAAACCATAGCTTTTACTAGACAGACCTTTGCTGGCAAAGTAATGTCTCTACTTTTTAATATGCTATCTAGGTTAGTCATGACTTTTCTTCCAAGGAGCAAGCGTCTTAATTTCATGGCTGCAGTCATCATCTTCAGTGATTCTGGAGCCCCCAAAAATAAATAAATAAGGCTGCTAGTTTACCCAATATCCATTTTCCTTTTCTTCCACAGTATTAGAATTTAGGCTAGGCATCTGGTCAAGTAGAACAAATACAACATTTCACAGTCTGATTATATTTTAAAAAAATTTTATACAATTTTAAAGGTTATACTCCATTTACAGTTATAAAATATTGGCTCTATTTCCTGTGTTGTACAATACATCCTATAGTCTACCTCACATCCAGTAAGTACTGTACCACCGAACTGAAGTATTTCCAGTGATGCTTGAGATTGCTGAAAAGAAAAAAGCCAATGGGAGAAAAAAAAAACGATGCTCATTTGAGCTCTAATATGTGTTTTGTACATCCACATGATTCTCTTAAAAGTTTTTTTCTAATTGAGAAATAATATACATTATACTTTAAAGAAACAGCCCCAAATGTTGAGTTGGCCAAAAAAATTGTGTGGTTTTTTTTTTTCATTTTCACCAAGAACTTTATTGAATAATGTATTTACTGCCTTTTGCCATTTTTCAGGCAAATTTATAATTCCATCTTCCCAATACTTTTCATCTTTTTGATCAAAGAACTGTTCCAGATGCCTTTTATAGTCTTCCCGGGAATTGAATTTCTTCCATTAAGAGAACTCTGTAAAGACCAAAACAAATGGACATCTGAAGTTGCAATGTCTGATGAGGATGGTGGATGAATCAGAACTTCTCAGCTAAGCTGCAACGATTTTTGCCTGGTTATCAAAGAAACATGCAGTCTGTGTCATCCTGATGTAAGAGGATGCATTGTCTGTTGACTAATTCTGGATGCTTCATGCAAGTGCTGCCTTCAGGTGGCCTAATTCAGAGCAGTACTTATTGGAATTAATCAACTGGTCTTCCAGAGGGAGCTCATAATAGAGGACACCCTTCCAGTCCCACCATATACACACATTACTTCTTTGGACAGAGACTGGCCTTTGGTGGGGTTGGTGGCAGTTCATTTCACTTGCTCCATGATCCCTTCCATTCCATATTGTTGTACAGTATCCACTTTTCACCACCCATTACAATTTGTTTTAATGGAAAGTTTTTGTTAGGTGTCAGTAGAAAATTCCATATGGAAATGAAGTCAAGAAGGTTTTTCTTGCTTAACTTATGTGGAACCCAAACTTCAAAGTGATGAACATAACCAAGCTGGTGCAAATGATTTTCAATGCTTGACTTGGATATTTTGAGTATGCCAGCTATCTCCTGCATGATATAACACTGATTGCTCTCAGTTAATGTCTAGATTGGATCACTATTAACATCAATTTATCTATCAGTACATGGAGCATTGTCCAGGGAGAAATCTCCAGCACACAAATTAGCAAGCCACTTTTGACACATATGATCAGTCACAGCACCTTCTCCATACACTGCACAAATCTTTTTTTTTAAATTTCAATAATTTTAACCTTACTTGAAATAATAAAGCATAATATGCCAACAATGTGTTCTTTCATCTTCAATATTAAAATGGCTACACAAAAATTCATTAATTTTGATGTTTTTTTAAAAATGCCTGCTGATACAACAGCTGTCACAATAATAATACAATCTAATGAAATTGTTTCAAATGTCATTTAAGACAACTAAGCACTACTAGAGCCATCATACAGAAAAAAAACCAAACCAACTTTTGGCCATCCCAATACTTTAAATCACTGGCATGTGCTTTTGAAAGCAGCATCCTTTCCCTAATATTGCATGGATTCAACCTGATTTTCTTGAAGTGACAGTTCTTGTTTGTTATCTTTCTCTTCATTGTGGCTCTCATTTTTCTCTTCTTGTAATGATTTGTACAAGTTCTCATCTTTCCGTTTAATATCACAAAGAATAGATTCCATAGAATAGCCAAATTCAAGGGCATAAGGCTTATTTACACGGTTATAAACATACCCAAAGGAGTGCATAGCAACCAACCTGCCAGATGCATTAAACACTGGGGAGCCAGAAGACCCACTAAAAAAACAAGTATCATAACTAAGTGTGTTAGTGTTCCAAACGTCTGACAGGAAACTTCTCTGGGTAAACATAGGGAAAGCATTATAAATGTCTGAACAGGATCCTGGTACTACCCCATCTGAATAATGTTCTTTGCACCTCTCTAACCGTTGCTCTAGAGGAATCACAGAACAACCATCTATTTTCTTGATCTGGCCTTCTGGGTGACCAATTAAATAAAGTAAACCACTAGATGGTTGAGGCGAAATCAGTTTTGACAGGCCTGGAGGAAATCCATTTCCATTTTCACTTAGTTTTAAAATGGCATAATCTAGAGTTTCATCAGACATCAGAAACCATGGCTCAAAGGAAAGCCAATCAACATAGTTAGGGCAGAACTCTTTATAAGCAAAAGTGACCTTGGCACATGTGCTTATTATAGCTGGCCATGACTTTGGATCTGTACCTTCTCCCACGATGAAGTGTAAAACATGTCTACAGGTGAAAATAAAATCATTGTTGAAAACAAAGCAAGTAGCATTGCCTGTGTTTCCATTATTGTCCCATTTTATGAATCCAACTGACTTACTAAGATGAACAAGACGTTCACAGATTGCAACTGAAACAGAATTTTCAGTCACTTTTCCAAAGTAATTTTTATACACTCTGAATTGTTTAAACGTTGACAGTTTCATTCTCTTCTGTTCTTCCTGAAAATACTTTTGTATCCGAAGTGCCTCTTTATTAAAATTTGGATACTGAGGCATCATAACTTTGTTCAATATTTGTAAATTCTTTACCCAGAGATTAGTTGTCTCCCTTTGGATTTTCTGAATAGCATATTGCCTACCTAGAGAGAGCCTTCGCCTACCTAGAGAGAGCCTTCGCCTACCTAGAGAGAGCCTTCGCCTAACTTGTGTGGTTTTTCTCCTAAGTCTTTTGTAGAGATTACTATTGTAATAACGTTTAATTTTGGAAATGGACCGGGATGTCTTATGTTTAATATCAAGCCCTAGACTCTGACATGGGAGAATTTTTTCTCTGTTGTGTTCTGCATCTTCAGTTTCTCCATCTTTCTTTGGTTCATCGACTTTGCTCTTAGACTGTGTTAAAGCCTGTGGACTGATACCTTCAGTGGCATTTTCATCTTCCGGTTTAATTTTTTTATGGGTACGTTTCTTGACAGACATATTTTTAGGAATGTCCAATTCTAAGACTTTTCCAGATACTTCATCCACCATGGACTGTTTTCCATAAATTTTATTGTGACCTTCTGTTACTCTCCATTCAAGTATGTCTAGATCTGAGCGAAATCGGCCATCATTGCAAAGGGCTTCTTTGATAGTCTCACCCTTCAAGGCATAGACGAGAACTGTAGTTCCTGGTTCATGAAGTTCCTTAATCTTAAGAATCTTCTTTATGGTCTTCCCAATAGCAACAATGTGAAAAAGAATGCATTCAGCATCTGGATTTTTACAGAGGCGTAATACCTGACCATCTTCCTGGTTAATCCTTTTTTGACCAAATGTTATTTTCAAATGGGAACCACTAGGTAGGCATCTGAGAGGCATTCCTAAATTTATATGCGCTTGTATTGTTTTTTCTTCATAAACAATGATGTTCTCATATACATGTTTCTTCATCCTTTCACTGAAATGGTCATGAGCACTCAGAACTGAATAGATATTCTCATTGGGCCCACCAAACGCTGTAAACACACTACGGTCTGACTTTCTGAGGCGTTCATTCAAACTAAAGGTGAAATGACATTTTTCACCGGTGCTCACGTGTGGGTTCTGTCGTTCAGAGGATGTTTCATGCTCGCTGACTTCACTTTTAACTTTAATGGTGCTGTTACATTCTCGTATGTCAGGCAGAGACTGATCGACAGGTGTGCCCGAACACGCCTCCTCTATGACAGTATCCTTAGAAAAGGAAAGATTAAAAATTTAGTGAGGATCACCTTTAATAATAATGTTCCATGCCTTCCGAATTATAAAATCAAAATATACCATGCTGTATACGAGTTCATGTTTCACTAAGCAGTCTGTCAGTGCTCTTGCGTATCATTAAACTACCTTTGAAAACACAGTTTGAGGGGCTATATGATAGTTCACTGTACAATAGTTTTCAACCCATTCTTCTGTTGCTGGCTCTTTAGATTATTTCTAATTTTTTTACTATTCTAAATATGACACACTTTTCTATACACAAAACATATTGTCCAAAGTCTTAAAATATTTTCCTATGCTAGATTACCAGCAGTGGAAATAGATTATAAATGTACTTCACCACGTACACTGCCAAACTGCTTTCTCGGAAGGTCACATCAATTCACCCTCCCTGTTCTTTCCTATTGCCCAAGGAAATCAGTATTATGGCAAATTCTTCAAAAGGATTTGAGTACTACTATTTTAAAAGTTTGGTAACTGGGAGATCTAGCTTGACTATTTTTTACATTTATATTTATTTACTTACTAACAAAACCGGTTTAACACATCACTTGGACATCTGAGGTACCACCTTTTAAAAAATTCCTGTAAAATATTTACTGTCCAGTTTATTCTGTACATGGTATCAACAGCACTAAGAAAAGATACTAACATGATTAATAAATCACAGGATTGGACAGATATACAAATCCATATTCAAAACATATACCTATACAATCAGTTGGCAATAGCCTAGGAAAAAGCATTTTGATACTCTGCTGGCAACAGATTATTTAGGGACATATGGATATAGTGGCTCAGATGGCAAAGGAACTGCCTGCAATGCAGGAGACAAGGGTTCAATCCCTGGGTTGGGAAGATACCCTGGAAAAGGAAATGGCAACTCACTGCAGTATTTCTGCCTGGAGAATTCCATGGACAGAGGAGCCTGGTGGGCTACAGTTCATGGGGTTGCAGAGTTGGCTAGGACTGAGCAACTAACACATACATATAAGTAGCATAATCTTTAGCTTTGTCTGTTTTTTATTTTTGCACAAATGCATCTTTTGAATATGTCTTCTTTTTTTAGTTTTATTTATTTTACTTTACAATACTGTATTGGTTTTGCCATACATTGACTTGAATCTGCCATGGGTGTACATGTGTTCCCCATCCTGAAGCCCCCTCCCACCTCCCTCCCCATCCCATCCCTCTGGGTCATCCCAGTGCACCAGCCCCGAGCACCCTGTATCATGCATCAAACCTAGACTGGTGGTTCATTTCACATATGATACTTTACATGTTTCAATGCCATTTTCCCATATCATCCCACCCTCACCCTCTCCCACAGAGTCCAAAAGACTGTTCAATACATGTGTCTCTTTTGCTGTCTCACATACATGAATATGTCTTCTGTGATTTGTTTCACTATTTTTTTGACATTCTTTCCAGTCGATGGAGCTTTAAATTCACTTTCACAGTTAAACAGATTCCACTGAAGAAATTAACTGGCTGTGTGCATTTCAGTTATTTCTAGGTTTTTTTTTTTTTCCCCCTACTAACTACAGTACTACGGTTATGCTATGACTATCTATTAATATGTTTCCTGGGGCACACATGCAAGAGTGTCTCTTGGGAACAGACTTAGGAGCTGAATTGCTCAACTTCTGGAATATGCATACTCACCTTTATTAAATACTGTCAAATTATTTACTAAATGGTTGTACCACTTTACACCTCTGCCAGTGGGAAACAGGAGTTCTCATTGCCTCCACATCCTTATCAAAACATGGTATTGCCCAACTTTTAAAGTTTGCCAATCTTGTGAATGTGAAATGGCATCTTTCAAAAAAAATTTCACTGGGGTATAGCTGATTTACAATGTTGTGTTAATTTCAGGGGTACAGCAAAGCTAACCATGTATACATACATATATATCCACTCTTTTTGTTAAGATTCTTTTCCCATGTAGACCATTAGAGAGCAATGAGGAGAATTCCCCATGTATACAGCAGGCTATTATTAGTTATCTACCTTATATATGTGCTTAGTCTCTTAGTCATGTCCGACTCTTTGCAACACCATGGACTGTAGCCCACCAGGCTCCTCTGTCCATGGGGATTCTCCAGGCAAGAATACTGGAGTGTGTTGCCATGCTCTCTGCCAGGGGATCTTCCCCAGGCAGGGACTGAACCCGGGTCTCCTGCACTGCAGGCAGATTCTTTACTGTCTGAGCCACCAGGGAAGCCCAACTTTATATACAGTAGCGCACATATGTGACTCCAAATCTCCCAAGTTATCCCTCCCCTGAAATGGCATCTTATTGGTAGTCTAATAAGTTTAATAATTTCTGCCTGTTCATGTCTTTTACCCATCTTTCTATTGGATTATTTTTCTTTTTATTATTGAAAGTACTTTATATATCCTAGACACATATTATTTATTCATCATACGTATTAAAAATGTATTCCCTGAGTTCGTGGACTTCCCAGGTGGCTCAGATGGTAAAGAATCTGCCTGCAAAGCAGGAGACCCAGGTTGGATTCTTGGATTGGGAAGATCCCCTGGAGAAGGAAATGGCAACCCATTCCAGTATTCTTGCCTGGGAAATCTCATGGACAGAAGTGCCTGGCAAGCTACAGCTCATCGGGTCACAAAGAGTAGGACACGACTCACTTTCTTTCACTTTCTGAGTTTGTGGATTGCTTTTTGTATCAGTTTAGTTCAGTTCAGTTGCTCAGTCATGTCCGACTCTTTGCAACCCCATGAACTGCAGCACGCCAGGCCTCCCTGTCCATCACCAACTCCAAGAGTTCACTCAAACTCACATCCATCCAGTCGGTAATGCCATCCAGTCATCTCATCCTCTGTCATCCCTTTCTCCTCCTGCCCCCAATCCCTCCCAGCATCAGAGTCTTTCCCAATGAGTCAACTCTTCGCATGAGGTGGCCAAAGTACTGGAGTCTCAGCTTTAGCATCAGTCCTTCCAAAGAACACCCAGGACCGATCCTCCTTTAGAATGGACTGGTTGGATCTCCTTGCAGTCCAAGGGACCCTCAAGAGTCTTCTCCAACACCACACTTCAAAAGCATCAATTCTTCGGCACTCAGCTTTCTTCACAGTCCAACTCTCACATCCATACATGACCACAGGAAAAACCATAGCCTTGACTAGACGGACCTTAGTCGGCAAAGTAATGTCTCTGCTTTTGAATATGCTATCTAGGTTGGTCATAACTTTCCTTCCAAGGAGTAAGCGTCTTTTAATTTCATGGCTGCAATCACCATCTGCAGTGATTTTGGAGCCCAGAAAAATAAAGTCTGACACTGTTTCTACTGTTTTCCCATCTATTTCCCATGAAGTGATGGGACCAAATGCCATGATCTTATTTTTCTGAATGTTGAGCTTTAAGCGAACTTTTTCACTCTCCTCTTTCACTTTCATCAAGAGGCTTTTTAGTTCCTCTTCACTTTCTGCCATAAGGGTGGTATCATCTGCATATCTGAGGTTATTGATATTTCTCCTGGCAATCTTGATTCCAGCTTGTGCTTCTTCCAGTCCAGCGTTTCTCATGATGTACTCTGCATATAAGTTAAATAAGCAGGGTGACAACATAAAGCCTTGACATACTCCTTTTCCTATTTGGAACCAGTCTGTTGTTCCATGTCCAGTTCTAACTATTGCTTCCTGACCTGCAGATAGGTTTCTTAAGAGGCAGGTCAGGTGGTCTGGTATGCCCATCTCTTTCAGAATTCTCCACAGTTTATTGTGATCCACACAGTCAAAGGCTTTGGCATAGTCAATAAAGCAGAAATAGATGTTTTTCTGGAACTCTCTTCCTTTTTCCATGATCCAGAGGATATTGGCAATTTGATCTCTGGTTCCTCTACCCTTTCTAAAACCAGCTTGAACATCTGAAGTTCACGGTTCATGTACTGCTGAAGCCTGGCTTGGAGAATTTTTAGCATGTGAGATGAGTGCAATTGTGTGGTACTTTGAGCATTCTTTGGCATTGCCTTTCTTTGAGATTGGAATGAAAACTGACCTTTTCCAGTCCTCTGGCCACTGCTGAGTTTTCCAAACTTGCTGGCATATTGAGTGCAGCACTTTCACAGCATCATCCTTCAGGATTTGAAATAGCCCAACTGAAATTCCATCACCTCCACTAGCTTTGTTCGTAGTGATGCTTTCTAAGGCCCACTTGACTTCATATTCCAGGATGTCTGGCTCTAGATGAGTGATCACACCATCGTGATTATCTGGGTTGTGAAGATCTTTTTTGTACAGTTCTTCTGTGTATTCTTGCCACCTCTTCTTAATATCTCTGCTTCTGTTAGGTCAATATCATTTCTGTGTTTATTGAGCCCATCTTTGCATGAAATGTTCCCTTTGTATCTCTAATTTTCTTGAAGAGATCTCTAGTCTTTCCTATTGTGTTGTTATCCTCTATTTCTTTGCATTGATCACTGAGGAAGGCTTTCTTATCTCTCCTTGCTATTCTTTGGAACTCTGCATTCAGATGCTTTTATCTTTCCTTTCCTCCTTTGCTTTTCACTTCTCTTTCCACAGCTATTTGTAAGGCCTTCCCAGACAGCAATTTTGCTTTTCATATAAGGATAACTAATTGTCCCAGCACTACTAATTAAATCGCTAATCTTTTCTTCACTGATCTGTACCATCAGTTTTGCCACGTGAGAGTAAAGGTTAGACAATGACCCCCTAAAAAAGTACCTTAGAATGTTACATCATTTGGAAATAGGGTTGCTGTAGATATAATTCATTAAAATTATAATTCATTAAAAGAGTACAGTGGACCCCCAGGCCATTGTGAATGATATCCTTATAAAAAGGCATTTGAACAGAGATAGACACACCCAGAGGGAAGATGAAATAAACAGACAGACGTTAAAGATGGCCGTCAAGGAGAGAGGCCTCATGTAGATCCTTCCTGCACAGAGCTCACAAGGCACTAACCCTACTGACCACCTGACCTTGGCCTCTGAACCTCCTGAACTGACACAGTACACATTTGTGTTTCAGTCATTCAGTCTGTGGTATTTGTTATGGAAGGCCCAGCAAAGTCATGCAAAGACCTGCTCACACACTTTATGGGTTTGTGTCTGCTCTGTTCCAGTGCTGTATTTTTCCACATCTGCACCAAATATTGTCTTACTTCCAATCTTATAATAAGCATTCATATCTAATAAGACAGTTTCCCTCACTTTATCTTCAGAAATGTCTTAGATATTAGCCCTCTGCTCTTTTAATAAATCTTGGTGATCATGTTAAACACCAGAAAAATAAACTGTTGGACTTTTAATTGGGCTTGTATTCAATGAATCTAGGAAGGACTGACATCCCAAAACTCATCCCAGTGAGTTTTCCTACTCACGAATACCTGCTATCTTGACCATGAGGTTTCCTTTCATGTCTTCCCACAAAACTGTACCATTTTATACATAAAGGACTTGCAAACCATTTCTTACATTTATTCCTGGGTACCTGACATTTTTCTAGGCATCATAAAACAATTTTTTGATATTATATAGAAAGTGTAATCAGAAATAAGAAAGATTATTGCTGATCAAGATAAATGCATATTTTTTTGTAAATATCAATCTTAAAATCTAGTCAACTTTATATAATAATCATTTCTAACATTTGGTCTATAGATCTTTTTGGTTTTCAAAATAGGTAATCATATCATCTGTGGATGTTTCAAGAATATGCCTTGTTCCTTCCTTTTCAATTTTTAAAGTGAAAGTGAAGTTGCTCAGTCGTGTCGAGACTCTTTGCGACTCCATGGACTGTAGCTTACCAGGCTCCTCCATCCGTGGGATCTCCCAGGAAAGAATACTGGAGTGGGTTGCCATTTCTTTCTCCAGGAGATCTTTCTGATCCAGGGATTGAACCCTGGTCTCCTGCATTTTGGCAGACACTTTACCGACCAAGCCACCACAGAAGGTTTTCAACTCTTAATTGTAATTTTAATTCTATAAGTGTATGGGCTCAGTAAGTCATGCAGAATGTGGGATCTTAGTTTCCCATCCAGGATCAAATCTGCATCCCCTGCAATGGAAGGTGGTTTCTTAATCACAGGACCACCAGCTGTGTGCTAAGTTGCTTCAGATATGTCTAACTCTTTGTGACCCCATGGATTGTAGCCCACCAGACTCCTCTGTCCATGAAATTCTCCAGGCCAGAATACTGGAGTGGGTAGCCATTCCCTTCTCCAGGGGATCATCCTGACCCAGGGACTGAACCCAGGTCTCCCACACTGCAGGCAGATTCTTTACTGTTTAGCCACCAGGAAGTCCTTTAATTGTATTTTTCCTATTTTATTGTACTGTACTGGCTAAAATCACCAGTATAGTGTGATGTAATGATGATTTTGTAACCAGCTAATAGTGAGTATTTCTTCATTCTCCCTGATTGTAAACAAAATGCTTCTAATGATTATTTAACACAATATTTCCTGTAGAATTTTTGAAGATGCCCTTAATTAACATTCTGGTATGTCCTTATTTATATTTTTAAGAATAAGAAAGCAGTCAAGATAGATTAATCCTATTATGGCCTATTCTTCTTATTATTATTAAAACCTCTGGAAAGAATACAAAAGGCAATGCCCTGAAATCCCAGTCTGGCCAAGATAAAGAAAAATATACCTAACTTAAATTATTCCTTGAAACAACTGGATAAATGGATAAAATTATGAAATGTTTTTCAAGGCATGAGACATTAGGCAAGAAAGGCCAGTGATCCTTGAGAAACAGAAAAAAAAAAAAAAAAAAAGAAAAGAAGCAAACCATATAATTGCTCCAGATTATTTCCTGAAGACAGATTCTGGTTGCCAGGGGTGGGTTGGGGTGGGGGTGGTGAAGGAAATGGGTCAAGCTGGTCAAGAGTACAAACTTCTAATTATAAGATGGAGCTCTAATGTACAGCATGGTAACTACAGTTAACAATATTGTATTGTATATTTGAAAGTTGCTAACTAAGAGAGTAGATCTTAAAAAGTTCTCATCACAAGGACAAAATTTAACTTTGTTAGGTGATGAATGTGGTAATCATTTCATAATATACCATAATATACACATATATTCAATCATTATGTCATCTATCTTATATTCAATGAATTTTTAACAAAGATGTAAAAGCAACCCTTTTAAGAAATTGTGCTGGAGCAAATAGATAACATATGTAAAAATTAATCAATTAATTAATTAACAAATACTAATGTGTGGATTTGGAGAAGGAAATGGCAACCCACTCCAGTATTCTTGCCTGGAAAATCGCATGGACAGAGAAGCCTGGCAGGATACAGTCCATGGAGTTGTCAAAAATCAGACATGACTTAGCAACTAAACCACTACTGTGTGGATTTATTCTTATATTGTTCTGCCTAAACACTGTATTGTATCACTACTGTAATAGGACATGTGGTATTACTATTGCTCAATCTATACACTGCACCATAAAAATAATAAACTCAAAGTAGATCATAGACTTAAACCTAAAATTATAAGACTTCTAAATGAAAAACCAGAAGAAAATTTTTGTGATCTTAGATTTGGAAAAGTATTCTTTGATATAAAAAAGCGCACAATTTTAAAAAATGGATAAAATGAACATTATCAAGCTGAAAACTTTTCCCCCCTAAAGACAGGATTAAGAGAATGAGAAGAGAGATATAATGAAAAGACAAGCCACAGACTGAAATAAATTACCTGCAAATCTCTGACAAATCAAGCATTTCTAACAAATGTAAAGCACTCTTGAAACTCACCAATAAGAAATGAAAGAAGCCAATATAAACATGGTCAAAATATTTTAACAGAAACTTGACCAGAGAAGATATATGCAAGGTAGTGGGTGGGTGGGGGACAAGGGCGAGCAAAAGGGAATTATTTAAGGTGAAGGAACTGTTCTGTATCTTGATTCTCATCACGGTTACATGACTGGGGCATTTGTCATAAGCCATAGGACTGTATGGGCTTTCTTGGTGGCTCAAATGGTAAAGAATCTGCCTGCAATGCAGGAGACCTGGGTTCAATCCCTGGGTAAGGAAAATCCCCTGGAGATGGGAATGGCTACCAACTCCAGTATTCTTGCCTGGAGAATCCCCATGGACAGACGAGCCTGGTGGACTACAGGTCCACAGGGTCACAAAGAGTCAGACACGACTGAAGCAACTTTGCAAGCACGCATGCATAGGACTGTACACTAAAATATTCAACTTAAAATTTAAGCTAAATCCTTCTTCGTAAATAATACAAGGATAAGAATCATAAATACTTCTTTACTTACAGAATAAAATCCAAATACCTAAACATGAAGTTCAAGAAAGCGAAAGATACAAAAACTGTTTTCCAAAAAGCTACTTTACCTCTGTCCATTTTTTTTTTACATTGGTCATAAAGGTATATAGAAATAATTCATGCCAGTGCAGGGGCAAATATTGATTCCTCATTGTGCTTCTTTAGCCAAAAGGTTTTGGGCAGGAAGGCTGAGCTACCAAAGTGAAAAGTGAAGTCATTCAGTCATGTCCAGCTCTTTTCGACCCCATGGACTGTAGCCTACCAGGCTTCTCCCATCCATGGAATTTTCCAGGCAAGAGTACTGGAGTGGGTTGCCATTTCCTTAAGCTTGAGACAATTAGAGGGCAAAGAGAAGCTGCCCTGAGGGAACATGATAGACTCAACATCTGGATGCTAAGAATGAACTCTGAAATTACTGTAGCTATATTGTCACTAAGCAGAAAGCCAGCCAGAGGAGTGCATGAAAAGCAGAGTACAGAGACTGAAAACACAAATAAGTCCTTGGAAACACTGTGTTGTTTTTCAGTCACTCAATCCTGTCCGACTCTGCGACCCCATGGACTGCAGCACGCCAGGCTTCCTGTCCATCACCAACTCCCAGAGCTTGCTCAAACTTATGTTCATCGAGTCGGTGATGCCATCTCATCCTCTGTCGTCCCCTTCTCCTGCCTTCAATCAATTGTGAATTACTGAATTAAAGCTCAGTTGACCTCTGGACTTTTCAGATGTGTGAAACAATAAATCCATTTATTTTTCCTTCAAGGGGCCCAAAATGTCTCATTTTGAAACAAGGCTATACAAGCTAAAAAAATATTAGCAAACAATGCTGATAACAATGATAGATTTTACCACATAGAATCTTCCAGTGGAAGTGTATTTCAGAATAGTATTTCTCACATTTTAACCTGCAGAAAAGTCATCTGGGTATCTCGTTAAAATGCAGATCATGTAGATCTAAGAAGCTATTCAGTTCAGTCGCTCAGTCATGTCTGACGCTTTGCAACCCCATGAACTGCAGCACGCCAGGAGGCCTCCCTGTTCATCACCAACTCCCAGAGTTCACCCAAACTCATGTCCATCCAGTCGGTGATGCCATCCAGCCATCTCATCCTCTGTCATCCCCTTCTTCTCCTGCCCCCAATCCCTCCCAGCATCAGAGTCTTTTCCAATGAGTCAACTTTTCTCATGAGGTGGCCAAAATATTGGAGTTTCAGCTTTAGCATCAGTCCTACCAAAGAGCACCCAGGACTGATTTCTTTCAGAATGGACTGGTTGGATCTCCTTGCAGTCTAAGGGACTCTCAAGAGTCTTCTCCAACACCACAGTTCAAATGCATCAGTTCTTTGGTGCTTAGCTTTCTTCACAGTCCAACTATCACATCCATACATGACCACTGGAAAAACCATAGCCTTGACTAGATGGACCTTTGTTAGCAAAGTAATGTCTCTGCTTTTGGTCATAACTTTCCTTCCAAGGAGTAAGCATCTTTTAATTTCATGGCTGTAATCACCATCTGCAGTGATTTTGGAGCCCAGAAAAATAAAGTCTGACACTGTTTCCACTGTTTCCCCATTTATTTCCCATGAAGCGATGGGACCAGATGTCATGATCTTCATTTTCTGAATGTTGAGCTTGAAGCCAACTTTTTCACTCTCTTTTTTCACTTTCATCAAGAAGCTTTTTAGTTCCTCTTCGCTTTCTGCCATAAGGGTGGTGTCATCTGCATATCTGAGGTGATTCATATTTCTCCCAGCAATCTTAATTCCAGCTTGTGCTTCTTCCAGCCCAGCATTTCTCATGATGTTTTCTGCATATAGGTTAAATAAGCAGGCTGACAATATACAATCTTGATGTACTCCTTTTCCTATTTGGAACCAGTCTGTTGTTCCATGTCCAGTTCTAACTGTTGCTTCCTGACCTGCAGATAGGTTTCTCAAGAAGCAGGTCAGGTGGTCTGGTATTCCCATCTCTTTCAGAATTCTCCACAGTTTCTTGTGATCCACAGTCAAAGGCTTTGGCATAGTCAATAAAGCTGAAATAGATGTTTTTCTGGAACTCTCTTGCTTTTTCCATGATCCAGAGAATGTTGGCAGTTTGATCTCTGGTTCCTCTGCCCTTTCTAAAACCAGCTTGAACATCTGGAAGTTCACGGTTCATGTATTGCTGAAGCCTGGCTTGGAGAATTTTGAGCAATACTTTACTAGTGTGTGAGGTGAGTGCAATTGTGCAGTAGTTTGAGCATTCTTTGGCATTGACTTTGTTTGGGATTGGAATGAAAACTGACCTTTTCCAGTCCTGTGGCCACTGCTGAGTTTTCCAAATTTGCTGGCATATTGAGTGCAGCACTTTCACAGCATCATCTTTCAGGATTTGAAATAGCTCAACTGGAATTCCATCACCTCCACTAGCTTTGCTCGTAGTGATGCTTTCTAAGGCCCCTTTGACTTCACATTCCAGGATGTCTGGCTCTAGATGAGTGATCACACCATCGTGATTATCTGGGTTGTGAAGATCTTTTTTGTACAGTTCTTCCGTGTATTCTTGCCACCTCTTCTTAATATCTTCTGCTTCTGTTAGGTCCATACCATTTCTGTCCTTTATCGAGCCCATCTTTGCATGAAATGTTCCCTTGGTATCTCTAATTTTCTTGAAGAGATCTCTAGTCTTTCCCATTCTGTTCTTTTCCTCTATTTCTTTGCATTGATCGCTGAGGAAGGCTTTCTTATCTCTCCTATCTTTGGAACTCTGCATTCAGATGCTTATATCTTTTCTTTTCTCCTTTGCTTTTCGCTTCTCTTCTTTCCACAGCTATTTATTTGTAAGGCCTCCCCAGACAGCCATTTTGCTTTTTTGCATTTGTTTTCCATGGGGATTGTCTTGATCCCTGTCTCCTATACAATGTCACAAACCTTAATCCATAGTTCATCAGGCACTCTATCTATCAGATCTAGGCCCTTAAATCTATTTCTCACTTCCATTGTATAGTCATAAGGAATTTGATTTAGGTCATACTTGAATCGTCTAGTGGTTTTCCCTGCTTTCTTCAATTTTAAGTCTGAATTTGGCAATAAGGAGTTCATGATCTGAGCCACAGTCAGGTCCCAGTGTTGTTTTTGCTGACTGTATAGAGCTGCTACATCTTTGATTGCAAAGAATTTAATCAATCTGATTTCAATGTTGACCATCTGGTGATGTCCATACGTAGAGTCTTCTCTTGTGTTGTTGGAAGAGGGTGTTTGCTATGACCAGTGTGTTCTCTTGGCAAAACTTTATTAGCCTTTGCCCTGCTTCATTCTGTATTCCAAGGCCAAATTTGCCTGTTACTCCAGGTGTTTCTTGACTTCCTACTTTTGCATTCCAGTCCCCTATAATGAAAAGGAAATCTTTTTGGGGTGTTAGTTCTAAAAGGTCTTTTAGGTCTTCATAGAATCGTTCAACTTCAGCTTCTTCAGTGTTACTGGTTGGGGCATAGTCTTGGATTATTATGATATTGAATGGTTTTCCTTGGAAACGAAAAGAGATCATTTTTGAGCTTGCATCCAAGTACTGCATTTCAGACTCTTTTGTTCTTCTGAGGGATTCCTGACCACAGTAGTAGATATAATGGTCATCTGAGTTAAATTCCAGTCTATTTTATTTTGCTGATTCCTAGAATGTCGACGTTCACTCTTGCCATCTCCTGTTTGACTACTTCCAATTTGCCTTGATTCTTGGACCTAACATTCCAGGTTCCTATGCAATATTGCTCTTTACAGCATCGGACCTTGCTTCTGTCACCAGTCACATCCACAACTGGGTACTGTTTTTGCTTTGGCTCCAGCCCTTCATTCTTTCTGGAGTTATTTCTCCACTGATCTCCAGTAGCATATTCGGCACCTACCGACCTGGGGAGTTCCTCTCTCAGTATCCTATCATTTTGCCTTTTCATACTGTTCATGGGGTTCTCAAGGCAAGAATACTGAAGTGGTTTGCCATTCCCTTCTCCAGTGGACCACATTCTGTCAGACCTCTCCACCATGACCCGCCCGTCTTGGGTGGCCCCACAGAGCATGGCTTAGTTTCCTTGAGTTAAACAAGGCTGTGGTCTGTGTGATTAGATTGACTAGTTTTCTGTGATTATGGTTTGTGTGTCTGCCCTCTGATGCCTCTCGCAGCACCTACCGTTTTACCTGGGTTTCTCTTACCTTGGATGTGGGGAAGAAGCTATTAGGTGGTATCAATACTGCTGGTATACAGACCACACTTTGAGAAAGACAGAGTTCCTTAACCTAGAGTAGCAGTTTGCAACTTTCTGCAATGATGGAAATATTCTGTATCTGCTTTGTTCAATATGGCAGCCATGAGCCACATATGGCTTCTGAGCACTTGAAATGTGGTTAGTGCATAA
This sequence comes from Budorcas taxicolor, assembly GCF_023091745.1. Classification (NCBI taxonomy): domain Eukaryota; kingdom Metazoa; phylum Chordata; class Mammalia; order Artiodactyla; family Bovidae; genus Budorcas; species Budorcas taxicolor. Next base: position 80,128,855 of record NC_068924.1, on the reverse strand, counting down.
AGAAAATCAATTTTAAACTTCATTTACCTTTAATCCAATGAATCATTTTTGTTATTTCAAAGTTAGATGATTTTCCCGACAAAATGTTTTTACTGATATAGTCTACTGTGACCTTGTACTAAATTGTATTCCCAGTATTACTTGCCTACTATGTTCTTGAATTCTCCTTATATACCATCAAATCTAGCTATACTATTCCTCAAACAGTTTCGCTTGTGTACATGACTTTACCCAGACTATTCCCTTATACTTGATCCACCTACCTTGTGAAATTGTGGCCATTCTTTAAGATATTTCTCATATGACATAACTTTAATTTCTTGAGTCTCAATTAAACCCTCTTTTCTCTGCACTCTAAAAGCACTTGTTTATATTTTGATTTAGTATTACTATTTTGCATACTTTGAGTAAAACCATGTGTTGGTCCAAAATTGGGTTCTGAAGTCTGATTGCCTGGGTTCGAATCCTTGCTCTGAAGTCCATTACTTTTGCAATTTTAAGAAAAATGAGGGTCAGTTTCTCTATTTAGGGATGATAATATCTATTGCAAAGAGTTTTATTAAATGTTAAAGAAGATAATCCATAGGAAGTGACAAGCCTAATTCCAAGTACTCAGTAATTTCTCAGTACACATTAACTACCTTATTATTTTTGCCCATCTATATTTCCAATGATACTGAGTGTCGATACTATCACCTTGCTGTTTAACAAGGTATTCTTTGCTTTGTTAATTCATATACTATCATTTTGTTTTTACACAAACACTTATATGTATGATCTCCCTAAATATATTTTAAACAATACATGAGAAGGGGTTATAATTGCCATTCTTTATACACTTATCCCCTTCAAGGATCCTAAGACAGTTCTATAGTTAGAGTGCCATCCCAGCAAAGTTGTTTACAAGTACACACACCTTTGATGCTTCAGGTCTGGTACCTTGGTCATTTCCTGTAGCACTGAATGATGTATTCTCTTCAGTCTTTATGAAATTCATGATGAGTCCCAGGAGAATATGACTTTCTTCCACTACTGGCCAAGACAGAGAAACAGGATTGAATTTACCAACCCCTTAATGACTAAAACAATAAAACACAAGATATATGAAATAATAAGTTTTGAACACTGGTTATCAGGCAGGGCACAATAGTGATCTCTGACCCCTAAGAGAGAGAGAGAGAGAAATCAGAGGCAGGACCTAGAGACATCTAGCTTGCTGCCTGGGGAGCATCTCCAGGCTGTATCTCAGGGAAGGGAGACACAAGCAAAGCCTGGCACTTTCCCCAAGTTGAGAAGACAAGCTAAGAGTTCTGGTGGGCCCAGAAGGCTGGAGTTTGCAGGGCTAGAGTACTAGAGAGCTACAGCTACACAGAGTGTCAGAGATCTGTAGTGGACACCCCTGAAATTTCAGCTGACTAGTGGTCTGTTTCTCACACTCAGCTGAGAACAGTTTCTGTTTCCCTCACTCAGCTGAGAATAGTTTCTGTTTCTCATGCTCAGCTGACAATAATTTGTGTTCCCAAAAGCAAACTGGAAAACTTCATAATTCATAACATATTGACAAAGGTATCGCCTCTAAAGTGGGACAAAATTAGCTGTATACCAAAGACTGCTCTGGTCCCACCTGACAAAATTTAAAAGCAAGCTTTGGAAGCGTAAAACTTTTCCACTAACACAACTAGAACAAAGCTCAAGAATGTTGATAGGAATAGAAACATTTCTAGCACCCATATATGTGAAATTGACAAAGTTTGATATCCACTACAATTCTGAGGCATAAAAAGAAGCAGAAAAATAAGATCCACAATGAGGAGAGAAATCAATGAACAGAAACATATCCAAAAGTGACTCAGATGATAGAACTAGTAGACAAGAACATTAAAATGGTTATTATCTTTAATTTCTGGCCAAACAAAGTGACAAGGACCTGACTTGCCCTGCAGTCTGAAAACAAAGGAAGACAATAAGCTAAACAGATGGAACAGGAATTTGCAAGAACTAGACATCATGCAGCAGACATCATGCAATTCGGGGCAGTGACAAATGAAGGGCATCCTGTGGTGACTCCAGCTGACTGCCTTGAGAGATTCCAGGCCAGGGTGTCACGAGGGGCAGCCAGGCAGGGCCCCACGAGGGGCAGCCAGGCAGGGCCCGTCGGCATTGCTGACTTGAGGAGACAGCTGAAAGACCAAGGTGGCAGGAGTTCAAACGACACAGAAAGGAGAGAGCTGCACAGAGGGAAGTCCGGATATACGAACACTGGGAGGCATTCAGCTGAGAACTGATCACAACAGCAACGGAAGAACTACCCGGGGCCAGGAAAGAACCTCCACAATCCATCAAACTTTCGCGAGGTGATACTCCTTTTAGAAATCTGTTTCCTCATTTGTAAATTAAGGAGCTCGGCTCAAACTTGTATTGACTGGTCCTGAGAATTCTCCCCTCTGAATTTTTTTTAAAGAAGAAGATACCTGAATCCCATCCTCACTACGCTTGGGATGCAGTTATGGGAATCTCCACTATTAAATCAACTTTAACCACCACCACCCCACTTCCACGCCCAAGTTAACTGGAATAGCTCCCTAGACTATCTGGAAGTGTCTTTCCAGGTGTAAAACTCTTGACCTTTGAACCTGGGGAGGGGGTTACCACAACAGAAAACTGCTTATGCCCCCTTCCTCCAAAATTTTCTTGGATCTGGGCTGAGATCCTTCTAACTGGCGCCCATGACACACCTGCGTCTCGCCGCCCCAAGAACTCCACGTCCTCCTCAAGATCAGAGGAGCCACTCACAGAAGCGGAGAATCTGTCCCAGCGGTGAGGGTGATGGCGTGACAGGAATCCGCGATCCCTGCTGCGAGGACGGCGCTCGGCGGGAATTGTTCCCGCGCGAAACCGGAACGCAGTTATCCCCCACCGTCTGACCAATGGGAGGCCAGGTTGCAGAGGTCGTCTGCCCTCATTGGACAGAAGCTCACCCCCTGCAGAAGCCGATTGGCCGAGCCACTGAGAGCGGCGGCCGGAGAGGGTGGCGGGGCGGTTCGCGGGGAGGCAGACGCGCGCCCCGCGCGTCAGGAGGCCACCGCCTCCGGCCGGCCTATTCGCGCGAGAGCCCGCGCTCTTGCCCCAGTCCGCGTCCTTGTTCCGGGTCGGGTTTCGAGCCGTCCTGTCCCTTCATCCAGCCCGCCCATCCGCGTCCGCTGCTGTCAGGAGCGGGCGGAGTCGGCGGACACACCTGTCCCCTCAGGGCCGGTTACACGGCGGCTGCGCGGAGCGCGGGGCAAAGCGCTCGGCCTCCGGAGCCGCTGGGCTCCACAGCTCGGCCCGGCGGCGCAGGGAGCTCGGCTGTCACGGCGCTTCGGCCACTGTCAGGCGGGCGGCGGCTGTGGACTGGGCTCTGGAGAGGCTCCCCACCCAGCCCGTGAGGACGTCGGCGCGGTGAGCTTCGTCAGCTTCCAGCGCAGAAATGGTCCAAAGCAGGCAGCCGACTTTCTGTCCCTAAGGAAGGAGCCAGCTTAGCTTAGAACTCGTTGCACACGGATCCTCCAGCCAGGAGGAAGAGACCAGCTCTCCTGGTTCCCAGGCCCTGCGTGGGTATATGCAGAATTTTCCATTCTCAAGGGAGGGCTCCAGAGTTAGGCATTTCCAAACTGACGACCGAAGAAGGGGCTTGAGAAAACATCGTACAGTTTAAGGAACAATAGGAGGGGATGCCTTCAGTATTAGGTGCTATTTTGGAAAAGCTGGTCAAAGAAGGGGAGAACACAACTGATACATGAAGATGGTGACAACTCGTTTGAAATAGATGTTTATGTAAAAGTCGATGATGTTGGAATAGTACTGAAAGCTTTTCCTAACTTGGCTGAATGTAAAATATATACAGAGAAACTATAATCACTGCTTAAATTCTAGGTACTCAGTGGGATTTGGAGAGAGTAAACTTTAGAAGTGTTACTGTAAAAAGCTAGGAGAAAAGAGGAAAACTATGAGAGTTTCATCAAATCGCTGTTATTCCTTAAATCATCTTAGAGCATACAGGTGACTGATATTAACAGTAACATAAGTAGATGGAGAATGAATTATTGCACAAGGGACTTACAGATTCTCATGTCTTTGTAGACCCTGGAGATGTTAAAAACTTGTAAAAAGGAAGAAGCAGTAGAGAATGGTACTATTGAAGTTGCCTGACATTTCTAGGGACAGACAATTTGTCCTGGAAAGGAACATACCTAAGGAGCACATGTATTTGTCATTGCCACTAAGCACCTTGTGGACTGGATTTTATTATAAATTGAAGATTTATTCTAACAGTTTGAAACAAGGGTGTAATATAACCTGACTTAAAAAAAAAAAAAAAAAAAGAACACTGGCAGCTGTGTGGACCAAAAACTCTAGGGGGCAAGAGTGGATGCAGATGAAGAAAGCAATTAGGAGGAGGCTCTTCCAACTTTCCACCAATGTGGGAGGCACAGCTTGCACTGGTAGTGGTGGAGGTGTGAATACTGATTGGATTCTACATGTTTTTTTTTTGGGGGGGGGGGTGCTGCACTTCAAGGGGTGGGGGAATCTTAGTTACCTGACCAGGGATTGGACCCATGCCCCCTTCAGTGGAAACCTAGAGTCCACTGAATAAATGGAGGAAGTCCTTGTGTTTATTTTGAAGGGCAAGCCCATGAGCTTTGTGTATGGATGGGAGGTTCAAGAAACAAGAGAAAAAGAGGGTTCAGTGATGATTTCTGGGCTTTTGACTTGAGTAAATGGAGTAAGGATAAAGTCTCCCTTAACTGGTGTGAGAAATCCAGGGAAGGAGCTGCTGCTGCCGTGTGTGTCTGTGAATTCTAATTTTGACACGTTGACTTAGAGATACTAATCCACTCCAAGTGAATGTCGAGTGAAATGAAAGAATTCACATTCAATACGTGATAGTGAATACCCAGGGAGGGTCAGGAAGGGGCATAGAACTGACCATGGCAAGGAATAACAGACTAAAGTGAAAGAAGGACAGAGACATAAAGAAAGACAGAGAAGCTTCAACTTCATGATGGTAATGACTTTGGCCATTAACTAAGAACATTTGAGATGCAGTGAAAAGGCAAAGGATAAGAGGCTTATGGAAGCTTCCTGATGGGAGAGACAGGGGGAAAGTGGGTCTTCTGATGGCGGGGCCATGCTCAGTAAATCTATTTTTTTAATTGATTAATTTATTTTAATTGTAGGCTAATTACTTTACAATATTGTAGTGGTTTTGCCATACAATGACATGAATCAGCCATGGGTGTACATGTGTTCCCCATCCTGAACCCCCCCTCCCACCCCCTCCCCATCCCATCCCTCCCCTCAGGGTCATCCCAGTGCACCAGCCCTGAGCGCCCTGTCTCATGCATCAAATCTGGACTGGAGATGTGTTTCATATATAATAATCAGTAAATCTTTAATTCAATTTTCTACTGACGGGCGAGGCTGTGTTCCCTCCCTGTTGTTTGACCTGAGACCAAACAACTGCTGATCCACGCCTCCGCTGGGGACTCCTGGACACTCGCTAGCAAGTCTGGGTCAGTCTCTTGTGGGGTCACTGCTCCTTTCTCCTGGGTCCTGATGCACACAAGGTTTTGTTTGTGACCTTCAAAAAGAAGCAGGGCAAAGGCTAACAGAATTTTGCCAAGAGAAAGCACTGGTCATAGCAAACAACAAAACAAGAGAAGATTGTACACATGGACATCACCAGATGGTCAATACCAAAATCAAATTGATTATAATCTTTGCAGCCAAAGATGGAGAATCTCTATACAGTCAGCAAAAACAAGACTGGGAGCTGACTGTGGCTCAGATCATGATGCCTTATTGCCAAATTCAGACTTAAATTGAAGAAAGTAGGGAAAACCACTAGACCAGGTATGACCTAAATCAGATACCTTTTGATTATACAGTGGAAGTGAGAAATAGGTTCAAGGGATTAGATCTGAAAGACAGGTGCCTGAAGAACTATGGACGGAGGTTCATGACATTGTACAAGAGGCAGGGATCAAGACCATCCCCAAGAAAAAGAAATGCAAAAAGGCAAAATGGTTGTCTGAGGAGGTCTTACAAATAGCTGTGAAAAGAAGAGAGGCGAAAAGCAAAGGAGAAAAAGAAAGATGTACCCATTTGAATGCAAAGTTCCAAAGAATAGAAAGGAGAGATAAGAAACACTTCCTCAGTGATCAATGCAAAGAAATAGAGAAAAACAATAGAATAGGAAAGACTAGAGATCTCTTCAGAAAAATTAGATATACCAAGGGAACATTTCATGCAAAGATGGGCACAATAAAGGACAGAAATGGTATGGACCTAAAAGAAGCAGACAATATTAAGAAGAGGTGGCAAGAATACACAGAAGAACTGTACACAAAAGATCTTCATGACCCAGATAACCATGGTGGTGTGATCACCTACCTAGAGCCACACATCCTGGGATGCAAACTCAAGTGAGTCTTAGGAAGCATCACTACAAACAAAGTTAGTGGAGGTGATGGAATTCCAGTTGAGCTCTTTCAAATCCTAAAAGATAATTCTGTGAAAGTGCTACACTCAATATGCCAGCAAATTTGGAAAACTCAGCAGTAGCCAGAGGACTGGAAAAGGTCAGTTTTCATTCCAGTCCCAAAGAAAGGCAATGCCAAAGAATGTTCAAACTACCACACAGTTTAACGCATCTCACACACTAGTAAAGTAATGCTCAAAATTCTCCAAGCCAGGTTTCAACAGTACATGAGCCATGAACTTCCAGATGTTCAAGCTGGTTTTAGAAAAGGCAGAGGAACCAGAGGTCAAATTGCCAAAATCCCACTGGATCATCAAAAAAACAAGAGAGTTCCAGAAAAACATCTACTTCTGCTTTGTTGAGTCCACCAAAGCGTTTGACTGTGTGTCACAACAAACTATGGAAAATTTTTCAAGTGATGGGAATACCAGACCACCTTATCTGGCTCCTGAGAAATCTGTATGCAGGTCACAAAGCAACAGTTAGAACTGGACATGGAACAACAGACTGGTTCAAAATTGGGAAAGGAGTAAGTCAAGGCTGTATATTGTCACCCTGCTTGTTTAACTTATATGCAGAGTACATCATGCGAAATGCTGGGCTGAATGAAGCACAAGCTGGCAAGATTGCAAGGAGAAATATCAATAACCTCAGATACACAGATGACCCCACCCTTATGGCAAAGAGTGAAAGTGAAGTTGCTCAGTCATGTCCTACTCTTTGCAACCCCATGGACTGTAGCCCACCAGGCTCCTCCATCCATGGGATTCTCTAGGCAAGAGGACTGGAGTGGGTTGCCATTTCCTTCTCCAGGGGATCTTCCTGACCCAGGGATTGAACCCAGGTCTCCCGCATTGGGAGAGAGACACTATACTGTCTGAGCCACCAGGGAAGTGAAGAAGAACTAAAGAGCCTCTTGATGAAAGTAAAGGAGGAGAGTGAGAAAGTTGACTTAAAACTCAACATTCAGAAAACTAAGATCATGGCATCCGGTCACATCACTTCATGGCAGATAGATGGGGAAACAGTGGCTGACTTTATTTTTTTGCGCTCCAAAATCACTGCAGATGGTGACTGCCGCTGTAGGAAGCAAGTACAAGAGAGAAAAAGCAGGCCCCAGAAAAGGCATGTGAAAGCATTATCAATCTTGCTGACCAGACACCTCAAGACATAGGACTCTTGGATTAAGCCCAGAGGCAACAGAAAAACATCTTGAAAGCAGGATGTGTGCCTGGAGGTGGAAAGCCATCATCAGACTGTTCCATGACCTGGCATCTCTGAGTCAAATGTTTTTCGCATCTGGAGATTTGTAATTGAGACAGCAACTTAAATCATTAGTACAAGTAAATCTTTCCTAGTTCATCTTTATGTTACATTTCTAGCCTATCTTAACAGCCTTGTGGCTCCATATGCTTCTGAGAACATGTTCTCCCTTGCACAGACTCCCCTGCCTGAAAACATGTAATAAAGCTGACTTGATCAGTTTGGGCACCTTCACCTAGGAGCGGTGTTGGTCTCCTGATCGTTGCTTTCAATTCTTGTGTCTTTCTCATTCTTTCTCTGTATTGCACTTCCGGGAAACCCTGGCTTGTTCAGCCAGCCTCGACATGCAGCCATGAAATTAAAAGACACTTGCTCCTTGGAAGAAAAGCTGTGACCAACCAGCATATTACAAAGCATAGACATTACTTTGCAAACAAAAGTCTGTCTAGTCAAGGCTATGTTTTTTTCCAGTGGTCATGTATGGATGTGAGAGTTGAACTATAAAGAAAGCTGAGCACCAAAGAATTGATGCTTTTGAACTGTGGTGTTGGAGAAGACTCTTGAGAGTCCCTTGGACTGAAAGGAGATCCAGTCCATTCTGAAGGAGATCAGCCCTGGGATTTCTTTGGAAGGAATGATGCTAAAGCTGAAACTCCAGTACTTTGACCACCTGATGTGAAGAATGCACTAATTGGAAAAGAACCTGATGCTGGGAAAGATTGAGGGCAGGAGGAGAAGGGGACGACAAAGGATGAGATGGTTGGATGGCATTGCTGACTTGATGGACATGCATTTGAGAAAGCTCTGGGAGTTGGTGAAGGACAGGGAAGCCTGGCAGGCTGCAGTCCATGGGGTTGCAAAGAGTTGGACATGACAGCGTGAATGAACTGAAATGGCAAAGGGAAAAATAATTGAAAGGAAGACAGCTTGGCAGAAGATAAAGAAAAAGCCTGCCTTGTTTCCCCAGGTCCCCCTGTTTCTTAGGTGACAGTTGTATTTTTATCTCCCAATGGACTTTTGCCCATTTGTAATGGGATCCCAATGGCATCCCAACATGGTTCCTGCCAATCCCAAAGCATCTTGGTTTCTTGAGCTATCTGCTGATGCTTTATTCTCAGTTTACTGGTCACTGGAATATCAACTGAACCACATGTTTGGAGTTGTTGGCCTGATGCCATTTAGGAGGCAGACTTCCATTTCAACCTTACACTGATGCTCATCGAAAAACTAACAGAGCTGGCTGAATCAGGACCTCTAGGTCCGTGGCAGAGCCCCAGCATTGCTTTTCCTCTTGAAGCTGTACCCTGAGAGCTCGATGCAAACCCACCACAAGCTGGCAGCAGTGATGGTCAGGGAGTGCTCAAGGAATCTGCTGAGCCACCGGGGCTTCACTTTCAGCTTCTGTGGATAGGATGTTGAAACCGTCTGACATCCCTGAAGACAGAGTGTTTGCCTTTGATAGGACCACACACTGCATAGCCCCTTGGACTAAACTCCTTGTTGGCCATATGCAGTAAGTCATCTTCATTTCATTATAAATGGAGCAAGAATACATCTGGCCAAGTCTTCCCTTGTAGCTCAGTTGGTTAAGAATCTGCCTACAACGCAGGAGATCCGGGTTTGATTCCTGGGTTGGGAAGATCCCCTAGAGAAGGAAATGGCAATCCACTCCAGTATTCTTGCCTGGAGAATCCCATGGACTGTAGTCTTCCAGGCTCCTCTGTCCATGGGGTCTCAAGAATCAGAGACAACTTAGAGACTCCAACTCTTAATAAACCACCAAGTCACAGGTGGTTGGGTTATTTAATTGTTGTTAAACCCATAATGGGGCCTCCCTCGTAGCTCAGTTGGTAAAGAATCTGCCTGCAGTACATGAAACCTGGTTCAATTCCTGGGTCGGGAACATCCCCTGGAGAAGGAAATGGCAACCCACTCCAGTATTCTTGCCTGGAAAATCTCATGGACAGAGGAGCCTGGCAAAGTACAGTCCATGGGGTCGTAAGAATCGGAGACAACTTAGCGACTAAACTACCACCACCAAACCCATAATGAGATAAAGACTGCTCACACCTTGAAAGATGTCTCTACTTCATGCATGATGTTCAGTCGCTTCAGTCATGTCCAGCTTTTAGCGACCCTGTGGACTGTAGCCTGCCAAGCTCCCCTGTCAATGGGTTCCCAGGCAAGAATACTGGCGTGGGTTGCCATTTCCTTCTCCAAGGGATCTCCCTGACCCAGGGGTCAAGCCTGGGTCTCTTGTGTCTCCTGCACTGGTAGGCACAGTTCTTTACCACTAGTGCCACCTGGGAAGCTCCACCCACATTCAATAGTCCTAACAGCATGGGCTGATTTCTGTATTTAGAGTTCAAAACAACATGTTCTAGGAGCCAAGAAAACACTTTTCCTCTACCTGAGGAGAATATGCGAGAGAAAGAGAGAAAGGGAGAAGTTAAGAAGAAGAGAGAGAGAGACATTGATTTAAATTCAAACCTGATGGATGAGGGATAAGCAGGAGTTTTATCGGGGACACCCTGATGCTGGGAAAGATTGAAGGCAGGAGGAGAAAGGGACAACAGGGGATGAGATGGTTGGATGGCATCACTGACTCAATGGACATGAGTCTGAGTGAACTCCGGGTGTTGGTGATGGACAGGGAGGCCTGGCCTGCTGCGGTTCATGGGGTCGCAGAGAGTCGGACACGACTGAGCAAGTGAACTGAACTGAACTGAACTGAAGAGGGAAAACTGTCATTAGATGCACAAAGGCAACACAGCGTGAAGGGCTGGGGAGCTGGCCTCTGGGGAGAACCAGGGTTGAAGGCCTGGACGTTCTGTTCCAGAGCTGCTCCTGGAATATGCAGAGCCCAGCGGGATGGTCTCCTCCTCCTCGCCCATAAGTTTACAGTGGGCCCACCACAGTTCAACTTAGAAGCTGTCCCCTCCCTTTTATTCTTAAAAAAAAAATTTTTTTTTACTTTTAATTTTTTAATTGAGGCATAATTAATTCACAATTATGTGAATGTGGTGGTTTAGTCGCTAAGTCGTGTGTGACTCTTGAGAGTCCATGGACTGTGGCCCACTGGGCTTCTCTGTCCATGGGATTCTTCAGGCAAGAATACTGGGATGGGTTGCCATGTCCTTCTCCAGGGGATCTTCCCGCATTATGTGACTATGTTGTGCTAGTTCCAAGTGTACAGCAAAATGATTCAGTTATACACACACACACACACACACATATATATAATTTTTCAGATTCTTTTCCATCATAGGTTATTATGTTATCGAATCTAGTTCCCTGTGCTATACAGTAGGTCCTTGTGGTTCACCTATTTTATGTATAGCAGTAGTGTGTATATGTTAGTCCCAAACTTGTAGTTTATCCCCAACCACCCCCTTTGGTAGGGGTGTCCTGATGGCTCAGCAGGTAAAGAATCCACCAACCACGCAGGAGACACCGGAGCCGAGGCTCCACCCCTGGATCGGAAGACCCCCTGGAAGAGGAAAGAGTCGCACATGACTCAGCACTCATGCATCCCTTTTGGTAACTGTAAGTTTGTTTTCTACATCTGTGAATCTATTTCAATTTATTTTTTTTACTTTAACATTCAAATTTTATTTTTGACTGGAGGATAATTGCTTTACAATGCTGCTTTCTGCCCTATATCAACATGAATCAGTCAGAGGTATACATATGTCCCCTCCCTCTTGAACCTCCCTCCTACCCTGTCCCCTTCTTAAAAGAGGAGGTGGGTAGGGGCTCTAAATTTCTAGCAGCACCATAGGGTCAGCCCTGAAGGCCTGGCAGCTAAACTGTCTACAGAGACCCCTGGTCCATCCTGTCCTAGGAAGACAACGCACTTGCGGGGCGGCAAAGCCCTCCCTTGCAGGACACCAGACACTCCGAGGAGGTTGCCAGCAAGCAGGGAGTTTTTCCTCACCAGGAAAAGAACTATGGAGGTGGACATTGCTTGGAGCCATTGCCTGGAGCCAAGAGGCAGCGTGAGCTGGATGGTTTTACTCATGCATCCTCGCAGGAACACTGTGACTTGGAAACCATCCTCTGAGCTCCTGTCTCTGTTCTGGGGATGGCTCGGAACTGGGCTGGACCAGACTCAGGCCAAACTAAGAGGCCTGGATATCTCCCCGAAGCCCCTCACTTGCTGACTTGAGTTTCCAAGGAGGCTTATTTTATCGAGGGAATTGCAGGGTCCCGGGCACCTGCTGGAATTGCAGGCTCTGGGGCCAGACATGGATGAACACTTCCGTCCAATCCATATTCCCAGAGGGGACTTTTCTGGGTCATATTTGATCTTCACAGTCACCCCTTGAGCTTGGTTTGACTTTTGCCCCCAATTCACTTATTAGGAAACAAGATACTTTGAGGCCACTGGACTAGTTGGGGCAGAGGCGGAGGGGTGTCGGGGCGGAGTTTAACCTTAGAGCTTTACAGATTCTTAGGACCCTGAACGGAGACCTTAGGCAAGCGTTTTGGGGTGCGGGGTGGGGGTGGGATGGGGGCGGGTGCCTTGATTCCCTATATGTGAATTAAAATGATCTATTCATTTGTGATTCTCCAACCATTTGCTTTCAAACTCAATCACATGAGTAGCTTTTAATAAACCACAGATTCTGGGACTCAGTCTCAGCGTAAATTCACCAGGTGAGGCTCGGTAATCTGCATCTTTTAATCAGTAGAGGCATCAACAGATCTGCCTGAGAAGCTCAGATCAGCACTTTGTGGGGATCCTGTAGTGATCTTATCGAAACACATTTCTGAGCTCCTGTGAGCTTCTGAGGTCATAAGGCTGGAGTGTGGCCGGGTGGGGTGACCTGCATTTCTCAAAAGGTGATGCCAATGCCGCTGGCGACCATCCGTTTTCACGGAACAAAAACTGAGGACTTCACAAACATTAATTTCATCCTCAGGGAGCAACTTCAGTCATCCCCATTTCAAAAGGAAAATGTGGCCAGCGACATCAAGCAACTGGCCTGCAGGCACACAGCTACCAGCAGAGCCAGGCTGATTCCCTAAGCACGCAGGCAGCTGGCACGTGACCTTAACGCTGCCCCGCGCCCCCCACTTTGCTTCTCCGCTGTGGTTCTAATCAGCTTCCACTGCCCCGGCCCACCCCAGCACCTGCCGGACTGCTTCCCTCCCGTCTCGCTTCCTGCTGCCCCAAGCTGGCCCTCCGGGCCCCTCCCGCACGGGGCCTGTGACCGAGGTCTGCGCTGGCAGCCCCTTCCCGGCCGCTCCCCGGCACTCGCGCAAGCCAAGTGAGTATTCGCTGCGGGCAAAGCTGCTTCCCGGCGGATGGACACCCGTAGACCTCCTGCAGACGACGCGGAAGGATCCGCCCGGGGACGGGGCGGGGCAAGGAGGCGGGGCAAGCGAAGCTGAGCGCGGGCTGACAGTCACGACCGGTCAATGGCAGCTCGGGGTGGCTGGCCAGGCTTCCGCGCTCTGCCCCGCGACTTGGGTCAGTTCAGTCGCTCAGTCCTGTCCGACCCTTTGTGACCCCAAGGACTGCAGCACGCCAGGCCTCCCTGTCCATCACCAACGCCCGGAGTTTCCTCAAACTCATGTCCATCCAGTCGGTGATGCCATCCAACCATCTCGTCCTCTGACGTCCCTTTCTCCTGCCTTCAATCTTTCCCAGCATCAGGGTCTTTTCCAAAGGGCCAGCTCTTTGCATCAGGTGGCCAAAGCATTGGAGTTTCAGCTTCAGCATCAGTCTTTCCAATGAATATTCAGGACTGATTTCCTTTAGGATGGACTGGTTGGATCTCTTTGAAGTTTAAGGGACTCTCAAGAGTCTTCAACACCACAGTCCAAAAGCACCGATTCTTCGGTGCTCAGCTTTCTTTATAGTCCAACTCTCACATCCATACATGACCAGTGGAAAAACCATAGCCTTGACCAGACGGACCTTTGTTGGTAGAATAATGTCTCTGTTTTTCAATAAGCTGTTAAGGTTGGTCATAGCTTTTCTTCCAAGGAGCAAGCGTCTTTCAATTACACGGCTGCAGTCACCATCTGCAGTGATTTTGGAGCCCCCCAAAATAAAGTCTCTCACTGTTTCCATTGTTTCCTCATCTATTTGCCGTGAAGTGATGGGACCGGATGCCATGATCTTAGTTTTCTGAACGTTGAGCTTTAAGCCGCTTTTCCACTGTCCTCTTTCACTTTCATCAGGAGGCTCTTTAGCGCCTCTTCGCTTTCTGCCCTAAGGGTGGTGTCATCTGCGTGTCTGAGGCTGTTGATATTTCTCCCTACAGTCTCCCACGCCTTTAGGGTGCTGCAGTTGTGGCAGGGAACGGAGAGGTGGAGGTGACAGATGCTGCGTCACGTCCTCCCCAAGAGTACCACTGTTAGTCCAAGGTTGCACTGGCTCATGTTGGCTCAGCTTTCCCCCCCACCCTCACCCTCAACTTACCTTCCACTCAGTTAACCCTGGCTCAGCTCACCTGTCTCTGTCAAACTTGTGTTTTCATCACTCTGGGTCCTTGTCTATTTGGTAAAAGCAACATGGGAGCAAAGCCTGCAAGCCACCTCTCATGTCTTAGCTGCTGTTTCCCCGAACTGACAGTGTGGAGTGGGCTGCTTGGCCGTGAAGTTGAAGAGAGGAGGGTGAGATGAAAGATAGGAACTGTCCACTCAATACTGGACTCTGCATTTTGGCCTTTTCTACAGGATTGTCTCAGTTAATCACCTTTCACTTTCACCCATTTCCTGTTTCACAGATTATGGAACAAAGTGAATGAATTCCCCGAGGGCAATCCTTGAACGACTTCAATTCCTGTCAGACACCAGCGCCCAAAGTCTTTTAAGGTGCTAAGGCTGCCTTTGCAGCATTTCGATGCCTGCAGTTCCAGTAATTCATCTCTTCTCATACTGTTTCATCCTTCCAACCATTTGTTCATCTGTTCATTTATTAGGGACCCATCCTCAAGGCTTCCCTGATGGCTCAGTTGGAAAAGAATCTGCCTGCAACACAGGAGACCCCGGTTCAATTCCTGAGCCCAGAAGATCCGCTGGAGAAGCACTCCAATATTGTTTGGCTTCCCTTGTGGCTCAGCTGGTAAAGAATCCGCCTGCAATGTGGGAGAGCTGAGTTCGATCCCTGGGTTGGAAAAAATGCCCTGGAGATTGGAGAGGCTACCCACTCCAGTATTCTGGCCTGGAGAATTCCATAGATTGTATAGTCCTTGGGATCGCAAAGAGTTGGACATGACTGAGCGAATTTCACTTAGTCTTCAAGGTTTAGGCCTAGTTGCTATTAAAAAAAAAAAAAAGGAACTCTGCTTTACACGGAGATTACAAAAAAAACTATACGTGAAATGTTGATGTCTAGTATATTCCAGATAAAATGGTGGAGTCTGAAGACAAAGACATAGATAAAATCTATCCTTTGCGTTTTGGGTGGCTTTGAGGATTGTAGTAATCGCTATAATTTTAATTTCCCACCTCTATGATTTTTAACAAACTGAGCATCCACCCCATATGTATTATTTATATTATATATGTATATATATCTTCTATAATTAATATGCTAAATGTTAGTTCAGTTTCTTTCTTTTCTGTTTTTTTTTTTTTTTTGATAAAAACATAAATGGAAGTTGACTTATTTTTTTTTTTACTCCAGTGGACATGTTGGGTACTTCCTGGAGAGCTTCCATCATCTGGAATCCACCCCCACCCCTGCCCCCGCCCAGTACATGCATGCCTGACTCTCTCCTGTCTTTCTTTGGAGCTGTGTCAAATGCGAGGTTTTCAGAGACATCCTCCCTGACCACCCCTATAAAATATTCTTCTCTCCCCCTCTGTCATCGTCTGTCCTCTTATGCCAATTTTTCATATACTGCACTTCACTGTATA
Organism: Budorcas taxicolor; assembly: GCF_023091745.1. Classification (NCBI taxonomy): domain Eukaryota; kingdom Metazoa; phylum Chordata; class Mammalia; order Artiodactyla; family Bovidae; genus Budorcas; species Budorcas taxicolor. The sequence goes on along the minus strand of NC_068924.1, from coordinate 80,113,197 downwards.
GTAAGATTATTTTTTCTTATTAGTTTAGTTATTGTTTCCTTGCATCAGAATGTAAGCTCTAAGAAGAGCAGGGAGGAGTCTTGAACACTGGGGACTTCGAGAAGAAAGCAACAGAGCCAGAGGGTTGGGGGTCCAGTGCCCGCTAAAGCCCCCTCGCACAGGGGTGGATGTGAAGGGAATATGGGTGACAGTTACTCCATGCCCCCGCTGAGTCCTGCATTCTTACAATCCTCAGGGCCAGGATCACCTGGGCTTTCTCTCCCCACATTCCCTATACTCTCCCCTTCTCTCTGATTTTCAGAGGAATTGCACCTTAAGTGAAGGCTTGACATACAAAGAAAGACTCAGCTGTTTGTTTCTCTCAGCTTCTTATCACTTAAGACACGCGAAGGCATTTGTGATTGCACAAATTGTTCTGGGTTGGGAGCCAAAAGACCTAATGTCCGTTAGTGGATTTGCCTCTGAAGAAAAGAGTAAGCGGGATGGTTGAATACCTTGTTCCCCTACTGTCCAACGTCCCTCCCAAACACAGGAGCCAAGGACACCTATGAGTTGATCTTAGATGGAGCTTCTTACCCAGACTGTGTCCTGAACTAAGAAATGATGAATCCGGCCTGGTTGCCAGCTTCCGTGTTATATAAACAGAATGTATTGAGAAACTACACAGAGCATAGAGACTATTTATTATGGTTTATGATCAGTGAGCCTCAGGTGCACCAAAGTTTGAAAATCAGTCACACACTCGTGAAGACCTAGGGCAAACAGCAAGCTATAAAGTGGGGTGTGTAGGTGTGCATGAGCTTCCCTGTACTGACATGGTGCACACTCATGCCAGCCTCGCCTCCAGCCATCTCTTTGCAGTCTTATGCCATTTAATCAACTTGAAGCTGGGTTAAGCCCTAGCTTAACCTTTGAGTGCTAATTCCTATTTTAGTCACTCTCTCTCCCTTGCAACCCCTTTACTAGTCATCCACTTCTTAATAGCAAGATGACCTAAACAGGTTACCTTCTTTCTTTGAGCCTCAATTTCCTCCTCATAAAAAGGAAAAAAAAAAAATTGGTCAGTCTAAAACATGAGGTCACAGGCTGTCAGTCCCCCACGGGTCAAAGAAAGATATTGTGGATTTGGAAGACTTCAGAAATTATATCACTAGTTATATCATATATCACTCAATATGTAGAAAATAGTAGAGTGAGAATTCTAACCAAATATTAAATAAATAGGAACAGAAACCTCAGATTGCCACAGAAAAAGAGAAGAGCAAATAGTGGCAAACATAACAAATTGTAGCACATTTTATCTATGTATGTTCTTGTTGTTTAGTAGCTCAGTCATGCACAGCTCTTTTGTGACTCCATGGATTGTAGCCCACTAGGCTCCTTTGTCCATGAGATTTTCCAGGCAAGAATACTGAAGTGGGGAAAAAGGAGTCTTTTTCCCAGGGGAACTTCCCTACCCAGGGATCGAACCCATGTCTCCAGCATTAGCAGGTGGATTCTTTACCAGTGAGCCTCCAGGGAGGCCCTTTATCTATGTTGCTGTTCAGTCACACAGTCATGGCTGACTCTTTGCAGCCCCATGGATTGCAGCACTGCAAGATTTCCTGGCCTTCACCATCTCCCGGAGCTCAAACTCATGTCTTTTCAGTTGGTGACACCATCCAACCATCGCATCCTCTGTCGTACCCTCTCCTCACGCCTTTAATCTTTCCCAGCATCAAGGTCTTTTCCAGTGAGTTGGCTCTTTGCACCCAGTGGCCAAAGTACTGGAGCTTCAGCTTCAGTTTCAGTCCTTCCAATGAATGGTGTTCAGCTTTCTTTATGGTCCAACTCTTACATCCATGCATGACTACTGGAAAAACCATAGCTTTGACTAGATGGCTCTTTGTTGGCAAAATAATATCTCTGTTTTTTTAAATATGTTGTCTAGGTTGGTCATAGCTTTTCTTCCAAGGAGCAAGTGTCTTTTAATTTCATGGCTGCAGTCACCATCTGCAGGGATTTTGGAGCCCCCAAAAATAAAGTCTGACACTGTTTCCACTGTTTCCCCATCTATTTCCCATGAAGTGATGGGACCAGATGCCATGATCATTATCTGAATGTTTAGTTTTGAGCCAGCTTTAACTATCCTGTTTCACTTTCATCAAAAGACTCTTTAGTTCCTCTTCACTTTCTGCCATAAGGGTGGTGTCATCTGCATATCTGAGGTTATTGATAGTTCTCCCAGCAATCTTGATTCAGGCTTGTGCTTCATCCAGCCCAGCGTTTCTCATGATGTACTGAGCATATAAGTTAAATAATCAGAGTGACAATATACAGCCTTGATATACTCCTTTCCTGATTTGGAACCAGTCCGTTGTTCCACGTCCCATTCCAACGGTTGCTTCTTGAGCTGCATACAGATTCTCAGGAGGCAGGCAAGGTGGCCTGTATTCCCATCTCTTTCAGAATTTTCCACAGTTTGTTGTGATCCACATAGTCAAAGGCTTTGGCATAGTCAATAAAGCAGAAGTAGATGTCTCTCTGGAATTCTTTTGCTTTTTCTATGATTCAGCGGATGCTGGCAATTTGATCTCTGGTTCCTCTGCCTTTTCTAAATCCAGCTTGAACATCTGGAAGTTCTCAGTTCATGTACTGTTGAAGACTTGCTATATATATAGAAATTACCTATATAGTTAAATTTAAATGAACAGTGATAGACTCTCTGGGAATGGGTAATAAAACTTTTAATGAAGGAGTCTTTAAATGGAAGTGACTGACTGCAAGGGAAATTTCATGATATCTGGAGCTGAAACAGCCAGAGTATGGCTCAAGGGGACCACAGATAGAACTGTAGAGGCATTTTGTCTTACCATCACACTCTTCTGGGTAAAAGGAGGGACAAGAATAGGAGAATTAATATTTTGGGGAGATGTTATCTTATTGGGATGCAAGTGGGAGCAGAGTGAGAATACTGGTACTTTGTTTACATATAATAGTAGAGAAATATGTGTTCAACTATGAGCACTACTGATTGAATAAACACTAATAAGAGAATTTGAATAGGAAAATTCATAAGATTCCTTACTGGAGGTAGTATTTGTTACTTTCCTTTATATTGATAATAAACCACGAGAAAGACAAAACAATAAAATAATCCCATTTAAAATCACATCAAAAAGAATAAAATACCTAAGAATAAACTTAATTAAGGAAAAGAAAGACTTATATTCTGAAAACTTTAAAACATTGATGAGGGAAATTGAAGATGATATGAATACATGGAAAGTTATTTTGTGTTCTTGGATGGAAGAATTAATATTGTTAAAATGGCCACACTACTCAAAGCAATCTACAAATTTAAAATTTAATCCCTATGAAAATACCCATAACATTTTCCACAAAACTGGAATAAACAATCCTAAAATTTATGTGGAACTACAAAAGACCCTGAATTGCAAAACAATCTTGAGAAAAAAGAACAAAACTGGAAATATCAAGTACTCTAACTTCAGACTATACTACAGAGCTACAGTAGTCAAAACAGCATGGTACTGGTACAAAAATAGACACATATTAATGAAATAGAGAGCTCAGAAAAAAACCTGCACACTTAAGATCAATTAATCTAAGACAAAGGCCAGAATACTGGAATGGGTAGCCTTTCCCTTCTCCAGGGGATCTTCCCAACCCAGGGATTGAACCCAGGTCTCCCTTATTGCTGGCAGATTCTTTACCAGCTGAGCCACAGCAGAAGCCCAAGAATACTAGAGGGGGTAGCCCATCCCTTCTCCAGACACAGAGTACAATTATCAAAAGAGAAAAAGTGTATACAGGGGAAATAAATTCATTTTCAAGAAACTACCTTTTCTGGGATAATCAATGACTATATAAGCATGATAACTGCTTTTCAACATATTACATGGCCACTGAGATATGTAAGCCAAAGATGAAGAAGCTCTATACAGTCAACAAAAACAAGACCGGGAGCTGACTGTGGCTCAGATCATGAACTCCTTATTGCCAAATTCAGACTTAAATTGAAGAAAGTAGGGAAAACCGCTAGACCATTCAGGTATGACCTAAATCAAATCCCTTTTGATTATACACTGGAAGTGAGAAATAGATTCAAGGGTCTAGATCTGACAGATAGAGTGCCTGATGAACTATGGACAGAGGCTCGTGACATTGTACAGGAGACAGGGATCAAGACCATCCCCATGGAAAACAAATGCAAAAAAGCAAAAGGGCTGTCTGGGGAGTCCTTACAAATAGCTGTGAAAAGAAGAAAGGTGAAAAGCAAAGGAGAAAAGGAAAGATATAAGCATCTGAATGCAGAGTTCCAAAGAATAGCAAGAAGAGATAAGAAAGCCTTCTTCAGCAATCAGTGCAAAGAAACAGAGGAAAACAACAGAATGGGAAAGACTAGAGATCTCTTCAAGAAAATTAGAGATACCAGGGGAACATTTCATGCAAAGATGGGCTCGATAAAGGACAGAAATGGTATGGACCTAACAGAAGCAGAAGATATTAAGAAGAGGTGGCAAGAATACATGGAAGAACTGTACCAAAAAGATCTTCATGACCCAGATAATCACGATGGTGTGATCACTCATCTAGAGCCAGACATCCTGGAATGTGAAGTCAAGGGGGCCTTAGAAAGCATCACTACGAGCAAAGCTAGTGGAGGTGATGGAATTCCAGTTGAGCTGTTTCAAATCCTGAAAGATGATGCTGTGAAAGTGCTGCACTCAATATGCCAGCAAGTTTGGAAAACTCAGCAGTGGCCAGAGGACTGGAAAAGGTCAGTTTTCATTCCAATTCCAAAGAAAGGCAATGCCAAAGAATGCTCAAACTACCACACAATTGCACTCATCTCACATGCTAGTAAAGTAATGCTCAAAATTCTCCAAGCCAGACTTCAGCAATACATGAACCGTGAACTTCCTGATGTTCAAGCTGGTTTTAGAAAAGGCAGAGGAACCAGAGATCAAATTGCCAACATTCTCTGGATCATGGAAAAAGCAAGAGAGTTCCAGAAAAATATCTATTTCTGCTTTATTGACTATGCCAAAGCCTTTGACTGTGGATCACAACAAACTGTGGAAAATTCTGAAAGAGATGGGAATACCAGACCACCTGACCTGCCTCTTGAGAAACTTATCTGCAGGTCAGGAAGCAACAGTTAGAACTGGACATGGAACAACAGACTGGTTCCAAATAGGAAAAGGAGTACGTCAAGGCTGTATATTGTCACCCTGCTTATTTAACTTATATACAGACTACATCATGAGAAACGCTGGACTGGAAGGAAAACAAGCTGGACTCAAGATTGCCGGGTGAAATATCAATCACCTCAGATATGCAGATGACACCACCCTTATGGCAGAAAGTGAAGAGGAACTAAAAAGCCTCTTGATGAAAGTGAAAGAGGAGAGTGAAAAACTTGACTTAAAGCTCAACATTCAGAAAACGAAGATCATGGCATCTGGTCCCATCACTTCATGGGAAATAGATGGGGAAAGAGTGGAAACAGTGCCAGACTTTATTTTGGGGGGCTCCAAAATCCCTGCAGATGGTGACTGCAGCCATGAAATTAAAAGACGCTTACGCCTTGGAAGAAAAGTTATGACCAACCTAGATAGTATATTCAAAAGCAGAGACATTACTTTGCCGACTAAGGTCCGCCTAGTCAAGGCTATGGTTTTTCCAGTGGTCATGTATGGATGTGAGAGTTGGACTGTGAAGAAGGCTGAGTGCCAAAGAATTGATGCATTTGAACTGTGGTGTTGGAGAAGCCTCTTGAGGGTCCCTTGGACTGCAAGGAGATCCAACCAGTCCATTCTGAAGGAGACCAACCCTGGGATTTCTTTGGAAGGACTGATGCTAAAGCTGAGACTCCAGTACTTTGGCCACCTCATGCGAAGAGTTGACTCATTGGAAAAGACTCTGATGCTGGGAGGGATTGGGGACAGGAGGAGAAGGGGACGACCCAGGATGAGATGGTTGGATGACATCACTGACTTGATGGACATGAGTCTGAGTGAACTCCGGGAGTTGGTGACGGACAGGGAGTCCTGGCGTGCTGCGATTCATGGGGTTACAAAGAGTCGGACACGACTGAGCGACTGAACTGAACTGAACTGAACTGACATATGTAAGAAGAGTGGCTGATCTGGCAGGAAATGAAGTCTTACCTTAGATATATTTGTCACGAATAGTTTTTAGACATTCAGTGACTATGCCAAAAAGGGATTTGCAAAACCTCTATAACGCATGATTTGGGGACATACAAAGCTAAATATTTAGACTAAGTTTAGATGAGATCAGGAGATAAAGAGGCTAGCAGAGGTGTGTGTGTTCAGGTAGGGACAGGTGAGTGGCTGTTAGGATGCTGGCGAGGTGTTACGGTCTCCAGGGCCTGAAGTAGCCTGCGGGAAGACAAACTGTTTGCAACAGTTGGTGCTGGTACTCCTTTGGTGGTCCAGTGGTTAGGAATCTGCCTGCCAACGCAGGGAACATGCGTTTGATCCCTGGTCTGGAAGATCCCACATGCCCTGGAGCAACTAAGCCCGTGTGCCACCACTACTGATCCCATGCTCCAGAACTCTCACGCTGCAACTGCTGAGCCTGCGTGTCACAACTGCTGCAGTCCATGCTCCCTCGAGCCTGTGGTCCACAACAGGAGAAGCCCGCACATCACAGTGGAGAGTAGTCCCCACTAACCACGACTGGAGGAAACCCACACACAGCAACAAAGACCCAGCTCCACCAAAGCAAATAGATACACTTTTTTAAAGATTAAAAGGTTAATGCTTTTACCTGTTTTAAGTATTTTTATTATTAATGCTGGGAATCATTCTTAAATTTTTAAACACATCCCACATCGGCTACTCATCCCATGGAGACAAGATAAGCCTCGGTTGCCAAGAACTTATGTCGGACTGCCCCTATTTTTACTCTGTGAAAACAGGTGCTTCTTCAGGAGAGGGAGGAAGGTGGGAAGGTCCCTGGTAACCTATCTCCACTCCCCTTTCAAAAGACTCTAAAAGGACGTATCAGAGATAGTCCACTGTCTTCTCCCCATATTCCCAAGCTGAAGCCCTCCCTGAAGGTAAAATAAAAGATTGTTCACTAGTTCTTGGGAAGACTCATATGTAAAGCCCAAGACTCAGGTACTATTTCAGGTACTATTTCGTATCCACAGTAAAGTAGGATTGGCCCAGGTTCATCTGACTGTAAGGGCAGTGGAATAAGGTAAATACAAAGGAGCTGGTATGATGTGGAGGGTGGGACCAGCCTGGGGGGAGGAGTGCAGAGAAAGAAGGCCAGGTGGAGAGGGGGTCGAGGTGGTGAACTGAACACCAATAATTACCTAAGATAATGGGGAAAATAAAAGGAGACAAAGACCATCATCTGTCCCCAAAACAGCACCATTGGGTCTGAAATTTTGATCAGAAACCCCAGACTGGAGCAGACTGTTGTGGAGACAGGAGCTGTGAAAGCAAAAACAAGTTCACGTTTGGCATGACAGAAGTAAGTGGTTGGGTGGGAGATGGCCTAGGATGTCTAGTGAGGCCCTGTCTCTCCTCCATCCTCACAGCCCGATTTCTCCTAAGCAGCATTTATCTGTAGGTGAAAGGAACGGCTGTCAGCACTGGAGTAGAGACGCAGATCTTGCCCAACAGACAGCCGACGGTGGCAAGCGGGGAGCAGCACGAAGACTTAGAGACAAGTGCCCCGTGCTCTACGTGTGGACATGCATGCTCGGAGGCCAGCTGTGATGGACAAACACACCGACCGTTCTCAAACACGTAAGCAGAAAACCGGAAATCACGAAAAACTCGAGTTATAACGGTGTGGTGTAAATCCAACTTAAACAAAATTTACTCCATCTGTTGCTTTCTGCAGAAAGGGTCCTGAATTCTCCCCCTTTGATTGTGGACTTACTAATCACTCTTTGCACGTCTGTATATTCCATAGCTGTCTTGTGCTGTTAGGAAGATTTCATAACCCATCTTGTGGGGAGGACTCTGTGCTCATCAAATGTTCAAGTTCTTTTTTCTCCTTCAGATACTGATGTTATTACCTTGCTTTCAGTTTAACATTTGTCAAGTGCCTCTGTTTTCCATCCTTTTAACCCTCACATGTTGCTTGTTGCAGATGCGTGGATTGAATGTTTTTCTGCCTTCCCCTCCCTCATTTATGGGTCGAAGCCCTAACCTCCAGGGTGATGATTTTTGGATGTTTAGTTGAGGTCATGAGGGTGGAGTCCCCATGATGGGATTGGTGTCCTTCTCAGCAGAAAAAAAGAGATCAGAGCCCTCTCGCCGTCTTCCTCTTTCTCTTCCGCGTGAGGACATAGTGAGATGGCGTTCAGCAGCAAGCCAAGAGAAAAGGCTCAGCATGAATCTACCTTGCTGGTACCTTGACCTTGGGCTTTTCAGACTCAAGAACAGTGAGAAATAAATTTCTGTTGTTTAGGCTGCCCAGCCTATGGGATTCTGCAACCTGAGCAGACTAATATGTGCTTCTTGGACTTTGTTTTTCACTCAATATATAAGAGACCTGCATTTTTAGTAGGAAAATTAATTCATCTATTTTAACTGTGATTATTGATAATTATGGGGCTTCCCCGGTGGCTCAAACAGTAAAGAATCTCCCTGCAATGCAGGAGAGCCAGGTTCGATCCCTGGGTCATGAAGATCCCCTGGAGAAGGAAATGGCTACCCACTCCAGTATTCTTGCCTGGAGAATTCCACGGTCAGAGGAGCCTGGTGGGCTACAGCCCAAGGGCCACAAAGAGTTGGACCCAGCTGAGCAACTAACACACACTAAAATACATGCATTGATAATTATATGCTTAGTTTTGCCATATTAAAAAAAAAAAAACCCTCCATTTCCCACTTTTTTGTTGTTGTTTATTTCAGGCACATGATCGGTTTTCAAATCACTGTCTTAATTGGAGCTTTTGAGCCTAAATCTTTGAATAAATATTATTCTCTGGATTTAAGACCTGCCTGAGGCATCATTTTGAAACAGACAGATCTATTTGCTTTCTCTTCTTTCACCTCTCATGTTTTCTGAATATTGATTGCCAGAATACAGTTGTTTTCATATAGCACTAACTTCCTGGTTCATTTATTTATTTTTTTAATCTGAGACTTCTATACCCTTCGAAATCCAAAACGATCTCTTTCCTTTTTTTCTCAGTGTGTGCTTTCATTCAGTCAGTATAACATTCAGCCAGGTCTTAGGAGTTTAATAATCTGAGTGGACTGATTTATACTATGCTATGAGTGACAAACCTACCATAGCCTTCTAGGTGGTTTGAAATTTTTACAAAAAGCTTGTTAACTGGTATAATTCTTTAATTGCTGGAACCTCATCCTTTAAGCTCATACCAAATGTGAACGGTAAATTCTGTAGAGGTTTACTATTTTTTATAGAGAGATGTGCTAAGTCATTTTAGACGTGTCTGACTCCTTGAGACCCTAAGGACCATATCCCACCAGGCTCCTCTGTCCATGGGATTCTCCAGGCAAGAATACTGGAGTGGGTTGCCGTGCCCTCCTCCAGGGGATCTTCCCTACTCACATGTCTCTCCTCTCCTGCATTGGCAGGCTGGCTTTTTACCACTAGTGCCACCTGGGAAGCCTTTCATAGAGAGATGGGAATTGGCTAATCTCTCAAAGGCAATTCAGTTAAGATTTCTTTTTTAAGCAGTAGTTGCAATGTCCACAATGACCCACGTTGCAATGTCAGGGAAAAAGCCAAAAGAGGCCATTGCTATGTCTGTGCTGTTCCTGAAGTGTCTACTATTTTTTGTAGATCAGGGATTCTGAGTGGATAATACAAGTTTTTAGTTAGAAACGGCTCGTGCCTGGAACGAGTTCTCTCCTTCATCTAGGATTTCCCATCACTTTTTTTTTAAATCTGGTGCATTCATACTCAATCTTCAGTCCTCACCGTAGTTATTACTTCTTCCCAGAATTCTCCTGATATCAGATCTTACTCCTGGCACAAGCACATTGGGCTGAACAACCAACCAGGTGTGCTGGCCAGCACCATGCTTCGCGGATGACTAATGAAGTGTAGAAGAAGGAGTCACAGCAGCCATCCCCTCTGTGAAGAGGTCCAAAGTCCCCCAGGCTCCACTCTCTGGTTTCCATTTCCCACGTGGCCATTCCAGACAGTTATTAATAACTGCACGGACAGGTCACGTGAGCCTCAGGAAGCCATCTGTCTGGGATTTCACCACTTCTTCTTAAACTTTTTCTTTTATATTGAGATATAGCCGATTAACAAACAATGTTGTGATAGTTTCAGATAAACATGGAAGGGACTCAGCCATACATGTACATGGATCCATTCTCCCCCAAGCTCCCCTCTCATCCAGCCTGCCACATATATTGAATAGAGTTCCCTGTGCCATACAGTAGGTCCTTGTTGGTTAACCATTATGAATATAGCAGTGTGTACATGTCCATCCCAAACTCCCTAACTATCTTTTATGACAACTTTGTATGTGGAATCTAAAAAGAAATGATACAAATGGACGTAATTACAACACAGAGACAAAACAGACTCATAGACGTAGAGAATGAGCTTATGGCTGCAGGGGTCGGGGAAGGAGTACGGTGATGGGGGAAGAAATTTCACGTTGCTTGCCTGGAGAATCCCCTGGATGGAGGAGCCTGGTGGGCTGCAGTCCATGGGGTCGCTAAGAGTCAGACACGACTGAACAACTTCACTTTCACTTTTCACTTTCATGCACTGGGGAAGGGCATGGCAACCCACTCCAGTGTTCTTGCCTGGAGAATCCCAGGGACGGGGGAGCCTTGTGGGCTGCCGTCTATGGGGTCTCACAGAGTCGGACACGACTGAAGTGACTTAGCAGTCAAAATGATGACCCTGACTTCCAGTTCTCTGGTGTAGCTCTGCCTCATAAAGCCCTAAACAGCAGATGTGTTTACACTAAACAATCCATACAGACCAGGTATAGTCGACTGACGACTGAGAAAAGTCCCTTATTTGTCTTGCAGACAATGAGTCCATCAGTTGAGGCTGATAAGGAGTTCCGATTCTCAGGAGTAAATGTGGCCTATGCTTCCCAGGCTCACATGCACCTGCGTGTGCACAGTCCCTCGGTCGTGTCCAGCGCTCTGCAACCCCGGGGACTGTAGCCCGCCGGGCTCCTCCGTTCGTGAGATTGCCAGGCAAGAAGACTGGAGTGGGTTGCCATTTCCTCCACCAGGGGATCTTCCTGACACAGGGATCGAACCTGCATCTCCTGCTTCTATGTCCTGCATTGGCAGGTAGATTCTTTACTGCCGAACCGCCTGGGAAGCCCTCCTAGTCACGTACTTACTGGTACCTCCTTCCTTCCCAACAGCTCACAATACATTTTGAAAGACTCTGTCACTGTTTCCAAAAGTAGGGTCTGGCTGCTCACTGCTCAAAAGCCAATAAAGAAGCCAAGTTGGGGGAAAGGAGAGCTTGCTGTAATTTGGATGCAGGCAACTGGGGGGGGGGCGTGGGGGAGGGGGTGGGCTCCTGTCTAAATGCTGATTCTGCCCCAGGGACAGTCGGCAGCAGGAGCGTTTATAGATTGGGGAGGGGGGCGGGGGGGCTACATGAGACGCAGTGCAGCCAGCCCAACAGTCACCTTGAGGTTGCTCATCAGGGGTCTGCCCATCACCACCTCGGTTGTTTTAAGTACAGTTAATCTTCAGTTCCAGGGCCAGTTTATTCCCATTTCTTTGAGACCAATTCTCAGAACTGTGGCAGCTTATTTCATGGCCACGTCCTGCTCATCATGTGGGTGCCCCCTTCCACCTGGCGGGGGTTTTAGTATCTGCAGGACAGCTCCCAGGATACAGCTCGGAATATCATCTCTAGCCCTAGAGAAGGAACTGAAGGTCCTTGACTTTGCTTCCTAACTAAACTCTTATTAGTTTGTTCTGCTTGCTCTTTTTTGCTACTGCGCTTTCTTCCTTCTCAGATTAAACTTACTCTTTGGCTAAAGACTTTCCGCAGACAAAAGGCAGGCAGAGGGCTTGGTGGTACCAGCCGTAGAGTCCCTCTGTGTGTCATAACCACCACCACGCCTGCCCGGCTTTGCGCTCCTCAGGACGGTGGCTGTGTCTGTTAACATTACATCTTCACGTTAGCAGGGTTCATGGCATATCATGACTGCCTGATAAGCCTTTGTGAGGGAAAGAAAGCTGTTCTGTGGTGTCGACTTCAATATTAAGAAAGGACTTTCCCAAGATGGCAAACAGCTTCATTGTCTGAACAAATGGAACAGATTTCTGTGGGTGGCAGGTCCACTGATACCTGCACAAGAGGCCGCGAAAGAACCAGACAATGTCGTAGACCTTCGGGATTTTTCATTCTGTTTCAGCACAGAAGGGTAAAGCAGAATATTCTTTTGATGCACATATTCCACGTAACACGCCGCCGGCTGTCTCAGGACGCCCTTGCTTCGGTTTGCATCCAGGGGCTTGGCCGTTTTGCAAGTGGGTCTGCGGGGCCTGGCAGACAGTTCACAGGCAAATCTGTGTGCGAGGAGGGGCAGTGAAGCCTCCTCTCGCCCTGACCTGGTTTCCAGCCATCACTCACCAGCCCAGAACAAGAAGCGCCCAGTCGGTCAGACTTCCAGTTCAGATCCTCACTGCAGAAACAAGCAAGGCAAGGAATGCCCGCCCCCGTACTACCCCGACACTGTCCAGGCGCTAGAGCTCTCCAGCACTCACTTTCCTTTGCAGACTACTGACAACCTTCATTCATCCCAGTGAATGCGTCTGGCTCCTCCCCACTCCCAGACTAGTTTATGAGGACTGAGGATGTGTGAGGATGAACAATACTAAAGAAAAGCCACAGGATCGGTGAGCACATGGTTTTGAACTTCTCAAATTCATCGTCTAGGTGACCTATTTCATGCCAGCTTCCAGGTGAGGAACTGAGCTTCACAATATCTTTATTGTGATAATCTGGAGCTGAACTTGCAATAATGCCTATATTTACGAAATCCGAGAGGCCTTGGCAAAAAAAAAAAAACCTAACTAACTAACAAACAGGATCTTAAGGGATCTTGTGGCATGTTTTGAAAATTAAGAACACAAAAATTAAAAACTAATAATAGAAAAGGAGACGGAAAAATTATTCCATCTACTGTAGTGACAAATAGCATAAAATATCCAAGGATAAGTTTAATGGAAAATCATTTGGCTAACCCAAGAAAAACATTAAAATTTTACCAAATGGTATGAAAAAAGAACAAGAAAATTGATGTATATACCATGTTTCTAGAAGAAAATATTTAGTATTGTGAAAATATTAATCTTTCCATAATTGATTTCAATTAAAAGTGAATCCAATTCCAATCATTATTGCAATTGGTAGCTGGTGTAATTGGTGGGGAGCTAGAAAAATTAGTGCAAGTCCTACAGCTCTTAAGTCCATAAAAGACAAAAACTAAAAAAAAAGAATAGTGGACAGAGATTTATTTTATGAGATATTAAAACTTACTGTAAAGGCACTGAAATAGCTGAAGAGAAGACTAGAAACAAATTCATAAATGGATTAAAAAATATATACGTGTGTTACACAGCAAAAGAAATATGTAAGTTTCAGTGGAATTATTTATTTAATAAATAGTATACACAATTAGCTAGCCGTATGGAAAAAAGATATAAAATAAATTCAATCAATGTTATTAAAAATATATTCCTAATGAAACAAAGGTTAAAATGTAAAAAATAAAGGAAAAAATAGGAAAATATTTGTATAGCCTTGGAGTAGTAAAAGTATTCCTAATTAAAAAAACAAAAAACTCAAGTCATAGTGAGGAAGATATTTGAGGATTGAAAGTATAAGTTTCCACGTGCCAAAGACTCCACTGTTAAGAAATAATTATAAATTGGGGGGAAAATTTGTAGCATACTTGCAAATGTCGGTACATTTAATATTCAAAATTCTTTTACAGAATTTTGAAAGAGTGAAAGGCACTCAGTCGTGTCTGACTGTTTGTGACCCCATGGACTATACAGTCTATGGAATTCTCCAGGCCAGAATACTAGAGTGGGTAGCCTTTCCCTTCTCCAAGGGATCTTCCCAACTCAGGGATCGAACCCAGGTCTCCCACACTGCAGACAGATTCTTTATCAACTGAGCCACATAAGAATGACAAAATAGCCTAGTATTAAAAGGGTCAAAAGATAGAAGCAGAAAGCTCAGGAGTCAATCCCAAATGACTGATAAACATATGAAAATATGCCCAATTTCACTAGTCAGGAAAATGGAAATTAAATCTATAATAAGATGCCATTTGTCATCCATAAATTTGGTATAAATTTAAGAGGGATATCATCTAGTACTGGTGAGAATGTAGGGAAATATTTCTTCCATTTATTGCTGATGGAAATAAAGTTATAGTCATATTTTGGGAAAGAAATCTGGTGGTAGTTTCTGGAATTTAAAATGTGCATGTACTTTGATTTGATAATACCACTTTTTGGAATTAATTCCATAGAGAAAAAAATCTTCCAGGTTGTAAACAAATGTGTACAAGGATGTTTTCTGAAGCTCTGTTTACAGTGGCAAAGAACAGCAGAATGGTCGATTAAACTGTCCCGAGCATTCACTTGACTATTACCCAGTTACTCAAAGGAGGGAGTTAGCGCTGTATTGACTGACCCTAAGGGATGTCCATGCTAAGTCCGAGCAAATGAAAATCATGAAACAAGAGGCACCCCTCTATGTATTGGTATAACAAGGACACTAGTTATCTCAACGGCAGGGGCAAGGAGAGGAGAGGAGGGAAGGAGCGAGATCGTTAACTTTTTAGAGAAAACATTGGGTCATTCTACTTGTATAATCAGTATATACTATCTTTGTGATTAAAAATGGACAAAGAAAACCATTTACACCTTGTTTAGATAAATTTTCCTGCATCTCACCCCTGAAGGTTCTTATTCATTATATCTGGGGAAGACTTTAAGACCTGTGGTTTAAATTATCTTTCCACTGGACTTGGGTGCAGGATGAACCCTCTTTTGTTCAATTGAAAGAACTGAAGCTCAGTAGAAAGACTGTGCCTTCCCAAGATCAGCTGGTGAGTGGTCAAGTTAATCATAAGGACTAGTCCAGTGTTAGTTCTGCTCTTCCGAGATACTGTTCCAAAGCTGTGAGGAAGTTAACAGACTTTTCGGTTCTTTAAATTTAAAAAAAAATTTCTTTTTTTACATTTTGTATTGGAAAATATGTTACATCAAAGTAGAAAAATATAATAACTCCTCAATGTACCCATGACTCAGCTTCAATGATTATCAAATACGACCAATCTTGTTTCCTCTGTATCATCACATTTTTACTAATGGACTGTTTCATCTTTAAATACTTCAGTTTGCAACAGAATGTTGACATTCTTTTGTATGACATCCCTAATGTTTGTGGGACACCTAAATTTGGGTAGTGTCTGAGTAGTTTCTATACGTAAATTAGTTTCTATATGTAAATTCTATATGTTAACTAGTTTCTATATGAATTTTTGTAACACCACAGAGTAATGTGGAATTTGGTCACACAAACAAAGGAAGATGATCCAACTTCAGAATACATTTTGGGTCAAGACTTAGGGTAAGAGGTGATAACAGCAGTGTAGTTCAAGTGATTTCTATGTGTCCTATACTTCGAAAAAAAAAATCAAAGACTATATAAAAGTTGATTTGGTTTTAAAAAATTGGTTGAAAGACTCTGATGAAAAGCCCACCAGTGCCTCAAAGTTAACATGGTCAACAGGGCCATGCCCTTGAAGGAGGACCACATCCGTGACAGGACTGATGAGCTGTGTCTTCAGAACATGCTGATGGAAATGAAGTCCCCAGCAGGCGGGTGGAATAGAAGAACTCACAGGTGTCCTCATGATAACGATCAGTCTCTGTCCACTAACTGGGCGCCTACTGCTGCTGCTGCTAAGTCGCTTCAGTTGTGTCTGACTCTGTGCGACCCCATAGGCGGCAGCCCACCAGGCTCCCCATCCCTGGGATTCTCCAGGCAAGAACACTGGAGTGGGTTGCCATTTCCTTCTCCAGTGCATGAAAGTGAAAAGTCAAAGTGAAGTCGCTCAGTCGTGTGCGACCCTCAGCGGCTCCATGGACTGCAGCCCACCAGGCTCCTCCATCCATGGGATTTTCCAGGCAAGAGTACTGGAGTGGGCTGCCATCACCTTCTCCTGTCCAAAGCTAACCAGCTATAAAGTGGCAGACTTGGAGTCTATGCCCATTCAGTCTGGCTCTCAGAGGTCCGCCCTTGGCCCCTGCCCTCCACTGCCTCTCCAAGTGATGGGTGAAGCCTACCAGCTGGGCCCAGGGGCCTCCTCCTGACAAGAAGCCGCAGTCTTAGGTATGACTCCCCCTCTGCCCTCTTTAAAACAAAAGCATGGAGTATCGTTGCTTTCCAGCATGGCGTTGGTTTCTACTGGACTGCCAGTGAACCCACTGCGTGCACACATGCATCGCCCTCACTGCGTTTCCTTTCCACGTAGGCCGCCGCTGAGCCTGAGTAACGTTCCCCGTGCTGTACGGCAGGCGCTCGCTGGCCGCCTATTCCGTGCAGTGTCAGCAGTGCATGTGCGCCAGCCCCAGTCTCCAAGCCCGTCCCAGCTCCGTTTTCTCCCCTCGGTGTCCATTCGTTTGTTCTCTGCCTCTGTGTCTCTATTTCCGTTTTGCAAAAAAAGATCATGTACATAATTTTCTAGATTCTGCATATATGCATTCATATACAATATTTCCTTTTATCTTTCTGACTTAATTAGCTCTGCGTGACGGTTTCTAAGTCCATCTCTGTCTCTACGAATGACCAAATTTTGTTCCTTTTTATGGTTGAGTAACACTGCAATAGCCAGGACGTGGAAGCAACCTAAATGTCCGTCAACAGAGGAGTGGATAAAGACGATGTGATGCATATATGCAGTGGAATATTGCTCCATCCTCTTTTGTGGCTCCAGCCCTCTGCCAAGAGTCAGGGACCAAAAAGACCAGAATTCAGAGGCTGCTCTTCTCTCGTCCTTGGTGCTCCACTCCACGCCACAGTCTGCCACTCCGCACCTTGAGAGGCCCAGAGATGCTTCTAGAGAAGGATTTGTATAAGGTCAGCAGCTTCTGGGAGTCACAGAGCAGAAGGGTTTTATGGGATGCTCCAGTCTTTGAACTCTTCAAGGAGAAATCCTGAAAAGATGAGAGGTAAAGGGAGTATGTTCGGGGACCAGAGAAATTAAAAAATGCACTTTAAACATGTCCACTAAGTAATTTTCATGAGGCTGTTACGATCACCATCACTTTGAAGACATCAGAGCTCACCAAGACTAAGTAACTTCCTCAAGTTTGTCCAGAAATGAAAGGCAGACTTAGATTTTCAAACCATGTATGCATGACTCCAAAATTCACACTCTTTCTCCCTAATGGAATGGATATTAAACATTCTGTGAGATTTCCAAATGCCCACAACAGAACCCCTCACCACCATGAAACACTTATCCTGTGTCTTAGTTATCTGATGCCTGGCAAGTCTTCCTTTACTTGGAATAGAGACTATCACCCCTTCCAGGGCTGTTAAAAAATGAAAACTTCATGCTGGAGTTGATAAACCTATTCTTGAAGGCCCATCTAGGCCTCCCTGGTGGCTTAAATGGTAAAGAATCTACCTGCAATGCAGGAGACCTAGGTTTGATCCCTGGGTCAGGAAGATCCCCTGGAGAAGGGAATGGCTGTAAGGTATAGTTCGGGCCAAGGCAGAAAGAGGAAAGATGACCTCAACAGAAGTAGGTTACCTTTGTTCAGGCAAGGAGGGGCGACAGTCGGCCTAACAACCAAGCTGAGCACGGAGAGGGGTCAGGGAGGCTCTATATTTATAGGGAGGTTTGTAGAAGCGATAAGGAAAACGTTGATCAGGCGGGATGTTTGGGGTATTCTTTAGTTGAGATGGCATTTGTACTTGGGCCGGGGGTGATAAGTCTTCTGGGCAGGTGTAGGTGTTGGAAGGTTTCCGGACAGGGGGTGATAAGTCTTCTGGGCAGGAGTAGGGGGTGGAAGGTTTCTGGACAAGGGGTGATAAGTCCCAGATAGATGCAACTGGCCTGGAGCATCAGGGCAGGACCTAAAGTTCTGTTTTGTTTTCTCCAAAGTTAGACAATTCAGCAAGGGCCTTTGAGACTGTTGTTTTCTTTTCTAGGGCCAAAAGACTCCTTCAATGGCTACCACTCCAGTATTCTTGCCTGGGGATTTTCATGGGATGGGGAGCCTGGTGGGCTATAGTCCATGGGGTCACAAGAGTTGGACACGACTGAGCAACTAACACACACACACACACACACACACACACACACACACACACACACACAAAGGTCCACCTACAGTTCATTTCAGAAGTTGTCTTAGTTTCATTACAATATTTGAAAAATAAAGTTTTGAACACATGCCCAGGGACTTCCCTGGTGGCTCAGACGGTAAAAGCACCTCTCTACAATGTGGGAGACCTGGGTTCGATCCTTGGGTCGGGAAGATTCCCTGGAGAAGGAAATGGCAACCTACTCCAGTACTCTTGCCTGGAAAATCCCATGGATGGAGGAGCCTGGTGCAGGCTACTGTCCATGGGGTCACAAAGAGTCGGGCAGGACTGAGCGGCTCCACTTTCCATGGAATTCACACCATTCACAGTTCCCTCAGGTGAGGCAGAGCTTTAGTAACTTGAGACGGCCACTGGCATAGCAGACAGCCATCCAAAGCTCAAGCTGGGTTCAAACTGTAGCTTTGCCTCTTGCTTCTTTGTAACTTGTTTAATCAATCAGCATTCCAAAATGTTTTCTAATTAGTACATTGGAAGGTAGAATGCATTATTTTCAGAGCTATAGTATTACATGGTATCATGCGTATAAAATACTTAGCATTAGACCTAGCACAAAATAATTAACAGATGCTGGGTTTTTGTGTTGATTACATTCTCAGCATGCCATTTTTCAGATTTAGCAATTATACCCAGTGATGTGAAATATGAGAGAAAAAATCTCTGGATTGGACAGTGGAAGCAGTCATTAGCCAATTAGCTAACCTAGATGTTTGAAGTTTTTGGCTTTTGGTGGGACAAATTGAGACAGTAGCATTGACATCTATACACTCTCGTGTGTAAAAGAAATGGCTAGTTGGACACAGCTATACAACACAGGGAGCTCAGCTCCATCCTCTGTGACCGCTGAGAGGGGTGGCAAGGTGGGGAGTGACAGGGAGGCCCACGGGGAGGGACAGCTATGTGTATTTACTTATGGATGATTTGAGCTGTCCGTACAGCCAAAACCAACGCAGCAGTGTAAAGTAATTGTCTTCCAGTTAAATATTTTAAAAAATGTTTTTAGAGCAAAGTTTAAAAATTAAAAACTATTTTTTATATCTAACATGTTTAATATAAAATTTTGTGTCTATTTTTGTAGATTAAAAAGATTTTTGGAGTATAGTTGATTTATAATGTTGTGTTACTTTCAAGTGTACAGTAAAGTGATTTAGTTATATATATATATACATATAGGAATGATGCTAAAGCTGAAACTCCAGTACTTTGGCCACCTCATGCAAAGAGTTGACTCATTGGAAAAGACTCTGATGCTGGGAGGGATTGGGGGCAGGAGGAGAAGGGGACGACAAAGGATGAGATGGCTGGATGGCATCACTGACTCGATGGACGTGAGTTTGAGTGAACTCCGGGAGTTGGTGATGGACAGGGAGGCCTGGCGTGCTGCAATTCATGGAGTCGCAAAGAGTCAGACACGACTGAGCAACTGAACTGAACTGAACTGAGCTGAACTGAATACATATAGCTGGGGCTTCCCATGTGGCACTAGCAATAAAGAATCTGCCTGTCAGTGCAGAAGACACAGGAGACATGGGTTCATCCCTGGGTGGGAAGATCCCCTGGTGGAAGGCATGGCAACCCACTCCAATGTTCTTGTCTGGAGAATCCCATGGACAGAGGAGCCTGGTGGTCTATGGTTCATAGGGTCACAAAGAGTCAGACACAGCTGAGTGATTTAGCAAGCACACACACACGTACACATGCATACATATAGTAATTTTTTTTTAAGATTCTTTTCCCATATAGGCCATCACAGTGTACTGAATAGAGGGTTCCCTGTACTATACGGCAGGTTCTTATTAATTATCTATTTTATGTATAGGAGTGTGTATATATCAATCCCAATCTCCTAATTTATTCCTCCCCACCCTTAAAATTTTAAGGGTTTTTTTTTTCCTCCATGTGAATCTTCTTCTGCTCTATAAATAAGTTCATCTGTGCCCTTTTTTTGGAATCCACATGTAAACAGTGTCGTATGATACGTGTCTTTCCGTGTCTGACTTATGTCACTTAGTACGACCATCTCTAGGTCCATCCACGTCACCACACATGGCACGATTTCATCCTTTTTTGTGGCCATATCATTTTTTTTCCACCTCCAAGTACTTTTCCTGGTCTCTGTGCCTCCCCCGTTTAGCTAAAATCACCCATTCCTATGTCTCCCACTATCACTCTTCTCCTTCAGACTTTCAGTCAAGGGCTTGAAAGTTTCAATGGAAGCGCAAGCTTGCTTTATCAGTCCCCAGACAGAGGGAGCATCCTGTTTGAACTGACACTTGTGAAGAATGAACGTCTATCCCCCACACCCATCACTGCCACATCCTTCACTCTGCCTCGTGACCCCAGCACTGGCCGCATCCCCCGGCCACACCTCGGGTCCGGGTCCCCTCCTCGTGTCAGGACGTTGCCGCTCCCTCCTCTCTGTGGCCCCTGCTTCCAACTTCGACCCAAATAAAAAGTTTCCTCTATCCTCACAGTCAATTTTTTTTTTTTCCTAAATAAGAAAACTGCTTAAAAACGTGGGTAGACCTCCCTCCCAGCTCGTACTTTTTATTGTGATAAAATATACACAACATCCAACTTGCCTTTGAAGCTATATAAACATACCTTTTATCATTATTGCTGTTGTGGCTACACTGGGTCCTCACCGTGGCAGGCAAGCTCTCTCTAGCTGCAGTGCGCAGGCTCAGTTGCCCTTCCGCATGTCGGTTCTTAGTACCCCAAGCAGGGATCAAACCCATGTCCCCTGGGTTGGTGGGTGAATTCTTAACCCCTGGACCACCAGGGAAGTCCTTTAAACCACTATTTTTAAAATAAATATGTATATTTCCACACATGTGCTGCCGTATTTATGTCTTTTATTTTTGCCTGCACTGGGTCCTCGTTGCTGTAGGCAGGCTTTCTCTATGGCCAGGGCAAGGCCTGTTGCTAGTTGTGAATGCTCCAGGGCATGGGATCGAAACTGTGGCCCCTGCCTCAGCAAGTGGATTTTTAACCAGTGGGCCACCAGGGAAGTTCCGTAAACTACTTTTAAGTGTACAATTTAGCAACATTAAGTACCTACACAAAGTTGTGCGACCATCATTCAGTTGCAAAACTTTGTCATCGTCCCCAAGGGAAACTTTGTACCCCCAAAACAATCCCCATCCCCCCACTCCCTCCCCCTGAGCATCACCCTGATTCTGCTTGCTGTCTGTCTCTATGAATTTGTCTGTTCTAGAAGCCTCACATAAGTGGCATCGTACAGTATTTGTTCTTTTGTGTCCATGAGCATAGGGAGTCTTTCCATTTATTCAGATCCTCACTCATTTTTTTTTCAGCAGGGCTTTGTAGTTTTTGCTGTGCAAGCCTTTCACTTCTTTGGCCGCATTTGTTCCTACCTTATTCATTTGGATGCTGTCAGGAATGGGACCGTGCTCCATGCCCATTCTTCATGTATCAGGACTGGATCTCACACCTTAGCTTTATGTTTGAAGCCATCACAGTTAGACCTCAGTGGAGTCTCCAGGCTTCATTTCTCGCTGTGTCCTCTACCCATTCGTGTCCCAAGAGGGCTCTTCTTATCACACATCGGAGGGTTTCCTAGTGCAGGAGACCAACGTGCACGAAGAAGCAACTCTCTTCCCATCCTTCTAAACTGGTGAAATCCTGTTGGCCACACCAGATCCCAATCTCTGACTCTGGGAACTGAGGTCCCAAGAAGTGAATGTTTGCAGAAGCCACAAACTCCACTAAAGATCCTCCTGACTGTACCTCGAGTTAGCAGAACTTATTAAAAGGGCAGTTGACGCCGTACTCTGAGATTCCAGGTGATACAACTTCCAATCTCAAAGCAAACAGGAAAAATTTAAACTAACAAGGGATTAAAGTTAAATATATAGTTAAGTTATACTTTTTGATTTAAGCATGTCCTAAAGTAGGGATTGGGGGCAGGAGGAGAAGGGGACGACCGAGGATGAGATGGCTGGATGGCATCACTGACTTGATGGACGTAAGTCTGAGTGAACTCTGGGACTTGGTGATGGACAGGGAGGCCTGGTGTGCTGCGATTCGTGGGGTTGCAAAGAGTCGAACACGACTGAACGACTAAACAGAACTGAACTGAAAGTTATAAAATAGTTTTCAAAAAACCCCAGTCATCTTTAGATTAGTTGTTAGTGTTTAGCATTAGTGTTTCCAACACAGAGATAGGTGTAAACAATTCTTAAGAAGTTTATAGTCCTCTGAAGAATAAGCATGAATTTGTAAAAGGCAGTTAATAGGCATGACTATCACACAGGCAGTAGTCATTGAGAAGACTATATATAAAAGCAACTATAATGATTATATTAGTAAAAAGCAGCATATATGATAGCTTGTACATGATATCTATGCAAGAAATATACACATGTGGACCAGGGCTTGAAGGAAACAAATGAACGTGAAAATTATTTTGGGGTCCTGTCACATGGGTGATTTACTTCTTATTTCAGAATTTCTTTAATACAATGGATATATTTTTAAATTTCCATACAAATTAGAAAAACATAAGATACCGTAACAATAAGGATTGTGAAAAAAGGTCCTATTTTCCTTTTCATCATTATAACTTTGTACAGCTAAATCTCCTTTCTCCTAAAAAATTATCAACATTCTAGACTAGATGCACTGTGTGCGTGTGATAAGTCATGTCCAACTCTTTGTGACTTCAAGGACGGTAGCCCGCCAGCTTCTCTGTCCATGGTATTTCCCAGGCAAGAATACGGAGTGGGTCACCATTTCCTACTCCAGGAGATCTTCCCCACCCAGAGATCAAACCCACACCTCCTGAGTCTCCTGCATTGGCAGGCGGGCTCTTCACCACCGGCACCACTTGGGAAGCCCTCTAGGCTAGAGAGTGGTTGGCAACTTGTTAGAGTGGGCCAGTTCCACTGTAAATGCAGCATAATGGGGAGAAGCTCAGACTCGGGAAGATGACCCGCTAGGCTCAGAATCCAGTCCCAACAGTTCCTCCCCACCATGGGAACTCTCAAGTGTCAAGTGCCTCCTAGACCCTTTGGTTGCAGGTAACAGAAACTGGTTCTGGCTCATCGAAGCAAGCAAGAAAAATAGATTATCGAAATAGTGGGCAGCTGTCAGAACCCAAGGAAAACTTAATTCCTATACCTTGCTGAGGAGAGTAGCCAGGCAGGCCTTGCTCATCTGGGGACTTCTCTGGGACATTCTTACAGGGGTGAGTCAATTCCATTCTCTCCATCCATGCGCCTTAGCCCTCAAGACTCAGCTTCCAAAGATCTGTCTAGACTAGTGTGGGACTCACGCCCACCCCCACTGGGCTAGGGAAGAGTAGGGAACTGTGGCTGAGAGGCCCACTAAAACTATAGGCAACGGAGATGACTAGCTAAAGGAAATGAGGTGTTAGAAGAAAAGTGGAAAAAAACTGACAATGGCAACCAAAAAAAAAAATTTACTATAACCTCCCTTATAGGGTTGTTTTGAGCATTAAATGATATAATGTATATAAACAACTAACACAAAAATGATTTGTAAATGAAAATGAACAACAAATGTCACCACCATTAATTATTAGTAATAAAGATAATTATTACACCCTAGCAAGGACTTTTGATAGCTTTATGAATAATTACATCTTTTCTAGAAAGAATGTATCAAAAAATCTCAGCCTTACTCCTCTCCTTTAACCCAGAAATCTCACTTCCAGAAATTATCCTAAATAAATTATAGCCACAAAAACTGACAATGAGATACAAAGATGTCCTGAAGCACTTATTGTTTAATAAGAGCAAAATTTTGGAAGCACCCTACATTTCCAAAGTAGAGAAATGGTTAAGTAAATTATGGCATGTTTACATTATAAGATAGCTCATTATGTGGGCTTTAAAGGTAGGCTTAAGAATACTTCCTGTGTGTGTGTGCATGTGCTAAGTTGCTTCAGTCATGGTTTACTCTTTGCAACCCTGTGCACTGGAGCCCGCCACACTTCTCTGTCCACGGGATTCTCCAGGCAAGAACACTGGAGTGGGTTGCCATGCCCTCTCCAGGGGATCTTCCCAACCCAGGGATCCAACCCAGGTGTCTTTGTCTTCAGCATTGGCAGGTGGGTTCTTTATTTACCATTAGCACCACCTGGGAAGCCCTAAAAATACTTCTTGCTACTGCTAAGTCACTTCAGTCATGTTCGACTCTGTGCGACACCATAGACGGCAGCCCACCAGGCTCCCCCGTCCCTGGGATTCTCCAGGCAAGAACACTGGAGTGGGTTGCCATTTCCTTCTCCAATGCATGAAAGTGAAAAGTGAAAGTGAAGTCGCTCAGTCATGCCCGACTCTTAGCAACCCCATGGACTGCAGCCTACCAGGCTCCTCCATCCTTGGGATTTTCCAGGCAAGAGTACTGGAGTGGGGTGCCATTAATGAAACTTACTATGATATAATATTAAGAGAAGACAGTAGTAAATAGAATTACAGACTCAATATAAATGAGTCGCATATGATTATATATCTGTATAGATATAAAAAGATGTTAATAGTACTTCAGAAGGGTAGTAGAATTAAGGCTAGTTTTAGTTTTATACTTTTTTGAGTTTCCACTTTTGACAATAATCTTGCATTACTTTTATAATTAGGAAAAAAAAAAAACACCCTGTTAAAAAAAATTTTGTTGACTGTGTATTCCGTGAGCAAGCCACTGGTTAAATACGAAAAGGATATTTCATAAAATATTCTATGGTAGTGTTTGTCCTTAAAAAAAAAATCAGCCTATCCTTCAACAAGCAATTTTTTATATCTATAAGTCATGGAGTTTTTTCCTTGTAATGAGTTTCCCCAAACTCTCCATGATTACTATCCGAATCCATGGCTCTGGGCAAGGTTAACTGGGTTTGGGGCCATTGTCCTTCACTTTGGACTTGAAACTGTCTCAACTCTAGAGAAAACCAAGTCTCTCAGCCTTTCTTCCCTCTTCCCCATGTAAATACAATAGAAAAGAATATACTCATGCGCCAGTTGTACACCCAGAAAACTGAGCAGCAGGGACAGGAAAAGCAATAAGTTGCAGCGACTGTGCTCACCAAACACCTGAGCTACTTGGACTTGTGAAGGGCACAAAACACAGGCCCAACTGAGTCTGCGCCTCTGAGGACTACCTGTGTGCCTGAGCCTGAGCGGCTTAGACCGGGGAGGTGCATACAGCCCAGGGCCAGCCTCAGACGATTCCCGGTGGAGCAACCTAGAGCCTGAGCTGTGTGTGCCACGAGCGGGGGCAGGCCCAGCATGGCTGAGACACTGCGAGCACACACCCGTGCTATTTGTTTGCAGCATCCCTCCCTCCCCACAGTGCGACTGAACAAGTGAGCCTAAAAAAAGTGTCCACCACAGCCGGGAGCCGCCGTGGGAGATCCCCCCCATGACAAGGCCATGTGGAAGAGAACTGTTAAGCAAGGCTTCAGAACTCAAGGGGCTCCCTAGGCTTTCTCGAGCATCTACCCCCAAATCAGAATCTGTCTGTTTTACTGTTTCATGACTTTCCCCATCTCCTCTGACATTAACAGAGGGCTAACCCTGACCACCTTTCTCTGGAGAAAATCAACTTAGGGCTATAGCTAAGAAGTCTCCTGGACATGAGAGGAATATTTCAAATTAAACCCCCTCTGTTAGCATTCTAGCTTGCTCGGCAGGTATATCCAGACTCTTCCAGCTACGCATGTGATTATTTACAGCCTCCCAACTGTGAGAGGCATGGAAAGCCTAAAACATAGAGTCTTTGAAAGAGTTAAAAGTTATTAGAGTAGTGCTAGTGCTGATGTAGGATTTCATTATTGGGCCAATGCTTGTTGCTAAGTTCCCATATCTCTTATCCACTGCACACCTGGGAGTGCATTAGTCAACATAGTGAGAATGCTAGAAAAACTAGTGTAGCCTTGAATTTAACCATATCAGACTTTTGAGCTAATTGGTTCTTTCCTGTAACTCTGCACCTTTGCGCTGTGAAAAATGTAACTCTATTTGGCATTTTCTGAGGCTGACATAGATTACAATATAAAGAAAAAAACACTTTGAGGGAAAATAAGTTTTCTGGTTGAGCAGCCTTTATCAAAAGAGGGTCATAAAATGTTCACAGGCCTCCAAGGCCAGAAGATACTGTACACAACATCTTTTGTGGAAAAGGTATGCAGAAAAATCCTGGTTTTGATAAGGTCAAAACTGCTGGAATGTTTGGGCTGACTCTGTATGACCTTGCATCTTTCATTTCCCTCTATGTATAAGGCAAGGTATAAAAGTACCTTTTAAAAAATAAAGCTTTGGGGCCTTACAGAAGCTTGGTCACCCCGTGTTTTTTCTTCTCTCTCTCTTTCTCTCTCTCTCTCCCTCTCCTTATCTTTTTCAGGCTGATCCCTTGGAGCATGGGGGCTCCCTGCGTTCACTTATCTGCCCGGGTTTCTAAGACCTGAATGGGAAGACGTTCTGCGTCTTCACTCCCTCGGGAGACCGGGAGGGCACCTGTGGCCTCCGTGAACAGGGCAAACTTCTTGTCTTGAAGTTTTATTGGTTCTCTATGTAAACCAAGAAATATCAGCCTCTTTCTCTCCTCTATTTTCTTATCTTCAACTTTCTTTCCTTCTCTCTCTAAATCAATCGCCGACACCGTTTGTCCTTCAGGTTTCCCTGGATCCTGCGGGGGCTGGACCCCGGCACACCACCGCCCCCCTTGCGTCAGGGCAGAAATCAGACACTGAAGAGACCAACAAACAGAAGAAGCTAAAACAGAGGGAACCACCTTGGAAGTGACAGGTGCAATAGATTAAAACCCTGTCATTAGTACCAACTATATAGGAAGGGGCCTATAGATCTTGAGAAATATAAGCCAGACCAAGGAACTATCCAAAAATGAGCTGACCCCACACTGCCCACAACAACACCAGAGAAAGTTCTAGATATATCTTTACTATTTGTATGATCATTCCTTTTTTTCTTTTTTTTAACTTTAAAAAATTTTAAAGTCCTCTATTACTCCTTTAATTTTCATTTTTATAACCTACTATTACTTTTCAAAAAAAGACCCTATTTTTAAAGCAAACTTCATATATATATTTTTTTAATGATTCTTGTGATTTTGTTTTTTTCTTCTTCTTTTCTTTCATATTGTATTTTTGAAAATCCAACCTCTATGCTAGATTTTTAATCTTTGCTTTTTGGTATTTGTTATCAATTTTGTACCTTCAAAAACCCAAACTTCAGTACCCATTTTTACTTGAAAGTGAGATTACTGGCTTGACTGCTCTCACTTCCTTTGGACTCTCCTTTTTCTCCACCAGGTCGCCTCTGTCTCCTCCCTCCCCCTTCTCTTCTCTACCCAACTCTGTGAATCTCTGTGTGTTCCTGACAGTGGAAAACAGTTAGGGAACTGATTACTGGCTGGATCTGTCTCTCTGCTTTTCATTCCCCTCTTTTATCCTCCTGGCCACCTATGTCTCCTTCCTCCCTCTCCTCTTCTCTGTATAACTCCGTGAACATCTCTGAGCAGTCCAGACTGTGGAGCGCACATAAGGAAGTGATTACTGGCTAGCTTGCTCTCTCCTCTTTTGATTCCACCTCATCTCATCTGAGTCACCTCTAACTCACCCCTCCCTCTTTTCTTCTCCATGTAACTCTGTGAACCTCTCCGGGTGTCCCTCAATGTGGAGAAACTTTTCATCTTTAACCTAGATGTTTTATCAATGGTGTGGTATAGAAGGAGAAGTCTTGAGGCTACTGTAAAAATAAAACTGAAAACCAGAAGCAGGAGGCTTAAGTCCAAATCATGAGAACATCAGAGAACTCCTGACTCCAGGGAACATTAATGATAGGAGCTCATCAAACTCCTCCATACTTACACTGAAACCAAGCACCACCCAAGGGCCAACAAGTTCCAGAGCAAGACATGCCACGCAAATTCTCCAGCAACACAGGAACACACCACTGAGCCTCAATATACAGGCAGCTCAAAGTTACTCCAAAACCACTGACATCTCATAACTCATTACTGGACACTTCACTGCACTCCAGAGAGAAGAAATCCAGCTCCACCCAACAGAACACTGACACAAGCTTCCCTAACCAGGAAACCTTGACAAGCCACTGATACAACCCCACCCACAGTGAGGACACCCCACAATAAAGAGAAATCCACAAATTCCCAGAATATAGAAAGGCCACCCCAAACGCAGCAATATAACCAAGATGAAGAGACAGAGGAATACCCAGCAGGTGAAGGAACAGGAGAAATGCCCACCAAACCAAACAAAAGAGGAAGAGATAGGGAATCTACCTGAGAAAGAATTCCGAATATTGATAGTGAAAATGATCCAAAATCTTGAAAACAAAATGGAATCACAGATAAATAGCCTAGAGACAAGGATTGATAAGATGCAAGAAAGGTTTAACAAGGACCTAGAAGAAATAAAAAAGAGTCAATATATAATGAATAATGCAACAAATGAGATCAGAAACACTCTGGAGGCAACAAATAGTAGAATAACAGAGGCAGAAGATAGGATTAGTGAAATAGAAGATAGAATGGTAGAAATAAATGAATCAGAGAGGAAAAAAGAAAAAAGAATTAAAAGAAATAAGGACAATCTCAGAGACCTCCAAGACAATATGAAATGCTCCAACATTCGAATTATAAGAGTCGCAGAAGAAGAAGACAAAAAGAAAGACCATGAGAAAATACTTGAGGAGATAATAGTTGAAAACGTCCCTGAAATGGGGAAGGAAATAATCACCCAAGTCCAAGAAACCCAGAGAGTCCCAAACAGGATAAATCCAAGGCGAAACACCCCAAGACACATATTAATCAAATTAACAAAGATCAAACACAAAGAACAAATATTAAAAGCAGCAAGGGAAAAATAACAAATAACACACAAGGAAATTCTCATTAGGATAACAGCCGATCTTTCAATAGAAACTCTTCAGGCCAGGAGGGAATGGCAAGACATACTTAAAGTGATGAAAGAAAATAACCTACAGCTCAGATTACTGTACCCAGCAAGAATCTCATTCAAATATGAAGGAGAAATCAAAAGCTTTACAGACAAGCAAAAGCTGAGACAAGTCAGCATCACCAAACCAGCTCTCCAACAAATGCTAAAAGATATTCTCTAGACAGGAAACACAAAAAGGGCATAAAAACCCGAACCCAAAGCAATAAAGTAAATGGCAACGGGATCATACTTATCAATAATTGCCTTAAATGTAAATCGGTTGAATGCCCCAACCAAAAGACAAAGACTGGCTGAATGGATACAAAAATAAGAACCTTATATATGTTGTCTACAAGAGACCCACCTCAAAACAAGGGACACATTCAGAATGAAAGTGAAGGGCTGGAAAAAGATACTCCATGCAAATAGAGACCAAAAGAAAGCAGGAGTAAAAATACTCATATCAGATAAAATAGACTTTAAAACAAAGGCTGTGAAAAGAGACAGAGAAGGCCACTACATAATGATCAAAGGATCAATCCAAGAAGAAGATATAACAACTATAAACATATGTGCACCCAACATATGAGCACTCCAATATGTAAGACAAATGCTAACAAGTATGAAAGGGGAAATTAACAATAACACAATAATAATGGGAGACTTTAATACCCTACTCACACCTATGGACAGATCAACTAAACAGAAAGTTCAATACAGTATTGTAAATTAAAATAAAGTAAAAAAAATAAAAATAAATAAAAAAAGAAAGAAAAAAAAAAACACAAGGAAACACAAACTTTAAATGATACAATAGGTCAGCTAGACCTAATTGATATCTATAGGACATTTCACCCCAAAACAATGAATTTCACCTTTTTCTCAAGTGCTCACAGAACCTTCTCCAGGATAGATCACATCCTGGGCCATAAATCTAGCCTTGATAAATTCAAAAAGAATGAAATCATTCCAAGCATCTTTTCTGACCATAATGCAGTAAGATTAGATCTCAATTACAGGAGAAAAACTACTAAAAATTCCAACATATGGAGGCTGAACAACATGCTTCTGAATAACCAACAAGCCACAGAAGAAATCAAAATATGCATAGAAATGAATGAAAATGAAAACACAACAACCCCAAACCTGTGGGACACTATAAAAGCAGTGCTAAGAGGAAAGTTCATAGCAATACAGGCATACCTCAAGAAACAAGAAAAAAGTCAAATAAATAACCTAACTCTACACGTAAAGCAACTAGAAAAGGAAGAATTGGAGAACCCCAGAGTTAGTAGAAGGAAAGAAATCTTAAAAATTAGGGCAGAAATAAATGCAAAAGAAACAAAAGAGACCATAGCAAAAATCAACAAAGCCAAAAGCTGGTTCTTTGAAAGGATAAATAAAATTGACAAACCATTAGCCAGACTCATCAAGAAACAAAGGGAGAAAAATCAGATCAATAAAATTAGAAATGAAAATGGAGAGATCACAACAGACAACACAGAAATACAAAGGATCATAAGAGACTACATCAGCAATCATATGCCAATAAAATGGACAACATGGAAGAAATGGACAAATTCTTAGAAAAGTACAACTTTCCAAAACAGAGCCAGGAAGAAATAGAAAATCTTAACAGACCCATCACAAGCATGGAAATTGAAACTGTAATCAGAAATCTTCCAGCAAACAAAAGCCCAGGTCCAGACAGCTTCACAGCTGAATTCTACCAAAAATTTCGAGAAGAGCTAACACCTATCCTACTCAAACTCTCCCAGAAAATTGCAGAGGAAGGTAAACTTCCAAACTCATTCTATGAGGCCACCATCACCCTAATACCAAAACCTGACAAAGATGCCACAAAAAAAGAAAATTACAGGCCAATATCACTGATGAACATAGATGCAAAAATCCTCAGCAAAATTCTAGCAATCAGAATCCAACAACACATTAATAAGATTATGCACCATGACCAAGTGGGCTTTATCCCAGGGATGCAAAAATTCTCCAATATCCTCAAATCAATCAATGTAATTCACCACATTAACAAATTGAGAAATAAAAGCCTTATGATTATCTCAATGGACACAGAGAAAGCCTTTGAGAAAATTCAACATCCATTTATGATAAAAACTCTCCAGAAAGCAGGAATAGAAGGAACATACCTTAACATAATAAAAGCTGTATATGATAAACCCACACCAAACATTATCCTCAATGGTGAAAAATGGAAAGCATTTCCCCTAAAGTCAGGAGCAAGACAAGGGTGCCCACTTTCACTGCTACTATTCAACATAGTTCTGGAAGTTTTGGCCACAGCAATCAGAGCAGAAAAAGAAATAAAAGGAATCCAAATTGGAAAAGAAGAAGTAAAACTCTCACTGTTTGCAGATGACATGATGCTCTAAAGACTCCACCAGAAAATTACTAGAGCTAATCAATGAATATAGTAAAGTTGCAGGATATAAAATCAACACACAGAAATCCCTTGCATTCCTATACACTAATAATGAGAAAGTAGAAAAAGAAATTAAGGAAACAATTCCATTCACCATTGCAACGAAAAGAATAAAATACTTAGGAATATATCTACCTAAAGAAACCAAAGACCTATATATCAAAAACTATAAAACACTGATGAAAGAAATCAAAGAGGTCACTAATAGATGGAGAAATATACCATGTTCATGGATTGGAAGAATCAATGTAGTGAAAATGAGTGTACTACCCAAAGCAATCTACAGATTCAATGCAATCCCTATCAAGCTACCAGCAGCATTTTTCACAGAGCTAGGACAAATAATTTCACAATTTGTATGGAAATACAAAAACCTCGAATAGCCAAAGCAATCTTGAGAAAGAAGAATGGAACTGGAGGAATCAACCTGCCTGACTTCAGGCTCTACTACAAAGCCACAGTTATCAAGACAGTATGGTACTGGCACAAAGACAGAAATATAGATCAATGGAACAAAATAGAAAGCCCAGAGATAAATCCACACACCTATGGACACCTTATCTTTGACAAAGGAGGCAAGAATATACAATGGAGTAAAGACAATCTCTTTAACAAGTGGTGCTGGGAAAGCTAGTCAACCACTTGTAAAAGAATGAAACTAGATCACTTTCTAACACCATACACAAAAATAAACTCAAAATGGATTAAAGATCTAAGTGTAAGACCAGAAACTATAAAACTCCTAGAGGAGAACTTAGGCAAAACACTCTCTGACCTAAATCACAGCAGGATCCTCTATGATCCACCTCCCAGAATACTGGAAATAAAAGCAAAAATAAACAAGTGGGATCTAATTAAAATTAAAAGCTTCTGCACAACAAAGGAAACTATAAGCAAGGTGAAAAGACACCTTCAGAATGGGAGAAAATAATAGCAAATGAAGCAACTGACAAACAACTAATCTCAAAAATATACAAGCAACTCATGCAGCTCAATTCCAGTAAAATAAACGACCCAATCAAAAAATGGGCCAAGGAACTAAATAGACATTTCTCCAGAGAAGACATACAGATGGCTAACAAACACATGAAAAGATGCTCAATATCACTCATTATCAGAGAAATGCAAATCAAGACCACAATGAGGTACCATTTCACACCAGTCAGAATGGCAGCGATCCCAAAGTCTACAAGCAATAAATGCTGGAGAGGGTGTGGAGAAAAGGGAACCCTCCTACACTGTTAGTGGGAATGCAAACTAGTACAGCCACTATGGAGAACAGTGTGGATATTCCTTAAAAAACTGGAAATAGAACTGCCTTATGACCCAGCAATCCCACTGCTGGGCATGCACACTGAGAAAACCAGAATTGAAAGAGACACGTGTACCCCGATGTTCATCGCAGCACTATTTATAATAGCCAGGACATGGAAGCAACCTAGATGTCCATCAGCAGACGAATGGATAAGAAAGCTGTGGTACATATACACTATGGAGTATTACTCAGCCATTAAAAAGAATACATTTGAATCCGTTCTAATGAGGTGGATGAAACTGGAGCCGATTATACAGAGTGAAGTAAGCCAGAAAGAAAAACACCAATACAGTATACTAACACATATATATGGAATTTAGAAAGATGGTAATGATAATGCTGTATGTGAGACAGCAAAAGAGACACAGTTGTATAGAACAGACTTTTGGACTCTGTGGGAGAGGGAAAGGGTGGGATGATTTGGGAGAATGGCATTGAAACATGTATGATATCATGTAAGAAATGAAGCGCCAGTCTAGGTTCAATGTAGGATACAGGAATGCTTGGGGCTGGTGCACTGGGTTGACCCAGAGAGATGGTATGGGGAGGGAGGTGGGAGCGGGGTTCAGGATTGGGAACACGTGTACACCTGTGGTGGATTCATGTTGATGTATGGCAAAACCAATACAGTATTGTAAAGTAAAATTTAAAAAAAAAGAGTATACTCATAAGAGCTCTTCAGCTTACATCTAAACTTCACGTTGTTTCGAAGACATTTTTGACCAAAGTGCCAAAGAAGACAACAAACAAACAAACAAAAATAGTCATATTCACAGTGTTAGTCACTCAGTCATGTCCAGCTCTTGGTGATCCTGTGGACTGGAGCCCTCCAGGCTCCTCTGTCCATGGGAGTCTCCAGGCAAGAATACTGGAGTGGGTTGCCATTTCCTTCTGTAGGGGATCTTCCTGACCCAGGTATTGAACCTGGGTCTCCATTGCTGGTGGATTCTTTACCATCTGAGCCACCAGGGAAGCCCATATGCCTTAAATACACCGAAACTAATCTCATGAAACCCTTCATACTGTTTCGTATTAGTTAGTTCAAGGAGTCCAGACTCTCAGAACATTTGCCATCTCTCTATTCTAATCTCTGTAAGGCTCCACTCTCCCTCCCATCTTTCTCCAGCTCCAAAACACCTTCCACCGAGGCTCCTATAATGCAAGGTCAACTGTCAGTAGCCTCTCCGAAACCCGCACCTCTTCTGTGAACAGCCTGCGTCCCCTTTGCGCTCCCAGCAGTCCCCTGAGGGCGTTGCTTCCCTTCCAGCGCCTTTAAATGGGAAGTGACTTTTCCTCCATGGCCCTCCAACCATTGGTCAGGAGGTGGGGTAGTCGTCCTTCTCTCCTCTGTTGTTGCTTTCTCACCATTCTCTCTAGTGATTCCCTAAAATTTTCTAGTTTTGAATCTCATGGAATCAGCTTGCATAACCCATGACCCTCTCTGTTGCTTTCATCTACCCATCCCAAGTGTGTTACCCCTCAGTTCTCAGGGATATTAGGTCCTGGTTTATGGACACTTACCCTAGGACATTCACTGTCTTAATTCTTGGTGATTCCAACAAATGTGTGAAGGGTATATCTAACAGCTGGCCTCTCAGGTCCTTGAAACTATCTTTTTTCAATAATCTTTTTTCTCCATCTTCCTTCAACCACCTATTTGTGGTCACATGCAAAACCCTGTCATTACTGGTAAGGACACACTTCCACAATCATGACTTTGTATTTTCCATTCTTTAGCAGCTACTTCCTTTTCAGCTCATTTCTCGAAGATCCCAGACTCTAATATCATGGCAGCCCTGCCAGGCCCTCCAGACCCTCACCTTTGCCCTCTCCTACACCCACTTTCCGGAGAAGGCAATGGCAGCCCACTCCAGTACTCTTGCCTGGAAAATCCCATGGATGGAGGAGCCTGGTGGGCTGCAGTCCACGGGGTCGCTGGGAGTTGGACACGACTGAGTGACTTCACTTTCACTTTTCACTTTCATGCATTGGAGAAGGAAATGGCAACCCACTCCACTGTTCTTGCCTGGAGAATCCCAGGGACAGGGGAGCCTGTGGGGCTGCCGTCTATGAGGTCACAGAGTCAGACATGACTGAAGCGACTTAGCAGCGGTAGCAGCAGCAGCAGCAGCAACACCACTTTGGGCTTCCCTCATAGCTCAGCTGGTAAAGAATCCGCCTGCACTGCAGGAGACCCCGGTTCAATCCCTGGGCCGGGAAGATCCCCTGGCGAAGGGACGCTGCTATCTGCTCCAGTGTTCTTGGGCTTCCCTTGTGGCTCAGCTGGTAAGGAATCTTTCTGCACTGCAGGAGACCCGGGGTCAATCCCTGGGTCGGGAAGATCCCTTGGAGAAGGGAAAGGCTACCCGCTCCAGTATTCTGGCCTGGAGAATTCCAGGGACTATAGTCCATGGGGTCCCAAAGAGTCAGACACAATGGAGCGCCTTTCACTCACATCCACTCTCACATCACATTGCTTCCTGCTCATAAGCATAAGTTATGATCACTCCCCGCC
Source organism: Budorcas taxicolor (assembly GCF_023091745.1). Lineage (NCBI taxonomy): Eukaryota > Metazoa > Chordata > Mammalia > Artiodactyla > Bovidae > Budorcas > Budorcas taxicolor. The sequence goes on along the minus strand of NC_068924.1, from coordinate 80,077,562 downwards.
ATCTGCCATCAATCACCTCACCCCTCTCCACACCATTTTCACACTCAACGGGCAAAACTGCAAGCCTGATGGAAGGCCACCTTCCTCCTATCCTGAGCCTAGACTTGTACAGCTGAATGTGGCTGGGAAGCCACATGTTCACACTGAATAGTCTTATTTCAAATTCGTGACCACACACCTTCAAGTGAGTTCTTACGACTGCCAGGCGATCATATTACCCTTCTTTCATTAACTCATTCATACATTCATGTAATACCTACTTAGATAGCTGTTTCATAACTCCTTTCTCCTCAGACCCACACCTCTTCCCCCTATTCCCTCTTGGGAAATGATCTTACTTCTGAGCCGACTAAAAAAATTTAAACTCTCAGAAGAGAACTGCCATCGACTGCTTCTGCCACAAATCCCTACTTTTCATTCACGCAATGCCCATTCTCCGGATACCACTGATGAACAAGCCATTCAGTTGTCTGGAGCCAGTCCACTCCTTGAATGTCATATTTTACTCCATTTGTCTAACTAAGCATATTGCTTCAAGAAGTTTTACATCTTTCTTCTGCGTCATTTTTTCTCCTCTACTGGATATTCCTATCAGCATAGTTACGTGATGTATTCTTCTGATTGTAAAAAATAAAACCTTCTTTCTTCCAGTTACTTCCCCAATTTTTTTTTGGTTCCCTTTGAAAAAAAATTCACTGAAAATATGGTCTACACACACTCTCCCCAATCCCTCTCCTGAACCTTATCTAATTGGGTTTTACTGCTATGGTTTCACTGAAAGTCTTTTGTCAAGATCATGCAATCTCTGTGTTATTAAATCCAATGATCCATTTTTGCATTTCATCTTAATCTCTTAACAACTCCTGACATGATGGACATCCTGGGATGACTTTTCTTCATTTGGCTTTCAAGACAATATACTATCTTGGTTTTCCTCTAACCTCACTGGATATTCCTATTTATTTATTGTTTCACTTTATTTTATTATTACTTTTTAATTGAAGTATAATTGATTGACAATACTATGTTGGTTACGTGCACAAGATTGTTTTTACTCAGTCGCCCATTCATGTCCAACTCTTTGCAACCACATGAACTGCAGCACGCCAGGCCTCTCTGTCCACCACCAACTCCCAGAGCTTGCTCAAACTCATGTGCATTGAGTCGGTGATGCCATCCAGCCATCTCATCCTCTGTCATCCTGTTCTCCTCCTGCCTCACTCTTTCCCAGCATCAGGGTCTTTTCCAATATGCACAAAATAGTGATTTGATATTTCTCGTGAGTTATAAAATGGTCACCACAACAAGTCTAGTTACCATCTGTCACCATACAGAATTATTACATTTTGACTATATTCCCCATGCTGCACATTACTAGGACTCACTTTTTTTTGTTCGCAACTGGCAGTTTGTACTTCTTAATCTCCCTCATCTACTTCACTCATTCTCCACCCGTCTCCCAACTCTGGCAAACCGCCAGGGTTCCCTGCATCTATGATTCTGTTTCTGTGTTTTTATGTTTGTTAATTCACTTAGTTTTTTAGATTTCACAAATAAGTAAAATCATACAATATTTGTCTTTCTCTTTCTGACTTATTCCACTTAGCATAATACCTTGTAGGTTCATCCATGCTTTCACAGATGGCGAAAATTCACTCTTTTCTTGTGGCTGGTTTATATATGTATGCATATATATGTATGCCACATTTTCGTATACTGTTGTTCAGCCGCTCAGTCGTGTCCAACTCTTTGCAACCCTATGGACTGTGGCTCTCCGGGTTTCACTGTCCTTCACCATCTCCCAGAGCTTACTCAGACTCATGACCGTTGAGTCGATGATGCCATCCAACCATCTCATCCATATCTTGGCTATATTGTAAATAATGCTACAATGAGCATAGGAGTGCATATATGTTTTTGGTTTAGTATTTTTATTTTCTTCAGAAAAATCCCCTAAGTGGCATTGCTGGATTGTATGATAGTTCCATTTTAAAATTTTTGAGGAAGTTTCATACCATTTTCCACAATGGCTATACCAATTTACATTTCTACTAGCAATGTCTGAGGAGTCGCTTTTCCCTACACGCTTGCCAACTCTTCTTATTTGCTGTCTCTTAGATGGCAGCCATTCTGACAGGTATAGGATGATATCTCACTGTGGTTTTGATTTGCATTTCCTTAATGATTTGTGATTTTGAGCATTTCATCTGCTAGCCCTCTGTATTTTTTCTTTGGAAAAATACCTATTTCTTCTGCCCATTTTAAAATCAGATTGTTTGTCAAGCAACAGAAGTTCACTGTATAGCACAGAGACCTGTAATCATATCTTGTGATAACCCACAATGGAAAATAATCTGAAAAATAATATAGGTGTGTATGTATTACTGAATCACCTTGCTAGGCACTCGAAACATTGTAAGTCAACTATACTTCAATAATATATGTGTAAAGAAAATTCAGTTTTTAAAATTTATTTATTTTTCATTGAAGGATAATTGTTTTACAGTATTGTGTTGGTTTCTACCAACCGCCCATCAGTGTGAAATCCATGGCTGATTCATGCTGACATTTGTGTTTTTCATGTTGAGTTGCATGAGTTCTTTATATATTCTGGACGTTAACACTTTATCAGATATATCATCAGAAAATATTTTTTCCCACTCAGTCGGCTGCCTTTACATTTTATTGATAGTTTCCTTTACTGTGCAAAAGCTTTTTAGTTTGATATAGTCCTATTTATTCATTTTTGATTTTGTTTTTCTTGCCTGATTGTTGAGACCACTGTCAAACAGTGTACCACCTATGTTTTCTACTAGGAATTTTTATGGTTTCACATCCTATGTTTAAGTCTTTGATCCATTTTGAGTTTTTTTAAATATGGATGAGAAAGTAGTCCACTTTGATTCTTTTGCTTGTAGCTGTCCAGTTTCCACAATGCTACTTACCGAAGGGGTGTATTTCCCTTTTGTATATTCTTGCCCCTTTTGTCATAGATTAATTGACCATATGCTTCTCAGGTGGCTCAGCGGTAAAGAATCTGCCTGCCAATGCAGGAGACCCAGGTTCGATCCTTGGGTCAGGAATATCCCCGGAGGAGGGCATGGCCATCCACTCTGGTATTCTTGCCTGGAGAATCCCATGGACAGAGAAGCCTGGTGGGCTACAGTCCAGGGGGTGGCAAAAGAGTTGGACATGATGTAGCAACAGCAACAACAAGAACAAAATCCCCGATGCAATGGGTTTTTTTGTGGCCAGACTATTTAGTGCATGCTATGTGGACTTTTATTTTTGTCCTGAGCTCCACACATGTTGAGGTGGTCCTGTCCTTCAGCGGGAGGGAGACGTTTGCCCTCAGATTGCTTCTATAGGGCTGAGGTGTGCTCAGGACCTGTGTGTATATGTGGGGTCCAGTCATGTGTAGGCAGCTGCCTAATCTTGGGGGAGGGGCAATATGTTGATCATGGAACAAGATCCAGAGAGGAGTCCTTGATGAGAAGTAAAAATCATATAGGCAACATTTTTACAAGACTGATACACTCTCCATATTATTTTGCAACCTGCTTCCTTCATTTAACAACATATTTGTGAACATATTCTCTTGACATGGGACAGGTTTGCTAACACTGCTGACTGGGTACAACAAAACTTATGTAACCACTTTCCAATGGTTGGACATTTAAATGGTTTTCTGACTTTTCGTTTTTCCTAATCTTTCTGTGATGAAGCTCCCCTGCTTTCACATCTTTGTAACAGCCAGTTATTTCCTTAGATTGCATGCTTGTGTGCATGCTCAGTCACCTCAGTTGCATCTGATTCTTTGTGACCCCATGGACTGTAGCCCGCCAGGCTCCTCTGTCCATAGGATTCTCCAGGCTAAAATGAGTGGGTTGCCATGCCTTCCTCCCAGGGATCGAAACTACATCTCCCACATCTCTGGCACTGCAGGGGGATTTTTAAAACCACTGAACCACCTGGAGATTTCATCTCAAGAATTAAAACTGAGAATCACAAATGGCTAAAAGTTTCTTCTAGAAACATGTAAGAACCAGCTTTTTATCAAGCCACTCTTATTTGTTAGCTACCGTCATATACAACATCTTATTTAATACTCCCAAGAGCCCAAGTCACCCTTATTTTATAGATGGGGAAACTAAGGCTCTAAAGATGACTTATTGTAGGTGAGGCAGGGGCTGACACAGGATCTGTCCTTCCCTGTCTGCCTGCAGTGCCGGCGCTACTTTGAATCTGCCTCCAGGCCTGGACTTCTTCCACACACCGTCTCGGGGTCTTGGCCAGGAGTGCAGCTTCCTGCTGGACTTGCCTTCTATTTGTAGGGCTGTTGAGCTTGCCAGGCTCTCTGATCCCCTGGCCAGAGTAGTCTTCCTTGTAGCAGCCTTCACCATCAGCTCTGGAGTCTCTCTGGAGCTCAGCCCAGGCTTACAGGGTGCAGAGGGCTAGGGTCTACCCAGATCCTAGACAGCTGGGAGGGTGTCTTAAAGGACAGTCTGTCATCTAAGAGTGGTCATTCTGAAGACACTTCAAGTCACCTTTTCTGATGCATCTAGCCTGGGGATGGGAACAAAAGGGTTTATGTATCACTGCCTCAGGGCTTTCTGGGACCAGTGTGGTTCTGATATCCATGTGTGTTAGTCGCTCAGTGGTGTGTGACTCTTCGTGACCCAATGGATTGTAGCCCACCAGGCTCCTCTATCCATGGGATTCTCCAGGCAAGGATACTGGGAGTGGATTGCTATTCCCTTCTCCAGGGGATCTTCCCGACAGAGGTTGAATTTGGGTCTCCTGCATTGTGGGTGGGTTCTTTACTGACTGAGCCACCAGGGAAACCCACTCATCACATTATATTAGTTCTTTGCTCTTAGTCACAGGATAACTTCTTGAAATGATTATGGTAGCCTGGTCTCTAGAGGAAAGGCGGGCTGTCTGGAGGGTGGCAGTGAGCTGCGCTTTCACAGGCACGACGCCCACACTACTCAGCTTCAACAACTTCAGGCTGCGTTTCCAGTGACCTCTCTCCCTTCCAATCCATGGCCCCTCCTGGCTGTCTAGCCTGAACTTCCCCCCTCGGGGGCTCTGCAGGTCCATCATGAATGGATAGTGGGATGGGGTGGGGGGCTCATGGGATTGGCCCCACTTTCACAAGGAGTCCCAAACTCAGTCTTCAGGTGTGACTTCCCAATGAGGTGATATACACAGGGACACTGACAGAACTGAAACAAAATATTCACTATCATGATGCCCTGTCTAGAGTCCACTCTGAATTAACATTCCACAAGTCCTGTGCTGGTCCTGTGAGCCAAAACACTCACAAGCGTTCCATGGTAGTAACCCTTGCTCTTTTTTGTTGCCAAAGGCATAAATATATGGAATGTACAGGTGGACAGCAAGGAGATCAAGCCAGTAAATCCTAGAGGAAGTTATCCCTGAATATTCATTGGAAGGACTGATGCTGAAGCTCCAATACTTTTGGCCACCTGATGCAAAGAGCCAACTCATTGGAAAAGACTCTGATGCTGAGAAAGATTGAAGGCGGGAGGAGAAGGGGATGACAGAGGATGAGATGGTTGGATGGCATCACCGACTCAATGGACATGAGTCTGAGCAAGCTCTGGGAGATGGTGACGGACAGGGAGGCCTGGCGTGCTGCAGTCCATGGGGTTGCAAAGAGTCAGACACGACTGAGCGCCTGAACAACAAAACAACACATTTAAAGCTATATAATAAAGCTGCTATAATTTAAAAATTGTTTGTATCTGTCTTACTTTTAATATGCCTAATATCACATCTTTAATATGCCTAATATCATGATGAAAGGCAGTGAACTGGGCTTCTCTGAACCTCTGGGAGGCTCCGACTCTCATGGAGCTTGGGGACTGTAAGGCAGGGTGGCTGTGGAAGGCTGGTGCAGACTCACCCCCTATTCTCTCACGGTGTCTCAGGGGTCTCTGGGACTCTGCTTTCACACTGATGTCCTGGCCTTAACCCTTGGCAATGTGACACTGAGATGCGGCAGCTGCCTCAAGAAGGAGTGCACATCTGAGCGGCAGTCAGCACTCGTCTATAAAAACCCCTAAGATCTGGAGGAGACTTGACTTTACAAGATCTCCTCGAGTACTTTGGAGGGACTTAAAGGTCAAAGGTGGACTTCCCTGGTGGCTCAGATGGTAAAGCGTCTGCCTACACTGCAGGAGACCCAGGTTCAATCCCGGAGTTTGGAAGATCTCCTGGAGAAGGAAATGGCAGCCCACTCCAGTACTCTTGCCTGGAGAATCCCATGGACGGAGGAGCCTGGTGGGCTACAGTCCACGGGGTAGCAAAGACTTGGACATGACACAGTGACTTCACATTCACTTTCTTTTAACTTTTCAAAGGTCAAAGGGTCACTCAACCCAGACATATATTAGAGTGGACTCCTTCGAGGTCACCTTGAGATGGTGATGGCATGTTTGCACACTGCTTTGGGCTGGCAGTAAATTCCTGGTTTCTTAGAGAATTCACCTGGAGCTCCTCTTGCTTTCAAACCTTAGGGCAGTTTTTTTACGGTCTTTCAAGGACCAGGGTCTTCTCTGATAGTGATAGTTTTGTCCCTAAGTTGTGTCGGACTCTTTGTGACCCTGTGGACTGTAGCCCACTGGGCTCCCCTGTCCATGGGATTTTCCAGGCGAGAACACTGGAGTGGGGTGCCGTTTCCTTCTCCAGAGTCTTCCCTGCCAGCTTCTAAAAAGACAGTAGGACACTTGGGCTGGGAGACCTCTTGATAAATCTGTTCTCTATCAGAATTTCTAAAGAGGTTCCTCTTGCTGATTCAAGAGAGGAGCCAGATTCTCAATTCATAAGTTCCAGTCAGGCAGCAGACTCTACCTCTGAACTCTCAGCAGAAGTTGTTCAGCCGGAGGAGCTTGAACTGCTGGTGACTTTAAATGTGATTGTACCTCTTTGAAAATAGTGTGATATTCAAAAGAGAGCAAACCTCAGCTATCCGCAGTGCGATCTTAACTACATAAAAAATTATGCATTTCCTGGCATGAAGTAGACAATTTTTTAATAGAGGATGAATTAATACATTGTGTAACTATGAGCAACTTTGTTAACAAGTTAATCACACAAAATTGCAAATATGTAAAAATTCTTTCATAGGTTGTGTGAACAATTTTTGATTAAAAAACGGAATTACTGAAATAGGCAAGAGGAAAAAGAAAAGAAATGGTGCCTTCCTTAGCAAGCACATAGATCAGTTCAGTTCAGTTCAGTTCAGTCGCTCAGTCATGTCCGACTCTTTGAAACCCCATGAATCGCAGCACACCACGCCTCCCTGTCCATCACCAACTCCCAGAGTTCACTCAAACTCACATGCATCGAGTCAGTGATGCCATCCAGCCATCTCATCCTCGGTCGTCCCCTTCCCCTCCTGCCCTCAATCCCTCCCAGCATCAAAGTCTTTTCCAATGAGTCAACTCTTCGCATGAGGTGGCCAAAGTACTGGAGTTTCAGATTTAGCATCATTCCTTCCAAAGAAATCCCAGGACTGATCTCCTTCAGAATGGACTGGTTGGATCTCCTTGCAGTCCAAGGGACTCTCAAGAGTCTTCTCCAACACCACAGTTCAAAAGCATCAATTCTACGGCGCTCAGCCTTCTTCACAGTCCAACCCTCACATCCATACATGACCACAGAAAAAACCATAGCCTTGACTAGACGGACCTTAGTCGGCCAAGTAATGTCTCTGCTTTTGAATATGCTATCTAGGTTGGTCATAACTTTTCTTCCAAGGAGTAAGCGTCTTTTAATTTCATGGTTGCAGTCACCATCTGCGGTGATTTTGGAGCCCCAAAAAATAAAGTCTGACACTGTTTCCACTGTTTCTCCATCTCTTTTCCATGAAGTGATGGGACCAGATGCCATGATCTTCGTTTTCTGAATGTTGAGCTTTAAGCCAACTTTTTCACTCTCCACTTTCAATTTCATCAAGAGGCTTTTTAGTTCCTCTTCACCTTCTGCCATAAGGGTGGTGTCATCTGCATATCTGAGGTGATTGATATTTCTCCCGGCAATCTTGACCCCACCTTGTGTTTCTTCCAGTCCAGCGTTTCTCATGATGTACTCTGCATAGAAGTTAAATAAGCAGGGTGACAACATAGAGCCTTGACATACTCCTTTTCCTATTTGGAACCAGTCTGTTGTTCCATGTCCAGTTCTAACTATTGCTTCCTGACCTGCATACAGGTTTCTCAAGAGGCAGGTCAGGTGATCTTGTATTCCCATCTCTCTCAGAATTTTCCACAGTTTATTGTGATCCACACAGTCAAAGGCTTTGGCATAGTCAAGAAAGCAGAAATAGATGTTTTTCTGGAACTCTCTTGCTTTTTCCATGATCCAGAGAATGTTGGCAATTTGATCTCTGATTCCTCTGCCTTTTCTAAAACGAGCTTGAACATCTGGAAGTTCACGGTTCACGTACTGCTGAAGCCTGGCTTGGAGAATTTTGAGCATTACTTTACTAGCGTGTGAGATGAGTGCAACTGTGCGGTAGTTTGAGCATACTTTGGCATTGCCTTTCTTTGGGATTGGAATGAAAACTGACCTTTTCCAGTCCTGTGGCCACTGCTGAGTTTTTCAGATTTGCTGACATATTGAGTGCAGCACTTTCACAGCATCATCTTTCAGGATTTGAAACAGTTCAACTGGAATTCCATCACCTCCACTAGCTTTGCTCGTAGTGATGCTTTCTAAGGCCCCCTTGACTTCACATTCCAGGATGTCTGGCTCTAGGTGAGTGACCACACCATCGTGATGATCTGGGTCGTGAAGCTCTTTTTCATACAGTTCTTCCGTGTATTCTTGCCACCTCTTCTTACTCTCTTCTGCTTCTGTTAGGTCCATACCATTTCTGTCCTTTATCGAGCCCATCTTTGCATGAAATGTTCCTTGGTATCTCTAGTTTTCTTGAAGAGATCTCTAGTCTTTCCCATTCTGTTGTTTTCCTCTATTTCTTTGCATTAATCATGAGTTCTAAATCCTCATTAGTGGTTTTTAATATGTCACCTGAAGTGAATGAGGTAGGTTTGTAAGGAGACATGACCTAGCCAGGGGTGAGGGATCGCTTACTGAAGAATCATAGTTTCGTAACAGATCCTGGCCTTTGGCTTCAGCTCGAGGCATTAATGCTGGCTAGCTTTGTGACCTCAGGGACGATGTTGCCTTTCAACATCATCTTCCTTGTTTGTGTGACAATAGCATTTACCTTTCTCATTTCCTGAATGATTAAAACTTCTCAAGTTGGTTCACAACATTCCAGAAAATGGGTAAGATTTTGACTACTTAGTATCCCTTTCCTCTATTTCAGGGTCTCCAAAATGTTAAAGTAGATCATATTCCTTTAGGAATTTTTAAATTTTAACTTTTAAAATTAATTTTATATATATATATATATATATATATATATATATATATATATATATATATATATATCTTTGGCCATGCCATGTGGCTTGTGGGATTCTAGTTCCCTGACCAAGGATCAAACCTGTGCCACGTGCATTGGAAGCAAGGAATCTCAACCTCTGGAGGTGCTGAGGTCACAAGAGCTTAAAGTCTCGAGGCTGAGTATTTCACAAAGAAGCCAAAATTTCCATCTTTTGTTTGCCCAAATGATGTATTTGAATATTGCTGCAGCTAGGTCATTTTTGCAAATTACCTTATTATTACTGCTTTGGATTAGCCAATTGGCTACAAGTGCCAATGTGGGAGCTGTGGCAGGAAACTTATAAACGTGGAATCTGCTCAGTACGGGACATGTTCCCAGTCTTCCTTCGGCGCACAAAGTCGCTGACTTTGTTCCTGTAAACGAACAGGATCTCCAGTTTGCTCAATAAGAATCCGCAACTTGGAGCTTTATGCTAAACAGGGACAATCTGAATCTGTTGGGATTTATTGTGGGTGAGACTATTTGTGGCCTTTAGAGAAATTTCTCCATTGTCACAGTGAGCAACTGCAGAAGGTGCTCTGCACACACGTCTACAAAGAAACTGCAGGTAAGCAGAATTGTTTTAGACAGCTAAACTCTTGTCTCTTCTCAACCTTTCAATTAATTAGGGTCCTATTCTAAAGAATGTGTGTTTGTTCATTCATTTTACAGTCTGTGGGATTCTCCAGGCCAGAATACTGGAGCGGGTTGCCTTTCCCTTCTTCAGGGGATCTTCCCAACCCAGGGATTGAACCCGGGTCTGCCACATTGCAGGTGGATTCTTTACCAGCTGAGCCACCAGGGAAGCCCAAGAATACTGGAGTGTGTAGCCTATACCTTCTCCAGGGGATCTTCCCAACCCAGGAATCAAACCAGGGTCTCCTGCCTTGCAAGTGGATTCTTTACCAGCTGAGGCACCAGGGAAGCCCGATTCCAGAGAATGTGTATTTGTTCATTCATTTCCCCCCTGCAAACCTTGGAAGAGCACTCACCAGTGTCCCAGGGCTGAGAACGAATTTCTCAAGGAAATTATAGGTCCCTGGAGTTAGAAAGTCCTTTGAAAATAAAGTATTTTGAGTACAAAGCCAGTGGTTTGAACTGTCAGGCTTCTCAGATCCTTTCCCTGAATTATAGACTACTGATCAACCCGTGCCTTTCCCTGCCACCCTTCAGGCACCCATAGGAATCCTGAGTAAAGATGAGAGTCTGCATGGCCCTGGTCTTCAATCCATGCTTTGAAAGTGTTACTTGCATAGCAAACATCTTCCTTTGAATGCCGGGCCACATGGCTAAGATGAAGCTTTACCCTTTCAGGCTGCTTTCTGCCAGACCTCGCTCTGTTTATTGATATATTTGGCACTTGACCCTCAAACGCCAGCCACATTCTGGTGACAGGTCTGGCACCTGCAGCTCCCAGTCCCTTCCAGACTCCTACTCTGTCATCTTGACGCCTACAGCCATCTATCCAGAACTGAGCTACCTCTGACAGCCTCACCTCTAACAGCCGAATTCCTCATCCCAACCCCCTAGTCTATGAACGTATTCCCCTGGCCACCGCCACTGCTGTTCTCTTCGCCTCATAAAGCGAATTCATCATGTACTCTACATCTTCCCCCGCTTGGTTGGACCTGTCTCCTACTTTTCTTCTTTCTTTCTCTCTCCTGAAAGTAAAAGTGTTAGTTTTGCTCAGCTGTGTCCAACTCTTTGCGACCCCGTGGACGGTAGCCAGCCAAGCTCCTCTGTCCATGTAGATTCTCCGGGCAAGCATGCTGCCGTGGGTTGCCTTTCCTTTCTCTGCTCCAGGAAACCATCCCAGCCCAGGGATCGAACCCGGATCTCCTGCATTGCAGGTGGGTTCTTCACCATCCAAGGCATCAGGGAAACCCCTTCTCTCACCTCGATCCCGCAGATTCAGTTGAGTGTCATCATCTCATTCTCAAATATTTACTTTGCCACTTATCTTTTTTGCTAGTCTAAGCCTGGAAAATCTAACCCTGGTTTGTTTCAATCTGTCTCTTCTGCCTCTAGTCTCTGGGTGCTGAGCTCACCTGTGTGGATAATTACCCCTTCCAGTGAGGGTTTTCATCTGAACCTGGTCTTAAGCAATACTGGGGAATCCCTGTGTGTATTCCCAGTCTGTATTTTCACTAACGAACACCAGAAGCCATTCAAATCCTATTTTCCCTTGCTTGAATTTGAAGACCTTCTCATTTTCCCTCAAGTGTGTGTGTATATATATATATATATATATATATATATATTCACACATATATACACACACACACTTACACATACTTACACACACACATACCATCTATCACTTCGCAAAACACATCACATACATTTTGTGATGACATAATCCTCAAAACAGCCTACAAAGGAGTTATTATTATGCCTATTTTATAGACAAAGAAACTGAAGCTCAGAGACATTCAAGTAACGTGACTGCCTACTCCAGCGATCGCGTTCTTGGCCATTCCGTTTCCGTTTGTCTTGTTTCGGCTATACGCACGTGTGGGCTTCCCTGGTGGCCCAGACAGTGGAGTTTGCTTGCAGTACAGGAGGCCTGGGTTTGATCCCTGGGTCGGGAAGATCCCCTGGAGAAGAGAATGACTACCCCCTCCAGTATTTCTTGCCTGGAGAATTCCATGGACAGAGGAGCTCCCATCCATGGGGTCACAAAGAGTCAGACACAACTTAGCAACTAACACTTTCACTTTTTTCCCCCACACACATGCAAGGCTTCTCAGGGGGCACTAGTGGTAAAGAATCTGCCTGCCACTGCAGGAGATACAAGAGATATGGCTTCGATCTCTGGATTGGGAAGATCTCCTGGAGAAGGAAATAGCAACCTGCTCCAATATTCTTGCCTGGAAAACTCCAAGGACAGAGGAGCCTGGCAGGCTGCAGTCCATGGGGTCACAAAGAGTTGGACGTGACTGAACACACATACACAGGATGTTGGATTTTTCAGGATTGTCAAGATTTAAAAAAATTTGCTGCCTCTCCTATAAGCCATCAAAATTGCTTGGAATTTCTTGTATTTGTCAATTTTTAGAAAATATGGTTACTCTTGTATAATGTCTTCAAGCATTCTATATTCCTTGATCGAGTACATGTAATATACATATATATAATATAATTATATATGCAGTCAGATGTTTGTGTGTATGAGACTGAAGAATGTTCATTAAGTGTATCTTCCTTATATACTATGTTGTTTCAGTAAATTTTCTTATGTTTACATTCTTATAGGTGTCTGCTATTATCTCCTTGGTATGAGTTCCTAGAAGTGGAATTATTGAATACAAGGTTTTCTCTGTTTTCAAGGTTGCTAACATACAGTTCCAGTTTCTGGATTTTGCCAGTTGGTACTTGGGCACAACCTTAGGTACTATACTGTACCTGGAGCAATGCGTGGCTGTCCTTGGGGACTTCTTGCTCTTCCGGGATACCTGTCTCAGATCTCCAGGTGTTCTTGTTGGTGTGTTTCTTTCCTCAGAGTGTCTTCCTCAGGGAAGGGGCTTGGGTGCTACATAAGATGTTTGTGCTTCGTGAACCCCAGCAACTTCAGATTTTGTATGAGTCCTTGGAAGAGAGCATCCCTGAGTCCTTGAAGGTAAGGGAGTAGGGGGAGATGGGGGCAGAGAGGACTAAGGTGTGAAGACAGACTCGGGCTCAGGACTTTCCAGGGCAGATGGAGGTGCAAGTCCAAGATTCCTCCTGCCTGGGACTAACTTAACACCCACGTCCAATCACCTCCTTTACTTCCCTGGGGATTCTTCAGTATCTTTTAAGAAACCTTTTTATTTTGTATTGGGGTATCGCTGATTAGCGATGTCGTGGCAGTTTCAGGCGAACAGCATAGGGACTGAGCCATACATGCACAATATCATTTTAAAATCGATTTTTGCTCATTTATCTGCACTGGGTCTTAGCTGCGGCATGCAGGGTCGAGCCTGCTCCCCGCCACGCTGGGAGCTCAGGGTCTGAGCCACTAGACCACCAGGAAAGACCCTACAATATCTTTTGAATCGATTCTGCTGCTATGTATAGTGGACTTCCTTAACTGTCCCAAGCTATTGGTCACCTGCAACTTGGTAACCAGAGTATCTATCTGACACGCATATGATCATATCACTCCCTTGCTTTAAAATGCTAGTGGTGGTTCATGTCCAAAGCATTAAAGCCCATACTCCTTAACTGGATATACAAACGTTTATCAAAAATGTCTCTTCATTTCCCAACATGGAAGATGTACTATGTGTTACGATCACTGACCTCTCACAGTTCAGCAGGTGGGATCAAATCTCAACACCTTCAAGCCTCCAATCACGCTCCTTCTCCTAACGGAAATTGCTTGTCTTCCTCTTCTCTTTACTTCACCAGGTTCATTTGTTTTTCATGGTCCAATTTATTTATTTATTAAAAATACAGAATTTTATTTAGAAACTGTTTAAAAATAGAAAAAAACCCTGTCAAGAAAGACCAGGTGGGAAATGGGTTCCCAACAAAATGGAATTTTAGGGCAACAAAAGTCTAAAAGGCCACAAAAGAGAAACAGCACCACTGTTATTTGAACAATGGCTAGTTACTTGCATTTTTTGGCATTGTTAATCACTGAATCTGGGTTTTCCTCTGAATTCCACACAGAGCATGCACTACACAATTTTATCATAAAATACCTGCTTGCTACACACATTTCAGGACAAGCTACCACCAGAAACAAATCAATACACATATATCAGGAGCTGAACAGTCTCAACAGTGGGTGACACACACATCGCAGAATTCTGCCAAACAAAGGAACTGAATCGGCTGTGAGCAAAGCAAATGAGGGGGTTAAGGAATGAAATATTTTAAATATTAATAATTAATTCAGACATGGTACTCTATTTTCTGCAAAAGAAAATTAACATTTAGTAACACGCTAACATTTTTATCTCCAAAGAGATTGGTGCACTGGCAAAGTATTCCGATAACAGTGGAGGGCTGTGGACAGCAGGTACCAAAAACGCCCAGCCTTGCAGATCCCAAGGGAGTGGTGGCCTTCACTGATCACTCCCTTTGCCAGAGGTCCAGAAAGAACTAGCAGTATGACCACCTGCCTGCTGGACTTCTGCTCTAAGCAGCAAAGTTTAAGGAGCCAAAGAGGAGTCCCCAGTGGGCAAGTGGAGGAGAGAAGAGGAACATGTTCAATGTAAACTTAAAAGGCAGTAAAACAGGACACAGCCCCCATTCAAATCCCAGAGACGGGGGCAAGTCCCCAAAAGTAGTTGTTAGGTTTAAAAACTGGACACACCTCATTTCAAAAAAAACAAAAAACAAAAAACACCACACACAGTACACAGAATTATCAGGGATAACTAGAAAAATCACCAGAGAAATGCTCAATGAAAATCAAGCTCTTTGACTCAGACGTCTCAGGCCTGAAACACACCCTCTATTCATCCAGGCAACAATGCCTCTTGCTTCTTAGCAGGCATGCTATTGGTCAAGGACATCAAAATGGCTTACAAAATAACTTTCAAATTTTGCTTTTGGGCCAACATCTGGGCTTATGAGGATCAAGCAGTCCTGCGAAGGCTGGGAACAGCAGGTTCCAAAGGCTCCAGGTTCCAGCCCTTCCTTCCCAGACACAATGTCAAACACACATCTTATATTTTGAAATATGGAAGCATCTTTTAAATACTCGTAAGGCATTTATTTATTAAAACGTTCTCTGCCAAGATTTCACATTAACTTAAAATTCAAATCAGTCTTTGCATTTCTCTGCTGAGGTCTCCACCTTCTCCAGCTATCAGTGCTACCGGCATCCACAAAGTGAGCCCCATGGTCAGCCTCTTTGTCCCCTGGGTGAACCACCTAGATGTTAATACTGCTCTGCTACAAGGTAAATGCTCCTAACTCAAACTGACTGGAAAAGGAGTGAATACTCCCTTTTATTATTCTTAGAGGACTCACTGGTTTCTTTTCATAAGCAAAAGTTCCTCTTCTAAAAGTGCACTTTGCAGAAGTTTCATGGTCCAATTTAAATGTTAGTTTTTCTGTAAGTCTCCCACCACTTCTGGACGGGTAGTGACTTTGCCTTTTTGCGACCCCACCTGACCATGTGCACAGACCTATCAGAACACATGCTTTTTTAAGATTAGACTGTGTATTTCTTTGCCCTTGTAGACTTAACTTGAAGGCAGCGGCTACATCATATCCACCTTTGAATTCTCCATATTTGACACAAATTTAATATATAATAGACAGATGCTGAATAAATGGTGTGGTATTAGTGTTTAAAATAGGAAAAATATCAACAGTATGGATTTTTCAAAAAATGCATGAATACATGTTAGAGAAGCCAGTTCATTTGTTGTTAACTTGGATTTTGGGGGATCCTTCCTGCACCGGTTTGCAGTATGTCTTTTGACGAATAGTCCAACGTGCCATTCTGGAAACACTAGTCCTGCCGTTTCAAGTCCTTCTTTTAAAAAATGTTTATTTGTTTCTGTGGCTGCACCAGGCCTCAGTTGCAGTGCATGGATCTCTCGCCGCAGCATGTGAGCCCTTAGCTGCACCATGTGGGATCCAGTTCCCTGATCAGGGATCGAACCTGGGTCCCCTGCACTGGGGGCTGGGGGTCATAGCCCCTGGACCATGAGGGAAGTCCCCCATCAAGTCCTTCTAACTCCTGCTTTTACTTCCGTGCCACCGGCAAGACCCTGTCTCAAAGAGAAACTTCATCCTCTCATGTTTTGTTTCTGCTTTGTAGGTGTATGGCACCCTTTTCCACATTAGAAATAAAAACCCGTTCAACCTGGAGGTGCTGGTGGACGCCTGGCCAGAGTATCAGACAGTCGTCATACGGCCTCAGAAGGAGGTGAGGCCCCTGGCTCCTGAGGGTCAGGCCGCTCACCCTCAGGATGGGGACGAGGGGCTGCAGCCAGGGGCCGGCAGGGGTTGGGGGGAGGATCTTGACACACCTGATTCATGCAGATTTGGGAAGGGTTGCTTGGAGGAGAGGGCAGGATGGCGAGACGAAGCGCAGGAGTGGACCTCAGAGCCAATAGTCCGGGACCTGGAAGTTGCTCTAGAATTCCATTCAGTCAGCTCTCTCCTGTCGAGACTCCGATGAGAGGCATCCTCCTCATCCTAGATGCCTGCGGTTGCAAACGGTCAGGAAGTGTTCTGCTTTCCTTATGACTCGATAACCGCAACCCGACAGTACTTTGAGCAGTGCTGAGTGTGAGGTCTAAGACCGCTGCTTTCCTAACACAGAAGAAGTTGACAAAAATGATGATGTCAGAGGGTTGTGAAACAGTAGAGGCCATGTTTGTTTCATAAGAGCGTCTTCATCTTTCAGGGGAGTATGAGTCGCGAATCCCATCCTTCCCAGAGTAGCGATACCTTAACACCCTCCTTATCCATACAGGAGTGCTAGAATGCAGCGTTGCCTGCAGCGGCCCCCGGGGGGGAGCCAGGCTCCCCTGTCCATGGGATTCTCCAGGCCAGAATACTGGAGTGGGGTGCAATGCCCTCCTCCCGGGGATCTTCCCAACCCAGGGATTGAACCCGCATCTCTTATGCCTCCTGCACCAGCAGGAGGGTTCTTTGCCACTAGCGCCGCCTGGGAATTCACTTTCAGAATTAGCCGAGGCGTCACCTTCTCACAGACCAGGAGCCTGGTCCCCAGCCCTGTTCTGTGTGCTTCCCCACTCTTTGGGGCCTTGAACACGCACTCTTTCGGCTGCACTTACCATCTCAGACACTGGGACTGCTTGCCCGGTGCCCCAAGGGCGGCTGACTCCAGGGCACCACCAGGAAGGAGCCCCTTCCAGTGGCTTCTTCTACAGGGGAGTCCACGGAAATGTCTGCACCTCTCTCACACAACAGCACCAAAGTCCATCCAGCAAATTAGTCTCTAGCACTCGGGACACAGGCAGAGCATTTTGTGGACGACATCACTGTGTAAATGTGATTGGTATTTGTTACATCAGGAGATGAAGGATGACCTGGATCATTATACCAACACTTACCACATCTTCACCAAAGCTCCTGACAAGTTAGAGGAAGTCCTAGCGTGCCCGCAGGTCATCAACTGGGAACAAGCCTTCCAGATCCAAGGTGACTGGTCTAAATTAAAGCCAAAGATGTCTCATTTAATTTATAGTAGATATGAAAGGGGGTGAAATGATGCTTGCTTTTCTCCTCTCCACAGGTTGTCAAGAAAGCTTGGGTGAGGCATTACAAAAAGTTGCAGCTTCAAAATCAGCGCAGGTGGATTATCTGAGAACCATGCTTTTTGTGTTTGAAAAACCAACACTCGAGGCATCGAGTGGTGACAAGATGGATTTGATGAACTTATTAAAAACTCCTAAAGTGCTTGAAGATAAAAGGTGAGATTTTTACCTTTTGCTTCTGAAATTTCTGATAGAATAGTTCAGTTGCACTATGGGCCGGACTTGTAAATGTAGGATCTGAGGCTAAATAATCATGGTGTTCAGAGCTGCACAGGTGAGAAAGGGAACTGTGTTAGGTGATGTTTGCTGAACTTGGGCAGGAACTTCGTTAGAGTAGGTTCTTTTCAACTTCCTTAGATCTCACAAGAGTGCTCCCAGAAGAATATTGGACATCATGGTGGAATTGAAAAACTTTTACTGAAACTATTCATTTTTTGACCAAAAAAAAAAAAAAATACTTCATACTATGCAAAGTCCGTGTGTGTGTGTGTGTGTGTGTGTGTGTGTGTGTGTGTGTGTGTGTAGCCGCCAAGTTGTACTTGACTCTTTTGCAACCCCAATGGACTGTAGCCTGCCAGGCTCCTCTGTCCATTGGTTTCCCAGGAAAGAAAATTGGAGTGGGTTGCCATTTCCTTCTCCAAAGGATCTTCCCAACCCAGGGATCAAACCTGCATCTCCTGCATTGCAAAATTCTTTACCACTGATCCACCAGGGAAGCCCTATGCAAGGGACACAAATATGCAAAGTAAAAAGTGAAGGCTTGCCCACTTGGATTTCTGTCCATGTGTAGATACTCTTAGCATTGCTTTTAGAACTCTGCATGTGTGAGTCGTTTTGTTCGTTTTTTCTCTACACCAGATGCATGACTACACTGCAATTCACTCTTTTCACCCAGCAATGTGTTACACACATCTTTCACGTAAGCTCATACAGGCACCCTTCATTTATTTTGACAGCTGCATAGATTACCACAAGAGGGAGATGTGCAATTCTGTGTGCCTGTATTTACACACTTGATTTCTCTCCAGTTCTTCCTGATAACAAAAATTCTACAATAAATGTCTTCACAAATAGATCATCACACAAGTTGTATTGTGTTCAGTATTACTGAAAACTGAACTCCTAGAATTGAAGTGCCTCGGTAAAACAATACGTGCATTAAATGGAAGATTTTACCAAATTGGTTGGTGTGCATGATGTATGAACATATGATAGCATAGCATATTATAAAACCCATCCTTCAGTAGGGACATGGATAGATTTACTATGGTACAGTCCAAACGCTGGAATAGTATACAGCTGTTAACAAGAATGAAGCAGCCCTCTGTGAACTAAGAAGGAAACAATTCCAAAAATATATTCTGAAGCAACAGCAACAACAAAAACATATTCTTAGTGAAGCAACAACATCAGCAACAACTAAGATGCACAGAATCGTGTAGACAGTGTGTCATCACAGCAGAGCACATCTAAAGTTCCAAGCAATGCCTCTGGAAAGTTACACAAATGTACCACACCACTAGTTGCCTCTGGAGAAGGTAACTGTGTGATAAGGAATCAGAGAAAAAGGAAACAATTATTTTCCACTGACATCCATTTATGCTTAATAATTATATCACTACATCAAAAGATAAATAAAATCTAAATATACACTAAACACGTAGAATTGATTTAGCCAGGAGAGTCAATAATATTTGAACCCTGCTCTGGCTCAACTGTGTTCCCGTGAGAATCATATAAGAAACGTTTGCATGGAGAAAAATGGTAGATAGGGATTACATAATACTTGACATTATAACTGGACATCTGGAATGAAGTGTCTGTCCTAAGGCGGTTCTTTATTTCCTCTAAACCCAAATATATATTTGGATGTCTTGCCCCTCTGGGTTTAACTGTAGCATAGGAGGAAGTCATGTGAGGATGCTGGAGATCTTTGAGGAAGTAGGACCAGAATCAGTTTGAGGATGACAGAGAGAAAGCCTCACCTATGTGTAGACAGTTGAGAGCCCCTGTGACCCCACCCAATGGAAAATGTGAAATGACTTTGAAACTGACAAGTTCCTGGAAACTCTTCCTCCTTGAGAAGGGGTAAAACTTCTTTGAGATCTTCCTTCTGCGCCAACCACTCCTTCCCACAGAAGATGTTATTCTGATTTTGCAGATGAGAAAACGCAGTCTCAGGTAACTTGTCCAATAATAGAATCAGGGCTAAAATCCTGATTATTACCACACACAAAAAAAATCCAATATCCTTTTTTCCTATGTTTCTGCTCCTGAAACTGCATTTTTGTACTTCTCTAGTGGTATGTGGTGATGGGTTTTAGGACACATGAAGCCATAAGATCAACATGGCTCTCATCTCCCTATGATGTACATTTTGTTGAACTATCTGTTGGAAGAAACATTATCTTGTGTATTTAGATATTTTGTGAAGTATAATTTGAAATCTAAATTTTTAAATGGAAGTTTAGTTGATTTACATCATATTAGTTTCAGGTGTACAGTATAGAGGCTCCATATTTTTTTAGGCTATATTTCATTTAAAAGTCATCTCAACATAATGAATATGTGTCCTTGCACTGTATATCCTTGTAGCCTATCCCTTTTATACATCGTAGCTTGTACCTCTCAATCCTGCATTTTTTATACAAGAAACTTAAAAGAAAATTCAGCCACATGGAAGGTTGCACGGCTAATAGTCCTTGTTCTTTTAGGAACATATACTGTTATTCTCCTTTGTTGGGGTGTTTGGTTGGGCTTTTTGAGATATGCTATACTATATCTAGCCGACTCTCTGCTGTTAAATGTACCATAAATGACTGAGGATTTTCTCCCTTTCAATTATTTGGGAACATTTTTAAGCAGGCATATAAATAGTTGTGTGTGTGTGTGTGTGTGTGTGTGTGTGTGTGTGTGTGAAGGGTACATCTATTTCTTCCTCTGGGCTGTGGATCCTTAAGGAAAGGGAAGTGTCACGTTTTCTGCCATCCTGATGCTTTCTAAATGTTGGCTGAATAAATGTACATTTTTTTCTTGACAGGAAAGAAACCTTTCAGAGCATCTTCTTGGATGTCTCGCATGCAAAGCTTGTGAATGAGCACTGGGAGTTGGGAAAAAATGAGAAGAGCTTGAAATATATTGAACGCTGTCTCCAGAATTTTGCGGGATTTGGTATTCTGAGTGCAGAAGGGAACCCCATCTCTTGGTTTCTGACAGAACAGTCCTGTGAGATAAGAATGGGTTACACTTTCCCCAAATACCGAGGCCAAGGCCACATGTGGCAAATGGGTTGTCACAGCATAGCATATTTTTTTTCCAAAAAAATGCCATTTTATATCCACGTGGCAGAAGATAAAGAAAAAACTCAACAGGTATTGCTCAGTTTTGGGTTCAGGAATGCTCTTTGTGGCTGGCACCAGTGGAAATGCACCCCGAAGAAATATTGATGGTGCTACTGTCCATTTCAAGTGTTCCTTTTTGGGGAAAAAAAATCAGTGCAAACAAATGTAGTCTACACGAGCAGCAAAAACCATCCACTTATCTGGGGCTCAGGCACTGCTCAGGCCACACTTCTGTAATAGTTTTATCTTTTTTCTCTTGTATATTCCAAAACATTAGAAGCTTGGCTCCTTGCTGTCATGCTTTTCCTTTACGGTGAGAAATGTCTCAGAGTTGAAATTACCCAGTGTCAATCATTAGTGCTAACATTTCCTATTTTCTTCTTTGAAGAAGGCTTCTTTCAGGGAAGAATTTTGCTTTTTCATGCTTCTAATTTGAGAATAAAATGTCTCCTTTGAAAGTCTCTTCTCTGGTGTTCTTCTCTTCTTCCTACAAAGGTTCCCAAAAGATCTTTCAAAATGCTTCAGCGTCACTGCTGTTGGTCTTGGGTGCCCTCAAAAGTGCTTTGAGGCACTATACTGAATTAAATTATGTGGCCATCAGTGAAAGTTTGGTTTTCTGACAAGCTTTTTATCACGGAAACTTGGTTAAGTTGAGTTGTATAGCCTAACTTCATATTTTCAGTAAGATTTTAGATCTATGCTGTATCAGTTTCCTACTGTTGTTGTAACAAATCACCACAAATTTAGTGACTGATGACCCAGTGACGTGATCTACCATATGATCCACCAATCCCTCTCCTGGACATATATCCCGAGAAAACAATAATTTAAAAGACACACATGCACCCCAGTGTTCACTACAGCACTATTCACAGTAGCCAAGACATGGGAGCCGTCTAAATGTCCATCAGCAGAGGAGTGGATGAAGAAGATGTGGTAAGAATGCACACCAGAGTATCGCTCAGCCATGAAAAGGAAAACAATGCCGTTTGCAACAAACTGGATGGATCTAAAGGTTGTCACACTGACTGAAGTAAGTCAGACACAGAAAAACAAATATCACATGATATATGTATATGTGAAATCTTAAAAAGGGATACAAATGAACTTATCTAGCAAACAAATAGAGTCACAGATACAGAAAGCAAACTTATCGTCAGCAGGGGATAAGGGAGGAGAAAGATAAATTGGGAGATTGGGGCTGACATACACACACTGCTATATGTGAAATAGATAACTAGTAAGGATCTACTGTAGAGCCAGGGAACTCTACTTGACACTTTGTGATGGCCTGCATGGGAGAAGAATCTAAGGAGAGTGGATATACGTAAACATATAACAGAGTCACCTTGCTGTACACCTGAAACTAACCCCAAATTGTAAACCATGTAAATCAACTATATTGCAATAAAAACTATTTTTAAAACTTAGTGACTTAAAGCAACAATTATTACCTTATGTTTCTGGTAGTCAGAAACTTAAAATGGGTCTTGAAAGTGAAAGCGTGAAAACATTAGTTGCTCAGTCGTGTCCAACGCTTTGTGACCCCATGGACTGTAGCCCTCCAGGTTCCTCTGTCCATAGAATCCTCCAGGCCGGAATACTGGAGTGGATGGCCATTTCCTTCTCCAGGGGATCTTCCTGACCCAGGGATCAAACCCAATCTCCTCCATTGCAGGAGGAGTCTTTGTTTTCTGAGCTACCAGGGAAGCCCTAAATGGGTCTTATGGGATAAAAATAAAAGTGTTGGCAAAGCCAGCTTCTGGAGTCTTTAGGGGAGAATCTATGTCCTTGCCTTTTGAGCCTGAAGAAGTTTCCCACATCCCTAGGCTTGCGATCCAAACTCACTTTACTTTTTCTCCCTACTTCCATCATCTTTACATAGTCTCCTCTTATGTATTCTAATCTCCTTCTGTGTCCCTCTTACAAGGACACCTGTCATTGCCCTTGCAGGGTATTTGGTCCTATCCAAGAAGTCCATAAGACATTTGGTCCATGCCAAATGCTGGGAGAAATATTAATAACCTCAAATATGCAGATGACACCACCCTTATGGCAGAAAGTGAAGAAGAACTAAAGAGCCTCTTGATGAAAGTGTAAGAGGAGAGTGAAAAAGTTGGCTTAAAGCTCAACATTCAGAAAACGAAGATCATGACATCCGGTCCCATCACTTCATGGCAAATAGATGGGCAAACAGTGCAAACAGTGGCTGACTTTATTTTTTGAGGCTCCAAAATCACTGCAGATGATGACTGCAGCCGTGAGATTAAAAGGCACTTACTCCTTGAAAGAAAAGTTATGACCAACCTAGACAGCATATTAAAAAGCAGAGACATTACTTTGTCAACAAAGGGCTGTCTCGTCAAGGTTATGGTTTTTCCAGTAGTCGTGTGTGGATGTGAGAGTTGGACTATAAAGAAAGCTGAGCATGGAAGAATTGATGCTTTTGAACTGTGGTGTTGGAGAAGACTCTTCAGAACCCCTTTGACTGCAAGGAGATCCAACCAGTCCATCGTAAAGGAGATCAGTCCTGGGTGTCCCCTGGAAGGACTGATGGTGAAGCTGAAACTCCAATACTTTGGCCACCTGATGCAAAGAGCTGACTCATTGGAAAAGACCCTGATGCTGGGAAAGATTGAAGGTGGGAGGAGAAGGGGATGATGGAGGATGAGATGGTTGGATGGCATTAGTGACTCAACAGACATGAGTTTGAGTAAACTCTGGGAGTTGGTGATGAACAGGGAAGCCTGGCATGCTGTAGTCCATGGGGTCACAAAGAGTCGGCTGAGTGGCTGAATGGAACTGCAGATCAGGGAAGCTGGAAGAAGACTCAAGGAGCTGTGGGGACTGCAGACACATTTATTCTCCCCAGGAAGCAGCAGCAGCAGCAGCAGCAGCGAATCTTCAAAGACCGCTACTGCTGCTGCTAAGTCACTTCAGTCATGTCCGACTCTGTGCGACCCCATAGACAGCAGCCCATCAAGCTCCCCTGTCCCTGGGATTCTCCAGGCAAGAACAATGGAGTGGGTTGCCATTTCCTTCTCCAATGCATGAAAGTGAAAAGCGAAAAGTGAAAGTGAAGTCGCTCAGTCGTGTCCGACTCTTAGCGACCCCATGGATTGCAGCCCACCAGGCTCCTCCATCCATGAGACTTTCCAGGCAAGAGCACTGGAGTGGGTGCCATCGCCTTCTCTGCTTCAAAGACTACTAATACACTAAGACAGACAAGAGTGGCCTGTGGCCTGGTGCCCCCAGGGTGAGCAGTATCACTGTTCACAGAGCATAGACATGCAGCATGAGGCCATGAGACAGTGGGCCAGGAGGGCCTGACTGACTCCATGCTGTCACTTCACTTCTCCACAACATTTTGTCTTTAATTAATGTTATCCCATTTCATATCGAAGGTAAAACAATTCCATTTGCCCCTTTTGTGCTATTGTTAAAGCATCATCTGCGTTTACTGTAACTGCTGCACAGTTATTATGTTCTTACTGTTCAGTCTCTGAGTCGTGTCCGACCCTTTGGTGACCCCGTGGACTGTAGCCTGCTGGCTTCTCTGTTCACGTGACTCTCCAGGCAAGCGCACTGGAGTGGGTTGCCATTCCTACTCCAAGGGCTCTGCCCGACTCAGGAATCAAACCTGTGTCTTCTGCTTTGTCAGGTGGATTCTTTTGCCTCTGAGTCACAAAGGAAGCCCCGAACAGTTACTATATTTGAATTTAAAATAGTCAATTGTTTGTAAAGAATTTAAGAAAAGAAAGAAACATAGCTTTAAACCACTTATATTGTCAATAGTCTCTCTAACTGCAGTTCCAAAATATCATTGAATTTAATTTCCTTTTGGTTTACAGACCATTTTTTTCTTGTAGGGCAGATATGCCTTGTTTATCTGAAACTTTTTTTTGCTTGTGTTTTGCAAGGATATTTCGTTTGATATGAAATTTCAGGCTTTCAGCATTTTTAAAATGTCATTCTATTGTGCTGGGGAAGAACGTTTGTATTCTGCAAGTTAACCACTAAAGGGATGTTGCGTGTAAGCTTAATTATACGTAATGGCCCATCTCTGGGAACCCTGCCTCCAAGATAAGGAGTGTTAAACTAAAATACTTTTGTTTAGCTCACAGGAAACATCCCCGACTAGGCCCACCTGTGAGTGGCTGCAGGAAGGAAGGAACACATCCCTTCTGAGTCAGATTGGAACCAGGAAATGGTTGACTTGACTCCCTTCCCTTTCAGCATGAAAACAGCCTGAATCCTAACTCAGAAAAGAGGATTCTTCGGGGCCTGAGTCCATCATCTTTCTGGTCTGCTGGCTTTCTGAATAAAGTCATTCTTCCTTGTCCCAACAACTTGTTTCTCGATTTGTTGGCATACAGTGCTAATGAAGGAGGAAACAGAACAGGCCTCCATCCTGAAAGCAGGACTCCATCCTGGGCCGGGCTGTGGACTGTGAGTTATACACCCAGGATCTATGGAAACAACATACCAACTGGAAAACCAGGCGCCAGGAAGGAAGAGCCCCAGGGCTCGTACCTAGACTGTCCATCGCCTAAAAGAATACCCTAATGATCTGTGTGACCAAATAGAATCATACATTCTATTATGCTTATTGGGGTATGACCACAGGCCTATTGATAACTGTCCAGTGTTAACTCCCTAGGCTTAAGGTATACCGGTTAACTGATTGTATCTTTCTTTTCCTTTGTTCAGACTAGTTTCAGGGAGTTTGGGGAGGTGGGTTTGGGCATGTACACTTAGGGTATATAAGGTTTTCACAGAAACCGGTTGGGGTCCTTGGCTAGGAGGAGACTCTGCCTCGGGCCTGCCGCTGTAATAGACCGCACTCCACTCGGCATCGTCCTGAGCGAGTGTTCCCGGAACTCACGGCTACAACACGGCAAGCAGTGTGAGCTTGGCTTAGGTAACAAACCCTGGGGAGCCAGCCAGGGGCCTTGCTGCCTGTGGCCAGATGCCCCGGCCCCCTCGCCACCCTGGGAGGTTTCTGGGTGAGACTCTAAGCAGCTGCGGATGCCAGTTGTTGCTTCACAATTCCCCAAGGTGGCACTGGCTGACCCAGCGCTTGGCAGTTGGAGGAAGGAATCAACATAGGGGAGAGGACAAACGGCCTGCAGTGGGGTAGGCTGTCCCAGTGTGCACCCCCCGAAGCTTTATTTCCTCTCTGTAGGGGCTTTTTCTCCAGAATGAGTCAGTGGTTTTGTATTTGAGGAGGCGTGCCCTGTGGGGAAGAGGAAAGAGTTGCTGAACTTTACCCCGTTTGTGAACCAGTCTCTGTTTTCGTTTTTTTCTCTGAGGCTAGCATTTGTGTGCCATTTGTGTTTTGTGGTCTTGAATTTGGCTTTAAAAGAGGGGAATGTTTCACTACCCGTGAAGAAGATTCCCCTGGGCACACTTTGGGTAAGCGATCTAATGAGGGCCATGAACCCCTGACTGAAAGGGGGATATTTTATTGTAACAAGGCACGGCCACAGCATGTGTTAGGGTCTCCAAGAGGGGTTTGAGGTGGGGTCAGCACGGGGCCCTGTTACCATGTACTGTCCACCTGGCCGTGTTAACTACATAGTTTGTGCTCTCCGGTGTGGTTGGTATATGTAAAACCACAAGACCAGACTCGAAGATGTATCTAGGATTTTCTGTTTGTCCTTTAAGGGTTTTCGTCTCTTTTTGTTTGGTGCTGTTGCTCCAGGGCTTCTTGGGTGGCTCAGGGGTGAGGAATCCGGCTGCCAGCGCAGGAGGTGCAGGTTCAGTCCCTGGTTTGGGAAGATGCCCTGGAGGAGGCGTGGCAACCCGCTCCAGTGTTCTTGCCCCTGGAGAATCCCGTGGACAGAGGAGCATGGCCGGCTACAGTTCCTGGGGCTGCGAGAGACTCAGACGCGACTTCATGACTAGGCAACAGGGATTTTTTCTCCATTTACAGCCAAATCAATTTTGTGATATTCAAAACTTTTACTGATGTCAAATGGAGGAAAGGAACAGGGGGGGGAAAGCTCCTCCCGTCCAAGAGTGGCATACTCCCAGGGAAAAGAGAAAGGTTCCACTTGGTTCTTAAAATCACCAAAAGCCCCCATCCTAGAATTCCGCCCGGTTGCTTGGTGCCAAAGCAAAAGTGTGTCCTTTTAATGGTTAGAAAGGACCAATGGCTATTTACAGCCTTACAGAGCTTCCCCTGCGGCTCTTTTGTGAAGAAGCAAGGAAGAATGAGACCCTTTACGTGCAAGCCTGTGGGCTGTTACATCAGGGAAAGAGAGAAAACGAAGGGAATGAGACTGAGGATACGGAGCTTCAAACCTTAACTCCTGGGGCTGAACTAGATGTCTCAGCCACTCCTGCTGCGCCACTAGTACACCCACCCCTTCCACCACCTTCCCTTCCTACCCTGCCCCAGTTCCCGACACCAGGGCTCAGGACTTCCCCCCCTTCTACGGATCGCTTAGAAAATCCTGTGTTAGTTTCTGGGGCACAGGACTTGGCCTGGCATTGCCATCTAAGACCCAACAGGGCAGCCAGCTTGGGCCAAGAGCCACCCCTAGGGCAGGACTGTCTCCATGGCTATCTCAGGCGTGCGTGCTGCGTCACTTCAGTCGGGTCTGGCTCTCTGCAGCCACATGGACTATAGCCTACCAGGCTCCTCTGACCACAGGATTCTCCAGGCAAGAATACTGGAGTGGGGTGCCATTTCCTTCTCCAAGGGCTGTTATCTTATCAGTTCAGTCGTTCAGTCGTGTCCAACTCTTTGTGACACCATGGACTGCAGCACGCTGGGCTTCCCTGTCCATCAGCAACCCCAAGAGCTTACTCAAACTCACGTCCATTGAGTCGGTGATGCAATCCAACCATATCATCCTCTGTCGTCACCTTCTCCTGCCTTCAATCTCTCCCAGCATCAGGGTCTTTTCCAATGAGTTAGTTCTTCACATCAGGTGGCCAAAGTACTGGAATTTCAGCTTCAACGTCAGTCCTTCCAATGAACACTCAGGACTGATATCCTTTAGGATGGACTGGTTGCAACTCCTTGCAGCCCAGGGGACTCTTGAGAGTCTTCTCCAACACCACAGTTCAAAAACATCAATTCTTCGGCACTCAGCTTTCTTTATAGTCCAACTCTCACATCCATACATGACTACTGAAAAACCATAGCTTTGACTAGAGAGACCTTTGTCAGTAAAGTAATGTCTCTGCTTTTTAATATGCTGTCTAGTTTGATCCACACAGTCAAAGGCTTTGGCATACTCAATAAAGCTGAAATAGATGATTTTCTGGAACTCTCTTGCTTTTTTCATGATCCAGTGGATGTTGGCAATTTGATCTCTGGTTCCTCTGCCTTTTCTAAAACCAGCTTGAACATCAGGAAGTTCACGGTTCAGGCATTGCTGAAGTCTGACTTCAAGAATTTTGAGCTTTACTTTACTAGTGTGTGAGATGAGTGCAATTGTGTGGTAGTGTGAGCATTCTTTGGCATTGCCTTTCTTTGGGATTGGAATGAAAACTGAACTTTTCCAGTCCTGTGGCCACTGCTGAGTTTTCCAAATTTGCTGACACATTGAGTGCAGCACTTTCACAGCATCATCTTTCAGGATTTGAAATAGCTCCACTGGAATTCCATCACCTCCACTAGCTTTGTTCATAGTGATGCTTTCTAAGGCCCCCTTGACTTCACATTCCAGGATGTTTGGCTCTAGATGAGTGACCACACCATCGTGATTATCTGGGTCATGAAGACCTTTTTTGTACAGTTCTTCTGTGTATTCTTGCCACCTCTTCTTAATATCTTCTGCTTCTGTTAGGTCCATACCATTTCTGTCCTTTATCAAGCCCATATTTGTATGAAATGTTCCCTTGGTATCTCTAATTTTTTTTGAAGAGATCTCTAGTCTTTCCCATTCTGTTGTTTTCCTCTATTTCTTTGCATTGATCACTGAGGAAGGCTTTCTTATCTCTCTTTGCTATTCTTTGGAACTCTGCATTCAGATGCTTATATCTTTCCTTTTCTCCTTTGCCTTTTTCACTTCTCTTCTTTTCACAGCTATCTGTAAGACCTCCCCAGACAGCCATTTTTCTTTTTTGCATGTCTTTTCCATGGGGATGGTCTTGATCCCTGTCTCCTGTACAGTGTCACAAACCTCTGTCCATAGTTCATCAGGCACTCTATCTATCAGATCTAGTCCCTTAAATCTATTTCTCACTTCCACTGTATAATCATAAGGGATTTGATTTAGGTCATACCTGAATGGTCTCATGGTTTTCCCCACTTTCTTCAATTTAAGTCTGAATTTGGTAATAAGGAGTTCATGATCTGAGCCACAGTCAGCTCCCAGTCTTGTTTTTGCTGACTGTATAGAGCTTCTCCATCTTTGGCAGCAAAGAATATAATCAATCTGATTTCGGTGTTGACCATCTGGTGATGTCTTCTCTTGTGTTGTTGGAAGAAGCTGTTTGCTATGACCAGTGCATTCTTTTCACAAAACTCTATTAGCCTCTTCCCTGTTTAATTCCGTACTCCAAGGACAAATTTGCCTGTTACTCCAGGTATTTCTTGTGGAAATTTTTGAAAGATATGGGAATATCAGACCACCTGTGCTGCCTCTTGAGAAACCTGTATGACATCAGGAAGCAACAGTTATAACTGGACATGGAACAACAGACTGGTTCCAAATAGGAAAAGGAGCATGTCAAGGCTGTATATTGTCACCCTGCTTATTTAACTTATATACAGAGTACATCATGAGAAATGCTGGGCTGGAAGAAGCACACGCTGGAATCAAGATTGCTGGGAGAAATATCAATAACCTCTGATATGCAGATGACATCACCCTTATGGCAGAAAGTGAAGAGGAACTAAAAAGCCTCTTGATGAAAGTGAAAGAGAGAGTGAAAAAGTTGGCTTAAAGCTCAATATTCAGAAAATTAATCATGGCATCTGGTCCCATCGATTCATGGGAAATAGATAGGGGAACAGTGGAAACAGTGACAGACTTTATTTTCTTGTGCTCCAAAATCCCTGCAGATGGTGACTGCAGCCATGAAATTAAAAGACACTTGCTCCTTGGAAGAAAAGCTATGACCAACCTAGTTCAGTTCAGTTCAGTTCAGTTCAGTTCAGTTCAGTTCAGTCACTCAGTCTGGTCCGACTCCTTGCGACCCCATAAATCACAGCACACCAGGCCTCCCAGTCCATCACCAAGTCTTGGAGTTCACTCAAACTCATGTCCATCGAGTCGGTGATGCCATCCAGCCATCTCATCCTCTGTCATCCCCTTCTCCTCCTGCCCCCAATCCCTCCTGACATCAGGGTCTTTTCCAATGATTTAACACTTCATATGAGGTGGCCAAAGTACTGGAGTTTCAGCTTCAGCATCAGTCCTTCCAATGAATACCTCAGACTGATCTCCTTTAGGATGGACTGGTTGGATCTCCTTGAAGTCCAAGGGACCCTCAAGAGGCTTCTCCAACACCACAGTTCAAAAGCATCAATTCTTTGGCACTCAGCCTTCTTCACAGTCCAACTCTCACATCCATACATGACTACTGGAAAAACCATAGCCTTGATTAGACAGACCTTTTTTGGCAAAGTAATGTCTCTGCTTTTCAATATGCTATCTAGGTTGGTCATAACTTTTCTTCCAAGGAGTAAGCGTCTTTTAATTTCCTGGCTGCACTCACCATCTGCAGTGATTTTGGAGCCAACTTTTTCACTCTCCTGTTTCACTTTCAACGTGGTGGAGAGCTCTGACAAAACGTGGTCCACTGGAGAAGGCAATGGAAAATCACTTCAGTATTCTTGAGAACCCCGTGAATGTTATACAGAGGGCTAAATGCAAATGGCCAGCCTGCTGGGTTTCTCAGGCATCTGTAAGTGGTGAGATCACAGCCATCCTTATAGGGAGGATCCTCAACACCTTGGCAGTTAATGCTTGGCAGTAACCATGGCTGTTGAAAAGGGAAACCAAAGCTAAAGAGTTTGAACAATATTGAAGAAATTCAGCAAAACAATGAAGACCTCTCTGAAATTTTAGAAAGGATTTGTTAAGATTACAGGGCTTCCCTGGTGGCTCAGACAGTAAAGAATCTGCCTGCCAATGCAGGAGACGCAGGTTTGATCCCTGGGTCAGGAAGATCCCCTGGAGAAAGAAGTGGCAACCCACTCCAATATTCTTACCTGGAGACGCCCGAGGACAGAAGATCCTGGTGGGCTACAGCCCACGGGTCATAGAGAGTCAGACACGACTGAGTGACTGAGACACACAGATGCCATACTAATGCAGACCCAGAAGCCCCTGAAAATGTTAGAACGGAAATCTGATATTTTTTTGAGCAAAATACCTCGATCAGGAGAAAGTTGCAAAGATTAGGTATTACATTTAGAATGAACACTTCTCAATTGGTTGGTGTTGCTTATAAAGTGTTCCACAGGGAACACAGCAGAAGAAAGATGCAAAAGGCAAAATGCCGCTCTCCTGGGGGCAGCATTGAGCATCTGATGGGCAAGTAAGCTGGAGACAGGCAAGGCACTGTTGAGGAAGGGATAATGCCCTTACGGCAAGAGAGGCAACACGAATAAATGATTGAGCCAGGCCAAGACATAAGCAGAAAAATGAGAACAGATGAGAGCCTCTCACATGGTAGAGATGATCATGGTGATGAAGGACAAGGCCCGGGGCTCCCTTGGACTTGAGGTGCCTAATTCCCCATAGGAGCCCAGGATAAAATGGTGTGGGATGAGCTGATGAACCTTCTGGTGATAGAGCTCGTCCTGAAGTTTTTCACCCAGACAGCTTGGTGTCAGAGTCACACCAGACTGCACTTTAAGCCTATACAGATGGTGCTCATGAGAACCCCAGAAAAGGAGACAGAGGTCTTCCCCACTTCACCAACCACACTCCCTCCTGAGTCTGTGAAAAGATAGCCACTAATATTTGTGGACATTTTTTTCAGTGTGGGTGAAAGCATATCCCACTTGGACAGAAAGTCTCTGAAGTGGATGCCTGGGTCCTGAACAAATCGAAAGCTGAACGCAAGCATACTATCACCATTGATATCTCCCTGCGGACACTTGAGACCAGCGAGTACCATCACTGATGCCCCAGGACACAGAGACCTTATCAAAAATGTGATCATCGGCCATCTGAGACTGATGCTGCTGACCTGATTGCTGTCGCTACCAGTGAATTTGAAGGAGGTATCTCCAAGAATGGACAGACCCTTGGGCATGCCCTTCTGGCTTCCACTCTCAGTGTGATACGTCCAGTTGCTGGACGTAATGACAGATCCCACTGAACCACTTTACAGCCAGGAGAGATGAGGACTTCGTTAAGAAAGTCAGCACCTGCATGAAGAAAATTGACTCCAACCGTGACACAGTAGCATCCGTGCAATTTCTGGCTAGAACAGTGACAACATGATGGAACCAAGTGCTAACATGCCTTGTTTCAAGAGTTGGAAAGTCATCCCTAGAGATGGTAACACTGGTGGGACAAAGTGCTAAAGGGTTTTATCAGATTCAAACAGCTGTAGATTAAAAAAGAAAGAGGATTTTTACTGCTGACTAAAGATTCTAAGAAATATTCATCTCTCCATTTGGCAGGAAATAGCCAGAGTGGTCTTAATCCTTTGCCCCACAAGTTTGTGGAATGGACCTTGACAGTGGAGAAACCTAACAGGGAAGAATCTTTGTATTCTATTACAAGTTAATCACTAAAGCAGTACTACATTTAAGCTTAAACTGTATCTCTGCGAATGAGAGATGGGGCATTACATATAATTTGCGTAATTCCCTATTATCTCTGCCTCCCAGATAATGAGCTGCAAGCTAAAATATGTTTGTTAAGCTCACAGGAAGCATCGTGACCAGACCCACCTGTGAATGACTGTCAGTTCAGTTCAGTCGCTCAGTCGTGCCTGACTCTTTGCAACCCCATGAATCGCAGCACGCCAGGCCTCCCTGTCCATCACCAACTCCCAGAGTTCACTCAGATTCGCATCCATCAAGTCAGTGATGCCATCCAACCATCTCATCCTCAGTCATCCCCTTCTCCTCCTGCCCCCAATCCCTCCCAGCATCAGAGTCTTTTCCAATGAGTCAACTCTTCGCATAAAGTGGCCAAAACTGGAGTTTCAACTTTAGCATCATTTCTTCCAAAGAAATCCCAGGGCTGATCTCCTTCAGAATGGACTGGTTGGATCTCCGTGCAGTCCAAGGGACCCTCAAGAGTCTTCTCCAACACCACAGTTCAAAAGCATCAATTCTTCGGTGCTCAGGCTTCTTCACAGTCCAACTCTCACATCCATACATGACCACTGGAAAAACCATAGCCTTGACTAGACGGACCTTAGTCGGCCAAGTAATGTCTCTGCTTTTGAATATACTATCTAGGTTGCTCATAACTTTTCTTCCAAGGAGTAAGCGTCTTTTAATTTCATGGCTGCAGTCACCATCTGCAGGGATTTTGGAGCCCCCCAAAATAAAGTCTGACACTGTTTCCACTCTTTCCCCATCTATTTCCCATGAAGTGATAGGACCAGATGCCATGATCTTCGTTTTCTGAATGTTGAGCTTTAAGCCAACTTTTTCGCTCTCCTCTTTCACTTTCATCAAGAGGCTTTTGAGTTCCTCTTCACTTTCCGCCGTAAGGGTGGTGTCATCTGCATATCTGAGGTGATTGATATTTGTCCCGGCAATCTTGATTCCAGCTTGTGTTTCTTCCAGTCCAGCGTTTCTCATGATGTACTCTGCATATAAGTTAAATAAGCCAGGTGACAGTATACAGCCTTGACGTACTCCTTTTCCTACTTGGAACCAGTCTGTTATTCCATGTCCAGTTCTAACTGTTGCTTCCTGACCTGCATACAGGTTTCTCAAGAGGCAGGTCAGGTGGTCTGGTATTCCCATCTCTTTCAGAATTTTCCACAGTTTATTGTGATCCACACAGTCAAAGGCTTTGGCATAGCCAATAAAGCAGAAATAGATGTTTTTCTGGAACTCTCTTGCTTTTTCCATGATCCAGCGGATGTTGGCAATTTGATCTCTGGTTCCTCTGCCTTTTCTAAAATAAGCTTGAACATCTGGAAGTTCATGGTTCATGTATTGCTGAGGCCTGGCTTGGAGAATTTTGAGCATTACTTTACTAGCATGTGAGATGAGTGCAATTGTGCGGTAGTGTGAGCATTCTTTGGCATTGGAATGAAAACTGACCTTTTCCAGTCCTGTGGCCACTGCTGAGTTTTCCAAATTTGCTGGCATATTGAGTGCAGCACTTTCACAGCATCACATTTCAGGATTTGAAACAGCTCAACTGGAATTCCATCACCTCCACTAGCTTTGCTCGTAGTGATGCTTTCTAAGGCCCCCTTGACTTCACATTCCAGGATGTCTGGCTCTAGATGAGTGACCACAACATCGTGATTATCTGGGTCATGAAGCTCTTTTTTGTACAGTTCTTCTGTGTATTCTTGCCACCTCTTCTTAATCTCTTCTGCTTCTGTTAGGTCCATACCATTTCTGTCCTTTATCGAGCCCATCTTTGAATGAAATGTTCCCTTGGTATCTCTAACTTTCTTGAAGAGATCTCTAGTCTCTCCCATTCTGTTTATTTCCTCTATTTCTTTGCACTGATCGCTGAGTAAGGCTTTCTTATCTCTTCTTGTTATTCTTTGGAACTCTGCATTCAGATGCTTATATCTTTCCTTTTCTCCTTTGCTTTTCACTTCTCTTCTTTTCACAGCTATTTCTAAGGCCTCCCCAGAGAGCCATTTTGCTTTTTTGCATGTCTTTTCCATGGGGATGGTCTTGATCCCTGTCTCCTGTACAGTGTCACAAACCTCATTCCATAGTTCATCGGGCACTCTATTTATCCGATCTAGGCCCTTAAATCTATTTCTCTGTTCCACTGTATAATCATAAGGGATTTGATTTAGGTCATACCTAAATGGTCTAGCGGTTTTCCCTACTTTCTTCAATTTGAGTCTGAATTTGGTAATAAGGAGTTCATGATCTGAGCCACAGTCTGTGGGGGTACTTTCTAGGCCCTATATTCTTTCCAAGTAAGTAATTTCTTAGGGTTAAAAAGAGAGCTCTGATTCTCTACATCAAGTGCAAACAGTCGCTGTCTCTCGCTTTTGCGGCGGGCATTCATGAAAATGGAGAGAGTGCGGCAGGTGCTGCCTGCAGAGACCCTGCCTCTGGGATCTCACAGCTCAGAGTTTCTGAGGACTGGGAGGACTGGAAGGGCCTGTGGGATCAGAGAGCAGCTCAGACCTCTGGAAAAAAATGAGCCTCAGCGGGGCACTCTGCCAAACACGGGACCTGGGAGGAGGGACTGCCCACATGCAGCTGCTGAAGCGCAGCTTGGTGTGCGGGTTCAGTTAAGCGTCTCAGCTCAGCAGGCTGGGGGGCAAGACCAATAGGCACACTTCTCAAGACCACAGTAGCCAGAAGATACGTGTCATCTCTGGAATGGTTTTCTGCCTCTTGTTTCTGGGGGGGATCTCCGCAGAGACTGAGGGGGAAGACAGTGTCGCAGGTGAGAGCCAAGGAGGGTCACTGCTCTGGGAGGCCTCGGCCCTGTCTCCTCACTGAAGCAGATGAACCAAAACGCTGCTGCTGGAAGTGGATAAGAATTTCTGAGTGCTGAGAGTGATGCCAAGCGAAAAGGTAGTGGTTCCCTTTGAGAAATCTGTATCAGGCATGTACTATATACGGGGTAGTGTCCTGATTCTGTAAGAACTTTTCCCCGGATAAGGATGGGCTTTTGTTCTGAATTGATACATAAATGTGGCATGATCTGGGAGCTTCCTGTTAATAGCTAGCATGCCAGAAAAGGTAACAGCTTCTGGGAAGAAGTGTGTGGGTTTGGGTGATATTTATGCAACAGTTTGTAGACATACTATGCAAACGTGATCTTATTCAGTTCCCTAGTAATGCCATATGGTAGTCAGCTTTTTTCCCCCCTTTGGGTAAATGATGGCCGGGGAAATTAAGTGCCCTTCTTAAAGTTTCCAAAAGATGAGGTAGACTGTAGTCAACAGACTACAATCCAGATGAGATTAATGTTAACTTAAAACCATAAAAAAAATGTAATTTTTAAAATCTCAGTTACAATGCTCCTATATAATTTGGTGTTTCCTTCTAAATTTTTATTGTCTGTGATTTCTGTAAATATGCACACAAAAAGGCCTCTAGTTATTTTTCCAGTGTCATGTCCATCCTTTCCATGTTCATCTTGAAGACTCTCTCATATGGCAACATAGAACCTTCACGTTAAAATGGGTTTTAGAGTGGCAAAATAATGATAGATTATATTTACATGAATTATATTTATAGCGGGACACTGAGATTGTGTCCTGTACATCCCTGTGAGTTAATATTGTATTGCTTTCAAACTTTTTCAGAGTATTTTTCTTCATTTGAGCTGTTTTTCTTTGGATAAATTCCAAGGACTGGAGTGGACTTGTCAAAGGTTTCAAACAGTGCTTCACAGGACTTTGGCTGTTGTCAAGGCTGGCAACCCCCTAAAATGAATGTCCTCAGTGTTAGTCAACTGCATTTATTGAACATTACATTTGTGTTCATTTTGTGTGTGCGTGTGTGCATATATACAAGTGCAAAAAGTCCCAAATGTACTTGTCAAGACTTTAATATTCTATCCCCAGTAATCTGGCATCAAATTCAACTTTTCTTATTCTTATGCAATCTTTTTGTGAAATGCTCCTAGCTAATGTCTGAATGGGCTTCCCAGGTGGCACTAATGGTAAAGAGCCCGCTTGCTACTGCAGGAGACACAAGAGACAGGCGTTCAGTCCGTGGGTCGGACCCCCTGGAGGAGGGGCATGGCAGCCCACTCCAGTCTTCTTGCTAAGAGAATCGCATGGACAGAGGAGTCCTTAAGGGTTGCAAGAGTCAGACAGGCTGAAGCAGCTTAGCACACACGTGCTGTCTGATTAATGTTTAGGAATGAGGCACTTCTACTCTCTTGATATTCTCCAAAGCATGGCACGGGCACTTCTATTCTGGTCTGAGCTTTTTTTCCCAAGAAACATCTGGTAGGAATGCCCAAGCCCAGAATGTAGTTGGTTCTTCTGCTGACACCTGTGGAATGAAAGAACGAGTCTCTTCCCTTGGTGAGCAGAGTGACTAAAGGGATGATTGTGTTTATGCAAGCGTGCCATACATTAAATCAACAAACACTGAGTTCTTACTGTGTGCCCGATGGTGTAATAAGCATTGAGAATAATAGAATAAATGACTTAAGGCCCTGCCTAGAGGGCTGATAATCCAGAGGGCAAACTGATGTGCGGTAACAAGTTTTGATTGAAATGTGTACGTAATCTTGGGGGAGTACAGAAAAGAGAGTGATCTGTTCTGTTTGGATTGAGGAACTAACAGGAGTCAATAAAGAGAAAAGGGAAATTTGAGTAAGACTTTGAAATGGGAACAAAAGCTGGATTGTGAAGGTCTTCTGGAATTAGGGCCTAAATAAAATAAAGACAGTCCAGAGTTGTTAAATCAGATACTGAATTAGAGAAATATTCTGTGGTCCTGTGTGGAAAAGAAGGGCAACAGAGGAGACTAGCACACTTCACCTTATAGTAAAGAAAACATATATTTACAGGACTTGAGTGATTCCTACCAGCCTCAGTGACTGCCCACAGCAGCTACATCAAGATGCAAAGGCCACTTCAGAAAATTAACCTAGAATGGATTAAAGGCTTAAATGTATCATGAAATCATAAAATTCCTAGAAGAAAACATGAGGGGGAAACCTTGGCCGTGGTCTTGGCAATGATTCTTTTTGGATATGACAACGAAAGCTCAAGTACTGAAAGCAGAAAGTAAACATGTGGGGCTATATCAAACTAAGAAGTTTCTCCACAGCAAAAGAGTCAACAAAATGAACAGCCTATGGAATAGGAGAAAGTATGTGCAAGCCATTAAGGGGTTAGCATTCCCCTGTGCCCGGGGACAGACAGGCTGAGGGTAGACCCAGGGGACGGAGACGCTCTTCCAGCCCAGCTACTACCTTAAATCTTGAGTTACTGTGCCACGTCCAACTTTGTGCAACCTGCCAGGCTCCTCTGTCTGTGGAATTTTCCTGCAGAAATACTGGAGTGGGTTGCTATTTCCTCCTCCAAAGGATCTTCCTGACCCAGGAATCAAACCAACATCTCCGGAGTCTCCTGCATTAGCAGGTGGATTCTTTATCACTGAGCCACCTGGGAATCCCTGAGGTTAGCTGCAAAATGCCCACTGCTTTAATTCTGCTCTCCGGGTTTTCCAGTGGGAAATATTGAGGGCAGAAGGAGAAGGAGGCAGCAGAGGATGAGATGGTTGGATGGCATCACCGACTCAATGGGCATGAGTTTGAGCAAACTCCAAGAGATGGTGATGAACAGGGAAACTTGGTGTACTGCAGTCCATTGGGTCACAAACAGTCGGTCACAACTGAGCAACTGAACAGCAACAACCAGGCTTTCCATAGGAATCTCTCCAAGGTGCTGTGCTTAGTCGCTCAGTTGTGTCCAGCTCTTTGTGACCCCATGGACTGTAGCCCGCCAGGCATCTCTGTCTATGGGGATTCTCCAGGCAAGAATACTAGAGTGGGTAGCCTATCCCTTCTCCAGGGGATCTTCCCAACCCAGGAATCAAACTGTGGTCTCCTGTATTGCAGGCGGATTCTTTATCAGCTGAGCTACCAGAGAATCTCTGTGGTCCACTCTAAGTGGAAACATAAAGGGAAGGGATTTCTGGGAAATATAGTTCAGCCTAGCTGAGGTGACACCTCATTTGTTGAATACATTAAATTCTCAATAAATATTAACACTCATTGGGTGATTGAATAAGTGAATGACTGCATAGGTGAATAAATCAATACTTAGGTTTCCAGGCTAGTCACAAAAGTCTATTTAAATTATAATGAAATGATACCAAAATACCATTAAATAAAAAATCAAAGCCAGACTTTGGTAAGGAGAGATTTTATTTGAAAGGATTATTTCAAGAGAGAAAAGGAGTGCTGAAATAGGGTATTATTTCGACAGAAGAACTCTCAGATGGTAAGATCTACAAAGATCTGAAAGGTGAGGCAGAAAAGGGTTATTTCATGGAAAGGAGTCAGCAAAATTTCATGGAAGATCATTCTGAATGCCAGTGTCGGCTTGGGCTAAGGGTGGATCACGGTGCAGAGGACAGTGTACAGGAGAGAAGACGGATTAATGATTTGTCAAGCCAATAACCTTTGTTAAGCCGTTAGAACACTTTGTTGCCATTGTTCAGCAGGGATAAACCATCCACCTAACCATGTAGGAAGGGAGAGTAAACAGAGTCAGAAAGAATCCAGTTCTTATGCCCTTTGAATGGGGTTGTTTGGCTTTTTGTTTGAAGGTTTTTTTTACGTTGACTTGTATGAGCTGTTGAAGATGGGCAATTTGAAGGATTAGTACCTGGCCTTGTCACAGATAACGTGAGGGTCATGGTGAGTCTTAAGCCCAACAGGAGAAGGGCAGTTCCTTGCAGGAAGACACAGAAACATGAAGGGAGTGGTGGGATTTTTGTTCTGTTTTGTTTTTTAACCGTTGCTGTTTCTCAGGAAACAGGCGTCTTTGTGTGTCTTCCGGCACTTCTCATTCCTTGTCTGTCGACCCTCTCTTAGATTAAGAGACCTGCCAAGATGTTCCACTTACACGGCCCACAACTGCTGCAGATGTTAGAGAAATCCTTGAGGAAGAGTCTCCCTGAGTCCTTAAAGGTGAGAGTGCAACGTTCTTAAGGGGAAAGGGGCTAGGGACAGCTTGAGGGAAGGTGGGAAAGAGAACAAGGGCTCCCTGAGCACCGACTCTGTGCCAAGCTCACCCACCTGGCTGCTCGTTTGGATTACGTCACCTGTCTGCAAGGCAGCTATATCATGTCTGTAGAACCAAAGAGGAAAGGGAGGCCCGGTCATATGACCTGACCAAGACCGTGCCAGTAGTGAGTGGCAGTGCTGTGGTTTGAACCCATCATGATCTTTGTTGTGTGGTGATGCCAAAGCTTTCCCTCGTGCCCTTTCAACTCATGTTATGTAATTCTGGAAGTCTTTCTTTCTTCCAGAATTGCCAAAGTCAATGTTTATTCTTAGCAAACAATCAAGTGCCCGATGAAAAGCTATCCATTATGTTTCTTCTATGTAATTAATAATCTGTCAACTTCTGTTTTTTGTCAAACCCCAAGGATTATGTTTAACTTCGAATGAGACAGAAATTATGTTTAAGGAATTATCTTGTGCCATAGAGAAGTGGAAGTGTTTTTCTTGCAATAATATATATTACAGAGGGAGTGGGCTATTACTAGAGATAAAGATGCCACTGCACTATGATAAAGGAATCAATTCACCAAGAAGATACAAGAAAACCTGAAATGTATGCACCTAGCAACCGAGGCTCTAAGTCCATGAGACAAAAACTGATAAAACTGAAAGAAGAATCAGGGAAACACACAGGTATAGAGAGTTCAACACTTCTCTCTCAGTAATTTGTAGAATAGGCAGAAAACCTATAAATACATATAGGAACTTATTGTATATGACATACTATGAACCAACTTGAATAAACTGACATTTATAGAATACTTCCCATAACCATGCAGGAGACCTGGGTTTGATCCCTGAGTTGGGAAGATCTCCTGGAGAAGGAAATGGCAATCCACTCCAGTACTCTTGCCTGGAAAATCCCATGGACAGAGGAGCCTGGTAGGCTACAGGCCATGGGGTCACACAGAGTTGGACACAACTGAGCGACTTCACTTCGCTTTACTCCCACAACCATGGCAGGGTACATACTATTTTCAAGTGTACATGGAATATTTAGCAAAATAGACCATATTTCTAAAACTTTCAGAAGAATTGAAATATAGCAAGTATGTGCTTGAGCAATATAGAATTAAACTCAAAAAACAAACAAACAAAAAAACCCTGAAAGATATCTGGAAAATACTTGAATTTCTAAAAGTATACAACACACTTCTAAACAAGTCAGATTTGAAATTACAAGGAAAATTAGGAAACATTTTAGTTGAATGAAAATAAAAATACAATGTATGAAAAGCTTTGGGATGCAACTAAAGCAGTTGATAACTGAGAAACAGATAGCATTAAGTGCTTATACTAAAAAAGAATAACAGTCGAGGGACTTCTCTGGCAGTCCAGTAGTTAAGACTTGGCACTTCCAGTGAAAATAATTTTCAATACTAAGTCCATAAGTTTTACTTTCTATATTCTGTGAAAAGCATGAATTACCAAAGGTTGCTGAAGAAGAAATATGCAACCTGAACTGCCCTGTATCTATTGGAGAAATTGATTTTGTAGTTTAAAACCTTCCAACAAAGAAAATTTCATGCTCACATATTGTCAGTGGCAATTTCTACCAAACACGTAAGGAAAAAATATCACTTCCACAAAAACCCTTGCAGAATAGAGCAGAGAAGAAAACACTTCCCAAATCATTTTATGAGTCCAGAATTACCCTGATACCAAAAAGAAAACTATAGAACAATATTCTTTGTGAACAGAGATATCCATTAACAAAATAATATCAAGTCAAATCCATCAACATATCAGAAGGATAATACATCATAACCAAGGGAAGTTCATCTTGGAAAGGCAAGGCAGATTCAACATTCAAAAATCAAGCTGTTCAATTCACTGTTATCAACAGGCTGGAGAAAAGCATAGATCTTCTCTCAATAGATGTGGAAAAATGTTTGACAGAATGTAATATTTCTGATAAAAATAAAACTCTCGCAAACTAGAAATAGGAGGGAACTTCTTCAACCTGATAAAAAAAAGGTTGTTTTTCCTGTACTGGAAAAATCTATACCTGGATCACAATAAACTGTGGAAAATTCTGAAAGAGATGGTAATACAAGACCACCTGACCTGCCTCTTGAGAAATCTGTATGCAGGTCAGGAAGCAGCAGTTAGAACTGGACATGGAACAACAGACAGGTTCCAAACAGGAAAAGGAGTACGTCAAGGCTGTATGTTGTCACCCTGCTTATTTAACTTCTATGCAGAGTACATCATGAGAAATGCTGGACTGGAAGAAACACAAGCTGGAATCAAGATTGCCGGGACAAATATCAATCACCTCAGATATGCAGATGACACCACCCTTATGGCAGAAAGTGAAGAGGAACTAAAAAGCCTCTTGATGAAAGTGAAAGTGGAGAGAGAAAAAGTTGGCCTAAAGCTCAACATTCAGAAAACGAAGATCATGGCATCTGGTCCCATCACTTCATGGGAAATAGATGGGGAAAGAGTGGAAACAGTGTCAGACTTTATTTTGGGGGGCTCCAAAATCCCTGCAGATGGTGACTGCAGCCATGAAATTAAAAGACGCTTACTCCTTGGAAGAAAAGTTATGAGCAACCTAGATAGCATATTCAAAAGCAGAGACATTACTTTGCCGACTAAGGTCCGTCTAGTCAAGGCTATAGTTTTTCCAGTAGTCATGTATGGATGTGAGAGTTGGACTGTGAAGAAGGCTGAGCACCGAAGAATTGATGCTTTTGAACTGTAGTGTTGGAGAAGACTCTTGAGAGTCTCTTGGACTGCAAGGAGATCCAACCAGTCCATTCTGAAGGAATCAGCCCTGGGATTTCTTTGGAAGGAATGATGCTAAAGCTGAAACTCCAGTACTTTGGCCACCTCATGCGAAGAGTTGACTCATTGGAAAAGACTCCGATGCTGGGAGGGATTGGGGGCAGGAGGCGAAGGGGACGACTGAGGATGAGATGGCTGGATGGCATCACTGACTCAATGGACATGGGTCTGAGTGAACTCTGGGAGTTGGTGATGGACAGGGAGGCCTGGCGTGCTGCGATTCATGGGGTCACAAAGAGTCGGACATGACTGAAAGACCGAACTGAACTGATACTGATCATAATGATGGGAAACCTGAAAGGAATAGCATCACATTATATCCTTTATTATATTACATTACAATAATCCATCATATTATATCTTTTTTTGGCTGGGGGGTTGGGGGGAGCTTCCCTGTGGCTCAGCTGGTAAAGAATCCACCTGCAATACGGGAGACCTGGGTTCCATCCCTGGGTTGGGAAGATCCCCTGGAGAAGGCAACGGCTCCCCACACCAGTGTTCTGACCTGGATAACCCCATGTCCATGGGGTGGCAAAGCGCCGAATGTAACTTCTACTTGGTGCCCTGACACCTTGTTTAGGGGTCACGTGTAGGCTGGGCCACGGGCGCTTAGTGTAGCCCAGAGGCACGCTACACTGAGGGGTAGGGTGGAGAGCTCTTGAGAGGAACAAGTTCAGGAGTCAGAAGACTTTGATCCCACAAATTCATTGTTTTCTGGGTAACACTGCGAAAATCTCAGTGCTCTTGCATGTAAAATCAGTAAAACCAGAAAGTAAATACTCTTGGCAGACACTCCTCAACCTTGAACAGGGTTGTGTGAGTGTGAGTCACTCAGTCGTGTCTGACTCTGAGACCATGGACTGTAGCCTGTCCATGGGATTTTGAAGGCAAGAATACTGGAGTGGGTTGCCATTTCCTTCTCCAAGGAATCTTCCCGACCCAGGGATCAAACCCAGGTCTCCCACTTTGCAGGCAGATGTTTCACCATCTGAAACACCAGGAAAGCCCTAAGCAGGGTTATCATTACCTTGCAGAGATATTTGGAGGGTTAAATAAGATATGATAAAATTAATAGCCAATACTTCTTAAACACTTACCAAATATCAGGAAGTACCCCACGTATTAGACATAACCTCAAAAGTATTTTTTTAGGAGGAGGAGGAGCTAAATCAGTTAGGTGCCTGAGTTATTTTTATCTTAAGTGTCTACTTTGAAACTTTTTCCAAGTTAAATTGTTTTCTTTCATGCTCTATGTCTGGGGTTTGAATTGTTCTTTACTTTTTGTGTTAAGTGGATCCCAGCTTTTTGGAGAAAATCCTCGGCATGACTAGTCTTAGCCCAACTCTACTGTAAGGCAAAGTAATTCTCAATATGAGATCCTCAGTTTTAATGAGGTTCTTTTCCTCTCTACTCACCTGATTCTTTGATGACATAGATTTTCCCCCATAAGCAGAAATCTAGGATATTTGTAAAATTTATTCTTGTTACAAATGTATGACCTAAAACTCATTGACTAGTTGCTAATAAGTCTCAGGTGAGAGAAAAATCTGGGTATCACAGCCTGGAAGACTGCCCACCTATCTTCCAAGCAGAGGAAACTAAGTGGGTTTAATCTCACCTGTTAGCTTCAGTCCCTTCCATTTGTAGTGGCTGCCTGAGTCACTATGTTCCGGTTAAATGACACGATCATGGGCACAGAAATGTGTATATAAATGCCACTGGTTCCAAACGTCATGTGGAAAAATGTGTATTTTATTTTCCTTAAAACTGCACTTAATTTCTATATTGAGCTAAATTTCTGCTAATGGCAGAAATTTAATTTATAAAAACTCAGTAAAGTCAAAGTTTGAAAAGCAAAGTCTAAGTTTGCCTCCTCCTCTTTCGCCTTAGTCTGACATGAACATTTCATGCCAAGAGTAGGGAAGCGCAGGGTGAGAGGTGGTCCTTTGTCATTGAAATAGTCCCCATTCCATCCTCTGGCCCTGGTCTTTGGCATTCTTCCACGCCTTCTGTAAGGCATGTTGTTTCAATGCATCTAGGTCCTAAGGTGCACCCTGGTGTGGATTGCTGTTTTTCCTCTCCCCACAACCACGTGGGTCATTCCAGTTTAGACAATCTCTTTCTCAGCCTCTTCAATGTTTTGAAGGCACCAATGTTTGAACAGGTGGTTGCAAAGATTTAAAAAATTGCATAAGAAGTTGCCCTTGGACGTTGGCCACCAAAGCTTGTGTTGTTAACACTATGCTGTCTCTACTTTTTACATAGATGGGAATTCATTTAACCTTTATGG
Source organism: Budorcas taxicolor (assembly GCF_023091745.1). Lineage (NCBI taxonomy): Eukaryota > Metazoa > Chordata > Mammalia > Artiodactyla > Bovidae > Budorcas > Budorcas taxicolor. Next base: position 80,032,575 of record NC_068924.1, on the reverse strand, counting down.
AAGGTGATTCAGAGATGTGTGCAAGAACAATAAAATATTTAAACAACAGTTGATGTTTGACCCAGAAATTCCCCTTCTAGAATTTGTAATATCAGACATATTTGCAAAGATTTATGCAAAAGCAATGTTCACTGAAAAATAAACTGTTAAAAATTAGAAAACGCTGAAATGGCCAGCAATAAGACATAGTAAAATTGAAGTAGCCCTTTCATATAATGGATATTATGCCACCATTAAAAATGATTATATAGATTTGTGCTTATTGATGTGGAAATATGCTCATAGTATAGTGTGTGTGTGTATGTGAGTGGGGGAACATATGTTAAATTAATATGTATTAGGTAATTAATTTCATGTTTAAGAACTGTGTGCGTGTGTGTTAGCCACTCAGTCGTGTCCGACTCTTTGTGACCTCGTGGACTGTAGCCCACCAGGCTTCTCTGTCCATGGAATTTTCTGGGCAAGAATACTGGAGTGGGTTGCCATTCTCTTCTCCAGGGGATTTTCCCGACCCAGGGATTGAGCCCGGGTCTCTTGCATTGCAGGCAGTTTCTTTAGTTTCCCTGACTGAGCTATCAGGGAACCCTGAAATCTATGTGTGTGTGTAAATAAATGGAATAAAATGGAAAGATATAACACTAAGTTCTACAGTGTGTTAGTAGATTATTTTAATTTATTCATGTTATTTATCTGGATTTTAAAATATACTAATATTTTTTATCTTCCCTGGTGGCTCAGACAGTAAAGAATCTGCCTTCAAGGCAGGAGATCTGGGTTCGATTCCTGGGTTGGGAAGATCCCCTGGGGAAGGAAATGGCAACCCACTCCAGTATTCTTGCCTGGAGAATCCTGTGGACAGAGGAGCCTGGCAGGCTACAGTCCCTGGGGTCACAAACAGTTGGACACAACTGAGCGACTAACACACACAATATAATGTTCTCATTGTTTGACCCCGAAGTCTATTTCCATTTGGAGTCATAAAGTAGAACCTGAAGACCGAAATAAAGGCCCTATTAGGTACTTAACCTGGTTTCATAGAAATAAGCCTTGTCCTAATCAAATACGGTGCTTCACCACCCCTTCCTGATAAGCTGACCCTCTCACTTTCTCGGGATACGGCAGGTTTACGGGACCGTCTTCCACATGAACCAGGGAAACCCATTCAATCTAAAGGCCCTGGTGGACAAGTGGCCTGATTTTAAGACCGTGGTTATCCGCCCTCACGAGCAGGTAAGGGGCCAGGGGCAGAATGAACGTGCATCTGTGTTTGTATTCGCTCTGCGCCCACTGCGTGCCTGGCAGTGGGGTAGACCCTGTGGATACAGAAGCGAAGCGCAGTGACAGTGTGTGTGCCCTCGTGCCCAAGAACCTCAGAGTCTGGAGGGAAACAGACAAGCAAAGCAAAGACAGGGAGGTGTGACAAGGTACGGTGAATACGCGAGATTCAGGAGCAGCGCTGGCCAAGAGACAGTCAGACTGTCGACGTCAGGACAGGGGCAAGGGCCAGAGAGCGTCCACGGAAGACGTTTTGCCAAAAGGGAATTTTGAAGAATAGTAGGTTTTTGACAGGTTGACAAGAACAGAGGTTGCATTCTAAGCAGAGAAAGGAACACCCCAACATGTGTGAAGGTAAATATGATAATGTTGTGTGCGAAGCTGCTTCGGTCATGTCCGACTCTCTGCGACCCCTTGGACGGCAGCCCACCAGGCTTCTCTGTCCATGGGATTCTCCAGGCAAGAACGCTGGAGTGGGTTGCCATTTCCTTCTCTGATGATAACGTTAGTGAAATAAAAATAACTAATTATGATGCTTGTATTTGGGAATATATTTTCAGTACTGGACTTTTAAAAATCACTCAAACTAAGTTGTTAATCTGTCTCAAATATAAATATGTTATAAGCATATTGAAAATAAAGTATAAAAATTCCCACATGCAAAAATAAGTAACCGTATAGTATCATTTGATGAATTATTTGAAAGTAAAATTTAAATGTATAGTGATTTTTTTAAGTACCAAATTAAACAGAATACAAAAGTAAAGATACTTTCGTTATTGAAATCTAAAAAGGGAATAATACTCACTTTTTAATGCAATCTTTAAAAAACAGATTGTTGGTGGTATTAATGGGAAAGGCATTTCTGGGCAACAATTTCCAGCTATTCTGCCCTTGTTGGGTAGTTGTTCTTTGATTTCTTCCTTCAGCTTCAAAATAATCTCATCATCTTTTATTTGTTAATTTTGAGACAACCTTTTTGAGCAAATTTTGTGTTTTAGCTTTTTTGGAAATATGAATTATTTTTTAAACAGTGTGTTGCAGTTTACATTCTTAAGGCATCCTGGGTCTCCATTCTGCACAGCTTTATCAGTGTGAGAATTCTAATGCAACATTACCTGCGTCCTTCAATATTGTCCTCATAATCCATTTGTTCTGAGACTCTTTGAAACAGAGTAACATTTACTCTTGCAACAGAAGATTGTCTTTAAATTTCGTTCTTTCTCCTGAGGATTGTAGAATCACTGAAGAATACATTCTAAACTGGTAAGTGTTTGGTTGATTTGAAATTGTTATGCAACAGAAAAATACCTTCATCAAGTTTTTCTTACTAGTAAGTGGAATCATTCATTAAATCCCTGACTTAGTCGTATGGTGAAAATGATTCGGAAATGATGATAGCACACCAAGAAGAATAGCGATGTATAGTTTGTAAAATAGCACTGTATCATGAAATACCAAACAAGTATTCCAATCACTGGGGATCATCAGTTTGATTTATTTATATTACCCAACCACACAGGAGATGGCAGATGACTTTGATCATTACACCAATACCTACCAAATCTATTCTAAGGATCTCAACAGCTGTCAAGAGTCCCTTGCCACATCAGATGTCATCAACTGGAAACAGCATTTGCAGATCCAAGGTACGTAAGGGATCTGGGATCTACCCACTGAGGGGACTGCTCATATCTACACCTGGAGCATCTCTTTATCCTGAGTACATCCCCTACAATCAGTATTTCCTACTAGACCCCAGACACTCAGCTTGATGGTCACTCCCTATGTCAGCTAACACCATCTCTTCAGTGGAGTGGAATTCAAACATTGCAAACTATAGGGTTCTTTTAAGAAAATGTGAGTAACGTAAGTTCTTGTTAGATGAGGATTCCTGATATATTTTGCAGACGTACTGAAGATCCCTTAGGGTAACTGGGTATGAGAGCAGAGCTCCCCTCTGGCCTTCTTGTAGTTTGTTGTTTAGTTCCTAAACCGTGTCCAACTCTGCAATCTCAGGGCCTGCAGCCCGCCAGCCTCCTCTGTCCATGAGATTTTCCGGGCAAGAATACTGGAGCGGGTTGCATTTCCTTCTCCAGGGGATCCTCCTGACCCAGGGATCTAACCTGCGGCTCTTGTGTCTCCTGCACTGGCAGGTGGATTCTTTGCCACTGAGCCACAATTGGAATGACAAGTCCTTGTGCCATAGAGCATGTCCCCAGTCACAGGAAAACCTGTCACTGTTGGAATCAGGCTCCCTTGGGTGACATCCCTGTTCTGCCTACTATTTGCTTCGTGGTCTTGAGCAAGTAGTGTAACGTATCTATTATTCAGTCCCCTCACGTATCAACAATGAAGATAATAGAAGCACCGGAAACTTGTGGCTGGGCTTCCCAGGGGGCACAGTGGTAAAGAATCTGCCTGCCGATGCAGGAGACGTGGGTTCGATCCCTGGGTTGGGAAGATCCCCCTGGAGGAGGCAACCCACTCCAGTATTCTTGCCTGGACAATCCCATGAACAGGGGAGCCTGGCAGGCTGTGGTCCATGTGGTTGCAAAGAGTTGCACATGACTGAGCATGTATGCAATACATAAGGTTAATGTCAGGATTAAATGTGATATTAGACCAATACCAGGGCATGCCACCCGTATACATGCAAGGTTAGCTACTGTGTGTTTTTTTTTTATTTATTTTGGCTGTGCTGGGTCTTTGTTGCTGCCCACAGGCTTTCTCTAGTTGCAGCCAGTAGGGGCTGCTCTTGGTGGCGCTGTGTGGGCTTCCATTGCCGTGGCTCATCTTGCTGTGGACCACAGGTTCTAAGAGAGTGGGCTTCAGAAGCCGCAGCACACAGGCTTAGTCCCTCCGAGGCATCTGCCCAGATCAGGGACTGAACCCATGACCTCTGCATTGGTAGGCACATTCTTAACCACTGGACTACCAAGGAAGCCCAAGTTTGGCTATGATTTTTTAAATGCCACGTGTCCTTGATTCCACAGTATTTCTAGCGTTATCTCTGTATTGGGTAAGTGCAAACAGGTTGAGGCAGTGATGTGGCCAAGGTCACATGGTCGCTTGCAACACCAGAATCTAAGTTGCTGACTTTCGATCCTGGATGTGTCTGTTGGGAAGCTTCCGGAAGCACCTACAAGGGCACTTACTTCTCCCTAACTACTCTCTAGGTTCACAGTCCAGTCTGAATGAGGTGATACAGAGTCTTGCAGCCACTAAATTTGTTAAGGTCGAGCACACACAGTGCATTCTCTATGTGATGCCTGAGACAGCGAGGAAACTTCTTCCTTCCCTGCTAGAGACAAAGAACTTACCTGTTGGATACGGCGCACCCAAAGCCATGTGAGTTTGAAAAAGACGCTCTTTCACTGTTGCAGCAGCCTCCCGACTTCTCTCCCTGCAGTCACTCTTGGCTCCCCGCAACGCATTTCCAGAGTGATGCTTTTACAGTGGAACGTGGATCACATCCATTCACCTGTCGAAAAGCCGTTCCATTGAGGTTTCTCAGCTTGCTGTTGCTGTTCAGTTGCTAAATCGTGTCTGACTTTTTGCAACTCCACAGACTACAGCACGCCAGGCTTCCCTGTCCTTCACCATCTCCAGGAGTTTGCTCAAACTCATGTCCATTGCTGCTATCTAACCATTTCATCCTCTGTCGACCCCTTCTCCCCCTGCCCTCAATCTTTCCCATCATCAGAGTCTTTTCCAATGAGTCAGCTCCTCACATTAAGTGGTCAAAGTATTGGAGTTTCAGCATCAGTCCTTCCAATGAATATTCAGGAGTGATTTCCTTTAGGATGGACTGGTTGGGATCTCCTTGCAGTCCAAGGGGCTCTCAAGAGTGTTCTGCAACCCCACAGTTCAAAAGCATTAATTCTTTGGCACTCAGCTTTCTTTACAGTCCAACTCTCACATCCATATACGACTACTGGAAAAACCATAGCCTTGACTAGATGGACTTTTGTGAGGAAAGTCGTTATCGATGTTTTTTAATATGCTTTCTAGGTTTGTCATAGCTTTTCCTCCAATGAGAAAGATTTTTTGTGTGTGTGTGGCTGCAGTTACCATTTGTAGTGATTTTGGAGCCCATGAAAATAAAATCAAAGTCAAACTCCTTTATGAACTTCCAAGGTCTTATGAGACCTGGGACTCATCACCTCTTGGACTTTATCCTGTTGCTCTTGCTTACTCCCACCAGCAGCTCTGACCCGCTCTATGCAGCTTGATCTCACATACCCACGCCTGGCTTTGGGCCATTGCATTTGCACCTTGTCTTCCCTCTGATCTTCATATACTTGCCTCTTTATTGTCATTCATACTCTCAAATGCCATTTCTTCAGAGATGCCCAGTCCTATGTTCCTCTGTGTGTTAAAATGACTGGAAAAGCTTTACTCACAGTATCATACATCACTGCCCATGGAGTTCTCCAGGCAAGAATACTGGAGTGGGTTGCCATTTCCTTCTCTAGTGGATCATGTTATATTGGAACTCTTTGCTATGGCCCATCTGTTTTGGTTGGTTCTGCACAGCATGGTTCATAGGTTCATTGAGTTACATAAGCCCCTTCGCCATGACAAGGCTGTGATTCATGAAGGGGTGTAGGGGCGGCAGAGGATGAGATGGTTAGACAGCATCGCTGACTTAATGGGCTTGAATTTGACCAAACTCCAGGAGACGGTGGAGGACAGAGGAGCCTGGCATGCTACAGTCCGTGGAGGCATGAAGGCGTTGGACATGACTCGGCAACTGAGCAACAACCCCATAGTACACCTGAAAACGCCTCCACATCTACAGTCTCACTTGATTCTGTTGTCCACCCCAGAGGTACACAAGATAGGAGATATTATCCCTATTTTCCTGACAGAAACAAGCTTGGATGATGAAATAGCTTGCTCGGGTCACGTGGAGAATTAAGGGTGTGATGGGCTTGAGTACAGATGCCCTAGTCCCCCATCTCGAGACCCCTTCCAAAGCCCCTTCACAGCCTGAAGACGACATCAAGCTCAGTCTTCTGTGCCTCAGGGGCTGTCTGCACTCCACATCACTCCCTTTCTCTGCACTTCAGTTCCCATAGTGGCCAAGGACCCTCTGACAGCAACATTCTATGATTCCATGATCCCTAAGCTCTGGTTTTACACACAGTTGCTAGCATGTGCTTTGGAGCACTCATCTATCTTCTGTTTACCTAGTTTTATTATCGGTTAAACGGTGCCTTATCAATTCCCTCATTAAATACTGAGTCACTGCTTTGCCGACAGCAACCATACTTAACTTTCAGATACTTCTTACTGGAGTAACAGGCAAATTTGGCCTTGGAATACGGAATGAAGCAGGGAAAAGGATAATAGAGTTTTGCCAAGAAAATGCACTGGTCATAACAAATACTCTCTTCCAACAACACAAGGGAAGACTCTACACATGGACATCACCAGATAGTCAACACCAAAATCAGATTGATTATATTCTTTGCTGCCAAAGATGGATAAGCTCTATACAGTCAGCAAAAACAACCAGGAGCTGACTGTGGCTCAGATCATGAACTCCTTTTTACCAAATTCAGACTCAAATTGAAGAAAGTAGGGAAAACCGCTAGACCATTCAGGTATGACCTAAATCAAATCCCTTATGATTGTACAGTGGAAGTGAGAAATAGATTTAAGGGACTAGATCTGATAGATAGAGTGCCTGATGAACTATGGACAGAGGTTTGTGACACTGTACAGGAGACAGGGATCAAGACCATCCCCATGGAAAAGAAATGCAAAAAAGCACAATGGCTGTCTGAGGAGGCTTTACAAATAGCTGTGAAAAGAAGAGAAACGAAAGGCAAAGGAGAAAAGGAAAGATATAAGCATCTGAATGTAGAGTTCCAAAGAATAGCAAAGAGAGATAAGAAAGCCTTCTTCAGCGATCAGTGCAAAGAAATAGAGGAAAACAACAGAATGGGAAAGACTAGAGATCTCTTCAAGAAAGTTAGAGATACCAGGGGAACATTTCATGCAAAGATGGGCTTGATAAAGGACAGAAATGGTCTGGACCTAACAGAAGCAGAAGATATTAAGGAGAGGTGGCAAGAATACACAGAAGAACTGTACAAAAAAGAGCTTCACGACACAGATAATCACGATGGTGTGGTCACTCATCTAGAGCCAAACATCCTGGAATGTGAAGTCAAGGGGGCCTTAGAAAGCATCACTACAAATGAAGCTAGTGGAGGTGATGGCATCCAAGTTGAGCTATTTCAAATCCTGAAAGATGATGCTGTGAAAGTGCTGCACTCAATATGCCAGCAAATTTGGAAAACTCAGCAGTGGCCACAGGGCTGGAAAAGATGAGTTTTCATTCCAATCCCAAAGAAAGGCAATGCCAAAGAATGCTCAAACTACCACACAATTGCACTCATCTCACATGCTAGTAAAGTAATGCTCAAAATTCTCCAAGCCACGCTTCAGCAGTATGTGAACCGTGAACTTCCTGATGTTCAAGCTTGTTTTAGAAAAGGCAGAGGAACCAGAGTTCAAATTGCCAACATCTGCTGGATCATGGAAAAAGCAAGAGAGTTCCAGAAAAACATCTATTTCTGCTCTATTGACTATGCCAAAGCCTTTGACTGTGTGGATCACAATAAACTGTGGAAAATTCTGAGAGAGATGGGAATACCAGAACACCTGACCTGCATCTTGAGAAACCTGTATGCAGGTCAGGAAGCAGCAGTTAGAACTGGACATGGAACAATAGACTGGTTCCAAATAGGAAAAGGAGTACGTCAAGGCTGTATATTGTCACACTGCTTATTTAACTTATACACAGAGTACATCATGAGAAATGCTGGGCTGGAAGAAGCACACGCTGGAATCAAGATTGCTGGGAGAAATATCAATAACCTCAGATATGCAGATGACATCACCCTTATGGCAGAAAGTGAAGAGGAACTCAAAAGCCTCTTGATGAAAGTGAAAGAGGAGAGCGAAAAAGTTGGCTTAAAGCTCAACATTCAGAAAACGAAGATCATGGCATCTGGTCCCATCACTTCATGGCAGATAGATGGGGAAACAGTGGAAACAGTGTCAGACTTTATTTTGGGGGGCTCCAAAATTCCTGCAGATGGTGATTGCAGCCATGAAATTAAAAGACGCTTACTCCTTGGAAGGAAAGTTATGAGCAGTCTAGACAGTATATTGAAAAATAGAGACATTACTTTGCCAGCAAAGTCCATCTAGTCAAGTGTATGGTTTTTCCAGTGGTCACGTTTGGATGTGAGAGTTGGACTGTGAAGAAGGTTGAGCGCTGAAGAATTGATGCTTTTGAACTGTAGTGTTGGAGAAGACTCTTGAGAGCCCCTTGGACTGCAAGGAGATCCAACCAGTCCATTCTGAAGGAGATCAACCCTGGGATTTCTTTGGAAGGAATGATGCTAAAGCTGAAACTCCAGTACTTTGGACACCTCATGTGAAGAGTTGACTCATTGGAAAAGACTTTGATGCTTGGAAGGATTGTGGGCAGGAGGAGAAGGGGATGACCGAGGATTAGATGGCTGGATGGCATCACTGACTTGATGGACATGAGTTTGAGTGAACTCTGGGAGTTGGTGATGGACAGGGAGGCCTGGTGTGCTGTGACTCATGGGGTCACAAAGAGTCGGACACAACTGAGCGCTTGAACTGAACTGAACTGACTGCGGGTAGGCACAAGTCCTGGGTCCTTATGGTGTAATTGCTCTTATATAAGTTTTTGAGAAGGTACGATTGATAGACTCACTTTATAAAGGAAGGAGACAGTATGTTGCCTGTTTGAAATCACACAGCTTTTGAATTATGAATCTGGGTAGCCTCTTTGCAGAATCTGTACCTTTCCCTGCGCTCTCAAATGCATCATCTGAAGACCATTTAGGGGCAAACAATATGTGCAATACTTCATAGCATGTGTGACTTACGAGTTTTGTTTTTTGTTTTTTCCTTCTTCTCAATAGTAATGAGGAGATGTTTAAGCTCTCATCCATGGATCCTACCCATGCCGCTTTGGTGAATAAATTCTGGCATTTTGGTGGCAACGAGAGGAGCCAGAGGTTCATCGAGCGCTGTATCCGGACCTTCCCCACCTTCTGCCTGCTGGGGCCCGAGGGGACCCCCGCCTCCTGGTCCCTGATGGACCAGACGGGAGAGATCCGGATGGGGGCCACGATGCCCGAGTACCGTGGCCACGGGCTCATCTCCCACATGCTGGCTGTCCACACCCGGGCTCTGGACCAGCTTGGCATCCCCGCGTATAACCACACAGACAAAGCCAACAAAATCGTTCAGAGAATCAGCCACAACCTGCATCACATCGCCATCCCCTGTGGGTGGAACCAGTGGAACTGTGAGCCGCTGTGAAGTGGACCTCCCCTCAAGACAGTGCCGGGTGGGCTGGACACGTGGCCAGAGAGGCAGAGGGCTGGGCGGGAAGGAAGAATGAAGCGTCATCAGCGGGGAAGCAGCGTGGGCTGTTTGGGGTGGGAGAGTGGTGAACAGTCAACAGGACCCCAGAGTCCCTGCTCACTGCTCACCCACGGACTTCCCTTTGGGTCCTGCACACCTTCCTGCTTCCTCCACATTCCAACCCTGGCACGCACCACACTGTTCTGTGCTTGTATGAGTTCAACGTTTTTTCTTTTTAAGACCCCATGTGTAAAGAGGGAGGTGATATATGTATATTATGGCTGATTTATGCTATTGTATGGCAGAAACCAACACAACGTTGTAAGGCAATTTTCCTCCAATTAAGAAATAAATTAAAAAAATAAAGTTAATGCTTTGAAGAAACGTTAAAAAAATGTCTAAGTGATACCATCTGGCAGTATTCCTGTTTCTGTCTGGTTTATTTTACAGGTTCGTAAGTTTCTCGTAACATATATGGCTAGTGAGGACAGTGCCCACAATCAATAAAGGGCGAATCAGCTCCCTGCTCCAGCGGGGCACTACAGTTCCCAGCACTGTCGAATGTATCTCCATTTAGAGGGTATACGGGGCTTCCCTGGGGGCTCAGTGGTGAAGAACCCACCTGCCAACCCCTGGGTCGGGAAGATCCCCTAGAGGGGAAACGGCAGCCCACTCCAGTATTCTTGCCTGGAAAATGCCATGGACGGAGGAGCCTGGCAGGCTACAGTCCAGGGGGTCGCAAAGACTCGGACACAACTGAGCAACTAAGCACAGCAGAGCACAAACCTTCAAACAACAAAATGCTCTAATGAATTAGTGTAACACGGGTATGATTATCCGAGAAGAAAGATCCTGGGGATGTATCAGTGGTAGAAAAAATATTCTCCAAGCCGATACATTGAGGAAGAAGCACTTCCTCGTTTCAGGAAGATAAATTGAAAGTGCTGATCTAAGACAGGGTTTCTATATCACGTCTGTGATCATCGTCACATCACTGGAGTTTCCTGAGTACTGAGAACGTAAAACAGCACAGATTCTGGTCATAAGTTACATTAACTGCTTGCTTTGAAGGACATTTTCACTGAATGCAGAATTTTTTTCAGTGTTTTTCCCGGAGGCTTTTTCATGTTGTCAATGCCGTGCTCTCTTAACTTTGTAGCGATAAGAAGCCAACAGCAATTCTTGCCGTTCCCTCAATGAAATATGCCTTTTGTGTTTCTGACTGCTTTGTCCTCTTACTTTTAAATTGTATGTATTTATTTTACTGTAGTTGAAAAATAGTATGAGATCTTAACAAATATTTCAGTGTATGGGTCAGTGTTGTTATCTGTGAACACAGTATCATAGAGCAGGCCTCTAGAATTTTTCATCCTCCACAGTGGATACTTTATACTCAATGATAAGCAGCTCATCCTGTTTCCCTCTCCTCCTACCACTCTACTTTTTGTTTCCATGAGCAGCATTACTCTAGATACCTCATGTAAGTGGAGTCATGTCCTTCTGGGACTAGCTTATTGCGCTCAGCATAAAGTCCTCAAGTCTCATCCACCTTGTCATATATTGCTGCATTTCCTCCTTTTTTGAGGCTGACTAATGTTCCACTGTAGGTATGTACAACACTTTCTTTATCCATCATTCTGACATTTAGGTTGCTTCCCTATCTTGGCTATTGTCAATAATGTTGTAACGAACATCGGAGTGAGGACGGCTATTCCAGCCCTTGAGCTCAGCTCTGTTGTCTGTGTGCTCAGAAGCAGAATTGCTGGATCATGTGACAGCGCTAGTTTTACGTTTTTGAGAGACTGCTGTATTGCTTTTCATAGTGTCTGTGCCGTTTTGCATTCCTACCAACACGCAAGTGGCTGGATTTCTCTCCATCCCTGGGAACACATCTTAGTTTTGCTTTTGGGAAAAGCTGGAATTCGAGGGTTTTGGTATGCCTGTTTGGCGTTATGCTGTGGGGTGGTGTGGCAGGGACAGCTCAAACCATGGGTGGGGGGTGTGCACCAGCTCAGACCAGCGCCTTGTCCTCAGTGGTTCCAAACACAGGGCTCTTTCCTTTTGATTCTCAGACTCAGGCAAGCTGCAAAGTCGGACCCCTGGCTCTGTGGTCCAGCTCTCTTCTCTCCCCAGGGACAAGCTGGGACCTGGGGTCTTCCTCCCAGCCTGAAGTGCTGTGCTGCCCGGTTGGGAGGTGATGGCATGAAGGTGCCATGTTGCCGGGGGCCAGCGTGAGGAACTCCACCCATGGCAAAGGTCATGAGGAAGGAGGCTTGGCATACGCAAAGGCGTGATCAAGCCTCAGGAAACCCCCTGTTCCCAAGCATCTACCCCAAAACCAGACTCTGTTTTATGCTCTCACCTACACCTCTGACTTTACGGGGGTTCTCCCCCATAACCGTTTCTCTCGGAGAAGGAGTAAACGTGCAGCTCCAAGGCAATAAAAATTCCTGGGTGTGACAAGAGTGTTTCAGCTTACGGACTCCTCTGAAGGTTATCTAGCCCGCCTGTATAGGTTCATCTGGCCACATGTGATTGTTTACAGCCTCCCGATATGAGAGGCACGAGATGTTTCAGACTTACTAAAGGCAAATTCGTTTGGGGAGTTGGAAATTATTAGTATAGTGGGGTGGTTAGGAATTATATTGGTGAAGGGTTTTTCATTTGTTGTGCCAATAATTGCTGCTAATTCCCCACCCTGGGTGTGACAAGGGTGTTTCAGGTCAAACCTCTCTGCTGACAGACTAGCTTGTGTGACAGGATTATCCATACTGCTGCTACTACACATGATTGCACATGATTGTTTACTACCTCTCAACCATAAACAGCACAGAGAGTTTTGGAGTATTTTGAGAGTCTTAATTAGCGTAGGGCTTTTCTCATTGTTGAGTCAATGATTGCCGCCAGGCCTCCATATCCTTAGGCACCTGGGAATATATTAATCAATGTATTTGGAATATAGAAAAGGAAATATAGTAGTTTTTAAGGTTAGCAATACTAGACTTTTTGAGTTAATGAATTTTCTCTTTTGTAATAGATCACTGTACTTTGTTATAAATCACTGTGCCCTTGCTATGTAAAAATGTAACTTTATCACTATCTTAAGACTAAATACATCTTAAGGGGAACATTGGTGAAAGGATTTTCATTTGTTGGGTTGATGTTTGCTGCTAAATCTCCATGTTCCCTGCCCTTATAACGAATATAACTAGCATATAGGAGAAATAAGTATTAACCTTTAAGATTAAACATGTTAACCTTGGGTTAAATAAATTCCTTTCTTGATTGTAACTCACTACACCCTCACCCTATAGGAATGCAACTTTATTTGGAGGGTGGTGCCTGGTTTAAGAAAAAATACCCTTGGAAAAAATAAGTTTTTTGGTTATCAGAAAGAAAGGATCATAAAATGTCAGCAGGTCTCAAGGCCAGAAGATGATGTAATATCCCTAAGACCTTTTTTAAATACATTTATGTGAAGCACCTGATTTTGATAAAGGTCAGGACTGCTGACCCCCACGTGACTCTGTATTCATCCCTATGTGTAACAAAAGGTATATAAGCAAACCCCAAAATAAAGAAATCGGATCAGTTTCCGGAAAGGCTGATTCCCCCATGTCGATTCTTTCTTGCTCCCCGTTTTTCTGGCTGAATTCCCATCTGGAGCATGGATGCTATTCCACGTAAACCAAGTTATTCAGCATCTTTTTCTCCACTAATTTTCCTACTACACTATCCGTTTCCAATCTCTCTATATATCTGTAATTAAATATGTATATTTTTCCAAGGACGCCGATGCCGACGCCATCCCCACCTTCGAATTCCCTGGATCCAGCAGGGCTGGACCCCGGCACCATGTGTCTCCCCGTTGGCTACGATATGCTGGTCTCATCCTCCCCTGGTGTCCAGGGCCCTGTCAACTGGCCTCTGTGTTTCGCACAAGGGGGGACTGAGCTGTTTATTAGCTTTGAGTTGGTGTGTCTAGGTTTGGAGAGTGTTTTATAAATAAGTGCATTTGTATTGTATCATTTTTATTAGATTCCACATACAAGCAATATCATATTGTGCTGGTCTTTCTCTGTCTGGCTGACTCCACTTACCATGATAATCTCTAGGTCCATTCATGTTGCCGTGAATGGTATTATTTCGTTCCTTTTATGGCTGAGTGATACTCCATATATGTGTGTTCCACATTATATGCATATGTATGTATATACATACTCCACATTATATGTATGTATGTATGTATGTATGTATATACACTCCACATTATATATATACCCATTCCATGTCTTTTTCATTTCATCTGTCAGTGGACATTTAGGTTGATTCTATGTCCTGGATATTGTATGTAGTGCTGCTACGAACACTGAGGTGAACGTATCCTTCTGAATTAGAGGTTTTGTTTTGTCCATATATATGACCAAGAGTGGGATTGCAGGACCATATGGTCCCTCCATTAGTTTTTTTAAGGAACCTCCATACCATCCTCCATGGTGTCTGCACCAATTTACATTCCCACCAAAATGTAGGAGGGCTCCTTTTTCTCCACATTCTCTCCAACATTTGTTATTTGTAGACTTTTTGATGACGGCCATTCTGAGACAAAAGCGCTTCAACAGCCTTTAACCTTGGAGGAAGAGTAATGAATAATTTAGTAAACTTCAACCCTAGGATACAAGATGGAGCAATAATATTCTAGGAAGGCAGAGGTAACCATGTGTAAACTTATGCTGTGCTGGTCTATGGACTGAAGGAGCATACAGGCTTTTCCAGCTTTCTAGACATGAATCACCCTCGTCCCTGCTCCTCTGATCAGAGTGACTCCTTCCTTCCATAAAGAAACTGTTCACTAACTTGTAAACAAGGATAAGAGTGACAAGGACCAGGACCCAGACAAAGTCAAACATCCTTGCCTAGTTGCTTCACCCAGTGGACTATCTTCTCTATGAACCGACTTTCCTTTCTGAGGATGGCAGGACAAGTGTTCGTGTGGGATCCAGGGCACTTTGGAGTGAAAGGCGCTGGGCTGAAATTCTATCTAACTCAGCCACACTGACCCTTAGTTTCCTTTTTGATAAAAGTGAAACTCAGGCCCAAGTTGAACCATTGTGGGGATGTTTCACTGTAGCCTCAGAATGGACAGGGAAGAGAACACAGCTCATCCTAAGAAAAGGAGGATCCTACAGCTTTAGGATTCTTGCAAATTATCTGCTCTGCATTGCGGGAGTCCAGCCCCGGTGGATCCAGGGTAGTTCAAAGTGGGGACAGCGTCGACGTCTGAGGAATTAATTGTTTAATTAAAGATATGGAGGGAGATTAGAAAGAAATAGTGTAGTAGGAAAATAAGTGGAGAAAAGAGGCTGAATAACTTGGTTTACGCAGAAAACCAATAAAACTCCAAGACAAGGAGTTTGCACCACTTACATAGCTCATAGGCGTCTTCCCGGTCTCCCGAAGGAGTGGGGACACAAAGTGCCCCTCCCCCCCGTTCAGATCTTAGAAGCCCAGGCAAAATTAGTAGGCTTGGCGAGCCTCCGCGCTCCAGATGGGAATTCAGCCAGAAAAGAAGAGAACAAGAAAAGACCACACGCGGGAAACCAGTCTTTCCAGGAACTGGTCTGTTTCTTTATTTTCCAGGTCGGCTTTTATACTTTTAGTTATACATAGAGATAAATGTAAGAAACAGTGTCACACAGCATCAGCTGCTCTGACCCTTATCTAAAGACAGTGTTCTCAGCATATCTTTGTTCTTACAAGGGTCTTACATTTGTTTACAATATCCTCTGGTCTGAAGACCGATTAACATTTTATGGCCCCATCTTTCTTTCTATTGATAAAGGTTTAGTCAATCAGAAAACTTGTTTCCCCTTAAGATCTACTTAGTCTTAAGATAGTGATAAAGTTACATTCTTACATAGGAAGGACACAATGATTTATAAGAAAGAAAGAAGAGTACAATGATCTATAACAAAGAGAAAATTCATCAACTCAAAAGTCTAGTATTGCTAACATCAAAACTATGATATTTCTTTTTCTACATTCCAATTACATCGATTAACATGCTCCCAGGTGCCTAAGGATATGGAGGCCTGGCGGCAATCATTGACTCAGCAATGAAACTCTTCACCAACTTTATTTTTATCTTTAGAAAAACTCTATACTAACTAAGAGTATCAAAATACTCCAAACTCTCTGTGCTGTTTATGGTTGAGAGGTTGTAAACAATCATGTACGTAGTAGCAAGAGTGTGGATAATTCTGTCACACAAGCTAGTCTGCCAGCAGAGAGGTTTTTGGGCTGAAACATCCTTTTCATGCCCAGGAGATTTATTAACTGGAGTCCTAAGTTAACTCCTTCTCAGAGAGAGGTGGTGGGGGAGAGCCCCCTGTATAATGTCAGAAGTATGGGTGAAAGCACAGTGCAGTAAGGCAGGCAGACTCTGGTTTTGGGGCAGATGCACGAGCAGATCCAGCGAGGCTCCCTTAAGGCCCGACTTGCCTTTGCCTGTCCAGCCCCTTAACCGCATGGCCTTTGCCATGGGCGGAACTATATGTAAAAAGAGAGATAAATTATGCAAATCCCACTGGAGCCCTATCGTTCCTAATATCTTACTCATTGCAGGTGCCTGAGAATGCGAAGTGCTTCCCTGGTGGTTCCGCGGTAAAGAAGCCACCTGCCAGTGCAGGAGACGCAGGTTTGATCCCTGGGTGGGGAAGATCCCCTGACAAAGGGAATGGCAACCTATTCCAGTTTCTTGCCTGGACAGAAGAGCCTCGCAGGCTACAGTCCATGGGGTTGCAAAAGAGTTGGACATGAGTTAGCAACTAAACAGCAGGAACAACAGAGACCGGGAAGGGGAGGAGGGTGGTACTGTCTACCAAGTGTGACCTGGGGTCTGGCCTATTGGTTTCGTGCAGCTTGGATTTCAGAGTAACCACAGGGCCTGTGGGCAAAGAGCAGCCTGGTGTTTCATAAAGAGGAGTTCACGTGCACACTGGCAGCCTCCCAACCTCTCAGACCCGTTTCTGCAACACGAGACCCAGACAGCAAGGGCTGGGTTTCACGAACACCAGCTCCTACCTGTTTGCCTTAGTGCAAGGTCCACATCGCAAGCCTCCACTTAGCAATCTCTGCAGAAAACATCCCTAAAGGCACTCAGCAAGACACCACCAAACTGACTGCATCTAAGAGAAATTTCATCATCTACAGAGTGCTCCTCTTCAGGTGTTCCTGCAAAGCTTGTGTGAAGACAGCATTCCAGGTAAGCACCCGTTCCAAAAAAAAAGGATAATCATTGCTCTGTGACATCTTCTCCACTTACGTAAGACAAATCAAAGTGCTCATATTGTCTATGCTCAGAATACGATGATAAATATAAGGAAAAGGAATAGCTTCAACTTAAGAAAAGTGTATCTGGCACGTATTCTGGAAAACGCAACTTGTTAGGCACCATGAAAAAAATCTTGCATTTTCCAGATCTGAACTAATAAAGGAATGAGGAAAGATCTGGGCATTTCCCAGAAGTGTGTGGGTAAATGGAGCCCTTAATATGTGAAGACGACACTCTCAATATCACCCTGTTTAATCCTTCTGGTCATATTTTAAGATAGGCAGCATTTTGTCTCCTTGAATGATAAGAAAGTTGTACTTCATGTCAGAGAGGAAATGAGCAGATGAGTAAGGACAAGAATACAGAACAGATCTGCTGTGATAAACTTGCTTTAAAGAATTCACTTATACTGCTACTACCACAATCCATTCTTTTGCGTTCTCTGTTGAATTTATGCCTGCGTATGTGGTGTCTGAGCTGCTTTATGGCCTACATTTTCTCATTTTATTTTAACTGTCTCTCACCTGTCCCTATGTGTGAAGAATGAGGTGACTATCGTGGAGGTGTGTCAGTTTACATTTCCTTTCTCAGTGGCTGCACACTGCACTTTTGTTCAGTCCTTGCTCATGATGATGTAGCTTAATCAGTTTCTGCTGAGAGCATTTTTTCTTCCTTTTGTTTTCTTTGGCTTAATTTCTTCTTCTGGGAATAACTACATCAAAAGTTCGGATTTCACTCCCCAGGACACTGCCTGTTACCCAGTTCTGCTGCTCACGGTGAGCGTGTCCAAAGCCCTGTAGTCTGTCCAGATTCCTGTCTCGGTTGCTTGCAGTCTACTTGATTTATAAATCTCGCGCTCAGTTGTTTTCAGTCTACCCACCAAGCATGGTTGTTGGTTCCTGTGTGCATCCTTGAAGGATGGTTCTAAAGTCTATGCTTTTCAGGAAATATGGTGATATTACACCCCACAGCTAGTTTAAAAACTTTATTGAAGTATAGTTGATTTCTAATGTGTTAATTTCTGCTGTACAGCAAAATTATCCAGTTATACATATTGAATACATATATATTTTTATATATTCCTTTTCACATTCCTCTCCACTATAGTTTATCACAGGATGTTGAGTATAGTGCCCTGTGCTGTATGGTAGAACTTTGTTTTTGACCCTGACATCCTGTATGTAATAGCTCACATCTGCTAACCCCACACTCCCAATCCTTCTCTTCCCGACCACCATCCCCCCTTGACAACCGCAGGTCAGTTCTCCATGTCTGTGAGTCAGTTTCCGATGCACACGTATCTTCCCTCATGTCACATTCTAGATTTCACTTCCGGGTGATATCACACAGTGTTTATCTTTCTCTTTTTGACTTTCTTAGCATGATAGTTTCTAGATCTGTCCATGTTGCAGCAAATGGTATTATTTCGTTCTGTTTTATGACTGAATGCTATTCCACTGTGTGTGTATATATATATATATATATATATATATATACATATATGCGTGTGCATGTGTACATATATCATATTGTATCTTCCTTCGATTCATCTCTCGATGGACGTTCAGGGTGTTTTCATGTCTTGGCTTGTATAAACAGGGCTGCTGTGAACAGAGGTGCATGTATCTTCCTGAGTTATAATTTTGTCTGACTATATGCCCACAAGTGGGACTGCTGGATCAAAGGGCAACCCTATTTTCAGTTTTTTGAAGACTCTCCATACTGTTTTCCATAGTGACTGCATCCATTTACATCCCTACCAACAGTGGAGGAGGGTTCGCTTTTCTCTACACCCTCTCCAACATTTACTATTCGTAGACTTTTTCACGGTGGCTATTCGGACCTCACCCCACAGGGGCCATTTTATACTCAGGTAACTTCCTTGTGAGTTGCCTCGAGATAAAAGGTAAGATTAGCCTTCAGGAATGCTACCCTTTTTACAGTCCTAAGACCTTCAAATAGGACTTCTCTGGTGACTCAGTAAAAAGATTCTGCCTGCCAATGCAGGTGACACGGGTGTTACCCCTGTTCCTGGAAGATCCCACGTGCCATGGAGCAACCAAGCCTGTGACCACCGCTATTGAGCCTGTGCTCTGGCGCTCACGCGCCCAGAAACCATGCTCTGCCACAAGAGACTCCACTGCGGGGAGAAGCCCGTGCACTGCGGGCAGAAACTCACGCACTGCAATGAGAAAACCGCGCACTGCGGGGAGAAACTCGAGCACGGAGGGGAGAAACCTGCGCACCTCAGGGAGAAACTCGCACACCACAGTGAGAAACTCGCGCACCTCAGTGAGAGACTCGCGCACTGTGGGGAGAAACCTGCACACCGCAGGGAGAAACTCACGCACCTCAGTGAGAAACTCGCGCACCCCGGGAAGAAACTCGCGCACTGCAAGGAGCCCGCGCACCTCAGTGAGAAACTCGCGCACCTCAGGGAGAAACTCGCACACCTCAGTGAGAGACTCGCGCACTGTGGGGAGAAACCTGCACACCGCAGGGAGAAACTCACGCACCTCAGTGAGAAACTCGCGCACCCCGGGAAGAAACTCGCGCACTGCAAGGAGCCCGCGCACCTCAGTGAGAAACTCGCGCACCTCAGGGAGAAACTCGCACACCTCAGTGAGAAACTCGCACACCTCAGTGAGAAACTTGTGCACCTCAGGGAGAAACTCGCGCATCTCAGTCAGAAACTCGCACACTGCAGTGAGAAACCCATGCACCTCAGTGAGAAACTCGTGCACCTCGCACCTCAGGGAGAAACTCGCGCACTGCAAGGAGCCCGTGCACCTCAGTGAGAAACTCGCGCACCTCAGGGAGAATCTCGCGCACCTCGCACCTCAGGGAGAAACCTGCGCACCTCAGTGAGAAACTCGCGCACTGCAGTGAGAAACCTATGCACCTCAGTGAGAAACTCGCTCACCTCAGGGAGAAACTCACGCACCACAGTGAGAAACTCGTGCACCTCAGTGAGAAACTCGCGCACCGCAGGGAGAAACTCGCGCACCTCGCACCTCAGGGAGAAACCTGCGCACCTCAGTGAGAAACCTGCGCACCTCAGTGAGAAACTCGCTCACCTCAGGGAGAAACTCGAGAACTGCAGGGAGAAGCCCGCGAACCGCAGGGAGAAACTCGTTCACTGCAACTTGAGAACAGCTCTGGCTCGCTGCAACTAGAGGAAAGCCTGAACAGCAACGAAGACCCAGTAAAACAAAAATTAAATAGATAAATAAATTAAAAAAAAAAAATCCTCCAATACACAACAAGGGTCTGGACTTTTCTTCAAGACATACCTTGGTACAAAACAACTGGAAACCTTTCCCATGTCCAGCATATATTACCTACTCAGTACATATGTGTTGATTGGATTAATCAACCTCTATCTATGTCTCTGGAAGGCGGAGTTACTAAACAGGTAAGTACAGCATTTCTTGCATCAAATCATCCTCATCACCCACTTACTGAGGGCATGTTATGTTCCAGATGACAGAGGATGAGATGGTCGGATGGCATCACCAACTCAATGGACGTGAGTTTGAGTAAACTCTGGGAGTCGGTGATGGACAGGGAGGCCTGGCGTGCTGCGGTCCATGGGGTCGCAAAAAGTCGGACACAACTGAGCGACTGAACTGAACTGAGTGCAAGAAACGTAACAGACAGGATAATAAATAAGATGAGGTTCCTGCCCCAGAGGAGAATACAGTCTGGAAAAGTAAACTCTAGCCCAGAGTAACAAGTTTTGTACTGCAGGTATGCAAAAGCACTTACTAGAGCCGAGAAAAGGGAGTGATTGTTCTGTCTGAAGTAAGAAATAAACAGGGATCGCCGTCCAGTAGAAATTATCACAACATTGTAAATCAGCGATACGCCAACAAAAAATTTTAAAAAACAAATACAATGTGAATGAATGAGCCAGTTCTTTGACACACAGATCAAAATAGACATTTCATTTTTAGGTATTGAAAATGGGACTATGTATTTGCGTGGTTTTTCTATATCAATATGCATATGTTGGTTTATAACTAGAGATGATTAGACTATACAGTGTATACATGTGAGAAATAAAAGAGATACCGAAGAGGGCTCTGGCAATCAGCATAGAACTTGCTACTCTTGCTCCTGAATCTCCTCCAGCTCCTCTCACTCATGGCTGTTTCCCGGTTGTCTCTCTAGGCTTAGGTGTCTTGCACAATGTTCCTGTTGCAAGGCGCCCAGATGCTGCAGATGCTGGAGAAATCCTTGAGGAAGAGCCTTCCTGTGTCCTTAAAGGTGAGAATGGCAAATTCTTGGGGCGTTTTCCCCTTGAGGAGTGAGGCCTAGGAAGTTCCTGCGAATGAAGAAGAGAGACTAGTGTTTGCTGAGTGCCTATTCTGTGCCAGGCCTTAGAGCATGTTTCCTCCGGTTTAGTGTGCATAACCTCTCTGGAAGATGTTCGCTGTTATGCCCACGTCACTGCTGTGAAGATGGAGCCTTGGTGAAGTGACTTGCCTGGTACCCCAGATAGTGAGCTGTAGTGCTATGGTATGAACGTAGGAATGCCTGAGACCTAACACGGCTTTTTTCTCCAAGTTGAATCAAAAAGTGTTCCCTTGCTCCTTTTCAAGAAACATTCCATAATAGCACTGGGAATTTGCCCAGAGCTCTCCTACAAAATTAGCTAAGACTGAGACTGTATGTTAATTTTTAACTTTTTCTCCCTAAAGGAACTGTTGCCAGATCACGAGCCTCCTTTGAAATTACCAATGAATCAATTTCTATTTGACTTCAATTTCCAAGTTTCTCTGAACATACTGCACATCAGACTATTTTGATAGTCAGGCTGACACTGAGGATCTCTGTTCACCTAGTACAATTGATCAGAAACGTTAGGATTAAATAGGGAATACTCATAAATGCCCCCTCCCAGAACTGCTCCGTAGCAGCTCTACTGATTGGCTGAGGTCCTCGCCTGTGCTATTCGTTAGCAATGAAAGGGATGGTGTCCGTTCCAGGGGAATTTAAATGCAACCATGTGTCTGTCGGGAGTTTGAGCAAACTCTGGGCCATCATGAAGGACAGGGAGGTCTGCCGTGCTGTGGTCCATGGGGTTGCAAAGAGTCAGACACGACTGAGTGACTGCACAACAGCAACAACGTGTGTGTGTGTGTGTGTGTGTGTGTGTGTAACAATCGTTTTTCCCTGAGATATTTTTTGTTTTTAAGCCGAATTAGAAACTCGATTTCTACTGTTTTGTCAGACACTCCTACAAGATGCATACAGTTGAGATTAGGTAAATGCATTTTTCACCCCCTCACTCTCTAATAGATTTTTCTGCTTCTTCTTTCAGTATAAAGGTGGAAAATGTTAGCAGTATTTTATTTCTAGATCATATGGCTTCATTTATTAGAAATAGACTAATGGGGGTACTCCCTAGTGGTCCGGTGGTTCAGACACCACACTCCAAGGCAGGGGGCCCAGTTCCGATCCCTGGCCAGGGAACTGGATCGCACGTGCCAAGCGAAAGGGGCACAGGCAGCAACTAGAGATGGGCATGCTGCAACTCAGACCTGGGGCAGCCACATAAATATTGAAAAAGAGAGAAATAGACGAGTGAAACAACTCACCCTGTCTTTAAATTACTGTCTGAAAATGACTCCAGATCAACTAATTTAAAACTAAAAAACCACCCCCTTCAGTGGATCCAACTAAATACGAATCTGTTACCTAGTTTTAGAGAACTTCTTTCCCTTGATAAATCCTCAAGATCCAGGCAAACTCTCAGAGAAACAGTCAATTTTTCTTAGAGATAACATCAGTTATACATTTTAAGAACATTTGCTTAAGATATTTTTTATGGTGAGTAGCAATTTTTTAATATTCTTCAGCCTAAAACTTTCTCCTCAGGTTAAGTGGACTCCAAACATTTCGAGAAAACTCTTGGTGGGTCCTAAGGGCCCTGATTTGGAGCATCTCTGTGTTAAGAAAAGGTGGTCCTCTTGGGTCCCCAGCTTTCATGAAGAAATAGCATTTGTTGTCTATTAGAGATGCACATTTTACCCTAGTTCAAATCTACAGTAGTTATTTGCCAGGTCCTTTTAATGGAACTATAACCTGGAACTCAATGCTTGAGTCTCAGTTCAGGTAATGTCCATATGTCCTTCTAAGTGTCGGATATTCAGTACATTTTATTGTGTGTGTCAACTCCAGTTGAGTCCATTTAAAGTAGTTGCCTGACTCACTATGTTCTGAGTTCAATAGAAAAAAAATGTTTTAATTAATTCAGCCAGAGGAATAAGAAAGAGTAACAGTTACACATATTTTCAGATCTTGTAATGAATCATATATTAATATAAAATGGTTTTACAGACTTCCCAGGTGGTGCTAGAGGTAAAAAAATCCTGCTGCTAATGCAGGAGATGCAAGAGATGCAGGTTCGATCCCTGGGTTGGGAAGATCCTCTAGGGTAGGAAGTGACAACCCACTCCAGTATTCTTGCCTGGAGAATCCCATGGACAGAGGAGCCTGGTGGGCTGCCGTCCATGGGGCTGCAGAGAGTCAGACATGACTGAGCGACTAAACACAGCACATAAAATAGTGTTACAGCCCCCAAATGCTGAGGTGTAAAAACACCTGTATTTTGTCAGACCCCGCTCAATGTCCATTCATGGCTGAAAACAATAAATTTGGGTAATATCAGTCAACATAGACTTTGCTCCTCTTTCTCCACGATCTAACATCAATAGTTCATGTGAGGTGGAGAGTGGTAGGAGGGAAAGATGTTGAAAATTCTTTGCTCATCATTAACCATGGTAGAAGTCGTTCAACTGGATAACTTTTTTTTTTTTTCACCTCTGGTCTCTGGCAGTTTCCATGCTGGTATCTGCAGAGGTTTCATGTCCACACGAGTCACGAGGCCCATGGTAGAATTTATTCACTGCTGCATTCCCCAACCCCCAAACAACTAGAGTGTTTAAGATCCATGGGTGCCCTCATGCATTCTCTCCTTGCTTTTCCCTCGCTCTCAACAGCCTGTGCAACACGGTGGGGTTGGGATTCCAAGACTGGACTCAGGCCACCGGATTCCACAGTCCATTCTCTTGAGCGTTTTGCTGTAGCCTTTGCTTATTGGTGGGAGAAAATTGCCTTTCCAAGGGGTTATGAAGACATGTGAAAGAGTTTTAAACATGTCCATAACCTTTCAACTAGCAATTACCTTCTGAATAATGTAAGGAAATAGCAGGTGCCCATGCAAAGATATCTGTGCAGGCATGCTCTTTGAAGAACTATCTGTTAAAATGAAAATTTGAAACCAGCTGAAATGACCTTTAACAGGCAAAGGTACAAATGAACTGTGGTATTGATTCCGTATAATGGAATCCTCTGCAGCAATTAGAACATAATTTAAAATTTTTTATATTTATGAACATAGAAGTACTTTCACGATTTATTCAGTGGGGGAAAAGATCATGTATCTGATCATTTTATGTTTGTAAAACTGTGTATGTCCATGAAGTTCTCTGGTGGCTCAGATGGTAAAGAATCCACCTGCATTGTGAGAGACCTGGATTTGATCCTTGGGTTGGCAAGATCCCCTGGAGGAGGGCATGGAAACCCACTCCACTATTCTTGCCTGGAGAATCCCATGGACAGAAGAGCCTGGCAGGTGGCAAAGAGTCAAACAGGAGGTGTCAAGAGTCAATGAGGTGGCAAAGAGCTAAACATGACTGAGTGACTAAGCATAGCACATGGGTATGACTAGAAGACAGTCTAGGAAAGGATAACAATAAATCCTACCAAAAAAAAAAAAGTGATGTTCTTAAGATCACTAACTTCATTTGTCCAAATATTTTGCCATATGCATGTATGGTTTATACTTGTTGTTGTTCTGTTGCTCAGTCGTGTCCGACTCTTTGGGTGCCCATGGACTGTAGCACACCGGGCTTCCCTGTACTTCACTATCTCCCAGAGATGGCTCAAACTCACCTCCACTGAGTCAGTGATGCCATCCAACCATCTCATCCTCTATTGACCCCTTCTCCTCCTGCCCTCAATCTTTCCCAGCATCAGGGTCTTTTTCAACGAGTAGCTCTTCACATCAGGTGGCCAAAGTATTGAAGCTCCAGCTTTAGCATCAGTCCTTCCAGTGAATATTTGGGGTTGATTTCCTTTAGGATTGACTGGTTTGATCTTCTTGCTGGTCAAGTGACTCTCAAGAGTCTTCTCCAGCACCACACTTTGAAAGCATCAGTTCTTTGGTGCTCAACCTTCTTTGTGGTCCAACTCTCACAACCATACATGACTATTGGAGAAACCATAGCTTTGACTAGACAGACCTTTGTCAGCAAAGTGATGTTTTTACTTTTTAATATGCTGTCTACATATGTCATAGCTTTTCTTCCAAAGAACGATCTTTTAAGTTTATGGCTGCAGCCACCATCCACAGTGATTTCAGAGCCCAAGAAAAGAAAATCTGCCACTGCTTTCGTTGTTTCCCCATCTATTTGCTATGAAGTGATGGGACCAGATGCCATGATCTTCGTTTTTTGACTGCTGGGTTTTAAAACAGCATTTTCACTCTCCTCTTTCACTTTCATCAAGAGGCTCTTTAGTTCTTCTTCACTTTCTGCCATAAGGATGGTGTCATCTGCATATCTGAGATTATTGATACTTCTGGAAATATTGATTCCAGCTTGTGCTTTATCCAGCCTGGCATTTCGCATGATGTACTCTGCATATGAGCTAAATAAGCAGGGCAACAATACACAGCCTTGATGTACTCCTTTCTCAATTTGGAACAAGTCTGTTGTTCCATGTCCGGTTCTAACTGTTGCTTCTTGATCTGCATACAGGTTTCTCAGGAGGCAGGTAAGGTGGTCTGCTATTCCCATCTCTCGAAGAATTTTCCAGTTTGTTGTGATCCACATAGTCAAAGGCTTTAGTGTAATCAATGAAGCAGAATTAGATGTTTTTCTGCAATTCTCTTGCTTCTTCTATGATCCAATAGATGTTGGCAATTTGATTTATATTAGATGGGAAGAAAAAGTTCTCATTTCACGTTAAAAAAGAAAAAGGTTTCATGTGGAGATTTTTGACATAGATGCCCTATTTGTCTTTTTTCCACTATAAAATTTCATGATTCATAGAAATAAGCCTTGTCCTGATCAAAGAAAGTTCTTTGCCATCCCTTCCTGGTAAGCTGACCCCCTCACTTTCTCTGCAAACTACAGGTTTATGGGACTGTCATGCACATGAACCATGGAAACCCATTCAACCTAAAGGCCTTGGTGGACAAGTGGCCTGATTTTAGGACAGTGGTTATCCGCCCTCAGGAGCAGGTAAGGGGCCAAGGGCAGAATGAATGTCTTATGTTTATCTTTGCTGTGTGCCTAGCATGTGCCTGGCAGTGTGGTGAACACTGGAGATACAGAGATGAAACGCAGTGATAGTGAACAGGTCCCTCTCCTCGAGAACCTCAGAGTCTGGAGGGAAACATAGATAGATAAATAAATCATAATTTAGCATTAAGTGTACAAGAACAGAAAATGTACAGCATACAAAGAAATCACTGGTGAAAACTGATGAGCTATGGAGGTTGAAGATGGAAGTTACAGAATCAGGTGGGAGACACCTCTGAATGGATGTTTCATCGGAACTGGATTTGGTTGATAAATACATCTTTGTTAGGTCAAAAAAGAATGGAGAACATTCTAACCAGAGAAAGTGGCAAGGACAAAAATAGGAAGGTATAAAACAAGACAAGTGATAATAAAAGCAAACTTAGAATTTCTGTATGCATTTTGGAAAAATATTAAAAAGTAGTAATATAAATAGTTCATACATTTCAAAGACAAAACATTCTAAGTTCATTAAAAATATCCAGTAAAATTATAGCTTTATAAATACATAAATATACTTTTCCTGAAAATAATGTTGTTTAAAAACCGGAAAAAAAAACATAGTTAATGAATAAGTTTATATTGATAAAAACTGAACTAAAATAAAATTATTTAATCTTTTATCTTCAGTGGGATATTAAGAAACAAAATTTGTTAATGGTGTAATTGCTGAGTTGTGAATGTATTTTTGTGAAACATATTCCAAACATTTTTTAAATTCTATAATTCTGCACTAGCTGTTATGTTTTTCTGTGACTTTTTCTTCCAAATAATCTCACCCTTTTTTAAAATAATTTGACAGGATTTCTCTACATAAGTGATTTCATTGTTTTTCTGTAATTACAGTTTATTCAACTAGAGTAATATTGTAAGTAAGCATTTCTAATAGGTTTTCATCTTCTTTGTCCTAATTAAGTATAGATAGAAATTTCAACCCAGAATTATCAATATCTAAATTTAATATTGTCATCCTCTAGTTGGTATAATCAATCAGTATTTGAAATAAGAAAAATTTATTCTTGCAACAGAAACTTTTCCTTGTCAATTGTTTTTATCCCTGTTGAGGAAATGAAAATATAGAAAAGTGGTTTCTAGATAGTTGTGCCTTTGTTTGAGTGGAAATTTTGACACAATGTATATAAGATTCTTCAGTTTTTCATCATAAGTTGAATACATGAATAGTTTCTAGCTTATACCTCATAGCTTAAATGATTCAGAAAAATTTGTAATGCACAAATACAGACAACAATATTTTAGTACTTAAAAATACCACAGTTTAGTAGATTTTAGGGAAATAGTATTAAAACTATGAAAACTAAGAAATTTATTTTGTCCCCCATTTCTTTATGATAACAGGACATGAAAGATGACCTTGATCACTACACTAATACTTACCATGTTTACTCTGAAGATCTTAAGAATTGTCAGGAATTCCTTGACTTACCAGAAGTCATCAACTGGAAACAGCATTTGCAGATCCAAAGTAAGTAACAGGAATGGGCTCCCATCTCCATCCTAGCAATTTCTTCTTGTCATCTGTCCTTTCTCCAAGCTCCAGACCCTCAGCCTACTGTCAACACTTTTGTTGTTGTTGTTCAGCTACAACTGTACATGTAAAGGGGAAGAAACACCCTCCAAGCTTGTATGGGCTTCTATAGAGGACTGTACATAGTCCCCGGATAGCCAAGGATTTGTGCCACACTTTGCTGACATAAGCCGAATGTCTTAGGATGGTTGGGTATCAGAGCAGAGCTTGCCCCAGGGACTTTCCTGTGGCTCAGCCAGGAAAGAATCCCCCTGCAATGCAGGAGACCTGGATTCAATCCCTGGGTTGAGAAGATACCTTGGAGAAGGGAACGGCTACCCACTCCAGTATTCTGGCCTGGAGAATCTATACAGTCCATGGGGTCACAAAGAGTCAGACATGACTGAGTGACTTTCACTTCACTTGCAGACATAACCAGGGTGCCTTAGGGTGGTTGGGTATCAGAGCAGAGCTTGCCCCAGAGACTTCCGTTCTTAGCTCACCTCTCAGGTCACAGAGAACAGGTGTCATGGTCATGAGCACCCCCTCCAGAGTCAGACCGCCTAGCATGGCATTTGCCTGTGACTTTGCTACGTGATCCTAGCCAGAGACATTATCTGAGATCATGATTTATGCATATAGAATTGAGAAGGATCAGTTCAGTTCAGTTGCTCAGTTGTGTCCGACTCTTTGTGACCCCATAGACTGCAGCACGCTAGGCCTCCTTGTCCATCACCAACTCCCAGAGCTTGCTCAAACTCATGTCCACTGAGCCAATGATGCCATCCAACTATGTTATCCTCTGCCGTCCCCTTCTCTTCCCACCTTCAATATTTCCCAGCATCAGGGTCTTTTCAAACAAGTCAGTTCTTCGCATCAGGTGGCCAAAGTACTGGAGTTTCAGCTTCAGCATCAGTCCTTCCAATGAAGGACCCAAAACACAGCAGTGTTGAAAAGATTCAGTGAAATCTTGACCAGGAATTGCTGAGTACAATGCCCGGATGTTTCAGTTCATTTCACTGCAGGTGGGCTGGGCTTGGCAAGGCAGTTGTTCTGTTGGTCTCCTCTGGGTTTACATATGCAACTGCAGTCAGCTGATGGTTGGGCCATGGGCTGGTTTCTCTGGCATGGCCTCATGTATGTCTGAATGATGGCCTGACTGTCAGGGCTGGCTACTTTGTGGTCATACCACTGTAGGCGCACACGTCCTCAGCGAGCTAGCCTCGGCCTATTTATGCGGTGTTGATCTCAGTTCAGTTCAGTTCAGTTCAGTTGCTCAACTGTGTCCGACTCTTTGCGACCCCATGAATCGCAGCATGCTAGGCCTCCCTGTCCATCACCAACTCCCGGAGTTCACTCAAACTCACTTCCATCAAGTTGGTGATGCCATCCAGCCATCTCATCCTCTGTCGTCCCCTTCTCCTCCTGCCCCAAATGCAAAGAGATGGTGAGCCACACTGTGCAAGCATTTTTGAGCCCCTCCCTGCAGCAATATACTCTTTCCCAACTGGTGAAATCCAGTCATATGGTCAAGGTCAGATACAGTGCAGGAGGGGGACTATTCCAAGGAATGGACACAAGGACATGTGGGCAAAGTGAGGACCATTCCTGCAATCATCTCTGTAATCATCTACCATACTGGAAACACAGTAAGTTCTCCATAGATGGTGGCAACTATAACGATGATAGCTCACCTTCTTCGGTCATCAGAACCACATGGTTATGTAGCCCAGGAAACTTAGGTCTTGGTATGACCATGACTGAATGAATTCCTAGACATGTTTTCAATTTTGTAAAACAAGGAAAATTGTACAGATCTTGACTACATAACCCCAGTCACACAGCAGCAACACCAAAGCGTGAGGGGCTCAGACCTGTCCAACTCTCTGTGACCCTATGGACTGTAGATTTTCAGGCTCCTCTGTCAGTGGAATTCTCTAGGCAAGAATGCTGAAGTGGGTTGCCATCCCTTTCTCCAGGGGATCTTCCCAACCCTGGGATTGAATCCGGGTCTCTGGCATTGCAGGCGGATTCTTTACTTGGGGAGCCACCAGGGAAGCAGCCCCAAGCCCATCCCCAAAGTTCTCTGTCTGTAAACCCTCAGATACTCCTACTCCACCAGAGAGCTTTTCCTTAGAATGGACTTAAATCATGGCATGTCTCCTTATAATCCCATCTAGGTACACAGTCCAGCCTGAATGAAGTAATACAAAATCTTGCAGCCACGAAATCCTTCAAAGTCAAGCGATCAAAAAACATTCTCTATATGGCATCTGAGACAATAAAGGAGCTGACTCCATCCCTGCTGGATGTAAAGAACTTACCAGTCGGAGATGGTAAACCCAAGGCCGTGTGAGTTTGATAGCAGCTACCCTGCACCACTTACACCTCTCATCACGCAAGTAGCGTCCAGCCTTCTCTGCCTGCTTTTACCCTAGCTCCCCACAATCCATCTTCTTCAAAGCAGCCAGAATAAGCTTTTTAAAAAATGTAATACAAGCCATGTCTCTCTCCTGCTGAAAACAGGCCACCAGGTCGTCTCCTGTGGAGCAAGCCAGGCAGGCCTTCGCTGCCCTCTCTCACCCGTCTTGCCTTTCTAGCTCACGCAGTCCAGCAGCACCAGCCTCTTTCTCATCCCCCATCCTCACAAGCTCAGCCACAGTCCAGGACTCTGTGCCCTCTCCCCTCCGCCTCCTCTGTCTCTCGGGATAATAGAGGTGGGGACAGATGCAAACCTCTAAGCTCACAGACTGTGCTTTTCTCTTGGAACACCCACAGAGACCCAGAAACGTTTAAGCTCTCGTCTGCAGATCCTAGCCATGCGGCTTTGGTGAACAGATTCTGGCTTTTCGGCGGCAACGAGAGGAGCCTGAGGTTCATTGAGCGCTGTATCCAGAGCTTCCCCAACTTCTGCCTGCTGGGGCCTGAGGGGACCCCTGTGTCCTGGTCCCTGATGGACCAGACGGGAGAGATGCGGATGGCAGGCACCCTGCCTGAGTACCGGGCCCAGGGGCTTGTCACCCACGCCATCTACCAGCAGGCCCAGTGTCTGCTCAAGCGGGGCTTCCCCGTGTACTCTCACGTGGACCCCAAGAACCAGATCATGCAGAAGATGAGTCAGAGCCTCAACCACGTGCCCATGCCCTGCGACTGGAACCAGTGGAACTGTGAGCCTCTGTGACCGGCCCTGAGCGGGAACCGGGGTGGGGAGGCCTGAGGACGTGACAGGGGGGCAGAGCGGTGGAGGGGAGAATAAACTGCGGCTGCGATCACCGTGAAGGCGTGTGGGTGTGATCCCTGTGAAGGCGTGTGGCTGCGATCGCTGTGAAGGCGTGTGGCTGCGGTCCCTGTGAAGGCGTGTGTGCTTGGGGCCCCGGGGAGGCCGTGTGAATGGCCAACAGGCCCAGTCCTGGCCCTGCACTCACGTCGTGCCACGCTTGCCTCAGAGGTCTCCACACCAGCAGCGGCCGGTCCTCCTGTGGTGGGTGCACACATTCTGCTCCCCACACTCCCGGCACCCCTGCCAGGCTTGCTCATCAGCCACATGTTGCCCTGAACGGATTCCCCTGGGACTCTTGGGGCGGCAGTGGGGAGAGCCCCACCGCTTTGTCCAGGGAAGGATAATACCTCCTGGCCTTTATGACCTAGTCCCGAGTTTCGGCGGCTTTTCCCTTAGTGAAGAGCAAGTAAACCACTCGCTAGGTCTGCAGCGGTCACCTCTCTTCTTCCTGCTTGACAGCTACATGAAACACGTTACACGCAAGGATACATGAGACATTACGCTAAACACCCATATGCGTGATATAGCAGGGAGCCTTACTAAGAAAAAGACGTATCTGTTAGCCTGCCCACTCTCTACGGTCACTCCAGAGAAAATGATTCAATGTTGTTTCTGAAAGCTGAGCTTCTTAAAGCCACCAGAAGCCCTCAGACAATAAAGAGATGCTGTGCTGTGTTTAATTGTACAAATTAAATTGTACAAAGCTCAGCGGCTTGTGACAGGGACAGCGTGAGTGAGTTTGGGGAGAGGACAGTGGGCACAGCCAGACCCAGCAAGGCGGGGATCTATTGAGGATGCAGCTGAGGGCAGGGTGGCACAGCGCAGGTTTCTGCTGGTCCTCGTGACCTTGGCACCTCCCTTCAGGATGCCCAGCTCTGTGCGGGCCAGACCGTTGTCTCATGGAAGAGTCTGGTTGCTGGTGTGCCGAGCTGTTCCATCTGGTCGGGATGGGCTCGGGGGAGAGCTTCCTGCCCCAGCCCCACAACAGCCTGAGCACCAGAGCCGGCAGCAAATAGCACCTGCACGAGGGTGATCACCTGATCAAGAACCTACTTCCGCTGGTCCGTCTAAGCTTGAAATTCGGCTCTGCAATTGGAGGTTAGGGCCTCTACTCACACACATGCACACATACTCAGTACATGCATGCACACATACACGCATGCTCAGTACTCTTTTTGCTCCCAGCTCTGAAGCAGTAGCAGTTGGGTGTTTGTGGTCTTTTGTGTCCTTTTGTCCATAATTTGCCTCAACTGTGTGTGCACACACTTATTTTAGTCACTTAAAGTGTGGTCCCCAAAATAGCATCATTGGCATTATTTGAGAATTCTTAGACTCCATCCAAGACTCCTCTAAAAGATAAAGTCTAATAAAGTTTCTCTCCTCTTTTTGTGGTTATATGAGAAAACACCCTTGTACCTATAAGATACACGACATATTTAAAAATTAAAGGGTGAAATCTGAAAATGTTCCAAACTTTAATAATGTGACTCTAGGTAAAGAGTACCTGGTATTCATTTTACAATTCTTCAACTTTAATAAGTTTGAAATTCTTCCAACATATAATTTTTAAAGCATTATTAAGCATTAGAAGCTTTCAGATTATCCTTTGATAAGAATAATCAATAATACTCATCAACTTGTTTTAGACTCATTTCTATTAATTTTCTTTCTGCAATTTTCTGTGTATTATTGTGGGTTCAGTTCAGTTCAGTTCAGTTGCTCAGTCGTGTCTGACTCTTTGCAACCCCATGAATCGCAGCACACCAGGCCTCCCTGTCCATCACCAACTCCCGGAGTTCACTCAGATTCACGTCCATTGAGTCAGTGATGCCATTCAGTCATCTCATCCTCTGTCGTCCCCTTCTCCTCCTGCCCCCAACCCCTCCCAGCATCAGGGTCTTTTCCAATCAGTCAACTCTTTGCATGAGATGGCCAAAGTATTGGAGTTTCAGCTTCAGCATTAGTCCTTCCAAAGAACACCCAGGACTGATCTCCTTCAGGATGGACTGGTTGGATCTCCTTGCAGTCCAAGGGACTCTCAAGACTCTTCTCCAATACCACAGTTCAAAAGCATCAATTCTTCGGCGCTCAGCCTTCTTCACAGTCCAACTCTCACATCCATACATGACCACAGGAAAAACCATAGCCTTGACTAGACGGGCCTTAGTCGGCAAAGTAATGTCTCTGCTTTTGAATGTTATCTGGGTTGGTAATAACTTTTCTTCCAAGGAGTAAGCGTCTCTAAATTTCATGGCTGCAGTCACCATCTGCAGTGATTATGGAGCCCCCCAAAATAAAGTCTGACACTGTTTCCACTGTTTCCCCATCTATTTCCCATGAAGTGATGGGACCGGATGCCATGATCTTCGTTTTCTGAATGTTGAGCTTTAAGCCAACTTTTTCACTCTCCACTTCCAATTTCATCAAGAGGCTTTTTAGTTCCTCTTCACTTTCTGCCATAAGGGTGGTGTCATCTGCATATCTGAGGTGATTGATATTTCTCCCGGCAATCTTGATTCCAGCTTGTGTTTCTTCAGATGAATGCATTTCTGTATTTTACAAGCATTAGTCTTCTTTTCACACTCAGATTATAACTTTGGCCAGGGGTTTCCCTTATAGGTCAACTGCTGTGTTCATTTGACATGATCTTATTAATGTTTAAGTATTTTCTTGCTTTCCAGCATGAAAATCTCTAACACTAAAAATAATTAAAAAATTAGTTAAGTCTTACGAAGAACTGCTTTTCCCCAAAATGGAATCAGCCACTTTTCCATGTTCCAGTGTTAAAATTGTATTTAAAACCAGAATCTTTACAGATTTATAGATTAGCATCTGTAGAATCTGAAGAGATACAGCACACATCCTACTGACTTGCTTTAAGGACAAATTAAAGAATTCATATAAACTACTGAACACAGTGTCTGATTCTTGGTAAATAATCAACAAATTTTTATCATTGTTGTTACAATTTCACTGGAAACATTCAGGAAACCCTTGAAACAAGTATGTCCATCAAGATAGGAGACGTGCACAAATGTTGCTAGCCTGCACTCTAGGGCCCAGATCTGCAACGAGAAGCCACCACGAGGAGCAGCCCCTGCACCACAGCTGCAGAGCAGCCTCCCGCTCGCCACCACTGGAAAAAAGTCCAGGCACATCAGCAAAGACCCAGAGCAGCCAAAAGATGAGTAAACAAATCTGTAAAATATACATATAAAAAATTAAATAAAATATTCTTATATACTTAGTGCAGTGAACACAGATAAAGTAATTAGCAGTTTCTGGCTGTTTTAGAATGTCTATTTAGCATTCAATTTACTTACAAGCATCTCTTTATAGTTGATTTGATTGGATAAAAATTCAAACAAGAGCTCCATCATTTTTTTTCTCTTTTTATCACCATTTATGTGTTGAAGAAAATTGGGTTGTTTGTCCTGTAGATTTTCCCATATTCTGAATTTAATTTGTTTTTCCAAAGCCTACATGTTGTTTAACCTGTTCTCTACCACCTGAACTTTCTGTAAGCTCGCAGTTAGATCAAGAGTCTTGGTCAGGTTCGGGTTTAATTCCACAGCAAGAACATCTCATAACTGTGTTCTTGCACTTTCTACCGCATCACATTAGGGTGAATGTTAAGTGTGTTTGTTTCTCTTTTCTGATGATCAGATGGACGTGGGTCCAGATACTGTCAGACTTTTCCAACCATTATAATGCTCCCCAATAGCTATTCCTCAGTAGTCAAGTATAGATATGAGAGTTGGACCATAAGGAATGCTGAGCACCAAAGAATTGATGCTTTCGAACTGTGGTGCTAGAGAAGACTCTTGAGAGTCCCTTGGACTGGCAGGAGATCAAACCAGTCAATCCTAAAGGAAATCAACCCTGAATATTCATTTAGAAGGACTGATGCTGAAGCTCCAATATTTTGGCCACCTGATGGGAAGAGCCAACTGTTTGGAAGAGACCTTGATGCTGGGAGAGATTGAGGGCAGGAAGAGAAGCGGATGACAGAGGATGAGATGGTTGGATGTCACCACTGGCTCAATGGACATGAGTTTGAGCAAGCTTGGGTGATGCTGAAGGACTGGGAACCTGGCGTGTTGCAGTCCATGGGATTGCAAACAGTCAGACATGACTGAGCAGCCGAACAACAGCAATGGCCTTGTGAAGCACCCCAGAACGTGAAGGAGGTGTTGGCACGCGTGAGCATAAAGATTGCACCACACTGAGCACTGACCTTTTGTCATGTGACCCTTGGCCAGGGACCTGAACTCTTACTGCCAATGAATGATCACTGGTGGTTCAAGGAATTCCTGGAAATTCTCCAGAGGGTTGGAATAGACTTCACTGATGTTGCATTCTGTGAAGGTTAGAAAGAGAAAATGAAATCCATTGGTAAGATTTGGGGGAAAAAATGTTGGGAACCTGTGGGAAGTTATTCTTTTCACAAAAAACGAAACTGTGGACCAAGTATGCCTCCTGCCATATCCGCAAACAAAGGACACTGTGGCCACCAGCCACACCAGCCATGCCACGCCTCCCACCATCAAAGGCGAGTCCCAGGGAGACTCAGGATGGAGACAGGATTCCCAGCCCCACAGTCACCCCCACATGGTGCACCCCGAGAGGACTCAGGGTGTGAATGCAAGGATGCCGGCCCAGATCCAGAGGCACGTGTCAAAGCGATGATTTCAGGGAAGCTAGACTTCTGCATATCCCCATACGTAGGACAGTGCTGGGTGGGGGATGGGGAGGAGGACATACGCCTCGTGTCCAGGCTTGGCACACGTGGACCACTGCATCTAACAGGCACATATGCCTGAAGGGCTGGTGCTCAAGCTGACGCTCCAATGCTTTGGCCGCCTGACGCGAAGAGCGGACTCATTGGAAAAGACTCTGATGCTGGCGAAGATGGAAGGCAGGAGGAGAAGGGGGCGACAGAGGATGAGATGACTGGATGGCATTACTGACTCGATGGACATGAGTTTGAGCAAGTTCTGGGAGTTGGTGACGGACAGGGAGGCCTGGCGCGCTGCAGTCCATGGGGTCGCAAAGAGTCAGATATGACTGAGTGACTGAACTGATATATAACAGGTAAATAGCAAGGTGCTATCATATAGCATAGGGAACTATACTCAGCATCTTGTAATAACCTATAATGGAGGAGAATCTGAAAAGAATATAGAGAGAGGACTGAATCACTTTGCTGTACAATTGAAACTACTACAGCACTGTAAATGAAGTATCTGTCAAGTTTTCAAGAAAGCACTAAATTCATTAGCTGGGGGTCTGATTTTCTCTAATTAATAGTAATCTTCCAATGGGCTCACCGCCTGGTTTTTGTTCCAGACTCCCATACATCCTGGCTCTTTACTCCCTCTTCAGAATAGTCCCTTAGAGCTCTCTGAGACACTGTCTCCTGGGCTTAAAATCCTCAGAAAAATCTGATGAATAAAACATAATTCTCAGCTTCTAAGTTGTGCATTTTTTTCAGTCAAAACGAGTTGGCCTCAATAGATTAACAAAACAGACACCTACCTGTCCCTGAGGCCAGGCGAAGAGTGAGTGGAAATTTGATCATCTGTTTGCCAACATCATCAGTCCCAAAGGATTCACGTAGGACACAGGGAAAATGGTACTCAGAGACTGCAGCTGCCCAAGAAAGTGATAGATCTGCAATGCAGAAATAAGGTTTTGCTTTTTTTCTTTTTTAATTACTTCTTCTGGCCATCTTTATTCCTGAGATATAATCACACATAATGACCCAGTCCATTCTTCCTCAGAGGCTTAAGTTTCCTCTACCCCAGCCTCACTAAGGGAGGATTCAAAATCTCCAAATGATTGAGTAACTTGGAGTCCTGAATTTGAGGGGGTAAGTCATACCCCCTGCGTAGAGAACTTGAGAGCTCAAAGATCGTAGAGATCATCCAGCTTGAATGAACTGGAGGCCCTAGGAGGCAAATGGCTTCCACGATCAAGCACAGCTGGGTGATGGCCAGTCAGGAGTAAAGCCACGGTTCTCTGGCTCCCAGTACTCAATCCAGTAAAACCCAGATACAGTGGAGAGGAGGCGGGCCAATGAGAGAAAACTGATGGAGGCCAACTTCCTTCCTGATGGCAAGTCTAGTGCTGGGAAACCTTGTTCTTTGTTGTCCAGCCACTAAGTCATGTCCAGCTCTTTGCAACCCCATGGCCTGCTGCACCCCAGGCCCCTCTGTCCTCCACTGTCTCCCAGAATTTGCTCAAATTCATGTCAGTTGAGCCAGTGATGCTGCCTAACCATCTCATCCTGTGCCACCCTCTTCTCCTCTTGCCTTCAATGTTTTCCAGCATGAAGGTCTCTTCCAAAGAGTTGGCTCTTCCCATCAGGTGGCCAAAATATTGGAGCTTCAGCTTCAGCATCAGTCCTTCCAATGAATATTCAGGACTGATCTCCTTTAGGATTGACTTAATTTGATCTCCTTGCATCTTCTCCAACACCACCGCTTGAAAGCATCAATTCTTTGGCACTTAGCCTACTTTATGGTCCAACTCTCACAACCGTACATGATTACTGGCAAAACCATAGCTTTGACTAGATGGATCTTTGTCAGGAAAGTGATGTCTCTGCCTTTTAATATGCTGTCTAGGTTTGACGTAGCTTTTCCTCCAAGGAGCAATAGTCGAAATTTCATGGCTGCAGTCACTGTCCGCGGTGAGTTTGGAGCTCAGAAAAGAAAATCTGTCACTGCTCCCACCTTTGCCCATCTATTTGCCATGAAGTGATGGGACCAGATGCCATGATCTTAGTTTTCCAATGTTGAGTTTAGAGCCAGCTTTTTCACTCTCCTCTTTCACCATCATCAAGAGACTCTTCAGTCCCTCTTTGCTCTCTGCCATTACAGTGCTGCCATCTGCATATCTGAGGCTGTTGATGTTTCTTCCCTCAGTCTTCATTCCAAACTGTGCTTCATCCAGCCCGGCATTTCACATGATGTACTCTGCTTATAAGTTAAATAAACAGGGTGGCAAGATGCAGCCTTGTCATACTCTTTTCCCAATTTTGAACCAGTCAGTTGTGCCATGTCTGGTTCTTACTGCAGGGCACTGTATATGAATATTATTATTGAAACCTTATTGATGAAGACACTGAGGTTCAGAGTGGCTACGTTCACACACACACACAGAGGTTTCATTATTATATTCAAACCCCAATGTGCTGAATTCCAAAGCCCACATTCTGTCCACTATCCTTTCTTATGAAAGTACAATGAAAGTACACAGCACACACATATTTTGATGATAAATTAGCATTTCCAACAAATGCTAGGAGTTTATAGAGATGTCTCAGTAACTCTCTTGGTCACAGGGCATAATTTTATAACATAATTTCATCAACAGTTACTAAGGGGCTGATTACTAAATGATTAGCCCTAGGTTACAATGACAAGTCCACGTGAAGGAGATTTCCTTCCAAATGGCCTCCACACTAAGTAGACTATGTTTTAAATTTAAAGTTGCTCCACACCCCCAGTCTTCTTGCTTGTGCATACTGTTCATGGAGTTCTCAAGGCAAGAGTACTGCAGCAGTTTGCCATCCTCTTCTCTGATAAAGCGAAAGTGTTAGGTGTTAGTCATGCCCTACTCTTTGTGACCCCATGGACTATAGCCCTGTAGGCTTCTCTGCCCATGGGATTTCCCAGGCAAGAACACTGGAGTGGGTTGCCATTCTTTTCTCCAGGGGCTTGTCCTGACCCAGAGATTGAATCTGCATCTCTTATATCTCCTGCATTGGCACGTGGGTTCTTTACCGTCTGAGCCAGCGGATAGTTTAGGAAGCATTACTATGAACAAAGCTAGTGGAGGTGATGGAATTCTAGCTGTTATTTCAAATACTGAAAGATGGTGCTGCTAAAATGTTGCCCTCAATATGCCAGCAAATTTGGAAGACTCAGCAGTGGCCATAAGACTGGAAAAGGTCAGTTTTCATTCCAATCCCAAAGAAAGGCAATGCCAAAGAATGCTCAAACTACCGTACAATTGCACTCATCTCACACGCTAGCAAAGTAATACTCAAAATTCTCCAAGCTAGGCTTCAACAGGGTGTGAACTGAGAACTTCCAGATGCACAATCTGGGTCTAGAAAAGGCAGAAGAACCAGATATCAAATTTCCAACGTCCATTGGATCAAAGGAAAAACAAGGACATTCCAGAAAAACATCTACTTCTGCTTCATTGACTGCACTAAAGCCTTTGACTGTGTGGATCACAACAAAGTATGGACAATTCGTAAAGAGATGGGAATATCAGAGCACCTGATCTGCCTTCTGAGGAACCTGTATACAGGTCAGGAAACAACAGTTAGAACTGGACGTGGAACAATGGACTAGTTCCAAATTGGGAAAGGAATACGTCAAGGCTGTATCATGTCCCACTGCTTATTTAACTTATATGCAGAGTACATCATGTGAAATGCCAGGCTGGATGAAGCACAGGCTGAAATCAAAATTACCAGGAGAAATATCAACAGCCTCAGATATGCAGATAATACCACCCTAATGGCAAAAAGCGAAGGGGAACTAAAGAGCCTCCTGATGAGGGTGAAGGCAGAGTGAAACTGGCTGGCTTAAAACTCAACATTCAAAAACATAAAATGAAACTTCCGGTGTTTCATGACTAATTGGAATCTATAGATGAGTTTGGGGGAAATAGTGACATATTAGCAGTAATGACTCCAGTGATTCTCTCCCTCCATACATCATGGATAGTTTCAATCGCTGTGTCTTTAGCTTCTCTTCCTTTGCAACGTCTCATTTACTGTTAATCACGTCCAGTGTATTTTTCATTTTAGATATAGCTTTTCAAGGCTTCATATGCATCTCCCATTTTCCTCCTCATTATAATCACATGTTCCTCTATCTCTTACACATGTGGAGTAAAATGATAACTATTTAACATTCTTGTTTGCAGGTTCTAACATGTCTGCATTTACTTACTTATAAAGAGAAACCTTATTGGAAAGAATTATTACAATAAGGGGCTTCCCTGATGGCTCAGATAGTAAAAATCTTCCTGCAATGCTGGAGACCCAGGTGCGGTCCCTGGATCAGGAAGATCCCTCAGAAAAGGAAACAGATACCCATTCCAGTATTCTTGCCTGGAGAATTCCATGAACAGAGGAGCCTGGAAGGTTAGAGTCCATGTGGTTGCAAAGAGTCAGACACAACTGAGCAACACACACACACATATGCACACACACACATATGCACACACACATATGCACACATACATATGCACACACACGCACACACATGCACACACACACATTACAAGAAGAAGAAAAGTACTCTTGCAACAGAAAACATTTCACCATATGTTTGCAGGTGTCTCCTCTGTGTCTGACTGTTCTGGTGTGTGTTTCTCTGGTTTCCTGATCCTTTACATACTCACCATTTATTGGATGGCAGACAATTTGAATCACAGGCTGTTAGTTGCTAGGTTCTGTCACACATATTTATAATGCTGTCTCTTGTCCTGGTGCCTGGTGAAGTTATTGGAATCAATTGGATAATGTCAAGGCTTGCTTTTAACCAGAGTTAGGGTGAATCTAGAAGAGGCAAGGCTGAATTTTATCCCCTGCTAAGCCTGAGCATCTTGCCCGATGCTCTACGTTATGAGATATTTTCATGTCAACTTATAAGAACACAAAGTATTCCCAGCCTTGTGGGACCTAGGGGAAATTGCCCACCTACTCCTTTCCGGCGACCTTCCCCTAGGTTAAAGTCTAAGGGAGTTTCCCCTCCACAGATCAGTACAGAGCCAGAGTCTAGAAGGTTGATTTCCCCAAGAATTCTCCAAATATCCCTCCCTCTGTCTGTCCGTCCATCTGTCTCTCTCCGAAGCTCCGCCTGGGTCTCCCCAGCCTCCAGTCTCTGTAAGCACAGCTGGGTGAGAGCCTGTGCTCTGGTCGGTTCTATTTCCGTGAGCTGCAGCCTTCACACAGTGAGTTGATTCAATCCTAAGGCTCACGTTTTCTGTTTCCCTTTTCTGAGGGATCATATTTCTACGGTGCCTGATGTCCAACATATGAAAACTGTCTCATTTACTTTGCTGAGTTTTGTCATAGCTTGGGGAGGGAAGGTACGTAGTCACATCCTGTTTCTCTGTCTTGGCCAGAAGCAGAAGTATATTCGCTGTTTGAAAACCACATTTTATCCAATTCTGGCCTGGAGCATGGTAGTCATGTATGGCGGGTTTTAAGAGAACATCTACC
Organism: Budorcas taxicolor; assembly: GCF_023091745.1. Taxonomy (NCBI): domain Eukaryota; kingdom Metazoa; phylum Chordata; class Mammalia; order Artiodactyla; family Bovidae; genus Budorcas; species Budorcas taxicolor. The sequence goes on along the minus strand of NC_068924.1, from coordinate 79,991,109 downwards.
CAGAATACCTTTTCAGCGCCTTCATGAGAAAGGAGCTTCCTACAGAGGCCACTTCTCCAAAGCTGAGAAATGTAAACAACCTTGTTGTTGTTCAATCACGTCAGACTCTGCGACCCCATGGACTGCGGCACACCAGGCCTCCCTGTCCTTCACCATCTGCTGGTGCTTGCTCAAACTCATGTCCATTGAGTCAGTGATGCCATCCAACCACCTCATCCTCTGTCATCCCCTTCTCTTCATGCCTGCAATGTTTCCCAGCATCAGGGTCTTTTCCAATGAATCAGTTCTTCGCATCAGGTGGCCAAAGTATTGGAGTTTCAGCTTCAGCATCAGTCCTTCCAATGAATGTTCAGGACTGATTTCTTTTAGGATTGACTGGTTGGATCTCCTTGCAGCCCAAGGGACTCTCAAGAGTTTTCTCTGGTGCCACAGTTCAAAAGTATCAATTCTTCAGCACTCAGCCTTCTTTATGGTTCAAATCTCACACCCATACATGACTACTGGAAAAATCATAGCTTTGACTAGATGGACCTTTGTCAGCAAAGTAATGTCTCTGCTTTTGAAAATGCTGTCTAGGTTGGTCATAGCTTTTCTTCCAAGGAGCAAGCATCTTTTAATTTCACGGTGCTGTCACCATCTGCAGTGGTTTTGGAGCCCTGAAAACTAAAGTCTGTCATTGTTTCCAATGTTTTCCCATCTATTTGCCATGAAGTGATGGGACTGGATACCATCATTTTTGAATGTTGACTTTTAAGCCAACTTTTTCGCTCTCCTCTTTCACTTTCATCAAGAAGCTCTTTAGTTCTTCTTCACTTTCTGCCATAAGAGTGGTATCATCTGCATATCTGAGGTTATTGACATTTCTCCCGGCAGTCTTGATTCCAGCGTGTGCTTCACCCAGCCTGGCGTTTAGTGTGATACTTAAAAATACAAGTACTAAGTTAGACAAGGTGAGGCACTGGAGGAATATGTTTCAGATGAAGGAAGAAGATAAAACCCAGAAAAAGAACTGAGTGGCATGGAGATAGGCAATCTACCCTAAAAAAGACTTCAGTGTAGTGACCGTAAAGATGATCGAGGAACTCGGAAGGAGAGTGGACACACAAAACCAGAAGTTGCAAATGTTTAACAAAGAGTTTGAAAATATAAGGAACAACCAAACAGAGATGAGGAATACAATAACTGCAATGAAAAATATACTAGAAGGAATCAGTAGCAGAGTAAATGACGCAAAGGAACAGACCAGTGAGCTGGAAGACAGAGCAGTGGGAATCACTGCCACTGAATAGAAAAAAGAATGAAAAGGAGCAACCCAATGTCCTTAAAGATAAAAAGGTATTTTATGGAAACAAGATTGTCCAGCCTTAGGTGGGTTTATTTGGATATTCTTTTAACATGCTGATTGCCATACTGTTTGAGGTAGGTGGTAAAGAAATGGGCAGGATGCCCCAAGATTTATGCCCGTGCCTGTCCAGAGACTTCGGGTTTCCAGACCCTGAGAGTCTTTGCCCAGTTGTCATTTGTCACGACAATTGCCATGTAACCCTCAGTTGTCATGTAACTTTCTCAAATTGCAGCGTTTCCTGTCTAGAGTAAACAATAACACTATAGCAAGGACTTCTGTGAGGAAAAGTTAACACAATGCAAGTGAAAACGCTTTATGACTGCTACATGTTATATACTTAGAGATGACTGGTTTAGGATACCTAAGTCTAGTACCCTGGGTAATGTGGTAAAAACATGAGATTAGGGGTCAGGAATGTGTCTGAATTACAAGTAAGATTCAGCCACTCAGTGGATGATACTGGGCAAATCTCATCAACACTGTTGAATTTTGTTTCTTATTTTTTTTAACGCAGATAAAAATACATGCACCTGTAAAAACAGATATGAAAAGGATTGTGGAAATACAAGTTAAAGAACTGGCTCAAGATTCCAGACGGAGGCCAGTAATCATTTGCCTAAGCTTCATTATGTGATTAAATTAACACTACTTGGAGTAAGAGAAAAAGTAATCTGTTGACATTCCAGATGTGTTGAGGATTTCCTGTAAGCTGGAGAAGGAGCAGGACCAAGACCAGGCTGAAATAAAAGTCTAAGAAATGGCCCCCTGTAACACATGTGTGAAATGTCAGCCAGAAGAACATATAGGGCAGAATCAGCCCCCAGCCAGCAAACTGGAATAATCCTAACCCAGGCTTGTTATTGCTCAGAGCTAGATTATGTAAACTTGGCTGGTTGACCTTTGGTTCCATCCTGATTTTTTGCTGACTAGTTTGCAAATGTGAGTGTTACTCAAGCAGAAGGCATTTGGGGGGCCGGAGAAGGTAAAGGAGAGGCTTTGGGTACTGGAAGCAACAGAGAACTATGACCTTTGCAAGAGGGGAGGGCCTCACACAAAGAGGGCAAATGATTCCACAGTCTGTAACATTCCACTCCCATCCCCCAAAATACCAGGGATGTGGAGCAAATTGTGAATAGGAACTCTCACACTCAAACATAAAAAGAAAACCAGCAATGACCAAAGAATTGACAAGGAAAGAGGCATAAAACTCAGCCTGTGGGTGAATTCACAGCTGCCGAAACAGACACTGGGCAGGTAGGAGATTTTAGGAAAGTATAGTTGTTGGTGTATTATATTCATAGAAGGGACCAACCTCTAGTCAACCTCTAATTTTGGAAATTAAGTACTGGAACTTTGAATAGAAATCTCAGTAGATGTTCCGAGTAGCAAAGTGGACACAGCTGATAGATAATTAGAAAGGTAAGAAGTTCCGGTAGATGGTGTATGTCAGAACATCACATAGAACGGAGACTGGATGGAAAATAGGAAAGAAAACATAGGAAAACTGAACAACATCGACAAGTCTGGACACTTATCTAAGTGGCATTCCAAAAAATGAGAGCAGAGAGTGGTGTTACGAAAACAGCGTAAAAGGGAGAAGACAAAGAGGCGGCAGGAGCGTCAGAAGATGCGGCGGCTGCTGCTGAGTCGTGTCCGACTCTGTGCGACCCCACAGACGGCAGCCCGCCAGGCTCCCCCGTCCCTGGGATTCTCCAGGCAAGAACACTGGAGTGGGTTGCCATTTCCTTCTCCAATGCATAAAAGTGAAAAGTGACAGTGAAGTCGCTCAGTCGTGTCCGACTCTTCGAGACCCCATGGACTGCAGCCCACCAGGCTCCTCCGCCCATGGGACTTTCCAGGCAAGAGTACTGGAGGGGGTGCCTTCGCCTTCTCCGGAAGATGTGGCTGATTTTCCAAAAATGAGGAATGGCTTAAGACTGAAATAACTCACTTAAAACTGAGTGTGAAATGAACTCCTCCGATATATCACTGTGAAATTTCTCAGCACCAGAGGGGAAGACAAGATCCTACAAGGTTTTGGAGAGAGGGGATAACCTGGTTATGATGAGAAGAATAAGAATCTTCCTGACTTCAGACTTCTCATTAACAACCCTAGACAGTTAGTAAACAGAGAAGTGATACCATGGAGTTCTCAGAAAAGGTCTTAAATCCACCATCATAAAGACAGGGAAAACAGGCTCTAATTAAAAGATCAAATTAAAGAAATAGTTGGACATGCAAAAACTTGAGATATTTAATACACAGATTCTCTCTCTTAAAATGTGTTATTAATGTGTGATGTGTGTGTCAATATTTCATTCATTTTATTGCTGAATGTTATTCAATAATATCTCATCCTGTATGGGTCTGATCCCTTCATTGGCAGCTCCATGTCAGGAAATAGCTCCATCAGTACTAAATCCCAATATTTTACAACCTGACCGAGGTAAATGTTGAAAAGCTGGAGCTATCTATACTACCATCTGAGCTGTCTTCAATAGGAGCAGGCTACATTTCCTCATCAATTACATGATCAATCCGTGCCTGAGCTATAAAGCATGATTCTGGGAAAGAAATCTGAGAATGACTTCCTTGGAGCCTCTCTGGAAGGGATTCTATGGGTATTTCTGATGACCAATTCCTCTGGAAGGCTCCATGGACTAATATTCAAATAATAAGAATTAGAAAAGCATCAAAAGTCTTAAAATTCACTTTTTAGGGAGCATCTGAAAGTAGATGGTTCACAAAATTGCCTCAAAACAAACAAAACCCAAACCAGAAATCTACATTAATTAGTCAGCTTCCACCAAAAACCATTGAACCAAGTTCTCCCAGATTGTCGCCAACTACTAATAGTTCTATTCTGTTTATAACATTTTGTCCTTTGTTGCTTAGATTGTATTATTCTTTTTTCTAGGTTAAGGTTATGCAATTCTAATTCACAAAATGTTTCTCTTGCCTTGTGCTAAGTCACTTTAGTTGTATCCAACTCTTTGTGACCCCATGGACTGTAGCCCACCAGGCTCCTCTATCCATGGGATTCTGCAGGCAAGAATATTGGGGTGGGTTGCCATTTCCTTCTCCAGGGGATCTTCCCCACCCAGGGTTGAACCCACATCTCTTACGTCCCCTGCATTGGCAGGCGAGTTCACCACTAACTCCATGTGTGGGCTATGCTTAACTACAAATAATAACTTGGTTAGGTTTTAAAAACAATCCCATCCTGACTCTATAAATTACTTCTTCCAAGTCATTGCTGGTTCAGTGAACTTAAAGAATTTCTGCACTTTATAGCTCCTAAAAAAATGAATCCATAAATAATGGACATATATTTAACTGATGAACATTCAGATGTACAAGCTGGCATTAGAAAAGGCAAAGGAACCAGAGATTAAATTGCCAACATCTGCTGGATCATCGAAAAAGCAAGAGAGTTCCAGAAAAATATCTATTTCTGCTTTATTGACTATGCCAAAGCCTTTGACTGTGTGGATCACAATAAACTGTGGAAAATTCTGAATGAGATGGGAGTACAAGACAATCGGACCTGCCTCTTGAGAAACCTATATGCAGGTCAGGAAGCAACAGTTAGAACTGGACATGGAACAACAGACTGGTTCCAAATAGGAAAAGGAGTACGTCAAGGCTGTATGTTGTCACCCTGCTTATTTAACTTATATACAGAGTACATCATGAGAAATGCTGGGCTGGAAGAAGCACAAGCTGGAATCAAGATTGCCAGGAGAAATATCAATAACCTCAGATATGCAGATGACACCACCCTTATGGCAGAAAGTGAAGAGGAACTCAAAAGCCTCTTGATGAAAGTGAAAGAGGAGAGTGAAAAAAGTTGGCTTCAAGCTCAACACTCAGAAAACGAAGATCACGGAATCCTGTCCCATCACTTCATGGGAAATAGATGGGGAAACAGTGTCAGACTTTATATTTTGGGGCTCCAAAATCACTGCAGATGGTGATTGCAGCCATGAAATTAAAAGACGCTTACTCCTTGGAAGGAAAGTTATGACCAACCTAGATAGCATATTCAAAACCAGAGACATTACTTTGCCTACAAAGGTCCATCTAGTCAAGGCTATGGTTTTTCCTGTGGTCATGTATGGATGTGAGAGTTGGACTGTGAAGAAAGCTGAGCACCAACGAATCGAGGCTTTTGAACTGTGGTGTTGGAGAAGACTCTTGAGGGTCCCTTGGACTGCAAGGAGATCCAACCAGTCCATCCCAAAGGAGATCAGTCCTGGGTGCTCATTGGAAGGACTGATGCTGAAGCTGAAACTCCAGTACTTTGGCCACCTCATGCGAAGAGTTGACTTGTTGGAAAAGACCCTGATGCTGGGAGGGATTGGGGGCAGGAGGAGAAGGGGGCGACAGAGGATGAGATGACTGGATGGCATCACTGACTTGATGGACAGGAGTCTGAGTGAACTCTGGGAGTTGGTGATGGACAGGGAGGCCTGGTGTGCTGCAGTTCATGGGGTCGCAAAGAGTAGGACACAACTGAGCGACTGAACTGAACTAAATTTAACAAGAATATTCTGATCAACAGCTAGATTTTAGGAATGTTAGAAAGACACTGTTAATAAACATTCATGGAATATTTTCTGGAACAATTTTTTTTTTTTACTGCACCCCATAGCGTGTGGAATTGTAGCTCCCCAACCAGCGATGGAATCCGTGCCCCTTGAATTGGAAGAGTGAAGTCTTAACCAATGGACCACCAGGAAAGTCCCTGGAACAATACTTTTGGTAAGTCATGTTGATAAGACTTGATTAAATTTGTTCAAGATTATAAAAATATTATCTTTCAGCCTAATCATTTCAATCACTCCATCCTCAGCCAGACTAGCCCTTTGTCACTGTTGAGAGTCATTTCCTGTCTAGTAATGTGTGTGCATGCGAAGTTGCTTCAGTCGTGTCCGACTCTTTGTGACCCTATAGACTGTAGCCCGCCAGCCTCCTCTGTCCATGGGATTTCAAATTTCTTAGACATAGAATAAAAAGGATGGTGCTAAACTGTGTTACATTAATTTTACCAATAATGACGCTTCTTTGGGGGGAAAATACTACAAAAAGTAAATATCCTTGCACTGTGAAGACAAATATACACATATTCCTGAGGATCGGGAACTGTTTTTTGTGACATAACCCAGACATGGAGAACCTACCGAGTTAGTCATTTTAACCACACCTCACAAGAGGCTCCTGGATTCTTATCCTATGGGGGAATCAGGTTCTTCTCTAAGTCAGGACTTTGGGAATCTTAGACCATGCCCGTGTATTTCTTCCCCAACTCTCTCAGTGGACTATAGGTCTTTTCTAGAGTCTGGAACTGTCAAGTATACCTGGAGTTATGCCTGCTAGCTAATGGGACACCTCTAGCCTTAGGCTGTCGTAAAGAACACACTTCATTCTATGCGACCGTGTCAAATTAGTTTATGTTTTTTATTATTATTATTATTATTAGTTTTTTATTTTTTTAATTTTAAAATCTTTAATTCTTACATGTGTTCCCAAACATGAACCCCCCCTCCCACCTCCCTTCCCATAACATCTCTGTGGGTCATCCCCATGCACCAGCCCCAAGCATGCTGTATCCTGCGTCAGACATAGACTGGCGATTCAATTCTTACATGATAGTATACATGATAGAATGCCATTCTCCCAAATCATCCCACCCTCTCCCTCTCCCTCTGAGTCCAAAAGTCCGTTATACACAGCTGTGTCTTTTTTCCTGTCTTGCATACAGGGTCGTCATTGCCATCTTTCTATATTCCATATATATGTGTTAGTATACTGTATTGGTGTTTTTCTTTCTGGCTTACTTCACTCTGTATAATCAGCTCCAGTTTCATCCATCTCATCAGAACTGATTCAAATGAATTCTTTTTAACGGCTGAGTAATACTCCATTGTGTATATGTACCACAGCTTTCTTATCCATTCATCTGCTGATGGACATCTAGGTTGTTTCCATGTCCTGGCTATTATAAACAGTGCTGCGATGAACATTGGGGTACATGTGTCTCTTTCAATTCTGGTTTCCTCGGTGTGTATGCCCAGCAGTGGGAATGAAAGGGGAAATCAACAATAACACAATAATAGTGGGAGACTTTAATACCCCACTCACACCTATGGACAGATCAACTAAACAGAAAATTAACAAAGAAACGCAAACTTTAAATGATACATTAGATCAATTAGACCTAATTGATATCTATAGGACATTTCACCCCAAAACAATGAATTTCACCTTTTTTTCAAGTGCTCATGGAACCTTCTCCAAGATAGATCACATCCTGGGCCATAAATCTAAACTTGATAAATTCAAAAAAATCAAAATCATTCCAAGCGTCTTTTCTGACCATAATGCATTAAGATTAGATCTCAATTACAGGAGAAAAACTACTAAAAATTCCAACATATGGAGGTTGAACAACACACTTCTGAATAACCAACAAATCACAGAAGAAATCAAAAAAGAAATCAAAATATGCATAGAAACTAATGAAAATGAAAACACAACAACCCAAAACCTGTGGGACACTATAAAAGCAGTGCTAAGAGGAAAGTTCATAGCAATACAGGCATACCTCAAGAAACAAGAAAAAAGTCAAATAAATAACCTAACTCTACAACTAAAGCAACTAGAAAAGGAAGAATTGGAGAACCCCAGAGTTAGTAGAAGGATAGTTTATGTTTTTTAGCCTAGAGTTTGAATTTTATTTGACTGACTGGTAAAGAGTCTGTGCCATTGAATATTCAGGACTGATCTCCTTTAGGATGGACTGGTTGGATCTCCTTGCAGTCCAAGGGACTCTCAAGAGTCTTCTTCAACACCACAGTTCAGAAGCATCAATTCTTTGGCGCTCAGCTTCTTTATGGTCCAACTCTCACAGGACTAACACCAAAAATGAGCTGGAGCCATCTATATGTAAGATAAACAAAATGTTTCAATGCTTTTACAGCAAGAAACTGTTTCTTTCCCTAAGTTAGATCACTGATAAGTGAAAGTCCCTCTGTTGTGTCTAACTCTTTGCAACCCCATGGACTATGCTGTCCATGGAATTCTCCAGGCCAGAATACTGGAGTGGGGAGCCTTTCCTTTCTCTAGAGGGTCTTCCCAACCCAGGGATTGAACCCAGGTCTCCTGCATTGCAGGCAGATTCTTTACCAGCTGAGCCACAGAGAAGCACTATCCCTGATAACATAAAAGTAACTTGCCTCCATGCTTTATCTCTGTTTGCAAGATATATTATGTGTGTTAAGCTATCTGACTGCTGATAATTTTTTTAAATTTCTTTATGTGGTTTTGGTTTTTTTAAAAAAAATGTTTATTTGCTTATTTGGTCCTGCTGGGCCCTAGTTGCAACACGAGGGATCTTGGCTGCCTTATTCAGCGTCTTCGCTGCAGTGTGCTGTCTCTCCAGCTGTGTGGGCTTAGTTCCCTAACCTGGGATTGAATCTGCTTCCCCTGCTCTGCAAGGTGGATTCTTAACCTCTGGACTCCGAGGGAAATCCCTTGATAATGTTTAAACATGAATTTGTTTTCCTTGAATACCAGGAATCCCAAGTGAAGGCAAAACCTTATCTAACCCAGTACATGAGCATCTTCACTTATATATAATGAGCTAGTTACGAAGAACCACCTTGAGTCAACATAAACAAGAGCTTTGGTGGGGATGTTTATAACAAAAACTCACACTGTGCAGGACTGTTAAGGACGGAGTAGTATATCACCTCTTTCTGACATTCTTCTCTTCAGCGCCTCACATTAGAATGATCACATCAAAAGGGACTGGATCTATAACCACAGGGAAAAAAGGCTTTCACTCAATATTTTGAGAGACACATTTACCCAGGCAGCTTACACGGTATATGTGCGTAATTTTGTTTTGTTCTCTTTCATTTAAGAGACATTAATATACATATCTTGTATTTCTCAGGTACTTCCCTAAGCAGCTCACAAATGTTAGCCTGTTTAACGTAACAAAGCAGAAACCTAGTAAGTGTAGGCAGTGTTATTGATCTCACCTATAGATAAGTAAACAGAGGCAAAGAGGTATTAGCTGCTTTGGTCATAGAGACATGACTGGTAAACAGTAGGATTACCAATGCTGAGTTCCAACCAGACTCCCGGATTTGCAGAAACAGCAGCACATGTGACCCAGAAGGAGGGCCCAGAGGCCCAGGAGAGGCTGCACCAGCTGCCTGAACCATCTTCCTTCTTTTTTAAGGAGGAAAGGTCCACACTGACAGCTCCAGCTTAGCTGTTTCTGTAGAAAAACTACCACAACACACTTTGCAGCTCCTGGCTGGGCGTGCCAGGAGACGAGCATTTTACGTTCTGGAAAAGGCTGCTGCTTCTCATTGGCTCCTCGGGACTCTTCTCTGTGGAGACAGCTTTCCAGGTGAGGACTCACCTCAGCGGAGAGAATTGCTGCTCTCTGATACTCACCTCCTCCCTTTTCTTCCCACAAGAGGGTAGGAAAAATCAGATGCTCTTGTCGGTTTTAGACAGGAAGTGCCAAGCTTATTGATTGATATTTATGCCAAAGGGGAGGGAGCCTATTTGACTTGAGAAATAATGCATTGCCTCTACTGTGTATATGATGGACGTACTGTGGGGAAAAAAAGAAAACGACTTCTTGGAAGGACGAAGCCAGCTTTCCGTTCTGAGCAGATGAATAGAATGGAGGGGGTTTGGGAGTTGGCGGGTGAGTGGAGAGGTGGTAACATGTGCAGGAAGGATGCTGAGCCAGGCAGCATTCACCTAATGCACCCGCAGTGTCGAGACATGACGCAGGCGTGGTTCTCTTTACTCTTTCAGGAAACATTCTACAGAAGGTAGCTTGTTCCTTCGATAAAGGTTAACCAAGAAAGCAAAGTAGTCGGTTCAAAGTCAGAGAGGAAATATGCAGAACAGGGACTAGAATGCTCGCTTGCTAATTCGGATCCTGTGAAAAAGAAAGTTAACGTAAAATATTTTATCAATAACGTTATGGCCTTAAAATGGCTTTTTTAGTTTTTTTTAAGTTGAAATATAACTGCTTTACAACGTTGAGTTGCTTCCTGCTGTACAACAAAGCGAATCAGCTATCTGCAACATATATCCCTTCCCTGGGCTTCCCTGGTGGCTCCGATGGTAAAGAATCTGCCTACAATGCAGGAGTCCTGGGTTCAATCCCTGGGTCGGGAAGATGCCCTGGAGGAGGAAATGGCAACCCACTCCAGTACTCTTGCCTGGAGAATTCCTTGGACAGAGGAGCCTGGGGGGCTGCAGTCTACCGGGTGGCAAACAGTGGGACACTGAGCCATGCTCACTCACTCATGAGGTCCCCTCCCTCGTGAGGCTCCCCGCCCACCCCATGGCCCCCATAAGTCATCAGCACTGAGCTGAGCCCCCTGTTACACAGCAGCTTCCAGCTAGCCATCTAATTCACACATGGGCGAGTGTGCAGGTCAGTGCCACTCTCTCGGTTTGCATTCAGTGGCTTTTCACGTCTTGTTTTCCCTTCTAAGTTTCTCTTTCTACCTCCCTCCAGTTCTTATATTATGCTGCATATTGAATGTGTCTAAGCAGAGATTTACACGGTATAATCAAGGATCAGGTACTGTTTTGCGTTCTACATTTTCTCCTTTGATTTTAGGATTCTCCCGTGCGTGTCATAGTTATTATGTCGATGGCTCCTAGAGTCGTAGCGTACTGAGATCATCGTTTACGTAATCTTCTCCTACTGCTACACATCAAGGACGTGCCCTGTTTGTTTCTATTTGTTAGTGTTTTATTTAACTAGAGTTTGCTTTCTTTGTTTAAATTGTTCAACATTTTGCAAATATTTCCGGTCACGATGGCTGGCTCTGAAGTGCTTATTATTTTTTTGTGTTTTGGCTTTGACCTTTGCCAAATGACTGGGCAGTATTCTAGAGCCTCTTCCGTTTTCAATCTACTCATTAACAAGGCAACATGTTTTGCTGTTGCTGGTGAGGATGGTGGTACTTTCCACTGTGTGTATGTGTGCCTGCCTAACAGAACAGCCTCATATTAAATGGCTTGCAGTATTGTAACAATGTTCAGTTCTGTTCAGTTCAGTTGCTCAGTCCTGTCCGACTCTTTGCGACCCCATGAACTGCAGCACTCCAGGCCTCCCTGTCCATCACCAACTCCCAGAGTTCACTCAAACTCACGTCCATCAAATGGGTGACACCATCCAGCCATCTCATCCTCTGTCGTCCCCTTCTCCTCCTGCCCCCAGTCCCTGCCAGCATCAGGGTCTTTTCCAGTGAGTTAACTCTTCGCATGAGGTGGCCAAAGTACTGGAGTTTCAGCTTCAGCATCAGTCCCTCCAGTGAACACCCAGGACTGATCTCCTTTAGGATGGACTGGTTGGATCTCCTTGCAGTCCAAGGGACTCTCAAGAGTCTTCTCCAACACCACAGTTCAAAAGCATCAATTCTTCAGCGCTCAGTTTTCTTCACAGTCCAACTCTCACATCCATACACGACCACAGGAAAAACCATAGCCTTGACTAGACAGACCTTAGTCGGCAAAGTAATGTCTCTGCTTTTCAGTATGCTATCTAGGTTGGTCATAACTTTCCTTCCAAGGAGTAAGCGTCTTTTAATTTCATGGCTGCAATCACCATCTGCAGTGATTTTGGAGCCCCCCAAAATAAAGTCTGACACTGTTTCCACTGTTTCCCCATCTATCTGCCATGAAGTGATGAGACCAGATGCCGTGATCTTCGTTTTCTGAATGTTGAGCTTGAAGCCAACTTTTTCACTCTCCTCTTTCACTTCCATCAAAAGGCTCTTTAGTTCCTCCTCACTTTCTGGCATAAGGGTGGTGTCATCTGCATATCTGAGGCTACTGATATTTCTCCCGGCAATCTTGATTCCAGCTTGTGTTTCTTCCAGCCCAGCGTTTCTCATGATGTACTCTGCATAGAAGTTAAATAAGCAGGGTGACAACATACAGCCTTGACGTACTCCTTTTCCTATTTGGAACCAGTCTGTTGTTCCATGTGCGGTTCTAACTGTTGCTTCCTGACTTGCATATAGGTTTCTTAAGAGGCAATGTTACAACCCTAGAAATTTGGCATCAAACTCATTTTGTCTCTTACAGGAGGCTTTCAGACAAAAAGTCACAGTTGCCTCCTGGAACGCTGGACTTCTCCTTGATGCTGGGAAGGATTGAAGGCAAAAGGAGAAGGCAGCAGAGGAGGAGATGGTTAGATAGCATCACTGACTCAACGCAGATGAATTTGAGCAAACTCTGGGAGATAGTGGAGGACAGAGGAGCCTGGTGTGTTGCAGTCCATGGCGTCTCAAAGGGTTGGACACCACCTAGTGACTGAGCAACAACAAATCCTGGGGTCAGGAAGATGATATAAATGCCTAGAGACATTTTTGTTTCTCACAACTGAGAGTGGAAGTGTTACTATTGAGAGCTAGTTAATAGAGTCTAGTGATGTTATTATACGTTCTGTGATGCATAGAATTGCCTCCCCCAACAAAGACTTATCTAGACTGAAATATAAATAGTGCTAAATTTAGGGAACCCTGCTCTAAACTGAGCAAGAAGTTTTGAAAAAGAACATGAATTGCCAGGACTGTCAGTGATGAGTGAGGGAACACTACTGTAGATCCCACAGACATTTAACGGATGAGAAAACATAGATGACTTTGTGCAATAAATCCTACAGCTTAGATGAAATGGAAAAAAATTCCTCTAATGACTTAAATAACCAGATGTGTCTGACTCTGTAACTGCATGGACTGTAGCCTGCCAGGCTCCTCTGTCCATGGGATTCTCCAGGCAAGAATACTGGAGTGGGTTGCCATTCCCTTCTCCAGAGGATCTTCTCGACCCATGGGTCAAACCTGGGTCTCCTGCATTGCAAGCAGATTCTTCACTGTCTGAGCCACCAGAGAAGACCCTACTAAATAACCAGAAGTTACCTCAAAAATCAGAAAAGCCATATATTTACAAAGGAAATTGAATTTGTAGTTAAAACATTTCCACAGAGAAATTTAATTGTAAATAAAAATATTTCCAAATCCAGATGGCTTCACTGTTGAAATCAACAAATACTTGATGAAGAAATATCAATTCTCTTAAGAAAATAGAGGAGGAGGAAACTCTTTCCCAATTTGTATTTTCTGAACATAAATGTTATATCAAAACAGATAAAAACTTTACTAGAAAATAAGAATATAGATCAATATAGATCAATCATTCACAAACATAGGTGCAAAAATCCTTTAAAATAATATAAAATTGATCCAACAATATATAAAAATAATACCTTATGAATAATGGGTTTATATCAAAAATATATTATCATTTAGCATTCAAAAATAATAATTAAAATTCAACATGTCAACAAGAAAAAAATCATATAATTATCCCAATAGATGTATTAAGAATGGCTGACAAATATCAACATTGATTTATGATTTTTAAGAAAACCTCTTAAAGAGCAAATTTTTCAACATGACAAAGGTGATCGATGAAAAATTAACAGCTAAACTTAAGTAATAAAATGAATACTTTTCCCCAATATCAAGAAGAATGCTCATATAGCACCTCCTATAAAATATTTTCCGGCAAGTTCTAAGCTGTACAATAAGAAAAGAAAAGGAACAAAACACATACAGATGGAAGAAATAAAATTATCTTCATTTGCAAAAAAATTTGATCACATATCTAGAAAATTTTAATTGCAAAAATACACAAGTACTAAGGGCAATTGTGGGAAAGATCAGTTTTCATTCCAGTGCCAAAGAAGGGCGATGCCAAAGAATGCTCCAACTGCCAAAGACTGTACAGTCACACTCATCTCACATGCTAGAAGGTAATGCTCAAAATCCTTCAAGCTAGTCTTCAGCAGTACATGAACCCAGAGTTTCCAGATGTACAGCCGGGTTTAGGAAAGGCAGAGGAACCAGTATCAAATTGCCGACATTGGTAGGATCATAGAGAAAGCAAGGAAATTCCAGAAGAACATCTACTTCTGCTTCATCGATTATGCTAAAGTCTTTGATTGTATGGATCAAAACAAACTGTGGAAAATACTTAAAGAAATGGGAGTATCAGACCACCTTACTTATCTCCTGAGAAACCTGTGTGAGAGTCAAGAAGCAACAGTTAGAACCAGACATGGAACCAATGACTGGTTCAGAATTGGAAAAGGAGTACGTCAAGGCTGTATATTGTCACCTTGCTCAATTAACTTCTGTGCAGAGTAGATTGTGCAAAATGCCAGGCTGGATGAATCACAAGCTGGAAGCAAGATTGCTGGGAGAAATATCAATAACCTCAGATAGGCAGATGGTATCAATTTAATGGATGAAAGCAAAGAGAAACTTAAAAGTTATTGAATGAGGGTGAAAGAGGAGAGTGAAAAAGCTGGCTTAAAAACTCAGCATTTAAAAAATGAAGATCATGGCATCTGGTCCATCACTTCATGGTGTGAAGAAGGGGAAAAAGCAGAACATTGACAGATTTTCTTTTCTTGGGCTCCCAAATCACTGCAGATGGTGACTGCAGCCATGGAATTAAAAGACACTTGCTCCTTAGAAGGAAAGCTATAACAAACTCAGAGAGCATATTAAAAAAGCAAAGACATTTCTTTGCCAACAAATGTCCATAGAGTCAAAACTATGGTTTTCCTTGTAGTCACGTATGGATGTGAGAGTTGGACCATAAAAGAAAGCTGAGCACCGAAGAATTGATGCTTTCGAACTGTGGTACTGAAAAAGACTCTTGAGTCCCTTGGACTGCAAGATCCAACCAGTCCATCCTAAAGAAAATCAACCCTGAATATTCACTGGAAGGACTGATGCTGAAGCTGAAGCTCCAGTACTTTGGCCACCTAATGGGAAGAGCTGACTCACTGGAAAAGACCCTGATGCTGGGAAAGGTTGAAGGCGGGAGGAAAAGGGGATGGCAGAGGATGAGATGGTTGGATGGCATCACTGACTCGATGGACATGGGTTTGGGTGGACTCCGGGAGATAGTGAAGGACAGGGGAGCCTGGCACTGCAGTCTATGTGGTAACAAAGAGTGGGACACAACTTAGCCATTGAACAACAAAACTAAAGGTAATAAGTTAACTCAATAAGGTCAACTTCACAAAGCCAATATAGAAAAATTGCACTTCTATAAACAAGCAACAAATTTTTTAAAACTTCAAAATATCACTCAATTTACAGTTATATGTTTATTTATGTGCTAAGTCACTTTAGTTGTGTCCAACTCTTTGCGACCCCATGGACTGTAGCCCCCCAGATTTCTCTGTCCATGGGATTTTCCAGGCAAGAATACTGGAGTCAGTTGCCATTTCCTCTGCCAGGGCATCTTCCCGACCCAGGGATCTAATTGGTGTCTCTTAGTTCTCCTGAATTGGCAGGTGGGTTCTTTACCACTAGCGCCACCTGGGAAGTGTTGTATTTATTTATAATGACTTCCAAAGGAGGGAATGAATGGGGATAAGTTTAACAGAAGATAGCCAAAAACTAAAATACTTTGCTAAAAAATTTAAAGAAGACTTACAATAATGAAGAGATACATCACATTCATAGACTAAAATATTCAATATTTTTCAGATATTACTTCTTATATAACTAAACTACAGATTCACTGCAATCTCAACATAAATGTCAGAAAATTTTTAATAAAAATTCACAAGATTATTACAAAATTTAAACAGAAATGCAAAAAACCTAAGCAAAAAGCATCTAAAAAAGTTGGTGGACCCACACTATCAGATTTCAAGGCTTAGTATAAAGCCACAGTACTCAAAAACAGTAGTAAAAAAAAAATCATAAGAATAGATATATAGAGCTATTAAACTAATAGAAACTTGAGAGATGCATGCATACATATAAACTCAATTGCTTTCCAATAATTGCATCAAAGCAGCTCAAAAGAGAAAGGACTGTCCTTGCAGTAACTAGTAATTAAATAACCAGTTTCTGCTCCAGGAGACAGTGAAGGACAGGGAAGCCTGGCGTGCTGCAGTCCATAGGTTTCCAAAGAGTTGGCACACAAGTTAGCAACTGATCAACAACAAATCTACCCTGCGGGAAAGAATATCGACTCTTACGTCATACCACTTGCAAAAAGTTAACTTGAAATTTTCGTAGACCCAAATATAGGGACTGAACCTATAAGACTTCTGAAAGAAAATATAAGAGGAGAAATTCACAATTGTAGAACCGCAAGACACGGAAACGATCTAAATACCTCTCCCTCTCTCAAGGCAGTTACTCTAGGCAAATGTATCCTCCCTGTTACCTGCTAAAACTCAGGTAAAGCTGTGTGGATCTTTTCCTATTGGTTCAGCATCTTCTCATTCCTCGATATTTCTTGGTCCTCACTAGGCTAAGGTACCTGCCAAGATGCTCCACTTACAAGGCCCACAGATGCTGCAGATGCTAGAAAAATCCTTGAGGAAAAGCATCCCTGAATCCTTAAAGGTGAGCTTGGGACTTTCTTAGGGAAGCAGAGGGCTGCATTCTTAGGGAACCAAAGAGGTCAGGAAGAGAATGAGCTCTTACCGAGTGCTCTTTCTGTGGTAAGAACTCACTCACACCACATCTCACGTAGTTCACACTGTCTCTTGGCAAGGGAAGTATATTACACTCATGTCCTGGAAGAGGGAAGCGTTCTCAGTTATATGACTTGCCCAATAATTTTAAGTTACAAAAACACTACCCTCTGAAGCCTCAAAAATATTTCCTTGAATTCTCTTTAAAAGATTGATCTAAATACATACTAATTTTTAAACATCTGTGCCTGAGGTGAAGTTAACCACCATGTATCTTCTTGGAATATTTAACAGGTCAAATCTTATTTCTTTGAAATCCAAGTGTGCATGGAAGAGATTTAGAAACAATTATCTCCTATTCATTACTTTAAGGCAATGGTATTTGTTACAGAATGGCTGGATTTATGCAGATTTATTTATATTTTCACTTTTAACATTCAGAGGATTGATGAAAGGAGGAAAATGCTTTTTCTTTCATTTTTTTCTTTTTCTTTTTTGTCTGAATGACTTGTCAGATCTCAGTTCCCTAACTAGAGATTGAATCCAGGTCCTCAACAGAGAAAGCATATGAGTCCTAACTATGGACCACCAGGGAATTCCCTGAACTGCTTTTAAAAGCTGCTTTCACATCTAAAGATAGAAGTTTAATCACAGAACCGCTGCCAGCACCAGCGGCAGCCAGCGGGGCCTCAAGGCCAGGACAACGGCAGCGTGGTCGTCAGTGGCAACGGAAAGCACTTCCAGCCCTCCCTTCACCGCAGCTGCCGGACTTATCTGTGGACTCATGTCAGCCTCGAATCTCCCGTAGGAGGGGCAGTCAGTCTTCTCCCTGTATTGTGGAAGACGGATCTGAGGCCAGGAAAACTTAATAACTTTCCCCCCTGGTTACTCCTGGGGCCAGAAATATAATCCATTTATTCCGTTTCAACTCTCCAGAGCCTGAAAGTGAAAGTGAAGTCGCTCTGTCATGTCCGACTCTTTGCAACCCCATGGACTGTAGCCCACCAGGCTCCTCTGTCCATGGGATTTTCCAGGCAATAGTACTGGAGTGGATTGCCATTTCCTTCTCCAGGGGATCTTCCCAACCCAGGGATTGAACCCGGGTCTCCCGCATTGTAGACAGATGCTTTACCGTCTGAGCCATCGGGGAAGTCCCAGAGCCTACCTGTATGTTTTGAGCAAAACAGGCCCTCAACTTCAGATCCTATTAAAAGAATAAACTGAATCTCTCATACATCACTGCTTGGAATGTGAGATGGTACAGCCCCTCTTAAAAACCATTTGTAAGTGTCTAACCAATCATGCAACCAGCACACAGCCAGCGACGACAACTTTGAGCATTTGCCCTAGAGAAATGCAAGTTTATGTTCACACAAAACTATGTACCCTAATGTCTATAACAATCTGATCCATGATAGTCAAAAGCTGGAAAAAACTCACATGTCCTCCCATAGCTGAGTGGCTAAATGAACTGCGGTACATCCATACTATGCTGCTGCTGCTGCTGCTAAGTCGCTTCAGTCGTGTCTGACTCTGTGCGACCCCATAGACAGCAGCCCACCAGGCTCCCCCATCCCTGGGATTCTCTAGGCAAGAATATTGGAGTGGGTTTCCATTTCCTTCTCCAATGCATGAAAGTGAAAAGTCAAAGTGAAGTCACTCAGTTGTGTCCGACTCTTCACGACCCCATGGAATGCAGCCTACCAGGCTCCTCCGTCCATGGGATATTCCAGGCAAGAGTACTATGGGATACTATTAAATGATAAAGAAGAAATGACCTAGGGATACCTGCAACAATTTGGATGAATCCTCAGAAAACTATTGAAGAAGGCAATGGCACCCCACTTCAGTACTCTGGCCTGGAAAATCCCATGGACAGAGGAGCCTGGTGGGCATGGGGTCACAAAGATTCAGACATGACTGAAGGGATTTAGCATGTACACACATACGTGAACAGATGTAAATCTGTTAAAGATCTTATTAAGTTCTATAATGGGAGAGTTCATGATTTCTGTTCATAAATTCCATTGGTTTGCATATCTTCTATGTGAATATTTTTAAAAGATATATTTATTGGGGGAAAACTTAGAATCTTATCAGTGGTCTGCTGAAGTTCTTACTAGGTACCTTCCAACAAAAAAATTCCATTATGTTATAAAAATAAACCTTGTCCTAAGCAAATGGCAACCCACTCCAGTGTTCTTGCCTGGAGAATCCCAGGGACGGGGTAGCCTGGTGGGCTGTCATCTCTGGGGTCGCACAGAGTCGGACACGACTGAAGCGACTCAGCAGCAGCAGCAGCATGCAAACACTGCGCTTTGCCATCTCTTCCTAATAAGATCATCCTCTCACTTTCTTGTAATACTGCAGGTTTATGGGACCACCTTCCACATAAACCAGGGAAACCCTTTCAAGCTAAAGGCTCTGGTGGACAAGTGGCCTGATTTTAATACAGTGGTTATCCGCCCTCAGGAGCAGGTAAGGGGCCAGATGTGGAATGAATAGGTACTTATGTTCATATTCGCTATGTACTTACCATGCACTTGGCAATATGGTAGACCCTGGGAATATAGAAATAAACCAAGGTGATATAGTCAGCGTGTCCTTATCTTCAAAAAGTCCACAGCCTGGAGGAGATCATAGGTAAATCCATGGGGAAATGAAAGCATGGTGTGAAATGGCTAGTTGCTCAGTCGTGTCCGACTCTTTGCGACCTTGTGGACTGTAGCCTGCCAGGCTCCTCTGTCCATGGAATTCTCCAGGCAAGAATACTGGAGTGGGCTGCCATTGCCTTCTCCAGGGGATCTTCCCAACCCAGGGATTGAACCCATGTCTCCTGCATTGCAGGTGGATTCTTTACTGTCTGAACCACTAGGGCCCCATGGTGTGAAATGGGCAGAATCAAAACTACTGGTCCCGCTACTGCTTAGGACCAAACGCTTTGTCATTTCTTGCATCCAGTTTGTGGGAATAGAGGCAACCAGTGGGAGGCTGTACTAATGTAGAGTTATGTTGATGGTGTAGACAAGAGCTTAATCTTTTGTGAAAGGCATCAAAGAAGCATCTCCCAGGCTGGATTTCTACATGTAACAAATCAAGCCCATTTTAAACTCTTAACCTAAGGGGGAAAAATATTTCACACCTTGTAAAAACACCACTTTTGAAACCACACCAACCCATTCATGCTAACTCAAAACATCTCATTGTGATGGTCTCTTCCCGTTGAGATGTTGCACCGTGTTATCACCTACGGTCATCAGTTAAGCAAATAAAACCAGGCAGCGGGGAAAAAAGCATGTGGTAGAGGCTGCAGGGAGAGGAATGATTCTTAGTAGAAATTTTACTGAAATTGGATGTTGAATATAAATAGGATTTTTTACATGGTGGCAGAGCAGAACTTCATTCAAAGCAGTTGCAAGAGATAAAGTCTGAAACAAGAGTGAATTAAGGAAAATTAAGGAGCAAATTACATAGTTGGAATTGTTGGTTACATATTGTATGATAATTTTTTAATTGGTGAAATTGAATAGTTGAGTTTATTTAATAGTTGTTTATTCAAAAATAAAATGTATAATTCTATTTTAAAATATCAGGTAAAATTGTAATATAAATATATTTTCATTTAATATAACTTACATAGAAGTGAAATGGGTAATAAATATTCAAGAAACCAAATTAAATAACAATGTAAAATGAAGACTTTTAATTGTTGATAGAAATCTGAGCTACTTTCAGAAATACAGTCTTAAAAATAAGACTTTTCCAACTTGAAGAGCGATCATTGACATATAAGATTCTGTCAGATCTAAAGCATTGCAGATTTGATATACATGTACAGTACAGTGATTCCCTCCATAACTTTAGCTAACACTCCATCCTGTCTCATAATTACCATTCTATTTTTTTAGTGAAAACATTCAAAATCTGCTCTCTCAGCAACCTTCAAGTACAGTTAACCCTTGAAGAACATGGGTTGGAACTGCGCAAGTCCACTTAAATATTTTTTCCGCCAATAATTACATGCTTCAGTACTCTGCCGTCTGACGATGTTTGAATCTGTGGATGCCAGAACAGCAGACGCAAAGGCTGACTGTAAAGCTCTGTGCAGATTTTCAGCTGTGTGGAGAGTTGCTGTCCCTAACTCCTGCACTGGTCAATGCCCAACTGCATATAAAACAGCATTAACTATAGTCCTCATTCTGTGCCTTTTATCCTCAGAACTTACTTGTCTTATAACTGGAAGTTTGTACCCTTTGACCAACATCTCCCCACTGCCCCCTCCTGGGCGTCCCCAGCCTCTAGGAACCATCGTTCAACTCTATGATTCAGTGTTTTAAAATCCCACACATAAAAGACATCACACACACTCGTCTTCCTCTGTCTGCCTTATTTCCTGTAGCACAGTGCATGCAAGGTCTACCCCCATGTCACAAACGGCAGGATTTGCTTCTTTCTCCGGGCTGACTGATATCCCACTGTACAGACGAGCCGCGTGTTCTCTGCCCATTCATTCGTTGTCTCCATGTCGTGGCTATTGAGCACAGAGCACAGGTGTCTCTTCCAGGTCGTTTCCATTTCCTCTGGATGCACACCCAGAATGGGATTCCAAGTTCCTAGGACAGTTCTGTTTTAAATTTGGGGGAAAACCAGCATACCATTTCTATAGTGGCTATACCAATTTACATTCCCACCAACAGTGCACGAGGGTTCCTTTTTCTCCAAACTGCCGCCCCCCACCCCAATGCTTGTTATCTCTTGTCTTTTTGATGATAACCATTCTGCTGTGTCGGAGAAGGCAATGGCACCCCACTCCAGTGCTCTTGCCTGGAAAATCCAACGGATGGAGGAGCCTGGTAGGCTGCAGTCCATGGGGTCGCTAAGAGTTGGACACGACGGAGCGACTTCACTTTCACTTTTCACTTTCATGCATTGGAGAAGGAAATGGCAACCCACTCCAGTGTTCTTGCCTGGAGAATCCCAGGGACAGGGAAGCCTGGTGGGCTGCCGTCTACGGAGTTGCACAGAGTCAGACATGACTGAAGCAACTTAGCAGCAGCAGCAGCATTCTGCTATGTATGTGGTCTTGATTTGCATTTACCTGCTAATTAGTGATATAGAGCACTTTTTCATGTATCTGCTGGCCATTTGTATATCTTCTTTGGAAAAATGTCTATTCAATTCCTCTGCCTATTTTAAGAGGATTATTTGGAACTGTTCTGAGAACTGTTCCCATTTTGACATTTCTTATAAGGCAAGCCTTTTGGTGATGAATTTCTTCAGTTTTTATTTGTTAGTGAAAGTCTGTCTTGTCTCTGAAGAACAAATTTGGCGGGTAAAGTATTTTTGGTTGACAGTTTCTTTCTTTCCACACTTCAAATATATTGCCCTATTTTCTCCTGGCTTGTGAGGTCTCTGAGAAACCGACTAATAAATAGCCGCCTTAAGGGATTTTCAACAATATTATTCTAATGTATCTAAGTGAGGTCCTCTTTAAGTTGTCTGGTGACCTATTAGCTTCTCAAACTTGTATATCCGAATTTCTTCCAAAAATTGGGAAGTTCTCAGTCATTATTTCTTTAAATAAACTTTCTTCCCTCTTTCCCTCTCTTCTACTTCTGGAAATTAATAAATTCACAAATTGGTTCTTTTGAGGTATCCTATAGATAAAGGGTTCATGAAATTAATTTAGGTGTATTCAAGACATATGGACTTCCCTGGTGGCTCAGCTGGTAAAGAATCCACCTGCAGTGCAGGAGACCTGGGTTCGATCCCTGGGTTGGGAAGATCCCCTGGAGAAGGGAAAGGCTACTGACTTCAGTAGTCTGGCCTGGAGAACTCCTTGGACTCGATAGTCCACGGGGTGGCAAAGAGTCAGACACGAGTGAATGGCTTTCACTTCACTCTCGTAGGTCACACAGGCTTTCCTCGCTGTTTTTTTATTATTTTTCTTTTTGCTCTTCTAATTGGATAATTTCACCTAGTCTGACTCTGATTCTCTCTTCTGTTTGGTTTAGTTTGTTGCTGAAATGCTCTATTGAATTCTTCAGTGTACTCCTGCTATTCTTCACTTCCAAAATTTTTCTTTGGTTCTTTTTTATGTTTTCCATCTCTGAACGTCTCGTTTGGTTCTTGTATTGTTGTCCTGATACTGTTAAATTATTTTTCTGTGTTCTCTTATAGCTCTCTGAGCATCTTTTGAAAAATTATTTTGAATTCTTTGTTAGGAAATTCCTGGGTATCCATTGCTTTGGAGCCAATTCCTGGGGTTTACTGTATTCTTTTGGTGGTTTCAAATTTCCCTGATTTTTTCAGTTCAGTTGCTCAGTTGTGTCCAACTCTTTGTGACCCCCATGGACTGAAGCACGCCAGGCCTCCCTGTCCATCACCAATTCCTGGAGCTTGCTCAAACTCATGTCCATCGAGTTGGTGATGCCATCCAACCATCTCATCCTCTGCCATCCCCTTCTCCTCCTGCCTTTTATCTTTCCCAGCACCAGGGTCTTTTCCAAGGAGTCAATTCTTCACATCGGGTTCTTTATGAGCCCTATATCCTTGCATAGGTGCCTGAACTTTTGGAGAAACAATCTTCCATACGTTATGGACCGACTTTGGTAAGGGAACATTTTCTCGTGGGTAGGAGCTTCCCTGGTGGCTCAGATGGTAAAGAATCTGCCTGCAATGCAGGAGACTCGCGTTCCATACCCTGGAGAAGGGGATGGCTACCCAGTCCAGTATTCTTGCCTGGGAAATCTCATGGACAGAAGAGATCTGGCTGCAGTCCACGGAGTCACAAAGAGTCGGACATGGCTGAGTGACTTCCTGGGGCTCTCCAGCGCGTGCTGCAGCCCCAGGTCTAGTGGCGCAGGGCACTGAGTGCAGGGGCTGTGGGGGCACTGTCTCCAGGGCTCGGGGGTGGTGGCTATTCCACTCAGGCTACTGGGATCCACACTGACAACTGTGTGATCCTTAGTGAGCATTTCGGGGGGGTCAAAGGTGGCTTCAAGGCTTTTGGGGTCCTCAGGGACGCCTCCAAGGCCAGTGGCTACAGGCCAGGGCAGGTGCGGTCGTGGCTGCCGTCGGTGGTGTGTTCAGACACAGCTGTGGGGGCCAGCGGCAGACTCTTGGGTAGTGGCTGGGCCATTTGCAAATAGGCACGCAATGGTGGGAGCCCCGGACGGCAGCAGGGCCAGGACCAGCTCAGGCGCACTGGCAGCTGTGGGGGCCCAGCTGTTGGCACTCAATACAGTGTCTACGGGTCTTGCCACGAGGGCGCAGCAATTGGAGACTGGGGACGGAGGCATGCAGGCGGGCAGCTGGGGGGGCAGCTGCAGGTCAGTGCAGGGGTGCAGGCCCGATGCAGGCCCACAGACAGCCGTGGGGACCCTCGCTATCGGTGCACTCTCTCGTGACTGCAGTCCGTCTCTCACTCTCAAATTGCAGTGGAGGCCAGTGACAGTCACCTGCTGAGTGGCACGCAAGCACACAGCTGCAGGGGCCGGCCCCCAGCGTGCGCTCAGTGGCGGATGTCGGCTTGCATTGGTGCAGCTGCAGGGCTGACTGTGGGTTCAGTGACCTGGTTCCGGTAGGAGCTGGTTGGGGAAGGTGGGAGAAGGGTCTTGGGTGGCTGACACAGAGCATGTGAATACTGGTGGCGCAAAATTTGATGATGTCTGCAGGTGGTCCAAAGCTGACTGTTGATTTCTGCAGGGGCAAAAACTGCTGGGTTTTCCTGCAGAGCAGGTCAGGGTGAACTGTGACTCATCCCCATCACATGGCTGCTACTGGTAGCCCTGCATTTCTGTCTTGTTTCTAACCACCTCTATTTATCTCAGTTTGGCCAGTCTGGGTGGGATGAAACTGGAGTGGGACCTTGGTGTGGTGCTCTAGAAGGCTGGGGAAGCTGCTCCTTCATCCTCTGCTCCCTCTCTTGGTGAGAGAGAGCTCTTTCTAGCTGGCGAGTTCTCTCTTGGCACTGGGCAATGCTGGCTTGGTGAATGTGATGATGCAGGTGAAATGCGACTGTCTTTCTTCTCTTTGGGGGCAGCTAGTCTCAATTTTTTAATTCTCCTGTGTTGCTGGACTCCAGGGCTCTCTCATAGCCTTTTGTGTGTGTGTGGGTAGCAGGCAAAATTGGTCTAATTATTGATCTGTCTAATTTTTGACCCTTGTGAGGGACAGAGTCTGGGGTCTCCTATGCCAACATTTCTGGTGGCATTACTCTTAAAAATACAGTTTGATCAGAAGCAACCCTTGCTGAATAGGAAGTGCAGTTGTGTGGCATATTTTCCAGCTATAGGGGAAAAAGCTTTCTGATTCTGCACGAAGTAAAGGAAGTTTCTCCTCTTATCTATTCCTTTATCCTCCTGTGTCAGTTTTAATAATTTCACTAGATATACTTAAATGAGTATGCTTGTTTACTGATGGGATTGTTGTTGGTTTTACAACAGCATGATTTGTGTATTTTGGCCGTTCTGTGCAGCATGTGGGATCTTAGTTCCCCGACCAGGGATGGAACGTGTGTCCCCCAGCCCAACCCGTGCTTCCTGCAGTGGAAGCATGGAGTCTTAACCAGACCACCAGGGAAGCCCTTGAATATTTTTTAAAGAAAGCAAGTCGATTTCATCATCTTTTTCTTGGTTTCACAATGTGTGGAAGAATCGTGTGACCTGTTGCCTGTCTCTGTTTCAATAAAGACATGTTCATAGCCCACATAATCTAAACATCTTTGCCCTAAAGCAGGGTGTATTCTTTTGGCCAAATATTTTGCTTCTCAATTGTTATTTTACTGAACTGGTAGAACTGGGTAAGTCGCAGTCCCAAGTCTGGCCATAGCTGCTAGCTTGGGTTTTGCTGTTTATTGACCACACTTATGGAAGTGGACTGGGCAACACACAGAAGCCTCAGGGTTCTCGAGAGCAGCGGGAAACAGCAAGATTCAGCGGTCAGTCGCTTTTCAAGCTTCTTCATGCGTGTCATGGAGGGGTGGAAAGTAATTTTAAACAGATTATTTTTATTACGTTTGAAAATTTAGAGCAATAACTGAGTTGGAAGTAATTTTGTTCAGGACATTTTTCATTATTAATTGAATAAGGGAGTTCTTAACTTGATCTCGTAATGTAAATAATCCTTCAATGAAATCAATACAACCAAAAATGCTAATATTTTAGTATTTTTAAAATATCATAATAGAACACTGAGAACTAGTATGGCAATCAGTACACAGATGCGTTTTGGTTGATTCTACTTTCCTGACCCAAACAGGAGATGACAGATGACCTTGATCACTACACCAATACATATCAAGTCTACTCCAAGGACCCAAAGAAATGTCAGGAATTCCTTGGCTCACCAGAAGTCATCAACTGGAAGCAACATCTGCAGATTCAAAGTAAGTGGCCAGGATGCGGGCGGGCTGCCGGACTCTCCCGTGTCGGATCTGTAGGGTCCCTTTTCCTCTGGAGTGGCACCTCTGTATCCCCTATAGCAGGCTTCCTGGGGACTCAGAAGGTAAAGAATCTGCCTGCAATGCAGGAGACCTGGGTGTGATCATTGGATCAGGAAGATCCCCTGGAGCAGGAAATGACAACCCCCTCGTGTTCTTCCTGGACAGTCCCAGGGACAGAGGAGTCTAGTGGGCTACAGTCCATGGGGTCACAGGAGTCTGACACGACTGAGTGACTAACACTCACACTCTCTCACACACACACACACATGCCTTCTAGATCTTTACTGCAATCCCAGACACCCAGCCGGCCGTGCCATCAGCACCTCCATAGCTGCCAGTTCACAGAGCTCTTAGGGAGCTTCCCAGGTGGAGACCGGAAGCCGTGCCCCTATGAGCGCACGGCAGGGAGAGGCTAAGAAAGGGGCAGGCCACTCCAGACTGGCGGGTGGCAAGATAATAAGCAGGAGAACTTACCTCCAGGCTTGTCCTCAGAGACTGCAGGACGAGGGGATCCCCTCATCTGCCTGCCAAAATCTTAAAAAAGTATTTAGTGGCCTTATCTGGGTTTAGTCACGTGCCCAGTCCAGATACGTGAACACCACATTTCTATCTCAAGGCTGTGTCCTTGGAGCAGTTTCTGGAAGGCAAGTGGAACACCCGTTCCAAGGACAGGGGAGAGAGGGGGAAGCCTCCAGTTGCCTCCAGAGTTAAGGGCGACATGTCTTCTTGATGACCTCCTCCAACAATAGTGAATTAGAACTTAAAGACTGCCGGGTATGGGGTTTACACAGGAAATCATGAGCAATAGAATTTCTTAATAGTTAAAAGTTCACGGCTCCCTGATTCTACTCATTGGAATTAAAACCTGAAGCTGGGAAAGACTGAAGGCAAAAGAAGACAGTGGCAGAGGATGAAATGGTTAGAAAGCACCACCAATTCAATGGACATGGATGTGATCAAACTCTGGCAGATAGTGGAGGACAGAGGAGCCTGGCGTGCTACAGCCCACGGGTCGTAAAGAGTCAGACACAACTTAGCGACTGAACAACAGCAAAAATTCATGGTTTATTCCAGGGTCGATGATACGGGAGCAGAACTCCCGTCTGCCTCACCTCCACAGAGTCTATCTCATCCTTACTACAGAGGAGGAATTTAGTGACCACGAATATGTTCGGGAATTCCCTGGCAGTCAGTGGTTAGGACTCTGCTTTCACTGCCAGGGACCCAGGTTCGATCCCTGGTGAGGGAATTAAGATCCCACAAGCCTTACCGTGTAGCCAAAAAAATAAAAAAGATGTGTTCTCTGGAGTCAGACTAGCTGAAGTTGTGACCTTGTTAGGCCTGTTAGCAGTTGTGTGGTCTAAGACAAGGAACAACAGCTCTGTGGATCCGTCTTCTGATGAGTAAAAACAGCAGTTATAATAGTACCCAAAACATAGGGGTATGTTTTAAAGATTAAGTGAGCTCTTGAATAAGAAATGCTTGGCCCCAAGCCTGGTTTTATCAGTCGGGTTTTGAAACCACCTCGAAACAGTGACCGCAAAACACAATTGTTTATTAGCTCACATGTTGTGGGTCAGCAGTTTGTACGAGACTCGGCTGGATGATTCTTCCGCTGGTCTCTGCTGGGGTCACCCATGAGACTGCAGTCAGCTGGGGGTTGTCCACGAGCTGGCAGGACTGAGCTAGCCACAATCTGGAGGCCGGCTGTTAACGCTGGCTTCGTCTGTACTGGCTGCTGGCTGTGCCGTGCAGCGGCCTGGGTGACGTATATACAGCAGTCACCCGAGGTTCTTAAGAGCAGAGAGAAGAGGCGAACTCCATCCACAGTCACTTTCCAAGCTTCTTCCTCATCACATTTGCTGTCGCTCCCTTGGCCCAAACAAGTTTCACAGTCAATCCCAGAAGTCAGGTCAGCAGAAAAAAGTCCAGATAGCGAAGAAAAACCTGGGACCATTATAGCAGCAACCTACAGCATAGAATTGTTAAATAAATTCAACCAGTGTTGGTGATTATCTTTACCTCGTCGCCTTTGATGAGCATAACTGTGCTGTGATGTGCTCAGCAATTGTAGTGTCAGCCCGATTTTTATTTTTTTAATTGGAGTTTAGTGGCTTTATACTGCTGTGTCAGTTTCTGCTGCACAGCAAAGTGAATGGGCCATATGTATGCACACGTATCAGCCCTTCTTTGGATTTCCTTGCCGTTTAGATCACCACAGAGCACCGCGTACTTTGCTGTGCGCTATGGTAGGCCCTCGTTAGTCATCTATTTCATACGTAGTACTGCATATGCGGCAATCCCCATCTCCCAATTCACCCCGTCCTCCACTTTGACCCTTTGGAATCTATATGTCTGTTCTCTATGTCTGTGTCTCTATTTCAACTTTGCAAATGTATTTCTTTTAAATGTGAGAGTGACTTACTATTATCCCATAGAGGTCTTTTCATGATGGAACGTGAGTTTTAATCATTCGAAACCCACAAACCTCGCAGTCACTGGATGGCTTTTTCCTGACGTTTAAATGAACAGTGATATCTCATACGATTCTTCATTTCCTCCATCTAGGCTCACAGTCCAGCTTGGATGATGTGATAAAAAATCTTGCAGCTACTAAATCGGGCAAGGTCAAGCAAACACAGTGCTTTCTCTATATGGCCTCTGAGGCCGGAAAGAAATTGGCTACTTCTCTGCTGGAGGCAAAAAGTGTATCAGTCAATGGTGATAAACACAAACCCAGGTAAGTCTGGCAGAATCTGCTCTGGGGAATTCCCTGGAGGTCCAGCGGTTAGGACTCCGCACTTTCACTGCCTGCCAAGGTTTAGTCCCTCTGGTCTGAGAAGTAGTTAAGATCACACCCACAAGCCACATGGCAGGATAAAACAAAACCGAACCAAAAACGTCGTATCTGTTACCGCTGAAGTAGCCAACGCATTAGTCTCTTAGGATAGTCATGAAAATGCACAGTAGACCGGGGTGGATTTGAACAGCAGAAAGCCATCCTTCTGGTTGTGGAGGCCAGGATCCCAAGTCCAGGAGCTGGCAAGCCTGTGTTCCCTTCAAAGCCCCTAGGAGAGAATTCGTCCTTGCTTCCTCCACATTCTGGTGGCTCTGGGCATGGCTTGACTTGTCACTTTGATACTGACCAGGGTGCTTGGCCTTCTCCACGCAACAGACATTGATTAGAAGCCTGACAAGAAATTCAGGCAGAGCTTCACTGATGCCCCTGCTGCAGCAGGTAGGGGTGAAAACAAGCAACGGTTTCCCCTTGCTTGCTGAGGCTGGGGGGCTGGCTCCTTACATGGGGTGAGGGGAGCAGTGTGTCCATGGGTCCGATGGGCAGCTCGAGCTCAAAAGACTCGACCGCCCAGTGGTTTTCAGGGAAGGAGCTTAAGGCGGCGTGAGCAGGAGGGCTGCAGAGGGCACGGCGGCGTTAGCAGGAGGGCTGCAGAGGGCACGGTCACCTTGTGCGTGGCTCTCTGGTTGCCGCCACGAGAAGTTACAAGCAAAATCAGCCTCCTGGTTTTGACCAGGCTGGGGTCTATGTTCCTGCAGTCAGAAGCGCTCATCTGGAGGGGGTCTGCTTCCTGTAAAGATGGCTTGGGAATGTGCATCAGGCCTTTTATCTGTATGTCGCTTCTCTGATTCGGCTCTGTGGCCAGTCTCTAGTCTAAACTGTTAATAGTTTCTAAGTCAACAGCTGTTCTGTTTCTATAGCTACAGATCCTAATCATTAACTCTTAAAAATTTTTTTTTATTTTTAAAATTATGACAGTATGATGACATGTTTACAGGGGACTTGGAAAGTACAGAACAAAGTTACCTATTGTTCCACTATATATTACAAGTAATTTTTTTAAGTAGATAAACTAAGATTTTTAGTTGGAGTTTCAACATCAAACTCTGAAAAATTAATAAATGAATTGACACAAAATTAGAAGGATATAGTAGACATGAAAATCACTATAAACCATTTCAACATAATTAAGATTTATACAATTTTCACACAGCAGCAGGGTACAAATTCTATTCAAGTTCCCATAGACTATAAATGAGGAGACAGTGGGATATATAACAAGGTGAAAAAGTTTCATGGTCTAAAGGTATTGAAATCATACGGGGCCTGTTCTCTTCTCACTGTGAAATTATGTTCAAAATCAACATCGAAAGAAATTTGAAAATAACCCACATGTTTTCAAATGCAATGGGACATTTACTGAGAGAGATCTTTGACTTAGCCATTGAAAGCCTCAAGAAGGTTAAAAGACTGAAAAAACACAGGGTGATTGCAGAGAAGAAAGCATTTAAATGAGAAATTAATATCAATGTAAGAAATTAACATCAAGGATAATTTAAACCCCATGTAGTTAGAAGTTAAATGTCCACTTTTATATGATGAGTGTGTCTAAGAAACCATGACGAGGAAAGCTGGAAAATATTAGTCAAAGAATAAAAAGGGAATCTATCAGGATTCATTGCATGCAGCTGAAGCTACTCAATGCAACTAAACACAATGTAGAATCTTGAATAAGGCGTGAAAATAAATAATAGACACTAGCATAAAATTTTATAAAATTTGAATAAAATCTATACTTTAATAATACTGTATTACATGTTAATCTCCTGTTGTTTTTTACAACATAATACCTATTTATATTTTCATAATTGAATTAGAAGTTTCTAGCCTCATTCAAAAGTTTTTAATAACAAAAGATAATAAGCTTTCTAGATTTTTAGCAATAATACTAGATGCCAGAATATATGAAACTATGTCAAAATTTTGAGTGAATATGAATTAGAAATCTAACATGCTATTCATACCTAGTCAAACAAATGGAACCAAAAACGTCAAATATTTAAGCAAAATTTCATGTTTTCTAAAGTATGTATATCATGCTTAATATATATACGTATATATAGTATACAGAAGCTTTTCTACTGCACTCGGTAAAGGCTAGAGAAAGAACAACAAAGAAGGAGATGGAGAGATTGGAGACCATCAGCTGAATGAAATGGGATCACTGACTATGAAACAGAAGAAAGTGAAACAAACTGGATAGAAGTGAAATACCGCATAGGCCAGCTGTTTCGAAACATGGCAGCTCATTACAATCACATCTGGAACTCTGGGCAGATTTGTGTTGTCCAAGAAATTCCAAGATAATTCTGATATGCAGCTGGATTTTAAAAAGTGATTACAAGTTTTTCTATTAAGTGGTAGTTTTAGTGATAGAGAAGTCTGTTATTTTCTGTTGACCGATCGTGATGCAGCGGTATTAAAATGAACACTAGCGATGTAATCACAGTAGTGAAAGATGTTTATCAGTTTTCACAAGTAATAGCCAGACTGAAAATAAAAGATAATTACACTGTCAAGCCATAAGGGAAGCATGATTAATCTACCAGTATAGAATAACTGCGTACAATTTCGGGGGTTGAGTGATGTGGTAAGTGGAAGTGAATACAGCCATATGTTTACATGCATCCAGCCAACCTGTGTCTTTTTGTTGTTGCATTTAATCTATTTACAGTTAATGTGATTATTGATATGTAGGACCCTATTGTCATTTTCTTAATTGTTTAGGTCTCTTCCTTCTCTTGGGCTTCCCGCCTAGAGAAGCTGCTTTAGCATTTGCTGTGAAGCTGTTTTGCTGGTGCTGAATTCTCTTAACTTTTGCTTGTCTGGAAGGCTTTTGATTTCTCCGTGAAATCTGAATGAGAGTCTGAATGAGTGAAATCTGAATGAGTGAAATCTGAATGTTGGGTAGCATATTCTTTGTTGTAGGTTATTCCTATTCATCAATTTAAATATATCATGCCATTCCCTTCTGGCTTGCAGAGTTTCTGTTGAGAAATCAGCTGATAACCTTATGGGAGTTCCCTTGTGTGTTATTTGTCATTCTTTTCTCTTGTTGCTTTTAATACTTTATCTCTGTCTGTAATACTTTATCTTTGTCAGTTTGAGTACTATGTGTCTCAGTGTGTTCCTCCTTGGATTTAGCCTGCCTGGGGCTCGGTGCTTCCTGGACGTGGTTGACTATTCCTTTTCCCATATTAGAGGAGCTGTCAGCTATTATCTCTTCAAATATTTTCCCAGGTCCTTTATCTCTCTCTCTCTTCTCTTTCTAGGACCTCTATAATGCAAATGTTGGTGTGTTTAGTGCTGTCCCAGGGGACTCAGGCTATCTTAAATTTTTATTTTCACTCTTTTTTCTGTATTCCATTTTACAGCAGTGATTCCACCATTCTGTCTTCCAGGCCGCTTACCTGCTCTCCTGCCTCAGTTATTCTGCTCTTGATTTCTCCCAGGGTACTGCTCCTCTCTGTCTGTGCTTTAGTTCATCTAGGTCTCTTGTACACACTTCTTGCATCTTCTCCTTCCCTTTCCCAAGAACGTGGGTCATCTGCACTATCATTATTTTGAATTATTTTTCTGCAAGGCCGCCTATCTGCACTTCATTTAGTTATTTTCCTGGGGTTTTATCTTGTTCTTTCATCCGAGAGATAATTCTCCCCCGTTTCGCGCTGATTGACTCTCTGTGGTTGTGGCTTTGTTCTGGTGGCTGCAGGACTGACTTATCACTTCTTCTACAAGCCCTCTGGTGGATGAGGCTGATGGGAGGTGGAAAAACCTTGATCTTCTGGCTCTCAGAAAAACTTCAGTCTGACTCTCAGCTGATGGCTGGGGCTGTGCGTCCTCCCTATTCGCTGTTTAGCCTGGGATGAGCCAGTCCTGGGGTCCACAGGCTCCTGTTGCAGTCCGAGCACTAAGAGGTGTCCAGCTATTTGCCACCCCATGGACTTCAGCGCCCCAGGCTCCCCTTTCCTCATTATCTCCCAGAATTTGGTTAATTCATGTCCGAGTGATGCCATCCAACCATCTCATCCTCTGTTGGCCCTTTCTCCTCCTGCCCTGAATATTTCCCGGCATCAGGGTATTTTCCAGTGAGTTGGCTCTTAACATCAAGTGGCCAAAGTATTGGAGCTTCAGCTTCAGTATCACTCCTTCCAATGAATAGTCAGGATTGATGTCCTTTAGAATTGACTGTTTTGATCTCTTTGCTGTCCAAGGGACTATCAAGAGTCATGTCCAGCACCACAGCTCAGAAGCATCAGCTCTTCAATACTCAGCCTTGTTTATGGTCTAACTCTCACATCTGTACCTGACTACTGGAAAAACCATAGCTTTGATTATATGCATCACTTTGTTGGCAAAGTGATGTCTTTGCTTTTTAATATGCTGTCTAGGTTGATCATAGCTTTTCTTCCAAGGAGCAAGCATCTTTTAATTTCATGGCTGCCGTCACCGTCTGCAGTGATTTTAGAGCCCAAGAAGACAAAGTCAATCACTTTTTCCACTTTTCCCACATCTATTTGCCATGAAGTGATGGGACCAGATGCCATAATCTTAGTTTTTTTAATATTGAGCTTTAACTCAGCTTTTTCACTCTCCTCTTTCACGTTCATCAAGAGGCTCTTCAGTTCCTCTTCACTTTCTGCCATTAAGGTGGGGTCATCTGTATATCTGAAGTTGTTGATATTTCTCCTGTCACTCTTGATTCCAGCTTGTGCTTCATCCAGCCTGGCATTCCACATGATGTACTCTACATATAACTTAAATAAGCAGGATGAAAATATATAGTCTTGACATACTCTTATTCCAACTTTGAACCAGTCTATTATTCCATGTTTGGTTCTAACTGTTCCTTCTTGACCTGCATACAGGTTTCTCAGGAGGCAAGTAAGGTGATCTGGTATTCAGACCTCTTTAAGAATTTTCCAGAGTTTGTTAAAGCTTTAGTGTAGTCAATGAAGCAGATATATATTTTTTTCTGGAATTCTCTTGCTTTTTCTATGATCCAACAGATGTTGACCATTTGATTTCTGGTTCCTCTGCCTTTTCTCAATCCTGATTATACATCTGGAAGTTCTTGGTTCACGTACTGTTAGAGCCTAGCTTGAAGGATTTTGAACATTACCTTACTAGCATGTGAGATGAGTGCAATTCTGTGGTAGTTTGAGCGTTCTTTGGCATTGCCTTTCTTTGGGACTGGAATGAAAACTGACCTTTTCCAGTCCTGTGGCCACTGCTGTGTTTTCCAAATGTGCTGGCATACTGAGTGCAGCACTTTCACAGCATCATCTTTTAGGATATTAGATAACTCAGTTGGAATTCCATCACTTCCACTTGCTTTGTTCATAGTAATGCTTCCTAAGGCCCACTTGACTTTGTACTCCAAGACATCTGGCTCTAGATGAGCAATCACACCTTTGTGTGGGTCATGAAGACCTTTTTTGTATAACTCTGTGTATTCTTGCCAACTTTTGTTAATCTCTTCTGCTCCTGTCAGGTTCCTACAGTTTCTGTCCTTTATTGTGCCCATCTTTGCTTGAAATGTTTCCTTTGTATCTCCAATTTTATTGAAGAGATACCTAGTCTATCCCATTCTATTATTTTCCTCTATTTCTTTGCATTGATCACTGAGGAAGGTTTTCTTGTCTCTCCTTGCTATTCTTTGGAACTCTGCATTCAGGTGGGTATATTTTTCCTTTTCTCTTTTGCCTTTTGCTTCTCTTCTTTTCTCAGCTATTTGTAAGGCCTCCTCGGATGACCATTTTGGTTTTTTCCATTTCTCTTTCTTGGGGATGGTTTTGATCACTGCCTCCTGTACAGTGTTACAAACCTCCGTCCATAGTTCTTCAGGCACTCTGTCTATCAGATCTAATCCCTTGAATCTATTTACACTTCCACTCATAAGGGATTTAATTTAGATCATACCTAAATGGCTTACTGGTTTTCCCTACTTTCTTCAATTTGAGTCTGAATTTGGCAATAAGGAGCTCATGATCTGAGCCACAGTCAGCTCCTGGTCTTGTTTTTGCTGACTGTATAGAGCTTCTCCATCTTTGGCTGCAAAGAATATAATCTATCTGATTTCGGTGTTGACCATCTGGTGATGTCCATGTGTAGAGTCTTCTCTTATGTTGTTGGAAGAGGGTATTTGCTGTGACCAGTGCGTTCTCTTGGCAAAACTCTGTTAGCCTTTACCCTGCTTCATTCTGTACTCCAAGGCCAAACTTGCCTATTACTCCAGGTAGCTCTTGACTTCCTACTTTTGCATTCCAGTCTCCTATAAAGAAAAGGACATCTTTTTGGGGTGTTGATTCTAGAAGGTCTTGTAGGTCTTCATAGAACCATTCAGCTTCAGTTTCTTCAGCATGGGCAGCCTATTTTTGGTGGGTTTCGGTGCCCTCCTGTCAATGGCGTTCAAAAGCTAGTTGCAGTTTTGGTGCTCTTGCGGTAGGAGATGAGTGCTTGTCCTTTTATTCCTCCATCGTGATTTGATCTCTCTATTAACTCTTTTTTAAAAAAAGGTTTTATTAATTATTTGTTTTGGCTGTGCTGGGTCACTGCTCCTGGGCAGGTTTTCTCTCAGTGCAGTGACCGGGGGCTACTCTGTCGTCATAGTACACAGGCTTCTGTTTGTGCAGAGCGTGGCTCTAGGGTGTGTGGACTCAGTAGCTGCCCATGAGCTCTAGAGTGTGGGTTCTGTTCTTGTGGCACAAAGCCTTCACTGTTCCACGTACATGGGTTCTTCCAGGCCAGGGACCGAAACCCGTTATCTCCTGCACGGCAGGTGGATTCTGTACCCCTGAGCCACCAGGGGAGCCCCCTCGGCCATGAACCCTTGAGATAGTCTTTTGAGATTCTGGGGAAGCCTGGGAGGCTAAAGTAAAAGCCTTGACTTCAAAGGACAGGGACACAAGGCTTGCACACCGTTTCGATGTTATGGCTATTCTTTCCTTTCGTTCCCAATAGCCACCCGAAGATGCTGACACTCTCAGCCCTGGATCCTGCCCATGCTGTCTTGGTGAACAAGCTCTGGTATTTCGGTGGCAATGAAAGGAGCCGGAGGTTTATCGAGCGCTGTATCCAGACCTTCCCCAGCTCGTGCCTGCTGGGGCCCGAGGGGACCCCTGTGTCCTGGATGCTGATGGACCAGACGGGAGAGCTGCGGATGGCAGGCACTCTGCCTGAGTACCGGGCCCAGGGGCTCATCTCCTACCTCTCTTGTGTCCAGGTCCAGACTCTGGACAAGCTTGGCTTCCCCTTGTATTCCCACGTAGACAAGGTCAATCACATCATGCAAAGAGTATGCTCCAACATGCAGAGTATCCTCGTGCCCTGCGGCTGGAACCAATGGAACTATGTGCCTCTGTAAAGCGGCCCTGAACACAGAGAGCATTGAATGAATGCAGAATGTGGCTGGAGGAGCCGACAGAGAGAGAGAACACAGTGTAATGAAGGGTGGTGAGGTGGCCTGAGCTCTGAGGGAGCAGCGACGGGTGGTGAACAGGACAGACTCAGTCTCTGTGCTCAAACATGTCCCAGAATTTCCTCGTTTCCTCAGTAGGAAACAGACCAGGCACCCAGCTGTCGGCACCTGGATGCTTTCAGCATCCTTCTCGTGATTCATACTTAGTCACATGCTTTTCTATATTGGTCTTCCTGGAACTCCTAGCTCATCAACTCTTTCCAGTTTGCCAGAAGTGTTGTAATATTTTGTGGGGTTTATGATGATTTTCCCCCCTCTGGCTTTCTATGACTTTTTAATTGGCTGGAGAGTGACCTGTCCTTTAAGTAGATCTTTGAAGACCCTCCTCTCTCAAGTCATTTCTTAAGCCTTATATTATAATCACATGCAATATGTTATACAAATACACTCTACATTTCTCTGTCTATCTGTAAAGGTGTTGTTATTGTTTAGTCACTAAGCCATATCTGACTCTTTTGTGCCCCGGTGGACCGAAGCCCTCCAGGTAGCTCTGTTCATGGGATTTCCCAGCAAGGATACTGGATTGGGTTACCATTGCCTTCTCCAGGGGATCTTCCCAACCCAGGGATCAAACCTGAGTCTCCTGCGTTGAAAGTGGATTCTTTACCACTGAGCCACCAGAGAAGCCATTTACACACACACACACACACACACACACACACACACACAGTGCAGTATAGAAAATTAAAAGAGAAAGATTGACTGGTATCAGTATCCTTTTTTGCAACATCTATTGAATCTGTGCAAACCCCTGTGTCCTTGTCTTTTGCAGTGAAATGTTGACTCAAGAGTTAACGATTGGAAAATGTGAGGATTTAGAGACACAGGGGTTATGGAATGGGTAACAATTTAGAATAAAATTCTTCCACATAACAGAATCACTGAACTCACAGTTCCCCGAAAGGTATAGACAAAGGCCTGACACACATTCCTAAGCAGTTTTTACAGGAAGAAGACCCCCTCCAAATGAAAACCACTGACCGCAAGAACAAAGATCTTACACTGGTTGAAACGAGAAGGTTGATGATGCTTGAAACTTCACTCTGATGCCAACTGATCCAAGAACGGTCCATGCTGACCACACCCTGCTCCCTGAACACTATAAACCCCCTCTCTACCCTGTCCAGCGTGGGCCACATGGTCTCCAAGGCAGTAGCCCACTCTGGCCTCCTTTGTCTGGTCAAACAACGAAAGCTACTTGTTTCTGCTTCACTCGGAAGTCTGCACGTTGCTGTTCGACACTGGGGAACAGAGGCTGAGTTTCAGCAGCACTGTGCCAGAAAAGAGATACTAACATTGTTTCTGTCAAGACCTTCCTGCTGGTCATGTGATTAAGAGTCCACCTTCCAATGCAGAGGCCATGGGTTTGATGCCTGGTCAGGGAACTGTGATCCCACATGCTAAGAGGCAGCTAAGCCTTCATGCTACAGTTAGAGAAAGCCTGCATGCCCCCACCGAAGAGTCCAGACATCAGGAAGAGCCCACACATTATGAAGGAGACCCAACTCAGCCAAGAAAAACTTGCTCCTGTCGACTGAAATATCAATAAAAATGCACAAGGTGAAAGCTGTGGGTTTCAGATTTATCGTAGGATTTGCTGAGGACTAGCCTGTGAGACAGCCCCTCAGATAACTCTGAGGAATTCCTCCAAAGAGGTAAGGGGGTTGGGGTGGTAAATGATACAGATGAACTTATTTACAAAACAGAAACAGACTCACAGGCTTAGAGAAAGAATTTATGGTTACTGTGGGGAGGCAGGGGGAGAGGGTAGGGAATTTGGGATTGACAGGTACACACTGCTATATTTAAAACGGATAACCAACAAGGCCCTACTGTACAACATAGGTGGAGAAGGTGATGGCACCCCACTTCAGTACTCTTGCCTGGAAAATCCCATGGGTGGAGGAGCCTGGTGCACTGCAGTCTATGGGGTCGACAAGAGTCAGACACAACTGAGCGACTTCACCTTCATTGCAGAAGGAAATGGCAACCCACTCCAGTGTTCTTGCCTGGAGAATCCCAGGGATGGCGGAGCCTGGTGGGCTGCCGTCTATGGCGTCGCAGAGAGTCGGACGCGACTGAAGCAGCTTAGCAACAGCAGCAGCAGTACAACATAGGGAACTCTGCTTAATGTTATGTAACACTCTAAATGAGAAAAGAATTTGATAAAAAAAGAGATACATGTGTATGTCTAATCATTTTGTTGTACAACTGAAACTAACATAATCAGTTCAGTTCAGTTCAGTTGCTCAGGCGTGTCTGACTCTTTGTGACCCCATGGACTGCAGCACGCCAGGCCTCCCTGTCCATCACCAACTCCTACAGCCTACCCAAACTCATGTCCATTGAGTCGGTGATGCCATTCAACCATCTCATCCTCTGTCATCCCCTTCTCCTCCTGCCCTCAATCTTTCCCAGCATCAGGGTCTTTTCAAATGAGTCAGTTCTTCGCATCAGGTGGCCAAAGTATTGGAGTTTCAGCTTCAGCATCAGTACCTTCAATGAATATTCAGGACTGACCTCCTTTAGGATGGACTGGTTGGATCTCCTTGCAGTCCAATCAATTATACTCCAAAATAAAATAAAAAGTTAAAAAAAAAAAAAACTAAAAGGTAAAGAGGGAGGTCAGCATGTATGTGATTTTAGAGCAGGGGAGCTTGCAACCAAGCACGCTTCTTGGTAGATCACTGTTAGGCATGATGAACAGATACCTCGGTGAATGATTCTAGTGATTTTATGAGTATGGAAAGATGCAAGAATTGGGGTTCATAGAAGTTTTCCCTGAAAATGTCTAACTCTCTGAAGACCTGTTCTGCCAGCTTTCCCAAAGCATGAGTGCCTCATTCTTGATCTCCACCCTGAAATCTTTTCAAGGGGTGTGTTTAAGATCAGCAACTACAGTGGCTAATGACCATCCTTTAGAACCAGATAGCAAGTGACAGTTTTTAGTTGACATTTCTGAAAGCTGAGCTTTCTTAATCCCCCTCCTCCAGTCCACATGTAATAAAGAGATTCTCTGTTTGGCTGTGGAAGCTTAATCTATGTGGTCCATGAAAGCAATATAGGGAGAGGAGAGGGTGGGTGCACCCAGACCAGAGAGAGGAGCTCGGTTTACCAGGGACAGAAGTCGGGGAGGCTCTGTGTAGGGAGGAGACTGGGCTCACTCTTGGCAGCAGTACATTATTTCAAGATATCTGAATCCTCTGTAACATGACTAAGGGTCTTGCGGGAGTCTCATTGGTGAGGCCACCAGACAATTCACCTCTGAGTCTCTCTGGGAAGACTGTCCTAACACTGCCAGAGGAAGAGCGCCTGCTTGAAGGGAAAAAGAAGGAAAGAGAATGATACCAGCTTAAGACTTGGGACCACCACGGTCCTTAACACCACACCACAGCTTTCTTAACACATTAAAATAAAAGCTCTGCTTTTTATACTTGAGCACCAGCTAAAGCATCGCCCCCAGAAAGGCCCTGAAGTCAGCAAGGGAAGAGGGGCTTGGGGACCTGCAGTAGGGAGAGTCAGAACTGGCTCTTCCCTGCGACACTATGGTAGAAATTAGTCTGTTGTAATAGCTCTTTCAGCCCAGACCACGAATTCTGAAGGCACTTGTTCTGGGGTTCCAGGCAGCTCTTTGAGACTTCCCTGGTGGTCCACTGTCTATGAATCTGCCTTCCAATACAGCGGGCAAGGGTTCAATCCCTGGTCAGGGAAATAGGATCCCATGTGCCAAGGGCCCACAGCAGCTAGAGAGGCACCTGTGAGTGGCAACAGAGAGTCCAAGCGCCGTGATCAAGGCCTGACATCGGCCAAAATAAGCAAAGGAAATGCATATTGTTTTAAAAAGCAGTCTGTGTGGAGTCTAATAATTCTCAAGTAATGCCAATGGTGCTATTTTGAGGACCAAATTTTAAGGGACTAAAAATAACTGTGTGCATGTGCAATTGAGACAAATCATGGGCCAAAACTCCAGGGGATGGTGAAGGACACGGAAGCCTGGCATGCTGTGGTCCACGGGGTTGCAAAGAGTCAGTCACAACTGAGCAACTAAATAGCAGCATGGACCGAAAGGTATGAAAAGACCAAAAACACTCAGTTGCTGCTTCTGAAGTGTGCTATGTTCTAAGTCGCTCAGTCGTGTCCAACTCTTTGCGTCCCTGTGGACCACAGCCCACCAGGCTCCTCTGTCCTTGGGGATTCTCCAGGCAAGAATACTGGAGTGGGTTGCCATGCCCTCCTCCAGGGGATCTTCCTGAGCCAGGGATGAAATCCGTGTCTCTTATGTCTCCTGCACTGGCAGGCATGTTCTTTACCCCTAGAGCCAGGAGTGAAAAAAAAAAAAAAAAAAGAACAGGGTGTCGGGAGGCAAAGCAGGGTCCTGAGCATGCCCCTTCATACAACAAAACCAAAGAGTTGGGCAAGAGCACCTAAGCCACTCCTGCTGCCCAACCCCTGCACACAACTCTGCCCTCACCCAATATAAAAAACCAACTCTCACACAAAAGCCACCCAATATAAAAACCAAGCTCTCTTGACTACTCAAGAAATTAAACCTCAGTCATGTGTGTGTGTGTATGTCTATGTGTGTGTGTGTGTGTGTGTGTGTGTGTGTGTGTGTGTGTGAGTTGGGGCCTTAACCTCCAATTGCAGAGCCGAATTTCAAGCTTAGACGGACCAGCAGAAGCAGGTTCTTGACCAGGTGATCACCCTCGTGCAGGTGCTGTTTGCTGCCGGCTCTGGTGCTCAGGCTATAGCAGGGCTGGGGCAGGAAGCTCTCCCCCTAACCCATCCCAACCAGAAGGAACAGCTTGGCACACCAGCAACCAGACTCTCCCCTGAGACAACAGTCTGGCCTGCACAGAACTGGGCATCCTGAAGGGAGGTGCCAAGGTCACGAGGACCAGCAGAAACATGCACTGTGCCACCCTGCCCTCAGCTGCATCCTCAATAGATCCTCACAACTCAGATAATCATGAAGGTGTGATCACTCCCACTCACCTAGAGCCAGACATCCTGGAATGTGAAGTCAGGTGGGCCTTAGGAAGCATCACTACAAACAAAGCTAGTGGAGGCAATGGAATTTCAGTTGAGCTATTTCAAATTCTAAAAGATGATGCTGTGAAAGTGCTGCACTCAATAGGCCAGCAAATTTGGAAAACTCAGCAGTGGCCACAGGACTGGAAAAGGTCAGTTTTCATTCCAATCCCAAAGAAAGGTAATGCCAAAGAATGCTCACACTACCACACAATTGCACTCATCTCACACGCTAGTAAAGTAATGCTCAAAATTCTCCAAGCCAGGCTTCAGCAATATGTGAACTGTGAACTTCCTGATGTTCAAGCTGGTTTCAGAAAAGGCAGAGGAACTAGAGATCAAATTGCCAACATCCTCTGGATCATGGAAAAAGCAAGAGAGTTCCAGAAAAACATCTATTTCTGCTTTATTGACTATGCCAAAGCCTTTGACTGTGTGGATCACAATAAACTGCGGAAAATTCTGAAAGAGATGGGAATACCAGACCACCTGACCTGCCTCTTGAGAAACCTATCTTCAGGTCAGGAAGCAACAGTTAGAACTGGACATGAAACAACAGACTTGCTCCAAATAGGAAAAGGAGTACCTCAAGGCTGTATATTGTCAGCCTGCTTATTTAACTTATATGCAGAGTACATCATGAGAAATGCTGGGCTGGAGGAAGCACAAGCTGGAATCAAGATTGCCAGGAGAAATATCAATAACCTCAGATATGCAGATGACACCACTCTTATGGCA
Source organism: Budorcas taxicolor (assembly GCF_023091745.1). Taxonomy (NCBI): domain Eukaryota; kingdom Metazoa; phylum Chordata; class Mammalia; order Artiodactyla; family Bovidae; genus Budorcas; species Budorcas taxicolor. Next base: position 79,948,645 of record NC_068924.1, on the reverse strand, counting down.
GAAAGTGAAGAAGAACTAAAGAGCCTCTTGATGAAAGTGAAAGAAGAGAGTGAAAAAGTTGGCTTAAAGCTCAGCATTCAGAAAAATAAGATCATGGCATCTGGTCCCATCACTTCATGGCAGATCGATGGGGAAAGAGTGTCAGACTTTATTTTGGGGGGCTCCAAAATCACTGCAGATGGTGATTGCAGCCATGAAATTAAAAGACGCTTACTCCTTGGAAGGAAAGTTATGACCAACCTAGATGGCATATTCAAAAGCAGAGACATTACTTTTCCAACAAAGGTCCATCTAGTCAAGGCTATGGTTTTTCCGGTAGTCATGTATGGATGTAGAGTTGGACTATAAAGAAAGCTGAGTGCAGAAGAATTGATGCTTTTGAACTGTGGTGTTGGAGAAGACTCTTGAGAGTCCCTTGGACTGCAAGGAGATCCAACCAGTCCATTCTGAAGGAGATCAGTGCTGGGTGTTCATTGGAGGGACTGATGTTGAAGCTGAAACTCCAATACTTTGGCCACCTGATGTGGAGAGCTGACTCATTTGAAAAGACCCTGGTGCTGGGAAAGATTGAGGGCAGGAGGAGAAGGGGACAACAGAGGATGAGATGGTTGGATGGCATCACCGGCTCAATGGACATGGGTTTGGGTGGACTCTGGGAGTTGGTGATGGACAGGGAGGCCTGGCGTGCTGTGGTTCATGGGGTCACAAAGAGTTGGACACGACTGAGCAACTGAACTGAACTGAAGACTATTAAAAAATATAGAATTCATGAAGGCCAATCTTATCTTTTATCTCAGGGTAATTCACAAGAAAGTTACATAAATATAAGATGCAGAGATGCAAGTCAAATCTGGGAGGTCAGAATACCCATCATTAAAAAGTCTGCAAATAATAAATGCTGGAGAGGGTGTGGAGAAAAGGGAACCCTCTTGCACTGTTGGTGGGAAGGGAAATGTAATTGGTGAAGCTTCTCTGGACAACAGTATGGAGGTTCCTCATAAAACTGAGAACAGAGTTGCCATTTGACCCAATGGGTGATTTGGTGGCTCAGACAGTAAAGCATCTGCCTGCAATGCGGGAGACCTGAGTTCGATCCCTGGGTGGGGAAGATCCCCTGGAGAAGGAAATGGCATCCCACTCCAGTAGTCTTGCCTGGAGAATCCCATGGACAGAGGAGCCTGGAATCCCATGGACAGAGGAGCCTGGTGGGCTACAGTCCACGGGGTCGCAAAGAGTTGGACATGACTGAATGACTTCACTCTCACTTTCAATTTCATTTGACCCAACAATCTCACTCCTGAGCATACACCCAAACAAAATTATCATTCGGAAAGATACATGCTCTCTTGTGCTCATAGCAGCACCATATACATAGTTAAGACACAGACAACCTAAATGTCCACCAAGAGATGAATGCGGAAAAATGACGTGGGGAATATACATGTAACGGAACATCACTCAGTCATAAAAAGGAATGAAAGAGCCGTTTGCAGCAGCGCAGATGGACCTCGAAACCATCATGAGAAGCAGAGTCAGGCAGGAAGAGAAAGACACACACAGTGAACATCACTTACCTGTGGAGCCTGAAACACAGCACAAATGGACGCAGCTATGAACTAGGACTCACCCACATTGAGAACAGACTTTCGCTTGTTAGGAGGAGGAGGAGAGGGAAGGACTGGGAGTCTGGGATTAGCAGAGGCCACCTACTGTATACAGAATGAATGAACAAGACCTTACTATGCAGCGCATGGAAAGACAGTCAGCATGCTGTGATAAACCACAAGATAAAGCGTAGGAAAAGGCATATTCATGCACATATATCAATCATTCTGCTGTACGGCAGAAATGAACACAACACTGTAAATCATCTATACTCCAATAACCTTCCAAATAAATCTGCGGGGTGTGATAGTAATGAGTTTCCTGAAACGTATAGGATTCGGAGCACCCTCCAGGGATGCCCACTCAAGCCAACAGCCAAGCATTGGGCCTCATAAACAAAAGGTAGATTGAAAACAATTGAGACTGAGATTCTTCATGACATTGGACAGACTCACTGTGAGCTGGCAAAAGAGAGCAACAGGCAATGCCTTCGGGGAGAAACTCAGAATCTTTGACACAATTATTCCCAGAAGAGGAAATTCATCCAAAGAAAACAATTCAAAAACGAAAAGAGCTCTCAGCAGATTTTGATAAAGCTACACAAACATAAGCAAGAACGGAACAAAATCCCAGGGTCCAGCAATAGGGAAGGAAATGTCCACTATGGTGCAGTTCCATGATATTACGTAGCTCCTGCACATACGGACACGCGGGAAAGGGATAGAATAAAATGAGAAAACATAGGGCATTAAGGAAGGTACACCTAAAAAATAAAATAAAATAAAATAAAGAAGGTACGCCTGCAGAGTCCTTGGCGGTGAGTAAGTTAGGCTGGAGAGATATTGGATTGAACTGATTGGTCTCTTCATAACAGGGGAGAGGCATACAGAGGGGAGGGGGCCACATGGGGACACGGACACACAGGGAGAACAGAGAGAGCTCCGTGGAGAGACGCAGAGACTGGAACGAGGCGTCAACCCACCCAGGAACACTGAGGGCTGGCGGCAGCCAGGTGCTTGGAAGAGGCGAGGAAGGCTTCTCCCCTAAAGCTTTCAGAGGAAGCATCACCCTGCCCACACCTTGATTTTGGCCTGTTAGAGTCCAGAACTGTGAGAAAATAAAGGTGTTTGAATCTACCCAGTTTTTGGTACTTGTGAGCCAAATGTTTGTGGCCCTGGAGAGTCAAGTGTGGTGGGGAAGTGCACGGCCTCCAGAGCCAGACTGCTTCACCTGAAACTCACGGGGCTTTGGGGTTTGGGCAAGCTGTGGGGCTTTGGACAATTTACTTTCTCTCTCTCTGAGATGTAAAGAAGGCTGAGAGCTGAAGAACTGACGCTTTCGAACTGTGGTGTTGGAGAAGACTCTTGAAAGTCCCCTGGACTGCAAGGAGATCCAACCAGTCCATCCTAAAGGAGCTCAGTCCTGGGTGTTCACTGGAAGGACTGATGCTGAAGCTGAAACTCCAATACTTTGGTCAGCTGATGTGAAGAGCCAACTCATTGGAAAAGACCCTGATGCTGGGAAAGGTTGAAGGCAGGAGAAGGGGATGACAGAGGATGAGATGGCTGGATAGCATCATCGACTCTATGGACATGGGTTTGAGCAAGCTTCGGGAGATTGTGAAGGACCGGGAAGCCTAGCATGCTGCGGTTCATGGGGTTGCAAAGAGTCGGACCCGACTGAGCGGCTGAACGACATATAAGAGATAGCATACAGTATGTCTTTCTCTGTCTGATTTGTTTCACTGAGCGTAATACCCTCCAATTCCATCTGCCTTTTTAAAGTTTTTTTTTTAAAGTCTTTGTTGAATTTGTTACAATATTGCTTCTGCTTTATATTTTGGATTTTTTGGCCCAGAGGCACATGGGATCCTAGCTCCCCAACCAGGGATCCAAGCTGCAGCCCCTGCGTTGGAAGGAGGAATCCCAGACACTGAACCATCAGGGAAGGCCCTCCGTCCGTGTTGTAACTAGCAAGATCCCTCTGTTTATGGCCGAATGTTGTTCCACGTCTGTTGCAGTCTTTCTTGTTGAAGTTCTTGCCCTTATCCTATTGTACTGCCACACCGCGAGCTCCTTGAGGTCAACAAGCTGTCCTATTCATCTGCTTCCTGCAGAGCCACACCACCAGCAACTAACACACCAAGCAGAAATATGCAAGAAGGTGCTTAGCAACAAAGGAGCAGGTGGTGGAGAGGAAGGAAGCCCGTCCTCCAAGGCTCTCGAGTCTGTGGAGTGAGGTCCGTGTAGTGTTTCTGGAAACAGTTGGTTCAGATGTGAACATTTTTAAATAGGTCCTTTTGATGCAGAATTTCATTCACAGTTCTCTTGAAATCTCAGATCTGGCCAAAGCAGCCCTTCTGCCCATGAGGAAATAATCAGCCAGAGCTCAGCAAGCTGCTGCCCCTCGGGTGGGTCACGTGTTGTCTTGAACACCATGGAGTGGAGATGAGCCCACCACACTCACACCACTGCTTAGTAATTCATTCCCTGTCCGCCACCAGGAGGAATGTGAGTTTCCTTCACTCATGCCCTGGAGGAAAGTCTGACGTGAGTCCAGTGGAGCTTTCTAAATTTACTTGCCTCCCCCAACCGTTTTAGATTTTCTGTCCCTGTTAAGTTTTCTCCTGGTAAAGATATTTTTGCAATACATTATACATTCCTGTTTGACTATTTGCTCACTAGACAAGGGCAGTTTGCCCTTTCACTTGCTTTTCTTTACGAAATATCAACCTTAAACATAGCAAAGGGCAAGTTTACGTTGTAAAAAAAGGGAGAGCAAGAGAGTTTATTCCAGAAGAGCAGAGGAACTGAGGCCTCCCAGGTGGCTCAGTAATAAAGAATCCGCCTGCCAACGCAGAAGACGCAAGAGACGTGGGTTCAGTCCCTGGGTCGGGAAGATCCCCTGATGAAAGAAATGGCAACCCACTCCCAGTATTCTTTCCTGGGAAATCCCATGGATAGAGGAGCCTGGGAGGTTACAGTCCACGGGGTCGCAATGACTCAGCGACTGATTGTGCATACAGGGAGGGATTTCAGGAGAAACAAACTGGTTAAAACAGAGACAACCCAGAGGAAGAAAGGGGAAAGTTAGGAGGGGTTGCTTTGAATAGACATTCACTGGAGAAAAGGAGAGTTGGAAGCAGTGGAGGCCCTAACTGGCTGCTGCTGCTGCTAAGTCATTTCAGTTGTGTCTGACTCTGTGCGACCCCATAGACGGCAACCCACCAGGCTCCCCCATCCCTGGGATTCTCCAGGCAAGAACACTGGAATGGGTTGCCATTTCCTTCTCCAATGCATGAAAGTGAAAAGTGAAAGTGAAGTTGCTCAGTCGTGTCCAGCTCTCTGCGACCCCATGGACTGCAGCCCACCAGGCTCCTCCATTCACAGGATTTTCCAGGCAAGAGCACTGGAGGGGGTCGCCAGTGCCTTCTCCGTAACTGGCTGCAGACCAGGGCAGCCTGCTGTTGCTGGATGAGAGAGCAAATCCTCCTTGTCCCTGCTGATCCACGCAAGCTGCAGTGATGAGCACGGGCCTGAATGCCCTCCCTTCATGGCTTCCCAACTCCAGCTTTGAGTAAGCATTCTTTAATTCATCTTCACACTCCTGAGGTGTCAGGGGACCTACACTGACCGCATAATGCCTGCATTTCTGATCTGGAGCAATTAGTCCAGCTCAGACCTACTGAGGACCTCCCTAGTGACTCAGACGGTAAAGAATCTGTCTGCAATGTGGGAGACTCGGGTTTGATCTGTGGGTGGGGAAGATCCACTGGAGAAGAGAATGGCTACCCACTCCAGCATTCTTGCCTGGAGAATTCCACGGTCGGAGGAGCCTGGCGGGCTACAGTCCGTGGGGTCACGAAGAGTCAGACATGACTGAGCATGCACGCACTGTAGAAAGACCTACTGAGTTTGTGGCTCAGGGGTTGATGCCCAGCTTTCCAAGAGAACAGATTGCAAAACCAGGTTTTACAGGAAAACATGTTTTATTTGTCCTGAATCAGGGTCAGACAAGGCCCAGCTCACCAGATTCTGCACTCACTGTGCATCAGTGAAATGCCTTTCACTTGGAAAATGCCTACGAAGGCTGGAAAGCTGCATACACATGCCTCACGCAATCTGGGCCAAGTGTGGCCCCAAACACGCTCGGCCAAAAGAAAGGGAGCCCTCATGTGTGGTGACCTGAGATTCTCAGGAGAAGCGGAGCGAGGGGGGTGTGCGTAGAACCTCTGCAGAGGTTGCGATGCTGTGAATCGTTGCCCAGGCCAGACTCGTGGTGCTGCAATCATACGGGAACCACGGGCAATTTATCCTTAGTCCCTCATCTCTCTCCTCCTCGTCTCTTCAGGCTTCTCTCAAGGATCTCAGGGTCTTTATGCTGCCCATTCTGCTAAGCGTGTGCAAAGTTACAAATTCCTCCCGGAACATTCCTTCAGAATAGCTTATCTGGGGATAATGAAAGGAACGTTGATAGAAAAAATGATAATAAAGTTCTAACCTTTCAAATGCATGAGTGTTGACTTTCCTAGTGGTCCTGTGCCTAAGACTCCAGGATCCCAAAGCAGAGGGCTCAGATTCAATCCCTGGTTGGAGAGCGAGACCCCAGACGACGCAACTGATAGACTCCACATGCTGCAGCTAAAGGCCCTGCAGGCGGCGAAGAACAGCATGACCAGGTGAAGCAATAAAATAAATGTGTGAGTCGCTAGTGAAATGAGGGCAGTGAAGTGACCGGCCGAAGGGGAAAACCTCAAGAAAAAATGCTGTCACTCGCCAGTGGAATCCCCTTTATGGATCTGGAGACCTGCTAAATGGTCCCAGGGAAGGACGTGATGACACAGGGTGGTTCTGAGTCTCCCTTCTCCCGGCTCTTCTCATTTCACTAATGTTCCTTGGTCCTTTATAAAGCTTCAGCCAAAATGCTTGCTTTAGATGGTATCTAGATGCTGAGGACACGGGAGAAATCCAAGAGTGAAAACAAACCAAAAAAATCCTGAGTTCATGAAGGTGGAGATGCGACCTTCTGTGGGGAAGTGTGAAACTCAACCTCTAATGCAGTCCATGGGGCCAGAACCCCCTGGGTCACGTCCACTCGCCTTACCCTCATAATATCCCTGGAAGGAGATGCCAATATTCAGTGGTTATGAACAAAGGAACAGAGGCCTAGAAAGGATGAGCAAAGATGGGCAAATAGGACAGCCAAGGCTCACCTGATTCCCATTTATCTGACTCTGAAATAGTCCCCTCTATTTCAGATGAGATTTCAAGTCAGTGGTGATTTTTACAGGTTCTCAAGTCAAACCAGTGTGCAAACTTATGTCCAACGTTAGCTTTGGTTATTGTCTCAGATATTAGGGAAGATACACTGATAGGGTAGGGCTTCCCAGGCAAGTGCTAGTGGTAAAGAACCCACCTGCCAACGAAGGAGACGTAAGAGAAGCTGGTTTGATCCCTGGGTCGGGAAGTTCCCCTGGAGGAGAGCGTGGCAACCCATTCCAGTGTTCTTGTCTGGAGAGTCCCATGGACAGAAGGGCCTAGCGGGCTATAGTCCACAGGATCGCAGAGTTGGACAGGACTGAAGCGATTCAGCACACGGTGCATACTGGCATGGTATTTATCTAAATAATGTGCCAAATCATATACCAGCATTTCCCAAACAACATCTGTACGGACATCAGCTACGATCAATATTCTCTGGACTAAGGGGGTCGTGGGAGGAGACTTTAGAATCATTGGTGCTCAGTTGCTCCTCATTCAATGCCTGCTAATAGCCAGACTCGGTGCCAGGCGCTAAGGAGGTAGCATTTTATTTTCTATAAATAGCCATTAAAAAATAATTCTAAAACTAGATCTGAGACCACAAAGAGTTACTTCCTTTCTCCAGAGATCTGTTTCTGTATATTATGAAATGTGTGGGTCAGATGATGTGCACGCTTTTTCCAGGACTAGCGTTCAATAATTCTGTCTTTTAAGGACTGATTCTGCCACTTATTGATTATGGGAGTTAGGCCAAATCACTCTTCATCTTCTTCATCTAGCGTCTTCATCTCAAAGATGGTAACGCTGTCATTCTGTTCCTGCCCAGAGCTCGAGAGTTTTGGTAGGGGTTGACAGGAATGGCCTTTGAAAACTGCCCCAGGGCCGAAGAAAACATCTTGCTTCTCCAACCTAAGTGTCCAACAGCAAAAGGGTGGCTGAAGCAAATTAGCGTTTCTCAGCCATAAAGTTTGGAATGTTTATCAGCGCCATTTGCAGCAACACGGGTAGACCTAGAGACGGTCACACGAAATGAAGTAAGTCAGACAGACAGGCAAACACCGTGTGCTAGCTCTCACATGTTGAAGTCATATAAGGTGTGTCTAAACTTTCATCCCTGGATACCCCTGTGCTGCCCTGGTGAGTGAATTTTGGCATTTTGGTGGGAAGGAGAGAAAGTTGAGCACTGAAGATTTGATGCTTTTGATCTGTGGTGTTGGAGAAGACTCTTGAGAGTCCCTTGGACTGCAAGGAGATCCAACCAGTCCATTCTAAAGGACATCAGTCCTGAAGGACTGATGCTGAAACTCCAATGCTTTGGCCACCTGATGCAAAGAACTGACTCATTTGAAAAGACCCTGATTGATGCTGGGAAAGATTGAAGACGGGAGGAGAAGGGGACAACAGAGGGTGAGATGGTTGGATGGCATCACCGACTCAATGGACATGAGTTTGAGCAAGCTCCAGGAGTTGGTGATGGACAGGGAGGCCTGACGTGCTGCAGTCCACGGGGTCACAGAGTCAGATACGATTGGGCGACTGAACCAAACTGAGCTAGAGAGCCTGAGATTTCTGACGGACAGGATCCTGCCCTCCCAGCTTCCATATGTTGGGATCTGATGGGAATCCTGAGCTATCACCCAACATGGTAAATATCCTGCCCTCTCCTGCCCCACCTCCCCTCCCCACCCTCTCCCAGTGTTTAAAAGTCAGTGACAATGAAAGAAATGGCCCAGTGGATTCCATTCTGAAAGCCCGGAATGCTCCTCCATGCCATGGGCACCACCGACCAGCAGAGGGCAGTGCAGACAGCAAGCGACACCACTCGGCAGGCTGTTTGGTGAGCCGGAGACATTCTCATTTTCCAGCTCGGAACAGAAGCCACAGTGCTCGCCGTCACCTCCTGCACAGTTTTTTTTTTTTTTTTTTTTTTTCAGCCATGTGAGTGGAGACAGAGTGTGGAAAACTTTACATCCACTCTGAACTGCTTGGCAGCACAGTGACCCATCACTTGTGTTACTGTTCCCATTGACAAGGACTTTAAAATAAAGTTTATTTATTTTATAGCTTGCTTTTCACTGTGAAAATTTGTTCATTTGTTCATTTCACACAGTGAACATTTCTTCATTCCTTTGGAACAGGACACAGCAAGAGCGAAAGGAAGTCCCTCCGAAGACTAAGTAAGGATTTATGTCTAGACCACTGCATCTGGTCCCATCACTTCACAGCAAACAGACGGGGAAACAGTGACAGTTTGGGGGGCTCCAAAATCACTGCAGATGGTGACTGCAGCCGTGAAATTAAAAGACGCTTACTCCTTGGAAGGAAAGTTATGACCAACCTACATAGCATATTAAAAAGCAGAGACATTACTTTGCCAACAAAGGTCCGTCTAGTCAAGACTATGATTTTTCCAGTGGTCATGTATCAATGTGAGAGTTGGACTGTGAAGAAAGCTGAGCGCCGAAGAATTGATGCTTTTGAACTGTGGTGTTGGAGAAGACTCTTGAGAGTCCCTTGGACCCTTGGACTCTCCCTTGGACTTCGTGGGGTCACAAAGAGTCAGACATGACTGAGCGGCTGAACTGAACTGAACTGAACTGAGCTGGGTCTTGCCCACAGCCTCTCTCTGGCTCTTCTTGCTTCCTCTGTTTTTATTTATTCTGTTTAATATTTGTTTATTTGCCTGTGCCAGAGCTTCATTGCACCACAAGAGCTCTTACTTGCCACATGTGGGATTCAGTTCCTTGGACAAAGGATGGAACCGGGACCTCTTCATTGGGAGGGTGGAGTTTTAGCCACTGGACCAGCAGGGAAGTCCCCCCTTGGCAAGTAATTAATCACAGGCTCTTTAACTATGTGAGTTACTGGGAAATGTAATATCTCACCATTGTTTTAGTAAAAAATTTAAAAAAGAGAAAATTATTTTTGCCGCAATTAAAAGAGAGAAAATCATGTGCGCATAGATCATCGTCTCTGTCATAACCTGTCATTTTTTTGGTTACCAAACCATTTTATTTTCTTCTGACTCATAGAACACACTGTCTTCTTCCCAGAAGAGATACATGAAAGTTCCTTCCAACCAATACTTACCGATCACAGTTGAAGCATCCCAGGGATACACAGCGATCTATCCGGCCCAGAGGCCCCGGGGCCCAGGTTCCACCTGCAGGGATGGTTTTAATCTCATCGTGGCTTAAGTACAGCTTGCACACCATCTTGTTCTCAAGATGTTATTTGTTCAAGGAAATCAACGTACTCTGCTTATGCTCTTTTTATATGTATCCACAGTGCTTAGAGGGTTCTTAAATTACATTAAGCAAATATTTCTTTTAATTAAATGTTTTTCATTAGAGAAGATCTATTGAACATCGGCTATGTGAGAAACACTGGCTAGGAGCTCTAGAAACACAAGTAAGCTAGTTTAGTGTCTTCCATATTTACTTATATGTTGTCGTGTAGTGGCTAGGTCGTGTCCAGCTCTTTGTGACCCAAAGAGTGTAGCCCACCAGACTCTCCTATCCATGGGATTTCTCAGGCAAGAATCCTGAGTGGGTTGCCACGTCCTTCTCCAGGAGATCTCCAAGGGATCTTCCTGACCCAGGCATCAAGCCTGCGTCTCCTGCACTGGCAGGCAGACTCTTCATCAGTGAGCCACTGGAGAGGCTCGTTTACCTACATGTCCATTAATTACATGGCAGGCCCGGGTCTGTGCTGCTTGCTTTTAAATTTGTTTTGGTTACACCATGCCTCTTGCAGAATCTTAGTTCCCCAAGCAGGGATTGAACCCAGGCCGCAGCAACGAAAGCAGTGAATCCTAACCCCTGGGCCTCCAGGGAACTGCTCCCCAGCCCTCAGGTCCTCATCTGACATCCCTGCTTTCCCTGGAGAAATTTCCAAGGGCATACAGTTCCTCAGGCGCCATCCACAGAGCACATCCATCTGCTTCAGGTTTGGCAGACGTTCTGTGTAAGTAGGTGTCCTGGTCCACATGGGAATGCATGGGAAAGCCTGGATCTGATACAGCAGAAGGCATGGGAGAGGAGAAGATCCAGGGTAAGCTCCTGGGTACCCAGGCATTCACAGCTCTCAGGCTGGTCACTCGGGGTCCAGGTCTCGGGATTCCCATCAAATCCCAGCAGACAGCAGCTGTGGAAGGTCTGAACCCTGTACATGTTGGATCTCAGGCTCCTCCCATCCCCACCAAAATGCCAAAATTCACTCAGCAATGCAGCCCCAGTGACATCCAGGGATGAAAATTTAGACGTCTCTTATACAAATTCTCATATAAGTTCTGTGTATAAGAGATAACATATGATATTGACTTTCTTTCCCCTCTGGGATTTCTCTAATGTTCTCAGCATCTGGATACCATCTAAAGCAAGCCTTTTGGCTGAAGCTTTATTCTAGAAAAGGATCAAGAAACTTTAGGGCAATGAGAAGAGCTGGGAGAAGGGAGACTCAGGATCACCCTGCGTGATGGTCCAGGCCCCCAGCAACGCCGTTTCCTTCTCTGGGACCATTAAGTGGGGCTCCAGATCCATAAAGGGGATTCCACTGGCGAGGGCAGCTTCTCTTCTTGATCTTTTCCGCCTCTGCTGATCATTTCGCTGCCCTTATTTCCACTCACGACTCATACATTTGTTTTCTTCACTCGGTCAGTCAGCCATTCATTTGGTTGGGTGGTTCTTCACTGCAGCGTTCGGGGTCTTTAGTTGCAGCCTGTGGGATCTTCCAGTTGTGGCAGGGGGGATCTCATTCTCTGACCAGGGATCGAACCTGGGCCCCTGAATTGGGAGCCCTTAGGGAGAGGCAGTGGGGAAGTAAAGTGAAAGGGTCTTCAGTGTTGCAAACCATCTCTAAGGGAATGATCAGCATTTGGATGGGGTGTGTTAATCTCTATTCACAGGTGGGTAGGGACAACTGTCTCTCCAAGAGCTGAACAAAGGCACTTTTCTGTCAAGCAGAGGGGCAGGGTCCTCCAGGGAGGCCATGAAGTATGATTATAATAATAAAACAATGGAAATCAACTCAAAGAAACAATTTTGAATATGGAGTCAGAATTGGCTTCCTCCCTGCAACATTCCTTGGAGAAGGAAATGGCAACCCACTCCAGTACTCTTGCCTGGAAAATCCCTTGGATGGAAGAGCCTGGTAGGCTACAGTCCATGGGGTCGCGAAGAGTCGGACAGGACTGAGCGACTTAGCAGCAGTAGCAGTCTTAGTTAGGTACAAGACCACCAGGGAAGTCCATACTCATGCATTTGAGAGGATAGTCTTCTTTTTACCATATTCCTTTCATTATCCCCAGACAAGCTATTCTGAGGGAATGTGAGGGTTCCGGGAGGAATTTGTAACTTTGCACACGCTTAGCAGAATGGGCGGCATAAAGACCCTGAGATCCTTGAGAGAAGCCTGAAGAGACGAGGAGGAGAGAGATGAGGGACTAAGGGCAAATTGCCCGTGGTTCTCATGCAATTGCAGCTCCAGGAGTCCGGCCTGGGCGATGATTCACAGCATCGCAACCTCTGCAGAGGTTCTACACACACCCCCCTCGCTCTGCTTGAGGATCTCAGGTCACCACACATGAGGGCTCCAAGCATGATCTGGGTGAATTGCATGAGTCGCGTGCGTCCAGCTTTCCAGCCTTCGTAGGTATTTTCCAAGTGAAAGGCATTTCGTTGGTGCACGTTGAATCTGCAGAATCTGGTGAGCTGGGCCTTGTCTGACCCTGATTCAGAACAAATAAAAACTGTTTTCCTGCAAGACCTGAGTCTGCCACCTGTTCTCTTGGAAAACTGCATGGGCCATGGAACCACAGACTCAGTGGGTCTGAGCTGGGCTAATCGCTCCATGTAGGAAATGCAGGCACGATGCCGTCAGTGTAGGTCCCCTGACACCTCAGGAGTGTGAAGATGAATTAAAGAATGCTTACTCAAAGCTGGAGCTGGAAGCCGTGAAGGGAGGGCGTTCAGGCCCGTGCTCGTCACTGCAGCTTGCGTGGATCAGCGGGGACAAGGACGATTTCCTCTCTCACCCAGCAACAGCTGGCTGCCCTGCTCTGCAGCCAGTTAGGGCCTCCACCGCTTCCAACTCTCCCTTTCTCCAACGAATTTCTGCTCAGAGCAACCCCTCCTAAATTTCCCCTTTCTTCTGTAAAAGAATGCTCTCCTTTCATTCTCTGGACTTGCCTATTAACCACAGTTTGCTTGTCTTGAAATGTAATTCCTCTTCAATGCCTGAATAAACTGGGTCATTTTGGGGGGGGGGGGCGGGGGGGACTTACATAAAATCACCCTTTGCTCTGTGTAAGCAGGATATCCCCAAAAGGAAAACAAGTGAAAGGACAAATTGACCTTGTCTAGTGTGGTAGCTCAGTGGTTCGGGGCTTGCCTGCCAATGCAGGAGCCTCAGGTTCGATCCCTGGGTTGGGAAGATCCCCTGGAAAAGGAAATGGGTGCCCACGCCCATATCCTTGCCTGGGAAATCCCACGGACACCGGAGCCTGGTGGGCTACAGTCCACGGGGTCACAAAGGGTCAAACGTGACTGAGCGACTAGACAACAGCAACAAGGTGAACAAATTGTGCAGCAGAGCTGAGCCACAGGGAAGCCCAGGAGCACTGGGGCGCGCAGCCGTGCCCTGCCCCAGCGCGCAGCCGTGCCCTGCCCCAGCGGGCCTTCCCGACCCAGGATCGAGCCCAGGTCTCCCGCACTGCAGGCGGACTCTACCAACTGGGCTACCAGGGAAGCCCTAAATAAGCATTCAGTTCCATCAAAGGCTTTTCCTTCATTTATTAAGTCTGATCATGTTACCTCCTTTAACCAGTTTATGTTGTGAGTTATTTGTTTACATGTATTTGTTTTTTCTATTGCAGTTAGTGCATGTGTGTGTCTTCTGTTCTTAAGAGTTACTTCAACTCTTGCGGTTTGTCCATGGGATCACAAAGAGTCGGACAGGACTGAGCGACTTTCGCTTTCCAACGCAGGATGCATTGCAAAAATGGAGAAAAGCTGGCAGAGGCAGAACATATCTTTAAGAAGGTGAATTTAGAAAGCTTCCCTGGGCTCAGGTCAGACTTTCCCCCAGGGCACGAGTGAAGGAAACTCACATTCCTCCTGGTGGCGGACGGGGATGAATTACTAAGCAGTGGTGTGAGTGTGGTGGGCTCACCTCCACTCCTTAGCATTCAGGACAACACGTGACCCACCCGAGGGGCAGCAGCTTGCTGAGCTCTGGCTGATTATTGCCTCGTGGGCAGAAGGGCTGCTTTGGCCAGATCTGAGATTTCAAGAGAACTGTGAATGAAATTCTGCATCAAAAGGACCTATTTAAAAATGTTCGCATCTGAACCAACTGTTTCCAGAAACACTACACGGACCTCACTCCACAGACTCGAGAGCCTTGGAGGACGGGCTTCCTTCCTCTCCACCACCTGCTCCTTTGTTGCTAAGCACCTTCTTGCATATGTCTGCTTGGTGTGTTAGTTGCTGGTGGTGTGGCTCTGCAGGAAGCGAAGGAAAACCCAGAAGAACAGGACAGCCTGTTGGCCTCAGGGAGCTCGCGGTGTGGCAGTACAATAGGATAAGGGCAAGAACTTTAACAAGAAAGACTGCAACAGACATGGACAATAATAATAATAATCTTGCTAGTTACACGGATGGAGGCACCTGGTTGGCGTTCAGTAGTTGGAATCTCTTCTTCCAATGCCAGGAGTGCAGGTTAGATCCCTGATTAGGGAGCTTAGATGTCACGTGCCTCTGGGCCAAAAAAAAAAACCCCAAACATAAAACAAGAGCAATATTGTAAGACATTAATAAAAACCCTTTAAAAATGGTCCACATCCAAAAAAGAAAAAAAAACTTGAAAAATAAAATGAAGAAATTGCAGGGTATCGTGCTAAGTAAAATAAGTCAGAAGAGACAGACAAACGCTGTGTGTAATCATTTATATGCGGAAGCTAAACGTAAAACAAAGGGAGCAGATATGACGAAACAGAGACGGATCCCAGATACAGAGAACAAACTGGCGGGCACCCATGGGGGTGAGCAAAGGGGGAGGGCAGGGTAGGGAGTTGGAGGGACAAACTACAGGGTGCAAAATAAAGAAGCTGCAGGGACGTGTGGCACAGCAGAGGGAATGTGGCCATTCTCTTGTGACAGCTTTAAATGGAATACAATCTACAGAAACTCTGGACCACTGTGTGGTACACCTGAAACCATGGAAGTATTGTAAGTCAACTACGCCACAATAAAATATGTTTTCCCTTGAAATAAATGCAAACATAAAACCATTTAACAGATGGAAAATGCCCCCACCCCCACCCTGCCCTTAAACTACAATTGTGTTTGAAGAGGAGAAAATATATAGGAGAAACTGCAGGGTCTCTGCAAACCCTCTTCTTTTCTTTTTTTAAGCTGGGTATCCTGATAGCTGTTGAAACGGCAAAGTGATAGGACCTAACTTGAGTTAGTGACACACAAGGGCCAGCTTCCCGGGCACAGCAAAGGAGAAGGCCTTGGGGTTCCACTCGCAGACCCAGGAAGGGAGCTGATGTGGGAAACAGGAGCCTCTGAGTCAGACGCACCACTATGCAGGTGGCACAGCTGTGCCTAAGAGATGGCTCTTGGTCGCCCGCTTGATGTTTGCTCTGCAACCTCAAATACCAGAACGCCTGCTACACACCGAAAGTCCTCGTGTGATTCTTAACTTTTAATGTTAGAGAATAGAGGAAAGGGGCTGTGCTATACAAAGTGAAGTGAGTCAGGAAGAGAAAGGTAATTACCGTATAGTGATCCCTACATATGGAGTCAGCAACACGGTACTGGCGAGCCTATTCGCAGGGCAAGAACGGAGACAGACTGAGATACCAGGCTTGTGGACGCAGTGGAGGAAGGCGGCGGGGCAAAGGGAGAGAGACGCACTGGCATTTGTGCACGGCCGCGCGGGCAGCTGGTGGAGGAAGCCACTGTTCAGCACAGAGAGCTCAGCTCTGAGCCCTGTGATGACTGGAGGGGAGGAATGGAGGCGCGGAGGGAGGCTCAAGAGGCAGGGAATATGTGGGTACATACAGAGATTCGAGTTGTTGTACAGCAGAAACCAATACATGGTTCTAAAGCAATTATCCTCCAATTAAAATAAATAAATAAAACCCAAACTTGAAGCGGGGGGGGGGGAGGCGGAGAGACTGAGTTTCCCTGGGGTGACTGTGACACAGAGACAATGGTAGGACGGTGACAACAATGCATAATCTGAGCCCACCCTGGACCAGGATGAGGATCGTATGTCTGGCAAACTCAGTCCCCAGTTAGCGACTGTAGTGTTCAAGGGATCAGGACCTCTTGGCAACCAGTGGACAGTCTGTGCCCTACCTGAAGAGCTAACAAGCTATTCCTTGAGGACCAGATGTTTGGTATTTTAAATTATTGCTGTGTTCATTCTTAAGGTGCTTCTAAGGTAGATGACACTTTACCAAGTGAGGAAGATGAAAACCACTGAAGAAAATATAGGAAAGAAATCACTGCTACTTGAGCTGGGAAGAGGTTTTTCCATGGGACACCGAAAGCACCATTCATAAAAGAACAAATTAATAAGTTGACTTTGAAGGAAACCAGAATGTTAACCCCAAAGAGAAAAACACACAGTTTATTAAAACATGAAGTGCACATCTTTCAGGAGAAGCCTAAACCAAAAGTAACTCAAAATGGTACCCTGGAATTCCAGCTTATGTAGTGTCTTCAGCAAGAATAACAAATTTGTAGAGAAATGACAGGGTGAAGGAAGAGTTAGGCTTCCAAGGAGGGCAAAATATGAGAAGTTAAATATCCGGGAGGAAAATTATGGGGCAAAGTTTGTTTGCAGATTCTTCTAGGCTGATAAGAATCTGGCTTAGGAAAAATAGAATTTAGATTCTGCCTTTAGGCAGAAAAAGAGGAGCTTTTCTGTTTGCTGGGACTTCCCTATAGCTCAGATGGTAGAGAATCTGTCTGAGTGCAGGAGATCTGGGTTCGATACGTGGGTCAGAAAGATCCTCTGGAGAAGGAAATGGCAACCCACTCCAGTACTCTTGCCTGGAGAATCCCATAGACGGAGGAGCCTGGTGTGCTGCAATCCATGGGGTCACAAAGAGTTGGACACAACTCAGTGACTAACACACACAATTTCTGTTTGCTGCTTCTTCAGTTCAGTCCAGTCGCTCAGTGGTGTCCAACTCTTTGCCACCCCATGGACTGCAGCACGTCAGGCCTCCCTGTCCATCATCAACTCCTGGAGTTTACCCAAACTCATGTCCATTGAATTGGTGATGCCATCCAACCATCTCATCCTCTGTCGTCCCCTTCTCCTCCTGCCTTCAGTCTTTCCCAGCATCAGGGTCTTTTCAAATGAGTCAGTAATTGAATTTAAATCAAAATAATTATGTCAAGGAGACTATTTGGGACAAGATTTTGGTTTCCTTCAAAGTCAACTTATTAATTTGTTCTTTTATGAATGGTGCTTTTGGTATCCCATGGAAAAACCTCTTCCCAGCTCAAGTAGCAGTGACTTCTTTCCTGTATTTTCTTCAGTGGTTTTCATCTTCCTCACTTGGTAAAGTGTCATCCACCTTAGAAGCACCTTAAGAATGAACACAGCAATGATTTAAATAAAGAGTGAAAAACTCTTCACATCTTCCTTACCTGCTACTCTCCCTACCCTCAGGCCTCACGCAGTAAACAATCTGCCCGGAATTCAGGAGACCCAGGTTCGACCCCTGGGCCAGGAAGATCCCCAGGAGAAGGTCATGGCAGCTCACCCCAGTGCTCTTAGCTGAAGAAGCTCATGGGGATGTGCATGGGATCACAAACAGGTGGAAATAGCTGAGTACCTAACACACACACACACTCGCTTCCCTACTCTGGACTCTCCAAGCCATGAAGTGCAGCAAAGATTCCTCACAATCTAGTCTGATTTTTGAGCTCCCAACATTTTGCTGACTTGTTTGCCTATAACTTAATGATTGCCTATAACCTCAGATATGCAGATAACACCACCCTTATGGCAGAAAGCGAAGAGGAACTAAAGAACCTCTTGATGAAAGTGAAAGAGGAGAGTGAAAAAGTGGGCTTAAAGCTCAACATTCAAAAAACTAAGGTCATGGCATCCAGTCCCATCACTTCATGGCAAATAGATGGGGAAACTGTGGAAACAGTGACAGACTTTATTTTCTTGGGTTCCAAACTTACTGCAGATGGTGACGCTTACTGCTTGGAAGAAAAGCTATGACCAACCTAGATAGCATATTAAAAAGCAGAGACATTACTTTGCCAACAAAGGTCCATCTAGTCAAGGCTATGGTTTTTCCTGTGGTCGTATATGGGTGTGAGAGTTGGACCATAACGAAGCTGAGCACCAAAGAATTGATGCTTTTGAACTGTGGTGTTGAAGAAGAGTCTTGAGAGTCCCTTGGACTGCAAGGAGATCCAACCAGTCCATCCTAAAGGAGCTCAGTCCTGGGTGTACATTGGAAGGACTGATGTTGAAGCTGAAGCTCCAATACTTTGGCCAGCTGATGCTAAGAACCAACTCATTGGAAAAGACCCTGATGCTGGGAAAGATTGAAGGCAGGAGGAGAAGGGGACAACAGAGGATGAGATGGTTAGATGGCATCACTGACTTAAAGGACATGAGTCTGAGTAAACTCTGGGAGATAGTGATGGACAGGGAGACCTGGCATGCTGCAGTCCATGGGGTCACAAAAGAGTCAGACACAACTGAGCGATTTTCAATGCCGGAATATTCTTTTTACAACAAACACACAGCCTTCTTTTTTGCTCCTCTAAGCTGTTTAGAAAACAACATCATAGCTTTACAATTAAATTTAAAATTAGTCTTCACTGTCAGATTTTCAGGAACTCCTTGAGATAACCAGAAGCTATCTGATTTACAACAGTCCGTCTCTATGGAGTCAGTGCAGTACAAGTCAGTACAAGATGAGTCAGACCAAGCCTAAAGCTCCAGGTGATGAGACTGTGGCTGAGATAAAGAGTGGGCGTGGAAGCTGGGGCTCAGAATTGACCAGGTTCACCCTTGTGACTGCTCAGCTGTTATCCATTTCTTTATATTTTAAAATAACATATGGTTTTTTTAATGTAAATAAAAATACATACTATAAAATTTGAAAAAATGAGTTAAGAAGAAATAGAAGTGCAGAAAAATTAGAACCAAGATGGAGTTTAGTAACAAGAATGCTGTAGACAGGGCCAAATTTGGCTCAAAGCTCTCTGAAGGTCAAAATAAGGAGAGAGACCTCTTTGTTCTGTGGGACTTAGCATGAGATTGAAAGCACCCGGTGTGCCAGAGAAGCCTGTTTCAGGAGGAGGCGCTGTGTGATGTCCAAGAGCTCCTCCCGGGCGGCATGTGGTCCCTCAGTCCCTGTTCCATTCTCGGCTGGGATGGAGGTTCAGCAGCCCCTCCGCCCTGCTCCTCAGAGTTCTGAATGGAACCTGGAGACTTGGGGGCCCCCGGCCAGCACCTCCCCTTTCCCCATGTTTTTTATTTTTTGTCTATCTGCCTTGAATATCTTGAGTCAATGAAAACTGAGTTCTATTGATCACTGTATTTATTCAAGCACTTATACTGGGCAAAAATAAGGCTTAAAACTCATTCCTTCATGACATAATATATGTAAGTATCCCAGAAGGGCAAGGAACCTAAAAGGATTTGATGGTTGAGTCTTATCACCTGGGGCCTCCCAAGATCTCTTCTGGTTTTCTTTCATCCAGCAAACTTGTAGAGCAACCACTGCGTGTTCTGTCTGACACTGAGCTCTGGAAACAAGTCCAATGAGCACAGCACCTTCCCTTCCCCGATTCAGGGAGCTCCTGATCAGGTTGGATGAAGAACTCATGCCAAGGGTCAGGCTTACAATTACATGCTAAAGAGGTTAGGAGGAGTAAGAGACAGATTCTTCCTGGGAGATGGAAGGAGTGTGTGGCTTCCCTGGTGGCTCAGATGGTAAGGAATCGCCCTGCAGTGCGGGAGACCTGGGTTCAATCCCTGGGTCAGGAAGATCCCCTGGAGAAGGAACTGGCAACCCACTCCAGTGTTCTTGCCTGGAGAATCCCAGGACAGAGGAGCCTGGAGGACCATGGGGTGGAAAGAGTCGGGCACGACTGAGCGACTACCTGATGAGACGGTGATGTGGGGTGGGGGAGAGAGGGCAACCAGAAATGCATTCTCTTGTGTCCTCAGGGAGGTGACCTTTGACCCTAGTCCTTTTCTTCCTTTATTCGCTTTGGGCTGTGCTGGGTCTCCGTTGCCGCCCACGGGCGTTCTCAAGTTGCTGTGAGCAGGGGCTGCTGACCAGCTGCAGGGCACTGCCTTCTCATCCTGGCGGCTGCTCTTGTTGCAGAGCCTGGGCTCTGGGGCCCTGAGCCCAGTCTGGATTGATGAGCAGGATTCCATCCGTCATCACTGGACATGCCATGGAAGTCAGCGTGCGCAGCAGAGAGAGTGTGCGACACGGCAGAGGCTCAGGGTGACAGAGCCGCCTGTGCCCGCTGACACCGCTGCTGCTGCTGCTAAGCCGCTTCAGTCGTGTCCGACTCTGTGCGACCCCATAGACGGCAGCCCACCAGGCTCCGCCCTCCCTGGGATTCTCCAGGCAAGAACGCTGGAGTGGGCTGCCATTTTCTTCTCCAGTGCATGAAAGTGAAAAGTGAAAGTGAAGCTGCTCAGTCGTGCCCGACTCTTGGCGACCCCATGGACGGCGGCCTACCAGGCTCCTCCCCCCATGGGATTTTCCAGGCAAGAGTACCGGAGTGGGGTGCCATTGCCTTCTCCGCTAAAGCGCTACACAGTCACCTCCAAAAGCGGAGTGAGGACTTCCCAGCTGGCCCAGGGGTTGGGCGTCCACCTGCCCACGCTCCCTGGGGCAGGATGATGCCACAGGCCGTGGGGCAGCTGGACCTGCGCACCACGACTGAAGCCGGAGGGCCTGGAGCTCGCCCCCAGAACGTCGTTCCTGCGAGCCCGCCTCCAGGAGCGTCACTCCGGCGAGACGCCCCCGCACCGCCGCTAGAGTAGGCCCGCTCACCGTATCTAGGGACAGCCCAAGCCCAGCGAAGACGCAGTGCAGCCAAAAACAAATCAACAAATAACTTAAGAGACTATAGAGTGATGCGTCTTTCAATCAAGAGGCTCTAGGTAATTATTATTTGGCCTTCCCTGCTGGCTCAGATGGTAAAGCATCCGCCTGCAATGCAGGAGACTCAGGTTTGATCCCTGGGTCAGGAAGATCCCCGGGAGAAGGGAATGGCAGCCCACTCCAGTATTCTGGCCTCGAGAATTCCATGGCCAGTGGAGGCTGATGGGCTATAGTCCACGGGGTCACAAAGAGCTGGAGAAGCCTGAGCGACTAACCCTTTCACCTTCGTGTAGTTATTTATAGAGCTTCGTTTTGGTCTCCACAAGGGTCCAGATTTGGATGATCCCTCACATAGTCAGTCTTAAAGGGTGGTCCATTTGCCCCCTTCCTATTTATTGCACACCAAATCCTTTTATTACACCCCAACCCCCGCCCTGCTTGGAGAGAGCTCAGGTTTTGAAGCCTGGAGGATGGTTGCAGGAAATGAATTGAGACCGTCAGAAATGGGCATTCACCTTCTGTTGAAAGGATCTTCCCAGGCCAGTAGAACAGAACTAACCCAAAAATATGCCAAGTTGACCCAAGAGTCCAGTCCCGTGCCAGAATTCCTATCAGCGCTCCCCACCCCCCACCAGCTAGAATTTGTGACCCTCATACGCTCTCCCATAATATTGCGTTGGAAGCTCTATGACATTTTACTGCAGGTGATCTATGTTTTGTCGGTGTCTTATCCACTCAACTGAGCCCCAAACATACAGCTTTGTGTCCTGAGGCCTCATGATGAGACAGCTCACTGGGAGCTGCTAGATGAGAGGCCCATACCAGGGGACTTCCACGCATTTCTCATTTAATTCTCGGAACAACGTATGACATCAGTCTACGATCATCCCCATTTACCAGCTGAGATTGGTTCTCGGAGGGGTGAGATCATTTTCTCATAGTCACGGAGCTAGGAAGTAGCCGTGCTGGGACTCAAACCCAGTTTGTCTGATTTGATTCTGGAATGCCACTCTTAGAGCAGTGGCAAGTCAGACCCCATAATGCTGGTGTCAACAGTTCCAGATTAAGAAAGGCCAGGCTATTTAATTTTGGCCACCTGATGTGAAGAACCGACTCATTGGAACAGACCCTGAAGCTGGGAAAGGGAGGAGAAGGGGACAACAGAAGATGAGATGGTTGGATGGCATCACCGACTCAATGGACATGAGTTTGAGTAAGCTTCAGGAGTTGGTGATGGACAGGGCGGCCTGGCGTGCTGGAGTCCATGGGGTTGCAAAGAGTCAGACACAACTGAGAGACTGAAAAAACAAGCTATTTCAAGGGACTTTGAATCCATGAGCTAATTTAATCTTCTCAAGTAACCTGAGAATTTAACATGCTATCTACATTTAACAAAAGACCAAACTGAGGTATAGGGAATTTCCAGAGGCGCATATCAGCCCCAGACCAAGCCGGTGGATTTATTGTGGTCCTCAGCAAATAATTAAATGAAATAATCTTTCCAAAGGGCACATTCTAAATACTCAGAAGGCATGAGCCATTTTTTTTTCTTCTTTTCTTTAATTTTCAGACCATGCCATGAGGCATGTGGGAGCTTAGATTCCCAACAAGGGATTGACCCCATGCCTCCTGCTTTAGTGGCATAGAGTCTTAACCTCTGGGCAGCCAGCGATGTCCCACAATTATTGTTCTTAGTATTTGATTCATGTAACTTTGGGCAGGTCAACATCTGAACCTCAGTTTCCTCACTCATATCATGAGCTACTTACCTACTTAAGGTTTGTGAAGACAAAGTAAGATGCTATCATAAAGGTAACGTTCATGTAAAGAAAGCCTCTATAAATGGTAATGACCACAAGTCTGGAGAAAGATCAGGAGAGCCACCGGTCAGTCAGTTCTTAGCTGACAGCCTATTCCAATGTGCGTGTATAGGAGCAGCGGAAATAGCTCAAACATCCCGGAATCACTTGGATTTCTATTGTCTGCTCTCTCGGGACTCAAGACTTTGTGCCAATACCACCCCATCGGGACCCTGGAATAGTCCACTGTGTAGCTAGAGTTGGTGAAACGGCAAGAAGACAACTCACCTAGGTCACTCAGGCCATGGAAATACAGGTCTTGTCCGCCCTAGGGGGGCAACACTTGCTGCTACCCAGGGCCTCTCCAAGTGCCTTCAGATGTGGCTCTAAAATTCCCACATGAGGGAACCATCTGGACTTAGTCCTACAGGTCCGAGGGTTTAATGGGACACTCTGAGTTTGTCCTTGTGACAACTGCAGACCCACCCACACTCTGGGCTTAAATCGCGATTCGCCTTTTGCTGCAAGCACATCACGAATGGAACACTGGCCCCAGGAGACTTTGGTGTACCAGAGATAAACAGAATATGCAAACGGAAACCTCTTCCACCGTGGGTGAGGACTCTCAGCTCTCCAAAGCTGAGTTTCTCAGAACAGAGGATGAGATGGAAGAGTTCTCCCACGGTGATCATAGCTTGTATCATAGTTTACATTGGGATCCCATACGTATGTGCGTGTATACATACCTGGCATTTTAGGGTGAGTCAAAATGGTTGGATCTGGGCAATTTTATGTGATTGACTTATTTCACAAAATATAACATTATAAAATATAACATTATATAAACATTGTAGCTGTTTCATGCAATATACTGTTTTCTGTCTTTTAAAAAATTGCTTTTAAAATGTGGTTAAAAAACAACCTAATTCATTCCATCATCCACAAGTAGGTCAGCCCCTATTTGGAAAACAAAAATAACAGACCTAACTTAAAATGAGTCCAAGAGGGAACTTTTGGGGTTCAAGGCAATGATTCTGGGGAAATGAAAGGACAAAATGAATTTTATAACAATTCCAAAAAAAAAAAAAATCTAACACAAAGCTACGCCGTATATCCTGGGGTCAATACTGATTCTACCTCCTCTGTTGCTTCCCCTCCTACTCCATCCCAGCCCCCACCAAAGAATACCAGGAACACACCTGCATTTGAACAAAGTTGGGTTTATTGGCTCTTTGCAACAAAGAAAGTGCCCAACATAAGAATATGGCAAGAAGAATGGCGGGGAGGGGGTGGGGTTGCTCTCAAGAAGGCTTTAGGGAAAGAGATTGTTCCAGGAATTGAGCTTGAATTAGGTGATTTGGGGCATGACTTGAGAAAGCACAGTTTAGTCCCTGTACCTTGAGAAAGGGGGCCCATTCTGCGAGGAGGTATCAGACATCTGGTTACCCAGTCCGTGGGGGACACAGAGTGGACTGAAGCCCTGACCAGGGGCGAAGGGTGTGCCGCTTGGGCCAAGTCTAGACGGAATTGTTGGCATTCTCTGAGCAGCCAGACGGAGTGGGGCTCTCAGCGGTTTCTGCAGTCCCATAGACTGTCTGCTCCTCTGCCAGGATGCCCTCCGGCAATCTCCTGTAACCCCGCTTCTGGTAGCGCCTGAAGCCCCAAGTTACCCCCAGAGCCAGAGCAATCACGCCCAAGACGGCCCCCAGGCAGGCGCCCGCGATGGTCCCAGCACTGGGCCGGGAACCCCCCTTATCCAGGAGCTGGGCTGCCACGGATGGGTCGTGGATATCGGTCTGCCGCCAGAGGCTGGAGCCCTGCAGCTTCACCCAGGCCCGCTGCCCGCTGGCGTCCACCAGGACCGAGGCCCTGAGGCCGCTGCTGTTGCCCAGCAGGCTGGGGCGGGCCACAAAGGGCGGCAACCGGACCATGAGCTGCTGCGGGTTCAAGAGGAACCCAGCCCGGAGGCAGTATTGGACCTGGCAGCCGCTGCTGAGGTAAGCTGGGTGTTGGCTGTAGCCTTCCGGGCAGGTCATGGGGTAATCCGTGGCGACGTTCAGGTTGAAGACTTCCTTCAGGAATTCGGGGTCCTGGCCCCTCGCCCGGGCCGCCAAGGGGTTGCCCACCTGGCAGCTGAAGAAACCCCCGAAGGGGACCGCGTGGGCCGCGCCCAGCTCCCAGTCACTGCTGACGCACACCTTGAGGTCACCCAGGAGGGTCAGCGGGAAGAAGGACGAGGGGCAGGCCTGGGCGCCGGTGCGGGCGTTGGGGCGGCCGGGGCTGTAGAGGCCTCCGAAGAGGAGGCCGGCCGCGGCTGTCGGGGCGGCCCCCGAGGGCGCGCACCAGGACGCGTTGACGCGCACGACGCGCTGGACCTCCCAGTAGCCGCACATCCGGTGGCAGCAAGTGAAGATCAGCCAGCACTTCTCGCAGCGCGGCCAGCACTCGTAGCTTCTCTCGCTCCACACCTTGACCTCGCTGCTCAGCAGGCTGGCCGTGTAGTTGGCGGGGCAGGAGGTCCGGCCGGTGAGCGGGTTCAGGATGGTGTAGGGCGCGCACAGGCGGCCACCCTCGGGGCCCGTGATCGCCTCGCACTCCTGGAAGACGCCCCCGAAGCTGAAGTTGGCGTGCTGGCCGTCAGTGCACGAGCCGTCGTCCACGTTGGCCAGCGGGTCGAAGTTGGGGGCCCCGTGCTTCACGCATCCGGGGTGCATGTTGACTGCGTAGTAGCGGCTGATGGCGCGGCTCACGGCCGCCTCCACGCGCCGCACGGCGGGCGCCGGGAGCTCGGGCAGCGCCTCGGGCTGCAGCAGCGCGGGCAGCGGCAGGCCCGAGCGGTCGATGGCCACCAGTCGGTTGGCGACGCCTTCCTGCCACTTCTGCAGGGTGAGGCCCTCGTAGAAGGGCGGGCCCCCACGGCTGTGTATCTTGGAGGCCACCGTGCCCTGCTGGTACGCCTGCACCAACTGTCTCTGCTTGTCCCAGGATACCACGTCGCCCACCCCGATCTTCCGAGCGAACAAGGCGGAGGCGGCGAAGGTGACGTTGAGCCTGTTCCTGTCCTCGTGGCCCACAAGCTCCCGACTCACCTGGTCCTCCTGCACCAGGGTGGCCCCCACCTCCACCTCGGTGAGGACGTGCGTGCCGTATGTGAACACGAGCATCTCCGCCAGGTACTCCGCCTCGAGGGTCTGGTTGTTCTCCAGGTGGTCGCTGAGGGTCAGCAGGTGCTGCCGGAAGTCGGGGTGGAAGTCAGGGGTCCCCCGGACCCTCACGGAGTAGATGCTGTGGCGCCGCTGCACGCGGGTGGTGATCGTCTGGTACTGCAGGCTGTACCTCCGGACGTTCTGGCATTCCACGGAGAACTTGCCGTTGAGGAACGAGAGGAAGGAGAACTCGGCATTGACCGAGGCTGCCCAGGTGTCGGTGTAGTTGACCCAGCTGTCCATCAGGTCGGCGCGGGTCTGCACCAGGCTCTCGCGCCGCGGCACCGCCAGCATGCCGTCGGGGATGAGGTACTCGCCGTCCTCGGTGGTCAGGCACTGCGAGTAGGCGCGCCCGAGCACCAGCCCCAGCTCCATGTTGCGCAGGTTGTCCCAGCCCGCCCCGGGCAGCGCCCCCAGCACCGACACGTTCAGCTGCTGCTTGCAGCCTTGGAAGCCCCAAGGCCCCCCGTCCGCCCTGCCGCCCAGCCCGGCCCAGAGCAGAACCAGCAGGGGTGCCAGGCCCAGGCCCAGGGCCGGGGGCGAGCTTCGCCGGCACAGCTTGCCGCCCCTCATCTCCTCCAGGACCCCGAGGTCGCTGAGGGCGGCCGTCCCCGGCCTGGAGCTGAAATAGGCTCAGCCTCAAAGCCCGGAGGGACTCAGCCCCACTCAGGCCCCTCCCCAAGCCGGCGGCCCCTCCCAGGCGCCTCTCCCGGAAGTCCTCCCAACAGAGGAGCAAGGCGGTCTCTTATCAGAAGCACCGAGGCGCGCGTGAAGCTGATTCCAGGCTTGAGGTCAGGGCGGGGTAGATTAGACCAGGGAATCGCCTGAAGACCCACCAACAACAGTCCAGGGCCCAAGAACTTTTCTCCTCCCCTTGTGTCTGCGAGGAGCTCTCTAGGGCCCCCCTCCCTGAGATCCGGAGCTGCTCTAAGTAGGCTAGGCTAGGGCTTTGCTGCTGCAGCTGCTGCTGCTGCTAAGTCGCTTCAGTCGTGTCCGACTCTGTGCGACCCCATAGACGGCAGCCCACCAGGCTCCCCCATCCCTGGGATTCTCCAGGCAAGGATACTGGAGTGGGTTGCCATTTCCTTCTCCAATGCATGAAAGTGAAACGTGAAAGTGAGGTCACTCAGTCGTGTCCGACTCTTCTTGACCCCATGGACTCCATTTTAAACTCTCACCAGTCTCTCTCTGTTTCTCCTTTCTGCCCTCAGTGTAGCTCAAACGGTAAAGAATCTGCCTGCAATGCAGGAGAACAGTGTTCGGTCCCTGGGTTGGGAAGTTACTCTGGAGATAGGAATGGCAATCCACTGCAGTATTCTTGCCTGGAGAATTCCATGGACAGAGAAACCTGGCAGGCTCCAGTCTGACGAACACACGTGATAGTCTCTTTTTACACATTAGAAAATCAGCCCCAGGGAAGTACCCAAAATCGCAGGTTCACACTGGAGCCGGCATTGAGTCCAGGCTCATCTGCTGCCAAAGTACAGATCTTGGTTTAGGGCTTCTTCTTCCTATGCACTGTCAGGATCTTCTTTTTCGGAGAGGAAATGTGCGTGTTGAGTCGCTCAGTCCTGTCCAACTCTGCAGCCCCACAAACTGTAGCCCACCACGCTCCTCTGTCCATGGGATTTCTCAGCCAAGAACACTGGAGTGGGTTGCCTTTCCCTTCTCCAGGAGATCTTCCCAACCAAGGGATCGAACCCTTGTCTCCTGCATTGCAGGCAGGTTCTTTACCATCTGAGCCATCAGGGAGGAGCTTGTTCTTTATTTCAAAACAATGTTTATCAATTTTTGGTATCAAAACAGCTACACTATTGTTTTCTTTCTCCAAATTGATCCCTACAGAGACCACACCAAAGGAGAGAATGTTTTAAGCCAATTAAGCTGCAGCATACTCACCTAGCAGACCTCACTGAAACCTCATCCAAAAGGGGGGATTGGGTAGGGAAAGAAACTTTATAAGATCAGCACACTGCCAGCCCACAGATTATAGAGCGCTCTCAGCCAGAGGGGTCACTGGTGTGCCCCAACCCCAAAGAAGCAAAGTACCACAATAGTATAAAATTTAAAAACAGGTTTGTACATAAGCTCTTCGTGCTTTCTCCAGCAGTAACCAATACAAAGCACAATGAGATGGCACTTTTAGACAGCACCTTCAGACCCAAAAAAGGGTGATGAGATGAGTTTCCTATGGCTAAATCAGTGGCAAAACATACTTTACTTTCTTTCAAGAAGGCAGGAGAGCAAATGTGTTTGCCTCAACATAAGGGCCCCAGGCTCCATTCTGTGAGCCCAGGTTGGGAACACGGTAGAGCTGGGACAAGGATTTGGTCTCAGAGGTTTCATCATCTTAAATTGGTTGGGTCACTGCTGATGAAAAAAGAGAAAAAAGTTTCAAAGAAACCGTAAAGCTGAAAACTGGAACAGACTTTTTTGGCTCTCTCCTCCTGCAATCATCTTTGTCGGTTGGGGGTACTTTTTCCAGAGCAATGAGGTTTCCCCAAATGGAGACTTTCTCTGGGCTGTGAGGCTTTCAGGAAGGCAGGCCCATACCTTTTCCCCTCCCCTGTGGAGAAGGTCTTTGAAAAGACCCTGATGCTGGGAAAGATTGAAGACAGGAGGAGAAGGGGACAACAGAGGATGAGATGGTTGGATGGCATCACCGACTCAATGGACGTGCGTTTGAGTAAGCTCTAGGAGTTGGTGATGGACAGGGAGGCCTGGCATGCTGCAGTCCATGGGGTCACAAAGAGCGACTGAACTAAACTGATGGAGAAGGCGATATGCATTAAGCTGAAACGTTACCTTCCAAAAGTGAGAAAGGGGTTAGACTGTTGCTTCAGAACCATGGAATTGTCTGGAACATTTTTACAAATGGTTGTTACATCAACAACAGGAAAAGGTAATTACAAAATGTGTACATCACAGCAGGCTTTTAAAGACACTTCAAACTGTGCTCACATTCCCTTAAACTTTGTCCCCAAAGGTGTTCTGCCTCCGGCCCAGCTGGGGCTCGGGAAAGGCAGAGATAGTTTGGCAAAAGGGACACGGGGGTGGGGATGGGAGAGGTGGCGAAGGAGAGACGCAGACTTCCAGTTAAATAACGATCAGCCCTCAGCTTGCAAGTGAGCTTCAGGCAGGGTGTTCTCAGCAGAGCCGGGGTCGAGGGAGGAGCCGCTAGCGGCAGGGGGTGACCGGGAGCTCGACGTCTCCTTCAAGTCGAGCAGCGTCTGCTCCAGCATCCCTTGCTTACAGAGGTGCTGCTCTTGGTTACGTTTCACTTTCTCTTCCAAATCGTCCATTGTCGTTTCCAGCCCAGCTACCGATCTCTCAGCAAACTCAACCCCTGTCTGCCTCCTTGAGTTTATACGTAGGAATCTTTGTCTCTTCCTCGTATTTGTCTCCTTTTCAAGAGTACTTCTCTTCAGCAGCTCTCAGACACTTCAGGTTCAGCTCCATCAGTCTGATTCGCTCATCCATCTCTCGACAATGGCACTCGGCCAGCTCAGCTCGCTCCTCTGTGCGTGCCAGGTCTCCCCCAATAATCCCCAGCTTCAGATCAGTTCAGTCGCTCGGTCGTGTCCGACTCCTTTTGACCTCATGGACTGCAGCAAGCCAGGCCTCCCTGTCCATCACCAACTCCTGGAGTTTACTCAAACCCATGTCCATTGCATCGGTGATGCCATCCAACCATCTCATCCTCTGTTGTCGCCTTCTCCTCCCACCTTCAATCTCTCTCAGCATCAGGGTCTTTTCCAAGGAATCAGTTCTTTGTATCCCAAGCTTACGAGCCACTTCTTCCTACTTCCTGTCTGCCTCTTCTACAATGTGCTTAGCCTCTTTGCATTGGATTTCCCAGAGTTCCAGTTTTTTCTTCATCTTCTAAGGCTCGGTTTTCATACCCTCATACCTCTCTCGGTCTCCTCCCCAGCTCTGTCGGCTTCCTCCAGCTCTTGCAGGGCAGGGGCCAGGCGCTCTTGAGTTCAGTCCAGCTCCTTTTCAACCAGCTGGATCCTAGGCTCAAGGAAGCCACCTCAGCCTCCCCTGCCCCGGGCCCGCCTCTCTCCCTGAACCTCCCTCTGGAGGTGTTCAGTGCTCTCGCCTGCATCGCCAGCCTGCTGCTGTGGAACCTGGACCTCCTGCTTCACTGCCTCAATGGTGCTGATCCCGGCCGTGGGCCCACCCAGCTCCCACTCGGCTCTGAAGCTGCCTCTCGGGGTCTTCTTGGTTTCTGTCTCTACTAGGACTTTTGGTCCTAAGAAGGCTCTTGGAGAGGGCATAAGGAATCACCTGACCCAGTGATGTCCCTACCAGTTACACCTGTTGGCAGTGATGTGTTGGGAGCAGAGGTTTATTCACCCTACCTTGTGCGGGAGACGCAAGACTCTCCCTTCCCTGAGGAATGGATACCGGCCTCACCTTCCCCAGATCTGAGTTGGAGCCCAGACTCTGTCATGTCATCAGCTGGGCGCTCCCACTAGCATGGTCTCCTCTGATTCTGCTTGCCTTGTCTGCTCCACGATGAAAGCAATACAAAGCTATTCAGTTCCAGCCACTGATGAATGATGCCCAGCACGTTTCCTGGCACAAAAGAGGGTGTTCACTCAGTGGAATGGGTTCAGGGGCTGGCTCAAGGTCTGTGTTTTCACCGAGTCGGTGTGAATCCAAAGCCTAGCGCCGCTTCTACCCCCGTGGGCCCCCTCCCATCTCTTTGTGTGCTTATGTTTGCATTTCTTCGATCCAGAAGTGTCACCGGTTTATCATGAGATAATTTGGGAGGATGGTTTGCTAGGGAGAAGGCTGTTCTCAGAGTAAGTGGTAAAGCTCTCCTCCAGCTCTGAGTGTATCTTCCTGTGACAGGGAAAGTCCTCACGCTGCTTTTCCACATTCTGGACTTGTGACTTAGGAACAAGCACCTCATGTCATAAATTCAAAAGAAGCTGGGTATTTACCATGTTGGGTGATAGCTCTTACATTTGATAGCAGTGGATACAAGAAAAGATAGACCTGCTTCAGTGGAATGGTAGCTAAGCATTTGCCAGTGGGGATCGGATGCCAGCAGGAGGAAAGCAAGGAAAACTGTGAGGATGTTTTCTTACCAGCCTGGGCAGCATTGGCTAAGACTCGGGAGTTAAAAGGGTCAGCAGGTGCCCAGCACTTCCATCCCCCAATTTTCCCAAGGCAACGCAAGGAAGACACAGGCAGGATGGTCTTGAGTCAGATGCCATTGCCCTGTGGGACCTTGGACCAAAAGTGTGACTTTCTGTAAAACAGGAACGAATAGGACTCTTCTAGCTATTCACTTCTAAGTAAAAGTGAAAGTCGCTCAGTCGTAATCTGACTCTTTGTGACCCCATGGACTATACAGTTCCTGGAATTTTCCAGGCCAGAATACTGGAGTGGGTAGCCTTTCCCTTCTCCAGGGGATCATCCCAACCCAGGGATTAATCCCAGGTCACCCGCATTGCAGGAGGATTCTTTACCATCTGAGCTACCAGGGAAGCCCAAGAATACTGGAGTGGGTAGCCTATCCCTTCTCCAACAGATCTTCCTGACCCCGGACTCTAACCCGGGTCTCCTGCATAGCACATGGATTCTTTACCAATTGAGCTATCAGGGAAAGCCCATTCACTTTTAAAAATCACAAGAAATGATCTTATGGAAAATGAAAAGAGTCAAGAGATTAGATAAATGAAAAAGCCTCCTTCGCCCAGTTCTACTTTCCATAAATAGGCACTGTTATCAGCTGGGTGTATGTCCTTTCAGCCACATGCACCCAGGCACAGAGACATCTTTGCACGTCTGGTGCTGGCCCATATGTTGATTTTACTGCGGAGAAAGGGGTTCCCAGGGAAAACGGGGCCACACAGAGATAGACTTGGAAGGAAACCAATCTAAGTCCCCAGGTCCCGATTCACAGGCTGAATTCACTCCCCACCCTATCTCACAGCTGTGGGCCGTGGGGATTCCAGCTTAGAGCCTGGGGAGGACTCATAAGTGAGTACTGCTTCGGAGAAGCAGTCTGAATCCCTAACACCCTGCACATGGCAGAGGAAGCCAGAACTCACTGGCTGCAAGCGGGCCTCCTGAGGTTACTGGCTGAATATTGGCCCCTGCCTGGAGGGGTCTTCTGGTCAAACCCAAGTTCCAGTGTGCAATGCTGTGACCCTAAGAATCTGAGGTTTTCCTTTTTGTTTGTTTAGTATTTCTTCATGGCTCCACTGAGTCTTTGCTGCCTGGTGTGGACTTTCTCTGGCTGCAGTGAGCTGGCGCTGCTCTTCGCTGCAATGGCCTGGCTGCTCTTGTCGGGAACCGCAGGCTGGAGGTTCTCTGGCTTCAGTGGCTGCTGTGTGCAGGCTCAGTAGCTGTGGCACATGAAGCTTGTGGGACCATCGGATCAGGGCTCAAACCTGTGTCCCCGTATTGCCCGGAGGATGCTCACCCACTGAGCCAGCACGGAAGTCCCAAGTCTGGAGCTCAGAAAAGGTTGTTGCAAGTTGCCAGGCCAGGAGAGCAGGCAAGTCACGCTGAAAAGAACTGCACTCCCCCCGAGTTTTCTGGGGGAGCATTTCAAAGGCTAAATTTGGGGCGAGGACCTCAGAGTGCATGAGTTTCTTCTGATGGGTTGATGGTGGGGTAATAGGAATCTCAGGAATCTCCGCCTTCTGGTTCCAACCAGCCTGGATCTGCATGCCTCCAACCTTGTGGTTCACAAGTGTTCATCATCCTCCAGCAGGGCAGAGTTGGGGGGAGGAGGAGAGTAATCAGACTGAGAGATGTGAATCAGACTGTTATCTACAGCCCTTCAGGAGCTCAGAGTCCTGTGATTCTCTGCCTAATAACTGCTTGAGCCTGCTCTTTGGAACTTGGGGAAGGCATAGAAGATTTAAAAAAAAATTTTTTTAATTTAAAAAATCTTTCTAAAATGTGAAATTCTTTATTTATTTTGCTTTTGGCTGTGCTGGGTCTTCACTGCTGCCTGCGGGCTTCTAGTTGTGGGGAGCAGGGACTGCCCTAGTGGCAGGGCTTGGGCTTCTCATTGTGGTGCCTTCTCCCATTGCAGAGCTCAGGTGCTAGGGTGCATGGGTTTCGGTAGTAGCGGCACACAGGCTCGGTTGCCTCGTGGCGTGTGGGGTCTTCCTGGACCAGGGACCAAAGCTGTGTCACCTGGAGTTGCAGTGGATTCCTGACCACTGGACCACTAAGTCCTTTCTTTCTATTTATTTTTTTAAAATAAGAAACTGGGGACAGGTAGAAAGTTTTATACCCAAGGGAGCTCCTCAGGGTCCTGTTTAATTTCAGTCTCATTTCACTCACTACGAGTCTCTAGATGCTTAGTTGAGAACGGAATAGAATGAAGGAGGATGAATGCAAAGTGATCTTAAATGGCACCAATAAGGAGGAAATTCCTTTCAGTAGAACCACAGTATTATTAACTGCAGCCTTACATATGTATATATTTTTTAAATAAGAACAAACACCAAGTAATCCTGTTGCTTGAAAAATACCATGCTGCTTGTCAAAGAGAAGGAGGCAGTAAAGATGAAGAAGTGGTCAGGGGAGTTGAAGTTCAGCAGAGCAGGGTTTGGGGCAGAGCATGGCACTTAGTCCCCGGTGGCTCAGATGGTAAAGATCCTGCCTGTGGTGCAGGAGACCCAAGTTCAATCCCTGGGTCAAGAAGAACCCCCTGGAGAAGGAAATGAAAATCCACTCCAGTATTTCTTGCCTGGAGAATTCTATGGACAGGGGAGCCTGGTGGGCTACAGTCCATGGGGTTGAACAGAGTTGGACACGACTAAGTGACTAACAGTTCCCACTCATTAGCCTGTGAAATTGCCCAGCCCATAAAGCTAATCACACCATATTTCTAGGGCTTCTCTGTGGCTCAAATGGTAAAGAATCTGCTCAATCCCTGGGTTGGGAAGATTCTGTGAAGAAGGGAACGGCAACCCACTCCAGTATTCTGGCCTGGAGAATCCCATGGACAGAGGAGCCTGGGGTGGGCTACAGTCCCTGGAATGGCAAAGAGTCAGACACGACTGAGCGACTAACACCTTCACACTTTCACTTTCATGACATTTAGTGGCTCTGTGATCGTGGGCAAGTGACTTCATCTCTTTGAACTTCTTTCCTGAAACCTCCGTGAATGTGTGGGGGAGGAGAGGAACACAGTGATTTAAGCAAGATTATACCAGCTAAGGGTCAGATACGCTGAAGGGTCTGGAGGACTTTTAGTTCGGTCTGTTTATAGTTCAGTACCAAGGGTGTGCGTGCTCATGTGCTCAGCTGTGGCCTGCAGCCCACCAGGCTCCTCTGTCCATGGGATTCTCCAGGCAAGAAGACTGGAGTGGATTGCCATTTCCTCCTCCAGGGGATCTTCCTGACCCAGGGATAGAACCCTGCATTAGCAGGTAGATTCTTTATCGCTCAGTCACCTGAGAAGCCCCAGTATCAGGGGCAAACCAGATTTCAGGATTTCGACATCCTGAATTTGAGCTGATGGGGATTCTGAGTTATCTAAGTAACTCCTGTCTCCTCTGGGAGCACCTCCACCCCCACCCTGCCATCCACACCTAACAGTCACCTGCCCAAGGGACTTGCAGGATCAAAGACCAGCTCCCCCTCCTCCCCTCCATCCCCAGGCCCCTTGGAATCACTGCCTCTTGAATTCTCCCTTCCTTTCCTGTGATAAATTTCCCCAAGGATTCTTCCTGGGTTTGCCTCACCTGGCAATGGATATATGTATGCTCTGCAGCTTAGCTTGGAAAGCTCAGATGGTAAAGCGTCTGCCTGCAACGTGGGAGACCTAGGTTCAATCCCTGGATCAGGAAGGCCCCCTGGAGAAAGAAATGGCAACACATTCCAGTATTCCTGCCTGGAAAATCCCATGGATGGAGGAGCCTTGTAGGCTACAGTCCATGGGGTCGCAAAGAGCTGGACACGACTGAGCAACTTCACTGGTCACTGGTAGCTTGGAGAAGACCTAGAATCATCAAAGACATGAGGAAATTGGCAGGGGACATAAAATCTAGGAAAACCCTGACCACATCCCTGATTTAACCTGTATTTATACCATCATTTTATATATATATATAAATATGTATATATATATATACATTTGTTTGGGCTGAACCTCGTAGCTGGTAAAACTTCCCCAACGAAGGATGAAACTGTGGTCCCCTGCAGTGGAAGCTTGGAGTCTTCACCACTGGGACCAGCCCTACCCAGAATCATTATATCTCAAGCTACAGTGGTTCACAGGACTCCAAAGTGGCTCAGTGGTAGAGTCCACCTACCAGCGGAAGAGATGCTGGAGACTCAGGTTCAATACCTGGGTCAGGAAGATCTCCTGGAGGAGGAAATGGCAACCCACTGCAGTGTTCTTGCTGGGAAAAGCTCATGGACAGAGGAGCTCTGTGGACTACAGTCCATGGGGTTGCAAAGAGTTGGCACGGCTGAGCATGCACACACAGTGGTTTGTAGCTCAGTAGAAGAGGAAAAATAATTTCCCTCCACATTTCAGAGCTTGACTGTGACCCTCTGTAATAAAAGATGGACCGACAAGAGAAAGACACTTTTAAAACATGTCTACTTCAAGTATGTGTGACAGAGAGCTCGGGGGAAATGAATAGCTTAAAGAGGTTGGCTTTAGAATTTAGGCTTAAATGTCCTCTTAATAGGAAAAGAGGAGGGCCACGTGGAGACTCCTTAGGGCAACGGTCCGCAGCCTCTAGGATCAAAACCCTGCTGATCTGAGGGGAAGCTGAGGCAATAACAATAGAGACAAAATGTACGCAAATGTCACATGCTTGAATCATCTCGAAGCTATCCCCCGTGCTCCCTGGACCATGGAAACATTGTCTTCCGCAACACCAGTCCTGGGTGCCAAACGGTTTGGGGACAGC
This sequence comes from Budorcas taxicolor, assembly GCF_023091745.1. Taxonomy (NCBI): domain Eukaryota; kingdom Metazoa; phylum Chordata; class Mammalia; order Artiodactyla; family Bovidae; genus Budorcas; species Budorcas taxicolor. The sequence continues at coordinate 79,912,747 of NC_068924.1, read as the reverse complement.
TGTCTTCAGGAACAGCAAGGGATTTTTAGGAAAGGTGAGTGGGCCCTTAGGAGGCAGGTGGGAGCCGTGGTTGTGATGAAGTTCATCTGGGTCTGTCTGGTGTTCACCTGTGTTGAGTCCATCTTCCCTGGATGATGAACTCCTCAGGAGGGGGTTCATGATGATAAAGTTCCTTTGGGATTATCTGCCTTCAGGCAGATAAGGAAAGCTCAAAAGGAATCTTCCAGCATTTGGTATTTTTCAAATGCCTTTAGCTCAAAATAAGCAAAACACCAAAGTCCCTTGTTTGTGCGGACCTGCTCTGCTACCCACCAGCTTATAGCCTTGATTCCAAGCCTGTGAAAAATAGAGGTTTTTGGGTTCCACTGAACAGGAGGAGCTTTTGAAGATGAGTTCTGAGAATCTGTATGTTGACCACGTTCTCAGACCCATACTACCTACGCTCCACAGAGCTTACTCTTTATTGTAACCCACCACTCCATCCTCTCATTAGCATAACTTACTGTTCCAGGAGGTTCTTCCCTAGACAAGTGGCCTAGTTATTCACTGAAGTTTTCCAAAACATTCCTCAGCTCCTCAAGGATAGCATCACCAGTTTGTGCCCTAAGGTTATGTAATTTCTCTGCCTTCCCTTGCTTCTGCTGCCAGCCTTAGACTGTTGCGTTCTGATCTCTGCTCAGTCTGCATCAAGACGACCCCCACCTCCATCGCAGGACTTCCCTAGTGCTCCAGCGGCTAAGACTCTGTGCTTCCAATGCAGAGACCCCGGGTTCCATGCCTGGTCAGGAAACTAGACCCCCCATGTCACAGCCAAGAGTTGGCATGCTACAACTAACTGGCTAGGTCACATAAGGCCAGGAGTAGACAAATGAATAAATTTTTAAAAGGACCTTCCCCACTCTCCCAGTGAGGGACACACCTTAAACCAAACTTCCCATTTTCAATCAATTCTAACCTTGCCCTTCCTCCTCTGAGAGGCTGCCAAATCTCTGTGGAGTTGGAGTTCTCCTTGTCTCATCAAGGGGGTGTTTTGATAATATTTGGGGAACTGGCATTCCCTGGTCTCCAGGAGATTCCAGGGCACAGTTTGATCAGAGAACTACTGGACAAAATCGCATCCAAACTGCTGAGCCTAAGGTACAAGGTCCCCCGGAGTTTGACTGTTGCCTCACTTCTTACACAAACCCACTGCCCACTGACTCTTTACGAAGCCATATACCGTCCCTCATTCTTTTGTGTCTTAGATACTCTGTGTTTTTCTCCATGCTTCTCTCTGCTCATCCTTCTGTGTCTCAGTGTCTTTTCCATGCCTATTCTTGGAACCAGTCTCCAGTGGTCCTTAATTAGCCACCTCTCCCAGGATTGGTGCGCCCTGTGAGGTCCCAACCCACAGGGAACCCGGACTGGCCCTGTGACTTGCTGTGACTGATTCAGCGTGGCAGGCATTCAGCTGGGCCATCCCCGGGCCTAAATGTAAGACCTAGAAACAAGGAAGCGTGCCGTCCCCAGAGCCCTGAGCCACCCAGCTAGTCTCCTGTGGAGGCCGCGCAGGGCAGGCCAGCCCGGGGAACTATTTGCACAGCTGCAGGGTTGCTCTGCCAGCATCCCGGCTTTGCTCAGCCTTTGCGTCATCTCTGTGGAGACTACGTGGGTGAGCTTCCAGCCAACATCCCCTGGATAGAAAGACTGTCCAGGGGCTTCCCTGGGGGCCCAGTGGCTAAGACTCAGCGGGCCAGAGTTGGATCCTGGGTCAGGGAACAAGACCTCGAATGCCTCAACTAAGACCTGTACAACCAAATTAATTACTTAATTTGTTTTAAAAGCATTCAGCTCAACCCAGAATAGTTCATCATACAGAACTGCTATCTTAAGCCAGCAGTTGTAGGGGTCATTTGTCACACAGCAGCAGACCACCAAATACACATGTTTTAGACTTACCTTGAGAGCCACTCCTTGGTGGAGCTTTTTTTGCATTATCTCACTCCACTGCCTTCCCGTGGCCAGAGTAGGAAGTAGAAATCGCCTAGTTCCCCGCTGGAGTGGCAAAGAACACATTGCAGCTTCCAGAATGGAAATTTCCAGCTTTTTCTGGCCTCCTCCTGAAGTGCCTTCCATAAATTCAACCTGTTTCATGGCCAGTGGGCCTCTTTAGGTGAGACAGCAGTTTAGGAAAAACTCTGCCAAGGATCAGAAAAATTTATGATACACACTACTGCCAGGAGATCGTGTCTTGCCTTACAGAAATTAAATCACTTTTCTTTTATTACTTTCAACTGTTTGATTTTACTGTGATTAATACGTCTACTGGAATATTTAAGAATACAATGTGTGCGTGCGTGCCAAGTGCTTCAGTCGTGTCCGACTCTTTGTGACCCCGTGGACTGCAGCCCACCAGGCTCCTCCATCCAGGGGATTCTCCAGGCAGGAACACTGGAGTGGGTAACCTTTCTCTTCTCCAGGGGGTCTTCCTGACCCAGGAATCAAACCCCTGTGTTGTCCGTCTTCTTCACTGACAGGTAGGTGGGTTCTTTACCACTAGCGGCACCTGGGAAGCCTAAGAGCTTTTCTTTTAAAACCTTTTTGTCTTTCATTTTTTTGACCACACAGTGTGCTGCGTGAGATCTTAGTTCCCAGATCAAGGGTTGAACTATGCCCCCTGCAGCCGAATCGTGGAAAGGGAAAGTGTTAGTCGCTCAGACTTTGTGACCCCATGGACTGTATGGATTGGAGCCCCCCAGGCTTCTCTGCCCATGGGTTTCTCCAGGCAAGGATACTGAAATGGGTTGCCATTTCCTTCTCCAGGAGATTTTCCTGACCCAGGGATCAAACTCGGGGTCTCCTGCATTGTAGGCAGATTCTTTACCCTGTGATTCTTTGTGACCCCATGGACTATATGGATTGGAGACTTCCAGGCTCCTCTGCCCATGGGTTTCTCCAGGCAAGGATACTGAAATGGGTGGCCATTTCCTTCTCCAGGAGATTTTCCTGACCCAGGGATCGAACTCGGGGTCTCCTGCATTGTAGGCAAATTCCTTAACCTGTGAGCCACCAGGGAAGTCAAGATTTGTGGAGTCTTAACCATTATCCTGAGAGCTTTAAAAAGTATTTTAAAATTTTTATTATTAAAATCTTTTTGTATTGAAATATATTTGATTTACAATGTGTTAGTTATAGTTGTACAGCAAAGTGATTCAGATTTATATATATGTATATACACACACGCACATATATATATCACGTCCATTATATATACTACTTCGTAGAGGAGACAGCAGGCCTTCCCTCATAGCTCAGTCGATAAAGAATCTGCCTACCACAATAAGGTACCATCTCACGCCAGTCAGAATGGCTGCGATCCAAAAGTCTACAAGCAATAAATGCTGGAGAGGGTGTGGAGAAAAGGGAACCCTCTTACACTGTTGGTGGGAATGCAAACTAGTACAGCCACTATGGAGAACAGTGTGGAGATTTCTTAAAAAACTGGAAATAGAACTGCCTTATGACCCAGCAATCCCACTGCTGGGCATACACACTGAGAAAACCAGAATTGAAAGAGACACATGTACCCCAATGTTCATCACAACACTGTTTACAATAGCCAGGACATGGAAGCAACCTAGATGTCCATCAGCAGATGAATGGATAAGAAAGCTGTGGTACATATACACAATGGAGTATTACTCGGCCATTAAAAAGAATACATTTGAATCCGTTCTAATGAGGTGGATGAAACTGGAGCCGATTATACAGAGTGAAGTAAGCCAGAAAGAAAAACACCAATACAGTCTACTAACACATATATATGGAATTTAGAAAGATGGTAATGATAACCCTGTATGCAAGACAGCAAAAGAGACACAGATGTGTAGAACAATCTTTTGGACTCTGTGGGAGAGAGAGAGCGTGGGATGATTTGGGACAATGGCATTGAAACATGTATACTATCATGTAAGAAACGAATCGCCAGTCTAGGTTCGATGCAGGATACTGGATCTTGCCTGGAGAATCTCATGGACAGAGGAGCCTGGTGGGCTCTAGTCCATGGGGTCGCAAGTTGGACACGACTTAGCGACTAAAGAGAGAGAAAAGAGAGATACATAGATATGTATATACTTTTTAGATTCTTTCCCACTATAAACTTATTGATGGACTCTTTGCAACCCCATGGACTATAGCATGTCAGGCTCCTCTCCAGGCAAGAAGACGGGAGTGGGTTGCCATTCCCTTCTCCAGGGGATCTTCCCCACCCATGGACTGAACCTGCTTCTCCCACATGGCAGGCAAATTCTTTACAATCTGAGCCAAGAGGGAAGCCCCGTAGTTCCCTGCGCTTCACAGTGGCTCCTTGTGGTTTATCTCTTTCATATGTTTGGCCACCTGACGTGAAGAACCAACTCATTGCAAAGACCCTGGTGCCAGGAAAGATTGAGGGCAAGAAGGGAAAGGGGCCACAGAGACCGAGATGGTTGGATGGCATCATCCAGTGGACTTGAGTTTGAGCAAACTCAGGGAGATAGTGAAGGACATGGAAGTCTGGCATGCTGCAGTCCATCGGCTTCCAAAGAGCTGGACACAACTTGGCCACTGACCAGCAGTGAGTGAGAAGAACAAAGCGTGCCTACATATTCATGCCTCTCTCACCCCCATATCAGCGACTCCTAATTTATTCCCCTCTCTCTCCCCTGGAATCTAGCCTTTTATGTTTCAAATCACTCGTTACAGTTATCTGATAGAGGCTGGGTTAACTTTTGACACGATGTGAACATATGACCACAGGGACAAGTGTAAGGGGAAAAAGTGGAGGGTGGCTTTCAGCCCTTTTGGTTTGTGCTGCAGGTTTTTGATGAGATATATTTGCTTTACAACGTTGTGCTACTTTCTGCTGTACAGCAATGTGAATCGGCAGTGAATATGCGTACATCCCTCCCTCTCGAGCCCCGGCCCAGGTCATCACAGAGCTCCGAGCAGAGCGCCCTCTGCGGTGCAGCAGCTCCCCGCTCGCTGCCTGTTTGGCCCATCATAGTGAACACATGTCAGCGCTACTCTCTCGATTCCCCCAGCTCTCCTTCTCTGAAAACGAAATGAAAGGGAAAGTCTCTCAGTCCTGTCCGACTCTTTCTGACCCAAGCCAGAATACTGGAGAGGGTAGCCTTTCCCTTCTCCACGGGATCTTCCCAACCCAGGGATTGAACCTGGCCAGGTCTACTGTATTGCAGGCGGATTCTTTACCAGTTGAGCCCCAGGAGAAGCCCAAAACCATTGCCAAAACCCGGGATTGAACCAGGGACCTTTAGATCTTCAGTCTAACGCTCTCCTAACTGAGCTATTTCAGCTATTTTTTCTCCTTCCCTGCCTGTATTTAAAAGCCCTGACAACGAGAGTAAATGGCTCCCCTCAGTTCAGCTCAGGCTCTCAGTCGTGTTCGACTCTTTGTGACCCCATGGACTGCAGCCAGGCCCCCGTCCATCACCAGCTCCCAGAGTTCACTCAAATTCATGTCCATTGAGTCAGTGATGCCATCCAACCATCTCATCCTCTGTTGTCCCCTTTTCCTCCCGCCATCTATCTTTCCCAGCATCAGGGTCTTTTCCAATGAGTTGGTTCTTAGCATCAGGTGGTCAAAGTATTGGAGTTTCAGCTTCAGCGTCAGTCCGTCCAATGAACAGCCAGGACTGATGTCCTTTAGGATGGACTGGTTGGATCTCCTTGCAGTCCAAGGGCCTCTCGAGTCTTCTCCAGCACCACAGTTCAAGAGCATCAATTCTTCAGTGCTCAGTTTTCTTCTTAGTCCAACTCTCACATGCATACATGACCACTGGAAAAACCATAGCCTTGACTAGACGGATCCTTGTTGACAAAGTAATCTCTCTGCTTTTTAATATGCTGTCTAGGTTGGTCATAAATTTGCTTTCACGGAGTAAGCGTCTTTTAATTTCATGGCTGCAGTCACCATCTGCAGCAATTTTGGAGCCCCCCAAAATAGCTGTCACTGTTTCCACTGTTTCCGCATCTATTTGCCATGAAGTGATGGGACTGGGTGCCATGATCTTAGTTTTCTGAATGTTGAGTTTCCATGAACAGTATGCAATAGCTCCCCCTGGTGGTATTTTATTCTGAAAGTGGATAATACCCGGCAGAAGGCAGGGCAGACAGCACCTGGCAGGCTGTTTTGTGAGCCAGAAAGTCCTTTTCCTTTTCCCTCAATTACAGTGAAAAACACGTAGCAGATTCGCCATCTTACCCTTTTCTGATTGTGTTCAGTAGTGTTGAATTGTGTTCAGTAGTGTTGAATATATTCAGTGTTGGGGAACCAGTGTCCAGAACTTTTTCCTCTTGCAAAACTGCAGCTCCACACTCATCTAATGCCTCCCGCCCCTACTCTGCCTGCCTCAGTCCCTGGGACACCTCTTTACTTTCTGTCTCTACGGATTTGATTATACGAGATCCCCGAGGTAAGTGGGACCACACAGCATTCTCCTTGCTGTGACTGGCTTGTCTCAAGCCGCCTAAAGCATTTCAGTTAGCTTAACGTCTTCAGGTTTCATCTGCGCTGCAGCATGTACCAGTCCACCCTAAAGAAAATCAACCCTCAATATTCACTGGAAGGGCTGATGCTGAAGCTGAAACTCTAATACTTTGGCCAGCTGATGCGAAGAGCTGACTCTTTGGAAAAGACCCTGATGCTGGGAAAGATTGAAGGCGGGAGGAGAAGGGGACGACAGAGGGTGAGACGGTTGGATGGCATCACTGACTCAATGGCCAGGAGTCTGAGTGAACTCCGGGAGTTGGTGAGGGACAGGGAGGCCTGGCGTGCTGCAGTCCGTGGGGTCACAGGGAGTCGGACACGGCTGAGCAGCTGAGCAGCAGCAACAGTGCATGAGAATCCCCTTCCTTTTTGCAGCAGCTATTTCTGCACATGTCTTCTCTCTTTCCTTTTCTGTTTAATCTAAGGGTTATAGGGCATTTTTTGGTAATTTTATTTATCTCTTTATTTATTTTGGCCGTGCTGGTCCTTCACTGCTACACACCTGCTTTCTCTGCAGCAAGCAGGGACCGTGTTGTGTGATGCCCCGCTTCTCATCGTGGTGGCTCCTCCGGCTGCAGAGCTTGGGTCCCAGGCACTCAGGCTGAGTCGTTGTGGTGCTTGGGCTAGGTTGCTTCTGGGCATGTGGAATCTTCCCAGACCAGGGATCAAACCATTTTCCCTTGGATTGGGAGACAGTTCTCATCCACTGTTCCACCAGGTAAGTCCCGTCTTCTCTTTCTTGATTCGACACTTCATGGTATGTCAGGCAGCCCACTCCAGGGTTCTTGCCTGGAGAATCCCCTGGACAGAGGAGCCTGGTGGGCTGCAGTCCCTGGGGTCGCAGACGTGACTGAAGCGAGCTAGCGTGCATCTAGTTGTAAGTGGGGGTGTCAGTGTCTCCCTTTAATTTCTTCCTGGGCTGACCACATATACTTGTTTATGTGCATGGGCTGTGTACATGGGGTTCTGTGGAGAAGAGAGTGGGAAACTGATGCGCTTGCTGGGCCGCCCCTCAGCAGGGCATTCTGGGTCTGGGTCTCAGAACCTGGCCATTGTTTATACTCCTTCCTTAATTCAACGTCTCCGTGTCTGGGAATTTATTCCAAAGAAATGACTCAAGGAGGAAAACAGTATTCACATTCAACAAACTTGGAGCAGTGCATGGAGGCGAGAAGGGCGGTGCAGCTCTCACATCTCCGTGAGAGAGCCGGCTCTGCGGGCAGCAGGGGGCTGACTGCCTCCAGCTGCTGCTCCTTCGGGCTCTGCTGCACCGTTTGGCCCGGCTCTATACTCTGCTTGGGAATAAGAAGGGCCTCTCTTAGAAAGTGGGCTTTAAGGGACTTTCCTGCAGCTCCAGCGTCTAGGACTCTAAGCCCCCAGTGCAGGGGCCATGGGTTCAATCCCTGGCCAGGGAACTAGATCCCCCATGCTTCAAGTAATTGTTCGCATGCTGAAACTCAAGATGCCACGTGCCACCATGAAGGTCAAAGATCCTGCATGCTACAGCTAGGACTCAGCACTGCCAAATAAATCAATAAGTATACAGGAAAAGGGAAAGTGGGCTTTAGGTTAAAACGTCAAGGATGAACACAACCTACTCAGGCAAAGAGAGGGTAGAAGAGTGTTCTAGCAGATGGGCTACTTGTAAGCCAGAAAAGAATGAAGCTTCACCCTGTGACCTTGTTTACCAGGGGCTGTGCTTCCAAAGAAGCCATCTTTTTTTCCACAGATGGCTCCAAAGATGCTTTCCCCTTGAATCTGTAAATGCTACTTCCAGCTGAAAATCCCTGGCCAGACAGGGCCCTCTTACCAAGGCCCTGGATCTTTCGAACAGACTTAGTAAGTGTTGGTGTCATGACTAAGGTTATCTGTCATTTTCTGGATGGTTAGGAAAAGAAAGAAAAAGAAAGGTCTCCAGAATACTAGGGAATCTATGCAAACAGAGCGCTTGTTCATTTCAGCCCTGGTGTAAATATCACAGGGCAATGAAGTGGGGTTTCCACAAAAGAACACACACTCCTCCCTGTTTTGGTGGCCGGATGATGCCTGTTAAAATTAGTCCACCTGCCGCCAGCACCTGAAGCTTGAATGGGCTGGTCCTGTTTCTGTGGAAAAGGGTATCACAAACCTGGAGCAGCGCAAAGACTGGGGAGAGTCAAGACGTTGGGAGAGGGTCACAGAGCGTCCCGTGTCTGTGGACAAACCTGGAAGCAAATCCCTAGACATTCAGGGCTGCCGCGGTTGGGGCCTGTGTGCAGCCTGTTCAGCCAGCGGCGTCCACTTGAGCAGCTCGAGAACAGGATGATCACGACCTTCAGAGGCAGCCCGATGTGCCCCTGGTCTGCTCTGAACATTAGACTTGTGCTTTGCTCGGTAGAAATTGGTCTCCTCGGTGATTTCACATGTCGGTCTCATATCTGGAGCCGCGGTGAAAAATTACAATGAAAACATTTTGTTTTGTGTTGGTTAGAGCTACTGCTCACTTGTGTCCAGACCATGGACTGCAGCCCGCCAGGCTCCTCTGTCCAGGGGATTCTCCGTGCAAGCCTAGTGGAGAGGGTCGACATTTCCTTCTCCAGGAGACCTTCCTGACCCAGGGAGTGAACCGTGTCTCCCGTGTTGCAGGCAGATTCACGCTGATGTTTCCTTGTTGTTCGGTCGCTCAATCACGTCCAACTCTTTGCGACTCCATGGACTGCAGCATGCCAGGCTCCCCGTCCTTCACTATCTCCTGGAGTTTGCTCAGACTCACGTCCATCGAGTCAATGATGCCATCCAACCATCTTGTCCTCTGCTGCCCCCTTCTCCTGCCCTCAGTCTTTCCCTGCATTAGAGTCTTTTCCAACGAGTTGGCTCTTCATATCAGACGGCCGAAATAGTCAAGCTTCAGCTTCTGCATCAGTCCTTCCAATGAATATTCAGGACTGATTTCCTTTAGAATTGACTGATATGATCTCTTTGCAGTGCAAGGGACTCTCACGAGTCTTCTCCAACACCACAGTTCAGAAGCATCAATTCTTTGTCACTCAGCCTTCCTTATGGCCCAACCCTCACATCCATACATGACTGTTGGCAAATGATGTCTCTGCTTTTTAATACACTGTCTAGGTTTATCATAGATTTTCTTCCAAGGAGCAAGGGTCTTTTAATTTCATGGCTGCAGTCACCATCCGCCATGATTTTGGAGCCCAAGAAAATAGTCTCTCTCACTGTTTCCATTGTTTCCCATCTATTTGCCATGAAGTGATGGAACCGGATGCCATGCATGATCTTAGTTTTCTGAATGTTGAGTTTTAAGCCAGCTTTTTCACTCTCCTCTTTCACCTTCATCAAGAGGCTCTTTAGATCCTCTTCACTTTCTGCCATAAGGGTAGTATAATCTGCATATCTGAGGTTGTTGATGTTTCTCCCAGCAATCTTGATTCCAGCTTGTGTTTCATCCATCCCAGCATTTCTCATGATGTACTCTGCATATGAGTTAAATTAGCAGGGTCACAATATACAGCCTTGACGTACTCCTTTCCCAACTTGGAAACAGTTCATTCTATGTCTGGTTCTAACTGTTGCTTCTTGACCTGAATGCAGGTTTCTCAGGAGGCAGGTAAGGTGGTCTGCCATTCCCATCTCCTTAAAAATTTCCCACAGTTCCCACAGATAGCATAGTCAATGGAGAATAGTTAGATGCTTTGGGGAATTCACTTGCTTTCTCTATGCTGCAACCAAAGTTGGCTATTTGATCTCTGGTTTCTCTGCTAACATCTTTCAGTTCAGTTCAGTTCAGTCGCTCAGTTGTGTCCGACTCTGCGACCCCATGAATAGCAGCATGCCAGGCCTCCCTGTCCATCACCATCTCCCGGAGTTCACTTAGCAGCGTGTAACTGTAAGCCTGTCCCTTTGCGTGAGTTCTTCATCCAACCTGATTAGGAACTCTTTGAATGGCAGGAGGGAAGGTGCTGTGCTCATCAGAATCATTTCCAGAGCTCAGTATCAGCCAGAAATCCAGCAGATGCTCTGTAAGCTTGCTGATTGGAGAAAACCAGAAGAGCTCTTGGGAGGCCTCAGGTATATGACTCAACTCTCAAATCCTTTTAGGTCACCTGCCCTTCTGGGATTCATAAATTAGTTCATGTATGAAACAGTTTTAAGCTTCATTTTGCCTAGTATAATGCAATGATCAATACAATTCAGTTTTCATTGTTTCCAAATGTTGGAGGCAGGCAGACAAAAAATAAAGATAAAAAGGATGGGGAAAGGGGAGATGGCAACATGGGAAAACCCTTGAGTCTCCAAGTTCCTTTAAGAACCCTCAGAAACAGGGTGGAGGGGCTGCTGAAACTCATCCCAGCTGACAACAGAACGGGGACTGATGGACAGCGTGCTGCCCGGGAGCTGCTCCTGGACACCACACAGCGCCTCCCCCTGAAACCGGCTTCTCTGGGACACTGGGTCGCTGTGATCTCATGGGCACTGTGAGTCGCTGTGATCTCATGGGCACTGTGAGTCTTGTCTCTCAGACACTGGGTTGTCGTGATCTCATGGACACTGTCAGTTGTGTAGAACAAAGAGGTATTTGTCATTATTTTGACTTCCAGAGAGCTCAGAGTAAATTTGGTTCCTTCTACAACATTCTTGCTGCTAAACTCAATCTTAGTTCCAACTTTTCAACACTTATGTTCTCTCTTGATTAACTCACTTTTTCAAAATTTTACGAGATATGCATTTACATAAAATACCACATATTATTTTTTAAAAATAAAGAAATGGATAACAGAACTGAGCAGTTGTGGAGGGAAATTCACAAGGGTGAACCCGGTAAATTCTGAGCCCCGCTTCCATGCCCACTTCTTATCTCAGCCACAGTCTCACTACCTGTAGCTTTAGATTTGGTCTAAACTATCCTGTACTTTACAGAAGACAGACTGGTGTAAAACCAGATAGTCACTAGTTAACTCATGGAGTTCCTCAGAATTTTACAATGAAAATTAATTTTAAATTTAATTTTAAAATTATGATGTTGTTTTTAAAACAAGTTGGAGGTGCAAATAAAAATGGACTGTGTGTTTCTTGTGAATAGAATGTTGCAGCATTGAAAGGCTGGCAATCACTAAGTCATAGGCAAATAAATCAGCAAAGTTGGGGTTCAAAACTCAGACTGGAGTTGGAGCTCTGCTGAGCGTCATGGTCCAGAGAGACCTGAGAGAGTTGGAGATAAGACGTGAAAGGAAGAAGGCTTTTCCATTCTTTCATTTCAATTGCTCATGTGTTCATTCTTTCGGCTTTGCCGGTGGCGCTAGTGGTAAAGGACTCACCTGCCAATGCGGGAGGCACAAGAGATGTGGGTTCTATCTCTAGGTCGAAAAGATCTCCAAAATTCTTGTCTAGAGAATCCCATGGACAGAGGAGCCTGGCGGGCTACAGTCCAGTCAGTCAGTTAGTTCAGTCGCTCAGTCGTGTCCGACTCTTTGCAACTCCATGAATCATGACACACCAGGCCTCCCTGTCCATCACCAACTCCCAGAGTTCACTCAAACTCACGTCCATTGAGTTAGTGATGCCATCCAGCCATCTCATCCTCTGTCGTCCCCTTCTCTTCCTGCCCCCAATCCCTCCCAGTGTCAGAGTCTTTTCTATTGAGTCAACGCTTCGCATGAGGTGGCCCAAGCATTGGACTTTCAGCTTTAGCATCATTCCTTCCAATGAACACCCAGGACTGATCTCCTTTAGAATGGACTGGTTGGATCTCCTTGCAGTCCAAGGGACTCTCAAGAGTCTTCTCCAACACCACAGTTCAAAGCATCAATTCTTCGGCGCTCAGCTTTCTTCACAGTCCAACTCTCACATCTACACATGACCACTGGAAAAACCATACCCTTGACTAGATGGACCTTTGTTGGCAAAGTAATATCTCTGCTTTTCAGTATGCTGTCTAGGTTGGTCATAACTTTCCTTTTAAGGAGTAAGCATCTTTTAATTTCATGGCTGCAGTCACCATCTGCAGTGATTTTAGAGCCCCTCAAAATAAAGTCTGACACTGTTTCCACTGTTTCCCCATCTATTTACCATGAAGTGATGGGACCAGATGCCGTGATCTTAGTTTTCTGAATGTTGAGCTTTAAGCCAACTTTTCACTCTCCTCTTTCACTTTCATCAAAAGGCTTTTTGGTTCCTCTTCACTTTCTGCCATAAGGGTGGTGTCATCTGCATATCTGAGGTTATTGATATTTCTCCCAGCAATCTTGATCCAGCTTGTGCTTCTTCCAGCCCAGCGTTTCTCATAATGTACTCTGCATAGAAGTTAAATAAGCAGGGTGACAATAGACAGCCTTGATGTACTCCTTTTCCTATTTGGAACCAGTCAGTTGTTCCATGTCCAGTTCTAACTGTTGCTTCCTTACCTGCATAAAGGTTTCTCAAGAGGCAGATCTGGTATTCCCATCTCTTTCAGAATTTTCCACAGTTTATTGTGATCCACACAGTCAAAGGCTTTGGCATAGTCAATAAAGCAGAAATAGATGTTTTTCTGGAACTCTCTTGCTTTTTCCATGATCCAGCAGATGTTGGCAATTTGATCTCTGGATCCTCTGCCTTTTCTAAAACCAGCTTGAACATCTGGAAGTTCACGGTTCATGTACTGGCTTGGTTCAAGCCTGGCTTGGAGAATTTTGAGCATTACTTTACTAGTGTGTGAGATGAGTGCAATTGTGTGGTAGTGTGAGCATTCTTTGGCATTGCCTTTCTTTGGGATTGGAATGAAAACTGACCTTTTCCAGTCCTGTGGCCACTGCTGAGTTTTCCAAATTTGCTGGCATATTGAGTGCAGCACTTTCACAGCATCATCTTCCAGGATATGAAACAGCTCAACTGGAATTCCACTAGCTTTGTTCGTAGTGATGCTTCCTAAGGCCGATGGGGTCACAAAGGGTCAGACACGACTGCAATGACTTAGCACAGATGCACATATTCATTCTTTTCTTTTAATTTTATTTTTTTATTTTAATTTTACTTTATAGTACTGTATTGGTTTTGCCATACATTGACATGAATCTGCCACGGGTGTACACAAGCTCCCAATCCTGAATCCCCCTCCCACCTCCCACCCCATACCATCTCTCTGGATCATCCCCGTGCACCAGCCCCAAGCATCCTGTATCCTGTATTGAACATAGACTGGTGCTTCATTTCTTACACGATAGTATACATGTTTCAATGCCATTCTCCCAAATCATCCCACCCTCTCCCTCTCCCTCAGAGTCCAAAAGTCCGTTCTATATATCTGTGTCTCTTTTGCTGTCTCGCATATGGGGTCATCATTACCATCCTTCCAAATTCCGTATATATGTGTCAGTATACTGTATTGGTGTTTTTCTTTCTGGCTTACTTCACTCTGTATAATCGCTCCAGTTTCATCCATCTCATCAGAACTGATTCAAATGTATTCTTTTTAATGGCTGAGTAATACTCCATTGTGTATATGTACCACAGCTTTCTTATCCATTCATCTGCTGATGGACATCTAGGTTGTTTCCATGTCCTGGCTATTATAAACAGTGCTGCGATGAACATTGGGGTACATGTGTCTCTTTCAATTCTGGCTTCCTCAGTGTGTATGCCCAGCAGTGGGATTGCTGGGTCATAAGGCAGTTCTATTTGCAATTTTTTAAGAAATCTCCACACTGTTCTCCATAGTGGCTGTACTAGTTTGCATTCCCACCAACAGTGTAAGAGGGTTCCCTTTTCTCCACATCCTCTCCAGCATTTATTGCTTGTAGACTTGTGGATTGCAGCCATTCTGACTGGCATGAAATGGTACCTCATTGTGGTTTTGATTTGCATTTCTCTGATAATGAGTGATATTGAGCATCTTTTCATGTGTTTGTTAGCCATCCGTATGTCTTCTTTGGAGAAATGCCTATTTAGTTCTTTAGCCCATTTTTTGATTGGGTCATTTATTTTTCTGGAGTTGAGCTGCATAAGTTGCTTGTATATTTTTGAGATTAGTTGTTTGTCAGTTGCTTCATTTGCTATTGTTCTCTCCCATTCAGAAGGCTGTCTTTTCATCTTACCTATAGTTTCCTTTGTTGTGCAGAAGCTTTTAATTTTAATTAGATCCCATTTGTTTATTTTTGCTTTTATTTCCAGTATTCTGGAAGGTGGATCATAGAGGATCCTGCTGTGATTTATGTCGGAGAGTGTTTTGCCTATGTTCTCCTCTAGGAGTTTTATAGTTTCTGGTCTTACGTTTAGATCTTTAATCCATTTTGAGTTTATTTTTGTGTGTGGTGTTAGAAAGTGATCTAGTTTCATTCTTTTACAAGTGGTTGACCAGTTTTCCCAGCATCACTTGTTAAAGAGATTCTTTACTCCATTGTATATTCTTGCCTCCTTTGTCAAAGATAAGGTGTCCATATGTGTGTGGATTTATCTCTGGGCTTTCTATTTTGTTCCATTGAGCTATATTTCTGTCTTTGTGCCAGTACCATACTGTCTTGATGACTGTGGCTTTGTAGTAGAGCCTGAAGTCAGGCAAGGTGATTCCTCCAGTTCCATTCTTCTTTCTCAAGATTGCTTTGGCTATTCGAGGTTTTTTGTATTTCCATACAAATCTTGAAATTATTTGTTCTAGTTCTGTGAAAAATATCGCTGGTAGCTTGATAGGGATTGCATTGAATCTATAGATTGCTTGGGTAGTATACTCATTTTCACTATATTGATTCTTCTGATCCATGAACATGGTATATTTCTCCATCTATTAGTGTCCTCTTTGATTTCTTTCTTCAGTGTTTTATAGTTTTTGATATATAGGTCTTTAGTTTCTTTAGGTAGGTATATTCCTAAGTATTTTATTCTTTTCGTTGCAATGGTGAATGGAATTGTTTCCTTAATTTCTTTTTCTACTTTCTCATTATTAGTGTATAGGAATACAAGGGATTTCTGTGTGTTGATTTTATATCCTGCAACTTTACTATATTCATTGATTAGCTCCAGTAATTTTCTGGTGGCGTCTTTAGGGTTTTCTATGTAGAGGATCATGTCATCTGCAAACAGTGAGAGTTTTACTTCTTCTTTTCCAGTTTGGATTCCTTTTATTTCTTTTTCTGCTCTGACTGCTGTGGCCAAAACTTCCAGAACTATGTTGAATAGTAGCGGTGAAAGTGGGCACCCTTGTCTTGTTCCTGACTTAAGAGGAAATGCTTTCCATTTTTCACCATTGAGGATAATGTTTGCTGTGGGTTTGTCATACATAGCTTTTATTATGTTGAGGTATGTTCCTTCTATTCCTGCTTTCTGGAGAGTTTTTATCATAAATGGATGTTGATTTTTGTCAAAGGCCTTCTCTGCATCTATTGAGATAATCATGTGGCTTTTATTTTTCAATTTGTTAATGTGGTGAATTACATTGTTTGATTTGCGAACATTGAAGAATCCTTGCATCCCTGGGATGAAGCCCGTTTGGTCATGGTGTATGATCTTTTTAATGTGTTGTTGGATTCTGATTGCTAGAATTTTGTTGAGGATTTTTGCATCTATGTTCATCAGTGATATTGGCCTGTAGTTTTCTTTTTCTGTGGTATCTTTGTCAGATTTTGGTATTAGGGTAATGGTGGCCTCATAGAATGAGTTTGGAAGTTTACCTTCCTCTGCAATTTTCTGGAAGAGTTTGAGTAGGATAGGTGTTAGCTCTTCTCGAAATTTTTGGTAGAATTCAGCTGTGAAGCCGTCTGGACCTGGGCTTTTGTTTGCTAGAAGATTTCTGATTACAGTTTCAATTTCCATGCTTGTGATGGGTCTGTTAAGATTTTCTATTTCTTCCTGGTTCAGTTTTGGAAAGTTGTACTTTTCTAAGAATTTGTCCATTTCTTCCACGTTGTCCATTTTATTGGCATATAATTGCTGCTAGTAGTCTCTTATGATCCTTTGTATTTCTGTGTTGTCTGTTGTGACATATTCATTCTTAAGGGGCTGCTAAGAAGGATGACCCTTTACGAAGTGGGGAAGTTGAAAAACACGGAAGAAGAAAATATAGGAAAGCAATCATTGTGGTTTGAGTTAGGCAAAGATTTTTAGATATGGTGGCAAAAGGACCATTCATAAAAGTACAAATTAATAAGTTGAACATTGAAGGAAACCACAAAATTATTTTGAGCTAAAGGTCAGTAAGAAGCAGCAAACACAGAAGAAGCTCCTGCTTTTCTGCCTAAGGGCAGGATTTAAGTTCTACTTTTTCTAAGTCAGACTCTTATCAGCCCAGAGACGGCACCAGAGGAATCTGCAGGTAAGCTTTACTCCATTAGTTTTCCTTTCAACACACATATATTTACTGTCCCACAGTATGCCCACCTCGGAAGCCTAAGCTTTTGTTCATCCAGTCATTTGTCTACAGATGTATTATTCTTGCTGAAGATGTTACAGAAACTGGAATTTTAAGGCACCATTTTGAATTACTTTTGGTCCAGTTTTCTCCTGAGTAAAGTGCGGTGCATGCTGTAATAAACTACTTTAAAAAAAAAAAAGAGCTTCAGCTGAAAATCTAAGGGGGGCAGAAGTAATGTTTTACCTTCCCTACAACTTCATCAAAGTTTAAAAACTGGGCTGAGGGGAGATGGACCCAAAGCTCTGAAACATAAAATTCATATGAATCTGAGGTCAGCAAACATGGCCCACGGTCTGGGACCTGTTTTTGGTCAATAAAATTTTATCGGAATGTGGCCATACTCATTTGTTTATGTGTCACCTGTAACTGTCAATTTTATAAAACTGTGGACCCTAATATGTCACCACCTCACAGCTTAAAATTCCCAGTGCTTTCTCTTTGCCGTATTGATACCCTTTAGCCAAAGACCACTCTGCAATGGTAGAGTTGAACAGTTGCAACAGAGACCTTGTAACATAAAAGTCTAAAATACTTAATATATAGTCTTTAGGAAATAGTTTGTTAACCCTTCATATAAAGCACAGAATGTCCAATGGACACCCAGAGCTACTGACCCCTTCAGCACTAGAGTGACTGAGGACGGAGGTTGTCAAACACACCATCCTTGTCATGGTCCCCCACTTCCATCCAGCCCAGAGTGCCTCTCTCCTAGAATCCAGACCCCCTCCGAGTTACCCCAGTGTGTCCGACAACCAGTATCATTTCCATGAAAACGTTAGGGAAGCATCGATGTGAACAGTGATCACCCTGGCGCACACCAGCTTCCCTTCTCTTCATCTCTGTCTCCAGCTGTGTCCCTCCTCTCGTCCTGGTAACCTTGGCTGAGCATCTACATTATTCCAGGGAAGACACAGCCTGGGCCTTCAAGGAGCCCACCTTCCAGCAGAGCAGAGACATAGACATAGATAACACTGGGCAATGTGCTGAGTCATGCAATAGCTACGGAAAGAGAAAGTGCGGCTGGAGCCTCACAGAGTGACAGAGAGAACCTTTGATGGCTTGAAATCGGCGCTATGTTTTAAGTGGGTGACCAACAAGGGCCTACTGTGCAGCACAGGGAACTCTGCTCAGTGCAATGTGTCAGCCTGGATGGGAGAGGAGTCGGGGGAATAGATGCATGTATGTGTGTGGCTGAGTCCCTCCACTGTTCACCTAAAACTGTCACAGCGTTGCTAATCAGCTATATACCCATACCAATTTTTTTTTAATTTAATTTAAAAAGTATGGCTTTTATTGAAGGCAAGAGGAGAAGGGGAGGACAGAGGATGAGATGGTTGGATGGCATCACCGATGTGATGGATGTGTTTGAATGAACTCTGGGAGTTGGTGATGGACAGGGAGGCCTAGTGTGCTGCAGTCCACGGGGTCGCAGAGTCAGACACGACTGAGTGGGTGAACTGAACTGATGGCTTTTGTATTCAAATAGTTCGGTTTGAATTGCAGCTCGGCCAGTTCCCAGCTCTGCCACTGGGCAAAGGGTCACTGATCTAAACCGAGACCCTCATGGTTGAGCCCCAACTTTCCCTTTCAGCTTCCTTCTCCCCCACCCCTTGCACCCTGCTTCTGTGCTCCACACTCAACGTATTTAAAAAACAGGCTTCCTATCCCCTACGTTACCCCGGTAGCTCAGCCAGCAAAGAATCTGCCCACAATGCAGGAGACCCTGGTTCGATTCCCTGCTTGGGAAGATCCCCTGGAGAAGGGATAGGCTCCCCACTCCATTATTCTTGGGCTTCCCTGGTGGCTCAGCTGGTAAAGAATCCGCCTGCAAGGTGGGAGACCTGGGTTCAGTCCCTGGGTTGGGAAGATCCCCTGGAGAAGGGAAAGGCTCCCCACTCCACTGTTCTGGCCTGGAGAATCCCATGGACTGTACAGTCCACGGGGGTCACAGAGAGTTGGACACGGCTGAGTGACTTTCCCTTCACTTCCCTTCACGTTCCCTTCACGTTCCCTTCACGTTCCACCCAGCGTCTGCAGGCACGGATGCTCTGCGTCTCCTGTGTGTTCCTTCTCCTCCTGGTTGGAGGGTGCTTTGCGGGCTCTCCCTCTTTCTGGGGCTCACTAGCCTTATCACCATCTTCCCGCCCCAAGCCCTCTGTGCTGGTCTTCAGAGACATTCTCTGCGCGCCATCCCCACTGTCACTTTTAATTCAGATTTTCCATCATTTGGATTTTTCTGCTTGTTTCTGGTCTTGCCCCCAGAGACCCATCTGTGCATAGTGGTTTGATTGCTCGTTTTAAAAATGCAGACCCTAACATGTCACTTTACAGCTGAAAACTTTTCCAATGCTTTCTCTTTGCAGGGTTGCTATTCTTTGGCCAAAGACCACCAGAACAACACCTGGAGTAACCAAAGCCGGGTTTATTGGCTTGTTGCAACAGGTACCTCAAAATGGATGTGTTGGTGGGGGGTGGTTTGAAGCCATAGGCCTTGGCCGTGGGTTGGTTAGTTTGGGGAAGGATTCGATCAGGGGTCGTGTGTTCTGGAATCAGAGTCTGTTAGAAAGCAGGGCCGGTTCCATGACTGATGTCTTGGTCCTTTTTATCTGGAAGGAGCCACCCTTGGTTGCCACATGGAAGTGCTCATCACGAACCGACTGCTGTCAGCCCGCTGGCTGTGGTCAGCAGTGCAGAGAAAGCTCAGCTCCCTGTCCTCACAGAACCTTATTCTTAGGGATGGAGGAAGAAAGTAGCCCTGGTGTCCAGGGATGTCCAGAATTGAAACGATGATCCCCCAGCACCGTGATACTCTTACAGGTCCGTCTGAGGCTCACAGCTAGTGACCCTACATGTTTCAACAATCTCACAGAGTTGAAACCTCAGGCAGAGTTATCCTGAGCCCGTGATACACGCTGCAGAGTGAGGTCACTGCGTGGATTTTTCTAATCACATACAAAAGTAAGATCACTGTGCCATTGACAAAATAACCAGTTCTGAATTTGCCTCACTTTCTTTCCTTCTAAAATATATTTATTTATTTATTTGGCTGCACCTTCTCGCTCACATAGACAGACTATTTTTTCCTTAAAACTCTCTTGAAGTTTGGTGTTGCAGACACATTTTTCCCTGAGAAGCTAAACAATTACCTTTTTATCTGGTGGCGTGTGAGGCCTCCTGGCTTCACTGTGGCTCGAGGACTCCTTAGTTGTGGTGGGTGGGAGCTAGCGCCCTGACCAGACAGGGAGCCCGGGCCCCCCGTGCCGGGAGCTGGGTGGCTTTGCCCCGGACCACCAGGGAAGCCCCAGCTCGCCCCTACCTTGTGAGAGCATCCAGACCAGAGCAAACCTCTGATTCCTTCTGCCCTACCCCGAACCCCCCAGCCAAAGCCTGCATGCTATGCCAGGCTCTCTCCAGCAGTGTCTTGAGGACGGGACGCTCCTTCCTCCTCGGCACCCGCGGGTAACGCTCCCTTTGACGTCGGTGCTTTCCCTGCAGGTCTCCTGGCGGCCGGCTCGGGTCAGTATTCAGGTCTCGGGGGACAGAACCAGCTGAGAAAGGCCTTGATGGCCTCCCCCTCAGTAATCCTGCATCACATCTTCAAGCTTCTATATACATTCTATCACTCCCTTGGTTATATCACTATCACTCTTTAGAGGCCGTCTTTTAACATGTCACCTTTGCCTTCGGCTGTGCTGGACGTTGGCGCATGAGTGCTCTCTCTGCTGACAGTGCGGGCTTCTCACTGTCTTGCTTCTCCGCTGCAGGCTGCAGGCTCAGAGTCAGGCTCAGGAGTTGTGCCCCTGGGATCTTCCCAGACCGGGCAGGGAACCTGTGTCCCCTGAACTGGTGGGCAGATGCGTAACCACTGGACCCACCAGGGAAGCCCCTCGGTCGTATCACTCTGTGCTGCCTGCCTCGCCCCACCTGAGCACCGGGTCTAAGAGAGCAGGGAAGCCTCTAACATTTGCACAAAGAGCCGGACGTACCTTACCGGGAACAGAGGAGCATCTTTTTAACGAGTCTGTTTCCAGCAGCTCCCATCTCTGATTGCTGTCTGAGCCTGTTTTCTAAAACAAAGGGCAGATACCAGCACTACCCATCTTCACAAACGTTTCCTAGAGTCCTTCTTCAAGGCGTCATCTGCTTGCTCCTCTTGCCGAACCTCCCACTGGGGCTCTTGGTGAACCCCGAGCTGCAGGCATGGAGAACATTCTGGAATATGCCACATGCCTTCTGGCGGCCAGACCTTGACAAGGGCTGCTGCTTCTATCCGAGATGTTCTTGCCCATACCCTACCCTGCCCCCCGCCCCCGGCTTATATTTTTTCCTGAGGGCAAAATCCTGGTCATTTTTCAAAGCCTGGCTCGCAAAGAGCCTCTTTGAAGTGGCTCTGCACACTTCCCTCCTCGCGGCCCCTCCAGGCCTCGCTTAGACTCTGGAAGGACTGAGTCTGCAGCCCGCTTTCTGTTGTCGTTTCTCAGGAGGACGTGTGTGTTTCCGGGGCAGCGGACCGTCAATCCTTCATGCCTCTGTTTCTCCAGCTGTAACACCGGAACCTCAGCACCTACCTCACCTGGTTCTTGGGAGGTGCCTGCCACTCTGGGTGTGAAAGAGTGAACACATGCAGCGGGACCGCCCAGAGGCTCCCTAAGATGAGGCCGGTCTGATGGAGAAGCTGGGGAGCCCAGTGCAGAATGCCGGGACCAAACCCGTTCTCCTAGTGCACAGCTGGGGCAGCGGGTGCGCCTCTGGCTTCCTTGGGCAGTGCATCTTTTGTTTGCTTTTTATTCACTTAGTTTTGGCTGCCCTGGGTCGCCACTGCTGCGTGAGGGTCTCTCCCTAGTTTCCGGCAAGCAGGAGCTACTCTTCATTGCGGTGCAGGCTTCTCATCACGGTGGGCGGCTCCTCCAGTTGTGGGGCACCGGCTCTAGGGTGCCTTCAGGAGGTGTGGGGCATACACTCACTTGATCTGCGGCGTGCGGGATCTCTCTGGACCAGGGGTCGCACCCGTGTCCCTGGCATTGCAAGGCAAAGATATTCTTAACCCCTGGACCACCATGGAAGTCCTCCTGCACGGTGTTTAATGATGCGATGAAACTAAATGAAGTGTGAGTTCCCTCCCATGTGAGGAGCAGGGTGCTGCTACACGGCAGGGTGACTCCAGGTCTAAATGCGTGCTTTAACGCGTCCTGGGGGTGTCTTGGATCTTCCCTCTAGCTCAAGTGGTAAAGCGTCTGCCTGCAATGCAGGAGACCTGGGTTCGATCCCTGGGTCAGGAAGATCCTCTGGAGGAGAGCATGGCTACCCACTCCAGTATCCTTGCCTGGAGAATCCCATGGACAGAGGAGCCTGGTGGGCTACAGTCCATGGGGTCACAGAGTCAGATACGACTGAGTGACTAACACTGCTCCTGGAGGGTGCCTTGGTTTGCATGCTTCCTTGGCTCTTTACCACGCGTCTCCAGAACGTGTCTGATGCTTGTGGAAACCGTCTTTTGGATGCAGTGGACAGCCTGGTCTCAGCTCTCCAGGGCGGTGGGTGATTTCCTGGAGGCTCTGCGTGAAACCACATCGGCCTCTAGTGGCCAAAGGCCCACAGTGCAACAAGCCGGGTGACGTCTAGGCTCTGGCCGAACGACCCCTAGGAAGCCCCCAGGACTTATCTGTGAGACACATGCAGAGCTCTCTTCTCAGCAAGAAGTCTGCCATTAGTCCAAGCTGTTGGAGGTGTTAAGTATACTCGATGTTCGCATGTCACTGACAAACACTTTCAGATACTCAAATGTGTCTGCGCTGTATAAAATCCTGTGAAGTGAGTTGTTATTGCCATTTCAGCTCAGGAGAAACTGACTTGCTCCCGAGTTTGGGAACCTAGTACAGTTTGTTGCAGAGACTGTGTAAAGTCTGTCACTGGCTGTGTGCAAGAAGAGTGAATCACAGGGAGGGAGAATGGATATTTCAGGCTAGAGCCATCTCGATGCCTAGGGGTCCCATGACAGCCAGGGGTAGTGGGGTGAGCTTTGGAGCCAGAACTCTCCAAACCTCTCGTATACCAGAGGAGGGAACTCAGACAAGTTACCACCCATTGGTGTTTGCCCTGTTAGTGAAAGTATTTCAGGGGAGTTGCTGATCAGTCGCTAAGTCCTGTTCAACTCTTTGTGACCCCACAGACTGCAGCACACCAGGCTCCTCTGTCCCGCTGTCTCCCAGAGTTTGCCCAAATTCATGTCCATTGAGTCAGTGAAGCTGTCAAACCATCTCATCCTCTGCCGTCCCCTTCTCCTTCTGCCTTCGGTCTTTCCCAGCATTAGGGGCTTCAGAAGGCTGAGTCAATGGCATAAAGCAGCGTAGAGGCGTCTAACGTGAGTCAGTGCAGCACCTCCTCTCATATGACTTTGAACATGTGGATAAAAATGCAGAATCTCATAGGCGTGTTTTAATATTTTTCACTGTG
Source organism: Budorcas taxicolor (assembly GCF_023091745.1). NCBI lineage: Eukaryota > Metazoa > Chordata > Mammalia > Artiodactyla > Bovidae > Budorcas > Budorcas taxicolor. Next base: position 79,889,396 of record NC_068924.1, on the reverse strand, counting down.
GATTTTCCTCAACTTGGTTTCTGCCTAAGGTTTCTTCTGTTGCATGTAAAGCTGGATAAAAGAAAATCTCCATCAGCTGCAGGCAAGCTGGTAAATGTAGGCGAAATCTATCTTTTTGAGGCTGCCTGGCCGGCCTTGGGAGCTGTGCCCAGTGGCCTGGCATCACAGAGCTTTACCCAGCACGCTCGAGTGAGCCTGGCCCTGGCCGGAGGGATTACGTTTCATCCCGTGTTGAAATCACTTGAAATTCCCCCTGTTCATCCAGATACAGAAATAAAAGCAGCAACTCGTGGTCTTGCTGAGCCCAAATCTTTATTGTTAGCCATTACTGAATCCCTTATTCTTTCATTTTGGCATCCATCTGCCAAAAATAGACTGTTGTCAAAATAGGGTATTTTAAGAGCCACATGCGTGCAGATTTTCATACCTCACACCCCACACGTATTTCATCAAAAGACCAAATTATGCTTTTATCGTTTTTATCTGTAGACCTTAGAGTTCAATGGAAGCTTCTGAATGAAATGATGACTTTCTTTTTTATCATCTTCACTTTTTAAAAACCATTTGTCTGGCAGCGCCAGGGGTTCCGTGCGGCACACGGGGTCCTCGGTCTCCACCGCGGCATGCAGACTCTTTGGTTGTGGCATGTGGGATCTAATTCCAGGACCCGGGGTCAAAGCCAGGCCCCCTGCGTTTGGAGCTTGGACTCTCAGCCACGGGACCATCAGGGAAGCCCCTCGTTTTCACTTTTTACATATACTGCCATCTGGGTGGGTCACTCTTGGGTCTGAGGCTTGAAGCTGAGGCAGGATGAGAGGCAGGAGGTCAAAGCATCCTTTTATAAATGCCCTGGCCCCAACACTCATACAGACACACACACAGACGCATCAACTGGAGTGACATCCGCATCTTTCTTTTTCCCCTTTTTTCTCTTCACCAATCCCTTTCTCATCCCCCTGCTTCCTGCATTTCTATTTCACCCAAGAGAAAGAGAAGGCGCCCAGCTACGTCATGAGCTGAGGGTTCACAGACAGAAATCCTTCTAAATGACTTTTCAGCTGTTTACTGGTCCTGTCCCTCTTTGACTAGCGGTCACAACGATGAGTCACCCATCGGGCTTGAATCCACAGCCACCTGAAACAACTGTGACTCCCAGGCTACGACCTCACACTTTCCATTTGTATTAAAACTCTCACTTCTCTCGAACCTGACTGTCTTAATGTCAATTTTCTTCCAGGCGTGGACTTTCAGTTTGTGCTAATTTTCAAGTCTTTTTCCAAATTACCTTTGGAAATCAATGCATGAAGAATTTGCCAACTCTCACCCATGCAGTTCCTGGACAGGTTCAGGAGTCCATCCCCACAGAGAGGCCTTCTCTGGCGGGAGTGTTTATTTCTCTACTTCTGCTGTGCCAGGTCTTCACTGCTGCATGCGGGCTCTTCCTTGCGGGGAGAAGGCTTCTCTGGCTGTGGAACGCAGGCTTAGGTGTCTGGCAGCACGTGGGATCCTAATTCCCTGACCAGGGATCGAACCCATGTCCCCTGCATTGGAAAGTAGATTCTTTACCACCCGACCATCAAGGAAGTCCCAGTTCTCTTTACAAAATAGGAGTTAGGGGCTGTGAACTAAAATTTTGCCTTTTCAGACCTTATTAAGCCTGGTGCTCTGTGACAACCAAGAGCAGTGGGCTGGGGTGCCGGGTGGGAGGGAGGTTCAAGAGGGAGGGGTCGTCTGCACGCCTATGGCTGATTCATGTTGACGTATGGCAGAAACCAACTCAATGTTGTACAGCAATTACCCTCCAATTAAAAATAAATTTAAAAGAGGCCTTATTATATGCAGCATTATATATATGTACTGGAGAAGGCAATGGCACCCCACTCCAGTACTCTTGCCTGGAAAATTGCATGGACGGAGGAGCCTGGTGGGCTACAGTCCATGGGGCCGCTAAGAGTCGGATATGACTGAGCGACTTCACTTTCACTTTTCACTTGCCTGCATTGGAGAAGGAAATGGCAGCCCACTCCAGTGTTCTTGCCTGGAGAATCCCAGGGACGGGGAAGCCTGGTGGGCTGCCGTCTATGGGGTCGCACAGAGTCGGACACGGCTGAAGCGACTTAGCAGCAGCAGCAGCAGCGGCAGCATATATATGCACGAAATATTGTCAGTCCCTTACTTAGTCCACTTCATCCATTTCAGATAAGCATGATGTGGTGTCTACACGTTCAGATCCACACGTTTATGTCTTTGTTATCATGGACAAGTGCCCATTTCCCCTTTATCCTTTTCTAAGAAGTCTATCCATTTCCTGCAGGAGAAAGCGACACACAGCTCCTCGCACGCTGCCGGGGAATGCCCTCAGAAGACACGCTACTTTTGTGACCTGATCTTTCTACCTCCTCCCATCCAGTAGTTAGTACTTACACCTTTTCTGGACGTGCTGCCACTTCAAATGTGTGTCTAGTAGATAAAAATTCCTCCAGGTGCGACTCAGCAGAGCTGAAGCCAGGCTCCACTGGCGTCTGAAACTCCTGCAGATGTCCTACGAGATTCCGTAGGCCTCACCTAAAGACCCAGCATGCCACCATGAAGACCAAAGGTCCTGGGCACCGCACAGGACCCGAAGAAGCCAGAGAAATAAATACATTTTTTAAATTGCACAGGGACTTTCCTGGCAGTCCAGTCATTAAAACTTCGCCTTCTAGCACAGGGAGTGTGGGTTCCATCCCTGGCTGGGGAGCTAAGTAAGAGCCCGCATACCTCCTGGCCAAAAAACCAAAACTTAAAACAGAAGCAATATTGTAACAATTTCAATTAAGGCTTTAAAAAGGCCCTCCCTCTCCCCCCCTCCCCCCCCCCCACAATATCTTTTTTAAAAAATTGTACCGATTGAGGGACTTAAAGGTGTAATCAGTACTTCTCACTAAGAAATGTCAGTCAGAACATTCTTCATTAAACCAAGAGTCTAATGTACTGTACAGATAAATCTAAGCATTTCATATCAGTAAGCAAGTGTTTTATCAAAATACTGCTCTTAAGCAGAAGAAACCATTGAAACAAGGAAAAGCTTGAATGAAATGCACCTCTATGCATTCACTCACTGCATACACACCATAACCAGCGTTACAGACGCAGCAAGAAACTTCTAGAGCCGAGCGGACCCCGCTGTGCCTCATCGCCTCATTTTCTTCTGGTAAGGACGCTCTTCCCTGGCTCTTCTCACGGTTCCTCTGCTCCTCACCCTGCTCTGAGACACACGGGACCCCGGTCTCCTCGGGAAGCGCTTTCTGCCCCGGCCGGCCTTCGGCTGCGTGCCGCTCACACTTACACGCAGCTCAGACTGCAGTGCAGCCCGGGCCTGCGGCCCCTGCCGGCGCGCGCCCCGCCTTCCCTGCGCGCCAGAGCCTGGCCCGCTGTGCGCCCTGAAGTCACAGGGCGCGGGCACAGACCCACAGGCAGCCAGCCCTCTCTGACTCGCCATCTTTTAAGAACAAAAGAAGGTGGTCCTTAAAAGAAGAAAAGAAGGCCCAAGTAAGTAAGCCAAATTGATCTGAGCCCCACCCCTGAGCGTGCATCCATTGGCGTTGTGAAGTGAGCGACACCCAGGAACTCCTGATGCCCCGCCCGCCCGCTCACAAGCCCGGCTTAAGTGGCCTTTCCTGCAACACCCGCGTTCACGAGTCGGTGCTTTTCAGAGTTCCTCTCAAGGACATTACGCGCAGAACCGTGCCCTTTGCTGAGACGTAGGAAGGCCGTGCTGCGTGGCCTCAGAAGCTCTGCATTCCCACGGGAACACAGGGGGCCTCACGCCCTCCGCGTGGCTAAGGCCAGAGGGTGGCTGGTGGAGGATTTCGACTTTTTCACCCGAGCAGCGTCCTACCCGCCCTTCAGGGAGGTCTGGGCTACGGGGCTCCTGTCACTCACTGCGGTGCTGATTGCAGCGGACTGAGGCAGCCTGGGGGACGCTGTGCCCAAGGCCACACTCAAGGGCATCAGCAGGTATTTGAAAGCGCGCCGCGGGCCTGCACACCGCCAGCTTCCAGACGCCTGGAGGACCGATCTGAGGGTCTCCACTCTCTCTTCCTTGCCAAGTACCGGCGGCAAGTGCTGGCGCTGCCTCTAACGCCCTCAGGACACGGTTGGGGGCTGTCTCCCCAGCCCTGGGGACAGAGTACACGCCCTTCCCAACAGGCAAAGAGGAGCCGTGACAGAGCCCCGTAACCAGGCCTCTACAGTGAAGGGCGCACAGGCTTTGGGACGCGAAACGTCTGGGTCCAAACTCAGGGTGCTGTCTGCTAGGCGGGTAACCCTGAACAAGCTGTGCCCACTTCTGCGAGCCTGTCTTCTCATCTGCCAAAGGGAGATCCCACCGCCTCCCTCAGCGGGGCCGTGGGAGATCATGATTCGCATAAAGCCCCTGGCAGGGCGCTTCAAGCAGCAGATGCTCAACACGTGCGAACCACGATCGTTATTATCCCAGAGTTTGAACTGGCGAGAGTTCATGATTTTAATTCACTATTTCAGTCTTCTCAGAAGAATCATCCACGACTGGAGTTAAAAAATATATTTATCCTGTGAGGCTGTTACATGCCTGCAGAGGTTGCTGAGTGGGTAGGAAAGATGGGAACACTGCGGTGGGGGATGCTGCCTCTGCCCGCATTCCTTTATGGCACGCGTGCGCACACGCACACACGCACCCCAGAATAAACCTGTGTGCCCACCATTCGTTTATGGCACATGCACACACACACACACACACACACCCCAGAATAAACCTGTATGCCCACCATTCCTTTATGGCACGCGCGTGCACACACACACACACACCCCCCAGAATAAACCTGTATGCCCATCATTCTTTTATGGCACACACACACACACACATACCCCTAGAATAAACCTGTATGCCCATCATTCCTTTATGGCCCGCACATACACCCCCCAGAATAAACCTGTATGCCCACCATTTGTTTATGGCACACGCACACACATGCACGCACGTGCACCCCAGAATAAACCTGCATGGCCATCATTCCTTTATGGCACGTGCACACATGCACACACACGCACACACACATTCACACTCACCCTCACCCCAGAATAAACCTGTATGCCCATCTGTCCGTGTCTCTAACCCTGTGAAAATGGCTGTGGTTTTAGAGGATTTCAAAGCTAAGACTGGGTAACTGAGGCCTCAGAGAACAGTGTCTCCTCCATCAGGAGAGAAAGCCAGCGAGAGGGGGCGCAGTCACATCTTCTTGTCCTCGGTGGCACGATGGCTCCCACGTGCGGGGACCCCACTTTGCCGAGAGATGGTCCGCAGGTCATGCACGGACCTCACCGTCCACCGAGAAAGCTCCTGCAGCACCTTTAGGCCCCACAGCTTCTTCTCAAAGAGACCAGCATCCCCAGTGAGAAGGGGCGGCCCGCCGGCCTCCCTGGGGGGCACCCTGTGCTCCAGCAGCGCCATCAACTCTTCCAGCTGGTACGAGAAGGCCGCCACCTGGAGGAGGATGGTGTGTATCGCCTGGTGGAAGTCGTCTTCAGCCGGGGTGAAGTGTGCCCGCTGGTCTTCCAACAGCCGGGCCAACATCCCGTGGAAGGCGCGGTAGGCCTGGAGGTTCTCCTGGAGCCGCTCCGCCTCAGTCAGCTCGCTCCATCTGCTGGAGCTGGCCGTCGGCACACCTTCCAGAGAGTCCAGGCTCACGTTCCCGTTCAGACCCTGATGCTTCATCTGGCCAAGGATACAGAGAAACGTCACCCCTCCTGCAGTCCCTCCACCGTTCTCACGCCACCGCCAAGTCCCACACATGCTACTCACCTCCCTGGTCAAGGGTCCAGATTGTAAAGAAAACAGTGCACAAGAGGAATTCTTCCTGTGGGATCTGTGACTGGCGTTAGGAAGACCCTATTCTCCCAGAATTTATACACACCGCTTGGACTACCTGTTCACTTTTCTTGGGAGAATCCGCAGCTTTTGCTAGGTGCCAAAGGCTGAAAGCCACTGCCTGGCCTAGAATAGCCTTTCCTCCCTACTTGACACTCCCTGCCAGCACCTAGAATATTACCATCATACTGGAGTTGAAGTATTTTAAATACACCTCAAGATACTGGCCATACCTAAGCAGCTCTCAAATGCAGCCTTGACAGAGTTGTTCTAATGGCCCCCTCCACTGTCCACTCTCGCTGGGGGGGACATTCATTTATTAGAGGAGTCAATAGCTATATGTATATACGTAATTTGTATTCTAAAGTCTGATTTCTGAATGTTGGGGCTTTAGGAAGATAAACCCACTCTCCAGGAACTTAAATTCAGAGCTCGCCACAGGAGCCTGCACTTCCCAAAGCAGGCCCTAGGTGGAGACTGATGGGAATCTTCCTCTACAGAAAACGTACCCCATGGTTAGCTCCTTAAGAACTGGACACTTCCCCAGTTCCCCAGGGTTTCTTCCAGATTTTTTTTTTATAGGTGACCTTTCTATTTAGACACACAAACACTTCCGATTGTACAGGGCCCTAATACTATAATAGGAAAAATTGGTTGGTTTATACTGCTCTTCACCCAGCTCTATACACCTTACTCAGACTTTTGTTCACATAGTTAAAAAAGTCAGAACAACATATACATGAAGAACCCAAACTTGGGAGGGCTCATGGTTCATCTACTCTGGAAGAATTCAGACAGGTATTCAAATTAGGAACAGCCTCCAAGACATGTAGACAAATCTACCTAGAACCCCATGTATAGTTTCTTATTTAAAGAATATGTTTCCTAAATAGCATATATTAAAAAAGTCTTAAAGGACTTTTCTTTAGGGAAAGGGCCATGTCAAACGACAGGTGTCCAGTGTATAAAACGGCTGCTTCATTAGGGCTTTTGTAACCGGTAACAGGGCGGAAATATGACAACAGGCGGGGTCAGAAGAGACGAAGTGAAAACAGACGACAGGGAGGTCGGCAACTTACGTAAGAGTCCACCAGAGCAGTCAGGTCTGAACGGATCTTCCGTGCTAGCCAAATGGAGCGGCTACACAGGTCCCGGCGGTGAGGAGGGGGCAGCGGATGCTCCGCGAACGCCATCCCAACTCAACAGCCGGGCCCAGCAAACAAGGGCGCTGGGTCTGTCTGTCCACACTGGCCCCAATCAGAAATGTGCCTCGCGGGCCAAACGCCCTGGGCATCTCTCCTAGCCGGACTGGGACTGTGCACCCCCACCCCCGGCCTGGCTCAGAGGCGGCAGCAAATTCCTGGCTGCGGATTTTGCGCCTGTGGAATCAAAGGCCCCTCTCAGCCGGCTTTCGTCCTGCAGCGTCCGCCTCCATCCTGCTCCTCCTCAGTGCCTCGTGTACTTGTTTTCAGGGCATTGTCTTGCTTTTGCACTTAGCAACAAGGTCGCTGTCACACTCTCAGGACGCCCCTGCCTAATGTGGCCTGTTTCATACACATGTACCATCAGGCCATCTTATTGCCACCCGCCCTGTGCCCCCCAGGTCCTCCTCTCTCTTCTTTGGCCTGGTATACAACAATATTGCTACTGTTACTGATACAGCTGCCATTCAATAAGCATCTACCCTGGGCCAGACATGGTTTAAAGCCTTTATTTGATCTTTAGAATAGTTCTACAAGATAAAGTTTTCTTCATTTCACACATGAAATGCAGGCTTAAAGAAGTTACTTCATGTGCACAAAATCCAGTACCTGGGTTCAAAATTTAAATATAGGCCTTTGATTCTACAGCTGTTTCTCCCACTGACTTTCCAATTTCATTCTTTGGCTGGTTCATATTTTGTTCAAGACACAAAGTTTACATGAAAGAGATCCTGTAAAAATACAGCACTTTCCCCTACTCCTATCCTTTGGCTCTGTGTTTAAAAATTGAATTTGCACTTGATTACAAGTCAGCTAAGGGGGCATCACTATCTTCTCAATCATGGTGCCCCCCTTGTAGCTTCCAGGATGAGGCAGGGACTGTTTAGGCCCGTTCTCTTCCAAAGGACAAGAAACACCCAACCCTGACTTGGTAACATTTCTGAGGCAGTCTCACTCAAGTGACAACACGCTTTTCTTCTTTTTCCTTATCCCAGTCATACCACATTGCTTCTTAACAAAATGAAAAGTCTTAACGAAATTCCTAACAGAATGAGCGGGACTGAAGCGAAGGCAGTTGAAGTGCTTAAAGCGTCGCTCTGCTGCATGTAACTGTAGGTTCCAGGGTGATGCCAGCCGGGTTAGGAGTCACATGTTTCATCCCCAAATGAATCACAGACACTACCTGTGAACTGAAACAAATGCCTTCTGGGGGAAAAGTCCCACAAACAACGATCGAGGGACAGAGAGGGAAAGAAATGGGCCGGGGAGCTGCTGCAGCAGGCCTTTAGGGAAGGCAGCTAGAGCTTCCTTTACTATATTAAGATGGCCACCTTTTCCAGATAGTTGAAACATGGAAAGGATTTCCAATTTTGCCATGTGATCAGAATGGCATCTCAGTATCAGAAATCAAGAACTAAACAGAGTCAAAAGCTAACGACCTGATTCGCAACAAGTGCAAACAACAGTTTCTGCCACATGACTTGTTCTGAGGGCACTTGGTTTTCTCATTGAGCATATCAATTATTTCACCCCAGCGTAACTATAACTCAGTACAACCAAGGAAGACCAGTAGCTTCCATGAAGACAATTTTTATTATTCTTCTTTACATTTTATTTTGGATATGCCTTAGCTAGATTAAGAGAAAACAAGGATTTGAAAAGCAGAGTATCCCTTTTATTATAGTTTCTTTTTACATAAGCTTTTCGACCTAGATTCAGGTCTCTCTCCCATCAGAGGAGAAGGGTCCTGCACATTACAACAGGCAAAAAAGGCTTTTAGGAAATAAAATATTTTAAATTGATTCATTACAATTTCTCAATTTTCTTGAGTACATTGGAAGGTGGGGAAAAGGCAGGAGGGAAAGATGGTGCTTCAAACAGCCTGACCGTAATAACCTTAGTGAGGTTTAGTACACTCTATATTTTTTCTCCAAACAGGTTCTAAGGAGGTTCAAGTGCTCTATGTGGATGCTTTTCCATACATTAATGTATCTATTTTCACTCCCAGTCATCCTGGCCAGTGTTTATCTAAATTCTCTGAAACATATTAAGTCTCAATTATGCAAAATAACCCCGGGCAACCACAAATAAGGGGGAAAGCACACCTTGGAGAAACAACACCTGTTTCAAGTACGTTTCCAAAATTCAGAACCGCTGATTAAAGATGAATATGCTGTGGGAAGAAGGTATTAAAAATGTACCAGAATTTGATTAAGAGTAGGAAACGGAGAATTTTAAGACTGAGTTCCTTAGAAAGATGGTGACGTAAACGTCTGAGGAGCAGAAAGTTAAAGGAAGAGAAACTGGTGACAGCTCACTCAGAGCCACTCTCTCCTTTGCTGGCATCCCTTTCTCAAAAGGAAGCAAACTGAGCCCATGAAAAATACCTGAAAATTCACCGCAGCCTGCTACAATAACTCACTGAAGCAAATTACAGGCAAATGGCAGCTGTGCAGAGTGGGAAGGGGAGTTTCGAATCAGGAGAACTGATGAGCTGCTCTGGGTGGGGAGGAGTGTGATAAAGGGAAGAAAACATTTTCCCTGTCTCCAAGTTCTCTTTTAAAAATGCAGTTTGCTTTTGTGTAGGTGGCTAAAACATTCGATGACTAAGCGCTGCAAATGTAATTCACGGAGACCAAGGATAAGATCAACGTGATGATGGCAAGAAGTGGCGGCTACAGACGCCGGCTAGTGAACCAACGGACTTATACGGGAAAGGAACTTCGCTGTAGACCCGTCCGATTAATCTTATAGTAGTTTCACATCTACTCAACACACCAGAATCAACTCCAAGCCCTCACTGCGGCCAGGAAAGCACATTCCATATTCCTCCCATCCTTACTCCACTCTCTGCCCGGCCCTGGAGGCGATGGCAAAGCCTCCCCACGGAACACAGACAGCAGCGTCTAAGACGGTCACTGCAGACGCTTCCCTCCCTACCCCACGCACACCCGTGGGTGCAGAGCAAGCTTCTTTCAGAGATGGCATTTTGTTACCCTTCTTTTTAGGGGGGAAAAAAAATCAGAGAGAAAACTGATAAACTTTGTAGTTTTAGTGTTTGTGAAAAACAAGCTGTTCCTTATTCTGTTCTCAGCAAAGCTTCATTCTTTCCAACAGCCGTTACACATCTCTAACAAACAATGAACAGGGCAAGCCTTTAATTTCAGTTTCTGAGGTATGTAGGATAGAAACTGCCCTTCCGGTTCTCCAAAAATGAGCCAAAATGGGTCTTTAGTCTTCTGGACGTTATGAAGTTGTACAAAACTGTCTCTCTCCCGTGGACAGTAGTAAGCGATCCACCCCATGGAAGTCCCTATTTCAAGGGCAACGGTAATTCCTGGAATTTCAGGTGGAAGCCAAAGCGTCATACAGACTACTAACTGTGCTGAAGACCTCCTTCTTCTGAAGTGTTCTTACAAGGGAAACAGAACAGAACAATTTCCTTTGACTTAAAACCATCTAACTCAGATGATTCCTTTTCTGACGGCAGTGCCCTTCACCAAATGGGAGCTGAGACGAACCCACGATGAAACAAAGCAAAGACAGAGGGGCCAGAGTTGGGCTGACGGGGGTGTGTACAGAGAAACGATGGGGACAAAGAAGAACTCTCAAGAGAAAACCTTGCATCTGTAGTTCAGACCCTGAATAACCTCCTTCCTCCCCTCAAAATTCCTGAACCTCGATGCTCTGCAAGCTCGAAGAGTGCTAGTTACCACACCCCACCGTCCTTCCCAGAAGAGGCTTCCAGAAAAGCACTGTAGTGATTCTGTCGGTGCTGAGGACCAGCTTTTTGCAAAGGCCACTGGAGCGCTATGATTTCAGGGGCTGGCTGTGCTTCTTCAACCCTCTATCTTGCCTTCTACAAGTACCTCTTATGCAAAGGACCCCACGTCAGAATAATGTAATCTTGCCCAGCCCCACAAAATATAGCAACAAAGACAAATAAAAAAAAAAAGAAATCAGACTTTCCATTAATAAATAAGGAATCTCAGGTTCCACAACACAAAAACACACATGTTCAAAGTGCAAATTTCTGTCATTAGTCTGGGACTTCTCACCGATAAAGCCCTGTCTATGGTTGGAGACCATGGGGCGGGCGGCCCCTCCTTGCCAGGAGCCTGCTTGCGAGCGAGTGAGCACCATTGAGAACCTTATGGAGGGGCTGGGGGGCACGGCGAGGAAGACGGAGAAGGCCAAGAGGAGGGAGGTGGTCCCCATGCAGCCTGCCTTCCTTCCTTCACCTGGAGAGAGTGGAGGGAGAGGGGGTGAGAGATGTGCGCTGTTTTAACAGCTCACCCTGCTCAGGGGCCTTAAAGTGCCAAGTCAAGCTGCCAGCCTCCGGAGATTAGAAGTATATGATACTTGGAAGATACATGTGCTGCAAGGGTAGAAGCCAGGACCACGGGGCAGCGGGAGAGGAGGAGGAGGGGTCGAGAGGATATCAATATATCATTAAGAGTTAAAAGCTGATCCAGAGCACACTGAAGCTACAGGGTGAAAGGGGGGGGGTCTGCTGATGAGCAGGAAGTCTGCCTGGTTGGAAGTGAGTTTAGAAAGAACCCTTCCTTTAAGAGCTGCTGCAGCGGCTTCTTTGTCGAGCTTTCTGGGAAAGGCAACGTCAATTTTATAAAGGGGGTGACAGAGGGAGAAGAGGGGCTGTGTGTGTGTGTGTGTGTGCCGTGACCCAATGGAAAGAGCAGGCCCTTCAGTTATTTCACTAGATTTTAAATGCTTTAAATTTTTTTTTTTGTCCTTTTTGTCTTTTAAATACAAAGTCTGAGCCGTCCCAGCGCCCGGTCCGCCCCTGGCTATGGCCCCGCTGAGTCCGAGTCTTCGATCAGGACCTCTGCGGTAGCACCGAGGATGTCCGAGTTCATGACCAGCCCGTCCGCGCCCGTGCCGCCCCCGCCGCCCACGAAGAGCTTGCCGTCGGTCACCAGGCTCACCCGCTCGGGCCCGCCACAGAAGGCCTTAGACACGCCCTCGGCTTCCAGCAGCAGGCACTCTCCGGGGGCGGGGTTGCCCAGGGGCTCAGGAAGCAGTGGCAGGCCCTGGCCGCCGGCGGGCGGGCTGAGGGCCTCGGGGCTTGTGCCCAGGATGTCTGTGCTGGTGATGAGCGCGCCGGCGTTGGCGGCCAGGGCCTCGGCAATCAGCACCTCGGGGTGGCTCTTCGCTTTGTGCGCCACCACGCTGTCCTTCTTCTCAAACTTCTTGCCGCAGATGTTGCAAGAGAACTGGTAGAAGGAGTCTGCGTCGTGCTTCTTCATGTGCCAGTTAAGGGACGCCTTCTGCCGGCACGTGAACCCACAGATCTCGCATCTGAGACAGAGAGGGAGCAAACGGCTCATCAGAGAGAGAAGCGCCCTCTCATCCCCGGCCGGGGCCGCACGAACAAACGACTCAGTCATCCAGGCAGGTCCCTAGGCATCACCCCCCAGTCCACGCCCGCTCTCACACAGGGAACACCACGCGCCACGAGAGGGGCTTCCTCGGGCGGGGCACGCCCCGGGAGCGAGTACTCACTGGAGCGGCTTCTCGCCGGTGTGGATCATCCGGTGCACCGCCAGGTTGTGGGAGCTCTTGAAGGCTCGAGCACAATATTCACAGATGTAATCTCTCTGGTCTGAGAAAAACAACGTGATTAGTTACTGTTCCATTTGGAATCCCTCTTAAGTATTTTTTCCTAGCTTACAGAAAGCAAGCAGACAATCAGGCAGGTGAATTCAGAGTAAAAGCAATGTGGAGTATCAGCACCCTGGATAAACGAAACTTAAAAACAGACAGCAGGAGGGGATTCCCTGGCAATCCAGTGGGTTAGTTTCTTGGCCAAGAGCAGTTCCTGGTGGGGCAACTGAAATCCCACACAGACTGCACAGCACACTCAAAAAAGAAAAGTATCATTTTCATCTTTTTTTTTTCAGTCTAGCCATTCGTTAACATAAGAATGTGTTTACAGTAACAAAAATAAAAAACACAGCTAGAGAGAAATATGAGAATGTGAATCCTAATCTCAGTTTTACCAGTAAGTCAGATGCAGGATAAACTGCTTAGCAAGTAAACAATTATATTTCTCACAGCTTTTATTCTTAAAACAGCTTTTTCACAGACTGTGAAAGCTGAATGGTTACATACAAAGAAGCTGGTGTTCAACAACAGCATTAAAAAAAGAATTTGACATTACGTAAAGAAAACGGATCCATACTCAAAGTGGTACTCATATCTTCTGTTTCAGATTTTTTTAAAAAATGGTACCCAAGATAAACAATTTAAACTTCTCTCAAAAAATCCTACAGGGCAAAGGAGCACTGGACTTATTTTCTTCTTTATCAACTGGTTGGGGATAAAGTGGACAAACAGATGCCCAACGTCTACTTGCTGAACAAATGGCCACTACACTCTTTGTATGCCTTTCACTTAAAATGACCAGAAGCAGTCACAGTGAAAACACAAGAGGCAAACAACATCCAATGTAATCCTACCCTCCATCCCAAACAGTTCTAAAAGCGACTGTGGGAGAAGAGCCACGTCTCTCCCACCTGAACGCACGGAGGCGGCACCTGGGGCTCCAGGGGACGCAGAGGCGGACTCAGCAGGTCGAGGCGGGGCCTGGGGTGCGCCACCTCTAGCAGGGGCTCAGGACGCCAGGTCTGTCCGTCTGCATTCCTCATGAACAGTAGGGTCTGGAATGCACACTCCCAACCCAGGGACAGAGCTTACCATCTCTCAGGTCTGGGCCACGTTCCCAGCTCCACGGGAGCATGACGAACCCATGTGGAGCGTTTCACATACTTAAGGAAATTATATTTTCAAAGGAAGCCAATTCACACTCATTTGGAAAAGTAAAATTCTCCAACACTGACATCATAAAATGGTATTAACTACATACAAATATTTGGAAAGGATTTAATTTCTAAAACAGTGTTTGTCATAGTCGGCTTATAAAATCTAGCTCAAGTAGTCTAAACTGGCTGTCAGAAATTATTTTCTATGAACGAAACAGTTTAACAGGGAGAAGGGGCAGAGGAACAGCCGCTCCTTTAGAGAAACAGTGGGGATGGCGTCCTCACTGAAGAGGCAGAGCAGGAGCATGGAGACCTCAGGTTACACCCCAGTGCTGGGCCCATCAGGTGCCCGGCTCTGTGCAGTAGCCAGCACCGCACACGTCGCCCCGTTTCCTCCTTATAATGACGCAGCGTTGCTGGAATCATCTCTAAGCTTACCCAGCCCAATCTGTTCCTATCAGCTGCACTGCACCGAACTGTTGAGTGGCTGAAAGTGAACGCTGTCTGAACTCCTTTGACAACATGTGTCACAAAGGCACTCAATTCCTCTTTTCCAGCCAACAGCTCCTGTAGGAGGCTGCATGTGTGCGCGGTTGCTCAGCAGCGTCCAACTCCTCACGACCGCACAGACTGTAGTCTGCCAGGCTCCTCTGTCCCTAAGATTTTCCAGGCAAGAACACTGGAATGGGTTGCCAATGCCTCCTCCAGGGGATCTTCCTGACCCAGAAACTGAACCCGTGTCTCTTGTGTCTCCTGCACTGGCAGGTGGATTCTTTACCACTGAGCCACTTGGGAAGCCTCACAGGAGGTTACATGTGGATTCAATAGCTAGCCTTTGTGATTCCAATAGCAGCAGAAGTCTTGGGAGATTTTTAGTAGGCAATATGAACTATAAGCAAGCCTCCTTACCATTAAGGCTTTCCCTACATACTCATTTTCAGTCCAGGCAGTTACTACAAGTATCTATCTAACTGAAGCAGAATTTGAAACCACCCCCAAAATTATTATTATTATTTTTCGCTAAAAACTAGCTATGTAACCATTGGCAAGTTCCCTAATGCTGCCCAGCTTCTCATTTATTGGCTGTAAAACAAAGAGTACTATAAACAAACCTGGTGATGCTGGATGGATAGGTTAGAAAAAATATTGTCACCAATCTACACACTTAACAGGGCATTTAGCTACTTGATAAACATTCTAAGAAAGTACCTGTATGATGTTTGGCATGTCGGAGAAGTTGCTTCTGGAGCCTGAAGAGTCGTCCACAGGAGGGATGGGGACATACATATTTCTTCTTCAGCAAATGCTGGTATTTAATGTGGTGCTGAAACAGTAAAACAAAGTGAAGAGAGAGAGAAAAATTACAGCTTCCAGAAAGCTTGGCTCATTCCTTTGCAAAGTCAAAAGTATTGAAGGAAAACCAAGTCCTCTGTCTGTGAACAGGGAGCACCGTCATAGAGCGCTTCAGTGCCCGGCTCTGGCGCTCACTCGCTTGCGACCGTGGAAGACACACTGCCAACACCGCGAGCTCCAGTCCCCACGTGTGGAAGGAGATGACGACAACCGCGTCAGTGTTGTGGGAACAGAAGTCGGGTACTGCACAGCGCCATGTGCAGCGAATGGCGCATGGCCAGAGAGCCACAGCCATCATTAGAGCAGAACCAGAAGCAGGGAGCAAGGCCCTGGTCGTATGTCACACTTGCTACTCAAGACCAAACACTTCTTTAGCTTTAGTAATTAATATTTCCTGTCTTCTGCCAGACCTAAATACAAGCTGTATCCTTATTCATTAAAAAAACTCACTTAAAATAAAAACCTCAAACTAAAAATTTATTCAAAATAGTAATCAAGAAATCTTACATTTTAGTTGTTAGCCTTATTCTTTAATAATAGACACTAAAAACAGAACCTGTTTAACTGTGTCTTAGTGTGTTATCACACAATCATCTATTGTATCAGGTGCAGTTACACCATGAGAAACACTGGAATACCCCAAGATTCCAAGGAAACATTTACGTTCAGGTTCTCAATCACTTAAAACAACAACAAAAGCCCAACTGAAGTCATTTGATGTTTAATAAATGATTGTTGTTGACACTGCACAGTAATGATGAAGCCTGCACCAGTTCACAAACTAGAAAGTCTCAGTGAGCATGGGAACTAGTAACGGGAAGCGCCCTGCGAGTCCACCTCCTCTGGAACAGCCCCACTGACCTGCAGGTAGCGCGGGTGAGCAAGGACGGTCCCGCAGCCTTCCATCTCACAGCGGACGTACTGGATGGGGGGCTTCTTTCTAGTAACAGCACAGAAGGGAAAAGTCAGCAACAGCAGGGAGGCAGTATGCACACTGGCCTCTCACTCCGACTGCACTATAGGGGATAGCTGTTCTATAGTACAAAGAATTAAAATCTTTTACTAGCTTATAGCTTGCACAGAATTTATGTTAGAAGTAATCAGAAACTACCAAATGTTTAGTTTTTTAAAAAGAGCACAAAATAAACCAGTAACTCCACCAAAGGCAAAGAAGTGTTAAATTTTTTAGAAACTTTAAGATCCTGCAATGGAAGTTAAAGCACAGTAGCTTTGCATCAAGGACACCAATGAAGCTGCTTCTGTGAAATTCTTAACTAGTCATTCCCACAGGATAATCCTAAGGGCTTAACATATGAGTGAAGGGCCCAGTGCCAGCAAGAAGGCACAACCCTGCAGGACTATAACTCACTCACCTCCTTTTGGGTAATCGTGGGCTTTTGTCATCTTTCCGCCTTCTTCCTCTCCTGTAATTAAAGAACAGCTTAACTGTCCACATAGTCCAGACTGAAGCCTATACGTTAAAGATTAACTGAGGACACACACTCAAGATCGAACAGCTGGTGGCAAAAACAACGAATAACCCACAACACATAAAGCCAAAGACAAATCCCGCAAAACCAAAGACTTCACTCTGAAACAACTTTACCTATAAATGAGGCCGCACCAAAGTTAACTGAAAAAGTAGAGGAAATTAGCCTATTATCTAAAAGCCCTAAGAATACAAAGGATACTCTCCTTGTAACAGAGACAAAAGCCTACACACTTAAAAACAGCTATCTCTGCAACAGGAACTAACTGCTAGGCACGAGCTTTTACCTGATCAAAGTCATTACACCATGCGCCTTATTTGCCATACATTTTTTTGGCTCTCTTTACTCCCCTCTCTGCGTCCCTATAGCCACTGACCTACTATACTCAATGGAACATCTTTAAGTACTGCTGTGAATGAAACTTTTCAAGCTGTTGAGGAAAGTCTTTCCAATCACACTGTCAGCTGCTTGAGACAGCAATATGTGCATGTCAACACTCCTACCCTTTTTTCCACTGGTGACCTGAAAATCTGCTAAGCCTCCATTTTCAGGAGTAACTGCCTACTCACTTCCTAGGAGGCTCCTCGTCTTCCCTGATTTCATTCTCTTCTTCTTTCACCTCTACCTCGACTTCCACTTTTATTTCCTTCTTCTCTTTCTCTTCTTTCACCTTCCCTGATTTTCTCCGTGGCTTTGGGGTTTCCCTGAAAATATAAACACATTTCAACACTGGCATCGAGCAAAGGCCTCTTTCAAGAACATCTGTGATAGAAGGGTAAAGCCTAGAGTTATTGCTGATTTATTATAAAATTATGCTCCTTGGGATACGAAATGTGGTTTCTAGACACTATGTGTCATATGGACAGTAACCATACATCTATTTAAAGCCAGTGAAAAAAAATAAAATAAAATAAAGCCAGTGAGATGAGCCCCACCCCCAAGCTAACAAAGTCTTAGAATCAAATCTCACTATAGATGTAAAGAAAAACGAAAGTAAAAATATTCTAAGTGTTCCCGCAACTCATGACATCTTAAAACAGGCAGATGTCATAATAATTTGAATATGAGCAAAACAGTTCTACAGATGGAAGAGCGCGCTGTAGCAGGGAGTAACAGGATAATGCTAGGTTTGTAAACAAGCGCAAGATCACTCCTTTAAAGATTAAGTCCACATCCATTAGTTTGGCAACAAGGTGAAATAAAAGCAAAAACGCTCTCCTAACATCTTCCACCAACAAGCCCGAGACATGCCTTTCTAAGTGGGGCTTGTAGGTCTCATCTCGCGGATCATCTTTAAATGGTATTTCTTCTTCACTGATCAACATCTCTTCTTCCTCCTCCTCTTCCTCATCACTGCTAAAAAGAAGCCAACAGAGATTAGAAATCCTAGCTCTTATAAATCATACCTGACTGATTTTATTCAGCAATTTACTTAGACGCAGCCAAAGATTCACAGTGTTACCTAGGATTTCCATTCTAATGATCTAGCTGGACTGCAACCTAGCTCTTTCCCCCAAAGAGTAATAACTGGAACTAAAAAGACAAAAATCCTAGACATATTCTCATTTCATTAAATACAGGCAAGACAAAGATGGCTCAGTGCCACTAAGAGTTTAAAAACAACTGACTCAATTACTTCAAGTAGAAAACCTCTGAGTCATGAGATCTGACTGACTGGTCTTCATCCCCTTTACGTCCCCAAGGGTTTAAATATGAAATATTGCAAAGTTTCTTACCTAATGCCACCTGGAGACTGATGCTCTTCTGCATCTAGAAAAGGTATAAAACAGAACTTTTGGTATGAAGGTATAGATATTTTCTCTCTGCAGCCAAGAGAATCAAACCAAATTGAGTTTAGGGTCATTATACAAATGGAGAATTCTTTGTAAACTATCAAAAAGGATCCTTCCTATAACACCACACGTGACCCTAAAAGTCAGGCTGTTCTGGTAAATGTTCAACATGACATAAAAATCAATAGGCAACTGGTGATTGAATAATCACACTCTACTGGCACTGTACCATAATCAAGCTGATCTGTGTTTGGCTCTGACTTGCAGATGAGCTGCAGGGAACCAGTCTTGGACCGAGAGCTGCGGGTGTTCTCCGCGTCGCGATGCCGAGAGACGGATGTGCGGCTGCTACCGCGCCAGCCCCGGCTAGGCCGAGTTGCTGCAGCGGGAGGTTCCTGAGCTAGGGGAGACTCCTCCTCCTCTTTCTCTGCCTTGGGATCTAGAGGAAAACATATATCATTCTTTTAGAGTTTACAGTTGACTGATAATCATTTCTGTGTATCTCTGACGATAACACTCACCCCCCACCACCTGTGGACATAATTTTACTGATATAATAGAAGATGAGGGGAAAATCTGATAAAAACTTATTCTTACTGTCATCAGTCTAAAGAAACAGCTTTGTAGGTTGCAAAGCAGCAATTTTATATTTATAGTTTATATACATACTAAAAAATAAAATGCTAAGGGAAATACACCTAAGATCTAACCTTTCGTTCTATATTTTAATTGTTAGATCTAAGACAGAAGAGAGTGGTCCCCAAAAGGTGACCAGATCTACACAAGCACGAGCAAGAAGAAGCATACTTCTAGACGACTTAATAATCAAACAACGCTGCACTAGGTCCGTCTAGTCCAGGCTATGGTTTTTCCCGTGGTCTTGTATGGATGTAAGAGTTGGACTGTGAAAAAAGCTGAGCGCTGAAGAAATGATGCTTTTGAACTGTGGTGTTGGAGAAGACTCTTGAGAGTCCCTTGGACTGCAAGGAGATCCAACCAGTCCATTCTGAAGGAGATCAGCCCTGGGATTTCTTTGGAAGGAACGATGCTGAAGCCGAAACTCCAGTACTTTGGCCACCTCATGCGAAGAGTTGACTCACTGGAAAAGACTCTGATGCTGGGAGGGATTGGGGACAGGAGGAGAAGGG
This sequence comes from Budorcas taxicolor, assembly GCF_023091745.1. Taxonomy (NCBI): domain Eukaryota; kingdom Metazoa; phylum Chordata; class Mammalia; order Artiodactyla; family Bovidae; genus Budorcas; species Budorcas taxicolor. The sequence continues at coordinate 79,869,741 of NC_068924.1, read as the reverse complement.
GGCGACAGAGGATGAGATGGCTGGATGGCATCACGGACTCGATGGACGTGAGTCTGAGTGAACTCCGGGAGTTGGTGTCAGACAGGGAGGCTTGGCGTGCTGCGATTCATGGGGTCACAAAGAGTCAGACACGACTGAGCGACGGAACTGAACTGAAGAGTGCAAAAGAGCAATTCCATCAAGAGGAATTCCTTTGTATCTATTCAATTTTACTTAGTATATTAAAAATGAGCCTATTTTGACCATGGAAGATCCTTTCAATAATCTCAGAATGGAAAAGTCCTTTCTAAGAACAGCACAGGATTTTAGGTCTTAAGACTGATACATCCAACTTAATAAACATAAAAAGTTTTCAGCATGGCAAATTCCACTATAATCAAAGTCTAACGGCCCAATAGAAAGATAGCAACTCAGTAAAAATGGTTTTCAAACGTGTGAACAAACAAAAACAATGACAGCAAAGCTCAATCCACTCCTAACAAGAGAGACTCCAATGAAACCGACAGTAGTGTTCCCTTAGAACATTGGCAGCAACCAGGACACCTGCCAGCACACTGCACTGGCAATGTTGTAGGAAAATAGAAACTCTTGACAGAGATTAACATGTGGAAGTCAGTAAAACCTTTCTATAATGGACAATTTGGCAATATCTATCAAAATTTTAAGTACATATACCTTTCCCAGTAAGTTCAACTACTAGGAATTAATCCTACAAAACTAAGATCACACTTATAAAACCCACATCCATATAATGTCTAAATATTATATATGTGTATAGATACATAGTATAAATCTACCTATCTACATATCAATCTATATATATCACAACACTTCTGTACAGATTATAAGAAACAAATACTCGCCACCTTCCAGGAAGATCTAAAAGCACTTCCAGGAATTCCGCCTCACAGTATCTGCCCTATGAAGAGAAACTGGCAGGTGGAGGCTCACTATAGCATGTTTAAAATAAAAAGCAGAAACAATGTAACTTTCCATATTTACAGGAAAGTGTTTATTAAAAAAAGATACAAAAAATTAGCTTCCTTTACTGCAGAATAAGGTGGTGACTGGCAGTTGTTTCAGTTTTAAGTACACTGGTTTGAAAGTTTTATGAGACCATATTAAAGTAATGAAATAAAATTCATTTGAAATGCAGAGATGAATAGCAGTGGGAACTTCAACTTGTTCAAGATCACAAAATTATTTAAGTAGGCCTAAAATTAAAAATCCTGTCTCGGGCTAGTAATCAAGGACTTTTACATCTAGGTCACCACCGCTTTTAAGAAAATTTCTTCAAAGGGAGAAACTCAACACCCTTTATAAAGTACTGCAACATTAAATAATAAAGAGAAAATTAAAATTATTTCTTTTACTCAAACTAGCTACACTAATGTGGGCTTGAAACCTATTCCATAACCTCCTATACTCAATAAAGCTCTTCTCTACTTCATGATGAAAGGATATGCCCACAGCTTCTCAAACTGTGGGCATTATCCACAGGACAAATGATGGTAATCTGATGAGAACTGCTATCTTTACAAATAAAGCACAGCAGCCTGTTTTATTGAATAACCCACACATCACCTAAAACTCTATAATTTTTTAAAAGAACATTGTCAGAGTGACGACAACAAAAACGTCCCTCATCAGAAAGGCACACACACACCACCTGCACCAGAATCACCGCTGTAAGAACCGAGGTACAGTCACAGGTTCACAACCACGAAGTACACCCCGAAGCAAGAAACAAGGCGCATAAGCCGCGTAAGGACGTCTGTAGATCACAAGCTGAGCACAAGCAAAAAGCCTCAAGGCAGACCAAAGAAGACAAAGAGCATGCTCAGATGGCTAAAGGAAATCTCACGAAACTAAAGGAGACCGGATGATGGCTCAACAAATAGAAAATATGCCAACAAACAGATAGCAATTATATAACGGAATCAAATTCTGGGGCTAAAAAGCGTAATATCTGAAATGAAAAATTCATTAGATGGTTTCATTAAACAGCAGATTGAGAAAGGAGACACATTAGCAAACTTAAATAGGTCAACTGAGAGCATCCACTCTGAAACAGGAAAAACTTAGATAGGTCAACTGAGAGCATCCATTCTGAAGAACAGAAAGAAATGAAGAAAAATTAACAGAGACTAAGAGATCAGTGGGGGACCATTAAAACAAATCAACAAAGTCCCAGAAGGAGAGTACAGAATGGAGCACAAAGAATCTGTTCAGTTCAGTCGCTCAATTGTGTCCTACTACTTGTGACCCCATGGACCGTAGCACGCCGGGCCTCCCTGTCCATGACCAACTCCCAGGGTTTACCCAAACTCATGTCCATCGAGTTGGTGATGCCATCCAACCATTTCATCCTCTGTCGTCCCCTTCTCCTCCTGCCCTCAATCTTTCCCAGCACCAGGGTCTTTTCAAATGAGTCAGCTCTTCCCATCAGGTGGCCAAAGTACTGGAGTTTCAGCTTCAACATCAGTCCTTCCAATGAACACTCAGGACTGATCTCCTTTAGGATAGACTGGTTGGATCTCCTTGCAGTCCAAGGGCCTCTCAAGAGTCTTCTCCAACACCACAATTCAAAATCATCAATTCTTCGGCACTCAGCTTTCTTTATGGTCCAACTATCACATCCTACATGACTATTGGAAAAACCATAGCTTTGACTGGAAAAACCATAGCTTTGAGTAGATGAACCTTTGCTGGCAAAATAATGTTTCTGCTTTTTAATACGCTGTCTAGGTTGGTCATAACTTTTCTTCCAAGGAGTAAGAGTCAAAATTTTAATTTCATGGCTGCAATTACCATCTGCAGTGATTATGGAGCCCAAGAAAATGAAGTCTGTCACTGTTTCCATTGCTTCCCCATCTATTAACCATGAAGCGATGGGACCTGATGTCATGGTCTTAGATTTTTAAACTTTGAGTTTTAAGCCAGCCTTTTCCCTCTCTTTAACTTTTCACCAAGGATCTTTAGTTCCTCTTCCCTTTCTACCTTAAGGGCAGTGTCATCTGCATACCTGAGGCTACTGATATTTCCTGATTATCTTGATTTCCTACAATTGTGACTCCAGCTTGGGTTTCCTCCAGCCCTGCATTTCACATAATGTACTCTACAGAGCTTCCACTGCAGATTAGTGGGTTCAATCCCTGCTGGGGGAGTCCTGAAAGATGATGCTGTGAAAGTGCTGCACTCAATATGCCAGCAAATTTGGAAAACTCAGCAGTGGCCACAGGACTGGAAAAGGTCAGTTTTCATTCCAATCCCAAAAAAAGGCAATGCCAAAGAATGCTCAAACTACCACACAACTGCACTCATCTCACACGCTAGTAAAGTAATGCTCAAAATTCTCCAAGCCAGGCTTCAGCAATACATGAACCGTGAACTCCCTGATGTTCAAGCTGGTTTTAGAAAAGGCAGAGGAACCAGAGATCAAATTGCCAACATCCGCTGGACAATGGAAAAAGTAAGAGAATTCCAGAAAAACATCTATTTCACCTTTGACTATGCCAAAGCCTTTGACTGTGGATCACATCAAACTGTGGAAAATTCTGAAAGCGATGGGAATACCAGACCACCTGACCTGCCTCTTGAGAAATCTGTATGCAGGCCAGGAAGCAACAGTTAGAACTGGACATGGAACAACAGACTGGTTCCAAATAGGAAAAGGAGTACATCAAGGCTGTATACTGTCACCCTGCTTATTTAACTTTGGACAACTAGCATCTATTATATATTTCCTTATCATGCAGAGTACATCATGAGAAACGCTGGACTGGGAAGAAACACAAGCTGGAATCAAGACTGCTGGGAGAAATACCAATAACCTCAGATATGCAGATGACACCACCCTTATGGCAGAAAGTGAAGAGGAACTAAAAAGCCTCTTGATGAAAGTCAAAGAGGAGAGTGAAAAATTTGGCTTAAAGCTCAACATTCAGAAAACGAAGATCTTGGCATCCGGTCCCATCATGGGAAATAGATGGGGAAACAGTGGAAACAGTGTCAGACTTTATTATTTGGGGCTCCAAAATCACTGCAGATGGTGACTGCAGCCATGAAATTAAAAGACGCTTACTCCTTGGAAGAAAAGTTATGACCAACCTAGACAGCATATTCAAAAGCAGAGACATTACTTTGCCAACTAAGGTCCGTCTAGTCAAGGCTATAATTTTTCCTGTGGTCATGTACGGATGTGAGAGTTGCACTGTGAAGAAGGCTGAGCGCCGAAGAATTGATGCTTTTGAACTGTGGTGTTGGAGAAGACTCTTGAGAGTCCCTTGGACTGCAAGGAGATCCAACCAGTCCATTCTTAAGGAGATCAGCCCTGGGATTTCTTTGGAAGGAATGATGCTGAAGCTGAAACTCCAGTACTTTGGCCACCTCATGCGAAGAGCTGACTCACTGGAAAAGACTGATGCTGGGAGGGATTGGGGGCAGGAGGAGAAGGGGATGACAGAGGATGAGATGGCTGGATGGCATCACCAACTCGATGGACATGAGTTCTGAGTGAACTCCGGGAGTTGGTGATGGACAGGGAGGCCTGGCATGCTGCGATTCATGGGGTCGCAAAGAGTCGGACACGACTGAGGGACTGAACTGAACTAAACTCTACATAGAAGTTAAATAAGCAGGGCGACTCCTTTCCCAATTTGGAACCAGTCCGTTGTTCCATGTCCAGTTCTAACTGTTGCTTCTTGACCTGCATACAGATTTCTCAGGAGCCAGGTAAGGTGGGCTCGAATTCCCATCTCTTTAAGAATTTTCTTCAGCTTGTTGTGATCCACACAGTCAGAGGTTTTGGCGTAGTCAATAAAGCGCATGTTTTTCTGGAAGTCTCTTGTTTTTTCTATGATCCAGCAGATGCTGGCAATCTGATCTGTTTCCTCTGTCTTTTCTAAATCCAGCTTGAGCATCTGGAAGTTCTTGGTTCACATACTGCTGAAACCTCGCTTGGAGAATTTTGAGCTTTACTAGCATGTGAGATGAGTGCAATTGGGCAGTAGTTTGAACATTCTTTGGCACTGCATTGGAATGGAAACTGACCTTTTCCAGTCCTATGGGCACTGCTGAGTTTTTCCAAATTTTCTGGCATATTGAGTGCAACACTTTAACAGTATCTTTTAGGATTTTAAATAACTTAGCTGGAATACCATCACCTCCACTAGCTTTGTTCAGTGATGCCCATTTGACTTTGAATTCCAGGATGTCTGGCTCTAGGTGAGTGATCACACTATCGTGATTGTCTGGGTCATTAAGATGTTTTTTTGGTATGGTTTTTCTATGTATTCTTGCCACCTCTTCTTAATATCTTCTGCTTCTGTTAGGTCCATACTATTTCTGTCCTTTATTGTGCTCAGATTTGCATGAAATGTTCCCTTGGTAACTCCAATTTTCTTGAAGAGCTCTCCAGTCTTTCCCATTCGGTTGTTTTCCTCTATTCTTTGCACTGGTCACTGAGGAAGGCTTTCTTCTCTCTCCTTGCTATTCTCTGGAACTCCGTGTTCAGATGGGTGTATCTTTCCTTTTCTTCTTTGCCTTTTGTTTCTCTTTTTTCTCAGCTATTTGTAAGGCCTCCTCTGACGACCATTTTGCCTTTTTTGGATTTCTTTTTCTTGGAGATGGTCTTGATCACCGCCTCTTGTAATGTCACAAACCTCCATCCATAGTCCTTCAGGCTCTCTATCAGGTCTAGTCCCTTGACTCTGTGTCTCACTCCCACTGTGTAGCCATGAGGGACTTGACTTAGGCCACACCTGAACGGTCCAGCGGTTTTCCCTTTCTTCAATTTAAGTCTGAATTTGGCAGTAAGGAGTTCATGATCTGAGCCATAGTCAGCTCCCAGTCTTGTTTTTGCTGACTATATGGAGGTTCTCCATCTTTAGCTGCAGAGAATAAAATCAATCTGATTTCAATGTTGACCATCTGGTGATGTCCATGTGTAGAATCTTCTCTTGTGCTGTCGGAAGAGGGTGTTTGCTATGACCAGGGCATTTTCTTGGCAAAACTGTTACCCTTTGCCCTGCTTCACTTTATAGTCTAAGGCCAAACTTGCCTGTTACTCCAGGGATCTCTTGACTTCCTACTTTTACATTCCAATCCCCATAATGAAAAGGACATCTCTCTTTTGGTGTTGGTTCTAGAAAGTCTTGTAGGTCATCACAGAACCATTCAACCTCATCTTTTCTGCGTCACTGATCAGGGCATAGACCTGGATGACTGTGATACCAAATCATTTGCCTTGGAAACGAACAGAGATCATTCCGTGGTTTTTGAGACTGCACCCAAGTATTGCATTTCGGGCTCTTTCCTTTTCTATGACGGCTACTCTATTTCTTCAAAGGGATTCCTGCCCACAGTAGTAGACATAACGGTCATCTGAGTTAATTTCCCCCACTCCAGTCCATTTTAGTTCACTGATTCCTAGAATGTCGACATTTACTCTTGCCATCATCTCCTGTTGACCACTTCCAATTTGCCTTGATTCATGGACCTCACATTATAGGTTCCTATGCAATATCATTCTTTATAGCATCAGACTTGACGTCCATCACCAGTCAAATCTACCACTGGGTGTTGTTTTCCCTTTGGCTCCGTCTCCTCACTCTTTCTGGAGTTCTTTCTCCACTCTTCTCCAGTAGTATATTTGGCACCTACCAACCAGGGGAGTTCATTTTTCAGTGTCACATTTTTTCCCTTTTCATGGGGTTCTCAAGGTAGGATGCTGAAGTGATTTGCCATTCCCTTCACCAGTGGACCATGTTTTGTCAGAACTCTCTACCATAACCCGTCTGTGTTAGGTGGCCTTACATGGCATGGCTCATAGTTTCATTGAGTTAGATTGATCATGTGGTCAGTTTGGTTAGTTTTCTGTAACGGTAGCAGAAAGAATACTCGGAGAAACAAAGGGCAAAACACCCCCACCAAGTCTGAGACACGAATCCATGCAAACAAGCAGCCCCATCACCCTGCTTCCAAACAATCTTACATTCACAGGTTCTCAACACCTTTTGAGAGCCAACAATCCAATCAACAGAAAACAGCTCTACAAGTATCAGACAAAATAGACTTCAAGTCAAAACCTGCTGTGAGAACACAAAGTGAGACGGTGTATATTAGAAGTCAGTCAAAACGATGTAAGAATTATAAATCTATACATATGTAATACATGAAGTAAAAACGACAGATCTGAAGGAGAAAATAGGTATTACTCAAATCAGTGAGAGACTTCAATATCTTACTTTCAGTAACGGATAAAATGACTACTCAGAAACTCAAATAGGAAATAGAGGACCTGCACAACAGTATTTAAAATAATTAAAACAGGAAAAAAAAAACCTAACATATACAAAAACAGCAGAGTATACAATTTTCTCAAGTACACTCAGAAGATTATCCAGAAAAGACCATCTATTAGGCCAGTTAAGATATTTGAAAAGACTGAGTGAATTCCCTGGGGTCAGTGGGCACAACCCTTAACTCCCATCGCAGGGGGCATGCTACAGCACCCGCCCAACAAAGCCCACAGCATGTCACAGACCATGGACTGCAGCAAAAGCAGCAGCCAGAGTGGCCTAAGTGGCCAAAACACAAACACAGCACACATGTCTGATCAATAACCTACCTTTACACCAGGCCAGGAAGCAACAGTTAGAACTGGACATGGAACAACAGACTGGTTCCAAATAGGAAAAGGAACATGTCACGGCTGTGTATTGTCACCCTGCTTATTTACCTTATATGCAGAGTACATCAGGAGAAATGCTGGGCTGGAGGAAGCACAAGCTGGAGTCAAGATTGTAGCAAACCAAGATAACCAGGAAATATGCAGATGACACCATCCTTATGGCAGAAAATGAAGAACTAAAGAGCCTCTTGATGAAAGTGGAAGAGGAGAATGAAAAAGTTGGCTTAAAGCTCAACATTTGGAAAACAAAGATCATGGCATCTGGTCCCATCACTTAGCTCTGGGGTTTTGATAAATGTCCTTTACCAGGCAGAGAAGTTCCTATTGTGTGTTATCTTGAAAGTTTGTTGATTTTGTCAAATGCTTTTAAACTACATCAATTAGGATTGATTTTTGTGTGCTGAACCACCCTCCTGATCCTGGAATCACTTGGTCATAGTTTTAATGTGCTGCACTCTCTCGATATGCCAAAATAGATTGGGAAACAGTGGCTGACTTTATTTTGGGGGGCTCCAAAATCATGGCAGATGGTGACTGCAGCCATGAAATTAAAAGACGCTTACTTCTTGGAAGCAGTTATGACCACCCTAGACAGCATATTAAAAAGCAGAGAGGTTACTTTGCCAACAATAGTCTGTCTAGTCAAGGCTATGCTTTTTCCAGTGGTCATGTATGGATGTGAGAGTTGGACTATAAAGAAAGCTGAGTGCGAAGAATTGATGCTTTTGAACTGTGTTGTTGGAGAAGACTCGAGAGGCCCTTGGACTGCAAGGAGATCCAACCAGTCCATTCTGAAGGAGATCAGTCCTGAGTGTTCATTGAAGGACTGATGCTGAAGCTGAAACTCCAATACTTTCGCCACCTGATGCGAAGAGCTGACTCATTTGAAAAGACCCTGATGCTGGGAAAGATTGAAGGCGGGAGGAGAAGGGGATGACAGAGGATGAGATGGTTGGATGGCATCACCGACTCAATGGACATGGGTTTAGGTAAACTCTGGGAGCTGGTGATGGACAGGGAGGCCTGGTATGCTGCAGTCCATGGGGTAGCAAAGAGTGGGACACGACTGAGCAACTGAACTGAACTTTACACCTTAAAGAAAAAAGGGGTGGGGGAAGCAAGCCAAATCCAAAACTAGCAAAACAAAGGAATAAAAAGTGGAGATAATTAAGAAAACAGTAGGACAACAGAGAAAAAGATGAAACCAAGTTAGTTGTTTGAAAAGATCAACAAAATCAACAAGCCTCTAGTTAGACCGACCGAGGGGAAAAAAAGGAGGCTCGAACTACCAAAAATCTGAACACACTTAATAACAAGTGAAGACACTGAGTTGGTAATCAGAAATCTCCCAGTGATAAAGAAAAAAGCCTAGAAGGAACCTCCCAACTCCCCAACTCATTCCATAAGGACAGCATAACTCTGATATCAAAGCCAAAGATACAAGAAAACTGCAGATCAATATTCCTGCAAACCAAATTCAGCAGCATATCGAGACAGTGCAGCACATTAAAACTATGACCAAGTGATCCCAGGATCAGGAGGGTGGTTCAACACACAAAAATCAATCCCAAATGATGTAGTTTAAAAGCATTTGACAAAATCAACAAACTTTCAAGATAAGAACACACAATAGGAACTTCCTCTGCCTGGTAAAGGACATTTATCAAAACCCCAGAGCTAAGATACTTACTGGCAAAAGCTCCTTCCCTAAAATCAGAAACAAAGTAGCGTGGCCTTTGCCTCCTCATCTATTTAACACTGTACTAGAAGTTTTAGCCAGAGCCTTAGGCAAGAGAAAACAGGCACAAACAGGAGAGAGTAAAGCTATATCTATCTGCAAATGAAACGACCTTATTTCTAAAGAATCTGCAAAGAAAAACTATGAAAGGTAACAAAAATTTAGGAGAGTTGCAGAATACAAGATCAACAGGCAAAAATTAACTGTTTAAACTATACCAGCAAGAGCAATCCAAAAAGGAGAATTATGAAAATGATTCCACTCCACTTACAATTCAATCAAAAAGAAAAACATACTTAAATACTGCTAAAATGGCAATACTCCCCCAAAAGATCTACAGATTAAATAGAATCCCTATCAAAAATTTCAGCTTCCTTTTTTGTAGAAACTGACAATGTGATCCTAAAATTCATATGAAAATGCAAGCAGCCTAGTTTAGTCAAAACAACCTTGAAAGTGAATCTCGAGTACTCTGTCCAATCTCAAAACTTACTGGCAGCAGGGTGGACATTCACCCTGACGGAACCCTGTCGCCAGTGCAGATGTACACGCCCACGCTCTCTGTGAGCCCTGCTCTGGCCTGTCTCTCTGGGACCACGTGGACTGTCGCCCACCAGGCTCCTCTGTCCACGCGACTGTCCCAGCAAGAACGCCCGAGTGGGATGCTCTATCCCCCCCAGGGGATCTTCCCAAACAGGGATGGATCTAATGTGGCTCCCGCACTGCGGGGGATACTTTACTACCCAACCACCAGGAAAGCCCCCAAAACCCAAACACCTATGGTCAAATAATTTGACAAGGTTGCTGAGACCGTTTGTGGGGAAAGACTAGCTTCTTCAACAAATTGATATACATGCAATGAATGAAGCCAGACCCTTACCTTATACCATACACAAAGATTAACTCAAAATGGATCAGAGACCTTAATGTGAAGAGCTAGCACTAACTAACTTAGACGTGAAGTCTACAGAATGGAAGAAAACATTTGCAAGTCCTATATCTTATAGGAGCCTAATATCCAGAATATTAAAAAAAGTCAGTTTAACAACAACAGACAAACCATCCAATTAAAAAGTGGGCAAAGGGCTTGAACAGATATTTACCCAAAGACAAACAAATGCTCAAAAATCACACAAAAAGATGCTCACTCTAAGTCATCAGTGAAATGTAAATCACAACCACAATGAGACTACTACTTCACACACACTACAATGCCTATAATCACAGCAATTTTACAAATGGGAAATAACAAGTATCAGAATGTAGAGAAATTGGAACTCTTTGTGCACTGCTGGTGGGAATGTAAAATGATGCAGCCATTGTGGAAAATATTTCGCAGTTTCTCAAAAAAAAAAACAAACCAAACATAGAATTACCATTGGTTGTTGTTCAGCTGCTAAGTCATGTCCGACTTTTTGCGACCCCCAAGAACTGCGGTGCGCCAGGCTTTCCCGTCCTTCATTATCTCCCTGCTGCTGCTTCAGTCGTGTCCGACACTGTGCAACCCCAAAGACAGCAGCCTACCAGGATCCACCGTCCCTGGGATTCTCCAGGCAAGAACACTGGAGTGGGTTGCCATTTCCTTCTCCAATGCATGAAAGGGAAAAGTGAAAGTGAAGTCACTTATTCGTGTCCGACTCTTGGCGACCCCATGGACTGCAGCCCACCAGGCTCCTCCGTCCATGGGATTTTCCAAGCAAGAGTACTGGAGTGGGGTCCCATTGCCTTTTCCCATTATCTCCCTAAGATTGTTCAAATTCATGATCACTGAGTTGATGATGCCATCCAACCATCTCATCCTCTGGTGCTCCCTTCTCCTCTTGCCCTCAGTCTTTCCCAGCACCAGGGTCTTTTCTAATTAGTCAGCTCTTTGCATCAGGTGGCCAAAGTGCCTGTCAACTCCACTCCTACATATATACTCTCAAAGTTGAAAACAGGTATTCAAATACTCGTACGTGGATGTCTGTAACAGTCAATCCACAAATGTGCAAACCACCAAGACATCTGTCAAACACTGAACGGACAAACAAAATGCAGTACTGCTCATAAGGAGGAGTCGAGTACCTTTGGGACTGACTGATACACACCGTTATATTTAAAATAGATACCTAACAAGGACCTACTGTACAGTACAGGGCACTCTGGTCAGTACTCTGTAACCACCTAAATGCGAATGAAAGGGATACACGTATATGTATAACTGAATCACTTTGCTGTACACCTGACATGAATACAATATTGTTAAACAGTACTCCTATATAAAAAATAAAACTAAGTTAGTGTTTTTTAGAGGCTGGAAAGGGGCTGGGTGGGAAGTGACTCCCTTTAATGGATACAGGGCCTCTGCAGATGGAGGTAATGTCAGTGTACTAAATGGCACTGAATTCTGTGTTTCGTGATGGTTAACGCTGTTCCATGAGTAAGGTGCCAGGCAGCCACTGTGGGCGCTGTGAATACCACACGGTAGGACGAGGCAGAGAGGACAGACTGAGAGCGGGGATGCCACGAGCTGAGACCAACGGCGCTGGCACTCCTGGCAGGCATGCTTCCCCCAATTCTTCTAGGCACCAAAAAATGAAACATCCAGTGAGTTTTCTCAATCTGAGAGCAGCCGACAATCCTTTTAAAACAATCTAATATCAAATCCAAAAGGTGAGAGCCATCTCATCGCGATAAAACACGCCAAGTTCGGAGTTTCGCCCTGACATGGTCTGATCCTCCTCCAGCCTGGCTCCTCACTCTTCTAATTGAGGCTGAGAGAAAGTAAACCACTTCTCCAAGATTACAGAGTTAGCACTGATGCAGTGAGCAGGGAAATGGCTGGTTAACAGGCTGGAACAAACGAGAGTGAAAGTCTCATCTCTAATTAAACATTTACATTTTTGGAGGAAAACTAACAAACCTTAAATACTTGTTAAGTGCCTAATATTTTCTCCCTTTTTCTAAACTTAGTCCTCATAATCTTGCCAAATAGTATTTTTCTTAATGGTTGAGGAAAACAAGTAACTGACTTTTGCAAGCTCACCTATTAAATGGTGGAGCTGAGACTGGAACTCAGGTCTATCTAAGTCCGAAGTCTACGTTCACCCCACCACACCACACCTATCATGCAGGAAAGAGATGGGAAAGCGCCAGTCCAAGAGCTTAATGCAGATTTGAGAGCTGGTTCATTTCCACCAAGTCTCAGGTTCAAGTGCCAGAAGAGCGGCTCATTTATGGAAGATACTGACCTAAAAGACCACGAGAAGAATTATTTCAAGAAAGGGAATTCTTAATCTAAAACTGCAGTGAACATTCACAGCATCATTATTCACAGTAGCTATTTAAAAAGTAGATCAAGTGATGAACAATCTGTTTAGGTCAAATGGAGTATTTTCACACAAAGGAATGAAAATATTTACACATGCTATGACATGGAGTAACCTAAAAAATTTTGTGCTAAGTGAAAGAAGTCAGACTCAAAACAGAAAACCTCACATACTATAAGTCTGTATACAACATGTCAGAAAAGACATATCTACATAGAATTACACACTTAAAAATGTGTGTATTTTAAACGATCGATATGTAAACTGTGCCTCAATAAAACTGTGTTAATAAAATAGGCATTGCAGCATTGAGTCATAAAGGCCAATAACTCAAACTACCCAAACGCCCATCAGTAGTAAATGGATAAACTGGGATATATTCCCACAATGGAACAGTACATAGCAATGAAGATAAACGTCTATAACAAATGCAACACAGAGGGATGCCACACAGTGGGGAGCAGAAGAGGCCCCACACAGAGCTATAACGAACTACTCCACTTACGTAAAACTCACAACTGGCAAAAGTAATCTGTGCTGTTCAAAGTAACAACAGTGGTTACACTTAGGGATGGCTGACTGTGTTCTGTTTCTCGAGCTGGGTAATGTTTACACAGCTGGGCCTGCTTTGTGGAAATGCACGATGCTGGACACTCCCGTTGAGTGTGCTTTCATATACATGCGGTGTATCTTAATAATTTCTTAAAAAAAAAAAAAATTCACCTGTAATCTACTGCCCCCTCCCCGGGGGTTGGGGGAGAATCTGAGAAATACCAAACGTCCTCCAATCAAGTAATAGTTAAATAAACACAGAACACCGACGTGTAGCAGTCACAGTTGGAAGCCCATGAAGGAACTCGTCTCTTTCTGCTTCCTTAGAGAATCAATCCCACTGCTAAAAGACATGTTGGGATTTGAGTGTAAACTAATGGTTTTCACAGTGTAGTTTGCAAACTCCTATGGGTCCCCAATACTCTCTCAAGAAGTTTTCAAAGTCAAAATTCGTCACAAAAAACCTGTTGGGATTTTGATTTTGATTACACTGCACTTACAGATCAATACGGGGAGAAATAAAACCTTAACAATGAGTCTTCAAACTCACGAACAAGGCACACGGCTCTGCTCTTAGGTCTTAGTACTAACTTCCCTCAGCAGTGTGCTGTACTTTTCAGTGTATGCTTCCCATCTTCCGTCACATTTCTCCCTAAGTAATTCATACTTTTGGTACTATTGTAAGCAATATTTTTACACGCAAATAAAACTGATTTTTGTATGCTGATCTTGTTTTCTGTGGGATGACTTCAAGAGGCCTTGCAGCTTTTGGACCACTGTCTTAAGACCACAGAACATGAAAATGTCTGAACTGGAAGACCACTGATGAGAATGGCCCAACTGAGAAATAACAAACTATTGTTTTTTGAACCACTAAGCTTTGGGAGGCTTCCCTGGTGGCTCAGGGGTTAAAGCATCTGCCTGCCATGCGGGAGCCGCAGGTTTGATCCCTGGCTCGGGAAGATCCCCTGGAGAAGGAAATGGCAACCCACTCCAGTATTCTTGCCTGGAGAATCCCATGGGCGGAGGGAGGAGCCTGGTGGGCTACAGTTCATGGGGTCGCAAAGAGTCGGACACAACTGAGCGACTTCACTTCACTTCACTTCAAGCTTTTGGATGGCTTGTTATACAACATATAACTGACACAAAAGTTTATACAGAGAGTCACAGTAAAGAAAATGGGGTTTGGAAATTCTCAGAGTTAAAGCTACAAACAGAATCAGTCAATAAGAAGGTAGGATATAAGTCAGGAGTCTAGGATCAAACAAGCCACATTTAAGGAGATAAGTAAGCAAAAGACAGACCCTCAGGAATTCTCAGTAGGGCATTAACTGTACTAAAGCTAAAGGGGGTAACAGTTAGATCGACCTGGCTAGTTTTAATTCAGAGGAGCTTGATCCTTCCTAGGACTTAAAAGATCAGGGGTCATTAACTCAGAGCTAATTTCTTTGTGTCAGAGGATCTTGCCCACCCATAATCTCGGTGTAAGGAGAGCATTATGTCCACAGGTCGAGATGAGTATCTCTTAGGGGTTTCCGGTTCTTATCTGTTGAGGGGAGGTCTGCCCACTCAGGACCTTGGGCCTCTTCTGCCAGGGTGTTCTGTTGCAACTCTCAACTGGTTGTGGAGGAAAAGGGATCTCAATGTAAAATAATTATTATATATAACAAGATAAACTTACAACTGTGTCAAGACAGTTCTGATATGCTGAATCATAATAGGCAAATTATTACACACCTATCTTCTTTACATGTAAGGGACAGAAAAAAACTCATTGACCTGATTGATAAAACATCCCATAACCGAAGGGAACTGATAATCAAGGCTTTCTAAGCCCAGGTCACAATCCACACTAATCACAGATGAGGTATGTCTGCACGTCTAGGAAACGAGAACAGAAAGGAAAAACCATCGGAGGTCTGGATATCTGAAGTAGAAAAACAGTCTGAAGGCTCCGGGACTTTCCTAACAAGGAACAAGTTGCTGAGCAGATCTTTCCCACCCTGAGAGGAATAATAATGTGGTTCCTGTCACCTTAAGATAAAGGGATAGGAAGGAAACCGGATAGATAAAATGACGATCTGGTGTACTGTCAGCCTCTTGAGACACAAGCATTATAATAGTCAGAACTTGAGTCTCAGAAACCTGATCCTGTGACTCTGTGTATTTCTATAATTAGCTCTACTTTGTTTTCCATAAATAATTAGTAAAGTCCATTTTGAAATATTAATATTAGCCGATCTCAACATATTTAAAGAAGTCAGGGAAAGCAAGTCCTCTGTTTTTTTAAAAAAACGAAAACAAAACTAGTATTTAAGCCGACTTTAGAAGAGTTTATCATTGTGAAGACAATGTTTTTTGTACATCCTTTGTGCAGAAACTCAGATGGTAAAAATTAAGAATTTATATACTACCACAGGAAAACAGAAATACTCCAATGAAAACAATCTAAATAACCCCTAGATCTGATTAACTCATTTGGTGATTCTGTCCAGGCAATCTTTCCCAAACATCACTACAACAGGAAGAGCAACTAAAAACAGCAAAATGATACATAAAGGATGGAGCC
This sequence comes from Budorcas taxicolor, assembly GCF_023091745.1. NCBI lineage: Eukaryota > Metazoa > Chordata > Mammalia > Artiodactyla > Bovidae > Budorcas > Budorcas taxicolor. The sequence continues at coordinate 79,853,881 of NC_068924.1, read as the reverse complement.
CACACTTTAATATAATCAAATTTTTTAAACAACCAAGGTTCCAAACTGTTTCCTCCCAGCTCTAATTTCACGAGATATTCTTTAAGGGCAAGGAGGAGGGGATGCCTTACATGCAGCTTCTGTGCATTTTGGCATCTACATTGCAAACTACCCAGAAACAAAGTCTGTGAAGTTAACATGAGCAGGTAAAGCAACACTGGGATTATTAATCACTACACTGAAGCAAATCATTCCTTTACCTTCACTGTGTTACACTGTTGGAATTTCTTCACCCCATACTTACTTACCACACAACCTAGTATCTAGGATGGTGCTGGAATCACTTGCTGAAGGAACTGTTTGTGAAGCAATTTTCTACTGCATTCTAGACACATCCATCAGGGTTAAATAAACACCGTAGACAAAGGGACCTAATGCCCTTCTTTCCTATTATTTCAACTTGAAAAATGACCACGGCACTTTGCAATTTAGTAATTCTGAAGCAGCAGCCAGTTCCTTTTCTGAGTGTGCATTATCATTTACTCAAACCTGTCCAGAGTTCTCGCCTGTAACTGAAGGAGAGCACTTTATTTCCAAGTTGTTTGGAGTAAGAGTAAAAAATAATCCTGAAAACATCTTTTCAATACTAATGAAATAAAGAGATATCTTTAGAAATTCACCTCCATTTCTATATTCAGTGATCTAGTTGTAGAATTATGAGACACTTACATACCTACATATGCAGCTCAGACTTGAACGATTACTGTAGTAACCAAACTTACAGAGACTCAGATGGGAGCTGGAGAGGATTTCTTTGAAATTTTATAAGCTTAACAACAGTTACTTTTTATTGAGTCTTTACTGGATTCAGTTAACTAGGTTATTTGCAATAAAAGGCAAAACTCGAATTCAACCCCTGAGCTGTAACTCCAGATCCAGAGCACTTAACTAGGGGATTAACGTGGGACTTAAAGACTGACCCGTGATGCAGGTGTTTTTCTCTTTAAACTTTAGCGCAGATGATTCACAACGCTGCATCAGTGTCAGGTGCACAGCAGAGGGACTCGTTTTCTAGACCCACCGCCCACCACCCTTTCTCCAGTTCCTTTCCATCATAACTAGGTACTGACTATACTTCCCTGTGCCACACAATAGGTCCCTGTTGGTTACCTATTTTATATATAACAGTGTTTATGTGCTAATCCCAAACTCCTGATTCATTCCTGCCTCCTTTCCCTTTTGGTAACCATAAATTTAAGTTCATTTGTATCTTTTTTTTCCAGATTCCACATATAAGCAATTATGTGTTATTTATATTTGTCTGACTTACTTTACTTAGTATGATAATTCTAGGTGTATTCATGTTGCTGCAAAAGTCATTATCTCATATGTTTTTACGGCTGAGTATTCTAAAGGAGATTAGTCTTGGGTGTTCTTTGGAAGGAATGATGCTGAAGCTGAAACTCCAGTACTTTGGACACCTCATGCGAAGAGTTGACTCATTGGAAAAGACTCTGATGCTGGGAGGGATTGGGGGCAGGAGGAGAAGGGGACGACAGAGGATGAGATGGCTGGATGGCATCACCGACTCAATGGACCTGAGTCTGAGTGAACTCCGGGAGTTGGTGATGGACAGGCAGGCCTGGCGTGCTGCAATTCATGGGGTGGCAGAGTCGGACACGACTGAGCGACTGAACTGAATGTTTCAGTGTGTGTGTGTACCCATGTGTGCACATACACTGGAAAATACACACACACACACACACAATCACAGCCCCCATCTTCCGTGCCCATCCATCTGTGGAGGGACACTTGGGCTGCTTCCATCGCTTGGCAGCTGTAAACACTGCTGCATGACACTGGGCATGCGCCTCTGTTTGAATTAAGAGTTTTCATCTTCTTCTGATAATACACCCAGGAGAGGGAGTGCTGGATCATGATAGCTCTATTTTTAGCTTTTTAACAAACATCCATACTGCCCTCCACAGTGGCTGCACTAAGGCACACTCCCACCAGTAGTGTGGAAGGGCCCCCCTTTCTCCACACTCTACCCAGCATTTACTATTATAGACTTTCAGATGATGGTGATTCTGACCAGTATGAGGCAGTACCTCATTACAGCTTTATTTCCATTTCCCGAATAATTAACACTGATGAACATCTTTATGTGCTCGTTAAGTCATCTGTACCTCTTTTTCAGATAAATGTCTGTTTAGGTCTTCTGCCCATTTTTTTGTTTCTTTTTGATATTGAGCTGCATGAGCTGTTTGTACTTTTTTGGAAATTAAACCCTTGTCAGTTGCAGTGTTTGCAAATATTTTCTCCCAGTCCACACTGCTATCATTTACATAAGAGGATGTTTTTTGCCTATCTTCTCTGAGTTTTATGGTGTCATATCTGATATTTACATTTTAAGCCAATTTGCGTTTATTTTTAAGTCTAGTGTGAGGAAGTGTTCTAACTTCACTGATATACATGCAGCTAGCTGTCCAGCTTTCCCAACCCCACTTGCTGCAGAGACTTGTCTTTTCCTCACTGTGTATTCTGGCCTCTTTGCTGAAGACTAACTGACCATAGGTGAATGTGTTTATTTCTGGGCTCTCTATTCTGCTCTACGGATTCATGTCTGTTTTTGTGCCAATACCACTCTGTTCTGACTGCAGCTCTGTAGTAGAGTCGTTCTCCACATTTAAGTCTTTTACCTCCTCGGTCAGGGTTTTTTCTGGGTATTTTATCTTTTTGAGGCAATTTTAAGAGAGGTTTGTTTTTTTTTTTTTTACTTTCTCTTTCTCATATTTCAATGTTAACATAAAGAAATCTGTTAGTACAACAGGTTTCTGTATGTTACTCTTGTATCCCACTACCTTGCTCAGTTTATCAACTCTAATAGTTGCTGTGCAGAGTTTATTTGCAGTAAAAGACAGAAATTGAATTCAAATTCTGAGCTCTAACTCTAAATCCAGGGCATTTAACAAGTGGGTTAAAGTGGTACTGACTGAGACTGAACTACCCGAAATGCAGTTTTACTCTCTCCTCAGTGCAGAACTTTATGTAACATGCCAGCTTCTGGTTTAAGAAATCGACACAAAAGATCAATTAAAAAGTCATCTACAACAGAGTTCTTAATTTCCACCACATTCTGTGAGTTCACTCCAAGGCAACCCAAAATAATTTCTTTTGACAGTCTTTAGACACAGGAGATAATTCTAGCTGACAGATGCAGGCTGTGGTTTTTGTCTTAGTAGAAATTGCTCTGTTATTTGTCACCTGTCACAGCATTCCCCCCACATCCTAAAATTTCCAAAATGATCTCTGAATAAGGAACACAAGAGCTTCCATTCTTGACAGACATATCCTAATTTCCAAGTATCAACAGCAACAAAACCCAAAACCTCCTAAACAAAACAGTCATGCAAAGCTTTCTACACAAAAACCTGCCTAGTATGAAACACTTCTGCTTGGTATACTATGAAATGAAATACTAGCAGATTCTAAAATTCAGAGGAAAAAAAAAACCTGCTCACTGATACCTAATTGCTCACAGAGTAATCAAGTTACTGGTTCCTAACCATACTATCATTCTTCTAAATGGCATAAATTCAGGTTTTACACTCGACCTATACATGCATATTGCAAAGCATTCTTTAGAAGAGAAAGTCCACACTGAGGATAATATGTACTCATATTACATATATACATAATAAATTAACTGATTAATACTTCAGGACTGGACCAAGATAAGACAAAGTAAATGAAATGTGCTTAAATGTATCTTTGTTTTAGTTTTAAGAAGGATGCTATGTATTTGAATGCAGTATCAAGGAACAAAGTCAATAACTAGGAAAAAAATTTAATAAATGAGCAACTGGCTCAACATGCTATGGGCAATTTTAATAATCCAATCTGCAAAGCCAGAACAGTCTTTTAAAAAAAGCATTAAAAAAAACCTGAACATTAGCTTCCCTTCATCATCCAGATAAGAATACTTTTAATACATGTATCTGGCTTGCTACTTGAAATAACCTAGTGGGCCCATCTAATTATTCGCCAGGCTGCAATCTGAAAACACTCCTCTCCCTGCACTCTTCAGAACGCAGTCATGGCTCGCCACGGGAGCCCGCGCTGCGCCCTGCACACTGTGTGTCACCCCGCTCTGCTACTTCACTGGAAAACCAGGCACCTTTAAAAATTACAATAAAGTGGCGTCAAATAACCTGATTCCCCATTATTAGGTTTGAAATAATACTAAAATGCTCCACTTGCCCAAACCTGCCACTCTTGAATATGGCCTGTCTATTCCAACAATTCACTACCAAGTAAGTCACTTTTAAATCGGAGCGATTTGAATGATCAGGTTGAAGCTCATTCTATTTTCCATCAGATTATAAAGTGGTCACGTAATGTTTATGAGTGCTAAGAAGGACCCATCTTACCTTTCTCAGTTGATACTTTTTCTATGCATCTGAAAGAAAAGAGAATCAAATGGTAAATGAATAATCTTGCACATTTTCTTAAAAAAACAAACATTTATCCTTTTCAGGTTCATCTCCAGAGTGATACAGAAAGCATCAGCTGAACTTTCTGCAGTGATGAAACAACATCCTACATCTGTACTGTCCAATACGCTAGTCTCCTGAACGACTGAAACAGCTATGTAGCTGAGGAACTCAATCATCAGTTCTGATTAATATGATTTAAATAGCCACAAGCAGATATCATATTTGACAGCACAAAGCTAGAGTATCATTCAAAACAGTTGTTTTTAACTATAAAAAAAAAAAAATCGATACAAAGAAACTACTGCTAATTTTGTTGCATTAAATGGTCATAAAAGAAAAATGTATTTTACACAAATGCAGTAACTAGTGGTGCAATGAAATATTTGAGATATCCTCCAAAATACTCCTGCCAAAAGAAAAACAGAGGGAAGAAGGATAAAGGTAATAAGAATGGCAAAATCTCGATAACTGTTAAATCCAGGTGATAAATACTGAGGACTCATTATTATCTCTACTTTGGATATATTTGACAATTCTCAAAATAAAAATTTAACGAACCTAAGAGAAAATCCTAAAATTATTCATTTGTTAAACTAAAGTCAAAATCTATTTCTAAAATGGCAGCAGACTGGACCTAGAAATAAATGTAACTTGAACTTTACAAATTAGATAGGAAGAGTAAAGAGTCTTATGTGTAATAAACTGGAGGTTAAAAAAAATGTCATTTGCATGTTTTTAATTCCGGGAAATTTCTATCAAATGTTAACTGTTGAGTACAGTATAATGACTCTCCTCTATAGCCCTTACCCAAATTCAAAGTTGACCTGTCTTGGATCTTTCCCAAGATGCCAAACAGCATCTCTGAGCAATATGAAGTTTTCTCCTTTTTTTCTTTTTTGAAAATAAACCTAATACAAATGAAGACTCTTATGTTACAAAGAATATCCAAGCAGATACTGAAGCCACAGCATAATACAAATTCTGTTCTCTTTAAAGAGACTAAATATCATTTTCTCATCTCATTTTTTTAAAAGCTTGGTATTATAATAATTTATTATATTTTTAATGTCCCAATTAACAACTGACACAGGAATGCTGCTCATCACCCTAGCTCTAAATGAAAAGTTTCATAAGTCACTGCTAGATGCGGACACACTATGCAGTAAACTTCCTGAAAGCCCACGGGAACGGCTCAGGGTTCCCTCTACCAAGCTCTCCGCAAAAGGGAAACTCAGGATTTGGGGCTTATACAATCGAAGGCTTCTCTAAAGAGCCACAGAATCCAGAAATTTTTCCAATTCGGAGTATTACTGCCTCTTCATTCTCACTATCATGACCATCACCTTCTCCTTACAAAAAGAAAGTGTGAAGCAAAGGCTTACTACCATTTTACTTTCTGCAAGAAAACAAACCCCAAATGGAATTCCATATACTGGAAAACAGTGCAGTATTTGTTTCATTTGTAACCCATCTGAACCTGTAGGTTTACCACTAGGAATACTGTTCTAGCCTATATTCCCATATTCCTTATGGTGAGGAAAGAACAGCTTTTCTCAACAGCTAAGTGAGAAATTTAAAAAAAAAAAGTATGTAAGTATTAAATTCTGAAATGCATCAGATAATCTAAAGGACTTATTATCACACAGTAGGAAGAAAATAAGTCTTTTGCATTTAAAGTAATCTTATTTTAACAATTATAGTGTTCCCCTATTAGTAGAGAATGGATGTTTTAATTTCTAAATCAGAAATAAGCTGTAGTGTGTGTATGTATACACAGATACCTGTATATACCTGTATGTACCCATACATAGATACCTATAAACATCTGCATTTGAAACATAAGAATCTTAACTCTGGAACTTATTGGCTAAAATACAGCAAATAAAGAGCCTAATTCTTAGTACTAATATATAACCTTTCTTCAAACTTGGTTTATCTTTCCTACTAGCCTTTAAGCTTTTAATTTAAAATGATTATAAATTTAACTGAATGCCTTTTGCTTAAGCACATTCACTGAAAAATTCTTTTTATTCCCCTTCATAAAGAGCTCCTATTCTTTTCATTAATTCCTGAGTATGTCAATGCAAACAGAAAAATTGTTATAAGATTAGGAAAGTTTATAAAAACAGTAATTGCCATCTAACTGTAAAGCTCATCCCATAAATCATAAATTATCAGCTAAAGATGAAGCATATGCAAGGAGGTTAAGTGACTTGCCCAAGGTCAGTAAGCAGTAAAAAGCAATGCTTTTTTTCTATTTTGCCTTGTAAGAGGAATCGAAACTCCAAGTCTATTTACTGACACTTGAAACCACTGTACAATCAAGTCACTTTGCTGTTTCCTTGATCAAGAAAAACAAGGGTAGGTTAAACAGTGATTACTGGGAATTTATTGGGAGAAATGTTATTTGGAAAACAGAGCTGAAATCAAGGTCAGAAGGAACTTAACCAGGGTTCAGTGATCACACATTTCAAAACTTGAAATGTCTTAATGGATAAAGTTTCTCAATTACTTTTTAAAATTTATCACTCTGAAAATCTGTAAACTGTGCATACATTTGACAAACCTCCACTAATCCATCCATCGTCCCCCTTTACTGAAATCCATGTCTCATTTTTCTTTATGAATCCTGGCTCAGCACACTACCAGATCCAATTATTTGCTTAATCAAGGTTTACTGAGCTGAAATGCTGTAGCAGTTCTTCTATTTCCAGGGTATGTAGTAAATTGAAAACATGTAATAAAAAAATTATTAAAGTGAAAATTTATCAAACAACCCAATCAAAACTGCATAATTTAAAATATACAGTTAAGAAATAGTTCCGAGGCTAAAAGAACACTATGATCTTTTATGATACTGGATGAGAGAGAGGCGCACTTTTAAGAATTAAGACTTTTCTTTCCTCCCCACAAGGAATACTGAGGAGAAAAAAACTGAAAGGATTTAATTAAGCCGTCCTCATCCAACTTCAACTGTTATAACATTTACATTGTGGAAATAAAACTACTCAGTACTTTTTTGACAGAAGTTAGGGAACACTTAAGATTTTCTCTGAGTAAACTGATGAGTCAGCGGGAGGGAAAGGTGCTAAGGAGATATAGCCATCTATAACTTTCAAATGGGTAGGTGAAAATGGAAGGAAATTTTAAAAGATTAAGTTATTAACCTTCCTGTGTATGGTCACAGAAAAAATTGAAAAGCCTATTTGGCAGGATTTACATGAAGAACTCCCCACACAGCAGCTATGCCTCCACTGCGTCACTCCAGCAGAGGCCTGCCTACTACAGGCCACACGCAGTAGACGCACGGAGCAGGTGCGGATCGCTGCTCAGCACACACACTTTCAATAGTCCCTACGTGTCATGCTTTGTATTAAGTGCTGCACTTAAGTCTCACAAACTCATCTCATTGAGCTTAACAGTATTTCCTGTAGATAATAAAACTGAGGCAGAAGCAGTTTAACCTGTCCAAGGAATTTATATTCAAATAAGGCCAATGACATCTTTTCAAATTTATGATAGTAAAAACTGTTTAAATTTTTTGTCTATGAAACTCACAGCAATCATTAATCGAACCCTAACTGCATGCAGCCCAATCATTTATAAATACAAGTTTTTGTTGTCCACAGAAATTTAATTTACACAATTCTCTAAATTATGTTAATTGGTGAAAGTCGCTCAACTGTCCAACTCTTTGCGACGCCATGGAAAATACAATCCATGGTATCCCCCAGGCCAGAATACAGGAGTGGCTAGCCTTTTCCTTTCTCCAGGGGATCTTCCCAACCCAGGGATCGAATCCAGGTCTTCCGCACTGCGGGCGGATTCTTTACCAGCTGAAAGAAAAGTGAAGTCGCTCAGTCCTGTCCGACCTTTTGCAACCCCACGGACTGTAGCCTACCAGGCTCCTCTGTCCACGGGATTTTCAGGCAAGAATACGGGAGTGGGTTGCCATTTCCTTCTCCACTTTACCAGCTGAGCCACATGTTAATCAAATAACATCCAATAATTTGAAAGCACATCTAAAACACAATATACCTTTGAAAGTTACTTCTTTCTGACAGTCTTCCAAGACAAGTATGCCACAGTCACAGACTTCACTCTTACCTGTGGAGCAGGTGTGTTTCAAATTTTAAATTGACCAGGCCTGTGTAAGCTAAATATTGTCAGGATCTCTACTGGGGAGGCAGCGTGGCGGCGGCGGCCGGGGGCATTTAAAACTTATTTCTCCCCTCACCTTCAATTTTTCCTGCTTTTTTTTTTTTTCACTTGAAAGTCAAAAAGACACAAAAGTCTTCAGCAACTAATTCCATGGCTAATGCGCTTCATTTCTACAATTTAAAAACACGTGTGCTTCACTACTTTAGGCACAGAAACATTTTAATGAACAACTTAAAACATATGTAGATTCCTGGTCATCTTGGTTCCTCTACGACCTCTCGGGAAGGAAAGAATTCCTTTCATATTATTCAAAATTTTAAGGACGAAATCCCTATATTAAAACACTTGCAAAAATACACACTTGTGTGCGCCTCAGTTTTATCTATAGGAGATAATGTTTAGCTCAATGAGATGAGTTTGTGAGACTTAAGTGCAGCACTTCATACAAAGCATGATACGTAGGAAATATTGAAAGTTTTTGACAGTCGTCAAAAAAAAAAACCATCAACACACGCATTTCAGAGTCTACACTTAAAACTGGCAAGCCACGTTTTTATCCTGTTTTTTTTTTTTTTTTCCCCCGAAAAACGAGTGAAAATGTGAAAATTTAGTACGTTTGAAAAAAAAACAAACTGTGCTGAGACTGATCAGGAGGCAAGGGTGGGGGAACGACCTCATCCTGCGCGCTGAGCGCGAAGCCCCCGCCGCCGGTTTCCCAACGGGGCCGCGCGGTACAGCGGCGGCCGCCGCGCGGGGGAAGGGGCCGGCGGCAGAGGCGCGCCCCGCGGGGGCCGCCGAGGCGGGAGCGGCGGCGCGGCGCGGGCAGGCCGGCGGCGGGGGCCGCCGAGGCGGGGCGCGGGCGGCGGGGCGCCGGGCCGGCCGGCAGGGGGCAGAGCGGCGGCGCGTCACGTGGGGCGGCCGCTACGGGAGCCGCGAGGGCTGCGCGGGCGGAGGGGGGTCGCTCCCACCGCCGCGGAGACGGCGTTACTCACAGCAGGCGCGGGCTCCTCTTGCCCTGGGCCGGGGACGGCGGCTTCGCGGCCTGGGCCGGCTGCCCCGGGGCGTCGGCGGGCCTGGCGCTGGGGCTGCTCCTCCGCCGGCGCGGGTACTCGGCCTTCCTCCGACGGGACACGGCGGCGGCGGCGGCGGCGGCCGCGGCGGCGCGGCCCCGGTCCCGGCCTCCCCTCAGCACGCGGCTGCTGGGGGGCCCCGCGGGCGGCGCCGCCGCCGCCTCAGGGGGCTGTGGCTGGGGCTCCGCCGCCGCCGGCCCCCCTCCCTCGTCCTGCCGCTCCGGGGGTCGCGGCTCTTCCGTCTCCCCCGGCATCGAGACGCGTCCGCCCCCCCACCCCCTGGTCCCGGCGGCGGAGGCGGCGGCGGCGGCGGCCGCGGCGCTGCTCCCCCCGCCCCCCGGAGCGGCCGGCTCACTCACTCTGCGCGCCTCTCTCCCCCCTCCCCTCCGCCCGGCTCCGAGGGCGCCCCCCCCCCCGCCCCCTGCCACTCAAGGGCCGGTACCGCTGGCGGCGCGCGCGCGCGCCCGCCACAGGCGCACAGCGGGCCAATCAGGGGGAAGAAGCGGCTCCTTGGCCCCGCCCCTCGCGGGTTTTCACGTCGCGGCGTCCCGGGCTTCCGCCCACCCCCACCCCGGCCTTCCACCAATCAGGAAACGGCTCCAAGGGAGCGCGCGAGGTTTCCTTCCCCGCGCACCCGTTCTCACCGTTAAACGGCTGCGTCTCGCGACAATCCCAAAGTGACCTTTTTTTTTTTTTTTTCCCCCACCTCCGGAGCTCAACGCGCGCCCGGGGCAGTGGGAGGGGCAGGCCTCGCGAGGGGGCGGGTGGGAAACGCACCTCCTTCCCCGCCTCGCGCGCACCCTGGGCTGGCTGCGCGCGCACCTGCCGCCCTAAGGAGCCGCTAACGCCACAAGGGCTTTCTATCCTTCTCCCTTAAGCCGCGGAGGGAGCCTCGGCGTCCTTCCGCCTCCACCCCGGCCCCACTTTCCTGTCTGTGGCCTTTCTGTCCCCAGCGCCGCGAGGTCTTGCGGGGAAGAAGGGGGGGGATTTTTTTTTGAGCTGTCGCTTCTCCTTTAAGAAAAAAAGCCCCGTCGGCCGCCGGATGAAAGTCTCTGAAAAAATGGCGGCGGTGGAACAGAGGCGGGGTCGTGAGGGCAAGGAGGACCCGCCTTCTGGCGCATGCGCGTGGTCGTCTCGCTCCGAGGCATCCTGGGACGTGAAGTTCCGCTTCCCCCTGCGCCTTCGGAAGACCGCTGGGAACCCCGCGGCGGAGAGGATGCTGGGAGGCTTTGGCCGTTGCGCGCTGGGAGAGGTAGTCGGCTGCCCAGTCAGTTCGAATTCGCTCTTCCGGGAGGCGGTGTTTCCGGGCTGGGCCTGAGCGCCCGCCCGCATCCGGGTACGCCTACCGAGCCTGTCGCTGGTTGGGTCGCCTGGCAGTTTCGCGTAACTTTTCGCTCGGTGTTGGCGAACCATGTCAAGGTGGCCACGCAGTAGCCCTCGCCTCTGGTTAGACGGCGCCGCCGCGGGGACGGGCCGGCGTTCACGTACATCTGCTGCATTATCCCATCTTCTGTGCGCGTCTGGAGGTCAGGAGTTGACTGGTCCCGTCGGCTCTTAGTGGGTCTGGCACAATTCCTACCCCTCATCCGATCCTTAATAAAAGTTTGTGGAAAGACTTGTGGAATTGCTTTTTTCCCCCCTGGATATCAGGGCTGAAGACTGGCACCCGCTGCTTAGGCTTGGCGTGCCCCTGGGTTGGAGAAGAGTGGTGAAGCATTGTTAGCGGGACTCCTGTGACCTCCCCAGATACCTGAAGGCTTCCCGCCACTCCCCACCCCGAAACCATCTGCTTCTGCGGTTTTTAAATGTCGCTGCTACACAGGAAGCACGGTCAGAACAGCAGCTTTGTCAGAATTTCTTTTTCCACCAGCGTGTGCAGCTAAATGACTCTAGTGCATCAAACAGGAGTTTCCATTTGCTTATCAACCGAGTTGCCTTCGGTGATGGCTCTGAGCTTCTTGCATTGCTTCCCCCCCCCCCCCCCCCCTTTTTTTTTTCTTTCGTCCATTAGAATGAAGGCGCGACCTGCAGGAATGCTTCTCAGCCCCGGAAACCAAAGCACCCAGGGTTAGAAATCTCCAAAGTAAGTGGCTGGAAACAAGCTCTCAGAATCCAATTCTACATTTCACATGAATCATTTAGTTAAACTGCAGATAGAGTCCAATATTTTGCCAACCAAGTGCTGAAGAGCCTTTTTCCTTCCAATGTTTGGGCTCAGTTCAGTTCAGTTCAGTTGCTCAGTCGTGTCCGACTCTTTGCGACCCCATGAATCGCAGCACGCCAGGCACCACTTCAGATAGGGCAAATGTTCATCTTCTCTGTGGAGTGTTTTGCACTTTGATGGGGCTAAAGGCATTTCAGTTGTAAAAACTGGCATAGTGTGGGTGGGAGTTTTTCAAAGCTGTGTTTGTAGTGAGCAGACTTGGAATGACGCTGACATCCAATGGCTGCGAAAAGTAATGCAGAGGTGGGATCGCCTTTACGTTAAAAAATAAAAATAAAAAAGTTTTTAAGAGTCACAAAGGAATGGAGAATGAGTGATTCAGTTAACCGTAAAAAAGACCACTGGGTTGTAGAGGAAAGAATACAGGCTTTGACATTAAATCTATATTTTAAGTATTATAGTAAGTAGCAAACTTACTAATTCTGTTAACTTTAGCAAATTTCTATTTCACTACTGGTAAAAATGGGGATAATATCTATTTAACAAGACCATAGTTTTACTTTATGTACTGCCGCCTTATAGCAGACCTTTTGAAAGTGCTTTATTCAAGGTGAATAAAATCCCAGTAGCCAAAAAAGAGGGAAAGTTGACCCCAGTGTCACTTTTGAGAGAAATTAAGGCCATATAACTAGACGGCAAGTGTGTATGATTGAAACATCTGCCCCCAAGAACCTGGTGTCAAATCTTCCAGTTTCATTCTTCATGACACCTCTAGATGATTGCATTTTAAACCACTGAAATAAACCTGGCCGGAGAATCCAACTGTAAGCCTGGTCCGGAGAATCCAACTGTAAGCCTGGTCCGGAGAATCCTGTTCTGCCGGTAATAGGTTGATGATCTATTCAGAAAAGCAAATAAGTATAATTTCTGGATAATTGGGTAAAGACAGCAAAATGAATTGAGTGCTAGTTAACTCTGATGGAAATTTTATGAAGGAGATTATGCTTCCATGGTCTTTCAGCTTCATAGAAAAAAAAAAAAATCAGAATCTTTCACAGCAGGCTACCCTACCCACTCTGGGAAAGAAACACAAATGCAAATCTGCCATTCCCATGAATTCAAGATAAATCCAAGTGCATAGTAGGTTCTCAAATTTTTCAAAATTAGTTTTGCTTCTTTATCACCTTGGCCAATGCACAACCAGAACTCAAATCCAACAGCCTATCTTTCTATGTCTCATTTTTTAAAACTCTGACTTAGGGAAAAAAAAAAAACAACAACAACTCATCAAAAGTGAGGAAAGTGAAAGTGAAGCCGCTCAGTCTTTGCCGACCCTGTGTACTATGTAGCCCACCAGGCCCCTCCGTCCATGGGATTCTCCAGGCAAGAATACTGGAGTGGGGTGCCATTTCCTTCTCCAGGGGATCTTCCGGACCCAGGGACCGAACCCACGTCTCCCACATTGCAGGCAGATGCTTTAACCTCTGAGCTATCAGGGAAGTAACTCAGAGGTTAGAGAGAGGAAGTGCTAAGCAAATACAGGAACCAAAAAAGGGCTATAGAGGCTGCTTCGCGCTGGCTCATTCAGTCCCTTTGCGGTCCTCTTCCCCCAGCACATGCAGTGCTCTACAATCTGTGTGTGGCACCAGGGCATCTCGGGTGCGAGACGATGGAAGAGCTAGGTGAGTGAGGAGCTTCTTGGAGGAGCAACTCGAAGGGACTGAAGACTTGGCTGCCCTCTCCATGGGTGGTGGGGTGTACTTCTAGCCAGATGGAGGATAGTGTTGGAAGATTTTCTTTTCACTGCTTTCCTGAGCTCAGGCCAACCAAGAGTGAGGCATGAGGAACTATGTTATTTTGGGGAACTATGGGTTCGCTGTTTTTAGAGACACAATAGGCAAAGAATTTGCTACTAACCACAGAGTAAACTCTGCACAAATACTTTTGAACTGAGTTGTGCTTGAAATTGTGATTTTGTTAGGAGCGTTTTTGCTCCTTGGGGGGCTGCAAGGAGATCATAGTCGGGCTACAGAGTCGGTAAGTTCAGAGATGTGATTTGGGGAGGAAAAGAAATAGGGGGGACTGGGTAAAGGGTGTTACAAGGAGAAGAAACGGACTAGAAGTATGAGAATGAGGGATCCGCAAAGGGTGGAGAAAGGCCAGAGTTTTTCATTTGTTCCATCGTTGAGCATTAAATCAAGAAGACACAGCACTGTTACTCCAGTGCTTTCATTGCTAAGCTTTTTACTGAGAGCAGCTCTGAAGGAGCAGATGAGCATGGCCTGCAAATATGACACCTCCTTCCACTCCAAAGCAACTGCAACTAGCGCTGAAGCTGTGGGCCGCATTGCTCAGAGAGATCCCTGATTTCAGACCTTGGGCGTGCCGTCAGGCTTGTCGTTCTCGGGACTCATGCCATATCCTTTGCCAATTTTTGTTGCCATCGTGCTTACAAACGCTGAGTCACTAAACTTTACCCAGTGTCCAAGCTGTATAATTCCACGGTGTCTTGGGTGGTTGTATGTCAGAAGCGCAAGTGACAGCAACAAGAAAAATCTCGCATGTTGTCTTTTTTTAAATGTGTTTTGAGAGCTAGAGGAGTAGAGGAAGGAAGGAAGCCAAATTACAGACAGGAAGCGATGTTAATGAAAAGGAAAAGGGTATTTAATATTAACGTGTGAACTATTTTGGAAGTAAAGTCTATTTTAATACGTGGAGTAGAGTATATTTTGAACTTGGGGTAGAATCCCAATTCTTATCCTGTTGGAGAGATTCATGTTTTTGGCTGAATTCCACCCGAATCCAGCTCTGCTCTTTTAGGGATACGCCATGGCTTTCATGGAGAACCAAATGGGAACCCACCCCAGTATTCTTGCCTGGAGAATCCCATGGACAGAGGAGCCTGGCGGGCTACACTCCACGGGGTGGCAAGAGTCAGACATGACTGAGCGGCTAAACAGAGAGAGAGATGGCTTTCATGTCGTAATTGGAAAGGGAACTAATCCTTATTCAGTGACTTAAGCTGAAACTCTACATTTTTATATATGTTAATCGTGTTAGTGTTCCAAACAACCCTCTGAAATAGGTATTCTCCACGTCTTTTTTTTTTCAAATAAGGAATCAAAAAAACAAGATAACTTGTTCAGCGTCACTCATAGGAACACCTGACGAACTGACTAAACCAAAACCTGATGAAGTGACAAGGTGTTCTTTTGGAAGTCTGTTGGCCCTGGTGTTCCAGCCAATAGGACAACCCAGACAATTAAAAGATTAAAAAAAAAGAGATTGGTGCAGTTTCACATTTCCTCAGCAGGATGAATGGTAGAGGAGTTTGGTCCCGAAATACAGAAACTACCAGCTGGCCTGGAGGCAGCGTTCACGCGTGTCAGCCGGGCGGCCGCTCCTCAGCGGGCCGTTACCTTCTGCGGACTCGGCAGCTCAGCGTCCGCCTGAAAGACGTGGGGTGGGCCTGTCTTCTCCCATGCGGGGACGCGGTGGGGAGGACGAGTCAGCCCAGTGGGCCAGGGTTTCCTCTTGGCAGCACTGCCGCCCGAGGTGGGTGGTTTGTGTCCACTCGGGAGGTCTCACCCAAACCCTCATTATGGGAGGGTGCCACATACGGGGGAACCAGGAGCAAACTGCAGCTCTGAACGAAGTCATTACAATCCACTGAGACTCTCAAGAGACCTCCCTTAATTCTTTTCCTGTAAATGTTGACATTGCTTGATTTCCTCAGACAAAGGGCTATAAAAATGGATGGTAGAGTTTTCAGTCTGATACCCCCAACCCTGCAGCCATAATCCCTTATTTGTCATACATTTGAAATTCAGTTCAGTTCAGTTCAGTCACTCAGTTGTGTCCAGTTCATTGCGACCCCAAGGACTGCAGCATGCCAGGCCTCCCTGTCCATCACTAACTCCCGGAGTTTGCTCAAACTCATGTCCATTGAGTCGGTGATGCCATCCAACCATCTCATGCTCTGAAATTAGTCATCTTCAAATTACAGAATCTGGCCAAAAGGCAAGATGATCTCAGAGTGTTGGTGATATGTATACACGTAGGAAACAGGAAGAGAAAGGGCTGTAACGCATGACTGAAAGGAGTTATAGTAACTGGTTAGCTGGTGCTTGTAAGGGTAACCTACTTTTAGGGGGATGGTTTGCTTCTCTTGTAGAGGGTCGTCCCTCTCCCCTCATCTTTTTTTAATATTTATTTTAATTAGAGGCTAATTACTTTACAATATTGTAGTGGGTGTACATGTGTTCCCCATCCTGAACCCCCCTCTCTCTCCCCTCATCTTTATTGCAAATGCATTTTTATTTTGAATCCGAGAGGAACCATGACTTCTGTTTGCAGTAAAGCTTACGAAATAGAAAAGAAAGAAGCTGTATCTTAATAGAGGGCTACAGAATAAAAACATGGAACTCAGAAATTTGGCATTCAGTCTGAGAGAAAAAGTTTTATTTTCTATTTCTACCTTAGTTTTCTTTAAAAAATTAAGAAAAAACCTTTATTATAGAGAATTTTAAAATTTACAAGAGGGAAAAAAAACAGTGAAATCTGATGTACCCCTGAGTCACCTTAAACAGCTAACAACTCTTGGTCAATCTTACTCCATTTATACATCCACCCATTCCTTCTCCTCCTAGATTATTTTAAAGTAATTTCAGGCATTGTTTTGGTTTCATCTATAAACATATATATATATCATTATGCGAGTAACTCTAATATCATATCCATAAAATTCTTGATAGTAATTCCGGATGGACGGGAGGCCTGGAGTGCTGCAGTTCATGGGGTCGCAAAGAGTCGGACACGACTGAGCGACTGAACTGAACTGAATGTCATGAGAGATCATCATCACACCTAAAATATTAACAGAAACTACAATGTTATCAAGTATCCTTGTCACTCCTGAAATACACTAACAGTGCTTACCTACTTATTGGATTTTCAGTCACTGTTCACTATTTCTAATTCTTTCTTTTTTGGTGGTTCTTGCTTGTTTATTTAAGATTCATCCACTGAATCAGTTATAAATCTCTGGAATCTTTTTTAACCTATTGGTCCCCCTCTGTCTCTTTTCCACTGAAGTTCATTTGTTGAAGGATCATTAGCCCTGAAGAGTTTAGCTCATTTTGTTTATCTCCAAACTGGTGCATACAATTCAATATATTTGTGAGACGGATGCTTGAGAAAGATCTGTAGAAGATTTCATTTGTAAAAAAAAATGATCAGATCTTTTCTTACGCCATTAAGAAATACCCATCCCCCAACACCGGAAATGAAATCATTTTTTAACGACCTGTAAAGTTCATTTTCCCCATCGGAAGACTTTAGAGTTAGGTAGATCCTTGCTGCTGCTAAGTCGCTTCAGTCGTGTCCGACTCTGCGTGACCCCATAGACGGCAGCCCACCAGGCTCTGCTGTCCCTGGGATTCTCCAGGCAAGAACACTGGAGTGGGTTGCCGTTTCCTTCTCCAATAGGCAGATCCTTCGGAATAATATAATGCAGTGTGTTGTAAAGGTTAAAACACTACAGTCTCTGATAAGAAATTCACTGGAGGTTCACTCTGGGCATGGATCTGCAGTTCACAAAATGCTGTTGTGATAAATTGCTTCATTATGTGGGTGAGAAAACAGCCTCAGAGAAGTGCATGTCATGGGAAGACGACCTAGAGAATCCACATGGAGAAGAGGTCTGGCGTTTCTGACTTGCAGACGTCAGGGATCAGGTAGTTCAGGGTCAGCCAGGGTCTGCATTCAGTAGGCTGGGTGCTTAGTCGCTCAGCTGTGTCTGACCCTTTGCAACCCTGTGGACTGCATGCAGCCTGCCAGGCTCCTCTGTCCATGGGATTCTCCAGGCGAGAGTCCTGGAGTGGGTTGCCACTTCCTACTCCAGAGGATCTTCCCGACCCAGGGACTGGAGCTGCTTCTCCTGCATTCTTTACCCTCTGAGCCATCAGCTGGCACTCAGGAGCAGCGTGACCTTACACAAGACATTTTTCTCTTTCTTAATCTACAAAACAAGGACAATACTATTACTTGACTCAAAGTATTAGGATGACTAATATATAAATATATAGCTATTATATATCATATAATAATATCTTAATATTATATTTAATTTATATTTCTATGAATAATATACATGTATGTCCTGTGTTAATTTTATTAATTATTACTATTAATCTCCTGAAAATAGAAAGTTGATAGTGTAATACTCATACAAGAAAGTCCGTTGGTTTCTCCTAAGAAAACTACAAGAGAAACAAATCTCAGCTGTTTGGACTGCAGCAGCTTGTTCAATTTTGCAGTATGTTTCCAATCAATCCATTTTTCTCCCCACACTTTTAAAAGACAGAGTGCCAATACCTTGAGAATTTTGTTACATGCTGGGGATATAAGGAAAAAAAACCCATCAGGATTAAGAATCAGTTTTACTGTACTGATATGTTTGGGAAAACCGTAAAATAATTGCCTATATTTTTCTGATAGGAAAACATGCGGCGTTTACACCTAGAGTCTATTATACAGAGCAAAGTAAGTCAGAAAGAGGAAGATAAACATCGAATATTAGCGCATATATGCGGGATCGAGAAAGATGGCTCTGATGAGCCTGTTTGCTGGGCAGCAGGAGGTGCAGACGTAGAGAACGGCGGTGGACACAGCGGGGGGTGGAGACGCTGGGAGAAACTGAGAGTGGCATTGCAGCGTGCACATTAGCATATGTGACATTAGGTGGCCGGCAGAAACTCGCCGTGTGACACAGGGAGCTCGAATCCACTGCTCTGAGACAAACTGGCAGGAGTGGGGAGGGAGGCGGGAAGGAGGTTCCATCGGGGGGACATGTGTATACCTGTGGCTGATTCATGCTGCTATATGGCAGAAACCAACACAGTATTGTAAAGCAATTATCCTCCAATCAAAAATAAGTAATCTAAAAATACATTTTAAATTTACTCATCTCCTTGGCTGTGCCAAGTCTTAGCTGCGCACATGGAATCTTTGATCTTCAGTACACCGTGTGGGATCTAGTTCCCCGACCAGGGGTTGAAACCGGGCCCCCTGCCCTGGGAGTGCGGGGTCTCAGCCACTGGACCCCCAGGGACGTCCCCGTTTATGTTTCTCTAATTGGAGATCTCCGTGGGTGATCTACTCTCAATGATAAAAATGAATACAGGGCAAGATAGAAAGTCAAACTGTAGAGTGAGACCATGTGATTGAATGCAGCTGTCAGAAATAAGAAATAGGCTACAGTATGCAGAGGCCAGTAAACATATCCTGGTAAGATAGACCGTATTCTTGAAGTCAAATAAGGAGTAAAGGAGGATGTTTGAGTTTAGATTTAACTCTTAACCGAAGAGAAGAGGGAGATAAATGGCAGCATTGTGGGGATACTCGAGAGGATAATTATTCTATAGAAGATGTGCACAGTCCATATCACGATTCCCTTGTATCTTTTGATATAGATGCCTTGTTGGAGGAACTGGAATACTCTACCTTCCAGGAAAGTGATGAATACTCCAAGGCAGCTTCTCCTCCCCTGTATCAGCATTCCAGAAAGGAGAGTAACCTTGCTGAGACTTCAAAGGTCCCTTCCGTTCCTGATGACACGAATCCCTTTCCGGTAAGTTTTCATTTATTGAAGTACCTTAAATGTTTGAGTGCATTTCTGAAAATTAATTGTATCTCAAATAAAATTATGTTAAAAGGAGAATCACATATTCAAGAGAGAGAAAAAACCTTCTCCTTAAAAATTAAAAAAAAAAATTTTGTTAAATGATAAAGATGGTTGTTTTTGGAAAGAGGGGGAGCACTGAGAAAAGCGTCATAGAAGAATAAGTCTTTGGAAGCTGTTTTTTTTCTTATGAGGGCCTGGAGCTGGTAGAGTATTGTGTAATTCACTTGGGATATTCTGCTGTCACCATCTGGGTATCAGAAGGCATGTTGTAGTTTGATTGGAATGTCACTCAGTAAGGCCAGAGATCACCTGGGCAAGGCCAGGTGACAGTTTAGCTAAATCTTCTCAGTTCAGTTCAGTTCAGTTCAGTCGCTCAGTTGTGTCCGACTCTTTGCGACCCCATAAATCTTCTCAGGATAGCTTTTTTAGGGTATTCACTTTCTGGCTCTTCTTTCCTGCTGAATATATTAGGAAATTCAATTATTAGTATATCCAGAGGTGAGGAAGCTCTGGGGAACCAACCCAAGAAAACTACACTCAGGAAAGATTATGAATTAACCTCCCCGGAAATCCAATTTATTGACTTCTGGTTAGAATGTAAAGGGTCAAGCAGAACAGATATGAATAACATTTGTTGAGATGTGTTGAGATGCATCCTTTCCTATGGATAAGTCTGCATGCATCTGCTTTATAATTAGGAGCCTACTTGGTGAGAATGGATTAGTATAGGAGGGATTAAGAAGATGCTTTTCATATCTGGTGTTTCTGAACGATGATTTTTTCTTTTCTTTTCGGCCACACTGTTCTGCATGTGGGATCTTAGTTTCCCGACCAGGGACTGAGCCTGTGCCTCCTGCATTGGGAGAGCGGATCTTAAGCTCTGTACCCCAGGGAAGTCCCTGAACTGTGGTCTTCTGACCCATCCTTGTACACTGTAGGAAATCACCAGCAGCACAGACTTGAAACCTGAGCCTGTGGGAAGGCTTCCTCTTTAACTGATCTTCCTTCCAGCTATGCCTGTACAGCTTTCAGGATACACGTTTCTCTCTTTTCTAGGGAGCCACTGTCTTTGTTCTCACTGTGAGGTAGAGCCATAGACTCCTAACTGGTCCGCTAACCTGCCCCCCTGCAATTTCTTCTCCAAATTGCAGTCAGGATAATCCTGTAAAACTTAAATCAGATCACCTCATTCTCCTACTCAGAACCCCGTGATGAATTCTCATCTCATTTGCAGTAAAAAGCCACAGTCTACACTGACCTTATTTATGGGGTGACCATATGTGTTGGTTCACTTGGAAGAATCTGGGTTTTTCCTTATTTTCTTGACATCCTATTATTGACTCTACCTTTTACCCCGGATTTTCCATTTTTTTGGTGAAATTTTTAAAATTAGTAATAGCTTTAAAGTAAACCAGCATGGATTACCAACCCCCAGTTGGTTCTTCTGGCTTCTCTCACAGTCTCCTGCAGTATATAAAATACATGTGCAGGGAACAGAGTTCTTATTTTATTATTGCTGTTGATCAGTCTCTCAATTCTGTCTGACACTTTGCAACCCCATGAACTGCAGCACGCCAGGCTTCCCTGTTCACCATCTCCTGGAGCTTGCTCAAACTCATGTCCATTGAGTTGGTGATGCCATCCAAGCATCTCATCCTCTGTCGTCCCCTCCTTCTCCTGCCCTCAATCTTTCCCAGCATCAGGGTCTTTTCAAATGAGTCAGCTCTTCACATCAGGTGGCCAAAGTATTGGAGTTTTAGCTTCAGCATCAGTCCTTCCAATGAATATTCATGACTGATTTCCTTTAGGATGGACTGGATGGATCTCCTTGCAGTCCAAGGGACTCTCAAAAGCATCAATTCTTCAGCACTTATCCTTCTTTATGGTCCACCTCTCACATCCGTACATGACTACGGAAAAAACCATAGCTTTGACTATATGGACCTTTATCAGCAAAACGATGTCTCTGCTTTTTAATACACTGTTTAGGTTTGTCATAGCTTTTCTTCCAAGGAGCAAGGGTCTCTTAATTTCATGGCTGCAGTCACTGTCCACAGTGATTTTGGAGCCCAAGAAAACAAAATCTGTCACTGTTTCCACTTTTTTCCCATCTATTTGCCATGAAATGATGGGACCGGATGCCATGATCTTTGTTTTGGAATGTTCAGTTTTAATTATAGCTGGATCTAATAGGTGTGGTTTAGTCGCTAAGTCATGATCGACTCTTGGCAACCCCACGGCCTGTAATCCACCAGGCTCCTCTGTGCATGGGATGCTCCAGGCAAGAACACTGGAGTGGGTTGCCATTTCCTCCTCCAGGGGATCTTCGCCACACAGGGATCGAGCCTGAGTCCCCTGCACTGCAGGTGAATTCTTCGCCAACTGAGCTACAAGGGAGGTCTAGGGTCTAAGAGATGCCTAATGACAATGGCTACTCTCATCTCCTGATCCTGTTAGGATACAGTCTAACTGGCAGCACCCTTTGAAGGGCGATACTCAGGGTGCTGGCTGTTACAGCTGGAGCTCGAGCACAGCAGCCAGCGGCAGCTGACTCCTCTGGTCTTCAGTGGTGGCAAGAAAAATGATGAGGGATTTTTTCCCCCTGGTCACTTGTCATAGCACCTCTCGTGCCCTGCTGTGGTCCGTGAGATGATCTGTGAGATGCAGAGAATCTCCTCGGGGTCAGAGAGAAATACAGGAAATTGTGGCTTAAGGTCATACACATCTAGCTGAAGAAGCAGAGGCTGAGCACTCTTGCCATAGGGTACAGTGTGATCTAAGTGTTCTTGGTAAAGCAGTTTTGTCACTGATTGTGTATTAAAGATGTTAGTTTTATTATTTGGCAAAAATGCTTCTAAATTCTGTAATGAGCACTTCCAGCAGCATTTGACTCAAATCCAAACCGAAACCAAAACTACACGTTTAACTGTCTCAATAAAGCTGATGTTTGGGACTCTGGTGGTCCCACGGTTAAGCATCTGCCCCCCAAGTGGGATCTATTTATGCTAATAGTCACTTTTGAAGTAGATCTTGATGCTTCTTCGTAATGTTTGTGTCTTCTGGTTTTCGAACTGACAGTGATATTTCTACTCCCCACCCCCATGTTGGATGGTAAATATTAACAAAGTTGAACAAATACTTTGTGCAGAATACACACCCATCATCATCTCTTCTTTTTAAAAAAGCTTTATGATTTGTTTACTGGCTGTGCTGGGTCTTCATTGCTGCGTGTTGGTTTTTTTCTAGTTTCGGGGGGCTTTCTCTCGTCAGGGAACATAGGCTGTAGGGAGTGCAGGCTTCAAGATTGGGGTGCCTGGGCTCAGTATTTGTCCAAGGATTGAACCCGCGTTCCCTGCTTGGCAGGCAGATTCTTAACCACTAGATCACCAGGGGAGTCCGATCCTCAACTTTCTTGAGACAATTAAACGTGTAGTTTTTGTTTTGAAAAGTTAATACTTAAGAAGAACGTGCCAGATGAAAATTCAATATGTGAAGCTGCGGGAGGTATGTTTACACGCCATTGTGATACCTTCCATACGGATCAAATGACTCTCCTCAATTAATTTTGCTCATTTTCAATTCTGTTTTCTTGTGCTTGTAACTAAAGTAAACTAGTGATAACTAATTGACTGTTTTTGCAAGCCACCAGATAATGTCAGATTAAATCAGTTAGAGGCCTCAATTAGAAACTTTAGTTCCAAATTGGTTTAATTGTTACAGCTCATTCAAAGGACCACAGAAAAGTACTTAGAAGTTTATTCTTCTGTCTAAAATGGAGCATCTGATATTGCTAATGCCATTGTAAATTTAGTTGAAAAGTTCAACGATGGAGATCAATGTTGTTTGGAGAGGGTGGTAATGCTAACACAAAGTTTGACGGAGCACAGCCTGCTGGCAAAGCCACTGTGTGGAGCAGATAGGTAGTTGGAACTGGTCGTGATGTGCACAAAATTCATGACTGCATCCAAATAAGCTTCTGTATTCTACCAATCAGAATAGAAACTGTGGTTGTTAAAATTTACAAAGTCTCTCTCTCTACATATATATATACACACAATCAGTGGAGAATGAAATGGCAACCCATTCCAGTATTCTTGCCTGAGAAATCACAAGGACAGAGGAGCCTGGTGAGCTACAGTCCGTGGGGTCACAAAGAGTCAGACATGCCCGAGCGACTTATCACACGTGCACACACACACAATCAGGGTGTGCGTGTGTGTATATATGTTTATATATATATATATCATCTACAAAACTTTTGTGACAGAAGCTGTTGTTGAATCTAAAAATATATATTAGCGTGGTTGTATTTATTTTCTCTATTCATTGCCTGCCATCAACTGGGTTTTAGAAATATCTGAGCCTCTGAAAAGTCACTTTGTAAAGCAACCTCAATGGAGGCCATGTTATGTGCAAAATCAGTTGGAAATATTTAATCAGATTATTTAATGCATGTAGCATGAAAATTCAGCTTTTGAAGTTTTTAAACAAGTTGCAATTATGTGCAACAAAGTTTGCAAAAAGGAAGTAGCTCAGATTTCTTCTTACAAAAGCCTGGGAGGAAATGAACCAATCAAAAGATGAGCCGTTAAACATTTTAATGGCCTAACTTGAAAATCATGTTTTGGAAACATCTCAACTTTGATGGACCTCCTGATTTTAGTTGAATAAATTTATATTCCCA
This sequence comes from Budorcas taxicolor, assembly GCF_023091745.1. Lineage (NCBI taxonomy): Eukaryota > Metazoa > Chordata > Mammalia > Artiodactyla > Bovidae > Budorcas > Budorcas taxicolor. The sequence goes on along the minus strand of NC_068924.1, from coordinate 79,829,640 downwards.
TCAGAATGGGATGAAATTGTGAAGGCCTATGATTTTGCAGTATCTACATTTGGTGAAATGTTACAAGGCATCATTTAAGAGCTCTGTCTTGTAAAAATATCCAAGAAAGTTGTGCTGGATGGAGACAGAAATACCACATGTGTGAAAATATTAGAGCTGAAATATTTACATATTTTAATATAAAAAATAGGATTGAAAATATCTTCCACTCAGCAGAATCTGCTCCAAACTTAAAGGTTCATCACCATCTAGACAGGGAGTATCTTCTCAATTAAAATTATTATGGGCCATGGAGAAACCAGAGAAGGCAATGGCACCCCACTCCAGTACTCTTGCCTGGAAAATCCCGTGGACAGAGGAGCCTGGTGGGCTGCAGTCCACGGGGTCGCTAAGAGTCAGACACGACTAAGCGACTTCATTTTCACTTTTTACTTTCATGCATTGGAGAAGGAAATGGCACCCAACTCCAGTGTTCGTGCTTGGAGAACCCCAGGGACAGGGGAGCCTGGCGGGCTGCCGTCTATGGGGTCGCACAGAGTCGGACATGACTGAAGCGATTTAGCAGCAGCAGCAGCAGCAGCGTGGAGAAACAGTGTCAACAATTTCAGATATATTAACCGTAAAACACAGCTTTACAGAAGACTGCAATTTAATAAAACGTGTAAAAATAAATAAGATCATGTTGAAAAAAGGCATTTTTTCAGAAAAATTTTAGCATACGATGTTAAAGACTACAATGGCTAAGTAGCCAATTAAGATATGCATACATATATCTCAAAAATATTTACCTGTGCCATTTTAAAATGCTCAAGTAATCAATATAAAAAAATACAAAAATGTTTTGCTTTCATGTTCATAGCTATGTGTCATTTTTAAATGTTCTATAAAATTTTATTTTGAGTAGAATTAGTTGATAGGTCCACCAATATGATAAAATAAAAATATTGGTCCATAAATACAAGTTTTAAAAATTAAAGTAATATTAGTTATTTTTAGTACTCTCTTTCATTCGCAAGGACTTCCCTGGTGGTTCAGCTGGTACAGAATCCGCCTGCAATGCAGGACACCTGGGTTGGATCCCTGGGTTGGGAAGATCCCCTGGAGAAGGGAATGGCCCCTCCAGTGTTCTGGCCTGGAGAATTCCATGGACTGTATAGTCCACGGAGTCACAAAGAGCCAGACATTACTGAGCGATTTCCACCTCACGTCACTCTCAAAGGTGTCCCAGTCTGAATAATAAAGTAGGTGGTTGCTGACCTGCATGAACTGGGCCCTGACTCTGTTCTTGCCTCACTGGTGCGCTCTGCTCAGGCCACGCTCGTCTCTGTTCCGCAGGTGCTCGACCGCGGAGCCAGTGACACCTGCACGCTGTCCTCATTCCCTTAAGTCCTTGGCCAAGCGCTCCTTCCCCAACCAACATATTGATGAATGCCATCCCTCCTCCTTTTCTCATCTCCTTTGGTGTTGTTAGTCTCTAAGGGGCGTCTGACTTTTTGTGACCCCATGGACTATAGCCCCCACCAGGCTCCTCCGTCCTTGGGATCTCCCAGGCAAGAATACTGGCGTGGGCTGCCATTTCCTTCCCCAGGGGAACTTCCTGACCCCGGGATCAAACCTGCATGTCCCGCATTGGCAGGTGATTCTTTAGCAGTGAACCACCAGGGAAGCCCCTTTCTTATCTCCTGCCCATCATCAATGCTTATTACTTTTTTACATACTAATTCATCATCTGTCTCTCACCACCGTAATGTAAGGCTCAGGAGCAATCTCTACTCTTTTTTGTTTTTTGACTCCTGCATCCCTTAGCCCTCACACCTGACAGGCGCTCAATGAATACTTGCTCATGAAATAAACTGCGGGTCAGCTGCCCTTTAGAGTCACTGCTTACTTCTTCCGGTGCCTTAACTTGAACCACGTGAGACTCTTCCCCGACTCCATCCTGTCTGGTTCAAGGGGCTTCGCCCTGGCTCATGCTGTTTTGTGGTTCTTTTCTGAGAGGGGTGACGTCTCCGTTTCAGTGCTTTGCGGGCGGGGCGGGCGGGTTGGTCCTTGTATTTGTTCACAAGCCAGCTACTGTGCCGAGAATTTGGCCTTTCTCTATGGGATGGCTGCTACTGCTCTGCCTTGTCAAAGATTTGACATACGCTAGTTATCAGTCCCCTTCAGAAGCTCCAGACATCGTCTAATTCACTGTGGGTAAGTACTAGTATTCTTTTTAAATTTGTCTTTTATTAAAAAATTTACTGAAGCATAGTTGATCTCGGAGAAGGCAATGGCGCCCCTCTCCAGTACTCTTGCCTGGAAAATCCCATGGGCAGAGGAGCCTGGTAGGCTGCAGTCCATGGAGTCGCTAAGAGTTGGACACGACTGAGCGACTTCACTTTCACTTTTCACTTTCATGGATTGGAGAAGGAAATGGCAACCCACTCCAGTGTTCTTGCCTGGAGAACCCCAGGGACGGGGGAGCCTGGTGGGCTGCCATCTCTGGGGTCGCACAGAGTCGGACACGACTGAAGCGACTTAGCATAGTTGATCTACAATGTTGTGTAAATTCCTGATGTGCAGCAAAGGGATTCAGTTATCATATATGTATTATCTATTTCTTTTTCATATTCTTTGCCATTATGGTTTAGCACAGGATATTGAATATAGCTCCCTGTGCTTTACGGTAGGACTTTGTTGTTTATCCAACATTCAAATAATGAGAAATTCATTCTTTATTCTTCTCACTTACATGTCTTAGGTGCAGCTTGTGTATACTACCGAAATCCAGGGACCCAACGTCTACAGGTATTTTTCTTTTTAATTAAATATTTTAAAAATTAAGGATACTCGGGCCATCATTTGCTTTGCTCAAGTGTTTGTTACTAGCATTCCTATTTCCCTCCCCCTCATTCCATGGTCTGTGAGCAGTGGTGGAATTCTGCCAGCTGACACGTGGCAGTTTCTCAGGGAGCCTGGCTTCTAGACGGGTCATCTACTCATCCCTGCAGGTGGATGCTGTTGTTTCCTTTGCCTCCTGACAAAATGTAAACAGCCCGAGTTACCACAGGTGCTTTTGACCCAGCTATTCCAGATACCATCCTTCAGTTCACAAAAGAGAAAACAGCCAAAGAAATGTCAGCAAGATGCTGACAAAATCAGAGCTAGGATCAGGGCTGAACTAAGACAGTGGGTTTCCATGGCAGGTTGATGAATATATGCTGTTTCTGTTCTGTTGCTAAGCCATGTCTGACTCTCTGCAACTCTATGGACTACAGCACGCCGGCTCCTCTGTCCTTTACTGTCTCCCAGAGTTTGCTCAAATTCATGTCCGTTGAGTCGATGATGCCATCCAACCATCTCATCCTCTGTGGCCCCCTTCTCCTTTGCCTTCGATCTTTCCCAGCATCAGGGTCTTTTCCAGTGAACTGGCTCCTTGCATCAGGTGGCCAAAGCATTGGAGCTTCAGCTTCAGTAGCAATCCTTCCAGTGAATGTTCAGGGTTACTCAACATTTATTTAGCGGTGGAGGGATTTCCTTTTAATAAAAGTTACATATTGCTGCAGATTCTACTTACTAAATGATCTCTTCTGGCCAAGGCAGAGTTTGACAATCTGAAAAATTAAAGGGCCACTGTTTCTGTTCTCTCTTCAGTTATAACTAGAAATTAAAAAAAAAAAAATCAGACAGCATTCTGGGAAACAAATCAGAGGGTTTAAAATGTAAATGCTAAAGCTTCACGCTTGGTGAAGAAAACTACACCACACTAACGTGGTTTCAGCATTGCAACCAGTAACGTACACGTGGCGCAAAGATACAAGGAGGGCCTGTGCTCTCTTTTGAAGCCTTGGCATGACTTTCCCATTTTAGCGGGCTTTCTGTTCGTGTGAGAGTGAAGCCAACTCACTCATACGTATCGCCAGCTTATTCCAGTCCTAGGGAGCTGCCTGCTGGGTGTGCCCCTTAGGCCTTCCCGTCTCCCTCCTTTGTAAAAAGAAAAAAAAAGCAAAACATTAAGTACGTGGTACACTGTAGCTTCTCAGTTAATATTTAATATTTTTTTATATTGAGGAAACCAAGACTTAAACACAAGGATATCTGTATGAAACCCAGCCCGGCTGGCGGCCACTTTGCTGTGTACCTGGCCTCGTGACCCGCTGACCGAGCGGCATCCTAACTCCCGGGCGCCTTTCCTCTGGAGTACTGATCTTTGGGGAGAAGGAAATGGCAGCGCACTCCAGTGTTCTTGCCTGGAGAATCCATGGGCAGAGAAGCCTGCAGGGCTACGGTCCGTGGGGTCACAAAGAGTCGGACACGACTGGGTGACTCACACACACACACAGATCTTTGGGCCAGGAGAGCTGACCCTGCGGGTCGGGTTTTACCGGCTCCAGGGTCCGTAGGCTCCCACTGGCTGCAAACAATGGAAGGCGCTGTGGGGAGACTGGGCCGGGCGGGTAGGGGTGCTGGGGGGAGAGGGGTGCAAGGCAAGGACGGTTAGGGTGTGTGCTCGCCCAGTCTCTCTCTCCACAGCATCTCTGATTCCCTCCTCTGCCTGGGAACCTGGGCTCCTGGGGGCTGGTAACTTAGCCTCTTCGTTTTGTGCCTTTGACCTAATGGCTTCTTGCTGAACCTGATCTCTGGGTTCCCTCAGTGTTTCCTGTTTGCTTCTGAGCTCTCCATCACCCATGTAATTAAATTGCTAATTCTTTCTGCTTACTCTTAGTCTTTGTATTTTCCTGAGCAGATCTCAACCGATGCAAATACCACTACTGAATGATATTCACCGTGTCGTTCTGTGTGGGAGAGTGATATGAAATCCAGGTGACCTAGTCAATATGTAACAGGCTGATCCAAACCCGAGGCTGATAAAATTCAGAGCTCGCAAGGCTTCCATGTACAGATTCAGCGTGAGACACAGAAGCAAGTTTCCTGCGTGCTGTTTCCACCATTGCCTTTGACTTGCTTAAATTAACCAAACATTACTTTCAACCTTGAAAGTATGTTCAATACCAGGTGTGGATATAACAATATGATGGTTTTTAGAAATGTATCTTTTATATGACCCCAAATAATTTTAGTTAAGAATAAGGAGGGACACTTCATAAACACATTGCAGAGGAATAAATAGGGGAAAAAATAAAGCCCTTCACTTGGTAAGTCTTGAACTCAACTTTTATTTTTTTTATGGTTTATCATAGGATTTTCTTTTAATTGGAGGATAGTTGCTTTACAAAGTTGTGTTTGTTTCTGCTAAACAACAACGTTAGTTGGCTCTAAGTATACACGTCTCCTCCCTCTCGACCCTTCCCCACTCCAGCCCACCCCTCTCGATCATCACAGAGCACCGAGCTGAGCTCCTTGTGCTATCCAACAAATCTGGTCCCTTAGACCACTCGGCCATCCTGACACCCATATTTGTATTGTTAAGACCTCTGCATAATGAAGTTGTTACTGATGGCTTACTTACGTACTTTTATCACCTGGCATCCGTGGTAAAGAAGCTGCCTGCCAGTGCAGGAGACTAAGAGACACAGGTTCAATCCCTGGGTTGGGAAGATCCCCTGGAGAAGGGCTTGGCCACCCACTCCAATATTCTTGCCTGGAGAATCCCATGAACAGAGGAGCCTGGGGCGGGGGGGTTACAGCCATGGGATCACAGAGAGTCAGACACAACTGAAGCGACTTAGCAAGCATGCATCATCTTAGAGATGGAAGGAGAAATCAAAGGAGCTCTGATTTGAGGGTTTCTCTCTTTTCAGGAGCGTTTCCTGTAGTGAAGTCATCATTGACACTTCAAGAGGTCTTTCATTTCTTATTTAGAAGTTGATACTGTTGACTCAGTTACTCCTAGGGTATTATGACAACGATCTCTCTTTCTTTCTACACTGCACTAGGCGCCTAGTTGGGAACTAGTGAGAGGGCCTCCCCTGGCAGGCAGTAGGGCTTGCCCTCCCAGGGCAGGGGCACGGGGCTGATCCCTGGTTGGAGGACTAGGATTCTGCATGCTACACAGCACAGCCAAAAAAAAAATTAAAAAAAAAAAATGAGGGGACAAACCAGTGAGAGTCCTTTCACTAAGAACAAGAATGCCCATCTGTGGGATGAACAGGTTTTTGGATTATACAGGGCTGCGCAAGACGCTGCATTTTTTCTACGCTGGGACACAACAGAGAGGTGTTCAGTCCTGCCACCTATTGTATTCCTAAGTACATGCCTGTAGCAGCAGTTCCTGAGGGATTAAGACTGAAAAGAGTTGTGTGAGAGAGAGAGCTCCTTTGCACTTTGTTGGAAACCTCCAAGGACTAAATCCGTCACTTGCATACCTGACCATTTTTGTTCTTCGATTAACTACCCGCCTCCAAAAAAAAATCAAACCCAAATTTGTGTCTGGCAGGAAGCCATATTGTAACTAAAGGACAAAGTCTTTTAAGAGGGGAAAAGATCCACTTTCCTCCTACATTTTCCTTGTTGTTAGATATTCAAACGTACTTGAGCCAGCAGCAGGACATGTTGTACCCAAGAGATGGTCTTTTTTCGTTAAGAGAGGAAGATGTCCATTTTTCTTCTACTTTTTCCCTAGTTGATAAATACATAAAATAAGTAAAATAGTAAGATGTTTGTTGTCATGTATGAAACACATTTAGTGAATGATTTAGAATATTTGACTTGGTGGCTTTGTGTGTGTGTGTCTCTCTCTCATACACACACACATCGTCTGGTGGGTTGTTAGCTAAGCTTCTTGATTAACTTGATGACAAACACTACTCCAGATTCCGTTACTTATATCACCCCGTAATTCCACTTCTCAGAATGTACTCTCTGGAAGTGAAGGTATCAAACATTTATTTAGCAGTGTTGACTACAACAGTGAAAATCAGAAACAATCTAGGTGTCTAACGATAAATGATCGGTTTAATAGATTATAGCACATTATGCATTTGAAAACTGTATAGCCTTTATACATCTTTCAAAAGATAATTTAGTGATAGAGAACACAAGCTTAGCAGTCTGCAGGCCCAAACCCTGTTATTTGCCTTTTGTATAGGGTAGGGCAAAGGTTTTAACGTCCATAGGCCCCAGTTTCTCCATCTGGGGGTGGTACTGCTGCTGCTGCTAAGTCGCCTCAGTCGTGTCCGACTCTCTGCGACCCCAGAGACGGCAGCCCACCAGGCTCCCCCGTCCCTGGGATTCTCCAGGCAAGAACACTGGAGTGGGTTGCCATTTCCTTCTCCAAATGGTAGTACTACTTACCTCTTATTGTTTTTGTGAGGATTTAAAGAGAACCCATGCAAAACCCTTTACCGAGGGCCTACTGTTATATACGGAGAAGGCAATGGCACCCCACTCCAGTACTCTTGCCTGGAAAATCCATGGATGGGGGAACCTTGTAGGCTGCAGTCCATGGGGTTGCTAAGAGTTGGACACGACTAAGCGACTTCACTTTCACTTTTTAACTTTCATGCATTGGAGAAGGAAATGGCAACCCACTCCAATGTCCTTGCCTGGAGAATCCCAGGGATGGGGGAGCCTGTTGGGCTGCAGTCTATGAGGTCGCACGGAGTCAGACACGACTGAAGTGACTTAGCAGCAGCAGCAGCAGCAGGGTTATATACACATTCAATAATTGTTAACTTTTATGGTTGCAAAGGATAGATAAGGATGTGAATTAGGGGATGGAAAAAGGTTAACTTGAAGAATGTTAACATGAAGAAAACCAGTAATATTCAAATTTCCTAAAATCATACACAATCATAGAAGAGTGTAAGAACATAAGCCATCGTGTCTAGGGTGTTCAGTTCAGTTCAGTTCAGTCGCTTAGTCGTGTCCGACTCTTTGCGACCCCATGAATTACAGCACACCAGGCCTCCCTGTCCAACACCAACTCCCGGAGTTCACTCAGACTCACATCCATCGAGTCAGTGATGCCATCCAGCCATCTCATCCTCTGTCGTCCCCTTCTCCTCCTGCCCCCAATCCCTCCCAGCATCAGAGTCTTTTCCAATGAGTCACCTCTTCGCATGAGGTGGCCAAAGTACTGGAGTTTCAGCTTTAGCATCATTCCTTCCAAAGAACACCCAGGGCTGATCTCCTTAAGGATGGGCTGGTTGGATCTCCTTGCAGTCCAAAGGACTCTCAAGAGTCTTCTCCAACACCACAGTTCAAAAGCATCTATTCTTTGGCGCTCAGCCCTCTTCACAGTCCAACTCTCACATCCGTACATGACCACAGGAAAAACCATAGTCTTGACTAGACAGACCTTTGTTGGCAAAGTAATGTCTCTGCTTTTCAATATGCTATTGCCTCTCAAAAGGAAGAGAATGTGTGCTTTTATTTTTTTCTTTGTATTCCGCTTCAGTTTTAAAATGTTCTACATTCAACATTGCTCATTTTATACTGAACATAATTTTTCATAGGAATCGCAATATTGTGACTATGTTAATGTAGTATCCTGAAAGTTATTTAATGGAATCACAGTTGATGAACGCGTGTGTGCATCTAAGCTACACATGTACGTGAGAGCCGCACTGTTGAGGCCCAGCCTGCTGCTCCTGCTGTCTCATCTGTTTCTGTCAGTGTCTCTTTCCTAGTATAGCTGACCTTTGTTTTGAAAATATAACTTCATACACACAATTATTTTATGAACTCACATATGTAAAAAGTCAAAGAGGTATCTTCTGCTTACTATTGTGTATACACCTAAAACTGCTCTGAAAAATAGTCTTTTAAAAAAAAAAATCAAAGCAGAGAATTCCCTGGCTGTCCAGTGCTTAGGACTCCGTGCTTTCACTGCCAGGCCGCAAACCAAAAAAAGGCAGACAAACCGGATATATCCAGGGTAAACTGTGAGACCACCTCCAGCAGCGTCTCTCCTCCCACCACCTACTTAGCAGCTCAACAGGTTGCTGTCCGGTCTGTCTTCTTACAGATCTTTGTGTGTGAGCTTCGGACTTATGTATCCGTGTTTCTAAAATGATGTCAATGGAAGGATAGTTTTCATATTGTTCTGGGCCTTGTTTTTTTAAGTTAGCAGTATAAATTAGAAGTCTTCCTTAGCTCATATAAATCTGTTGACTTTTTTTTTTTTTTTTTTTTTTTAGCAGCCACAGGGTATTTTATAGTGTGGGTGGACCATAATTTATTTGACTGTATCTCCATTTAGTTTTACTTTGCTTATAAAACTATACTGCTTTTGTGTTTCAAGGAGTGTCTTGGTGCATGTATCTTCATAGATATGTCCAATTTTTCTGTAGGATAGAGTCTCGGAAGTAAAATTGCTGAATTGGTCTAGTCTCAATCATATCTAAGGGGTTAGTGGGTCTAACCAGGTGGCACGGTGGGAAAGAACCCACCTGCCAATTTGGGAGACATAAGAGGAGCAGGTTCAATCCCTGGGTTGGGAAGATCCCCTGGAGGAGGGCATGGCAGCCCACTCCAGTGTTCTCGCCTGGAGAATCCATGGACGGAGGAGCCTGGTGGGCTGCAGTCCATGGGTCGCAAAGAGTCAGAGATGACCGAAGCGACTTAGCGCGCATGCACAGGGCTGATAGTTAGAACTGCATTTTCTGGTATTTTAGGCACGGTCTAATGCTTATTTGAGTTTTGGTGTGTTAGTTTGATTTTTTTCTTTCCTCCTTACAGTGAGATTCGAGACCCAAAGGAATCGCCACCAGCTTCTAAAACCTCAGCAGCCTCACAGTTGGATGAGCTGATGGCCCAACTCTGTGAGATGCAGCATCAGGTGAGCACAGTCCCGTGACGCAGCCCGCAGGGCTTCTCACTGGGGACCTCCGCCCTGCCCTCCCGCTTTAGAAACTCTCCCAAGTCCTTACTGATCCTGCCGGACTCAGTTTGGCTCAGTGGATGAGCTCACTGAAGTGTAGCTGACTTGCAGCGTGTTGTATTCGTTTCTGGTGTTCAGCAGAACAGTTCAGTTCTGTATCTCCATCTCTATCTCTATCTGACTTCTTTCTGTTAGAGGTTATTACAAACTATTGAGCACGGCTCCCTGTGCTGGGCAGTGGTAGGTGCCTGCTGGTTATCTGTTTTATGTATAGTAATGTGTCCATGGTAATCTCAAACTCCTAACTTATCCCTCCCACCCTTTACCCCCAAGTGTGCTAAGCAGCTTCAGTCATGTCCGACTCTCTGCGACTCCATGGACCGTAGCCCACCGGGCTCCTCTGTCCACGGGATTCTCCAGGCCAGAAGACTGGAGTGCTTGTCATTTCCTCCTCCAGGGATCTTCCCGACCCAGGGATCGAACCCTTATCTCTTACATTTACTGCAGTGGCAGGCAGTTCTTTGTCATTAGCGCCACCTGGGAAGCCTTTTACCCCCTTGGTGACCATACTTTTTTTTTGTTTTTAGTCTATGGGTTTATTTCTGTTTTGTATTTAAGTTTATTTGTGTTGGGTTTTTTCTGACGTCTTATCTGGATATAAAAGACTGTGATACAGGTTCTGATTTCAAGGGGCTTGGAGTGTGCTTGATAAAATGAGACATAAGACTAGGTGACATTTATTAGACTAAAAGATAGACTGTTTGCCACTAAAGCTGGATTAAGTGTGGAAGGGCTGTTGAAGAGGCCTCCCTGAGTTAGAGGAGACCCACGGCAAGCTGGAGCATAGCAAGGGAGAGCAAGCGTGGCTTTGGAAGGAAGGATGAGTCCTGAACTCTTACAGAGAGAAAACCCACCCCTCTTGGCCTAGCCTCTGGGCTTCCCTGGCGGCTCAGTTGGTAAAGATACGCCTGCAAGGCGGGAGACCCGGCTTTGATCCCTGCGTCAGGAAGAACCCACTCCAGTGTTCTTGCCTGGAGGATCCCATGGGCAGAGGAGCCTGGCGGGCTGCAGTCCACGGGGTCGCAAGAGTTGGACACGACTGAGCGACTAAACCACCGCCACCACCATAGTTGACCAACACTGTGGTGATTTCAGGTGCGCAGCAAAGTGATTCAGTTCTGTACACACACGTATCCTTTTTCAAATTCTTTTCCCATTCAGGTTATCACAGAATATTGAGCTAGAATTCTTAAGGTAGAGAATCCAACCATTCTGAATTGGTTGGGGTATTTGATATGCACACTTGAAGTGACTATGAAGTAATTTCAAGGCACTGTATAAAAATGTGTGTGATTTGAAGGGCAGGAATCATCTCTGTGGCTCACCTTTGGCTTTCCAGTGCTGTTTCTGATGCATTATGAATAATGCATATTATTAGAAAGACAATGAATAAATATTAGAAACAAGTTTTTTTAGTATTGGGAATAAAGCTGAGCGCATTCCTCATCGCACTGTCTATCTGAAAATTGTTGTTTAGTTGCTAAATCATGCCAACTATTTTACAACCCCATGGACTATAGCCCACCAGGAGCCTTTGTCCTTGGGATTTTCCAGTTAAGAATACTGGAGTGGGTTGCTATTTCCTTCTCCAGGGGATCTTCCCGACTCCAGAATGGAACCTGCATCTCCTGAAGCAGCAGGCGGATTCTTTACCACTGAGCCACCAGGGAAGCCCATACCTGAAAATACTAGGAAAAAAAATAATAAACTACATTAGCAGTTTTAATTGTGTGATGGTTTAAAATTGATTTATCGTGTGTCTTAGTTTATTTACATTTAAAAATTTATGTTTGTATTTTGAATTAGCCATACCTTTACACTATTAAAAATCCAGAGCACAACAGTGTGCAGTGAAGTATTCCCAGCCATCCAGTTCTGCCCCCTGGAGGTATTCAGTGTTTTCTATTTTTCACATAATCCTTCCAGAAGCACTCTGAAATATACCAGCAAATAGATGTAATTGTATATATAGACACAGACGCATTGCTGTGTTTTTACTTGGTTACTTTCAGGCCTTTTCGATGTTAACCTTTAGAACACGAATCTCTTGAGCATTAACTAACATTATATAATAGCAGAGGAAGGAAGTGTGTCAAATGGTAAGTTTCTTGAAGGGAAGTGAGCATTTTGGCTTAGTGAGATAGTGGGAGGTTGTCCCAGGCAGAGGCCTGAAGGCAAAGGGAGCAGATCACTTTCTCGGGAGACTGCTAGAAGCCTGGCTGGCTCTACGCAATGGGGGCTTTTTACTGAGTAATCAAAGATGAAATCGGAGAGGTCAAGTGGGGGCGTGGGTGGAAGCCGCAGCGGCCTTCTGATGCTGAGGCTTCAGCGCCGGAGGCCGTGGAGAAGTGCTGCAGCCCTCTGGCCCGGAAGCTGCGGTACTCTGGAAACTGGGAGTTGAGAGACACGAGTTGGGCAACTGTTCTGTCGTTTGAAGTCTTCCCTTTGAATGTTTTATCACAGCTGCATTGGAGTTTCTCTTTAATAAATCCAACCCGCCACCAAGTTTTATCTGACCACCTCTGACCACCTTCTCCACCATCACTGGCCAAAGTCATCTCTGATCCCAGCTGCCTAATGAGCGCCTCTGATTCCTCTTGCTTTGTCCACACCTAATTAATTCCTCACTCAGCTACCGCAGGGATCTTGTGAATCAGATTCTTTCCCTCTTATGCTTGAAGTGCCCTAATGGTTCCCTCACCCTTGGAATAAAACTGGAGCTTTATTAAATAATACCAATTATGTATTTTTATTAATAAAACCAAAGCTTTATCCTGCGGGCTCTGTGTGATCATCGCCTCTTTTTCCATTGTTTTCTCCGGCCTCACTCATCCTCACTCCCTCTGTTCTAGCCTACTGATCTCTTTTTACTTTTTATGTGTCAGACTATCTCATTCCTCTGGGCCTTCCTTCCCTATAGAATGCTGTTCTCACAATTGTCAATATCTCTGTGTCTCAGTAAATCACTCAAATATCTGCTCAGGTATCAGCTCCTTAGCCTTCTCTGATGGCCCTCATCTGAGTCCATTCTTCCTCACCATCCCACTCTCTGTCTTTTGGCTCGATACATAATCCGTGTCTCTTCCCTGACATCTATTATTTCTCTAATTGCTTGCTGTCTATTACTCAGAGAAAATAAATTCCATGAGGGCAGACACTAGGTTAGTCTTGAGAATTGCTCTGCACCACGAGCCTAGAGCAGTGAGTGGCACAAACCAGCTGCCCAATAAACACGGCAACATAAATGAATAAAAAGATGAATTGTTGACCTGCAGTCATCATACGAGATAAGGTGTCATCTTCCTACGTTCGGTTTCCAGCTGCCAAAAGAAATCTACAAACAGGAAGACTAGTCAGAGTTCATTCAGCCCGAGGAACTTAGAATGAAAGGGAGATGAAAGCATTTTTTTTTTTTTTCCGGTGTTGCAATGTTCGATTCTTCCAGCGCCTTGGAGGAAGTTCAGGGAAAGACTAAGAGGCCGTGCAGAAGATGCCAGAGGATAACTCTCTTTGTGGTTCTCTTCTTGGTACAGGTTGCAGCGAAAGCAGATGCCAGCAAGAAACCCGTATCCGACAAGCAGGATCACAAGGCCTCCCTGGACTCCATGCTGGGGGGCTTGGAGCAGGACTTGCAGAACCTGGGGATTGCCACAGTACCCAAGGGCCACTGTGCCTCCTGCCAGAAGCCGATCGCTGGGAAGGTGGGACGGGCCAGGACACCGATGCCATGGCCATCCATGTCTGTGTGTGTGTCGGTCTCCACCCTCCAAGGACTGCTCTTTCTTCTTATGACCTAGGACAATTCAGTAATACTTACCGAGCCTTCACAGTGCTCCGGGTGTGGAACTAAGCACTGTACAAGTCTTCTTTTATTTAATGGTTGCATTATCCCTTCAATACTGAATCAGGAAGATCCCCTGGAGGAAGGCATGGCAGCCCACTCCAGTGTTCTTGCCTGGAGAATCCCATGGACAGAGGAGGCTGGCGGGCTACAGTCCATGGGGTCACAAAGAGTCAGACATGACTGAGTGACTGAGGGCACACACACATACACACAGCCCTTCAATGGTTACAAGCTCTTTGTAAAGATGAGGAAACTGAGGGCCCAGGGTCATTAACTGACAGGTCCAAAGTCTAGTAAGAGGTTGATGTAAGATCCAGATCCAGGAGATTCTGGCCTGAGAGTTTGAGCTCGTAACCGTTTTCCTCTACTGCCTTATGGAGAATAATTTTCCCTCTGCTCCCTTGGTTCAAATCTTCCCAGTGCAAAGTGACTGATTATTCAGCCAATCCCAGCGTCATAGCATGACCACAAATTCCTGCTTGGGCACCATCCTTCATCCAAGGCATTATAAAGGGCGTTGAGACCTGACTTTCCACAGGGTGTGAGATGAGGTGTCCAGATCAGAGGAAGAAAAACTGTCATTGGTCTTCTCCTGTTCCCAGGATCCCTTTCAGGCCAAGCGTATCGTCCGTCACCACTATGCTCTATTCCGTGTCTGTAATTTTCTGGGGCAGTATAGCGGAATGAGCATTTATTAAGTCAGGAAAGCCAACAGCATTCCATTATCCGTGAAGTATGGACCACAGGTAGAGAAGGGAATGGCAGCCCACTCCAGTACTCTTGCCTGGAGAATCCCAGGGACAGAGGAGCCTGACGGGCTGCAGTCCATGGGGTCGCAAAGAGTCGGACACGACTGAGCGACTCACACACACACACACACACCCATGGACCGCAGGCTGCGTGAGCGCACCCGAGGTCTTGGCCTCCGTGTGGCCTAACTGCACGGGGTGTCGTTTCCATGGATGCTGCTGGAAGAGCACGCCCCAGAGTCGTGCACACTGCGGACCCCGAGTGCCCGCGCCCCCACGCCAAGCTTTGCTTCGCGCTGCAGGTGATCCACGCGCTGGGGCAGGCGTGGCATCCCGAGCACTTCGTGTGCGCCCACTGCGAAGCGGAGATCAGCTCCAGCCCCTTCTTCGAGCGGAGCGGCCTGGCCTACTGCTCTGAGGACTACCACCGCCTCTTCTCCCCGCGCTGTGCGTACTGCGCCGCCCCCATCCTGGACGTGAGTGAGCCCCGCTGCCCGCGCCTTCGCGCAGGTTTTGTTAGAGCCCGGCTCGTGTTTTACGGCTCTGCAGCCTCCTAACCGCTCTCCGTTGCTTTTCCAGAAAGTGCTGACGGCCATGAATCAAACCTGGCACCCCGAGCACTTCTTCTGCGCTCACTGTGGAGAGGTGTTCGGTGAAGAAGGTACGGCCCGGGCGGTTACAAGAGGACCAGCAGGGCTTTCCCTGATCTTCTCTGCTGGTCCTGGTT
This sequence comes from Budorcas taxicolor, assembly GCF_023091745.1. Taxonomy (NCBI): domain Eukaryota; kingdom Metazoa; phylum Chordata; class Mammalia; order Artiodactyla; family Bovidae; genus Budorcas; species Budorcas taxicolor. The sequence continues at coordinate 79,814,494 of NC_068924.1, read as the reverse complement.
CCTGCCTCGACCCCCCGGGTGCCCATTTCGGTACCAAACGCCATCCCTTTCCTACCTGATCTGACGTTGATACCTTTTGCTTAAATGAAAAATTTAAATCAAAGTCATACAAATGCATAGTTTAAAATGCAAATACTACGCCGAACAATATTAAAAAAGAACACTCCTTTGCTTTTCCTTTTTCCACCCCCAAGTCCAGTTCTCCTCTCTAAATATTTTAGCTTCTTCTGTTATTTACTTGTGGGGCTTTCCAGGTGGCGCTAGTGGTAAAGAACCTGCCTGCTGATGCCCTGCCAGAGACGCAGGTTCCATTCCTGGATCGGGAAGATCCCCTGGAGGAGGGCATGGCAGCCCACTCCAGTATTCTTGCCTGGAGAATCCCATGGACAGAGGAGCCTGGCGGGCTACAGGGGGTTGCAAAGAGTCGGACACGACTGAGCAACTAAGCACAGCACATTATTTACTTGTGTATTTTAAACAGTATATTCCTCTATATGGATTTTTTTGTCCAATTTTAGGCATTGCATGTTAACTTTCTACCAAGAGAGATAAGGATTTAGAAATGTTATTACTCCTCCACCCACCCCCAACATAATTCCCCTCCCCTATTCTCTCAGTTATAATTAGGTCATAATTATAAATCAGATCAGTATTCAGTGTGTACATGTTGGCAGTCACATATATATTGCTCACAGTTGAGTCATGTAACAAACTGTGATATAGTACAGTGTGGATCTGGGGGTTCATCTGCCTGGTTCAAATCTGGGCTGTGGCATTTATTAGCCATATGATGTTCAAGTTATCTTCAGAGCTCACTTTCCTCATGAGTAAAATGGACCTGATAATAATGCTTGCTTTAGAACTTCCCTTGTGGTCCAGTGGTTAAGACTCTGCCCTTCCAATGCAGGAGCATGGGTTTGATTCCTGGTTGGGAATCTAAGCTCTCACATGCCATGTGGCACGACCAAGAAGGTTTTTTTTTTTTTTAAGTAAGAAAAAATGATAATGCTTACTGTATAGGGTCATTATGAGGATTTTAAGAGACAATATCAATGTGTTTGCAACAGTGCCTGGCACGTGAAGACTGATAATGACGATGACGATTATTCTCGTGGTGTCCTTTTCATACACATGTGTTATTTCCTGAAATTAACATCTGGATCCCTTTTTCATTAGCTTAATTCTCATTGTAATTATCACTAATTTATCTGACAGAGCTGCGAAATCCCTCTCAAAAATTGTCAACCACTTCTGGTAATACATCAGTTCTGTTCGTTTCTTTCTTTTTTTTTTCTTGGAGACATCTGTCCAGGAGACTTTCATCCTTCTACTCCAGCCTGCCTGCTGAGAAGCAATACTTTATCTCAGGAATCCCTTATACTAAATCCTTTCCTCCATCTTTGAATGTGTATTATTGCTTTTATTTTGGTGGAGCACACCCTCCAGTAGCTCCTGGTAAAAGCTTTGAAACCTTGAGCATCTGAAAATATCTTGTCTACCTTAAGTAGACAGGAGCAGGCAGAAGCTGTCCCTCGCCATTCTGAAGACACTGCTTCACTGTCTTCCTGCCTCCGTGGCTGAAGTTTTTTATTAAGCTTTTGTTCTTGTTCCTGACCCTTTCTGTGTGACCTGTTTTGCCCCTGTTGCCGGCTTTTTACTCCCTTCTGTTTTTTGCATTGTCTTGATTTTTTTTTTTCTGACTTTTTCTTTTTATGTTTGTTTTGAACCAATATAACTCATGTATGAAATCAGAAAGCTTCTTTTTCTTGTCCTTTTAGAATTAATTCACAGGGAAAGTTGTCTTCTAAATAAAAATTTGAGGCGGTCTTATGTCTTTTTTGATTATTCTCAATGACTTACTCTAAATAGAAAAGTAAATTTAAGACACAAAACACAAGTCTAAATCCTTAGGTAATTCATTCTGTATAATAACTAAAGCTTCCAACTTATTTAAAGTGACAGCTACTCTCTCCCCTGGTGGGGCCTTTAAGCTGCAGAAGGCCAGGGAAGAGGGCTATGGCCGGTCATTGGTCCTTTCTTGCTTTTATTCTCACACCCACTGCTAATCTCCATAGCTGACCCCTCCAGGGTAGAAACAGGGGTGGAAGGGTTTAGCTTGGAGGGCAGGAAAGTTCTAAGTTGTCTAATTTGCTTTGAACTTTCTGGGCTTGGTGTATATTTAACTCTGACTTTTCTTTTTGCTGTTGTTTAGTTGCTAAGTCGTGTCTGACTCTTTTGTGACCCCGTGGACTGTAGCTTGCCAGGCTCCTCTGTCCATGAGATTCTCCAAGCAAGAGTACTGGAGTGGGTTGCATTTCCTTCTCCAGGGGATCTTCCTGACCCAGGGATTGAACCTGGGTCTCCCGTGTTGCAGGCAGACGCTTTATTGTCTGAGCCACCAGGGAAGCTGGCTAGAACGACTGCACTTAATTTCAGGTGCCTCTCTCTATTCAGCGGCCGTAGGCCGTTTAACCAGACTCTCACCTGTGGATCTTTTCCGGGGAGGAGTCAAATTCCATCAACTGTATGGGAAGGGCACCCATGGCCAGCTCTCAGAGTGGTCCTGTTGCAGTCGCTCTCTTGACTTGAGGGTCCCCGGGACCATGCCTCATGCCTCTTGGCGATGGTGGTGGAGCAGGCATAGCCCAGCTTTCTCAGAGAAATCCCTGTCTCAGCCTCCCTTTCTCTTTGCTGTTGTTCAGAGGCTCAGTCATGGCCCACTCTTGGCGACCCCGTGGACTGCAGCATGCCAGGCTTCCCTGTCCTGTGCCATCTCCTGGAACTTGCTCAAACTCATGTCTATTGAGTCGGTGATGCCATCCAACCATCTCATCCTCCATCTCCCCTTCTCCTTTTGCCTTCAGTCTTTCCCAGCATCACGGAAAAGATCCTTTCTCTTTACCTGTTTTATATCCTAGGTGTAAGGGAAGAGTCCAAGATTTGTGCAGATAGTCCATAGCTGTCTCCTTTGAGGGACGTCTTGCTGCGCACTTTGAACTTTGACGTCTATCACATCTTGATGCCCTCTATCCCACTGCATTGGTCTTCGCCAAGTGCTGCTGACCTTTCTTGCCCATTCTTTATTTAAGAATGAATGAGACACTTTAATGCTAACCGGAAGCTCTGTGGGTGAGGCAGCACGTGCTGACTGGTGGGCCGGTACTCAGGTAGGGTGCTGCAGGACCCTTAAATATTAATATTTTAGGTCTTCTGTCTTGAGTAAATTTTACCAAAGAGTTGTGCTCTCTGTCAGCTTTACAAAAATTAGTAAAAGGGATTAGGGGATGGGGTTTTTACCGTTCAGTATGCCAACTTTTATTCAATTCCCATTTTTTACTAAAAAACGTAGACCTTTAATTCCGTCAGGCTTCCCTGGTGGCTCAGACGGTAATGGCTTTGAGCTGCCTTGTGGCTCTGCCTGCAATGCAGGAGACCCAGGTTCGATCCCTGGGTCAGGAAGATCCCCTGGAGAAGGGAATGGCAACCCACTTCAGCGTTCTTGCCAAGAGAATCCGTGGACAGAGGAGCCTGATGGGCTATCATCCATAGAGTTGCAAAGAGTTGGACATGGCTGAGTGACTAATACTTTTAGTAGAAAGCTTGACTTCTTTTCTTATAGTACATGTCCAATATCCCTGAACATTGAGACCCTCTGACTTGAAATTTACAGAAATAATCATTTCTGTAATTATCATTTACAGAAATTATTATTATTATTTATATAATTGTAAATTATTGTTATTTACAGAAATAAATTCTGTAAATTATTATTTACAGAATAATCATTGCATCTTACAGTTCAGATGGGGAATCTGATTTTCTGACAGTTCTTCAGACTTTCAACCAATCCTGCTCACAGCCTTGAAGACTATTTTATGAGTTTAAAATAATCCGAGCCTGAGCCCCTTTGATGTTTTGGAGCTCAGGATGGTTGAGGGTTTTTTTGGCCGTGTTACTCAGCATGAGGAATGTGGGATCTTTGTTCCCTGAGTAGGGACCAGACCCATGTCCCCTGCAGCGGAAGCGCAGAGCGTTAACCGCTGGCCCAGGAAGCCCCCGGAGGGCTTCAGTGTTACCAGCGTCTCCCTCTTTAATTATCCAGGTTTCAGGTTTATGTTAGTGTTGCTGTTTGTTGGTTTAGTTTTGTTTCTGCCAAGCTAGGTGCCACTCTAACACCCACTTTAAATTTTAGACGACTTTGATAGTTCACCTGTGGCGTGGTCTTCCCTTTTCTCTTTTCCCCATGAATCTTTCTGTTTTGAATGATTCTTAACCTACTGTGATAGTGATGATTCAAGAGGGTATGAAGGCAAGCCCCATGGCATGCTAGTTCTCCTGGAGGCCAGGCCCTAAATATCAGGCAGGCAGCGTGCACGTGCGCCAAGTTGCTTCAGTCGGGCCCAACTCTCTGTGCTGCCATGGACTCCAGCCCTCCAGGCTCCTTTGCTCATGGAATCCTCCAGGCAAGAATGCTGAAGTGGGTTGCTGTGCCCTCTTCTAGGGATGGAACCCGACCCAGGGGTCAAACCCCTATCCCTTATGCCTCCTGCACTGGCAGGCAGCTGCTTTACCACGAGTGCCCCCTGGGAAGCCCTATGTATATTCCTGACTATTACTCATTTAATCTCCAGCACAACTTGGGGAGAATAATTTTACCAAATATTAGATGGAAGCACTGAGCATCGGGGAGGTAAAGTCACTTTTTCTTTTTAAGTCATGCAGCTAGAAAGTCAGAGAACTGGAATTTAGACTCAGGTTTCACTTCTGCACGTTCCGTGTTTTCCGCTGCACCATTGCAACTGCCCCTTGATGGAGACTGAACCCCTCTTATGCCGTTGGGTCTCTTTACTTTCTTGGCACAAACACGGGACACTTTATTTGAAGACAGACCTGGGTAGAGGAGCGCTGATAAAATCTACTAGCGAAGTGCGTTGTAGTGAGTTGCTTGCTCCCTGAAGCTTGTTCCGTGCTTTTCACAAATCATTAGGTCGTTCATGTTCAGACTGCACGTTAGTTAAACAGCGTTTTTCGTTGAGATTTAGTCTAAGTCATGGTCAATTTATATTGCACTGGTCGCCATAGAAGTCTGAGGGTGTGTTGGGTGAAAGAGTCAGCAAGTGAATACTGCCCGTGGATAATTATGATGTGGAAGGTGCCTGACAGCAGACACCAGTGCATACATATTTCAAGAAGAGACGTGAGTTAAATGCAGAAGAAAAATACCCTGTCCGTAGGATAACCAGGAAATGCCTTGAAGGTAGCTAGCTTGCATTGTTTTTGGCTTGGGCCCCTTCTAACTAGACAAGGCTGAATTGGTCATTTATGATTTTATATAATCGATATGAAGCCACGCTTAAAGCATATTTATTGAGACAAGTGACAAAAAAGGCCCGTTACTAAGCAAAGCTCCTCTTGGGTTGGCTGTTTGCTTTCATCCATTGTTTTCTGTAAATGCGCCTCCTGCCATATGGTTACTCCATTAATTAGGTGGCATCCGGCCTGGCCCCGAGTCCCACAGTCACACACGAAGTTCCTATAATGACAGCGCAACCGCTGAGCCTCCTGGGAAATTAAATCCATCTGCATTTTTGTTTCAGTTCAGAGGATTCCTCTCTAAGGCTCACTAAGCACACCAGCCCTTAGCATCCTCCCACAGGGACCAGGTCCCCAGCGCCCGTGTCTTTCTCTTTAATTGTTCATTATCCAGGCCGTGCCGGTGCCCCCTAATTTCCCTGGTGGCTGTGAGCCTCACCAGAGTACAAACACCTTTCTTCACTCAAGGTACTTTTGCAAATTGTTACTGTTTCTTATCTGTCCTCCAGAGTAATTGGCCCCGGAGAGAGCCTCCAGGAAAGTTAAGTGCTGAAACTTTCTCAATTTGTTGGATTACTCACTGCAGGGGTATCACAGCAAGTTGGGCTGATTGCCTTCGCATCCTCTCCTGGGGCTCACCTGAGCTAAAACAGAGGCTGTTACTTCCCTACTGTCTCATGCTTGAGACCAGCTCCCCTGTAAATGCCTAGACGAGGGTCATTCCTAGGGCAGTCGGCCTGTCTCACAATTTTCTCAGGTGACACCTACTTCTAGGCAAGCTCAGTTCTACCCCATTTGTTTTATGAAACATCAGCATCAGCTTGGGGACTTGTCAAGGATGCAGAGTCTCGAGCCCCAACCCAGGCCAACGGAATCAGAAGCACTGGGTGGGGTGGGGCCACGCAGTCAGCGTATAGACCAGTTCTCCAGGTGGCGGATGTGTGCTGTAGTCTGTGTGCCGCAGAAGCAAGAAAGATGGCTGTGGGTGTTGGTTTGCTTGGCTTCCCCTGATGGCTCAGCAGGTGAAGAATTGGTCTGCAATGCAGGTGACACAGGAAACGCGGGTTCAATCCCTGGGTCGGGAGGATCTCCTGGAGGAGGAAATGGCAACCCACTCCAGAATTCTTGCCTGCAAAATCCCATGGACAGAGGAGCCTGACGGGATACAGTCCAAGGGGTCGCAAAGAGTTGGGCACGACTGAAGTGACTTAGCATGCCCGCTTTCAGTTGTCCTTGATCAGACTCTAGACGTTCTTTGACAAAGAGAACAACTGAGCTCTTCTTTGTCTCAGAGGCAGAAAAGAAGGACACAGGACAGCCTAAAAAATTATTGGTTTACATTCTTAGATCTAGAGGCCTCAGAAATCTATTAAATCGTCTGCTTTTCAAAGAAAGCATAGTTGAACAAGGCAAGGCATATCAGAAAATGCCCCGAGGTTATGGGCCACTGCAGCTGCACGATTTGGACTTGAACCCCTGGCTCCTCCTATTGCCTTTTTTTGGATCTGGTTGCTATGGTCAAAGTGTGTTTCTAGAAATAATGTTTCTTGTGTTTTGCTTACATGCTGTTTGAGTGGGGCACATTTAGAGATGTCTTCTATTTACCAAATTATTGGGTTATGATATTTAAGCTCAGCTGATACTCTCAGTTCCCGCGGAAAGTTCAAGGTGACAATGCGTTTAAGGTCAAGGATGTAACGTCCAAGTTAGACTTTGAAGCTAGGCCTAGATTTGAATCAGTTCCTCCACCGCCTATCTGGTTATTTGTGATTTCGCTGAGCTTCCCTTTTCTCCCTTGTAAAATGAGAGGGTTGCTATGAAGAATCGAATTTCGATTTAGTCCTGCAGGGAGAACCCTCAGTTGGAACCAGTAAAACAGTAGGTGTTGCAAAAATGAGGTTGTTACTGGTCCTCTTTGTTTTAGGTGGAATCTCCTTGGAAATGCTAAGGAGAGTTTCTTCTAGAAAAGTTCACCTGTTTATGCGTGTTCTAGTTAATTTTGATGCGGGGCAACCCTCTTCTGAAGCCATGGTCTCAACCTTGCTGTTGTAGTATTGTTCACAGGCCTGCGAATTCGATGCATGTTTTTTGAGCAGCTTCTATCTACATATCAGGTACTATTCTAGGAACTAGGGGGACAGTGACAAAAAAAAAAGTCCCTGCATTCATGCTGCGTATGTTCTAGTGAGAAAGACAGACGGCAACCAAACGGCCAACTAACTGATTACCTAACTTACTCTGTGCCTTAGGAGAGGGGATGAGGGAGAGCAACAGGGTTCTGCTTGGAAAAAAGTGGTCTAGTTGTTGTTCCCTTAAGCAGACCCCTGAGTTAAGTGCAGAACCAAACCATCTGGGTGTCTAAGGAAATGATTTTTGAAGCAGAGGGAATATATCACACGAATAAGTGCTTGAGGGTGAATCAATTTATTATATTTTTCTTTTTTTTAGTGTGAAGACAATAAGACCTTGCATAAAATTTTATTTGTAATCTATTAACTTCTTAACCTAGTGCAACAAAAAATTTGTCCTACCAATATTTTTCTACATTTATTAATATTTGTGTATATATAAAAGTTACAGTATGCTTGAAATTCCTTTTTTTCCCCTTAAGCGTTTTCCCATGTTGTTTAATAGTTTTATAATAATTTTAATAATATCAGTTATTCCATCAGGGCTTCATGTAGACAAATTTTAAAAGATTATATGCCTGAAGATGTTTACTAAGGCATTATTTATAGTTCCAAATACTGAAAACAAATGTGTTTGTAACGATATATTTAGATTGCTTGTGTTTTCTTAGTACAGCTGTAATGACTATCTTTAAACACAGATTTTTCTTCTGTTGAATTATTTATGTAGATTAACTTCTAGGATCGAGATATTTATATATTTTAAAAATATTGATACACATTATCAAATGACTTTCTAAAAGAATAATGGAATAGTAACATTTGTCTTTGTCACTAGGAATATAAAAATATGTGAATACCTCCATATGTTTTGAGGCACTGCATATATATTTATTTAACACTGTTTTTACTACTTGGCTCATTAGAAATTAAACTACTAATTAGCAAAACTTGGAACTTCAATACTTTCTTTTACGTTTCATTCTTAGCCATAATGTTGGATATAGTACCCGTAAAAGTATTTCTTCTTGGGCTAGTTGTCTATTTGTGAAGCAGACTTATTTCAAAGATTTTTTAAAAGCAGTCACCATGGGTTTCTTATCTCGCATCATCTGGACACAGGATCCTTAAGAGCCAGGGGTTTTCTAATCTGCACCTAACAGTGAGCATTTCAAGTATTAAAACGAAAGCACTTAGACCTCAACACATTTGTTTCTAAGCTTTTTATTATGGAAATTTCAATAAATACCAACATTTTGCCAAACGAATTTCCTCTAACCACTACTAAACCACCTAGCCTTTTCTTTCAAGGGAATAATTTAAAAGCAAATCCTAAAAATCATATCATCTCACCATTAAATACTTCAGCCCATGTCATCTCCAACTGATGCACACCCTTCATACTTCACAAAATTAACAGTTCCTTATTTCATGTAAAACCCACATCCCAATTTCTCAAGTTTCTAAATGGTGTTATGCAGTTGCTTTTTTCTCAAGTTTCTAAATGGTGTTATGCAGTTGCTTTGTTTGAATCAGGATCCAAGCGAGATCCTTTATACACTGCCTTTGACTGCTTTATCCCTCAAAGGTTTTGAATCCTGTGACAATCCTGTCTCCCTCACTTTTTTGTGGCTTTGACTCATTAGGAAACTGGGACCTGCGTTCTCTAAACACCCCGTATTCTCGATTAGACTGCCTGCTGCCTAATGACGACGTTTGCCTTCTTTGCTCTATCTTCATCTCACCCCGCCTTCTCCAGTGTTTTCTGTAAATTGTTAGTTTAGACCTAGAGACTTGATTCAGTTTAGGTTTAGTATTTAGGGGAGAATAGGTCATAGATCCTGGCTGCTATGTACTTCTTGTTGAGTCATATCTAGAGGTATGTAATGACTGGTTGACCTACTTTTGAAAAATGAAAGTGTTACTTGCTCAGTCGTGTCTGACTCTTTACTACCCCATGGATTGTAGCCTGCTAAGCTCCTCTGACCATGGAATTCTCCAGGCAACAATACTGGAGTGGGTTGTCATTCTCTTCTCCAGGGGATCTTCCTGACCCAGGGATCGAACCCAGGTCTCCTTTATTGCAGGCAGATTCTTTACCGTCTGAGCCACCAGGGAAGCCTGACCTACTTTTACTGATGCTAAGATTGACCACTGTTGCAAGGAGTGTCAGCCTCACCCCTCCATTTTCAAGTTCCCTGTTGATGATCATTGCCTATCACCAGTGATCTCAGTTGTAAAATGGTGACTTTTCCATCACTCTTTCAGCGTTTATTAGATGGGATTATATAAACAGTACCATTTCATCATTAACTATTTAGTTATCTCGAAATACATCTCATACAGGAAAACTGAAGAAACGTTTTACTATGAATAAATGGTTTTACCGTGAATAAATGCTTTTATAACCTTATTGGAAAAAGTTTAAAAGATTTTTGTAGCTCTTTTTAGAATACAGCCTATGTATAAATAAATTATATAGTCAAAATACTGTGTTTTAGAGCCACTGAATGAATTGTTGCCTTCTTTAGTCATATTATCAATTTGATGTATGGTTTATTTGCTAAAACTTGATTAAAATTTTAGAGATTGATTTCTCTATTCTTTTTTTTTTTTCACATTTTATAAAACAATAATTGAAATCGTATATCCAGTTTGGAACGCCTTGATTTAGCTATATTTTCCTGATATATAGGTAGCAACTATTTTCCTCAGTTTCTTGTTTGTGTTTGTCTTTGCTAATGATCTTTTTTGGCCGAACGTAAGTCATTCCTATATATTTTTAATGTGGCTAAGTTTATTAATCTTTAACTTCCTTTTGAAATTTGAGCCAATCTTAGCACAGTTTTCTATTCCCCAGTTAAAGAGGAGCCCATCCATTAGAAAGACACGGCATTTGTCTAGGGCTGTGCTGGGCTTCCTCGCGGTGAGGGCGTCTCTCCAGCTTTGGCAGGCGGGCTCCTCTCTGACTGCGGGGGCACGGGCTTCTCCCTGCGGTGGCCTCTCTTGTTGTGGAAGACGGGCTCGAGGGCACTGAGGCCTCAGTCGCTGCAGCCCCGGGCTCTAGAGCGCAGACTCAGTAGTTGCGGCGCACGGGCTTAGTTGCTCCGTGACACGTGGGATCTTCTCGGATCAGGCGTCTAACCGTGTCTCCTGCATTGGCGGGTGGAGTCTTTACCGCTGAGCCACCAAGGAAGCCCCCATCCATTTCTAATTCACGTGTTTATATGGTTTGAATGATTACATTTGGATTTTTGCATCAATTTGGAAATTATTATTTAATATTGCTTTCTTTTAAAATATTAGACACTTTTCTCCCGCCCCAGATACTGTTTTAGATACTGGGGATTATAAAGTGACCAGACCAAAATACTTAGTTTCTTTCAGAGCAAACATTCCAGTCAGAGAGAAAAGGCAATGAAAAAAAGATGAAGAGATAAATACAGGCTGCAGAGATTCTCTCTGATTAGAGGATATCTGAGTTGATTTCTGAGACATGAGGCGGGGCTCGCCATATCAAGGCCTGGGAATGCAGAGGCCGATGTGCAGAGGCGTTGAGGAGGAATAGGCCTTAGCGCTTATTAAATGCTTGCGCAAATCAGACAGGCTGCCCTGGTGGCTGAGTGGTAAAGAAGAGACGTGGGTTTGATCCCTGGGTATCAGGAAGGTCACCTGGAGAGAAATGGCAGCCCACTCCAGTATTCTTGCCTGGAAAATCCCATGGACAGAGGAGACTCGTGGGCTACGGCTCATGGAACTGCAAAGACCCAGACACCACCTGTGACAGAACAAGTGTGAACCAGGCCCGACTCAGAAACCCTGTGGCTGCACTGCCTCGCGCCTTTCTTACGACAGCCCCTTGACGTAGGTGTCTATCAGTGCATTTTGAATGTGGGAGAGTGTACGTCATTGCCCTCTTCTCCATCTCTAACTTGGTTTAAGGTCTCAAACCGCAAGAGCAAACCCTTGCTTTCCCTCTCTCCAGGCTTTCACGAGAAGGACAAGAAGCCGTATTGCCGGAAGGACTTCCTGGGCATGTTCGCACCCAGATGTGGGGGCTGCAACCGGCCAGTGGTGGAAAACTACCTTTCAGCCATGGGCACCGTCTGGCACCCAGAGTGCTTCGTGTGCGGGGTGGGTATCCCCGCTTATCTTCTGGGTTTCGGGAAAGGCAGGGTTCTCCTTTCTGGGGAGCAGCTGGTAAGAGGGTTCACAACTCGGGGCGAGAATTTGACAGGGGCTTCTTAAAAGAAATACACGTTTTTCTCGGCCATTAGAAGGAATGAAATAATGCCATTTGCAGCCACATGGATGAACCTAGAGATTGTCTTACTGAGTGAAGTCAGACAGAGAAGGAGAAATACAGTGTGACATCCTTCTATGCGGAATCTAAAAAAGAAATTAGCTGTGTCCATGCGTCACAAAGAGTCAGACACAAGTTAGCAGCTGAACAACAGCAGCAGAAGAAATGAGTTTATTTACAAAGCAGAAACAAACTCTCAGACGTCGAGAGTGGATTCATGCTTGCCGAGGAGGCGGGAAAGTGAGGGAGTCTGGGATGGATATGTTCACCCTGCTATACTGATAGTGGATAACCAACAAGGACCTACCCTATAGCATGGGGAACTCTGCTCAGTGTTAGGTGGCAGCCTGGATGGGAGGGGAGTTTAGGAGAAAATGGATACATGTTTATGTATGGTTGAGTTCCTTTGCCGTCTACCTGACACTATCACCATCTTGTTCATCAGCTATACTCCAATACAAAATTAAAAGTTTCTTAAAAAAAAAAAACACAAAACACATCCATGTGGGCATTTGCTTGTCTGGTTTGCAGAGGGGCGATATTCTAACCTCTGTGTGTCCACTGGCGGGAAACTGGCAGGGATTTCCAGGCTGAAATTTTGCTGACACTTTACTTCTTGACATCTGCACCGCTTGTCTTTCTCTCCCCCTCACCTCCCAGGACTGCTTTACCGGTTTTTCTACCGGTTCCTTCTTTGAACTGGACGGGCGTCCCTTCTGTGAGCTCCACTACCATCAGCGCCGAGGAACCCTCTGCCACGGGTGCGGACAGCCCATCACGGGCCGCTGCGTCAGCGCCATGGGCTACAAGTTCCACCCCGAGCACTTCGTGTGCGCTTTCTGCCTGGCGCAGCTGTCCAAGGGGGTCTTCAAGGAGCAGAATGACAAGACCTACTGTCACCCCTGCTTCAACAAGCTCTTCCCGGTGTAACCTCAGCTGAGCCCACGCGCGCCCCCTTCTGATCTGCCGGAAAGTTTAAGCCAAGAGAGGGAAGGGTGCATTTGTAGTTCCTGACCTTCTTCCGCTCGGGAGGCTTAGAGGGAAAGCAAAGGTGATGGACAAAGAAGGGAGCGTCTAGAGGCGACGTGACTAGGCTTCCGGCTGTGGGTTCTGCTCTCAAGCCTTTTCTTTAGCAATGCGGCTGACTTTTGATCTGGGACCTGCTGCAGTGGCTCTGCGCGTGTGTGCCCACATGCGCGCACTCGCTCCACTCCTGCCTTCCTCAGCTTTCTCCACTTTCACCTCTATGGATGGCCCTACACACAGATCTTGTCTGTTTAGCCTTAGGAGCTGGGTCTTTTAAGCTACCCCCATTTCCCTGTGACTGACTTTCCCACAATCACTGCTCTGGGCTTTGTTCCTGTCTTTTTTTAGCAGGAGGATAGCTGCCTTACAGCGCTGCGGGGGTCACTGCCGCGGGGCTTTCTTCTTGCTGCTAGAGATCACTGTGTCGCGCTTTAGTTCCTTGTGTTTCCCTTCAGTGTGTTTCTCCTTTTCAAGAGAAAGTAGATTTTAACTGGAAAACTTTGACTCTGGACATCACTGATGAATAAAGGAACTTGTGGTTTTAATGACTCAGTGTCATATTAGTTTGGTAAATAAATTTTCTGCTTCCCATGTTGTATGCCAGGCACAATATGCAGTTAAGTTTGTATCATACCTCTTGTTTACTTCCATACAACGGGCCCTTTTGTTTACATCAGAAGAAATGAAAAGGAGAGACTCCTAGTCATGGACTTTTAATTTGGGCTCGTAGCTTTCACTTTATTTTTTTGCGCTTAAGTGATTGATTAAAAGATGGCAAAGCTTCTTAAAAGTTTTTTCATTGCTTTGTTTACCTTTGGAGGAAAACAATTTCCACTAGGCAGTTGCGAATTCATATTTGCATATGCGTGCATGTCTCCAAACTCATAAAGTTGTATGTATTCATTGAATTTTCTTGTATATCAACTATATCTCAATAAAGCTATTTTAAAAAGTGAAATGTGCGTCCTCCTTCGACTTCACAGTCATCGCATGAAAACAAGCAGGATGGCTGTTCTAACAGCATCTCTGAAGAAGGATACTTTAAACCTCATTTCACCATTTTCCAGTTTGGATTAGGAAATCCAACCCTGCCCCGCAAAAACAAAACAAAAAAACTCCACTTACTTATTTGTTCCTCTGAAAAATATTATGAGTAAACTTGTAGAAAAGCTTGTCAGACTAGTCAAGAGTCTGACTTTCTCAAGTTCTATCTCAAGTCAATTTTAAAGGGAGTCATGCTTCCTCAAAAGAAATCTTCATATGCTCTGTAACGTATCGCTCTTTCCATGATATTAAAAATAACCATATGATTATTTGTTACAGAAATTTTTTAAATCACTGAGGAAATCCCCTTCCCTGGAGGTATTGTTTAAAATAGGACTGAATTTTTAAAATAGACTGATGTCTTTAGATTATTACTATGGGGACAGAACTTCTAGGAGGGCAGGAATGGATGAAATGATTCTTGCCAAGCTTTATCCTGTTGGCCCCCTTTATTGGAGTGAATGGTAAGGGGGATTTGAGGGTTAAAAGGAACTGGTAACAGTGAAATTCGACAAAATAGGAACTCCAAATGCGCCCGAGCTGGGAGGGAGGCTGATGAGACAGGGAGCCAGCTGGCCTCTCGTCCTGCTGGCCGAGTACCAGGCTAAGCAAAATACGTGTTCCCTTTCTAAACATCCTCTTGACTGCATATAACTCTGTGATGGTGTTTGCAGGTGTTAATATGGTGGTATTCGTGGTTGGTTTGGGATTTGACAAAAGAAACAGGGTTTTAACCAGAAAGAACGTTCTGGTGGTGACTTTTTCTTTTAAGGATTGGCTATTTTGAGATTTCAGTAGAACCTACGTATTCAAAAATGTCAAAGAAAAACCGCAGTTTACTAAGGTAAAATTAAGAAGTGAAAATTTTTATTTTCATAATGAAAGTGGGTTTATATTTGTCCCAAAGGGGATTCTGTCTTCTGGACTAGTGTTTCAGCAACAAGGAAACCACTGAAAAGTTAAAAGTTCTCCTTTTTTAAAAAATATTGCTTTTCTCATACTGATAATATACCTGTTTACTTGGTTCTGAGTAACTCATAGGTTTTATTTTATTAATTAATTTTTTTTGGCTGTGCCACGTGGCTTGCAGGACCTTCGTTCCCCAACCAGGGGTTGAACCCAAGCCCCCTGCAGTGGAAGTGCAGAGTCTTAGCCACCAGACTGCCAGGGAAGTCTCCAAAGTTTTCTTTTTACTTTTCGGCCGTGCCATGCAGCATGCAGGATCTCCGTTTTCTGACCAAGGATTGAACCTGTGCCTCCTGCAGTGGGAGCCTGGAGTCTTAGCCACTGAACTGCCGGGGAAGTCCCCTTTTAGCTTTTAAAAAATAAAAACTACTCTCAGAAGACAGGGTTTTTCCTGCCCATGAGGATATATACTTTTATAGAAGAATGTGCTATTGATTGAAAACTCTATCCTCAAGGAGGAATCATTCAGTTTGGCCAATGGGCCTTTGGAATAGAGTCCTCCAAGGTGATACTTAGACAAAGACAACAGTCGTTTTTCCATAGGAGTGCTAGCACGTAACCTTGTAGGATGGCTACTGGCCATAAGCTCCCTGTTTGGGCAGCAGAGGGAGACAGAGTGCTTTTCTCTAGCTTTGCAAGCGAAAGTCCCCAGATTCATCCTATCTGCACTCGCTTAGATCGCATTAAAATAGAAAACACTCAGCCATGTCCAACTCTGTGACCTCGAGGACTGTAGCCCGCCAGGCTTCTCTGTCCATGAGATTTCCCAGGCAAGAATACTCGAGTGGGTAGCCTTTCCCTTTTCCGGGGGTTGGGGGTAGGTGCAGGCGGCGGGGCGGGGGGGGGGGGGGGGGGGGCGGTCTTCCCAACCCAGGGATCGAACCCGTGTCTCCTACGTTTCTCTCAGATTCTTTATTGTCTGAGCCACCAGGGAAGCCCACATACCCACCCAGTGACTTTTGCTGGGGGAATTGTACTATGCAGCCTCCCTTAAACCAAACTAGATCATTTCCCGAGTTAGGGTCAGAACTAAGGTTTTAAAAACACAAGGGCCCTGTGCAAGAGATGTGGATACTTAAAAAATCTGGGGACTGGCCAAAAGAGATCAATGAATCTTGAATATGTATGACCATAAATGTTCGAGGGCAAAAGAGTTTCAAGATGATACAGGAGGTAACCAAGCAGATCTTTCCAGTGCCCTGAGGGAACACGCTCACGAACTTCACAGAATGTAAAAGCAGAGGGGAGCCTGGAGTGAGGATGTGACGGAAACACGTGGCAGATACTGACCTTCCTTGGGGCTTAAGAAACATCCAAAGCAGCTTCAGTTTGAGAATCTGAGAAAGGAGATCTTCCAGCTGAAATAAAAGTGAGGAGTGAGGACCGTGTTTAGGGGCAAGCGTCGCAGCTGCGTACGTGTGTGTGTTCAGTTGCTCAGTCGTGTCCGACTCTCTGCGACCCTGTGGACTGTAACTCACCAGTCTCCTCTGTCCAGGGAGGCTTTCAGGCAAGAATACTGAGTCTGTTAGTCACTCAGTTGTGTTTGACTCTTTGTGACCCCATGGACTGTAGCCTGCCAGGCTCTTCTGTCCATGGGATTCTTCAGGCAAGAACACTTGGAGAGCGTTGCCATACCCTTTTCAATTGGATCCTCCCAACCTAGGGATCGAACCCGGGTCTCCTATATGACAAGCAGATTCTTTACCCTCTGAGCTACAAGGGAAGCCCGTTAGGTGTCAGCAGGTCCTTAATAAGAACAGAGGTGGCGGTCATTACAATATGAGACTGAAAAAGTGGCTACTTGCCCTCAAAATGCTGTGAGGTTAGTGTTATTAGATAAAACTCTCCATCAGAGCAGCATGTACACGCTGAGAACCCAGAGGTGAAAGGAGAAACGGAAACCTGCTGGGAGACACTGGATCAGGAGGGAAGAATCCTCAGACCAGTGCTGGAGCTTGAGCTGCGCTTGTTACAGATGTACAGCTTAGCCAGAAGGCAGCAGTGTCTCAGATCTGTCCTCAAGTCTATACAGAGCGAGGTAAGTCAGAGGAGAAAAACAGATATCGTGTATTAACACATATAGGAGGACTCTAGAAGATTGGTGCTGATGAACCTGTCTGCAGGCAGGAGTAGAGACGCAGACGTGTGTGGACACGGGGCGAAGGGCTGGGGGAGGACGGGTTGGGAGAGTGGGGTTGCTGTGTGCACAGCCCCACGTGTGGAATAGAGACGGCCTCTGTACAGGACAGGGGGCTCCGCTCGGCGCTCTGTGATGGCCTCGGGTGGGGGGGGGCGGGGGCGAGGAAGGCCGAAGAGGGAGGCCAAAGACGAATGCACACATTTGTGTCATTGTACAGCAGAAAGCAGCGCAACGTGCCAACGCAATTAGACTCCACTGAAACACGAGCGGAGATTCACGCCACGGATGCTGCTTGGTTTAGTGCCTCTCCGTAGAAAGTGGCTCAATCTCTAACGTCACTGTAATGCTGTATCTTCGTAGTGAGAAAATGTTCTTGATGTCTTACTTGCAAAAAGAAAAAAGACAATTTGGAAAATTGTAAGAGAATTGTTATATTTACCTTTATCCTGAAAACTGGTACTTGAAGAAAATTGGGTTAAAAAGAGTTGAGGAAAAGAAAGAAGATATTTATAGTAATTCTGAGAGGAGCTTGTAGAGACGCTTTTTAACGTTTTGGAGGTTGAGGGTGAAGGTTTTCATTATGTCCAATGACACTTGGAAAATATGACTTTCCCTGTCTGGTTGCTTTTCATTTTCAGACATGAGTTCAGAGATATTGGAATCTCAGAAGTAAGGTGTGCTTAAGTTGTGCCTCTAAGGGGTGCTTAGAGGGAGAAAGATTTTCCTAAAACAATCTGAAATTTTTGAAAGAGAAGGGGAAAAAGAAGGGAAGGGAGTTATGGGCTCTATAAGTGAATGTGTGAGTTGCACCAGTTGAAAATTCCAGTGCTTCCAGGAAGCCTGGGGAAGCAAGAAGGGTGGCTTATAGCACGCTCTGTAGGTGAGAGACAGTGGTGGGGCTGGGCCCCGGCACTGAGCTCATCCCCTTTACACAAACTCAGCCTGGAGGGCCTCTTAATTTGGGTTCTCCTGGAAGTGGGCCCAAGACTAGGATTTGTGTGCAGTAGTTTATTTAGAAGCGTTGTGGGTGTACAGGCAGGAGAACAGGGAAGCGAGACAGGGACTAACAGGCACTAACAAACCGCTCACTGGGGTGGAAAGTCAGAGCTCGAAACTCTCGACGACTTCTGGGGTTTATTAGACCACACGAGATGACAACCAATCCCCCACCCGACTTCTGCTGCCTCTGGCCTGCCCTCTACACAAGCTGGATATGCTTCTGACCAAAGAAAGCCCTTAATCTGAGTGACAGGCTCTTTCGGTAGGGAGCATCAGCTTGCCCCAGGTAGTGAGGGCCAGCAGGCACAGGAAGTCAGAGCACCGGCGGGGCAGAGTCAAGAGGAGGTGAGCCGGCGAGAAGAAATTCACGGGAAACATCTTCGACTCTCATCTGGAGTGCGGGCTCGCTCTCAGTCGCTCGGTCGTGCCCGACGCTTCGAGACACCGTGGACTGTAGCCTGCCAGGCGCCTCTGTCCACCGCACTTTCCTGGCAAGCATCCTGGAGTGGGTTGCCACGGCCTCCTCCAGCTGGGATGTATAGTAAGCCGTTTGTTTTCAGAACTTTAATAGGGTGCACGTATGCAGGAGAATATTACTCCGCCATAAAAACGGACACAACTGAGTCGTTTATGGTGAGGTGGAGCTAGAGTCTGTCATACAGAGTGAAGTAAGTCAGAAAGGGAAAAACAGATATTGTATATTAATGCATACTGTGAAATCTAGAAAAGTGCCACAGATGAGCCTATTTACAGGGCGGGAATGGAGACAGAGAGGTAGAGAACAGATGTGTGGGCATGGGAGTGCTGAAGGGGGCTAGGGTGAGCTGGGAGATTGGCACTGACATATATACACGACCAGGAGTACAGCAGACAGCTAGCGGGCGCTGCTGCTCATCACAGGCTGCGCAGCCTGGTGCTCCGTGATGACCTAGAAGGGTGAGAGGGGGGTGGGAGGGGGGAGGTCCAGGAGGGAGGGGACATATGTTCACATAAGCCGACTCACTTTGTTGCACAGCAGAAACTAACCCAACGTTGTAAAGCGACTCTGCCCCAATTAAAATAAAATAAAATGTCCCCCCTTCTAGAAAGCTTAATGCATTTCATCAAGTGTAGTGATGGTTGGGGGGATTTAGGGAGGAAAAGAATGGGCATTTCCATTTTACCCATGGAAAAATGGCAATTATACAACTTGGCCACAATCACTCAGTTTTAGTGATGGCATTAGAGGCGGGCTGATGCTTGCTTATAGAATCCCTTGCCTGGGACACTTTCTCTTAGGCTTTACTTCAACAGTGCGAAATACATCTCAGAAATAAGGCCCACGAAGTGAATTTTCAAGGATGGCTGAGGGCCCTGGGGCAAGAAAGGTGACGCAGTGGTGTAACCTATGTTGTTTGGGATATAGTGGCCAGAACTGTAGCCTTGACATCAGACAAACCCAAGTTCAGAGGCTGAGTGCACCATTTACAGATGGTGTGAACCTTAGTTAAGTTATTTATCGTCTCCAAACTTCAGTTTCATAATATGCTAAATGTGGGCAATAATCCCATGTGGGTTTGCTCTGAGGATTAACCAAGATAATAAGTGCGAAAGAGCTTTGTAAACCTCCAAGAACCACACATAAAAGGCATTAACAAAATAGTCCAAGAGGTACGTGAGGAAGTCAGTACAGCTTCCATCTCTAGCATTTCCATGGAGACTATGAAAATATAGCAGGCTTTTAGTTGCATTTCTATGATTTTAGAAATCTTTTTCGGGGCCCAGGACGAAAGCTGGTGGAATTGAAACGCTGGGAGATTAGGAGCAGAACTTGAGTGTGAGCTGGTAATCTCCCTTTGCAGCAACATATTGACAAAGCAGCGCTCAAGACGGATTTCCACGGCACAGGACATCCATTCAGTCAGCTGCTTCCTGTAGACAGAAAACAGTGAGTCCAGCTTAAGGAAGCAGAGCCAAGGGGGCAAGAGTTCAGGGGCCTTCCAAGGCTGCGGTCGTCGCTGCCTGTCACTGGCCTGACCACAGTTCCAACAAAATTCCAGGAGAGCCCTTGCCATCATCATTACTTGTATTGCCAGAGGTGCTGTACCAAAATATCGCAGACTGGGTAGCAGAAAGAAGGGAAATGTATTTTCGTTCGGTTCCAGAGGCCGGAAGTCCACAATCCAGGCGTCCACGGGTTTGGCGTCTCCGAAGGCCTCTCGTTTTGCCTTGCTGGTGGCCGCCTCCCCCCGTTGTCCCCGTGTGTCCTTTCCTCTCTGCATATGTCTCCCTGGTGCTTCCTCCTCTTCTTAGAAGAACAATAGTCCTGTTGGTTTAGGGTCCCACCCTTATGGCCTCATTTAACCCACATTAGCCCTATCTCCAGGGCTCCTCAGGCAGCGCTAGTGGTATGGAACCCTCCTGCCGGCGCAGGAGACATAGGAGACACGGGTTTGCTCCCTGGGTTGGGATGATCCCCCAGAGGAGGGCACGGCGACCCACTCCTGTGTTCTTATCTGGAGAATCCCATGGACAGAGGAGCCTGGCAGGCTACAGTCCATGGGGTTGCAGAGAGTCGGACACGACTGAAGCTTCTTAGCACACATGCATCTCAAGATGAAGAAGATGATACTAGAGGGAACAGCTGAGATGGAGGCTGAGATGAGATGTTATAGGAAGGGTCCAGCTTCTGTGCGTTATGCCGACGTTCTGGGACACAGCCGACGCAGCTGGTTTCTCTTTTAAAGGCGAGCGGGAGACATGTTTCAAAGCACCAGTTTAAGCTGCTCTTTTTAATTTTTCACAAAGAAGCCCTCAGGGTTTGCAAATCTACAAATAGATACTTTTCCATTTTCATTCCTAATGAGAAGCATACAGTGCTTTTTTAAGATTACCACGTCTGATGATCTGAATGCTAGTTTGGTGAGTTAGAGACAAGTACATTTCTTTTAAGTTGAGCTCCTCAAATGACATCTCTGTTCTTACTCTACTTTATTAAACCGAGAATCAGATAGAAGGTACAAAACTCGGTAGGCTCATTCTGTCTTCAGGCCAGGTTCTAGGCTCCTGAAGAAAATCTGAGTAAGCCTTAGTCTTTATCTTCGAGGAGCTTACAGCCTAGGAAAGTCACATATCCAGGCCTAATATGAGCTTGTCTGTACAGAAGGACTTCTTGCCTGGCAGCAGAGGTGAGGGCAGGGAGAGACAGAGGCACTAGGAAGGAAACGAGAGGAGGCAGACGATGCCCAGAGCTAAACAGATGGTTGGGTAACATCCCTGACTCAGTGGGCGTGAATTTGGACAAACTCTGGGAGATGGTGGAGGATAGAGGAGCCTGGAGTGCTACAGTCCGTGGGGTTGCGAAGAATCAGACGCAACTTAGCGTCTGAACAACAACAACAAAATATCACAAGGCAATTTGGAAGAGTGCTACAAATAGAAGGACACACATGTGTTTTTCATAATCTCAGCAAAAAGCTTCATGGTGGAGATGGCTTTAATTTGAATCTTCAAGTGAAAATGAGAAAGGAAAACTGGGGCATTCCAACCCCAGGGAAAGGCAAGAAGAAAGGCAAAGAGCAAAAGTGCTTGGTGTGTAGGTGGAGAGAAGAGCTCCTTTACCGAGGATCCACTGTGCCTTTTCGGGTATGTAGGATGAAGTAGGGTACTTGGTAGTAATAAAAGAGAATTAGCATGTACTTACTACCATATGGGTGGTAAAGAACCCACTTGTCAATTCAGGAGACATAAGAAATGTGGGCTTGATCCCTGTGCTCGGAAGACCCCCTGGAGGAAGGCATAGGAACCCACTCCAGTGTTCTTGCCTGGAGAATCCCATGGACAGAGGAGCTTGATGGGCTATGGTCCAAGGGTTGCAAAGAGTCAGACACAACTGAAACAGTTTAGCACATAGCACACATTGAGTGTATAGAAAACAGATAATCAACAAGGACCTACTGTGTAGCACAGGGAACTCAATATTCTGTAATCACCTACATGGGAAAAATCTGAAAGAGAATGCGTGTGTGTGCGTGTGCATAACCGAATCACTCTGCAGTAGGCCTGAAACTAACACAACATTGCAAACCAGCTGTGCCCCGACATAAAATAGAAAGTAAAATTAAAAAGAGAGAGAGAGACAGCAAGAAAGGCGTGTTGGGCTAGTTGGGTTTGACTGCCAGGCTGGAGAAGTTGCATGTTATCCTGTAGGCAACAAGCAAGTCATTGCAGTTCGGAACACGGTGGATAGAAGTGAGAAGGGGAAGCAGAGGGAGGTATGAGCTGAGGTCCCAAGCCTCCTGTGCGTGCTCGGAGATTTTACCTGCAAAACACACATTTGAAGATAAAATTACTAATAACTTGAAAATAGCAACTGCAGAGCATTAAACCCCAAGGATGGAGCCCTCCTAAGCATGGGTCCCTGTATGATGACAATGCCTGCATGTCTGTGAGGCAGGCTCTGGAGTGGCCTTTCAGAACACCATTTCGGTAGAATGGACGTGGCAACAGTGGAGGCTGTGGTGCAGTGGATTGAGGGTATGGCGGGAGACGACGTAGATGACGATCTTAATGGTAGAAGGAGGGATACTGGTGGAGTACGAGGGTCTGTTAGGGTGGGAGAAAGCCTTCTGAGAGTTTTGGGGAAAGGATGGGTAACTTAAGCATGCTTGAGGCCACACAGGGTAAGAGCAAGTGAGAGAAGGCATGAAGCCTGGACCAGTAGCTACAGTAACGCTCTCACAGGAGTAAGCAAAGACTGAATCAACAGCATACTTCGAGGAGGAGGAGAAGGAAGAGGGCACGGCAAGGTCTGAGCTAGGAAGGCAGAAGGGGGCAGTGTGAAA
This sequence comes from Budorcas taxicolor, assembly GCF_023091745.1. Taxonomy (NCBI): domain Eukaryota; kingdom Metazoa; phylum Chordata; class Mammalia; order Artiodactyla; family Bovidae; genus Budorcas; species Budorcas taxicolor. The sequence goes on along the minus strand of NC_068924.1, from coordinate 79,791,751 downwards.
TTAGATGGGGCAACTGAAGTGACATAAAATCAGGTGGCCCCAATCTTGGTAAAGCATATGGTGTCACCGTAGAAAGGGCAGAGACCTCAGTGGGGCTGAGGACTCGCGAGAAGCTTGGGAGATTCTGGGTAAACTGGTGGATGGAAATGAGTCAGCGGTCTTAGAGCCTTTTGTTTTTCAGTCGCTCAGCTGCGTCCAATTCTTTGCGACCCCGTGAACTGCAGCGTGCCAGGCTTCCCTGTCCTTCACTATCTCCTAAACTCAACCATGTTCATTGAGTTTCAAATATGTTGCTAATCAGTTTTGTGGCTTTGGGTGGATCACTTATTCTCTATAAATCTGTTTAATCCTCAATCAAATTAGATATTTACAAAATAACACATATTTATAGTGTTCAATATTCTAGGTACTTTATGTCTGTTAACTTGATTCTTACGACAACCCCATAATGAGAAAGAGAGGTATGGAGAGGCTAAGTGACTTGGCCGAGACTTCCAGGCACAGGGGGCTTGGGGACGGGGAGAGCTAGGGTTTGAACCTGTACATCTGGCTGTAGGGAGGGTCCTTGTCTCCACTGGCCACTGCTGTCTTGGGTACCTTAAACCCTCATGATCTCTTGAGTCTTAAAAGGCACTGACATCCATAAGTCCACAAAATTAGCATTTTAAGAAGACTGGTATCTTCTTCACTCTTTGTAAGTCCAAAGCGTCTTTCCTCAGCGAACCCACTGGTCAGGGTGCCGGGAACGTAGGCTCTGGTCCCCCAGCCGGCGCCCCAGTGAGCTCATCGCAGGAAAGCCTTGCAGTGGCCGCGAGGTGGCAGCATTCAATCAAAGATATGTGGCCTTGCGCTAACTGAAAACTCAGGATTGGCCCCTTGCTTCTCCTTCACTTTTCTAAAACCCCAGAGTACACCTGTTTGATGGTGAAGTCTGGGCTTGATCTTCTGAGGTTCCCAACAGTGAAGGAGGCACAGGAGTCCAAGCCGCAGCGTCCCCGCTGGGAACTCAGAGCCCTTGGGAGAGAAAAGGAGGGAGGTGAATTCAGGGCCACAAGGAGCTGATGAGCAGCGGGTTCTCTGCCACCAGCACCCAAGACTATTCCGTTTTACCTCGCTAGCAGTCTCCATTTCAAGCTGTTTAATTTGGTCTATATTATTAAACACGGATAAAGGGGAGAACTAAATGATTTTATGGAAACAGACGTCCTGACTAGATTGTCTCAGGGTGTAAGACGCACCAGGTGACTTTTCTCTTTCCCTTCTTTCCACTCCTTTGCCTTTTCTCTTCCCTTTTCCTTCTTGTTCTTCCTCCACTCCCCCCTCCCTGCTCCTCCCCTCCCCCTCCTCCCCTCTTCCTCCTCTATCCTCCTCCCCTCCCCCTCATCCCTCCCTTCCCCTTCTCTCACCTCCTTCCCCCCTCCTCCTTCTTCTCCTTCCTCCCATTCTTATCCCTTCTCTGTCTCTCTTTTTAAATCTCTCTCCCTCTTCCTCTCTCCATTCCCCCCTTGATTGTCGTAGTGATCAAATAAAAGAGCAATGAGGAAGGTCTAATCTTAGAGTAGGATGTGCCGGTCAGAAGATGAGGTCCACAAAACTCTAAGACTGGTGCAAAAACATCCTTGCCCTTTTAGCACCTAGCTTGCCACTTACTTTGGCCACTTTTTTTTTTTTTTAATAAAAGTTTAAATTTATTCTAACACAAATTTTTTTGTCAAGAAAAATATTTTCATATAAGAAATGGGTTAATAAGGTTCCCTTTTTTAGCTGGCTCCATCGGAGAATGCGTCTGTGAGTCCCTGTGGAAAAGAGGACGCTGCTCTAGATTCTGAGAACATCCCTGCTCTTGGGCGTGGACCCCCGAAAGGAGGAGTAGAGCACAGCCCTCAAGTGTAGACTGAGCAAGCCAGGCTCGAGCATCTCCTGCTGGAGTGACGAGATGCCCCAGGCTTGACTGGTGTAGTCCTTGCTCTAATCTTGGAAGCAATCATCTCTCCAAGGAGCCCTGGTTCCTTTTATTAGAGATTATTATTACAAAGATTGGGGTGCTAGGTATAAACTGGAATGTTTACAACTGTAAGACTGGAGACATAATAGAGTTCTTATAGAGTTGGGTGAACATTAAGTGAAATAACAATTAAAATTTCTCCCCATTTAGTCTTAGAAGGCAGAGAAGGCAATGGTACCCCCACTCCAGCACTCTTGCCTGGAAAATCCCATGGACAGAGGAGCCTGATAGGCTGCAGTCCATGGGGTCGCGAAGAGTCGTACACGACTGAGTGACTTCCCTTTCACTTTTCACTTTCATGCATTGGAGAAGGAAATGGCAACCCACTCCAGTGTTCTTGCCTGGAGAATCCCAGGGATGGGGGAGCCTCATAGGCTGCTGTCTATGGGGTCTCACAGAGTTGGACATGACTGAAGTGACTTAGCAGCAGCAGCAGTCTTAGAAGGAAGTGAAGTCACTCAGTTGTGTCCGACTTTTTGTGACCCCCATGGACTGTAGCCCGCCAGACTCCTCTATCCATGGAGTTTTCCAGGCAAGCATACTGGAGTGAGTTGCCATTTCCTTCTCCAAGCAATCTTCCTGACCCAGGGATCGAACCTGGGTCTCCAGCACTCCAGGCAGCCTCTTTACCGTCTGAGCCACCAGGGAAGACCAAAAATATTTATTCATTAGGTTGTGCTGAGTCTTAGTTGTGGGATGCAAATTCTTAGTTGTGGCATGTGGGATCTAGTTCCCTGACCAGGAATCGAACCCATCCCCCCGCCTTTGCAGCATGGAGTCTTAGCCACTGGACCACCAGGGAATTCCCAGAAATGAAACCCGCAAGGTGTGGCAGCAGCGGGATTCGAAGCCACACCATCCAAACGACTGGAGCCTGAATCCAGGGCCTTACACCACTAAACCACACTACCTCTAAGTTACAGAGCCAAGTCCTGATACTCACAGGAAGGCTTCCATGGGCAGAGTGGGGATGGTTGGACCCAGCAGTTCCTTTGAAGGCATTTTGACGGAACTTGGTCATCAATCATTTTAGCCTTTGCTTGAAGGCCTGGCCCTCCCCCGGGCCTCTCTGCCTCTTTCATATCACAGTGATGTCTCATTTCCTCGGGACAGTGGTGCTTTGATTCCTTGTTTGCGCGGTACTGAGCCCTGGGTTGGGGTTGAGAACTTAGGGAACATCCTCCCAGAGGATTCCACATCTACACAGATGGCTGGTTCCAAGCCTCTCCTGTAGTTTGGTACCACTCACTTAAGCTCTGAAACAAACTGTAACGGTGGCTGAACTGCCTTTACGCTCACTCCATAGCCTCAGGAAATCTTTTACTTTTTGAAATCTGAGGCCTTCAGAGACTGAACAGTCCCTCTTTTCTTTTGCAGGCTTCAAAAGCCCTGTAGTTGAAGGCAGCTCTGAATTAAGACCTCAAAATTCCCAAGGAACTGGATTTGATTTGCTTGACTTTCCTTCCCCCAGCATTCTTCATACTGTTGATAAAAATAATGGGTTTGTCTAAGAGAAAGGGGCTCAGAAGAAGGTATAATAAAAGACTCAATTCCATTTTCCCCACTTTTCCCTGCTGTGTGAAAACCTGAGATGAGACGAAATCACCTAGGCAATTTTTTGGTCACCTTTTCTTAAACAGAAAATGACACAGTCATTTCTATGTAGAACGCTGCTACCAGCTGGTGTTAATAAAATCCAGGAACCGACGTTATATGATTGACCAGTTGGTTTTAAAATTTTTTATTTTTTTAATTGAAGTGTAGTTGATTTAGTGTTGTGCTAGATTCTGGTATACAGCAAAGCGACCCAGTTACGGGCACGTGTATGCACATATGCGTTCTTTCATATACACACGTGTATTCTTCTTCATTATGGTTTATTACAGGAGGTTGAGCACAGCTCCCTGTGCTGAACGGTAGGACCTTGTTTATCCACTTTATATACAGTAGTGTGTATCTGTTAATCCCAGACTCCTAATGTATCCCTCCCCAACCTCCTTCCCCATTTGGTAACCATAAGTTTGCTTTCTCTTGATTGACCAACAGTTTAATAAAAAGATAAATTCAGTTGTATTGAGGACCCACCATAGATCACACAGTGGCTAGATTTTCTCATATTTTATCTTACTTAATTCTATGTTATTAGAGGAAATTGGTGGAGAAGGCGATGGCACCCCACTCCAGTACTCTTGCCTGGAAAATCCCATGGATGGAGGAGCCTGGTGGGCTACAGTCCATGGGGTCGCTAAGAGTCGGACACGACTGAGTGACTTGACTTTCACTTTTCACTTTCATGCATTGGAGAAGGAAATGGCAACCCACTCCAGTGTTCTTGCCTGGAGAATCCCAGGGACGGGGGAGCCTGGTGGGCTGTCGTCTATGGGGTCGCACAGAGTCGGACACGACTGAAGCGACGCAGCAGCAGCAGCAGCAGCAGAGGAAGTTGGCTTGCCTACAGTCCCACGCTCGTAAGCATTAAAGCTATGATTCTCACTCAGCTGTTGAGTTTCTAGTCCATCCGTTCATTTAACAAATATTTAAGAATCTGCTCTGCTCCTGGCACTGGCCCGGGCAGTGGAGATTGAGGCACAGAACGGGTACACGCTTTATCTCTGTTTCATGGAATTTAGCCTAACAGTTTTCCACTGAGAGTCTTCTTTGGAAGATTCCCCCATGGAATGTGATGGCTGAGGGCGATTCTTTAAACCCCTTAAGAAGCAATTTTGATAACACTTTTATTTGAAGATTGTCTGTCTTGCTGATTTCGACTTTATAATCCCTTCATCCTTAAAGTTTTAATGTTTTTCATTTTTCAGCACACTTTCTTATTTGTTTTTTTATTTATTTGGCCACACCATACTGCTTGTAGGATCTTAGTTCCCTGACCGGTGATTGAACCTGGGCCCTTGGCAGTGAAAGTGCAGCCTCTTAACCATTGGACCACCAGAGAATTCCCTCTTATTTGTTACTTATTAAATAAAGCAATATCTTTACTATTTGTTAAAATGTCTTTGCTTTTTCAAGGCTCCTTCTGGCTTTTATTTCAGGGCTATGCAGAAAAGCTTGTCCTCTGGAGGGCTTTGGTGGGAAGGGCACAGCACTCAGCAATGGGGTGTGGATTCAGACTGTGAGAGAGGGTGCTGGGGACAAGTAGGCCCTTCCTGTCTCCACCCTGAATCTGGATTCTCTCTGCTGCTCTGGGTCCGGACACATTTATGAACAGTGATGGCAGTGCATAATGGAAAGGATTGTCCATCAGGAGAACAGAAACACTTTGAGGGCTAATAATGTACCAAGATGCCATTCTGGAGCAATTCAATATGGGGAGTGGGTAATAAAGGTTAGAGATCAGACCTACAGGTTGCTGCTAAGTTGCTGTCACTTCAGTCGTGTCCGACTCTGTGCGACCCCATAGATGGCAGCCCACCAGGCTCCCCCGTCCCTGGGATTCTCCAGGCAAGAACACTGGAGTGGGTTGCCATTTCCTTCTCCAATGCATGAAAGCGAAAAGTGAAACTGAAGTCGCTCAGTCATATCCGACTCTTTGCGACCCCATGGACTGCAGCCTATCAGGCTCCCCCATCCATGGGATATTCCAGGCAAGAGTCCTGGAGTGCGGTGCCATTGCCTTCTCCTGACCTACAGGTTAGGTACGAATAATTGGGTGGTCAGCATTAACCAAGAAAATAGACTAAGCATTTGAGAAGATGTTTTGGAATAGAATTCAGAGACCACGCTAAGTCAGCTGCCTCTCATTCTTGGGGCTTTTCCGTCTTGTTTGTCGTACCTCTTGTTGAGGAAGATGTTGGGTTTATGAAATAGGAGTGCGGATATCTCTTTAGTTGCGGGACCAGGGTGCCCGGCATGCAGTCTTCGCTTCTGGGGCCGCCTCACCAACGAGCAGCGATGTCTGGCTGGAGCTCTAGATCTGACATTAGTCCGCTGGCCTCACCGAGTCTCAGTTTCTGCATACAGAGCCTCTATACGTGAACATGGAGGACCCCACGGACAGAGGAGCCTGGCGAGCCACAGTCCATGGGGTTGCGAAGAGTCAGACGCAACTTGGTGACTGAGCACACACACCACATACACCGGACTGTGGTCTATAATGTATATGTGTGCTGTGAAATATGTAACACACATAACTCATGACATCGTGGTTACGTGAACTGTGAACACAAGTAGCGTTTTATCATCTCTTGAACAGCGGTTCTCGACCGGGGATGACGCCATGGACCTTTGGGACTTCTCACAGGATCTGGAGACACAGCTGGTTGTCGCAACTAAGGAAGGGGGTGTGCTCCTGGCGTCTAGTGGGCAGAGGCCAAGGAAACTGTAAACCTCCTGCGAAGCACAGGACAGCCTTTCCCCCGCCACTGCCACCTACAACCAAACGACTGTTCAGCTCACAATGTTCACGGCGCCGCGGCTGATGAATCCTGCTCTGGGCCTTTGTACAGATACTGCGATTAAGAGGCCCCAGTGTCCTCCTGTGAGCTGTCAGGGGCTGCCTCCTGCAGATGGTAGGGTATTGTGTCTGCTCCCTTAGAGAGCACACACACGCCAAGTATCAAAAGGGAAAAAAGAAAATAAAAAGGACTGGCTAAACGTAATGGTCCTGTGGCCAGTGACTGCAGCCATGAGATTAAAAGACGCTTGCTCCTTGGAAGGAAAGTTATGACCAACCTAGACAGCATATTCAAAAGCAGAGACATTACTTTGCCAACAAAGGTCCGTCTAGTCAAGGCTATGGTTTTTCCAGTGGTCACGTATGGATGTGAGAGTTGGACTGTGAAGAAAGCTGAGTGCTGAAGAATTGATGGTTTTGAACTGTGGTGTTGGAGAAGACTCTTGAGAGTCCCTTGGACTGCAAGGAGATCCAACCAGTCCATCCTAAATGAAATCAGTCCTGAATATTCATTGGAAGGACTGATGCTAAAGCTGAAACTCCAATTCTTTGGCCACCTGATGCGAAGACCTGACTCATTGGAAAAGACCCTGATGCTGGGAAAGATTGAGGGTGGGAGGAGAAGGGGATGACAGAGGATGAGATGGTTGGATGGCATCACCGACTCAATGGACATGAGTTTGGGTAAACTCTGGGAGCTGGTGATGGACAGGGAGGCCTGGTGTGCTGCGGTTCACAGGGTCACAAAGAGTCGGACACGACTGAGTGACTGAACTGACCTGAACTGAAACGCGATAGAAAGTGGTGCAGGTTGGGAAGTTAACTGGTACATTACTGAATGGAAATCTGTTAATAAGCAAGGGAAAGATAAAAATAGAAAATTCTAGGAATTTATCTTAGGGGAAAGAAAGAGGTGTGAGAAACACCTACGAGGGTATTCCTTGGAGCACTGTTTACGATGGTGAAAAGTGGAGGCTAGGACTGGAGTATTGCCATGGTCCCTGAGTGACAGCATTTCTCAGGCTAGCTGAGCCCATCTTCTGATGGCAGCTGCCACACTCGTCTGTGCAATTATCATCTGAACTCAAGAGGCTGGACTGTCTCCTTTCATGGAATAAGAAAGGCTCCTTATCAGTCTGATTGCTGCAGTTTCAGATAAACCGAAGTCACAAAGAGCTGAAGCGTTTTCTCCCTTGAATTCCTTCTTTCTCCCTTTCTCTCCTTCCTCCACATCTTAAAACTGAATAAATAAAATCTCAAAAACTAGTCTACCAGACATATCGTGGTTTTCCCAAGGATGTAAACAGGTAATAACTCAAATTTTAAGTGTACAGACTTTGGGTTCAGAAGTATAAAGATGGGAATTTAGTTCTGACCTCTACTAATTAGGTTGTTTTGGTCACTCTTAAGTGCCCAGGCCTTAACTTCCTCATCTGTAAAGTGGGCATAATCAGTTCAGTTCAGTTCAGTTCAGTGTCTCAGTTGTGTCTGACTCACTGCGACACTATGGACTGCAGCACGCCAAGCCTCCCTGTCTATCGCCAACTCCCAGAGTTTACTCAAAGTCGTGTCCATTGAGTCGGTGATGCCATCCAGCCATCTCATGCCCTGTAGCACCTGCCTTACAGGATTAACTGTTGTAATGTAACAGAAGGGTCTAGCGTGTGCCTCACACATAGACCTTTCTAGACATATGTTCGTTTCCTATTTTTATATCACTCCTCTATACTTTCATCTGAGTTTACGGCTCCTTTCTTAGGCTGAGTTGAAGTAAACCTCAATGGAGAACAGCACAGAAGCAACAGAGTCCATCCTCTCGGGATTAAAGAGGACCCCAACCTCCAGGTTCCCCTCTTTCTGGCATTTCTGTCCATGTACCTCATCGCTTTGGCTGGGGATGGGGGGATTATGGTGGTCGTCTACTCCGACCCCCACCTCTACACTCCATGCATTTCTTCCTTAGCAGCCTCTCCTTTGCAGATCTGGGCTACTGATCAGCTCCTAAGATGGTGGCGGCACTGCCCTCAGGGAACAAAGTCATCTCTTAAAGGGTGTGCTGCTCAGGCCTCCTTCTTCGGGGGCTTTGCCACCGTTGAGGGCTTCCTTCTGGCCTCCATGGCCTATGACCGCCACGTGTAGGCCCCTTCACTACACCAACACCGTGACTGCAGGCGAGTGTCCCCTCCTGACAGTGGGCTGTTACGCAGACACCTTCAGACTCTCCTTGTGATTCAAATGAGATCAGTCGCTTTTTCTGCGACACGCCTCCACCCCTGGCTCTCTGGTGCTCCGCCGCACGCCGTCAGCCAGCTGGTCTTCTTCCTCGTGAGCGTCAGTGGCCTTTCACCCTCCCAGTCATCCTCATCTCCTCCCTCTTCACATGTGCTGCCGTGGCACGGACACGTTCTGCAGAAGGAAGGAAGAAGGCCATCTCCTCCTGTGCATTCCACCTCCCCGCCATGTCCATCTTCTCCGGGACAGTCATCGTCATGTACTTACAGCCCAGCTCCACCCGTTGGCGGACACGGACAAGGCAGCATCTGTGTTTTACTGGGTGGGTGATTCCCATGCTGAACCCCTTGATCTACAGGTTCAGGAACAAAGAAGTGAAAAGTGCTCTCTGGAAAATACTCAACAAACCTAATCCCCAGTCTTTCAGTGGTAGGAGGTAGGCCAATACATAGGCCACCTGATGCGAAGAGCTGACTCATCAGAAAAGACCCTGATGCTGGAAAAGATTGAAGGCAGGAGGAGAAGGGGACGACAGAGGATGAGATGGCTGGATGGCATCACTGAGTCAAAGGACATGAGTTTGAGCAAACTCTGGGAGTTGGTGATGGACAGGGAGGCCTGGCGTGCTGTGATTCATGGGGTCACAAAGAGTTGGACACGACTGAGCAAGTGAAAACCAGCAACAACAAGGAAGTAGGCAGGTAATAATGGATAAAATTTCCCTCGGATTTAGACGCCATCTCATCTTTTGAGGTTTGGCAGATTTCAGTTCTTTCTTCTCCAAGAACAGTGCTTACTTCTGTGCTTAGGTGAAGTGGTAAAAAGCAACCCTTTTAAATGTCTCACTCAGAAGAAATAGCCTTATGTTTAGTGAACAACACCTTGGGATGTTTAAATCCTTCTTGCATTCATTTCCTGACATGCTTTAAAGCAGAAGATCAAAGCATAGACCGAATGCACTGAGTTTCCCTCTCCTTATGTTAATTGGAGGAAATTTGCATTTGTTACTAAAATTGGGTAGAAGGACTACATCTTCGTTGAATAATATTTATCATGGAATAATGCTTTTCATTTCTTTGATCCACGGATTTGAAAGTTAAAAGTTTCTAATGCTGACAAAGGAGGTTTCAGTATGTTTAATAGCGTCTCAGAAGGTTGTAGTTGAAAGGATAGGGCGCTGGTCCAAGTATTAAGTCCTTCCCCCCACCACCCTTCTTGCCTGCGCGCATTCCCAACCTCACTCACAGGTTGTACACCTTTGCATTCTCCATCTCCTTCAGCTAACATGTCCCCCACATTTTATTTATTTATTGACTGCAGCATGCAGCCTGTGGGATCTTAGGTCCACACAAGGACTGACACTCTGCACTGGAAACTCTGAGTCATAACTACTGGGCGACCGGGGAAGTCCTTCCCGCTAAAGTGCTAGCACAACCTTGGCAGGAAACAATGAGCCACCTTGCTTCAGTTGATAACTTGTTTAAAATTTAACTTGCATAACTATATCTCTTTTTCGAGTGCCTGCACTCTGTTCTATGCTTTTGGCCCCAATCTAACATAACTGCCAAAGGTTGCAGAAGGTTTAAAAAAAAAAAGTTTGCCCAAGGGCCATGAGAAAGGACGTTTGTCTGAATGAAGCGCTCGTGTCTCTCACCGTCAAGTTTGGCGAATCTCATGAATACACATGATAGTTTTTGGTGCCCTCATCGCTTCTGCTTTTTCAATAATTCAGTTCACCTCCGAAAATCCTGTTCCCTTCAGATGCTTTGTAATTAGATGAGCAAAAGTTAAAAAGCCTGCGGAAATGTACTTCTTAAGACTGGAATGACATGGCTCACAGCCAAAGTCCAGCTTCTCGTCTGCTTTCGTGGGCTAGGCGGTGTGAACGGGTGTGAGTGGGTGGGAGGGGAGTGGTGATCAGTCTCACTTCTCATCAACTGTTTGATGTTTATAGTTACGAGGAGTCTAAGTTGTCACATACTTCGTGTTTTCAAGAGCTCAGAAAAAATTTTTTTAACCTTAAATGTGAAAACCAGAAATCTGTTTAAAAAAGGTTGTATTAATTTGTTTCCTCTTGGCTCTGGTGGCCCTTTGTGGGCATGCCCAGGCTTTTCACCAGCTGCGCTGAGCGGGGTCTCCTCTCTCTGTGGTCTGCAGGCTTCTCCTTGCAGTGGCCCTCTCGTTTGGGAGCACACTCTCTAGGGCCCACAAGCTTCAGTAGCTTTGGCACAGGGGCTCAGGAACTGCGATGCGTGGGCTTCGTTGCACCACCAAATGTGGAATCTTCCCGGGCCAGGGATCAAACCCGTGTCCTCTGCATTGGCAGGGGAGTTCCTAGCCCCTGGACCACCAGGGAAGTCCAAAGCCAGAAATCTCGGTGGGCTAAATCAGGGAGCTTAGAAGGTCAAGTTGATTTTGAGATGATCAAACTCTACCATGCACAGGGCAGCCTCGGTCTGAGGAGGGTTGAGCATGGGTCTTGTGGAGAGAGAAGCAGAAAAGGACACGAGTCCAACCTGGAGGAGAGACCTTCTCTAGCACCTGGTCACCATCAGCTGAATGCACTGGGAGCTTCTTGTGGATGCAAAGCCTCGACAGCCGGGACCCTCCCGCCCGCCTGCCTGAGCAGTGAGGACTTTTCAGCCACACACACCGGAGAACAGGCTTTAATGGCCAGGAGCCACTTCACCAAGGGGTCCTTCTCAGCATCTCATAGGAGTTACAGGGCTCACGGTGCCTGATTTGGAGGAGAGTGCTGGAAGCAGCTAAGCGAGTATTGAGTGTGTTCCACTCATAGCTCAGTTTCTTTTCCTACCTCGATAGATATCATTACATTTTTCCTCTTCTTACCCTTAAAAAAAATATTTACTTATTTTGGCTGTGCTGGGTCTCAGTTGCAGCCCGTGGACTCATGGTTGGAGCAGGCAGGTGGGCCCTAGTTCCCCAGCCAGGGGTCGGACCTGGGCCCCCTGCGCTGGGGGCAGAGTCTTACCCCCTGGACCACAAGGGAAGCCCCTCTCCTCTTCTTCCCGCTCCTCTTTTCCTACTTCCTCTTTTCCCTTCTCCTCTTCCTGTTTCGTTTCCCTTTTTCTTTCAACCTCTTTTCATCCTCAGCCTGGGCAAGAGCTTCTCTCACCACTAAGCAATTAGGTCCTGTGAAAAATTAAAGTTTTTTTGTATTGAAACTATGACAGTGCCCAGTAATGCGTGCCTCTGGGCATGTTTCTTTCTGCCTCTGTCTCCCAGTTTAGGCCAAAAAGTATGTGGCTCTCCTAAGAGTCGAAAGCCTAATGCCTACACGTTGCGTCTCTTTTAATTGAAGTCACCTCAAACTAGCACTGCAGTTGACGGCAATTCAGTATAAAGGTCCTAGTTCTACTATCAAGGGCTGGATGAAAATCCTTACTAGTCTCGGTGGTATGACTTCTAGAAAGTCATTTGATTGCTTTGAACCCAGCATGTGGGATAAACTGTAAAGATGTGTGTGTGCGTGGTCACTTAGCTGTGTCCGGCTCTTTGCAACCCCGTGGACTGCAGCCCGCTAGGCTCCTCTGCCCATGGGATTCTCCAGGCTAGCATAATGGAGTGGGTTGCCATTTCCTCCTTCAGAGGATCTTCCTGACGCAGGGACTGAACCCATGTCTCCTGCATCTCCTGTATTGGCAGGTGGATTCTTTACCACCAAGCCACTGGGAAGCCCTGAACAGTGAAGATGACATAAAATAAAGTGTGTCAACAGGCCCATCATAATGAGTGCATGTTTGATACAGTTGCGATTCCTGTAATAGTTCTCATTTAGCCATTCTCGTATGTTCCGCTTTGGGCTCCTGAGCTGCTCCACTCTTGTCTATTTGGGTCCAAGCCTTTATGCCCGTCCATTACTTACCTTCCTGTCCCCCACGCCCCTAGTTCTGCAGCAGACCCCGCTGATACTACATGAGCATTCATTCACGCAAGCTCAGAAGGAGACGTCTTGTTTCCAATAAGACTTCAGTTACAGAATATAGATTACTGTGGGGAGTTTTTCATGTCCACATGGGAAACCTGTCAAACAGAGACTATATGCTCATCTGGTTATTAGCAACCCCCAACTTCTCCCTGCAGGAGTGGTCAGAGGCAGGACAGACACTGTGGGTAAGGCCTGCAACTCAAGTTAGCACAATAAAGGCCCAGGAGGAATTCCCGCCTGAAATGTCCAAAAGCAGGATGCAAAACACATGTAAATTGGGACAATTATTTACATCAGGGTAGATTATCCTTTTGAATAAAGATCATGATTGAATTATTTTAAATAAGAGTCTCCCTTTGTGCATGAGATAATGTGTTTAGCTTTTATGTATATGGGAAGAAAAATTAAAATATGTAGAGTCCTGTACAGTTGAAGTGAGCATTACTGATTCAAAGACTCTTTAGCCAAGATAGACTTTAAAAATAACCTACACCAATTCTCTCATTTTACAGTTGAAAACTCAGATCCCTGCAGTTTAACTTGCTTCACCTCACAAGAACCAAATCTTACTTGATTCCTATTCATCCTTTACCTTCTGTAAAACTCTTGATGTATCAAAAAAAAGTTTTACTTTCATTGGTTCACTTGGAGATGGATTTTCGTGCTTCCGTTTGGCAGCTGAGGAAATCAGCTCTTTGAGAAATTGACTTACTTGCTGAGTGGTAACAAAAGGAGCCCAGATTTGAACATAAGTCTTGATGTGCCTGCTCAATCTCCTGAGAAAATAAAAGTAGCCTTATATTGTAGTAAATTTTAATAGATGACTTATTTGATGTATAAATCATTTAAAGACAGCCTTTCATGATAAGTTCCTGCTGTGTGGCAAGGCAGTCTGGAGAATACAAACAGATTTAAGGATATCAGATATAATTCCTACTTCCACAAAGCAAATCCTCCTGCACACATGATGACCGATGTGATGCACTTTGGGATTCACGACTCAGCGTTCAATGGCTTGGCTGGCAGGAAGGGTTCCTCTATCTTACAGAAGCTGCATGGACCAGGGCATGTCATTCTTATCATTCTGGGCTCTCTGAATGTTGCATCCGTGGAGACAGCCAAACCCTGGCCAGGATTTACTGGGTACAAGCAGCAGGAAAGGCATGGTGTGAGGTCCGTGAAGGAACCAGAAACAGACTGCATTGTTCCTGCTTCGGAAGGAGCTTGCAAATAGTGCGGTGGAACAAGACACATACTTTGAGATGGATGACCCCTGAAGGCTTTCGTGGTTACTTTTTTTTAAAGATGTTTATTTACTTTTGCTGTGCTGGGTCTCTGTGGCTGTGCTTGGACTTTCTCTGCTTGCGGGGAGCAGCGCTGCTCTTGACTGCCGTGGCCTGGCTTCTCATTGCGGTGGCTTCTTTCATTGTGGAGCACAGCCTCTAGGCAGCCGGGCTCAGGCGTCGTGGCGCACGGGCTTAGTTGCTCCGTGCATGTGGGATCTTCCCAGACCAGGGATCGAACCTGCGTCCCCTGCATTGACAGGTGGACTCTTATCCACTGTGCCAACAGGGAAGTCCTGCGATCATTGTTAAGGCAGCAGTATAGAAAGGAAAACATTTAGGAAGCTAAGATGGATGGAGGAGGGCCTCTCTAAAGCGATGACATTTTAACCAAGGCTTGAAAGGAAACAAACCGAAAGACCCCGGCAGTGAAACAGTTGGAAGGGAAAGACCCGGGAATTCATTTCTCATCTTTTTTAAAGAATGCCTGTTTACTGGGGTGCAGTTGCTGTGCAGTGTTGTCTTACTTTCTGCTGTACAGCAAGGTGAACAGCGATATGTAGAGCTGATACAGAGCTCACACGTTCCATCTCCTCTCTTTTTGGATTTCCCTCCCATTCAGGTCGCCACAGAGCACTGAGTAGATCTCCTGTGTCTGCAGAAGATCCTCACTAGTTATCTACTTTCGGAGAAGGTGATGGCCCCCCCTCCAGTGCTCTTGCCTGGAAAATCCCATGGACGGAGGAGCCTGGTGGGCTGCAGTCCATGGGGTCGCTAGAGTCAGGCACGACTGAGCGACTTCACTTTCACTTTTCACGTTCATGCATTGGAGAAGGAAATGGCAACCCACTCCAGTGTTCTTGCCTGGAGAATCCCAGGGACGGGGGAGCCTGGTGGGCTGCTGTCTGTGGGGTCGCACAGTGTCGGACACGACTGAGCGACTTAGCAGCAGCAGCAGCAGCAGTTATCTACTTTACACGTAGTGTCGGTAGCGTATCGATCTTCCCAAACTCTATGGCCTCAGCTTGTTTCACTGAGTTTGAGAGCATCTGATAAATTATCTATTAAAAAAAGAAAATAATATTTAGAACACTTCAGAGGTGACAAATAATCCTGAAGGTGGGGAAAGCTCCCTGGAAGAGGTTAGAACTTGAGCCAGGCTCTTGAAGGGATGATGAGAACGTCCAGAATTCCAAGACGGAAGAATTAGCCTCTAGTCAAAACTCTGCCACTTACTGGTGGTACCGTCTCCCTAGATTCCATACATGTGTGTTAATATATGATATTTGTTTTTCTCTTTCTGACTTACTTCACTCTGTATGACAGACTCGAGGTCCATCCACATCACTACAAATGACCCAGTTTCATTCCTTTTTATGGCTGAGTAATATATATATATACACACACACCACATCGTCTTTATCCCTTCATCTGTTGATACTGCAGTAAAGACAGTCGAGACTTGCTCCTATCAAACTGTGTGAGGAACCTGGACCTACAAGAACAGCTGTTTCTCCGCAGAGAAGTTACCCTTTACGGGGAAGCTTCTGTAGGATCTCACCACCCGCCTGTCCAGATCCAAGCCCAGGAGTCCTGTCGCCCGTTCGTAACATGGGATTCCTCAGTCGCTGGTCTGTGATTGATTCACAAGCCAGGTGTGTGTGTGGGGATTGGATAATATTTTTGTAGTGTACTTAACCAACTAAAAGTTAGTGTGTGTCTGCACTTGTGTTTGTGTTTGTATAAAATGTTTGTTTTAAACTTCTTACAGATCAGTGAGAAAAAGCCAGACAACCCAATAGAAAAATGCAAAATTTAATTGCTCCATCTATTGTTCGTGTTAATTTGGTTTATCTCTAGGGTAAAGGTGGGCTTTGTTGATGCGACCATTTTTGTCGAGTATTTCAGTGAACATATGCAGTCAGTTCTCTGCTGCTGCTGCTGAGTCGCTTCAGTCGTGTCTGACTCTGTGCGACTCCATAGACGCCAGCCCACCAAGCTCCTCGGTCCATGGGATTTTCCAGGCAAGAACACTGGAGTGGGTTGCCATTTCCTTCTCCAATGCATGAAAGTGAAAAGAGAAAGTCAAGTCACTCAGTCGTGTCCGACTCTTAGCGACCCCATGGACTGCAGCCCACCAGGCTCCTCCGTCCGTGGGATTTTCCAGGCAAGAGTACTGGAGTGGGGTGCCTTGCAGTCAGTTCTCTAGGGTGTATCTATTTTAAAGTGTAATTGCTGACTCATAGGCTATATCCAGTTTCAATTTTACTAAATAATATGTGTTATTTTCCAAAGTGGTTGCGCCAATTTATCTTCCCATCAACAGTATGTGAATTTCCACTGCCAACGCTTGGTATAGCTGGGTTTTAAAATTATGCCAATTTGGCGAGAGGTCAGTGTTTTTCTTATTGTTGTCCTAATTTGCATTTATTTGATTACTGATGAAATTAAACACACATGTACTTTTTCCCCCCAGATCTTTCAGCTGTTTTTCTCTTATTGTATAAAAAGACAGCAAACCACAAATGGATACAAACAGATGTATGGGAGTGGATGTACAGAGGCTGCTGTTCTATTTTTGACTTGGATGGTAGATATATTGGGGTTTTCCATTGTTAAACTAAACCCACATGTTTTATGCACTTAAAATATATATATGTCTCACAGTAAAAATGTTAACAAGGTAAATCAAATATAGCTCCTATATTAAAGGAGTTTGTGTAAATTTTGGTTATGCTTTCTGTATAGGGTGTACTTCACAAGAGAAATGTTTTTTTAAAAAAGTATATCAACCAACTCCTGTATTAGAGAAGTTTATGGTATAAAGTAAACTGAGGACAATATTTAGGTACAAGTAGCTTTAGTTCTATGTGGAAAATTATAAGCAGCTACAAGAGAGGCACGTGAAATGCTGCGGTTCAAGAGAGGAAGGCTCGATCCCATGGTGGAGACTGGAAGAACACGGCATTTGTTCTGGACAAGAAAGAAATGTACAGGGACATGACAAGGAGAGTCTGCAGATGTATTCAGCAGACAGTCTTGTTTGTCTGAAACGTGGTACTCTTGAAGAAAACTAATCGAAAATAAATTTGGAAGGCTGTGAGTTGGTGCCCAACTGCGGAGACCATTCTCTTTCCGATTAAGACTTTCAAGTTTACACTATAGATTCCAGCACCACTAAAGAAAGCTTAGGCATTGTGCAGCTCCCAGCCACTGCAGGAGAACATTTAAAGCAGCTTTGCGTCTGCCATCTCTGTTAAAACAAAGCATTTGTTCGCTTTCGGCAAATTGTCCGGCATTTTATGTGTGAGCACACAGCCACATAAAAAGTTGTTTCAGCACCTGTTGGAGCAGCCATTGATCTTTCTTTTTTTTAATGTTGATCGACATACTGATTCATTTTTTAATATACTTTGTTTTAAAATTTATTTTTAATTGGAGTAGAATCGCTTTACAATGTTGTATCTGCTGTACGACAATGTGAACCAGCTGCAAGCGTGCACGTGTCCCCTGCCTCTCGACCTCCTTCCCACCCCGACCCCAGGCCTCTCGGTGATCGCAGTGCACAGGCGGAGCTCCCTGTGCCCTGCAGCAGCGCCCATCAGCTGTCTGCTCTGCACACGGCTGTGTATATAGGTCACTGCAGCTCTCAGTTCGCCCCGTGTGTCTGTTCTCTGCATCTGCCTCTGTATTCCCGCCCTGCTGATGGATTCATCCACACCATTTGTCTAGATTCCATATGTATACGTTAATAAACAATGCTCCTTTTTCTCTTTCTGACTTCCCTCACTCAGTACAACAGAGCCTACTGTCTGTCATACCAAGTCATCATTTCTTGATGTGTCCAGAATCCATATTCCTTCTTGAAAGTGTTCTGACTTCCTTGGAGAGTGGTCTCAGTTACTGGGTGGATGAGAGGATCCCCATGCCCACCCAAGTCCATGGACACCGAGGCAACGAGCATCTTTCCTCCCCGCCTTCTGTTGAGAGATCCGCGAGCTGTGACGTGTCGGGGGCAGAGGGGCCTCACAGGACTCCTCAGTTCAGCCAATAAAACGTTCTCATTGCCCCCAACTTAAATCTGAAGCAAATGAAGCCAGGGAAGCGTGTGGGCTCGGAGTCGCTTGCCCCGTCGGTGGGATTCAGGTCGGGCCATTGCAGTCACGCCATGGTTTCTGTGCTGCTGATGTCTGTTCCCTAGCCTCCAAAATGACTTTAGTTCCTCTGATGCTGAAGCTGAAGCTCCAACACTTTGGCCACCTGATGCGAAGAGGTGACTCATTAGAAAAGACCCTGATGCTGGAAAAGATTGAAGGTGGGAGGAGATGGGGATGACAGAGGATGAGATGGCTGGATGTCATCACTGACTCAATGGACATGAGTCTGAGCAAACTCTGGGAGATAGTGAAGGACAGGGAAGCCTGGTGTGCTGCAGTCCGTGGGGTCGCACTGAGTCAGACAGGACTTAGCGACAGAACAACAGTAATAACCAGCTGCCTTTGGTCCAGTTTCCCTTTGATTCTTTGACTCTCTCGATGTCCTTTCAATTACCTCCATCTTCCCTCTTTGTGTTCGCCCGAGCAGACCTCTGTAACAAACATAACATAGATCTATTGCGTGAGTGAAAATTATCCAGGGACTGTACAGTGAACAGGAGATAAGAAATTGAAAAATAGAGTAGAAATGTAAAATGGCAAAAGAATAGGAAGAAAGTACTCAGTAATGCAAAAGTCCATAAGCATTTTAATGGGCATGTCAGAAGGAAAATAAATGATACATTTTGTAGCCTTGCTACAAAATTTAACTTCCTTCAGAAAGCTGAGCAATTGCCAAATCATCCATTTTTTAACCACATTTTCTTGCTGACAATGTCGATTCAGATCCGGAGTTATTTGTATACAGGAATAAAAGAGACCTGAGGGCTAATGCCATCCACGGTGGCGTGTTTAAGATGAGGAAGTGGAGGCCCAGGAAGGGGAAGTGGTCTCCCGTCCAGAAAGTGGCTGAGGCAGACCCTGGGACATACCCCACCGCCGCAGCAGCACTCCTGGCTGGGGGCCTCCATCCAGGCTGTGCTCGAGAACACCCACTTTTGCTTCTCCTTGGGTGTTTCTCTTTGGGTGTTTCAGCATCATCCTTTGCCTTATAAACACGTTCCTTGCTGCCTTCTCAGAAAACATCACTTCATATCTGCGTGACACATGGGCCTGGCGAGAGCTGGAGAAAGTCATATCCAGAGCCAACTTACTGCCTTTCAAGTTAATTGCAGCATCTTCTTCTGTTTGGTTCCCTAGTTGGCTACTCTTAAAGTTTCCTCTCTTCAGTTCCAAACGTCTTCTATGTCAATGATAGCGTATCCCAGAGCAGACGCCACGGTGAGCTGCTTGGACCCCATATAAATATATGGGGCTTCCCAGGGGGCTCAGATGATAAAGCATCTGCCTGCAATGCAGGAGACCTGGGTTTGATCCCTGGGTTGGGAAGATCCCCTGGAGAGGGAAATGGCAACCCATTCCAGTCGCCTTGCCTGGAAAATTCCATGGACAGAGGAGCCTGGCAGGCTATAGTCCGTGGAGTCACAGAGTCGGACACAACTGAGCGACAGACACAACAACAATGTATAAATATGTGTATACATTCTTTCCTATATTACTTCCCATTATGGTTTACTCCAGAAGACTGGGTGTAGTTCCCTGCGCTATACAGTAGGACCTTGTTGTCTCCCCATTCTAGACGTAATAGTTTGCAGCTACTGACCCCAAACTCCCAGTCTATCTCTCTCCCTGCAGCCCTCCCCCCAGTCCCCTTTGGCAGCCGCAAGTGTGATCTCTAAGTCTGTGAATCTTTCTGTTTCACAGATACATTCACTTGTGCCATACTTCAGATCCCACATATAAGTGCTGTCCCATGGTGCTTGTCTTTCCTTCTCTGACTTGCTTCATTTGGTATGAGAGTCTCTAGCTGCGTCCACGTTGCTGCAGATGGCATTATTTCAGCCATTGCTGTGGCTGAGTTTATTCCTTTGAATGTATGAACCGCGTCTTCTTCGTCTATTCACATGGTGATGGACATTTAGGTTATTTCCATGGCTTGGCCATTGTCAATAGGGCCACTGTGAATGTAGGGGTGGTGCATCTTTTTGAATTTTGGTTTTGTCTGGATCTATGCCCAGGAGTGGGATTGCTGGATCATATGGTGGTGGTGGTGGTGGTGGTTTAGTTGCTAAGTTGTGCCCAACTCTTGCGATGCTAGGGACTGTAGCTCACCAGGCTCCTCTGCCCAGGGGATTCTCCAGGCAAGGATACTGTAGTGGGTTGCCATTTCCTTCTCCAGGGGATCTTCCTGACCCAGGGATTGAAGCTGGGCCTCCTGTATTGCAGGTAGGGTCTCCTGCATTGCAGGCAGACTCTTTACCGACTCAGCTACAAGGGGAGATGGATCATCTGGTAGCTCTATTTTTAGTTTCCTGAGGATCTTCCATACAGGTCTCCACGGTGGCTGCACCAGCTCGAATTCCCACCAGTGCTGCAGGAGGGCTCCCTTTTCTCCACACCCTCTGCAGCGTCTGTTACTTGTAGATTTTTAAAACCTGCCCATTCTGACCAGTGTGGGATGGTACCCCTGTGTGATCTTGATTTGCATTTCTCTGATTCAATCCCATATTTGAACTCCCTTCAGGAATTATATTTGGCTGAAGACAGCCACCTCCCTTAAGGTAACTCACATCCAAGACTGGTCGGAGAGGGACACAGAGGCTTGGCCCCTTGTCTCCCGGTGACAGCTGACAGTTCCCCAGGGCCGTCTCTGCTGCAGAGCTCGAGCAGGGATTGGCTGAGGCCCTTGGACAGAGCAGCCTGGCGAGCTGCCGTCCTTGGGGTCATACAGAGTTGGACACAACTGACTGACTAACGCTTTCACTTTTGCTGTTGTTGCAAACGCATCGCAGCCCTGGTCCGGCTGCCACGTCTCCCTCGTAGGCACTGACCCTAACGCACCCCCACTGAGCCACACGCACGTGAATGTCAGCCTCAGAGCCCATTCTCAGTGAAGATGATAAAAGAAGTCTCCTCGCTCACTCTTAATTCTATGATAGTTTTTGATGGTCAAAAGATATTGTTTTACCTCCCTCAGGATCATGATTTCTATTGCTAACTATCAGAGCTAGAATCTGAAACCTCCAGACTTGTTTTCTGAAGCAAGCAGACAAGACGAGCCCCGAGGTTGTTGCCCACAGCATTCATATTCCCTGCAGAGGTAAAGAGCCTCGAGACCACCCCCGCCCTTCCTTACATGTTTCCGGAGGGTTTTCTGTGTTCTAGAAGCTGCTGAGCACGCTCGTTTCTCCCAGTTACTCTATCAGCGTTTGCTTTAGTATCCTAGTTTTACTTTTTATTTATTTATTTTTGACTGGAGTGTAGTTGACTTACAACGTTGTGTTGGTTTCTGCTGTACAGCAAAGCGATTCAGTTACACATATTCCTGCGCTCTTTTCCGTTATGGTTTGTCTTAGGATATTGGATATAGCTCCCTGCGTCCTACGGGAGGAGCCTGTTGTTCGTGCATTCTACCTGTGATAGCTTGCACCTGATAACTCCAAATTCTCACTCCATCTCTGACTTCATGCGTGATAAAAGCCAAGGATTAGAGACGCGGAGTGACTTCCTGAGGGATGAAAAGCTGGAGACGAGTCACCATGTTCTACGAAGCGAGGAGTGGGTTGAGAACAACCACTCTGCCATCTCTACCCGCGAGTCCCTGGCACCTAACTTAGTGCCTGGCATGGAGCAGGTGTTCAGCACGTCTTCCTGAATGGACGGATGGTTGAACATTCAAGGTGAGGGATTTATGATTTTATCGGGCACTTTTACCATGCCAGTTGTTTTCCATATTTTAATGTACATTATCTCTTCAAAATGCACACTAAATCTGTGAGAGGTGAATTAATTTTTTTGTTTGTTTGTTTTACAGATGGTGAAACTGAAGTTCAGATGCAGAGGAATTGAAGGGTAGAAGCAGGATTCTAGCCCACACTGTTGGCTCCCCACGCCTCCTGCTGTATCTTGACCCTCCCACTGTCTCCTGTTTATCAGATGAGGAAACTGAGGTACCAAAGGTTTAAGTGGCTCCACGCGAGACATGCTGCCTGAGAGTGGGCCTGGATTTCCCATCTCCTGACCCTCAACATCAAGCAGGCTCCTGCCCAGCACAACCATAATTCGCAGGACTCAGCTGCCTTTGCCAAACAGGTGGGCAAAAGGTCACTTTCACTTAGGTGGCAAAACTCCTCACCAGATATAAAACTGAAAACGTAGGCCACTTCCCCATGTGATTGCATTTCATAACTCAAGAGCTAAAAATATCTCTCGGCCCACTTGGCCTGTTTATAACATATTAAAAACTCATATTCAAATGTACTCGCCTCTTGGATTAATGTCAAGATGATGGCTTTCCAGGTTTCTTTCTTTCTCCCTCTCTGTCTCCCCCAGCAGGAAGTGGATTAGCCTTGTCCACGTTATTTCCCACATGAATTACTGAGTGCTTATTTTCAGAGATGAGTTTCATGACCTTATTATCTCTTTGCTGTACCTGCGGAATCCAGTTTGGAAGTCAGGACAGAAGTGGCTCCAGGGCCAGAGGTATTCTTTTTTAAAAATTTTTTAAATTTAATTTTTCTTTTATACTGAAGTATAGTTGATTCTTTTTCATATTCTTTCTCATTATGGTTCTTCATAGGATACTGACTATGGTGCCCCATGCTGCACAGTAGGACCTTATTGTCTGTTCATTCTGCATGTGATCGTTTGCCTCTGGTAACTGTAAACGCCTGGTTCTACGCCCTCCAGGGAAGATCCTCTGGAGGAGGGCATGGCCACTCATTCCAGTATTCTTGCCTGGAGAATCCCATGGACACAGAGGAGTCCCGTGGGTTACCTGACTCCATAGGGTAAGCCATGCTAGTCCATAGGGATGCCGAGAGCAGGACACGACTGAAGCGACTTTGCATGCATAATTGATTTACAATTTTGTGTTAGTTTCAGATGTACAGCTAACTGATTCAGTTGTACACATACATATATCCATTCATTTTCAGATTCTTTTCCCATATTGGTTATTACCGAATATTGAGTATAGTTCCCTGAGCTATACAGTAGGTCCTTGTTGATTATATATTTTATATTAATATATAGTGGTGTGTGCCTGTTAATCCTAACCCACCTCTTAATTTATCCTTCCCCCAGACATTTCCCCTTTGGTAACCATGAGTTTATTTTCAAAGTCTGGGAGTATGTTTCTGTTTTCTAAATAATTTCATTAGTATCATTTTTTAAGAGTTTACATATCATTTTAATATTTTACATATCATATGCTATTTGTCTTTCTCTTACTTTACATAGTATAATAATCTCTAGGTCCCTCCATGTTGCTGTGAATGGCATTATTCGTTCTTTTTAATGACCGAGTTATATTCCATTGTGTGTTAGGTACCACATAACTTCTTTATCCATTTGTCTGTCGAAAGACATTGTTTGCTTCCATGTCTTATCTAATGTAAATAGAACTGCAGTGAACACTGGGGTGCATATATCTTTTCAAATATGGTTTTCTTTGGAGAAAGGCTGTACATTCTTGAGCCAGGTATGAAACCGTTGTCTTAATTTCCTTGTCACTGAAATAGAGACAAAAGAATACCTCCTATTTCCTGGGATTATTGTGAGGATTAAACAACAAAAAAAAATTCATGGCTGATGTTTAGCTCAATTCCCAACACACACACACACACATATACACACACACACACACACACACAAGACTGAACAAAAAGAGCTACTGAAAACAAAAAATAGCAAAACGAAAAGTTACCACCACTGAGCATGACCTACTGGGCTTCCCTGGCGGCTCAGATGATGAAGAGTCCACCTGCAATACAGGAGACCTGGGTTCGACTTGTCTCAATTTGCCTGGAATTTTCTAGATTTAGTAGAAAGACTCCAGTCCTGGGAAACCTCTGTCCTGGGAAAATTGGAACAGTTGGTCGGCTACTTGCTTCCCCATCAAGAAAACAAACAAAAGGTTCTGAGTTATTCATTTATGCATGAAGCCTTTATTGATAAGTAAAACATTCAGACATTTTGATGGCATTTGAAAGGTAAACATGACAAAAGATGAGTCCTCACAAAACGCTCAGCGTAATGAGAGAGGACCATGCATTATATATGGCAAATTATATATGGTTCTTCTGAAAGTTGGCATGAAATGTTCAAAGAATACAACTCTGAAATAAATTGCTCCCAGGGGATACTTTCTACGAATTTCATGGACCGCACACTTCTGTCTAATAGCGATTTGCGCCTCCAAACACTAATGCTATGTGGGAGTTAATAGGTTTACACAGGAAAAAGCTTTTCCATGAGGAGATGAGTTAAACAGCTTTGACTGCAGTACTTCTCAGCATCTTTATTAGGCTGATGAGCATTTGAACTCTAGGATGGGGATGTTTGAAATATTATTTCCAAACTTAAAAATATTTGACAACACTGGATTATTTTTAGGATTTATAGAATGATACCAGCATTCCACAGGGCTCTGACAAAAAGCCCATCTATGTATTATCTGGCACTGAACATACAGAACCCAGATTGGGGAGAAAACTGCCAAATCCCAGCTCCTCATCAACAGAGCAGCTATGCTTCAGTCATAACAGTTCTATCTGTGGTCCTTAGCCTTTTTTGTTTCATGAACCTCCTCTCAGAATTTGATGAGTACTTGAATGCACAGAGGATAAAGGACTCAAATTAGCACCTTGACCTTTGCAGGGCATACTGGAGAGATGCTATGTCTCCAGAGGAATTAAAAAATCTTATTCTCTAAGAGAATTTTGGGCCTTCATATCCACAGAGATGGAAACACTCTGCAAAGGCTGAAATAAATTCTGACCCAAGACAGAAATATTGGTGTAGGTAAGCATGGCATATAGTATGCAATGCTCAAAAGCAGTACTTAGACAAGTAATTATTTACATATATATATATATATATATATATAATGTTTGCTATGACATGCATTATCTTATTTAATCAAGAGGTAGCTTATCATGATAGTTTAGATTGTGGCTTCTAAAATTAAATATCAGTTCAGTTCAGTTCAGTCACTCAGTCGTGTCCGACTCTTTGCGACCCCATGAATTGCAGCATGCCAGGCCTCCCTGTTCATCACCATCTCCCGGAGTTCACTCAGACTCACGTCCATCGAGTCCGTGATGCCATCTAGCCATCTCATCCTCTGTCGTCCCCTTCTCCACCTGCCCCCAATCCCTCCCAGCATCAGAGTCTTTTCCAGTGAGTCAGCTCTTCGCATGAGGTGGCCAAAGTACTGGAGTTTCAGCTTCAGCATCATTCCTTCCAAAGAAATCCTAGGGTTGATCTCCTTCAGAATGGACTGGTTGGATGTCCTTGCAGTCCAAGGGACTCTCGAGAGTCTTCTCCAACACCACAGTTCAAAAGCATTAATTCTTCGGCGCTCAGCCTTCTTCACAGTCCAACTCTCACATCCATACATGACCACAGGAAAAACCATAGCCTTGACTAGACGGACCTTAGTCGGCAGAGTAATGTCTCTGCTTTTGAATATGCTGTCTGGGTTGGTCATAGCTTATAAGATACCGTATATTGCTGTCTATGTTATGTAGGCACTCCACATGCTTTTTTATTCCCACTCTTTCCTCCAACCCACAGAAACCTTTGGAGTCACTTGTAACATCAATGTTATTAATGTAAGAAGTCTTGGTCTTTACCACTTAGAAATAAATCACTTCTGAAACCACTCAACTCATATCTAATTGTAAGAAAGCCAAGAAATACAATTTCATCTGAAGGTGCATAAAATGAAACCAAGATTAGTGTTGGATGAGAGTAAGTTGGAGCAGCTGTCATTTGCTAGACTTTACTCATAGTCAGGTATGACTTCAGAATCCACGGGGCACAGTAGACGCAGAAGCATGTTTGCGATGCTTCTTTTTCTCATTCTGACTGACTTCATTCTAGGCTCATGCGTGTCTCTGCCAGCGGCCCTCTTCGTTCCTTCCTCCTGGCTGAGCAGTGTTCCTTGATATACTGCCACACCTTCTTTATCCTTTCATCTGTTGATGGACAGTTAGATTGTTTCCATGTCCTGGCTACTGTAAATAGGGGTGGATTGGGAGATTAGGATTTACGTATACACACTGCTGCTGCTGCTGCTGCTGCTGCTGCTAAGTCACTTCAGTGGTGTCCGACTCCGTGCGACCCCATAGACGGCAGCCCACCAGGCTCCCCCGTCCCTGGGATTCTCCAGGCAGGAACACTGGAGTAGGCTGCCATTTCCTTCTCCAATGCAGGAAAGTGAAAAGGGAAAGGGAAGTCGCTAAGTCGTGTCCGACCCTCAGCGACCCCGTGGACTGCAGCCTACCAGGCTCCTCCGTCCATGGGATTTTCCAGGCAAGAGCACTGGAGTGGGGTGCCATTGCCTTCTCTGATATATACACTCCCATGTGTTAAGTAGATCACCAGTGGGACCTGCTGTATAGTGCAGGGAACTCAGCTTGGCCCTCTGTGGACCTACAGGGGTGGGGTGGCGGATTGGGAAGGAGGTCTAAGGGGATATATGTGTACATATGACTGATTCACGTTGTTGCACAGCAGAAACTAACATAACATTATAAAGCAACTATACCCTAATTTTTTTAAAAAAGGGTATTTATTGATACGGCCAAAGAGAAAAAAAGACATAAAAAGACCCCACAGGACTAATGGAGATAATGTTGTCTGAGGCCTTTGTGATTCTACGCCCCACCCCACGTTCCTTTTCCTGCTCTCTGATGTCCGCATCAGCTGCTTCCAAGAATGTTAACAGCCTCTTTTTCTTTATTTTTGAGAACAGATGGATATACTGGAGAAGAAATAACAACTCATACGGCCATGAATTTCCTTAGTAAGTTCCCTAAGGACTTGGTCCCCACAGGCAAGGCTTTAATTAAAATATTCAGTACATGAGGCATAGCGCTGTGGATGGATCCCAGGAGAACTGGTTCCTGAGTTTCATGTCCAAATAATCCCCTTCAAGACATCAGTCACCAGACCCTTAAATCCCAGGCTGGCTTCATTCAAACTCACTAGAGTGAGAAACCCTGGTGCCCAGGGCAACCTTGTTCACTGGATTTTATTTTATCGCAAGGTGGTCTTCAGGGTCTCAGGGCTGGAGGCCTTTACCTTCACAGGATGACCTTGGGCAGCACTGTCTGACAACTAGAGGAATCTTTTAGAGAGACTGAGTGATTTACTAAGCATTTCACATCTTTTGTTTTATTTCATCCTCAAAGCACTCTGTAAAAACATCAAGAGTGGTTATTAGTAATTCCATTAAAAAGTTTTAGAAAGTAAGGCTAAGTGATGTTAAGGAGTTTATTCTGTTCCCATCTGAAGCAAGAAATCTAGAACTGAAGACTTTTGAGGTTTGACATGCAGTGCCAAGGAATCCAGTTATGGTTCCCAAAGGTGTAGTCAAGGGGATGAAATAATTCAGAAGGTGCAAATTTACAGTTACACAATAAATGTCATGGAGGTGAAATCCACAGCATGGTGACTATAGCCAATGATCTTGTATGGCAGATTTGAAAGCTGCTAAGAGAGTAGATCTTAAAAGTCCTCACCACAAGAAAAAAAATTGCAGCTATGTATGGGAGTGGATGTTAACTAGACTTATTGTGGTGATCATTTTGCAATACATACAAATATCAAGTCATTGAGACTAACATATTGTTATATGCCAATTATACTTCAAAAAAGAGAATTTAGACCTCAGCACAAAGAAGAAGCCATAACCTGCTTCTCCTATTATCATCTGACTTCATCTTGTAAGGATGTTGGTGGTTATGTGTTCTGACCAGAGAAGGAAAAACTATTAAGAATAGAAAAGGCATTCGGGTTACACCTCCGGGGAGCTTTAGGTAATGCTGATGCTGCTTAGTGTAACTCAGGGCTTCCCTGTCGGCTCAGATGGTAAAGAATCTGCCTGCAATGTGTGAGACCTGAGTTGGACCCCTGGACTGGGAATATCCCTTGGAGGAGGGCATGGCAACCCACTCCAGTATTCTTGCCTGGAGAATCCCCATGGACAGAGGAGCCTGGAGGGCTGCAGTCCACGGGTCGCGGAGTCAGACACGACTGAGTGACTGAGCGGAGCACAGCGTACATAAAGGGGCAGCAGAAGCCATCTAGTTTCTTTCTTTCTTTTTTTTTTAACAATTAGAAAACACGTGTTTTATATTATCACCTTTTGAAACCCAAATCTATGTATTCAGTTCAATATATTTCAGCTCAAAACCTTTTATCTTTGCCTAAAATTGTTGAACTTTGACACGCAAGTTAGTCGCTGATTCAGCTGGGCTTCAGTCTGGCGCTTGTTTTCTATTCACCTCGCCTGGTCTTTGTTTCACTGTTTCCTTCCTTTTGGAATAAGGCTTTCTCACAGCAAGGAATTGACTAAGTTTGCTTTTTTGTCCCCTATTATTGCAACTTTCATCCTTCACTTATTAAATTGTGCATCAATATTTTTATTTTTCTTCACCAAGAAAGGACAGTGTAACATTTTGATTCTGATTGCTTCCCATCCCTTTATGCCTAATGGTCATATATTTTAACTTTAAATATAATTAAAACTTTAGAATATTTTTTCAACATTATTTTAAAAGTCAATATATTTATTTTTATTATTCACACATTAGTCCTCCCAGAGGACTAATTCCGAGCCTATTCTAATCCCTGTATTTTCATTTTGGAGCTTTTTTTTTTTTTTTTTTTGGCTTGGAAGAACTTCCTTTAGTGTATCTTTCAGTACAGATCTGCCAGCAACCGAATCTCTTAATCTGTTGTCTGAAAGGTTTTGATTTTGTTTCATTTTTGAAAGATATGATATTTGATTACAAAATTCTAGATTGTGACTTATCCTTTTTACTTTTAAAGGCATCACTCCATGTATAGCTGAGTCACTTTGCTGTGCAGTAGAAATTAACACAATTTTGTAAGCCAATTATACTTCAATAAAATAAGTAAAAAATAAAGACATCACTCCACTCAGTTCTACCCTCCAAGAGTCTCTGTGTCCCCCAGTTCTATGGAAACTGTAATCAAAGCCCGCTGGCCTGCAAAGTCAGGTTCCCTGGGGACTCCCAGTCCCTCGGCTGGATTCCGGGCTGGGGAGCCTGACGTGGGGCCTAGAAACTTCACAGCAGTGCGAGAGCTTCTTTGGTATCATTGTTCTCCAGCTTGTGACTTGCCCGCCCGGCGGGTACAGGACTTGATTTTACCGTAATTGTTCCCCTCATACCGGTTCATTGTGGCTCCCGTTTGTCCTTGGATGAGGGGTATCTTCTCTTGGTCGGTTCCAGTGTCTCACTGTCGATAGTTGTTCAACAGCTAGTTGCAGTTTGGTGCTCTGGCAGGAGAAGATGAGCGCACCTCCTTCTACTCCATCATCTTAGTCTCGTCTAAACGTCATTCCACTCAATTCTGATCTTACTATTTACTTTGATAGATTAGCCATCAGGCTCACCAGAGATCATACTATAGTGTGCGCTTTGCTCAGTAGCTCAGTTGTGTCCAACTTGCGACCTCACGGACTGTAGCCTGACAGGCTCCTCTGTTCATGAAATTTTCTAGGCAATAATACTGGGGTAGGTTGCCCTTCCCTACTCCAGGGGATCTTCCCAACCCAGGGATCTAACTCACATCTCTTGAGTCTCCTGCGAGGTCTGGTGGGTTACCACTTGAGCCACCTAAGAAGCCCCTTTACTATACACACACACACGCATGCACACACACACAGTATACTATTAGTGAAATTAACATCACAATCTTTGTAAATTTTAATAGTAACTACTTATGCTTCACTGACCGTGATCATCATTTGTAGCATAATAATTCCATGTGTGTTTTATATTCCAATTTTAACTGTAAGCTTCTGTATTTCTTGGGAAAAAAGAGTCTAATACACATGTTCTCAAGGGATATTTGTGAGTTTATGAACTATATTATGATATGGTGATAACCTATATGCAGGTCATGAAGCAACAGTTAGAACTGGACATGGAACAACAGACTGGTTCCAAATAGGAAAAGGAGTACGTCAAGGCTGTCTATTGTCACCCTGGTTATTTAACTTCTATGCAGAGTATATCACGAGAAACGCTGGGCTGGAAGAAGCACAAGCTGGAATCAAGATTGCCGGGAGAAATATCAATAACCTCAGATATGCCGATGACACCACCCTTATGGCAGAAAGTGAAAAGAAACTGAACAGCCTCTTGATGAAAGTGAAAGAGGAGAGTGAAAAGTTGGCTTAAAGCTCAACATTCAGAAAACTGAGATCATGGCATCTGGTTCCATCACTTCATGTGAAATAGATGGGGAAACAGTGGAAACAGTGTCAGACTTTATTTTGGGGGGGCTCCAAAATCACTGCAGATGGTGACTTCAGTCATGAAATTAAAAGACGCTTACTCCTTGGAAGAAAAGTTATGACCAACCTAGATAGCATATTCAAAGTAGAGATATTACTTTGCCAACAAAGGTCCGTCTAGTCAAGACTATGGTTTCTCCAGTAGTCATGTATGGATGTGAGAGTTGGACTGTGAAAAAAGCTGAGCACCAAAGAATTGATGCTTTTGAACTGAGGTGTTGGAGAAGACTCTCGAGAATCCCTTGGACTGCAAGGAGATCCAACCAGTCCATTCTTAAGGAGATCAGCCCTGGGTGTTCTTTGGAAGAAATGATGCTAAAGCTGAAACTCCAGTACTCTGTACACCTCATGTGAAGAGTTGACTCATTGGGAAAGATTCTGATGCTGGGAGGGATTCGGGGCAGGAAGAGAAGGGGACGACAGAAGATGAGATGGCTGGATGGCGTCACTGACTCAATGGATGTGAGTTTGAGTGAACTTCGGGAGTTGGTGATGGACAGGGAGGCCTGGCGTGCTGCGATCCATGGGGTCGCAAAGAGTCGGACATGACTGAGCGACTGAACTGAACTGAACTGAACTGATAGTACCATCATGCCAATCTTATTTCAAGGACTTGCTAAAGGTTTCCTAAGTACAAAATGGTATTTAAATCCAGATACACTGTCTGCATATTATATGTTCATATCTCCCACACTATATAGACACTGGTAAAAGCATGAACTTGGAGGAATGGAAGATTTCAAAGCATTTCCAGTGATAAGAGCAGCCGCTGTTTCTCTCAGGAGTAGAAAGAATAGAAATGTTAATAGTGTAAGATGATGGTGAATGATATTTGCAGAATCTGAAGCCTTGGTGTATGAGAATTCCATCCAGTCATGCTTCAGTACAGCAGACATGTGCTGTGCTAAGTCAGTCCAGTCGTGTCTGACTCTTTGTGATCCTTTGCACTGTAGTCCACCAGACTCCTCTGTCCACAGGAATCTCCAGGCAGAAATACTGGAATGGGTCGCCATTTCCTGCTCCAGGGGATCTTCCCGACCCAGGGGTTGAACCTGCATCTCTTACACCTCCTGCATTGGCAGGCCGTTCTTTAGCCCTAGAGCCACCTGGGAATTTATAGTAGATTTTAACTGCTAAAAAAAATAACAAAGTATGTATACATCCTAGGAATTACTCCTCTGTGGGTCTTAAACTTATAGGCTGTAAGGAATAATTTTTAGATATGATGGATTCTTCTCAAGAAAGAGGCTATTACTTGACTTATAATAATGCAGGTGCTCAAACTGATTGGAATAAAAGGTACTCCAGTCTGACACTAATAACGAATCCCAGTGGTTTGCTTTATGCTGGACAGGATTTGAGTTATTTGTGCTACCAGTTGTCCATGCTGGCCCTATGATCCAGTCATTCCTCTGGATATGTGTTTGGGAGGAGGTGTTTGTTTGGGTTCGTTCAGGATTTTGTTCTAGAAAGAACACAATACAAAGTGCCAAGGAAGAGGTCTTGCTTGCTTGGTTACTTCCTTGGTTACTTAGATTCTGCCAACTTGGAACATTTGAGGTCTCACCATAACTTTTCATGTTGTTTGAACCAATAATTGTTACCACCTCTATTCATCCTTTTTTAAAAAATATTTTATTGAAAAGTGAAAGTGAGTCGCTTAGTCATGTCTGACTGTTTGCAACCCCATGGACTGGGGCTTGCCAGGCTCCTCTCCATCAGATTCTCCAGGGAAGAATACTGGAGTGGGTTGCCATTTCCTTCTTCAGGGGATCTTCCTGACCCAGGAACTGAACCCGTGTCTCTTGCATTGCAGGCAGATTCTTTATCATCTGGGCCACCAGGGAAAACATTCATTCTTTTTTTAAAAAAATTCTATTAAAGGATAGTTGATTTTATGGGCTTCCTGGGTGGTGCATTCCAGTCCCCTATGATGAAACGGCATCTTTTTTTTTGGTGTTAGCTCTAGAAGGTCTTGTAGGTCATCATAGAATCATTCAGCTTCAGCTTCTTCAGCATTCCTGGTCAGGGCATAGACTTGGATTACTGTGATATTGAATGGTTTGCCTTGGAAATGAACAAAGATGATTCTGTCGTTTTTGAGATTGCACCCAAGTACTGCATTTCAGATTCTTTTGTTGACTATGATGGCTACTCCATTTCTTCTAAGGGATTCTTCTTCACAGTAGTAGATATAATGGTCATCTGAGTTAAATTCACCCCTTTCAGTCCATTTGAGTTCACTGATTCCTAAAATGTTGATGTTCACTCTTGCCATCTCTTGTTGGACCACTTCCAATTTACCTCTATTTATAGACCTAACATTCCAGGTTGCTACGTTATATTATTTTTTACAGCATTGGACTTTACCAGGAAGTCAAGTGAGACCTGGAGTAACAGGCAAGTTTGGCCTTGGAGTATAGAATGAAGCAGGGCAAAGGCTAACAGAGTTTTGTCAAGAGAATGCACTGATCATAGCAAACACCCTTTTCCAACAACACAAGAGACAACTCTAAACATGGCCATCACCAGCTGGTCAATACCAAAATCAGATTGATTATATTCTTTGCAGCCAAAGATGGAGAAGCTCTTTACAGTCAGCAAAAGCAAGACCGGGAGCTGACTGTGGCCCAGATCATGAACTCCTTATTGCCAAATTCAGACTTAAATTGAAGAAAGTAGGGGAAACCACTAGACCACTCAGGTGTGACCTAAATCAAATCCCTTATGATTATACAGTGGAAGTGACAAATATTCAAGGGATTAGATTTGATACACAAAGTGCCTGAAGAACTATGGATGGAGGTTCATGGCATTGTACAGGAGGCAGTGATCAAGATCATCCCCAAGAAAAAAAAGGCAATAAGGCAAAATGGTCGTCTGAGGAGGCATTACAAATAGCTGAGAAAAGAGGAGAAGCTATAGGCAAAGGAGAAAAGGGAAGATGTATCCATCCGAATGCAGAGTTCCAAAGAATAGCAAAGAGAGATAAGAAAACCTTCCTCAGTAATCAATGCAAAGAAATAGAGGAAAATAATAGAATGCAAAATAGTAGTGATCTCTTCAAGAAAATTAGAGATACCAAGGGAACATTTCATGCAAAGATGGGCTCAATAAAGTACAGAAATGGTATGGACCTAACAGAAGCAGAAGATATTAAGAAGAGGTGGCAAGAATACACAAAAGAACTGTACAAAAAGGATCTTCACGATCAAGATAATCACGATGGTATGATCCATCACCTAGAGCCAGACATCGTGGAATGCGAAGTCAAATGGGCCTTAGGAAGCATCACTATGAACAAAGCTAGTGGAGGTGATGAAATTCTAGTTGAGCAGTTTCAAATCCTGAAAGATGAGGCTGTGAAAATGCTGCACTCAATATGCCAGCAAACCTGGAAAACTCAGCAGTGCCTATAGGACTGGAAAAGGTCAGTTTTAATCCCGAAGAAAGGCAATGCCAAACAATGCTCAAAGAAAGTGGAGTCGCTCACTCATGTCCGACTCTTTGCGACGCCATGGACTGTCACCTACCAGTCTCTTCCGTCCATGCAATTTTCCTGGCAAGACTGCTGAAGTGGGCTGTCACTTCCTTCTCCAGGGGATTTTCCCAACCCAAGGATTGAACCCAGGTCTCCTGCATTGCAGACAGGCACTTTGCCATCTGAGCCACCAAGGAAGCCTCAAGAATGCTCAAACTACTGCACAATTGCACTTATCTCACATTCTAGCAAAGTAATGCTCAACATTCTCCACGCCAGGATTCAAGAGTACATGAACTGTGAACTTCCAGATGTTCAAACTGGATTTAGAAAAGACAGAGGAACCAGAGATCAAATTGCCAACATCCATCAGATTATTGAAAAAGCGAGAGAGTTCCAGAAAAACATCTGCCTCTGCTTTATTGACTGTGCCAAAGCCTCTGACTGTGTGGATCAAAACAAACTGTGGAAAATTCTTAAAAGATGGGAATACCAGACCACCTCACCTGTCTCCTGAGATATCTCTAATGCAGGTCAAGAAGCAACAGTTAGAACCGGACATGGAACAACGGACTGGTTCCAAATTGGGGAAGGAGTACGTCAAGGCTGTATATTGTCACCCTGCTTATTTAACTTATATGCAGAGTGCATCATGAGAAATGCCAGACTGGATGAAACACAAGCTGGAATCAAGATTGCCAGGAGAAATATCAATAACCTCAGATATGCAGATGACACCACCATTATAGCAGAAAGTGAAGAAAAATTAAAGAGTCTCCTGATGAAAGTGAAAGAGGAGAGTGAAAAAGTTGGCTTAAAACTCAACATTCAGAAAACTAAGATCATGGCATCTGGTTCCATCACTTCATGGCAAATAGATGGGGAAACAATGGAAACAGTGACCGACTTTATTTTCTTGGGCTCCAAAATCACTGCAGATGGTGATTGCAGCCATGAAATTTAAGATGCTTACTCCTTGGAAGGAAAGTTATGACCAACCTAGACAGCATATTAAAAAGCAGAGACAGTACTTTGCCAACAGAGGTCCATCTTGTCAAGGCTCTGGTTTTTCCAGTGGTCATCTATGGATATGAGAGTTGGACCATAAATTATTATAGTTAAACTCAAGTTTATCCCTACCCCTTGTCTTTCTCCTTTAGTAACCACGAGTTTGTTTTCTATTTCTGTGAGTCTGTCTCTGCTTTGTAAGTAAGTCCATTTGTATAATTTCTTTTATATCCACATATAAGTGATGTCATAGGATATTTGTCTTTATCAAAGTTACTTCACTTATTCTGATAATACCTAGGTCTACCCACATTGCTATATTCATACTTTCAGTATTGAGTGAGGTATTGATTCATTAATTGTCCTGAGAAAAATTCTCCTGAGAAAAAATATCCCCCCCCAAAATTGATTATGACCAGTCAATTAAAAGTAGATATTTTTTATTGCTCACTCTCATATGAGCACCTTGTTCTTTTATAATTTTATATCCTTATTAGTGAGTTTGTTTAATTTTTGTCTTCTCCAATAAACTTAAGCACATGAGCCTAAGAACAAGTTTGCTTTACATGGATATGTACATCCAGAGCCAGGAGTATGACTAAACTCCTCTGAGAAAAATAAGTAGTTGAATAAATGAATAATTTTTATCAACCGTACAAATATTTCAGGTGAACTAAGGAATGCAATCGTTTCTATAATCCATTTGGGTTAGAGGCAACCCTCTGCTCCCATCCCCTCATGCTTATTTAACTTAATGTTAGCATTATCTGAGGGAATTAATGCAAGTTGCGGTAACACACTCATGGTCTCCCGGAAACAAGCAGAACTGGGTTCCTATAGACACATTCGTCACTTGTTGCCCAGTACTGTGAGAAAGGGGCCTGTTTTTGGTCTCTTGGGGGCTTGGTCCCCTGGGAGCTCCACGGCTGTGTGACTCTTTCACTCTCCAAGTTCTCTTAGGACTCCATTTGGCCTTAAGTAATACGTAACAGGCCTTATTTTATAGATAGCCCCTTATATTGTAGGTAACAGACCAAGGGCAGAGCCCCTGAGCCTTCATTCATTCTCCTGATTGTCAGTGTCCTTGACAGTTGTAGGCATCTATTGCCTTCCATGGTCTTCTCTCAAAATGAGATTTACTGGGAGCCTGCAGTAATGAATAGGGCAGATAGCTGCAAATAACGAGGACTCTTGTTATGATTATGATGAGTGCCCCTTTTCAGGACAGTACGGGAGCCTCTCGGTCTTTCTGGAAGGATGTTGTCTGAGGGCTGCCTTTCTAATATCTCCATTATATAGATGAATATGTAGTGACTTAAAGCAAGTATGTGACTTATCTGAGATGACTGATCAGCAG
Organism: Budorcas taxicolor; assembly: GCF_023091745.1. Lineage (NCBI taxonomy): Eukaryota > Metazoa > Chordata > Mammalia > Artiodactyla > Bovidae > Budorcas > Budorcas taxicolor. The sequence continues at coordinate 79,755,537 of NC_068924.1, read as the reverse complement.
CTTTACCATACAATTCGTTTTAGCTGCTTCCCTGGCATTAATTTTTTTTTTTTCTCAGTATCTCTCTGTTCTGGAGAAATTTTCCCTTTTGATTAAACACTAAAGAACATCACAGTAAAATGTTTTTTATCTTTTATGGATTGAATTTCTGATTTGAAACTCATATGTGAAAGTGCTGCATTTGCCTGTTCATGGTTCAGGGAGCCAGGTAAGCCTCAGGCCAAATCTAGGATCTGTATGAATTTTCAAGGGCAGCGGTAACCAGGAAAATACATCAAGACACTTGTTTCCCTCTCGATTTATTCACAACTGAATACTGAATGTTTAGAATGTCACTATGTGTCTGTGATTTTTCAAAGGAGACTGTGTCACACACATCAAAGAAATTCTTAAGGAGGATATGTATTTACTTTTGTAAAAAGAATAAAATGAACAAGAGGGTCTTGAGTCGTCCTTGCTTTGCTGTACAGGAGCTTCTAGAATTTGAACAAGGTGTTACAGCTGAATCGCTTTTTGTTTCCTCTCTTGGAGTATCAGAATACCAGCTACACCGGCTAGTTCTACAGTCTTTGAGAGTATCAGATTGTGTCTCAATTGAAAATTTGTTGTTATCTGGAGAGCACATAACATCATCCATTAAAAAGAATAAGAACAGAGAGAAATAAATAAGGGGGACCCGGATTAAGAGGACGATTATAAAAGGAAAGAAAAGGTGTAAACATCACACCGAAAGGAACAATTTACAGGAGAGAGAGGACCTGGACTCCAGCTATCATTCTTTCAATGCTTGTTTATTTTTATCTACTCGGCTGCGCCAGGTCTCGGTGGTGGCACGTAGGATCTTCCTCGCAGTATGCAAACTGTTAGTTGCGGCATGCGGGATCTAGCTTCCTGGTCACGGTTCGAACCCGGGTCCCCTGCCTTGGGAGTATTGGAGTCTTAGCTGTTGGCCTACCAAGGAAGTCCCTCAGTTAGCTCAGTTATCATTCTGAAACTTTGCTGGCATTGGGCATCTGGAATGATCGACTAGTGGATGTATTGGCTGGTGAAAGTGTTAGTTGCTGAGTCATGTCCAACTCTTTGAGACCCAGTGGACTGTAGCCCACCAGGCTCCCCTGTCCATGGGATTCTCCAGGTGTGAATATTGGGCTGGGTTAACCAGCGTGTAAATGAGACCACGGTATGATCCCAGTGGCCTGAAGGACAAAAGTAAAGCTCTCTGCTTGGGAATAAAGAATAAGTTATCCCACAGTGGCGATCATTTTGTCTATCTTTCTTGGTCTTCTTTACTTCCTGATTAGGGAATAGGTTTCTTATTTCATTGTAGACCTTACAATTAGCATATAACCTGATAGACTATAAGCACTTACTTAGTATTGGAAAAGAAATGAATGTTGGAAGGATTACTGAACAAATTCCAGCCCTTTATGGAGCCACTAATTGATGTTATGCCAAACTTATGTTACTTTTAAATGTAGAAGTATTTTTTTCATTTTTTTCTTTTGGAGAGAAGGGAGAGGAGTTCAACTGTAAACCTGTATGGATATAGTTCTTGTCATTCAGTTAGGATTTAGAAATATAGTGTATTAGCCAAGTTCCCACTAGCAAGTTGTATTGATTCCAAAGACCATGCTTTTTATTTCCCCACATTGCTTATGAAGTATGGACTCAATAAATCAGTCATTCATGAGTACATTGATATAATGAGTAACTTTTTTGTGCCTGGGGCTGTCATAGGGAATTTGGATTATATATACAATATTAGGGGGATATGCTTTGGTTCAAAATGATGTGTGTTCAAATACCAGCTCTGCAATTTACTAGTTTTAAGGACTTCAGTGTGTAACTCCTTGTGAGTAAGCTTCAGATTCCTGTATTGGAGATAATATCTCACATAGTGACGTGATAAATCAGTGAGGATTTAGCACGCATGTGGTGCCCTGAAAATAGAGTGTTCAGTAGTTTCCAACTATTGTAGTTTAATTCATTACTTAGGTCTACTTATGCAGTATTGATCTATATGGGATCAGTTCAGTTCAGTTCAGTTCAGTCGCTCAGTCGTGTCCGACTTTGTGACCCCGTGAATTGCAGCACGCCAGGCCTCCCTGTTCATCACCGACTCCTGGAGTTCACTCAAACTCACGTCCATTGAGTCGGTGATGCCATCCAGCCATCTCTTCCTCTGTCATCCTCTTCTCCTCCTGCCCCCAATCCCTCCCAGCATCAGAGTCTTTCCCAATGAGTCAACTCTTCGCACGAGGTGGCCAAAGTACTGGAGTTTCAGCTTCAGCTTCATTCTTTCCAAAAAACTCCCAGGACTGATCTCCTCTAGAATGGACTGGTTGGATCTCCTTGCAGTCCAAGGGACTCTCAAGAGTCTTCTCCAACACCACAGTTCAAAAGCATCAATTCTTTGGTGCTCAGCTTTCTTCACAGTCCAACTCTCACATCCTCACATGACTACTGGAAAAACCATAGCTTTGACTAGAGGGACCTTTGTTGGCAAAGTAATATCTCTGCTTTTTAATATGCTATCTAGGTTGGTCATAACTTTTCTTCCAAGGAGTAAGCGTCTTTTAATTTCATGGCTGCAGTCACCATCTGCAGTGATTTTGGAGCCCCCCAAAATAAAGTCTGACACTGTTTCCACTGTTTCCCCATCTATTTCCCATGAAGTGATGGGCCCAGATGCTATGATCTTCGTTTTCTGATATTAAGCCAACTTTTTCACTCTCCTCTTTGACTTTCATCAAGAGGCTTTTTAGTTCCTCTTTATTTTCTGCCCTAAGGGTGGTGTCATCGGCTTATCTGAGGTTATTGATATTTCTCCCGGCAATCTTGATTCCAGCTTGTGCTTCTTCCAGCCCAGCGTTTCTCATGATGTACTCTGCATATAAGGCATAGGAAGCTTAAATTAAGGTAAATAAATTATTATGAGTGACAAAACGATCAACGGCACTTCACAGGCTATAACCGGAAAGCACTGTCTAGCGAGGGTGCACGAGTGCTCCGTCGCTCAGTCATGTCCAGCTCCTTGCAAGCCCATGGACTGCGGCGCGTTAAGCCTCTCTGTCCTTCACTGTCTGCTGGAGTCTGCTCGAACTCATGTCCGTTGAGATGATGATGCCATGCAGCCATCTCGTCCTCTGTTTCCCCTTCTCTTGCCCTCAATCTTTCCCAGCATCAGGGTCTTTTCCAATGAATTGGCTCTTTTTTTCCCTTTCTCTTTATCAGCCACGCTGCTGCTGCTAAGTCACTTCAGTCGTGTCCGACTCTATGCGACCCCATAGATGGCAGCCCACCAGGCTCCCCCATCCAGGCAAGAACACTGGAGTGGGTTGCCATTTCCTTCTCTTTTTCAGCCACGCTGCACTGAATGTGAAATATTAGTTCCCTGACTAACGATTGAACTTGTCTTCACCTGCATTGAAAGCATGGAGTCTTAACCACTGACCTGCCAGGGAAGTCCTATGACAAATCTCGCATTTGACAGATTTTTCTGATGATTTTGCATGTCTCTTTCCATCTCTGAACTTCAGTTTCAATCATTTATGAGGATAGAATATTGGGTTATAGTATCTTCAAAATCCTTAAAAGTAGAGCATTCCGTATTTCTATGAATATTTTAAAATTACCTTTTGTTGTTATGCGTAAGTTAATAGAGAAAATTCTGATATAAGGCCAACTTGGGCATCATGATAGTTCTAAGTTCAGGTACTAACCAGCCTTTCTTTTTTCATTGCTATAGGCCATTCACATACTGCACAAATGATCCCCATGGAGAACAGCACAGTCGTGACTGAGTTCGTTCTTGCCGGGATAACTGGTGACCCACAGCTGCAGATCCCGCTCTTTCTGGTGTTCGCGCTCATCCACCTCCTCACTCTGGTTGGGAACCTGGGGGTGATCACGCTGATCCTGTCGGACTCTCGTCTCCACACTCCCATGTACGTCTTCCTCAGCCACCTCTCCCTGGTGGACTTTGCTTACTCCACAGCCGTCACTCCCAAAGTGATGGCTGGCTTCCTCATGGGAGACAAGGCCATTTCCTACAATGCTTGTGTTGCTCAGTTATATTTTTTTGCTGTCTTTCTGACTGTGGAAACTTTTCTCTTGGCCTCAGTGGCCTATGACCGTCATGCCGCAGTGTGTAAGCCACACTGTTACACCAACATCATGACACCAGGGATGTGTGCCTGGATGGTCGTAGGATGCTATGTCTTTGGTTTTCTGGAGGCCTCTGTTCACACTTGGAATGCATTCAGTCTCTCTTTCTGCAGACCCAATTTGATTAATCACTTCTTTTGTGATGCTACGCCTCTCCTGGCTCTCTCATGCTCAGACAGCAACAGAAGTGAGATGGTGTTTTTTATTTTGGCAGGCTTCAATATCATCTTTACTATTATGGTCATCCTGGTCTCCTATCTGTTTATCTTTGTCACCATTCTGAGGGTGTGCTCATATGAAGGACATCAGAAGGCCTTTTCCACCTGTGCTTCCCACCTCACTTCCATCTCCATCTTCTATGGGACAGGCGCCTTCATGTACCTACAGCCCGGCTCCCGCCATTCCAGGAGCACAGACAAAATGGCGTCTGTATTCTACGCCATAGTCATCCCCATGGTGAATCCACTGATCTATAGCCTGAGGAACAAAGAGGTCAAGAGCGCCTTAAAAAAGGCTGTGGGGAAAGCAAAGTCTTCTCTAAGATACATATTTTAATTATATAGAAACAAATAGATGGTTTGATATAGTTCAATCGAGCTAAGGAAAGTATTGACTTGCTAGGCCAACTACTATGTAAAATTTTTACATACCTTCTCAAAGTTATTTTTAAATCTGTGAAATAAATGTGTGGACAAAGTGAGATCCCATGAAAAATAACTTTGGAAGAGTCAACTATGAACCTATAATTTGTGTTTTTAAGATTTCTTTTGAATTGCATTTTATTGTATATTTGTTTCCATGATCATCCACATTTGTATGCACATTTATGCTCACAGGCCTGTTTAAGCACATGCCCACATGCCTTATTCATGCAAATCACATGCAATCATACCATTCATGGGTGGACAGAAAAATGAGTTCAAGAGACAAACCAGACTTGCCTAGTTTCATAGCATAATTTGAAAAATGCTTTTGGTGTCTGATACATTAACACATTCTTAAATGTAAACCTATATGTTTTTAAATAGAAGTTATCGTTTGCTATGTGATATTAATTTCATTTTAAAATACTTTTTACTTGAAAATAAACTCATTTCATTTTAATATTTGTACCAAACATCCTCATTCTAGGTTTATTACTGAGTGCTTTTGCTTTTTTCTTTTTTCAGTGATAATAAGCATCATTGCATGGGCATCTTTTTAAAACAATCTTATTTCTTCGTGGCCGTCGGGTCTTCACTGCCTCGTGCTGGCTCCCTGCAGTTGTGGTGAGTGGGGCTACTCTCCGCGCCCGGGCAGGCTTCCCACTGTGGCGGCTTCTCTTGTTTTGAAGCAGACTCTAGGAATGCGCTTCAGCAGCTGCAGCTCTAGGACTCCAGGATACAGGCTCAGTAGCTGTGACTCATGGGCTTATTTGCTCCGGGGCATGTGAGGTCTTCCCAGACCAAGGATGGAACCTGTGTCCCCCACACTGGCAGGTGGACATTTAACCACTGGACCACCAGGGAGGCCACCATATGGGCATCTCTGTTCAGCTCCGTGCTCATCTCTATTGGCTCATTACCCAGAGTAACATCTTCACGTGATGACTTTAATGAAAAAAGAATAGCAGCATATAAGACAAGGGAAACTAAAGAAAACATATTTTAATTCACTGAAATTAAAAAAAACAAACACCGGCATTTAGTTTTACAGTAAGCCTTGACTCTGTCTTCAGATGCTGAGCCCAGGATGCATTTTATGCTCCTTCCTTCCTATATAGAGTCAGGTCTTCAACTGATAGATCTCGGTTCAGGCTCAAATTAGAGGTTAAACTGACTGATACTTAGCACACTCCAAGAATAACATAGCATGACTTTTAAATTTGGGTATATTAGAACACTAAGACTAATTCAGAGATCTGATAACTATAAAGATATCTTTTTCAAAGAAAACAGTATCAAATTAATTGAGTCTAAAACAGATTTCTTTGAATTATCAATTCACTATAAACTGGTTTTATGTGAATATTTATTTCCAGGTCAAATGATTTAGAACACACGTATAATAGAAAACGTATGAAAATGTATGTTTATTTCAAACCATGGACTTATATACGAGAAGCGTGTAGTACATCGTTTTTTCATGTGATGTCTGAAATCTAGCATCGAGGGCCCCTGTGGTTTGACTTGAAGGGCCAGCACGTCCTGTTATGGAGTGACATAGATAATTAAGTATGTATCCCTCAGAACCAAGTGAAAAATGTAGCAACAGATTATCTCTCCTGATAGGGAGGGGATATTTCTTTTTTGGAGAAAAGGAACTGACTTCATTTTCTATTAGATTTCTTTGTAAAATGCAAAAACCTCCTTGGAGATATTAAGTGTGAAGAATCACTTTTGCTACATAATTTGCAGTTCCCAGTGGAAAAACCAAAGCGTCGAGCCCTGTGTTAAAGATGTGTGATAATTTTAAGTTGGCAAAAGCAGAGTGTTAAACCCACAGCAGAACTTCTATGCACAAGGTGTGAGTGACACACAGGATTTACGCTCGTGAAGCCAGCCCTGAAGAGTCCTCCTCATCTTAGATAAAATCTTTTAAAAATTCCCAGACCGTTAATGTTTAAAATTAAGTTATTCTCCACGTTTTAAGTCATCATGAAAATGCAAATTAAAGCAACAATGGAAGAATACTGCACATCTTTTAGAATGGCCAATGTCCAGAACACAGAAGCAGCAAGTGCTTCTAAGGTTGTGGAGCAACAGAACTCTCATTCATTGCCAGTAGCAAAGCAGACTAGTGCAGCCTCTTTGGTAGACAGTTCGTCAGTTTCTTACAGAAAGAAACACACTCTTACTATATAATCTAGCACGTGTTCTACTTGGTATTTACCCAGAGAAACTGAAAACTTACACCCAGGCAAAAGCTAGTTCAAGGATATTTATAGCATCTTCATTCATTACTGACAAAATTTGGATGCATATAATATATCCTTCAATAAATGAGTGGACTAATAAGCTGTGTAATCCAAACGATAGAATGCTATTCAATGTTAGAAAGAAATGACCTATCAAGTCATGAAAAGACATGGAGGAGACAAATTCATATTTCTAAATGAATGATAGCAGTCTGAAAAGGCTATCAACTATGTGATTTTGTTATATGACATCCTGGAAAAAGTAGAGCATTAGAGATGGGTAAAACAGATCGGTGCTTTTTAGGAGTTAGGGTTTGGAAAGGATAAGTAAATGAAATACAAAGGATTTTAGTGCAGTAAAATTATTCCCTATTATTCACTATTATTATTAATAGTGATGGATAATATCATTATCTAGTCAAAGCTATGGTTTTTCCAGCAGTCATGTATGGATGTGAGAGTTGGACTATAAAGAAATTGAGTGCAGGAGAACTGATGCTTTTGAACTGGGGTGTTGGAGAAGACTCTTGAGAGTCCCTTGGACTGCAAGAAGATCCAAGCAGTCAACCCTAATGGAAATCAGTCCTGAATATTCTTTGGAAGGACTGATGCTGAACCTGAAACTCCAATATTTGGCCACCTGATGTGAAGAACTGACTCATTAGAAAAGACGCTAATGCTGGGAAAGATTGAAGGCGGGACGAGAAGGGGATGACAGAGGATGAGATGGTTGGATGGCATCACTGACTCACTGGATATGAGCTTTAGCAAATTCAGGGAGATGGTGAAGCACTGGGAAGCCTGGCATGCTGGGCAGTTCATGGGGTCACAAAGGGTTGGACATGACTGAGCGTCTGAACAACAAAAAGTCGTCAGTCCCGGTGGTTATTGCTTTATGCAGGACTAGATGTGAGCTGTCTTTACTAGTTGCCATTACTGATTCCATGATCTATACCCGTCTATCTTCCTGATAATCTCAGTGTTGGGGACGAGCATTTTTGTTTGTGTGGATTTGTTTAAAGATTTTTTTTTTTTTTCTGGAAAGAATGCTAAATTGCCAAAGAAATCTTGCTTACTATCCTATAGTTACTTGGCTTCTTTAGATTCTGCCAACTTCTTTGACAACTTGAAGCCTTACCATAGCTCTTCACTTTTTTTAAAGTAGTCTTTCTCATGTTACATCTATTCATCCCTTCTGTATTGACGGAAGTATTAATTCTCCTGAGAAAAGCATTCTGACCAATCAATTCAAAGTATAGTTTTACTATTCACTCTCATATGGACATTTTGTTCTGTTCGTAATTATGTCCTTATTTGTGTGTTTGTTTCACGTTTGTCTTCTCCAGTAAACTTAAGCACATGAGATTAAGAACCATGTTTGTTTTGTGTTGAGTATGAACAGCCAGGGTCAAGACTGACTGAACTCATTTGGGACCAATAAACAGTTGAATGAATAAATAATCCTTATCAGTGATACAAATATTCGAGCGACTTAAGGGATGCAATAATTTCTAAGATCTATTTGGCTTAATGATATATTTCTATCCCTGTTACCCATGTTTAAGTCAATATGGGTTCCTAGAGGTAATGATGTAACTTGATTTTAGCATTATCAAAGCGAATTAGGACAAATTTTATTAACATACTCATGGTCTCATGGGTTTCTGGAGGTAAAGATGTAACTCAATTTTAGCATGATCAAAGAGATAATGAAGTTATATTGATATACCCCCATCAATGGTCTCTGTCAATAAGTGCAGCTGGATCCCTATAGACATTGAGTACTTATTCTCCAATAGTGAGGTGAGGACTTGTCGCTGCTCTCACGGGGGCTTTCCCCCTGAGAGTTCCATGGGTACATAACTCTCTCTCTGTCTTCAAGTTCTCATACGACTCCATTAGACCTTATATTATAGGTAACAGACCAAGTGCTGGAGTCCCTTGAGCATCCAACTCACTGGGACTGTCAACAGTTGTCTAATACCTGTAATGGCCTTTCTCCAAACTGAGATATGCTGAGAGCCTGTAGTAATGACCCGGGCAAATACCTGCAAATAATGACTTTGATTACGATTATAGTGCTGGCCCCCTTTCAGGACACTCTGGGAATTCTATTTTCTCAGGACAGCAGTAGTCTTTCATGGAAGCTGCTGTGGGGGGCTACATTTCTAGTATCTCCATTTTATGGTCATATAGAATCTCAAAGCAATTAAGTGACTTATCTGAGAAGAGAGATCAGCAGGTGTTACCACATAATTCATATTAGCTGTGTCTTATGGAATCAGATATTTTTTCTCAATATCACCTTGACCCAGAGGACTTTTCCCCTTTTGATCAAAGATTAAGAAGAACATGTCAGTAGAATGTCTCCTTTCTTCCATGGACTGAATTTATGATTTGAGACTCACATGTGAATGTCCTGCACTTGCCTGTCGCATTTTTCAGGGAGCAGGTAAGCCTCTGCTTAGTGTACAGTCTGTGTAAATTTGCAGGGTCAGATTTTTCTAGGAAAATACATCAATGCACCTGTCTCCCTTTGATTTACGCTTAAGTCAATATTGAACTTTTTGAAAATGTTATTATGTGTCTGTCACTTTTAACAAGATAACATGGTACATGCATCATGGACTTTTTAAGGAGAATATTTATCTAATAAATATTAGATATTTATTTAGGAGAGTATTTATCTAATAAAACAATGAAAGGAAGGGTCCTAGGTTCCTGCTCTGCCATGTAGGACTTTGTATCACGGGACAAGTTGTCAGACTATCTCAATTTCAGTTTTCCCTTTTAGAATATGGAAATATTAGCTATTTCATCTAATCCCAAGGTATTCCAGGTGGCTCAGTGGTTACAAACAAACAAATAAACCACAAAACAAAACACCTGCAGTGCAGGAGAGATGGGCTTGATCCCTGGCTCAGGAAGATCCCCTGGAGAAGGGAATGGCAACCCACCCAGTATTCTAGCCTGGAAAATCCATGGACAGAGGAGCCTCACAGGCCACAGTCCACTGGGTCTCAAAGAGTCAGACACGACAGAGTGACTGAACCACAACAATGCGGGGTATAGTTATTCTTTATTCTCATGCAGAGAGCATTATTTTTGTCCCTAATTTTGTTTGCTGTTCAGTCATTAAGTTGTACATTTGTCCCTGATAATTAATCACTACTCTGGGTGCCTAAGGCCAGTAAAGTTTCAGAGCGATAGCTGGAGTCCCGGTTTCTTTGTTCCCATAAACTGTTCTTTCTAGTGTGATATTTATGCCTCTTCTTTCAGTGTACTTTTATAATTGCTTTATAAGCATGAGTCCTCCTCATTCCCCTCTCTCTATTCCTTCTCTTGTTTAATGTTGTCATGTTTTCTCCAGATGACAATGAATTTTCAAATTGAGATCAAATTTCCTACTCTTAGAAGCTCACAGGAAGCTTAAATTAAGATAAAACAAATTATTATGAGTAACAACTGAGTTATGAGTCATTAATGGTGCTCCATAGGTTATAACAGGAAGGCGGCATCTAGAGAGGAGAAGTTGCTTAAGACTTTGTGTAAGTTTTAAAACTCGTGTTATTCTTTGAAGAATAAATCTGAATTTTATCAAGGACATAGAGCATCTTGTTAGGAAGACTGCACTTTATAAGTATCTCCTGGGTACCAGTTATTTTAAGTGGCACAATCTATGAAAAACTTCAAAGACATAAGGTAAAAAAAGTCCATCAATAATTTGAAGACTTTTTATAAATCTTATTCTCACCATTAGATTAATTTTATTGCAACAATGTACCTGAAACTAGCTTTTTTCCCCCCTTGTAGGAAAATGCTGGATTAAGAATCACTTCTCCACTTTGTTGAGAAGAAAGTGGGTTACAAAATAAAATAAAATGCGTTTCAGTATGTCTTCTCCCCAGATTTAGGGACATCTAATAAGAGCATTGATTGGAGAAGGCAATGACACCCCACTCCAGTACTCTTGCCTGGAAAATCCCATGGACGGAGGAGCCTGGTAGGCTGCGGTCCATGGGGTCACTAAGAGTCGGACACCACTGAGCGACTTCCCTTTCACTTTTCACTTTCATGCATTGGAGAAGGAAATGGCAACCCACTCCAGGGTTCTTGCCTGGAGAATCCCAGGGGCGAGGGAGCCTGGTGGGCTGACATCTATGGGGTCGCAGAGAGTTGGACACGACTGAAGCGACTTAGCAGCAATAAGAGTATTGAATAAGGTAAGTAAGAACCAAGCAGATGTCTTCTCTGGATAATAAGTCCTCCCAGTCTCCCTACACTGAAAGGTTGTTGTTGAGATGTGAAAGACGCCGGAATTCTTGGCCTCTGGAGGAGACAATGGCACCCCATTTCTGTACTCTTGCCTGGAAAATCCCATGGACGGAGGAGCCTGGTAGGCTGCAGTCCATGGGGTCGCTAAGGGTCAGACATGACTGAGCGACTTCCCTCTCACTTTTCACTTTCATACATTGGAAAAGGAAATGGCAACCCATTCCAGTGTTCTTGCCTGGAGAATCCCGGGGACGGGGGAGCTTGGTGGGCTTCTGTCTATGGGGTCGCACAGAGTTGGACACGACTGAAATGACTTAGCAGCAGCAGGAGGAGACAAATGCAATCTAGGCCCAGTGACGAGGTTTGATCACTCAGAGCTTTTGTGTAATAACGTTTTATTAAAGTATAAAAGAGATAGAGAAAGTTTCTGACATAGACACCAGAAGGGGGCAGAAACAGTGCCCCCCGCGAGTCTTTAGTCAGATGTTTTAAGTCTGTTGGAAAGCTATTCACCAGATAAGACAGACACCTCAAAGCTGACAGAGATGCCCCAGGCTCCTCTCCCACAACATGCATCTTTGAGATAGGATGGCATGAGGTCATCCCCCACCATAAAATATGAATACTGGCTTGTTGAGCTATTATCAGCCCAAGGTCTGAGAAAAGAAAAAAAGGTAGTTTTAGGTGGAACCATTTTGAAGAAAGGCAAATTCCAAAGCAAATACATAGTTTCATTAACATAGCTTAAGAAAAAACATTTCCGTAAAAAAACACGCATTGGTTAGCCCAAGGTTTGAGAAAAACTAAGTTAAGGTGGAAACAGGTGTCGTCATGGCAACACATAATTTTAAGAGAAAAAAAAACCTGACACATAATTTGTTTCCTCCTACCACTTAAGGGAGAGATAAAAAATGTCTGACACTTGCAGCCTATTTCCTCCGTTTGGAGACCCCTGGCCTTCCCGCCTGTTACCCTCTCACCACCAATAACAGGAGTGCGGGGGTGGGTGGGGAGCTGCAGGCTTCTGTCAAGACCTCCACCCTCCCTTCCCACCCCACAACCTCATAGCCTGGTTTTTGCCCTCTACACTGAGACTTCAGGACTAATTTCATGATTCTGTTTATTGCTGTGTCACTCACCACAAAGCTGAGGAATCTCAGGAAAGCCCTCAACCCCTGTTAAATACTGTCCACAACTCTTCATATCTCTCTTCTTAAGCCCAGCAGCCCCTCCTGCCCAACTTCTTAAATCATTCTACTGTTCCTTCTGGAATCTACAGTCAGTCATCAGCATAACCTAATATATAGTAACTTTGCCTCGTTTTCCTAATATAACCTTAACTTTACATTAACTACTTGTCCAGCAGAAATCTGTGTTCTGAGACAAGGCTTCCCTAGCAGCAATCTCAGTGGTGAAAATTTTCTTACCCAGTTTCCTCTTAATGCTGTATTGTTCCATGATTTTGACTTTGTAATATTTTCATACTTTGATTTTTTTTCTCCAAGCTCTTTCCTTAAGTGATCTTACTCAGTTTTGTGGATTCAATATGATATGAGAAGGTTAAATCAATACCAAATTGACAACATAGCTGGAATTAAAATCTGATGCCACTAGCTCAATTATTTATGCAGCCCTCCTAAGTTAGATGGCCAGAAGGAATCTGAAATTCACAACGCCTAACCTGCAATCGTCTTTCATGTTCTTTCTCAAACATCTGCTTCTTCTACACCATTCCCTATAGGACTATACCAAAAAATGGAATCATTATTGTTCTTTCTCTGATGCCTACATTCAATGTATCAGGAAATCCAGCAAGCTCTACTTTTGAAATGCACTCAGAATTGGATAATTTCTCACTGAGAGCCTGCTCCAAGCCATCATTAACTGTTGTGTAGATTAATAAGATGAATACAAAGAATAATGAAATGGGTGAAAGCATAGTAATCCAGATTTCATTCTCACATGGAATCTTTCCTTGTGGCACCTACATTTTGTGTCCCTAGATACATTTTGTCACTATCTTTGAATAGTAAGAATATTTACATTGATTGAATCCTGATAAGTGCCAGGTGATATTGTAATATCCACTTGACACTTTAAGAAATTGAGGCTCATACACCCTAGTTAATACCCAAGATGACTCAGAAAATAATCAAATCTTACTTGGCATACTGGACTGTGCACAACTTGAATAGAAGAGGACTATTGTTTGAAAAATCGATGGAAAGTATGGACAGAATGTGAGACTGAAAGGATTGGGGGAGAGAAGCAAATGAATAGTGAGCATACAGAATGCTCAATTTCACAGTTACCTGGAATTCTTCAATTGCAACATATGCTCAGCATTGCAATCAATGCATAGACCATTAACTATGTGTTAGTCATAATGTGTGAAAGCCTACAATGCCAGTTTGCATTATCAACTGATATTGAGTAACACCCAAAGTCAGTTATCTAGTACAAGGTGGAGCTAGAATTTGCATCCAAGTATCCCTAACCTGGAGTCACACTTTAAACAATTACTCTCTGATGTCTGAATTTCTATAGTATCCCACTGTCTGGAAATTACACATTCTATGTATCCTAGTATCCCCTGAGAGTACTGAAACCTAGAAAATGATATATTTAAATTTGTGTTGCTAGAATATAATGTTGTTCTTGATCGAATGGTCTTCCCTGTAGCTGAAAGGGTAAAGAATCTGCCTGCTACACAGGAGACCTGGATTCGATCCCTGGATTAGGAAGATCCTCTGGAGAAGGGAATGGTGATTCACTCCAGCATTCTTGCCTGAAGAATCCTGTGGACAGAGGAGCTTGGCAGGCTACAGTCCACGGGATAGTAAAGAGTTGAACATGACTGAGCAACTAACACTAACCTTGATACAATAGTGCTGATTGCAATGAAATGAGTTAAACTATAGTAACCTATTTTATTGCATGTATTTCTTTGTTTTTGAAAATATGAATTAGGAGGCTAAAAAAAATCTCATTTTAACATTTATTTTTATTTTTTGGCCACACTGAATGGCATGTTGTATCTTAGTTCTCCGACCAGGGATCAAACCTGTGCCCTTGCTTTGGGAGCATGGAGTCTTAACCACTGAATCTCCAGTTAAGTCTGCCAACAAATCTCATTCTAAGAGATCTCTGCAATCATCTTGTAGATGCCTATTTACAATTCTGAACTTAAGATTCAATCATTCATGAAGGTAGGCGATTGGGTTATATAATCTTCAAAATTCTTTAAGCTAGAACATTCTGTGTTTCTACCATTATTTAAAAATTAACTTTTGTTGTTATGTCCATGTTAAATTGAGTAAATTCTGATATAAGGTATACTTTGGACGTAATTATGTTTCTAAGCACAGTTACAACCCAGATCTTCTTTTCTCGTTGATATAGTGCATTTTCATAATGCATAAATAACCCCCATGGAGAACAGCACAGTCGTGACTGAGTTCATTCTTGCCGGGATAACTGATGACCCACATCTGCAGATCCCGCTCTTTCTGGTGTTCGCTCTCATCTACCTCCTCACCCTGGTTGGGAACCTGGGGGTGATCACGCTGATCCTGCTGGACTCTCGTCTCCACACTCCCATGTACGTCTTCCTCAGCCACCTGTCCCTGGTGGGCTTTGGTTACTCCACAGCCGTCACTCCCAAAGTGATGGCTGTCTTCCTTGTGGGAGACAAGGCCATTTCCTACAATGCTTGTGCTGCTCAGTTTTTCTTCTTTGCAGTCTTTCTTGCTGTGGAGACTTTTCTCTTGGCCTTAATGGCCTATGACCGTCATGCAGCAGTGTGCAAGCCACTCCATTACAGCAACATCATGACAGCAAGGGTGTGTGCCTGGATGGTCGTGGCGTCCTACGTCCTTGGTTTTCTGGAGGCCTCTGTGCACACTTGGAATGCGTTCAGTCTCTTTCTGCAGATCCAATGTGGTTGATCACTTTTTCTGTGATGCTACTCCCGTCCTGGCTCTCTCATGCTCAGACAGCAGCAGAAGTGAGATGGTGTTTTTTGTTTTGGTGAGCTTCAATGTCGCCTTTACGCGCCTGATCATCTTCATCTCCTACCTGTGTATCTTTGTCACCATTCTGAGGGTGCGCTCATCTGAAGGACATCGGAAGGCCTTTTCCACCTGTGCTTCCCACCTCACTTCCATCTCCATCTTCTATGGGACAGGCGCCTTCATGTACCTACAGCCCGGCTCCCGCCATTCCAGGAGCACAGACAAAATGGCGTCTGTGTTCTACGCCTTGGTTGTTCCCATGGTGAATCCGCTGATCTACAGCCTGAGGAACAAAGAGGTCAAGAGTGCCTTAAAAAAGGCTGTGGGGAAAGCAACATCTTCTCTAAGATTCGTGTCTTAATTATATAGAAACAACAGTAGTGTGGTTTCATATACTTGCTAGGGAACATACTGACTTGCTAGGTCAATAATTATCTAAATTTTTTACATCCTTTCTCAAGTTCTTTTTGAGTCTAGGAAGCAAACATGTGGACAAAATGAGTTCTCACGAATAATAACTTTAGGAGAATCAACCATGAACCTATAATTTATATTTCAAAATTTCATATTTGTTTTTATAATCACCCACATTCATATGTATATTTATGCTTATATGCATATTTAAGTACATGCCTACATGCATCTTCTCAATGTAAACCACATGCAACTCACATACTCATGAATGAACAGAAAAATGAGTTCAGGAGACAAATGGGACTTGTCTAGTTTTATAGTATAGCCTGAAGCAATGGTTTTGGTGTCTGATAACATTCTTAAGTATTAATCTGTATGTTTTTAAATAGAAATAAACATTTGGTATGTGAATTAACACACACACACACAACTCTTTCTTTGAAGCTATTTCATTTTAATACTTAATATTTGTCCCAAATATCCTTTGCTCTAGGTTTACTACAGAGTACTTACCACACTCAAAGAATAACCTACCATAGTTTTTAAATTTGGGCATATTAGAACACTAAGACTCATTCAGAGATATGATAATAGTTATAAAGGTACCTTTTACAAAGAGAACAGTATCAAATTAATTGAGTCTAAAGTGAATGTCTTTGAATTATCATTTCCCTATGTAGTGGGTTTTCCTGTGAATATTTTTTTCTAGGCTAAATGAATTAGCACACATATATAACATAAAACATATGAAAATGTGTATTTATTTCAAAGACATGGACTCATAAGTGGGAAGTGTGTAGTACATCTTTTTTTCATGTGATGTCTGAAATCTAGCATTGAGGGCTCCTATGGTTTGACTTGCAGGGCCAGCGCGTCCCACTATGGAGTGACAGAGATAATTAAGTGTGTATCCCTCAGACCAAGTAAAAGATCATAGGAATAGATTATCTCTCCTAGTAGGGAGGGAATACCACCTTTTAGGAGAAAAAGGATCAGGTTCTTCATTTTCTGTGAGTTATCCTTATAAAATGGGAAAAGCTCCCTGGAGATTTAAGGGTGAAGAATCATTTTTAGCTATGCAATTTGCAGATCCCAGTGGAAAAGCAAAGATGTTGAGTCCCTTGATCAAAATGTACAGTAATTTTAAGTTGGCAAGGGCAGAGTGTTAAACCCAGAGCAGAACCTTCCAAGCACAAGGTCTGAGTGATGGCACTGCATTCATGCTCATGAAGCCCTCCCTGAAGCGTCCTCTCCTCT
Organism: Budorcas taxicolor; assembly: GCF_023091745.1. NCBI lineage: Eukaryota > Metazoa > Chordata > Mammalia > Artiodactyla > Bovidae > Budorcas > Budorcas taxicolor. Next base: position 79,738,515 of record NC_068924.1, on the reverse strand, counting down.
TAGATATAATCTCTTAAAAATTACAACCATTAATATTTAAAATTAAGTTAGTCTCTACTTTTTAGGTCATCATGAAAATGCAAATCAAAATAACAATGAAAGAACACTGCACATTTTTCAGAATGGCCAAAGTCCAGAACACTGACAACACCAAATGCTGCTAAAGATGTGAACAGCTGAAAAAATATTACCATCTTGAAGAAAGAGAAGAAAGAAGAAATTTCTGTGAAGCACATTTTGAGACAAGTAGCCTTATTGCGATCCGCTTTCGACCATATATCAGCTGTTCTGTACTGTGTATGAACACCCTTCTTAGCAGAAAAGCATATAGCTTAAATGTAATATTAATACTTAGTATTTCTATAGCCTGAATTCTCACATATACCTCTGCTCTGTGTTTTTCCCAAGTTACCTAACTTCTCAAACGTGTTTATTTTTTTCTCTCTCCTTTCTAGAAGGCAATCATAACAACGTCTACACGGGAGTTTTTATGAGTGCTGTATCAACTATTAGCTTGCCCATGGGCACTACTGGGATATGCACATAGGTTCCTGAAGGGTCCCTTATAGATTTTTATAGGATTTGTCTGTAAAAGTGCTTTCACATTTTTCAATTTTAAATTTCGTAGTGTGTTCTTTAAAGCAGTTCTGTAAAGCTCTTGTTTTTTTAATCTAACTTTTGTGTTGTCACTTTCATGCATTGGAGAAGGAAATGGCAACCCACTCCAGTGTTCTTGCCTGGAGAATCCCGGGGACGGGGGAGCCTGCTGGGCTGCCGTCTCTGGGGTCGTGCAGAGTCGGACACGACGGAAGCGACTTAGCAGCAGCCAGCAGTATTAGGTAAGGCTTGGCATATATGTTCAGCGGCCATATATTATATTATGTATGTTATTGGCATAACATACATGAAAAAGTGAAAGTGAAAGTCGCTCAGTCGTGTCCGACTTTTTGCGACCCTTTTTCCATGGACTGTATAGTCCATGGAATTCTCCAGCCCAGAACACTGGAGTGGGTAGCCTTTCCCTTCTCTCGGGGATCTTCCCAACCCAGGAATCAAACCCACGTCTCTCACATTGCAGACGGATTCTTTACCAGCTGAGCAACAAGGGAAGCCCATAGCATACATCAGTTCAGTTCAGTTCAGTCGCTCAGTCGTGCCCGACTCTTTGCGACCCCATGAATCGCAGCACGCCAGGCCGCCCTGTCCATCACCATCTCCCGGAGTTCACTCAGACTCACGTCCATCGAGTCCGTGATGCCATCCAGCCATCTCATCCTCGGTCGTCCCCTCCCCTTCTCCTCCTGCCCACCCCCCCCCCCCCATATATATGCATTATACTGCTAATGAAGGCAACACTACAGTCGTTCTAAATGCTAATAGCACTTCATTTGTGCTTCTCTGACCATAATCATCACATTTTATTTGCAGCATAATAATTTGTATGCATTTTTAATATTCCAGTTTAAAATGTAAGCTTCTGTATTTCTGTGAAAAAAGGTTTTAATATGTTGTGTGTTCTTAAGGAATCTTTGTAAGTTAATAAAAGAATAACAATAACCATAATAACATTTTTGAGTGATTATCACTTTAGGCATTGCAATGATATAACATAAAAATTACCTTCCAAGCATATTATGATACAATGATGTATATAGTAGCATCAGGTTAACCTTATGAAAATGTTAAAGGTTTCATAGTACAAAGTGTAGAATCTGGTGTTTGAATTTAGTTCTGTCTCTTCGCACTTTATATGCGCATATGTCTGATGCTATCTGGATAGTCTGCACCGTGAACTTAGAAGAAAGATTCTAATGCATCTCTGGTAATAAGAGTAGAACTGTTTCTACCAGGACAAAAACAATAAACACCAAACATTGTTAGTCTAATATTTATTGAAAGATATGTGCAGCCTGAATACTTTGGTGTATGAGAATTCTATTTGGTCGTTTCTCAATAGGGTAGATATTAAACACCCCCAAATCACAAGGTAAATCCTAGGAATTACTCTACTGGGGCTTTTAAAACTCACAGGCTGTTGGGAGTAACTTTAAATATGATGGGTTCTCCTTGAGAAATAGGATATGACTTGGTACACAATGATACAGATTCCTAATTAGAATAAAATGTACTCCAATCTGAAACTAATTGCCAATCCCAATGGCTTTTCCTTTATGTAGGACAAGGGTTGAATTATTCTTACCAGTTGTCCATGCTTTTCCTACGACCCATACCAGTCATTCCACCTGATAATTTTGTTTTGTTTTTACATTCATTAATTTATTTTAGTTGCCCTCCTGATAATTTTGACATTTGAGATGAGCATTTTTGTTTGTTTGCATTTGTTTATGAATTTTATTCTGTGACAGACACTGAAAAAAGACTTCCAAGGAACATGTCTTGCTAACTATGGGCAATCCCTCTGGCTTATTTAGATTCTGACAACTTCTTTGACAACTTGAATCTTTACCATAGCTTTTCACTTTGTGTAGTTTTTCCCATATACATTTATTCATCCTTTATGTATTAGCTGAGATATTGATTCTCCTGAGAAAACATTCTGGCCTGTCAATTTAAGGTAAATTTTTATCTATTTATAATTTTATATCCTTCTTTGTGAGTTCATTTCATGTTCGTCTTCTCCAATAAACCACATGTTTCTTTTGCTTGGATATGAACACCCAAGTCTAGGACTATGGTTAAACTCATTTGGGACCAATACACAGTTGAATGAATGCTAATTCTAACCAATAGTTCAAATGTTTCAGATGAAATAAGGCATGAAATTCTTTCTGGGATTCATTTGGCTTAATGGCAACCTCTCTCCCTAGCCTCCTATGTTTATGTCAATACTGGGCCCTAGAAATAAAGATGTAACTTGATGTTAGCATGGTCATAGAGAATTAATACACATTATGTAAATACACTTATGACCTCCCTCAATAAGCAGAGCTGGATTCCTATAGACACATTCATTACCTGTTCTCCAGTAGTGAGATTAGGGCCTGTTGTTGTCCTCATGGGGGCTTTGTCCCCTGAGAAGTCCATGAGTTTATAACTTTCTCTCTCTCTTCCAGTTTCCGATAACTCCATTTGGCCTTATATTATAGGTAACAGACCAAGTGCTAGAGCCCCTTGACCATCCATTCGTTTAAATGATTGTCAATACTTGTCTAACAGATATGATGGCCTTACCCAAACTGACGTGTACCGGGAGCCTGCAATAATGACCAGGGCAAATGATCCTGACTTTGTGATGATCCCCATGTTCAGGACACTACAAGGATTCTCTTTTCTCATAAAGCAGTAGTCGTTCAGGGAGGGTGTTGTTTGGGGCTGCCATTCTAATATCTCCATTTTCTAGGTGAATATATAGTGGCTTAAAGAAATTAAGTGATTTATTTATTAAGAAGAAGAAAGATCAGCAGCTCTTACTGTGCAAGTCATGTTAACTACTTTTCTGCCATTCAGTAATTTTGTTTTTTTCAAAATCTCTGTTTACTGTGAAGAACTTTTTCCTTTGGTCAGAGACTCAGAACATTTCAGTAGAATGTTTCTTTTCTTTTATGGACTGAATTTCTGATTTGAGACTCATATGTGAAAGTGTTGAATTTGCCTGTTCATTGTCCAGGGAGCCAGGTAAGCATCCAATTAAATCTGCAATCTGTATAAATTTTTCAGGGCAGAGGGAACCAGGAAAATACATCAAGGCACCTGTTTCCATCTCTATGTATTCATAACTGAATACTGAACATTTTGAATGGAATGTTACTGTGTGTCTGTAATTTTTAAATAAGAGACTGTGTCACCAACACCATAGAAATTCTTAAGGAGGATATGCATTTATCTTGTTAAAACAAACAAAAGAAACAAGAGGGTCCTGAGTCTCTGCCTCCCCATGCTTGACTATGTAGAATTTAAACAAGTTGTTAAACCTTTCTCATGTTTTAAATGTCCTCTTTTGGGGTATGGCAATTGGTAATTTTAGCTCCATTGGCTAATTCCAATGCCTTTGCATCTCAACTGGAAAACTGATTAAAATCTGGAGAGCACGTGACAGTATTTATGAAAAGAGTAGGAATGGAGAGTGACAAATGCGGGGAGTTCAGGCTAACAAACCCGTAGTAAAAATGCACTGAAAGAAAAGGTGTAAAAATCACATCAGAAAGAAGAATGTACAGGAATGAGGAAACCTGGATTGGAGTTTCATTCTTTTAAAAAAAAATGTTTGTTTATTTCACGGCACCAGGTCTTAGTTGTAGCACAAGGATCTTTAACCTTCCTTGCTGCATGTGAACTTTTATTTGCAGCATGTGGGATCTAATTCCCCAACCAGGAATCAAACCTGGGCCCCCTGCATTGAAAGTGCAGAATCTTAGCCAGTGGATCACTAGGGAAGTCCCCCAGTTATCGTTCTGAGCTTTGCTGGTATTAGGCACCCAGACTTATTAACTATTGGATATATCGCCTGCTGAACTAGACTGTAAATTAGATCATGGCACCATTCCACTGACCTGAGGGGCAGAAATGATGCTCTCTCCTTGGGAATAAAGAATAAGAATATATCATAATAATGATCATTGTATATAACTGTCTTCATCTTATACACTTTCTGATGGAATATATATATGTATATATATATTTATGTCATTGTAAACCTTGAAATTAGGACACAACTGGATATACTGTAAGCACGCACTTAGTACTTGGAGAGAGAATAAATGTTGGCTGAATAACTGAACAAATTTGAGCACTCTGTGTGGCTTATTAACTGAGGTTACTCAAAACTTCTGTAACTTTTAGGTGTAGAAGTATTTATTTTTTTAGTCTTTCTTTCTGGAGAGAGGGGAGAGGAATTAGATTGTACACTTGTGTGGATATAGTCCATATCACTTGGCTGGGATTCTGAAAGATAGTGTATTAAGCAAATTGCCACTAGCTAATTGTATGTTTGATTCCCAAAGCTAAGCTTTTTACCTCCTGCATTGCCTGTGAATGATGAACTCAATAAATCATCTCACTCATGAATAAGCCAATATAATAAGCAATTTTTTGTGCCAAGTTCTGGGATAGAGAGTTTAGATTACATGTAAAATACTAGGAGAATATGTTTTAGTGATCAACAACTCAGGCTTCGACATGACTTCAAATACCAGCTCTGCTACTTGCTAGTTTTATGGACTTCAGTGTGTAATTCCTTGTCAGCAAGCTTCCGTTTCCCCATATGTGAAATGGGAATGATATCTCCCAAGATTGGGAGATGATTCGGTGTAGATATGCACAATGTAATATGGTGTCCAGAAAATAGAAAGCACTCAGTAGTTTTAACTCTCATAGTTTAATTCACTAAGTTTCTTTACTTATACAGTATAGATGATCTGTATGGTGGATGAAACTTAAATTAGGATAAAACAAATATGAGTAACAAAGTGATCAATGGCGCTCCATAGGTTATAACAGAAAGGCACTGTCTAGAGAGGAGGAGTTGCTGAAGACTTCATGGGAGTTTTGAAACCCCTGTTATTCTTTGAAGAATAAATTTGAATTGTAATTGAGGGCACATAGCTTCTTGTGCACTTTTTAATTACGTCCTGAATACCCAATATATGCTGATCCAATCCATAAAAATCCTTAAAGAAAGACTGCTAAAAGGTCAATACATGAGTCAAAGATTTTTATAATTCTTATCTTAACGTTATTACAAGAATGTGCCTGAAACTATTTTGTCTCCCTTGTAAGAAAATACCTAATTAAGACACACTCCTTCACATTATTGAGAAGAGAAATGGTAAAAAAATAAAATGAAATGTTTCCCGTATATTCTTCCTCCTCCGATTTATGGACATCTAACATGGGCTTCCTTTGTAGCTCAGTTGGTAAAGAATCTGCCTGCAGTACAGGGGACCTGGGTTCGATCCCTGGGTTGGGAAGATCCCTTGGAGAAGGAAATGGCAACCCACTCCAGTATTCTTACCTGGAAAATCCCATGGACAGAGGAGCCTGGTGGGCTGCAGTCCTTGGGGTCGAAAAGAGTTGGGCATGACTGAACGACTAACATTACTTAATTACTTAATATATGAGTATTGACTTAGGTAAACAATAAACAAGAGGGTATGTTCTCTAGATAATAATGCCTTCCCGTGACCTCCCTAACACCCACAGCAGGGTCAGGAGGCTTCCGTCGAGACCTTCACCCTCCCTTTTCACCCCATAGGCTCATAGGCTGGTCATCATCGCCTACTTTGAGACGATTCCCTTTATCAGTGTGTCACTCACCAAGAAACTAGCCCAACAGCCATTCTTGCCCAACTCCTGAAATCACCCTACTGTTCCTTCTGGAATTTATAGTTATCAGCATAACCAGTATACACTTAACTTCTCCCCTGGGCAGAACCTACTTGCCCAACTGAAAACTGTGTCCAGGGACAGGACTTCCCTAGCACTCATCTCAGTGGTGACAATTTTCTTTCCTTCTTCCTCTGAGAGCTGTATTGCTCCATGATCTTAACTTTGTAACATTAGCATAGCCTGATATTTTTGTTCTTCAATCTCTTTCCTTAAGTGATGTCATTTAGTTTTGTGGATTTCATGTAATATGAGGAGGTTAAACCATAGCATTTGCCAATATACTTTGATTTAATAAAATCTGATGCAACAAGTCCAATTGTTTATGCAACTCTTCTAAGTTAGATGGCCTAAAAAATCTCAAACTCACCACGACTAATCTGAAATCATCTTTCTTGTTCTTTCTCAGACATCTGCTTCTTCTACACCATTCCCTCTAGGACTGTACAAAAAACAGGAATGAACACTGTTCCCTCTAATGTCCTCCGCTGAATATACCAGGAAATCCAGCAAGCTCTATTTTTGAAATCACACTGATAACTAGATTATTTTCACTACTTCGTTCATTATCACCTTGCTCCAAGCTGTCATTAACTTCTGCATAGATGAATGAGATTAATGCACAGAAAAATGAAATGGGAGAAAACATAGTACCCCACACTTCATGCTTGAATGGAAGTTTTCCTTAACCTCACTGACGTTTTGGGTCCCTAGACAGATTCTGTCACTATCTTCTAACAGTAAGAATATCTATATTGATTGAATCTAGTTAAGTGCCAGATGGTATTCTTTATTCCATTTTACAGGAGAAACCTAGGCTCAGACACCCCAGTTAATACACAAGATGACTCAGAAAATAAATCGATTCTTACTTGGCATAGCTGCACTGTTGACGACTTGAGTGAAAGAGGGTTATTATTTGAAAGAGTGGAGGAAAGTATGGACAGAATATGAAAGCGAAAGGATTTGGAGAAGAAGACAAATGAATGAGTGAGTATATAGGATGTTTGATTTCAGAGTTATCTGGAATTTCTCGATTACCACATTCACTCCTGTAATCAGTGCATAGACCAGTAACTCTGTCCTAGTCATAACGTGTATGGCAACCCACTCCAGTACTTTTGCCTGGGGAATCCCCACGGATAGAGGAGCCTGGTGGGCTACAGTCCATGGGGTTGCAAAATGCTGGACTCAACTGCGTGACTAAGCACAGTCATAACGTGTGAAAGCTTACACCACCAGTCACCGCCAGTTTGCATGATCACTTCAGTCTGTTGATGAGTTCAAGGGGAAAATGATGGCCAAGTGATATTAAGCAATACCCGGTCATCTCATGCAAGGTGAAGATAGAAGTTGCACTCAGATATTCTTAGTCTGGACTTACACTTTAAACTTTTGCTCTCTGATGTCTTTATTCTTTATAGAGGAGTTTCTACAGTATCCCACTCTGTGGGAATTACTCATTCTGTGTATCCTATTACCTGTGAGATGATTGAAGTCTTGAACATGATATATTAAAATTTGTATTACTAGAATAAAATACTGCTCTTGATACACCAGTGGTAACTGCAATGAAATGAATTGAATTAATTACAGTGATCTATTTTATTGCATGAATATTCTGTTTGAAAATCTGAATGGAAGGATAGCAAATCTAATTTTAATTAATTTATTTACTTTTCTTTTTTGGCCATGCCATGTGGAATATGAGCTCTTCATTCCCAACCAGGGATCAAACCCACACCATCTCACTGGAAGCATGGAGTCTTAACCACTGAACCACCAGGGAACTCCCCTAACAAGTTTCATTTTTAACAGATCTCTGCAGTGATTATGCATAAGTCTCTTTGTTCTTATGCCCATGTTAAATTCAGAAAATTTGGATATAAAGCACAACTTGAATGCAATTATGGTTCTGAGTTCAGTTACTACCTGAAGCCTCTTTTCTCATTGATATAGTGCATTTTCATAATGCATAAATAACCCCCATGGAGAACAGCACAGTCGTGACTGAGTTCGCTCTTGCCGGGATAACTGATGACCCACAGCTGCAGATCCCGCTCTTTCTGGTGTTCGCGCTCATCTACCTCCTCACCCTGGTTGGGAACCTGGGGGTGATCACGCTGATCCTGTCGGACTCTCGTCTCCACACTCCCATGTACGTCTTCCTCAGCCACCTGTCCCTGATGGACTTTGGTTACTCCACAGCCGTCACTCCCAAAGTCATGGCTGGCTTCCTCATGGGAGACAAGGCCATTTCCTACAATGCTTGTGCTGCTCAGTTTTTCTTCTTTGCAGTCTTTCTGACTGTGGAGACTTTTCTCTTGGCCTTAATGGCCTATGACCATCACACAGCAGTGTGCAAGCCACTCCATTACAGCAACATCATGACAGCAAGGGTGTGTGCCTGGATGGTCGTGGGATGCTATGCCTTTGGCTTTCTCGAGGCCTCCGTGCACACTTGGAACACATTCAGTCTCCCTTTCTGCAGATCCAATGTGGTTGATCACTTTTTCTGTGATGTTACTCCCGTCCTGGCTCTCTCATGCTCAGACAGCAGCAGAAGTGAGATGGTGTTTTTTATTCTGGCAGGATTCAATATCATCTTTACCGTTATGGTCATCCTGGTCTCCTATCTGTTTATCTTTGTCACCATTCTGAGGATGCGCTCATCTGAAGGACATCAGAAGGCCTTTTCCACCTGTGCTTCCCACCTCACTTCCATCTCCATCTTTTATGGGGCAGGTGCCTTCATGTACCTACAGCCCGGCTCCCGCCATTCCATGAGCACAGACAAAATAGCGTCTGTGTTCTACGCCATCGTCATTCCCATGGTGAATCCGCTGATCTATAGCCTGAGGAACAAAGAGGTCAAGAGAGCCTTAAAAAAGGCTGTGGGGACCTTGAGAATGAGCTTATGGTTGCTGGGGTGAGGGGAATGAGGGGGAAGAGATAATTAAGGAGTTTGGGATGAAGACGCACACACACTGCTGTATTTAAAATGGATAAAGGGCCTACTGCAGGGCACATGGAACTCTGCTCAATGTTATGCAGCAGTCTGGATGGAAGGGGAGCTTGAGGGAGAGTGGATATATGTGTATGTATGGCTGAGTCCCTTCACTGTTTATCTGAAACTATCACAACATTGTTAATCAGCTATCCCAATACAAAATAAAAAGGTAACAAATAAAATAAAATAGGACCTAAAAATGGCTGTGGGGAAAGCAAAATCTTCAATAAGACATATATTTTAATTATGTATGTACAACAGTATGGTTTCATACAGGTCATATCAAGCTAGGGAAAATACTGACTTGTTATGTCAACAATTATAAAAATGTTTTTACATCCTTTCTCAAGTTCTTTTTAAGTCTAGGAAGCAAATGTGTTGGCAAAATGAGATCTCAGGAATAATAACATTGGGAGAATCAATCATGAACCTATAATTCATATTTTTAAATTTCCATTCTATTACTTTTATTGTATATTTGTTTCCATGATCATCCACACTTTCATAAGCACATTTGTGCTCACCCGCATATTTAAGTACATGCTCACATGTACCTTATTCATGCAAATCACATGTAACTCACACACCTATGTGTGGACAGATAAATGAATTCAAGAGACAAATGGGATTCACCTTTTTTTAATATTATAATTTGAAGCCATGATTTTGGTGTCTGATAACACATTCTTAAATATAAACATATATACTTTTAAATAGAAAGTCATTTTCCATGTCATTTTATTTTATTTTATGTTTTAAAATAAATTTATTTATTTTAATTGGAGGTTAATTACTTTCCAATATTGTGTTGGTTTTGCCACACATCAACATGAATCTGCCATGGGTGTACACATGTTCCCCATCCTGAACCCCCATCCCTCCTCCCTCCCCATACCATCCCTCTGGGTTGTCTCAATGCACCGGCCCCAAGCATTCAGTATCATGCATCGAACCTGGACTGGCTATTCATTTCATATATGATATTATACATGTTTCAATGCCATTCTCTTAAATCATCCCACCCTTGCCCTCTCCCACAGAGTCCAAAAGACTGTTCTATACATCTGTGTCTCTTTTGCTGTCTGGCATACAGGGTTATCAGTACCATTTTCTAAATTCCATATATATGCATTAGTATACTGTATTGGTGTTTTTCTTTCTGGCTTACTTCACTCTGTATAATCGGCTCCAGTTTCATCCACCTCATTAGAACTGATTCAAATGTATTCTTTTTAATGGCTGAGTAATACTCCATAGTGTATATGTACCACAGCTCTCTTATCCATTCATCTGCTGATGGACATCTAGGTTGCTTCTGTGTCCTGACTATTATAAACAGTGCTGCAGTGAACAATGGGGTACACGTGTCCCTTTCAATTATTATTTCCTCAGTGTGTATGCCCAGCAGTGGGATTTCTGGGTCATAAGGCAGTCCTATTTCCAGTTTTTTAAGAAATCACACTGTTCTCCATAGTGGGTGTACTAGTTTGCATTCCCACCAACAGTGTAAGAGGATTCCCTTTTCTCCACACCCTCTCCAGCATTTATTGCTTGTAGAGTTTTGGATCACAGCCATTCTGACTGGTGTGAAGTGGTACCTCATTGTGGGTTTTGATTTGCATTTCTCTGATAATGAGTGATGTTGAGCATCTTTTCATGTGCTTGTTAGCCATCCGTATGTCTTCTTTGAAGAAATGTCTATTTAGTTCTTTAGCCCATTTTTTGATTGGGTCGTTTATTTTTCTGGAATTGAGCTGCATAAGTTGCTTGTATATTTTTGAGATTAATTGTTTGTCAGTTGCTTCATTTGCTATTATTTTCTCCCATTCTGAAGGCTGTCTTTTCACCTTGCTTATAGTTTCCTTTCTTGTGCAGAAGTTTTTAAGTTTAATTAGGTCCCATTTGTTTATTTTTGCTTTTATTTCCAATATTCTGGGAGGTGGGTCATAGAAGATCCTGCTGTGATGTACGTTGGAGAGTGTTTTGCCTATGTTCTCCTCTAGGAGTTTTATAGTTTCTGGTCTTACATTTAGATCTTTAATCCAATCTGGGTTTATTTTTGTGTATGGTGTTAAAAAGTGTTCTAGTTTCATTCTTTCACAGGTGGTTGACCAGTTTTCCCAGCACCACTTGTTAAAGAGATTGTCTTTAATCCATTGTATATTCTTGCCTCCTTTGTCAAAGATAAGGTGTCCATAGGTGCGTGGATTTATCTCTGGGCTTTCTATTAGTTCCATTGATCTATATTTCTGTCTTTGTGCCAGTACCATAGTGTCTTGATGACTGTGGCATTGTAGTAGAGCCTGAAGTCAGGCAGGTTGATTCCTCCAGTGCCATTCTTCTTTCTCAAGATTACTTTGGCTATTCGAGGTTTTTTGTATTTCCATACAAATTGTGAAATTATTTGTTCTAGTTCTGTGAAAAATATGGCTGGTAGCTTGATAGGGATTTCATTGAATTTGTAAATTGCTTTGGGTAGTATACTCATTTTTACTATATTGATTCTTCCAATCCATGAACATGGTCTATTTCTCCATCTATTAGTGTCCTCTTTGATTTCTTTCACCAGTGTTTTATAGTTTTCTATATATAGGTCTTTAGTTTCTTTCAGTTCAGTTCAGTTCAGTTGCTCAGTCGTGTCCGACTCCTTGTGACCCCATGAATCGCAGCACACCAGGCCTCCCTGTCCATCACCAATCCCCGGAATTCACTCAGATCCATGTCCATTGAGTCAGTGATGCCATCCAGCCATCTCATCCTCTGTTGTCCCCTTCTCCTCCTGCCCCCAATCCTTCCCAGCATCAGAGTCTTTTCCAATGAGTCAATTCTTCGCATGAGGTGGCCAAAGTACTGGAGCTTCAGCTTTAGCATCATCCCTTCCAAAGAAATCCCAGGGTTGATCTCCTTTAGGGTGGACTGGTTGAATCTCCTTGCAGTCCAAGGGACTCTCAAGAGTCTTCTCCAACACCACAGTTCAAAAGCATCAATTCTTTGGTGCTCAGCCTTCTTCACAGTCCAACTCTCACATCCATACATGACCACTGGAAAAACCATAGCCTTGACTAGACGGACCTTTGTTGGCAAAGTAATGTCTCTGCTTTTGAATATGCTATATAGGTTAGTCATAACTTTTCTTACAAGGAGTAAGCAACTTTTAATTTAAGTAGATATATTCCTAAGTATTTTATTCTTTTCGTTGCAATGGTGAATGGAATTGTTTCCTTAATTTCTCTTTCTATTTTCTCATTATTAGTGTATAGGAATGCAAGGGATTTCTGTGTGTTGATTTTATATACTGCAACTTTATTATGTTCATTGATTAGCTCTAGTAATTTTCTGGTGGAGTCTTTAGGGTTTTCTATGTAGAGGATCATGTCATCTGCAAACAGTGAGAGTTTTACATCTTCTTTTTCAATTTGGATTCCTTTTATTTCTTTTTCTGCTCTGATTGCTGTGGCCAAAACTTCCAAAACTATTTGAATGGTAGTGGTGAAAATGGGCACCCTTGTCTTGTTCCTGACTTTAGGGGAAATGCTTTCAAATTTTCACCATTGAGGATAATGTTTGCTGTGGGTTTGTCTAGATAGCTTTTATCATTTTGAGGTATCTTCCTTCTATTCCTGCTTTCTGGAGAGTTTTTATCATAAATGGATGTTGAATTTTGTCAAAGGCTTTCTCTGTGTCTATTGAGATAATCATATGGCTTTTATTTTTCAATTTGTTAATGTGGTGAATTATCTGGGTCGTGAAGATCTTTTTTGTACAGGTCTTCCATGTATTCTTGCCACCTCTTCTTAATATCTTTTGCTTCTGTTAGGTCCATACGATTTCTGTCCTTTATCGAGCCCATCTTTGCATGAAATGTTCCCTTGGTATCTCTAATTTTCTTGAAGAGATCTCTTGTCTTTCCCATTCTGTTCTTTTCCTCTATTTCTTTGCATTGATCGCTGAAGAAGCCTTTCTTATCTCTTCTTGCTATTCTCTGGAACTCTGCATTCAGATGCTTATATCTTTCCTTTTCTCCTTTGCTTTTCACTTCTCTTCTTTTCACAGCTATTTGTAAGGCTTTCCCAGAAAGCCATTTTGCTTTTTTGCATTTCTTTTCCATTGAGATGGTCTTGATCCCTGTCTCCTGTACAATGTCACGAACCTCATTCCATAGTTCATCAGGCACTCTATCTTTCAGATCTAGGCCCTTAAATCTATTTCTCATTTCCACTGTATAATCATAAGGGATTTGATTTAGGTCATATCTGAATGGTCTAGTGGTTTTCCCTACTTTCTTCAATCTGAGTCTGAATTTGGCAATAAGGAGTTCATGATCTGAGACACAGTCAGCTCTGGTCTTGTTTTTGTTGACTGTATAGAGCTTCTCCATCTTTGGCAGCAAAGAATATAATCAATCTGATTTTGGTGTTGACCATCTGGTGATGTCCATGTGTAGAGTCTTCTCTTGTGTTGTTGGAAGAGGGTGTTTGCTATGACCAGTGCATTTTCTTAGCAAAACTCGATTAGTCTTTGTCCTGCTTCATTCCGCACTCCAAGGCCAAATTTGCCTGTTGCTCTAGGTGTTTCTTGACTTCCTACTTTTGCATTCAAATTGTGGAAAATTCTGAAAGAGATGAGAATACCAGACCACCTAACCTGCCTCTTGAGAAATCTGTATGCAGGTCAGGAAGCAACAGTTAGAACTGGACATGGAACAACAGACTGGTTCCAAATAGGAAAAGGAGTATGTCAAGGCTGTATATTGTCAGCCTGCTTATTTAACTTCTATGCAGAGTACATCATGAGAAACGCTGGACTGCAAGAAACACAAGCTGGAATCAAGATTGGCGGGAGAAATATCAATAACCTCAGATATTCAGATGACACCACCCTTATGGCAGAAAGTGTAGAAGAACTAAAAAGCCTGTTGATGAAAGTGAAAGAGGAGAGTGAAAAAGTTGGCTTAAAGCTCAACATTCAGAAAATGAAGATCGTGGCATCTGGTCCCATCACTTCATGGGAAATAGATGGGAAAACAGTGGAAACAGTGTCAGACTTTATTTTTGGGGGCTCCAAAATCACTGCAGATGGTGACTGCAGCCATGAAACTAAAAGACGCTTACTCCTTGGAAGAAAAGTTATGACCAACCTAGATAGCATTTTCAAAAGCAGAGACATTACTTTGCTGACTAAGCTCCGTCTAGTCAAGGCTATGATTTTTCCTGTGGTCATGCATGGATGTGAGATTTGGACTGTGAAGAAAGCTGAGCACCGAAGAATTGATGCTTTTGAACTGTGGTGTTGGAGAAGACTCTTGCGAGTCCCTTGGACTGCAAGGAGATCCAACCAGTCCATTCTGAAGGAGATCAACCCTGGGATTTCTTTGGAAGGAATGATGCTAAAGCTGAAGCTCCAGTACTTAGGCCACCTCAGGCGAAGAGTTGACTCATTGGAAAAGACTCTGATCCTGGGAGGGCTTGGGGGCAGGAGGAGAAGGGGACGACAGAGGATGAGATGGCTGGATGGCATTGCAGACTCGATGGACGTGAGTCTGAGTGAACTCCAGGAGATGGTGATGGACAGGGAGGCCTGGCGTGCTAGGATTCATGGGGTTGCAGAGTTGGACACTACTGAGTGACTGAACTGAACTGAACTGAATGTGGTGAATTACATTGATCGATTTTTGGATATTGAAGAATCCTTGCATCCTTGGGATAAAGCCCACTTGGTCATGGTGTATGACCTTTTCAATGTGTTGTTGGATTCTAATTGCTAGAATTTTGTTAAGGACTTTTGCATCTGTGTTCATCAGTCATATTGGCCTGTAGTTTTCTTTTTTTCAGGCATCTTTGTCAGATTTTGGTATTAGGGTGATGGTGGCCTCATAGAATGAGTTTGGAAGTTTACCTTCCATTGCAATTTTCTGGAAGAGTTTGAGTAGGATAGGTGTTACCTCTTCTCTGAATTTTTGGTAGAATTCAGCTGTGAAGCCATCTGGACCTGGGCTTTTGTTTACTGGAAGATTTCTGATTACAGTTTCAATATCTGTGCTTGTGATGGGTCTGTTAAGATTTTCTATTTCTTCCTGGTTCAGCTTTGGAAAGTTGTACTTTTCTAACAATTTGTCCATTTCTTCCACATTGTCCAATTTATTGGCATATAATTGCTGATAGTAGTCTCTTATGACCCTTTGTATTTTGATACTATTTCGTTTAAATAATTAATGTTCATGCCAATCATCCTTGCTATAGGTTATTACTGAGAGCTTTTATTTTATTCTTTGTTCAACAATAATAAACATCATCAAATGGGCATCTTTATCTCAATTTTCATCTTTATCAACTCATTACCCAGAGTAATATCTTCATGTGATAATTTTAATGAAAAAAAGCATTGCAGAGTATAAGACAAGGGAGATAGTAATGTAAGCATATTTTAATTTACTGAAGTAAAAATAACATTTAGTTTTACAGTCAGACTTGACCCTTTGTCTTCAGATGCTCATCTCAGGACATATTTTATGTGTCTTCCTGCCCATATACACTCAGGGCACCAACTGACAGATCACCATTTAGGCTCAAAGTAGAGGCTGCTCTGATTGTCCTTATGAACCTCTAAGAATAACATAGGATAGCTTTAAAAATTTTTATTTTTTATTTTTTTTCTTATTTTTTGGTGTGCTGGGTCTCCACTGCTCTGTAAGTCTCTATGGTTGTGCTGCATGGGCAGATCATGGGCTCCAGGCACGTGGGTGTCAGTAGTTGCAGCCTGTGGGCTTGGTCGTTGCCATTTCCGAGCTCTAGGGCACAGGATTATCAGTTTTGGCACATGGGCTTTCTTGCCCTGGGGCTGGAATCGTCCCAGACCAGGAATCAAACTCATGTCTTCCAAATTAGCAGGCAGATTCTTTACCACTGAGCCAAGAGGGAAACCTTAGCCTAGCTTTTAAATTGGGAATATTAGACCACAGATATGATAATAGTTATAAAGATAGCTCTTAAAACGAAAATAGTACCAATTCAAATGATTCGAAAAAAGATTTCTTTGACTTATCAATTCTCTATGTATTGTTTTCTACTGTGAATATTTCTTTCCATGCTAAATGGTTTAGAATACATATCAGTTCAGTTCAGTTCAGTCGCTCAGTCGTGTCCAACTCTTTGCGACCCCATGAATCGCAGCACACCAGGCCTCCCTGTCCATCACCATCTCCTGGAGTTCACTCAGACTCACGTCCATCGAGTCCGTGATGCCATCTAGCCATCTCATCCTCTGTCGTCCCCTTCTCCTCCTGCCCCCAAGCCCTCCCAGCATCAGAGTCTTTTCCAATGAGTCAACTCTTCGCCTGAGGTGGCCAAAGTACTGGAGCTTCAGCTTTAGCACCATTCCTTCCAAAGAAATCCCAGGGTTGATCTCCTTCAGAATGGACTGGTTGGATCTCCTTGCAGTCCAAGGGACTCGCAAGAGTCTCCTCCAACACCACAGTTCAAAAGCATCAATTCTTCGGTGCTCAGCCTTCTTCACAGTCCAACTCTCACGTCCATACATGACCACAGGAAAAACCATAGCCTTGACTAGACAGACCTTAGTCTGCAAAGTAATGTCTCTGCTTTTGAATATACTATCTAGGTTGGTCATAACTTTTCTTCCAAGGAGTAAGCGTCTTTTAGTTTCATGGCTGCAGTCACCATCTGCAGTGATTTTGGAGCCCAAAAAATTAAAGTCTGATACTGTTTTCACTTTTCCCCACCTATTTCCCATGAAGTGATGGGACCAGATGCCACGATCTTCATTTTCTGAATGTTGAGCTTTAAGCCAACTTTTTCACTCTCCTCTTTCACTTTCATCAAGAGGATTTTTAGTTCCTCTTCGCTTTCTGCCATAAGGGTGGTGTCATCTGAATATCTGAGGTTATTGATATTTCTCCCGCCAATCTTGATTCCAGCTTGTGTTTCTTGCAGTCCAGCGTTTCTCATGATGTACTCTGCATAGAAGTTAAATAAGCAGGCTGACAATATACAGCCTTGACATACTCCTTTTCCTATTTGGAACCAGTCTGTTGTTCCATGTCCAGTTCTGACTGTTGCTTCCTGACCTGCATACAGATTTCTCAACAGGCAGGTCAGGTGGTCTGGTATTCCCATCTCTTTCAGAATTTTCCACAGCTTACTGTGATCCACACAGTCAAAGGCTTTGGCATAGTCAATAAAGCAGAAATAGATGTTTCTCTGGAACTCTCTTGCTTTTTCCATGATCCAGCGGATGTTGGCAATTTGATCTCTGGTTCCTCTGCCTTTTTTAAAACCAGCTTGAACAAGAGGGAGTTCACGGTTCACGTATTGCTGAAGCCTGGCTTGGAGAATTTTGAGCATTACTTTACTAGCATGTGAGATGAGTGCAATTGTGTGGTAGTTTGAGCATTCTTTGGCATTGCCTTTCTTTGGGATTGGAATGAAAACTGACCTTTTCCAGTCCTTTGGCCACTGCTGAGTTTTGCAAACTTGCTGGCATATTGAGTGCAGCACTTTCACAGCATCATCTTTCAGGATTTGAAATATCTCAACTGGAATTCCATCACCTCCACTAGCTTTGTTCATAGTGATGAAAATATATATTTATTTTAAAACAGTGGACCCATACATGGGAAGAATGAAATATGTATGCTTTCATGTTATGTCTCGAATCTAGTATTGAGGGCTCCTGTGGTTTGACTTGACATGCCAGCATGTCCTGTCAAGGAATGACAGAGATAGTCAAGTGTATATCCCTCAGAACCAAATAGACATCAGTTCAATCCCTGGGTCAGGAAAATCCCCTGTAGAAGGGAATGGCTACCCACTCCAGTATAATTGCCTGTAGAATTCCATGGACAGAGGAGCCTGGCAAGTTACAGTCCAAAGGGTCACAAAGAGTCAGAATTGACTGAATGACTAATACATACACACACACACACACAGAGACAGACAGACACACGCACACACACACACAGACACACACACATGCAAACACACACGCACACACACATGCACACATGCGCACACACACACACAGACACACACACAGAGACAGACACACACGCGCACACACACGCACACATGCACACACACACACACGCACGCACACACACACAGAGACAGACACACGCATGCACACACACACAGACACACACAGAGAGACACACACACATGCACACACACAGGCGCACGTGCACACAGAGAGACAGACACACACACGCATGCACACACACACAAAGATACACACACACACACAGAGACAGACACACACAGACACACACACATACACACAGAGACAGACACACACAGATACAGACACACATACAGAGAGAGAGAGAGACCCAAATGAGAGACCACAGCAATAGATTGTCCCTAATGATAGGGATAGTTTTTCCTTTTGGAGAAAAGAATCCGGAATCTTCATTTTCTAGGAATTTTCCTTGTGAAGTACTAAGCCCCTCTGGAGTATTTCAAGTGTGAAGAATCATTTTGACTACCCACTTTGCAGATCCCAGTGTAAAAACTAAAATTTTGAGCTCCTTGTTAAAAATGTATGACAATTTTAAGTTAGCAAGAGCAGAGCTTTAAACTCAGAGCAGGACCTTCTAAATATAAGGTCTGTGTGGAGGCCCCAGATTCATGATCAGGAAGCCCCATGGAGTCCTCCTCATCTTACATATAATCTTTTTAAAATTCCCAAACCATTAATATTTAAAATTAAATCATTCTCCACATTTTAGGTCATCATGAAATTGCAAATTAAAGCAACAGTGGAAGAATACTGCACATCTTTTATAATGGCCAATGTCCAGAACACAGAAGCAGCAAGTGCTACTAAGGTTGTGGAGCAACAGGAACCCTCATTCATTGTTAGTAAGAAGGCAGACTAGTGCAGCCTCTTCAGAAAACAGTTTGTCAGTTTCTTACGAAAAGAAACACACTCTTACTATATAATCTAGCACTTGTTCTACTTGGTATTTACCCAAAGGAATTAAAAACTTATGCTAAGGCAAAAGCTACCTAAAGGATATTTATAGCCTCTTTATTAATTACTGCTAGAATGGAGAAGGCAATGGCAACCCACTCCAGTAATCTTGCCTGGAAAATCCCATGGACGAAGGAGCCTGGTAGGCTGCAGTCCATGGGGTCGCTAAGAGTCGGGTACGACTGAACGACTTCACCTTGACTTTTCACTTTCATGCATTGGAGAAGGAAATGGCAACCCACTCCAGTGTTCTTGCCTGGAGAATCCCAGGGACGATGGAGCCTGGTGGGCTGCCATCTATGGGGTCGCACAGAGTCGGGCATGACTGAAGCGACTTAGCAGCAGCAGCAGCAGAATTTGGAAACAATTAATATGTCCTTCAGTAAATGAATGAATAATAAGCTGTCTAATCCAAACAATAGAATGTTATTCAATGTTAAAAAAGAAATGAGTTATCAAGCTATGAAAAGACATGGAGAAAACTTAAACTCACATTTCTAAATGAAAGCTATCAGTTTGAAAAGATTATGAGCTGTGTGATTGTGTTATTTGACTTTCTGGAAAATATAAAACTATGGAGACTGTGAAACAGATCAATGTTTGTTTGAAATTAGGGTGTTGGACTGGATGAAGATCAAGCTGGAATCAAGATTGCCAGGAGAAATATCAATAACCTCAGATATGCAGATGACAGCACCTTATGGCAGAAAGTGAAGAACTAAAGAGCCTCTTGATGAAAGTGAAAGAGGAGAGTGAAGAAGTTGGCTTAAAACTCAACATTCAGAAAACTAAGATCATGGCATCTGGTCCCATTACTTCATGGCAAATAGATGGAAAAACAATGGAAACAGTGATAGGCTTTCTTTTTTCAGGCTCCAAAACCATTGCAAATGGTGACTGCAGCCATGAAATTAAAGGAAGCTTGCTTGCTCCTTGGAAGAAAAGTTATGACCAACTTAGACAGCATATAAAAAAGCAGAGACATTACTTTGCCAACAAGGGCTGTGTAGTCAAAGCTATGGTTTTTCTAGTAGTCGTGTATAGATATGAAAGTTGGGCTATAAAGAAAGCTGAGCACCAAAGAATTGATGCTTTTGAACTATAGTGTTGGAGAAGACTCTTGAGAGTCCCTTGGACTGCGTGGAGATCCAACCGGTCCATCCTAAAGGAAATCAGTCCTGAATATTCACTGGAAGGACTGATGTTGAAGCTGAAACTCCAATACTTTGGCCACCTGATGTGAAGAACTGGCTCATTGGAAAAGACCCTGATGCTGGGAAAGACAGAAGGTGGGGGGAGAAGGGGATGACAGAGGATGAGATGGTTGGATGGTGTCACCGACTCAATGAACATGAGTTTGAGTAAACTCCAGAAGTTAGTGATGGATGGGAAAGCCTGGTATCCTGCAGTCCATGGGGTCACAAAGAGTCAAACATGACTGAGCAACTAAACTGAACTGAACTGAACTGAACTGAAAGGATGAGTAGATGCATCTAAGAAGATTTTTAGTGCAATAAAAGCAGTTGGTATGATACTTTAATGATGGATAATATCATTATATATTTGTCAAAATCCATAGAATATACAACACTAAGAGTGAGCTATAACATAAACTGATAACTTTATGTAGCTGTATTAATGTATGTTGATCCTTGGGAAGAAAATATTCTCACTACTTTTTTGGTTGCTACATATTTTAGGTTCCCTTACAATCAGATTGATAAAATTCTAATTGCTAACTTTTTGGATTGTGATAGAAGTCAAGTACATGCTTGCTTTGAAGGCTTTCTTCTTACAAACTTTTCTTGCGAATGTGATAGGAGTGTATGGTCTTTCTCCACCATGCATTGTTTTTAAATCACACTCTCTCCTTCCAGCTTCAAAAACCTTTGGAGTCACTTGTGGAGGATATCAGTATTATTAAGTGTAAAGATGAGAAGGCATGGTCTCTGTTTATCTCTTAGAAATAAATTACTTGGAAAACTACTCAGCCTATGTATGATTGTAAGAAAACCAAGAAATAAAATTTCATCTGAAGGTATACAATATGCATAAAAGGGAAGCAAGATTAGTGTTGGGTGAGAATAAAATTGGGGTGCTTGCCTTTTGCTAGACTTTATTTCTAGTCAGGTTATGACTTCCAAATTCAAGGGCACAACAGACACAGGAAGGTATTTACTCCCAAAGAGAAAGTGAAGTGAAAGTGAAAGTCACTCTGTCGTGTCTGACTCTTTGCGGCCACATGGACTGTATCCATGGAATTCTCCAGGCCAGAATACTGGAGTGGGTAGCCTATCCCTTCTCCAGCAGATCTTCCTGACCCGGGAATTGAACTGGGGTCTCCTGCGTTGCAGGCAGAGTCTTTACCAAGTGAGCTGTGAGGGAAGCCCCTCCAAAAAGAAAGGAAGAAAACCAGCACCATGAGTTCTGTGGCTTTTATGGGCTTTTATTTTTTCATCCAAAGAGGGAAGAAAAAAAAATCCCACAGAACTTATGGAAGTCATGTTGTCCAAGGTCTTTGTGACTGGTTTGATGCCACAGCCTGTTTCTTTGCCTGCTCTAATGTCCTTGTCAGCAGCTTCCAAGAATGTTAAAATAATTGTTTCTTTATTTGGGGGAACAGATGGGTTTACTTGAGAAGAAATAGCAGCTCTTACACCCATGACTTTCCTTAGTAGTTTCCCTAAGTACTTGGTCCCCACAGGCAAGATTTTAATTAAAATATTCAATACATGAGGCATGGAGCCATGGATATATCACAAGAGGGCTTGTTCCCTAAGAGTTTCTCGCCAGTATAACCCCCTTCAAGACATCAGTCAGCGGACCCATAAATCCCAATCTGGCTTCATTCAAACTCACTAGAGCGAGAAACCCTGGTGCCCAGGGCAGCTTTGTTCACTTGATTTTCACACAAGGTGGTCTTCAGGGTCTCAGAGCTGGAGGCCTTTTCCTTCACAGGGATGTTGCTGTGGTGCGTCAGTCAGGATGACCTTGCATAACACCACCTGATAACAAGAGAAATCTTTTCTTAGACTGAGTGATTTACTGAAGGTCTCACATGCTCTATCTTATTTCATAATCAAACAACTCTGTAAAACATCAGGGGTGGGTATCACTAATTCCATTAAAAAGATTTAGAAAGTGAGGCTAAGTGAAGGAATTCACTTTAGTTTCCATCTGAAACAAGAAATCTAGAATTGAGGACTTCTGAGGTTTGTCAAGTAGAGCCAAGGTGTCCATTTATGAACCAAAAGTAGTCAAAAGAACTAGATAATTCAGAAGGCAAAACTTGCATTTACAAAGTAAATTAACATATAGCATAGTGACTATAGTTAATAAACTTCTGCATATTTGAAAGTTGCTAAGTGAGCAGATCTTAAAAATCCTCGTCACAGGGAAAAAATGCAATTAAATGTGGGAATGGATGTTAGCTAGTTTATGATGATCAACTTGCAATCTATACCAGTGTCCAATCATTACGTTGTACACCTGATATGATGCTATATGTCAATTATACATCAACTTCAAAAAGGTAAATTAAGACTGCGTGCAAAGAGGAAGCCACAACCTGCTTCCCCTATGAAGTTACCATGCAGTCTCATCTTGTAAAGTTGGCTTCTTTAGTGCTGTGACTGAAATGTAACAGAACCCTGTGGTCCTTCCCCACCACGTCTTCTGTCTGCCTCTTGTCTATAAAAAGACTGTAGCCAAAGAATAAGTTTAATCAGAGAAGTGAGAAAATGCAGAAACAAAGGAAAACAGTCAAGACCAAATAATACTAGTTTAGTCATTAAAAGAAGTCAGGTACCGTTAGTTCCTCCTTAAGCGCTGTGTGTAACATTCTGCTTGTAGATACTGAAACCCCACTAGGTGGAGGAAGTTAATTGCGTGCTGGCCAGGTTGTAGCCATGGCAGAAGCTGCCACAGTTTTGAGAACTGGCCTCAAATAAATGGGAACAAGCTGACCTGGAACTAAAGATTCAGTTTCAGTTCAGTCGCTCAGTCGTGTCCGACTCTTTGTGACCCCACGAATCGCAGCACACCAGGCCTCCCTGTCCATCACCAACTCCCGGAGTTCACTCAAACTCATGTCCATCGAGTCAGTGATGCCATCCAGCCATCTCATCCTTTGTCGTCCCCTTCTCCTCCTGCGCCCAATCCCTCCCAGTAACAGAGTCTTTTCCAATGAGTCAACTCTTTGCATGAGGTGGCCAAAGTATTGGAGTTTCAGCTTCAGCATCAGTCCTTCCAATGAATATTCAGGACTGATTTCCTTTGGGATGGATCTCCTTGCTGTCCAAGGGACTCTCAAGAGTCTTCTCCAACACCACAGTTCAAAAGCATCAATTCTTTGGCACTCAGCTTTCTCTATAGTCCAACTCTAGTTAAAGCAGGCTCTCCTGCACTGCAGGCGGATTCTTTACCAGCTGAGCCTTCAGGGAAGCCGTGCCAATACTACTCCGCCAGTTCATCCACCTGCTCCTTCGTCCCTCTGGATCCACAGGCCCATTCTCTATGTCTGCATCTCTACTGCTACCCTGCAAATAGGCTCAGCTGTACCCGTTCCCTAGACTCCATCTATACACATTAATATGATATTTACCATGGGAGTATTTAAAAGATGCTACTCCATTTTATCCTCAAACTCATTTGATAAAAAGTTAATAGGAATTCCTTAAAAAGTAGATTTAGGATTAAAGTCAAGGAACATTGGATTTGTCAAATATAAAGTTAACTTTAAAGTCATGTGTAAGTTAGTGTCCATGAAAGGGTTATACAGCATATTACATACATTTGAATAAGTAATACCACCTTGAAGAAATACATTTCTGTGGAGCATTTTTTGAGACAACCAGACTTATTGTGATTCACTTTCTACCATAAACAAGCTGGGATATACCGAAAGTGTAACATGCTTTTCAGCAGCATAGCATACAGTTTAAACAATGTTTACGATTTTTGCGGCCTGATTTCTCACATATGCCTGTTGTGCATCCTTTGCGAGTTACATAACTTCTCCAAATGTGCTTCCCCCCCACCATTTTAAAAAAGAATAGTAATAACATCTATATAGGAGTTTTTGTGAGTATTATATTAGGTAGTACCTAACTTCCCAGTGGTAAAGAATTCAATGCAGGAGATGCAAGAGATGTGGGTTCTATCCCTGGGTTGGAAAGATCCCCTGGAATAGGAATGGCAACCCTCACTCTAATATTCTTGCCTGGAAAATTCCAAGGACAGAGGAGCCTGCCAGGCTATAGTCTATTGGGTTGCAAGGAGTTGGACATAACTGAGCACACAGAGCATATAACATATGTTCAGTAGCTGTGTATATTATACTTTATCGTTATAATATATGTAATACTATAATACATCTGCAGAGCACATCACGAGAAACGCTGGGCTGGAGGAAGCACAAACTGGAATCAAGACTGCTGGGAGAAATATCAATAACCTCAGGTATGCAGAAGACACCACCCTTATGGCAGAAAGTGAAGAAGAACTAAAGAGCCTCTTGATGAAAGTGAAAGAGGAGAGTGAAAAAGTTGGCTTAAAGCTCAATATTCAGAAAACGAAGATCATGGCATCTGGTCCCATCACTTCATGGGAAATAGATGGGGGAAGAGTGGAAACAGTGGCTGACTTTATTTTGGGGGGGGGACTCCAAAATCACTGCAGAGGGTGACTGCAGCCATGAAATTAAAACAAGCTTGCTCCTTGGAAGAAACATTATGACCAACCTAGACAGCATAGATATTACTTTGCTAAGAAAGTTCTGTCTAGTCAAAGCTATGGTTTTTCAGGTGGTTGTGTATGGATGTGAGACTTGGGCTATAAAGAAAGCTGAGCACTGAAGAATTGATGCTTTTGAACTGTGGTGTTGGAGAAGACTCTTGCGAGTCCCTTGGACTGCAAGGAGATCCAACCAGTCCATCTTAAAGGAGATCAGTCCTGAGTGTTCATTGCAAGCACTTATGCTGAAGCTAAAACTCCAATATTTTGGCCACCTGATGTGAAGAACTGACTCATTTGAAAGACCCTGATGCTGGGAAAGATTGAAGGCAGGAGGAGAAGGGGACTATAGAGGACGAGGTGGTTGGATGGCATCACCAATTCAATGGACATGAGTTTGAGTAAACTCTGGGAGTTGGTGATGGACAGGGAGGCCTGGTGTTATGAGGTCCATGGGTCACAGAGAGTCAGAGATGACTGAGCGACTGAACTGAACTGAACTGATACATACATACATACATACATATATACATATATGTATACACACGCATATATGTGTGTTCTCAGTTACTCAGTCGTGTCTGACTCTTTGCAACACTTTGGACTATAGCCCACCAGGCTCCTCTGTCCATTGAATTTTCCAGGCAAGAAGATTTGAGTGGGTTGCCATTTCCTCCTCCAGGGGATCTTTCCAACCCAGGGACTGAACCCACCTTTCTTGTGTCTTCCACATTGCCAGGCAGATTCTTTACCATTGTGCCACTGGGAAGCCGTATACATATACATTATACTATTAATGAAGACAACGTCAGAGTCATTCTAAGTGCCAATAACTGACATGTACTTCTCGGACCATAATCATCACGTTTTATTTGTGGCATAATAATTTGTGTACATGCTTTATATTCCAGTATTAAGTATAAACTTCTCTATTCCTTGGGGGGAAAATTTTCAACACATTGTATCCTCAAAGAATTCTTCTATTATGAGTCAATTAAAAAATAAGGATGATCTTGTTTGTTCTCAAGGATTATTTTGTTGTGAGTCAATAAATGAATAGCAACAACCATAATAAAATTTTTGAGTGATTATCTCTTTTTTGGCACGGTGATGAGATTGTAGAAAAATTGCCTTACAAGTATATTATAATACAATGATGTATATAGCACTATTAAAGTCAATCTTCTGGCAAATGTTTTCTTAAGGCAAAATGAAGAATCCTATATTTAAATCTAAATATGTCTGTCTGCACTTTATATGCTCATGTATCTCATGGTATTTAGATACTGTCCTCAACATGAACATAGAAGAAAAGATTCTAACACATTTCTGGTAATAAGAGTAGCAGCTGTTTCTACTAGGGCAAGAACAATAAAAACCAAACACTGGTAGCCTAAGATGGTGATGAATGATACGTACAGAGTCGGAAAATTCTTGTGTATGAGAATACCATTCAGTCATGCCTTGATAGAGTAGACATTAATTACTCAAATATCACAAGGCAAATTCTAGGAATTCCTCCACTGGAGCTTTTAAAACTACAGGCTGTTCAGAATAATTTTAAATATGACATATTTAAGTATGACATATTTATAAATTTTAAATTTCTCCTTAAGAAATGGGATATGGCTTGGCACACAATGATACAAGTTCCCAAATCAGTGGGAACAAAATGTACTCCAATCTGAAATTAATTGCCAGTCCCAGGGGATTTTGCTTTAGGTAGGGCAAAGTTGAATTATTCTTACCATTTGTTCATGCTGGCCCAGCCATTCCTCCTAATAGTTTCAATGTTTGGGATGGGCATTTTTGTTTGTTTGCTTTTGTTTGTGAGTTTTATTCTGGAAAGGACAATGAAAACAAACTTCCAAGGAAGAAATCTTGCTAACAATGCTGTAGTCCTTCTGGTTTCTTTAGATTCTGCCAACTTCTTTGACAACTTGAGTCCTTACCGTAACTCTTCACTTTGTTTGGGCAATCTTTCCTACGTTACCTCTATTCATCCTCTAGGTACTGACTGAGGTGTTCATTCTCCTGAGAAAAACATTCTGGCCTGACAATTTAAGGTAGATTTTTACTGTTCACTCTCATAAGGGTAACTTGTTCTAATTATAATTTTATATCATTGTGAGTTCCTTTCATGTTTGTTTCCCCAATAGACTTAAGCACATGAGACTGAGAACATGTTTGTTTTGCATGGATATGTACACCCAGGGTAAGGACTATGACTAAACTCATTTGGGACCAATACACAGTTGAATGAATTAATATTTCTTACCAAGAGTTCAAATGTTTCTGATGAATTAAGTCATGCACTTCTTTCCGGGATCCATTTGGCTTAATGACAGACCTCTGTCCGTATACCCTGTGTTTATGTCAATATTGGAATCTAGAGGTAAAGATGTAACTTGATTTTAGCATTATCATAGAAAATTAATATACGTTACATTAATACACTCAGGGTTATCCTCAACAAGAAGAGCTGGATCCTTGTAGACACCTTCATCAGTTGTTCTCCAGCAGTGAGATTAAGACCTGCTGTTGTTCTCATGGGGGCTTTGTCCCCTGAGAAGTCCATGAGTGTATAACTCTCTCTCTCTCCCAGTTTCTAATAGCTCCATCTGGCCTTATATTACAGGTAACAGACCAAGTGCTAGAGCACCTTGACCGTTCATTCATTCAAATGATTGTCAATAGTTATCTAACAGATATGATGATATTTCTGCAACCAGATTTACAGGAAGCTTGGAATAATGACCAAGGCAAATACCTGCAAATAATCATGACTTTGATTATCGTGACCACCATTTTCAGGACACTGCAGGGATTCTCTTATTTTCTCATGACAGCAGTAGTCTTTTAGGGAGGATATTGTTTGGGGCTGCCTTTCTAGTATCTCCATTTTACAGAGGAATATATAGTGGCTTAAAGCAATTAAGTGACTTATTTAAGAAGATAGATCAGCAGCTCCTACCATATAAGACATGTTAGCTACTTCTCTGCCATTAAGTATTTTTTCCTCAATCTTTCCATGCACTGAAGAACTTTTCCCTTTTGACCAAAGGCTGAGAAGACCATCTCAGCAGAATATATCTTTTCTTTCATAGACTGAATTTCAGATTTGAAACTCATATGTGGAAGTGTTGAATTTGCCTGTTCAGTGTCTAGGAAGTCAGGTAAGCCTCCAATCAAGTCTGCAATCTGTATAAACTTTTAGGGACAGAGGTAACCAGGAAAATATATCAGTGCACCTGTTTTCATCTTGATTCATCCATAACTGAATATTGAACATTTTGAATGTTATTATGTGTCTGTGATTTTTAAAAAGAGACTGTGTCACAAACACTATGGAAATTCTTAAGGAGGATGTGCACTTATCTTGTAAAAAAGTAAAAGGAATGTAAGGGACTTGAGTCCCTGCTTTGCCATGCAGGGGTTTGTAAAAATTGAAAAGTTATTCAACTTTTCTCACTTTTTGTTTCTTCTTTTGAAGTATGGAAATATTAGCTCCATTGTCTAATCCCAAGGTATTTGAGAGTATCAAATTGAATCTTGATTTGAAATTTATTAAAATCTGGAGGGCATGTAACACTGTTAATGAAAAAGAGAAGAAATAGAGATAAATAAAGGGGACCAAGTCTAACAGAACAATCATATAAATGCACCGAGAGAACAGGTGTAGAAATCACACCAGAAGGAACAGTTTTCATGAGTGAGAGGACCTAGACTCCAGTGATCATCCTTGTGGTTTGCTGGCATTAGGCACCCAGACTGATTAACTGTTAGTTATATTGACCAAAGGGTATATCCACATTCATCATTTTATATATCTCACTTGATCCTCTGCACTTCCTGATCAGGGAATATGTTTTTTTATGTCATCGTGGCCCTTAGAATTAGCACACAACCTGATAGACTGCAAGCACTTAGTTAGTACTTGGAGGAGAATGAATGTTGGAGGATTTACTGAAAAAAATTCAGTAAACACCCAATGGTAGCACAATCCATAAAAATCTTTTTAAAAGACTGCTGAAAAAGTCAATATGTGATTAAAGGCATTTTATAATTCTTATCTTAACATTTATGTTATCTCAAGAACATGCCTGAAATTATTTTTTCTCCTTAATAAAAGGCTGGATCAAGACTTACTCCTTCACTTTGTTGAGAAAAGGGATGGTGAAAAATAAAATGAAATGCTTCCAGTGTACTTCCCCTATCCATCAACTTATGGAAAACTTTGTATGGATTAAGGTGAGGTAGAAACCAAAAGGGTGTCTTCTCTGGATGACAATGCCCTCAGTGGCCTCCCCACCACCAAGCAGGAGTAAAGAGGGAGTTAGGAGCTGCAGGCTTCTGTCTAGACAGTCACCCCACTTTCCACTCCACAGCCTCATAGCCTGGTTTCCCCCTCTATGTTGAGACCTAAGGACTAATCTCATGATTCTCTTTATCAGCGTGTCACTCACCACGAAGCTGAGGAATCTCAGGCCAGCCCTCAACCCCTGTTTAACCCCTGTTAAATAATGGTCACATCTCTTCCTATCCTTTTCTAAGCCAAGCAGCCACTCCTGCCCAACTCCTGATCATTCTGCTTTTCCTTCTGGGATTGACATTCAGTCATCGGCATAACCAGCACACACTTAGTCTCTCCTCTGGAAGTTCCCTAGTTGTCCAACTGAAATCTGTGCCTTGAGACAGCCATCTCTGTGATGGCAATTTCCTCTTCCACTTTGCTCTTAATGCTGTATGCTCCAGGTTTTTGACTTTATAACATGATCACACTCTGATTTTTGCTCTCCAACGTCTTTCTTTTAGTGGTCTTATTTACTTT
The DNA here is from genome assembly GCF_023091745.1 of Budorcas taxicolor. Lineage (NCBI taxonomy): Eukaryota > Metazoa > Chordata > Mammalia > Artiodactyla > Bovidae > Budorcas > Budorcas taxicolor. The sequence continues at coordinate 79,708,612 of NC_068924.1, read as the reverse complement.
TGTGGATGTAATATGATATGAGAAGATCAAATCACTAGCAAGCTGCCCATATAGTTCGAATTAATAAAATCCGACGCAACAAGTCCAGCTGTTTACACAACCCTTCTAAGTTAGATGGCCAGAAGGAATCCCAGACTCACCGTGACTATTCGGAAATTGTCGCTCTTGCTATTTCTTGAACATCTGCTTCTTCTACACCATTCTTTTGTTATTATACAAAAAATGAAGTCATTATTGCTTCTTCTTTCCCTAATGCCTACATTCAACATATCATGAAATCCAGTCAGTTCTGCTTTTGAAATATATCCATAATTGCATAACTTCTCACTACCTCCCTCAGTACCATCCTGTTCTAAGCCATCATTAACTGTTGTATAGATTAATAAGCTTAATGCAAAGAAAATGGAAGTGGGTGACATCATAACAATCCAGACTTACATAAAGCTTTCTTTAACTTCACCTACATTTTGGGTCCCTAGATAGAATCTGTCACTATCTTCTAACAGGAAGAACATCTACATTAATTGAATTCTGTTAAGTGTCAGGCAATAATGTTAGACCCATTTTACAGATGGAGAACCTGAACCTCAGACATTCTAGTTAATACACAAGATGACTCGGAAAATACTTGGCATAGCTGGACTGTACAAAACTTGAGTAAAACAGGATTATCATTTGAAAAATTAGAAGAAGGTAAGGACAGAATATGAGAGTCAAAAGTTTTGGGCAAAGAAGCAGATGCATGAGGGAGCACATAGGATGTTCCACTGTAGAGTTATCCAGAATTTCTCTATTACAACATCCACCCTTCTAATCAATGCATAGACTAATAACTCGGTCCTAGTCTAACGTGTAAAACCCTGCAATGACAGTTTGCACCATCACGCCAGTTTGATATTGAGTTCAAGGGAAGACTGATGCCCAAGTCACAGTGAGCAATACCCAAAGTCAGTCATCTAGCACAAGGCGGGGCTAGAATTTGCATTTAGGTGTCCTTAGTCTGGACTCACACTTGTTAACTTCTATTCTCTGGATTTTTTATTCCTTGTACGGGAATTTCTACAGTATTGAACTTTGTGGAAATTACTCATTCTATGTATCCTATTATCTTGTGAGACTATTAAAGCTAGAACTTGATATATTAAAATTTGTATTACTAGAATATAGCACTGCTCATGATACAACAGTGGTAATCACAATGAAATGAATTAAATTACAGTAACTTATTTTATTGCATGAATATTCTTTGTGTCCGAAAAATCTGAATTGGGAGGCTAACAAATCTCATTTTTAAATTTATTTATTGTTCTTTTATTAGTTTTTGCCCACGCTGTGCAGCATGTGACATCTTAGTTCGCAACCAGGCATCGGACCCATGCCCCCTATGTTGGAAGCACAGAGGCTTAACCACTGAACCACTAGGGATCTCATTTTTAACAAATCTCTGCAATGATCTTGGATAAGTCTCCTTCCATTTCTGTACTTCAGTTTCAATCATTTATGAGGATAGATGTACTGGATTATATTATCATCCAAATCCTTTAAGCTAGAACATTTTATATTTCTAACATTATTTTAAAATTACTTTTGTTGTTATGCCTATATTTAATTTAGAAAATTAAGACATAAGGTATAACTTGAACATAATTATGGCTCTAAGCTCAGGTACCACCCAGATCCTTTTTTTCATTCATACATTGCATTTTCATAATGCATAAATAGCCCCCACGGAGAACAGCACAGTCGTGACTGAGTTCACTCTTGCCGGGATAACTGATGACCCACAGCTGCAGATCCCGCTCTTTCTGGTGTTAGCGCTCATCCACCTCCTCACCCTGGTTGGGAACCTGGGGGTGATCACGCTGATCCTGCTGGACTCTCGTCTCCACACTCCCATGTACTTCTTCCTTAGCAACCTCGCTCTGGTGGACTTTGGTTACTCCACAGCCGTCACTCCCAAAGTGATGGCTGGATTCCTCGTGGGAGACAAGGCCATTTCCTACAAAGCTTGTGCTGCTCAACTGTATGTTTTTGGTGGCTTTCTCTCTGTGGAAACTTTCCTCTTGGCCTTAATGGCCTATGACCGTCATGCAGCAGTGTGTAAACCACTCCATTACACCAACATCATGACACCAAGAGTGTGTGCCTGGATGGTCGTGGCGTCCTACGTCCTTGGTTTTCTAGTGGCCTCTGTGCACACTTGGAATGCATTTAGTCTCCCTTTCTGCAGATCCAATGTGATTGATCACTTTTTCTGTGATGTTACTCCTCTCCTGGCTCTCTCATGCTCAGACAGCAGCAGAAGTGAGATGGTTTCATTTCTTCTGGTTGGCTTCAATGTCCTCTTTTCTAACCTGGTCATCCTGGTCTCCTATCTGTTTATCTTTGTCACCATTCTGAGGATGCGCTCATCTCAAGGACATCAGAAGGCCTTTTCCACCTGTGCTTCCCACCTCACTGCTGTCTCCATCTTTTACGGGACAGATTCCTTCATGTACTTTCAGCCCAGTTCCCGCCATTCCATGAGCACAGACAAACTGGCGTCTGTGTTCTATGCCATAGTCATTCCCATGGTGAATCCACTGATCTATAGTCTGAGGAACAAAGAGGTCAAGACGGCATTAAAAAAGGCTGTGGGGAAGGCAAAGTCTTCTCTAAGAGTCATATCTTAATTATATAGAAACAACAACAGTACGGTTACATACACGTCAAATCAAGCTAGGGAAAATATTGACTTGCTCTGTCAGTAATTATGTAATTTTTTTTTTACATCATTCCTCAGGTTTTAAGTCTAGGAAACAAACGTGTTGACAAAATGCAATCTTAGGAATAATGACTTTGCAGGAATCAAGCATGAAACTATAATTCGTATTTTTAAAATTTTTTAAAATTACATTTTATTGTATATTTGTTCTGTGATCAACCATATTTTCATATGGACATTTATGCTCACCTGCATATTTAAGTACATGCCCCCTGCACCTTATTTTCATGTAGTTTACGTGTAAGTCACCCACCTATGGATGGAGAGAAAAATGAGTTCAAGAGTCCAATGGGATTGGTCTGTTTTAATACTGCCATTTGAACCAATGATTTTGGTGTCTGATGATACATTTTAAAATATAATTTTACATATTTTAAAATAGAAATAGTCATTTTGTATGCGATTTTATTAAAAAAGAACTCTATATTTGAAATTATTTCATTTAAATACTTAATACTCTGGCCAAACATCATCACTATAGGTTTATTATGAGTGCTTTTGTTTTAATTCTTTTCAGTGACAATAAGCATCGTTAAATGGGCATCTTTATTTATCTCAATTGTCATCTTTATGGACTCATTACCCAGAGTAACATCTTCATGAGACAATTTTAACAGAAAAAAGCATAGCAGAATATAAAGGGAAATTAATGAAAGTATAATTTAAAGCATGATATAAAAATAACAACATTAGTTTTACAGCCAGGCTTAACTCTTTAGATGATCAGCGTAGGACACATTTTATGCTCCTTCCTTTCCCATTACAGCCAGGTCACCAACTGATAGATCACCATTCAGGCTCAAATTAGAGGCTGAGCTGACTGGTCCTTACCAGTCTCTAAGAATAATCTAGTTTAGCTTTTAAATTTGGGTATATTAGAACACTAAGACTCATCCAGAGATACGATAATAATTGCTTATAAACATATCTCTTAAAACTAAAATAGTACCAACTTAGTCTAATGAGAATGTCTTTGAATTATCAATTCTCTATGTATTTGTTTTTCTGCAATTATTTCATTCTAGGTTAAATAATTTAGAACACACATAGAAAATATATAAGAATGTAAATTTTTATTTCAAAACCACAGACCCATATGTGGGAAGCAATGTTTTGAATGGAATGTTTTGAATCTAGCATTGAGGGCGCCTGTGGTTTGGCTTGAAGAGCCAGCATATCCTTTTATGGGATAACGGAGAGTGGCTCAGTGGTAAAGAATCTGCCTGCCAACGCATGAGCTTCAGGAGCCATGGGTCTGATCCCTGGGTTGGGAAGATCCCCTGGAGGAGGAAATGGCAGCCCATTCCAGTATTAATCCTGGGATAATCCAATGGACAGAGGCGCCTGGTGGGTTAAAATCCATGGATCACAGAGTCAGACATAATTGAGCGATTGCGCACAACAATGAAATGGAGATAGTTAAAATGTTTATCCTTCAGAACCAAGTGAAAGCAACAGATTATCTCTCCTGATAGGAAAGATTTTTCCTTTTGGAGAAAAGGAACCAGGTTCTTCGTTTTCTATGAATTATTCTTATAAAATGCTAAAGCCTCCCTCGAATATTTCAAGTGTGAAGAATCATTTTGGCTACATATTTTACAGATCCCAGTGTAAAAACAAGAGTGCTGAGCCCCTTGTTAAAAATGTATAGTAATTTTAAGTTAGCAAGAGCAGAGTGTTAAACCCGGTGCAGAACCTTCTAAGCACAAGGTCTTCATGGCTACATGGGATTCATGCTCATGAAGCGATCCCTGAACACTCTGCTTCCTCTTACATATAGTCTTACAAATTATTGGTCATAAAGTTTGCTCAAGTTTTTCCATAACATCTTATGGAAATGAACTTTTTGGCCAACCCAAATAAAAAACCTTAATATCTAAAGTATTGTCCACATTTTATGTCGTAATGAAAATGCAAATTAAAGCATCAGTGGAAGAATACTGCACATCTTTCAGAATGGCCGAAGTCCAGAACACTGACGACATCAAGTGCTACTAAGGATGTAGGGCAATGGGACTCTCACTCATTGCCAATAGGAATGCAAAATAGTACCATCTCTTTGGAAGACAGTTTATCAGTTTCTTACAAAACTAAACACACTTTTACTATATAATTTAGCACTTGTTTTACTTGTTATTTACCCAAATATGTTGAAAACTTAAAAAGTAGCACACAAAAAGTAGCTCAAGAGTATTTATAGCAACTTTATTCATTATTAAGAAAACATGGAAGTAATCAATATGTCCTTCAATAAATGAATGGATTCATCTTATGCAATCCAAACAGTAGAACCTTATTCAGTGTTAAAAAAATGAGCTATCAAGCCATGAAAAGACATGAAAAATATTTATATTCATATTTCCAAGTAAAGATACCAATGTGAATCAACTACCAACTGTCTGGTTTTGCTATTAACATTCCGGAAAAGGCAAAACTATGGTGATAGTAAAAAATAGTCAGTGCTTTTTAAGAGTTTGGGCTTTGAAAAGGATGAGTAGATGGATCACAGAGGATTTTTAATATAGCGAAAATACTTAGTATGTTACTATAATGAAAGATAATACCATCATATACTTGTCTAAATCCATAGTATATCCAGCATTGAAATGAACTCTAATGTAAGCTGTTACCTTTATACGGTTAAGAGGTGTCAATGTATGTTCATTCTTGGGGAAGAAAAATAGCATTCTAGTGAGTGATATTGCTAATTGGGAGGCTACAAATGTGTGGCGACATGGGGCATATCTTAGAAATGATCATAAAATTTACGAACCTTAATTGAGATTGATCAAGAAAAAAGAGAGAACACTCAAATTACTTAGCAGAAATAAGATGGTTTAAAAGAATTCTAAGAGCAATTATATGGGAACAGTTAGTTGACAGACACAATTTCTATAAAAGACACAAACACTATAGATTCAAGGACAAATAAAAAGATAAGTAAACTTACACTAAGTAAAAAATTAGATTAATATAATTAAAACACTACCCAGAGCAAAAATTTTATGTTCAAGTGGCTTCACTGGTGAATTGTCCTAAACCTTTAGAGAATTAATAACACAATATTGCACAGGATATGCAATAGGGAGAAACACATTTTTGTTTTGTGTATCCCATACCTGCTTATTGTGGATGTAGATAATTTTATTACTTTTGTCTGTTAACCGTCCTACTGACTTTATAAGTGGTTGATTTGCTACCTTTTGTGTATAATTGCCTTTGCCAGTGAGATTTCTCCTTTCAGAATATTCTGTTTATGGTTGTAGCCTATTTCTTTCCACTTGGAGAAGTCTCATTTACATTTCTTATAAAGCTAGTTTGGTGGTCCTGGACTCTTTTAGATCTTGCTAAGCTGTAAAAGTTTTTATTTTCCCTTCCAATCTTAATGATAGCCCTTCCAGGGAGAGTATTCTTGGGTTCCCCTTCCATCTCCTTGAGCGTACCATGCCGCCTTCTTCTGGCCTGCAGAGTTTCTGCTGAAAGTTAGATGATATCCGTCTGGCAGCTCCTTTGTACATGATTTGCCTTCCCCTTGCTTCTTTTAATATTCTCTCTTTAATTTTTGCCTTTTTAATTACAAGGTGTCTTGGTGTGGACTTTTTGGAGTAGATCCTGTTTGGGATTCTCTGCGTTTCCTGGAGATGGATATCTGTTTCCTTTCCCAGGTTACAGAAGTTTTCAGCTTTATGTCTTAAAATATGTTTTCTTCCCTTTCCTCTCTCTCTTTTCTTCCTGGAACCCCTATCACAAGAATTAGTTTCCTTGATGTTGTCTTAGAGGTCTCTTGAACTATTCTCATTTCTTGATGTTTGTTTTTCTTTTTTCTGTTCTGCTTGTGTGATTTCCACTAGCCTGTCTTCCAGTCCACTGATTCATTCCTCCATATCATCTAATCTTCTGCTTATTTCTTTTCTAGTGTGTTTTTTAATTTCAATTATTCTTCAGCTTTCTTCGGCTCTTCTTTATGTTCTCTACTTCCTTACAAGTTTCAGTGTGTCCATCTTTTCTTCTCCTGAGTTCTTTGAGCATCTTTTAGAGCAAATCCTTGAACTCCTTATTGGATAGATTGCATATATCCATTTAGTTCTTCTGCACTTTATCTTGTTATTTCATTTGGATCATATTACTTTGTTGCCTTATTTTGACTAATTCATTAATTAGTCAAATTCACTACTTTCTATCTTATTTGATAGGTTGGTTATGTTCCCCAGCCTTGGAAAGTGGCTTTATGTAGGAGACACCCTCCATGTCCCAGCAGGGCACTCCCTTCTGCTCTGTGCTCCAGGGGAGGCCCCTGTATGGGTGGTGGAGTCATTTTGCTGCAGCAGGATGACTTCTCTGGGTGTGCGGATAGGTGTGACCGGCCTCTGGTCTGGCTGGTCACTGGGCCTGGCCTTGTACAGAGGCTGTCAGCTGCTGGTTGGAAAGAATGGATCCTAGCCAGGCTGACTGCATGTCTAGGAGAGTCCTCTGTAGTGCTGGCCCAATGATGAGTCAGGCTGGGTCAAGGTGGCTGGCTATAAGCCCCCAGGGTACCAGGAGCAAGTGCTGGCCTGCTGGTGAGTGGAAGTGGGTCCCAGGCTGACTCCCTGAGGGACCCAAGGAGTGCTCAGGTACAGACGCCTAGGTATAAGAGAAACAAGTTTTGAGAATGTGTGTACAGCATAATCACTACAGTTAATTATACTCTACTGTATATTTAAAAGTTGCTCACAGGGTAGACCTCAAGATTTCTTAACCAAAGAGAATAAATTGTAATTATGTTAGGTGATGAATATGTTAATTAAACTTACCAAGGTAATCATTTAATTATATATATTATATACATAAAATCAACACATACACACATAAATGTGTGTGTGTGTGTGTGTGTGTGTGTGTGTGTCTGTGTGTGTGTGCTTCAGTCATGTCTGACTTTTTGTGACCCTGGGAGTCCCTTGGACTGCAAGAAGATCCAACCAGTCCATTCTAAAGGAAATCAGTCCTGAATATTCATGGGTTGGACTGATGTTGAAACTGAAACTTTAATACTTTGGCCACCTGATGCAAAGAGCTGACTCATTTGAAAAGACCCTGATGCTGGGAAGGATTGAAGGTAGGAGAAGGGGGCGAGAGAAGATGAGATGGTTGGATGGCATCACTGACTTGATGCACATGAGTTTGAGTAAGCTCCAGGAGTTGGTGATGGACAGGGAGGCCTGACCTGCTGTGGTCCATGGGGTCACAAAGAGTCGGACACGACTGAGCGACTAAACTGAACTGAACTGATGGATTGTAACCTGCCAAGCTCCTCTGTCGATGGGATTATCCAGGCAAGAATACCGGAGTGGGTTGCCATGCCCTCTGCCAGGGTTTCTTCCCAACTCAGGGATTGAAATCACATCTCTTGCATCTCCTGCACTGGCAGGCAGGTTTTCTTACCACTGGTGCCCCCTGGGAAGTCACATATATGTGTATACTCAGCTTGGTGGTTGTCAGATTTCTATAATGTCATATAACAATTATATTTCAAAGAGGTGGAATTAATAAAAGTAAACATTATTCAGAGAAACTTAACAAAACTCACCAGAGATCAGAATAAGATATGATTTTCTATTATACTTTGCATTTGAATGGGAATGTATAGAACTATTTCTCACTACTTGTTTGTTTGCTATATATTTCAGGTTCCCTGAAAATCATGTTGATAAAATTCTAACTGAACTAACTTTTTGGATGGTGGCAGAGATCATATACACGCTTGCTACAAAAGTTTTCTTCCTACACACAAAGAAATTTCCTTGCAGATGTGATAGGAGTGTATGGTTATTATTCACCATGCGTTTTTATCACATTCTCTTGTTTCACTTACAGAAACCTTTAGAGTCACTTGTGGAAGATGTCAGTATTACTAAGTATAAGAATGAGAAGGCGTGGTCTCTCTTTACCACTTAGAAATGAATTACTTGGAAAACCACTCGAACCTTATGTGACTGTAAGAAATCTGAGAAATATAGTTTCATCTAAAGGTATGAAATATGCATAAAAGGGAAGCAAGATTAGTATTGGGTTAGAATAAAGCTGGAATACTTGCCATTTTCTAGATTTTGCCCCAATCAGGCTTAGATTTCCAAATTCAAAGGGCACGATAGACACAGAAAGATATTTTATTTCCAATGGGAAAGAAAGAAAATCCCACAGGATTTATGGAAGTAATGTCTGAGGCTTTGTGCTTCAATGCCCCAGCCTGTGTTTTCCTTCCTGCTCTGATGTCCACATCAGCAGCTTCCAAGAGTGTTAACAGCCTCTTTTTCTTTATTTTTGAGAACAGATGGGTATACTGTAGAAGAAATACCAACTCATACACCCATGACTTTGCTTAGTTAGTTCCCCAAGTACTTGATCCCCAAAGGCAAGATTTTAATTAAAATATTGAGTGCATGAGGCCTGGACCTGTGGATGGATCACAGGAGAGCTTGTTCCTGAGAGGTTCACATCAGAGTAATACCCTTCAAGACATTTGTCATCAGACCCTTCAGTCCCAACCTGACTTTATTGAAACTCACTTGAGTGAGAATAACCTGGTGCCCCGGGCACCTTGCTCACTTGATTTTATTTTATTACAAGTGGGCCTCAGTGCAGGAAGCCTTTTCCTTCACTTGACATTGCTGCAATATGTTAGTCAGAATGACCTTGGATAGCACTCTCTGATAACAAGAGGAATCTTTTATGTAGACTGAGTGATTTACTAAGCATTTCACATCCTCCATCTTATTTCATCTCCAAACCACTCTATGAAACATCAGGGGTGGGAATCACTAATTCCATTAAAAAAATACAGAAGCTGAGGCTAAGGGTAGTGAAGGATTTCACTTTTGTTCTCATCTGAAATGAGAAATCTAGAAGTGAGGACTTTTGAGGTTTGAAGTGTAGTGCCAAGGAATCCACTTATGGTCCAAAAGGTGTATTTAAATTAATGAGATAAGATAATTCACAAGGTACAGACTTGTGGTTATAACGTACATGGGAGCTACAATGCACAGCATAGTGAGTACAGTTCATGTTCCTATATTGCATACTTGAAAGTTACTAAGTGAGCGGATCTTAAAAATCCTCATCACAGGGGAGAAAAATTGTGATTATATCAGAATGGATGCTACCTAGACTTACTGTGATGATCATTTTACAGTACATTCAAGTATCAAATCATCACGCTGTACATCTGAAACATATGTCAATTTTCCCTCTATTTAAAAGAGCTAAGTTAGGATCATAAGAGAGGGAAGCCATAACCTGCTTTCATCCAACCTCATCTTGTAGGGTTGTTGGCAGTTTTGTTTCTGTGACTTGAGTAGAAAAGTTAGTAGAAAAGAAATTGGGATTGCATCTTGGAGTAGCTTTAGGAAATATTGACCATTGCTTTGCATATATAAGCCTTCCAGTCATTTTTCTTAAGAGTTAGAAAATAAGTGTTTTATATGATCATGTGTTTGATTCCTTAATATATATATCTACTTCAATATATTTCAGTTTAAAAAGGAAATTATTGGACTTTGACACTGAAATTAATAACTGATACGGTGGGTTGAAATCTGCCTCTTGTCTTCTATTTGGCACGCTGGTTTTTTATTTCATTTTTTCCTTTCCTTTGGATTAGAGTCATCTCAGACTAAGTAGTTAATTTTCCTCTTTTTCTCTCCTATTATTGCAACTTTCATCCTTCACTTATTGTTGTACCTTGATATTTTAATTTGTCTTCATTATGAAAGAACTGTATAACATATTTATTCTGATTGATTCCCACCCCTTTTGCTCTTATTGTCCAATATTTTAGGATCTTCCCAACCCAGGAATCGAACCCGGGTCTCCTGCATTGCAGGCAGACGCTTTACCGTCCGAGCCACCAGGGAAGATGGCATTTTAGCTTTCAGTTCAGTTCAGTTCAGTTCAGTTCAGTCGCTCAGTCGTGTTCGACTCTTTGCGACCCCATGAATCGCAGTACACCAGGCCTCGCTGTCCATCACCAACTCCTGGGGTTCACTCAGATTCATGTCCATCGAGTCAGTGATGCCATTCAGCCATCTCATCCTCTGTCGTTTAGCTTTACATACAACTAAAACTTTAGAAGATTTTTTCAATAGTATTTAAAACACTTAATATATTTATTTGTGTTATCAACATGTTAGTTTTTCCAGTATTTTTTCTAATTTTCTCTATTTTTCATTTTGGAAACTTTTTCCAGAAGAACCTTCTTTAATAATTCTCTCAGCATAGATCTGTAGGCAGCTGGATTATTCCACCCCACCCTGAATCAGTTGCTCATGTTGAAAAGCTGCAGCCAGTCTCACTGAAGCTCTTACAAAAATAATGTTTAGTTTTCTTCTCTGGCTGCTTTTCATATTTATATTTTGATTTTCATTAAATGAAACTATCATGATCAGTCTGAGGAACTCGGGAGTATTTTGAATGATACTACATTTATTCTCAAACTTATGCTATAAAGTTTATAGGAGTTCCTTTAAAAGTAGATCCAGAATTAAATAAAGTTGGGAAAACACTGCATTTGTCAAATCTAAACTTTAGGATCGCTAATAAGTAAATTCCCATGAAAGTGCTACACAGCATACTACACATATTTGAGAAAATAGATTCCCTTGGGTCACTTTTTGAGACAAGCTGTCTCACTGTGATCCACTTCTACCAAATACCAGTTGTTCTGTACTGTGTATGAACACTCTTCCTAGGAGAATAGCATAAAGTTAAAACGTCATACTTAGGCTTTCTGTAGACTACTTCCTCACATATAATTGCTGTGTGTTTTTTGCAAGCTACTTAACTTCTCAAATGTGTTTTTTTCTTCTGAATTTAAAAGTTGATAGTAATAATGTCTATATGGGAATTTTTATGAATACTGTATTAGATTGGGCCTGGCATATAATATATGCTCAGCAGTCATGTATATGTTATACAAATAACATATAATCTACATTTTATATATGTATACACACACATATACATTATACTATTAATGAAGACAGCATTATAGTCATTCTAAATGCTAATAGCAACTGACTTGTGATTTTCTGACCATAATCATCACTTTTTATTTGTAGCATAATAATTTGTAAGCATGTTTTGTATTGCAATTTACAGAGTAAGCGTCTCTGTTTTCTGGGAAAAAAAGGATTTAATATGTATGTTCTTAAGGGTGAGTTAATAAAAGAATAGCAATAACCATAAAAACATTTCTGAGAGATTATCACTTTTGACACTGCAATGAGAGTGTATATAAAAGTTGTCTTCCAAGTACATTATGACCCAGTGATGCATAGAGAAGTGTCATGTCAATGTTGCACACGTGTTTAGAGTCACAGTAGAAAATGGAGAATCTGGCATTTAAATCTAGATAAGTCTGTCTGAACTTTACATGCTCATCTCTCTCACACTATATAGACACTGTCCAACCATGGACTTAGAGGAAAGATTCTAATACATTTCCAGTTATAACAGTAGCAGCTGTTTCTACCAGGATGAGAACAATAAACAACAGACACTGGTAGTCTAAGATTACGAGGTGGTCTCAATACTCTGGTGTATGAGAATTCCATTCAATCATCCCTTCATAGAGTAGACATTAATTGCTCAAATTTTTACTGAGTTTAAGCTTGCTCTCCTCCATGCATGACAGGCCAATGAAGCAGAGAGAGATGAGTGACCGAGAAGATAGCAGACTAAAGTCTCAAAATATCCATCTTCTGGGGCCTGGATGCCAGGTTCTTTTATGGATCAGGAAACAAAGTAAAAAGTCCATTAATCTTTCAGATATATCCTAGGATGGCAACCTCAGGCAGAGGATGTGTTAATTCTTCCTTCCTGACATATCCAGATGGACAAGGCTCTGAACAAAGGCTCTTTAACAGTCAGGTGGAGGGGCAGGATTCTCTGAGGCAGGCCATTATGTACAATTATAATTTTTAAAAAGTAACTAAAAGCAAGTCAAAGAAACAGTTGTAATATGGAATCAAGGTTGGTTTTTTCCTGCAACAAAATATCACAAGGAAAATTCTAGGAATTACTGCACTGAGGCTTTTAAAACTGATAGACAATAAGAAATAGATTTTAGGTATGATGGATTCTCCTTGAGAAATAGGTTATGGCTTGGCACACAGTGATGCATGTTTCCAAATCAGTGGGAATAAAACGTACACCAGTCTGAACCTAATCGTCAGTCCCAGTAGTTTTTGCTTTATGCAGGACAGGATTTCAGTTATTCTTGCCAGTTGTCCGTGCTGATCCTGTGGTCCACACCAATCATTCCTCTTGATGATTTTGGTCTTGGGATGGGCATCTTTGTTTGCTTGTGTTTGTTCATGAGTTTTGTTCTGGAAAGGACACTGAAAACAAACTTCCAGGAACGAGTCTTGCTAACTGTGCTGCAGTCCCTCTGGCTTCTTTAGATTCTGCCACCTTCTTTGACAACTTGAAGACACCGTAGCTTTTCACTTTGTTTGGGCAATCCTTCCCATGCTGTGGAGAAGGAAATGGCAACCCACTCCAGAATTCTTGCCTGGAGAACTGCATGGACAGAGGAGCCTGGCGGGCTACAGTCCATGGGGTTGCAAAGAGTCAGACACGACTGAGCGACTATCACTCACGCTTACTACGTTACCTCTATCCATCCTTCATGTATTGGCTGAGGTGTTGATTCTCTGAGAAAACCTCTGCCTGTCACTGAAAGTGTGTTTTTATGGGGCTTCCCTATAGTAGTCAGTGGTTAAAAATCCAACTTGCAATTGCCTTGCAATTTAGGCAACAGATTCGATCCCTGGTCCAGGAAGTAAGATCCCACATGCAGAGGAGCAACTGAGCCGTCTTGACACAACGAAAGATCCCTCCTCATACAACGAAGATCCCACCGGCCAACTAAGATCCGACACAGTCAAATAAATGAAGATTTTCAAAGCAGATTCTCACTATTCACTCTCATGTGGGCACCTTGTTCTAATTATAGTTGTATATCCTGATTTGTGAGCTTGCTTAATGTTTGTCTTCTCCTGTAAACCTGAGCATTTGAGACTGTGAACATGTTTATCTTCTATAGATATGTACACCCATGGCCAAGACTATGGCTAAACTCATCTGGGACCTGTACAGTGTTGAATGAATGAATAATTCTTGTCAATGGTGCAAATGTTTGAGAATTAAGGCATGCAATTCTGTCTGAAATCCATTTGGCTTAATAACAGACTTCTGCCCCTGTGTTTCCCATGCTTATGCCAATGTGCAGCCCCAGAGGTAAGGATGTAACTGGATTTTAGCATCATCAGAGAGAACTAATACAAGCTATGCTAATTCACTCACAGTCTCCCTCAGCAAGCAAAACTGGATTCCTGGGCACACACTCATCACTGTTTGTCCAGTAGTCTGAGATAAGGCCCTATTGTGGCTCTCACAGGGGCTTTGTCCCCCGAGTGTTCCATGGATGTATAACTCTCTCTTTCAGTTCCCAATAACTCCATTTGGCTTTATAGGTAAAAGACCATGTAAATGGACCATAAAATGTTACTTGACCATTGATACATTCAACTGCTTATCCATGGTGTCTGTTACCTTCCATGGCTTTGCGCCAGAGTGAGATCTCTCCTAACTGGGAGCCTGTAGTCATGACCAGGAAAAATAGTCATGACTTTTGATTATGATGATTGCCATTTCCAGGATACTGCAGGGATTCTCTTCTTTTCTCATGACAGCAGTAGCCTTTTAGGGAGGATGTTGTTTGGGGCTGCCAATCTAATATCTCCACTTTATAGATGAATATAAGGTGACTTAAAAGAATTGGGTGACTTATCTGAGGAGACACGTCAGCAGCTCTTACTGTACAATCATGTTAGCTATTTCTGTGGCATTGCTTTCTTTCTCAATCTCTCTTTGCTCCAAAGTTCTTTCCCCTTTTGATCAAAGACTAAGAAGAAAATCTCAGTAGAATGTTTCTTATCTTTTATGGATTGAATTTCTGATTCAAGACTCATATGTGAAATCAATGAATTAGCCTGTTCATTGTTCAGCATACCAGGTAAGCCTCCAATCAAATCTACAGTCTGTATATATTTTTAGGGACAGAGGTAGGCAGGAAAATATATCAAGGTACCCATTTCCCTCTTGATTTATTCATAACTGAATACTGAATATTTTATGCAACAAACTGGATGTTATTAGGTATCTGTGATTTTTAGTGACAGACTGTGTTACAAACACCATGGAAATTCTTGAGAAGACTATGTATTTATGTTGTATAAAAATAAAAGGAACAAGAGGGTCTTGAGTCCCTGTTTTGCCTTACAGGAGCTTTTAGAACTTGGGCAAATTGTTAAACGTTTCTCATTTTTAGTTTCCTCTTTTGGAGTATGGTACTATTAGTTAACAACTGGCTAATCCCAAGGTTTTTGGGAGTATCGATTTGGATCTCAATGTGAAAATTTATTATAACTCGGAGAGCACATATCATTAATGAAAAAATTAAAAAAGAGGGGGGCCCAGGCTAAGTGACCAACTATAAATTTGCACTGAAATAAGAGGCATAAAAAATCATAGCAGAATGAAGAATTTATGGGAATGAAGTAATCTGGACTCTAGTTTCTATTCTGAGGCTTTGCTGGCATTAGGCACTCAGTTAATAGTTAATAGATGGATTAACTGTTAGATATATTGACTGGTGAACTATAGTGTAAATGAGACCATGGTACCATCCCACTGGCCCAAGACAAAAATAATGCTCTCTGCTTGGGAATAAAGAATAGGAATTTCCCAAATAATCAGCATTTTGTATATTATTCTTGTACTTCTGTACTTTCTGATCAGGGATAGGCTTCTTACATCCTTCTAGACCTTGGAAAGGCACACAGCCTGATACACTGTAAGGACTTAGGTTGGAGAGAGAATGAATGGTAATGAATTACTGATCCAATTCCAGCGCTTTATGTGGCTTGTTCATTGATCTTATTGAAAATTTATATAACTTTTAAATGTAGAAGTAGTCTTTCCTTTTCTTTCCTGATAGAGAGGGGAGAGGAAACTTATTGTAAATATGTGTTCATACAGTTTTTGTCATTCAACTTGGATTCAGAAAGATAGTATATTAGTGAAGTTCCCAGTAGCTAATTGTATATTTAATTTCAATACCCATGCTTTTTATTTCTCCACATTACTTGTGAATAACTCTCTAAATAAATTGGTCATTCACGAATAGGCCAATATAACGAATAACATATTTTGTGCCCCAGCTGGGGTAGAGCGACTATATATCAAATATTAAGAGAATATTTCTCAGTGATCCAAATGACATGACTTTAAATTCAAAATGACATGACTTCAAATACCAGCTCTGCTACTAGCTAGATTTATGGACTTCTCCATGTAACTCCTTGTGAGCAAGCTTCCGCTTCCCCGTATGTGAAATGGGGATAGATCACACGTCACAGGGTCGGGTGGTAAATCACTGCGGGTATAGTGTGCGTGTACATTTCCGGTGCCTTGAAAATTGAAAGTGCTCAGTAGTTTCTCACTATTATTGTTTAATTCATTATTTAAGTTTGTGCATCTGCTTATATAGTATTGATGATACATATGAGAGATGCATCTTAAATTAAGATGAAGCAAATTATTACAAGTAACACAGTGATCAGTGGTGCTCCATAACTTATAACAGAAAGGCAGTGTCTACAGAGGAGTTTTTGAAGACTTCATGGAAACTTTGACACTCATGTTATTCTTTGAAGAGCACATTTGAATTGTACTAAGGGCACCTGGGCTACCCTGGTGGCTCAGAGGTTAAAGTGTCTGCCTGGAATGCGGGAGACCTGGGTTCGATCCCTGGGTTGGGAAGATCCCCTGGAGCAGGAAATGGCAACCCACTCCAGTATTCTTGCCTGGAGAGTCCGATGGACAGAGGAGCCTGGTAGGCTACAGTCCATGGGGTCGCAAAGAGTCGGACATGACTTCACTTTCACTTTCACAAGGGCACAGAGTATCTTGTTCAATTTTTAACTGTGTCCTGAACACCCAATATGTGGTGATCAATCCCCCAAAAAATCTTTCAGAGAGATTGCTAAAAAGCCAATACATGAATTAAAGACCTTTTATAATTCTATCTTATCAGAGGTGGTTTAGTTGCTTAGTCATGTCAAACTCTTGCGACCTCGCGGACAGAAGAGCCTGACAGGCTACAGCCATGGGATTCTCCAGGCAAGAATACTGGAGTGGGTTGCCATTTCCTTCTCCAGGGGATCTTCCCGACCCAGGGATTGAACTTGTGGCTCGTGCATTGTAGGCAGATTGTTTACCAACTGAGCTACGAGGGAAGCTTTGTATATAATAGGCAAATTGGCAGCTACGTTTCAGGGTCTGCAGAGGTGAAAAAACCCGGATACAAGTGTCTCCCTGCAAAGGTCACGGTCCCTGGTGCTCGCCCACCTCCACATGCTGACTAGACAAACTCAGCTCTCAGGCAGGGTTCTCCTTCAGCGCCAAGAGGATCTGGCCTGCCCTGGTAACTTCGGAGGAGCTGTCTCTAACGCCCTTGTCAACCGCGTCCCTCTAGTCCTGAGGTCAGCTCTGGGCTCTTGCTGCTTCGACAGGAAGCCACCGTCCTTCTCCAAAGCCCGGTGGGAACGTTCCAGGACTGCCGGGCTTCCTCTCTCCGGTCGCGTTTTGGAGCCGCTGGACGGCCACACGGCTCTGGCCGAGGTCCTGAACCAGCTCGGAAGGGACATCAAGGAGTGTCTACAGCCCTTCCTCGGGCGGCAGGGTGAAGCTGGATACAGGCCTTCCATCAGCGGCCTGGCCACGTTCTTCCACTCCGACCCTGCCCCACGGTCTGTTTCATCTCTGTCCAAGGATTCCTGGGTGATCAAGCTGTCCCTCCATCTGAACTGTGTGTCCCCCACTGGTTCCAAGCTGATGCCACAAACTTGGCATTGGCGGGAAGACACAGGAAATAATCACCGCCATCCGCTCGGGCGCCATCCTCCGCCAGGACCGGGGTGATGGGGTCCCGGGAACTCATCAATGGCCAGAACGTCAGGAGCCTTGCTCCTCCTCTCCTTGAGGCAGGAGGCCGCGGAGCCCCGCTGTTCCCGGCGGTTGTTGCTGCGCAGCCGACGCTGCTTTAGAGCCCGGATCTCGCCAGGTTCCGGAGCTGCAGGGCCGCTTCTTGTGAACACGAGACTGTTTGCAGCTACTTTTTTCTCCCCTTTAGCAAAGTGCTGACTTAAGAAACTCCTTCAGTTTGCTGAGAAGAAAGATGGTAAAAAAATAAAATGAAATGCTTTCAGCACGTTTCAGCCCCCCTCGCTAGATTTAGGGGCAAATGATACGAGTATTGATTAGTGTAAGTGAGAACCAGGAAGGTGCCTCCCCTGGATAACGCTGCCTCCCACGGCCCTCCTACTACCCAGCATGAGTAAACAGGGAGTGGGGACCTGCGTTCTCCTTCAAGACCTCCACCCTTCCCTCCACCCTCTAACCTCATGGCCCAGCTGTCACCCTCTACCTCGAGACCTGAGGACTGATCTCATTTTCTCTCTTTTGGCGTGTCACTCACCATGAAGGTGAGGAATCTCAGGTCAGCCCTCAAGGGCTGTTGAATAAAGTCCCCATCTCTTCATACCCCTGTTTCTAAGCCCCACAGCCACTCCTGCCCAACTCCTGAAATCATTCTACTCTTCCTTCTGGGATTGACAGCTGGTCATCAGCATAGCCAGAAACTCTCCTCTGGAAGTTCCCTTAACCTACTGTCCAGCTGACATCTGTGTCCTGGGACAGGGCTTCCCTAGAGACCACTCAGTGGTGACATTCTCTCTCCCCTTTCTTCTTAGTGCTGTATGCGCCATGGTCTGACTTTACAACATTGTCATACTCTGATTTTTCCCCCAAACTTCTTCATTCAGTTTTTAGTGGCCTTTTCTAGTTTTGTGGGTTTAATATGATAGTTTTAGGAACAGTTCAACAGTTAGTCGCTTGGTTGTGTCTGACTCTTTGTGACCCCATGGCCTACAGAGTCCATGGATTTCTCCAGGCCAGAATACTGGAGTGGGTAGCCTTTCCCTTCTCCAGGGGATCTTCCCAATCCAGGGATTGAACCCAGGTCTCCCAGATTGCAGGTGGATTCTTTACCAGCTGAGCCACAAGGGAAGATTGGAGTGGGTAGCCTATCCCTTCTCTAGTGAATCTTCCTAGTGCAGGAATCAAACCAGGGTCTCCTGTATTGCAGGCAGATTCTTTACCAGCTATTAGGGAAGCACTTAATATAATATGTGAAGTTTAAACCCTAGCCAATTGCTAAAATATTTCAAATTAGTAAAATCTGATTCAGCAGGTCCAATTGTTTATGCAACCCTTCTAAACCAAAAGGAATCTCAAATTTACCATGACAGATCTGAAATCATCTTTCTTATTCTTTCTAGAACATTGGTTTCTTCCTCACCATTCCCTCTGTTGCTATACAAAAAATGGAGTCATCGTTGCTTCCCCTTTTTCTAATGTCTTACGTTCAATACATCATGAAATCCAGCCAACTCTATTTTGAAATATATCTAGAACTGGGTACTTTTTCATTTTCTCTTTCACTACCTGCCTGCTCCAAGCCATCAGCTTCTGTTACATAGATTATGAGATTAATGCAAAGAAACATGAAATTGGTGAAATCATAGTGTACTAGACCTCATTCTCACATGTATGTTTTTCTTAACCTTGCCTACATTTTGAGTCCTTAGAAAGATTCTGTCTCTACCTTCTAATAGTAAGAATGTCTTCATTGATTGTATTCTGTTAAGTGCCAGGCAATATTGTTATATCCATTTTACAAATGGATAAAATGAGGCTAAGACACCCTAGTTAATACATAATGTCATTCAGAAAAAAATGAATTCTTACTTGGCATAGCTGTAATGTCCTATATCCAAGTAGACAAGGAATATTGTATGAAAAATTGGAAGAAGACATAAATGGAATATGACAGTGGAAGAAATTTGGGGCAGAAGCAAATGTAATGCATGAGGATGCAGGACATTGGATTTTCTAGTTATCTGGAATTCCTCTAATCCACTTCTCAAATCAGTGCAGAGACCAATAACTTTGTCCTAACCTTAATGTATAAAATTCTGCAGTGCCAGTTTGTATTATCTCTCCAGTTTGACAATGAGTTCAAGGGACAATGGATGGACAAATGATATCAAGTAATACCCAAAGCCAGTCGTCTAGTACCGGGTGGAGCAGGACTGTGCATCCAGATATCTCTATTCTGAACTCACGCTTTTAACTTTACTCTCTACATGTCTTTATTCCTTGTACAGGATTTACTACAGTATCCCACTGCATGAAATGATGTAATCTATGTATCCCATTATCTTTTGAGAAAATGAAAGCCTAGAATACAATATTCTAAACTGTGATTTAGTAGAGTATAAAACTGCTCAATACAATAGCAGTAATTGAAATGACATGAAGTAATTTACAGGGACCTATATTATTTCATGAATAGCCTGTCAGTGTTTAAAAATCTGAATTGTGATGCTAACACATCTAATTTAATAACAAATCCTGTGATTTTCCATAAGTCACCTTTTGTCTATAAACTTTAATTTTGGTAATTTAAATAGAAGAATAGATAATTAAGATACAAGATAGGGTTGTATTATCTCCAAAATCCTTTAAGCCAGAACACTCTATTTTCCACCAATATTTAAAAATTGCAGTTTGTTGTTACACCCATGTGAAATTCAAATAATTCTGATACAAGGTATTTACTGGACATAATGATAGCTCTAACTATGCTGCTAACAAGCTCCTCTTTTCTCACTGCTATAGGCCATTCACATACTGCACAAATGATCCCCATGGAGAACAGCACAGTCGTGACTGAGTTCATTCTTGCCGGGATAACTGATGACCCACAGCTGCAGATCCCGCTCTTTCTGGTGTTCACGCTCATCCACCTCCTCACTCTGGTTGGGAACCTGGGGGTGATCACGCTGATCCTGTCGGACTCTCGTCTCCACACTCCCATGTACGTCTTCCTCAGCCACCTGTCCCTGGTGGACTTTGGTTACTCCACAGCTGTCACTCCCAAAGTCATGGCTGGCTTCCTCACGGGAGACAAGGCCATTTCCTACAAAGCTTGTGCTGCTCAGTTTTTCTTCTTTGCAGTCTTTCTCATTACGGAAAGTTTTCTCTTGGCCTCAGTGGCCTATGACCGTCATGCAGCGGTGTGCAGGCCACTCCATTACACCAACATCATGACACCAAGAGTGTGTTCCTGGATGGTTGTAGGTGCCTATGTTCTTAGTTTTCTGGAGGCCTCTGTGCACACTTGGAACATATTCAGTCTCTCTTTCTGCAGATCCAGGGTGATTGATCACTTTTTCTGTGATGCTACTCCTGTCCTGGCTCTCTCATGCTCAGACAGCAACAGAAGTGAGATGGTGTTTTTCATTTTGGCAGGCTTTAATATCATCTCTTCTGTCCTAATCATCTTGATCTCTTACCTGTTTATCT
Source organism: Budorcas taxicolor (assembly GCF_023091745.1). NCBI lineage: Eukaryota > Metazoa > Chordata > Mammalia > Artiodactyla > Bovidae > Budorcas > Budorcas taxicolor. The sequence goes on along the minus strand of NC_068924.1, from coordinate 79,687,320 downwards.
TTGTCACCATTCTGAGGGTGCGCTCATCTGAAGGACATCAGAAGGCCTTTTCCACCTGTGCTTCCCACCTCACTTCCATCTCCATCTTCTATGGGGCAGGTGCCTTCATGTACCTACAGCCCGGCTCCCGCCATTCCATGAGCACAGACAAAATGGCGTCTGTGTTCTATGCCATAGTCATTCCCATGGTGAATCCACTGATCTATAGTCTGAGGAACAAAGAGGTCAAGAGGGCGTTAAAAAAGGCTGTTGGGAAAGCAAAGTCCTCTCTAAAATTCAAATTTTAATGAAACAGAAATGCATTTCGTATGTACCAAGCTAGGGAAAATATTGACTTGCTACACCATCAGTTTTATAAAATTATTGATGTACTTTCTCAATTCCTTTATTAAGTGTATGATGCAAATGGCTTACAAATATGATATCTCAAGAAAAATAGTTTAGGCAGTATCAACCTTGAACTCAGACATCTTATATAAAATTTCTCTTTATTTTTATTAGATAATTTCATTATTTCACACGATCAGCTCCACTGTCATTTCATTCAATGTATATCAAGTAAATGCCCAAAGAAACGTCATTTATGGAAACCTCATGTGAATCACACGTTCATGAATGGACAAAAAATGAGTTCAGTATAAATGAGGTTAGGCTATTAGAATATATTTGTAATATATATTATATAATTTAATAAAGGGCTTCCCTGGTGGCTCAGACAATGATTTTGGTGTCTCATAATGCATTATTAAATATAAACTTGGTGCCAAATATCCTGGCTATAGTTTTATTGCTTAGTGTTTTGTTTTCTTTTTTTTCTTGTTTCAATGATAATAAGCATAATTATATGGTCATCTTTAATTTGCTCAATTTTCGTATTTATCAGCTTATTATCCAGAATGTACATTTTCATAGAACAATTTGAGGGCTTCCTCAGTGGCTCAGATGGAAAAGAATCTGCCTGCAATGCAGGAGACCTGGGTTTGACCCCTGGGTCAGGAAAATCCCCTGGAGAAGGAAGCGGCTACCCAGTCCAGTTTCTTGCTGGAGAATCCCATGCACAAGAGGAGGCTGGTGAGGCACAGTCTGTGGAGTTGCAAAGGGTCGGACGTGACTGAGGGGCTAACAGTTTCACTTTCATGAAAATTTTGATTAAAAAATTAGACCAGAGTATAAGACAAGAGAAATAATAATATAGGCATGTTTTATTTATGGAAATAAAAATAACATTTGATTTTAAAATAAGACAACTCTGTCATCAGGTATTCAGCCTAGGACACATTTTGTTTCCCTTCCTTCCTGCTTACAGCCTACTTAGAGACTGGCATTTAAGTTCAAAGTAGAAGTTGGCCTGATTGGTCCTTGTCAATCTCTATGAATAACCTAGCCTATGTCTCAGTTTTTAGATGTCAGAACACTACAAATCATTCTGTGCTATGACAACAATTATGAAGATATCTTTGAAAGAAATCTAAAGACTTAACATCATGATCAGATAAGATTTATTTATTTCACATGAATTGTTCACCATCCAGAAATCAATGTGGTAAGCCACATTAGCAAAAGAAAAGATAAAAATCACATGATAATCTCATGGATGCAAATGTCATGGGTATTTTGAAAGTAATTGCATTAAATATGTGGATTTCTTTGGGTAGTATAGCAATGTCAAAAAAACATTTGACAAAATTCATTGTCCATTCATGATATAAAATTATCATTAAAGTGGGTATACAGGGAACATATCTCAATGTGCAAAGGCCATTTTATGGCAAACTCACACCAACATAATACTCAACAGCAAAAAGCTGAAAGCCTTCCAGGTTAATTTAAAATTTTAATATGTGGCCTTACAGGCCTCCTATTAGTCCAGTTTTTCTAAAGAGCGGACAGGACTCATCTTCCTGGTGTCAGACCCCCAAGGCTGGGGTACCTAACATGCAGCTCCAACCACTTACTCTCCAGGGAGGATCTTTGCCCTGCAATCCCCACTTCTGTGGCCCTTTCCAGGGGCACAGGTCCCAACCTGTTTGTGTCTCTTCCCTTCCAACCTGACTCCATATAGAACTTTCTTACAAAAAGACTTTGGTTCTTCAAAGTCTTTCTGCCAGTCTCCATTTGGTTTTTGGTGAGTGTTGTTCCACGTGAAGGTTTGTTTTTAAACTGGTGAATACTTGCTTTGGGCTTCTCCAGTGGCTCAGCTGGTAAAGAACACACTTGCCAATGCAGGAGACACAGAGACTCAGGTTCAACCCCTGGATCCGAGGATCCCCTGGAGAAGGAAATGGCAACCCACTCCAGTACTCTTGCCTGGAGAATCCCATGACAGAGGAGCCAGGAGGGCTACAACCCATGGGGTCACAGAGAGCCGCACATGACTGAGCTTGCCCGCTGCCACACTTGCTTTGCACTGTGGTCTGAGCTTCTGCTGTACAGGGAGGTGAATCAGCTACACATACACTTACATCCCTTCCTTTTTGGATTTCGTTCCCATTTACAGATGTAATTTTGTTTGTGATGGCAGGTGAATTCCACACTCTCTTACCCTGACATCTTGATTTCTTCTCTCAAATTAGTGGGAAAAAATGTTTCCAGTCTGCCAGCGTCCAGCTCCAGCAGCCAGGGAGTCAACCTGAAGAGATGGACGGTGTCGGTGATGATGACGCATCCTCTGACTCATAGTACACGACTACATATTTATTTCAAGCTTCAAGTTCTCTCTTATACTTTGCCAAAAGCGTTAGGTCAGAGGTTTGACGTTTTTAGTTTCCCCTACCCAGGTTTACTGTATTTAACTTGTGATTACATTGTAACTCATGCTATATTCCTCAGTTTATTTCTTATCTTTCTAAATCCTGTTTGCCCCTAGCATCTTAACATCATTATCTCCTAAAAAGGCTTCTCAGTTCAGTTCAGTTCAGTCACTCAGTCGTGTCCGACTCTTTGCAACCCCATGAATCGCAGCACGCCAGGCCTCCCTGTCCATCACCAGCTCCTGGAGTTCACTCAGACTCACGTCCATCGAGTCTGAATGCCATCCAGCCATCTCATCCTCTGTGTCCCCTTCTCCTCCTGCCCCCAATCCCTCCCAGCATCAGAGTCTTTTCCAATGAGTCAATTCTTCACATGAGGTGGCCAAAGTACTGGAGTTTCAGCTTTAGCATCTTTCCTTCCAAAGAAATCCCAGGGTTGATCTCCTTCAGAATGGACTGGTTGGCTTCTAGCTATTCTTAATTAATCCTAAACCCTAAACTCAGCAAACTTCTTTTGCCATAAACATTCCCCTCACAAACAGGTCTCAGATAATAATCCTTTCCATGGCCTCAAGCTCCAGCCTATGGGCCCATCCTGGGACATTCTTTGTAAAGATCCTTGAATAAATGTCAATGGTTATTTTATAGATTATTTTCTGGGCACAACTGCAGAAGGCTTTGTGCTTTCTCATGCTTCTCTCAAGCACCTGAACATTCTTTCCAGCCAACTCAACCGAAGAAAGGAAAGAATAAGTCAGAATCACAAGGCCTAACTCCTTCATCCTGGGGCTGTGCCTGCAAGATGAGGAGATGAGGCCGTGCCTCCATTTCATCAGGAATGCCTAACAAGGCTCCCGACACCAGTGTGAAACTAATTGTGATTCCTTCTGGCAGAACAATGTTTGAGCTATGTTTGTGCGTGTGCTAAGTTGCTGCAGTTGTGTCCGAATCTGTAACCTTATGGACTGTAGCCTACAAGGCTCCTCTGTCCATGGGATTTCCCAGGCAAGAGTACTGGAGAGGGTTGCCATTCCCTTATCCAGGGGATCTTCCCAACAGGGATCAAACTAATGTTTCTTTCATCTGCATTGGCAGGCAGATTTTCTACCACTAATGCCACCTGGGAAAGGCTATATATATATCAGTTTGGTGTATATAAAATTTATACAATGTTATATAACAATAATATTTCAATGAAGGTGAAAATAATAAAAGCAAGCATCATTATTTAGAAGAAACTTAACAAGCTCATCAGAGATCAGAATAGGATATAATTTTCCCATTATACTTTGCATTTGAATGAGAATATATGGAATTATTTCTCACTGCTTGTTTGGTTGCTGTATATTTTCAGTTTAGTTCAGTTCAGTCAGTCAGTCGTGTCCAGCTCTGTGACTCTGTGGCTTGCAGGAAGCCAGTCCTCCCTGCCCATCTGTTTATTTTAGTTATATATTTTAGTCTCCATTAAAAACAGATTGATAAAATTCTAATTGTACTAACTTTTTGGACCGTGGCAGAGATCATATACATGCTTGCTATAAAAGCTTTCTTCCTACACATAAAGAAATTTCCTTGGAAATGTGGTAGGAGTGTACAATTATTATCCACCATGCATTTTTATGGCACTGTCTCGTCTCATTTTCAGAAAGCTTTAGAGTCACTTGTGGAAGATGTCAGTATTACTAAGTGTGAGAATGAGAAGGTGTGGTCTCTCTTTACTACTTAGAAATGAATTACTTGGAAAACCGCTTGACCTTTATATGACTGTAAGGATACTGAGAAATACAGTTTCATCTAAAGGTATGAAATACGCATAAAAGGGAAGCAGATTCTTATTGGGTTCGAATAAAGCTGGAATACTTGCTATTTGCTAGATTTTACTCCAATCAGGCTTAGATTTCCAAATTCAAGGGACACAATAGACACAGAAAGATATTTACTTTCCAATGGGAAAGAAAAAGAATCCCACAGGATTTACGGAAGTAATGTCTGAGGCTTTGTGGTTCGATGCCCCAGCTGTGTTTTCTTTCCTGCTCTGACGTCCACATCAGCAGCTCCTGAAAGTGTGGTTCAGTTGTGTCCAACTCTGCCACCCCATGGACTGTACAGTCCATTAATTCTCCAGGCCAGAATACTGGAATGGGTAGACTTTCCCTTCTCCAGCAGGTCTTCCCAAACCAGGGATCGAACCCAGGTCTCCTGCACTACAGGTGGATTTTTTTCCAGTTGACCAACCCACCAGAGACACCCTCCAAGACTGTTAACAGCCTCTTTTTCTTTATTTTTGAGAACAAAAATGCTGGAGGTATGCTGGAGGAGAAATAGCAACTCAAACACCCATGACTTTCCTTAGTTAGTTCCCTAAGGACTTGGTCTCCACAGGGAAGGTTGTAATTAAAATATTCAGCACATGAGGCCTGGACCTGTGGATGGATCACAGGAGAACTTGTTCCTGAGAGCTTCATGTCAGAGTAATCCCCTTCAAGATATTTGTCGTCAGACCCTTAAGTTCCCACTGTGTGTGTGTGTTATGACTGAGTGTAAGTTGCTCAGTCATATCCAACTCTTTGGCACCCCAGGGACTATAGCCTGCCAAGACCCTCTGTCCATGGAATTCTCCAGGCAAGAATATTGGAGTTGACTCCCATTTCCTTCTCCAGGGGAACTTCCCGACCCAGAGGTCGAACCCAGGTCTCCTGCATTGCAGGTGGACGCTTTACCTTCTGAGCTACTATGGAAACCCCTTCAGTCCCAATTGGAATTTATTCAGTCTCACTAGAGTGAGATTACCCTTCATCCAAGGTAAGGGGCAGTGGCGGCGCTTTGCTGGAGCAGCCGTGAAGAGATACCCCACGCCCAAGATAAGAGAAACCCAAGTAAGATGGTAGTGTTGCAAGAGGGCATCAGAGGGCAGACACACTGAAACCACACTCACAGAAAACTAGTCAATCTAATCACACTAGGACCACAGCCTTGTCTAATTCAATGAAACCAAGCCATGCCCGTGGGGCAACCCAAGATGGGCGGGTCATGGTGGAGAGGTCTGACAGAATGTGGTCCACTGGAGAAGGGAATGGCAAAACACTTCTGTATTCTTGCCTTAAGAACCCCATGAACAGTATGAAAAAGCAAAATGATAGGATACTGAAAGAGGAACTCCCCAGGTCAGTAGGTGTCCAACATGCTACTGGAGATCAGTGGAAAAATAACTCTAGAAAGAATGAAGGGATGGAGCCAAAGCAAAAACAATACCCAGCTGTGGGTGTGACTGGTGGTAGAAGCAAGGTCTGATGCTGTAAAGAGCAATATTACATAGGAACCTGGAATGTCAGGTCCACAAATCAAAGCAAATTGGAAGTGGTCAAACAAGAGATGGCAAGAGTGAACCTCAACATTCTAGGAATCAAAGAACTAAAATGGACTGGAATGGGTGAATTTAACTCAGATGACCATTATATCTACTACTGTGGGCAGGAATCCCTCAGAAGAAATGGAGTAGCCATCATGGTCAACAAAAGAGCCTGAAATGCAGTACTTGGATGCAATCTCAAAAACGACAGAATGATCTCTGTTCATTTCCAAGGCAAGCCATTCAATATCACAGTAATCCAAGTCTATGCCCCAACCAGTAACACTGAAGAAGCTGAAGTTGAACAGTTCTATGAAGACTTACAAGACCTTTTAGAACTAACACCCCAAAAAGATGTCGTTTTCATTATAGGGGACTGGAATGCAAAAGTAGGAAGTCAAGAAACACCTGGAGTAACAGGCAAATTTGGCCTTGGAATGCAGAATGAAGCAGGGCAAAGACTAATAGAGTTTTGCCAAGAAAATGCACTGGTCATAGCAAACACCCTCTTCCAACAACACAAGAGAAGACTCTACACGTGGACATCACCAGATGGTCAACACCGAAATCAGATTGATTATATTCTTTGCAGCCAAAGATGGAGAAGCTCTATACAGTCAACAAAAACAAGGCCAGGAGCTGGCTGTGGCTCAGATCATGAACTCCTTATTACCAAATTCAGACTGAAATTGAAGAAAGTAGGGAAAACCACTAGACCATTCAGGTATGACCTAAATCAAATCCCTTATGATTATACAGTGGAAGTGAGAAATAGCTTTAAGGGCCTAGATCTGATAGATAGAGTGCCTGATCAACTATGGAATGAGGTTCATGACATTGTACAGGAGACAGGGATCAAGACCATCCCCATGGAAAAGAAATGCGAAAAAACAAAATGGCTGTCTGGGGAGGCCTTACAAATACCTGTGAAAGAAGAGAGGTGAAAAACAAAGGAAAAAAGGAAAGATATAAGCATCTGAATAGCAAGAAGAGATAAGGAAGCCTTCGTCAGTGATCAGTGCAAAGAAATAGAGGAAAAGAACAGAATGGGAGAGACTAGAGATCTCTTCAAGAAAATTAGAGATACCAAGGGAATATTTCATGCCAAGATGGGCCCGATAAAGGACAGAAGTGGTCTGGACCTAACAGAAGCAGAAGATATTAAGAAGAGGTGGCAAGAATACACAGAAGAACTGTACAAAAAAGATCTTCACGACCCAGATAATCACGATGGTGTGATCACTCATCTAGAGCTAGACATCCTGGAATGTGAAGTCAAGTGGGCCTTAGAAAGCATCACTACGAACAAAGCTGGTGGAGGTGATGGAATTCCTATTGAGCTATTTCAAATCCTGAAAGATGATGCTGTGAAAGTGCTGCACTCAATATGCCAGCAAATTTGGAAAACTCAGCAGTGGCCACAGGACTGGAAAAGGTCAGTTTTCATTCCAATCCCAAAGAAAAGGCAATGCCAAAGAATACTCAAACTACCACACAGTTGCACTCATCTCACATGCTAGTAAATTAATGCTCAAAATTCTCCAAGCCAGGCTTCAACAATACATGAACCGTGAACTTCCTGATGTTCAAGCTGGTTTTAGAAAAGGCAGAGGAACCAGAGATCAAATTGCCAAAATCTGCTGGATCATGGAAAAAGCAAGAGAGTTCTAGAAAAACATCTATTTCTGCTTTATTGACTATGCCAAAGCCTTTGACTGTGTGGATCACAATAAACTGTGGAAAATTCTGAAAGAGATGGGAATACCAGACCACCTGACCTGCCTCTTGAGAAATCTGTATGCAGGTCAGGAAGCAACAGTTAGAACTGGACATGGAACAACAGACTGATTCCGAACAGGAAAAGGAGTATGTTAAGGCTGTATATTGTCAACCTGCTTATTTAACTCCTATGCAGAGTACATCATGAGAAACGCTGGACTGAGAGAAACACAAGTTGGAATCAAGATTGCCAGGAGAAATATCAATAACCTCAGATGTGCATATGACACCACCCTTATGGCAGAAAGTGAAGAGGAACTAAAAAGCCTCTTGGTGAAATTGAAAGTGGAGAGTGAAAAAGTTGGCTTAAAGCTCAACATTCAGAAAACGAAGATCATGGCATCTGGTCCCATCACTTCATGGGAAATAGATGGGGAAAGAGTGGAAACAGTGTCAGACTTTATTTTTGGGGGCTCCAAAATCACTGCAGATGGTGATTGCAGCCAGGAAATTAAAAGACGCTTACTCCTTGGAAGAAAAGTTATGAGCAGTCTAGACAGCATATTCAAAAGCAGAGATATTACTTTGCCGGCTAAGGTCCATCTAGTCAAGGCTATGGCTTTTTCTGTGGTCATGTATGAATGTGAGAGTTGGACTGTGAAGAAGGCTGAGTGCAGAAGAATTGATGCTTTTGAACTGTGGTGTTAGAGAAGACTCTTGAGAGTCCCTTGGACTGCAAGGAGATCCAACCAGTCCATTCTGAAGGAGATCTGCCCTGGGATTTCTTTGGAAGGAATGATGCTGAAGCTGAAACTCCAGTACTTTGGCCACCTCATGCGAAGAGTTGACTCATTGGAAAAGACTCTGATGCTGGGAGGGATTGGGGGCAGGAGGAGAAGGGGATGACAGAGGATGAGATGGCTGGATGGCATCACTGACTCGATGGACATGAGTCTGAGTGAACTCTGGGAGATGGTGATGGACAGGGAGGCCTGGCGTGCTGCGATTCATGGGGTCGCAAAGAGTCAGACACGACTGAGAGACTGAACTGAACTGAACTGAGAGTGAGATTAACCTGGTGCTCCAGGGACCTTGTTCACTTGATTTTATTTTATCACAAGCGGGTCTCAGTGCAGGAGGCCTTTTCCTTCACTTGACATTGCTGCAATCCATTAGTCAGAATGACCTTGAATAGCACTCTCTGATAACAAGATGAATTTTTTATGTGGACTGAGTGATTTACTAAGCATTTCATATCCTCCATTCTATTTCATCTGCAAAGCACTCTATGATACATCAGGAGTGGGAATCACTAATTTCATTAAAAAATACAGAAAGTGAAGCTAAGGGTAGTGAAGGATTTCACTTTTGTTCCCCTCTGAAATGAAAAATCTAGAAGTGAGGACTTTTGAGGTTTAATGTGTAGGGCCAAGGAATCCACTTATGTCCAAGCGGTGTATTCAAATTAATTAGATAATTCAGAAGGTATAAACTTGTGGTTATAAAGTAAGCAAACCATGGGCCGTATAACGTACAGCATACGGACTATAGTTCATTTTCCTTTCTTGCAGATTTGAAAGTTTTTAAATGAGCAGATCTTAAAAATCCTCATCACAAGGGGAAAACATTGTAACTATGTATCGGAATGGATGTTACCTAGACTTATTATTATGATGATCATTTTGCAATACATACAAATATCAAATCATTATACTATACATCTGAAACTGATATAGTATGTGAATATTCCCTCTGTTTAAAAGAGGTAATTTAGGACCATGCAGAGGGGAAGCCATAACCTGCCTCTCCTATTAAGCTTTCATCCGACCTCATCTTGTAGGGTTGTTGATTGTTCTGTTGCTGTGACTTGAGTAGAAAAAAATTAGTAGAAAAGGAATTGGGATTGTGTCTTGGAGTAGCTCTAGAAAATATTGACCATTGTTTTCCATATTTAAGCCATCATGTAGTTTTTTTTAACAGTTATAAAAGAAGTGTTTTATATTATCACATGTTTGATGCCTAAATTATAAGATATTCATTTCAATATATTTCAGTTTAAAAGGGAAATTGTTGGACTTTGACAAGAGGGTTGAAACCTTCCTCTTGTTTTCTATTCGACACATCAGTTTTTTATTTCTTTTTTTCCTTTCCTTTGGATTAGAGTTATCTCAAACTAAGTACTTAATTTTTCTTTTTTGGTCACCTATTATTGCAACTTTCATCCTTCACTTATTAAGTTGTACCTTAATATTTATTTTTTGTCATTATGAAAGAACTATATAGCCATTTAATTCTGATTGATTCCCACTCCTTTTTGCTCTTATTGTGAAATATTTTAACTTTACATACAATTCAAACTTTAGGAGATTTTTAAACAATATTTAAAACACAATATACTTATTTGTGTTATTGACATAGTTTTTCCAGTAATATTTCTAATTTTCTCTATTTTTCATTTTGTAACTTTTTCCTAGAAGAACCTCCTTTAGTTTTTCAGTCAGGATAGATCTACAGGCAATTGGATCATTCCACTCAACCCTGAATTGGTTGCTTATGTTGAGAAATCTGCATTCAGTCTCACTGAAGCTCTTACCAAAATAACGGTTAGTTTTCTTCTCTGGCTGCTTTTCATATTTACTTTTTGACTTTCATTAGCTGAAATATCATGATGAATCTGAGGAACGCGGGAGAATTTTGAATGACATTGCTACATATGTTCTCAAACTTGTGCTATATAACTTTACAAGAGTTCCTTTATTTTTTTATTTTTTTTTTTCAGGGTTGATTTCCTTTTATTTTTTTTTTATTTTTTATTATTTTTTTATTTTTTATTTATTTATTTATTTTTTAATTTTAAAATCTTTAATTCTTACATGTGTTCCCAAACATGAACCCCCCTCCCACCTCCCTCCCCATAACATCTCTGTGGGTCATCCCCATGCACCAGCCCCAAGCATGCTGTATCCTGCGTCAGACATAGACTAGCGATTCAATTCTTACATGATAGTATACATGATAGAATGCCATTCTCCCATATCATCCCACCCTCTCCCTCTCCCTCTGAGTCCAAAAGTCCGTTATAGACAGCTGCGTCTTTTTTCCTGTCTTGCATACAGGGTCGTCATTGCCATCTTTCTAAATCCCATATATATGTGTTAGTATACTGTATTGGTGTTTTTCTTTCTGGCTTACTTCACTCTGTATAATCAGCTCCAGTTTCGTCCATCTCATCAGAACTGATTCAAATGAATTCTTTTTAACGGCTGAGTAATACTCCATTGTGTATATGTACCACAGCTTTCTTATCCATTCATCTGCTGATCGACATCTAGGTTGTTTCCATGTCCTGGCTATTATAAACAGTGCTGCGATGAACATTGGGGTACATGTGTCTCTTTCAGTTCTGGTTTCCTCGGTGTGTATGCCCAGCAGTGGGATTGCTGGGTCATAAGGGAGTTCTATTTGCAATTTTTTAAGGAATCTCCACACTGTTCTCCAAAGTGGCTGTACTAGTTTGCATTCCCACCAACAGTGTAGGAGGGTTCCCTTTTCTCCACACCCTCTCCAGCATTTATTGCTTGCAGATTTTTGGATCACAGCCATTCTGACTGGTGTGAAGTGGTACCTCATTATGGTTTTGATGTGCATTTCTCTGATAATGAGTGATGTTGAGCATCTTTTCATGTGTTTGTTAGCCATCCGTATGTCTCCTTCGGAGAAATGTCTATTTAGTTCTTTGGCCCATTTTTTGATTGGGTCGTTTATTTTTCTGGAATTGAGCTGCATAAGTTGCTTGTATATTTTTGAGATTAGTTGTTTGTCAGTTGCTTCATTTGTTATTATTTTCTCCCATTCAGAAGGCTGTCTTTTCACCTTGCTGATATTTTCCTTTGTTGTGCAGAAGCTTTTAATTTTAATTAGATCCCATTTGTTTATTTTTGCTTTTATTTCCAGAATTCTGGGAGGTGGATCATAGAGGATCCTGCTGTGATTTATGTCGGAGAGTGTTTTGCCTATGTTCTCCTCTAGCAGTTTTATAGTTTCTGGTCTTACATTTAGATCTTTAATCCATTTTGAGTTTATTTTTGTGTGCGGTGTTAGAAAGTGATCTAGTTTCATTCTTTTACAAGTGGTTGACCAGTTTTCCCAGCACCACTTGTTAAAGAGATTGTCTTTACTCCATTGTATATTCTTGCCTCCTTTGTCAAAGATAAGGTGTCCATATGTGTGTGGATTTATCTCTGGGCTTTCTATTTTGTTCCATTGATCTATATGTCTGTCTTTGTGCCAGTACCATACTGTTTTGATGACTGTGGCTTTGTAGTAGAGCCTGAAGTCAGGCAAGTTGATTCCTCCAGTTCCATTCTTCTTTCTCAAGATTGCTTTGGCTATTCGAGGTTTTTTGTATTTCCATACAAATCTTGAAATTATTTGTTCTAGTTCTGTGAAAAATATGGCTGGTAGCTTGATAGGGATTGCATTGAATTTGTAAATTGCTTTGGGTAGTATACTCATTTTCACTATATTGATTCTTCTGATCCATGAACATGGTATATTTCTCCATCTATTAGTGTCCTCTTTGATTTCTTTCATCAGTGTTTTATAGTTTTCTATATATAGGTCTTTAGTTTCTTTGGGTAGATATATTCTTAAGTATTTTATTCTTTTCGTTGCAATGGTGAATGGAATTGTTTCCTTAATTTCTTTTTCTACGTTCTCATTATTGGTGTATAGGAATGCAAGGGATTTCTGTGTGTTGATTTTATATCCTGCAACTTTACTATATTCATTGATTAGCTCTAGTAATTTTCTGGTGGAGTCTTTAGGGTTTTCTATGTAGAGGATCATGTCATCTGCAAACAGTGAGAGTTTTACTTCTTCTTTTCCAATTTGGATTCCTTTTATTTCTTTTTCTGCTCTGATTGCTGTGGCCAAAACTTCCAGAACTATGTTGAATAGTAGCGGTGAAAGTGGACACCCTTGTCTTGTTCCTGACTTTAGGGGAAATGCTTTCAATTTTTCACCATTGAGGATAATGTTTGCTGTGCGTTTGTCATATATAGCTTTTATTATGTTGAGGTATGTTCCTTCTATTCCTGCTTTCTGGAGAGTTTTTATCATAAATGGATGTTGAATTTTGTCAAAGGCCTTCTCTGCATCTATTGAGATAATCATATGGTTTTTATTTTTCAATTTGTTAATGTGGTGAATTACATTGATTGATTTGCGGATATTGAAGAATCCTTGCATCCCTGGGATAAAGCCCACTTGGTCATGGTGTATGATCTTTTTAATGTGTTGTTGGATTCTGATTGCTAGAATTTTGTTGAGGATTTTTGCATCTATGTTCATCAGTGATATTGGCCTGTAGTTTTCTTTTTTTGTGACATCTTTGTCAGGTTTTGGTATTAGGGTGATGGTGGCCTCATAGAATGAGTTTGGAAGTTTACCTTCCTCTGGCATTTTCTGGAAGAGTTTGAGTAGGATAGGTGTTAGCTCTTCTCGAAATTTTTGGTAGAATTCAGCTGTGAAGCCGTCTGGACCTGGGCTTTTGTTTCCTGGAAGATTTCTGATTACAGTTTCAATTTCCGTACTTGTGATGGGTCTGTTAAGATTTTCTATTTCTTCCTGGTTCAGTTTTGGAAAATTGTACTTTTCTAAGAATTTGTCCATTTCTTCCACGTTGTCCATTTTATTGGCATACAACTGCTGATAGTAGTCTCTTATGATCCTTTGTATTTCTGTGTTGTCTGTTGTGATCTCTCCATTTTCATTTCTAATTTTATTGATTTGATTTTTCTCTCTTTGCTTCTTGATGAGTCTGGCTAGTGGTTTGTCAATTTTATTTATCCTTTCAAAGAACCAGCTTTTGGCTTTGTTGATTTTTGCTATGGTCTCTTTTGTTTCTTTTGCATTTATTTCTGCCCTAATTTTTAAGATTTCTTTCCTTCTACTAACTCTGGGCTTCTCCAATTCTTCCTTTTCTAGTTGCTTTAGTTGTAGAGTTAGGTTATTTATTTGACTTTTTTCTTGTTTCTTGAGGTATGCCTGTATTGCTATGAACTTTCCTCTTAGCACTGCTTTTATAGTGTCCCACAGGTTTTGGGTTGTTGTGTTTTCATTTTCATTAGTTTCTATGCATATTTTGATTTCTTTTTTGATTTCTTCTGTGATTTGTTGGTTATTCAGAAGTGTGTTGTTCAACCTCCATATGTTGGAATTTTTAGTAGTTTTTCTCCTGTAATTGAGATCTAATCTTAATGCATTATGGTCAGAAAAGATGCTTGGAATGATTTAGATTTTTTTGAATTTATCAAGTTTAGATTTATGGCCCAGGATGTGATCTATCCTGGAGAAGGTTCCATGAGCACTTGAAAAAAAGGTGAAATTCATTGTTTTGGGGTGAAATGTCCTATAGATATCAATTAGGTCTAATTGATCTAATGTATCATTTAAAGTTTGCGTTTCTTTGTTAATTTTCTGTTTAGTTGATCTGTCCATAGGTGTGAGTGGGGTATGAAAGTCTCCCACTATTATTGTGTTATTGTTGATCTCCCCTTTCATACTTGTTAGCATTTGTCTTACATATGGTGGTGCTCCTATATTGGGTGCATATATATTTATATTTGTTATATCTTCTTCTTGGATTGATCCTTTGATCATTATGTAGTGGCCTTCTTTGTCTCTTTTCACAGCCTTTGTTTTAAAGTCTATTTTATCGGAGATGAGTATTGCCACTCCTGCTTTCTTTTGGTCTCTATTTGCGTGGTATATCTTTTTCCAGCCCTTCACTTTCAGTCTGTATGTGTCCCTTGTTTTGAAGTGGGTCTCTTGTAAGCAGCATATAGAGGGGTCTTGTTTTTGTATCCATTCGGCCAGTCTTTGCCTTTTGGTTGGGGCGTTCAACCCATTTACGTTTAAGGTAATTATTGATAAGTATGATCCCGTTATCATTTACTTTATTGTTTTGGGTTCGGGTTTATACACCCTTTTCGTGTTTCCTGTCTAGAGAATATCCTTTAGAATTTGTTGGAGAGCTGGTTTGGTGGTGCTGAATTCTCTCAGCTTTTGCTTGTCTGTAAAGCTTTTGATTTCTCCTTCATATTTGAATGAGATCCTTGCTGGGTACAGTAATCTGGGATGTAGGTTATTGTCTTTCATCACTTTAAGTATGTCTTGCCATTCCCTCCTGGCCTGAAGAGTTTCTATTGAAAGATCAGCTGTTATCCTTATGGGAATCCCCTTGTGTGTTATTTGTTGTTTTTCCCTTGCTGCTTTTAATATTTGTTCTTTGTGTTTGATCTTTGTTAATTTGATTAATATGTGTCTTGGGGTGTTTCACCTTGGGTTTATCCTATTTGGAACTCTCTGTGTTTCTTGGACTTGGGTGATTTTTTCCTTCCCCATTTTAGGGAAGTTTTCAACTATTATCTCCTCTAGGATTTTCTCATGATCTTTCTTTCTGTCTTCTTCTTCTGGGACTCCTATAATTCGAATGTTGGAACGTTTCATATTGTCCTGGAGGTCTCTGAGATTGTCCTCGTTTCTTTTAATTCGTTTTTCTTGTTTCCTCTCTGATTCATTTATTTCTACCATTCTATCTTTTATTTCACTAATCCTATCTTCTGCCTCCGTTATTCTACTATTTGTTGCCTCCAGAGTGTTTCTGATCTCATTTATTGCGTTATTCATTATATTTTGACTCTTTTTTATTTCTTCTAGGTCCTTGTTAAACCTTTCTTGCATCTTCTCAATCCTTGTCTCTAGACTATTTATCTGTGATTCTATTTTGATTTCAAGATTTTGGATCATTTTCACTATCAATATTCGGAATTCCTTCTCAGGTAGATTCCCTACTTCTTCCTCTTTTGTTTGGTTTGGTGGGCAACTCTCCTGTTCCTTTACCTGCTGAGTATTCCTCTGTCTCTTCATCTTGGTTATATTGCTGCGTTTGGGGTGGCCTTTTTATATTCTGGTAGTTTGTGGAGTTCTCTTTATTATGGAGCTTCCTCACTGTGGGTGGGGTTCTATCAGTGGCTTGTCAAGGTTTCCTGGTTAGGCAGGCTTGTGGTGGAGTTCTGGTGGGTGGAGCTGGGTTTCTTCTCTCTGGAGTGCAGTGGAGTGACCAGTAATGCGTTATGAGACATCAAGGGTTTTGGAATAATTTTGAGCTGCCTGTATATTGAAGCTCAGGGGAGTGTTCCTGTGTTGCTGGAGAATTTGAATGGTATGTCTTGTTTTGGAACTTCTTGGCCCTTGGGTGGAGCTTGGTTTCAGTGTAGGTATGAAGGCATTTGATGAGCTCCTATTGCTTAATGTTCCCTGAATTCAAGAGTTCTCTCATGTTTTCAGGCTTTGGATTTAAGCGTCCTGCTTCTGGTTTTCAGTTTTATTTTTACAGTAGTCTCTAGACTTCTCTATCTATACAGCACCAATGATAAAACATCTAGGTTAAAGATGAAAAGTTTCTCCACATTGAGGGACACTCAGAGAGGTTCACTGAGTTACAAGGAGAAGAGAAGATGGAGGGGGTAGTTAGAGGTAACTGGAATTAGATGCGGTGAGATCAAAAGAGGAGAGAGCAAGCTAGCCAGTAGTCACTTCCTTATGTGTGCTCTATAGTCTGGACCGCTCAGAGGTATTTACGGAGTTATACGGGGAAGAGGAGAGGGAGGAAGTAGACAGAGGTGACCAGGAGGATAAGAGAGAGGAATGAGAAGGAGAGAGACAAATCCTTCCAGTAACCAGTTCCTTAGGTGTTCTCCACCGTCTGGAACACACAGAGATTCACAGAGTTGGATAGAGAAGAGATGGGGGAGAAAAGAGACAGAGGCCACCTGGTGGAGAAAAAGGAGAGTCCAAAGGAGGAGAGAGTGGTCAAGCCAGTAATCTCACTCTCAGGTAAACTTGGGTAGTGAAGTTTGGGTTTTTAAATGTACAAAATTGACAACAGAAACCTAAGAGCAAAGATTAAAAATCTAGAGTAAAGGTTGGATTTTAAAAAATACAATATTAAAGAAAAGAAGCAGAAGGAAAAAGGAAGAAAGAAAAAAAAAACAAGAATTATTAAAAAAACAAAACAAAACAAAACAAAAACCAAAAAACCACCAACAACCATCCAAAGGCTATATATGGTGTTTGCCTTAAAAAAAAAAAAAAAAAAAAGACTTTTTTTTTTTAAATAGTAATAGTAGGTTATAGAAATAAAAATTAGAGGAGAAATAGAAGACTTAACAATTAAAAAATAGTTAAAAAAAGAAGAAGAAAAAAAAAAGGAATGATTTTAAAATTATTAAAAATATATCTGGCCCTTCTCTGATGTTTTGGGCAGTGTGGGGTCACTTCCAAGGCGGTTCCCTCTGTTTAACTTCTTCTGTTTGCTGGTTTTTTAGGCTCACTAGTTCAGTCGCGCTGTGGGGAGGGGAGATGCTGCAAACAAATAGCACTGTCGTGTGCACAGTGTCTCAGCCCCGCCTGACCTGTCCCTTCTCGCGGCGCACAAACCGCTCCGGCTCTACGATGCTCAGCCGGGAACCGTCTGAGGCCGGCCCTAGGCTGCGTGCACTTCCCCGGTCCAAGCCGCTCAGGTTCGGCCCTCAGGCAGCCCTCAGAGGCACAGATTCGGCTGGGACTGCGTTTTGTGCCCTTCCCGGGTCCGAGTAGCTCAGGAGTTTGGCGAGCGCGATCGCCGCGGCGTGTCACCTTTTCTGCCGCTGCTGCTCAGCTTTCTGGGTGGACCGCTGGCGTCCTCTGTGAGGCAGATTGTGAGTGTCCAGCACCCCCAGAAGTCTTAGCAAAGAGGCCTGCTTGCAGGTAAGTAAGTAAAATCTCTCCGGGTCTGCAATTGCCCCTTTCCAGTCCTTACGGCTCTGGCTGCCTGTCCCCGGCGGGGGATGGTCTGCAGCCGGCTTTTTCCGTTCCGTCCTTTGTTCTGTGCTCAGTCCTGGCGGTGTCTTATGTTCGAGCTTTTCGGGCGGTAGCTATCCCACAGTCTGGTTTGCTAGCGCAAGTTAGATCGTTCTGGTTGCGCGTGGGGCGTTCCTGCCCGATTCTTACAAAGCACTGCAGCCCGCGCCTCCCGCGCGTCCCTGCCCTGCCCCCACTTCCCAATGGCGGATGCAGGCGTCTGTGCTGCTTTTCCACTGGGGGAGTTACTGTTGGGCTTGTAATCTCTTGGTTTTAATTATTTCTTTATTTTTCCTTCCTGTTATGTTGCCCTCTGTGTTTCCAAGACTCGCCACAGATTCAGCAGGGAGAGTGTTTCCTGGTGTTTGGAAACCTCTCTTCTTAAAGTTCCCTTCCCGGGACGGGCTTCCCTTCCCGGGACGGAGCTCCCTCCCCACCTCCTTTGTCTCCTTTTTTGTCTTTTATATTTTTTCCTACCTGTTTTTGAAGACAATGGTCTGCTTTTCTGGTTGCCTGATGACCTCTGCCAGCCTACAGAAGTTGTTTTGTGGAGTTTGCTTGGCGTTGAAATATTCTTTTGAGGAATTTGTGAGGGAGAAAGTGGTCTTCCCGTCCTATTCCTCCGCCATCTTTATCCCGTCCCAAGAGTTCCTTTAAAAGT
Source organism: Budorcas taxicolor (assembly GCF_023091745.1). Lineage (NCBI taxonomy): Eukaryota > Metazoa > Chordata > Mammalia > Artiodactyla > Bovidae > Budorcas > Budorcas taxicolor. The sequence continues at coordinate 79,668,935 of NC_068924.1, read as the reverse complement.
AGGTCCAGAATTAAATAAAGTTGGGAAAACATTGGGTTTGTTAAACCTAAGCTTAATTTCAAAATCATCTGTAAGTAAATTCCTATGAAAGTGTTACAGAGTATATTACAAATATTTGAAAAAATATTGCTATATTGAAGAAACAGATTTCCCATGGGTCACTTTTTGAGACAAGCAGTCTTATTGTGATCCCCTTCTACCGTATATCAGTTGTTCTGTAGTATCTATAAACACCCTTCCTCGGAAAAGATCAGAAAGTTTGAATGTCATACGTAGGATTTCTATAGCCTGTTTTCTCACATGTGCCTGCTGTGTGTTCTTTGGAAGGTACTGAACTTCTCAAATGTGTCTCTTTTTTTCTTATTTTTAAAAGATGATAGTAATAATGTCTATATGGGGATTTTTGTGAGTACTGTATTAGATTTAGCCTGACATATAATATATGCTCAGCAGCCATATATATGTCAGGCAAATAACATATAATCTACATTATATATATATATATATATATATATATATATACACACACACACATGCACACATATATATATACACACACATGGAAGTTAAAGTTAAAGTGGCAGTTACTCAGTTGTGTCTGACTCTGTGACCCCATGGACTATACAGTCCATTAATTCTCCAGGCCAAAATACTGGAGTGGGTAGCCTTTCCCTTCTTCAGGGGATCTTCCCAACCCAGGGATCGAATCCAGGTCTCCTGCATTGCAGGCGGATTCTTTACCAGCTGAGCCACAAGGGAGCCCACATAATATATATATGCACACACATATTGTTGTAGCCACGCATTCCGGGTAACAAACTCACTCAGGAGGACAATGCAGATAGTGGACTGCAGTTTATTACACCAGCAGGCCCAAGGCAGAGTCTCCTCTTAGCCAAGGACCTCAACCAATTTTAGTGAAAATCTTATATACCCTGAGTGTATAAGCTTCCCCGAAACTAGTCTGAGCAAAGGAAAAAGAAAGATGCAATCAAAGTTAACCCGTGATATATATGTCTTAAGCCTAGATAGTTAACACTGGACAGTTATCAATAGGCCTGTGGTCATACCCAAATAAGCGTAATAGAATGTATGATTCTATTCGGTTTCACAGATAATTAGTGCATTCTTTTAGGCAATGGATAGCCCTGGGGCTCTTCCTTCTGGGAGCCTGGTTTTCCAGTTGGTTTGTCGTTTCCATAGAGCATATACTCTAAGTCCACAGCCCGGCCCAAGATGGAGTCCTGCTTTCAGGATGCAGCCTGTTCTGTTTCCTCCTTCAACATATATACGTTATACTATGGTTAGGTAGGTAGAACAGGGAAAAGGAGTCCAAAATGGTGGTGGCCACAGACAAGGAAGGGAAAAGCCCGCGAAAATGAAACAAATGAAGGTCCGAAGATGGATTTTCCTGCTGTCTTCTAAATAAAATAGAGCCGTAACACTGATTTGTCTAAGAGCTATACCACGGTCCATGTGAGACCTGAAAGCTATACCACGGTCCATGTGAGACCTGAGAGCTATACCACGGTCCATGTGAGACCTGAAAGCTATACCACGGTCCATGTGAGACCTGAGAGCTATACCACGGTCTGCCCAAGACCTGAGAGCTGTGACTCGCCGAGGGGGCTTTCATGTCCGTAGCTCCAAGTCTTTGTTGTGACGAGATGAAGAATCGAGGAACACACGCTCGCGTGACACTATTAATGAGGACAACACTGCAATCATTCTAAATGCTAATAACAGCTGACATGTAATTTTCTGACCATAATCATCACTTTTTATTTGTAGCATAATAATTTGTATGCATGTTTTATATTCCAATTTAAAGCATAAGCTCCTAGGTTTTCTGGGGAAAAAGGGGTTTAATATGTTGTGTGTTCTTAAGCTGCTGCTGCTGCTGCTGCTGCTAACTTGCTTCAGTCGTGTCCGACTCTGTGCGACTCCAGAGACGGCAGCCCACGAGGCTCCCCCGTCCCTGGGATTCTCCAGGCAAGAACATTGGAGTGGGTTGCCATTTCCTTCTCCAATGTATGAAAGAGAAAAGTGAAAGTGAAGTCGCTCAGTAGTATCTGACTCTTCGCGACCCCATGGACTGTAGCCCACCAGGCTCCTCCGTCCATGGGATTTTCCAGGCAAGAGTACTGGAGCGGGTTGCCGTTGCCTCCTCTGTGTTCTTAAGGGCAAGTTAATAAAAGGATAACAATAAGCAATAATAATATTTTTGAGTGATTATCACTTTAGGCACTGTAGTAAGATTATATATAAAGTTGCCTTCCAAGGATATCACGGTACAGTGATGCAGGCAGTGGCGCCACGCCTATGTCACACAGATGCTTAGGGTTTCATAGCACAAAATGGGGAGTCTGGTATTTAGATCTAGATACGTCTGCCTGCACTTCATATGCTCACATCTCTCACACTATATAGATGTTGCCCAACCACGGACTTGGAAGAAAGATTCTAATACATTTCTAGCAGCTGTTTCTTCCAGGATGAGAACAATAAACAACAGACAGTCTAAGTCTAACAGTCTAACAATAAACAACAGTAGTCAAGATGGTCTCAATACTCTGGTGTATGAGAGTTCCATTTAGTCACGCCTCCGTAGTGTAGACATGAATTACTCAAATTGTTACCTAGTCTAAGCTTGCGCTACTAGATGCATGAATTGGAGAGAATGAATTACAGGCCAATGAATCAGAGGCAGTTGGGTGACTGAGAAGTTACAGACTAATGTCTCAAAATATCCATTTTATGGGGTCTGGATGCCAGGTTCTTTTGTGGATCAGGAAACAAAGTAAAAAGTCCATTAATCTTGCAAGTATATCCAAGGGTGACAAGCCTCAGGCAGGGGATGTGTTAATTTTTTCCTTCCTGGCATCTCCACATGGACAAAGTTCTGAACAAAGGCTCTTTAGATCAACAGTTAGGCAGTTGATCTTTAGATCAACAGAGGGGCAGGATTCTCTGAGGCGGGCCATTATGCATGATTTTAAAGACAAAAGCAACTAAAAGCAAGTCAAAGAAACAGAATCAGAGCTGATTTTTCCATGCAATGCAATATCTCAAGGAAAAATCAAGGAATTACTGCACTGAAGCTTTTAAAACTGATAGGCTGTAAGAAACAGATTTTAGGTATGATGGATTCTCCTTGAGAAATAGATTATGTCTTGGCACACAATGATGCATGTTTCCAAATTAGTGGGAATAAAATGTACACCAGCCTGAACCTAATCGTCAGTCCCAGTGGTTTTTGCTTTATGCAGGATAAGATTTGAGTTATACTAACCAGTACTTTGGCCACCTCATGCGAAGAGGTGACTCATTGGAAAAGACTCTGATGCTGGGAGGGATTGGGGGCAGGAGGAGAAGGGGACGACAGAGGATGAGATGGCTGGATGGCATCACTGACTCGATGGACGTGAGTCTGAGTGAACTCCGGGAGTTGGTGATGGACAGGGAGGCCTGGCGTGCTGCAATTCATGGGGTTGCAAAGAGTCAGACATGACAGCGACTGAACTGAACTGAACCACTTGTCCACACTGGTCCTGTGGTCCACACCAATCATTCCTCCTGATGATTTTCGTCTTTGGGATGGGCATCTTTGTTTGCTTGTGTTTGTTTATGAATTTTGTTCTGGAAAGGACACTGAAAACAAACTTCCAGGAACGAGTCTTGCTAACTGTGTTGTGGTCCCTCTGGCTTCTTTAGATTCTGCCACCTTCTTTGACAGCTTGAAGACACCGTAGCTTTTCACTTTGTTTGGGCAATCCTTCCCATGCTGTGGAGAAGGAAATGGCAACCCACTCCAGAATTCTTGCCTGGAGAACTGCATGGACAGAGGAGCCTGGCGGGCTACAGTCCATGGGGTTGCAAAGAGTCAGACACGACTGAGCAACTATCACTCATGCTTACTACATTACCTTTATCCATCCTTCATGTATTGGCTGAGGTGTTGATTCTCTGAGAAAACCTTCTGCCTGTCATTGAAAGTATGTTTTTATGGGGCTTCCCTATAGTAGTCAGTGGTTAAAAATCTAACTTGCAGTTGCCTTGCAATTTAGGCAACAGATTCGATCCCTGGTCCAGGAAGTAAGATCCCACATGCAGAGGAGCAACTGAGCCGTCTTGACACAATGAAAGATCCCTCCTCGTACAACGAAGATCCCACTGGCCAACTAAGATCCGACACAGTCAAATAAATGAAGATTTTCAAAAGCAGATTTTCATTATTCATTCTCATGTGGGCACCTTGTTCTAATTATAGTTGTATATCCTTATTTGTGAGTTTGCTTAATGCTTGTCTTCTCCTATTAACCTGAGCATGTGAGACTATGAACATGGTTGTTTTGCATGGATATACATCCATGATCAGGACTATGCCTAAACTCATCTGGGACCAATACACAATTGAATGAATGAATGAATAATTTTTGTCAATGGTGCAAATGTTTGAGAATTAAGGCATGCAATTCTGTCTGAAATCCATTTGGCTTAATAACAGACTTCTGTCGCTGTTACTCCATGTTTATGCCAATATTCGGCCCTAGAAGTAATGGTGTAACTTGATTTTAGCATCACCAAAGAGAATTAACAAAAGCTATGTTAATACACTCACCATCTCCCTCAGCAAGCAGAACTAGATTCCCATGCACACATTCATCACATTTTGTCCAGTAGTCTGAGATAAGGACCTATGTTGCTCTCATGGGAGATTTGTCCCCTGAGAGTTCCATGGGTGTATGACCCTCTTTCAGTTCCCAAGCACATTTGGCTTTATGTGCAAAAGACCAAGTGCCAGAGTTCTTTGACCATTCATTCACTCAACTGGTTGTCAGTGGTGTCTATTACCTTCTACGGTATCTCCCCGGAGTGAGATCTCCCCAAACTGGGGGCCTGCAGTAATGTCCAGAGCAAATACCTGCAAGTACTCATGACTGATCATGATGATCACCGTTCTCAGGACACCACACGGATCCTCTCCTGTTCTCATGCCAGCAGTAGTCTTTCAGTGAGGGTGTTGTTTGGGGCCGCCTTTCTAATATCTCCCTTTTATAGATGAACATATAGTGACTTAAAGCAATTAAGTGACTTATCTGAAGAGACAGATCAGCAACTCTTACCATACAGTCATGTTACCTACTTCTGTGGCACTGCTTTTTTTTTCTCATTCTCTCTTGGCTCTGAAGAACTTTTCCTCTTCGATCAAAGGCTAAGAAGAACATCTCAATTGAATGCTTCTCATCGTTAATGAATTGAATTTCTGATTTGAGTCTCATATATATAATCAATGAATTTGCTTATTCATTGTTCATGGAGACAGGTAAGCCTCTGATCAAATCTACAATCTGTTTAAATTCTCAGGGCCAGAGGTAACCAGGAAAATATATCAAGGTACCCATTTCCCTTTTGATTTATTCATAACTGAATACTGAATGTTTTGAATGTCACTATATGTTTGTGATATTTAATGACAGACTGAGTCACAAATACCATGGAAATTCTTAAGCAGGATAAATATTTATCTTATAAAAAATAAATAAATAAAAGGAACAAGAGGTTCCTGAGTCCCTGCTTTGCCACACATGAGCTTGTAGACCTTGGACAAGTTGTTAACCCTTTCTCAATTTTAGCTTCCTCTTTTGGAATATGCTAATGTTAGCTATGCTGGCTAATCCCAAATTCTTTGAGAATATCAAATTGGATCTCAATTTGAAATTTTATTATAATTTGGAGAATACATTAATGAAAAAGAGAAGGAATAGAGAGAATAAGATAAGGGGTACCCAGGCTAAGTGACCAACTATAACAATGCACTGAAAGGAGAGGTGTAAAAATCACATCAGAATGAAGAATTTATGGGAATGAGGGAGCCGTGACTTTAGTTTTTATTCTGAATATTTGCTGGTATTAGGCACCTAGATTGATGAACTATTAGATCCATTGGCTAGTGAACTATAGCATAAATAAATGAGACCATGGTACCATCCCACTGGCTTGAAGGACAAAAGCAATGCTCTCTGCTTGGGAATAAAGAATAGGAATATCTGAAATAATCAACATTTTATGTTTCTCTTGGTCTTCTATACTTTCTGACCAGGGAATATGTTTTTTATATCATTCTCAATTCAGTTCAGTTCAGTTCAGTCACTCAGTCGTGTCCGACTCTTTGTGACCCCATGAATCGCAGCACGCCAGGCCTCCCTGTCCATCACCAACTCCCGGAGTTCACTCAAACTTACGTCCATCGAGTCCGTGATGCCATCCAGCCATCTCATCCTCTGTCGTCCCCTTCTCCTCCTGCCCCCAATCCCTCCCAGCATCAGAGTCTTTTCCAATGAGTCAACTCTTCGCATGAGGTGGCCAAAGTACTGGAGCTTCAGCTTTAGCATCATTCCTTCCAAAGAAATCCCAGGGCTGATCTCCTTCAGAATGGACTGGTTGGATCTCCTTGCAGTCCAAGGGACTCTCACGAGTCTTCTCCAACACCACAGTTCAAAAGCATCAGTTCTTTGGTGTTCAGCTTTCTTCACAGTCCAACTCTCACATCCATACATGACCACAGGAAAAACCATAGCCTTGACTAGACGGACCTTTGTTGGCAAAATAATGTCTCTGCTTTTGAATATGCTATCTAGGTTGGTCATAACTTTCCTTCCAAGGAGCAAGTGTCTTTTAATTTCATGGCTGCAGTCACCATCTGCAGTGATTTTGGAGCCCCCAAAATTAAAGTCTGACACTGTTTCCACTGTTTCCCCATCTATTTCCCATGAAGTGATGGGACCAGCTGCCACAATCTTTGTTTTCTGAATGCTGGACCTCATGTATTGCATGGACTTGGTAGCTGGAGAAAGAATGAATGTTGGATGAATTACTGAACAAATTCTAGCATTTTATGTGGCTTATTAATTAGTGTTACTCAAAACTTATGTAACTTTCAAATGCATGTAGAAGTATTCTTTCCTTTCCTTTTCTTTCTTGATAGAAGGAAAAGGAATTTGATTGTAAACATGTGGATATAGTCCTTGTCACTCAACTGGGATTCAGAAAAATAGTATATTAGCTAAATTCCCAACAGCTAATTATATATTTGATTCCAAAAGTCCATGCTCTTTATTTCTCCACATTACTTGTGAATAACACACTCAATAAGTTAGTCATTCATGAATCAGCTCAGTTCAGTGCAGTCGCTCAGTCATGTCTGACTCTTTACAGCCCCATGGACTGCAGCACACCAGGCTTCCCTGTCCATCATCAACTCCTGGAGCCTACACAAACTCATGTCCATCGAGTCGGTGATGCCATCCAACCATCTCATCCTTTGTCATCCCCTTCTCCTCCTGCCCTCAATCTTTCCCAGCATCAGGGTCTTTTCTAATGTCAGCTTTTCCCATCAGTTTGCCAAAGTATTGGAGTTTCAGCTTCAGCATCAGTCCTTCCAATGTACACCCAGGACTGATTTCCTTTAGGATGGACTGGTTGGATCTCCTTGCAGTCCGAGGGACTCTCAAGAGTCTTCTTCAGCACCACAGTTCAAAAGCATCAGTTCTTCGGGGCTCAGCTTTCTTTATTCATTCACAATCAGGCCAATGTAATAAACAACATTTCTGTGCCCAGGGCTGGGGTAAGAGATTACATATAAAATATGAGGAAAATATTTCTTAGTGTTCAAAATCTCAAGCTTTGACTCAAAATGACATTACTTCAAATAACAGCTCTGCTATTAGATAGTTTAATGGACTTCATTGTGTAACTCCTTGTCAGCAAGCTTCAGTTTCCCCATATGTTAAACGGGAATAATATCTCACATGGTTGGGTGATAAATCAATGGAGGTATAGCATGCATGAGGTTCCCTGAAAATAGAAAGGGCTCAGTAGTTTCTAGCTACCATAGATTAGTTCATTATTTAAGTTTGTACATCTGCGTATATAGTATTGAAGTCCTATATGGGAGATACAGCTTAAATTAAGACAAAACAAATTATTATAAGTAACACAGTGACCAGTGGTGCTCCATAGGTTATAACAGATTGGCAGGGGTTAGAGAGGAGGAGTTTTTGAAGACTTCATGGAAATATTGAAACTCATGTTATTCTTTGAAGAACAAGTTTGAATTGTACTAAGGGCACAGAACACCTTGTACCCTTTTAAATTATGTTCTGAATATCCAACATGTGGTGGCCCAAACAAAAAAATGTAAAAAAGATTGCTAAAAGGTCAATACATGATTTAAAGGCATTTTATAATTCTACCTTTTTACTAGATTAATGTTAACACAGGAATGTGCTTGCAACTATTTTTTCTCCCCTGCAGGAAAGTGCAGGATTAAGACTCACTGCTTCATTTTGTTGAGAAGAAAGACGGTAAAAAAAAACAAAATGAAATGTTTTCAGTGCCTTCTACCCCCACCCCCACATTTTGGGGACATCTAATATGAGTATTGATTAAAGTAAGTAGGAACCAAGAGGGTGTCTTCTCTGAATGATAATGCCTCCCAGTGGCCCCTCTACCACCAGCAGCAGGAGTAGAGAGGGAACGGCAGCTCCAGGCTCCTGCCAAGACCTGCTCCCTCCCCTTCTAACCCACAACCTCCTAGCCTGGTTGCCACCCTCTAGACCATCTAATCTAGAGATTGGACCTGAGGACTAATCTAGAGATTAGACCTGAGGACTAATTTCCTGATTCTCTATTGGTGTGTCATTCACCAAGCTGAGGAATTCAAGTCAGCCCTAAACTCCTGTTAGATAATGTCCACATCTCTTCAAATCCCTCTTTCTAAACCCAGCAGCCACTCCTGCCTGAATCCTGAAATCACTCAACTGTTCCTTCTGGATTTTACAGAAGGATTTACATTTCTCAGCATAACCAGGGTATCTGGATACTCCCTTTACCAACTAGTCCACCTGAAATCTGTGTCCTGGGACAGGGCTTCCCTGGCAGCCATCTCTGTGACGACAATTTTCATTCCCACTTTCCTCTTAATGCTTTATTGTTCCATGTTCTTAAATTTGTAACATTATCATACTCTGATTTTTTTCTCTAAACTCTTTCCTTTAATGGTCTGAGTTAGTTGTGTGGATATATGAAGGTTAAATCAGTATCAAATTGCCAATATAATTAGAATTAATAAATTCTGATGCAACCAGTCCAATGGTTTATGCAGCGTTTCTAAGTTAGATGGCCAAGAAGAATTTCCAACTCACCATGACTAATCTGAAATCGTCATTCTTGTTCTTCCTCAAACATCTGCTTCTTCTACTCAATTCCCTTCACGATTTATATGAACAAATGGAATCATTATTTTTCTCTCTTTCTCTAATATCCTCCGTTTACTACATCAGGAAATCCAGCAAGCTCTACTTTAAAGAAATATATCTAGAGTTTGGTAATGTCTCCTTGCCTTTCTCACTACCACCCTGCTTCACATCATCATTTTCTATTGCATAGATTAATGAGATTAATGCAGAGAAAATGAACTGGGTGAAATTATAGCATCCCAGACTTCATTCTTGACATGGGAGCTTTCCTTAACCTCAGGACCTTACATATTAGGTCCCTTGATAGATTCCATCACTATCTTCTAACTGTAAGATTATCTGCATCGATTGACTCCTACTAGGTGCCATGAAATATTGTTGTATCCACTTTAGATATGGAGAAACTGAGGCTCAGAAACCTTGGCTAATACACAGGATGACTCAGGAAATAAATTAATTCATACTGGGTATAGCTGTGCTGGCCACTATCTGAGCAGAGGAGAAATATTGTGTGAGACTTAGACGAAGGCATAAATGGAATATGACAGTGGGAGCAATCTGGAGCAGAAGCAAATGGAGTGAGTGAGGATATAGGGTGTTTGATTTACAGTTATCTGGAATTCCTCGATTACAACATCCACTCCTCTAGTCAATACAGAAACAAATAACTCTGTCCTGGTCATAGTGTGTAACAGCCTGCCATGCCAGTTTGCATTGTCGCTCCAGTTTGATGATGAGCTCCAGAAAAAAACTGATGGACAGATGATATTGAGCAATACCCAAAGTCAACCATCTAGTACAGGATGGAGTGGGATTGTGCATCCAGATGTCTCTAGCTTGGAATCACACTTTTAATGTTTATTCTCTGCATGTCTTTATTCTTTCTACAGGATTTTCTACAGTAGCCCATTGTGTTGCAATTATACATTCTATGTATCCTCCTGACCCAGGGATCTGGCTCAGATGGTAAACAATTTGCCCAAAACACAGGAGACCCAGGTTTGATTCCTGGGTTTGGAAGATCTCCTGGAGAAGGAAATGGCTACCCACTTCAGTATTCTTGCCTGGGATACCATAGACAGAGGAGCCTGGCAGGCTAAGGCCATGGGGTCAAAAGAGTCAGAAATGACTGAGCAACTGAGCATGTTTCCTATTATCCTCTGAGGCTATTGAAGACTCAGTTCAGTTCAGTCACTCAGTCACGTCTGACTCTGCAACCCAATGGACTACAGCACACCAGGCCTCCCTGTCCATCGCCAATTCCTGGACTTTCTCAAACTCAAGTCCATTGAGTCAGTGATGCCATCCAGCCTCTCATCCTCTGTTGTCCCCTTCTCCTCCCGCCTTCAATCTTTCCCAGCATCAGGGTCTTTTCCAATGAGTCAGTTCTGCACATCAGGTGGCCAAAGTATTTCAGCTTCAGCATCAGTCCTTCCAAACAGTATTTAGGGTTGATTTCCTTTTGGATGGACTGGTTTGATCTCCTTGCAGTCCAACGGACACTCAAGAGTCATCTCCAATGCCGCAGTTCAGAAGCATCAGTTCTTCAGTGCTCACCTTTCTTTATAGTCCAAATATCACATCTATACATGACTAATGGAAAAACCATAGCTTTGACTAGATGGACCTTTGTTGGCAAAGTAATGTCTCTGCTTTTCAATATGCGGTCTAGGTTGGTCATAGCTTTTCTTCCAAGGAGCAAGCATCTTTTAATTTCATGACTGCAGTCATCATCTGCAGTGATTTTGGAGCCCCCCAAAATAAAATCTGTCAGTTTCCACTGTTTCCCCATCTATTTGCCAGGTGATGGGACTGGATGTCATGATCTTAGTTTTCTGAATGTTGAGTTTTAAGCCAGCTTTTTCACTCTCCTCTTTCACTTTCATCATGAGGCTCTTTAGTTCCTCTTCACTTTGTGCCATAAGGGTGGTGTCAGCTGCATATCCGAGGTTATTGATAATTTCTCCCAGCAATCTTGATTCTAGTTCGTGCTTCATCCAGCCCAGCGTTTCTCATGATGTACTCTGAACTTAAGTTAAGCAAACAGGGTGACAATATACAGCCTGATATACTCCTTTTCCTATTTGGAACCAGTCTGTTGTTCCTTGTTTGGTTCTTACTGTTGCTTCTTGACCTGTATACAGATTTCTCAGGAGGCAGGTCAGGTGGTCTGGTGGTCCCATCTCTTTAAGAATGTTCCACAGTTTGCTGTGATCCACACAGTCAGAGGCTTTGGCTTAGTCAGTAAGGCAGAGGTAGATGTTTTTCTGGAACTCTCGTGCTTTTTCGATGATCCAGTGGATGTTGGCAATTTGATCTCTGGCTTAAAAAAGGCAATTTCTCTGCCTTTTTAAATACAGCTTGAACATTTGGAAATTCATGGTTCACGTATTGTTGAAGCCTGGCTTGGAGAATTTTGAGCATTACTTTGCTAGCATGTGAGATGAGTGCAATTGTGTGGTAGTTTGATCATTCTTTGGCATTGCCTTTCTTTGGGATTGAAATGAAAACTGACTTTTTCCAGTCCTGTGGCCACTGTTGAGTTTTCCAAATTTGCTGGCATATTGAGTGCAGCACTCTCACAGCATCATCTTTTAGGATTTGAAATAGCTCAGCAGGAATTTCTACACCTCCACTAGCTTTGTTCATAGTGATGCTTCCTAAGGCCCACAACCATTTTGTCTTTTTGCATTTGTTTTTCTTGGGAATGATCTTGATCACTGCCTCCTGTATAATGTCACAAACCTCTGTCCATAGTTCTTCAGGCACTCAGTCTATCAGATCTAAGCCCTTGAATATGTTTGTCACTTCCACTGTATATCCATAAGGGATTTGATTTAGGGAATGGTCTAGTGGTTTTCCCTACTTTCTTCAGTATAAGTCTGAATTTTGCAATAAGGAGTGTAGAATGTGATATATTAAAACTTCTGTTGTCAGAAGGTCAATTATATTCCCTGTGATACAATAGTAGTGAAATGAAGTAAATTGCAGTAACCTATTTTATTACGTGAACATTCTGTATCAGTTTGTAAAGTCTGACTTGCGATGCCAACATATCTCATTTAGTAAAAATCCTGTAACTTTTCATAAGTCACCTCTATTTCTGAGTTTAAATTTTATCATTTACTAGGATAGAAGATCGGGTTGCATTATCTACAAAATCTTTTAAGCTAGAATAGTCTGGTTTCCTGTTGTTGCTCTTTAGTCTCTGGGTCGTAACTGATTCTTTGCATCTCCATGGACTGTAGTCCTCCAGGTTCCTCTGTCCATGAGACTTCCCAAGCAAGAATACTGGAGTGGGTTGCAATTTCCTTCTTCAGGGAATCTTCTCAGCCTGGGGATTGAGCCTGCATCTCCTGGGTGGCAGGTGGATTCTTTACCACTGAGCCACTTGGGAAGGCTATCACTTTAAAACTGCAGTTTTGTTATGAGGCCCAGTGAGAGTCGCAGACTTCTGATGTAAAATATTCAGCTCAGTTCAATTCAGTTCCTCGGTCGTCTGACTCTTTGCGACTGCATGGACTGCAGCATGCCAGGCTTCCCTATCACCAATTCCCAGAGTTTGCTCAACCTCATGTCCATCGAGTCAGTGATGCCATCCAACAATCTCATCTTCTGTTGTCCCCTTCTCCTCCTGCCTTCAGTCCTTCCCAGCATCAGGATCTTTTCTAGTGAGTGGCCACATCAGGTGGCCAAAGTATTGGAACTTCAGTTTCAGCATCAGTCCCTCCAATGAATATTCAGGACTTATTTCCTGTAGGATGGACTGGGTGGAGCTCCTTGCAGCCCAAGGGACTCTTAAGAGTCCTCTCCAACACTACAGTTCAAAAGCATCAATTCTTTGGCACTTGGCTTTCTTTATGGTCCAAGTCCATATCCATACACTGGACACTGTGATAGTTCTAACTCAGTTACTTAACACTTTTTTTAAAATTGCTATAGGACACTCATATAACGTACAAATGATCCCCATGGAGAACAGCACAGTCGTGACTGAGTTCTCTCTTGCCGGGATAACTGATGACCCACAGCTGCAGATCCCGCTCTTTCTGGTGTTCGCGCTCATCCACCTCCTCACCCTGGTTGGGCACCTGGGGGTGATCACGCTGATCCTGCTGGACTCTCGTCTCCACACTCCCATGTACGTCTTTCTCAGCCACCTCTCCCTGATGGACTTTGGTTACTCCACAGCCGTCACTCCCAAAGTGATGGCTGGCTTCCTCACGGGAGACAAGGCCATTTCCTACAAAGCTTGTGCTGCTCAGTTTTTCTTCTTTGCAGTCTTTCTTGCTGTGGAAATTTTTCTCTTGGCCTTAATGGCCTATGACTGTCACACAGCGGTGTGCAAGCCACTCCATTACACCAACATCATGACAGCAAGGGTGTGTGCCTGGATGGTCGTGGGGCCCTATGTTTTTAGTTTGCTGGAGGCCTCTGTGCACACTTGGAACACATTCAGTCTCTCTTTCTGCAGATCCAGGGTGATTGATCACTTTTACTGTGATGCTACTCTTGTCCTGGCTCTCTCATGCTCAGACAGCAACAGAAGTGAGATGGTGTTTTTCATTTTGGCAGGCTTTAATATCATCTCTTCTGTCCTAATCATCCTGGTCTCCTATCTGTTTATCTTTGTCACCATTCTGAGGGTGTGCTCATCTGAAGGACATCAGAAGGTCTTTTCAACCTGTGCTTCCCACCTCACCACCATCTCCGTCTTCTATGAAACAGGCTCTTTCATTTACCTACAGCCCAGCTCCCACCACTCCATGAACACAGAGAAAATGGCGTCTGTGTTCTACGCCATAGTCATCCCCATGCTAAATCCCTTTAGACAATAGAACAAAGAATCTAAGGAACAAAGATGTCAAGAGGGCCTTAAAATAGGCTGTGGGGAAAGCAACGTCTTCTATAACATTCATATCTTAATTATATAGATACAACAATAAGGTGGTTTCATACAGGTCAGATCAAGTTATGGGAAGTATAGGCCAATATTATGCAAATTTTTGATGTACTTTCTCGAGTTTTTTTACTAAGTCTATGACACAAATGGCTTAAAAATATGATATCTCAGGAATAATAGCTTAGGAACATCAACATTGAACCTAGAAGTCTTAGTGCCTGGTTTCTTCTTAGTTACATTTCGTTATTTCTTATGATCATCCCCAGTCTCACTTTATTCAATGCATATTTAAATACATGCCCAAAGAAACATCATTTGTGCAATCCAGTGTAACTCACACATCCTTGAGTGACAGAAAAATGAGTTCAAAGATGAAAATGGGATTCGTTTATTTTCGTAGTATAATTTAAAGCAGTGATTATGATATCTGATAATTCATTCTTAAATGTAAACTTGGTTTCAAATAGTCTGGGTATAGATTTCTTGCTTAACTTTTGTTTGTTTCTGTTCTTGTTTCAGTGATAATGAACATCATTATATGGTCATCTTTAATTAGCTCAATTTTTGTCTTTATCAACTCATTATGCAGAAGTTGCATCTTCATATGACAATTTTAAAATATCAGACCAGAGTAAGAGAAATAAGAATAATGGCATATTTTAATTCACTGAAAAAAATAGCACTTAATTTTAAAGTAAGGCTTCAGTCTATCTTCGGATGATCAACCTTGTACTCCGTTAATGCTCCCTCCTTCATGTAGGCATCCAGGCCACCAAATTATAGATCGGCATTTGGGCTCAAATTAGAGGTTGACCTTATTGGTCCCTGCCAATCTCCAAGAATAACCTATCTTGGCTTTTAAATTTTGGCATATTAAGACACTATGAATCATTCGGAGTTATGATAACAATTATAAAGATAGCTTTTAAGGCAATTTGAAGACTTAACATCATGCATGACAAGTTTAATTTATTCTATGGTCACATGGATGGCTCATCATACAGAAATCCATGTGGGACAGCACATTAATAAAAGAAAAGTGTAAAAATCACATAGTAGCCTATATGGGAAAAGAATCTAAAAAAAGAGTGGGTATTTGTATAATTGATTCACTTTGCTGTATACCAGAAACTCACACAACATTGTAAATCAACTACACTCCAATAAAAATTTTTTTAATGAAAAAAATTTTTTAAATTGCATCACATGATAATCTCAGTAGATGCAAGCCAAGAATTTGACAAAATCTATTGTCCATTCATGATAAAAAAAAAAAAATCTCATCCAAGTGGGTAGAGAGGGAACAAATCTCAACATGATAAAACCATTTTATAACAAAACCACAGCCAACACAATACACAATGGTGAAAATCTGAAAGCTTTCCAGTTTGATTTGACAAGAATGCCCCCTCACCACTTCCATTTAATATAGTTTTGGGAGTCCTAGTGACAGAAATTAGACAAGAAACAAAATTACAAGTTATTCAAATTGGAGGGAAGAGTAAAACTGTCATTTTGAAGATAATATATGATATTTTATATTGTGTAAAAGTCCTTCTTCCAAAAAAACCCAAAAAACTATTACAACTATTAAGTGGATACAAGATTAATATACAGAAATCTGCTAGATATATGTACACTAGTAATGAAATATCAGAAAGAGAAAATAAATAGTCCAATTTAAAGTCACATCAAAAAACCTAAAATATCTAGAAATAAATTCTATCAAGGACGTGAAAGACTTGTACTCTGAAAACTATTAAACACCAATGAAGGAAACTGAAAATGATGTAAAGAAATGGAAAGAGTGTAGCCCATGCTCTTGAGTTGGAAGAATTAATGCTATTAAAATTGCCATGGTATCCAAAGAAATATACATAAGTTCATGCAATCTCTATCAAAGTGCCCATGACCTTTTTACAGAACTAGGACGGATAACCCTAAAGTTTATATGGATCCACAAAAGACCCATAATTGGCAAAGCAATTTTTGAGAAAAAGAACAAAGCTGGAGGTATGATGCTCCCAGACTTCAGATTGTACTGTAAAGGTACAGTAATCAAAGTAGCAGATATTGGCACAAAAATAGACACACAAATCAATGGCATAGAACAAAGAACTCAAAACAAACCCACACGGTTATGGTCAATTAATCGATTACAAAGAGAGTAAGAATATACAGTGGAAAAAGGACAATCTTTTCAGAAAGCGGTGGTAGAAAAATTGGACATTTATAAAACTGTAAGATTAAAACATTCTCTCATATCACATACAAAAATAAACTCAAAGAAAGTTAAACCTAAGACCTGAAATAAATTTCTAGAAGAGAACATAAGTGAAAAAGTCTTTAACATAAGTTGTAGCAATATTTTCTAGGTTCAGTCTTCCAAGGGAAAATAAATAAAAGCAAAAATAAACAAACGAGGTGTAATTAAACTTACAAGGTTTTGGAGGTGGGAGGGAAATTCAGGATGGGGAACATGTGTATACTGTGGTGGATTTATGTTGATGTATGGCAAAACCAATACAATATTGTAACGTAACTAGCCTCCAATTAAAATAAATAAATTAAAAAAAAAAAAAAAACCCACAGACTGGGAGAAAAATTTTGCAAGGAGTGTGACCAGCAAGGGATTAATTCTCAAAATAGAGAAAAAGCTTACGTAACTCAACAACAACAACAAACTCATAGACAAACAAATTTGAAAAATGGTCAGAAGACCTAAACAGACATTTCTCCAAAGAAGACGTACAGGTGGTCAGCAGGCACATGAAACGATGGTCAACATCATTAACTAACAGAAAAATGCAAATCAAAGCTACAATGAGATATCATCTCACACCCACCCAAATGGCTATCATCAAAAAGTCTACAAATAAAAAAGGTAGAGGGTGTGGCGAAAAGGGAACTCTCCTACACCATTGCTGAAAATGTGAACTGGTGCAGTGATTATGCAAAACAGAATGGAAGTTACTCAGGGAACTGAAAATAGACCTAGCATATGACTCAGCAATTGCATTCCTGGGCACTTATCCAGTAAAGACAAAAGCTCTCGATCAGAAAGATACATCCGCTCCAGTGTTCCGGTAGCTCCAGTGTTCCGGTAGCACTGCTTGCAGTAACCAAGACCTGGAAGCCATCTAAGTGCTCATTGACATATGAATGGATAAAGAAGATATATATCTACATGGAATATTAATCAGCAACAAAAGAATGAAATAATCCTATCTGCAGTGACAAAGTTGGCTCTAGAGATTATCACACTAAGTGAGTAAGTCAGAGAAAGACAGATACTGTAGGAGATCACTTATACGTGGAATCTGAAAAATAGTAAAAGTGAACCTGTTTACAAAGTAGAAACAGACTCACAGACATAGAGACAAGATTACGGTTACCGAAGAAGAAGAGGGGGAGGGAGAAATAAGAGTGTGAGACCGATGGATACACACTACCGCTTATAAAACAGATAAACAACAAGGATTCATTGTATAGAGTAGGCAACAGTATTCAGTATCTTGTAATAAACTATAATAGAAAAGAATTGCAAAAAAAGAATATAAAGTGTATGCATATATATGTGTATATATACAACCACCAAATCATTTGATTATATATACCTGAAACTAACACAATTTTGTCAATCAAACATACTCAACTGAAAAGAACATTTTTCTTTTCATCCATAAAAAAGAAATTGTGTATCTTTTAATTTATCAATAAAGCTCTAGGCCACAACTTCTTTGTTCATACAAATTAAAATTTTTGTTGAAACATTGCTTTGATTCCCAAATATCACTTAAAAACTGTAAATATAAAACAGATTGTATCAAAAAGCACACTTTTATTATGTTTAAATAAAAGTATATTGGTGTTTTTAATTAATATTTATTCAAAATATTGAGAGTCTAGCAATTCAAAATAAATAGCTTTCAAGTTAAAAAATGTTTTCCACAACAAAGGAAACCATCGAAAAAATGCAAAGACAGTGCATGGAGCTGGAGAAAATGCGAGCCAGTGAGGCAGCCAACAAGGAATTAACATCCAAAATATGCCAGGAGCCCATACTACCTACTATCAGAACAGCAAACAACTGAATCAAAAATGGGCAGACATTTTCCCGAAGACAGACAGATGGCTAGCAGGCGCACTGGGAGACGCTCAGCATCGCTGACCATTGTTGTTGTCCATTCGGTCGTGTCTGGCTCTTTGTGACCCCATGGACTGCAGCGCGCCAGGCTTCCCTGTCCATCACTGTCTCTTGGAGTTCACTCAAACTCATGTCCATTGAGTCGGCAATGCCATCCAACCATCTCATCTCTGTTGCCCTCTTCTCCTCCTGCCCTCAATCTTTCCCAGTATCTCAGTCTTTGCCAATGAATCAGCTCTTCATATAAGGTGGCCAAAGTACATCTGGGAGCTTTTTGAATGCTGATTTTTTCGTTTAAAAAATAATATTAATAGTATTTAATATTAATATCATTTTAATAAAAATATTAAATATCAATAAATATTTATATTTAAAAAATAAAACATTTTTCAGATTTTTTCTTCCTAATTTATAAAATTATAGTGTGTAATTTGTTAAAAGAAATACATATACCCTTTAGCAACACAGCTAAAACTGAACTCTTGTTTAGCAAGCGCTTACTCAGCATTTTTTTGTTAGCTGGTGAGCATTAGTCCATATTTTTAAAATTATATTTATTTATTTTTAATTGATGATTGTTATACAATATTGGTTTGATTTCTGCCATCCATTAACATGAATTAGCCATATGTGTACATAATGGCCTTTCCCTGTTAAACCTCCCTCCCACCTCCCACCCTTTCCACCTCTCTAGGTTATTACAGAGCCCTGGTTTGAGTTCTCTGAGTCATACAGCAAGTTTCCATTGGCTGTCTGTTTTACATAGGTTAGTAAATGTTAGTAAATGTTAGTGAACCCAAGGGGTCGCAAAGATTCTGACATGACTGAGCAACTTTGCACAGAATATCACTGTATAAATAGCTTCCACTCTGGGCTTCCCTGGTGGCTCACACAGTAAAGAATCCACCTGCATCCCTGGGTCGGGACGATCCCCTGGAGGAGGGCATGGCAACCCACTCTAGTATTCTGGCCTGGAAAATCCCAAGGACAGAGGAGCCTGGCGGGCTACAGTCCATGGGGTTGCAAAGAGTCAGACATGACTGAGCGACTAAGCACAGCACACTGAACACTGAGTTTTAAGCCAGCATTTTCACTCTCCTCTTTCACCCTCAAGGGGCTCTTTAGGTCCTCGTCACTCTATGCCGTTAGAATATCGTCTGCATATCCAAGGTTGCTGAAATTTCTCCTGACTCTAGTTTATGATTCATCCAGCCCAGTATTTTGCATGATGTCCTCTGAATATAAGTTAAATACACAGGGAAGCAATATACAGCCTTGTTCTTTTCAGTCACTAAGTCGTGTCCAACTCTTTGTGACCCATGGAAGGCAATGCACCAGGCTTCCCTGCCCTTCACCATTTCCCAAAGTTTGCTCAAACTCATTTCCATTGAGTCAATGATGGCATCACACCCTCACATCCTCGGTCACCCTCTTCTCCTGCCATCAATCTTTCCCAGCATTAACGTCTTTTCCAGTGAGTCAGCTTTTTGCATCAGGTGACCAAAGTATTGGAGCTTCAGACTTGATGTACTCCTTTCCCAATTTTGAACCAGTCCATTGTTACATGTCTGGTTCTAACTTTTGCTTCTTGACCTGCATAACAGTTTTCTCAGGAGGCAAGTAAGGCTGTCTGATATTCTCATCTCTTTAAAAATTTTCCAGTTTGTTGTGATCCACTTCCCTGGTGGCTCAGATGGTCAAGAATTCTCCTGGCAATTCAGGAGAACTGGGTTTGATCCCTGAGCTGGGAAGATTCCCTAGAGGAGGGAATGGCTACCCACTCCAGTATTGTTGCCTAGAGAATTCCATGGACAGAGGAGCCTGGCAGGTTAAAGTGAGCTTGGCAGACTACAGTCCATGGGGTCACACCGAGTCAGACATGACTGAGTGATTATCACTTTCACACAGTGAAAGGCTTTAGCATAGTCAATGAGAAGAAGTAGATGTTTTTCTGAAATTCTCTTGCTTTTTCTATAACTCAGCAAATGTTGGCAACTTGATCTCTGGTCCCTCTGCCTTTTCTAAATCTAGTTTGTAAATCTGGAAGTTCTTGGTTCATGTACTGTTGAAGTTTAACTTGAAAGATTTTGAGCATTACCTTGTTAGCATATGAAATGAGTGCAATAGCAGGGTAGTCTGAACATTTTTTGGCATGGCCCATCTTTTGTATTAGCATGAAAACTGACCTTTTCCAGTCCTGTGGCCATTGTTGAGTTTCCCAAATTTGCTGGCATATTGAGTGCAGCACTTTCACAGCATCATCTTTTAGGACTTGAAATAGCTCAGCTAGAATCTATCACCTCCACTAACTTTGTTCATAGTAATGCTTCCTAAGGCCCATTTGACTTCCCACTCTAGGATGTCTTTCTCTAGGTGAGAGATCACACCATCATGGTTGCACAGGTCTTTAATACCTTTTTTTTAATAGTTCACCTGTGTATTCTTGCCGCTTCTTAATCTCTTCTGCTTCTGTTAGGTCCTTACTGTTTTTATCTTCTATCTTGCCCATCCTTCCCTGAAATATTCCCTTGATATCTCCAATTTTCTTGAAGATATCTCTAGCCTTTCCTATTCTATTGTTTTCCTCCATTTTTTTGCATTGTTCACTTAGGAAAACTTTCTTATCTCTCCTTGCAGTTCCCTGGAACTCTGCATTCAGATGACTATCTCTTCCCCTTTCTCTCTTGCCTTTCACTTTCTTCTCAGCTATTTGTAAAGCCTTCTCAGACAACCACTTTGCCTTCTTGAATTTTTCTTTGGGATGGTTTTGATCATCACCTCTGTCCATAGTTTTTCAGGCCTTCTAAAGGTCAGTTTTCATTCCAATTCCAAAGAAAGGCAATGCAAAAGAATGCTCAAACTACTGCACAATTGCACTCATCTCACATGCTAGTAAAGTAATGCTCAAAATTCTCCAAGCCAGGCTTCAACAATACGTGAACCATGAACTCACTGATGTTCAAGCTGGTTTTAGAAAAGGCAGAGGAACCAGAGATCAAATTGCCAACATCCGCTAGATCATGGAAAAAGCAAGAGAGTTCCAGAAAAACATCTATTTCTGCTTTATTGACTATGCCAAAGGCTTTGACTGTGTGGATCACAATAAACTGTGGAAAATTCTGAAAGAGATGGGAATACCAGACCGCCTAACCTGCCTCTTGAGAAATCTGTATGCAGGTCAGGAAGCAACACTTAGAACTGGACATGGAACAACAGACTGGTTCCAAACAGGAAAAGGAGTACATCAAGGCTGTATATTGTCACGCTGCTTATTTAACTTCTATGCAGAGTACATCGTGAGAAACACTGGACTGGAAGAAACACAGGCTGGAATCAAGATTGCCGGGAGAAATATCAATAACCTCAGATATTCAGATGACACCACCCTTATGGCAGAAAGTGAAGAGGAACTCAAAAGCCTGTTGATGAAAGTCAAAGAGGAGAGTGAAAAAGCTGGCTTAAAACTCAACATTCAGAAAATGAAGATCATGGCATCTGGTCCCATCACTTCATGGGAAATAGATGGGGAAACAGTAGAAATAGTGTCAGACTTTATTTTTTTGGGCTCCAAAATCACTGCAGATGGTGACTGCAGCCATGAAATTAAAAGACTCTTACTCCTTAGAAGAAAAGTTATGACCAACCTAGATAGCATATTCAAAAGCAGAGACATTGCTTTGCCGACTAAGGTCCATCTAGTCAAGGCTATGGTTTTTCCTGTGGTCATGTATGAATGTGAGAGTTGGACTGTGAAAAAGGCTGAGCGCCGAAGAATTGATGGTTTTGAGCTGTGGTGTTGGAGAAGACTCTTGAGAGTCCCTTGGCCTGCAAGGAGATCCAACCAGTCCATTCTGAAGGAGATCAACCCTGGGATTTCGTTTGAAGGAATGATGCTAAAGCTGAAACTCCAGTACTTTGGCCACCTCATGCGAAGAGCTGACTCATTGGAAAAGACTGTGATGCTGGGAGGGATTGGGGGCAGAAGGAGAAGGGGACGACCGAGGATGAGATGGCTGGATGGCATCACAGCCTCAATGGACGTGGGTCTGAGTGAACTCCAGGAGATGGTGATGGACAGGGAGGCCTGGCGTGCTGCGATTCATGGGGTTGCAAAGAGTCGGAAACAACTGAGTGACTGAACTGAACTGAACTGAACTGATCTACCGGATATAAACCCTTGAATCTATTTGTCACCTTCACAGTATAATCATAAGGGATTTGATTTGTCTTACCTGAATGGCCTTGTGGTTTTTAGTACTTTCTTCAATTTAAGTCTGAATGTTGGAGGAGCTCATGATCTGTCACAATCAATGCCAGGTCTTGTTTTTGCTGACTGCGTGGAGTTTCTCCATCTTCTGCTGCACAGGACATAATCAGTCTGAGTTTGGTATTGACCATCTTGTTATGTCCATGTGTAGAGTAGTCTCTTGTGTTGTTGGAAGAGGTGTTTGCTATGACCAATGCGTTCTTTTGACAAAACTCATTAGCCTTTACCCTGCTTCATTTTGTACTCCAAGACCAAACTTACTTGTTACTTCAGGTGTCTCTTGACTTCCTACTTTTGCTTTTCAATCCCTCATGATGAAAAGGACACATATATAGGTGTTTTTAATAGTTCTAGAAGGTCTTGTAAGTATTCATAGAACTGTTCACCTTCAGCTTCTTTAGCATAGTGGTTGGTGCATAGACTTGGATTGTTGTGATAGTCAATGGTTTGCCTTGGAAACAAAGTGCGATAATTCTGTCATTTTTGAGGTTTCCCCCAAGTACTGCATTTCAGACTGGTTTTGTTTTGTTTTGTTACTATGAGGGCTGCTCCATTTCTTAAGGCATTCTTACCTACAGTAGCAGATATAATGGTCATCTGAATTAATACTTTGGCCACATGATGTGAAGAACCGACACATTGGAAAAGACCCTGATGCTGGGAAAGAGTGAGGGCAAGAGAAGAAGGGGGCAACAGAGGAAGAGATGGTTGGATGGCATCACTGACTCATTGGATATGAGTTTGAGTAAACTCGGGGAGACAGGGAAGCCTGGGCTGCTGCAGTCCATGGGATCGCAAAGAGTTGGGCACGACTGAGCAACTGAACAACAACAAAGTGAAGAACTAATTTCACTTTGCTTTTTTAATTACAGAGTTCTTACCCCATCCCCCAATATTTATGTCAAATTGCAGCCCCAGAGATCATGCCGTGGGTGATTTTGTGCATCATCAAGAATTCCTGCAAATCGTATAAATACACTCATGGTCTCCCTCAGCAAGCAGAGCTGGATCCCCGCAGACACTTCAATCACGTGTCCCCTGGTTAGGTGAGATAATGAGGTTTGTAGCCGTCACGGGGGTTTGTCCCCTGAGAGTTCCGTGACTACATAACTCCCTTCTGGTTTCCACATGACCGCAATTGTCATCATAGCAGAGAGCGCAGTCGAAGAGTCAGAGTTCCTTTGACCATTTATTTTTCTTTTCATCTCTTAATCATCTAATAGCAACAGTGACCTTCCCCCAAACTGTGATATTGCTAAGAACATTCAACAATGTCCAGGGAAAACAGCCCGAAATAACTGAGATGACGACTGTGATTGTGATGGTCACCCTTTACCAAGTATGAGGTACTTTTGGACTTTATTTTCTTATCATAGCAAGAGTCTTAAGTGAGAGTGTAACTTTCTATTATTTCCATCTTATATGAAGATATTGAAGTTCAAAGAGTTATTATCTAAGAAGAGTGATCAGCAGATCAAAGAGTAGAATTTCAGTAAGCTGATTCCCATAGCATTTTTTCCCTTCAGTTTCTTCCTATTTCTAGGGAATTTTATGCATTCTGGCCGAACACTGAAGAACAACATCACAGTAGGGTGTTTACTTTTTTTTCATTGATTGAATCTCTGATTTAAGATCCACTCACATATGAAGGTGCTGGACTTGCATGCTGAATTGTTCCAGGAATAAGATAAACCTATAAATCTACTAGATGAAATCTAGTGTCTGCATAAATTTGCATGGATAGAGGTAATCAGAAAAATCTCTTTAGAGAAAGGAACAGGTCACATTTATTCAGTTTGATGGGCCTGATGTTTTGAAGATTTCTTCTGTTTCATGTAATTAGGAATTGTACATCTAAACAATATATAGATCCTATTAGAACATGGATACTTATTGTGTGAGTAAGAGGAAAAACACAAAAATATCTTGAGTGTCTGTTAAGTATAAACTTGCTCAACTTTGAAAAAATTAAGCTTTTTTAATCTGTTCTGTCTTTCAAGTCATGTAATAATATTAGTCATTTTGACTAATCCCACAGTTGTAGTTTACATCTCCTAACCCATGCTCCTCTCTCCTCTGCTTCCCCTTTGGTAAGCACTAGTTTTTCAGTCTATGAGTCTGTTGTAGCTGTTTTTAGCTGTATATGTGCATTTGCATTATTTTTTTAGAGTCCACATAAAAGTGACATCACATAGTATTCGTCTTTCTCTGTATTATTTCACTAAGCACATTATCTAGGTCCATCTGTGTTGCTGGATGGCAGAATTTCACTCTTTACTGCTGAGTAATATTCCATCACACTGAGGTATATGCACCATATCTTCTTTAACTATTCATCTCTTGACGGGCACTTGGGCTGCTTCATGTCTTGACTATTGTAAACAGTGCTTCTGAATACTGGCTGCATGTTTCTTTTCTAATTATTTTGTTTCTTCAGATATATTCTCAGAAGTGGGACTGTTGGATCATATGGCATTTGTGTTTTTAGTTTTTTGAGGAACCTCTCTACTGTTGCCCATAATGGCTGCCACCATATATTCCCACCAATAGAGTAGGAAGGTTCACTTTTTCCCAAATCCTATCCAATATTTGCTTTTTGCAGAATTTTTGATGATAGCAGTTTTGACAGGTGTGACGTGATAACTCATTGTGGTTTTAGGACATGTCTTATTTACTGTCTTTCACGACCATATTCAGATGCTCTGATGCAATGAAAAAGACAATGTCAGTTGAAGTAAAGTTAATTCAATTTCACATTAATTTTATTAAACTATTGTAGTTTAATACAAAAATAATTGGTGAGTATTTTGTAAACTTTGACTTGGCTGTCTGAGCTGCTCTGGTTAGCAACTAATCTGATAATATTGCTTAAATCCTTTCTTTTATTTTTATCTGAATTCCCTTTTCTATGAACTTAGGAGACTGAACGTGTTATCTCCAAGTCCTTTTACCTGGACTATTCTATGGTTTATTAATAATTCAAAATTGCATTTGGTTGTCATGGCCATGCTTTAAGTCTAACCACTCCTGGGAACAAGTTACTGAAATACTGAAATAAGGCACAGAGCAAACACGTTGACCGATTTCAGTAGTCTTTCCTCTACTTTCATCCTGATTCTATTTTCCCATTGCTACAGAGCAGCCACACAGTTCCCAGTTGATCTCCATGGAAAACACTACCGAGGTGACTGAGTTCGTCCTGGCGGGGTTATCCGATGACCCGGAAGTGCAGATCCTGCTCTTCATCACTTTCCCTCTCATCTACCTCCTCTCCCTGGTTGGGAACCTGGGGGTGACCGAGCCGATCCTGCTGGACTCTCGTCTCCACACGCCCATGTACTTCTTTCTCAGCCAACTCTCGCTGGTGGACTTTGGTTACTCCTCAGCTGTCACTCCCAAAGTGATGGCTGGATTCCTCACAGGAGACAAAACCGTTTCCTACGAGGCGTGTGTCGCCCAGTTCTTCTTCTTCGTAGCCTTTATCACCGCAGAAAGTTTCCTCTTGGCTGCTATGGCTTATGACCGCCATGCAGCCGTGTGCAAACCCCTGCACTACGCCACCGCCATGCCGACCAGGGCGTGCGCGCGCGTGCTCACAGGCTGCCTCCTCTGTGGCTTCCTGAACGCCTCCGTCCACACTGGGAACGTTCTCAGGCTCTCCTTCTGTAGGTCCAACGTGGTCAATCACTTCTTTTGTGATGCTCCTCCCCTGCTGGCTCTCTCGTGCTCAGACAGCTACGCCAGTGAGATGGTTATTTTCTTTGTGGTGGGTTTCAATGACCTCTTTTCTATTCTGGTCATCTTCATCTCCTACCTGTTTATATTTATCGCCATTCTGAAGATGCGCTCTTCTGAAGGACGCCAGAAGGCCTTCTCCACCTGCGCTTCCCACCTCACCACTGTCTCCATCTTCTACGGGACCGGCATCTTCATGTACTTACAGCCCAGCTCCAGCCACTCCCTGGGCACAGACAAAGTGGCGTCCGTGTTCTACGCCATGGTCATCCCCATGCTGAACCCACTGGTCTACAGCCTGAGGAACAAGGAGGTCAAGAGTGCATTCAAGACGGCTGTGGGGAAGGCAAAGTCTTCTATGGGATCTGTATTTTAATTACATTAGACCTACAATAACTCAACTTTATCCACCTCCAACTATCTGGGGAAAATATTTTCCTGTCTACGCACACATTTCTAAAGTCTTATGGCAATTTCTACAGTTGTTGATTAAGTATGCAAATTAAAATCCCCAAAAATATGATAACAAGGAAGAATAGGTTACCAGGAACATGGGATTTTTATTTTAAAAATTCTTCCTAGTAAGCCTACTCACTCACACTCTCACATGAACATATACATTTACATGTATGTATTAGCATATGCATGCCTATGCATCATTCGTGAGAAACTCCTGAAATCCACACATCTACAGAAGAGAAATTAGTTAAGACATGAATTAATGCTCAAAATTCTCCAAGCCAGGCTTCAGCAGTACATAAACTGTGAACTTCCAGATGTTCAAGCTGGTTTTAGAAAAGGCAGAGGAACCAGAGATCAAATTGCCAACATCCGCTGGATCATGGAAAAAGCAAGAGAGTTCTAGAAAAACATCTATTTCTGCTTTATTGACTATGCCAAAGCCTTTGACTGTGTGGATCACAATAAACAGTGGAAAATTCTGAAAGAGATGGGAATACCAGACCTCCTGACCTGCCTCTTGAGAAATCTGTATGCAGGTCAGGAAGCAACACTTAGAACTGGACATGGAACAACAGACTGGTTCCAAACAGGAAAAGGAGTACGTCAAGGCTGTATATTGTCACCCTGCTTATGTAACTTCTATGCAGAGTACATCATGAGAAACGGTGGACTGGAAGAAACACAAGCTGGAATCAAGATTGCCGGGAGAAATATCAATCACCTCAGATATGCAGATGACATCACCCTTAGGGCAGAAAGTGAAGAGGAGCTAAAAAGCCTCTTGATGAAAGTGAAGGAGGAGAGTGAAAAAGTTGGCTTAAAGCTTAACATTCAGAAAACGAAGATCATGGCATCTGGTTCCATCATTTCATGGGAAATAGATGGGGAAACAGTGTCAGACTTTATTTTGGGGGGCTCCAAAATCACTGCAGATGGTGATTGCAGCCATGAAATTAAAAGACACTTACTCCTTGGAAGAAAAGTTATGACCAACCTAGATAGTATATTCAAAAGCAGAGACATTGCTTTGCCAACATCTGGTCAAGGCTATGGTTTTTCCAGTGGTCATGTATGGATGTGAGAGTTGAACCGTGAAGAAAGCTGAGCACCAAAGAATTGATTCTTTTGAACTGTGGTGTTGGAGAAGACTCCTGAGAGTCCCTTGGGCTGCAAGGAGATCCAACCAGTCCATTCTGAGGAGATCAGCCCTGGATTTCTTTGGAAGGAATGATGCTAAAGCTGAAACTGCAGTACTTCGGCCACCTCGTGTGAAAAGTTGACTCATTGGAAAAGACTCTGATGCTGGGAGGGATTGGGGGCAGGAGGGGAAGGGGACGACCGAGGATGAGATGGCTGGATGGCATCACCGACTCAATGGACGTGAGTTTGAGTGAACTCCGGGAGTTGGTGATGGACAGGGAGGTCTGGCGTGCTGCAATTCATGGGGTCGCAAAGAGTTGGACATGACTGAGCGATTGAACTGAACTGAACTGAGATGGTTCTGTTATTATAATAGAATTTAAAACAATTATTTTGGTGTCTGGGAACACATTCTTAGTATAAATACTTGACTTAATGTAAATAAGATATGTATGTTTGGCTTTTTAAAAATTGTATTTCAGTTGAATCTTTTTACATTGAAAAAGCAATAGGTTCCTATTAAAAAAAAAAAAAACTTTATGAAAGTGCTTCCAAAGCATTTTGAGTATAAATTATTGAGTCTTTGTTTATCCCTATTTTTAATAAAACTGCCTGTCTTTACACTGGCATTTATTTTCCTAAATAAATTTTCATATGAGTGATACCTAAAAATAATGTTTATATGACATTTTAAATAGAGAAAATGTACAGA
The DNA here is from genome assembly GCF_023091745.1 of Budorcas taxicolor. Taxonomy (NCBI): domain Eukaryota; kingdom Metazoa; phylum Chordata; class Mammalia; order Artiodactyla; family Bovidae; genus Budorcas; species Budorcas taxicolor. Next base: position 79,640,309 of record NC_068924.1, on the reverse strand, counting down.
AATATAAGAGAAAGAAAAGGATCATAAAGGCAAGTTTAATTTACTTAAATAAAAGTATAATATTTAATTTAAAATTTTTGAGCACCAAGAATTACAATAGTATTAATAACTTCTTTGCATATAAATGCTATGAATTGTTGCTGTCCAAAGGCATTAATATTTTGAGTCTTAAAATATTAACAATTTTGATTTATATATGTGTCCATTCTTTTTCTCAGATTTGGCGTGCTTTTGCTATTATTTCTTCAAAGATTTCCTGTCCCTTTCTCTCTCTCCTTTTGGGAATTACATTATGAATATGTTGGATCTTTTGGAGTATCCCACTGTTCTCTGAGACTTTATTTTTTATTCTTTTTTATCTCTGTTCCTAGGACTGTATATTCTCAACTGACATATCTTAAGTTTCACTGTTTTTTTTTTTCTTCTGCCAGCTTAAATCTGCTATTCATACACTTTAGTGAATTTTATACTTTATATATTTGGTTTATTTATTTGATTTATTTAGTTATGTCCTGGGATAAAACTGCTAGAGGTCTACTCTACCCAGCATAATTCAGGATCACTGAGAAGGGCCCCACCTATGAGACCAAGGAGAAGATTTCTGCATAAGATGAAAGCCATATCACAACAGTGAAAGGACTCTGCTTTTGACAAGTGGGCTAAGCAACTTTGGGCACTAAGGAAATACAGTTACTGCTAGGAGCAGGGCAAGATCATGGAGATCCTGTCTAAGGTTCAAGTGCAAAGGAAAGGTTTAAAACTGAGAAGGTAACAGATATTGAGAAGTATCTTGTAAACCAGCCTCCATCCTAAAATGTGGCCAGGCTATATGAAGTCTCTTCATATGTGATTCACTGACAGTAACTATAGAAACAAGATCCAAATTCAGTTTGACCTGTCTGTAACTAGATTGACTCAGCTGTCTACACTAATATTCTAGCCAAACAACAACAAGAACAAAAAGTAGACCTATCTTCAGGCATAAAATCTACCACAAGCTTTATTGCTTTGTACACAATGTTTGGCTTCCAAAACAAAATTGCAAGAAATGCAAAGAGGCAATACATTCCTGAGTGACAAAGCAATCACCGAATCAAATGCTGATATGACAGAGATACTGAAACTGTCAGAGAGGCCATACAAAATATTGGGTTGGCCAAAAAGTTCATTTGAGTTTTTCTGTAGCATCGTAAAGAAACCCTAACAAATCTGTTGGCCAACCAATAAATATGATTAATATGTTAAAGATTCTGGTGGGAAAGTTGGAAAAACATAACAATCAGGCTGATGATTTTGATAAAGGAATGAAAACTTATAAGAAATGATCAAATGGAAATGCTAAGGTCCAGAGCATCCACAACCGCATGGGCCACGTAAAAAGTCTGGCTGGACTTCTGTTACTATACTGAAGTGGTCAGAGAGGGAACCCTTGTCTCTCACCACTTCTGTCCATCATGATAGACATTGATACAGCAAAGCAAGAAAAAAAAGAAAAAATAACACATTGGTTGGAAAGGAGTAAATAAAATTCCCACAATTCAGAGAATATATGACTTTCTGCTTATAAAATCACAAAGAAAATAACAAAACTATAGAACTAATGATTTTAGCAAGTTATCAAGAAGATAGGTCAATATTCAAAACTCCGTCATAATTCTATATAATGTCAATAAATGATTGGAAATTGTAATTTCATTTATTCATTGTTTGTTTTTTCCTTGTATTTTAGTTTATTTTTAATTTACTTATTTTAATTGGAAGCTAATTACTCTACAATATTATAGTGGTTTTGGCCATACACTGACATGAATCAGCCATGGGTGCTCCTGTGTTCCGCTTTCTGAACCCCCCTGGCACCCCCCTCCCCATCCCATCCTTCAGGGTTGTCCCAGTGCACCGGCCCTGAGCACCCTGTCTTGTGCATTGAACCTGGACTGGTGGTCTGTCTCACATGTGACGCACAAGTCGTGACTTTAAAGCAGTGCCAATGACACCAAGTACTTAAGTATAAAGCTTACAAGAGACGTGGAAGATGTACTGAAAACTGTAAAATTTTGAGGTTTCCCTGGTGGCTCAATGGTAAAGAACCTGCCTGCCCATGCAGGAGACGCAGGTTCGATCCCTGGGTCAAGAGGATCCCCTGGAAAAGAAAATGGCAACCCACTGCAGTATTCTTTCCTGGAGAATTCCATGGACAGAGGAGAGTGGTGGGCCACAGTCCCTAGGGTTGCAGAAGAGTTAGACATGACTTAGTGATTAAACAACAACAACAAAATAAATCAGATATGATAAATGGAGAAATTCAGTACATTCATGGATTGGAAGAGTAAATAAGTTTAAGATATCTGTGTTCCCAAATCCAAGAAAGAATTTTTGTAAAATTTGGGAAGCACATTGGAATATTTATATGGAAAACCAAATAGATTGGAATAACCAAGATAATTTCAAAGAGCAGCAAAGTTGAAGCACTCACATTCCTCCTTTCCAGATTCACCCTTAAACTACAATAGTCGAGTAGTGCAGTATTGGACAAAGGATAGCTGCATTTGATTAAACGTTACTGGAGCTCGACAGAGATTTGAGAAATATAGCAATATTAATAGTTGACATTTGACAATTTTTGCAAGGCAATTTTAAATAGAAAATGCATGTATTTTCAACTGATATCGTTGGAATATTTGTTAAAAACTCTAAAAGGCATGTTACAAACCAGGGGAAAGTGTTTACAAATCACATATGAGTCCTTATCAGTAAAGGACTTGCATTTTGGAATACATAAAGTATTCTCACATTGCTGTCATAATAAAACAAACACAGTAAAATGAGCAAAAGATTTTAACAGAGACTTCACAAAAAATGATAATAGGGATGGCAAGTAAGCACATGAAAAGATGTTCAACATAATCAGTCATCAGAGAAATGCAAACTAAAAAAGAGAGAGAGATACACTACAAACCTACCAGAGTAACTGAAAACCTTGTAAATATCAAATACTGCCAAGGATACGAAGCAATCAGAACTCTCATACATTGTTGGCAGGAAAGCAGAATAGTATACCATCTTGGAAGACAGGTTGACTATATCATATAACCCAGAAATCTCATTCCTAAGAATCTATCCAAGTGAAATATAAGCATATGCTCACATAAAAGGCTGTATGTGAATGTTTATTGACACTTTATTTGTAATAGCTAAAAACTGGAAACAACCCAATTTTCTTTCAACTGTGGAATGGATAAACACTCTGTGCTGCATACACAGGTTGCCTCTCAGCAATGAACAGGAACCGACTGCTGAAGAACTACACAAATCCATAAATTGCAAGTTCATTATGCTAAGAGAAAGAAGCCACCCTCAAAAGCCAGCCTATGGTTTGATTCATTTTTTTAATGACATTCTTACAAAGTCAGAACTATAAGGGCTGCAAACAGGTCCGTGGTTGCTAGGCAGAAGAGGGTTAAGCATCAAGAAGCATGGGAAATTAGGTGAGTTGAAAGAACTGTTCTGTATCATGATGGGGTGGTGGCTGTATGGCCACACTCATTTGCACAAGCTGTTAGAGCTATACATTAAAAAGTGTGGCTATAACTTTATGTAAATTATGCATCCTCAATCAGACAATGATTTTTCTAAGGCCAAGTAGTGCAAATGAATCGGCACACTTACTCCACAGGCGCTCACACTCCCCACAGACCGTTTAATTGCTTTTCTGCTAAACAAGTGAGATGAAGAGCTGTGGGTGTTCTCATAAGGGGCCTATTCCCCTGACTGTTCTGTGTCTCTATGACTTCTCTAGGTTCCCGTTCAGTAGCCTTTGGAATCTCCAAAGTTACTACTTTAAACATCATAGAGGACCAGTCTGTGCACACAGCCCTTTTGTTCCTTTTCTTATTCACCTGAATGTTAATAGTTTCTAGCATACATGTCAGTTTCCCTCCAAACAGGATTTGCTTAGAACCTGCAGCCACAGTCAAAGAAAACACTCTAAGATCAGAATTATACTTATTGAGGCTAAAATGATAACCCATTTGCCCAGTTGTTTTGTACATCATTTTTCATTTGCTACTCACAGACAGATTTCTGTGAGATGTGTGGGACAGGTAATTTTATTATTTAGTTTCATAAACAGGAAAACAGAGCTTGAAAGAGGTAAATGACTCTTCCAAGGTATCATAAATAATACATTCCAGATATAGGGCTTGAACCCAGGTTTCCTAGTTCCATGTAAATGATTTTTCTTCCACTTAGTCGTGCTTCAGAGACCTTAACATCTTTTTGCCAGTACCCGAGAGAGCTTTTCCTGTAGGGCTTATACATGCCACCCTGGCTGAGTTTCTGTTGGTGGCCTCTCCCTTTCTGTCAAGGAGCAAGGGAAGTTTCTATGTTTTCCTATATAATTTCAAAGAGAAGTGAAATCCATGCAAAAACAATAAGGAGGCTGGGTCTACTATGAGATATTGTCACAGAAATTGGATGTTTTCAATATTTTCCTCAAACTGTGAGGAGGCACTGGTTATGAAATATCAAAATCTGCATCAGTGGGGAGTTTGTGATGCTCAGGAAACGCCCAGCAGGCAGTGTTCCTAAAGAGGATAAGAGCAAGCAGACAGCACGCATGAAACCGACCGTGCTCTGACCTGGTGGCTTCGTCTTGTTTGCTAGCTCTAGGCTTATCATTGAAGTTAACTAGGACGGGGTGAAACGATACTTGTTTAGACCAGCAGAGGGTCACCCTGATCATAAAGCCCTTGTTTTCAGCCCGCTTTCCCCCTTGATGTCACTCACGTCATCACTAGCACATCGTGTCGTTGTTTCGATGCTCAGTCGTGTCCAGCTCTTTCGTGACCCCATGGACAGGGGTCCACGGAACCCCGACAGGGTTCCTCTGTTCATGGGGATTTCTCAGGCAAGATTACTGGAATGCATTGCCATTTCCTTCTCCAGGGGATTGTCCCAACCCAGGGACTGAACCCGTGTCTCCTGCATTACAGGCAGATCCTTTACCACTGAGCTGCCTGGGAAGCCCCGAGCACATCCAGAAAAGTTAAAAGAGTGATGGCTAAGGGCATACGCTTTAAAATCTCTCTCACCTGGGTGTGACTCTTGAATTTATTTTTTATTAGGTGTGGAATTTTATGAAGTAATCTAGCCTCTCAGATCCTCAGTTTCCTTAACACCAAAATGTGGATAATAATAATCCATACCTTATAACACTGTAGGATAAAGTTGTAGAAAAATGTAACTTTCCTGTCAGCTCATAATTACCTTAATAAATATCATAAGCATTGTGTAAATATTATGCTACCTAAGTCATGAGGATAAAATGAAATATATACACAGTTGCATATATAAAAAGCTCTTAATAGAGATTATAGAACAAAGTATATGCTAAAAAGTTCTTTATATTAGTTTGGGGTGAACAAATACAATTGTCTTTATGCTCTGGGTGTGAAAGTTGTGAAGGAGAAGATGGTAAAGAAGAGTGGTTGCTAATAAACGGAAGCTGTGATACAGGCTTCACGTCCAAATGAAAAATTTAGAATGTGAAGATCACCTTGAAAGCAGATCTGAAAGCTAATCAAATGCAATTTCAACCCTAGATTTTTGTGATGCAGATTATAGGTGACGGCCACGGGAGTAAGTTGAAGCAGAAGAAGACTGTTTCACCCCGAGGTAAAATATGGATCTCAAAGAATAAATTCAGCAAATGACCCCTACAGCCAATGACGGGTAGGGAAGACACAGTGAGGCCTGCTGCAGGGCTCAGAAGATCTGAGTGGACATAGTGTGTGTGCGCTCAGTAGCTCGGTCATGTCCAGCTTTTTGAGATTTCATGGACTGTAGCCCACCAGGCTCCTCTGTCCATGGACTTTTCCAGGCAGGAAAGAGCAGCCTGGTGGGCTACAGTCCATTTCCTATTCCAGGAAATCTTCCCGACCCAGGGATTGAACCTATGTCTCTTGAGCCTCCTGCATTGGCAGGTAGATTCTTTACCACTGTGTCACCTGTACGAGGAAAGACTCGTTAAGAAGAGAGGCTATCACACTTCAAAAACAATCCACAACCTGAAGACTTGAATGTTGCATCCCACTTTTTTCAAACCAAGAGAGAAACCATGCTTTCATCCTAGTATATTATTAGAGCTAACACTCATCAGGCTTATGCTTATTGCTTCTCACGCATTAGTTTATTAACTTTAACTGTGGCCCCATTCACAGTACATCTTTGCTTTTAATGATGAAAACTGTGGGCTCAGAAAACTTCAGTTAGGACAGTGTCTCCCGAGAGTAAATGGTAGGGTACTCTTAGAATGCGCTCCACTCTTCCCAGGTCTTGACGTCTTACACTCAGCGCATTTTCTTCTGCGCTCTTCTTGCTGGTTGGATGTATTTGCTGTTGCAGTCATTCTGCTGCGTATGCATGTCTCTGTCACCCCATTGAAGTCCCAAATCCAGAGACAGTATATTAGCTCTTTCAGTTCTCCTAACAGCTAATACTGAGTGTGGTCCAGTGGATTCAGTGAAAGGCATACGTTGAATTAATTCACTTCAATTCAAATTTCAGTTAACATCATGAGAACTAGGAACTAGTCTATCCAACCACAAAGCTTGCCTCTGCCAGTTACTTTTCACGTAAATCAAATTAAACAATCTTTTGGAGCCTAAGTTATCCCATAAAATCAGTGATGGTAATCACTAATGACTATGAACCTCATAGCATTGTGGAGAGGATGAAATGAATATACGTACATGCAGTCAGTCTTCAGATTCACAGATTTCCTATTTGCAGATTTTCCTATAGTTAAAATTTATTTTAATCCTAAAATAAATATTTGCAGAGCTTTTGTGACCATTTAGGGACATGTTCAGAGTGGTAAAAAATCTGTGTTGCTTGACATTCACATTTCCAGCAGAGGCTGAACAAGGCAATTGCTCTACCTTCTCAGTTCCATTTCCATATTGTAATTGTTTTTTATTTTTAAATATTTAATTAAAGGGTAATTGCTTTACAACGTTGCATTGGTTTCTTCCGTACAACAGAACGAATCAGTCATGGTGTAGGGAAGTCACTCAGTTGTGTCCGACTCTTTGTGATTCCATGGACTGTAGCCTACCAGGTTCCTCCATCCATGGGATTTTCCAGGCAAGAGTAATGGAGTGGGTTGCCATTTCCTTCTCCAGGGGATCTTCCCGACCCAGGGATCGAACCCAGGTCTCCAGCATTGTAGGCAGATGCTTTTATCGTCTGAGCCATCAGGGAAATCTATCAGCCATAAATATATACATACGTCCCCTCCTTCTTGAGCCTCCCTCCCTCCCACCGCCAACTGCATCCCACCCCTTTAGGTGGGATTGATCGCCTTGTGTTATACAGCATCTTCCCCGGCTGTCTCTCTCACACACGGCGACATCTCTGCTTCAGTGCCCCCCTCTCAGCTCATCCCACCCTCTCCTTCCCCCGTGTCCACAAGTCTGCTCTCCGCGTCTGGAACTGGAGTCCTGCCCAGTAACGGCACAGCTCATCTGCACCGTTTTTCTAGGTTTCATGCATACGCGCCGCTGCTTTTCAGTCGCTGAGTTGCGTCTGACGCTTTGCAACCCCACGGACCGCAACATGCCAGGCCTCCCGTCCCTCCCCACTTCCCGGGGTGTGCCCAAGTCCGTTGTCCATTGAATCGGTGGTGCTCTCCAACCGTCTGATCCTTTGCTGCCCTCTTTTCCTTTTCCCTTCAATTGTTCCAAGCCTCAGGGTCTTTTCCAATGAACTGGCTCTTTGCATCAGGTGGCCAAAGTATTGGAGCTTCAGCTTCAGCATCAGTTCTTCCCGTGAGTATTCAGAGTTGATTTCTTTTGGGGTTGCTAGTTTGATTTCCTTGCAGTCCAAGGGACTGTCAAGAATATATATATGTATTACAATTTCTTTTTTGTCTGTTTGTTTGCCACTTTATTTTTTTACTGAAGTATAGTTGATTTACAATGTTGCGCTAGTTTCTGGTGTACAAGAGTGATTCAGTCATACATTCTTTTTCATATTATTTTCCACTGTGGTTTATTACAGGACTGAATACAGTTCCCTGTGCTAAACAGGAGGACCATGTTGCTCATTCATTCCGTGTCTAATAGCGTGCATCTTGCTAACCCCGAGCTCCCAGCCCAGCTCTCCCCACTCCTGTCCCCCTAGGCAACCGCAGGTCTGCGTCAGGGCGTCTGTCTCCGGCTCACGGATAGATCCATTTCTGTCGTATTTTAGATCCCACATGTAGCTGATACCGTACGATATGCCTTTCTCTGTTTTACTTCACATCATATGATGGGCTCTCGTTCCATCCTTTTAGTTGCAAATGGCATTATTTCACTCTTTGTGTGGCTGAGTACTATTCTCTCTCTCTCTCGTGTGTGTGTGTGTGTGTGTGTGCCTCACATCTTCTTTACCCACTCAGCTGTCAGTGGATATGTAGGTTGTCTCCGCGTTTGGGCCATCGTCAGTGGTGCTGCTGCGAACGTAGTGAAAGTGCCTCAGTCATGGCTCTGTGGCCCCTGGTGACCCCATGGACTGCACCCTGCCAGGCTCCTCTGTCCATGGATCTCTCCAGGCCAGAACACTGGAGTGGGGAGCCAGCGTTCTTCCCCTTCTCCAGGGGATCTCCCCAAGCCAGGACCGAACCCAGGTCTCCGGCATTGCAGGCGGACTCTTCACCATTTGAGCTGCCAGGGAAGCCCATGAACTTCACAACACTGTATTGGTTTTGCCATACATTGACAGAAATCCGCCACAGGTGCATGTATCTGTTTGAACTATACTTTTGCCCTGATATATGCCAGGAGTGGGATGTATGGATCACATGGCCACTCTATTTTTAGCTTTTTAAGGCACCGCCATGCTTTTCTCCATAGTGGCTGCACCAATGTACATTCCCACCAACAGTGTAAGAAGGTTCCATTTTCTCCACATCTTCTCCAGCGTTTGTTATTTGTAGACTTTTTAATGATAGCCACTCTGACCAGTGTGAGGTGGTATCTCATTGTGACTTTGATTTTGTTCGCCACGTTGAATAATCCTCAAACAGGCAAGGAGCAACATAAAAGTATCTCCCAGCAAATTCCCTGGCGGTCCAGGGGTTAGGACTTTAATTTCTTTAACCACTCATCTCCTGATGGACACCTAGGTTCTTCCATGCCATGGTTACTATAGAAGTGTTTTCATGCAGTCTTTCTAGAGTCAGTTTTTCACATTTTAGTCCTTCATGTTGTGTGGCTTTTTTAATTTAAAAAATTAAATTTTCCTGAGTGTAGTGCTAAAAGAAGACTGTGATTAGCCTTAAGGAGAATATAAGTATATGACATATAGAGCTGTTGGCTGTGAGACCAGTGTTAATGAATCAACAGTATATATTAAATAAGATGTCTTTAAAGAGAAACACACATAAACAATATTTTGTGTCGATTGATGAAAATGTGACCAAAGTCTTGCAGGAAACTATCTGTGTATTTTTGCTAGGAGCAAAGAAGCATTCATGAATTCATTGCTCACTGTTACTTCATAGAACCTAACTACTACATATAGTGGGGATCAGCTGTGACATATATATGTATATGTGTGTGTGTGTGTGTGTGTATATTCCTGAAAGTGAGCACTGTAGAAGGGTAAGCTGCTTCTCTTCTCAGTAGATATAATTTGGAAGATGGAGTCATTCCAGATATATGATGACCTTCAATTAAGTTCAGTTCAGTCGCTCAGTCATGTCTCACTCCTTGCTACCCCATGGACTGCAGCAGGCCAGGCCTCCCTGTCCATCACCAACACCAGGAGTTTACTCAAACTCATGTCCATTGAGTCAGTGATGCCATCCAACCATCTCATCCTCTGTCGTTCCCTTCTTCTCCCGCCTTCAATGCTTCCCAGCTTCAGAGTCTTTTCAAGTGAGTCAGTTCTTTGCCTCTAGCCAAAGTATGAATAGTATGACGACCTTAGACAAGGTGGTCATAACCCTTTCTTTACCTCAGTTTCTCATATACAAAATTAGTAAATGGGGTGACTGATCCATGAAACCCTTCAATTTCAACTATTAATTTTTTTACTAATTTTCTTGTGTGTATGCTTTAGAGCTGGAGGACAAATTATCGCTGTGATTGGAATAGTTCACAGGGCATTTATGCATCCCAGCTCCACTGGTCCCTGTCTTTTTCACTCCTCTGCTCCTTTACTTCTCACTGTTGCAGGGCATCCTTGATTCCTAAATGACACCCGTGGAGAACAAATCAGAAGTGACTGAGTTCATTCTCCTAGGACTTATTGATGCCCCAAGACTTCAGGTCCCACTCTTGACGATGTTTACCCTCACTTACCTTATCACGCTGGTTGGAAATCTGGGGATGATCCCCACTCTTGACGATGTTTACCCTCACTTACCTTATCACGCTGGTTGGAAATCTGGGGATGATCCCCACTCTTGACGATGTTTACCCTCACTTACCTTATCACGCTGGTTGGAAATCTGGGGATGATCATGTTGATTCTTTTGGACCCTCACCTTCACACTCCTATGTGCTTTTTCCTGAGTAATCTCTGTGGTGGACTTTGGTTACTCCTCAGCAGTCACACCCAGTGTGACAGCAGGATTCCTTGGAGGAAATAAGGTCATTTCTTACAGTGCATGTGCTGCTCAGATGTTCTTTTTTATAGCCTTTGCCACTGTGGAAAATTACCTCTTGGCTTCAACGGCTTATGACCGCTACGCAGCAGTGTGCAAGCCCCTGCCTTATGCCACCTCCATGACGACAAATAGGTGTGCTTGTCTTGTCAACAGCTCTGCGTTTGGTATTCTGAATGCCTCTGTAAATGTTGGAGATAACTTCAGTCTCTCTTTCTGCAGGTCCAGTGTGGTCCATCACTTCTGTGATATTCCAGGAGTCGTGATTCTTTCTTGCTCTGATAAGCACATCAGTGAGTTGGTTCTGGTTTATATTAATACCTTCCACGTGGTTTTCACTCCCATGATTATCTTTATTGCCTACCTGCTCATATTTATCACCATTCTCAAGATGCGCTCAGCTGAGGGATACCAGAAGGCTTTGTCCACCTGCACTTCTCACCTCACTGCTATCTCCATTTTTTAAGGGGCAGTCATCTTCATGTACTTACAGCCCACCTCCAGTCATGCCACGGATACAGATAAAATGGCCTCTGTTTTCTATGCTATGATCATCCCTATGCTAAACCCTGTGGTCTATAGCCTGAGGAACAGGGAGGTCAAAAGTGCATTCAAGAAGTTTGTTGAGAAATCAAAATTGTCTCTAGGATTAGCTCTTTAATAATGTAGGATCCAGAAAAGTTAGAGTCATCTCTAAGGTATCCTTTGCTCAGTGACTCACATGTTAAGGCCCACACTGCACTTATCTTCCTAAGGAGATATCCGCCCATCATATGATGTCAGATTCTTAGTAGAAACAAGCATCAGTTCAGTTCAGTTCAGTCACTCAGTCGTGTCCGACTCTTTGCGACTCCATGAATCGCAGCACGCCAGGCCTCCCTGTCCATCACCAACTCCCAGAGTTCACTCCGACTCATGTCCATCGAGTCAGTGATGTCATCCAGCCATCTCATCCTCTATCGTCCCCTTCTCCTCCTGCCACCAATCCCTCCCAGCATCAGAATCTTTTCCAATGAGTCAACTCTTCGCATGAGGTGGCCAAAGTACTGGAGTTTCAGCTTTAGCATCAGTCCTTCCAAAGAAATCCCAGGGTTGATCTCCTTCAGAATGGACTGGTTGGATCTCCTTGCAGTCCAAGGGACTATCAAGAGTCTTCTCCAACACCACACTTCAAAAAGCATCAATTCTTCGGCACTCAGCCTTCTTCACAGTCCAACTCTCACATCCATACATGACCACTGGAAAAACCATAGCCTTGACTAGACAGACCTTAGTTGGCAAAGTAATGTCTCTGCTTTTGAATATACTATCTAGGTTGGTCATAACTTTTCTTCCAGGGAGTAAGCGTCTTTTAATTTCATGGCTGCAGTCACCATCTGCAGTGATTTTGGAGCCCCCCAAAATAAAGTCTGACACTGTTTCTACTGTTTCCCCGTCTATTTCCCATGAAGTAATGGGACCGGATGCCATGATCTTCGTTTTCTGAATGTTGAGCTTTAAGCCAACTTTTTCACTCTCCTCTTTCACTTTCATCAAGAGGCTTTTTAGTTCCTCTTCACTTTCTGCCATAAGGGTGGTGTCATCTGCACATCTGAGGTTATTGATATTTCTCCTGGCAATCTTGATTCCAGCTTGTGTTTCTTCTAGTCCAGCGTTTCTCATGATGTACTCTGCATAGAAGTTAAATAAGCAGGGTGACAATATACAGCCTTGACGTACTCCTTTTCCTGTTTGGAACCAGTCTGTTGTTCCATGTCCAGTTCTAACTGTTGCTTCCTGACCTGCATACAGATTTCTCAAGAGGCAGGTCAGGTGGTCTGGTATTCCCATCTCTTTCAGAATTTTCCACTGTTTATTGTGATCCACACAGTCAAAGGCTTTGGCATAGTCAATCAAGCAGAAATAGATGTTTTTCTGGAACTCTCTTGCTTTTTCCATGATCCAGCGGATGTTGGCAATTTGATATTTGGTTCCTCTGCCTTTTCTAAAACCAGCTTGAACATCAGGAAGTTCACGGTTCACATATTGCTGAAGCCTGGCTTGGAGAATTTTGAGCATTACTTTACTAGCATGTGAGATGAGTGCAATTGTGCGGTAGTTTGAGCATTATTTTGCATTTCCTTTCTTTGGGGTTGGAATGAAAACTGACCTTTTCCAGTCCTGTGGCCACTGCTGAGTTTTGCAAATTTGCTGGCATATTGAGTGCAGCACTTTCACAGCATCATGTTTCAGGATTTGAAACAGCTCAGCTGGAATGCCATCACCTCCACTAGACATAATGGGATTAATTATTATCATGTTGATGAAAATGTACATGCAAAATCAGGAGAATACACAAGCCCAGGACTGGAACGCATTCCTTTGTCCCACGTAGGCAGGTGCAAACTGGAGCAGGAAATACGTTAAATAAATAAATCGCATATAGCTAGTTTTTCTAAAAGAAAAGAATTTTAAATGACCAATGTGGTGCCATACGATCCAATAATTCCATGCCTGAGAATATATCAGGACAAAACTATAATTCAAAAACATACCTGCACCCTTATGTTCTTATCAGCACTATTTGCAATAGCTAAGACGTGGAAATAACCTCGATGTCCACTGACAGACGAGGGGGTAAAGTAGATGTGGTACATGGAATACTACTCAGCTCTAAAAACAAGAATGGTGTTTGTACAACCGGGAGGGACCAGGAGATTATCATACCAGATAAAGTAAGTCAGAAAGACAAACACCTGTGATATCCTTTACATGTGGAATCTAAAATACGATACAGATGAACTTATCTACAAAACAGAAACTGTCTCGCAAGACACAGAGAACAGACTGGCGGTTGCCAAGGGGAAGGGAGATGAAGGAGAGCTGGCTCAGGAGTTTGGGATGAAGAGATGCAAACTATCACATATGAAATGGATAAACAGCAAGGCCCCACTGTATAACACGCTGTTTCCAGTTTCCCCATCTATTTACCATGGAGTGATGGGACCAGATGCCATGATCTTAGTGTTTTGAATGCTAAGTTTTAAGCCAGCTTTTTCACTGTCTCATCTGCATATCTGAGGTTTTTGATATTTCTCTTGATAATCTTGATTCCAACTTGTATTTCATCTAGCCCAGCATTTTGCATGATGTACTCTGCATAGAAGTTAAATAAGCAGGGTGACGATATACAGCTTTGACGTACTCCTTTCCCAATTTGGAATGAGTCCATTGTCCCATGTCCGGTTCTAGCTGTTGCTTCTTGACCTGCATACAGATTTCTCAGGAGGTATTCCCATCTCTTTAAGAATGTCCCACAGTTTGTTGTGATCCACACAGTGAAAATGGACATGGATTTGGGTAAACTCCAGGAGTTGGTGGTGGACAGGGAGGCCTGGCGTGCTGTGGTTCATGGGGTCACAAAGAGTTGGACACGACTGAGCAACTGAACTGAACTGAAGACAATCAAAGGCTTTAGCGTAGTCAATGAAGTAGAAGTAGATGTTTTTCTGGAATTCTCTTGCTTTTTCTATGATGCAACAAATGTTGGCAATTTGATCTTTGGCTCCTCTGCCTTTTCTAAATCCATCTTGTACTTATGTATATATTCAAACTAAAACATAAATTCCATATAAGAAATAGCTTCATCTGCTTTGTTCATAACTCCTCGGTAAAAGTGAGTGAAAGCATTAGTTGCTCAGTCATGTCCAACTCTTTGTAGCCCTCCAGACTTCTCTGTCCACGGAATTTTCCAGGCAAGAATATTGGAGTGGATAGCCATTCCCTTCTCCAAAGGATCTTCCTGACCAAGGAATCGAATCTGAGTCTCTTGCATTGCAGGCAGATTCTTTCTTGTCTGAGTCACCAGGGAAGCCCCCAGTCCTTGGTACCTAAACCAATTTCTGGATCATAGGAGAGTTAAATAAATATTTTTAAATGAATGAATGTATGAATGAATGGATGGATGAAGTTTTTATTTCAGCTTCACCCATCAGGATGAATATATTAAATATTTGAATCAGGATATTTATAATTCATTCATAAAATAAAACTTCTATGTAAAATTAGCATTTCAAGAGGCATGACTGGTGTTTTGTTTGACTGAAATATTTTCTACATTGTCACTCAATGTTTTTAATTCCCACTGACAGACACAATGATTATCTGGAAACTTTGTCATCATTCCTTAGAAATGATATCTCATTGACCACACATCAAATAGATTGTATTTAGTAAGTCATAAAAGACAAAGAGCTGACTTATTTGAAAAGATCCTGATGCTGGGAAAGATTGAGGGTGGGAGGAGAAGGGGACGACAGAGGATGAGATAGCTGGATGGCATCACTGACTCAATGGACATGAGTTTGAGTAAACTCTGGGAGGTGGTGATGGACAGGGAGGCCTGGTGTGCTGCAGCCCATGGGTGGCAAAGAGTCGGAGATGACTAAGGAACTGAACTAACTGAACTGAAAAGACAAAATGTACCAAACTATTTTAATGCTTAATATTTGAGTTGGTTATGGTAATGCAGTTCATTCCAGTGATTCTAAGCTTCCGTATCATGCAAACATAATAGTACTTATCAATAGTAAACATAATCTATATTAAATATCTGAGTAGAATAATATTTATGTGTTTTGTTTTGATCCTTGGGGAGTTCAATTCTGTAATAAAGATGCCATAGGAACTTGCACTGATATTCCTTTCTCTGCTTCTACATACTTAGAGGCTTCTGTACTCCCAGTATTTGCAAGACTGCGTTTGGATGTACTCAGATGGACACCAGTGTGGACGGATGTTGTAATGCAAATATATTCTCTTCTGGCTCTAAGTTTATGATGATAGTGACGTGTCTTCTACTGGGGCCATTTAAAAGCTGCTTTTTAAACTTTTAATATTTTATTTTTAATCATGGGGTAATTATAATATTGTGTACAGCACCGTGAAATGGCCATAGGTGTACATATGCCCCCTCCCTCTCATACTCCTCTCCCACCCCTCCCCCTCCCAGCCCTCTAGGTTGTCACAGATCACCAGGGAAGCCCCACTGGCTGTCTGTTTTACATGTGACCTTGTGTGTGTTCCAGTGCTATCCTCTCAGATCGCCCCACCCTCTCCTTCCCCCACTGTGTCTCTCTATGTCTGTGTCTCGTTTGCTGCCCTGCACATGGGGTCATTGGTGCCATCTTTCTAGATGCCACATATATGTGTTAATATATAGTACTTGTCTTTCTGACTTTCTTCATTCTGTATATTAGATTCTAAGTTCATCCATCTCATTAGAACTGACTCAAATGTGTTCCTTTGTATAGCTTAGTAATATTCCATTGTGTATATGTACCACAACTTTCTTATCCATTTATCTGTCAATGGATATCTAGGTTGCTTCCATGTGCTAGTTACTGTAAATAATAAATGCCTTTAGAATATGTTTTAGATTTACAGAATAGGAGCAAGGACAAGGTGAGCCACAAAACAGAAAGAACTTGGATTACTGTCCTACTGAGTTTCCATAGAACAACTAACTGAACAATATATGAGCAAGGAAAATCTCTGTGGTTAAGCCACTGTCATTTTGGACTTTGCTTGTATAACAGCAAATATTATAATATTATTTATACCAACTAACATAAAGAGATTCCCCAAAGACAATCTGGATGCTGCTTGCAAGAAGTGGAAGGACATTGTGGCAAGAAATACCATGCAGTGTCTACAGCACAATTACTAATATTTGTCAATTGTCAATCAGCTTCTAAAACATAACCAGGAGAAAAAAAAACCCACAAGTTTTGGGGAAAAAAAGAGACCATTCCAACCAAATTTTCTTATCTAAGAAAACTTACTAAAGTCTTCTGAGCTTCTTGGATGTGCTTATATTCGTGGTTTTGTGTGTCCAGTGTTTTACTTATATGCTCGTGTTGTTATATGGTAGAGAAAATACGAACATATGAATGAATCAAATATAAAGTTTATTACAAGCAGGGCACCAAACACTCAAAGACCCCTGTGGACATCCTCATTCAGATATCACATAATTGGACATAACATTTTCTTTTTTCTTGATGATAGACTTTTGAAGGATAAATGATAATATTATTTCAGTAATTTAGAAGTAGTGTGGGCCCTAAAATGTGGATAATTTCATGGTTAAAGACAGGAGAGGAATGAAACTAGGTTATTTGAAGTATTACAGCTTTAAAAGGTGAAGCCTAGAGACAAGCTTGCTTTTTCAACTGCCCTCTTGAAAGCACTTTTAACCTCCTTGTTTCTTAAACTATAGACCAGGGGGTTCAGCATGGGGATGACCATCGTATAGAACACAGATGCGATTTTGTCTGTGTCCATGGAATGACTGGAGCTGGGCTGGGAGTACATAAAGATGGCGGTCCCATAGAAGATGGAGACTGTGGTGAGGTGAGAAGTGCAGGTGGACAAAGCCTTCTGATATCCCTCCGCCGAGTGCATCTTCAGGATGGTGACAAATATGAACAGGTAGGAAATAAAGATAACCAAGAGGCCAAAAAAGATATTGAGGCTTGCCACAAAGGCAAGAACTAGCTCACTAACAAGTCTATCAGAGCAAGAGAGAGCCATGACTGCTGGAACATCACAGAAAAAGTGATGGACTAGATTGGACCTACAGAAAGAGAGACTGAATGTGTCCCTGATGTGAACAGAGGCATTCAGGAAGCTGTAGATGTAGGAGCCTGCAGCCAGACCCGCACACACACTGGGTGTCATGGTGGCTGTGTAGTGTAAGGGTTTGCACACGGCTGCATAGCGATCATAAGCCATTGAGGCCAAGAGGAAATTTTCCATGGTGGCCAGGGCTATGAAAAAGAACATCTGAGCAGCACACGCATTGTAGGAGATGACCTGGTCTCCCATAAGCAGCTCAGCCATAACCTTGGGAGTGACAGCTGTAGAATAGCAAAAGTCCACTAAAGACAAGTTACTAAGGAAAAAGTACATGGGAATGTGAAGACGAGAGTCCATGAGAATCAGAGCAGTCATCCCCAGGTTTCCAGCCACGCTGAAGAGGTAGATGAGGGTACACATGATGAACAAGGGCACCTGCAGTCCGGGGGCACTGGTCAGTCCCAGCAGGATGAATTCAGTCACTTCTGTACTATTCTCCATGGATGCGGTTTGGGAATCACAAGACGCCCTGGGGCAATGAGAAACAAAGGAACAGAGAAATTGAATGGAGAGAAATTGAAACAGGTAACTAGATGATTGGTGGCTGGGTAGATGTGCATTACTGCATTACGGCAGTAATTATAGCTTCAATATTATTCATATAAATATGGCTTTGACAACAAGTTTTGATGCATATTAATAAATTATAGAGTTATGCATTGTTGAAACTGAAGGGTCTTTACAGTTCATCTCCTACTGTCTAAATTTTATAAATTTATAAACTGAAATGTGAAAATATAAAGTCTTGATCAAGATGGTGTGTCTAGAGTGAATGTATGTGTCATTTCAGTTCCCTGAGCCTCGTAAATGCTTACACTTCTATGCTGCTGTTGTGCCTGGAGCTGCCCTGTACACTTCACCTGTGTATCAACTTGCTTTTCTCAATAAACTTATAAGACTGACTAGTTGTTACCCTCTTTTAACTTTTGAGGTATAGGGATTGAATAATGTATTTGAATTCACAAAATTATTACTGTTGAAGTCAAGTTTTGCAGCCAGGAAGAGTCGTTCTTTGGCTCACTGGTCTGGGACTTTGGGATTAACAGATGCAAATTACGGGATACAGGACAGATAAACAATAAAGTCCTACTGTAAAACACAGAGAAGTATATTCAATAGCTTGTGGTAAACCATGGTGGAAAAGAGCATGAAAAGAATGTATATGTATAACTGAGTCACTTTACTGTACAACAGAAATGAAACAGCAGTGTAAATCAACTGTACTTCAATAAATTTTTTTTAAAAGAAATAAACTCTCCTCCAATAAATAAATAAATAAAATTGAGTTTTCCTCACTTTACAATTACTTATTGTTTCCATTGGCCCAAACTCAGTGTTTGGGTTTCCCCATTACGTCGCTGAGACACGTACGTGTAATGGATCTAGCGGAAAAACTGGAGCACTTGCCAGCAGAGGCCGTTCTCAGGGGAAGACACAGCGCTGGGTATGAAGCTTGGGTTCTGGGAAGAGATGCATGTGAGTCTTACCACTGGCTACCCAAGAGTCATTGGCTGTAACCAAACTACTTGCTCCTGGTTTTCTCCACGTACAGAAGAATAATACCTCAAGGTAGTCTTGTGAGAATTAGATGAAATAACGTATCCAAAAAAAAGTCAAATGCTGACTGCCTAGCATCTGCTGATAATCATTAGTTGTGATATTATCATTAGGATGGAATGATAGGCTACATGTTTGAGAAAGGCAGGTGAAATCGGGGATTCAAATGTGGGTGAGTTTTGAAGTCCTGCAGCCTCTCCAGCTTCCTTTATCTCACACTCTGTCCACCGAAACTTTTGTGTCCTCCAGTGTCTCTCAATGGTTGTTCCAGCCACTCCACGTGAACCATTCGTTTGTCCATTTTCTTTCTCAAAGTCTTTATTTTAGCATGAGTTGAGTCTCTTTCTTTAAGCTCGTTCTTTCTCTCATCACCCGCATCTGGTCTCATAGGCTCATTACACAGAGCATGTATGTGCTGTGCTTGTGTGCGTGTGCGCTGAGTCATGTCCAGTGCTTTCTGACCCCATGGAGTCTCCACCACACTCCTCTGTCCTTGGGATTTTTCAGGCAAGAATCCTGGAGAGGGTTGCCATTCCCTTCTCCAGGGTATCTTCCCCACCCAGGGATCACACCCACTTCTCTTACATCCCTGCATTGGCAGGTGGGTCCTTGACCAGCTGAGCCACTGGGGAAGCCCCCGTTAAGAGCATATGCATCTATGTTCATGCACATGTATAACATATACTTACTCATGTGTTTACATGTATATGCACAGGTATATCGGAGAAGGCAATGGCACCCCACTCCAGTACTCTTGCCTGGCAAATCCCATGGACAGAGGAACCTGGTAGGGTGCAGTCCATGCGGTCACTGAGAGTCGGACACGACTGAGCGACTTCACTTTCACTTTTCACTTTCACGCATTGGAAAAGGACATGGCAACCCACTCCAGTATTCTTACCTGGAGAATCCCAGGGACGGGGGAGCCTGGTGGACTGCCATCTATGGGGTCGCACAGAGGTGGACACAACTGAAGCGACTTAGCAGCAGCAGCAGCAGCAGCACACACGTATATAAGTAATACACACACTCATTCCTCTGAGTGAGTGCGTGAAACTCGCTCAGTTGTGTCGAACTGTTTGCAACCCCATGGACTGTAGCTTGTCAAGCTCTTCTGTCCATGGAATTCTCCAGGCAAGAGTACTGGAGTGGGTAGCCTTTCCCTTCTCCAGGGAATCTTCCCAACCCAGGGAAATTCTTTACTGTCTGAGCCACCAGGGAAGCCCACCTTTTTTTTAATCCTCAGTGATGCTGTAAGGTGGATCATGTTATTATACCCATTTTACCAGTAAGAACACTGAGGACTTGAGCAGCTATGTAAACCTGCACAATTACATAGGTAGTATGAAAAAGATTCAGGATTCAAGATTCAAACCTGGCCGTGACCAAATCAGAAGCCTGTACTTTCCGCCACCTCACTAGCTGCATTTGCAAATGTGCGAGTAACCACAAGGATGAGATTATGGGGGAAAGATTACAATAGAGTCGCTGCTGCTGCTAAGTCTCTTCAGTCGTGTCCGACTCCGTGCGACCCCATAGATGGCAGCCCACCAGGCTCCCCCGTCCCTGGGATTCTCCAGGCAAGAACACTGGAGTGGGTTGCCATTTCCTTCTCCAATGCATGAAAGTGAAAAGGGAAAGTGAAGTCACTCACTCGTGTCTGACTCTTCGCTTAGGATCTCACTAACTTGATTAGAACACTTCTGTGGTTTAAAGAAGGGTTATTTCACTCTCTTGTGGTTTTCTTTCTCGCTTCCAATGAGAGGACATAGGATAGTAACTAAGATGAGATTAAGACTTAATAACGGGATCATTTATTCTTTTTTTTTTGCTATTCTTTTATAGGAGAACAATATGACTTTATTCCGTACGTATCTCTAAACTCCTGTTGATGGAAATTTTGACATTCAAACTTCAGCCTCAACTCACTGTTTTGAAAAAAAAAATGTTGAAGCCATCTCTTCTGTGCTCAGATAATTCATAGTAGATATAGCTGCTCCATAGATTTTACATGAATTATACTTCTCACTAAAAATGTATATGAAACATAGAAGCTTACCTTGCTGCTGGAAAAGAAGAGACAGTCAATCCCGAAGAGTGATAATGAAATCCGACATTTAGTCATGGGAATAAAGCACATATCCCTTGTAGCTCAGTCAGTAAAGAATCCGCCTGTGATGCAAGAAACCCAGGTTTGATTTCTGGGTCCGGAAGGTTCCCTGGAGAAGGAAATAGCAACCCACTCCAGCATTCTTGCCTGGGAAAAATCCCATGGACAGAAGAGCCTGGCAGGCTACAGTCCATGGGGTTGCAAGAGCTGGACACGACTTAGTGAGTGACTAAACCACCACCGTTAGAGACGTTCTTTATCAGATACTTGTCCAAAGATTCGAAGACCAGTAAAGATGGAGGAAGGAACCCAACATGGAGTTAGAAACCTGGATAAAAGTCCCGAATTCACCACTAATTCTGACTATGCTCTTGGAGCAGTCACTTTTCTTCTCCTTGTTTGAAAAACAGTTAATAATATTACCTCTTTTCGTATATTTCGTACAGACTTGTGCCTGTAACTAGCCGATGAGGGAAGCTCCGTAAAACACTTGCTGAGAGGTTATCACTTTAGAGCCGATCGATATAATTTTACTCTGAGACGTCTTCTCTGGCCACTATAGCAAATCATCAGGTTCGAGGTCAGAGAGGGATGCCTGTGTTTGGTAAATGATTGCCAAGGGGGCTCAGCATACAGTCAGTGATGTCACATGGAATTAGGTTGGGATTTCAGAGGCTGGCTCGTGGGAGTCAGAAGGGAGCCACAGAAACACAGAATGCTCTGGGGCTTTCCCCCATGAGAGCATCTGTACTTCTCATCCCATGTTCTTAGGGAAGATAGAATTAAATAGCTTGCAGGATTGTGCTGGATATATTGAGAGTGTACACATGTTTTCATATTCACCTCATTTTTTTCCATTTTGTACTCAAAGTATGATTTACAAACCATCAACATCCATAGCTTTTAGTGTATTATTCTAAGAGCTTGGGGAAATTTTATCTAGTCA
Source organism: Budorcas taxicolor (assembly GCF_023091745.1). Taxonomy (NCBI): domain Eukaryota; kingdom Metazoa; phylum Chordata; class Mammalia; order Artiodactyla; family Bovidae; genus Budorcas; species Budorcas taxicolor. The sequence goes on along the minus strand of NC_068924.1, from coordinate 79,618,367 downwards.
GGTACCACTGCCACAACTAAAATACAGAAGAGTTCTATCACCTTAATGCCGGGGTCCAGCCCTGGTGGATCCAGGGTGATTCGAAGGGGAGACAGATAGGTGAGGAAAAACTTATTTATTTAGAAATATAAGATTAGGAAATAATAGTATAGCAGGAAAATTTAGTGGAGAAAAGAGGCTGAACAACTTGGTTTATGTGGAGAACTAATAAAACTTCAGGACAAGGAGTTTGCACCATCTATGTTAGGCCACCAGTGTCCTCTTGAATATCGGAGGGTGCTCCTCCTTGGACTCCCTCTCGTGTGGAACTTAAAAGCCGGGGCAAGTAAGTAGACATGGCAAGCCTCCACGCCCCAGACGGGAATTCAGCCAGAAAACAGAGTAAAGAAGAGACACGGGGGAAACCAGATTTCCAAGAAACTAGTTCGAGAGACTAGCCAGAGAAACTGGCCCGGTCTCTATTGTTCAGAAGACTTCTTATACTTTTGATAGTACATGGAGATCAATGGGTAACACAGAGTTATGCAGCGTTAGCAGCCCAGACTCATCAAAACCAGGCTTTTCTCTCCGCATACTTGTCTTAGGTAATTTACATCATCTTCCGGCCAAAAGGGCCAATTAACATTTTACGGCCCTTTTCTGATAAGGGTTTGTCAACCAGAAGACTTATTTATGTTGTTCTTCTCAAAGTCTGGTGCCACTCTCAGAAAGCACTAAATAAAGTTACATTCTTACATAGCAGAGATACAGCAATTTATAACAAGTAAAAGGAGTACAGTGATTTATAACAAAAGAAAAGTAATTAACTCAAAAGTCTAGTGTTGTTAACATCAAAACTACTATATACCTTTTTCCATATCCCAATTACATTGATTAATATCCTCCCAGGTGCCTAAAAGATAAAGAATATGGAGGCCTGGCAGCAATCATTGAGTCAACAGTGAAATCCATCACCAATATGATTTTTAGCTCTTTAGAAAAGGCTCTATATCTTTAAGATGCTTTAAGCTTTGTGCCTCTCATGGTTGGGGGGCTATAAACAATTCACAAGCTGTAAAAAGTCCACGGGAACCTGTTAGGCAAGTTAGAGAGTTATCAGAGGGGGCTTGAACTGAAACATTCCTTTCAAATGCAGAAGACTGAAGCCCTGAGTTCGCTTTTTCCAGAGAGTGTCAGAAGAGTGGAAAAGCACAGTACAACAAGGCGGGCAGATTCTGGTTTTTGGTGGGTAGATGCTCACGGAAACTCAGGGGGAACCCCTGAGGCCTGACTCACCTTGCCCATCAGACCTCTCTGCATGACCTTGTCATGGGTGGGATCTCCCATGCTGGCTCCTGGCACCTTAACAAAAACCCTGAGCTTTTCTATGCCAAGAGCAGATTATCAATATATTAAGCTGAAGCAGTCAAGTAGAAAGTGAATTCAACTTGCCGCCATTTTGTTTTATTCAGCTCCACAATGAATTGGATGGTCATCACTCACATTGGAGAGGGTCATCTGCTTCACTCATTTCACTGATTTAAATGCTGATCTCTTCTACAAAAACCCTCTGCTGCTGCTCGTAGGTCGCTTCAGTCGTGTCCAACTCTGTGCGACCCCATAGACGGCAGCCCACCAGGCTCCCCCGTCCCTGGGATTCTCCAGGCAAGAACACTGGAGTGGGTTGCCATTTCCTTCTCCAATGCATGAAAGTGAAAAGGGAAAGTGAAGTCACTCAGTCGTGTCTGACTCCTAGCAACCCCATGGACTGCAGCCTACCAGGCTCTTCCATCCATGGGATTTTCCAGGCAAGAGTACTGGAGTGGGATGCCATCACCTTCTCCGACAAATACCTTCAGTCACACCCAAAAACAGTGTTTAATAACATATCTGGACATTCCCTGACCTACTCAAATTGATACATATAATTAACCATCAGAGAGGGACTAGTTATTTTCATTTTGCCTTCTTTCACTCTCTTGTAGCTATTTCCCCCCTCTTTTATTCCCTTGATACCTTGCTTTGTGCGTTGCTGACTTTGTGGTGATAGACTTTGATTCCTTTCTCATTTCCTGTCGGGCGTCTTCTGCTGGTACTGTCTTTGGGATTACCATGGGGCTTACACAAAACATGTCATAGTTAACAACAGTCTCTTCTTGACTGGCAGCAACTTAACTTCCGTCACTCACAAAACTCCGCTCCTATATACCTCTCTTTCTCTTTTCCTTACTCATATCACAAATTGTATCTTTTCATATTTGGTATCTGGTAATACAAAATTACAGTTACAGTTATTTTTATCTGTTTACCTTTTATATTCTATGCTAGAATTCAAAGTGACTTACATGCTTCAATTACCATGCTGCAAAATTCTGTATTTGTCTATATATTTACCTTTATGGGTGAGTTTTCTATTTTCATATGCTTTCGTATTGCTGTCTAATGTCTTCTCCTTTCAACTTGAAGGACTGCCTTTAGCATTTCCTATCAGGCAGCTCTACCCGTGATGAACTCCTTCCGCCTTTCTAAAAGTTGGGAGTATAACTGACATACAATGTTATGTTAGTTTCAAGTGCATAACACTGTGACTTATGTGCATTACAGATGATCACCACAATAAGTCTAGTTACGGCCTCTCTCAATTTAAAGTTGTTATTGTACCATTAGCTATGGTATCTACTCTGTATGCTACATTCCCAAGACGCATTTTATAATTGGAGGGGGAGCCTTTTAACCCCTTTCACCTCCTTCACGCATCCCCCACCCTCCCCTTTCTAGCACGCAGCTACACAGCAGTGCCCGGCCGGCCGCCCCTTTCGTTCATGGTCATGTGCGTGCTCCGATGCCTGCCTCGGATCCTGCCCCACCCTCTCCTTCCCCCGCTGCGCCCGCAAGTCTGCTCTCTGTGTCTGCGTCTCTAACCCCGCCCTGCAAACAGGCTCATCAGCACCATTGTTCCAGGTTTCCCTATATGTGCGCTAGTACACAGCACTTGCTTTCCTCTTTCGGACTGACTTTGTCAGGACTTTTGACTGGAACTCTACTGAGTTTGTCTCCTCAAAATTCAGAATTGTCCAGTCTAGCCCTCCAGTGTTTCACCCTATCACCGTTAACACATGACTGTCTTGTGAGTGGGAGTGTCTTGAAACAGACTTCCCTCCTCTAGCCGTTCTTGTCTCTTCTGGTAAAGGTACTTCAGGGGAATTTACTCTACCTTTACCAGAAGTGAAAGAAAGTGAAAGTGAAGGTCTCTCTGTCGTGTCCGACTCTGTGACGCCATGGACTATACAGTCCATGGAATTCTCCAGGCCAGAATACTGGAGTGGGTAGCCTTTCCCTTCTCCAGGGGATCTTCCCAACCCAGGGATCCAAGCCAGGTCTCCTACATTGCAGGCAGATTCTTTACCAGCTGTGCCACCAGGGAAGCCCCAAAATACTGGCATGGGTAGCCTATCCCTTCTCCAGCAGATCTTCCTGACCCAGGAATTGTACTGGGGTCTCCTACATTGCAGGCGGATTCTTTACCAACTGAGCTATTAGTAATAGAAGAGTTTGGACCAATTCTTCAGCACCCACTCATCCAAAACTTAAAGACTACTAGTAATGTATGGAGATTTTCTTTTCATCACATCTCCAAAAATATCTGCTATAATCTGTTTATTCAGTTATAGCCATCCCAGTGTATCTGATATGGTATCTCATTGTCATTTTAATTTTTATGATTTATGATCATTTTTATCCCTTCATGTGGGTTTTAGGCACTAATACATGTTTTTCTATAAAACGTATTTTCAAATTTTCCCCATCTTCAATTGAGACATTTGTCTTCTCATTACTGAGTTGTAAGATTTCTATATTCTCAAAATTATCTTTTAAATTAGATATTTGATTTGCATTCTCTCCAAATTTGCGGTTTAATCTTTTTATTTTATAAATGATGTTTCTTAATATAGAAACATTTTGAACTTTAATAAAGTTAAAATTATAACTCCAGAATTTCTAATTTCTTCTTTTTTATAACTTTAATATCTTTGCTGATATTCTCTATTAGATGTTGTTGTTGTTTAGTTGCTAAGTCAAGTCCAGCTCTTTGCAACCCCCATGGACTATAGCCCTCCAGACTCCTCTGTCCATGGGACTTTCCAGGCGCGAATACAAGAGTGGGGTGCCATCTTCTTCCCCAGGGCATCTTCCTGACCCGGGGATGGAATCCACACCTCCTCCACCTCCTTCACTGGCAGCAGATTCTCTGTCGCTGAGCCACCAGGGGTGCTCAGTCTCTATTTGATGAGTCACTGTGTCTGTGTGAACTGTTGTTTCATTCCTGTCCGACTCTTGGCGACCCTATGAACTGTAGCCTGACTGGCTTCTCCGTCCACGGGCTCTCCAGGCAGGAATACTGGAGTGGGCTGCCGTTTCCTCTTTCAGGGGATCTTCCCGTCTCAGGGATCGAGCCTGCCTCCTTATGCCTCCTGCGGCAGCAGGCGGGTTCTTTACCACCCCGCCACCGGTGTTTTCCTTCAGTTTTTTACCTGTTGCTTCCCTCGGTTCTTTGAAAGTGTATGGACATCCTCAGAGAGTTTCTCTTGACTACTTTTTCATATTTTCCTCCAAATTTTCATGATTCAGAACTGTGTGTGTCTGTGTGTGTGTGTGTGTGTGTGTGTTAAATAAATGGATGCTTTAGACAATATAGTGTAGAAACTGAATTCTGACTAGCTTGTAATTGTTTGATATTTGCTTTTGTTTGTTTAGTGACCTGCCTGTACTAATTTTAGGGTCTGTTTCCCTGTGCTGTAGAGCCACTGAAGTCTCTGTCCAGTCTTTTAAAATCCCATTTTTATTTATAAGCCTGTCTTCTCTGGGGTTGCAGCTGTAGTACTGGCCAACCAACAGTCAGAGTTTTCCTTATGCACATTTTGATGAGAGGGTCTGAATGTGTGGATTGGGGACCATCGAAATTTAGAGAGACAGTTGGCAAATCTTGCTTTGGCTTTTGTTTTCTGTTTGTGCAGGTCCTCGAGGTCAGCTGGAATAAGTGACTGGCACCTGCTCTGTTCTTTCCATAACTTTGAACATGGCCATAACCTTCTCAATACCCAGGAGAATGTCAGAACTTCTTAAAGCCCACATATCATTTTCTAGATATCATTAAAAACTTTAATTTTTCCCTTACTTCTCCTGAACAATATCACAGCTTTAGGCACCTGTGGTTTGGCCTTCTCCAGCGGTCCTACCAGTTGCTGCTGTGGAGCCGACAGACCTCTCTCAGTTCTGTAGACAACACAGCTTCCTCACAGCCTTAGTAACTTCACTCAGTTGCCTCATTCTGTCAGGAACACTCAACCCTGGTATAGACAGTACCAAGGACTGGCAATGGCATGAAGGAATTGAGACACTTTACCGGTGGGAATGCAAGTGGTATGTTACTTGTTTATAAAGTTGGCAGTCTTATAAAGTGAGACATAAACTTACCCCATCAGCCAACAATTCCACTTAAAGATATTTACTCAAGTGAAATACAAACCAGTGTTCAAACACAAAACTATATGCAAATGTTTATAGCAGATTTAACTGTAATCAATAAAACTAAAAATAAGCAACCTGGCTATATTCCATATAATAGAATAGTACTTGATAAATAAAAAAACAGCAATCTACTGATATGAGCCACAAAAGGATGAATGTATTATGTGATATCCCAGATGAGAGTAGCCAGACCCCAAAAGCTACCTGCTGTATGATTTCACTTGCATGATATTTCTTACAAAGGAACAGTCATGCGACAAATTCAGGTTCCAGTATCTGGGAGTGGCAGGAGAGTTTCACTGAGAAAGAGCAGGGAAATCTGAGGGCAGACAAGCCTGTTCTTTATTATGATTGTGTTGATGGTTACATGATCACACACATCTGTCCAAACTCTCAGAACTGTACACTAAAATATGAAGTTGCAAATAAATTACACTTAAACTGAAAAAAGAGGAAGAAATGACAAGAAAATAATGTAAATATATCTGTGTGCTCAGGAAGCCAAGCTCATACTCGAGGCAGTTTAATTGCTTCTTTCTGAAGTAAGCAAAATGAGTGCCTTTGGCTATCTCATGGGGGCTTGTCCTGATACAAGTTCCAGGTCCCCAACATTCCCTCCTGACTCCCATTCATTAGCTTCTAAAATCCCTAAGTAGTTCTCCTTGACATCATTTTAGAAGGAACAGGCTACATACGGAACCTCTGGTCAATTATTTACTCATCTGAATGTAAATAGTTGTTAGCACACATAAAGGCCTTCCTCAAAACAGGATTTTCTGTGAGTCTGCAGCCACTGACAAGGAAAACCCACAACATAAACATTATATGGAATGTAGTCAAAATGACAACAATTTACTGAGCTATATTATAAACCTTCTTTCCTTAGCTCTTCGTGGCCACAAGTCGCTGAATTATGCTTATGTGTCAATCATATTATATCTATTTCACAAAAGTTTGGTCTAAGGTAAGCGACAATTATAAGGACACCTTTTGATTAGCATCACAGAGAGAGTTTCTTCAACAGAATTTTTAAATTCTACCCTGGAAGAGCTTCAGATCAGACTGAAAATTCAGGATTTTCAGCCTCTTTTTTCAAAAGACAGGTAAGCTTCTATATTCCATACACATTTTGAACAAGAAGTGTAATACACGTAAAAAGCAGTGATGAAGCTGATACTATGACCTCAAATTGGAATGTCATAAACATTTTCCTGAAAACACTGGGATAGAGTCAAATTACAAAATAATTCCACTAGTTGGAAGTTCAGTTATGCTCATGAAGCTCTACATTATATTCCTAAAGAGGATGGACCAAAACAGTAGGTGATGCTCTGACTGAGTAGGTGGTAATTTCATTGTTTTCTGTCTTCTCATGTCATTGTGGTGGAAGCTTGCAATGTTTGAATTAACAGTTGTTTAGATTCCAGAAGAGTCCTCATGAGGTTTTTATAGATTTCTGTGCCATTTACTATTCTTACCTCACAATCTCACCCTTTTCAGGACATCTAGAAAAGTTGATGGAGCAGTCATTCAGTAGCATAGGCTGCAAAATGAATCATATATTCATTTAAATATTAAATTTATGTTGTACTATATAGGTAGTTTAGGAAATAACTTCTCAAATTCTCATTTTTAGTATCTCTAAAACATTCATGATAGAGTTAACATTTACTGTGAAGATTGAGACATGTCTATATCTAAATACATATTTCTCTTATTCGAGATTTTAGGACCCAGCGTATGCTATAAATTGTTATAGGTTATTTTACCACATTTGTCAGAAATTGGTAAGCACAAATCCTTTAGTGACTAGGAATGGAAACTTAAATAGCAGCATGGACAGAGAAAGATTTTAGAGACAAGCGCTGCCAGAGAATGAACATGCTTCCAATGCTCCAAATCTTAATTAAAAAGTAAAAACATGGAACTTGCTCCAGAACAGAGGTACAGACTAGAATTAAACTCCTGGACCATCATTTACCAATCCTATATTTCTGTGACCCAGCTAATGAATGAGAGTGAAGTGAGTAAAAATGAGTTTGAGAGAAGAAAACTCTTTCAAATATGGATCAGAAGGAAAATTAAGCAAGATAGGCTGAACATCCTTGAATTTTCATATAAAATGTCTGGTTGTTAAGTCACTAACTCGTGTTGAAATCTTTTGCAACCCCGTGGACTCCTCTATCCATGGGATTTTCCAGCCAAGAATGCTGGAGCGGGTTGCCACTGCTTACTCCAAGGGATCTTCCCCATCCAGGGATCGAACCAGCACTTTCTGCATTGACAGGTGGACTCTTTACCAACGCACCACCAGGGAAGCCCTAAAATGTCTGGGATAGAGTAAGAAATCCTGGCAGGCACAAGAAAGACTAAATGAACTCATGTGTGAGGAAAGGCATGTTGAGAAATAAGTCTCCCAGACTTCTAACTCGCCCACAATGTGAGACCCTGAAAATCACCATCCACCTTTCTTAAACCAAGATAGAGATCATCATTTCATGGTAACGATAACATAACAATTTATCAGGATTTGCTATGTTATCATCTTCCTGCCTGTGGGAGACCTGTGTTCGAGCCCTGGGTTGGGAAGATCCCCTGGAGAAGGGAACAGCTCAGTTCAGTTCAGATCAGTTGCTCAGTACTGTCCGATTCTTTGCAACCCCATGGATTGCAGCACAAAAAGCCTCCTTGTCCATCACCAACTCCCAGAGCTTACTCAAACTCGTGTCCATCAAGTCAGTAATGCCATCCAATCATCACATCCTCTGTCGCCCCCTTCTCCTCCTGTCTTCAGTCTTTCCCAGCATCAGGGTCTTTTCCCATGAGTGAGATTTTCATATCAGGTGGCCAAAGTATTGGAGTTTCAGCTTCAGCATCAGTCCTTGTAATGAAAATTCAGGACTGATTTTCTTCACGATTGTCTCACGGGATCTCCTTGTAGTCCAAGGGACTATCAAGGGTCTTCTCCAAAACCATAGTTCAAAAGCATCAGTTCTTTGGTGCTCAGCTTTCTTTATAGTCCAACTCTCACATCCATACATGACTACTGGAGAAATCATAGCTTTGACTAGACGGACCTTTGTTGGCAAAGTAATGCCTCTGCTTTTTAATATGCTGTCTAGGTTGCTGATAGCTTTTCTTCCAAGGAGAAAGCATCTTTTAATTTCATGGCTGCAGTCACCATCTGAAGTGATTTTGGAGCCCCCCCCCCCCAAAAAAAACTCTCACTGTTTCAATTATTTCTGCATTTATTTGCCATGAGTGATGGGACCAGATGCTTTAAGCCAAATTTTTCACTCTTTTCTTTCACTTTCATCAAGAGGCTCTTTAGTTCTTCTTCACTTTCTGCCATAAGTGTGATGTCATCTGCATATGTGAGGTTATTGATATTTCTCCCGGCAATCTTGATACAGCTTCTGCTTCATCCAGCCAGGCATTTTGCCTGACATATAAGTTAAATAAGCAGGGTGATAATCCACAGTCTTGATGTACCCCTCTCCCAGTTTGGAACCAGTCTGTTGTTCCATCTCCAGTTCTGCTTCTTCCTGATCTGCATACACATTTATCAAGAGGTGGGTCAGGTGGCCTCGTATTCCCATCTCTTTCAGAATTTTCCACAGTTTATTGTGATCCACATAGTCAAAGGCTTTGGCATAGTCAATAAAACAGAAGTAAATGTTTTTCTGGAACTCTCTTGCTTTTTCCATGATCCAACAAATGTTGGCAATTTGATCTCTGGTTCCTCTGTCTTTTCTAATACAGCTTGAACATCAGGAAGTTCACGGTTCATGTACTGTTGAAACCTGGGTTGGAGAATTTTGCGCATTACTTTGCTAGCATGTGAGATAAGTGCAATTGTGCAGTAGATTGAACATTCTTTGACATTGCCTTTCTTTGGGATTGGATTGAAAACTGACCTTTTCCAGTCCTGTGGCCACTGTTGAGTTTTCCAAACTTGCTGGCATTTTGAGTGCAGCACTTTCACAGCATCATCCTTTAGGATTTGAAATAGCTCAACTAGAATTCCATCACCTCCACTAGCTTTGTTTGTAGTGATGCTTCCTAAGGCCCACTTGACTTCACATTCCAGGATGTCTGTCTCTAGGTGAGTGATCATACCGTCATGGATATCTGGGTCATGAAGATCATTTTTGTACAGTTCTTCTGTGTATTCTTGCCACCTCTTCTTAATATCTTCTGCTTCTGTTAGGTCCATACCATTTCTGTCCTTTATTGTGCCCATCTTTGCATGAAATATTCCCTTGGTATCTCTAATTTTCTTGAAGAGATCTCTAGTCTTTCCCATTCTATTGCTTTCCTCTATTTCTGTACATTGATCACTTAAAAAAGCTTTCTTATCTCTCCTTGGTATTCTTTGAAACTCTGCATTAAAATGGATATATCTTTCCTTTGCCTTTAGCTTCTTTTCTTTTCTCAGCTATTTGTGAGGCCTCCTCAGACAATCATTTTGCCTTTTTGCACTTCTTCTTCTTGGGGATGGTCTTGATAATTGCCTCCTGTACAAGGTCATGAACCTCCATCCATAGTTCTTCAGGCACTCTGTCTATGAGATCTAATCCCTTGAATCTATTTCTCAATTCCACTGTATAATCATAAGGAATTTGATTTAGGTCGTACCTGAATGGTCTAGGGGTTTTCCCTACTTTCTTCAATTTCAGTTTGAATTTGGTAATAAGGAGTTCATGATCTGAGCCACAGTAAGCGCCTGGTCTTGTTTTTGCTGACTTTATAGAGTTTCTCCATCTTTGGCTGCAAAGAATATAATCAATCTGATTTAAGTATTGGCCATTTGGTGATGTCCATGTGTAGAGTTGGCTCTTGTGTTGTTGGAAGAGGGTGTTTGCTATGACCAGTGAGTCCTCTTGGCAAAACTCTGTTAGCCTTTGCCCTGCTTCATTCTGTATTCTAAGGTCAAATTTGCCTGTTACCCAGGTATCTCTTGACTCCCTACTTGTGCATTCCAGTCCCATATAATGAAAAGGACATCTTTTTTGAGTGTTAGTTTTAGAAGATCTTGTAGGTCTTCATAGAACCATTCAGCTTCAGCTTCTTCAGCATTACTGGTTGGAGCATAGACTTGGATTACTGTGACATTGAATGGTTTGCCTTGGAAACCAACAGAGATCATTCTGTCATTTTTGAGATTGCATCCAAGTACTGAATTTCGAACTCTTTTGTTGACTGCCCACTGAACTATTCTGGCCTGGAGAATTCCATGGACCATGGGGTTGCAAAGAATCGGACAGAACTGAGTGACTTTCATTTTCACTTTCTTTCACTTTCATAGCAACACCTTAGTTGTGCTGATATGGGGTGGGAGGTGGGAGGGGGATTCAGGATTGGGAGCTTGTATACACCCGTGGTGGATTCATGTCAATGTATGGCAAAACCAATACTGTATTGTAAAGTAAAATAAAGTAAAAAATAATATATATATATTACCTCATTTAACTGTTATAATAATTGTTTTTCAAGGATCTAATTACCATCTCATTTTATAGAGACAATGAGCCTCAAAGATGTTATTTCATGAACAATGTCTCCTAGGTTTTAAATTATAGGGCTTTTGAATACATATGCACCTCTTTTCAGAACCCAAGCTCAACATTCCATGGCACATTTTCTTTTTATAATTGCTCCTTTGGCTATGTACACCTCTACGATATGCAATCAATAAATATACGCTTTAGTGGGAAATGGCAACCCACTCCAGTACTCTTGCCTGGAGAATCCCGTGGATGGAGGAGCTTGGTAGGCTACAGTCCTGGGTCGCAAAGTCGGACATGACTGAGCGACTTCACTTTTCACTTTAGTTAAAAATAAATTCAATTAAATTTCAGTTAGGTGCATGCGTCCTGGAAATCACTCTGCCTGGGTCCAAAGCTTGACCCTGTCAGTTGATACTCAGATAAACTTGCTCAAAACACTTAACCTTTTGTAGGTTAGTTGAGAAGATTAAGCATATTTAAGCATATTAAACTTAAATGTGTACTTGGAGGGAGCACTGTATAAACATAATCTGTTGACAGATTCTAGTGATTTGATTTGGAAGATGTGTTTATGGTAAATGTGTGATCAGTCAGTTCAGTTCAGTTCAGTCACTCAGTTGTGTCCAACTCTTTGTTACCCCACGGACCACAGCATGCCAGGCTTCCCTGTCCATTACTCCTGGAGCTTACTCAGACTCATGTCCACTGAGTCTGAGATGCCGTCCAACCACCCCATCCTCTGTCATCCCCTTCTCCTCCCATCTTCAATCTTTCCCAGCATCAGCATCTTTTCAAATGACCTTCTTCGCATCAGGTGGTCAATGTATTGTGTGATATAAAGCAAATAATAATCTTTTTCTGCACCTCAGCTTGTTCATTTGCACAAGTGGGAAATTGACAATGTAATCTGCATGGATCTTTCAGCTTCAACAGCATGTAACTGTTAGAGAATTCATTTGCTAAGTCTTTTTTTCCTCTCTATGCTTTATTTTTTCCCCAGTTTCCTGACTTTTTTGAGTCTTTGTCGCTGCTCATGGGCTTTCTATAGTTGTGGTGAGCGGGGCCACTTCCTGGCTGTGGTGCACAGGCTTTTCACTGCCGTGAGTTCTCTTGTTGTGGAGCTTGGGCTCTAGAGTGTTTGCGTTTCAACAGCTGTGGGGCCTGGGCTTGGTTGCTTCACAGCATGCAGGACTCTCCTGGATGAGGAATCCAACCCATGCCCCCTGCATTGGCAGGCAGCCTCTTAGCCACTAGCCCACCAGGGAAGACCAAACCTACGCTTTAGATCGGAGAATCAAGAAGAACAATTTATTGCCATCATAAAATTATAAAATAACCAGGTGTTTATATAATTCCAGTGCAAACTCTTTGCTGTCTACCAGATGTTCCTTGCTTTCTCATTACTACAGAGAATTTAGAAAATTCCCATGGAGAATGGTACAGAGGGGACAGATTCCATCTTGGTGGGTCTAACCAATGCTCCAGAACTTCAGATCCCCCTCTTTATTGTTTTCACCCTCATTTGCCTCATCAGTGTTTTTGGAAACCTGGGGATGATCACACTGATCCTGTTGGACTCCCGTCTCCACACCCCAATGTACTTTTTCATCATTAATCTGTCTTTGGTGGACTTTGGCTACTCCTCAGCTGTCACACCGAAAGTGATAGCTGGGTTTCTTAGAGCAGACAAGGTCATCTCATACAATGCTTGTGCTACTCAGATATTCTTTTTCGCAGCCTTTGCCAGTGTGGAAAATTTCCTCTTAGCTGCAATGGCCTATGATCGGCACGCCGCAGTGTGTGAACCCCTACATTACACCATCACCATGAGGACGAGTGTGTGTGCCCGTCTGGCCATAGGCTCCTACGTCTGTGGATTCATGAATGCCTCCATCCATGTTGGGGGCACATTCAGTCTTTCTCTGTGTAAGTCCACGGTGGTCCATCACTTTTTCTGTGATATTCCAGCTCTCATGGCTCTCTCTTGCTCTGATAAACATGTTAGAGAGGTGATTCTCGTTTTAATTTCAAGCTTTAATGTCTTTTTTGCTCTTCTGGTAATATTTATTTCCTACCTTCTCATATTTATCACCGTCTTGAAGATGCAGTCAGCTCAGGGATACCAAAAAGCCTTGTCCACCTGCGCTAGTCACCTCTCGGCAGTCAGCATCTTCTATGGGACCATCATCTTCATGTACTTACAACCCAGCGCCAACCATTCCATGGACGCAGACAAAGTGGCCTCTGTGTTCTATGCTATGGTCATCCCCATGCTGAACCCTATAGTCTACAGCCTGAGGAACAAAGAGGTGAAAAGTGCATTCAAGAAGGTTTGGGGGAAGGTGAAATCCTCTCTAGGGTTTTAATGCTGCATGATGTACAGTAATCTAGTTTTGTTCCTCTAAGTCTTTCCATTCACATTTTTAGCCTTGAAATATCTTTAATTGCTAAAGTTATATTCTTACCACTCAGAAATCTGTTGTATAATAAAAATAAAATGTATGTGATACTTGAACTAAATATGGCTCAAGTAAAGCATAAGACATTTTGAGTCCTGCTTCTTAAAAATATTTCTAATGGTTTTTGACTTATTCACTTGCTACACATGCATTTTCTCTATCACATGGCAGTGCAAACATACATGTAAATCAGTGGGACCAGCAAGTTCATGAATAGAAACACATATGTATTCTCTGTGTGGGCATATATGACATACACATGGCCCTCGTAAATTTGTGGTGCAGGTGGTTTATAACTCAATAATTTAAGATAATTTAAAGCTATTAGAATACAAATTTATGTCTAATCTTATTTCTTTAATGGAATATCTGTTTTAAGACCCTTAATTGGTTAAAAAAAAAAAAAGTTATGTAATCCTAAATGAAAGGATGGGCTTCATTGGCACATTTTATTGAAAGACACATAAATATCACATTTAAATGAAGTTATATGTCTGTCTTGGCTGAGTCATTTTGTAAAATCAAATGTTCACATTACAATTTTCAAAAGGATGAATGAACTTGAATATAAGAAAAATAAAGAAAATAAAAGCATTTTCCATTATTTATATATGACCACAAAACTTAATTATGTTTTAAAAAATGCAGAGAGTATTAATAACATTGTGCATTTTTCTGTCTGAAAATGCTTTGAAATGGTTGATGCTTCTCATTTGTTCATACTTTAGTTGAGTTAGGTCACCTTTTTTGCTCTCCAAGTCTTCTCCTGGCTCCACTCACACCGATTCACTTGCTATTTCTTGACAACTTCACATGTTTCTGCATCAGAGCCTTTGAATTTGCTGCTCCGAGTCGAATCTTCTCTCACTTAATTCAGAATGTCCTTAAATGTTATCCTAACCCAGAAACTTCCCTGACTATCTTTATAAAACACTCTCTCATCCCCTTACACACCAACACTTAACCCTGTATTTTTCTTTATAATCCTTATCAATAATCACTCTTGTATATTTATTTGCCCACTGGTTTGTTAACTATTTCCCCCAGCTAGAATGTAAGTTCCTTAAGAACAGTGACTTTATCTCTTTTTCTCATCATGTGATTCTCTGTACCTAACTGGTTCTGTGTTTCACAGTATATTCTCACTAAACAATTATCAAAAGTGCAAATCAATTGAGTCTTTTCTGCATTATATGTTAAATCTTTGAACTGCTGTTGATTATATTACAGTGTATTCCCCTTAGTAAAATCAAAATAAATTAGGGTATTGGAATATAAAGTTATTGTTGAACCTTTATTTATTTAATTGAAAAATTGTCCAATGTAGAGGAAGAGTTTTGTCATTTTTCAAATGAAGGTGTCATTTTATTGGCACATTTTATGGGAAGCTACATAAACATGGCATTTAATGGATTATAATAATATTTCCACCTTGACTCAGTCATTTTGGAGAAATAGCATGTTCACATGATAATTTTCAAAGAGATAAAATGAATAGAGTGGAAGAAAGCTGGTGGGGGCAGAGAAGTGAGAAGGCGCAGAAACAAAGGGACATAGTCAAGGGGACCAAATAATACTAGTTTAGTAAGCAAGCAAAGTCTAGGCCCTTTAGTTCTTTCTCAAGGGCTGTGGACAGTATTCTGGGCCATAGGTACTGAAACCCCCACCAGGTGGAGACATGACGATACATGATGACCAGCCTGTAGTCATGACATAAGCTGCCACAATTTCAAGAATTGGCCTAAAAACACATGGGAGCAAAATAACCCTGGAACTGCAGACTCATTGTCATTAAAACAATCAAAAGGACACTGGTCAGACCACAAAAGACCAGTGTCAAGATGACTGTCAGAGCTGACTGCGTCATGTCTCCGTGTAGCTCCCTCCCTCAGCCTACGAAAGCTCTTGCCCTCTGACTGCTGGGGTTGGGGACAGAGCTGGCCTTTGGACAGGAGTCTGCTCTTCCTGGCAGTTGCCATCATCCAAAATGAAGCAAATTTCCCTTTCCACCCACCTTGCCTTTAATAACTTTTGAGTGGTGAGCAGTCAGAACCCACTCTCAGTTACACAATGAACTTTTGGAACCCACAGCATCCAATAGATAATCTGAAACCATCTTAAACATTTTTCCCTTTGAATTATGTCTCATTAACTGTCGAGTAACATCGGATAGATTCTATATAGTAAGTCACAAAAGACACAAACATAAGAAACTATTAAAAGTTTTTAACATTTGATTCAATTTGGAAAATTACTTCATATGCTAAATGTATAATTAACTCTTCAGTTCAGTTCAGTTCAGTTCAGTCGCTCAGTCATGTCCGACTCTTTGCGACCCCATGAATGGCAGCATGCCAGGCCTCCCTGTCCATCACCAACTCCTGGAGTTCACTCAGACTCACGTGCATCGAGTCCGTGATGCCATCCAGCCATCTCATCCTCGGTTGTCCCCTTCTCCTTCTGCCCCCAATCCCTCCCAGCATCACAGTCTTTTCCAATGAGTCAACTCTTCCCATGAGGTGGCCAAAAGTACTGGAGTTTCAGCTTTAGCATCATTCCTTCCAAAGAAATCCCAGGGCTGATCTCCTTCAGAATGGACTGGTTGGATGTCCTTGCAGTCCAAGGGACTCTCAAGAGTCTTCTCCAACACCACACTTCAAAAGCATCAATTCTTCGGCACTCAGCCTTCTTCACAGTCCAACTCTCACATCCATACATGACCACTGGAAAAACCATAGCCTTGACTAGTCGGCAAAGTAATGTCTCTGCTTTTGAATATGCTATCTAGGTTGGTCATAACTTTTCTTCCAAGGAGTAAGCGTCTTTTAATTTCATGGCTGCAGTCACCATCTGCAGTGATTTTGGAGCCCAAAAAAATAAAGTCTGACACTGTTTCCACTGTTTCCCCATCTATTTCCCATGAAGTGATGGGACTGGATGCCATGATCTTCATTTTCTGAATGTTGAGCTTTAAGCCAATTTTTTCGCTCTCCTCTTTCACTTTCATCAAGAGGCTTTTTAGCTCCTCTTCGTTTCCTGCCGTAAGGGTGGTGTCATCTGCATATCTGAGGTTATTCATATTTCTCACGGCAATCTTGATTCCAGCTTGTGTTTCTCCAGTCCAGCGTTTCTCATGATGCACTCTGCATAGAAGTTACATAAGCAGGGGGACAATATACAGCCTTGACGTACTCCTTTTCCTATTTGGAACCAGTCTGTTGTTCCATGTCCAGTTCTAACTGTTGCTTCCTGGCCTGCATACAGATTTCTCAAGAGGCAGGTCAGGTGGTCTGATATTTCCATCTCTTTCAGAATTTTCCAGTTTATTGTGATCCACACAGTCAAAGGCTTTGGCATAGTCAATAAAGCAGAAACAGATGTTTTTCTGGAACTCTCTTGCTTTTTCCATGATCCAGCAGATGTTGGCAATTTGATCTTTGGTTCCTCTGCCTTTTCTAAAACCAGCTTGAACATCAGCAAGTTCACGGTTCATGTATTGCTGAAGCCTGCCTTGGAGAATTTTGAGCATTACTTTACTAGGATGTGAGATGAGTGCAATTGTGCAGTAGTTTGAGCATTCTTTGACATTACCTTTCTTTGGGATTGGAATGAAAACTGACCTTTTCCAGTCCTGTGGCCACTGTTGAGTTTTCCAAACTTGCTGGCATTTTGAGTGCAGCACTTTCACAGCATCATCTTTCAGGATTTGAAATAGCTCTAACTGGGATTCCATCACCTCCACTAGCTTTGTTCATAGTGATGCTTTCTAAGGCCCACTTGACTTCACATTCCATGATGTCTGGCTCTAGGTGAGTGATCACACCATCATGATTATCTGGGTCATGAAGATCTTTTTTGTACAGTTCTTCTGTGTATTCTTGCCACCTCTTCTTAATATCTTCTGCTTCTGTTAGGTCCATACCATTTCTGTCCTTTATCGAGCCCATTTTGCATGAAATGTTCCCTTGGTATCTCTAATTTTCTTGAAGAGATCTCTAGTCTTTCCCATTCTGTTCTTTTCCTCTCTTTCTTTGCACTGATCGCTGAAGAAGGCTTCCTTATCTCTTCTTGCTATTCTCTGGAACTCTGCATTCAGATGCTTATATCTTTCCTTTTCTCCTTTGCTTTTCACCTCTCTTCTTTCACAGGTATTTGTAAGGCCTCCCCAGACAGCCATTTTGCTTTCTGCATTTCTTTTCCATGGGGATGGTCTTGATCCCTGTCTCCTGTACAATGTCACGAACCTCATTCCATAGTTCATCAGGCACTCTATCTATCAGATCTAGGCCCTTAAAGCTATTTCTCACTTCCTCTGTATAATCATAAGGGATTTGCTTTAGGTCATACCTGAATGGTCTAGCAGTTTTCCCTACTTTCTTCAATTTGAGTCTGAATTTGGTAATAAGGAGTTCATAATCTGAGCCACAGTCAGCTCCTGGTCTTGTTTTTGTTGACTGCATAGAGCTTCTCCATCTTTGGCTGCAGAGAATATAACCAATCTGATTTCGGTGTTGACCATCTGGTGATGCCCATGTGTAGAGTCTTCTCTTGTATTGTTGGAAGATGGTGTTTGCTATGACCAGTGCATTTTCTTGGCAAAACTCTATTAGTCTTTGCCCTGCTTCATTCTGCATTCCAAGGCCAAATATGCCTGTTACTCCAGGTGTTTCTTGATTTCCTACTTTTGCATTCCAGTCCCCTATAATGTAAAGGACATCTTTTTGGGGTGTTAGTTCTAAAAGGTCTTTTAGGTCTTCATAAAACCGTTCAACTTCAGCTTCTTCAGCGTTACTGGTTGGGGCATAGACTTGGATTACTGTGATATTGAATGGTTTGCCTTGGAGACGAACAGAGATCATTTTGTACTCTTTTGTTGACCATGATGGCTACTCCATTTCTTCTGAGGGATTCCTGCCCACAGTAGTAGATATAATGGTCATCTGAGTTAAATTCTCCCATTCCAGTCCATTTTAGTTCACTGATTCCTAGAATGTGGACGTTCACTCTTGCCGTCTCTTTTCTGACCACTTCCAATTTGCCTTGATTCATGGACCTGACATTCCAGGTTCCTATGCAATATTGCTCTTTACAGCATCGGATCTTGCTTCTATCATCAGTCACATCCACAGCTGGGTATTGTTTTTGCTTTGGGTCCATCCCTTCATTCTTTCTGGCGTTATTTCTCCACTGATCTCCAGTAGCATATTGGGCACCTAATGACCTGGGGAGTTCCTCTTTTGATATCCTATCATTTTGCCTTTTCATACTGTTCATGGGGTTCTCAAGGCAAGAATACTGAAGTGGCTTGCCATTCCCTTCTCCAGTGGACCACATTCTGTCAGACCTCTCCACCATGACCCCCCTCCCCCCCCCCCCCCCCCCCGCCCGTCTTGGGTTGTCCCGCAGGCATGGCTTGGTTTTATTGAGTTAGACAAGGCTGTGGTCCTAGTGTGATTAGATTGACTAGTTTTCTGTGAGTATGGTTTCAGTGTGTTTGCCCTCTGATGCCCTCTTGCAACACTTACCATCTTACTTGGGTTTCTCTTACCTTGGCATGGGGTATCTCTTCACGGCTGCTCCAGTAAAGCACAGCCGCTGTTCCTTACCTTGGACAAGGGGTATCTCCTTACCGCCGCTGTTCCTGACCTTTCACGTGGGATAGCTCCTCTAGGCCCTCTGCGCAGCCACCACTGCTCAGGTTGCTCCTCCCGGCTGGCGGCCCTGGCCTTGGGCGTGGGTGGCTCCTCCCAGCTGCTGCCCCTGGCCTCGGGCTCGGGGTGGCTCCTCAAGGTCACCGCCCCTGGCCTTGGGCGCGAGGTGGCTTCTCCTGGCCGCCCCTAATTCCGGACGCGGGGTGTCTCCTCCTGGCCGCCACTGGCCTCGGACGTGGAGTAGCTCCTCCCAGCCGCCGCCCTGACCTCGGACGCAGGGTAGCTCCTCTCGGCCGTTCCTGCGCCATCGCAGCCTGGCACTCTAGGCCGCTGCCCCTGACCTCGAACGTGGGGTAGCTCCTCTCGGCCGCGCTGTGCTTAGTGAGCCAGCTCGCAGCCGCCTGCGCTTAGTGAGCCGGAGGAGCATGTCTTTTCCTCCTGTATTTAAGACATAAAATCCACAAAATTCTCTATGGTTGGCATTGTGTTGAGAAGCCTAGTCATGACCCCTGTGGGAGCTGAAGTGTGAGACAGGACCGCTGGGGAAGCCGAGCGACTGCGGTGGCAGCACTCCGCCTCTTCCAATGGGGTCTCCTCCGGCATCACCGGCCCCCCCCATCGCATAGATGTGGTTGCTGAAACAGGATTGTGGATGGACAGAGCAGAAATCCACTCTCGTCTACTTAACAGAAAGGACTTTATTGGAAGAATAATGAAGTACTCACAAAACCAAGAAGAATGATGGCTGATTGAGCTCAGGAAATCAGTGTTAAACAAAGGAAACCAGAAGGCAGGAAACACAGGCGAGATAAACCCCTGAGACAGTTTTGTTAAGACAATTCCCCTGACACATCCATCACTTCTACCTTAGGCCGTCATAATCACAGCTGCAGGCCCTTTGCTAATGTCACATGCCACAGCACCCGATAACAAGTTTTGACTGTCCCAACTTCGGTATGTTATCTGTGGCATCCCCTTGACCGAGATAAGTACTTCTGCTGCTGGCTGAGCAGTGAGCATGGTAAGTATAATGACAATAATAAATGTAAGTGAAGGCACTCAGTCGTGCCCAACTCTTTGCAATCCCGTGGACTGTAGCCTCTCAGGCTCCTCTGTCCATGGGATTCTCTGGGCAAGAATACTGGAGTGGGTTGCCATTTCCTTCTCCAGGGGATCTTTCCGACCTAGGGATCGAACCTGGGTCTTCCGCATCACAGGCAGATGCTTCACCCTCTGAGCCACCAGGGAAGCCTAATGACAATAGTAATAGCTCTCATTTATATAGTTTCTTAGAACATTGATACTGTTTTCCGTGCTTTACGTGTCTTAACTTATTTAATCCTCACAACAACTCCATGAATAGGTACTATTATTCCCATTTTACTTAGGAAATGGAGGCTTGCAGACACTAAATAACTTGCCTGAGGTCCAGGGCAGTTTGGACAGAACCAGGGCTTGAAACCATGCCTCTCTAGAGGTTCTCCAGTAGACCCTTGAACATGCTGTTGTATAGATTTCTACTGAGTTTCACATACTGGGGAATTATCAAAAATAGGAAAAGTTAGGGTAAAGAACATCCATTTCTGGAAGCACAGAAATGGTATGGACCTAACAGAAGCAGAAGATATTAAGAAGAGGTGGAAAGAAGACACAGAAGAACTATACAAAAAAGATCTTCATGACCCAGATAACCATGATGGTGTGATCACTCACTTAGAGCCAGACATCCTGGAATGCGAAGTCAAGTGGGCCTTAGGAAGCATCACTATGAACAAAGCTAGTGGAGGTGATGGAATTCCAGTGGAGGTGTTTCAAATCCTAAAAGATGATGCTGTGAAAGTGCTGCACTCAAGATGCCAGCAAACTTGGAAAACTCAGCAGTGGCCACAGGATGGAAAAGGTCAGTTTTCATTTCAATCCCAAAGAAAGGCAATGCCAAAGAATGCTCAAACTACCACACAACTGCACTCATCTCACATGCTAGCAAAGTAATGCTCAAAATTTTCCAAGCCAGGCTTTAACAGTACGTGAACCATGAATTTCCAGATATTCAAGCTTGTTTTAGAAAAGGCACAGGTACCAGAGATCAAATTGTTAACATCTGTTGGATCATTGTAAAAGCAAGAGAGTTCCAGAAAAACATCTACTTCTGCTTTATTGACTATGCCAAGCCTTTAACTGTGTGGACCACAACAAACTCAAAAATTCTTCAAGAGATGGGAATACCAGCCCACTTGACCTGTGTCCAGAGAAATCTGTATGCAGGTCAGGAAGCAACAGTTGGAACTGGACACAGAACAATGGATTGGTTCCAAATAGGAAAAGGAGTACGTCAAGGCTGTATATTGTCACCCTGCTTATTTAACATATATGCAAAGTACATCATGAGAAACTCTGAGCTGGAGGAAGCACAAGCTGGAATCAAAATTGCTGGGAGAAATATAAATAACCTCAGATATGCAGATGATACCACCCTTATGGCAAAAAGCAAAGAAGAACTAAAGAGTCTTTCTCAGTGAAAGTGAAAGAAGAGAGTGAAAAAGTTGGCTTAAAACTCAACATTCAGAAAACTAAGATCATGGCAGCTGGTCCCACCACTTCATGGCAAATAGATGGGGAAACAGTGAAAACAGTGACAGACTTTATTTCTTTTGGGCTCCAAAATCACTGCAGATACTGACTGCAGCCATGAAATTAACCTAGACAGCATATTAAAAAGCAGAGACAATACTTTACCAAAAAAGGTGTATCTAGTCAAAGCTATGGTTTTTCCAGTGGTCGTGTATGGAAATGAGAGTTGGATTATAAAGAAAGCTGAGCACCGAAGAATTGATGCTTTTGAACTGTGGTGTTGGAGAAGTCTCTTGAGAGTCCCTTGGACTGCAAGGAGATCCAACCAGTCCGTCCTAAAGGATATCAGTCCTGGGTGTTCATTGGAAGGACTGATGCTGAAGCTGAAACTCCAATAATCTGGCCACCTGATGCGAAGAGCACACTCATTGGGAAAGACCCCAATGCTGGGAAAGATTGAAGCAGGAGGAGAAGGGGATGACAGAGGATGAGATGGTTGGATGGCATCACCAACTCAATGGATGTGAGTTTGGGTAAACTCCAGGAGTTGATGATGGACAGGGAGGCCTGGTGTGCTGCAGTCCATGGAGTCACAATGAGTCATACTCAACTGAGCAACGGACCTGAACTGAGGGTAAAAAACTTCCAGAAAAATGGAAGCTCCTAGTGGTCATGTTACAGTTTCCACATAGAAATATATCTGAATTTTTGTTTTGGTGGAGTCCCAGAATTGTTCAGCTTTGTCCATAAATGGAGGGGAAAAAGCAAACATGCTACTGATGAATCCTTGCTTTGCAGTTTTTGACACCTTAAGAAAGTTTGTGTTTTCACCCTCCTCTGTCTTATTTCTTGGTTTGTTAATTATTCACATGCACCCCCAATCCCACAGCTATATGTTAGGGTCTTTGAAATTAACTCATGGTGACTTTTAAGTCCCCTTGGACTGCAAGGAGATCAAACCAGTCAGTCCTGAAGGAAATCAACCCTGAATATTTATTGAAAGGACGGATGCCAAAGCTGAAGCTCCAGTACTTTGGTCACCTGATTTGAAGAGCCATCTCATTGGAAAAGACCATGATGCTGTGAAAAATTGAGGGCAGGAGGAGAAGAGGATGACAGAGGATGAGATGGTTGGATGGCATCACCGACTCAATGAACATGAACTTGAGCGAACACTGAGGTACAGTGAAGGGCAGAGAAGACTGTCGTGCTGCAGTCCATGGGATCCCAGAGTCGGACATGACCTAGTGGCTGTACACCACCACCACAAGGCAGAAATGATTTATTTTAGAGAAAATCACACTTTCAGAAATGGAGGCTCTTTTACAAAGAAAATTAACACTTTGTTTTGTGTAGTATTTGATGAGCTTACCATGTATCAGGCTGTTTGAGGAACTTTATCAGCATTAACTAATACGTTCCTCAGAACATCCATAAGAAGTAGGCATTATCATCACCTCCTTTTTATAAAGGAGGGAACTGATGTGCAGAAGGGTTATGCAGCCTGTAACAGCTTTGTTGTGAATTTAGGAAGTCACATTGCTGTAAGATAACGGAATTTATGTCCTAGCACACTTGACATTACTCCTCTCATGATTCTGTCTGATCCTATCGGGAAAGTTAGTGACAATCTCTTCTAAAGATGTCTGCACTATCAAAAGAAATAACCCCAAGTGATGTAGATATATCGTGTTGTGCCTTCACAAACTAAGGTAAGTCTCTACGGACAGTTTAATTGCTTCTTCTCCAGGTGGAATGAGAGCTGATAACTTCCCTCCTGGGTACCTGATCCCCTGATAACTTCATATACACATAAATCCATCTGGTTTCCTTTCACTGGCCTGTAACATCACAAATGACTCTGACATCATTTTAGATGGACCAGTCTGTTTGTCATCTTGAGGTAATGGTTTGTCCATTTTACTAAGTGGACTTATTTCCCAGGCATATTACTCTGAGCCTGTAACAACAATCAGGGATAAAACCCCAAGCTAAAATGTCCATGGTGAGTATGATAATCCTTTCTTGCAGTTGCTCAGCCCTTTATAGAGTGCATGCAAGGATGTTCTCCTATTTGTCCTCACAGCAACATCCCTGTGTGACACATTTGAAAGTATTTTATCATCCTCACTTAAAAATTAACATTTTTCTTATATCTTCCTGCCTCTGGAGAACTTCAATCTTTGTGATGAGACATGAAGAAAAAGCTTCAATAGGATCCTTTCTCTTTGAGTGGGACTACCAATTTGAAGGTCACAAGGGAAGTTGTGCCACTTTCCTTGAAAAGTAAGGTAAATTTCTAGATCAGTTCTATGGCCTAGTTTAGTCTGTGGTCTTACAAGATGTGCTGTGTAAAGTTACACAGGCAGTGTGTCCCCGTGAATTTCTTCGGAGTTTAAAATCTTGAGTTTTAATGCTCTCATGTTCCCAAGCCAGAGTCCAGATGTTTCAACAACCTTCACTAACTAAGAAATGATTTTTCTCAAGGAATAGAAGATGATATTTTTCTGAGCACAATCCCTGTGTTTAGGGCGGCACCCAGAAAATGGTGGGTACTCAGTAAACGTTTACCAGGGCACTGAGTGGACAGACGAAGACATGGGTAAATCACTAAATGAACTCCATGGGACACGTCATGAAGTACATGGTCCTGTGTTACTAGAGCAGTCTCAGGTGTAACTTCAGAAGCCCGAGATCAAAAGCTTTAGGCTTTTTGAATAAGAAATCTACAGAAAAATCTATGATTTACATTGTCGCTCAGCACATCTACCCACCGATAATGCGTACACACGTACGGCAGTAATAAAACTTCCATGGCGCCCTAGCTTATCTTTATCTGAAATGTACCTTTACTTTCTGTGCTTTTCTGTCTTCTATCTATTAGTTTCAGGTGCACAACAGTGATCTGATATTTGTAAATATAGTAAAATCTTTTCCCTGGTGGCTCGGAGGTTAAAGCGTCTGCCTGCAATGCGGGAGACCCAGGCTCGATCCCTGGATTGGGAAGATCCCCTGGAGAAGGTATAAATAGTAAAATGATCATCAGAATAAGTCTTGATAAAATCTGTCACCATACAGAGATACAGTTTTTTTTAAATATGCAGTGTAGTATTATTGACTATAATGTACATTATATTCCCATGATTTATTTTGTAACTGAAAGTTTGTATCATTTGACTCTTTCACCCATTTCACCCACCCTCCACTCCCCCATCTCTGACAGCCATCAGGATGAACCATCCTGGATTCATCTTGTGGTTTAAACTTATTTCACTAAGTAAGACTGACTCTCAAACAACATGAGATTTAGGGGCAGTGACCCTCAGCACAGTCGAAAATTTGCATTTAACATGCAATTGACTCTCCATTTCTTAGACCTCAGCTAGAGCACAGTTGCTTGGATGAGAATCTCATTCTTTACACTGTTCGCCTCCAGAAAGACAGTGATATATCACTTTTTTCTCAGGTGATAACCTCATAGGAGAGCTGAGATGATCAAATGAAATATTTATTCTTCTCAGACTACTTGGCATACGGTAAGTGCTCAGTGAATAGGAGTGATGTCTTGCTTAGGAATGCCAGTGATAAAAGTATAAATAGGGACTTCCCTGGCAGTCCAGGGGTTCAGATTTTGCCTTCCAGTACAGGGGGTATGGGTTTGATCCCTGGTCAGGGAGCTAAGACCCCACATGCCTCCGGGCCAAAATAACCTATATGTGAAACAGAAGCAATATTGTAACAAATTCAATAAAGATTTCAAAACTGGTCCACGTCAAAAAAAGTCTTCAGAAAAAGTAATCTGCAGAGGAAGCACAACTTCTGACCCACATAAAAGTAAGCAATAGACATTAGCAGTATGTATGTGTTCAGTCACGTCCAACTCTTTGTAACCCCAGGGGCTGTAGCCCGTCAGGCTCCTCTGTTCATGGGATTCTCCAGGCAGGAATACTGCAGTTGTTATTCCCTTCTCCAGGTTATCTTTCCTTCCCAGGGATCGAACCTGCATCTTCTGCACTGCAGACAGGTTCTTTACCTGCTGAGCCATCAGGGAAGCCCAAGCAATATATAATACATAATTATACATACAATACATAATTAAGTGGTTGTTTGGAATAGCTGAGTGGGGTCAGGAACTAATGAATACAGTGCGTGCCTTTACAGACGGCAAGATGGAGGTGAGAAGCTGCCAGTCTCAGGGTTACTGGGAACCTTATATTGATAGATATAAGGGTCATCAAGGTTAAATTCACCCATTCCAGTCCATTTTAGTTCACTGATTCCTAAAATGTCGATGTCAAATCTTTCCATCTCCTGCTTGACCACTTCCAATTTGCCTTGATTCATGGTCCTAACATTCCAGGATCCTATGCAATATTGTTAGAACTGGACATGGAACAACAGACTGGTTTCAAATCAGGAAAGGAGTACGTCAGGCTGTATATTGTCACCCTGCTTATTTAACTTATATGCAGAGTACATCATACGAAATGCTGGGTTAGATGAAGCACGAGCTGGAATCAAGATTGCTGGGAGAAATATCAACAACTTAAGATATCCATATGACGCCACCCTTATGGCCAAAAGCAAAGAACTAAAGAGCCTCTTGATGAAAGAGAAAGAGGAGAGTGAAAACTAAGATCATGGCATCTGGTCCCATCACTTCATGACAAATAGATGCAGAAGCAACGAGAATAGTTACAGACTTTTTTTTGGAGGCTCCAAAATCACTGCAGATGGTGACTGCAGCCATGAAATTAAAAGATGCTTGCTCCTTGGAAGAAAAGCTATGACCAATTTAGAGAGCATATTAAAAAGCAGAGACATTACTTTGCCAACAAAGGTCCATTTACTCAAAGCTATGGTTTTTCCAGT
The DNA here is from genome assembly GCF_023091745.1 of Budorcas taxicolor. Classification (NCBI taxonomy): domain Eukaryota; kingdom Metazoa; phylum Chordata; class Mammalia; order Artiodactyla; family Bovidae; genus Budorcas; species Budorcas taxicolor. The sequence goes on along the minus strand of NC_068924.1, from coordinate 79,591,796 downwards.
AGTCACGTATGGAAGTGAGAGTTGGACTATAAAGAAAGCTGAGCGCCAAAGAATTGATGCTTTTGAACTGTGGTGTTGGAGAAGACACTTGAGAGTCCCTTGGTCTGCAAGGAGATCTAACCAATCCATCCTAAAGGAGATCAGTCCTGAATATTCATTGCAAGCACTGATGCTGAAGCTGAAACTCCAATACTTTGGCCACCTGATTCGAAGAGCTGACTCATTGGGAAAGACCCTGATGCTGGGAAAGATTGAAGGCAGGAAGAGAAGGGAATGACAGAGGATGAGATGGGTGGATGGCATCACCAAGTCAATGCATGTGAGTTTGAGTAAACTCCGGGAGTTGGTGATGGATGGGGAGGCCTTGTGTGCTGAGGTCCATGGGGTCACAAAGAGTTGGGCACGACTGAGCTGAGCTGAGCTGAGCTGAGCTGAGCTGAGAGTGGTATGAAGGCATGCTCCTGTCATTCAGGTGACGGGATGGGCAGTGAGTCATTCTCCACGCGTCAATAATTCATCCATTTTGCTTCCCTTGTTCTGACAGGTGAAACATCATTCCAAAATGTCCTTCATGGTGAACAGCACTGAGGTGAATGAGTTTAGACTCTTGGGACTGACGGATGCCCCAGAGTTGCAAGTCCCCCTGTTTATATTATTCACGCTCATATATCTCATCACTCTCACTGGAAATCTTGGGATGATCACGTTGATTCTGCTGGACTCTCGTCTCCACACCCCCATGTATTTTCTCCTCAGTAACCTCTCTCTGGTGGATTGTGTTTACTCTTCAGCTGTGACTCCCAAGGTGATGGCCGGGCTTCTCACAGGAGATAAGGTCATCTCCTACGGGGGATGTGTGGCTCAGATGTTCTTCTTTGTGGCCTTTGCCAGTGTAGACTGCTTGCTCCTAGCTGCCATGGCCTGTGATCGGCATGCCGCCGTGCGTAAGCCTCTACATTATGCCAGCACTGTGACCCCCAGTGTGTGTGCTCAGATGGTCGTGGCCTGCTATGTCTGGGGATTTGCTGAGTCTGCCATCCACACTGGACTCACTTTCTGCCTCTCCTTCTGCCATTCCAATGTGGTCCATCACTTCTTCTGTGATATTCCTCCAATCCTGGCTCTTTCCTGCTCTGATATCTACGTAAATGAGATGGTGCTCTTTATTCTAGCAGCTTTCAATGTCTTTTTTGCCCTGATGGTAATTGTGAGCTCCTATCTGTTTATATTCTTTGCCATCCTGAGAATGCACTCAGCGGAGGGACAGAAGAAAGCCTTTTCCACCTGTTCTTCTCACCTCACTGCTGTCACCATCTTCTATGGAACTGTGATCTTCATGTACTTACAGCCAAGTTCTAGTCATTCTATGGACACCGACCAGATGGCATCTGTGTTCTATACAATAATCATCCCCATGTTGAACCCTCTCGTCTATAGTCTAAGGAATAAAGAGGTTAGTAATGCTTTCAGGAGAGCCCTTGAGAAGATGAAGCTTCTTTTCAGTACATAGATTTAATTAAAGAGATTATACAATATGTATTGCTAATCAGTTAGCTACTGTTTTGTGATAAGCTCCCAAGAAACTTCGTGGCTTAAAGTAGTAGTGAAAAGTGAAAGTGTTCATTGTTCAGACGTGTCCAACTCTTTGTGACCGCGAGGACTGTAGCCCACCAGGCTCCTCTGTCCATGGGATTCTCCAGGTGAGAATCCTGCAGTGGGTTGCCATTCCCTTCTCCAGGGGATCTTCCTGACCCAGAGATCGAATCCAAGTCTCCTGTATTGCAGGCAGATTCTTTACCAGTTAAGCCACCAGGGAAGCTGAAAACAACTGTTTTTTATTTCTCTCAGTTCTGTGGTTGGCAGGGCGTTTATTTTTCTGCTTTCACGTGGACTCATGAGGTTGCCTATTTTCTGCACGGTCAGCGGGGCCGGAAGCTTACAGATGTCCCTGTGTACCTGGATGCTGACTCTGCCTCCTCCCTATCTCTTCCACACATGGTCTTTGATCCTCCAGAGGCTGGAAAGCTTTTTCTCATAATATTTTCAGGCTAACATTCTCACAGTGTGATAGCAAAACTAAAAAGCTTCTTGAAGTCCAGACTCCCAATTCACGACGCTTTTTTTTTGACCATGTTATACTAATCAATGCATGTCAAAAGGATGGTTAAGATCCAAATGTGAGGAAAAAGACTCTGTCTCATGAGGAAAAGAACCGAAAAGAATTTCTACTCATAACTTATTTATCACAATTAGGTGAAAATTCTGTAACAAAGAGAGACAAAATATAGTGGATTTTAAAATAGAACCACTTACGTCTCAAATAGTGGTGGCTAATGCAGCATGGTGAAAAAGAATTATCTAGACAACTTATGTGTCTCCGTCATCCTGGGGCCAAGTTCATTCCACATTGTCTCTTTCTACCGTTGCCTAGAGTCTTGAAAGTCTGTCTTCATTCTAATTATTATACCTAGAGGAAAGGAGAAATAAGTAAGCTAGAGGAAAAATAATTTCTTTTCAAGAAAGTGATGTAGATGCTGTACACATTATTACTGAATACATTCCATTGGCAAGCATTGACCATAAGCTGTAGCAACATGAATGTATTTGAGTACTTTTGGCTCAGTGGTAGGGATTGCATTGAATTTGTAGGCTGCTTGAGGTAGTATAGCTGTTTAAACAATATTAAGTCTTCCAATCAATGGATATAGACTATTTTTCCTTTTTTTGTATCATCTTTAGATTTTTTTAACAATGCTTTGTAACTTTCAGTGTACATACAAGTCTTTCAGTTCTTTGATTAAGTTTATCCTTAAGTATTTTAGTCCTTTTGATGCTATTGTAAATCAGCTGAGCCTCAAACACTCCTCAGTATTAGAGGCATGGGCTCTCTGCACAGTTAAAAAATCACATATAAGTTTAAAACAAATTGCAACTCCATATTTGCAATTCTACATCTGCAGATTCAACCAACCATAGATTGTGTACTACTCTTATACATGTTTAGTGAAAAATAATCAACATATGAGTGGACCCATTCAGTTTAAACTCATGTTGCTCAAAGATCAACTGCACAGCTATTAATTTCCTTTCCAAATTGTTCATTGTTGGTGGGTTGCAAAAAGGAAGAGCTGTTTTCTGCAAAAGAGACACATAAGGAAATGTTTAGAGTGATAGAACTGGTCTGTATGGTACTGGGATGATAGATACTGACTCGATGCATTTGTCAGAACAATGAGACTGTCTTCCTGATGGTTCAGACGGTAAAAGAAACTACCTGCGATGCAGGAGACCTGGGGTCAGTTCCTGGGTCAGAAAGACCCCCTGGAGAAGGGCATGGCCACCCGGCTCCAGTATTCTTGCCTGGAGAATTCCAGGACAGAGGAGCCTGGTGGGCTACAGTCCATGGCGTCTCAAAGAGTCAGACACAACTGAACAACTAACGCTTTCACTTTCACTTTTCCTTTCATGGAACTATCTATATCTACATAGATATAAATATCTATTTATCTCTATATCTCTATATCTTTCTATCTATATATATATAATATTTATTCCAGGTTTCTCTGCTTAGAGGGCCTGTAATAAGTGATGCCCAGTAGCAATAACTATACCCAACACACCACTCAATACTAAATATCATTATCTAATAAAAGGAAGGAGAGAAGAGGAAGAGAAGGGGACGACAGAGGATGAGATGGTTGGATGGCATCACTGACTTGATGGACATGAGTTTGAGTAAACTCCGTGAGTTGGTGATGGACTGGGAGGCCTGGCGTGCTGCAGTCCATGGGGTTGCAAAGAGTCAGACACGACTGAGCAACTGAACTGAACTGAATAAAAGGAAGTATGGTTCTTTGGAGAACTAGCTGATTACAGGATTGGGACAAGGATAATAATGAATAAACCTGGAATAGCTTGTAGTTCCAGAAAATAAGGAGGAACCCAAAAAACAAAAGGGTTGGGGCATATTAGAAGGAAACAGGAATAAAACTAAACGTGCTCCGAATAGCCAAAGATGGGGCATCTTGAACAATGCAATGAATACCACGGCACCAAGTGTGACCAAAGTATAAAACAAATATATGCGACTCCATGCTGATACAAATAGCAAGCAAATAAATAACTCTTCCTTGTAGAAAAATTCCAAGCTATATAGTTAGACTTCCATTAGAAGGCAGAGTATATTCCCTTCTACCTTTAATGTGGGCTGAACTTAATGACTTCTTTCTGGAGTACAGAGTATGAAAGGAGAAAAGTTAGCACTACATTGAAGAACCTGGCAAAAGTCTCTTGAGTAGGTGATTGAGGTTAACATCCCCCAGTGACAAGTCTTGTTGGTAAAATGTATTATCTGACAGGATGTGATACAAAGGTCACTTATCCTTTCTCAAAACTTATACATTCTGTATAACTGTGACCAAAAAATCAGCAAACATATGTTGAAAGACTTTCAACAAAACACTGGTCCAGTACTCCTTAAGGATATTAAGTTAAAGAAAAATAAGGAGACTGAGAAACTGTCACAAATAAGAGGAGAATAAAGAGATTCAACAAATATATGCAATGTTGTGTCCTTGATTAGATTTGTGAGAGCAAAATGACATAATTGAAAATATCAGCAATAATCTGAATAAACTATTGAAGTTTTAGATAGTAGTAACATGTCAATATTGGTTTCTTAGTTTTGACAAATATGATAAAATAAGGTCCATCTGGTCAAGGCTATGGTTTTTCCAGTGGTCATGTATGGATGTGAGAGTTGGACTGTGAAGAAGGCTGAGCACCGAAGAATTGATGCTTTTGAACTGTGGTGTTGGAGAAGACTCTTGATAGCCCCTTGGACTGCAAGGAGATCCAACCAGTCCATTCTAAAGGAGATCAGCCCTGAGTGGTCTTTGGAAGGAATGATGCTAAAGCTGAAACTCCGGTACTTTGTCCACCTCATGCGAAGAGTTGACTCATTGGGATGCTGGGTGGGATTGGAGGCAGGAGGAGAAGAGGACGACAGAGGATGAGATGACTGGATGGCATCACCAACACAATGGATGTGAGTTTGAGTGAACTCCGGGAGTTGGTGATGGACAGGGAGGCTTGGAGTGCTGCAATTCATGGGATCGCAAAGAATCGTACACGACTGAGCGACTGAACTGAACTGAACTGAAGATGTTAAAAATAGAGGAAACTGGGTGAGAATTATGTAAGTCTTGTCTGTTTAGAATCATTCGAGTTAAATGAATAATTATTTATTAAGAAAATTTGCAAATTGTATCAGGTAGGAAACTTCTCATAGTCTTATAGTTTGCCTTTTTGATTTACTAAATAAAATTCATTTCATGTGTTATTTTCCCCTTAATGAAAAATCACTAATGAAAAATTTATATGGTTTGATATTAATCATTTAATACTGTTGGTTTCCAAAAAACTAATTTGTCCAAAAGTACAAATAGTGAGTGAGAATATAGAAAAAAAAAAGCTGTATCTCCTGAAATGCCCTAAAATTATTATCTGAAGAATTCTCTAAAGAGTAGTGAACTATAATTATCAATGATTCAGATATATTGACTTCTGGGCACCAAACTGAATTCTTTAAACAAACGTTTATTGAACTATTAGTATGAATCAGATCATTATTCATGTGTTGTGCATGAAGTTGTTCATAAAGAAGACAAAGTCACTCCTCTTGTGTAGTGTGTGTTTTGGGGAGAAAGGTAAATGAATGGATAAAGAAGGAAATAAGATTCTTTGCTGGTGGTGCAGTGGCTAAAACTCCATGCTCCCATTGCAGGGGCCTGGGTCCTAACTCTGTTCCAGGAACTATTAACAGATCCTACGTGCCACCGTGAGGATCTCACATGCCACCGCTAAGACCTGGCACAGTCAAATCATTGACTGTAAAAAGCCTTAAGACAAGAAATAAATAGGATTTGGGCATTGACCAGAGCAAAGGAAAATAAAGCAAGGAACGAAAGAAGGGAACAGTGTTCAGGGGGCGAGGGGAGCCATGATACGGCAACAATGAAGCAAGCCTGAAGGAGGAGTGGGAGCCTTTGGTCTTTAGAAGCAGTGAGTGCAAACACCCTGGGGAAGAAGCACGCTGAGATTGTCCAGGAACAGCAAGGAATGTGTGAAAGAAGTGGGGTGAGTGCCTAGAAGAGGTAAGGCGCCACGAGGCTCATCTAAAACCAGAGGATTTATGAGTGAGTGGCTTTGGCCATTTTATAGTATTTCCAGGGAGGAAAATGGATGACATGATTATTAGTGCTTTTTTTTTTCAAAATGTAAGAGACAGTAGTCATATACGGGACAACTGGAAGTTCCGTTATTATTGACTGATCACCTTTTCTTGTCCTGTGGGTTTCTTGCTTCTCAAGATCATCCTGTGACCCTACTCTTTCTATCAGATGACACACTAAAGACAGAGATATTGATTTCTATAAAACGTTATACAAATGTGGTGCTGAATAAATCATCCAATAAAATCATATATTTTTATTAAAAACCCTTGTCACAATTTTCTTCATTCTGGACTCTTTAAACAGTTTCTCAACTAGATAAATAAAGTCAGACATGAACATATATTGATTATTTTAAATTTTTATTTGAAAGCTAGCCATACTCCAACTCCTTTAACAAATCTCTCACTCCTGTGCATATGTGCACGGACGAGATTCTCACATATGCTTCTGCTAGTGGGTCTCTGCATGCCATGTTTCATATATGCTAGCATTGCCACATGATAAGGATAATATCAACATGCGAATAAATCAAATATAATTAACAAAATTCACTACAAGCAGGATTTTAGTATTCTTAAGGTCCCTTCTGGCCATCCTCAATCAACTATCACATATTTGAACATAATTTTTTTTGTTTTTCTAGATGATAGATTTTCGAAGAAGGAATGGTGTTACCTCAGTAATTTAGGTGCAATATGAGCCTTAAAATGTGAATTACTGCATGATGAAGGTCCGAGGGGAATGAAACTAAGTCATTTGGATCCTACAACTTTAAAAGGTGAAGCTTAGAAAATTTTGCCTTCATAACCAACTTCTTGAAAGCATTTTTGACCTCCTTGTTCCTCAAACTATAGATCAAGGGCTTGAGCATGGGGATGACCATGGCATAGAACACAGACAGAATTTTGTCTGTGTCCATGGAATGACTGGAGCTGGGCTGGGAGTACGTAAAGATGCCTGGCCCACAGAAGATGGAGACTGTGGTGAGGTGAGACGCGCAGGTGGATAAAGCCTTCTGATAGGCCTCAGCCGAGTGCATCTTCAAGATGGTGGTAAATATGAACAGGTAGGAAATCAAGATAACCAGGAGCACAAACACATTGCTGAAACTTGCCACCACATGGAGAATCAGCTCACTGATGCGTTTATCAGAGCAGGAGAGAGCCATGACTGCTGGAACATCGCAGAAAAAGTGGTGGAGCACATTGGGCCTACAGAAGCAGAGCCGGAAAATGTTTCCTGTGTGGACAGAGGCATTCAGGAAACCACAGAAGTAGGGATCCACAGCCATACAAGTACACACACGTGCTGTCATGGTGGTGTTATAACATAGGGGTTCGCACACTGCTGTGTAGCGGTCATAGGCCATTGAGGCCGACAGGTAACTTTCCACAGCGGCAAATGCTGCAGAAAAGGACCTTTGAGCAGTGCATGCATGGTAGGAGATGACCTGGGCTCCTACAAGGAGCCCAGCCATCACCTTGGGCATGACAGCTGTGGAGTGGCAGAAGTCCACCAGAGACAGATTTGTAAGGAAAAAGTACATGGCAATGTGGAGACAAGAGTCCAAGAGAATCAGCAGGATCAGTCCCAGAGTTCCAACCACATTGACAAGATAAATGAGCGTGAATATTATAAACAGGAGGACCTGCAGTCCTGGGGCACTGGTGAGTCCCAGCAGGGTGAATTCAGTCACTTCTGTATTATTTTCCATGGATGCAGTTTTTGAATCAAAGGAGAACCTATGGCAAAGAAAAAGAAAGGAACACAGTGATAAACAAGTGGGGGAGTGAAAGTGAAATTAATTCAGTATTGTGGGCGCATATGTGTGTATATATGTGTGTGTGTATATACACATATACAAATATTTCGTTAATGGGATAATTTGGACTTCAAGATTCTCCACATCTGAGGTACAAACTAAACAAAATTTAAGCCACAAAGTATCTGTAGAGTTTCACACTGTTGAAGCTGAGGAATCTTCATGGATCATTTTCCAACTTTTAAATTTTGTAAGTTCTTGAACTGAGATGTAGAAAATATTATTTCCTGATTAAGATGAACCATCTTAAATAAATATTTCTGTTAATTCAGTTTTTCTCAGCCTAGTAAACACTTAGGTCTAAATTGCTCAAGTGCCCCAAACTGCTCTGGACACTTGACACGTATTTTCTTTTATTTCTCTCAACAACCTCATGAGATTGATTGTTATCCCCATTTAACTCAAGAAGCACAGAGGCCAAGTATTGTATTTAAGTTTATAAAATTATGACTGCCAGAACAATGTTTGTACCCAGCTTCTGGGGTGGCTCAGATGGTAAGGAATCTGCCTGCAATGCAGGAGACCTGGGTTCAAAACCTCGGTCAGGAAGATCCCCTGGAGAAGAAAATGACTACCCACTCCAGTATTCTTGCTGGGAGAATCCCATGGACAGAGGAGCCTGGAGGGCTACAGTCCATGGGATCGCAAAGAGTAGGACACAACCGAGGGACTTTCACTTTCAGAGTGATTACGCTGTCAGTGTAAGTGATTACACTGCCAGTGTAAGTCCACTGTCTTAACTGAGTTTAAAAGCAAGTTGAACTTAATTCAGTTTGCAATTACTCTGTGTCTCCAGTGTTCTAAACCCAGCCTTTGGAGTTTTACAGTGAAGAAACTGAGAGACACTTGTCCTGTGCCCGTGGTGGGATAACTGGGGTGGGAAGGGCTGCACAACCTGCAGAGACAATTCAGCGAGGGGGTGCAGCATCCAGCAAGAAGCCTGGGCTTCGAGATGCGGTGCGCACAGCCCACCCCCCACTACCTGGGAATCACTGAGCCTGACCTAACTGCCTTGAACCGATCTTTTTCATTTACAAAGTGACAATAGTAATAAGACTAAAAAAGTGTTAGTTGCTCAGTCATCCGACTCTTTGCTACCCATGGACTGCAGCCCACCAGGCTCTTCTGTCCATGGGATTCTCCAGGCAAGAATACTGAAGTGGGTTGCCATGCCCTCCTCCAGGGGATCTTCCCAACCCAGGGATTGAACCTAGGTCTCCTGTATTGCAGGTAGATTCTTTACCAGCTGAGCCACTGAGGAAGTCCCTGCTTAATGAGACTGAACAAGGTATGATTATGAGAATTAAAGGAGATAAAACATATCAAAAGCAATGAGTAAAATGCTGGGTATTGAGTACAGTCTGATCACATCAGATGGAATGTTAGTATTAAGATGAGCTGGTCACCTCCGTGATTGAGAAGCGTGGGTGGTGCGGTGCACGGTTCAGGCGTGGGTGAGCTCTGTAGTGCTGCGGCCTTCCTCTCCCGTTTGGTCCACTGACGTTTCCCTGTGTCCTCCAAGGTTTCCCAGGCTGTCCCTCCACAGTTGTACAGAGTGGCTCCTCTGGTCATTCCATGCGAGTGATTCTCTTGCTCAGGTTCCGCCTTTAAAATCCATGTTTTAGCTTGGGTTGAAAGGGTCTCTTTTTTGTTTTTATTTCAGCCAGTCCATGTGGCTTGTGGGATCTTAGTTCTCCAAGCAGGGATTAACCCAGGCCTTCGGCAGTGACAGCCTGGAGTCCTAACCACTGACTGCCAGGGAATTCCCAGAACCTCCTTTTAGAAACTCAACCTTTCTCTTATTACTATCTTCTCATGGTTGGACCACAGAGGTCAAGGGCTGAAAACTTCCTAGTCTGTTGGCAGTCTTCAGCCTGGCTATAGGTCTGGTTTGGTGGTGAGCCCCATGTTTTTATATGAACATGTTCTTGTGTAGGAAGAATGCCTTGAATATTTCTTACTTGAATTTAATCCTTTAGCAGGCCATCTATTATTCTTCTCTACCGTTGTACTTCTAATCGTCAGATATACATTTAATTTATTTATTCATGTGTTTATATGTATATATACAGATACATATCTCTTTTCATTTAATCCTCAGTCATGTTGTAAGCTAGGTATTATTATTCCTATTTTACCATTAAGAGACCTGAGGATTTGGGAATTACATGAAGCTCTACATTTACATAGTTACTATGAGGAAAGTTAAAGATTCAAAACTCAAACTCAGCTGTGATCAAACCATAAACCTTATTTTTTAGCCCCCTCTCTATTGGCCTTTATAAAAGTGCTAGTAATAATGATGAGGATGAGGTTATTGGGAAAAGATTACAATGGAATATTGATCTTGCTAATTCAATTATAACACTTCTGTGGTCTAAAGAAGAATTATTTCACTCTGTTCTGGTGTTTTAGTGTTTTTTATTTAAGTTTCTTTTTAGCTTCCAATAAAAGGACAAGAAATAGTAAATAAAATGAAGTAAGACTTACAGCATCACTTACTTTTTTTTTGCTAATTTTTTTTTTAGGAAGGCAGTATGATGATATTCCTTGTGTCACTAAATTTCCTACTGATGGAAGTTTTGACAGTTAAACTCCAGTCTCAACTTACTGTTTTAGGGAAGAAATTGTCAAAATTTCTATTTCTGTGCTCAAATAGTTCATAGTAGCTAAAGCTGACCCACAGATTTTCGCATGAATTACACTCACTAAAAATTTAAATGAAACATAAAGTCTTACCTTACTGCTGGAAAAGACAGTCCCATATAGTGAATCTAGAATCAGCATTTAACCATGGAATAATGCATATATATAGCTAGAGATGGATGTTCTCTGTCAGGCACTGGTCAAAATGTTCTAAGACCTCTAAGTTAAGTAAAGATGGAGGCAAGAACCCAACATAGAGTTAGAAACCTGGGAGAAAGTCCTGAATACTTCACTAATTCTTACTTTGCTCTTGGCAGAGTCACTTGTCTTCTGCTTATTTGAAAAATAAAATAATAAAATTACCTCTTCCATATATTTCACAGAATTGGGCCTAGGATTAGCAAATGAAGGAAGTGCTATAAAATGCCTTGCTAAAGTGCTATCATTTTAAAGTCAATCAATATATATTTTTAAAAATTATTTTCTTTTAAATTGGAGGATAATTGCTTTACAATGTTGTGTTAGTTTCTGCCTTACATCAGCATGAACCAGCCACAGGCACACATACGTCCCCTCCCCCTTAAACCTCCCTCCCACCTCCCACCTCCCACCACCCACCCCATCCCACCCTCTAGGTTGACACAGAGCACCAGGACGTTTTCTCTGGCCATGACTGCAGCATCACAGCAAATCCTCAGGTTGGGGGTTTCAGGGGGAGAACCCCTGCATGTACTTACAACTGCCAACAATCAGAGGAATAGATGGCAGCCAAGGGATCTCAGCTAAAATGATGTCATACTGAGTCACATGGGGATTTCAGAGACTAGCTCATGGGAATCAGGAAGGAATTACAGATACATGGAGCTCTTCGGGGATATTCCCCATGAGGGCACCTATAGCTCTCATCTCTTTCTTAGGGAAGAAAGAATTGAATTACCTGTGTGATCTAGCTGGATATGTTGATGGTATCATATTGCTTGTTATTTCTTCTTCTTTCTCCATTTTCTAATTAAAATATATATGCGCTCAGTTGCTCAGTCATGTCCAGCTCTTTGCGACTCCATTCAATGTAGCCCCACAGGCTCCTCTGTCCATGGGATTTCCCAGGCAAGAATACTGGCGAGGGTTGCCATTCCCTTCTCCAGGGGACCATCCGGACCCAGGGACTGAACCCATGCTCTTGTGTCTTCTGCACTGGCAGGCGAATTTTTTACCACTAGCAACAACAAACACTCAATAGCCATAGTTTTTGTGGTTTGATAAGTCACTTCAGTCGTACCCAACTCTTTGCCACCCCCATTAACTATAGCCTACCAGGCTCCTTTGTGGGATTCTCCAGGCAAGAATACTGGAGTGGGTAACCATTCCCTTTTCCAGGAGATCTTCGCAACCCAGGGATCAAACCCAGGTCTTCTGCATTGCAGGTGGATTCTTTACCATCTGAGCCACCAGGGAAGCCCCAAACTCATAGCATTTAGTGTGTGATTCTAATTGATCAAAGTAGAATCTCATAGGTCAATTTAGAATTGGTCAACCTCACCCACATCTTGAGACCCTACATGTCACCATCCACATTTCCTAAACCAAGATGGAGACTGCCATTTTATCTTAATGAGAACACACGTAGTAAATCACTAGGATTATGGTGAACACCCATTTGTGCTTTTTAAAAAATGTATTCTCTCATTTAGCCATTATAATAATCCAATTTTAGATGTCCTATTAAACTTTTCATTTTGTATACAGAGAAAGAAAGGCTCTAAGAAGTTATTTTATGAATAATGTCTCCCAAATAGTAAACGGTGGGGCTGCTTTTTTAATATATATGTACCTTTTTCCAGAGTCCAAGCTCTGCCTTTGATTCAAAGCTTCACTCTGTTACTTGTAAAGGTCCACAAAACACTTAATCTTTTGTATGACTGTTAAGAGGATCAAGTAGTTTTTAACATCAACCCCATGGACTGTAGCCCTCCAGGCTCCTCTGTCCACAGGATTCTTCAGGCAAGAATACTGGAGTGGATGGCCATTTCTGTCTCCAGGGGATCTTCCTGACCTAGGAATTGAACCCAGGTCTCCTGCATTTTAGGCACATTCTTTCCTGTCTGAGCCACTAGGGAAGCCCAACATGTTAGATGTAAATGTGTACCGAGGATGAGCGTTATATAAATGTAAACTGTTAGCAGATTCAAGTCATCGGACTTGGGAGAAGAGTTTATGGTAAATATGTGATCCTAGACAAATTACAACCTCTTTCTGCACCTTAGTTTGTTCATCTGCACAAGCAGGAAGTTGTGCAATGCGTGTACCCTGTATGGACCTTGCAGCTTCAACAGGATGTAACTATCAGTTCAGTTCAGTTCAGTCGCTCAGTCATGGCTGACTCTTTGCAACCCCACAGACTGTAGCACGCCTGGCCTCTCTGTCCATCACCAACTCCCGGAACTTATTCAAACTCACGTCCATGGAGTCGGTGATGTCAGCCAACAGTCTCATCCTCTGTCGTTCCCTTCTCCCCACCGCCTTCAATCTTGCCCAACATCAGGGTTTTTTCAAATGAGTCAGTTCTTCGCATCAGGTGGCCAAAGTATTGGAGTTTCAGCTTCAGCATCAGTCCTCCCAACGAATATTCAGGACTGATTTCCTTTAGGATTGACTTGTTGGATCTCCTTGCTGTCCAAGGGCCTCTCAAGAGTCTTCTCCAACACCATGGTTCAAAAGCATCAATTCTTCAGCACTCGGCTTTCTTTATAATCCAACTCTCACATCTATACTTGACTACTGGAAGCACAGCTTTGACTAGACAAACCTTTGTTGGCAAAGTAATGTCTCTACTTTTTAATATGCTGTCTATGTTGGTCGTAAATTTTCTTCCAAGGAGCAAGCATCTTCTAATTTCATGGCCACAGTCACCATCTGCAGTGACTTTGGAACCCAAAAACATAAAGTATGCAGCTATAAGATAAATCATACCTGTAAGATATTTACTAGTTTTTTTGTGTGTTTCAAAGCTATGCTCTAGATGAAAGAATTGTGAAGAATAATTTATTGCCATCATAAAATTATAAAATAACCAGGTGTTTATCTAATTCCAGTACAAACTCTTTGCTGTCTACCAGATGTTCCTTGCTTTCTCATTACCACAGAGAATTTAGAAAATTCCCATGGAGAATGGTACAGAGGGGACAGATTCCATCTTGGTGGGTCTAACCAATGCTCCAGAACTTCAGATCCCCCTCTTTATTGTTTTCACCCTCATTTGCCTCATCAGTGTTTTTGGAAACCTGGGGATGATCACACTGATCCTGTTGGACTCCCGTCTCCACACCCCAATGTACTTTTTCATCATTAATCTGTCTTTGGTGGACTTTGGCTACTCCTCAGCTGTCACACCGAAAGTGATGGCTGAGTTTCTTAGAGCAGACAAAGTCATCTCATACAACGCCTGTGCTACTCAGATACTCTTTTTCGCAGCCTTTGCCAGTGTGGAAATTTTCCTCTTAGCTGCAATGGCCTATGATCGGCACGCCGCAGTGTGTGAACCCCTACATTACACCATCACCATGAAGACAAGTGTGTGTGCCCGTCTGGCCATAGGCTCCTACGTCTGTGGATTCGTGAATGCCTCCATCCATGTTGGGGGCACATTCAGTCTTTCTCTGTGTAAGTCCAAGGTGGTCCCTCACTTTTTCTGTGATATTCCAGCTGTCATGGCTCTCTCTTGCTCTGATAAACATGTTAGAGAGGTGGTTCTCGTTTTAATTTCAAGCTTTAATGTCTTTTTTGCTCTTCTGGTAATATTTATTTCCTACCTTCTCATATTTATCACCATCTTGAAGATGCAGTCAGCTAAGGGATACCAAAAAGTCTTGTCCACCTGCGCTAGTCACCTCTCGGCAGTCAGCATCTTCTATGGGACCATCATCTTCATGTACTTACAACCCAGCGCCAACCATTCCATGGACGCAGACAAAGTGGCCTCTGTGTTCTATGCTATGGTCATCCCCATGCTGAACCCTATAGTCTACAGCCTGAGGAACAAAAAGGTGAAAAGTGCATTCAAGAAGGTTTGGGGGAAGGCAAAATTCTCTCTAGGATTTGCATTTTAATGCTGTATTATGCAAAAAAATGTAGTTTCATTTGTCTCAGTTCATTCTATTCTCTCTTTTTAACCATACAATGCATTTAATTCCTAAAGTTATAGTCTTACCACTTCAAAAATATGTTGTTTGGGGATAATAAAATATGTCTGGAAATGTAATACTTGAAATAGTATAGCTCAGGGAAAGAACAAGATGTTTTGGGTCTTGCTTCTCAAAAACCTTAGTCATGGATTTGATTTATTCACTTGTTACACAGGCTTTTTCTCTACCACATGTCAGTGCAAATGTATGTGTAAATCAGCGAGACAAGCAAGGCTTTGATCAGAAGCACATACATGTGCTCTATGTGGGTGCATACATGTGACAGTGGTGTAAATGTCAGTGATAAAGTGTAGGTGGTTTTTAATAGAATAACAGGATAAGTTTTGGGTATTAGAATGTAATCTTATGTTTAATTTATTTATTTAGCTGAATGCCTCTTATAAGTGTCTTAATTAGAGAAATATTTTGTAACTGTAAATGAAAGTATGTGCCTTATTGGCATACATTATTGCTGCTGCTGCTGCTGCTAAGTCCCTTCAGTCGTGTCTGACTCTGTGCGACCCCATTGACAGCAGCCCACCAGGTTCCTCCATCCCTGGGATTCTCCAGGCAAGAATACTGGAGTGTGTTGCCATCTCCTTTTCCAACACATTATTGAAAGACACATAAATATCACATTTAAATGGAGCTATGTTTCTGTCTTGGCTGAGTCATTTTGAAGAATCAAAAACCAAACATTTGGTTTTATGAAAGGATGAAAACACTAGAAGAAAAATGGAGGGAAATAAAGCATGTTCAGTTCTTCACAGATGACCACACATTGTCACAATGTTTAAAAATGCCCTGCAAGTTGTTGTTCAGTAGCAAAGACGTGTCTGACTCTTTGTGACCCCATGGACTGTAGCATGCCAGGTAGCCTACTAGGCTCCTCTGCCCACGGGATTTCTCAGGCAAAAATACTGGAGTGGGTTGTCACTTCCTTCTCCAGGGGATCTTTCCAACCCAGGGGTCAAGCCCGTGTCTCCTGCATTGGCAGGTGAATTCTTTACCACTGAGCCACCAGCAAAGCCCAGTCAGTACGTTTTGCTGCCTGCAAATGCTGTGAAATGGTTAATGTTCATTCTTGGCTGAATTAGGTCATCTCTTGTCACTCCCAATGTCTGCTTCCCCACTCCATTCATCTGTGATCCTCTTGCTGTTTCCTGACCAGTCTACACATGCTTCTGTTTCATTGCTTTTGTACCTGAGGTTCCTTCTGTGGAATCTCTGCTTACTTCACTCAGGGTGTTTTTAAGTGTTATCCTGACATGGAGAGCTTCCCTGATCATTGTTAAAAATAGTCACTCTCTCCTCCCCACATACACATACTCCTCATCCTGTTGAAGGAGGAAATGGAACAGGCTGTATCTTGAAAGCAGGACTCCATCTTGGGTTGGACTGTGGACTTGGAGCTCTATGCCCAGTATCTATGGAAATGGCATATCAACTGGAAAACCAGGCCCCTGAAGGAAGAGCCCCAGGGCTCGTACCTAGACTCTTCCTGGCCTAAAAGAATACCCTAATTATCTGTGTAACCGAATAGAATCATACATTCTCTTATGCTTATTGGGGTATGACCACAGCCCTATTGATAATTGTCCACTGTTAACTACCTAGGCTTAAGGCATATGAATCATGGGTTAACTTTGATTGTCAGGGAATTGGGGGAGGTGGGTTTGGGCACGCAGGTAGGGTCTATAAGGTTTTCACAAAAACTGGTCGGGGTCCTTGGCTAAGAGGAGACTGCCTTGGGCCCGCCGGTGTAATGAACTGCACTCCACTATCTGCGTCATCCTTCTGCACGAGTTTGTTTCTGAGAATGCTTGGCTGCAACAATGCCTTGTACAATGGCAAGTAAGCACCAAATGAATTCTATTTGGTAAATTTAAAAAAGTACATTAATAAGATTATATAAACGTTTACTCAGTTAATTTGGAAAATTACTTCATACATACTGATTATACTTCTAACTGAAATGCTTCATAATATTCACATAAAAATACCTGTCAGTAATAAACATAAGATACATTCTATATCATTATGCATTTAATTTGATCCTCAGGGAACTCGATTCTATACTAAAACTTCAAAGGGAACATGCACCAGTGGCTCCTTTTCCTGTCTCTATCTGATTGTAGACTTCACCATCTCAGCATTGGTAAGATCCTACTGGAATGTGTGAAGACGATCATGCTGCTACCTGTAGGCAGTGAAGTATATCATAAGATTCACATCTGTCTTTATTATGATGTTTCTCTGTTGAAACTTAATTAGTTAAGGTTAGAGCCATTTTTGAGTTATAGTCAGTTTTCAAAGATCATGTAGAATGTTCCCATGTGAACTTGTGTAGGCTGGGAACCATGCAGCTGTGGTTATGTTAAGGGTTTAAGACTGAGCAACAGTCCTGGATTATACATGTGGGCCCTAAAGGAAATCACCTGTATCCCTGTAAGAAGAAGTCAGAGAGAGATTGGCTCACAGAGGAGGGGAAGGCGGTGTAGCTATGGAGACAGAGACTGGAGTGGTGCAATTACCAGAAGTGGAAAAAGCGATAGTGGATCCGATCCTACAGCCTCCGAAGGGATCGCCGCTAATCTGGCGTGGTGAAACTGACTTTGGATGCCTAGCTTTTGGAACTGTGAGAGAATAGCTTTCTGTTCTTTTAAGCCGCCAAGTTTTTAAGTTTTGATTCTGGTTTGGGGGAAGAGGAAAAACAAGAGCATTATGCCGAGAGCGTTCTGTAGTGCCACGAAGTAAAGAAATGCTCAGAGAGCAGAAGGCTCGTGCTATGTCAGGGAGACAAAGGATCCAGTGGAAAATTGTTCACATGGTGAAAACGGGAATAACTAGAGCAAAAAAATAACCTGGGATTGGATTACAACCCAAGGCACAAATGTATGAGAACACACTAACAAAAATACATGACTAAGTAATTAATAAATCAGGAAGAAGAGACAAATCTCACTAACAGAGCTCTTGTTAGAACATTGCCCCCTCTAGGAGGTGGAGCTTAGTTCCACAACACCTGGAGTTCAGTAAGCTCGACTTAGTGACTTATTTCAAAGAATATAATGTAGTCACAACCTGAAAGTAAAGAGCTATTTTATTTGGTGGGAATGTTTAGGACTCCAAGCCAGGGAAACCGCATCTCCGTAGCTCTGAGAAAACTGCTCCAAGGAGGCAGGAGAGGAAGTCAGGCTATATACAAGTTTGCAACAAAGGGAACAGGCAGTCTGAACGTGTCAAGCTAAGGAATTCAGCATTCTGTGTACAGGAGATGCAAGCCTCTGGGCTCTGCGAATTCTTTCCTTTCTTGTGCACCTCCGCTATCTGGGGCCAATCCTGTTTCCTGGCTCACCCTAAGGGATGGTGGATGTGCAGTAGGTTGCTTCTTGCCTTCCCCAGCTCCTAAGCAACTGCCCTGGAGGGTGGAGGCATCTGAGGGAGCCCTCATTCATGTTTGGAGGCCAGAAATGGCTGATGGCTGTGACATTTCTTGCTTATTGATATGGCAGGAGATATTTTCATTTCACTATAAAAGTGAAAAAACTAACATTGCAACAGAAAGAGCCACTATTCTACTACCTGTTTCTTTGTATTTAGTTTTCTTAGAGTCCACACATAAGTGAGATCAGGCAGCAATTTTCTTTCCAGTTGTGACTTATTGCACTTAGTATAATGTCCTCCAGGTTTATTTATGCTGTTGCAAAAGGCAACATCTCCTTTTTTTAAGGCTAAATATTATTCCATTGCATGTATATATGCCACAGTTTCTTTATCCATGTATCCTTCAGAGACACTTAGATTGTTTCCTTAGCTTGGCTATTGTGAATAATACTGTGAAATACATACATAGAAAACCAAGTGACTGTATGAAAAAATGTCATATCACTGTGTATATGTACATTGAAACATCATGTTGCACGCAAATACACGCAACAGTTATCTTTTTTTAATTTTGGTAAATAAACAATACAGGATATAGAGAAAACTGGGTATGGGTTTATTAGCTTCATATGGCTTCTACTGCAGATTACATATTTTTATTGTGTATTTTACGTATTTCTACTCGAATCTGTACTATTTCCTGCTTTGTTTAAATTTTGGTTTTAGTGAGTACTTCTTTTCCCTTGAGATTTTACTCATTCCTAAAATAAACACTCACAGCTGTAAGGATCTCTATGAGCACTGCTTCTGTTAACTATTCAATGTTTGGTATGTAGTGTTTTCATTTTTATTTGTCTTAATCTATTTTTTATTTCTCTTTATTTGTAATCCCTAAACACTAGAACCAACGTAATGTCTCTGGCACTACTGGTAAAGAACCCGACTCCCAATGCAAGAGGTACAAGAATTCGACCCCTGGGTTGGAAACTTCCCCTGGAAGGGGAAATAGCAATCCACTCCAGTATTCTTGCCTGGAAAATTCCATGGACAGGAGCCTGGCAAGCTACAATCTGTAGGGCTGCAAAAAGTCAGACACGAGTGAAGCAACTTAGCATGCATGCACGCAACAAGGAGGAGTGGATGAAAATGGAAGACTATTCAAAAAATTCCACTGATAGTCAGGTTAACAGCATTGATGGATGTTAATTGCATTATAGTAAGTGAAAGAAACAAGACTCCAAGACCAACTATGCTAGAAGTCTAGTTAAGGATATTCTTGCTAAGGCAAAGTTTGTACGCAAGGCATTTGTGTGGTTTCTGGGGGCCGCAGGGAGGAGCAGGAGTGGATCAGAAAGAACCACAGGTTTTGTCGACGTGATAGAACGGTTTTTTATCTTGATTGCGGTAACACATAACCATATACGTTAGGCCGAATTTTAAAAACTGTATACAAAAACTGTAGATTTTAATATTTGTGAATTATGTATTTAGAAAAACTCAAGAGGAAAGAACAAGTAATCCCAAAACATGCATATGCACACGCATATGCAATAAGGTCCCCACAGGGCGTTCAATTGCTTCTTCCCTGGGAAGGTGGGGTGAGGAGCTGTAGATGGTCCCACGGGGGCACCCCCGGAGAGCTCCATGTCTATAATTCACTCCTGGTTCCCTTGCACCAGCCTCTGAAACACCAACAACACTCCAAGCAACATCACTTTAGAGGGGCCTGACTGCATGCCAAGCTCCCTGGTCAGCATATACTCACCCGAAAGTTAATTATCGTCATTGTACAAGGTCTCCCTCCTACCTGAGAAACTGCTATGAGCCTACAACCATGGCCAAGAAAACCACCTCTATATAAAAATTATGCCAACCTTCCCTTATTTACTATCTACAGTGACTAGATCTGTAAATTATGTGAGAGAAGTTATTTTATTACATTTATCTTGCAAATAAGGAGAGGCTAAGTGACTCCTTTTGGGGCACGATAAGAATTGATAATGGATTTGAAACTTGAACCCAGGCTCCTCCGTCTTCGTTAGTTTTCTCCCTCCGTATTTCTCTGCTTTAGAGAATTCGGAACCTTTTGACCACTACCCTCTTTCAGTACTGATGAACTATTTTATGGCTGAATTTCTCACTTCACACTCACTATTCAAAATTGACTGTCTCTTCCTGTCGAGGATCAAGGTAAGCTATTATAGTCCAAGTTTATCAACGTGTGTGTGCTCAGTCCCTCAGACAAGTGTGACTCTTTGCCACCCCATGGACTGTAACCTGCCAGGCTCCTCTGTCCAGGGGATTTTTCAAGACAGAATATTGAAGTGGTTGCCATCTCCTTTTCCAGGGGATCTTCCTTACCCAGGGATTTTTAGTAAAAAGTGCAATCCATTTAAAAGGTGTGGGGAGACTATGCATGCAATGAATTATTAGAGCACAGGAGCAGATGCTTTGAATATTTTTGTAATAGTAGTTGGGGCTTCCCTGGTGGCTCAAAAGGTAAAGCATCTGCCTGCAATGCAGGAGACCTGGGTTCGATTCCTGGGTCTGTAGAACCTGGGGTATAAATGTCAAAACATTGGTTAGTAAGGGATTTAGTGATAATTACGAGTCCTGCTGCTTCCTGAATAAGTGAAAGTTGCTCAGTCGTGTCTGACTTTTTGTGACCCCATGGACTATACAGTCCATGGAATTCTTTAGGCCAGAATACTGGAGTGGGTAGCCTTTCCCTTCTCCAGGGGATCTTCCCAACCCAGGAATTGAACAGGGGTCTCCTGCATTGCAGGTGGATTCTTTACCAACTGAGCTATCAGGGAAGCCTTGAATAAAAAGAAGTTAAAAAAATAAGATATATGATACTTTGATTGTGTAGGCGTTAATTTCAGCTGGTCTCCCATTGGAGGTTTGAAACAAAGGCATATGTGTGAAAGTGATCATTTTTAAACCGCACAGGGAACCAAATGAACTAGCAAGATCAAACTACAGTGTAACCTTTTCCCCATAACCTCATCCTTATTATACAGGCGCCTTTAGATATACTGACTAGGGAGTGGATAAATGCACACATCTTTTTCATTATATTGAAACTGGACTTCAATCTTGAATCCTGGAAGTTCTTCATACAATGTATTTGTAGATATCACATAACTTCTCAAAGCTCTAATTCTTGTAGTGGTAACGTAAACATAATAACACTATCCAGTGTACACACATATATGCATACACACACAAACACATACACACACGTCTGTGCATGCTAAATTGCTTCAGTCAAGTCCAACTCTTCGCGACCCTACAGACTGTAGCCTGCCAGGCTTCTCTGTCCATGGGATTCTCCAGGCAAGAATACTGGCATGGGTTGTCATTTCCTACTCCAGGGGATCTTCCCAACCTAGGGATCAAACCCACTTCTCTTATGTCTCCTGCATGGGTAGGCGGGTTCTTTACCACGAGTGGCCACATGCACAAACTTAAATGTAAAGCTCTTAGCATTAAATCAAGATAATTTTGAAGTAGAAATTATTAATGACATAATGCACAAGGTAATTAGGCACTTCCATTTCATTACAATTTATTATTTCGTGGGTCACTTTTCCGTTTATTTCTCATTGCTCCAGGACATCTCATGGTTCCCAAACAGCACTAATGGAAAACAGCACGGAAGTGACTGGGTTCATCCTCCTCGGACTATCCAGTGCCCCTGAGCTGCGGAGCCTCCTCTGTATCATGTTCGATCTCATATACCTCGTCACTCTGGTCGGAAGCCTGGGAATGATCACACTGATTCTCTTGGACCCTCGTCTGCACACTCCTATGTACTTTTTCCTCAGTAACCTGTCTCTGGTGGACTTTGGCTACTCCTCCACCGTCACTCCAAAAGCCATGGCTGGGGTACTTATCGGAGACAAGTTCATCTCCTACAACGCATGTGCTGCTCAGATGTTCTTCTTCGTCGCCTTTGCTACTGTGGAAAATTATCTTCTGGCCTCAATGGCCTATGATCGCTATGCAGCCGTGTGCAGACCTCTGCATTATACCACAACTATGACGGCAAGTGTGTCTGCTCATCTGGCCATAGGGTCCTACATCTGTGGGTTTCTCAATGCCTGCTTCCATGTTGGAGACATATTCAGTCTTCCTTTCTGTAAGTCCATCACGGTCCATCATTTCTTCTGTGATGTCCCAGCTGTCCTGGCTCTCTCTTGCTCTGAAAAACACATTAGCGAGGTGGTTCTTATTTTCATGTTGAGCTTTAATGTCTCTTTTGCCCTTCTGGTTATACTGATCTCCTACCTGTTCATATTTGTAAACATCTTGAAGATGCACTCAGCTCAGGGTCACCAGAAGGCCTTCTCCACCTGCGCTTCCCACCTCACCACTGTCTCCATCTTCTACGGGACCGTCATCTTCATGTACTTACAGCCCAGCTCCAGCCACTCCCTGGACTCAGACAAAGTAGCATCCGTGTTCTACGCCATGGTCATCCCCATGCTGAACCCACTGGTCTACAGCCTGAGGAACAAGGAGGTCAAGAGTGCATTCAAGAAGGTAGTTGAGAAGACAGATATATCTGTAGGGCTGGGACTTTTAACACTGTAGTATGCACAGTAATCTTATCTAACTCCTCTCAGACTTTCGCCATGTAACTTGTTGCTTTTCAAGTCTGTGGACTTGAAAAAAATTACGTTTTTGAGGTGACATCTTTATCTCTTTAAAAATCTGTTATCCAGTAAAAAAGAAAACATATTTTAAAATCTAAAACCTGAATGAGACTGGCTAATGGGAAGCTTTAGAAATGTTAAGAACCACTTGTCAAAACTTATTGATGCTATTTGATTTATTCACCTGTTTCACTTACATTTGGCTGACTACCTGTCAATGCAAACATCAACGCTAAAACAGGAGTACAGTCAAGCCCATAAACAAAGGTGCAGGTATGTGTCTCATGTGGGCACATACACACTGGAAAGAGGAATTTGTCAAAGGTCGATGAAATGTGGCTGGCATAAGACAGAACAAAAGAATGCCATCTGCAGCGACACGGATGGAGCACGAGATTGTCATATGAGTGAAGTCAGACACACAAAGATATATGGTATCACTTGTATGTGGAATCAGGAAAAAAAATGGTAAAATTGACTTATTTACAAAAAAGAAACAGGTTCACAGACTTTAAAAGCAAACTCATGGTTACTAGGAGGGAATGGGGAAGGAAGGGATAAATTGGTCAGTTGGAACTGATGTGTACACACTACTGTATGTGAAATAGATAGCTAATAAGAACTTATTGTATAGCACAAGGAACTCTACTTAATATTCTGTAACGACCTATATGGGAAAAGAATTTACAAAAAGTGGACATATATATATGCATAACTGATTCACTTTTCTGTATAACAGAAACTAACAAAATATTATAAATCAACCATACTCCAGTAAAACTTCTTTTGAATGAAAAAGTGAACTGTGACTAGTTTTTAATAAAAATAATTTTAGCAGTTATTTGATATTAAATATAAAATTATGTCTATTTGTAGTTATTTCTTTTGTTGAATAACTGTTCTGTGATTCTGAATAGGAGAAAAATAATTATTTTAAATGAAATTCTGTACTCTTTTGGCACATTTTATTAAGAGATACATAAATATGTTGAATTAATATTTCTTCTTGACTGAATCACAACACATTCACACTACAATTTTCAATAAGATAAAATAATCAACCCAAATCCATAGCTCATCCTAACGGTATTCTACATGCTACTGGTTTGGACAAATGTATAATGAACTGAATGCATCATTATAATACCATGAAGAGTATTTCCATTTTCCTAAAACTCCTCTTTTTAAATTTTTATTTTTATTTTATATAGGAATGTGAAGCTAGTGATAAAGAATCTGCCTGCCACTGCAGAAGGTTCAGAAGACATGAGTTCTATCCAAAGAAGATCCCCTGGAGGAGGATATGACAACTCACTCCAGTATTCTTGCCAGGAAAATTCCATGGACAGAGAAGCCTGGCAGGCTACAGTCCATGGATGTGCAAAGAGTTGAATACGACTGAGCGACTGAACACACACATAGTTGATTTACAATATTGTGTTAGTTTTTGGTGTACAGAAAAGCAATTCAGTATACATACATTCTTTTTCAGATTGTTTTCCTATACAATTTATTACAGAATATTGAGTAGAATTGCAGGGCTATACAGTAGGTCCTTGTTGATTATCTGCTTTGCATATATTAGTGTATTCATACTAAGTCGTTTCAGTCGTGTCTGACTCTTTGTGACCCCATGGACTATAACCCTCCAGATTCCTCTGTCCATGTGGTTCTCCAGGCAAGAATACTGGAGTGGGTTGCCGTGACCTCCTCCAGGGGATCTTCCCCACCCAGGGATCGAACCTGCGTCTCTTACGTCTCCTGCGTTGACTGGCAGGTTCCTTCTAGCACCGCCTGGGAAGCCCCATGCATAGTAGCGTGTGTATGTTAATCCCAAGCATCTAATTTATTACACCACTTCACCTTTACATTCTGATAACTGCAAGTTTGTTTTCAAAGTTTGTGAGTCTGTTTCATAACTAAGTTCATTAGTATAATCACTTTTTAAGATTCCACATGTGAGCGGAATAAGCTTCCACATATATCTTTCTCTGTTTGACTTACTTCACTTAGCATGACAGTCTCTAGGTCCAGCCATGTTGCTGCAGATGACGTTATTGCAGTCTTTTTTAATGACTGAGAAATATTCCTCTGTGTATACCTACCGCATCTTCTTTATCCATTCACCTGTCGACGGACATCTAGGTTGTCGCCATGTCCTGGCTATTGTAAACACCTTTGCGATGAACACTGGAGTGCATGTATCTTTTTGAACTACTGTTCTCTCTGAAATGTGCCAGGACTGGGATTGCTGGATCGTGTGCTAGTTTCATTTTTAGCTTTCCGAGGAACCTCCGTACTCTTCCTGTAGTGTACGGAGTTACATTCCCACTGACAGTGTAGGAGGATCCCCTTTTCTCCACATCCTCTCCAGATGTTTTGATGATGGTCATTCTGACCATTATGAGAATCTAAAAAACAGCACAAACTGAAAACAAACTCATAGAGAAATAGCTGATGGCTGCCCATGGGGTGGGAGTAAGGGTGCAAAAGAGGTGAAGGGAAGGAGAGGCACCAACTTCCAGTGATAAAACACAGGAGCCATGAGAATGTAATACACAGCATAGTGAATATGGTAAATGACATTATAATGCCTTTGAAAAATGACATAAGAAATAAATTTAAATTTAAAAACAAATACCAAATAATGGTAAAAATGTAAAATAATTTTAATGCATTGCTGGTAAGAAATTGACATGGTAGAACACTGCAGAAAATATCTTGGCAATGTTTCATTTAAATAAACACATACTCACCCTATGATCAAGCAACCCATCTAGATATTTATCCAAATGATGTGAATGCTTGTGTTCAAATATCTTAGGCAAATGTTTATGTCAGTTTTATTTCTAATCACCAGACCCTTAAACAAACACTAATGTTCCTCAGCTACGAAGCAGGATAAACAACCTGTAATGTCCATTGTGCAGAATATGATTCTGCAGTAAAGATTCCATTACGACACAAGTAATAACAAGAGTGAATTCCAAATACTAAGTGAAAGATTACCAACTCAGAGTACGTATTCCAGGATTGCAGTGAGGGACACTGTTGCAAGGGCAAAGTTCTCTGATTGTCAGGGGCAGTGGATAGGAAAATGTGTTTACCCAAAGAAGTTTATAGGAATTTATTCAGGTGATAGTGGTTCTTTGAAAGTAAATTTAACAAAAGTCTTAGAACTCTACACTAAAATTTTGGATATTACTGCACGTAAATTATATGTAAATTACATGTTCATAATAAATTGACCAAAATAACAAGAAAAAAAGAAGTAGCAAAAAACATGTGTGTACAAAGGGAATAATCAGCATGGTCCCCACAGGCAGTTTAATTGCGCCTTTCATGGGAAAGCAGGGTGAGAACCTGTAGATGTGCCCACGAGGGAAATTCCTGGCGAACTCTGCGTCTCTATAACACCCTCACACCCCCCAGCATTAGCCTTTGAAAGCCCAGCATCCATGTGACCTCATTTTAGAGGGACGGCTCTGCATGCTGAACCCACACAGCCATCATTTATTCATCTGACTAGTCATACTTGTCAGTACACAGAAGCTTCATCCCAGCATTTGACATGTACCTGTACCCAGAGTCAGGGAAACACCCCAAGAGAAAAATGAAGTTGACTGGCTCTTAAAGGATAATCTCTTATTGGAATTTGTTATTTACAGAAACAATTCTGTGAATTATATGACAGAGGTAATCCTACGATGTTTATTGTTCAAAGGAGGAGGAGTTAAGGAGACAGAGAGAATGCGCAGGAAGTTCAGGAATTAAACCATGCTAATATTCTTTCTTCCATTTTCCTGCCTTAGAGACTTTGGGATCATGAGACCATAATTGGGAGGAGAGCTCCTCTGGCAGTATTTCTGCATCATTCTACAGCTGATATCGAGGTGAGACTGGGATGCGAACGCCAAACTTCCATCAGTAGAGTTTACTGATACCCAGGAAACCCCATCCTGCTTTCCGAAAGGTATGAACAGAAAAATAACCTAGGTAGATTCTCTGATTGAGTGGTAATTTCATCTTGTTCATCAAATATTGGCTGCTCCATACAGGTAAGAAACAAATCAATACTAACAAATGAACAAAAAAAGCAGAGGTAAAAAAAATCCTATGTTACTGAGTCCAAGCTTGCTTGGCTTGCTGCGAGAAAAGTCAATGAATCTGAGATGAGGTGATGGGACTAGCAAGGGACTTTATTTGGAAGCTGGCTGGTAGAGAAGACCGCAAGCTAGTGTCTCAAAATAATCCTCTTGCCGGGGGCTTGGTGGCCAGGTTCTTTTATGGATCAGAGATTTGGGGGGCAAAGGGGAGGTGAGGAAACAAAGTAAAAAGACCATTTAATTCCTGCAAATATCTCCTAGACTGGCAAGCCTCAGGCAGGGGGACGTGTTCACTTCACTTCCTTAAGTCGTTTCATGGCTGGTGTGAAACGGAATACCTGTGATTCTGGCCTCCCAAAGTGAATCTTGGGGCCAGGAGAGTTAGTAGCATGTGAGGGGCACTGGCACTGCCCCTGGGGACACAAAGGCCTCAAGAGTGGGGCATCCTTCCCGGGCGGCCAGGATCAGGCTCTCTCTCTGAGGTAGGCCACTGTGCATGTCTACAAAAACAAAAGCAGCAAAACAAGGCTTAAAGTCGCAGAAGCAGACCCAGTGTAAAATCAAAGTTAACCCTTCCTGCTTACACTTAAACTGTAACAGTACCTGGGCTTCCCTGGTGGCTCACTGTAAAGAAGCTGCCTGCCAAATGAATTCTTCAGTACCATTTTTCTAGATTCCTTATATGTGTGTTAGAATGCGTTGTTTATCTCTCTCTTTCTGACTCACTTTACTGTGTATAATAGGTCCTAGGCTCATCCACCTCATTAGAGCTGACACAGAGGTGTTTCTTTTATGGCTGAGTAATATTCCACTGTGTACATATCCACAATTTCTTTATCCATCCATCTGTCAATGTGCATCTAGGTTGCTTTCACGCTCTAGCTATTGTAAATAGTGCTGCAATGGACAATGGGACAAATGGGAGAAAGAGACATAGAGAATAGACTTACGGGCGTGGGGAGAGGGGAGGAGAGGGTGAGACATACGCAAGGAGTAACATGGAAAGTTGCATTGCCATATGTAGAATAGATAGCCATCGGGAACTCGCTGTATGCTCCAACAGGGGCTCTGTGTCAGCCTAGACGAGTGGGGTGGGGAGGGAGATGGGAGGGAGGTTCAAAAGGGAGGGGATATATGTATACCTATGGCTGATTCACGTTAAGGTTTGACCGAAAACAACAACATTCTGTAAAGCAATTATCCTTCAATAAAAAATAAATTAATTTTTTTAAAAAAGAAGTTGCCTGCCAGTGCAGGAGATGTGGGTTCAATCTCTGGGTCAGGATGATCACTGGAGAAGGAAATGGCAGCCCACTTCCGTGTTCTTGCCTGAGAAATTCCATGGACAGAGGAGCCTGGAGGGCATAAAGAGTTGAACACATCTTAGCAACTGAACAACAACAGCAACATAAAAGTGTCTAACAGGAATTAACAAAATCCAAACTGCATTTTGACCTTTTCTTCATAATTTCATGCTTATTATTACTAGAATGTGTACACAAGTTAGCAGTGAATGGCTAAAAGCATAGACTTTTGATTTGACCAAAAGTGGATTTAACTCTTGAATCTCGACTCTCATACTAACTGTGCAATTTTAGAGCAACACATAACTTCTTAAGTCTTTAATTTCCTAATGGTAAAGTAGAAATCATAATGCTACTTTCCTTACACACACACACACACACACACACACACACACACACAGACACAGACACAGACACACAGACACACACACCACTCATTCATCTATAAAGAACTAGTTGGTAACAGAACATAGTATATGCTAAAAGTGGTCATGTGTGTTTGGGCTGGTAAACATAATATCTTCAAGGTACAGGCTTGCAAAATGAAGTTGCAAAAGTTTTAGGAGGAAAATGTTCAATTCAGTTCAGTTGCTCAGCTGTGTCCAACTCTTTGCGACCCCATGGACTGCAGCACGCCACACTTCCCTGTCCATCACAAACTCCCAGAGCTTATTCAAACCCATGTCCATTGAGTTGGTGATGCCACCCAACCATCTCATCCTCTGTCATCCCCTTCTCCTCCCACCTTCAATCTTGCCCAGCATCGGGGTCTTTTCCAATGAGTCAGTTCTTTGCGTCAGGTGGCCAAAGTATTGGAGTTTCAGCTTAAGCATCAGTCCTTCCAATGAATATTCAGGACTTGTCTCCTTTAGGATGGACTGGTTGGATCTCCTTGCTGTCCACGGGACTCTCAAGAGTCTTCTCCAACACCACAGTTCAAAAGCATCAATTCTTTGGTGCTCAGCTTTCTACATAGTCCAACTCTCACATCCAACTCTCACATGACTACTAGGAAAACCGTA
Source organism: Budorcas taxicolor (assembly GCF_023091745.1). Lineage (NCBI taxonomy): Eukaryota > Metazoa > Chordata > Mammalia > Artiodactyla > Bovidae > Budorcas > Budorcas taxicolor. The sequence goes on along the minus strand of NC_068924.1, from coordinate 79,562,431 downwards.
GCTTTGACTAGATGGACCTTGTTGGCAAAGTAATGTCTCTGCTTTTTAATATGCTGTCTAGGTTGGTCATAGCTTTACTTCCAAGGAGCAAGCATCTTTTAATTTCATGACTGCGGTCACCATCTGCAGTGATTTTGGAGCCCTCAAAAATGAAGTCAACCCCTGTCTCCACTGTTTCCCCATCTATTTGCCATGAAGTGATGGGACCAGACGCCATGATCTTAGTTTTCTGAATGTTGAGCTTTAAGCCAACTTTTTCACTGTCCTCTTTCACTTTCATCAAGAGGCTCTTCTTCACTTTCTGCCTTAAGGGTGGTGTCATCTGAATACCTGAGGCTATTTATATTTCTCCCAGCAATCTAAATTCCAGCTTGTGTTTCTTCCAGCCCAGCGTTTCTCATGATATACTCTGCATATACGTTAAATAAGCAGGGTGACAATATACAGCCTTGATATACTCCTTTTCTTATTTGAAACCAGTCTGTTGTTCCCTGTCCAGTTCTAACTGTTGCTTCTTGACCTGCATACGGATTTCTCAGGAGTTAGGTAAGATAGTCTGGTATTCCCATCTCTTTCAGAATTTTCCACTGTTTGTGGTGATCCACACAGTCAAAGGCTTTGGCATAGTCAAAAAAGCAGAAATAGATGTTTTTCTGGAACTTTCTTGCTTTTTCCATGATCCAGTGGATGTTGGCAATTTGGTCTCTGGTTCATCTGCCTTTTCTAAATCCAGCTTGAACATCTGGAAATTCATGGTTCACGTAGTGTTGAAGCCTGGTTTGGAGAATTCTGAGCGTTACTTTGATAGTATGTAAGGTGAGTACAATTGTGTGGTAGTTGGAGCATTCTTTGGCATTTCCTTTCTTTGGGATTGGAATGAAAACTGACCTTTTCCAGTCCTGTGGCCACTGCTGAGTTTTCCAGATTTGCTGGTTTATTAAGTACAGCACTTTCACAGCATCATCTTTCAGGATTTGAAATAGCTCACCTGGAATTCCATCACCTCCACTAACTTTGTTTGTAGTGATGCTTTCTAAGGCCCACTTGACTTCACATTCCAGGATGTCTGGCTCTAGGTGAGTGATCACACCATCGTGATTATCTGGGTCATGAAGATCTTTTTTGTACAGTTCTTCTGTATATTCTTGTCACTTCTTATTATCTTCTGCTTCTGTTAGGTCCATACCATTTGTGTCCTTTATTGAGCCCATCTTTGCATGAAATGTTCCCTTGGTATCTCTAATTTTCTTGAAGAGATCTCTAGCCTTTCCCATTCTATTGTATTTCTTTGCACTGATTGCTGAAGAAGGCTTTCTTCTCTCTCCTTGTTATTCTTTGGAATTCTGCATTCAGATGGGTATATCTTTCCTTTTCTTTTTTGCCTTTTGCTTCTCTTCTTTTCTCAGCTATTTGTAATGCCTCCCCAGACAGCCATTTTGCTTTTTTGCATTTCTTTTCCATGGGGATGGTCTTGCTCCCTGTTTCCTGTACAATGTCACGAACCTCTGTCCGTAGTTCTTCAGGCACTCTGTCCATCAGATCTAATCCTTTGAATCTATTTGTCACTTCCACATGTAATCGTAAGGGATTGGATTTAGGTCACACCTCTGTTAGTAGTTAGCATAAGATAGATGCCTTCCAAAGGCTCCCAGTTCGAAGAAAAGTATTTAAAACGCTGTTCCTACACCAGAAGAAATTCTAATGGAATACTTTACAACATTACGCTTGCCACCAAAATAGTGTTGGGGGGAAGAACCAATTCTGACTCCCTGCTGAAACTGTTTCTTTGACTTGTATTTGTTGCTTTTGTTACTATAATCATACATAAAGGCCTGCCTCAGAAAACTCTGCCCATCTGCCAGACTCAAACTGAAGTGCCTTTGTTGAGAACCCTGTCCACCTGTAGATGGCAAGAAGGAAGAAATTAACACATCCCCTGCCCGAGGCTTGCCATTCTAGGAGGTCTTTACAAAATTAACAGCCTTCTTATTTTGCTTCCTCACCTCTCCCCCATCTCTGATCTATGAAAGAACTTGGCATCCAAGCCCCAGTAAGATGATTATTTTGAGACATTTGTTTGCCATCTTCTCAGTCAGCTGGCTTTCTGAATAAAGTCATATTCCTTTCCACAACACCGTGTCTCTCAGATTCATCGGCCTGTCGAGTGGTGAGCAGAGTGAGCTTGGAGTCAGTAACAACAGCTCTAGAGAATGAAGACAGCCCGCAAACAAGGGACTGTCCATGCGAGATCTCTGTGGTTCTGCTTTGAGATGACAGTAATAAGGGAAAGAACGAGTTTTTAAAAAGGGACCATTTCAAATAAGGTATGAATTTCGAGGAAGAAATTAAGCAAAAGAATGGGTCACATGTAATTACTGAAACAGTCAATCGTATAGGCAAAGCAAGGATAGCCCGAGAAACACTGGAGAAAACAGAACGATCTCGGTGGCACTTGTGTGTGAAAAAAGGCAAATTGAGGGGGAAGGTTGTAAGGTTAAAACTTGTGCATTCCTGAAGACCTCCAGGTCACCACCCAATTTTAGCAAACCAACATATCGATAAGCATCCCATCCTCATAACAGTATAATAATTATTACTCTTAGGCTATGCTAAACACCCAGAATTTTTTTTAAATGTATTACTTTATTTAATTTTCACAACAATACTATAAAGTTGGGTCCTAATGGTCCTAACTTTGCAGATGGAAATACTAGCTTCAGGTGAGTTAGGTTAGAGTTACTCCCAGGTAGTAAAAGGCAGTAAAAATTATCTACCTCATCTCCAACCCTCAGCTCCATACATAACACTCTGTCTTCTCCTCAGAACTGCTTGCTGGTTGTTCAGCCCCTGCCGCTTCAGTTATCTCGTCACATGCACTATGCGCCTACTTCTCATTCCAGTTCAGTTCAGTTCAGTCGCTCAGTCACGTCCAGCTCTTTGTGACCCCATGAATCACAGCACGCCAGGCCTCCCTGTCCATCACCAACTCCCGGAGTTCACTCAGACTCACATCCATCAAGTCCGTGATGCCATCCAGCCATCTCATCCTCTGTCATCCCCTTCTCCTCCTGACCCCAATCCCTCCCAGCATCAGAGTTTTTCCAGTGAGTCAACTCTTCGCATGAGGTGGCCAAAGTCCTGGAGTTTCAGCTTTAGCATCATCCCTTCCAAAGAAATCCAGGGCTGATCTCCTTCAGAATGGACTGGTTGGATCTCCTTGCAGTCCAAGGGACTCTCAAGAGTCTTCTCCAACACCACACTTCAAAAGCATCAATTCTTTGGCGCTCAGCCTTCTTCACAGTCCAACTCTCACATCCATACATGACCACAGGAAAAACCATAGCCTTGACTAGACGGAGCTTAGTCGGCAAAGTAATGTCTCTGCTTTTGAATATACTATCTAGGTTGGTCATAACTTTTCTTCCAAAGAGTAAGCATCTTTTAATTTCATGGCTGCAGTCACCATCTGCAGTGATTTTGGAGCCCAGAAAAATGAAGTCTGACACTGTTTCCACTGTTTCCCCATCTATTTCCCATGAAGTGATGGGACCAGATGCCATGATCTTCATTTTCTGAATGTTGAGCTTTAAGCCAACTTTTTCACTCTCCTCTTTCACTTTCATCAAGAGGCTTTTTAGTTCCTCTTCACTTTCTGCCATAAGGGTGGTGTCATCTGCATATCTGAGGTTATTGATATTTCTCCCAGCAATCTTGATTCCACCTTGTGTTTCTTCCAGTCCAGCGTTTCTCATGATGTACTCTGCAGATAAGTTAAATAAGCAGGGGGACAATATACAGCCTTGACGTACTCCTTTTCCTATTTGGAACCAATCTGTTGTTCCATGTCCAGTTCTAAGTGTTGCTTCCTGACCTGCATACAGATTTCTCAAGAGGCAGGTTAGGTGGTCTGGTATTCCCATCTCTTTCAGAATTTTCCACAGTTTATTGTGATCCACACAGTCAAAGGCTTTGGCATAGTCAATAAAGCAGAAATAGATGTTTTTCTAGAACTCTCTTGCTTTTTCCATGATCCAGCAGATTTTGGCAATTTGATCTCTGGTTCCTCTGCCTTTTCTAAAACCGGCTTGAACATCAGGGAGTTCACGGTTCACGTATTGCTGAAGCCTGGCTTGGAGAATTTTGAGCATTACTTTACTAGCATGTGAGATGAGTGCAATTGTGCGGTAGTTTGAGCATTATTTTCCATTTCCTTTCTTTGGGATTGGAATGAAAACTGACCTTTTCCAGTCCTGTGGCCACTGCTGAGTTTTCCAAATTTGCTGGCATACTGAGTGCAGCACTTTCACAGCATCATCTTTCAGGATTTGAAACAGCTCAACTGGAAATCCATCATCTCCACTAGCTTTGTTCATAGTGATGCTTTCTAAGGCCCACTTGACTTCACTTTCCAAGATGTCTGGCTCTAGGTGAGTGATCACACCATCGTGATTATCTGGGTCGTGAAGATCTTTTTTGTGCAGTTCTTCTGTGTATTCTTGCCACCTCTTCTTAATATCTTCTGCTTCTGTTAGGTCCAGACCATTTCTGTCCTTTATTGAGCCCATCTTTGCATGAAATGTTCCCTTGGTATCTCTAATTTTCTTGAAGAGATCTCTACTTCTCTGAAACATCAAACACTGAGTTCAGACCTATGGAGGCAATGAATAACCAGGAATGGAGATAAACTCAGTTTGATTTAAACACAGTAAAGACCATTATTTCGGGAGCCACTCCATGTGGGTTCAGAGATTGCCTTGGGTCCAAAGCATGCCTTGTTAATTAACATTCATTTAAAAATAGACAAGATTACTCAACCTCTTGTGCATTATAATTTAAATGAAGGCAATATCCTATCAAGACACGATGTTCTTGAAAGAATATAATTAATATATGTTTAGAGTCAGACACGACTTGGTGACTGCATGACAACATAGAAGGTGCCTGCAGAAGTTCCTGCAGAGGAACCACATGCAAGGATGGGCTTTTACTAGGCTTGGGAAAGAGTGAGTTGGCAGATGTGTTTATTCTGGGCTAGCTATGAGCAAGTTAGTTTTCTTTTTTAAAGTTTTTATTTGATATTTATACTTTTGGCTGTGCTGGGTCTTCATTGCTGTAGGGGCTCCTCTCTGGCTGTGGAGAGCAGGGGTTACGAGCTTCTTGCTGCCGTGGCTTCTCTTGCTGGGAGCCCAGGCCACAGGATGCACAGGCGCAGAGCTGCGGCACATGGGCCCAGTCGTCTGGCTCCCGGGCTGTAGAGTACAGGCTCAGTAGTTGTGGTGCATGGGCTTAGCTGCCCACAGCATGTGAGACCCACCTGCATCAGGAACAGAACCTGTGTCTCCTGCATTGGCAGGTGGACTGTACCACTGAGCCACCGGGGAAGTCCCATCAAGTTAATTTTCTGCATCTCAGCTTACAAACTCATACACTTTAAAAATTGAGGAGATGATCTGTGAAGACCCGTCAGACTCAACAGCATGTAAATCTCTATGGAATGAATGGACTAAGTCTTGTTGACAAGTGCGTCTTTATCTGGAGTATATTGAAATACAAGCTATCACTGCAATAAAATAATACTGTAACGAAATATTGTATGCACACTTTTCAACTGAAGTTTCTTTATCTGTCACTGCTTCCGTTTTCTCATAGCCACAGAGCGCTTTGCAGTCCTCTTCCTGATGAAGAACGTGACAGGAGTGACTCAGTTCCTTCTCCTGGGCCTAACCAGGGACCCAGAGCTACAAGTCCTGCTCTTTACAACGTTCGCCCTCATCTACCTCTCCACTCTGGTTGGGAACTTGGGCATCATCATGTTGATGCTATTGGACTCGCATCTCCACACACCCATGTACTTTTTCCTCGGTAACCTGTCTCTGGTGGACGTTTGTTACTCCTCAGCGGTCACTCCCACAGTCCTGGCTGGATTCATTCCAGGAGACAAGGTCATCTCCTACGATGCCTGTGCTGCTCAGATGTTCTTCTTCGTCGCCTTTGCCACTGTGGAAAATTACCTTTTGGCCTCAATGGCCTATGATCGCTATGCAGCCGTGTGTAAACCCCTACACTACACCACCACCATGACACGAAGTGTGTGCGCTGGTCTGGCTACAGGCTCCTATGTCTGTGGTTTCCTGAATGCCTCCATCCACACTGGAGACACCTTCAGTCTCTCTTTCTGTACGTTCAGTGTGGTGCATCACTTTTTCTGTGATGTTCCAGCCATCATGGTTCTCTCTTGTTCTGACAGACAGGTTAGTGAACTGGTTCTAGTTTGTGTAGTGAGCTTCAATGTCTTTTTGCTCTCCTGGTTACCTTGATATCCTATATGTTCATATTTATCACCATCCTAAAGATGCCCTCATCTGCAGGGTACCAGAAGGCTTTATCCACCTGTGCCTCCCACTTCACTGCTGTATCCATCTTCTATGGAACAATTATCTTCATGTACTTACAGCCCAGCTCCAGTCACTCCATGGACACGGACAAAATGGCCTCTGTGTTCTATGCTATGATCATTCCATTGCTGAACCCTGTGGTCTACAGCCTGAGGAACAAGGAGATAAAGAGTGCATTTATGAAGGTTGTTGTAGGTAAAACTGTCCCTAGGATTATGATTTCAACAATGTAAAATGATATCCTGACCAATAAAAGGTCTCTTGTCCTGAAAAAAAAAAGAAACACTGTGTCCAGAAATATAATACCTGAATAAGACTGGCTAAGATGTCTTGTGGCTGACTAGTTTGAAACCTTATTAAGGACATTGGTCTATTCATTTATCCTGGATGCTTTTTTAACTAAAATATTTAATTCATGTATTAGAATATACATATGTGTGTAATAGACTTCTATTTCTTTGGTTAAATGCTAAACTGTTAATTTAGCATTTAATTTAAATGCTAAATTTGAAAATAAAATGTTGTACTATTAAATAAAAGTATACGATTTGGAGGAGCATGTCTTATCAAGAGAAAAGTATAGCATTTTAAATACATTAATATTTATATCTTGACTGAGTCATTTGATAGAACCAACATGCTCATTTTTACAATTTTCAAAGGATAATGTATCCAGAGTGTAAGAGAAACAGAGGAAATGAAAAGTAGTTAAAACCCAAGATTTTTTGGAAACATTTCTTTATTTATCTGGCTTAGCTGTGGGTCTTAGTTGCAGCACCCTGCATCTTTGCTTGTGGTGTAGGGATCGGTAGTTGTGGCATGTGGGTTTAGTTGTCCTGTGCCATTTGGGATTTAGTTCCCTGACCATGGATTGAACCCACGTCCCCTGCATTGTAAGACAGATTCTTAACCACTGGACCACTAGAGAAGCCCCTTAAACACAAGATTTTGATGCTGAGCATGCTCGCTTCTATTAGAGTTTCACTTCTAGATCCTCTTTCTACAGAGGTAGGAAGTATACATACGCATGATTTGTATGTATTCATCAGTTCAGTTCAGTCGCTCAGTCGTGTCCGATTCCTTGTGACCCCATGGACTACAGCACGCCAGGCCTCCCTGTCCATCACCAACTCCTGGGGCTTGCTCAAACTCATGTCCATGGAGTGATGCCATCCAACTATCTCATCCTCTGTCATCCCCTTCTCCTCCTGGCTTCAATCTTTCCCAGCATCAGGGTCTTTTCCAATGAGTCAGTTTTTCACATCAGATGGCCAAAGTACTGAAATTTCAGCTTCAGCATCAGTCTTTCCAATGAATATTCAGGACTGATGTCCTTTAGGATGGACTTGTTGAATCTCCTTGCTGTCCAAGGGACTCTCAAGAGTCTTCTCCAACACCACAGTTCAAAAGCATCAATTCTTCAGCACTCAGCTTTCTTTATAGCCTAACTTTCACATCGATACAGGACTACTGGAAAAACCACAGCTTTGACTAGACAGACCTTTGATGGCAAAGTAATGTCTCTCCTTTTTAATATGCTGTCTAGGTTGATCATAGCTTTTCTTCCAAAGAGCAAGTGTCTTTTAATTTTGTGGTTGCAGTCATCATCTTCAGTGATTTTGGAGCCCCCAAAAATAAAGTTTCTCACTGTTTCCACTGTTTCCCCATCTATTTCCCATGAAGTGATGGGACCAGATGCCATGATCTTAGTTTTCTGAATGTTGAGTTTTAAGCCAGTTTTTTCACTCTCCTCTTTCTCTTTCATCAAGAGGCTCTTTAGTTCTTCTTCACTTTCTGCCATAAGGGTGGTGTCATCTGTGTACCTGAGGTTATTGATATTTTGCCCAGTGATCTTGATTCCAGCTTGTGCTTCATCCAGCCCAGCATTTCTCATGATGTACTCTGCATAGGAGTTAAATAAGCAGGGTGACAATATACAGCCTTGACGTGCTCCTTTCCCAATTTGGAACCAGTCTGTTGTTCCATGTCCAGTTCTGTTACTTCCCGACCTGCATACAGATTCCTCAAGAGGTAGGTCAGGTGGTCTGGTATTCCCATCTCTCTCAGAATTTTCCACAGTTTGTTGTGATCCACACAGTCAAAAGCTTTGGCATAATAAAGTAGAAGTAGATGTTTTTTTGGAACTCTCTTACTTTTTCTATGATCCAGCAGATTTTGGCAATTTGATCTCTGGTTCCTCTGCCTTTTCTAAATCCAATTTGGACATCTGGAAATTCACAGTTCACATACTATTGAAGCCTGGCTTGGAGAATTTTCAGCATTACTTTGCTAGCATGTGAGATGAGTGCAGTTGTGTGGTAGTTTGAGCATTCTTTGGCATTGCCATTTTGGGGGATTGGAATGAAAACTGACATTTTCCAGTCCTGTGGCCACTGCTGAGTTTTCCAAATTTGCTGGCCTATTGAGTGCAGCACTTTCACAGCATCATCTTTTAGAATTTGAAATAGTTCCTGGAATGCAAAAGTAGGAAGTCAAGAAATACCTGAAGTAACAGACAAATTTAGCCTTGGAGTAGAGAATGAAGCAGGGCAAAGGCTAACAGAGTTTTGCCAAGGGAACATACTGGTCACAGCAAACACCCTCTTCCAACAGCATAAAAGGAGACTCTACAAGTGGACATCACCTGATGGCCAATACCAAAATCAGATTGATTATATTCTGTGCAGCCAAAGATGGAGAAGCTCTATATATATACATTTTTACTATAAAGCAAACAGTTGTTCCAAATTTTGACATATGTGCAGAAATAGCTGGAGGAGAATGAGAGGAAAAGGAAGGGAACTCCTGATGACAGTTTTCCTTGTTCTCTGTCATTGTATTAGAAGGTTTCTATGTATGCTTAACTTTAATATTTATATCTTTGTGAAATAAGTATACTGGATATTATATGGATGGGACTTTTAACAGGAATGGAACTGGGATTCAAGGACCAAATAATATTCCCCAAACCAACTCCATCTAAGTTGCTAGTTGATCACGCTTCTCTGTACATTCTAGGGAAATTACTAAGGTCCATGCTGTACCCTTGGGTAGATAGTCTCTGGGTATCTTCTCCTAAATGATTATAATACGCTTATAGTCAGACAAATTGTTCCTTCTAGTTCTTCTCTTGTTTCCATATTTTCTCGCTTTTTCTCTCTCTTGTCTCTCTCCCTCTTCTCTCTCCCATTCCCTCATTCAATGTTTAAATGAGTTTCTGATTGTGACTTATACTTTGTTAGTACTATAATATGATCACATTTTATATTTATAGCATTTTTATTGCTTTATACTTTTATCAATACAATCCATTATCTGCTATGTTAGCTCTAAGCGCATTAATAGCACTAATAATAACAGCAGTACTATGAGGAATAGTAGATTTCTATACTACTAGGGCTTAATGGACTCCACTCATCTAATTTAAACGGGGAAAATGTTATTATTCTGATTGTTTGGATGAGAAAAGTGACTCTCAGAAAAGTAATTTGAACTGCATATTTAAAAGGACAATTATGATTATGGATTTTAGACAATTCTGCATGTTTTCTAACATCATTTGAGAGCTGGAAATAAAAGAAAGAATAATAACTGGTCATCTTTCTGCAACACACAATCTGAAAAGGAAACCAAGAAATCTTGGAAATCAAATACATATTAATAAAATATGCAGAGATTAAAGAACATACTTTTATTTTTTGTAGCAATATTTTTTATTTTATTTTATTTATTTACTTTTTGGAGGCTAATTACTTTACAATATTGTATTGGTTTTGCCATACATTGACATGAATCCTCCATGGGTGTACATGTGTCCCCCATCCTGAAGCCCTCTCCCACCTCCCTACCCATCCCATCCCTCTGCACCATCGCAGTGCACCAGCCGTGAGTACCCTGTATCCTGCATCGAACCTGGACTGGTGATCCATTTCACATATGAAAATATACATGTTTTCAATGCAGAACGTACTTTTTAACAATGGATCAAAGAATAAATCTCAGGAGAAATTTTAAGATATTTTGGGCTAAATGAAAATGATAACACAATTTATCAGAATTTGTGGGATACAGAAGTAGTGGTATTTAGAAGGAAATTTACAGCATTGATTGTATATACTGGGGAATAAAAGATTTAAAATGCATAATCTAAGCTTCCACCTTAGGAAACAAGAAAAGAAGAACAAATTAAATCCAAAGTAATCAGACAAAAATAAATAATAAGAATTAGAGCAGGAATCTGGTGGCTCAGATGGTAAAGAATCTGCCTGCAATGCAGGAGACCCAGCTTCAATCCCTGGGTCAGAAAGATCCCCTGGAGAAGGAAATGGCAACACACTCCAGTATCCTTGCCTGGGGAATCCCATGGACAGAGGATCCTGGTGGGCTACAGTCTGTGGGGCCATGAAGAGTCAGACATGACCAAGTGACTAACACTTTAGGAGCAGAAATCAATGAAAGTGAAAACAGGAAATCAAGAAGAGAAAATCAATGAAACTAAGAGCTATTTCTTATAACAGATTGATAAAATCAATAAGCATCAAACCAGGCTTACTAAAACACAAAGAAAGAGGACACAAATTAGTCACATCAGAAATGAAAGCTGGGATATCATTTCAGATTCTACGGGCATTAGAATGATAATGAAAGAATAGTAGGAAGAACTCTGCATACAGATTTGGTTACCTAGATGAAACTGATAATTCCTTGAAAGCCACAGTTTGCCAAAATCTCACAAGAGGACATAGACAATCTCAACAGGCCTATATTTATTAAAGAAGTTGAACTAGCAATTAACAATTCTCCAAAACAGAAATTTTCAGGCCAGTTTATTGAATTCTACCAAACATTTACAAAAAATTTTACCAATCCTTTGCAATCTTTTTCAGAGGGTAGAAGCAGAGGGAATGTTTCTTAACTCATTCTATGAATCCAACAATACCTTAATAACAAAACCAAACAAAGGTATTACAACCAAAAAAGCCAATATCTTTCATAAACATAGATGTAAAAATCCTCAAAAGATATTTACAGATTAAAGTCAATGGGCAAAAAGAATTATACATCATAGCCACCTGGGATTTATCACAGGCATGCAAGATTGTCTATCATTTGAAAAGCAATTAATGTAATCCATCAAATAAAGAAGCTTAAAGTGCATTATCATATCAATATATAAATAAAAACCTTTTGACAAAATCCAGTATCCACTCATGATGAAAAAGTCTCAGTAAATAAGAACAGAATACTTTGGCCACCTGATGGGAAGAGCCGACTCATTGGAGAAGACCCTGATACTGGGAAAGATTGAAGGCAGGAGGAGAAGGGGGTGACAGAGGATGAGCTGGTTGGATGGCATCATTGACTTAATAGACTTGAGTTTGAGCAAACTCCAGGAGCTAGTGAAGGACAAGGAGGCCTGGTGCACTGCAGTCCACGCACAAAATGTCATACATGACAGAGCAACTTAACAACAAAATAAAAATGATTAGTTCTCTCGACTTGATAAAGACACCTACAAAATGTCTAAGCTAACATTGTACCCAGTGGTGAGAAAACAGATTTCTCACTAAGATCAGGAATGTTCTTTTATATCATTTCTGTTAGCACTGTACTGGAAGTCCTAGCTAATGCAATATGATAAGAAAGTGATGTAAAAGGGAGATAGATTGGGAAGGAAGAAATAGAAACTGTCTTTGTTCACAGATAATGTGATCATTTACGTAGATAATCAAAAAGGATAGACAAAAAACTCTTGGGACTAATAAATGATTAGCAAGGCTATAAGATGCAAGGTTGAGATGCAAAATTTTATCACTTTTCTACCTACTGGCAGTGAGCAAGTGGAATTTGAAATTTAAAATGCAAGATTTTTTATATTAGCACCCCAAAAATGAAATACAGTCATCCTTACATATCAACAGAGGATTGGTTCTAAGGATCACTCAGATACCAAAATATACAGACACTCAAGGCTCTTATATAAAACGGTGTAGCATTTGCATATGCACATCCTTTCATTTACTTTAAATCATATTTAGATTATTTAAAATACCTAATACAATGCAAATGCAATGTAAATAGTTGCTGTCATCTGACAAATGCATTTTGCTTTTTGGAAACTTTTAGAATCTCCTTTGACATATTTTCAATCCAGTGCACTGGTCTGTACAGGGACAATGAGAGCCAAGAGGAGTACCATCAGAGGACCTCCAGGAGGGTGATTTGGAGGAGAAAAGAAATCCATCTGACTACAGATCTAATTTTCCGATTGACTTGTCAGAATTAAGGCACTCATCTCACATGCTAGTAAAGTGATGCTCAAAATTCTCCAAGCCAGGCTTCAGCAATACGTGAACTGTGAACTCCCTGATGTTCAAGCTGGTTTTAGAAAAGGCAGAGGAACCAGAGATCAAATTGCCAACATCTGCTGGATCATGGAAAAAACAAGAGAGTTCCAGAAAAACATCTATTTCTGCTTTATTGACTATACCAAAGCCTTTGACTGTGTGGATCACAATAAACTGTGGAAAATTCTGAAAGAGATGGGAATACCAGACCACCTAACCTGCCTCTTGAGAAATGTGTATGCAGGTCAGGAAGCAACAGTTAGAACTGGACATGGAACAACAGACTGGTTCCAAATAAGAAAAGGAGTACGTCAAGGCTGTATATTGTCCCCCTGCTTATTCAACTTCTATGCAGAGTACATCATGAGAAATGCTGGACTGGAAGAAACACAAGCTGGAATCAAGATTGCCAGGAGAAATATGAATAACCTCAGATATGCAGATGACACCACCCTTACGGCAGAAAGTGAAGAGAAACTAAAAAGCCTCTTGATGAAAGTGAAAGAGGAGAGCGAAAAAGTTGGCTTAAAGCTCAACATTCAGAAAACGAAGATCATAGCATCTGGTCCCATCACTTCATAGGAAATAGATGGAGAAACAGTGGAAACAGTGTCAGACTTTATTTTTGGGGGCTCCCAAATCACTGCAGATGGTGACTGCAGCCATGAAATTAAAAGATGCTTACTCCTTGGGAGAAAAGTTATGATCAACCTAGATAGCATATTCAAAGGCAGAAACATTACTTTGCCGACTAAGGTCAGTTTAGTCAAGGCTATGGTTTTTCCTGGGGTCATATATGGATGTAAGAGTTGGACTGTGAAGAAGGCTGAGCGCCGAAGAATTGATGCTTTTGAACTTTGGTGTTGGAGAAGACTCTTGAGAGTCCCTTGGACTGCAAGGAGATCCAACCAGTCCATTCTGAAGGAAATCAACCTTGGGATTTCTTTGGAAGGAATGATGCTAAAGTGGAAACTCCAGTACTTTGCCCACCTCATGCAAAGAGTTGACTCATTGGAGAAGACTCTGATGCTGGGAGGGATTGGGGGCAGGAGAAGGGGATGATCGAGGATGAGATGGCTGGATGGCCTAACGGACTCGATGGATGTGAATCTGGGTGAACTCCGGGAGATGGTGATGGACAGGGAGGCCTGGCTTGCTGCGATTCATGGGGTCACAATGAGTTGGACATGACTGAGCGACTGAACTGAACTGAACTGATTTTCTCTCTCTGACACGCATCATATTTGTCTGCCCTTGGTAAACTTGGGAAAGCACAGATATTATTTATCAACTTCTTAACATTTCTAGTAGCCTAACATTTAGTTGTGGCACATAAAAGAATGGAAAGGACACAAACATAATAAAAATGTGACAGATAAAAAAATTAATTTTTAGAAATATATTTCAAGTATCAAAAATCAAACTAAATGTAATTTTTGTTCTCTTGATCTTAATTTTTTTAATGGGAGAAGAAAAGATATCAAGAATGCAAATATATGCATGTGCTATTCAACATATCAAATTATGTCCCTGCACACAGTATAACTGTTTCTTCTTTATATCAGGTGGGGTGAGGAGACGGGATTGCACACAGCTGGGCACCACAGGTGCCGTATTCTCCTGAGGGATGCGCTGGTACAATTCTCTTCTTTTTCTCGTTCATTAGTCTCTGAAATCCCATCTTGACTCCACTTCACATTGTCTTAAAAGGACCAGACTGTAGGCAGATCCCATTTGGTCATCACTGATTGAAATAGATGTTTATACTTTTAGTATATACCAGCTTCTTCCCAGACTGAATATTTGCAGTGCGTCTGAAACTACAGGTAAGAAAAGCACTGCAAGATAAAAGTTAAATTTATTCATGTTGAAAAAGTTAAACCCTTCTTAAGATATTTTATAAAATTTACTTTCATCTGTTACAGGAAAAAAAAATTGCAAAGTGTGTGGGAGAGAGAATTTTATTATCTCCATATCACAAATAAAATGAAGATCCACAGACAGTAAATACTTTTCCGAGTACCCAGAAAAATCTGCAGTGGGTGTAATACTTAAATCCAGGCTTCTAGCTCAGGGATAATGATCTTTTCTTCATCTCTTCAGCTTCAAGGAACTTGAAATTTTGTGACCATTACATAAAAAAGGATTTCTCCTGCATTATTTATACGTTCTTCTAAGGCTGAATTTCTGATTTCAGATCCGCATTTCAGTATTGTCTTTCCCTTCTTTTCAACAGCAAGGTAAGGGTCTATATTCAATATACACTTCTAATGAAGTGTAATTCATGCAGTTAATGTAATTAAAATGCAATTGATGCAGAAGCAGTGAAAAACCTACATGTTCTGAGTCTTTGACCTCGTACCTGGTTGTTTGAGCACCTTTTCTGAAACACTGGCATAAGTGTAGAATTCAAATGCATAGCATTTTAACCAGCAGAGAGTAGATTAATATTATGAAATTCCATGCTGCTTTCCTTGAGCTGTGCTTAGTGGCTGGGTCGTATCCGAGTCTTTGCGACCCCGTAGACTGTGGCCCACCAGGTACCTCTGTCCATGGGGATTCTCCAGGCAAGAATACTGGCAGAGGTTGCCATGCCCTCCTCCAGGCTGCTTTCCTTAAGTGGAAAGACCTACGATGGGCTTCCCCAGTGGCTTGGCCATAAAGAAGCCGCCTGCTTTACAGGAGACTCAGGAGCTGTGGGTTCCATCCCTGACTGGGGAAGATCCCCCTGGAGGAGGTCATGGCTACCCACTCGAGTATACTTGCCTGGAAAATCCCGTGGACAGAGGAGCCTGAAGAGCTACAGTCCATAGGCTTGCAAAGAGTCAGACACGACTGAAGCTACTGAGCAAGCACTCATGGAAAGACCTACAACAGACGACAGGCTGATTGAGTGGGTTGCAAATTCTTTTTGTTTGTCACATGTTAACTTGTTACTGAAGGGACAGATAGCCAAACAGGGTGCAATGGCACTTCTTTAAAAACCAGAAAGTTGTTGGTACATCATGAAAGTACCAAGATCCTTACTGCGTTTTCACTATCATTTCCTCACAATCTCACCCTTCCACTACTTGCTTATCTAGAAAAAAAAAATCTGTCAATGCAGTGATTAAATGTACAGGCACTGGAATCAGTTAGCCTTGAGTTTGTATGCTGGATAGCTCATACGATTTGTAAAATTTTAAGAAGTCACATTTTAACTGTAAATTAGATTGTGTGTGTGAGAGTGTGTGTATGTCCATGTAGTCTGAATCTCTCTGCTAATGTTTATTTGTTTATCTGTCATCTGTTATCAGTACCATCTGTCATGTGTATATCTACCCCTCCATCTATGAAACAAACTACAATAAGCAGCAAATTTAAGCTGTCCACTAACTTCGGGAGATCTGTTCGTCATCACAGAACACAGCGGTGTGTGTGTGTGTGTAGATATGGAGATGTATGTCTATATGTGTACACCTTATTTTACTGTGTGGGTGAGGTTTTGACAAACACAAATAATTTAAGGGGCAGACACGTACAATAATGTGTTTCAGGGCTGAAAGGAAGATGGTAGAGAACGGTGGTTACCAAGAATGGGTTCCTTTCTCCAATCCCCTTTTAGAATATGAAGATTTGTGTTTGCTCATAAACAGATATACAGGTTAGTATCACCCTCAAAACTATGACTTTTCACCCCTCCACACCTCAGTATCTATTTTCCAGCTGACTGTTGTTAGGAATGACAGCAAGACTGAGTCTAAGATAGGAGAGCACTTTCAGCACAAGCTAAACTGCGGATCTCAAGAAAGACATTCACAAAAAGAGGATCTGAAGATGCCTGAGTTCTCATCTAACATGATTGACCCAGCCAAGAGGACAGACTGAGAAATACGGGGTGAAGCAAACTATGCGAGTGGACAGTATGTAGGAAAAGGCACCTTAAAGACTAAGGTTATCGGACTTCAAAGCCCACCCGTCTGCGTCCGTCACCTGAATTTCCTAAACCAACCTAGAGACCCGCTGACCTATGCTAACCCATAATATTACGGCTAGCACTCATCAGAACTGTGTTCCAGGCCCCCATGGTGCTGTTTCATGCATCATTTCTTTTCATTTTTACAATGATCATTTAAGGTGGGTCTCAACACCACCTTCATTGTCTGACAGATAAAATGAGACGCAGGGATAAGCTAGGGTCAGTGTCTCCTGGGTAGTAAATGGTAGGCCTGCTCTGTCTAACACATGTTTTCTCAGAGTAAAGCTTCCCTGCCCACTGCTGTATCTTCTCTTCAGACCTGGCTTTGTTTGTTATGCATATAACTCTAATGCTGCGTTTAGCCCACATCTAAATGGGCTTATCTACTGTGCATTTATTTGTGAGTAAATCAACCGTACTCCTCTATGTGTTAAATTCAGAATTATAAAGATAACTAAATGTAAACTGAATGAAGGGAAAATCAATTCAAATTTTTTAATGGCATTTAGGTTGAGAACCACTCACAGTCTAAAGCTTGGCTTCATTCATTAATAGCATAACATCTGCATAACCTTGAGTAAATTATTCCATCTCTTTGTTGTCAACTTGCCACATATACCAATGAGAAAAATAACTAATCAATCATAGAACTGATAAGAGAATGAAAGGAATATGTACACATAAAGCATCGAATAAGTGAGCACTATAGAAGTGTAAACTATTAGAAGACTCAAAATAACTGATTTAGGAGATGGATTCACTGTCGGCATATGAACTTAGAAAACTTCAGTTCTAGCTGCAACCCAGTTTACTCATATATAGAAACAAGAACTTGAGAAGGTGATCCTTGAAGACCCTCCCTCTTCAAATGTCTGCTACTGTATAAATAAGGTATCACTACACTGCGCTGTCATGCCTATGTTACCAAAATGGTAAACACTGACGAAAAACTGATTGTTCTAATGAAACGATACGTGTGCATCTCAGCTTCCGTGCAACTGCCTTTTGTTCACCCACGTGTTATTTCTCTTTGCCACAGAGCATCTTGTGACTCTCAAATCACTTTCATGGAAAATAATACAGAGGGAGCTGGCTTCATCCTGCTCGGACTCACAGATGACCCACAGCTGCAGGTCCCTCTATTCATAACCTTCACCTTTGTTTACCTCCTCACTCTGACTGGGAACCTGGGGATGACCACGTTGATCCTGCTGGACTCCCGTCTCCACATCCCTATGTACTTTTTCCTCAGTAACCTGTCTCTCGTGGACTCCTGTTACTCCTCCACCATCACCCCGAAGGTGATGGCTGGGCTCCTTACAGGAGACAAGACCATCTCCTACCATGCATGTGCCGCTCAGATGTTCTTTTTTGTAGCCTTTGCCACTGTGGAAAATTACCTGTTGGCCTCAATGGCTTATGACCGCTACGCAGCAGTGTGCAAACCCCTACATTACACCACCACCGTGACCACAAGTGTGTGTGCACATCTGGCCACAGGCTCTTGCATCTTTGGTATTTTGACTGCTGCTATTGATGTTGGGGACACATTCTATCTCTCTTTTTGTACATCCAATGTCGTCCATCACTTTTTCTGTGATATTCCAGCAGTCATGTCTCTGACTTGTTCAGATAAAGACATTAATGAGCTGATTGTTTTTCTTATTTCAAGCTTTAATATCTTCTTTGCACTTCTTGTTATTCTGATTTCCTACTTGCTCATATTTATCACCGTTTTGAAGCTGCAGTCAGGTAAAGGATACCAGAAGGTTTTATCCACCTGTGCGTCCCACCTTGTTGCAGTCTCCATATTTTACGGGACCGTCATCTTCATGTACTTACAGCCCAGTTCCAGCCACTCCATGGACACAGACAAAATTGTATCTGTGTTCTATACGATGCTCATCCCCATGCTGAACCCCGTGGTCTATAGCCTAAGGAACAGAGAAGTCAAGAGTGCATTCAAGAAGGTTATTGAGAAGGCAAAGTATTCTCTAGGTTTAACCTTTTAATGGAGTGAAATGCACAGAAGTTATTTCATCTTTCTTAGACCTACTGTATGTCATAACTCAATGTTCACAGCCATGTAGGGACTCGAACATAAAATTTAGTCAAATATTGTTTATTTCTTTAGTTTTGGAACAGGTCCAAGCATTCAAAATTCAGAAACATGAAAATCATTTTGAATGTGAAGTCAAGTGGGCCTTAGAAAGCATCACTACGAACAAAGCTAGTGGAGGTGATGGATTTCCAGTTGAGCTATTTCAAATCCTGAAAGAGGATGCTGTGAAACTGCTGCACTCAATATGCCAGCAAATTTGGAAAACTCAGCAGTGGCCACAGGACTGGAAAAGGTCAGTTTTCATGCCAATCCCAAAGAAAGGCAATGCCAAAGAATGCTCAAACTACCACACAATTGCACTCATCTCACATGCTAGTAAAGTAATGCTCAAAATTCTCCAAGCCAGGCTTCAGCAATACGTGAACCATGAACTCCCTGATGTTCAGTCTGGTTTTAGAAAAGGCAGAGGAACCAGAGAGCAAATTGCCAACATCCGCTGGATCATGGAAAAAGCAAGAGAGTTCCAGAAAAACATCTATTTCTGCTTTATTGACTATGCCAAAGCCTTTGACTGTGTAGATCACAAGAAACTGTGGAAAATTCTGAAAGACATGGGAATACCACACCACCTAACATGCCTCTTGAGAAATCTGTATGCAGGTCAGGAAGCAACAGTTAGAACTGGACATGGAACAACAGACTGGTTCCAAATAGGAAAAGGAGTACGTCAAGGCTGTATATTGTCACCCTGCTTATTTAACTTCTATGCAGAGTACATCATGAGAAATGCTGGACTGGAAGAAACACAAGCTGGAATCAAGATTGCCAGGAGAAATATGAATAACCTCAGATATGCAGATGACACCACCCTTATGGCAGAAAGTAAAGAGGAGATAAAAGGCCTCTTGATGAAAGTCAAAGAGAAGAGTGAAAAAGTTGGCTTAACGCTCAACATTCCGAAAACTGAGATCATGGCATCCGGTCCCATCACTCCAAGGGAAATAGATGGGGAAACAGTGTCAGACTTTAATTTTTTGGGGTCCAAAATCACTGCAGATGGTGATTGCAGCCATGAAATTAAAAGACACTTACTTCTTGGAAGAAAAGTTATGACCAACCTAGATAGCATATTCAAAAGCAGAGACATTACTTTGCCGACTAAGGTCCGTCTAGTCAAGGCTATGGTTTTTCCTGTGGTCATGTATGGATGTGAGAGTTGGACTGTGAAGAAGGCTGAGTGCCTAAGAATTGATGCTTTTGAACTGTGGTGTTGGAGAAGACTCTTGAGAGTCCCTTGGACTGCAAGGAGATCCAACCAGTCCATTCTGAAGGAGATCAGCCCTGGGATTTCTTGGAAGGAATGATGCTAAAGCTGAAACTCCAGTACTTTGGCCACCTCATGCAAAGAGTTAACTCATTGGAGAAGACTTTGATGCTGGGAGGGATTGGGGGCAGGAGGAGAAGGGGACGACCCAGGATGAGATGGCTGGATGGCATCACTGACTCGACTGACTTGAGTCTGAGTGAACTCCAGGAGATGGTGATGGACAGGGAGGCCTGGCTTGCTGCGATTCATGGGGTCACAAAGAGTCGGACACGACTGAGCGACTGAACTGAACTGAACTGAACTGAAATGTGGCTTTTGATACATTTTAATAAGATTAAATAATAACATCATCTTAGAAGTTAATGTTTGAGTTGTTACTGAGGGTTTTGGTAAGAGAAAGCATGTTCACATGGCATTTCCAAAAGATAAATAGTCACGTTAGACTAAAAGTGGAGAAAATATTAAGACTTTTTTTACATTAACTTTATGACTACCGTCTCTCTACATTATGTTAAAAATAGTGCAGTGATATTATTAAGGTTATTTTCTTTCATCTTTTCTTTTTTTCAGAAATGCTTTGAAGTGGCTGATTTCACCATAATACTTAAGCTGAGCTATCACCTTGTCTTATCAGTCTCCTGCCCACTCACCCCCGTTTCCTCACACTGATTTCTTGCCATTCCTGGACAGTGCCGTGCATGCCCCTGCCTCAGAAGCTTTGTATTTGTCCTTTTCTCTGCCTGGAATACTTCTCAAATCATTCCATATTGCTTGTTAAATGTTATCTGTTTAAGGAAGTCGTTTAGACCTTCCCTGGACTACTTTATAAATTAGTCACTTCACTCTCTCTAAGGCTTCTTCCTTAGCCTGCCTTATTCTTCACAGTTGCCATCAACACTCAGTTCTTTTATCTGCTCACCTGTTCATCTATATCCCTCAACTTGAGTGGAAGCTCCCTGTGAGCTCTAGCTTAATCTTGTAATTTAACTGGAAATAAAACTTGGAATCTTAAATTAAAAGTCATTTTGTTTAGCACTAACAACTCATTAAATTTCAAGTTGTGTTGGTGGAAATAAGTCATAAAAACTCTATAAACTTCAAGAGAGAGAAGGCACCCTAACAACCACTTGATAATGACTTCAAATTTTGTAATAAATTGACATTGCCTGTCACAACAAATATTTGACACATGAAGCAAAAGTATCTGGAAAACCAAAAAGCTATCTTCAAATACAATTACTGTCTTGATCCAGAGGAATTTTCCAAAGTTTATTGTTTATGTTGTCATCGTTTTTCTTCTTATTGTTTCTGCGGATTTTGAATAATAAGCATAATATTACTATGATGATGAATACATAGATAGACAGGTAGATAAATTTAGATAGATAGCATATTTATTAGACAGTTTTTGCCTTCCAGGAATTGTGATATTTGCTATTTCTTGTTGTTTCTGTTTAGTCACTAAGTCACGTCTGACTTTTTGCACCCCGTGGACTGGATAGCCCACCAGGTTCCTCTGTCTATGGGATTTTCCAGCCAAGAATACTAGAGTGGTTTGCTGCTTCCTTCTCCAAGGGAGCTTCCTGACCCAGGGATTGAACCCACATCTCCTGCATTGATAGGCAGATTCTTTACCACTGAGCCACCAGGGAAGCCCATGCTTGATATTTGCTTTAGGACTTATCTAATTTAATACTCTCCAGAACTCTGTGAGGCATGTTCTGCTACTATCCCTGTTTACAGGTAGATGAGGCACCTGAGACTTAAAGCTGAGTAATTGTCCCAAGGTCAGCAAGCACGGGCTAGAGTGGGGATCCTTACCTGAGCTCTTCATTGTCATTAACACAGTCTTGCTGTGATCTCCTACCTATCCTATATAATCACTCAATCTGAAATTTACTGCTATTGCATTTTTCTTTTTCCTTTTACGTAGTAAAGATAAAAGTTCAATCTGTAGAGATAGGAAGCCATCCACACCATACGTTTTGTAGCCCTGATGTGCTAGTACTTTGTAACGTGTGCAGCACATGCAACTCACATACTCGTAGTTGTGTGTGAGAAAATGAAGTACCTAGATTAAATGGATAGCATCTTTTGAATTCTAGAAGCTTTATTATGAGGACATAAAAATTTTAGAAAAGCGTTGAGTGGACATGTGCAAGAGAAAACATCGAGGAAAACCACACTGGTGACCATGAGATCTGGATTCGCAAATCAGCCTTTGTTTTCTTTTTCTTGCCTTATTGCACTGGCTTGAACCATCAATACAAGGTTTATTTGTTTTTTATTCCAAATTTGGCCACCTGATGTGAAAAACTGACTCCCTGGAAAAGACTCTGATGCTGGGAAAGATTGAAGGCAGGAGAAGGGGACGACAGAGGATGAAATGGTTGGATGGCATCACCAACTCAATGGACATGAGTTTGAGCAAGCTCGGGGAGTTAGTGATGGACAGGGAAGCCTGGCGTGTGGCAGTCCATGGGGGTCGCAAACAGTTGGAAATGACTCAGTGACTGAACTGAACTTAATCCAAATTCGCTACCATGAGTTCTCCTTGGGTACTTCTTTCTGAGCCTATGGGATATAATTTTGTATACATGTCTTAGTTAATATTTTTATTTATTAACTTAATTTTTCTAGTTTTATTGAGATGTACCTAACACATGACAGAAATTTAGAGCATACAAAGTGATTTGATATATGTATATATAGTGAAATGATTGCTACAATTACTTAACATTCATCACCTGACATAGTTATATAAAATTTTTTCCTTGTGATGAGAACGTGTAAGATGTAGTCTGTTCAGTTCATTTGCTCAGTTGTGTCCAACTCTTTGCGACCCCATGAATTGCAGCACGCCAGGCCTCCTTGTCTATCACCAGCTCCCAGAGTTCACCCAAACCCATGTCCATCGAGTCAGTGATGCCATCCAGCCATCTCATCCTCTGTCGTCCCCTTCTCCTCCTGCCCCCAATCCCTCCTGGCATCAGTCTTTTCCAATGAGTCAACTCTTCGCATGAGGTGGCCAAAGTTAGCAACTTTCGAATACACAGAACAGTATCGCTAACTGCAGTCACCATGTTGCACATTAGGTCCCAGGACTTATTTGTCTTACAGCTGGAAGCCTGTGCCTTTTGACTACCCCCACCCCAGCTCCCTCACCCTTCACCCTCACCTCCAGTGCCCCCACCCTCTATCCCTTGCCTCTGGAAGCCACAAATACCCATTTCCGTGAGTTTGAGTTTTTTAGATTCTACTTATAAGTGAGATCAGATAATATTTGTCTTTCTCTGGCTGACATATTCACTTCCAATAAAATGTTGAAGAGAAGTGATGAAAATGGAAATCCCCTTCCTGTTCTTGACCTTAGGGACATCTTCCGTCTCTCAGCTTTCATTATGCACAGATGACTTTTTACCAGGTTAAGGGCGTTCCCTCTGATTCCTAGTTCGTTAAGAGTTGGGTTTTTTCCCCCTAAAATCAGGGATGAATACTAGGTTTTGTCCAAAATCAATTTCTGCATCCAGTAGAATGATCAGACAGTTTAATTTTTTGCTTATTAATGTGGTAAATTATACTAATTGCTTTTGAAATGTAAATAGTGTTAATTTTCTCTGAGAGAAAACATACTTGATTGCACTATTCTAATACTTTTATTGTCAAAGAAAGCAGAGGATGTTCCTGAGTATTCTTGGCTGGTTAAAAATGGTCACCAAGGGTATTGCCTAAAGTCATAGGCCAGTTTTAAATGGGATTCGTCGTTCTGAGTCATCTAAATTCCTCTGTTAAAAAGAGACTACAGAGAGAGAGATAAGCCGTGGAAGGAAGACAGAGGCGAAGAAGACATCTGAGATGCTTCCATCTTCTGAGGAATATGTCCTGCAGGGGGCGTTCCCAATCTGAGTTCAGCCCTGAGGATGTAGATCTGGAGGGGAGATGGCCAAGGACGAGAGCAGCGTGGACTGAGGAGGGCAGATGAGGACGTGTGGCTTCAGGAGAGATGGTGGCCCCTGCGGTACTTGAATCAGCTGATTCCCCCCTTTCTTTGGAAGAGCTCTCACGTCCTTCCTCCATGTTCAGGACTCTGCTCTGCCTCCTCCTCCGGGGCTGCTGTCCTCAGCATCCTTTGCTGGCTCCGTGTTTCTGGATGTCAGAGTCATCCAGGACTTAGTCACAGGCCTTCCTCGCCCTCCCTCTGAGGCCACTCCGTGGGTAATTTCTTCCCATCTCATGGCTTTAAGTGCTTGAGGTATTTGAATAAAATTCAAACTCTTCGTCATGACCTCCAATATTCAACCAGGTTGGGCACCAACTGCCTCCAGGACTATACTTACTTCCCTTTCCCCCTAGTCCAATGCACTTACGATCCCTTCAACATATCGGACATGTTCTCATATCAGGATCTTTATTTATTTATTAAAGGATCTGCTCTTCCCTTTTGTTGGAATGTGTTTTTCCAGATCTTGTCATGGCCCACTCCCTAATTTTATTCAATTCTCAGCTCAAATACCTGAAACAAGCCTTCCCCAACCCCTGAATTTCCTTACTTAAAATAGCTGTTCCAACCAGTGACACTATCACCTGACCCTACTTTTCCTATCACAGGCCTTCCTGTCCCGCATATTAAAGCCAGCACTGTAAGTCCATCCCCCAGCTCATGCACAATGAAGCAACAGCCAGGAAAGCAACGGTGCTGCCGTCTTCCCTTTTGACTCACTATGTACTCAAAAAGCATTTGTTTGGTGAAGAAATAACAAATATTTGCTGCTACTTTATACATTAGGTTTTACAAATCATTTCTACTCAATGTATGGATTTTTTCCCCCATATATTTCTCTTGCAATTGTGTTACCTACATTTAGATGGCAGGGTTTTCTATTAATTTATTCACAAAGCTTAAACTTGCTTTTCTCAAGGCTAGCGAACACAAAAGAACAAGAATGTTATAAAATTTGGTTATCTGTCTCTTGCACAAAATATTTATGCTTTCTAAATCTAATGAGATGAATTATTGATTAAATGCCGTCTTTGCTTCTCAAGTCTTAAAATTCCTTAATTTTTTTTTCAGTTTCTCTCTTTAGTTTGTGAGTGCATTAAAGGCATAGACTGTGAATTATTCATTCTTTTAGTCCCAGGGCCAGACTTAGAGCCTGGTGAATAGAAGGTTTATAATAGATGTTCCCTGAAAATGACAGAGGAATGATTCAGGGAAATAAAGAATTTAAGTACAGATTTATGTCTTTCTTCTGTAAAAATTGCCAAGGTTTTCATAAAAGTTTGTGATTCCCTATCTTCTTAATTAGTTGTCTTTTGCGTCCCAAACTTGATCTTAATTTAAATTCTCAAAAAACTCCCAACCTGCACTTAAATATATTTCTAACCAACCAACTTCCCCATTACTCACTGCAGATGGAGTGATATCTTAGAATGAATACACCTTCTGTAGGATCTATAAGACAGAAGTAATAGAGGTCCAGGACAGGTCCACAGGGATGAGGCACAATTCAAATCAAATGAGCAAGATCTGACCATCGTGGTTCTTATTCCATCCAATATGGGCTCGATGGAATCACAATAAAGACAGAAACTTATATCTCTGCCTAACTGATGTTTATGCAACCTAGAAGATTCTGGCATGATGGTTTAGTAGGCAAGACAGGCTTTATTCTTTAAAATTAAATTTAAATAGTGCTTTATTTTTTCCTAGAGTGATAGTCACTGTAAAATGTTAAAATGATATTATTAGTATCATAGTATTAATAGATATAGTATTAATCACTCTACCCCATGAAAAAAACCACAATTTTGGTTACATGCTGCTGTATAACAAACCCAAAATGTAAGGGGCTTAAAATAATAGTAATCATTTGGTTGTTGTGTCTCAGAGTTCTAGGAGTTGACTGAAGGCAATCAGGCAATTTTCACTTAGAGCTGTGAAACCTGACGACATTTTTGCCATCAGTGTTGAGGCTAGGATCAGCTGGAGTCTCACTCCCTCACGTGGCGGGTGCCTGGCAGGGAGACTCAGAGGCTTGTTGGCTGGAACACCCAGGATACCTTGCGCGTCTCTCTCTGACTCTCTGTGGTCTCTCCAGCAGGGTGACCTCAGAGTAGAGGGACTTCTTCCATGCTAATTCAGGCCCCAGAGGTGCATTCTTGAGACAGTGCTACAGGAAAGTGTACAAGGTATTCTAATAGCCTCAGGGATCATGCAGCACCACTCTGGGATCCTCTGTTGGTCAAAGCCAGCCGCACAGTCCTCCAGGCTCAGGGTCAGGGGGAGGGCCTCAGACTCCACCTCTTGATGAGGAAGTAGCCAGTCCTTCAAAAGCACGTGGGATGGAAATGTTGCCGCGTCCATTCTTGGAAAACATACCCTGCCACGGCCGCTGTTAATATTTTGCTCACTATCCTCCCAGGCATCTCCTTCTGCATATTCTGTTTTGCATAAGTGGATTTTAATGATACACGCCTTATTTGTTCTTATTAGATCACTTGTTACATTGCTGGTTAGTAACATGTCTTATCACACAGTGAGTTAGCAGCAGACTTGGGCCAGATCCGAAGCCTCTTGAGGACAAATCTAGGTCTCATGCTGGTCCAGGTGGAATAAAGAAAGCAGAGGTCAAGTGACAGTTCCTGTTGGAGCTATGGGATACGGTGGATTTTGAGGTACTTGAGGAAGAATGTTAAGAGGATGTTTGGTAACCCATAGAGAAGCAGGTGGATTTTACACCTGCTTTTTAGCAGTGTAGTTTGAAGGAATTTGTAACAACTGTCCTCAAAGATGCACTAGCTAAACTATAGGAACTACAGGCACTTCTTATTGTCTAAGTTATGAACAATTTTCACAGAATTCTCTAGTTGCGTAGATTATAATCAGTATGTGTGCTACTGTTGAGAGTCACCATGGGCATCAGGCACTTTGTTTCCAAGACCAGTGCTGTGTGGAAAAGCCCCAGCCCCACAGTGACTGGAATAGGAAGCAGATTTCTGAAAGTTCATCAGAAGTTAAACCATCACATCTATGCCACGAACTCTGAGCAGAATCAGCCATTTGGCAATGGGGACAAAGGAACTCAGATGCTGAGGGCACCACAGGGCGAGCCCTTTTCCCCTGGAGGAGTCTCCTCAGGGCCCCTTTCTTGTCCTTGTTCCTCAGGCTGTAGATGAAGGGGTTCATCATGGGGGTCACCACGGTGAGCAGCACCGCCCCGATCCTGTCGCGTTGTCAGGGTCAGAGGATGAGGGGAAGAAGTAGGCGCCTGCGATGGTCCCGCGGAAGAGGAGCGCGGCTGTCGGGGGGAGCCCCAGGTGGAGGCTTTCCCGCGCCCCCTGCGGGTGAGCGTCTCAGGACAGCCCGCCCGCAGGCGTGGGAGGCGCGGGAGGGCGCAGGGCGGCGCGCCGAGGAGCACAGCGCGCGCCGAGGAGCACCGCGCGCGCCGAGGAGCACAGCGCGCGCGCCGAGGAGCACGCGCGCGCGCCGAGGAGCACAGCGCGCGCGCCGAGGAGCACAGCGCGCGCCGAGGAGCACAGCGCGCGCCGAGGAGCACAGCGCGCGCGCCGAGGAGCACAGCGCGCGCGCCGAGGAGCACAGCGCGCCGGCCTGAGCGGCGGGGCCGAGGCGCAGAAGCAGCGCGGGGGAGCCCTGGCGGCGCAGCGGACCGGGCGGAGGGGCGGAAGGGTGTGAGCCAGGGCGACGGCGTGTCTGAGGACCCGGGACGGCGGGCAGCCAGAGGCAGGGCCGGGGTCCCGTGCGGCCGTCAGTTCAGAGGCGGCCGTGAGCCCCAGAGGAAGTCGTCAGTGACGGCAAAGACGGTGGAAAGACGCACCTGCGTGACGCCGGCCTCACAGGAGACGGAGGGACTCCTGGTCTGAACACTCGCCCGCGTTCTGGGGCCTGAGGCGGGAGTGGAGGAAACGCCAGCAAAGGCGAGGCTGGCGAGGAAGCGGTGCCTGGGGGTGTGAACGTAAGCGTCCAGGCCGAAGGCCAGAGCGATGAGCCCGTTCCCCAGCACGGCGGCCACGCGCATCGCCGGAAAAGCGCCAGGAGGAGCTCCTGCTGCCCAGGTGGGGCGGGGAGTCCGGGAGGAGGAATTCGCAGATGCTCGTGCGGTGTCCTTGATGCATATTTCTGCTGACCTGGAGAAAGGAAGGCGAAGTCTTCACCCCCACAAGGAAACCCAATGTGGTACTATTCAACTGGGGTCACGGCAGGGAGGTGGGCACTCCCTCGAGGCGGAAGGGGAACAAAGGGTGGGAAAAGGTCACTTAATAAGGGAACTATTTCAGCAGTGCAGAGGCTCAGGAAATGCCTTAGAAAGAAAAGACAGGGGCATGGTAGATACTTGCCGATGAATATATTTTAAGCTCTAACGTGGTTCCGAATGTGATTTTTACAGTTGGCTCCAAATTAGTGACAAGCCCTGAACTGAGGACGATATATGAGGTATGTTCCATTCTCTAAAGATGTTAGATAGCTCTGAAGGAATTACTTAAAAATGAACTAACCAGTCCCAAGACCTTTCCCACCATTCACCTTCATCCTTTTGAAGAGTCATTAAAGTAGAGAGTTTGGGGAATAGCCAACTGAGTGTTAGGTGTGCCCGTGAGAATACACTATAATGTGGGTTCTCATTCCCACTCAAATTCAAGGGACAACCCCTAAAGAACTGTTCTTGGAGAATGTGTACAAGAAAGGGAGACCAGAAATTTACTTCATTTATGGCTAGATATTAGGTGAATGGAGAAGGTTTAGGGGACACGTAAGAACCTACAGTCTTGTGTTTTCCTCTCTGTTGGAAGATGGGAGGCACAGTGGACCAGCTCAGGACTGATACGGCAGGACCATCCTGCATCCTCACACGGGACACAGCATGAGTTGCCCGCAGGCCAAGTGGTGGCTGCAGGAGGTCATTGAGCTCAAGCCTCCTTGTTGGGACTCCAACCAGGAAGAAGCCTTTTGGGGTAGAGGAGGTTATGGAATAAGGGATCAGGGAGGGGCTGTCTTAGGAAACGGCAGTCATAGAGAGAAAGCTCATTGCCCTTGTCAAGGAAATGCTTCGTGGACCAGTCCCTGAAAGGCCTCTGAAGAATCCCACGTGTTCTCACGATGGAGCAGGCCTGCCACCTACAACTCACCGCCCCCTAGTATTCCACGGCAGCAGACAGAAGATGCCCCCCTTTCCACTGCCAGCCTTCTCCTTACGGCTCCCTGCAACATACCTCCACGCTGCAGAGCAGACTCAGCTCAGAAGGGAGGGCGCAGGCTGCGAAGGAAGCGAAACTGAGGTTTCTAATTGGGCCGGGCTTTTGGCCACCCGGAAGTGAGCCTTTAGTGCCAAGGTAAAACTTATTTTTAAAACCTAAAAGTGATCAGAAAATGATAAGAACCTCCCAAGGTATTACCCGGGGCAGGGGTATGGACTGAGTATGGTTTTCCTGGTGACAATTGGGAAGAACACTGGCTTGAGAGGCAAGAGGTTCGGGTCTCATCCTTCTGCTCTCATAGTATTGTCTCCCTCTCATTTTTTCCCTCTCTTCTGTTATCTCCAAAATCTTCGTCCCTCAAAGATTAGAGAGAGAGCCAAGTCTCCATGTAGGTTTTCTTTCCATGAAGGTGTCAGAAGAAAATCAGTTCTCAACCCCGGGATTCTGGAAAACCGAAGGCAGTGAAAGCCGGAGTAGGAGGCCTGGGGTCTCCTTGCCCCGATGAAGCGTGGCTCTCAGACTCAGAGAGAGCAGCTTAGAGTGGAGGCGCCAAGGCAAGAGTAACGAGAGACAAAGAACCAAGCAGGCCAGACACAGACCAGACATCTAACCTCAGCGCCAGACGCGGAGCAGCCTTAGAGGGTCCTGTGAGGGTTAAGCCCTGGACCGGTTTGGGATCGACTAGCGTGAGCAAGTGTGTATTTTGAGGGACAGTCTCACTGTCCTGCCCTACCTGTCCTGCCCCCAGAAGTCCTGCAAAAATCTCCCCGAGTCCCTGGGGCCCCTGCCTAACTAGCTGAGAGCCGCGATGCTACAGTCTAAATGGGCTCACCTCTGAAAGACGCTAGGACCTCAGGAAGTCACTGGGCTCTAGACTCGGTAGCATAGCTTGCTGAGGACAGGGCTGCAGGGGGAGACAGAGAGCAGGTCCCACGTACTTCCCAGAAGCAGGCTCTTTCTCCAGGCACAGAGCTGATAAAGGCACGGGCCGGGCTCACGTGGGACGGTCAGCTACTTCTAGATCCCTGGAGACAGGGTCCCTGAAGGCTTTCCTCAGGATAGATGGTTGTTTTCACATCCCAGGCTCAGTGAGGTATACGGGGAACAGATGGGCTGCTCCGCTTTTTTGTTTGTTTGCCTTCAGATGCCTCTTCCCACCCGTAATTCCATGTTTGTAACTCAGTCGCTTATTACCTTTGGTAGCAGGTGAATTGTTTGCTGCATGTCTTATGTTCCTAGTGAGACAGATGGTAAGAATTTTGAGAGTTCCTTCTCTGCTTTCTCGCTAGGGCCAAGTACAGGGAAAACAGTGAACACCTCAAGAGCCACCGGTAACTCCTGCACTAGGCATTATGACGCCAAAGAGACACCATCTCTCGTGGAAGGGGGTAGGCCACAGTCTCCTTCCCACTTGAATGAATGTCAGTGTTGGACAGGAATCTAGGGACCCAGTGATTTGGCCCTTGGGGCTCGTAGTTGCAAACTAAAGAAATAACCTCTGAGTTTTTAATGTTGAAAGGAAACGTATTGCAATGATATTCGGTCGTTCACAGATACACTGGGGAGGCTGGAAATATAGACCGTGAAATAGACAGGAAAGAGGAAGGCTGCGCATACAGTGAAAGTGAAAGGTGCCCAGTTGCGTCCGACCTTTTGCGACCCCACGGAATGCAGCCCACCAGGCTCCTCCATCCACGGAATTCTCCAGGCAAGAATACTGGAGTAGGGAACTGCCATTCCCTTCTCCAGGGCATCTTCCTGACCCAGGGATTGAACCTGGGTCTCCTGCATTGCAGGCAGATTCTTTACCGTCTAAGCCACCAGGGAAGCTCATATAGCCAGAAAGACAACCGAAATCAGTAGAATCCTACTTCTAATCCCTGCACGTGCTTCATAATCTAGTTTAGTTACTTCTCATCCAAACCAAGAACAGTCATCTCCTCCTCAACAGAAATCAGGGCAAGCTATGGACTGACTGTATAGATATTTGTGACTAATATTTAAAATAACCGGGTAATGGAGAAAAAAAAGCAAATTATTCTATCTGTCTGGTCATGACTAGGAAAAAAATGTGTGTAGAGCCAGAACCCTTATTTCCTTAACTTGACCATGAGGCATATTTTTGAGTTCCTTCTGCTACTACTGCTTTGCTCTGAACATTTGTGTCCCCTTTAAATTAATGTGCTGAAACATGACCCCAGGTGATGGCATTAGGAGCTGTAGTCTTGAGGTCATGGGGACAGAGCCCTCAGGAGTGGGATTAGCATCCTTATAAATGAGGTCTGAAAAGGCTCCCTTTCCCCTTCCACTCTGTGACGATGAATGAGAAAATGGCAGTCCACAAACCCGGAGGCAGACTCTCACCAGACACTGAATTGCTAGAGCCTTGGTCTTGGGCTTCTAGCCTCCAGGACTGTAAGCAATACATTTCTGTTGTTTATAAGCCGCCCGATTTACGGTATTTTGTTATAGCAGCCCAGAGGGACTATGATAACTACTATCTCAGCATGGGTCTTCTCATTTCTAGAGCCTGAAGGAAGAATTTAAGTCTTGACATTTTATTGGGCAGATGAAATCCCAGGGCTTTAAGGAGGAGGACAATAGAGGGAACAGAGGCTAGGCTAGATCCAACGCAGTGTGATGAAAGGTACTGTTGCAAGGGAGATTGTTCACAGGGAGCATGGTCTCCTTAGATATGTTCAATCAACGTACTCTTCTGGCGAAATGACAGCTGGGATCGGTCCAGCGAGAGGAGAAATGGATACTTATGTGCCCTGTTCCTTCTCGTCTCTTGCTTCCCATCAGCCAGCGTCCATCCCACGGGGGCCTGACAGTCTCCAATGTGCAAGCTGCATGATCTGTCCCTGGTGGCCACACAGGAAGTCAGGAATCATATTCCATGAGAAGACTAGTGGAGTCCAGAAGCTGAGGGAAGCTCTCTGCATGAGCATGCTGGGCATATAGGTTTCATGTGGGTGTCAGCCAGTGAGAGAGCTTGGAAAGAGACGGCAGAGTTCCACAGGTGAACTATGTCATTAGAAAGAAGAAGGCAATATAAGGCTTGTGCCCAACACCATCCAGCTCTTGTGCTACTCATATCCATTCACATCCTCTCATTATCTCTAGCTCTGTAGTGTAATTTTTGCCACACAATGAACATACTCTGAGAAGGGAAGTTCAAGCCTGATTAGAGCAAGGCTTCTCGTTCTTCTGTCCGTTATTGCCCAGGTGTGTCCTTAAGGAGCCTTTATGGATCCTTCAGTCTCACTTCTCGCCATCTCCCATGAAATCAAACACGATGACATAAGGTTTTGTCTGACAGGGTTGAGTTTGGAAAGGCACAAACCGTTAAAATGTCTGATTTTTTCACCCCTGAAGGACTTTTACCCTCTTGAGGGTGAATATTATCTTTGTTGAGACCCTCCCAGGGTGGTGGCAATTCTTGATCTCCTGTAAAACTAAGTCAAAAATGTCATCATAAAATATCACAGTCCTCCTGTCTGTAGCTGGTGCTCCCTCCCCCCACCAATGGTCTTCCCCTCCCGCCACCATCACTCAGTAGATGCCCTCACTCAGGGCTCATCCTGTGGTGGGTCTACATGGTTTTCTGGGGAACGCAGAGTTTTCCCCTAGCTCCGCCACAGTATGAGCCATGAGTGAGGGAATTCACCAAAATAAAGCCCTTGTTCACACATACAAAAATTTAGCCAAACTTTAGGCCAGCTTTCTTTATAATCACCAAGCATCAGAAACAACACAAAGGTCCTCATGAGGAAAGGAAAAACAACAATGAAAAAACCACTGCATAAAATTTACGTTACGGAATGCTACTCTGCAATTTAAATATTCTACTATAGATACCAAGTAGCAACATAGGCGGACCTCAGACTGAACTATTCTAAGTGGAAGAGGCCACAAAGACTGCATATCCCATGATTCTAGTGAAGGGCACACTCTCAAAGGCAAAACTTATGTGGCAAAATTATGGGTTATGAGGGGCAATGGGTTGGTGACTGGCTTAACTGCAAAGAAACTCAGGGAAATTTACAGTGGGTGACTGTGGTAGTGGTTACCTGACTACATTTGATCCGATTCTTAGAGTTATACAGTAAAAAGTATACATCTTACTGTTTGAAAATTATGTGCCAATTAAAAATGAAAATAATATAAAGTAACAAAAAAAACATGTACACACTCAAAATATCCAATGTGGTCCCCAGGGATAGTCTAATTACTTCTTCCTAGAAAAGTAGAAAGAATACTGTAGATATTCTCATGGAGACAGCCCTTGAGAGCATCACGTCTCTGTCAGTCACTCCTGGTTCCCATGCATTAGCTTCTGAAACCCAACATGACTCTTGATGACCTCCCTTTAGAGGAACCAGACTGTGAGCCTAGGCTGTGATCACCATGTATTCATCTAAATGTTAATAGCTGTTTGTACATGCAGGTCTTCTTCTGGCTGTTAGGATTTCCTATGACTCTGCAGCCATAGCCAAGGAAACACTCCAAGGTAAAAATGAGATTGAGTAAATATAATAAGCGTTACTTATATTCTGTATAACTTAATTATATTAAAACTATAAACCCTCAAGTTATTTTATAGACATTTTTTAATTTGCTATTTACAAACACAATTCTGTGGATTTGGGGGGAAAAGTAATTTTATTACATTTATTTTACAAATTCTATTACATTTATTTTACAAATTCTATTACATTTATTTTACATTTATTTTGGTAAATGATTTCTCCAAGAGCACAGAAAGAATGCATGGAGAATTCTGAACTTGAACCCATATTAACATAGTTTCCACTATTATTCCCTGACTTAGAGACCTTGAAATCTTTGAACACCACTTGAGAGAGCTTCTCTAACAGTATTTATGCACTATTCCATGGCTTAATTCTTTATTCCAAACAACTCTTCAGGATTGGCTGCTGCTTGTTTTTAAGCAGCCGGGTAAGCTTCTATACTCAACTGCTGTTGTTCAGTAACTAAGTTGCATCCAATCCTTTGCAACCTCATGGACTGTAGCCCACCAAGCTCCTCTGTTCATGGGATTTTCCAGGCAAGAATACTGGAGTGGGCTGCCATTCCCTTCTCCAGGGGACCTTCCCGACCAGGGATTGAACTCATGTCTCCTGCACTGTCAGGCAGGTTCTTTACTGCATTACACACTTTCAGGGAAAACTGTAATTCATGCAAAAGCAGTGTGGCAGCTACACCCAGTGATTTACTAAGCACAGATACGTTAACAGATATTTTGAAAAATTTTTTAAACATTGAGAAGTTTTAAGAAGCTGCATATTAAATATCAATAGGAAGTTAGGTGATACTTAGAAACATTATCATGATGTTCCTCTAAAAATATTATTGAAAAAAATAGTCTAGGTGCTCTGATTAGGTACTAATTTCATCTTGTTCACTATATGTGAGCCTTTTATTAGAGGCAAAGAAAAAAAAAGGAGTTATATTACCCTTCTTTAAATTACAGAAGAGACCAAAGAAAGTTAAGATCCAAATTTCATTTTAATATTTTCCCAGAATTTTATTTTTAATATTTCTAGCATAGCTATCCATGTTGGCAGTGATATGGATAAAAATATAGGGTTTTGACTAGGTTTTAAATGGGTTTAAATCTTGAATCATTCTCATATCAGCTGTGTAATTGTAAAGCACCACATTCCTTCAAAAATCCTCAATTCTCCAACAGTAAAATAAGAATAAGAATGCCACCTACCTTGCACACAAACACACTTTTATGTATTACGCTCTTAACATTCGTTTCAGAACATAGTGTATAATAACATGATTGTGTATATTAAGTTTGGCAAGCATAAAGCCTTCACAGGCTAGGCTTGTAAAGTGAAGTTGCCAAAGGTTTAGGAGGAAACTGATAGGGAATAGGAGATAGCATCGGATGGCTGTCTGTCCAGAGGATTCTGATTCAAATAAAAGGAATTAAAATATTGTTCCTACACAAGAACAGATTCACATAAAATATTTAACAACTTGGGGTTTGCCGCTAAAACAGACCTGCAGGGTTAAGGCAAAGCCACAAATAATTATTCACCTTCCATCTGTGGTGCAAATATGGGATTATCGTACTGAAAAAAGAATGAGTTCAAGAAAAGGAGCGGAGAAGGCAGTGGCACCCACTCCAGTACTCTTGCCTGGAAAATCCCTTGGACGGAGGAGCCTGGTGGGCTGCAGTCCATGGGGTCGTGAAGAGTCGGACACGACTGGGTGACTTCACTTTCGCTTTTCACTTTCCTGCATTGGAGAAGGAAATGGCAACCGACTCCAGTGTTCTTGCCTGGAGAATCCCAGGGACGGGGGAGCCTGGTGGGCTGCCGTCTATGGGGTCGCACAGAGTCGGACACGACTGAAGCGACTTAGCAGCAGCAGCAGCGGCCAGAAAAGGAGACTCTTTAAACACAAGTTAAAGTATGTATTTGAAGGAATAATTTTTTTAAAGAAAACTGGCTACATGAAAGTACCAAACCAGGCAATTGTATGAGTGGAGCAGGAACAGAGTGAAACTTACTGGAGGGCATAGAAAATCTCAGTGACTTTACAGTGCAACAAAAGGCAAATTGAAAAAGACGCTTCAAGATTTCACAACTCACATGTAAAGCACCACATATTGCACCCACCTTGCCAAACCAATGTGGAAACCATCATTCTCTCCCAATAATGTTACAGCTGACACTGAGCAGGCCATGATAAACAGGCTTACTCATTGGTTTTTAATGCAGTAGCTCATTTAACTATTCAATACCATCTTGAGTTAGATCTCATTACTATTTTTATTTTGTAAATGGAAAACTTTAGGTTCAGGGGACTTGTGTTAGGATTCATGATTTCTGGGTAGCAAATAGTAGGGCTGATCTGCACCTCATCCCAGAGTCCAAGCTCTATATGTGATGTTATGCTTTCCCCACAGAATCACCTCTACTGGTTGTAAAAGTTCCTACTGGTCCAGTTATCCCGTCACATACACTGTGTATATAAGTCTTAGTAACTACACTGTGAAACTCCAAACACTGGATTTGGACCAATGGAATGAATGGGCAATTTTAAACTAAGTTAAATTTAATTTGATAAATTTAACTTAATTACAGTTAAATTTACTTATTTACAGTTAATACTTTGGCCACCTGATGTGAAGAGCTGACTCACTGGAAAGGACCTTGATGCTGGGAAAGATTGAAGGCAGGAGGAGAAGGGGACAACAGAGGATGAGATGTTTGGATGGCATCACCGACTCGATGGACATGAGTTGGAGGAAACTCCAGAAAGATGATGAAGGGCAGGGAAACCGGCTGAGCTGCAGTCCGTGGGGTCGCAAAGAGTCGGACATGACTGAGGGACTGAACAACAATTTGATTTAAATTCAATTAAGACCATTTTGCTTAGGAATCACTCTATTTGGATCAGAAACTTGGCTTGCCATCAATACTTATATAAATATGAATCAAATCAGTCAGTCCTAAAGGAAATCAACCCCAAATATTCATTGGAAGGACTGATGCTGAAGTTGAAGCGCCAATACTTTGACTACCTGGTGTGAAGAGCTGACTTACTGGAAACGACTCTAACTCTGGGAAAGATTGAGGGCAAAAGGAAAAAGGAGGTGGGAAAGGATGAGAAGGTTAGATAATATCACAGATTCAATGGGCATGAATCTGAACAAATTCTGGGAGATAGTGAAGGACAGGGGAGCCTGGCATGCTACAGTCCATGGGGTCACAAGGACTTGGGCACGACTTAGCAAAACTGAACAACAATGACAACAACAAAATATGAATAAATTACTCACCATCTTGTTCCTCACTATTTAAATGAAAACTAACCAACCTCTAGAAATTGCTGAGATGAATCAATGAATGGATATATACGCAAAGTGTCTAGAGCTGCTTTGGCAGTTGAGTAATGTACTAATGTAAGCTTTTACTAGGATAGAAAAAACTGAGTTAGCAGAGACAGAGCACCCCAGATATGTCATCTTGGACAAATCATTAAATTTTCCAAATCTCAATTTACAAATATACAAAATTTTAAAACTAGAGAGATAGGGTCTCTGTTGGTTTGGGAAAGTTTACAGTTTAATAGTTTTTAAATCTAGATAATTAATGTATTAAATTTTGTAGTTAGATATCAACAATCTTGAAATATGTATTAGCTAAAATGATATAAGCATATGGTATATACGACAGAGGATGAGATGGCTAGATGGCATCACCGACTCGATGGACATTAGTTTGAGTAAAATCTGGGAGCTGGTGATGGACAGGGAGGCCTGGTGTCCTGCAGTCCATGGGGTCACAAAGAGTCGGACGTGACTGAGGAACTGAACTGAGTTGAACTGATATAAACATTTCAGTTTCACTGCAATTTTTATTCCGCTTAACACTCTTGTCCTTACTTTCACTTGCTACGGGACATCTCACGATTCCCAAAGAACATCAATGGACAATAGGATGGAAGCGACCCAATTTGCCATCATGTCTGACTCTGCGACACCATGGACTGTCGCCCGCCAGGCTCCTCTGTCCATGGGAGTCTCCAGGCAAGAATACTGGAGTGGGTCGCCATTCCCTTCTCC
The DNA here is from genome assembly GCF_023091745.1 of Budorcas taxicolor. Taxonomy (NCBI): domain Eukaryota; kingdom Metazoa; phylum Chordata; class Mammalia; order Artiodactyla; family Bovidae; genus Budorcas; species Budorcas taxicolor. The sequence continues at coordinate 79,524,518 of NC_068924.1, read as the reverse complement.
AGAGGATCTTTCCAATCCAGGTTTTAAACCTAGGTCTCCTGAATTGCAGGCAGATTCTTTACTGTCTGAGCCATCAAGGAAGCCCTCTTTGCAGTTTACAAGGTCGTCCCCTATAATGCCTGTGCTGCTCAGATGTTCTTTTTTGCAGCCTTTGCCGCTGTGGAAAATTACCTTTCGGCCTCAGTGGCCCATAGTCGCTATGCAGCCGTGTGTAGACCCCGACATGATACCACCACCATGACACCACGTGCATGTGCACATCTGATTATAGGCTGCTATGTTTGTGGCTTCCTGAAAGCCTCCCCCCATGTAGCCAATGCACTGTGTCCCTCTGTCTCTAGACCCAGTGTGGTCCACCACTTTTCCTGTGCTGCTATTCCAGCCATCACGGCTCCGTCTTGTTCTGATAGGCGTGTAAGGGAGAGGGTTCCTGGTTATGTGGCCAGCTTCAACATCCTTTTTGTTCTCTTGGTTTTCTTCATATCCTACATGTTCATATTTACCACTGTCCTAAAGATGCACTCCTCTGCAAGTAGCAGAAGGCTTTATCCACCTGTGCCTCCCACCCTGCAGTCTCCATCTTCTATGGGGCACTCATTTTCACGTACTTAGAGCCCAGCTCCCGCCATGCGATGGACACGACAACATGGCATCTGTGTTCTACAGCAGGGTCACCCCAAGATCAATTCTGTGGTCTCTCGCCTGAGGAACAAGGAAGTCAAGAGTGCCTTCAAGAAGGTTCTTTCGTAGGCAAAATTGTCTCTAGGTTTGTGATTTTTGATGTCATACGATTCATGGCAACCTTGTTTTATTTTTCTCAGGTCTTCTCCAGGTACACAAATGACATTTAAAGGCCACACTGAATTGAATTCCTGAAGGGATATCCTTCTCAAAGAAAATTTATGTCCAGAATTATAAAACCTGAATGTAAATGACTAAGATGAAGCACAACATATCTCGTGTCCCACTTGTCAAAAACTTTGTCAAGGAGATTTTTGACTAAATAACTCATTCTATATGCATGTCCTCTACCACATAACACTCTAAAGATACATGTGAAACAGAGGCACAAATGAGCCCATGAACAGAGGTCCAGTATGTGCCTCACACGGATGCATGTATATGGGAGTGTGAAATTTGCCATATATGATGGAATGTGTCTGGTTTTTTTTTTTTATTTAATTCAAGTAATTAATTGGAGTATTAAAACATCAATTTAAATTTAATGCTGCTTATTTCTTTTGTTGAATTTCATAAGTGTTATTAAACTTATAAATGTTATGTGTCCTAAATTGAAAATAAAATGATAAATTTTAAATAAAAATATTTGCTTTTTCACCAGCACATTTTATCTATAGATTCATAAGTATAGCACATTAAGTTAATTTTTATGAGTTGACTGAGTCATTTTGTACAATCAATATGTTCACGCTAAATTTTCCAAAAGAACAGAAGAGGCAGAGTCCAATAAAAATGGAGAAAAAAATAAAAACATTTTTAATTAGAAAATCACTGCATATAAGTTATAATTGACTGAAATTATTGTGAATGTTCATATAAATATAAACACAACATATCTGTCAGTATGTTTCTCATCTTGGAACCATTTCTAATTATTATTTTAAATGGTTCTTTAAGAACTATTTTAGGTTACATAAAATTATCAAAAATAGAACCAAATGTTTCTGTGTAATATTGTGGCAGGCTGAAAATAGCCTGTCTAAAGATCCAAGGCTTAATTACTGGAATCTGTGAATACTAATTTATATGGCAAGAAAAGTGACTATTTAGAATGATTATTAAGAATTTTAATTTGAGAGGTTATCCTGAATTATCTGTGTATCCTAAACCCTAAGGAAATCCCATGTATTATTATAGGAAGGAGACAAAGAGGATAGGATTCTGGGAAAATGCAGGAAGACCGGGAATATGGGTGCTTATCTAGTCAACAACTGCACAGGCAGAATCTGTCTAGTGTAAAAATTTGGGAACTCTGGACTCTGAAGGCTTGCAACCTTCAGAGGAAGATTTGGATGATAAATTTTGATTGATTCCAGCTCTTAGAGACTCATTCCCTACCCCTCGTGGTGTTACAGGCAGCTGTGTTTGTGCTTCTAGAGCAGCTTGCAGCAGCCAGGGTGGCAAAAAGGACTCTCATCTTCCTGATATTGGGAACTTGTGCCCTGCTTTCTGATTGTTGCTTCTAATCACAAAGTTGCAAACAAAGAGATAGGCAGCCATGGTTGCTGCAAAAGAAAATTAGAGATACCAAGGGAACATTTCATGCAAAACTGGGCACTATAAAGACAGAAATTGTATGGACCTAAACAGAAGCAAAAGAGATTAAGAAGACGTGGCAAGAATACACAGAACTGAAATGAAATGAAAGTCACTCAGTCACGTCCAACTCTTTGTGATCCCATGACTATACAGTCCATGGAACTCTCCAGGCCAGAATACTGGAGTGGGTAGCTCTTCCCTTCTCCAGGGGATCAAACCAACCTAGGGATAGAACCCATATCTTCCTCATTGCAGGCAGATTCTTTACCATCTGAGCCACAAGGAAAACCCAAGAATACTGGAGTGGGTAGCCTATCCCTTCTCCAGCAGCTCTTCCCGACCCAGGAATTGAAGCAGGGACTCCTGCATTGCAGGTGGATTCTTTACCAGTTGAGCTACCAGTGAAGCCCAGAATACACAGAACTATACAGAAAAGATTTCAATGACCCAGATAACCATGATGGTGTGATCAGTAACCTAGAGCCAGACATCTTGGAGTGCAAAGCCAAGTTGGGCCTTAGGAAGCATCACTATGAACAAGGCTAGTGGAGGTGATGGAATTCCAGCTGAGCTATTAAAAATCCTAAAAGATGATGCTGTGAAAGTGCTGCACTCAATATGCCAGCAAATCTCGAAAACTCAGCAGTGGCTACAGAACTGGAAAAGGTCAGTTTTCATTCCAGTCCCAAAGAAAGGCAATGCCAAAGTATGTTCAAACTACCACACAATTGCACTCATTTCACACACTAGCAAAGCAATGCTCAAAATTCTCCAAGCTAGGCTTCAACAGTATGTGATCTGAGAACTCCCAGATGTTCAAGATGGATTTAGAAAAAGCAGACGAACTAGAGATCAAATTGCCAACATCCATTGGGTCATAGAAAAGCAAGAGGATTCCAGAAAAACATCTTCTTCATTGACTATGCTAAAGCTTTTGACTCTGTGGATCCGAACTAACTAATGAAAAGTTTTCAAGAGATGGGAATATCAGACCACTATACCAGCCTTCTGAGAAATCTGTATGCAGGTCAAGAAGCAACAATTAGGACAATGGACTGGTTCCAAATTGGGAAAGGAGTATGTCAAGGCTGTATATTGTCACCCTGCTTATATAACTTATGTGCAGAGTACATCATGAGAAATGCTTGGCTGGATTAAGCACAAGCTGGAATAAAGACTGCCAGGAGAAATATCAGTAACCTCACATATGCAGATGACACCACCTTTATGGCAGAAAGAGAAGAGGAACTAAAGAGCCTCTTGATGAAGCTAAAACAGGAGAGTGAAAAAGTTGGCTTAAAACTCAACATTCAAAAAACTAAGATCATGGCATGCGGTTCCATCACTTCAAGGCAAATAGGTGGGGAAACAATGACAGACTTTATTTTATTGGGATCCAAAATCACTGCGGATGGTGACTGCAGCCATGAAATTAAAAGACACTTGCTCCTTGGAAGAAAAGTTATGACCAACCTAGAAAGTATATTAAAAAGTGGAGACATCACTTTGCTAACACAGATCTATCTAGTCAAAGCTATAGTTTTTCCAGTAGTCATGTATGGATGTGAGAATTGAACCATAAAGAAGGCTGAGCACTGAAGAATTGATGCTTTTGAACTGTGGTGTTGGAGAAGACTCTTGAGAGTTCCTTGGACTGCAAGGAGATCAAACCAGTCAATCCTAATGGAAATCAACCCTGAATATTCATTGGAAGAACTGATGCTGAAGCTGAAACTCCAGTACTTTGGCCACCTGATGTGAAGAGCTGACTCAGTGGAAAAGACCCTGATGCTGGGAAACATTAAGGGCAGGAGGAGAGGGAACGCAGAGGATGAGAGGGTAGAATGGCATCACTGACTGGATGGACACGAGTTTGAGTAAACTCCAGGAGATGGTGAAGGACAGAGAAGACTGGCATGCTGCAGTCCATGGGGTTACAGAGTCAGACATACTGACCGACAACCCCCTTCAGCTGAAATGATTTCCAGGGAATTTAAAAAGATGTGTGTGTGTTAGTCACTCATCATGTTCGACTCTATGTGACCCCATGAACTGTAGCCTGCCAGGATCCTCTGTCCATGGGGTTCTCCAGGCAAGAATACTGGAGTGGGTTGCCATTCTCTTCTCTTGGGGATCTTCCCACTCCAGGGATTGAACTTGGGTCTCCTGCATTGCAGGCGGATGCTTCACCATCTGAGCCACCAGGGAGCTGCATTAAAAAATACAGTGCTCTTTTTATTTGCTCACATTGTTTTTCTCTTTTTCCCCTCTTTGGGAGCCCTAAATTAAAATCTAGGACATTCAAAAATGACTACATATATGGGGACATTGGAAAGTGACCACAATTACCCAGGAAAAGTTCAGAAAAGACCTGAGAAGACCTTAAGTTTACATTCCAGGCTGATTCTTGGCATCCTGCAACAATAAAAAAGCAAAATCAAGAAACAAAAGCAATAACAGAAAGCATCAAACCCTGGGGAAAGAAGAGAATCTTATGTCTAGAATTAGTAGATTAAATTGCTTAGTTTTAAACAGTAACAACAAGAAATCAGTAAGCAAACAAACAAACAATTTCAAAGAGAAAAAAAAAAATAAACAGAAACTGTCTCTGAAAAAGACCTGATTTTAGATTACTAAACAAAAACATTAAAACAGTTGTCTTTAAAGTGCTCAAAGAACTGAAGGAAGATGTGCAAAAAGTCAAGAAAGCAATATGTGAACAAAATGGAAATCTCAATAAAGAGATAGAAAACCTAACAGTAGAAGCTATCCCTGAGGAAAACCAGATGTCACGCTAACAAAAAAAAAAATTTAAATTAGATAACACAAATCTGGTCAAAGAACTAAAGGATACCAAAATTCAAAGGAAAAATATGAGAACAATGTCTCACCAAATAGAGAACATCAATATAAATATACAAATTATTTCAAAAACCAAATAGAAATTTTAAGTTGAAAATAAATTAAATATAAAATTTACCAAAGTTGATTAGTAACAAATTTAAGCTGACAGAATAAAAAAGAGTTTTAAGATAGCCAGTCTGAGCAACAAAAATTCAAAAGTAACGAAGAAAATTAAACAGTCTCAGAGACAAACAGGATGCCATAAGATCCCCCATTATATGTATAATGGGGGATCTTAAGAGAGAAAGCGCAAAAAGAATATTTGAAGAAATGATGCCCAAAACGTTCCCAAGTCTGAGGAAAGAATGAAATATATATAGATTCAGATATTTTAGCAAAGTGAGACTTAAAATATTAATGACAAAATTATTAACATATTTATAACATTACATAATTTGTCATTGCTTAAAGAATCCACCTGCAATGCAGGAGACCCTGGTTCATTTTCTGGGTCAGGAAGATCCCCTGGAGAAGTGATAGGCTGCAGTATTCTTGCGCTTCCCTGGTGGCTCAGCTGGTAAAGAATCTACCTGCAATGCAGGAGACCCTGGTTCGTTTTCTGGGTCAGGATGATCCCCTGGAGAAGGGACAGGCTGCCCACTGCAGTATTCATGGGCTTCCCTGGTGGCTCAGTTAATAAAAAACCCACCTGCAATGTGGGAGACCTGGGGTTGATTCCTGGGTTGGGAAGATTCCCTGGAGGAGGGCATGGTGACTCATTCCAGTATTCTTGCCTGGAGAATCCCCATGGACAGAGGAACCTGGCGGGCTGCAGTCCAGGGGTTTGCAAAGAGTTGGACACGACTGAGCAACTAAGCATAGCACATCACACTGTAATTCTTGGTGCTTAAAAGTTTTAAATCAAACTTTATATATTTAAGTCCGTTGAAGTATGCCTTTAATTCTCCCTATCACGTTAATAATTCTTTTTTTGTTTCTTCTTACAAGATTACATTGCTTTACATGGGCATTTATTTTCCTAACTAAATTTCCATCTTAATAAATTATCTAAAATTAATGTATTTTACATGATAATTTTAATCGAGGAAATATGTAAAGCATGAAAAGAAATGTAATTTTAGGCCTGCCTACCCAGTGCTGTGGAAGCAGGCACACACAGTCTGGCCATACTGCAGCACCCAGGCCTTGGCTGATAGGGAGCCCTGCAGTGACACGGACTAGGCTTTTGTCTTTTAAAAATAAAGCTGCTCTAAGAGGAACAAGATGGCAGAGGAGTAGGTGGACGTGGAATATATCTCTCTTCACAGATACATCAGGAATACACCTTCAGACACAGAGGTGCATGCAGAACACCAGCTGAGAGCGGACAGGAGGACCTGACCAACAGAAAAGAATATATAGACCCATGCAAAACTCGAGATCAAGCCTTGAACCTTTGGAGGAGGAGAATTGACTCCAAGACCCTAGACTGCCAGAGAATTAACCCTAGGGTGTATCAGATAGTGAGAACTCACACAAAGGAAACCACTGGAATACAAGACCCAGCATCACCCAACCACCAATAACAGCCTGTGCAGGACACCTCATCTAAACAACAAACAAAACAAAAATACAAACCCAATCATCGGCAGACAGGATTACTACCTTACTGAGCCTTGCCCATCAGAGGAAAAACAAACAAATGAACAAACGAGAACTCAGCACAAATCTCACCCTATAAGAAGCTTACACAAACCACTGGACCAACTTGAGAGGGCAGAAACCAAAAGGAAGAAAGGATTCAGCCTTGAAGCATGGGAAAAGGAGACCTCAAATACAATAAGTCAAAAAAATAAGAAAAGGCAGAGAAATGCTACACCAATGAAGGAACAAACTAGAAACACAGAAGTCCAGATAAATGAAGAGGAAATAGGCACACTGCCTGAAAAAGAATTCAGAATAATGATAGTAAACATGATCAAAAACCTTGAAAGCAAAATGGAGAAAATGCAAGAATCAATTAACAAAGACCTAGAAGAACTAAAGAGTAAATATTCAGAGAAACAACACAATTACTGATATTAGAAAGTCCTCTGGAAGGGATCAATAGTAGAATATCTTAAGCAGAATGAATCAGTGAGCTGGAAGATAAAGTGGTGGAAATAACTTCTGAAGAGCAGAATGAAGTAAAAAGAATGAAAAGAACTGAGGATGGTCTCAGAGACATCTGGGACAATATCAAACACACCAACGTTCGAATTACAGGGGTCCCAGGAGTAGAAGAGAAAAAGAAGGGATATAAGGAAATTTTTGAAGAGATTATAGTTGAAAATTTCCCCAACATGGAAAAGGAAATAGTCAATCAAGTCCAAGAGGCACAAAGAGCCCCACACAGGATAAATCCAAGGAGAAACACACCAAGACACATACATAATCAAACTAACAAAGACTAGACAGAAAGAAAGAATATTAAAAGCAGCAAAGGAGAAGCAAAAAGTAACAAACAAGGGAAGCCCCATACACTTAACAGCTGATCTTTCAGCAGAAGCTCTGCAGGCCAAAAGGGAATGGCAGGATATATTTAAAGTACTGAAAAGGAAAAATCTACAACCAAGATTACTGTACCTGGCAAGGATCTCATTCGAAATTGATGGGGAAATAAAAAGATTTTCAGACAAGCAAAAGTTAAGAGAATTCAGTACCACCAAACTAGCTTTACAATAAATGTTAAAAGGACTTATATAGTCAAAAAATACAAGAGAAGTAAAGAGATCTACAAAATTAACCCCAAACAATTAAGAAAATGGCATAAGAACATATATATCAATAACTACTTTAAACGTAACTGGATTAAATGCCCCAACCACAACACACAGACTGGCTGATGGATACAAAAACAAGGCCCATATATATGCTGTCTACAAGAAACCCACCTCAGACCTCAAGACACATATAGACTGAAAGTGAGAGGATGGAAAAATATATTCCATGCAAATGGGAAGCAAAAGAAAACTGGAGTAGCTATTCTCATATCAGACAAAATAGACCTTAAAATAAAGACTACAAGAGATAAGGAAGGACACTACATAATGATCAAGGGATCAATCTAAGAGGAAGACATAACAATTGTAAATACCTATGCACCCAACATAGGAATACATCAATACATCAGACAAACACTAACAGACATAAAAGGAGAAACTGACAGTAACGCAATAATAGTAGGAGACTTTAACGCCCCACTCACACCATGGACAGATCATCAAAACAGAAAATTAATAGGGAAACACAAGTCTTAAATAATACATTAGATGAGATGGATCTCATTGATATCTTCAGGACATTCCATCCAAATGCAGAAGAATAAACCTTCTTCTCAAGTGCACATGGAACATTCTCCAGGATAGACCACATCTAGGGTCACAAATCAAACCTAAGTAAATTTAAGAAAATTGAAATCATATCAAGCATCTTCTCCAACCACAAAGCTATGAGACTAGATATCAATTACAAAAAAAAAACTGTAAGAAACACAAACACATGGAGATTAAGCAACACACTTCTAAATAACCAACAGCTTACTGAAATCAGAAGGGAAATCAAAAAATTTCTAGAAACAAATAACAATGAAAACACTACAACTCAAAATTTATGGGATGCAGCAAAAGCAGTCCTAAGAGGGAAGTTTATAGCAATACAATCCGACCTCAAGAAACAAGAAACACATCGAATAGACAGCCTAATATTACACCTAAAACAACTAGAAAAAGAAGAACAAAAAAACCCCAAAATTAATATAAGGAAAGAAACCATAAAGATCAGAGCAGAAATAAGTGAAAAAGAAATGAAAGAAACAATAGTAAAGATTAATAAAACTAAAAGCTGGTTCTTTGAGAAGGTAAACAAAATTGACAAACCTTTAGTCAGACTCATCAAGAGAAAAAGAGAGAAGAATCAAATCAACAAAATTAGAAATGAAAAAGGAGTGGTTACAACAGACAATGCAGAAATACAAAGGATTATGTGAGACTATTATGAACAACTCTATGGTAATAAAATGGATAATCTGGAAGAAATGGACAGATTCTAAAAAAATTAACTCTTCCAAGACTGAACCAGGAAGACATAGAAATTATGAACAACCCAATTACAAGCACTGAAATTGAAGCTGTGATCAAAAATCTCCCCAAAAAACAAAAGCCCAGAACCAGATGACTTCACAGGAGAATTCTATCAAACATTTGGAGAAGAGCTACTGCCTATCCTTCTAAAACTCTTTCAAAAAATTGCAGAGGAAAGAACACTTCCAAACTCATTCTACGAGGCCACCATCACCCTGATACTAAAACCAGACAAAGACAACACTAAAAAAGAAAACTACAGGCCAATATCACTGATGAACATAGATGCAAAAATCCTCAACAAAATTTTAGCAAACAGAATTCAGCAACACATCCAAAAGCTCATACACCATGATCAAGTTGGGTTTATTCCAGGAATGCAAGGATTCTTCAATATACAGAAATCAATCAATGTGATACACCATATCAACAAACTGAAAGAAAAAGCCATATGATCATCTCAATAGATGCAGAAAAAGCCTTTGACAAAACTCAGAACCCATTTATGACTAAAACTCTTCAAAAATGGGCATAGAAGGAACCTGCCTCAACACAGTAAAGCCATATATGATAAGCCCACAGCAAACATTCTCAACGGTGAAAAACAGCAGCATTCCCCCTAAGATTAGGAAAAAGACAAGGGTATCCACTTTCACCACTATTATTCAACATAGTTCTGGAAGTCCTAGCTATAGCAATCAGAGAAGAAAAAGAAATAAAAGGAATCCAGATTGGAAAAAAGTAAAGCTCTCACTGTTTGCAGATGACATGATACTGTACATAGAAAACCCTAAAGATAGAATCAGAAAATTACTAGAGCTAATCAGTGAATTTAGCAAAGTTGCAAGATACAGAAATCACTTGCATTTCTATATACTAACAATAAAAAATCAGAAAAAGAAATTAAGGAATCAATCCCATTCACCATTGCAACAAAAAGAATTAAATATCTTGGAATAAACTCACCTAAGGAGACAAAAGAACTGTACATAGAAAATTATGACACTGATGAAAGAAATCAAAGATGACATAAACAGTTGGAGAGATATTCCATGTTCCTGGATAGGAAGAATCAATATTGTGAAAATGACTATACTACCAAATGCAATCTACAGATTCAATGTGATCCCTATCAAATTACCAATGGCATTTTTCACAGATCTAAAACAAAAAAATTCACAATTTATGTGGAACATTTCCTTCTCCAGGGGATATTCCTAACCCAGGGATCGAACCTGGGTCTCCTGCATTGCAAGCAGATGCTTTAAAGTCTGAGCCACCAGGGAAGTCTCATATGGAAACATAAAAGACACCAAATAGGCAAAGCAGTCTTGAGAAAGAAGAATGGAACTGAAGAAATCAACCTTCTTGAATTCAGATTACACTACAAAGCTACAGTCATCAAGCTGCATGGTACTGGCAGAAAAACAGAAATATAGACCAAGGGAACAACATAGAAAATCCAGAAATAAACCCATGCACCCATGGGTACCTTATTTTTGACAAAGGAGACAAGAATATACAATGGGGCAAAGATAACCTCTTCAATAAAAGGTGCTGGGAAAACTGGACAGCTACATGTAAAAGAATGAAATTAGAACACTTCCTAACACCATACACAAAGATAAACTCAAAATGGATTAAAGACCTAAATGGAAGACCAGAAACTATAAAATCCTTAGAGAAAAACATTAGCAGAATTCTCAATGACATAAATCAAGGCAAGATCCTCTATGACCCACCTCCTAGAGTAATGGAAATAAAAACAAAAGTAAACAAGTGGGACGTGATTAAATTTAAAAACTTTTGCACAGTAAAGGAAACTACAAGCAAGGTGAAAAGACAACCCTCCGAATGGGAGAAAATGACAGCTAATGAAATAACTGACAAAGGATTAATTTCCAAAATACACAAGCAGCTCATACAACTCAATACCAGAAAAACAAACAACCCAATCAAAAAGTGGGGAAAAAACCTACATAGATATTTCTCCAAAGAAGACATACAGATGGCTAACAAACACTTGAAAAAAATGCTCAACATTGCTCATTATTAGAGAAATGCAAATCAAAACCACAATGAGATATCACCTCACACCAGTCAGAATGGCCATCATCAAAAAGTCTACAAACAATAAATTCTGGAGAGGGTGTGGAGAAAAGGGAACACTCTTGCACTGTTAGTGGGAAGGTAAACTGATACAGCCACTATGGAAGATGGTATGGAGATTCCTTTAAAAACTAGGAATAACACCACCACATCACCCAGCAATCCTACTCCTAGGCATATACCCTGAAGAAACCAGGGTTGAAAAAGACACATGTATTCCACTGTTCACTGCAGCACTATTTACAATAGCTAGAATATGGAAGCAACCTAGATGTCCATCAACACATGAATTGATAAAGATGTTGCAGTACATATACACAATGGAATATTACTCAGCCATAAAAAGGAATACATGTGAGTCAGTTCTGATGAGGTGGGTGAGCCTAGAACCTATTATACAGAGTGAATTGAGTCAGAAAGAGAAAGATAAATATCACATTACAATGCACATATATGGAATCTAGGAAAATGGTTCTGAAGAAATTATTTACAGGCCAGCAATGGAGAAACAGACATAGAGAATAGACTTATGGACATGGGAGAGGGGAGGAGAGAGTGAGATGTATGGAAAGAGCAACATGGAAACTTACATTGCCATATGTAAGATAGATAGGCAATGAGAACTTGCTGTATGGCTCAGGAAACTCAAACAGGGGCTCTGTATCAACCTAGAGGGGTGGGGTGGGGAGGGAGATGGGAGGGAGGTTCAAAAGGGAGGGGATACATATATATACCTATGGCTGATTCACATTGAGGTTTGACAGAAAACAAAAAAATTCTGTAAAGCAATTATCCTTCAATAAAAATATAAATTAAAAAGAGAAATGTAATTTTATTAAATGCAAGAACAAACAAAAAGGCAATAAGAAATCAATACTCAGATCTTTGGAACTATTTTCATAAAAGTTAATTTTTTTTAATATAAAAGCTGATGCATTTCATAAATGAAAGGACAAGGTGAAATATAATTTTAAAAAACTAAATATATAATATATATATACATTATATCACTAACATAGTCTATTTCCATAAGTCAAAATATTTATACTAACACTATATTCTCAGACACCAAAATATAGTTCTACATAATGTAACGGTAGATCTATCTCATGTCTGTCTTCAGTTTTTCCATCTGTAGTTGTTTGGGTTTCATGAGTTTCTCATGAATGACATGTATGTGTGCATATGCTAACATATGCATGTAAACGTACATGTTTTTGTAAGAGTGTGGGTGAACATGCTTATTAAGAATTTCTGTAATATGAACTCCATGTTCATGAGTGATTTTCTTTAACCTATTACTCCTAGGTCTTATTTTTTTTTTTAAGATTTTGCTTTGTAGACCTAACAGTTGGAGAAACTACTATAGAAATTAGAAAATTGGAAATAAACAGTTAAAGATTTTTCTCAGATGAATCCAAAGTGGATGGACAGTGCCTTACTGTACATTCAAGGTTTTTAAAGTATGAATTCTGTAGAAGACTTTGCCTTCCCCACAGCCGTCTTGAATGCACTCTTGACCTCCTTGTTCCTCAGGCTGTAGACCAGTGGGTTCAGCATGGGGATGACCATGGCGTAGAACACGGACGCCGCTTTGTGCCCAGGGCGTGGCTGGAGCTGGGCTGTAAGTACATGGAGATGCCGGTCCCGTAGAAGATGGAGACAGCGGTGAGGTGGGAAGCGCAGGTGGAGAAGGCCTTCTGGCGTCCTTCAGAAGAGCGCATCTTCAGAATGGTGATAAATATAAACAGGTAGGAGATGAAGATGACCAGAATAGAAAAGAGGTCATTGAAACCCACCACAAAGAAAATAACCATCTCACTGGCGTAGCTGTCTGAGCACGAGAGAGCCAGCAGGGGAGGAGCATCACAAAAGAAGTGACTGACCACGTTGGACCTACAGAAGGAGAGCCTGAGAACGTTCCCAGTGTGGATGGAGGCGTTCAGGAAGCCACAGAGGAGGCAGCCTGTGAGCACGCGCGCGCACGCCCTGGTCGGCATGGCGGTGGCGTAGTGCAGGGGTTTGCACACGGCTGCATGGCGGTCATAAGCCATAGCGGCCAAGAGGAAACTTTCTGCGGTGATAAAGGCTACGAAGAAGAAGAACTGGGCGACACACGCCTCGTAGGAAACGGTTTTGTCTCCTGTGAGGAATCCAGCCATCACTTTGGGAGTGACAGCTGAGGAGTAACCGAAGTCCACCAGCGAGAGTTGGCTGAGAAAGAAGTACATGGGCGTGTGGAGACGAGAGTCCAGCAGGATCGGCTCGGTCACCCCCAGGTTCCCAACCAGGGAGAGGAGGTAGATGAGAGGGAAAGTGATGAAGAGCAGGATCTGCACTTCCGGGTCATCGGATAACCCCGCCAGGACGAACTCAGTCACCTCGGTAGTGTTTTCCATGGAGATCAACTGGGAACTGTGTGGCTGCTCTGTAGCAATGGGAAAATAGAATAAAAATAATAAATGAAAGGAAGGCTCCATTGAAATCAATTAGCATGATCACTGTGCTTTATTTCAGTATTAAAATAACTTGTTTCCAGGAGTGTTTAGATTTAAAGCCTGACCACAACAGCTAAAATTATAAGTTATTTAAAGGCCATAGAGTATCCCAGTTAAAAGGATTTGGAGATAATGCATCCCAACCTCCTAACTTCATTTGTCACTCAGTTGTGTCCAACTCTTTGTGACCTCATGAACATTAGCCCACCAGGCTCCTCTGTGCATGGAATTCTCCAGGCAAGAATACTGGAGTGGGTTGCCATTTCCTTCTCCATCTTAACTTTATAGAAGACTGAATTAAGGTAAAGACAAGAAAAAAAAGAATTTATGCTATTTCATCACGTTGGTTGCTAACTAGAGCAGCTCTGGCTCCCAAATCAAAGTTTCCAAAACAAAAACAAAAATTATTCTTTAAACTAAACTTAGTAAAATAAATATGAAATTGGATTAATTTTACTTCAACTTACTTTTTTTGGCTTTCCATTGTGGTCAAGAACAGTGTTGCATATAGCCTAAAATGTTCTCACTATACTGTACAGTAAATAGGGTATATAATTTACCCCATAGTGGAAAACAATAGAAATTCTTGCCCAAGGAATAAAGACATCTATAAAATAACAGTTTTTAACTTTTACCAAATTTATGCAGCTTTTAACTTCTGCATTCAAATGTTCCTGATCTGGACTCATGTTATAGCCATATTAAAAGATGCAGCTTCCAGCATAACCATGTACAGAACTGATGAATTTCTTTTCTGGTGGCATGCAACATCACTTGGCTGTCAATTATCCCATCAATTTTTCCCAGCAGCCAACTAGGTTGGTAACGCAAACTCAAACTATGTAAATTGTTAGATATTATAATTCAAACAGTGGGTTTGATCTATCTGTATTGGAGAGGTGGATGACCTACGATATGACTTGCCAATAAGGGTGAAATCAAAGGACTGATAACATCATTCATGACATTTGTTTTCCCTACAAACTCCTTCTACTATATAATTTTAAATATGGTGGTCTGGGATAGACTCATTCACAAAAATGAGAGTTTTTAGCAAATGCCTGAACGGAGTAGGGGAGCAGGCCTTGAGTATACTTGGGGGAAGGGCACAGCCCAGGCAATAAAAATGAAAATGTTAGTCACTCAGTCCTGTCCCTGTCTTTGCAACCCCATGGACTGCAGTCTGTTAGGCTCCTCTGTCCCTGGAATTCTCCAGGCAAGAGTCCTGGAGTGGGTGCCATCCCTTTTCCAGGGGATTTTCCCCAACCCAGGGATCAAACACAGGTCTCCTGCATTGCAGGCAGATTCTTTACCAGCTGAGCCAAAAGGGAAGCCCAAGAATACTGGAGTAGGTAGCCTTTCCCCTCTCCAGCAGATCTTCCCAACCCCGGGATCAAACCCAGGTCTCCTGCATTGCAGGCAGATTCTTTACCCTCTGAGCCACAAAGGAAGCCTGTAACCCAGGCAGAGGAAACAGAAAATACATGGCTCTGGGATCTAAACATGCCAAGACTGTTCCAGGAACAGCAAGACAATCAATAAGGCTGCAGTTGGAAGGTGAAAGAAGTGCAGCAGTGTGAAGCTAAAGTCCCTTCACACACTACTTTAAGTTGTTAAACTTTTATTCTGAAAGAGATTGGAAAGCATCATAGGATTTGAACCCAACATGACCTAATCTGAATTCTTTGAACAGAATCACTCTGGTAGGTCTGTAGGTACTTGTATTTAGCAAGATAAAGATGAAAGTTGCAAAAGAAATTATAGGCTATTATATTATTCCAAGTAAGAGAACATGATGGCTTAGACCAAGGTCGTAGTGAGAGAGATAATAAAAAGTTGTTCAATTTTGGATATATTTCAAAAGTAGAGCTGACTGGATTTACTGATACATTGCATATTGATGGTAGACAGAGGGATCAGTGCTGACTCCTGTTTTTGAATAGTGATACAAAGAATGGTGGGAAAGGAGCAGTTACTTGGGACAAAGAGAAAAGGAAATCATCATTAAGTTTGAGATTCCTTTTGGCCATCCAAGTAAAAGTATTACATCAACAGCTCTGATACAGAAGTCTTGAGCTCAGAAGAGCTGGCCAGATACCTCAGTTCAGTTCAGTTCAGTTCAGTCAGTCAGTTGTGTCCGACTCTTTGTGACCCCATGGACTGCAGCACGCCAGGCTTCCCTGTCCACCACCAACTCCCGGAGTCTGCTCAAGCTCATGTCCATTGAGTCGGTGATGCCATCCAATAATCTCATCCTCTGTCATCCCCTTCTCCTCCTAGAGAGAGGATGTCTCAAATTAGATTAATTTTAACTTTCTTAGGCTTCCCTGGAGAAGGCAATGGCAACCCACTCCAGTACTCTTGCCTGGAAAATCCCATGGATGGAGGAGCCTGGTAGGCTGCAGTCCATGGGGTCGTGAAGAGTCAGACACGACTAAGCAACTTCACTTTCACTTTTCACTTTCATACATTGGAGAAGGAAATGGCAACCCACTCCAGTGTTCTTACCTGGAAAATCCCAGGGACAGAGGAGCCTGGTGGGCTGCCATCTATGGGGTCGCACAGAGTCAGACACGACTGAAGCGACTTAGCAGCAGTAGCAGCAGGCTTCCTTAGTGGCTCAGTTGGTAAAGAATCTACCTGCAATGCAGGAAATCTCCTGCAATGCCAAAGGAAATGGCAACCCAACTCCAGTATTCTTGCCTGGGAAATCCCTTGGACAGAGGAACCTGGTGGGCTACAAACCACAGTGTCACAAGAGTCAGACACAACTTAGCAGCTAAACCACCACCATGAAATCTCTTGGAAATTTCTGATGGTTCAGCATACATATGTAATATTAAATCCAACACATTAAAACACCAAAGGGCACTTCCGTGGTGAGTCAGTGGTAAAAAAAAAACAACAACAACAACAACAACAACCTGCCTGTCAATGCAGGAGACACGAGTTTCATCCCTGATCCAGAAAGATCCCACATGTTGCTGAGCAGCTAAGCCCAAGTACCCCAACTGCAGAGCCTGTGCTCTAGAACGTAGGAGCCACACTACCGAGCCCACGTGCCACAGTACTGAAGCCAGAGCCCCCTAGAGCGCATGCTCTGCAGCAAGAGACACCTCCTCAACAAGATGCCCTTGAACTGCAACTGGAGTAGCCCCTGCTCACCACAGCTGGAGAAAGTCCACACAGCAACGAAGACCCAGCACAGCCAAAGATAAATAGATACATAAAAGTTCTTAAAAGTATCCAAGAAAGCATTTAGACAGACTAATATTAGATTGCTTTAAGGTCTAAAAAATAAAGAGATTTAGTAGCCAAGGAATATGGGAGAGGAGGTTACTGCCTCCTGAGATAGATAGCTGACCGGTCCCAGGACACAGAGAGATTTTGGTTACACAAGGGAGGTAGAGAACTTTTGAAGGAAAAGTTAAGTGTGTATCGGGTTATGCTGATGGCTGACTGTAAATTCCAGAGTGGAATGATATCAGAAGTTGGGCAGGAGTGGAGCTGGGATCAGTAAAGGAGAGATACAGAGGTGTGTGGGCATGATTTCGTAGGAGTTGAGGGCTGATATGGCAACCCTGAGCTTCGTGCTGAGTGACGGCAATGAATGTAACAATGAGGTGAGTCCTCCGGTCTCAAGGTGAAAATAGGGGTTGGAAGGTGATTAAACAGGCGAGGGTCATGACCGGAGCACGAAGATTTCTGGGCAAAGGTCACTCCTGCAGCTGGTGGTATGAGAGTCATTTACACAGAGCAGGATGACTAGGATATCCTGTTGATTCCTTAAATACTGCTCACTTAAGTAATAGTGTAGATACAAATTTCCCAAATCCTGGAAACAAAATTTGTTCTAGGAATCAATATAAAACTCCCCACCCAGTTTCTCCTCCACATGGGAAGTCTTAGGTTTTAGTACAACACTCTCCTGGGGGAAAAATGAAGCTAAAGCTTGTTAGTCAAGATAACTACCATGACCACATTCCCTAAAAGGGAAAATTGAGATTGGAACAGTTTAAATAACTTGTTCAAAGTCAAGCAAGCTTATACTCAGCCAAGCAGAGACTCACGGTCTTCCTGTGCTTTTTTCAGTGTCCCATGATAAATATACTTTGTAAATATATAGATATAAATATATGAAATATACAACATAAATATATAGAAGTTCTAATAGGACCTCTATAGTGTTTAGGCAAAAACTTTCAATTGTATAAAACAGATAAAAGAAATATTCAGAGAACTTAAGCCCCAGCTCTGAATAAATCAAGGGATAAATGGCTTCCTTAATACATTTTCCTGACTATATCTATTTATGCAAATTTATGCATGCAGGAGATTTCATCCAGTTGATTTGTAGGCTTACCTGACTGCCTGAACAATACAACATGCAAATCCAGCACCTTCATACGTGAGTTGACCTCAAATCAGAAACTCAGCCAATGAAAGCAAGTAAACATTCTGTTGTGATGCTTGTCTTTAGTGTTTGACCAAAAGGTTTAAAGTTTCCTAGCTGCAGGAAGAAATTGGAGGGAAAAAAGTGGTTTTAGCCTTGGAAGCAGTGAACAAGAGTTCTACTCCTGGGTCTGGTCCTCACTCTTCCTAAATAAGTCACTTAACCTCTTTGAGCTTCAATATCTTTATCTATAAAATAGAAATTTAAAAAAAAGGCAGTCCCAACAACATCTTGCCTGAAGACTACTGCTATGATAAGAAAATCCCTACAATACTTCATACTTGGTAAGGGGTGGTCATCACAATCACAGTCATTATCAGTGTTATTTAAGATTGTTTTTCCCTGGACATTGTTACTGCTCTTAGCAATACCACAATTGGGGGGAAGGTCATTGTTGCTACTGGACAACTATTAACAAATCAAAAGAAAAATAAATGGCCAAAGTAACTCTGATTCTTGGGCTGCACTTTCTAATATGAGGACAATTAGAGTGATGTGGGAACCAGGAGGGAGTTGTGTAGACATGGAATTCTCAGAGGACAAATACCCTATGAGGGCTACAAACCTCATTATCTCACCTAACTAGGGAACAGGTGATTCACCTGTCTGTGGGGATCCAGCTCTGCCTGTTGAGGCAGATCATGAGCGTATGTTCACTATTTGCAGTAATTCTCTTTGTTGTTGTTTATCAGTTGCAAAGCCGTGTCTGACACTTTATGACCCCATGGCTGCAGAATGCCAGGCTTTCCGGAGTTTGCTCAAACTCATGTCTATTGAGTCGGTGATGCCATCCAACCATCTCATCCTCTGGCATCCCCTTCTCCTCCTGCCCTCAATTCTTCCTGATGTTGCACTAATTCAACCATAGCATGACCCCCAGAGCTGCAATTTGACATAAATATTGGGGGACAGAGACACGGGCTCTGTCATTAAACAAGACATAGTGGACCCATGGACTTAACAGGTCACTTAATTCACCTTAAATGGTTGTACAATGAGAAGAAATATCAGCTCATTAACCTGTTTACTAATCCCAGATGGATATAAACTCTAACTGTGAGACAGGGGACTCTATACCCATGCAAAATTAAACCATTCTTGCATATGCTTAAGCAATGCTTAAGCTTAGTGAAGAAGATAGGCATCAAACAAGGAAATAACCTAAGATTATGAATATATATAGAAAAACATATATTTATATAGCTATATATATGTAAGCATCTGAATGCAGAGTTCCAGAGAATAGCAAGAAGAGATAAGAAAGCCTTCTTCAGCGATCAATGAAAAGAAATAGAGGAAAACAACAGAATGGGAAAGACTAGAGATCTCTTCAAGAAAATTAGAGATACCAAGGGAACATTTCATGCAAAGATGGGCTCGATAAAGGACAGAAATGGTCTGGACCTAACAGAAGCAGAAGATGTTAAGAAGAGGTGGCAAGAATACACGGAAGAACTGTACAAAAAATATCTTCAAGACCCAGATAATCATGATGGTGTGATCACTAATCTAGAGCCAGACATCCTGGAATGTGAAGTCAAGTGGGTCTTAGAAAGCATCACTACGAACAAAGCTAGTGGAGGTGATGGAATTCCAGTTGAGCTGTTTCAAATCCTGAAAGATGATGCTGTGAAAGTGCTGCACTCAATATGCCAGCAAATTTGCAAAACTCAGCAGTGGCCACAGGACTGGAAAAGGTCAGTTTTCATCCCAATCCCAAAGAAAGACAATGCCAAAGAATGCTCAAACTACCACACAATTGCACTCATCTCACATGCTAGTAAAGTAATGCTCAAAATTCTCCAAGCCAGGCTTCAGCAATACGTGAACCATGAACTCCCTGATGTTCAAGCCGGTTTTAGAAAAGGCAGAGGAACCAGAGATCAAATTGCCAAAATCTGCTGGATCATGGAAAAAGCAAGAGAGTTCCAGAAAAACATCTATTTCTGCTTTATTCACTATGCCAAAGCCTTTGACTGTGTGAATCACAATAAACAGCGGAAAATTCTGAAAGAGATGGGAATACCAGACCATCTAACCTGCCTCTTGAGAAATGTGTATGCAGGTCAGGAAGCAACAGTTAGAACTGGACATGGAACAACAGACTGGTTCCAAATAGGAAAAGGAGTATGTCAAGGCTGTATATTGTCACTCTGCTTATTTAACTTCTATGCAGAGTACATCGTGAGAAACGCTGGACTGGAAGAAACACAAGGTGGAATCAAGATTGCCAGGAGAAATATCAATAACCTCAGATATGCAGATGACACCACCCTTATGGCAGAAAGTGAAGAGGAACTAAAAAGCCTCTTGATGAAAGTGAAAGTGGAGAGTGAAAAAGTTGGCTTAAAGCTCAACATTCAGAAAATGAAGATCATGGCATCTGGTCCCATCACTTCATGGGAAATAGATGGGGAAACAGTGGAAACAGTATCAGACTTTATTTTGGGGGGCTCCCAAATCACTGCAGATGGTGACTGCAGCCATGAAATTAAAAGACGCTTACTCCCTGGAAGAAAAGTTATGACCAACCTAGATAGCATATTCGAAAGCAGAGACATTACTTTGCCGCCTCAGGTCCGTCTAGTCAAGGCTATGGTTTTTCCTGTGGTCACGTATGGATGTGAGAGTTGGACTGTGAAAAAGATTGAGCACCGAAGAATTGATGCTTTTGAAGTGTGGTGTTGGAGAAGACTCTTGAGAGTCCCTTGGACTGCAAGGAGATCCAACCAGGCCATTCTGAAGGAGATCAGTCCTGGGTGTTCTTTGGAAGGACTGATGCTAAAGCTGAAACTCCAGTAATTTGGCCACCTCATGCAAAGAGTTGACTCATTGGAAAAGACTCTGATGCTGGGAGGGATTGGGGGCAGGAGGAGAAGGGGACGACCCAGGATGAGATGGTTGGATGGCATCACGGACTCAATGGACGTGAGTCTGAGTGAACTCCGGGAGATGGTGATGGACAGGGAGGCCTGGCATGCTGCAATTCATGGGGTCGCAAAGAGTCGGACATGACTGAGCAACTGAACTGAACTGAACTGATAATTTTGTGTATATGCATATATATGTAACATTATGTGTAAGATAAACAAGCAATTGTACATGGAAAAATAAGAGAGACAAGAAGATATCTGACTGGACAGAATGCTTTCTAAGGGAAAGTTAACACATCACCCAGGCCTAAAAATGACAAAGAACCAGTGTGGGAAAAATCATCCCATAGAAAACAAAAAACACAGGATCACAGCTCCAAATTTCAAGTAAATTGCTAGAACCTAAAAGAAGGCGATGTGGCTGCAGCATAGGTCCCAAGGCCTCTTCCTCAGCACTTTACATTTTCACATCCTCCCAGAATAAAACCCTAATAAGAGAAAATAAAAACACCCATTCCCTAAATCAAAACTGTCATCAGGATTATTGGTCTGCATCACTGTACTGTAATAGATGGGTTAAAAGGAAAGCACTAATATCATCCTGCCAGAAGCAATGAACTTTGGGATTCACAATTAGCTTGAAATTGGAAACTATTTGTTCTCACTAACTTGGAAATCTGTATCATTGGGAGAAAAGACATCACTATGCATTAAAGAATATCCATCATGTCAAAAAATTATAGTGAGTTGTTTTAATGATGGTATTAGTGCTCTCTACTGTGTGAGCCGGGCGTGAATGGGAAATCTCTCTGCTGCTAAGTCGCTTCAGTCATGTCCGACTCCATGCGACCCCATAGACAGCAGCCCACCAGGCTCCGCTGTCCCTGGGATTCTCCAGGCAAGAACACTGGAGTGGGTTGCCATTTCCTTCTCCAATGCATGAAAGTGAAAAGTGAAAGTGAAAGTCATGTCCGACCCTCAGCGACCCCATGGACTGCAGCCTTCCAGGCTCCTCTGTCCATGGGATTTTCCAGGCAAGAGCACTGGAGTGGGGTGCCATTGCCTTCTCCGGGAAATCTCTCTACCTCCTGCTAAATACAGCTCTGAACCTAAAACTATTCTTTAAAACATCTATAAAAAAATTAAGCTATTGATACATTGCTAAAAGGGCTTCCCTATTGGCTCAGCGGTAAAGAATTCAACTGCAAAGCAGGAGAAGCAGGTTCAATCCCTGGGTCAGGAAAACCCCCTCAAGAAGGAAATGGCAACCCACTCCAGTGTTTTTGCCTGGGAAATTTCATAGATAGAGGAGCCTAGCCGGCTACAGTCCATGGGGTTGCAAGAGTCAGATGCAGCTTAGCGACTTAACAACACACTGGTAAAAATCAAGTTACATCATTACATCTAGGGCACATATTGGACATAAACATGGGAGTATAGAGACACAGGCTGCAACATTAAACAAGCAAAATGAATCCCAGACTTACTCCAACCCCTCATTCCTTAAATCTTTACACCACTGTTAAGAATTATCCATTCATTCAACTATTTCTTGATGCCAAGTGAGTATCAGCCACAGTTTGGAGTCTAGGAAGACATATTCATTCAAAGCTCCAATATTAGTCTTACTAGTCTACTGTGCCTAAGTTGAGCGGAGAAGACAAACATGAAAGAAACACACAAATAAGAATATAGCTATAAATAGAAAAGGGTCTCCGTACGACAGTGAATAGTAAAAATCTACTGTGAATTGAATGGTCAGAACATTTTCTCAGGAGAATCAACATCTCAGCCAATGCCTGAAGCATAATTAAAAGCAGTGTGGCAAAGACTGCCCAAGAGAAGAGAAAAGCTATGGTAAGGCCCCGAGTTGTCAAAGAAGTTGGCAGAATCCAAGGAAGGCAGAGTGACTGCTGCACAGTTAACCTGTTCCTTGGCAGGTTCTTTTCGTTGTTTTTTCCAGGACAAAATATGTATACAAAATTTTCTAATTTTGGTGTCAGGGTAATGCTGGAATGAGACAGAGATTAAGAATTATATTGGAAGTATTTATTTCTCTTCAATTTTCTGGAGTCGTTAGAGAAAGTAGGCATTTAACTCTACTTAAATATTTGGTAGAATTCATCTGTAAGGCTGTCTGGTCCTGGACTTCTGTCTGATGGGAATTTTTTTTTTTCAGTTCATTCAATTTCATTACTAGTGATCCGTCTTTTCAAATTTTCTATTTCTTCTTGATTCAGTCTTGGCATATTGTATGTTTCTTGGAATTTTTCACTTCCTCCAGGCTGATGAATTGTTTGACATATAATTGTTGGTAGGAATCTTTTGTGGATCCTTGGGTCTTGTGTGTTGTCTGTTGTGACGTTCTCTCATTTCTGATTTCATTTATTTGGGCACTTTATTTTTCTTAATGAGTCCTGCTAACGTTTATCAATTTTGTTTTTCTTTTTGAAGAACCAGCTTTTATTTTCATTGATATTCTGTTATTTTTTCAGTCTTTATTTACTCTTGCTCTGGTCTTATTTCCTCCCTTCTACTAATCTGGGCTTTATTTGTTCTTCTTTCTCTAGTTCCTTTAGGTATAAACTTAGATTATCTTTTTGAGATTTTTCTTTGTTTCCTGAGATAAGCCTGTATTGTTATAAATTTTCCTCTTAGAACTGCTTTTGCTGAATCCTGTAGATTTTAGAACATTGTGTTTCCATTTCCATTTCTCTCAAGGTATTTTTTTATGTCCTGTCTAGTTTTTTTGTTGGTTCACTGGTTATTTAGAAGCACATTGGTTATCTTCTATGTGTTAATGTTTTTTTTTCTGGTTTCTTTCACAGCCACAATGGCATGACACTAGAAGCTACTTACAAGAAGAGGCTATGAGGGGAAGTAGGTCAGAGATAGGGTTGACCACAAAGAAGTTTAGGAAAATTTATAATGAGTAATTGTGGGCACGATTTAGCAAATCAAGAGCAACAGCAACAACAATTGTGGTAGTGGCTACATGACTCTACATTTGACCAAAGTCTTAAAACCATAAACTAAAAAGTATACACATTACTGTTTGTAAGTTATGCGTCAATTTTAAATGGGGGCTATAACAAGAAATATAACAAGTAATACCAGCAAATGTATTGATCCTCAAAATATCCAGCATAGTCCCATAGGAAGTCAAATTGCTTCCTCCTTGGAAAGTGGGATGATGAGCTGTAGACGGCCTCATGCTCTCCCAGGAGGTCATCCCTGGAGAGACAGATGTCTCTGTAATTCCCTGCTGGTTCCCACGCATTTGTCTCTGAAATCCCATCATGACTCCAGTCAACATCATTTCGGGGGTGCAAACTGCATGCTGAGCCCCTGTTACCACCATCTGCATGTTAATAAGTGAGGGTTGTTAGTCTGGCAGGTCTTCAGCTTACCTAGGGATTGGTTGTGAGCCTTCAGTCATCAGAGAAAATACCACAAGGTAAAAATTATACTGAGCAACCTTAAAATAATAACCTCTTAGTATTTTATAGACCTTCCTTTATTTGCCATTTACAGAGGAAATTTTGTGAATTATGTGGGAGAAGTAATTTAACTGTATTTATTTTACAAATAGGGAGGACATATGTGGCTCTTCCAAGGGCACAGAAAGAATGCATGGTAGATTCAGAACCTGACCACATACTAATGTTCTTTCCCTCATCTTCCCTCCCTTAGAGACCTTGGAACATTTCTACCACTGCCTGAGAGATGACTTCTCTAACAGCATTTATGCATTATTTCATGGCTAAATTTCTGACTTCAAACTTACTATTCAGGATTAACTGTCCTATTTTGTCAAGGAGTAAGGTAAGTATCTATAGTCCATATATACATTTAAATTTAAAATATTTAAAACAAAAAGCTTGCCACCAAAATAGATCTACAAGCTAAAGATAACCCACAAACTATGAGCTTTCAACCCTCTACATCTGTAATTCAACTATTGGATAAACAATAATAAGAAAAAAGAAGAAAAGGAGACTGTTTAAACTTAAGCTGATATACAAGTTAAAAAAAAAATTAAGCAAAAGAATAGCTCACATGGATGGACCAGAGCGGACAATTATACAGGCAGAGCATGAACAGAGGCTGATATATTGGAAAGCACCAAAAAATTGAAAGGACCTAAGTGGTGTGTGAGCAAAAAGCAAAATGAAGAGGAGGTTACAAGGCCTCAAAACTCATCCTCACCTGGAGCCCTGCACACCATCATCCACCTTTCGCAAACTAGCATAGAAAACCACTATTCATGTTTAATAGTAATAGTATCTTCTTCAGACTGTGCTGAACACTCAGCTTTTTGCTCATTGCTTTTCATGTATTATCTCACTTAATTTTCAAAATAACACCTTGAGTTAGGTCTCCTTACTATCTTAATTTTTCAGTTGGAGAACAACTGGTTCAGGAATGTCAGTTGATGACCAAAGACTCAGGCTGTTCACTGAGGGCTCTTCTCAGAGTCCCAGCTCCCCACCCACTGCTAAGCCTTCCTTTGAGAACTGCCTCTGCTGGTGGTACCTGCCCCTGCTCCTCCAGTTACCCCACTGCATACCCTATGCATGTAAGTCTCAGTTACTTCTCTGAGCGACCTCTGAGTCTGGACCAATGAAGACAATAAGTAATTTAAACAGAGCTAAATTCAGTTTAATTTAAATTTAGTAAAGATACATCAAACTTGAGAAATGCTTTATCTGAGAACAGAATTTGACTTGCCAATGAGTATTTGTGGAAATACAAATTACTCATCCTCTTGTGTCTACAGCCGGTCTTGGCATATAAACACAACAAAGAAGTGTATGAATTTAATAGGCTAGGGAAATAACTGTCAAGAGTTATTAATTCCAAAATGATCATGTTTTGACATATTCAAAATAATTAAAAACTGGAGAGATGATTCATTACGATCCCTCATTCAATACTTTAGAATTCTAGATGAATAATACACTAAATTTCGCTCTCAAGTCCACGCTTTAGATGTGGAGAATCTTGCAGCATGTATCATTTCTGTAACGAAAAAGTGTTCATAAGATTTAAACATTTCAGTTTCGCTGTTACTGCCGTCTTAACTAAATTTGACGCTCTATTCCTTTGCCTCCCTTCGCTCTGGACATCTGATTCTTAAGTAACCCGGATGGAGAACACGACAGAAGGGCACGGTTCATTCTCCTAGGACCAAGCAGCACCAAGAGTCTGCACGTCCCCCTCTCTATAACATTCGCTCTCATTTACTTTGTCAATGTGGTTGGAAACATGGGCACCATCCTGCTGGTGCTCCTGGACTCGCGTCTCCACTCGCCCATGTGCTTTTCCTCAGTAACCTGTCTCTGGTGGGCGTTGGCTACTCTACAGCTGTCATCCCCACAGTCTTGGCTGGATTCCTGGAAGGCGACGGGGTCATCTCCTATAATGCCTGTGCTGCTCAGATCTTCTTCTTTGCAGCCTTTGCCACTATGGAAAACTTCCTCTCGGCAGCAATGGCCTATGACCGCTACGCAGCAGCGTGCACGCCCCTCCATTACACCGCAACTATGACGACAAGCGTGTGTGCTGGTCTGTCCGCAGGCCCCTGTGTCTGTGGCTTCCTGAATGCCTCCATCCATGTTGGAATCCCCTTCAGTCTCTCTTTCTGTAGGGCCAATGTGGTCCACCACGTTTTCTGTGATGTTCCAGCAGTCATGGTTCTCTCTTGCTCAGATAGGCATGTTGGTGAGATGGTTCTTGTTTATGTAGGCAGTTTCAACATCTCCTTTGCTCTCCTGGTTATCTTGATCTCCTACATATTCATATTTATCACCGTTCTGGAGATGCACTCCTCTGCAGGATACCAGAAGGCTTTATCCACCTGTGCCTCCCACCTCACAGCAGTCTCCATCCTCTATGGTGAGGTCATCACGATGTACTTCCAGCCCAGCTCCAGTCATTCCATGGACACTGACAAAATTGCGTCCGTGTTCTATACTATGATCATCCCCATGCTGAACCCTTTGGTCTATAGTCTGAGGAACAAGGAGGTCAAGAGTGCTTTCAAGAAGAGGATTGCAAAGGCAAGATTGTCTCTAAGATTGTCATTTTAACATTTCAGAATGCATAATGATCCAGGTTACTCTGCTCAGATTTTTCCCATGCACTGAGTCACATGCAGAAATTAAGTCGTGGATAACACCCTTATTTTTTTCTAAAGTATATTGTCTAGAATAAGGAAACGTTGTGTTCAGAAATGTAACAACTAAGTGAAGATGGCCAAAGAGAAGCATAAAATATTTTGGTTGTGCTTGTCAAAAGGCTTGTTAAGGACCTTTCCATGTCCCACATGCACTCCAGCATACAGGTAAAGCCGGAAAACAAGCAGCCCATGAATAGACGTGTATGCCTGTGCCCTGTAGACCCACATACACGCAGGAGAAGAAAATGGCAGGAGACAGATGGAGAGGGCTTGTTTTTATTAAAAATAATGTGAATAGTGACTTAGTGGATTAAAATATAAATTTATATCTAATATTACTTTCTTTAGCTGAATATCTGTTCTAAAAGTCTTAGTCTGAGAAAAAACTAATAAACTTTTGATGAAACTATGTGCTTATTTTGTTGGTGTAATTTACTGACAGATGTATAAACATACCATCTTAAGTGAATTAATAATTGTCTTGATTGAGTCATTTTATTAAGCTGAATTTTCACATCACAGTTTTCAAAAGGATACAATAGCCACAGTACAAGAAAAATGGAGGGAAAATAATACAATAATTTTTAAATTTTTTCATCCATGACTACCAACATTCACCTTTTTTAAAAAATGCACTGAGATAGCAATAACATTGTATATTTTTCTGTTTGCAGTTGCTTTAAAATAAGCTAATGCTGCTTACTAATTCCCTTTAAGTGGTTTATAGCATTACCTAAGTTTCATATCATTGTTGTTACTGTTTAGTCGCTAGGTCATGTCCAGCTCTTGAAACCCCATGGACTATATGGCCCACCAGGCTCCTCTGTCCATGGGATTTCCCAGGCAAGAATACTAGAGTTGGTTGCCATTTCCTTCTCCAGGGGCTCTTCTTGACCCAGGGATTGCACCCATATCTCCTGCACTGGCAGATGGATTCTTTACCACTGGAACCACCAGGGAAATCCCAAGTCTCATGTGTACAACGTTATATTTCCACTTCTGTATACAGTACAGTGCATTCATCCCTAAAGCCTACTTTCTACTCATCACCATACAGTTTACTTCCTTTAACCACTTCACCCAGCCCCTGGCCCTCTTCACCTCTAGAAACCACTATTCTATTGTTCTATGTGTGTATTTGCTTTTATTTGGTTTGGTTTGTTCAGCCATAAAGAGAATTAAAACTTGCCATTTACTATAACATGGATGGGCCTAGAGGGTATTATGCTAAGTAAAATAAGTCAGAGAAAGAAAGACAAATGCTGCACATTTTCAATTACAAGTGGAATAAAACAGTAAAACAAATAAATGAATGTAACAAAACTGAAACAGACTCACAAATGCGAGACCAAACTATTGGTTACTAGTGTGGGGAAGCCAAGGAAAAGGGGCAAGGGAGAGGAAGGAGATTAAGAAGCATGAACTAGGATATAACACAGAGCGCACGGAACAGAGCCCATATTTTATAACTAGATTGAGTATGATCTGGAAGCCGACTGAATCACTGTTGTGTACCCCAAACTAATACAATATTGCAAATCAACTGTACTTCAATGTAAAATAAGAAAATGAATAAAATAGAGTATTAATAGCCAAGCCATGCCTTGGACCCAAGACAACCCTTGAATCTACATTGTGTGGTTCCTAAGACTGTGACCTGCATTGCTGTTCAGCTCTCAGTCGTGTCTGACTGCAACACACCAGGCTTCCCTGTCCTTCACCGTCTCCCAGAGCTTGCTCAAACTCATGTCCATTGAGTCAGTGATGCCATCCAACCATCTCATCCTCTGTCATCCCCTTCTCCCCCTGCCCATAATCTTTCCCAGCATCAGGGTCTTTTCAAATGAGTCAGCTCTCCGCGTCAGGTGGCCAATGTATTGGAGCTTCAGCATCAGTCCTTCCAATGAATATTCAGGGTTAATTGGCTTTAAGTATATTTAGATCAAATTTAATTTAACAAAATTTTCAACTTCACCTTGTCAAGGGTTCACATTGAAGTAAAAGATATGTGCACAGAACATGTGTAGAGGAACTGGATCAACGGGGGCAAGTCCACCAGCAGAGGCGACTCAGAGGGGACGGCATAGCATCATGCGTGGAGGACAGGCTCTGGGGTGAGGCACACACCAGGCTTCCATTATCTCCCTTAAGGCATTGTGAAAGTGAAAGTGAAGTCGCTCAGTCTTGCCCAGCTCTTTGCGACCCCATGGACTGTAGCCTACCAGGCTCCTCTGTCCATGGCATTCTCCAGGCAAGAATAGTGGACTGGGCTGCCATGCCCTCTTCAGAGAATCTTCCTGATCCAGGGATCGAACCCATGTCTCTTATATCTCCTGCATTGGCAGTCTGGTTCTTTAGAACTAGAGCCACGTGGAAAGCTCTCACTTGGACTAGGCATATGGAGAAGGAAATGGCAACCCACTCCAGTGTTCTTGCCTGGAGAATCCCAGGGACGGGGGAGCCTGGTGGACTGCTGTCTATGGGGTCACACAGAGTCAGACACGACTGAAGTGACTTAGCAGTAGCAGTATATCCAAATCCACTAGAGAAAGAAATTGCAGCCCACTCCAGTATTCTTGCTGGAGAATCCTATGGACAGAGGAGAACTGGAGGGTTTTAGTCCATGGGGTAGCCAAGAGTCGGACACGACTGAGTGAATAAACAGCAAACAGCATGTCCAAAGCCATAGCGTGTAGAACACACAGAGAGAACCAAGCTATAGAGTTTGGATGATTATTTTATCTTTTTAAAAATTATGATGGCAACATGTTGATTTAACAAAAATGACTCAGTCAAGACAGAAATACTGATTCATTTAAGATATGATATTTATGTATCTCTCAACAAAATGTGCCGAAACAGTAGATGCTTTCATTTAAAAGACTATAATTTTTCCTTCTATTCAGAATATTAAAACAGTTATTTCACAAAAGAAATAATTGTTATTAGACACAATTTTATACTGAATATCTCAACTAACAATTTAAATTATTTTTATCAAAAACTAGCCATGCTCCATTTACCTCTGACCAATTTCCCATTCCAGTGTGTACGTGCCCATAATAATGACAAATCAAATACATCAGTACATAATTAGTACTTTACCACACAATGAATCAAATATCAGAAGTAAGTTTTGACAAACAGGTCCCAAATTTTCTAATGCTTTTCCTTAGCTATCTTCATTCAGATATTGAATTTCTGAATATGTTTTCTTTTTACCAAAATCAGACTTTTGAAAAGATAAGGATGTCATCTCAGGAATTTAAATGCAGTGTGGTGCTTAAAAAAAATAACTCATTGCATGGGGAAAATCTGAGAGGAATTAATAAAGGTTACTGTACTTACTGGGCTTCCCAGGTGGCACTAGTGATAAAGAACCCACCTGCCAATGCAAGAAACAGAGATGTGAGTTCCATCTCTGGGTTAGGAAGATCCCATCTTAGGAAATGGCAACCCACTCCAGTATTCTTGCCTGGAAAATTCTGTGGGCAGAGGAGCCTGGTGGGCTGCAGCCCATGGGACCACAAAGAGCTGGACATGACTGAACAACTGAGCACACACTGGACACACTGCAATGTTAGAATCTGTAGAAAATGTTGCCTTCTCAGTGACTGTCTTGAACGCATCCTTGACCTCCATGTTCCCCAGACAATACCCCACAGAGGTCAGCACGGGGATGAGCACAGAGCAGAACACAGACGCCACTTTGTCTGGTCCGTGGAGTGCCTGGAGCTGGGCTGTAAGTCCGTGAAGATGACGGTCCTGTAGAAGATGGAGACAGAAGTGGGGTGGGAAGCACAGGTGGACAAAGCCTTTTGATGCCCCTGAGCTGAGTGCCTCTTCAAGATATTTACAAATATTAATAGATAGGAAGTCAATATAATCAGAAGAGCAAAAGAGACATTAAAGCTCACGATGAAAACAAGAACCACTTCATTAATGTGCTTATCAGACCTAGAGAGAGCCAGGACAGCTGGAACATCACAGCCTGATGAGCTACGTGGGACTTGGATAAAGAAGGACCGAATATGTCCCCAGCATAGAAAGAGGCATTCAGAAACCTACAAACATGGGATCCCACGGTCAGATGTGCACACACATGTGTTGTCGTGGCGGTGGTGTTATTCAAGGGCTTGCCTACTGCTGAGTAGCGGTCATAAACTGCTGAGGCCAGAAGGCAAGGTTCCACACTTGCAAAGGCTACAGAGAAGAACATTTGAGCAGCACGGGCATTGTAGGAGATGATCTTGTCTCCAGTGAGTAGTCCAGCCTTTACTATGGGAGTGACAGCTGAGGAGGAAGCAGAGTTCGCCAGAGACAGGTTACAAGAAAAAGTGCCCAGGATTGCGCAGACGAGAGTCCAAGAGAGGCAATGTGACCATTCCCAGGTTTCCAATCACACTGATGAGGTAAATGAGAGCAGGCATGATAAACAGGAGGCTCTACAGCTCTGGGGCACTATTAGTCAAAGGAGGAGGGCCTGTGTCACTTCCATCTTGGTCTCCATCGATGCTGTTTGGGAATTATGAGAGGTACTGTAGTAGTGAGAAATAAAGGGGGAAAGTGACAAACAAAAAAGAAATTGCAAAGAATTTTAAATGCATTATCATTAACAATTTCTACTTCCAAATTATCCTGATCTAATATTCAGAACTCTACATGTGAATGTGTGTGTGAGTATGTGTGTGCTGCTGGGTGTGTGTGTGTGTACAATGTGTAGTACTGTTATTTTTATTTTGCTATTAAAGGAGTTAGCGATTTGAGAGATTATATGATATTCTACAATTCTATTGCTAGTCTAAAAGATTCAAGACTGAAGCCTAATTTTCAAATAATCAAAATCCAGGAGCTTTTAGTCACCTCACTGTCAACACATATAAAAGTACCAATAAATATAAGGATGGCAAAAGGTTAAATTGCTGTTAGATCTTGCTAATTTATTTATTTCCTTTTGTTCTCTGTGTAGTTTAAAGAATAATCCCTTCACACTTATCCTTTTTTTAACTTTAATAAGAGACCAACTGTTAATGAACAAGAAAAAAATATCACTACCTGCTCAATCAGAGCACCATCTGTCTTATTTTTTATTCATCTTCTTTAGGGAAGCAACGGAAGTGTTCATAAGTACCACTAAATTTCTCACCAGTGGAAATTTTGATATTAAGACTCCAATCTCAAATCACTATCTTGGAAAAAAGGTTCAAAACATCATTGCTATGCTCAAAAAACTCATAGTATGTATAGGCTTCCCATTGTTTTTGCATGAATTACACTTTTCACTAATGGTGTTTATGGAATAATTATCACTCCTTGAAGAGAAGGGACAGTCAATCCTGAATAGTGAGTGTAAAATCAGAAATTCAGCCATGAAATAATGCCTAAATAATGATAAAGAAGCTGAAATGTAGGTAGTGGTCAAAAAACTCCAAGTACTTTAAGACAGTGAAAGATCAAGGATGAAACACTAACAAGGGCCCAGGAACCAGGACTAACAGGGCCCCAAGAACCCAGATTCAAGTCCCAAATCCACCATTAATTCTTGCTGTGCTCTTGAAGGTATCACTTTCTCCTAGTCTGTAAAATAAACATTGTGAAATTACTCCTCCTGTGTAGCTTACAGAATTGTGTCTGTAAATAGCAAATAAGGGAAGGTGTACTGAAAAACTCAGTAGAGAGGGTTACCATTTTAAAGTTATTCAACATAAATTTTATCTTGAGGTGATTTCCTTGGCAATAATGTCGGCTCATAGCAGTTCCTCAGGTAGGAGGAAGACCTGTGTGCAAGGACAATGATTAACATTCGGTGAGTGTACGCTGACCCAGGAGCTTGGCATGCAGTCAAGTCCCTCTAAATTGAGGTTGCTTGGAGTGGTGTTGGTATTTCAGAGGCTGGTGTAAGGGAACCAGGAGTGAATTGTAGAGACATGGAGCTCTCCGCGGGTGCCCCTATGGGACCATCTATGGCTCCTCACCCCAACTTCCCAGAGAAGAAGTAACTGAACACCCTGTGGGGACCTTATTGCATATAAGTGTGCATGCATATTTTGGTGTTACTTACCGTTCTTTTTTTTTTTTTTCTTTAAATGCATAATTGCAAAACTGC
Source organism: Budorcas taxicolor (assembly GCF_023091745.1). Lineage (NCBI taxonomy): Eukaryota > Metazoa > Chordata > Mammalia > Artiodactyla > Bovidae > Budorcas > Budorcas taxicolor. Next base: position 79,491,053 of record NC_068924.1, on the reverse strand, counting down.
AAAATCCACAAATTTGTGTGTATTATTCCAATAATTTAAATATGTATAGCTATCTAACCATTTACAGAACACTTCTACCATGTAAATGAAACCCACGGTTCTTTGCGGTCCGCTCCTTCTCCTAGCCACTGCCCCTGGAAACTACGTAATTGTTTTCTGTGTATAATTTTTTAGCAGTACTCCATTCTTTTGACATTACAGATTGTTTGGTACTCAATTGAGGAGCGTTATGTTGGTTTAGTGTTGGGTGATTATGAATAAAGCTGATCTACACATATAAAAGGCCCTATGGACAGAGGAGCCTGGTAGGCTGCAGTCCATGGGGTCACAGAGAGTCGGACACGACTGAGGGACTTCGCTTTCGCTTTTCATTTTCATGCATTGGAGAAGGAATGGCAGCCCATTCCAGTGTTCTTGCCTGGAGAATCCTGGGGATGGGGGAGCCTGGTGAGCTGCCGTCTCTGGGGTCGCAGAGTCGGACACGACTGAAGCGACTTAGCAGCAGCAGCAGCAACACATATACCCTAAAGAGTTTTTCTGCAAATATAAATTTTTATTTCATTTAAGTAAATATCTGTGAGAAAGATAGCTTGGCCATACAGTAAATATATGCTTAATTGAAGAAGAACATCAAACAGTTTTCTGAATTTGTTCAACCAGCTGGTTCTCACCTGCGATGCATTCCACTAGTTTCATATCTTTCCCAGGGCTCGATGTTTTATTGTGTTTTAAAATTTAATTCTTGTCTCATATCTTTTCTTGTTCTTTCACAAAGATGTCTCAAAGAAATCTCAGAAAATCCTCTTTAAAATCTGCATTTGTCTTACCACCACAGCTCTGTCTTAGGAATATTTTTTCAACAAAGGAATTAGATCCATGATTTCATCTGTCCTTTTGCCTCTGATCTCACACTCCACCAAAAGACATCACACTTTTTTAGTGCAGCAAATCTAGCGGTCATGCATTTGTTCTATGCACGGAGATGGCGTCACCCTAAATTTAAGTAATTTACTTAACTCCTCCAAACTCCAGTTTCTCATCTGTAAAGAGGGAGATAATAGCATATAAATGTCAAAGGATTGTTAGGAAGATCATGAGATAGCATCTATACCAAGGAGGGTGCAATTTCCAGGAATATCAGGTGTTCCCTAAGGTTAAATATTACTCTTTTCTTATTCTCAAAAATCGGTATAGGAATTTTCACAAATATATTGGTGCTCAAACATCCGATTAGCTTTCCCTCACATGTGACTGCTCCATTGCAACTCAGCAGAGATATTTACTAATTGTAGAAAATGGACTTTGGAAAAATGCGTCACGTCAGGGTGGGTGAAAGCGTATGTATGATACACTAGCTGTCTCTTCTCCTGACAGACTGAGGAGGCTCAATCTTCTAGCTCAGTTTGCTGCTGTGGATGATGACGCTTTCATGAACAGACGTCTTTTAGTGACCACGTTCAGAAGCGCTCTTTTTCACAAAGCAAACTGTAATGGACGTAGCAGCATACTGAGAAGCAGATCTGTGAGAGGCGGAATAATGTCTCCAAAGAAATGAGTCCCTAGTATCTTGGACCTTTATATGGCTACTGTTATGACTGAATCATGTCCGTCCTCCCCAGATTTAACATAGTGAAGATATAGCCCTTAATGTGACTGTTTCGGAGACAGGGATGACAAAGAGGTAGTGAAATTATATAAGGTCTTAACAGTTGGCTAATCCAATAGAACTTCCGCCTTGTAAGCAGAGGGAGAAGTATCAGAGTTCTCTTTCTCTACCATGTGGGGGCGCAGTGAAAAGACTGGCATCTGCAAGCCACAAAGCGATTCCTCACCAGGAACTGAATCGCCCAGCACTTTGATCTTGCAGTTCCCAGCCTCCAGTAATGTAAGAAAAGCAGTGTCTGTTGTTAAGTCACCCAGTCTGTGGCACGCAGTTACGGAAGTCCACGCTGACTAATACAGTTATCTTCTGTGACAAACACTTTGCAGTTGTGATTAAGTTAACAGCATCGACATGGGAAATTAACCCAGATTATTCGGTGGGTCCTAAATGCAATAGCCAGTGTTCTTTAAAGAGATAAGGCAGAAAAACGGCAGATTAAGGAATTCCACAGAAACGCCAAGAGCAAGCAGAAATCTCCAGAATCAAATTTTCGTCATAACTCTGAAAAATGTTCAAAGGTTTAGAGCAATTAACAAACACTAAATCATAAAAATCATGACTTAACCATGGAGTTTCAGTCAGTTCACTCACTCAGTCATGTCCAGCTCTTTGTGACTCCATGAACTGCAGCACGCCAGGCTTCCCTGTCCATCACCAACTCCCAGAGCTTGCTCAAACTCATGTCCATCTAGTTGGTGATGCCATCCAACCAGTCTCATCCTCTGTCATCCCCTTCTCCTCCCACTTTCAATCTTGCCCAGCATCAGGGTCTTTTCCAATGAGTCAGCTCTTCGCATCTGGAGGCCAAAGTATTGGAGTTTCAGCATCAACATCAGTTCTTTCAATGAACATTCAGGACTGATCTCCTTTAGGATGGATTGGTTGGATCTCCCTTGGATCTCCAAGGGACTCTCAAGAGTCTTCTCCAACACCACAGTTCAAAAACATCAATTCTTCGGTGCTCAGCTTTCTTTATAGTCCAACTCTCACATCCATACATGACCACTGGAAAAACCATAGCTTTGACTAGATATACCTTTGTCGGCAAAGTAATGTCTCTGCTTTTTTAATATGCTGTCTAGGTTGGTCATAGCTTTTCTTCCAAGAAGCAAGCGTCTTTTAATTTCATGACTGCAGTCACCATCTGCAGTGATTTTGGAGCCCCAGAAAATAAAATTTGTATATGTCAAACCCATAACTGACCTCAAGCCAAAGGAACAGAGGCTTCTGAAACCTCACATAACAAAGTATACACTCTTTAAAAATAGTGTAGAAAACTCTCTGTGAAAGGATTACAACCCACAGCAAGCAGCGACAACAACATAACAACCCTGGGAGGAGAAAGATTCTGATCTCTGGAGTTACCACACTATAATATTCTAAAAGTCCAGTTTTCAACCAAAAACTAAAAGACATTTAAAAAACACGAAAGTATGTTGCATTTACATAAACATAGAAATTAACAGAAGCACAGACGTTGGACTTACTAGTGAAAAATTTTAAATCATTTGTCTTAAATATCCTTAAAGAATTTAATTAAACATAGAATAAAAGTTTAAAGGAATATTGAGAATGCTTTTTCAACAAATAGAGAATATCAACAAGACATTATAAATGGAACCAATAGATTTGGAGTTGAAAAATATAATAAATGACAGTTAAATGTAGTCCTACAATAAATGTAGGATATGGATGTGTTAATAATCTTGACTGCTATAATCATTTCACTATATGTAGAATAAATCTTTGTGTTTTATACCTTACATTTATATAATTTTTATTTTTAAATTAAATTAAAAATAAGTACAACGATCAAACATTTTAGATGCTAGAGAAAATATCTAGTTAAGACCACTATAATAAAATGCCAAAGATTATACAATAAACACTTATCTCTTGTACTTCAAAAAGCTGAGAAGTCCAAGATCAAGTAGCTGGTCAATTTATATCTGATAAGAACATCCTTTTAGTCTTGCAGATGGCTAACTTCTTGCTATATCCTCACATGGTGAAGAGAGAGAGCTCTTAATGTCTCTTCCTTTCTTTTTAAGCGCATTTCAGTTCAGTTCAGTTCAGTCGCTCAGCCGTGTCTGACTCTTTGTGACCCCATGGATCCCAGCACGCCAGGCCTCCCTGTCCATCACCAACTCCCGGAGTTCACTCAGACTCACATCCATCAAGTCCATGATGCCATCCAGCCATCTCATCCTCGGTCGTCCCCTTCTCCTATTGCCCCAAATCCCTCCCAGTATCAGAGTCTTTTCCAATGAGTCAACTCTTCGCATGAGGTGGCCAAAGTACTGGAGTTTTGGCTTTAGCATCAGTCCTTCCAATGAACACCCAGGACTGATCTCCCTTAGAATGGACTGGTTGGATCTCCTTGCAGTCCAAGGGACTCTCAAGAGTCTTCTCCAACACCACAGTTCAAAAGCATCAATTCTTCGGCGCTCAGCCTTCTTCACAGTCCAACTCTCACATCCATACATGACCACAGGGAAAACCATAGCCTTGACTAGACAGACCTTTGTTGGCAAAGTAATGTCTCTGCTTTTGAATATGCTGTCTAAATAAAGGCGTTTAGTCCCCAGCTTATTAACTCCCCACATTCATGATCAAATCTAACTGTCGATGCCTCTCGGTGCTGCATCTCCAGATGCCAGGCACTGCGTATTAGGACTTCAGCATAAGAACTGAGAGGAGACACAAAAAATTCATCCATTGCAGAGGGAGACACAGCAGAGTAATGACAGTAATCGTCTTAGATCAGTTTTCTTATTTCAAAAAAAACTGAAGTGATTATTCAGTGGCCTGATAGCTTTAAAAAAAAAATAGGACAAAACAAATATCAATCTAGATTTCTATAGCCAGATAAACTACTATTTGAATGTGATGGCAAAATCAAACATTATCAGAGATACAAAAGTCAAAAGTCAACATACTATCCACAGGTGCAGAAGTTCAGTGAAAGTGCTTCGGCAGGAGGGAAGAGGTCAGTTCATCAGACTGGGGAATTTGGAAGAGGAGTAGACCCTAATGTGTTCTTTCTTTTTCTTCATTCTTATCTGCAGCAAAGGCGTCTTTTGATCTTCTATCCTGCTTTATTTATGTAGAAAAAGTAATGGGAGAGGAACTGCCCAACAAAGGAGAGACCACTAATCCTAGGATAAATAGTAGGTTAGATTTTCCATAAGCAGACCCAGAGTCAAGGATTTTATTTCAGGAAATTCCCTGAAGGTCCAGCGGTTAGGACTCCACACTTTCACTGCTGAGGTCCCAGGTTCAACCCCTGGTTGGGGAACTAAGATCCCGCAAGCTGAGTGATGTGGCTAAAAAAAGGAGAGAGGGGGGATTTCATTTCAAATAGTTATATTTTAGAGTTAACAGAAGAAAGCACTGATTGGGTAGCAAGCAAGTGAATCAGGAACAGAAACTTGGCCAATACAGGCGTCTTGAGCGACTGTGTTACCTGTGTGGATAACTAGGGCTCAGTTACACCAGGGGTCACTTGAAGACTCTATAGACATGCCTCAGAGCTTTACTACCTGAGAGATGAAGAATCCGAGGGATTTATCACTCTGCCTCTATCTGCCAACTACTGATGCCTGCCACCAGAGAAATTATATGGTTCATACATAGACTGAACATATTCTAGCCTCAAAAAATAAGCCCTCGTTGTAAGAGCTGGTTCTCTACACAGACAAACTGATTGCCATGGGTTTGTAGACAGGGTACCACTAGCCTATGCAAGAGGGTAGTTCCAGATCCGAAGAAGCCCATCTTCCTAGAGACCTAAACCAAAATTTCAAATTATCAGCATTAAAGTTGATTTAATTCCCATCTTTCTTATCCCTGTGCCATATCTGTGTGTTCACTGCAAACCCATAAAAGAAATCAAGATATTGTTTGTCAGTCTCCTAACACTTGCAGTAGCCTAATATTTGGCTAGAATATTTTTAAAAAAGGAAAGGTGAAAAAGGAAAATGTTTTGTCCATAAAAACAAAATAAAATTTTAGTAGAGACTCTGATGCTGGGAAAGATTGAAGGCAGGAGGAGAAGGAGACGACAGAGGAAGAGATGGTTGGATGGTATAACTGACTCAATAGACATGAGTTTGAGCAAGCTCCAGGAGCCAGTGATGGACAGGGAAGCCTGGTGTGCTGCAGTCCATGGGGTCACAAAGAGTTAGACACAACTGAGCAGAGGAACCAGAGATCAAATTGCCAACATCTGCTGGATCATGGGAAAAGCAAGAGAGTTCCAGAAAAACATCTATTTCTGCTTTATTGACTATGCCAAAGCCTTTGACTGTGTGGATCACAATAAACTGTGGAAAATTCTGAGAGAGATGGGAATACCAGACCACCTGACCTGCCTCTTGAGAAATCTGTATACAGGTCAGGAAGCAACAGTTAGAATTGGACATGGAACAACAGACTGGTTCCAAATAGGAAAAGGAGTATGTCAAGGCTGTATATTGTCAGCCTGCTTATTTAACTTATATGCAGAGTACATCATGAGAAACGCTGGGCTGGAAGAAGCACAGCTGGAATCAAGATTGCCAGGAGAAATATCAATAACCTCAGATATGCAGATGACACCACCCTTATGGCAGAAATTGAAGAGGAACTCAAAAGCCTCTTGATGAAAGTCAAAGAGGAGAGTGAAAAAGTTGGCTTAAAGCTCAACATTCAGAAAACGAAAATCTTGGCATCTGGTCCCATCACTTCATGGGAAATAGTGTAAACAGTGTCAGACTTTATTTTTCTGGCCTCCAAAATCACTGCAGATGGTGACTGTAGCCATGAAATTAAAAGACACTTACTCCTTGGAAGAAAAGTTATGACCAACCTAAATAGCATATTCAAAAGCAGAGACATTACTTTGCCGACTAAGGTCCATCTAGTCAAGGCTATGGTTTTTCCAGTGGTCATGTATGGATGTGAGAGTTGGACTGTGAAGAAGGCTGAGGGCTGAAGAATTGATGCTTTTGAACTGTGATGTTGGAGAAGACTCTTGAGAGTCCCTTGGAATGCAAGGAGATCCAACCAGTCCATTCTGAAGGAGATCAGCCCTGGGTGTTCATTGGAAGGACTGATGCTAAAGCTGAAACTCCAATACTTTGGCACCTCATGCGAAGAGTTGACTCATTGGATAAGACTCTGATGCTGGAAAGGATTGGGGTCAGGAGGAGAAGGAGACGACAGAGAATGAGATGGCTAGATGGCATCACCGACTCGATGGACATGGGAGTTGGTGATGGACAGGCAGGCCTGGCATGCTGCAACTCATGGGGTCACAAAGAGTCGGACACGACTGAGCGACTGAACTGAACTGAGCCACTGAACTGAACTGAACTGATAGTTCAAGTCTCAACAGTCACAATAAATTAAATGGATTAAATCTGCTGTTCATGTACATAAATTACGTTTTAGTAAAATATGGGAGGAGGGTGACGTGAGCTACTGAAAAATGCATCCGTGTGCTCCTCAACATGCCAAGCTTTGTCCCTGCGGGCAGTTGAACTGTTTCTTCCCCAGATAAGTGAGGAAAGAAAAATTGATTGCTCTCATAGGACACCTGCTCCCTCAAGAGCAATATACCTTTATAATTTTCTCCTGGCTCCCATTTATTAGTCTCAAATCTTATGATGACACCACACAGCATTAGTTTTTAAGGGCTAGACTCTGAGCAGGGGCCATTTGTTCATCATTTATTCAAGTGAAAAGCTAATACATTTTAGTCAACACATTGGCCTTTCCTTCAGCTACTTATAGAGAGTCTTTAAAGACAGCAGGGGTAATGCCCTATGGTAAAAATTGTATTCATTATGGTTGAAAGGAAGAGGTCTAAGGTCTTTTATAGACCAACTCTCGTTTGCTCTTTATAGGCAAAATACTGCAAAGTATGTGGGAATGACAACTTTATTATTTCTTTTTTTAATGTCATAAATAAAAAGGCTGAACTTGGCAGAAGGTAAATAATTCTTCCAAATACTCAGAAAAACCCACTAGATGTGAGACTTGAACTCAAGCTTCCTAGCTCCATATTAATTATTTTTTCTTCATTTCTTTATGATTCAGGGACATTGGAACTTTTGAAGCAGATCATGACAATGTCCCCAAATCATTTTGAGGATGATTTCTGACTTCAGATTCATATTTCAAGATTGCCTTTTCCTCTTCTCAAAGAACATGGCAAGCGCCTATATTCAATATTCATTTTTAGTGAAAAATGCAATTCATGCAGAAGCAGGCACATATTTTATGAGTTTCTGAGCTCATCTCTGGCTCTTTGAATACTTTTCTGAAATCATCATATGGATCTAGTATTTGAATGTAAAAATATTTCAGTCAGGAGGTAGTACAGTAATATTTAGGATATGTCAAGCTGCTTTCCCTCAGAAACCAAGCAAAAACCTAGATTAAATGATGCTCTGATTGAATGGGTCATAAATGCATGTTGTTTTTCTATACCATGCCCTCCTCCAGGGGATCTTAGGAGCTCATATGTATATGGATATGAATATGTATGTACAAACTCTCCTTCTCCTGTCTAATCTCCTATCTATCCATCCATCCATCCATCCATCACCCAGTCATCCATCCATCTGTCCTCTATATTTTCTATCTATCTGCCTGCCCGCTTGTCTGTCTTGTCTGGTTTCTGTCTAACTGAGAGATAAACTAGCATGTAAGCATTATGTCATGGGGCTTCCCTGGTGGCTCAGAGGTTAAAGTGTCTGCCTCCAATGTGGGAGACCCGGGTTCGATCCCTGAGTCGGGAAGATCCCCTGGAGAAGGAAACGGTAACCCGCTCCAGTATTCTTGCCTGGAAAATCCCACAGACGGAGAAGCCTGGTAGGCTACAGTCCATGGGGTCGCAAAGAGTCAGACATGACTGAGTGATTTCACTTCACTTCACTTTAAACATTATGTCAGAGCTGTCACTAATCCCCAGAAGTGTGATTTGGAAATGGATTCATTCTACATATACGACTTTGGACAAGTTAATACTCCTTTTTGTACATCTGTTTATTAATAGACACAACTAGGAATTTGGCCACATGATCTATGAAGACACCTCAGATACAATAATCTCTAATTCTATAGATAATTTATCTATTATATACTTTTTTCATTCCCATTGTAGCAGTCTAAATAATGGCTCTCAAATATGCCCACATTCTAATACTAGAATGTGTGCTTATGTTCTCTAATGTGGTGACAAGAATTGTGTGCATGTGACTAAGTTATTAATTTTAAGAAGCCATTATTTTACTGGATTGTCCATTTAGGCCCAATAAGAATTTGCCTGTCATCATAAAACACAGCAAATGCTAAACAAGAAATTATAGTTTATACTATGATTTGAGTGATGTGTTTATATACAAATACAATCAATTCAGACACATGAAGGAATGTGTGGAAGGGCCAGGAAGAAAATGGTAACAAGTAGTAGTTACCAGCAGAGAAGGCAATGGCACCCCACTCCAGTACTCTTGCCTGGAAAATCCCATGGACGGAGGAGCCTGGTGGGCTGCAGTCCATGGGGTCGCTAGGAGTCGGACATGACTGAGCGACTTCACTTTCACTTTTCACTTTCATGCATTGGAGAAGGAAATGGCAACCCACTCCAGTGTTCTTACCTGGAGAACCCCAGGGACGGGGGAGCCTGGTGGGCTGCTGTCTCTGGGGTCACACAGAGTCGGACACGACTGGAGCGACTTAGCAGCAGCAGCAGAGTAGTTACCAGAAAACGCATGCCCTCTCAAAGACTTAATGTACAAATTAATTGACCTAAAACATTTGTCTTGCTCTTGAACAATCTGCGAGGTTAAAGTCAACACCACAGACACGAATTTTCAACCCTCAGTATCTGCAATCCAGCTAAAAGTTGACAGTAATGACTCTAAGAATGAGTCTAAGATAGGAGTCAGTCAACACAAGCTAAAATGGGTATCAAACTAAAAAAACTACTTAAACAAAAGAAGTCTTGCAGATCCCTGGGTTCTTGCATTGAGTAGTTGAGAAAGCCAATAATATAAGACAGGAATACAGGCTGGGAAACACTGTAAATTAAATAAATAAAAGAAAGGTCCAAGTGGACATAGTGTATGAAAAAAGTAGAAATCAAAAATAAAACTACAATAGTTAAAAACCCATCCACGCCTTAAAGCCCTGCATGTTGTCACCAACCTTTTCTAAACCAATAGGCTCCACCATTCTACCTTAATTATAAGATTATAGATGGCACTCGTCAAGATTGCACTGAACACCCACATTGTGTGAACCGCTTGTCATGATTATTCTATTTAACTCTCACAAGAACTCTGAAGTAGGTTCCAATATCACCTTCATTCTATTGATAGATGAAAGGAGCTTCAGGAAACTTAGTTTAGGACAAAGGTCTCCCAGGCAGTCAATGGTAGGGTTTATATGGGAATGCGTGTGCCTGTCTCCTCAGAACCCGATATCTTACACCCAATCCCATACCTTCTCTTTAGACCTGATTTTGCTGGGTGTATTTGTCTCTAATGCTCCATGTATCTTACTGCATCTATACACATATTTGTGACTCACTCTACTGTGTCATCCCAAGCATAAAACTTGGTAGAATGGATACCATAATCAAATGTAAATTGAATGAAATTAAAACCAATTCACATTCATTAATGTCATTTACTTTGGAAACCATTCTGCTGACTCTGAAGCATTGCTCTGTCTCTTAATAGCCATGTAAACTTGAATAAATTACTCAGTCTCTCTGTTGCCATGTTACTTATATATAAATAGTCATAACAACTATCAATTTCATAAGAATAATGAGAGTATTAAATAAATACATGTGAGCACTATAAAAGCATAAGCTCTTGGGCTGCTAATTCACTTCAGTCATGTCTGACTCTTTGCAACCCTATGGACCGTAGCCCACCAGGCTCCCCCTTAAAGGAATTCTCCAGGCAAGAATACTGGAGTGGTTGCCATGCTCTTCTCCAGGGCATCTTCTGCCCCCAGCGACCCAACCCGCATTTCTTACCTCTTCTGCACTGGTAGGCAGGTTCTTTACCAGTAGCCCCACCTCTTGAAAGACTCAAAAACCGGATTTAGAGATCAATCCATTCCAGGCATATAAGCTTCCAAGCTCATTGTCCCTTCCTGTAACTCAGATTTTTCATACAGGAAATTTACATGTTGGAAAGGTGTCCATGAAGAATCTTCTCTGGGAATTCTATTATAATAATATAATGCTTGTGCGTTGCAATTTCTGTGCAGCTCTTCCTTCTGCATTACTCTCTCCCTTATTTTCATTACAAGAGCATCTTGTGATTCTTAAATCCATGAAGAACAGCACAGAGGTAACCGATTTCATCCTGCTTGGACTCACAGATGACCCACAGCTGCAGGTTCCTCTCTTCACCATCTTCACCTTCATCTACCTCACCACTCTGATTGGGAACCTGGGGGTGATCATGTGGATCCTGCTGGATTCTAGCCTCCACACACCAGTGTATTTTTCCTCTGTAACCTACCTCTGGTGGACTTTTGTTACTCCTCCACTGTCACTCCAAAAGTGACGGCTGGGCTCCCGAAAGCAGACAGAGGCGTCTCCCACCATGCATGTGCCGCTCAGATGTCCTTTCCACAGTCTTTAACTGCGGAAAGTTATCTCTTAGCCTCAATGGCCTGTGACGGCCACGCAGCAGTGTGCAAGGCCCTGCGTCACACCACCTGCTGCTGCTGCTACTGCTAAGTCGCTCAGTCGTGTCCGACTCTTCGCGACCCTATGGGCTGCAGCCCACCAGGCTCCTCCACCCATGGCATTTTCCAGGCAAGAGTACTGGAGTGGGGTGCCATCGCCTTCTCCGATTACACCACCTCCATGACAACAAAGAGGTGTGCTTGTCTCGTCATCGGCTCTTACGCGTGTAGTGTTCTGAATGCCTCTGTCGACACTGGAGACACGTTCAGTCTCTCTTTCTGTGGGTCCAAGGTAGTCCATCACTTTTTCTGTGATGTTCCAGCAGGCATGACTCTCTCTTGCTCTGAGAAACGCATCAGTGAAATGATTCTTGTTCTTGTCTCAAGCTTCAATGTCTTGTTTGCACTTTTTGTAATCTTGATTTCCTACCTGTTCATACTTAGGACAATTTTGAAGATGCACTCACAAGTGGGATACCAGAAGGCTCTGTCTACCTGCGCTTCTCACCTCACTACTGTCTCCATATTTTATGGGACCGTCATCGTCATGTACGTACAGCCCAGCTCCAGCCACTCCATGGACACAGACAAAATCACATCTGTGTTCTATACGATGCTCATCCCCGTGCTGAACCTCGTGGTCTACAGCCTGAGGAACAGAGAAGTCAAGAGTGCATTTAACAAAGCTGCTGAGAAGGCGAAAGTTCCTCTAGAGTTTCTCTTGATGTAGAAGCTACTAGAGCTCTTTTACCCCTTTTGAATCTGCCCCATGCAGTGACTCAAACAACAATGGCCATTTGGGATGGTAGGATATAGATTTTGTGACATATTGTTTCTCTCTTTAGTTGAGGAATGGACTAGGCTGAGAAGGCTGAGCGCAGAAAAATTGATGCTTTTGAACTGTGGTGTTGGAGAAAACTCTTTGAGAGTCCCTTGGACTGCAAGGAGATCCAACCAGGCCATTCTGAAGGAGAACAGCCCAGGGTGTTCTTTGGAAGGAATGATGCTAAAGCTGAAACTCCAGTACTTTGGCGAGCTCAGGCAAAGAGTTGACTCATTGGAAAAGACTCTGATGCTGGGGGGGTTTAAGGGCAGGAGGAGAAGGGGACGACCGAGGATGAGATGGCTGGATGGCATCACGGACTCGATGGACGTGAGTCTGAGTGAACTCCAGGAGTTGGTGATGGACAGGGAGGCCTGGCGTGCTGCGATTCATGGGGTCGCAAAGAGTCAGACACAACTGAGAGACTGAACTGAACTGAACTGAACTTAGTTGAGGAATAGTTCCAACCACTTAAAACGCAGACAAAGTATAATAATAGTTTTTAATGAAGTATGTGCTTTTGTTGTCATATTTTATCTAGAGCTAAATAATTATAGCAGCTTAATAAACCAATTCTTCAGTTATTACCGAGTGATTTGGAAAGAAAAAGCACATTCATGTGAAATTTACCAAAGGTAAATAGCCCTGTTAGAATAAAAGGATGCACGATTCCCTCATTTTTACCTTAATCTTTTTTTTAACCTTTATTTATTTTTTTTAATTGAAGGTTAATTACTTTACAATATTGTATTGGTTTTGCCATACATCCTTAATCTTATGGGCACTAACTCTTCACATTTTGTTTTTAAAATTTCACTGAAAATAATAATACTACTACCCATTTTTTGTCAATAAATGTTTTGAAATTGTTAATGCCACTCTGTCATTTATGTTCTAGTCAGCTGTCTCATATCTCATCAATATTCAATTCATTCACTCTACTTCATTCACACTGATTTCTACCGAATCTGGACCACTCCAAACTTGCCCTTGTCTCAGCTTCTTTGCACTGATGCTTCCACTGCATGGAATATACTTCCACTCATTTCAGATTCCTAGTTAAATTTTACCCACCTGGGAGATCACAGAGGCTTGCCATGAGTTACTTTATAAAATGGTCACTTCCTGCCCACGGACTTTTTTTCCTAAGTCTGCTCTCTCGTCTCCATAGTCACTAGCATCATGCAGCTCTTATATTTATTTACTCACCTGTTCTTCTCTTTTTCTCAACTTGAATGGAAAATCTCTTGAGCAGTAGCTTAACCTGGTTATTGCACTGGAATTAAAGCTTTGAAACTTGATTTTTAAATTATTTTACTGAGCATGATGACAACTCCAGAAATTCCAAATTATATTTTTTTAAAAAGCAAGCTGCAAAAACTTTAAGGGGAGAATGCACCAGTATCTACTTGACAATGACCCCAATTTCGTGCACCCACTAACATTTAATAATCCCAGTTCTTTTGAAATTCTTCAAACTGCTTGCTCACTAGCAACCAACCAATCACTGACAAATGTACCTGAAGACCTCTCCCAATTCTAAAAACCGTATCTTAATAAAACACTTGTATTCATACACTGACTTGTATTTATTCATTTTACTCCACAAGCTGTGTGGCATGGCCAAAAAACCCCATGGATTTATTTCTGACAGTTCTGGAGGCCAAATGTCAAAGGTCAGTTTCATTAGGGTGAATTATGGTATGTCTGCAGAGGTTCCAGGGAAGAACCTGTCCTCCTAGGTTGCATCTCCAGGTACTTGAAAGCATGCCTTGACATGTATCTGTATCGATGCCATCCCTGCCTTTGTAGTCACACTAGGTTTCTCCCCTTCAACTCAGTTCAGTCGCTCAGTCCTGTCCGACTCTTTGCAACCCCATGAATCGCAGCAAGCCAGGCCTCCCTGTCCATCACCAACTCCCGGAGTTCACTCAGACTCACATCCATCCAGTCAGTGATGCCATCCAGCCACCTCATCCTCTGTCGTCCCCTTCTCCTCCTGCCCCCAATCCCTCCCAACATCAGTCTTTTCCAATGAGTCAACTCTTCTCATGAGGTGGCCAAAGTACTGGAGTTTCAGCTTCAGCATCATTCCTTCCAAAGAATACCCAGGACTGATCTCCTTCAGAATGGCCTGGTTGGATCTCCTTGCAGTCCAAGGGACTCTCAAGAGTCTTCTCCAACACCACACTTCAAAAGCATCAATTCTTCAGCACTCAGCTTTCTTCACAGCCCAACTCTCACATCCATACATGACCACAGGAAAAATCATAGCCTTGACTAGATGGACCTTAGGCGACAAAGTAATGTCTCTGCTTTTGAATATACTATCTAGGTTGGTCATAACTTTTCTTCCAAGGAGTAAGTGTCTTTTAATTTCATGGCTGCAATCACCATCTGCAATGATTTTGGAGCCCCAAAAAATAAAGTCTGACACTGTTTCCACTGTTTCCTCATCTATTTCCCATGAAGTGATGGGACCAGATGCCATGATCTTCATTTTCTGAATGTTGAGCTTTAAGCCAACTTTTTCACTCTCCTCTTTCACTTTCATCAGGAGGCTTTTGAGTTCCTCTTCACTTTCTGCCATAAGGGTGGTGTCATCTGCATACCTGAGGTTATTGATATTTCTCCCGGCAATCTTGATTTCAGCTTGTGTTTCTTCCAGTCCAGCATTTCTCATGATGTACTCTGCATAGAAGTTAAATAAGCAGGGTGACAATATACAGCCTTGATGTACTCCTTTTCCTATTTGGAACCAGTCTGTTGTTCCATGTCCAGTTCTAACTGTTGCTTCCTGACGTGTATACAGATTTCTCAAGAGGCAGGTTAGGTGGTCTGGTATTCCCATCTCTTTCAGAATTTTCCACTGTTTATTGTGATCCACACAGTCAAAGGCTTTGGCATAGTCAATAAAGCACCGAAATGGATGTTTTTCTGGAACTCTCTTGCATTTTCGATGATCCAGCAGATGTTGGCAATTTGATCTCTGGTTCCTCTATCTTTTCTAAAACCACCTTGAACATCAGGAAGTTCACGGTTCACATATTGCTGAAGCCTGGCTTGGAGAATTTTGAGCATTACTTTACTAGCATGTGAGATGAGTGCAACTGTGTGGTAGTTTGAGCATTCTTTGGCATTGCCTTTCTTTGGGATTGGAATGAAAACTGACCTTTTCCAGTCCTGTGGCCACTGCTGAGTTTTCCAAACTTGCTGGCATCTTGAGTGCAGCACTTTCACAGCATCATCTTCCAGGATTTAAAACAGCTCAACTGGAATTCCATCATCTCCACTAGCTTTGTTCGTAGTGATGCTTTCTAATGCCCACTTGACTTCACATTCCAGGATGTCTGGCTCTAGATTAGAGATCACATCATCATGATTATCTGGGTCATAAAGATCTTTTTTTTACAGTTTTTCTGTGTATTATTGCCACCTCTTCTTAATATCTTCTGCTTCTGTTAGGCCCATACCATTTCTGTCCTTTATCGAGCCCATCTTTGCATGAAATGTTCCCTTGGTATCTCTAATTTTCTTGAAGAGATCTCTCGTCTTTCCCATTCTGTTCTTTTCCTCCATTTCTTTGCATTGATCACTGAAGAAGGCTTTCTTATCTCTTCTTGCTATTCTTTGGAACTCTGCATTCAGATGCTTATATCTTTCCTTTTCTCCTTTGCTTTTCACCTCTCTTCTTTTCTCAGCTATTTGTAAGGTCTCCCCAGACAGCCATTTTGCTTTTTTGCATTTCTTTTCCATGGGGATGGTCTTGATCCCTGTCTCCTGTACAATGTCACGAACCTCATTCCATAGTTCATCAGGCACTCTATCTATCAGATCTAGGCCCTTAAATCTATTTCTCACTTCCAGTGTATAATCAAAAGGGATTTGATTTAGGTCATACCTGAATGGTCTAGCGGTTTTCCCTACTTTCTTCTATTTAAGTCTGAATCTGGCAATAAGGAGTTCATGATCTGAGCCACAGTCAGCTCCTGGTCTTGTTTTTGTTGACTACAGAGCTTCTCCATCTTTGGCTGCAAAGAATATAATCAATCTGATTTTGGTGTTGATCATCTGGTGATGTCCATGTGTAGAGTCTTCTCTTGTGTTGTTGGAAGAGGGTGTTTGCTATGAGCAGTGCATGTTCTTGGCAAAACTCTATTAGTCTTTGCCCTGCTTCATTCCGCATTCCAAGGCCAAATTTGCCTGTTACTCCAGGTGTTTCTTGACTTCCTACTTTTGCATTCCAGTCCCCTATAATGAAAAGGACATCTATTTTGGGTGTTAGTTCTAAAAGGTCTGGTAGGTCTTCATAGAACCATTCAACTTCAGCTTCTTCAGCATTACAGGTTGGGGCATAGACTTGGATTACTATGATATTGAATGGTTTGGAGATGAACAAAGATCATTCTGTCATTTTTGAGATTGCATCAAGTACTGCATTTCAGATTCTTTTGTTGACCATGATGGCTACTGCATTTCTTCTGAGGGATTCCTGCCCACAGTAGTAGACATAATAGTCATCTGAGTGAAATTCACCCATTCCAGTCCATTTTAGTTCACTGATTCCTAGAATGCCGACGTTCACTGTTGCCATGTCTTGTTTGACCACTTCCAATTTGCCTTGATTCATGGACCTGACATTCCAGGTTCCTATGCAAAGAGCTGGACACGACTGAGCGACTGAACTGAATTGAACTGATGCAATATTGCTCTTTACAGCATCGGACCTTGCTTCTATCACCAGTCACATCCACAGCTGGGTATTGTTTTTGCTTTGGCTCCATCCCTTCATTCTTTCTGGAGTTATTTCTCCACTGATCTCCAGTAGCATATTGGGCACCTACTGACCTGGGGAGTTCCTCTTTCAGTATCCTATCATTTTGCCTTTTCATACTGTTCCCGGGGTTCTCAAGGCAAGAATACTGAAGTGGTTTGCCATTTCCTTCTCCAGTGGACCACATTCTGTCAGACCACTCCACCATGACCCGCCCGTCTTGGGTTGCCCCGCGGGCATGGCTTGGTTTCATTGAGTTAGACAAGGCTGTGGTCCTAGTGTGATTAGACTGACTAGTTTTCTGTGAGTATGGTTTCAGTGTGTCTGCCCTCTGATGCCCTCTTGCAACATCTACCATCTTACTTGGGTTTCTCTTAACTTGGACGTGGGGTATCTCTTCACGGCTGCTCCAGCAAAGCACAGCCGCTGCTCCTTACCTTGGACGAGGGGTATCTCCTTACTGCCGCCCTTCCTGACCTTCAAGGTGAGCTCCTCTAGGCCCTCCTGTGGCCGCAGCCACCACTCCTCGGGTTGCTCCTCCCGGCCGCCCCTGACCTTGGACTTCGGTAGCTCCTCTCGGCCGTTCCTGTGCCATCGCAGCCTGGCACTCTCGGCCGCTGCCCCTGACCTCGGACGTCGGGTAGCTCCTCTCGGCCGCGCTTAGTGCGCCCGGTCACAGCCGCCCGCGCTTACACTTCCCCAATCAGACCCTCCAGCCCGACGCCAGCCGGCCCAGTGGCCCAATGTGCTCGGCACCTGGACCTGTCCCGGCTCCGAGGCCCCACCCCCTAAGCCAGGCTTGGCCCCCCATCCCCCGCCCCGGCCCATTCTCGCTGCCTCTCCAACTGGGCCCAACTAGGTTCTGGGCCTTTCTTGGTCAGGCGCGGCCCCGACGCCCCGGCCTCGCGCTGCGCAGGCCTGGAGCCCGGCAGGGGGCGACGAAAGCCAGGGCCAAGCCGGTCGGGGTCGGGTGAGGCTCAGTTACCCGGCCTCGGGCGGCAGCAGCGAGGCCTTAGGCTGCGGCTTCTCCGGAGACGCGCGCGGGAGGAGGGGCCAGAGAGAGGGAGTAACAAAAAAAAATAGAAAGAAGAAGAAACCGCGGCTGTATGGATCAAATGACTGTACTCTTTTTTGAGATTTTTTTTGATGTGGACTTTTTAAAGTTTTTATTGAATTTGTTACAATATTCCTCCTGTGTTATGTTTCGATTTTCTGGCTGAGAGGCAGGCGGACTCCTAGCTCCCAGACCAGAGGTTGAAATCACACCTCTTGCGCTGGAAAGTGATATCGCAATCACTGGCCTGTCAGGGACGTCCCAATGGTTGTTTCTCGTGAGTCTCTCTTGAGAAACAGCTAGAAATGAACATGAAATAAAACCAAAATACAAATCTTGAAACCAGTTTAGTAATTGTAATGCACTGCTGGGAGGGAATGCAAAATGTTAGTGCAACCTTAGAAAACAATTTGACAGTTTCCACTCAATTAAATGTACACTTATTGTCTACCCGGACACTAGTGGTAAAAAATCCACCTGCCAATGCAGGAGACACAAGGTTTGATCCCTGTGTCAGAAAGAGCCTGTGAAGTAGGAAATGGCAATCCACTCCAGTATTCTTGCCTGGAAAGTCCCATGGGCAGAGAATCCTGGTGGGATACAGTCCATTGGGCCATAAAGAGTCGGACATGACTGACCAACTTAGCACATTATCTAACCAACAAATCTAACTCACATATATTTACCCCAATGAAATTAACACCTATGCACATACAAAAAAAGCTAGTCAAATGTTTAGATACTTTTTCTTTTTTAATTTCCAGACACTAGAACCAACCCAAATGCCACTTCAAATGAGAAAGGAGTAACAATCCTCAGTTTCCATATAATAGAATATCATCTAGCAATAAGAAATATTTCTTGATTGATATATTATGGGTTAAATTGCGTGCCTAAAATTTATATGTTGAAGACCTAATCCCCAGGACCTCAGGAATCGATCTTGTTGAAAATGGGTCATTAGAGATATAATTAGTTAAGATAAGGTCATACCAAAGCAAAGTGTGCTCCTAGATCAATGTGACTGGTATGCTTACCAGGAGAGACAATCTGGATGCACACACATATAGACTGATACAACACACAGAGAACACAGAGACTCACACACACAGAGAACACATGTGAAAACGAAGATGGGGGTCAGGATGAGGCAGCAAAAGTCAAGGAACACCAAATGCTACCCAGTCACCAAGAGAAAAACATAAAGCATCTTTTCCCTTTCAGTCTTCAGAAGGAACAACAGCACCGACTCTGCTGGAACCTCAGTTTCAGATTTCTAGGCTCCAGAAATGTGATGCAAGCAATTTCTGTTACTTGTGCCATCCAGTTTCTGGTACTTCTTTAATGGCATCTTTAGGGAATTCATGGGCTTCCCTCATAGCTCACTCAGTAAAGAATCCGCCTGCAATGCAGGAGACCAGGGTTCGATTCCTGGGTCGGGAAGATCCCCTGGAGACACAAATGGCAACCCACTCCAGTATTCTTGCCTGGAGAATCCCATGGACAGAGGAGCCTGGTGGGCTACAGTCCATGAGGTCTCAAAGAGTTGGACACGATGTAGCAACTAAAAGAAAAAGAGAGAGGAAATTCATACAGGCAACCATATGGATATGGATACAATATGGATAAGTCTCAAACACACCATGCTAACTGAACAAACCCACAGTCAAAGTCAACCTACACTAAGGTTCTGTTTCAATGACATGACATTCTTGCAGAGGCAAAACCACATGGAGAGAAAATAGAGGTCACCACAGACACTGGGTAGAAACAGTGGCGTGTTTAGATGATGGGCCTCTTCTATATCATGGTTATGTCAGTGGTTGCATGATCTTATAAACTGACCAAGCTGAGAATCTGTGCACATTGCTGTTTATGAATTATAATTTAATCTAAAAGTAGGAGAAAAGCAAACAGCAAGTAATACGAAAGCATGTGTGCACTTTCAGCCTGTCCAGCTAGATCCCCGCATGTAATTGGTTTCCTGCTAGGAAAGAGGGATGAGAGCTGTAGATATCCTCTTTGGGGGACAGGGGGCAGTCCCCAAAGAGCTCCACACCTCTGTAACTTTCTCCTGATTCCTAGGAATTAGCCTCTGAAACCCCAACATGACTCAATGTGGTATCATTTTAGAGGGACTGGACTGTGTGCTGAGACCCTCTGGTCAGCACACATTCATTTGAGTGTTAATAGCTGTTAGTATACACAGCTCTTTTTCTCCTACCCCCAAATCTTGACCTTAAGATTTGCTATGCATCTCCAATCATGGCCAGGAAAACATTTCAAAGCGAAAATATACTGATAGACCTTTAAATGATCACTCCTCAGTGAGATGCTTTATAGAGCTTCCCGAGTTTGCTACTTACAGACACTAATCCTTGAATGATGTGAGAGGTCACTGTATTCTGTTTTGCAGATAAGAAGATAAGAGACTCCTCCAAGGGTACTCAAGGAGTGCCTGGCAGTTTTAGGTTCCCGGCTCCAAGTCATGTTTTCCCCTCATGCCTACTTGCCTTAGAGCCTTGGAAATGTTTGACCATTAACCAATAGAAAACATGTTTAAGAGTATGTATGCATTATTCCACAGCTGAATTTCTGATTTCAGACTCACTGTTCAAGATTGGCTGTCCCTTCTTTTCCAGCAAGGTCAGTTTTTATATTCCATATATACTTTTAGTAACAAGGGTAATTCATGCAAAAGCAATGGGACAGCTATATCTACTATGAGTTATTTAAGAACAGAAATCGATTTTTTGGACATTTTCCAAAGCAGTGACATAACAAATTTCAAAATATTCTTCTGAAACATTATCATGCTGCTCTCCTCAAAGAGATTAGTGGGGGGGAAAAAGTGGATAGGTAATGCTCTGATTAGTGCAGTTCAGTCACTCAGTCATGTCCAACTCTTTGCGATCCCAAGGACTGCAGCATGCCAGGCCTCCCTGTCCATCACCAAGTCCCAGAGTTTACTCAAACTCTGTCCATTGAGTCAGTGATGCCATCCAACCACCTCATCTTCTGCTGTCCCCTTCTCCTCCCTCCTTCAATCTTTCCCAGCATCAGGGTATTTTCCAAGGAGTTAGTCCTTCACATCAGGAGGCCAAAATATTGGAGCCTCAGCTTCAGCATCAGTCCTTCCAATGAATATTCAGGACTGATTTCCTTTAGGATGGAATGGTTGGATATCCTTGAAGTCCAAGGGACTCTGAAGAGTCTTCTCCAGCACCACGGTTCAAAAACAACCATTCTTCAGCACTCAGCTTTCTTTATGGTCCAACTGTCATATCCATACATGACTACTGGAAAAGCCATAGATTTGATTAGATGGGCATCTGTTGGAAAAGTAATGTCTCTCCTTTTTAATGTGCTGTCTAGGTTGGTCATAGCTTTTCTTCCAAGCAGCAAGTGTCTTAATTTCATGGCTGCAGTCACCATTTGCAATGGTTTTGGAGCCCAAGAAAATAAAGTCTCTTTCCACTGTTTCCCCATCTAGTGCCCATGAAGTGATGGGACCAGGTGCCATGATCTTCATTTTTTAAATGTTGAGTTTTAAGCCAGCTTTTTCACTCTCCTCTTTCACTTTCATCAAGAGGCTCTTTAGTTCTTCACTTTCTGCCATAAAGGTGGTGTCATCTGCATATCTGAGGTTATTGATATTTCTCCTGGCAATATTGATTACAGCTTGTGCTTCATCCAGCCTGGCATTTCATATGAATACTCTGCATAGAGGTTAAATAAGCAGAGTGACAATATACAGCCTTGACATATTCCTTTTTCTATTTGGAACCAGTCTGTTGTTCCATGTCCAGTTGTAACTGTTGCTTCTTGATTTTCATACAGATTTCTCAGGAGGCAGGTCAGATGGTCTGGTATTCCCATCTCTTAAAGAATTTTCCACAGTTTGTGGTGATCCGCAGTCAAAGGCTTTGGCATAGTTAATAAGTGAAGTCACTCAGTCATGTCTGACTCTTTGCGACCCCGTGGACTGTAGCCTTCTAGGCTCCTCTGTCCATGGGATTTTCCAGGCAATAGTACTGGCATAGACTGCCATTTCCTTCTCCAGGCGATCTTCCCAACCCAGGGATTGGACCCAGGTCTCCCGCATTGTAGACAGATGCTTTACCATCTAAGCAACCAGGGAAGTCCCTAAAGCAGAAGTAAATGTTTTTCTGGAACTCTCTTGCTTCTTCAATGATCCAGTGGATGTTGGCAATTTGATCTCTGGTTCCTCTGCCTTTTCTAAATCCAGCTTGAACGTCTGGAAGTTCTCAGTTCACATACTGTTGAAGCCTGGCTTGGAGAATTTTGAGCATCACTTTGCTAGCATGTGAGATGAGTGCAATTGTGTGGTAGTCTGAGCATTCTTTGGCATTGCCTTTCTTTAGGATTGGAATGAAAAGACTAAAGAACTCATCTATAGTTGAGTCTTGCTTTTCACCATCCATGTTTCTCAAACAAACATGTGCTGCGTGCTGAGTCACACACTCGTGTCCAGCTGTTTGCGACCCCATGGACTGTAGCCGTCCAGGCTTCTCTGTCTGTGGAATTCTCCAGGCAGGAATACTGGAGTGGGTTGCCATGCCCTCCTCCAGGGGGTCTTCCCAACCCAGGGATCAAACTCAGGTCTCCCGCATTGCAGGCAGATTTTTTACTGGCTGAGCCACCAGGGAAGCCCCAAGCAAACATGGAGGCGATCATTTCATTTTAATTCTAATATTAAACCTAAGATAACCAGACTCTGCTCAATATCTAGCATTTTACTCACAGTTTCTTATACATTTTATCTTGTTTAATTCTTACAATATACCTTGAGTTCTGTCTCATTACTGTAGATGAAGAATCTGTGGGTCAGGCTCAGTGATTTCCAGGTAGTGAGTAGCAGGGCTGTGGAATTGCAAATTGAATTAAGTTCAATTCAGTTAATAGCATCCTTGGAAAACAATACAGAAGTGACTGAGTTCATCCTGCGGGAACTAAGCAACGCCCCAGAGCTGCAGGGCCCCCTCTTTATAACGTTCACTCTCGTTTATCTCATCAGTGTGGTTGGAAACCTGGGAACGATCCAGTTGATTCCCTTGGGTTGTCGTCTCCGCACTCGCGCGTACTTTTCCCTCAGTGACCTGTCTCTGGTGGGCTTCGGCTGCTCTACAGCTGTCAATCATAAAGTCACGGCTGGATTCCTTGCGGGAGACAAGGTCATCTCCTGCAGCGTGTGTGCTGCTCAGATGTTCTTTCTTTCAGCCTTTGCCACCGTGGAACATGTACTCTTGGCTTCCACGGCCTGGGACCGCTTCACAGCAGTGTGTAAACCCCTGCATTACACCACCATAATGGCGGCAAGCCTGTGGCACGCCTTGCCGTAGGCCCCCGCGTTCAAGGTTTCCTGAACGCCTCCATCCGTGTCAGGGACACATTCAGTTTCTCTTTCCGTACGTCCAAACTAACCCATCACTTTTTCTGTGACGCCCCAACAGTCATGACTCTCTCCTGTTCTGACAGACACATTAGTGAACTGGTTCTTAGCGCTGCGGCAAGTTTCAATACCCTTTTTGGCCCTCCTAGCTGTCTTGATTTCCTACCTGTTCATTTGTGTCACCATCCTGAAGATGCACTCGGCGGAGGGATACCTGAAGGCTTTACCCACCTGCGCGGCTCACCTCACCACAGCCTCCATCTTCTACGGGACCGTCATCTTCATGTACTCCCAGCCCAGCTCCAGTCATTCCTTCGACGGAGACAAAACGGCGTCCCTGTTCTCTACGGTGGCCGTCCCCGCCCCGAGTCCTGTGGCCTGCAGCCTGAGGGACAAAGTCAAGAGTGCTTTCAAGAAAGCTATTGAGAAGGCAAAATTGTCTCCAAGTTTCATCTCTTAAAGGTATAGAATTGACAATAGTATCCCATCTTTTCTGTCAGATCATCTCCATGCATTAAATCATATTTTACTGCTCACGCTGCATTAAAATTACTGAGATAACCTTTCTTCCCAAAACCTGTCCCTTGGAAAAAAGAAAATAATATGCCCAGATAAGTAATATCTGAATGAGGATGGCCAAAGGAGATGATGGACTTTTTTAGATCTCATTTGTCATAAATTTTATTTATTATCCTTGATATATTCGTATGCTCATATTTTCTCTACCGCGTTCTGTGCAAGTGTATTTATGACAGGGCTAAAACTCATCAATAGAAGCACATGGGTCTTGTGTGTGCACATACAGGGGTGAGAAATTAGTTAAAGGAGTCAAATGGACTATAGCTAGTTTTTAGTTAAAAATAACTATGCTATCAGAATATAAATTTAACATTTTTCATTTCTGTGGCTTAAAACGCTAGAGAAATCCTAAGATGAAGAAAAATATGACATGGATTTTTTTTTAATGAAGGAATACATTTTGGCTCTTGTTTGTCGTCTCATGTTTCTTTCTTAACTGGAGTAGAGTTGATTTACACTATTATACTTTATTAACTTCAGGTGTACAGCACAGTCATCAGCATTTTTCCAGAGCTATGCTAGTACAGCATCGTAAAGGAGTCCATATTTCTGCCTTCAGTAAGTCATTTGGTTGAAAAAGTATGGTCACATGATAATTTTCAAAGGCAAGAAAACCAGCGAGCACACACTAAAGATAACTTCATACTGAAGTCTCTGATAAAACCGTTTTGTTTCAGCCTTCCCTCTTATTTGTCTGACCAACTCTTTTTTATGTATTTGTTCAACTCTAATATCAGATAAAGCCATTCCAGCATTGTCAGCTGGTACCCCGTGAGCAACAATTTTAACACTGCAATTCAGTCTTGTTGTAGAGTTCCTTTTACTTTTTAGACTATGGGGTTGACAATTTCCAGTCAATATATATTTTTTAACATTAGTTAAATCAGCTCTTTTTGCTTCTCCCCTTTCAGTGACTTAGATTCTTTTGTAGTAGTCTTCATTCTATCCTGGGGTTGTCCAACCTCCAAATTCATTCCATTTGTTTGTTTGTGACATTAACAGGTCACTCTTCATGACGAGCAGTTCTATGGGCCTTGATGAATGCATACATTCATGTATCTGCCACCTCGAAAACATACAGAATAATTTCATCACTCAAAAAATTCCTATGATGTCCCTTTTATAGACAGTAGCTCCCTGTTCCCCTAGCCCCTGATTGCCACTGAATTATCTTCCATCTCTACCGTTTTTCCTTATGTCATATGAATAGAATCCAATGATGTGTACTGTTTTCGTCTCTTTTTATCAAAAGTGAAAGTGGAAGTCGCTCAGTCGTGTCCGACTCTTTCCGACCCCATGGACTATACAGTCCATGGAATTCTCTAGAACCGAATACTGGAGTGGGTAGCCTTTCCCTTCTCCTGGGGATCTTCCCAACCCAGGGATCAAACCTAGGTCTCCCACATTGCAGGCAGATTCTTTACCAGCTTAGCCAGAAAAAATACACTTTAAATTCATTTATGTTTTGTAGAAATCAATAGCTCACCTCTTTTTTATTATTTGATAGTATTCCACTTACATCTATTAATACCACAGTTTGTTTAGCCATTCACCGTTAGGAGTATGTCTGTTTGCTTCTAGTTTGAGTGAATCTCAGTAGAACTGCAATAAACATCGACAAACAGGATTTTGTGAAACATATGTTTTCAGTTCACTATGGTAAATACTTAAGAGTGCAAACACTGGATCATACGAGAAATCCATACATAATGTTATAAGAAATGGCCAAACTGTCATCAGAAGTGATTGTACCTTTTTGCATTACCATAACAAATCAATGACTGAGGTTCAAATCTTTACTAGTATTTAAGACTACAAGGATTTTTTTCCCATTTTAACAAATGCAGAGTAATATATCTTTGTGCTTTCAATTATTTATTTTCTTCATGAAAAATTCTATTGAGCACAGTTGTGTGTACTTCTCATACGTATATCTTCTCCTGTGAAGGTTCAGATCCTTTGTGCATTTTTAATTGATTTTTTTTTTTTTTTTTGCCTTTAAAGGACATTCTATATATTCTATAAAACAAATCCTTTATACAGGGACATCAACAAGAGAAGAGAGTATCTTCATCCTCCCAAGTAAAACAACAATTAGATGAATAACCGCAGACAGAAATAGCTCTGGGAAGGCTCAGGAGTCCAATTAAGAATCTGCAGTAACACAGTGGAGGAAAAAAAATAGAGAATAACTACAGAGAAAAGGTCATAGGGGGAGATTGGCAGAGATGAAGCGTCTGGCTGGGAACAAAGGGAGTGTTGATATCAGGGTCAGGCACAGGCTGAGGACCACTGGGGGGCAGTGCCCACTATGAGGACCCCACGCAACCTCTGCCATTGAGGGTCTCAGCAGAGATGCTACCACTCCCCACAGCTTTTGCAATGGAGGAGCCCCGTGAACCCCACGGTGTTCATTAATGTAGATTCCACTGAAGACTCCTGCCACTTAAGCCACTGAGGTAACCAACAGCCCCTGCAGCTGCAGGCTCTGAAGAGGGAGACACTGGCCCCACCCCGGGACCCCTCACCCAAAGAAAGAGCCGTGGCTGGACTTCTCTGGGCCCTGAGCTCACTGCCCCATCCAACCTTCTACTTGCTGTGGACCTTGGAGCCGACCCTACTCGAAACACTGGTTCTGGGGCAATTCTCCTTGTGTCTGCACTCAAGATTCTGGCTCCGAAGCTGCTCTGCACACAGCCACATTCAGTCACCAGGACCACTGTCAGTGCTGACTAACCTGTACCCAGGACTTCAGGACTGTGAGCTCTGCACACGCCTGCACCCCAGACCCCAAGTACACAGCCACTTATGGAGTGCCCACATCAAAGACGCTTAGACACATCACTGCAACGGCAATGTCCCCACTCACATAGAGCTCTGGGCACAACCCTCAGCGAGTAGACCTCAAGTGACCTCATGCAAAGAAATCAATGGTAACTATGTGAGGTAATGGATATGCTACTTATCTTGTTATGGTAATAATTTCACAATGTTACACATATATAACCAAAACATTACATAGCACCCCTAAAATATACTGAATTTTTATCTTTCATCCTCAATAAAGCTGGAAAAAATGTAAAGAACCATTTATATGTAAATTGAAAATATTATATGCAAAGACATGTGATTTGCCAATATTTTCTCCTAGCCTATGCTTTCTTTTATACAACAAAAATTCTAATTTTGATAAGTAAACTTTGTCACTTTGTTCTTTCCTGGACCATCCTTTAGACGGTAAAGAATCCCCCTGCCATGCGGGAGACTTGGGTTCCATCCGTTGGTTGGGAAGACCCCCTGGAGGAAGCCGTGGCAACCCACTCCAGTGTTCTTGCCTGGAGAATCCCCGTGGACAGAGGAGCCTGGGGCCCATGGGGGCAAAGAGTCGGACACGACTGAGTGGCTAAGCACACAGCACAGCCCCAACAGATTCCATGCCAAGCTCAGGCACTGCTGACTTTCTTCCATATTTTCTTTTAGAAGGTTTATAATTTTACGTTCCACATTTCCGTGGTATCCATCTCGAGTTAGCTGTTGTTTTAGATATAAGGCACACTTTGAGGCTCATTTGCTTTTGTATATAGACATCAACTGTTGCTGCACTAAAAAGAAGGTCATTTTCCCATTTAATTGCTGTGGCAGAAACTAGTTTGCTATATTGTATGTTTCTATTGGTGAAATCTCTATTCTGTTCAAATGATTTATGTGTCTATTCTTTCACCAATATACACTTTCTTGATTAATGTAACTTTAGAGTAAGTCGTGGAATCAGTTAGGAGCATATTCCAACTTTGTCCTTCTTTTTAAGAACTACTTGAAGTATTCTAGTAGCGCTACCTCTTCATATAAATCTTTCAGCTTGAAAGATTGTTTCCAAAATTCTTGCTTGAATTTTTGTTGAGGTCAGATTGAATCTGTAGATAAATACGAAGAAGCTGATGTATTAAAGTCTTCCAATCCATGAAAAAATATATCTATACATATATACACACATACTTGTCTTTACATGATTTGCAAATATATTCTCCCATCCTTGGGTTACATACTCACTTTAGTGATGGTATAATTTGAAACACAAATGTTTATACTGTCGATAAAGTCTGATTTACTTTTTCTTTTATTACCTAAGTTTCTGCTGTTGTATGTAAGAAGCAACTGCCAAACTCAAAGCCACTGTATCAGTTATCTAGGGCTGCTGTACAAAGTACCACAAACTCTATAGTTTAAAACAACAGAAATTTCATCTATCACACAGGTCTATGTGTCTGAAATCAAGATGTCAGCAAGAATACTTTTTTTTTTCTTTAATTTCACTTTACAATATTGTATTGGTTTTGCCATACATTGACATGAATCTACGGCTGTACAGGAGTTCCCAATCCTGAACCCCCCTCCCACCTCTCTCCCCATATCATCTCTCTGGGTCATCCCAGTGCACCAGCCCCAAGCATCCTGTATCCTGTATCGAACTTAGATTGGTGATTCATTTCTTAGATGATATTATACATGTTTCAATGCCATTCTCCCAAATCATCCCACCCTCTCCGTACAGATGGCTAACAAACACATGAAAAGATGCTCGACATCACTCATTATCAGAGAAATGCAAATCAAGACCACAATGAGGTACCATTTCACACCAGTCAGAATAGCTGCAATCCAAAAGTCTACAAGCAATAAATGCTGGAGAGGGTGTGGAGAAAAGGGAACCCTCTTACACTGTTTGTGGGAATGCAAACTAGTACAGCCACTATGGAGAACAGTGTGGAGATTCCTTATAAAAACTGGAAATTGAACTACCTTATGACCCAGCAATCCCACTGCTGGGCATACGCACTGAGGAAACCAGAATTGAAAGAGACACATGTACCCCAATGTTCATCGCAGCACTGTTTATAATAGCCAGGACATGGAAACAACCTAGATGTCCATCAGCAGATGAATGGATAAGAAAGCTGTGGTACATATACACAGTGGAGTATTACTCAGCCATTAAAAAGAATCCATTTGAATCTGTTCTAATGAGGCGGATGAAACTGGAGCCAATTATACAGAGTGAAGTAAGCCAGAAAGAAAAACAATAATACAGTATACTAACGCATATATATGGAATTTAGAAAGATGATAAGAACACATTCTTTATGAAACCAGTAGGGAAACGTGTCCTTGTTCTTCTTAGTCTGTAGTGGTTTGATGGCAAACTGTGAAGATCCTTGGCTTGAAGTTGCCTAACTACGTGGCCTGAGCTTGGGCACTGATGAAGTGGGGGCCCTGGCCAAGCCACAGCGGCTCCAGGGTGTGAGGCATGGGCACTGGTGCTCCAGATGTGGGTGCTTGTCGAGCAGCCGCAGAGCTAGTGTCTGGACAAAGACCAGGCAGGAAGCAAATGCTGCTCTGGGGTCCAGTGCATGGGCATTCCTTCTGCAATGCTGGCGCCAGTGTCCTGCATGCGGGCACTTATGGAGTGGCTGTATGGTTATGATAAACATAAAATAAGTGGAAAGAAATTAAAGACCTGAATAAGTTGAAAGGCATTTGATGTTCATGGGAAGGAAAACAATATTATTAAGATGTTAACACTTCCCAAAGTGATCTCAGTTCAGTTCAGTTCAGCCATTCAGTGATGTCCGACTATTTGTGACCCCATGGACTGCAGCACCCCAGGTTTTCCTGTCCACCATCAGCTCCTACAGCCTGCTCAAACTCATGTCCATCAAGTCAGTAAAGCCATTCAAACATCTCATCCTCTGTCATCCCCTTCTCTTCTTGCCAGCATCTTTCCCAGCATCAGAGACTTTTCCAATCAGTCAGCTCTTCACATCAGGTGGCCAAAGTATTGTAGCTTCAGCTTCAGCATCAGTCCTTCCTATGAATATTCAAGACTGATCTCCTGTAGGATGGACTGGTTGGATCTCCTTCCAGTCCAAGGGACTCTCAGAGTCTTCTCCAACACCATGATTCAAAAGCATCAGTTCTTTAGCACTCAGCTTTTATGGTCCAACTTTCATATCCATACGTGACTACTGGAAAAGCCATAGCTTTGACTAGAGGGACCTTTGTTGGCAAAGTAATGTCTCTGATTTTTAATATGTTGTCTAGGTTTGTCATAGTTTTCCCCCAAGGAGCTAGCGTCTTTTAATTTCATGGCTGCAGTCACCATAAGCAGTGGTTTTGGAGCCCAAGAAAATAAAGTCTGTCACTGATTCCATTGTTTCCCCATCTATTTGCCAAGAAGTGATGGAACCAGATACCATGATCTTTGTTTTCTGAATGCTGAGCTTTAAGCCAACTTTTTCACTCTCTTCTTTCACTTTCATCAAGAGGCTCTTTAGCTCCTCTTTGCTTTCTCCCATAAGGGTGGTGTCATCTGCATATCTGAGGTTATTGATATTTCTCTCAGCAGTCTTGATTCCAGTTTGTGCTTCCTTCAGCCCAGCGTTTCTCATGATGTACTCTGCATATAAATTACATAAGCAGGGTGACAATACACAGCCTTGACATACTCCTTTCCCAGTTTGGAACCAGTCCATTGTTCCATGTCTGGTTTTCACTGTTGCTTCTTGACCTGCATACAGATTTCTCAGGAGGCAGGTAAGATGGTCTGGTATTCCCATCTCTTCCAGAATTTTCCATAGTTTGTTGTGATCCACACACTCAAAGGCTTTGGTGTAGTCAACAAAAGTAGATGTCTTTCTGGAACTTTCTTGCTTTTTTGATGATCCACTAGATGTTGCCAATTAGATCTCTGGTTCCTCTGCCTTTTCTAAATCCATCTTGAACATCTGGAAGTTCACGGTTTATGTACTGTTGAAGCCTTCTTGGAGAATTTTGAGCATTACGTTGCTAGTGTGTGAGATGAGTGCAATTGTGCTGTAGTTTAAACATTTTTGCATTGCTTTTCTTTGGAATTGAAATGAAAACTGACCTTTTCTAGTCCTGCGGCCACTGCTGAGTTTTCCAAATTTGCTGGCATATTGAGTGCAGCACTTTAACAATACCATCTTTTAGGATATGAAATAGCTCAACTGGAATTCCATCACCTCCACTTTGTTTGAGAGGACCAATATGATTTCTTTCAAAATCCCAGTAGCTTTTTTTTTTTTTTTTTTTGCAAAAACTAAAATGCCAATCCTAAAATTCATATGGAATTGCAAAAAAATCCAGAAATGTCAAAGCACTAGTTGTGGAAGAATAGCTCTAATACCTTGCTGGTGGGAATGAAAAATGATGTAGCTGCTGTTGAAAACCATTTGGTAGGTCTCAGAAAGTCAAACACAAAGTCATCATATAACCCAGCAATTTCACTTCTGAAAATATACCCAAGAGAACTGAAGATGTATGCTCAGCAAAAATTTGTATATGAATATTCATAGAAACATTATTAACAATTGCCCAAAGGTTAAAATACCCCAAATATTCATCAGATAATGAACCCACTGTGGTATATCTATACAACAGAATATTATTCAGCCATAAAATGAAATGAAGAAAAAAATGTTACCACATGGAAGATCTTCAAAAGCATTATGCTAAGTGAAAGCAAATGACATAAAATGACAAAAATTATATGTGCCCACTTTAATAAAATATCTAGACTAGGAATACAAATAAAAACAAAGTTTTGATTACTTGGTGACAGGGAATTTAGGAATAGAAAGAATGGGACTTACTAACATATATGGAGTTTATTTTTGTGGCTATGGAAATATTCAGGAATAAGATTCTTGTGATGATTGCATAACATTGTAAATACAAAAAAAAATTTGATTGTACACTTTAAAATGGTGAATTCTATGTTATTCATAGGAGAGTGAAAGCGCAAGTTTAAAACTCAACAGTCAGAAAACTAAGATCATGGCATCTAGTCTCATCACTTAATGGCAAATCAGTTCAGTTCAGTTCAGTTCAGTCGCTGAGTCATGTCCGACTCTTTGCGACCCCATGAATCGCACACCAGGCCTCCCTGTCCATCACCAACTCCCGGAGTTCACTCAGACTCACGTCCATCGAGTCCGTGATGCCATCCAGCCATCTCATCCTCGGTCGTCCCCTTCTCCTCCTGCCCCCAATCCCTCCCAGCATCAGAGTCTTTTCCAATGAGTCAACTCTTTGCATGAGGTGGCCAAAGTACTGGAGTATCAGCTTTAGCATCATTCCTTCCAAAGAAATCCCAGGGCTGATCTCCTTCAGAATGGACTGGTTGGATCTCCTTGCAGTCCAAGGGACTCTCAAGAGTCTTCTCCAACACCACAGTTCAAAAGCATCAATTCTTCGGCCCTCAACCTTCTTCACAGTCCAACTCTCACATCTCTGGTTCCTCTTCCTTTTCTAAAACCAGCTTGAACATCAGGAGGTTAGGGTAAAAAATGGAAACAGTGATAGATTTCATTTTCTTGGACTCCAAAATCACTGCAGATGGTGACTGCAGCCATGAAATTTAAAAATGCTTGCCCCTTGGAAGAAAAGCTATGACAAACCAACACAGCATCTTAAAAAGCACAGACATCACTTTGCTGACAAAGATTCATAGCTATGGTTTTTCCAGTAGTCAGGTACATAAGTGAGACTTGGACCATAAAGAAGGCTGAGCACCGAAGAATTGATGTTTTTGAATTGTAGTGCTAGAGAAGACTCCTGAGTCCCTTGGACAGCAAGGAAATCAAACCAGTCAGTCCTACAGGAAATATTCAGGAAATCCTGAATATTCATTGGAAGGACTGATGTTGAAGCTGAAGCTCCAATACTTTGGCCACCTGATGCAAAGAGCTGACTCATTTGAAAAGAGCCTGATGCTGGAAAAGACTGACAACAGGAGGAGAAGGGAATAACAGAGGAAGAGATGGTTGGATGGCATCACTGACTCAATGGACAAGAGTTTGAGCAAATTCCGGGAGATCATGAAGGACAGGGCAGCCTGGCGTGCTGCAGTTCGTGGGGTCGCAAAGAGTCGGGCAGGACCTAGCTACTGAACACCAACATCTAATGTCATCTTTAGCACTCTCATATGTGTATGTGCTAAGTCACCTCACTTGTGTCCAGTTCTTTGTGACCTTATGGACTATACCCCGCCAGCCTCCTCTGCCTGATTCTCCAGGCAGGAATGCTGGAGAGGGTTGCCATGCCCTCCTCCTGGGAATCTTCCCAACCCAGGGATCAAGCCTGCGTCTCTTATGTCTCCTGCATTGGTAGATGGGTTCTTTATCTCTAGTGCCACCTGGGAAGCCCCTGCTCTCATATGAGGGATTTCAATATTATTGCTCTTCTTTTTATAGGCAATATACTGATTTTTGGAGAGACTGAATAACTAGACCAACGTCACCCTGCAACAGATGATGGAACTAGGATTGGAAGGGAGACCATACTACTGCAGAGCCCAGATTTATAAAAACTGTACCTGACAGCGCTGATAAAAACAGAGAGAACTCTGCCTGGGTGTTAGGGACAGAGAGGACTATGCAGCGGAAAGAATGAATCTGTCTTCTTAGTTCTAAAAAGTAAGAATAAAGGTTTCCCAACATATGCCCAGTCCAGCCCTGTAGTGGGCTGGGTATTTTGTTTAAAAGAATTGAGGAGAAGACAGATTTCCAGGTTTTTATGAAAGAGATAGAGAAAGCTTGCATAAGGTTCTGACACCACATAAGCCAGAGATTTTAAGGAAGTTTTAACCTGCATTGCCTAACTTGTCTGTGAGGCTTCCCTGATGGCTCGGCAGTAAAGAATCTGTCTGCCATGCAGGAGCCGCAGGAGACCCTCGCTTGAAACCTGGGCGGAGCAGATCCCCTGGAGAAGGCGTGGCCAACGCACTCCAGTATTCCTACCTGGAGAATCCCAAGGGCAGAGGCGCCTGGTGGACTACAGCCCACGGGGTCACAAAGAGTCGGACACGACTGAAGTGATCTAGCACGCACACACGCAACTTGGCTGGGGCGCTGCTGACTTGCTGGCTAGTTGCCCCTCCTTCTAAGTTTCCATCCTGCCTTGCCTTCATAAACACTCTCAGCTAAAATGCATACAAACATTATCCTCTGCTTCTCCCAGTCAGGTTCAGGTTAGGAGGACCAATCTGGGACCCGGAGCCTCATGAGATATCCACTCACTTGATACTAAATGTTTCCCCTGAGATTGATTGTGTGACAAGGTCGTTTTCTCTGCCTTGATATTTGGAAGAGCACAAACCCAAGTTATGTTCCACCATACAGAGCTCTGAGGGTGGGGCAGGAGCTTCTCAGCATGAAGCCTTTCTGGATGGGGACTTCTACTCAATAGCCTGAGCAGGAAGCTTGTCCTTACTGTCTGCCTCGTACCTTCATCTGTTGAGCCTAGGACAAAAGTAAGTATCAAGAAATCACATCATCACAGCTGATTAGAACGGGAAGGACCTCTAGAAGTTTCAGCTGTTTTAATTCTTGCAAATGAGGATGGGAAAGGCCCAGAGAGTTTAAAGTTAGAGCTAGGCATCATCTCACTCCCAGTTCACCACTCCTTCCACTCTGCTGTGCCAGCCTCCAGCGTCCATATTTCCGTGCTCATGATAATCAGGTGTCTTAAATAAAAGGTGGAGTGATGGTTAGACTCAAAAAGGGTGACTAAGTCCCCTAATTTTTGTTTGTTTGTTTGTTTAGAATATACCGCAGGACTAGGTAGAAACATCACAGCTCCCTTTCTGAATATCAGGGCTTGTAGGAAACTTTCAACATCTGTTTGTGATCTCAAATATAAAGCCATTTTCCTTAGAAACATCAAAGTTTGGACATTCATTATTATTGACTGAGTACCCTGCAGTAACCAAGAAAATGTGTGATACACTACAGAAAGCAACTTGTCTCAAACTGTCTGATTTTAAAATGTTAGTACCTTTGTGGTTTCTAAAGAAATTTTATATCTATTGTCACATCAGAGCAGGATAACAGCTTACAAGAGAGATAAAGAATGTTTTTCATCTTATGAAATGAGAAGATCTGGCCAGTGGCAGGCCTACACCCAGCTGGTTATTAATAGAACTAGGATTAGAATTGGTCTTGTGTTTGTGGTACAATCCTATCCACACTCCCACACCTCTGGATTTCTGGATCAAAAGGAGATATTTTGTGTCCGTTTGTAATTGTAAGTAGTATAAATAATGTATTTGGTCAATACAAATGTATTTGGCCATTCTTATCACATTCAGTTCAGTTCAGTCGCTCAGTCATGTCCGACTCTTTGCGACCCCATGAATTGCAGCATGCCAGGCCTCCCTGTCCATCACCAACTCCCTGAGTTCACCCAAACTCATGTGCATCAAGTCGGTGATGCCATCTAGCCATCTCATCCTCTGTCGTCCCCTTCTCCTCCTTCCCCCAATCCCTGCCAGCATCAGGGTCTTTTCCAATGAGTCAACTCTTCGCATGAGATGGCCAAAGCATTGGAGTTTCAGCCTCAGCATCAGTCCTTCCAATGAATATCCATTAGTGGAATACAAAAATTAACTTTTTTTTTTTCAAAAATAGATTTAATCAGATTTGCATGTTTATGAATTTGGGGCAAATCTGGCAACTCTAGTAAGCACAGGCATAAGAACTGATGAATAAGCCTCAGGAGAAAGTAATTCATGGTAAGCAGGGCATTCTGGCATACTCCGGTTACTTTCCTGATCATTTCACTGGACTTATACACACTTTTATTATATCACTTATCACGTTGGGGAGGTAATTTGTGGATCTGGTTGTCTCTACCTCTTTAAAAAATCAGGAGTCGTGTTCTTCGTCTCATGACACTTGCTCCTGGCACAGAGCTGGTTTATGTGCAAAGCCAACTGGGAAGAGAAGCAGACAGAGAGCAGACTGGTGCTGAACACAGTCCACACACTGGCGTTGTGTTAGCAGGGCTCCGTATGCCATTCAACCTCAACTTCTCAGATCGCTAAAATAAGCACTTTGGGTATTACAAGAATTGGGTTTCCACAGACAATCAGACTGAGATTCACAGAGTGTAAGTAAAATTCCCATAGCCACATCCTATCCAAGTTACTAATTAGTGGCTGCTGCTGCTGCTAAGTCACTTCAGTCGTGTCCAACTCTGTGCGACCCTATAGACGGCAGCCCACGAGGCTCCCCCGTCCCTGGGATTCTCCAGGCAAGGACGCTGGAGTGGGGTGCCATTGCCTTCTCCAATGCGTGTAAGTGAAAAGTGAAAGTGAAGCTGCTCAGTCGTGTCCTGCTCTTGGCGACCCCATGGACTGCAGCCCACCAGGCTCCTCCATCCGTGGGATTTTCCAGGCAAGAGTACTGGAGTGGGGTGCCATTGCCTTCTCCATAACTAGTGGCACTTATTGAAAAAAGCAAACATTTTTTGAAGTTGTGGTTTTGCTTGCTCTTTTTTTGAAATACAGTTGATTTTCAGGGCTGCGTTAATTTAAGGCGTACAGCAAAGTGATTCCACTTTTTACATATAATACAGGTGTGTATGCTTTTTCAGATTCTTTCATATTATAGGTATTAAAAGTTATGGAGTATATTTCCCTGTGGTATACAGTAGGTCCCTGATGTTTATCCGTTTTATGTATAGAGTATGTGACTGTTAATCCCAAGCTCTTAATTTATCACCCCTTTCCCTTTTGGTAACCAGAAGTTCATCTTCTTTGTCTGTGAGTCTGTTCCTGTTTTGTAAACAAGTTCATTTCTGTCATTTTTCTAAGATTCCACATATAAGTGATATCATATCATATTTATCTTTCTCTGACTCACTTCACTTAGTAATGGTAATCTCTAACCCCATCCATGGTGCTGAAGATGGTGTCATTTCACTCTGCCTTAGGGCTGAGTAGTATTCTACTGCACGTGTGTACCACATTCTCTTTAATCACTGATCAGTCCACGGACATTTGGGGCTGTTTTAAGTGGTGCTGCTGTGAACACTGAGGTGCATGCATCCTTGCAAGTGAGCGGGTTTTCCTCCTTTGGCTGTACACCCAGGAGTGGGACTGCACGCTCGTGTGACGACTCTATTTTTAGTTTTCTGAGGAACCCCCAGAGTGGCCCAACATACAGCCCCACCAACACTGAAGGAGGGATGCCTGGAAAAAGCATATTCTTGTCATATTTGATCTAATAGTCACTTTAGACTCTTCTAAATAGCTGTATTATCTATAATCCGATACATTTTTTCTCTTTTAGGTCTCAATCCTAGTTTGCATGTCTACCAATTACTTTCGTATGTCACTCTTAATTGAGATTTGATTTAGTAATAGTTATATACCCAGGTTTCCCTGGGGGCTCAGAGGTTAAAGCGTCTGCCTGGGATGCAGGAGACCCGGGTTCGATCCCTGGGTCGGGAAGATCCCCTGGAGAAGGAAATGGCAGCCCACTCCAGTACTCTTGCCTGGAGAATCCCATGGAGGGAGGAGCCTGGTAGGCTACAGTCCATGGGGTCACAAAGAGTCGGACACGACTGAGTGACTTCACTTCACTTCATATACTTATAAGTGTCTATTTATACAGTGGTGTTTGCCAGTTCATCCCTTTATCCGTGATGCTTCTTCTGCCTGCCAGTAACAGTAGCAGTGACATCTTAAACTTTTGGAGCACTTGCTATGCAATGAACGCTGTTTTAAATGTTATACATGATCTAAGTTATCCTACTTATCTACCTTAAAAGTTGAAAACTGAATTTCCCACTTGGAAGATGAAGAAACTGAAATATATGAAGATTAATGAACTTGACCTACTGTTTCGAGAAGGATGCTTAATATTACAGATTTTAGATCATGCTGCCTGGATTCCAATCCCAGTTCTACCATCAAATATGCTACTTGAGCAAGCAATTTACCCCTTTAAATTTTGGTTCCATTTGAAGCAAAATGGAGGTGATAATAGTACCTGCCTAACAGAATTGCAATGGCACCCCACCCTAGTACTCCTGCCTGGAGAATCCAATGGACAGAGGAGCCTGGTGGGCTGCAGTCCACGGGGTCGCGAAGAGTCAGACACAACTGAGCGATTTCACTTTCACTTTTCACTTTCATGCACTGGAGAAGGAAATGGCAACCCACTCAAGTATTCTTGCCTGGAGAATCCCAGGGACGGGGGAGCCTGGTGGGCTGCCATCTCTGGGGCTGCACAGAGTCGGACGCGACTGAAGAGATTTAGCAGCAGCAGCAGCAACAGAATTGCTAACTGAAGTAAATGAGTTAATACATGTGGCCAGCTTAGAACAGGTTCCTGACCCAAAGTAAATGTTATGTGTTCGCTATTATAATAGCTAATATATTGTTATTATTTCTTTAGTTTCCAAGCCACAACCGAGGAGTCCTGATCTCCAGAAATGCTTCCTGAGTCCTTGTATTGGGCAAACCAAACATCCTTTCTAATTCCAAAGGCCACGGGTGTCCCTCCACTTCAGAAATACATTATGACTAATGTTTCTTTTGGATGTAGGTCTCTCCCACTAAGGAATCCTTAAAGACAAGGGCTATATCACGTCCTCCCCTGAATATTTAAGAATAGTTTATCCAGGAGGAATGAA
The DNA here is from genome assembly GCF_023091745.1 of Budorcas taxicolor. Lineage (NCBI taxonomy): Eukaryota > Metazoa > Chordata > Mammalia > Artiodactyla > Bovidae > Budorcas > Budorcas taxicolor. The sequence continues at coordinate 79,452,549 of NC_068924.1, read as the reverse complement.
TGGGACCTAGTATCCCAGAGTCAGAAGTGTCTCTTGGCTCAAGACAGTCTCTCATACTGTAACTACAGCAGCTACAATAAGCTATCCGCTGAGTTACCACTGGAGGTGAGAGCAACCAGATATACTACCTGAAATGGCAGGAGGTCTGTGGTCTGGTTGACGGTACAGTTTCTAGGTGAGGACAAAACTAATCCTTCCATCTCCCCTATTCTCTTCACCCATAAATAAGGCAAAGGTGTAGATGACAGCGGAGGACAGAAACTGAGGGCCACTCAGCTGAGGGCCCCATGAATTAGAAGGAAAAAGAAGGTTGGAATCACTGTACATCTCCAGTGAAGTGAATGAGGGTTCCCTCAGAGACGGAGGAGGCGATTGAGGAGGGCTTGTCAGCGTTATACACCAATGACTGACAAAATGTTTCCTGTATCTTACTTTCTGTTGATTTAAGCCTTTGATGTATACCTTAGGCAAGTGTGCTTGTAAGAGATGGAAGTAAAAAGAGTCCTACATGGTTTAAAAGAAGAGGATATAACATACAGCAAGCAAGCAAGCTGAAATGTGACCCAGAGTCATAACGTGATCCGCTCTTCACAGCCAGTCAGAAAGGGCATTCTAGCGTTTTCCATACCACTTCTAGATGAACAATCTCACTCAACCCACCACTACCCATCTGGTTCAGCTTCTCACCCATGAGCTCGTTCCCTCCATAAGAAGCTCACACATGAACTAGAGACCCCATTTACAGTTTACTTCCCATGAAGATGACCAAACAGCATCATCTTGGATTTGTTAGCTCGTCATAGGTGCCGCTCAGGTTGACTCCCCAGCTGATGGAGAACCTTTCAGAGGTGACTGAATTCCTTCTTGTGGGGTTAACAGATGCTCTAGAGATGCAGGTCCCCCTGTTTACAACCTTCACTCTCATCTACCTCACTACTCTGGTTGGGAACCTCGGGATGATCGTGTTGATTCTGCTGGACTCTCGACTTCGCACGCCCATGTACTTTTTCCTCGGTAACCTCTCCCTAGTGGACTGTGTTTACGCCTCCTCTGTTACTCCTAAAGTAATGGCGGGGATTCTCACAGGAGATAAGATTATATCCTATGATGCATGTGCTACCCAGATGTTCTTCTTTGCAGCCTTTGCCACTGTTGAAAGTTTTCTCCTGGCCTCGATGGCCTTTGACCGCCAGGCGGCCGTGTGCAAACCCCTGCATTACACCACCACCGTGACGAGAGCCATGTGCGCCTTGCTGGCCACCAGCTCCTATGTTTGTGGACTCTTACAATCTTCCGTCCACGTTGCCCTCACTTTCCACCTCTCCTTCTGCCATTCCAATGTGGTGAATCACTTTTTCTGTGACATTCCCGCACTGCTGGCTCTCTCTTGCTCTGATATCTACACAAATGAGATGGTGCTCTTCACACTGGCAGCGTGTGACACCTTCTTCGCTCTTCTGGTTATCCTGGGCTCGTACCTCTTCATTTTGATTGCTATCCTGAGGATGCGCTCTTCTGAAGGACGCCAGAAGGCCTTCTCCACCTGCGCTTCCCACCTCACCACTGTCTCCATCTTCTATGGGACCGTCATCTTCATGTACTTACAGCCCAGCTCCAGCCACTCCCTGGGCACAGACAAAGTGGTGTCCGTGTTCTACGCCATGGTCATCCCCATGCTGAACCCACTGGTCTACAGCCTGAGGAACAAGGAGGTCAAAAGTGCCTTTAAAAGGGTGGTCGGAAAAGCAGGCTTCGCTAGGCTTAGCTTACTAATTAGAAATCGCATGCAAACCATGTGAATCTTCTATTGGACTTCAATGGCCAAGAATGTTGTTTGAAGGTTAATTCTTTCTTGTCTTTTATTTCTTTGAGCTACTCCTTCCCAGACAAAACTGATTCTATTCACTCTTCATGACTGTAACTGGGTAGAAGAAATTCCGGATGTCCCCCTCCAGAAATATAACATTGCTTCTATCTTAAGATAAAGATTATAATCCTTGATACTATAGGATCCCACATTACATCAGTCTGTTGGTTTAAGGTGCTTTGCAGGTAAATCTCATAGGTGTTTGACAGTAGAGTCCCATTTTCATTTTCTAAAATTAAGAGAACCCTAAGAATCTTCCACACAGCACAGGGGCATGTTTCTTAGACATTTATACTCCTAAGATTTACCTTGAAAGACTGCTGAAATAATAGAATTAAGGGATCTAATCCAGATAATATAACTTGGCATATTTCTGGTAGAGCTCAGAAATCTTTAGAATTATGCCCTGCTCCCATGGTCAGAGGAGGCTGGTGGGCTGCAGTCCATGGGGTCGCTAAGAGTCGGACATGACTGAGGGACTTCACTTTCACTTTTCACTTTCATGCATTGAAGAAGGAAATGGCAACCCACTCCAGTGTTCTTCCCTGGAGAATCCCAGGGATGGGAGAGCCTGGTGGGCTGCCGTCTATGGGGTCGCACAGAGTCGGACACAACTGAAGTGACTTAGCAGCAGCAGCAGCATCCACACATACAGAGATCCTGAACTTAGTGAGAAGGCCAGTTGTAAATCTGGATAATGAGGGATAGTATATAAGCTAGATCTATTTTATCCTTGAATCTCAGAGAGAAAAACATGCTTCAAAAGGCTGAAATATATCCATACCTATTCCTTACCTGAGTTCTAATAGATAAAATTCATGTAAGAGTCTGGCTAGGGAGAACTGCCTGCATTATTAACAAGCTTCCCCTGTATTTCAGATGAGGTTGGGGTGCAGATCACACTTTGAAAACTGTTTCCCTGGAACAGTGGTTCAAAAGCATCATTACCAACCCAGCAGCATCAGCATGACCTGGAATTTTTTAGAAATGCCAATTACAGGAACCCTCATCCCAGACCCACAGAACCAAAACTCCAGGAGTACAACCAAGCTATCTGTGTTTTTTAACAAGCCCTCCTGGTGATTCTGAAGCAGGCGCAGGTTTGAAAACCAATGCATTCAAGCAACCAAGAAACATTTAGCCTACAGCTGCAGTCCATGCGGTCTCTAAGAGTCGGACATGACTGAGCGACTTCATTTTCACTTTTTACTCTCATGCATTGGAGAAGGAAATGGCAACCCACTCCAGTGTTCTTGCCTGGAGAATCCCAGGGAGGGCAGAGCCTGGTGGGCTGCCGTCTATGGGGTCGCACAGAGTCAGACACGACTGAAGCGACTTAGCAGCAGCAGCAGCAGCGGTGGTTCTCAAATTCAGCTGCACATTACAATAACCTGGGGGAGATTTTTTAAGTACTATTGGCTGGATCCCACTTCCAGAGAGTATGATATAATAATATGATTTAGCAAAATTTGATCTGGGATAAGACTTGCACACCAGGAGATTGTAAGATGCAGTCACTTCCCTGGAGCCTGATATATAGAAAAGATTAGGACCAGAAAAGAGGTACTATTCATTTAGAATCTAGTACCTTTCCAAGTATTGCGTATGCTATCTCATTAAGGTCTCACACTAACTCTGAGAGAGTCGACCAGGTAGGAGGAGGAATGGCGTCTCAGATACGGGTGTGTGGGTAATAGGTACTCAGTTGCTCAGTCGTGTCTGACTCTGCAAGGCCATGGACTGCAGCCCACCAGGCTCCTCTGTCCATTGGATTCTGCAGGCAAGAATACTGGAGTGGGTTGCCATTTCCTCCCCCAAAGGATCTTCCCGACCCAGAGACTGAACCGGCACCTCTGGCATCTCCTGCATTGGAGGCAGATTTTTACCACTCAGCCACCTGGGAGGATGTGGGTAGATGGTGGCAAAGTGAGAATTTTAAGTCTGTGGAATCCCAAAGCAAATCGTTTCCACCTTAGTTCAGCTAACAATTGTTTGATACTAGGGCAGACTGTAGGACACATAAAGTGTATTAAAACAAAAAAATCTTTTTATCAAAGAACACTAGTCTTCTCAGTATAACAAAACTATCTTTTTTTATTGGGGTATAGTTGATTTGCAATGCTGTGACAATTTCTTCTGTACGGCAAAGTGATTTAGATAGCATAATTATCTTTATAAGTAAGACATTAGAGGACGGAAAGAGAAAGTCAGGATATTATTAATTTAGCATCTTTCTTGAATCTGTTTAAATCTCCTTCCTTGTTGATATTCTGAAGACTGCCTGAATCCCCATCACTTGATCACAGGTCTAAGGAGGAGGGTATTAAACAACATGGGTTTTGAGGTCATCAGAGGAATATAAAGGGGACTGAAGCCCGTGTGCCCTGTTCACGTGTTGCTATGTTCTTACAGTAAAGCCCTTGTTAACTGAGAAGACTTGTCGTCCCTGTTTTCTAGAAATTTTGAACTGCATAATTCGAAGCTTCACTTGGATAGAAAGTTAAGCTAGTATCCAGGGCTTTTGTTTGCTGGAAGATTTCTTGATTACCCAGAGGGATGGTACGGGGAGCGAGGAGGGAGGGGGGTTCAGGATGGGGAACACATGTATACCTGTGGCAGATTCATGTTGATGTATGGCAAAACCAATACAATATTGTAAAGTAATTAACCTCCAATTAAAATAAATAAATTATATATATATATATTTTTAAGTTAAGCTAGAAAATGTGCACACTCCAGTAAACATCCACGTTTAGGACGACTGAAGACCACAATCCTCATAATATGATGTGCTCACCGGCATCAATTCCCACAGGTACCATTGCCTCACTGAGAAGACACAGGCAAGAGCAGTGAAAGACAGAGGCATGACCGGATGCCTCCACTCCTGACCTTTGAAGTCTCAATGCGTCGGTGTGTGGCGATAGTCACACTAGGGCAGCACACACAGCAGACAAGTTCAGACAGCAACCTGAGCACGCTGAACCTTCAGTGTGGACCACACTGGAATACTGTAACGGTGCATCCATCTCCAGTCAAATACGCTACTGTAGCTTTCTAACTGTGAGTCATGAACATATATTCATACAATTGAAAGCTTCTGTCTGGATTATTTCTGAGAACAGAGGTTGCTGTAGACTGAATATCTGTGTGTCACCAAAATTCCTATGTTACATGCTAATGCCCAGAGCAGTAGGAGGCAGGGTCTGAGGGGAGGCAGCTCCGGTGTCTGGGGAGCCTCCACGGGTGAGCTCAATGCTCCCCTGAAAGGGGAGGCAGCTCTGGTGTCTGGGGAGCCTCCACGGGTGGGCTCAATGCTCGTCTGAAAGGGGCCCAGCGAGCTATTTTCTTCCTTGTGCCCTGTTTGGACACAGCAAAGAGTCGTCAGTCTATAAACTGGTGCCTTGATCCTGGACCTCCAAGCCTCCAGAACTGTGAGAAATACATCTTCATTGTTAATAAGCCACCCAGTCTGTGGTATTTTGAAGCATAGACAAACCAAGATGGACGCCTTAGCAGCAGCAGAATGAGATCAAACCTTCCCCAAACTATGATGATTTTGATTCTAATAAGACATTGAACTCGGGATAATCAATGAGGGGAAAGACTTCTAGGCAGACTGCAGAGGAATTAAATAATTTCCTTATTCTTCATTCAGAGGAGTTCAATCAAGCTAAAATGGAATTTATTCTAGTTTTAAAATTCTCTCTGAAACTGGCATCTAATGGGAATTTTACACTCCTGAGACTGGGATGAACTCATACATCAGCCCTCTCATTCTCTACCATGCTTGGGTTCTTATGAGTAATCAAATGTTTATTCAATGAAAAAAATGATAAATGGATGGATGAGGATACGTGTGCCTGTATGATAGCGTGCGTTAGTAAGCGAGCGAGTGAGTGAACTGAGGTTGAATAAACGAGTCAGCACAAGGCTGGGTACCTAATGGGTGGTTACAGGATTCCAGATCTGCTCTTTCTGTGCCCAAAGAGAGGGCATCTCTCAGATCATCCCATGGAGTTGTCTCTTCCATCATCCCATAGAGGTACAAACCACGCTCCTTTTCACTAACTAAACCCAGCTGGAGTGGGATATGGTTTAATCACTTTGCTGACCAAGATTCATCTAGTCAAAGCTATGGTCTCCAGTAGTCATGTATGGATGTGAGAGTTGGACCATAATGAGCACTGAAGAATTGATGCTTTTGAACTGCGGTGTTGGAGAAGGCTCTTGAGACTCCCTTGGACAGAAAGAAGATCAAATGAGCCCATCCTAAAGGAGATCAGTCCTGAATAGTCATTGGAAGGACTGATGTTGAGGCTAAAGCTCCAATACTTTGTCCACCTAATGCGAAGACCCGACTCATTGGAAAAGACCCTGATGCTGGGAGAGACTGAAGGTGGGAGGAGAAGGAGGTGGCAGTGGATGAGATGGTTGGATGGCATCACCGACTGGATGGACATGAATTTTAGCAAACTCCACAAGACACTGGGCATCCCTGATAGCTCAATTGGCAAAGAATCTGCCTGTAATGCTGGAGATAGTGGAGGACAGAGGAGCCTGGTGTGCTGTAGTCAATGGGGTCACGGTCAAACACAACTTAGCAACTGAACAACAACAATGGTTTAAAGGTATAATACATTTTACATACTTAGTATGGTGCTTGGTGTATTATAAAGAAGAAAGATTAAGTATTTTTATTTTATCTTTAGCAAAAATAGACAAGAGAGAATCCGAATTATATCTCTCTGCCTTTCTCTAATTTCAGGACCACCTAATTTTATTTCTTCTCTCTTTCATGTTCTTGGGCTTTACGAACCAGATCTATGTTCTTATACTCTCTCCATCTGAGGACATCTTCCTGAGGCCAAGGACCTATGGGGAAACCATAACAAAGACCAATTTCTCTGTCTGACTTTGTTTAACCCAAACAATCAAGATATGTTTAATATTGTGAGCTCAGCCACAGAATCGTATAATTCTTCTCTCTCTTTTGTGTCCAGGAAATGCATTGAGAATGGAAGAAGTTAGTGCCTTCTCATCAGCAGTACTAACATTCAAATGTTTTAAAATAACGATAAGATTAGTGATATTCTTGTGTCACACATACCCAAAACATATGCGCATTCTCAAGGCTCTGTACGTTACTTCACAAACTTGGCTCTCTCCAATGTCCTGGTGAGAGACAGTCAGATATGCTTTGCAACAGCGTGTGTGCATTTTATCAGCAGCTTTCCCATGAGAGTACTATATAAGATCATGTAATCTGCAGGGACAACTGTATTCCTTTCCAGTATGAATTGCTTTTTATTTCTTTTTCTTTCCCAATTGTTCTGTCTAGGACTCCCATTACTATGTAAAACTGTAGTGGTGAGAATGAGCATCCTTGTCTTATTCCTGATCTTAAAGGAAAACATTGCCACCACTGAATATGAAGATAGCCATAGGCTTGTTATACAAATGGCCAATAGGTATTTTGGCATGAAAAGACGTGCAACATCACTAATCATCAGGGAAATGCAAATCAAAACCACAGTAAATATTAACTGTCACTACTCAAAATGGCTATCATCAAAAACATAAGACAACAAGTGTTGGCAAAGATGTGGAGATAAGAAAACACTTGTTCACTGTTGGAATCCTTGAACTCCTTGGAAGAAAAGTTATGACCAACCTAGATAGCATATTAAAAAGCAGAGACATTACTTTGCCAACAAAGATCCATCTAGTTAAAGCTATGGTTTTCCGGTGGTCATGTATGGATGTGAGAGTTGGACCATAAAGAAAGCTGAGTGCCAAAGAATTGATGCTTTTGAACTGTGGTGTTAGAGAAGACTCTCGAGCATCCCTTGGACTGCAAGGAGATCCAACCAGTCCATCCTAAAGGAGATCAGCCCTGAATATTCATTGGAAGGACTGATCTTGAAGCTGAAACTCCAATACTTTGGCCACCTGATGTGAAGAACTGACTCATTTGAAAAGACCCAGATGCTGGGAAAGATTGAAGGCGGAAGGAGAAGGGGGTGGCAGAGGATGAGTTGCTTGGATGGCATCGGTGACTCAATGGACATGAGTTAGAGTAAGCTCTGGAAATTGGTGATGGACAGGGAGGCCTGGCATGCTGCAGTCCATGGTGTCGCAGAGTCAGACACGACCAAGCAAATGAACTGAGCTGACCTGAACTGAATGTACATTGTTGATGGGAATATAAATTGATGCAACATTATCGAGAACAGGATGGAAGTTTCCTCAAAAAAATTAAAATTAGAACTGCCATGTGATCCAGCAATCTCATTTCTGGGTATAAATCCAAAGGAAATGAAGTCAGTATATTGACGAGATGTCTGCGCTCCAATGCTTATTGTTGCGTTAATCTCAACAGCCAAAAATGGGAACAATCAAAGTGTCTGTAGATGTACACACAATAGCATATTATTCAGTCTTTTAAAAAAAGAGGAAATCCTTTCATCTGTGACAACATAGATAATCCAGGAGGATATTATGCTAAGTCAAATAACCCATACAAAGACAAATATCATATGATCACACTTGCATGGGAAGCACTTTTTAAAAATCCAACTCCAGATAACAGAGTGTTGATCACCAGAGACTGAGATGTGGGGGGAAAGAAACAATTTTTTAAAAGAAGAAAGAGTGTAGAATTGGGGTTGCCAGTAGGTAGGGGGAGGGGACAAGGGAAAGCTTATTGTTTAGCGGATACACAGTTTCAGTTTTGCAAAATAGAAAGAGTTCTGAAGATGGGTGGAGGTATGGTTACACAATACGCATGTACTTAATTAACACTGCAGAGCCGAACACTTAGAATGGTAGAGATAGTAAGTATTATGTGTATTCCACCACAATATAAATGAATAAAGTGAGTTTGCTGCTAAGTTGCTTCAGTCGTGTCTGACTCTGTGCAACCCCATAGACGGCAGCCCACCAGGCTCCCCCATCCCTGGGATTCGTCAGGCAAGAACACCGGAGTGGGTTGCCAGTGAGTTTACCCTTATAAATTTAAATAATAAAATATGTACATGTTTCAAATTAATTATATCTCAATTTAATTTTAATTATGTGTATTTTCTTAAAAGAAGGAAAATATACTCTAAGATCAAAGGGTGGAAGCCAGGAGACCAACTATAAAAAACGATGCAGAAATTCAAGCGATAGATGATGATACGTTGGAGCCAACCTGCAGAGATGATGTAGGAGAAGCAGTCACATTTTGAATCACGGGGAGTCTGGAGCTAAAACGCGGAGCAGGTCGGACATGCAGGGGCGAAAGGAAGAAATGACTCTTGGAAAGAATTGTCGTTTCCCTCACAAAGGCAGCAGTGGAAGAGGAGCAGGTTAGTGAGAAAAATCAGGGGCTAACTTAGAGACGTCAAGTTAAAGTTTGACGTAGAGAAGAGACAACGTATGCGCTTTCCAAAGTTCGCGAGGCAGGTTTGAGACAAAGCCGCAATTCTGTGAACTGTCTGCACGCACCAGCGTTCACATCAACACTCGCTTTTCGTCCTTTCTGAAGGGCACTGGCTCCTCTCAGTCTGCTTACCTCACCCTCAGTATCTTCCCGAACCTTAATGTCGGTGGGCCCACAGCTCAGTGCTTGGACCTCTCTCCTCTGCTCTGTCACCTAGATTTCACCCAGGTTCATGACTCACAATGTGTCCAGAGGCCTTCCAGTGAATGTCTGATTTGTAAATACTACACATTCTGGGCAATCTTTATATGAATCACTGATCACAGACAGGTTCCACAGTACCAAACAAGACAATTTGAACCTTATAATAGTCAATTTGAACATAACTAATTGCTTTTATGAAACATAATCCATTTTTAAGAGCATAATTAAGTTGTTTTTAAAGTATTATGGATATTGTAATACATCTAGCATATTGAAAAAAGTGTGATTTTATGAGTAATAAGAAGAAAATGTTTTTAATTTAACCTCTCTAAGCCCTTGATTCATGTATGAGTCATCTATGTTATTTCTCAAAGGAAGATTCTCTTGATTGACCATCATAACAAACAGCATTCAAGTCCATATGTTGGTTTTTAAAAATATGTATCTAACACAGAAAAATCTCTGATAATCCTGACTTAAATGGACGGTTTGCAAAGAGTTACAGAATTAGATGGAGAGGTTGAAAAGTGGAAATTCTATTAGCAGAATCAGGGTGGAAACGGTACATGAAATTAAAGAGAGGCCTCTAAGGAGAAGCCATGGCGCACCTTGGTTGAATGAGAATTAAAACGATAGTTATCATCACAGAAATGAGTAGGAACGGGGCAGGGTTCAGCAGAGAGAACTATGAACATGACTGACAGGGGAAATGAGAAAGCCAAAAGTGACGGATGGACAGCAATTCTTCGATGTGTTCGGTGTCTTTTGAGAGAAGTAGAAACTGTAGAATGTTGAGGTTAGAGGGACTTCTCTTGAGGTCCAGTGGCTAAGACTGCACACTTACAATGCAGGGAGCCTGGGTCTGATCCTCATCAGGGAACAGGATCCCACATGCAGCAACTAAAGACCCTGCGTGCCACAGCTGAGCCCTGGCACAGCCAAATAAATAAGTAAATATATTTTCTAGAAATCAAAAGGACCGTGAATGCCATCTAGCCCAACCATTTATAACATAGATGAGGAAACTCAGATTTTACAGTTTCACAGTTTCCCTGAGATAATTCAGCATCTGAGTGGCAAAGCCATTCCTAGAATTCGCACCTCCAACATTCTCTGCAAGTGTCGTTTTAATGCTCTCTGTGCCTGACATGAGCATTTCCCACTGTGTGGATTTACCAGAGCACAACCCCACAGGTCCCTGCCGGGTACGGGCAGGAAGGGGGACCCCATCCTGTGGGCCCCAGACGGCAGTCACCTGTGACTATCAGGCGAAAAGCTGCCCACTCCCTTTATGACAGTTGATCAACCCAAGAAAACGTTCCCAAATATTATTTAGTTGGATTTGTTGTATGAAAGGCCACTGGGGAAATTTCTCCTCTCTGGGACCCATGATTTTCCCTCATCCATTAGGGAACTAAGTTCTCTGGTTAAATCAGGTGAGAATGGCGTCTTAGTAAAGATGAGAATGCAGGAGATTGGTCTCCCTGAGCAGGACTGGCTTCAGATAACCCCTTAGTACCCCTACTTCTGTGCCATTCTTCTTTATCTTGCCCTGTTCCAAAGATGGCTTTCCAAAACCTGATGCTTCCCCTGAACACCATCAGACGCCTTCCCATCTATACCTAAATATTTCTAGGACATCATCTATAGGTCACTTTCCATTTCTAGGGAATTGCATACATCTGGAGCCCATGTATTCCTATTTTACTGCATCATTAAAGACAGGATACATAGGGTCAGAAAGCATTCCAAGAGAGCTCTCTTAATCATCTATGGCAAAAACTCTTAGCATTTCAGAAAAAAAAAAAGTTTGCTTGTATGAACATTTTGATGGCTGATGAAATTAAGTGAATTTCAAAAAGGTAAGGAAACATCTTCAGAAACTTTTAAAGAGTAATTAGCTATCCTTTTTCCTAATTGATCTTAATTTACTGTGTATAATAATTTAGAGCAAGGGCAGACAAACTAGATGTACAGATCACATTTAGTCTTATTTTTTTTATTTGGTATGGCCCTTGAGCTAAGCATGCGTATTATCCTTAAAGAGAAAAGAATGTAAAAAAGAAATAAAGGAGATGAGAGAGATAGGCATCAAAATAAAGACTGAGAGGAAAGAAGTGAGGAATGAAGAGGGAGGAAGAAAAGAATTTTAAAATAATAATAATAAAAAAAAAACCTACTGTGACCTGCAGTGCCTAAACTGTCTACTATCCGGTCCTTTATATAAATGTTTGCCAATTTCCTTTAGAGAGTAAAAATAATTTGCTAGTACATGCAAGAAGAGCTGAAGCAGTCAAATTATGTAATGGATTGGATAAATACCCATACTTCCCAGATGCAGAAAACAAGGCTTAGATTGTGACTTGTCCAACCCCATATAACCGGAAGTAGTGAAACCAAGGTTCAGACTCAGGTCTGTGTTTTCTGGATCCAAAATGCATAAACTTGAATCTTGATTCCACTGTGGGCTGGCTGTTTAATCTCAGACCAGTTAATCTGTCTTTTCTGTGCAGGTCTGTCTTGAATAAGTTGCAAAGCAATTGGTATAGAATAAGAAATGAAATTAAAGAACCAAAGAGTATGAGTAGACTCTGTCTTCTAATAACCAATCTTGTTGGATTGAGGTCTCACTTTTGCATTTAACTATGTCATCTTCTGGGCTTCCCAGGAGGCACTAGTGGTAAAGAACCCGCCTGCCAGTGCAGGAGACACAAGAGATGCAGGCTCGATCCCTGGGTGGGGAAGACCCCCTGGAGGAGGGCATGGCAACCCACTCCAGTGTTCTTGCCTGGAGAACCCCAAGGACAGAGGAGCCTGGAGGGCTGCAGTCTCTGGGGCCGCACAGAGTCAGACATGACTGGGCATGCACACAAGACATCTTCTAATTCCTTTGTGATTTTGCTCCCTAAGAATGTAAATTCTGGGTGGTCTGAAATAAATTTCAGTATATGGTAACTTAGGGAGTTCATGGCAAAATGAGTATTACTCCATTATTCCATACCGTGGTCATTTCAAAAACAACTGAGTGAACATTTACTGAATGCTTATAGGGACTGGCACTGTATTAAGTGCCTTTCATTTATTTTCACTTTATCATCACAGAAACCCTATTGGGCAAGTACACTTGTGATCACATCCATTTAAACGTAAATGAGGAAATCGAGGTGTAGAGGTTTTTATCTGTGTCCAATATTACTTTGAATCCAAGAAGTCTACTGGCAGAAAGCAGGCTCTTCACCCCTCTGCTATGCCGCCTTGCCTTTATCACGTTTTGAAGACTCATACGTTCATGGGTATTTTCTGTTTTATTGAAATATCTCCCTATCCCACACTTATTTTTGAATTGATATAATTTAAAGTATTATATATTTCTGACATATGATAATAATATACTACAATTTAGTATTTAATGTAAACCTCACTCTTGTTCTTTCTTTGGACGTCTATTTATTTTCACTTGGTTTTTCTTCCAAATAAATTTTAAAATCACATCATGAAGCACATGTACATGCCCACACACAAAAACACATAAATACATCCTACTTCTCTTGAGGTTCTATCAGATTCACACCAACTATATACATTACTTTGAAGATAGATATTTTAAAGCATAGAGTTTTCCCATCCCCCCCCAATAAAAGCTTTAGTGACTGATTTTTCTTTAATTTTGGAAAAATATTTTTCATACAATTGGAAAAATACATTTTGCTTGTATTAAGTATTATTAAGAATATGAAAAAAAACAGCTATGGTTTTTCCAATAGCCATGTATGGATGTGAGAGTTGGACTATAAGGAAAGCTGAGCACAGAAGAATTGATGTTTTTGAACTGTGGTGTTGGAGAAGACTCTTGAGAGTCACTTGGACTGAAAGGGGATCCAACCAGTCCATCCTAAAGGAGATCAGTCCTGGGTGTTCATTGGAAGGAATAACGCTGTAGCTAAAACTCCAATATTTTGGCCACCTGATTGCGAAGAGCTGATTCATTTGAAAAGACCCTGATGCTGGGAAAGATTGAAGGTGGGAGGATAAGGGGACGACAGATGAGATGGCTGGGTGTCATCACCGACTCAATGGACACGGGTTTGAATGGACTCTGGGAGTTGATGATGGACAGGCAGGCCTGGCGTGCTGCGATTCATGGTATCACAAAGAGTTGGACCTGACTGAGTGACTGAACTGAACCGAACTGAAGAATATGAAAAGAATGAACTTTCCTCAAATTATCCACATCTAAATAATAACATGGTTTTCACTGAATCACTCTTTATACAATTTGAGGAAATTAATATAATTTTGCCTGTTTCTCTTTTCTTTTACCCATTTTTTATATTTTTATCACTTGAAATTTTAGATCTAGATTGCAATTAAAATTGTTTTTCCTGATGAATTTTTTATAGAATATTTGAAACAATTATTTAGACACAAGTATGTTTTACTGTCGTAATTCTCTTGACATATTTTTTTAATTCCCCGTAATTCATTTTTAATTATTTATCAAACTAGATTTTTTTTGAGTTACTGAGTTACTGTTTCCAGCATAGATGTAGACAAAATAATTCCACAGCATTTGCAAATCTGAGAGAAATTCTTTTTGATTTTATATGCAAGAATAATGAGGGCTTCCCGGAAGACCCAGTGGTAAAGAATCTGCCTGCCAATGCAGGATACGCAGGAGACGTGGGTTCGATTCCTGAATCGGGAAGATCCCTTAGAGAAGGAAATGGCAACCTACTCCAGTATTCTTGCCTGAAAAATCCCGTGTACAGAGGAGCCCGGCAGGCTCCAGTCTATGGAGTCTCAAAAGGGCCAAACACAACTGAGACTGAACAGTAAAAATCTGAAAGCATTTTGAAAGCAGAATCCCTTTCTTTTTAATTCTTAATTTCTTTTTTACTTTTTAATTTTAATTTTTCAATGTTGTGTTGGTTTCTGCCACACACACATGACTCAGTCATAATTATACATCTACCCCATCCCTCTTGAGCCTCCCCCCCACCCCACCCCTCTAGATCATCACGGAGCGCCAGGCTGGGTTCCCTGTGTCACACAGCAACTTCCCACCAACTATGAATTTCACACATGGTATGTCAATGCTGCTTTCTCAAGATTCCCCTTCTTTCCTCTAAGTATCTTTAGTCAGTTGGATGAGGCCCACCCACATTAAGAAGAGCAGGCTGCTTTACATATAGTCTACTGATTTAGTTTTATTGTACTTCTTTTTTTTTTCATGCTTTTTAACATTTTGTCATGAAAATTTTCAAACAAGTAGCAACATTGTTAGAATTTTACCTTGTCATCCACATTCTCAGCACCTAGATTCTGCTCTTAACATTTGATTATACTTGCCTTATTACATAACTACAAATCCATTAACATATCTTATTATTTGTGATGTGCTTCAAAGTAAATCAAAGACATCAGTACACTTCCCCCAAATCCTTCTGAGGCATATCATTAATATTAGAGTTTAATATTTGCTGACATTTTTCTTTTGATGTAAAATTTGCAATGAAATGCACCATCTTAAAAGTACATTTGCTGCATTTGACAAACATATACAAGTATAAGCCACCAAGACACAGAATACAGGTAGTTCCCTGACTCCCCTTTCTAGTGAGTCCCTCCTCCAAGTCCCAGTGGTAACCCCTGTTCTAATTTTTTTGCACAGTAGATTAGCTTTATATATTTTGGCATCGTGTCAGTGAAATGACATGATATGTACTCTTTTGTGCAAACCTCTTTCAGTCTGCATAACATCTGCGAGCTCTGTCCGCAGCCTCTCACGTGTCAGTCACTTGCCCTTTTGTGTTGCTGGACCCATGGTTCACCATCACGTACTTATCTGTGTTTCTCTTGACAGACACTATGGCTCTTTCTAGTTATTGGCTATATGAGGAAAGCCATTGTAAACATCTTGAGTCTTTTTTGTGAACATATTTTTTGTTTATATTGGGTAAACATCTCTGGGTGGAGCTGCTGGTCATAGAGTGGGTGTATGTTTCATTCTAGAAGAAGCTGTCAGACTTTTTCCCAGAGTGGTTGTGTCATTTACCCCATCATGGACAGCCCTGCTCCAGGCGCTGTATCCCTTCTTCCACAGATGGCCGATGTCAGCCTCTCTGATGGCCTACTGATTTAAATGTGAATTATATCTTAAAACAAACACACACACATAAAAAAAAAACCTTAGTGCAGCAACTCCACTGGCGTTTGACCAAACTGCTGGGCACCGTGGCCTAGCCAAGTTCACATGTAAAATGACCATCACGATCCATCCCTTGTCAACTCAGCACCCCTACTCATCTCCTTAAACCACACCTGATCTCCAAGTAAAGATAGTAAAAAGCATACTTCTGCCTAATCTGATACAATTATACTGCATATAACTGAAAATACACAAACGGTTTCCACATGAGGGGGATGCAAAGTCTTTGGGTGATGGTCATCCTTCTCCTTGGTAGTCTGTGTGTGAAATACTATGCTGTAAAGTTAGCGATACTACTCACCATGGTGCAAAGCCAATACGTTTTGTTACACGGCAAAGGGTTAAGAGATGGAAGGACAAACACACCAACGTATGGAGTAAAAAATAAAGAAGAGATATGCATGATAATTACAGCCCTCATTTCTGTAACTGGTCATGTACTCAAAATTGATATCTATAAAGCACTTCTTCCAATACCCATCCATATTCCCTTTGTCCTCAGAAAGTACCACAATATTTGGCAGTGTTGGAGTGGGGAGGTTGGCAGTATTGGGGGCTTCCCTGATAGCTCAGTTGGTAAAGAGTCTGCCTGCAATGTAGGAGACCCTGGTTCCATTCCTGAGTCTGGAAGATCCGCTGGAGAAGGGATAGGCGACCCACTCCAGTATTCTTGGTCTTCCCTGGTGGCTCAGCTGGTAAAGAATCCGCTGCAATGCGGGAAACTTGGGTTATCTCTGCATTGGGAAGATCCCCTGAAGAAGGGAAAGGCTACCCACTCCAGCATTCTGGCCTGGAGAATTCCATGGACTGTATTCCATGGGGTTGCAAAGAGTTGGACACGACTGAGCAACTCTCATTTACATTTCCTTCTTTATGAGGACCCAGCCTGCCCTTAATTCAAGGAGTTCTGGGTCTATAAACTAGCTCAAGTCTGAGAATTGATTCTCTGTTTTATGATTTAAGTTAAGACTTTTGATCATTTGACCTAAAGCTCTTCCACTTAATAGACTTCCCATCTGTTTTACTTTCAGGAGCACTATGATCAACTAGCCAAGGTCATTCACAGAAGTCTGAGTCATAACATCCTGATTGCTGCTTTGACTTCATGTGCATTAGGACGACCATATCACCTTACCTTTGGCAATTAAATACTGCACTTGGACCTTGCCACCAAGAATCCAATTATCCCCATTACATTTAAGCTTCTCAAGCCAGTGGCAGAAGATCCCACTGTAATTTCTGAGAAGAGCAGTCACAGAACTCTTCAGAGACTCTGAAATTCTGCTTGTGAATTTGTTCCCCATGGTTACAGTGAAAAGTGTGTCCTCTGGACCCTCCTGGGGTGGGTGAGCAGGTCTTAAATCCTCCAAGTTCTAACGTGTGTGAATTGCTCTCTCAATGTGCTACCAAGGCACTCTGGTATTTCTACCTTCTCTGGTGTAAGCCACCCTGTGGCCCATGTTCCAGCCAAAAAAACAAACGATTAAAGTCCTTTATAACACTCGAAGCTGCAAAATCAATTTCAAAATCTGTGCCTAGTGTTGCTGTTGTCCAGTTGCTGACCTGTGTCCGGCTCTTCAAGACCTCGTGGACTGCAGCACACCAGGGCTTCCCAGGCAGCTAGGTGGTAAAGAGTCTGGCTGCCAATACAGGAGACACAAGAGACGCGGGTTCTATCCCTGGGTCAGGAAGATCCCCTGGAGTAGAAAATGGCCATACACTCCAGTATTCTTGCTTGAAAAATTCCACAGGCAGAGGAGCCTGGGCTATAGTCCGTGGGGTCGGGAAGTCAGACACAAGGGAGCAACTGAGCATGCATGACTGGAATATGCTGAACACGGGAGGAAACAGAGGCCAAACTAAGCTCGGAAATTTGGGCTTAAATAGGCTACTGCAAAGATGCATGTGCCATGCTTTCCCTTTATTCCAAAAATGATAGAAAACAAATAAATTAAGCAGAGCAGTATCACAGTTTGATTCTTAGTGGGCTCATCTCAATAAATCCAGCCCAGTTCAGCTTTGTGTTCTTTCATCATTAATCCACATATTTAATATGCATTTCCGCGCATATTCCTCACTTTTGTTTCTGTAAAATGGTGGGGATGGGGAGCATTGTGATTCTCTTGTAATTTTGTGCAACTCCTCCTCAGTCAGACTCTGCACTTCACCTCTCAGGGCCTGTGGGGACTGGAGTCTAGTTTTAGGTCCAGAAGTAAAAAGGGTAAAGGGTGTGGGTTCCGTGGAGAATTACCGGGGTTTTGCAAGGCAAATACCACAAGAAAGGCTATTATAGGCAAAGTAGGATTGATCTCTCTTGCACTGTTTCCTTGATATTTCCAGTTTTCTCGAAGAGCTCTCTAGTTTTCCCATTCTATTGTTTTCCTCTATTTCTTTGCATTGCTCATTTCAAAAAGGCCTTCTTATCTCTCCTTGCAATTCTCTGGAACTCTACATTCAGCTGGGTGTATCTTTCCCCTTTCCCCTTCTATTCCTCATCTATTTGTAAAGTCTCCTTGGACACCACTCTGCCTTCTTGCATTTCTTTTTATTCGGGATGGTTTTGGTCACTCCCTTCTGTGATGGTTTTGAATGGTGGTACTGGAGAAAATTTGAGTCCCTTGAACAGCAAGGAAATCAAACCTGTCCATCCCAAAGGAAATCAGCCCTGACTATTCATTGGAAGGACTGATGTTGAAGCTGAAGCTCCAGTACTTTGGCCACCTGATGCAAAGAGCTGACTCATTGGAAAAGACCCTGATTCAGGGAAAGATTGAAGGCAGGAGGAGAAGAGAGCACCAGAGGATACGATGGTTAGACAGCATTACCGACTCAACAGACATGAATCTCAGCAAACTCCTAGAGAGAGTGGAAGACAGAGGAGCTTGGCGGGTTACAGTTTATGGGGTCACAAAGAGTTGGACATAATTTAGTGACTGAACAACACCAAGAATGATCTCAGATGGGAGTGAAGCAGCTGCTGCTTCTGACTCATCCGAATCAGGAATTCTATGTCCCCGGTTTTTGGATTATCTCATTGGTGCCCCTTGCGATTTTCAGGATCCCATTCTTTTACAATTAATGCCCTTAGTTAACAGTAGAAGCCCTGTGAGTTTAGGAATTGAATTTGCATTGTAAATCAATGCCACTCAGAGGATGAAATTCTGGGATGGGCTTTCAGCTCTGCAACTATAGGATGGTTAAGTCATCCCCCAATCTACAGGGGATTGGGTCCAAGACTCCCTACAGATAGCAAGATTTGTGGGTGCTGAAGCTCCTTATATAAAATGGCATCGGTTCAGTTTAGTCACTCAGCTGTGTCCGACTCTGCGACCCCATAGATCACAGCACACCAGGCGTCCCTGTCCATCACCAACTCCCGGAGTCCACCCAAACTCATGTCCATTGAGTCGGTGATGCCATCCAGCCATCTCATCCTCTGTTGTCCCCTTCTCTTCCTGCCTTCAATCTTTCCCAGCATTAGGGTCTTTTCAAATGAGTCAGCTCTCCACATCAGGTGGCCAAAGTATTGGAGTTTCAGCTTCAATATCAGTCCTTCCAATGAACACCCAGGACTGATCTCCTTTAGGATGGACTGGTTGGATCTCCTTGCAATCCAAGGGACTCTCAAGAGTCTTCTCCAACACCACAGTTCAAAAGCATCAATTCTTCTGTGCTCAGCTTTCTTTATAGTCCAACTCTCACATCTATACATGACCACTAGAAAAACCATAGCCTTGACTAGATGGACCTTTGTTGGCAAAGTAATGTCTCTGCTTTTTAATATATATTTTATATATTATTTCATCTCTAGGCTACTTATAATACTTACTACTTATAAATGCTATGCAAATTGTTGCCATCATGTAACAAATTCAAGTTTTGTCTTTTGAAACTTTCTGGAATATTTTTGATAAGTGGCTTGTTGTATCTGCAGATGTGAAGCCAATGAATATGAAGGGCTTACTATGTACTAGTCTCTTTCAGGGCAGACATAGAAGTTTCCAGGTCATTTACTCAGTAGTTGAGCTGAGAACATGAATCCTCCAGCTCATCCTTTTCTTTCTTACTTACTCTTGTGCAAATAGAAGCAACCCACCAATCTCATTACGTTTGTCACTTTGACAAAAGCATTTGAAGGTATCGTATGCATGCTCACCCCACATCTCTCCTGCTATAAGCATCTGATTGTTGTGCCCAGCGTCACATTCTGCGTCTCTCTATTCCCATTACCTACCATGCCCTCTCAGGGCTCTGCTACTGGAAATAGAGGTATTAGTATCTTTAAATCTAATCATAAGAGACAGCCATTTCCACAAAACCCAAAACCAGTTCAGAAAACTCACTCTTAAGATTTCTTCCATTTAGAAAGTTATTGCTATCAAAGGGCTTCCCAGGTGGTGGTAGTGGTAAAGAACCCACCAGCCAACACAGGAGATGCAAGAGACAAGGATTTGATCCCTGAGTTGCGAATGCCCCCTGGAGCAGGAAATGGCAACCCACTCCAGTATTCTTGCCTGGAGAATCCAATGGACAGAGGAGCCTGGTGGGCTATACTCCACAGGATCACAAGAAATCAGACACGACTGAAGTGACATGGCACGCACTCCTGTGTTGCTGTCAAAAGCTGTATCAGTCAGGGTTCTCCAGGAAACAGAACCAAGAGGATTTATTTAGAGAGAAAAAAGAAAGAAAGAACATTTGATGTTAAGGATTTTCCTTTTTTAGTTGAAGAATCTGCCAAGTTCAAAATGTGCAGGGTAAGCCAGCAGGCTGGAGACACAGAGAAGAACTGATTTTGCAGCTTGAGTGCAAAGGCAAGCTGGAGGCAGAATTTCTTCTTCTTCAGGGAAACTCAATCTTTCTTCTTCTCCTTAAAGTTTTCAACTGATTAGATAAGGCCCACCTACATCACTGAGGGTAATTTGCTTTACTAAAGTCTAATTTTTTTGTAATTGTAAATCTCTTTTGTTAAAAATACTTTCACAGTAACATGTAGACTGATATTTGACAAAATATTTGGGTACTGTGGCCAGGCAAGTTAACACATCATAACCCAGGAAATAAGAAGAGATCTGATATAACTTTAAATCTCAATTGTGTTAATGTTTCTATCTCAGAAAAACTGTGATGAAATGCTTTTAACAATATTTTATTCTGTCAGATACTCATCATACAAGTATTGCTTCAAAACATGCAGTCATCTTCTGAGTCTTAAAAATAAGTACATGCATGCTCAGTCATGTCTGACTCTGCAACCCTAGGGACTGTAGCCATCTGGGCTCTTCTGTTCATGGGATTTTTCAGGCAAGAATACTGGAGTGCTTGCCTTGCCCTCCTCCGGGGGATCGTCCCAACCCAGGGATCGATCTTTTATATCAGATCTTTTCTTATTTCCTGGGTTGTGATGGTTAGCTTTCTGTGCTAACTTGGCTGACCACAATCCCAACTATTTTGTCAAATATCAGGGATCGGACTTGCACCTCCTACATCTCTGGCATTGGCAGGTGAATTCCTTTACCACTGAGTCATCTTAGAAATATATTTAATTTCAAACAAGTTTGTACACTAATTAGTTTTAATTGTCAGAAAAAAAGGGTAAATCCTTGGTCTAACGAGTTATTGGAAGTCATATGATATTCTCTTAAAAATAGATACTTATCGTCCACCCACTTCCTTGGTGACCCTGAAGAGCTGATGGGTTTTATCACTTGATAATCAGCAGACAGGTAAAGAACTTTTCATTAGCAATTTTAATATGGCAAATTAGTAGTTGAAAAGGAACATGATCAAGCCTGTGAAATCTATTTGGTACATTAAGTGAATATCTCTATTTTCTTCACATTCTGGAAGACTATAATAAAAGTTGTTTGTTTCTTTTTTTAAGTAACAGAGAAGAGTTAACTCTCTGCCTGAGCTCACCCTCACTTTGTCCCGTTATGCATAGCCAGGATTGCAGGTGTCCCTTTTTCATAAAAACCATGGGACACAGTGTCAGTGCTCCTGAGCAACAATCATGTAAGACCTGGCTGAACCCGGCTATGGCAAATCCGGTGGGCATTAGCTCCCACTTTATATTTTGGGGGAGATTATTTTGACTGAGAATGCTGATAAAAGGTTTAATATTGGCCTTTACTTTGACGAGAACAGATTTAATTTGGACTGATTATTGGTAACAAGGGAGAAGATGAGCAAACACCAAAATACCTTCTGGGAGATGGAATTTATGAGACAAACTCCTGAATAGCAAAGCAACTTTCTGCTTCCACTGCTTTTCTCTGGGGAGAGCACTGAAGTCTTCGTCTCACTGGGCAATCTCTCCAGGCTCACGCTTCTCCCTTCTTTACCCACCAGAGCAGCCAGATATCACCTGCCAGGCCCTGTCTTTCATGAGTACAAGTAAGAAGACTGGTTCGGTGTGCTCCTTTCTCTTCTGATGGTACAGCCAAGAGCTTCAAAGCCTTTGGCAACCTCCTTCTTGATTTATAAAGTTCCAGGCACCAGCTGACATTAAGTTAGAAAAGTGAGTCATGGCTTTACAAGTCAAGACTCCAGTATTTCAGAACTAGTACAGACCATGACTTGGGGTATTATCTCTGAATGCACTTGGAAGCCCAGTTTATCTGAGTAGAATGGCAATAGCTAATCTCAATCAAAGAAACAGCAAGAGAATAAATAATATAAATTGTGGTAAAGCTTAAGATTATAAAAAACCCTCTCCTGATATGGTATGTCATTTAATCTTGACAGAAAATGAAGCAGATATTATCTGTTAATATTAACTTTTCTATAGATTCAAAGAGATAAGGGAAGAATTAGCTTTTTATGCAAATTAATAGGTTTCATACTCTCCAGATTGCTCAGTGGTAAAATAGTTCGCCTGCCAATGCAGGAGATTCAAGAGACTCCACTTTGATCCCTGGGTCAGGAAAGTCCCCTGGAGAAGGAAATGGCAACCCACTCCAGTATTCTTGCCTGGAGAATCCCATGGACAGAGGAGCTTGATGGGTTACAGTCCATGGGGTCACAAAGAGTCAGGGATGAAGAGCAAACACACACACACACACATCAAGCCAAGTGTTCTAAAAGCTTTATCTCATTTAATCTCATCAAATTCTGGATATGGTAAGATTTATTATTTGCATCTTTTAAACAAGGAAAACAAAGTAATGCAAAGTGATCCCCCAGAGGATAATGCTATTAATAGGAAACTGAGATTTTAGCACCGATCTGTTTATTGCCACATTCTCTAACTCTTTTTTAAAATAATGCTAATTAGACTGCAAGGAGATCAAACCAGTGAATCCTAAACAAAATCAATCCTGAATATTCATTGGAAGGACTGATGCTGAAGCTCCAATCCTTTGGCCACCTGATAAGAGGAGCCAGCTCATTGGAAAAGACCCTGATGCTGGGCAAGATTGAAGCAGGAGGAGAAGGGGGTGGCAGAGGATGAGATGGTTGGATGGCATCACCAACTCAATGGACATGAATTTGAGCAAACTCTGGGAGATAGCGAAGGACAGGGTAACTTTTTTCCTAACATCCTACCAACTGGGGCTGGGCTGGCTGGAGAAGTAAGAAGGAAGGAGAGTATGACATGGGCTGTGACTTGGAGTTGCTGATATGGGGGCAGAACCATGAACAGGTGTCACTCTAGGCAGATTTCTGGAGATGGTGCTAAAGTGCTCTTACCTTGCCTTGGTTGTATGCAACATATTTGAAAGCAACTTGGATGAACAAGTTGATGATATGTTGATATAATAGGTTTTACTTCTGGGAACCATAACTACCCCTATTTCATCTGTCCCCCTATTTCATATGGACCCCATGACTCATCCTGTCCCTCTGCTCCTGGTTAATTTCTATTTTTCAGATCTAAGCTTAAATATGATTCCCTCTAGGAAGACTTTTCAGAATTGCTTAATCAAAAATTATGTCAGAGCCCCGTGTTGCACAGTCTTATAACACACTACTTTTTTAAATATTTACTTGACTGAGTCAGGTCTCAGTGGTGGCACTCGGGATCCTCAGTCTTTGTCATGGCACACATGCAGGATGTGGGACCTAGTGCCCTGAAGTGAATCCCAAGCCCCCTGCATTGGGAGCATGAGTCTTAGCCACTGGACCACCAAGGAAGTCCCTATTTTTTCTGGATAGCAGGTAATGATATATATACATACATATATAGATAAGCCAGATTGTTTTATCAACAGTGTCTGCCTCTCATCAGGACAGACTATCCAGCTGAGAAGCAATCATCCCATTTTGATCACCACTGTATGTGGTGCTTGACACTTTTTTTATTACATTAATTCTTTTATTTTTTATGTTTTGTCTCTCTGTCTGATTCGTTTCACTTAATAGCATAATGTTCTCAAGGTCCATCTATGTTGGCACAAATGGCAGAATGTCTTACCTTTTGTGAATGGAGAGTATTCACAGTTTCTTGTTCACTGTTTCATCGGTGGACTCAGGTTGTCTCCGTATCTTGGCTGTTCTAAATAATACTGCTATGAATGTGGCAGTGCAGACACCTCTGGGACAGTGATTTTGCTAATTTTGGGTATACACCCAAAGTGGAATCGCCAGATGATATGGTAGTTATAGTTTTAATTTTCTGTGGAAACTCCGCAGAAATTTTCGACAGTGGCTGTGCCGTTTTACATTCCCACTAGCAGTGCACAGGGGTTCTCTTTTCTCCACATTTTTGCCAGCATTTGTTTTTCTCTTGTTTTGGCTTTGGTGTGCTTTTCCTGACAGCGGCCATTCTGACTGGTGTGGGGTGATATCTCATTGCGGTTGATTTGCATCTCCCTAGTGATGAGCGGTGGGGAAGGCAGTGGCACCCACTCCAGTGCTCTTGCCCGGAAAATCCCACGGACAGGATCCTTGTGGGCTGCAGTCCGTGGGGTCGCTAAGAGTCGGACACGACTGAGCTATTTCACCTTCACTTTTCACTTTCATGCTTTGGAGAAGGAAATGGCAACCCACTCCAGCGTTCTTGCCTGGAGAATCCCAGGGATAAGGAGCCTGGTGGGCTGCCGTCTATGGGGTCGCACAGAGTCGGACATGACTGTAGCAACTTAGCAGCAGCAGCAGCAGTGATTAGCGATGCTGAGTTTGTTTTCATGTACTTCTTGGCCATTTGAACATCTTATTTAGAAAAATGTCTGTTAGTGAAGCATTGATACACTCCTTTGCATAAAAAGGTAGCTAAGATGTGAAGTGGATTTTTTAAAGTCTCAATGTTGGCAGACTAGAACAATGGGCCAGTGCTACAGGAATGGTAGAGGACGTCCTGATCCTCTAAAAATGAGAAAAATACTTAGGAATTTTAGCACTAAGAAGTTAATATCAGTCAAAGTGTGAGCAGACCACCAAAACCATCAAACACAAAGCTATAAATTAACCTGATTTTTATTAGATTATTATCATATTTTTGAATTAATTTTACTGGAGTATAGCTGCTTTATGATATTATGTCAGTCTCTGCTGTACAGCAGAATGAATCAGCTATATGCTTGCATGCATCCTTTCCTTTGGATTTCCTTCCCCTAGGCCACCACGGAGCACTAGGCAGAGCTCCCTGGGCTATAGAGTAGGTTCCCTTCAGTTATCTGTCTTACTGTATCTTTTTAATGATGGTCATTTCTGTGACCTGCCCCTTCCAGCACACTTTTAAGGATGATATTTGAAATAAGGGGATTTCCAGAGCTAAAATTGTGAAACACATCAAAACTATGTCACATGATGAATAGCTAAACAAACCAGAATTAAAATGGAGGGCTGCATGATAATGGCTATTCAGTATCTGAAGTGTTTCCTGTAGAAACGGCCCCATTGCACAGAACAGAATGAATGAATACGTAGAGGCTGCATAGAAGAGTGTGTCTGCTCATTATGAGAAGGGACTTTCAGAGCATTGACCCAACCGTGGAGCAAGAGAACCAGGACGCAATGAATGGAAATTCTACTAGAGGTCCAATGTTGGATCTTTACATTTTGGGGTCGTCAAAAACACATAACATAAAGTTTATTATCCTTAAGCGTACAGTATACTGCAATTAACCACATACTCATTGTTGTGCAAAAGATCTCCACAAAATTTTCACGTTACAGGATTGAAGTTCTATCCATTGATGGAATGGGTTGATATTTCTATCCATTGCTTTTTCCCATCACCCCTACCCCAGTAAACACATTCCATTTATAGTTTCTATAAGGGCTCGACTACTTCGGATACTATCTATAGGTGGAATCATGCTGCAGTTTTCTTTTTGTGACTGGCTGGTTTCACTTAGCACAATGTCCTCAAAGTTTAAGCATGTTGTAACATATGACAAGATTTCACTTTTTTAAGGTTGAATAATATTCCTTTGTATGTTTATATCACATTAGCTTTATCCATTCATTTGTTGGTAGACAATTACATTGCCTCCACTTCCTGGCTATCATGAACAGTGTTGCGATGAATACAGGTGTGCAAATATTTCTCCAAGAACCAAAATTCATTTGTTTTAGAAATATACTAAGAAGTGAAATTGCTGGATCATATGGTAATTTTGTGTTTAATTTTTCTGAGGAACTTCCATACTGTTTTCTATAGTGGCTACACCATTTACATTCCCACCAAAAATGCAAAAGATTTCTAATTCCTCCACATACTTGCCAAAACTTGCCATTTTCTATTTTTTTATCGTGGCCATCCTAATGGGTGTGAAGTAACATTTCATTTTGATTTTGTAAACCTGATGATTAGTGACGTTGAGCATCTTTTAACATGCCTGTTGGCCATGCATGTGTCTTCATTGAAGAACTGTGTATTCAAGCCTTTTCCCCATTTTTAATTGCATCGTTTGTTACTGAGTTAGGTAAGTTTTTTTGCATATTCTGAATGTTAAGCCTTTATCAGACAGACAGTGTGTAGATATCTTATCTGAGTCCAGCAGCTGGCATTTCACTCTGCTGGCTGTTCTCTGCGGCACACGGCACTGCTCCTTCCTAAGCAGGGCTCTGATGATGTCATCCCATCACTGCTCCTCTTACCAAATGATACACACCCTCCTACCGTACTACATCAAGTCTTTACCCTTGTAAAAGCTTATGGCAATCTCCTCTTTCCATTCTCCTTTGTAGCATCTTACACTCCATCCAGAATGAATCAGCTTCTCATGACCCTCCCACTGTTACAATTTTAAATTGTATTTTCCGTAAATTTCCTTTCCTTAGTCATCCTTACATGCTTTCTCTCCCATGAAGTCTTGACTGACTCCCAAAACTGAAAATGCATTCTATCTATAAAACTTAATTATCTAATTTATACATCTCATGACTCTATCTACTTTCTGTTACAATCTTGTTACATTTATTTCACACCATATAATGAACTTTTGAATATTGTACCCATATATCTCCAACTGAATATATTAGGAGGTACTGAGTATACATACAAATGAATTAAGTAATGAATAGCTTCCACCCTCCCCTTCATAATCTCTGAACTTTAAAAGTTGTTGACAGTTTCTTGGGAGTTAACTGAAATAATCTTCATTCCACTTCTACTGAAAATGGTTTGAAATTCCACAAACTTCCCTGACTCTTTTCCTCAAAAAATTCTTACACAGTTTAGCCCAACTTTTGGCAGTTAGAAGTATAATCGTAGATATTTGTGTGAAGAAGCTTGTTAAAGGGGGAAGGAAAGGAGAGTAAGTCTTAATTCTTGTGGTTTCTAACTCAGTCTTGTTAGATTACATCCTCGTGATGCAGATTACATCATGCATCACGGGAGTGTGAACTGAGGTATTGTTAGTCTGATTCTTTCTTTGTATTAATAACTCTCGACAGAGAAAATCTGTTAACTCAATGTCCTAGGGAAACCGCTCAGTGTGGATGGAATTCGTGTTCCTGGCCTTATCCCTCCCAGTCAGAGCTGCGCGTCTTGTCCTTCCTTGGGGTCAGCCTGGTTTATACACGGGTCATCACCGGGAATGTCCTCATCGTGGTGGCCATTCAGACCGAAGCCCGCCTCCACAGGCCCATGTACTGTCTTCTGGGCAGCCTCTCGGGAGTAGAAGTCGGCTACACTGCTGTGGTGGTGCCCCACATCCTGGCCAACATCCTATGGTCAGAGAAGACCATCACCCTGCTGGGCTGTGCCACTCAGATGGGCTTCTTTGTGGGACGGGGCAGTGCCGACTGCTTCCTCTCGGCTTCCATGGCCCACGACCGCCACGCTGCCGTCTGCCACCCCCTGCAGTGCCCTCTCATCATGCCTCCGACGCTTTGCGCCCGCTTGGCGGCGGCCTCTGTGGCCCTCGGCCTCTGCCTGTCCTCCCAGCGGGCGGCCTTTGTCTTCTCTCTGCCCCTCTGCCCAGCTCGGGGCGTTCGGCACTTTTACTGTGACGTGCCCCCAGTGAGGTGTCTCGTTTGTGCCCAGAGCCACAGGCATGAACAGTCAGTGCTGGTGGCGGCCACACTGGCCATCGCGGTGCCTTTCCTCCTGATCGCCGCCTCCTACGCCTCGATCGTGGCCGCGGTGCTCCGGGCCCCCTCGGCCGCGGGCCTCCGCCGGGCTTTTTCCGCCTGCTCCTCCCACCTCGCGGTGGTCCTGCTGCAGTACGGCTGCTGCGCCTTCATGTACCTGCGGCCCAGCTCCAGCTACCACCCCGGGCAGGATCGGTTCGTCTCCCTAGTGTACACACTGGGGACCCAATTGCTGAACCCGTTTGTCTACACCCTGAGGAACAGTGAGGTGAAAGGCGCCATAGCAAGAGTTCTTACCAGGAATCGCCTCCCCTAGGAAAGCGAGTCCATCCTAAAGGAGCTCAGTCCTGAATATTCATTGGAAGGACTGATGCTGAAGCTGAACTCCAATACTCTGGCCACCAGATGCAAAGAACTGACTCATTGGAAAAGACCCTGATGCTGGGAAAGATTGAAGGCAGGAGGAGAAGGGGACAACAGAGGATGAGATGGTTGGATGGCATCACCGACTCAATGGACATGAGTTTGTGTAAACTGCGGGAGTTGGTGATGGACAGGGAGGCCTGGTGTGCTGCAGTCCATGCGGTCACAAGAAGTCAGACACGACTGAGCGACTAACTGAACTGAAAAACTAGGAGAGGGTCTTACCTCTCAGGCAAGGATTAGTTTCCAGCTCATGCAAATTCCCATGCGGTTGAGATATCTCTCAGTTGATGTTAAAACTATCTTTCAAAAGGGTACAAGTTATTTGGACACTATTTAGCTAAGTGTACTGCTGCTGCTGCTGCTAAGTCACTTCCGTTGTGTCTGACTCTGTGTGACCCCATAGATGGCAGCCCACCAGGCTCTGCCGTCCCTGGGATTCTCCAGGCAGGAACACTGGAGTGGGTTGCCATTTTCTTCTCCAATGCATGAAAGTGAAAAGTGAAAGTGAAGTCACTGAGTCATGTCCAACTCTCAGTGACCCCATGGACTGCAGCCCACCAGGCTCCTCCGTCCGTGGGATTTTCCAGGCAAGAGTACTGGAGTGGGGTGCCATGGCCTTAGAGACCTTTAAAATGTTTCTGCCATTTGACTCAGTAATTTCTTTTTCTTTTTTTTTAGCTTATATGGCTGTGCTGGGTCTTAGTTGCAGCACACGGGATGTTAGATCTTTGTTGAGGTATGCGGGATCTTTATTCGCAGCATGCAGAAAATTTCCTTTTTTACATTGTGCCTGTGTGATCTAGTTCTCTGATCAGGGATGGAACTGGGGCCCCTGCATTGCGAGCAAGGAGTCCCAGCCACTGGACTACCTGGGAAGTCCTGACTCAGCAATTTCTATGAATGAAATACATAAGCAAATCATCATAAAGTAATATAGAGTGGTACTTATAAGGCAATATCCAGGTATCGGTTGGAAGCAGATGACCCATTCAATAGATTTTAACTGAAAAAAAAAATTCTGATTATATGGAGACATATGAATAAGGAAACCAATAATTGCAGTCAAGGCACTTACGTACTAGCAATAGCGGAAAGCCATCGTCACCCCTACACCTAAAAGGCAAAAGGATGATAGAGTATTATCTGAGACCAATAAGAGCAAGATTTATCGAAAAGAGACTCTTGGTGGAACTCTGGCCTCAGGGGGAAAAGCCTGTTATAGAATAAGGGCCATGCAGGGAAAGAGCAGGGAGATAAATACTTAACCCACTCTCTGCCTGTGTCCTCCCGTCTCTTGCGTTTTCTCCCATTGGCTGAGTCCATCTGGAAGCAAGAGGACAGAGAGACTGAGTGATTCAGTCCACAGAAGTGAGACTTTGGGGACAGACTGGAGCACAGAAGGTCCTTGAGAACTGGGGCAAGAAGATAATAATCAGAACAGAAGTTGGTCGTTAGCATATTAGATCTAACAATGAAGATACATTAACAGTTGTTTCCCCATAATAAAGGATTGGTTAAACAATTACTTAAGAGACAATATTACGTAGCCTTGAAATATGTTTCAAACGCTAGTTGTTAGTGATGGCTGACGTTGAGTGCCTTCTGTCTGCCAGAATCCGTGCTAGGGGACTTGCTTTCTCTCCCTTCCCTTCTCCCTCTCCCTGCCCCTCTCGATCTCAGTCTATCTACCTATCCGTAAAAGTCAGCAGATGGAGGAGGTGATGGACTCGTGTCCTCAAGAACCATCTTAATTTGGGGTAGAATTTAAGTGTCTTTCCTTATTTTCCGAGGATAAAACTGAATCAAAGAGATTGAATAACTGGTAGATGTCAGACAGCTCACGAGTGGCAGAGTTGGGATTTGAACCCGGATTCCAACTTCAGAGGCAATGGTAACACTTCACTGGTGAAAGTTGTAAAACTACTTCTACAGCATCACCCAATATTTGGAAAATACACCATGTGCACATTGGAGGAAAAAGTGGCCACAAATGTACCAAGATGTTAACTATGGTCATCTCCAGTTTGAGGGACAAAGAATGATCTTTCTATTCACTCTCCATCTTTATCTTCTTCCACACTTTCTATATTACAAACCTATTATTTCTTATTCAGAAAAAAATAACTGTTGAAAAGCATTTTCATAAAGAATCTGACGTTTCTGCATCAGCTTGAACCATGTGAAATGACTACCATTTGACCACTTGTGATTTACAAGACAGTGATCTCACATGTTGCAAGCTAGTGCATTTATTTAGCTTAAATCTTCTATTCCTACAAGAACGCCCTTCTACTTTTCATATAACCCTGAATTGATAGTTTTATCTTTAATGTTTCCTTTTTTCTCTTCAAACCCTTGATGATTTCTTAAAATGAAGACAATTATTGTAATATAATTTGACATAGAAATAGTGAGAAGGACTTTACATTTTGTTAAGTGTAAGGCCTTCTCCTATCCTCTCAAGACATCATGCATCAATTTTATCTGCAACATTTTTCTGGGCATTAAGAAGAATGTAAAAAGGTAGGGGGAGGGAAGCAGGGAAGGAAGGAGAAGGTAAGGTTTTCAATTACATTTCAATGTGGCATTTGATGTCATAAATCATATTTCTCATTAACTTATAACTCAAAACAGGTAAGTCAAGAAAGAAAGGATGAATTATAAGGCCAGTGGAGAAATGTCACTGAAGGATTGATTCCAAATTATTGAGTAGCTCCAGTCCCCCATCATCCAGATATATAATGAAGGATGAGGTTTACTTGCTTATCGAAAATCATTTAGCAAACTCATGTGTCTAGTGTCTAGTTAACAAGAGTCCTTTCATAGAATCACTAGCCATCAAAAGTACATAGTACAATAGAATCATGGAAGAAAGCATGCCTATCTCTGCCTGGGGGTAATTTTTTTTACTAGGTCCTCATAAAGCCTATATTTTACCAGTCATAATAAGTGCCCTATGATTCTTTTTCTCTGACTGGATAAACTAGACACCTATGATCATAAATGCCTGAAAAGCACTTCCTCTGTCTAGAGACGGGGCCATAAACACATAACTAACAGGCTCTCTGACTGTGTATCAGTGTCTCCTGGCTCTGAATTCTGCTTCTTGTTATTTTCCTTGTCCCAAGTCTCTGGGATGTGTATCATTGACCCCCACCTAAGTTACTCTACCTTGTGGAACTTCCAGGTGGCACTAGTGGTAAGGAACCCGCCTGCCAATGCAGGAGACGTAAGAGACACGAGTTCAATCCCTGGGTCGGGAAGATCCCCTGGAGGAGGGCCTGGCAACCCACTCCAGGATTCTCGCCTGGAGAATCCCACGGACAGAGGAGCCTGGTGGGCTAGGGTCCACAGGGTCTCACAGAGTGGGACAAGACAGGTGATTTAGCATGCGTGCATGTGAAGCTTATTTGGATTGACTTCCTAAACTAGTGTTGGGTTTGATGATGCTTTACCTCAATTGCCTCTTTAGTGATTATCCGTGGGTCTTTACCTGTGGTTCTGTCCCTCCTTTCCTCTGTGCGTCAACTCTCAAATCGCAGCAGTTTTATCACCCAAATCCCGTTAGTCTGGAAGGGAATACTCAATGAGAAGTACAGCCAGTGCCTTGAGGTAACTAAAGAATAAACTTTTCATCTATCGCTGCATCAAAATTACATTCTCTTAATCACTGTGCATTCACAGTAATGCCTGATATAAAGTAGAGCAAGCCAACTCATCATGTTTATCTTCAAGAATGTATGAGCTATTCTTGGTCCTTCAGAAATCCTTAAGGTTTTAAGATCAACTTGTCAAGTACCTGCCTCCCTCTCTCTCTTACACATACACACATGCACACACCCACATACACACATACTTACACACACCCCTACTGGAATTTTTATTCAGATTGTGATGTGTCTACAAATCAATTTCAGAAGTCATATCTTTAAAAATAGTATACTGTGATCCATGACCATGGCATACGTTTTCATTTACTCAGATTTTAACCACTATCTTTCAATGAAGTTACATACTTTTGCAGAAAGAAGTCTTGCATTTCTATTATTTTGAGTTACTGGTCCTTTACTGGGATATAGCATCTTTGCCATAAAATGCACACATTTAAAACTTCAGAGCTCAATGAACTGTGATAAGTATATCCAGCTGTGTAAACTCGGCTCAGCCCAAGGTAACACAGAAAGTTGCTTTGTACCTCTTTCTAGTCAATTCTCCTCTTCAGAGGCAACCACTATTTATATTATTCTTCTCATAGAATAGTTTTACCAATTCTTGAACTTCATAATTTGGAGTAAACAATGCAACGGTTATCAATCTCTTGCCTCTCAGCTCCCAATTCACTCTTTTCTATTCTGCTTCATGACGCACCACAGCTACTTTGCTAACTGGCAGAATGCAGAGGGTCCTCTGTAGAGAGTTTCATTAGAGGGACACATCGGGAGGGAGCAGCGTCCTTCCTGGTTCTGGTAGGCTCTGCTCTGCTGATGCTCAGCCGTGTCTGACTCTGAGTGACCCCCTGGACTGTAACCCACTAGGCTTTTCTTTCCGTGAGATTTTCCCAGCAAGAATACTGGAGTGGGTTGCCATATCCTCTTCCAGGGGATCTTCTCCACCCAGGGAGTGAACCTGTGTCTGGTGCGTCTCCTGCACCGGCAAGTGGATTCTTTACCACTGAGTCCACCAGGGAAGCCCTCTGGTAGGCCATTTCTGTTCTATTCCTGTAAGTCAAGGCCAGTGGTGTGTGGGACAGCCATAGACACGTCCAGTGGCTCTTGCTAGAATTCTAAAGGATGGTTTTGCCCTGAGTTTTTTTCCAACATCCCAGCTGGTTTCCTAGTAAGTATCACCAGTGCCTCAGTGGACAGCTTCCCAAAGAGTTTCACCTGCATTTCAAGGAGTATGTTTCTGTGACTTCAGCAAACTTCTCAAACTTTCTAGAAAGCTACAATCACATACTCTCCAGGTAGGTCAGAATCCCAGCCTTGGGGATAGGGGGATGCCTTCCTAAAAGTTGTTTCTTCTTTGATTCTTTTTGTTCCAGTGGTGCGGGCCTTTTGGTATCCACATAAAGGGAATTTTAATTGGGTGGGTTGCACAGGACTGAGCGACTTCACTTTCACTTTTCACTTTCATGCATTGGAGAAGGAAATGGCAACCCACTCCATCGTTCTTGCTTGGAGAATCCCAGGGACGGGGGAGCCTGGTGGGCTGCCATCTATGGGGTCACACAGAGTCAGACATGACTGAAGCGACTTGGCAGTAGCATAATGTGTGAAGTTTTTAAGTTTTTTACTGGAGTATAATTCCTGCACAATGTTGTGCTAGTTTCTGCTGGACAGCAAAGTGAATCAGCTATACAGACCCCTCAGCCACTTAGCCAGGTGATTCCCAGGGGGATTTCTAAGTCTTCACGTGCCTTTCTTTTCACCAGACAAGTAGGGATTTCTTTTCTCTTTTCCTTCTGTAAATAAGCAGTACATGTCCATGTACACAGTGACCCCTGTCACCCTCTGTCCAGTCTGCACCAAAGTAAACATCATTTTACTATATATATAACATCATTTATATTTATATATATATATATATATATACACACACACACACACATATATGGATACATATTTACATGTATATCTCTTCCTTGTAGCTTCCCTGGTGGCTCAGTTGGTAAAGAATCTACCTGCAATACAGGAGATGCAGGTTCAATTCCTGGGCCAGGAAGGTCCCCTGGAGAAGGAAATGACAACCCACTCTAGAATTCTTGCCTGGAGAATCCCGTGGACAGAGGAGCCTGACGGACAAGAGTCAGACATGACTTAGCAACAAAACAATAACAAAAGCATATATTTCTTGATTCTTTAGCCTCAACTCTAGAAGTCGAGGATACTCCTTTTATCTTCAGTTCCTGTATTAAAGTTCCCTTTGCCCTTTTTGGAGAAGGAAATGGCAAGCCACTCCAGTATTCTTGCCTGGAGAATCCCATGGACGGAGGAGCTTGGTGGGCTACCGTCCACGGGTCGCAAAGAGTCGGACATGACTGAGCGACTTCACTTTCACTTTGCCCTTTTTACTATATAACCCCCTATTACCAGACTAGAAATTCCTTTTATATTAAGTTTTCCCTATTCCCGGTGTTAGTCTGGTTCGGCTGCCCCATGTAGTACAGACTCTTTTGTGTCTGGTTTGTTTTGCTGAACAGTGTTGCATTGTGTAAGCAGGTAAAAGGTTATCTATCCTTTCTCCCAGAAACCCTACAGAAAGACATTAAACGGACAAAATAGGCATAAGCCCTTGGGATAATGAGCACAGATGAGGGCAGGCAGCAAATAAATATGCTTTTTGGAAAATGTAAGACAAACAGGTAATTCGTAAACAAGTTAGTAGAAGAGAGAAAGTATTAATACCTATCAGCTTGAAAGGAAAGAACCCAATAAAAAGAAATCTTGATTGCAGAAAATCTGGATGAACACAGTAATTGGAACCCTCAGTTGCTTCAAAAATCAGGGAGGGACTAAAAGGAAGAAAAGTAGTTGAAAATCTGTATTGTTACAGAGACTATTAAATACGTTGTGGAATAAAGCAAAGAAGTGATTATGTTTGTGTCATGGAATCTTGGAAAGGAAATACAGATAGAAGGCTGAGGTAGAACCTTTATAGTTCTAAATTTGAATGTGAGAAAAGAACATTCCTGTTCTCCAAAATCAAGAAAGAAAAAGACTGACTGCTTAGAGGTCATATGTGTCAGTGGTCCAGTGATTAGCCAGCTGTTTGATGCTTTGCTAGAAGGACTCATAAGATTTAGCTTATAAGTGTACTCGTGGCTAACATCCATTCGAGTCAACAGCATACACAATAGAAGCAGAAAGGGCATAACAGTGCGGGCCTCCTGTGTTCTTCCTGACGGAGTCGCACAGAGAACACGTCCTTCTACAGAGGCTAAAGGCAGCAACATGTGTGCGATGCTTCTGCCCGGGAAGCCCACTATAGACTCAGAGCCCTGGTGTTTCATCTGGGGCTGGTCACACAGACATGCTACACTTGTATGAAAAGGCACAATTATCCAAATCCCAGGCTCGCAATAGGAAAGCAGGTTGCCTGAAAGCAGAAATATGTCAGAGCGTCCCATTCAGACTCTTTGACTAGAAATCCCCTCCATCCTTCATTGCTAGATCAACTGATATCTCAAGAGAAACTACATCTGAAATTTTTTAGCTACTGATTTAAGTGCTTGTCTAAATCAAAAATGACTCCTCCTCCAAGCTAAAATTATTTTTGCTTTCTTAAAACTAATCTACTCATCTACTCATAAGGACTTCCCTGGTGGCTCAGACGGTAAAGCGTCTGCCTACAATGCAGGAGACCCAGGTTCTATCCGTAGGTCAGGAAGATCCCCAGGAGAAGGAAATGGCAACCCACTCCAGTACTCTTGCCTGGAAAATCCCGTGGACGGAGGAACGTGGTAGGCTACAGTCCATGGGATTGCGAAGAGTCAGACACAACTGAGGTACTTCATTTTCTTTAAAACTAATCAGTGAAACAGAAATTTCCAACCTTCAAGGGACTTGGATATCAGATTTAAAAAGTGTTTTCTTAACGCTTTATTCTCTATTTGAAGAGTCTGATAAAACTTTATAGTTGCGGCCTGTCAACTGTGAGGTGATCCCCTTTCATATTTTTAAGCAGAATTGGATATGCATTCTGTGGGGAAGGAGACACAAAGGATTTTGCCAATAACTGGGTGTCTGCTTTACAGAGGGGAAGCTTTGTACTCCATGTATAAAAACACCTGCATCAGATACAATTGATGATTAAAAAAACTCCCAATCATGACCTCATTGGCTCATTTTGGCCACATTTAATAAGCTATTTGCTGTTCAGATTTCTCACGGACATTCTGCAAGCATTACACTTCTTACAAATAATATTTTGACAAAAGTGAATGCAGATTTGATGAGACATACTGAAGCAGAAAACACTAACAATGTGCATCTATATTATTTCCTGAAATAAAGGGGGGGAAATCAAGGAATATGTGGTGGGCCTTGAAAGGGAGGGAAGGCTTGGGTCTATAAAGGAGGATTTAATCAAGGATATCCTAGAATAACAAATAATTATACTTTTTAAAATCTCTGGGTGGATGAGTAGTAGAGGTTGGGAGGTGGAAGGAGATGTATCTGCATGCAATTTTGAAGCCAGTTTAGAGTTTGATATTAAAGCATACATAACTTTTCAATAATGAAGATTTACCAGTTTATATTCATCAAGTCAAAAGGAAGCACATATTCTAACATCTAGTTCCCAAAATAACAAATTCTTCTCCTCCAGACATTAGAGAATCTAGACTCAACAGACCTCTTTTTTTAAATCAATTTAAATGATTGCAAAGCAAGACAAATGAATATACTGAAATCCAGAAAGGAATGCCTCCTTGAAGAAGTGCTAGCTGCAGGACATTCCTCAGTCCCCAGTGCTCAGATGCCAGCTTGGAGTCAGGACTGATGTCTTCATCCTTGGCACTCCTCAAGCACATTATTTATCACTAAGAGGCGCTCATCTGACGGCACGCCAGAATCACGTTGGCATCCATTCTTCACGTTGCCCAGTGTCCTGCCCGCAAGATGAACTTGACAAATGTTGGATGCACGTTAAAATGCAGTAAAAGTCAGGCAAAATCAGAATGATGACGTAAGTATTTTTCCCCTGGTAATTCACATGCCTCCTTTCCAAGAAACTGAAGTTTGTTTTTCAAAACAAATGCTTTTAATTTAATCATTTTGAAAGCATATCTAAAATATACTGGCAGTGCCTGGCATGGCACATAGAAGTAATGTGATGATCCCACTCCTGGGCATATATCTGGAGAAAACCATGGTTCAGAAGTATACAAGCACCCCAATGCTTATTTCAGCACTGTTAACGGTAACCAAGTCAGGAAAGTAACCTAAATGACTGTCAACAGAGGAATGGATAAGGAAGATGTGCCACATATACACAATGGAATATTCAGTTCAGTCACTCAGTCGTGTCTGACTCTTTGGGACCCCATGGACTGCAACACCCCAGGCCTCCCTGTCCATCACCAACTCCCAGAGCTCACTCAAACTCACGTCCATTGAGTCAGGGATGCCATCCAGCCATCTCATCTTCTGTCGTCCCCTTCTCCTCCTGCCCCCAATCCCTCCCAGCATGAGGGGAAAGGTGGTGGTGAGGG
The DNA here is from genome assembly GCF_023091745.1 of Budorcas taxicolor. Classification (NCBI taxonomy): domain Eukaryota; kingdom Metazoa; phylum Chordata; class Mammalia; order Artiodactyla; family Bovidae; genus Budorcas; species Budorcas taxicolor. The sequence continues at coordinate 79,414,724 of NC_068924.1, read as the reverse complement.
ACAAACTGGGAGTTTGGGATTGACATATAGACACTGCTTTATTTAACATGGATAACCAACAAGGACCTACTGTATACAACAAGGAATTCTGCTCAAGATTCTATAATAACCCAAATGGGAAAAGAATTTGACAAAGAACAGATACCTGTGTGTGTGTATACGTGTGTGTGTATACGTGTGTGTGTATACGTGTGTGTATACGTGTGTGTGTATGTGTGTGTGTACGTGTGTGTGTACGTGTGTGTGTGCACATGTGTATACATGTATGTGTGTATGTGTATACACGTGTGTGTACGTGTGTGTGTGTATGCGTGTGAATATACGTGTGTATACATGTATGTGTATGTATGTGTATGTGTGTGCATGCGTGTGTATACGTGTGTGTGCATGTGTAAGCCTGAACCGCCTTGCTATGCACCTGAAACTAACGCAGCGTTGTTAGTCAGCCGTGTGCTGCGCTGTGCTTAGTCACGCGGTCGTGTCCGACTCTGAAACCCCATGGACTGTCGCCCGCCAGGCTCCTCCGTCCATGGGGATTCTTCAGGCAAGAATACTGGAGTGGGTTGCCATGCACTCCTCCAGGGGATCTTCCCAATCCAGGGGTCGAACCCAGGTCTCGCCAATATAAAATAAAACTTTTTTAAAAAGAGAAGTAAAATGATGGTAGCAGGCAGTCTAGCCTGCACAGACTCACCCAAAGCTGAGCCTTATGAGCCTGGAGTACCAAGATGGATGTGCTCCGCCTTGTCCCAGTAAAGTGCCCATTGTGTCAGGCGTCTTGGACAGAGAATTCCTTGAACACCGACAGGCATTTTGGCTATCAGAAAGCTCTTTAAAAATGCTTAATACAGAATAATGAAATAAGCAGACAAGGGTTCTGGTACAAACCTGACTTCCTCTAGAGCAACGTATCTCTAAGGGCGCTGTCAGCTGGATTTCTGCATCGGAATCAGCAGCAGTAATTGGGGAAAGTGTTGCTCCCAACATCCCTTACCCAATGCCACCCAATCAGACGTCTATAAAGAATGAGAAATATGCTTTTGAAACAAATATCCAGTGACCCTGTGTAAACTCGAGTTTACATATCAAAGATGTGCAAACCAATCTTCTTTTCATATTGGCCCACACTGAGATAGCAGAGCCTATTTATCTTCATTCTTACTGATGTTCCTCAGTTATTGTTGATAGCCCTGAGGGTTCAGCTGTTGAGGTTGCATCCCCAGTGACCCTCTGCTAAGCCTTTCTCTGCAGTCCTTACTTTTGCTTTGTGCTTGTCTCAACTAGGACATGAAAGTGCCTGAAAGATGGCATGTGTAGGAATTCCACAAGGAATTTTTCTGCATTGATAATTTATATCCCCACTCACATTCTTTAATTTTTTTTAAGTTGCTCTTTAAAAATAGTTTTCTTGAAGGAATGTATGCCAGTAAGCTTTACTTCTTCACCCAAATTCCCTTTGGGATTAATTAAATCCAGTCCCTGAAAATCAGGGAAGAGAAGTAAAGTTATTGCAGCAACAAATTTCTCATTCCATGCAGTGCTTGGTCCATCATTAGAGTGTTTCCTAATAGTTTCCTGATAAAATGTGGGACATGGGAAACACATTCTTAGGTAACCAAATATGTGAGTTTCCTTCACCTACTCCAGGTGTTTTTCCCCCGAGGGTTAGTGAATGGGGATTGGGGGTTGGGGGCAATGGCTCCAACAGTGCACCCAGGCTCTGACAGGCAGCCAAGGGCTTGAATCAGGATGCAAACCCGGGTCAAGACCATCCCAAAGTCTAGGCGCTTTCTAGCTTTCTGTGGTCAGCTATGTGGCGTGAATGAGTGTGTGTGTGTGTGTGTGTGTGTGTGTGTGTTCACTGTCATGAGTCCCCTGTCCAACTCCCCTTACCCTAGATGTGTCTTGAACTCTTAGCTGTAGAACCATTCACTTGTTCCCTCATTCCCCCCAAACAAGGATCCACACAGACAGCTTACTTCTATTTTTACCTATTCTCTTTTTAATATTCTTTTCCATTATGGTTGATCACAGGATGCTGAAAACAGTCCCTGTGCTGCTCATCAGGGCCTCGTTGCTGACCCACTCTGAATGCAGTCGCTTTCGTCCACCAGCCCCAGATCCCGGGTCCAGTCCTCTCCTCCTCTCCTCCCTCCAGCAACCTCAAGTCTGTTCTCTATGTCTGTGAGTCCGTTACCTTCCTTCCGAAGAAAATTGTCAGACAGAAGTTAATCTGTGTTACTTAAAATGAAGAGTTGTAAGAAAGAACTGACGCTTCCTTAGAAATGCATGGAGAAGAAGATGCTCTGATTTTATCTGAAGTATCTTTACAACAGTGAGGAAAATGCATCAGACAATCTTAGGTGGATAGAAAGACATATTCCACATATGGCTCAATTAGCTACAATTCTGGGTTCCTATACTAACCTCTCAATCTTTATCTTGAATTGAAAATTCCATTCCCATAGAGTCCCAGTCCTGGGAGACTTGAGCTATTTATTCAAATATTCAACAAATAGTTGAGGGGTTTTGGGCCACTCTCTGTGTCCTGTGGGATCTTAGTTCCCTGACCAGGGATGGAACTTACGCCCCGTGCGTTGGAAGCGTGGTGTATTAACCATGAGACTGCCAGGGAAGCACCAACAACAAATAGTTTTGAGAACTTTCCATATGCCAGGCCCAAAGGGTCTCAACTGAGGGCAACTGAGGCTCCCAGAGAAACATTTATAATGTCTGGAGAAAGGTTTGGTTACCATAAAGAGAGCAGAAGCTACTGCACTGTGACCCAGCAAGAAGGATCCAGGACACCGTGAAATATCCCACAGCAAGCAAGACAGCCCTCACAGCAGAAGCGTCCAGCCCAAGCTGTCAGAAGCACCGAGGCTGGAAGCGCCTTTCATTATAGACATGGTTTGCACACAAGTTGGAGAAAAGGAGACTCAGCCTTTGCCCTCATTGAGCTTACACACACCCAGTGGAAACAGAAGCTAATCCATAAATGTATAGCAGTGATAGTTGCAGTGATGGATGGATACTGGAGATTCCAAAAAGGAATCTTCGAAAAAGTACTCTTAACCCTGACACTACCAAGGTCAGGGAAACCTTCCCTGAGAAACTTGTCATGAAATTGGGACAGAGGATAAGAGGAGCTCACTTATTAAAGAGAAAAGAGAAGAGGGAGCCCCAGCAGAGTGAACAGCGTGTGCAGAGGTCCCGTGGCTGGGAAGAGGTGTGGTGAGAAGGAACTGCAAGAAACACATGGTCGCTGGAGCAAAGAACCAGGAAGAAGCTAGCAGTTAGTAGGGGCAGCCATTATATGGCCATGAAGCAACATTACGGTTCATCTTTGAAGTAAGAGCCAGGGTTTGTTTTTTTTTTTCAGAAGTCTTACAGTTAATTTTATTTTATATACTACCATCACAAAATGACAATTTAAATGGCAGTGATATACAGTGAAAATGTGATCACAATACCACAGAAGTCAGAGAAAGAACAGTCCAGGTGGATGCTTTCAGGCAATGTGTTTGCAGAGGTGGGAAGTAAACTAGCAAGAAAACACAATGCCAAACAATACGTCATCACTGCGTATATACAGTTCACAATGCATTCGGCCCTTCCCCTCACGCACCTACGATTTACTTGGGAAGATGCCATGCATGAAAAAACCTGCACCTAAGACTATTATATAACAGTCACTCAGGGCAGACAGCGAGCACAAAGACTACCGAGCAGCGCATGTCCTTAGAGTTTATACAATGTAACTCTCTCATTGGGCTTCCCTCATAGCTCAGTTGGTAAAGAATCCGCCTGCCATGAGGAGACCCAGGTTCGATTCCTGGGATGGGCAGATCCCCTGGAGAAGGGATAGGCTACCCACTCCTGTATTCTTGGGCTTCCCTTCTGGCTCAGCTGGCAAAGAATCCCCCTGCAATGTGGGAGACCTGGGTTCGATCCCTGGGATGGGAAGATCCCCTGGAGAAAGGAAAGGCTACCCACCCCAGTATTTTTTTTAATTAATTTATTTCTTTTAATTGGAGGCTAAGTACTTTACAATATTGTAGTGGCTTTCGCCATACATCAAGACGAATCAGCCACGGGTGCACACGCAGCCCCCATCCTGAACCCAGAGCAAGGTGGTTGGATGAAGCTTAATGAAAAGGAAAAAAAAATATGCTTTAGGGTTAAGCAAACTTCACCTCAGCTGCTTGCTGCATCTCCTTTCACAAATTATTCAAATTCTGTCCGTCTTTTACCTTTGACTTTCACCTATTAAATAAGGATAGCACTCACTCTGCAGAGTTCTTATAAGGATTAAATAGTATAATAATATAATATGTAAGTAGCTTCCCTGGTGGCTCAGTTGGGAAAGAGTCTACCTGCAACGTGGGAGACCCAGCTTCGATCCCTGTGTCAGGAAGATCCCCTGGAGGAGGAAATGGCAATCCACTCCAATATTCTTGCCTAGAGAATTCCATGGACAGAGGAGCCTGGTGGGCTACAGTCCATGGGGTCACAAAGAGTCGGACACAATTGAGTCCTTTCATTTCATAATATGTAAATGGATACCAATAGTACCTGCTCCTTAGAATTGTTGTGAGGATAAAGTGAGTTAATACATGCAAACTGTGTGAAATTTATTAATAGTAAGTACAACATAAGACTTAGCTATGGTAATTATTGCAATCCTTGGCACAAAAGATACCTCAGAAATCGCTGGGTAGCTCAGCGACTCAGGTAGCTCAGCCTTGTATGGCTGTTGAGATATGACTGTCCTACAGAAACGCACACAAACACACATACACACACATGCACACACATGCACACACATCAAAGAACTACATTAGTCACTCCAGACCCATGTAGAGCACTTTCCCTTGAATAAATGGGGCACATGGAATCATACATGCACACACAGATATTTAAACATTTGTATACATACGACCAAGCAACATTTTTTCAAGGAATAAGCTACTTTGCTAAGACCTAAGGGAGTGTCTCTGCTCACGGGAGTTAAAGAAAGATACCATGGGAAGTATTCATTGAGGTAAATATTCATTGAGGACCTATTAAATATAGAGCAGTATGCTAGGTCTCGTGAAATCTAGATAAGATACAAAATATGGTCAATTCTCCAGGGTGATAATAATTTGACACTTGGGCTGAACCCAGCTGCGATCATGTCGTGGGAGGACAGTCCCTGGAACAGGACTTTCAAATGACCTTGAGTGTGCAACTTCCTAATTCTCAGAAAATTCTTCTGGAGCGCTGAGAATGTTGATAAAGGGCTTACCAGTGGTCCCTACTATGACAAACATACCCTAGATCTTCCGTTGACCGGGTATCCCAAGTGGAGAGACCATTTTAATTGGACTCTTTATCCAGTAACAGGGGAGGAGAGAGGCAATCACTACAACCACTTTCTTCTGGGAGATGGATTGTATGAGACAAGATCCTAGATAGAAAGGTAATTCACTGCTGCCGTGGCTTCTAGTTTAGGAAGGCTCCTGGAGTCTCAGTCCCACTGGGCAGCCTCTCTGGGCTCTTGATCCTCCTTCCTCCAGCCGTCACATAGGTGAGATATCACCTGCGAGGTCCTGTCTTTTATGAATGTGGCTGGGAACACTGGCTCACTCCCTTCTCATGCTAAAGGTAAAAGGAACTTTTTCTACCTCCTTGTATATTTGCAACAGACTTGGCACTTGCTGACGCTGCCTAGGAAAGCACGTAATGGCTCTGCAAGTATTTCAGAACTACTTCAGCCCATGACTTAGCAGTGCTCTCTGAATTCACCTGGAAGGCTTATTCTTCTGGTTAAAATGATAATTACTAATCTCAGTCCAAGAAATATTGAGGGAATGACTAATATAAATCTGGATAAAGTTTAAGGATTTAGAAAAAAAAATTTCCTCATAAGGTACCTCATTTAATCCTCTGCTATCATGAAGTTATTATTATCATCCCCTTAAAAGATTCAAAGGAGAGAAGAATTAACATTTATTATGCAATTTAAAAGGTTTCATACATCAAACCAAGTGTTCTAAATACTTTATCTCATATAATCTCATCACAACTCCATTAGATAAGTATTATTATTTATATCTTTTAAATAGGCAGAAAGAGAAATTAATGTAAGATGATCTGCCCAGGTGACAATAATAGATTGAGATTCTACCACAAGTCTGGTTTTGCTAAATCTCAGTTCAGTTCAGTTCAGTCACTCAGTTGTGTCCAACTCTTTGTGACCCCCCTGCACACCAGGCCTCCCTGTCCGTCACCAACTCCTGGAGTTCACCCAAACTCATGTCCATTGAGTCGGTGATGCCATCCAGCCATCTCATCCTCGGTCGTCCCCTTCTCCTGCCCCCAATCTCTCCCAGCATCAGTCTTTTCCAATGAGTCAACTCTTCGCATGACGTGGCCAAAGTATTAGAGCTTCAGCTTTAGCATCAGTCCTTCCAAGGAACACCCACGACTGATCTTCAGAATGGACTGGTTGGATCTCCTTGCAGTCCAAGGGACTCTCAAGAGTCTTCTCCAACACCACAGTTCAAATGCATTAATTCTTCGGCACTCAGCTTTCTTCACAGTCCAACTCTCACATCCATACATGACTACTGGAAAAACCATAGCCTTGACTAGACGGACCTTTGTTGGCAAAGTAATGTCTCTGCTTTTGAATATGCTGTCTAGGTTGGTCATAACTTTCCTTCCAAGGAGTAAGCATCTTTTAATTTCATGACTGCAATCACCATCTGCAGTGATTTTGGAGCCCAAAAAAATAAAGTCTGACACTGTTTCCACTGTTTCCCTATCTATTTCTTATGAAGTAATGGAACCAGATGCCATGAACTTCGTTTTCTGAATGTTGAGCTTTAAGCCAACTTTTTCACTCTCTTCTTTCACTTTCATCAAGAGGCTTTCGAGTTCCTCTTCACTTTCTGCCATAAGGGTGGTGTCATCTGCATATCTGAGGTGATTGATATTTCTCCCAGCAATCTTGATTCCACCTTGTGTTTCTTCCAGCCCAGCGTTTCTCATGATATACTCTGCATATAAATTAAATAAGCAGGGTGACAATATACAGCCTCGAAGCACTCCTTTTCCTATTTGGAACCAGTCTGTTGTTCCATGTCCAGTTCTAACTGTTGCTTCCTGACCTGCCTATAGGTTTCTCAAGAGGCAGGTCAGGAGGTCTGGTATTCCCATCTCTTTCAGAATTTTCCACAGTTTATTGTGATCCACACAGTCAAAGGCTTTGGCATAGTGAATAAAGCAGAACTAGATGCTTTTCTGGAACTCTCTTGCATTTTCAATGATCCAGTGGATGTTGGCAATTTGATCTCTGGTTCCTCTGCCTTTTCTAAAACCAGCTTGAACACCTGGAAGTTCACAGTTCTCATATTGCTGAAGCCTGACTTGGAGAATTTTGGGCATTGCTTTACTAGCGTGTGGGATGAGTGCAATTGTGCTAAATCTACCAACTTCCTTCGCATGATGCTAACTAGAGAATTGGAAAGCCACTCCCGCATACAGTTCCTGTATTTACTGACTGCACAGGGACAAGGCTTTTCATGACACTTTTGCCGACAGGGGCTGGTCTTGCTGGAGGAGTAAGAAGGAAACAAGAGTGTAATGTGGGTTGTGCCTTGGAGGCACTGAGATGGGTATGGATTAAATGAACAGACGCCACTCTGGGGTAGATTTCTGGGGATGATGCCAAGTGCTCTTATCTTGCCTCTGTCTTATGCAATATATTTAGTATCAACCTGGAATAGCAAGTGGACGATATGTTGACATAACACATTTCACTCTCTTTGAACCATTAAATTCACTATCTCATCAGTCTACAGTATGAACCTCACTGCTTTACCTGCCTCTCTTAATGTCTATATTTTTGGATCTAAGATTAAATATTACGTCCTCTAGGAAGACTTTGAAGAAACTCTTAATCACAACTATGCCAGAGGCTCATGTTGCACAGTCTTATTAACACACTATTTTTTTTCAACACCTAATCACAGTTTTAGTTCCTATACACACATACATCACGCAGTGCACGTCTGCTCAGCCCTGTCTGACTCTTTCCAGCCTCATGGACTAGAGTCCACCAGGCTCCTCTGTCTATGGAATTTTCCAGGTAAGAATACTGGGGTGGATTGCCATTCCTTTCTCCAGGGGATCTTCCCAAAGTGAAAGTGAAGTTGCTCAGTCACATCCGACTCTTTGCAACCCCATGGACTGTAGCCTACCAGACTCCTCTGTCCATGGGATTCTCCAGGCAAGAGTACTGGAGTGGGTTGCCATTTCCTTCTCCAGGGGATCTTCTCAAGCCAAGGTTCAGACCCAAGTTTCTTGTGTCTCCTGCACTGGCAGGCACATTCGTTTACCACTGAGCCACCTGGGAAGCGTATATGTCATAATATATATAAATATATACTATGTTTATACAAGTATATGCCAGATTCTTTACAGTGCCTGTCTCTCTCATTAAGATATATAACCATTTGGACACCACTGTGCCATTTTGATCATTCTTGTATGTGGGCTTGCCAATTAATTTATTTTTTAAAATGTGAGAGACTGACTCTAGCAAGGATAGTTAAGATGTGGGGTCACAGATCAAAGTTGTTTTTGTTTTGTTTTTAATCTCGATCTCAACAGATTAAAGCTATGGACCAATGCTAAGGAACAATGGAGGATGCTCTGCTTCCCAGAGCAGGGCCGGTGTGTGTGTGTGTGTGTCTGGGGGGGGGGGGGGGGGGAGGGGGCGGGGATGTTTAGAGTTTTAGTGTCCAGAGAGCTACACATCAGTCCAAGTCTGATGATATCATGAAAATAATCAAACACAGTAATTAATCTAATTTTGATTTAAGTAAAGAAATAGACTGCCAGTGAACAGATAGGTGGCACCCAGATCTTTTGATAGTTGACCACTTCTGTGATCTGTCACACACAGTACACTTTTATGCAAGGTATTTAAAGTGAGAGCATTCTAGAGCTAAAATTGTGAGACACACCAAAACCATGCCCATGTGAGGAAGAGAAAAAAGGAAAGTAGGAAGAAAACTCGCTGGACTTCACGATAGGAGCTCTGGCTCCAGAGTTTCATGTGGACATGGCCCCATTGTCTAGAAGAGCATGAATGTGCAGAAGCTGCACAGAGGCAGAGGGGCTGCAGCTGGGCTTCGCTGATGACTCAGCAGGTAAAGAATCGGCCTGCCGTGCAGAGACGGAGGAGATGCGGATTCGATCCCTGGGTCAGGAAGATCCCCTGGAGAAGGAAATGGCACCCCACTCCAGTATTCTTGCCTGGAGAATCCCACGGACGGAGGAGCCTGGCGGGCTACAGTCCAATGGGTCTTGGAGAATTGGACACAACCGAGCAGCTAAGCACTGATTTCAGCCATTTCAAGACCAAACGTTTTGCTTGAGAACGATGTCATCCAACAGTGGAACAGACAAGCCAGGAAGTAATGAGATTTTCTAAACTTTGAAGGTGACCTGATGTTCACATACAGATAGGAGATTGAAATGTCTAACAAATGACTGAACTAGACACATTCTGAGGTCTTTTCCAGCACTAAGAATTCATGACCTGTAGAGAACTCTATCATATAAATATTTTGTAACAGATCCTGGAGAGCACCATTAAGATGACATGAGTGTAACTGACTATAGTAAAATCATTATCCCAAAGCCCTGTATCATAATACAGATGGTAGACAAGCCTTAGACATGTTTGCTGAAGTCTTTTACCTGTTTCTGAGTGACATAATCTTCTCCAGAATGCAACTCAAATGTTGGATACCAAGTTGTTTTCCATAAAAGGCTCTTATACAAAGGTTCTGATCATGAAATAATCTTAAAAGTAAAAGATAAAATGGGAAAAAGGGTAAATGACATGTTTTCATAGTATGGTCATCCGTACAACATAGATTTATTGAATGCCTAATCTTTGTGCAACATTAGGCTTGGTTTATGTGGGAGATAAAAGTATAAATAAGGGAGAATGGCTGCCCTCGAACTTACAAATAATAATCATGGTTATCCGTTATGAGGTTATTATTATTACTGACTGATCTTGGTGGAAGACACTTTACATTAAGATCTCAAGAACTAAGCATAATTATTATCCCCATTTTTCAAATAAAAAAACTGGGACTCAAAGACATTATACATAGCCTAATATTACAGAGATGGAATCACTCAAATCACATCATTTAAAATCAAAACTAATTTCACACTCACACACTGCTCCTCCACCTCATGTTACATATGATGTGGATATGCTATGTAACATTAGCAATCATCCAAAGCATTAATGAAGTTCAGAAGAGAGAAAGAGAATGAATGAAATGGACACTGCTTGCTAACAGTTGGAAAAGCAGAGGCATTCATGCCCTAGGGGCTCTTGACATTTATTCCTGACAATCTCTAATCACCCTAAGCTGGTTTATGTGAATAGCACTTATCAGAGTGGTGCTTCTGGATACGATTTCTCTTTAAAGTTCATGGTAAATAATACATGTTAAACTAGGGAGATCTGAATTAAGGTTGAATGTTGCCTCTTTCCGTCTTTCTTTAAGATTTGTTTATTTATTTATTTTGGTTGCTCTGGGTTGTCGCTGGGTGTGGGCTTTCTCTAGTTGTGGTGAGTGAGGGCTCCTCTCTAGCTGGGGCACAGGCTGTTCACGGTGATGGCTTCTCCTGTTGCAGAGCACAGACTCCAGGGTGCGCGGGCTTCCGGGGCTGCAGTGTGTGGATTCAGTAGCTGTGGTGCCCAGACTTAGCTGGCCCGCAGCATGTGGGACACCCCCAGAGCAGCATGTGGGACACCCCCAGAGCAGCATGTGGGACCCAGAGTCGGGACCAACCAGCGTGCCCTGCACTGGCAAGTGGACTCTTCACCACTGGACCACCAAAGAAGTCCTTTTCCACCTTCTTGAATGAGTTGATCTTGGAAAAGTAATGGAACGGGTGCCCTTTGAGAGTTAGGACTCTACATTAGAAAGTTTTCAAGGAAGCTAGATGGCGTGTCTTAGATTTTACTTTAGCTTCTTAGAAGAGAGGAAACGCAAATGGAAACGGCTTGGTCTTTCCCATTCGTCCTAAACTCACAGGAAGGGTGCTCAGTTCTCTGACAGCTAATGATCACATGTTTTCCCATAGAACCACAAGCCAGGAGGAGCCCTGTGATAAAACTCCCTGATTGGACATGGCTAGAACACCCAGGAGTTGGGAGGACTTTGGCTTCAGAGGGTTATGCCTGACACTGTCAACATTAGGCCTATGTCAGCCCTTTGCCCATGGGCACTGGGTTTTCTTCCTTCATTTTCTATCATATCACTAGTTTTTCAGTGTTATATTCTTGTATCTCCAAGACAATGCCTCAGGAGGCGTTGTGTGTAAATCTGTGAATAAATAAATACTTCCTGTTCTCAACAGCCCTGGCTCTCAAGAATTTCTTGACATTTTCTTGTGAATTTACTAAAACAATTGAATTTTCATTCCACATCTACTGAAGATAGCTTTGAATTCCATAAAATTCTCTGCCACATTTCCTCAAAAAATTCTTACACAATTTAGCCCAATTTTTGGCAGTTAGAAGTGAGTAAGTGAAATCGTTCAGTCCTGTCTGACTCTCTGCGACGCTATGGATTGTAGCCTACAAGACTCCTCTGTCCATGGGATTTTCCAGGCAAGAATGCTGGAGTGGGTTCCCATTTCATCTCCAGGGGAATCTTCCCAACCCAGGGATTGAGCCCAGGTCTCCTTCATTGTAGGCAGACGCTTTACTGTCTGAGCCACCAGGGAAGTGACATCGTTAGAAGTGAAGTTAGAAGTGAAGTTGTGGCTATTTATGTGAAGAAACTTGTTAAAAAGGGAGGAAATAGAGAATAAGTCTTAATTCTTCAAGTTTCTAACTCCAGTCTTAATTAGATTGCCTCATGGCTCAGAGTATGAACTGATGTATTGTTAGTCTGACTCGTCTTTCTTTGTATTAATAACTCTCAACAGAGAAAATCTGTTAACTCAATGTCCTGGGGAAACCGCTCAATGTGGATGGAATTCGTGTTCCTGGCCTATCCCTCCCAGTCAGAGCTGGACGTCTTGTCTTTCCTTGGGATCAGCCTGGTTTATACACGGGTCATCACCGGGAATGTCCTCATCATGGTGGCCATCCAGACCGAAGCCCGCCTCCACACACCCATATACTATCTCCTGGGCAGCCTCTCGGGAGTGGAAATCGGCTACACTGCTGTGGTGGTGCCCACCTCCTGGCCAACATCCTACGGTCGGAGAAGACCATCACCCTGCTGGGCTGTGCCACTCAGACGGGCTTCTTCGTGGGACTGGGCAGAGCCGCCTGCTTCCTCTTGGCTTCCGTGTCTATGATTGCCTCCAGGTGGCATTAGAAAGAATCTGCCGGCCAATGGAGGGTACACAAGAGAGAAGAGTTCCAGCCCTCAGTTGGGAAGATCCCCTGAAGTAGGGAATGGCAACCCACTCCAGTATTCTTGCCTGGAAAATTCCATAGACAGAGAAGCCTGGCAGTCCACGGGGCTGCAAAGGGTCGGACTCGATCGACCACGTGACTACTCTGTGCCTCTTCCATGCCTTTTGAATGAAAAGTGTCTCAGTTCAGTTCAGTTCAGTCGCTCAGTCGTGTCCGACTCTTTGCGACCCCATGAATCGCAGCATGCCAGGCCTCCCTGTCCATCACCACCTCCCGGAGTTCACTCAGACTCACATCCATCGAGTCAGCGATGCCATCCAGCCATCTCATCCTGGGTCGTCCCCTTCTTCTCCTGCCCCCAATCCCTCCCAGCATCAGAGACTTTTCCAATGAGTCAACTCTTCGCATGAGGTGTTCAAAGTACTGGAGCTTCAGCTTTAGCATCAGTCCTTCCAAAGAAATCCCAGGGCTGTTCTCCTTCAGAATGGACTGGTTGGATCTCCTTGCAGCCCAAGGGACTCTCAAGAGTCTTCTCCAACACCACAGTTCAAAAGCATCAATTCTTCATCGCTCAGCCTTCTTCACAGTCCAACTCTCACATCCATACGTGACCACAGGAAAAACCATAGCCTTGACTAGACGGACCTTTGTTGGCAAAGTAGTATCTCTGCTTTTGAATATACTATCTAGGTTGGTCATAACTTTTCTTCCAAGGAGTAAGCGTCTTTTAATTTCATGGCTGCAATCACCATCTTCAGTGATTTTGGAGCCCCAAAAAATAAAGTCTGACACTGTCTCTACTGTTTCCCCATCTATTTCCCATGAAGTGATGGGACCAGATGCCATGATCTTCGTTTTCTGAATGTTGAGCTTTAAGCCAACTTTTTCACTCTCTTCTTTCACTTTCATCAGGAGGCTTTTTAGTTCCTCTTCACTTTCTGCCATAAGGGTGGTGTCATCTGCATATCTGAGGTGATTGATATTTCTCCCGGCAATCTTGATTCCAGCTTGTGTTTCTTCCAGTCCACCGTTTCTCATGATGTACTCTGCATATAAGTTAAATAAGTAGGGTGACAATATACAGCCTCGATGCACTCCTTTTCCTATTTGGAACCAGTCTGTTGTTCCATGTCCAGTTCTAACTGTTGCTTCCTGACCTGCATACACATTTCTCAAGAGGCAGGTCAGGTGGTCTGGTATTCCCATCTTTTTCAGAATTTTCCACAGTTTATTGTGATCCACACAGTCAAAGGCTTTGGCATAGTCGATAAAGCAGAACTAGATGTTTTTCTGGAACTCTCTTGCTTTTTCCATGATCCAGCAGATGTTGGCAATTTGATCTCTGGTTCCTCTTCCTTTTCTAAAACCAGCTGTAACATCAGGGAGTTCACAGTTCACGTATTGCTGAAGCTTGGCTTGGAGAATTTTGAGCATTACTTTACTAGCGTGTGAGATGAATGCAATTGTGCGGGAGTTTGAGTATTCTTTGGCATTGCCTTTCTTTGGAATTGGAATGAAAACTGACCTTTTGCAGTCCTGTGGCCACTGCTGAGTTTTCCAAACTTGCTGGCATATTGAGTGCAGCGCTTTCACAGCATCATATTTCAGGATTTGAAACAGCTCAACTGGAATTCCATCACCTGCACTAGCTTTGTTCGTAGTGATGCTTTCTAAGGCCCACTTGACCACATTCCAAGATGTCTGGCTCTAGATTAGTGATCACATCATCATGATTATATGGGTCATAAAGATCTTTTTTGTACAGTTCTTCTGTGTATTCTTGCCACCTCTTCTTAATACCTTCTGCTTCTGTTAGGTCCAGACCATTTCTGTCCTTTATCGAGCCCATCTTTGCATGAAATGTTCCCTTGGTATCTCTAATTTTCTTGAAGAGATCTCTAGTCTTTCCCATTCTGTTGTTTTCCTCTGTGTCTTTGCATTGATTGCTGAAGAAGGCTTTCTTATCTCTTCTTGCTGTTCTTTGGAACTCTGCATTCAGGTGCTTATATCTTTTCTTTCCTCCTTTGCTTTTCACCTCTCTTCTTTTCACAGCTATTTGTAAGGCCTCCCCAGACAGCCATTTTGCTTTTTTGCGTGTCTCTTCCATGGGGATGTTCTTGATCCCTGTCTCCTGTACAATGTCACGAACCTCATTCCATAGTTCATCAGGCACTCTATCTATCAGATCTAGACCCTTAAATCCAACTGGGAATGGATGCTAGTTATGAGATTCAGGATTTTGAGTCTGGGTTATAATTTTATAATTTTTGTCACTGACTGTCTTATGACACATGTTTTATTATGTCTCAGGTGCCTTTGAAAAGAATGTGTATCCTGTAGCTGCTGAGTGCAGGCAATTGAATTAAGTTAGTTAATAGTGTGGTTCTAATCTCTATCATTTTATATCTTCACCTACTTGTGCTATGCATTCCTATCAGAGGTAGGTAAAATTTGCAACTATGATTGTCAATTGTCAGTCTCTCCCTTTAGTTCTGGCAATTTTGTCTTGTTCTAGTTCTTTTATTTCCCTTTTTTCTGAAGCTCTGTTATTCAATGTATATATATTCAGCGTGATTATATCTTGTTGATGGCTTAACCATCTTATCATTAAGCAATGTTCATTTCTATTGCTGGTAATATCCCTGGTCCAGAAATCTACATCTAATCTTAATTTGTCCACACTATCTTTTTTATGGTTAACATTTTCATGGTAAATATTGTTCTTCCTTTTGACTTCTACCTGTACTTCCTCATATATAAGGTATGGCTCTTATCAAGAGCATATAGTTTATACTTTTTCTTCTTAATCCTGATTGGACAATCTAGAGTCCCATATTTCCATGTGTATTTTATTCACCTGTTCTCTTGATTTTTAGTTTCTCCTTATCAGCCTCTTTTTGGATTTGTAAACATTTTTTCCCAACAGCTTTTTAGATATGTCTTTTGTTTCATATTGCATTCTTATCATGGCCTGCCAAGAATTGTTATAATGCTTTTGAAGTAAATGTGTAAGAAACTTTGAACAGTTTAATTCCATTTTATGCCCCCATATTTGTGCTCTTATTATAGCATGTTACTTATAAATTCCATCATACATTTTCATTTTGTTTTAAATAGTTAACATTTTTAAAGGTATTCTAACAGTAGTCTTCTACATTTTTATTTTAATTTTAAGAATAACTGAATATAGAATTCTAGAAATGACCATTTTTCTTCCATCTCTTTAAAGATGCCATCCCATTGCCCTTTGGCTCCCATTTCTCTGATGAAAAATCATTTGTGGTTTTGTGGAGAAGGGCAGGGGTTACCACTTAAAGGTACATTTTTTTCTCTTTATCTTTGATTCCCAGCCACAAAAATACAATGAATCTAAAGTTCAGGTAGGACTGGTGGATGGGTGGAAAGTAAGGAATTCATCATGTTAAAATAAGATAAAATGGAGACTACACTTGAAAATCCCCTGAGCAGACAAAATCAGTTAGGCCACGTAAGCAAAATGTAATCTAGCTTATTTCATGAATATAAGTGAAACTCTACTTAGATATTCCTTCTGTCTCTGATAATCATAAATAAAATTGCAGTCATCTTCCTAAAGTGGTATAACACCTTTTATCTAAGTCCTCTTTCATCTGGAAATTCCCATTGTAATAACCAATCATTGTACAAGTTAAACAACTTCTCCATTCTCACTTTATAAGCCATCTTGCATTAATAACAATATACCTCTGAGCTTCAAATCACTTTCAGTTTGAAGTCTCCCTTTCTGCTTAGAATTTCTTGCTCGATAAAATATTCATATCAAGTAAAGTTCTCTAAATTCTCTTTTGACAACTGTATTTAAAACACATCTAAAATGTAAAATAAGTTCACCCTCTTCCAAATCCCCCAAACCCTCATCTGATTATAGCATTAACTCAGATCCAAAAATCTTATCTAAATATCATTAGTTCAAAAGTCTCAAATCTCATCATCCAAACTATCTAAATGAAGGTCTAGATGAGACTTAGAGAACAAACGTGCTAGGATAAAATTCTTCCCCTTCTCCAGACCTAGAACTAGAAAGCAAGGTATCTGTTCCCAACACGCACAGTGGGGCAGGCATAACGTGACAGTTACAAACATTTCCATTCAAAATGAGAGAGACTGGAAGGAAAAAATGGATTTCTTGGTTCCAACCAATTCTGAAATCAAACAAGGCAGATTCCATTAGTTTTCATGGCCCAGGAATAATCCTCTGGGGCTTACAACTCCAAGCTCTGGGCCTGCGGAACCCCTCCCCGTGGCCCAAGGTCTCACTGCTGTCCCCAGAGTCATCCTTCCTTTCTCACGAAGGGTAGCACATGTTTCCCAGGTGGCTCAGTGGCATAGAATATGCCTTAAAATGGAGGAAACACAGGTTCCGTCCCTGGGTGGGGAAGAACCCCTGGAGGAGGAGATGACAGCCCACTCCAGTACTCTTGCCTGGAAAATCCCGTGGACAGAGGAGCCTGGTGGGCTGCAGTCCCTGGGGTCACAAGGCAGACGTGACTGAGCGTCACACACAGCACGTGTCTGCAGTTGAACGGTTTTCTCAGACTGTTCCCTACTTGCAGAACTTGGGGCATACAATCTTTTCTTTCTTTTCTTTCATTTTAAGCTACATTTAATGATTCTATTTGACTGGCTGGTTAGTTTTTTGGTTTAAGCAAAAAGTGTAAACTATTATTATATGTTCTGTGATTTCCAAAATTGCTGGTATGGATAGAAAGGTACGTATGTGAAGCTCCTGGGGACAATTTCCGGTCCCAGCATTTCACTGCTGCTGCCAAAATCAGAAATCCACAAAACCCAGAAGACGCTGGCTATAAAATCTTGCCCCTAAACTATGATCCATACCAGCCATGTTGATGACTTGCATATTGCTTTGCTCCTCTCATTTTCCTCTTTTTTAATTGTGGTAAGGCCACATGAGGTATACCCTTTTAACAAATCTTAAAGTACATAATACAGTTTTGTTAACTACAGCCATAATGTAAATCAGTTCTTTAGAACTCATTCTTCCTGCATAACTGAAATCTATACCAATTGAATGGCAATTCCCATTTCTCCCTGTACCCAGCCCCCCAGAAACCATGATTCCACTCTCTGTTGCTATGAATCTGACTATTTTAGATACTTCAGATAAGTGAAATTCAGTATTTACTCTTCTGTAACTTGCTTTTTTTACTTAGCATAGTATCCTCAAAGTTCATCAATGTTGTCACATATAATAAGATTTCACTTAAAGATTCAACCTTAAAGATTGATTGATATTCCGTTATATGTGTATAGCACGTTTTCTGTATCCACTCATTCCCCAATGGACACTTAGGTCATTTCCATATCTAGGCTGTTGTGAATAATCTTGTAACAAACATGGGATTATGGATATCTTATCAAGGAGGCCCCATAAAAAAATAAATTTGTAAAGATCATTTATACTGTATATCAGCTGACTTAATTAGATACTATAGTTGGCAAGTACATAATCTAAACTTTTTTAAGTTGATTTCTTTAGAATTTTTCTTTATGTTTTAAAAATACTCTTGTTGCACTTTTTAAAACTTTATTGTGGTAAGAACAGTTAACATAAGATCTATCCTCTTAACAAATTTTAAGTAAACAATACATACTAATTACCTTCTAAATCATGCATAAATATCCAAGTGAATTAACAAAGAACAATAAGAAAGTGCACATTTTCAAAAACACGATTTTGGATGACTGTATTACTGTATGTTCATCTCAACTCATAAGAAAATAAAAAAACATCTTAACTGTTCAATATTAGGGATTCACTTAATAAATTGTGGGACATCAATACTAGTCATATTAAGTTGTCACAAAAAACGTGACTGTGAACACTATATTTGAAAACACAACCTACTTTTTGATGGAAGTACTACATGCTGTCATTGCAAGAATGTAAAATATGTTTGCAGGAATGAGGTCATCTGAACAAATAAACATGTCTGGGTGAGAAAAAAAGGAAAATAATCTGAGTACAGTCTCTGTATGCGTGTAACTATCCTCCAGTTTTAAGAACCAGCACAGAGCTATTTAATTCATGATTGCCATGAATATAAAAGCAAGCTGTCTTTCCTCGCATGGATTTGTGGGTGTTTGGGACTTTATGGACAAGTTTGATATGCTTATCTGGGCTTCAGAAAAGGCCATGCCGCCTACTGTGGCTTCTGCCCTAAGACTCTTTCCCTTCTCTTTTTCCGGCGGGCCTGTCTGCTCAGATCACCACCTACCTAGAGCCTAAGAGAGCCCTTCCCAGAGCTCAGGTAGCCTCTGCACCTCTCACACGCCACATCACTCTCAGGCTCAATCCCCAGCATCCTCGCCCTGGTTTGCTTTTTGTCTGTAGCACTCACCCCTTCTGACACATTATTTCATGTTCTTTTTTTAAATTTATTTATTTTTAATTAGAGGATAATTTCTTTTACAAGGTTGGGCTGGCTTCTGCCATGCATCAGCATGAATCAGCTCTGGGTATACACGTGTCCCTTCCCGCCTGAGCCTCCCTCGCATCTCCCACCGCATCTCAGCCCTCTGGTTCATCACAAAGCACTGGCGTGTGCTGTATGATGTCTGTACGTCCCTGCCCCATACTCTGAATTCCCGCTGGCTAGCTGCTGCACACACGGTAATGTGTGTGTCTCAGGGCCACTTCTCAGCTCGTCCCTCCCTCTCCTTCCCCACTGTGCCCACTGGTCTGTTCTCTATGTCTGCGTCTCCACTGCGGTCCTGCATATAAGATCATCAATACCATCTGTTTAGATTCCCTCACATGCTCTTATCCTTACTTTCTGCTCATTGCCTTTCTTCCCCCCTCCAAGAACACAGCCTCTATGAGGGCAAAATTCTCATCTATTTTGCACCCTGATATATCCCAAACGTTGGAAATAGAACCTGGTTCATAGTAAGAATTCAATAAATATTTGTTTCATAGTAAATAAAGATACATTATTAATAATGGGTATAAGACAGGGAGGGCTTCCCTGGAGGTTCAAGTTCCCTGGTGGCTCAGACAGTAAAGAATCCACTTGCAATGCAGGAGACCCAGGTTCGATCCCTTAGGAAGATCTTCTGGAGAAGTGAATAGCTACCCACTCCAGGATTCTTGCCTGGAGAATTTCATGGACAGAGGAGCCTGGCAGGCTGCAGTCCATGGGGTAGCGAAGAGTTGGACACAACTGAGCAACTACTTTTCACATCAGACAGGGATGTGGAACTTGATTGAAAATTAAAGGCAACAGTGAGGATAAAGTATATGTTTTTAATTCCATGAGATTGGACGGAGGTGGGAAAGGAGAAACAAATTTGTAAATGAGTAGGTTAAGCGGTGGGAATATACAGGGAACTCTACTCCATGCTCTGGAGTAACGTAAACGGGAAGAAAATTCGAGGAAGAGGGGGTATGTATGTCCATGTGGCTGATCCACTTTGCTGTACAGCAGAAACTGACACGACATTATAAAGCAACTATACTCCAATTTAAAAAGAGGTGGCGATATAGCTATAATTACCAAAAAAAATAGATACAGATATATAAACATCTTGAAAGACTAGAAAAGTATCATCATAGGGAAAACTTGATCAAGAAATAGAAATAAGTAAGATAAGAAAAAATGAAACCAGCAATCAAAAGGAATCATTATGGGAAAATCTTTCATAATTTTGCTTATCAAGAAAAAAAACACAGTTCATAGAATTTTAGAGCTGGAGAATTCCTTGGAGTCTGTTTAACCTGACACCTCAGATCACAGGTATGGAAACCTGCCCACATAAGAGCTCCACTGTTTGCCTGAGGTCAACAGCTATATGACAGGTCCATAATTAGATTCCAGGTCTCCAGATGCCTAGGCTAGGGCTGAATTAGTGCATTATACATGTTTCGTGAGCTCAAGCTGAAAGGAATGTGTGTCTTCAGCAAGGCTCACTGGGATATTATCTGGAATACGTGAGTAAGTTCCCTGCTGGGCATAGAAAAGGAATGGCAACACCGTCTGGAATTCCCGGATAATGGCTATCGATGGCGACCGCGCAGAGGAGCTGCCCATGAGTCTTGTTTAGTTGATCAACTCCGGAATTTTTTCTCAGATATTTTCTCTGGCTGGCTTCAGATAAGGGGAACCACAGGGGACATTCCTCTTCCGTGGGGACTCATTAACTTTAAACAGGTGTCACAGAGGACATCAAGCACCCTGACTGAATCAAGCTAGACTGGACCCTGCATTAAGGAGGAGCTGCAGGTCTTCCCACTCAGGACTTGGGATGATTCCATAGGATCATCCTTCCAAGGGATGTTCCTCTTATCCTGCTTTGTCCTTGCCGCAAATCTCTGAGAGGTGTCTCTTCTTATGAATATCAGCATGCAAAGGATATTCTTCTCCATTCTCACCTAGACATTATGGAGGGATCACACAATGTCCACCTGTCCTCCCTAAGAGACGCTGCACAGCATGAGGTTCATGGATCCTCATTCCAAGTCATGCTTTGAGAAGAGGACAAATAGGGTCGATGACTTCCCTGGAAGAGCTCCTCTATCCTCCATGCCAAGAACTTTTAACATCTCGGCAAGAAAAGTCAACCTGATGGATTGAAGCAAATTTCAAAGCGGTAAGGGAGCACCTCAAGAGACAATTTCTTTTATTTGATTTTGACTTTATTGCTAAAAATAGTAATAAAACACAAGTATCTATAGTGCTTTGCAATTGGGGAAGAATATCCATATACATAAAATTGTGCAAAACGAAAAAGTTACCAGAGTAGGTACTACTATGCACTTTTACAGATACAAAAAGGGTTGAATTACCTCACATCCTATACCTAAGAACTGTGATGCTAGGGTAAAACTTGGATCTTTTGTCTCTCCTTTTAATATACTGTCCATAGGACTTTTTTCAAAGGTATGGCATGGACCTCACTTTTCTTTAAGTAGAATTAAATCACAAATTCTTATTGGTGCTATGTGACTATATATATATATATACTGTGGTAAAACAGATTTGGAAAATGCTTGAGGTAAAATGAAACTGTTGGCTTTACAACAGGGCCTCCCATAACTTCACTGTAACTCTTGAGAAAAATGCTTCCCAAGTTGACCATGAACATTTTCATTTCTGAGGTGTCAAGAAGTCTGTTCTAAGGAACACAGTTTAGGAACTAGTTCCTCAGAGGGTGTTTAAATTCTTTCCCATGTCATGTTCTGTTATATGGCTGAAGCTAGCGATTATGTCTTATAATTTTCTTACACATCTCCACATAGCTGAGCCCAGGACTTGAGCTCTTTCCATACATGCTGGTCTGCTTGATTTCTATACTGATCAGTTACAGTGGCCTCAGAGCTGAGGTGACGAGGCTTCGGGGGAAGCCCAGAGAAGTACCTGTCATTAGAGTTGGGGAAAGAAGAGAGTGAAGGAAAGCTTTACAGGAGAAATGGCACCTGAACACAGCTCTGAAGGAGAAGGTGCAGCTAGGGAGCGGAAGAGGAGTGTCCAAGGTGGAAGGAGCAGATGATGCCAAACCCCCAGAGCAAGAGGGGCCGAGGGAAGGGACTGAAGGTGGCCCAGCAGAGCTGGGGCATAAAGCACAAGGCGGAGGGTGGGAAACGCACCTCCTAGAAGTCAGGCAGGTCTTTCCAGGTGGCGCAGTGGGAAACAATCCGCCTGCCAAGCCAGAGACCCGGGTCCAATCCCCGGGCCAGGATCTCCCCCAGAGAAGGAAATGGCAACCCACTCCAGTATTCCTGCCTGGGATCCCATGGACAGAGGAGCCTGGCGGCCACAGTCCCCGGGGTCACAGTCAGACAAGACGGAGCAACTAAAGAACAGCAACAAAGTCAGGCAGAGCGCTTGATTCACCTTACTGCTGACTCACCCTACTGCGGACTCACCCTACTGCGGACTCACCTTACTGCTGACTCACCTTACTGCTGACTCACCCTACTGCTGACTCACCCTACTGCTGACTCACCTTACTGCTGACTCACCCTACTGCTGACTCACCCTACTGCTGACTCACCTTACTGCTAACTCTGTTAACTTACTGTGAGAGCTAATTCTCACAACCACTCTATAGGGTAACCATATATACCCTGTGTAGCTAAAAATCTGAGATTCGTGGAGATTCGGTAACTTTGTCCAATTCTGAAACTATGAAATGGCAGATCCAGAACCCACACTCTTGTTGAGAGATCAAATGTCTCTTAATTATCGTGGTCTTGGTAATCATTTATATATATATCAAATCATCATAGATACAATTACATTTGTCAGTGTTTCCTTAATAAAACTGGTGGTGGAAGGGACTGAAAAAAGGTACAATTAACTTGAGAATGGCTTAGTGGTCATCATTAGGGGAAATTGTTTGGAACAGGAGAAGTTTTAAAGAGCTTTTAGATTGTTCTACGAAAGATGCTGCTCCGCTTAGCTGTGTGCATAGCAGCAGAGTATGGGCCTGTCTCCCAGCAGCTCTGCCAGACCCATCCTGTGTCCTTTCTGCTGGGTATTTGCACTCTCTTAGCTTTCATATCACCTTTGTTGTACATAAAACGTGAAATATACTCAAGGCCTATGTATACACTTTACACTCTGGTAACTAATCACATAGAAAATAGATTCAGACCCCATATATGCTTAACACTAGCGTTATGCCTCTGAACAAGGCTTAATCTCAGCAGACCTTGAGTTTTGCATGAAGGATATATGTGGGACCAGGTACCTCTTAAGTTTCCTTATAGTTATCAGACACAGAGATCCAACTTTAAATACGCTTTATAAATAAGCACACATTTGACCTGCGGGCTTTGCTATGGTTTCCTGGCTCACTGATATTTCCACAAGTGTTTAGGTTTTATATGCACAGCGTTTACGGATTAGCAGGAAGCATATATTACACCGTGAAATACTGCTTCATCAGTCATTAGGAATAACTGCTAACTAGATGAGCTTCACAACATTATCAAACTTATTCAATAAGCACATCAATAGCTTAATTGCTGTGCATCCCACTAGCCACTAATCAAGTGAATCCATCCCACCCAAACCTTCCTTTTTGCATGCAGCAGACAAATATACACAAAATGACCTTTGGCCTAGGAAAGGCCCGTCTACGTGGGGCTAAAGAAGTTGCTACGTAAGTGGGCTATAGAGGTGCCATTGGATATGGGCTTTGAAAGAGGTTTAAAGGACATGAGATTTAACTATAATTTAACTATATTTTACAATACAAAATAATTCAATCTAGTTCAAATCAAATTTATTGTGATGAGATACTCTGATGAACAAGACAGACATTCTTGTCTTTGTGGAGCTTAAATATAGCCCTGATTGAAATGTTTACCAAAATGGCATTGCCAGGAGTGGAGTGTTCCCCAGGAAGGAATGTGGGCATCCGGAAAGAGAGTGAATTCTGCGAGCAGCAATGGTAACAGGCCTGGGAGATACTCTGAATGGTTTTTGAAAGCGTAGTAGAAGACAGAATAATAAGTGCCCCCTTATGGATTTGCATGCACTGTCATGTAATCAAGAGATGAAGCTTTGAACGCCTCCTGAAACGCCTCATGAAATACCATAGGATGATAAAGACTTAGGACACAGAACTGAGTTGCTGTTTGCACAGCACTCTTTTGGACATGAGAAAATAGAGAGCTAGCACAAGGAGAATGTCTGTTAAGAACTTTTTTAGAGACGGCCAACCTCTCATACACTGTGTGCGCTCATGCTAAATCGCTTCAGTCGTGTCCAACTCTTTGTGACGCTATGGACTCTGATCTGCCAGGCTCCTCTGTCTGTGGGGTTCTCCAGGCAAGAATACTGGAGTGGATTGCAGTGCCCTCCTCCAGGGGATCTTCCTGACCGCAGGACTGAACCCGTGTCTCTTACATCTCCTGCACTGGCAGGCAGGTTCTTTGCCGTCAGCACCAGCTCTCATATATTAGCCAGATGAAAACGTTGACGTGGTCAGATTTTTCATTTGTGTCAGTGGAGGGATGACTTCATGGTCAGTGGCCAAAAGAGATGAATTTGAATGACAAAATCCATTACTCAGAGTTGAAAACTTGAGTTGAAAACGTGAGGAAAATGTTCACAAAGATTGTGCCACACATCTCAAATGGTACACTTAATAGCAATTATATTTATTCTTATATTTCTTAAATAATCGAAGGAAAATGTATGTTTCTACAATACAACAATATCAGCTTCACCAACTCCTGTTTTGCTCAAACTCTATATAGCAAATTGGGGTCACCTAACTTACCCTATTTTATTTCGCTATACCTCAAATGATATGCTATTAAGAAAATGAGCAAATGTATGCTCCAAGTGTGAACATATGTCACAACTGATGAGGTAAGAGAAAATGTGCATTCTTTTAAAATAACCCTCAGTGGCACTCCAAAAACGGTTGGAAAGAAACACCATTAAAGTAAGTGCAAATCCTTTGAAAGTGGCCATTGAAAGGGAAAATGCTTGATTCATAAGTACAAAGTTTGATATTTTTTTATATTTTATAGACTCACTGTGAATATATGTGGAATTTTTTTCCATGAAATTGCCCTGACATAACTTGTCCTAGCAGACATCAAGCTCCAACACTATATGTCTTGCTTTATCCATACATTAAGTATGTTTTGTACCAAATCTTGACAGTTCCCATCCAAGTTAAAAGCTGCTTATTTGATTTTCATGTCTTAATAGGGGCTTCCCTGGTGCTTCAGCTGGTAAAGAATCCACCTGCAATGTGGGAGACCTGGGTTTGATCTCCTGGGTTGGGAAGATCTGCTGGAGAAGGGATAGTCAACCTGGTTTCATTGTTGACTATCTGGTGATGTTCATGTGTAGAGTCTTCTCTTGTGTTGTTGGAAGAGGGTGTTTGTGATGACCAGTGCATTCTCTTGGCAAAACTCTGTTAGCCTTTGACCTGCTTCGTTTTGTACTCCAAGGCCAATCTGCCTGTTACTCCAGGGATCTCTTGACTTCCTACTTTAGCATGCCTGTCCCCTATAATGAAAAGGATATCTTTTGGGGTATTAGTTCTAGAAGGTCTTGTAGGTCTTCATAGAACCATTCAACTTCAGCTTCTTCAGCATTACTGGTTGGGACATAGACTTGGATTACCGTGATAGTGAATGATTTGCCTTGGAAACGAACAGAGATCATTCTGTCGTTTTTGAGATTGCATCCAAGTACTGCATTTTGGACTCTTTTGCTGACTATGATGGGTACTTCCTTTCTTTTAAGGGATTCCTGCCCACAGTAGTAGATACAATGTTCATCTGAGCTAAATTCATCCATTCCAGTCCATTTTAGTTGACTGATTCCTAAAATGTTGACGTTCACTCTTGCCATCTCCTGTTTCAGTTCAATTCAGTTGCTCAGTCATGTCCGACTCTTTGCAACCCCATGAACCACAGAACACCATCCATCACCAATACTCCTGTCCATCACCAACTCCTGGAGTTTACCCAAACTCACATCCATTGAGTTGGCAATGCCATCCAACAACCTCATCCTCTGTCATCCCCTTCTCCTCCTACCTTCAATCTTTCCCAGCAACAGGGTCCTTTCCAATGAGTCAGCTCTTCACATCCAGTGGCCAAAGTATTGGAGTTTCAGACTCAACATCAGTCCTTCCAATGAACACCCAGGACTGATCTCCTTTAGGATGGACTGGTTGGATCTCCTTGCAGTCCAAGGGACTCTCAAGAGTTTTCTCCAACACCACAGTTCAAAAGCATCAATTCTTCGGCATTCAGCTTTCTTTATAGTCCAGCTCTCACATCCATACATGACCACTGGAAAAACCATAGCCTTGACTAGACGGACCTTTGTTAACAAAGTAATGTCTCTACTTTTCGATATACTGTCTAGGTTGGTCATAACTTTCCTTCCAAGGAGCAAGCGTCTTTTAATTTCATCACTGCAATCACCATCTGCAGTGATTTTGGAGCCCAAGAAAATAAAGGCTATCACTGTTTCCAATGTTTCCCCACTTATTTTGCCATGAAGTGATGGGACCAGATGCCATAATCTTAGATTTCTGAATGTTAAGCTTTAAGCCAACTTTTTCACTCTCTTCTTTCATTTTCATCAAGAAGCTTTTTAGTTCTTCTTCACTTTCTCCCATAAGGGTAGTGTGATCTGCATATCTGAGGTTATTGGTATTTCTCCCGGCAATCTTGATTCCAGCTTGTGCTTCTTCCAGCCCAGCGTTTCTCATGATGTACTCTGCATATAAGTTAAATAAGCAGGGTGACGATATATAGCCTTGATGTACTCTTTTTCCTATTTGGAACCAGTCTGTTGTTCCATGTCCAGTTCTAACTGTTGCTTCCTGACCTGCATACAGGTTTCTCAGGAGGCAGGTCAGGTGGTCTGGTTATTCCCATCTCTTTCAGAATTTTCCACAGTTTATTGTGATCCATACACTCAAAGGCTTTGGTATAGTCAATAAAACAAAAATAGATATTTTTATGGAACTCTCTTGCTTTTTCAATGATCCAATGGATGTTAGCAATTTGATCTCCAGTTCCTCTGCCTGGATCACTTCCAATTTGCCTTGATTAATGGACCTAACATTCCAGGTTCCTATGCAATATTGCTTTTTACAGCATCAAATTTTACTTCCATCACCACTCACATCCACAACTGGGTGTTGTTTTTGCTTTGACTCCATCTCTTGACTCTTTCTGGAGGTATTTCTCCACTGATCTCCAGTAGCATATTGGGCACCTACCAACCTGAGGAGTTTATCTTTCAGTGTCCTATCTTTTTGCCTTTTCATACAGTTCATGGGGTTCTCAAGGCAAGAATACTTAAATGGTTTGCCATTCCCTTCTCCAGTGGACCACATTTTGTCAGAACTCTCCACCATGACCTATCTGTCATGGGTGGCCCTACATGGCATGGCTCATAGTTTCATTAAGTTAGACAAGGCTGTGGTCCATGTGATCAGTTTGGTTAGTTTTCTGTGATTGTGGTTTCCATTCTGTCTTCCCTCTGATAAAGAAGGATAAGAGGCTGATGGAAGCTTCATGATGGGAGAGACTGATTGAGGGAGAGACTAGGTCTTGTTCTGATGGGTGGGGCCATGTTCAGTAAATCTTTAATCCAATTTCTGTTGATGGGCGGGGCTGTGTTCCCTCCCTATTATTTGACCTGAGGCCAAATTTCGGTGGAGGTAATGAAGATAATGGCACCTCCTTCAAAAGGGCCCATGCACGCACTGCTACGCTCAATGCCCCCAACCCTGCAGCAGGCCACCGCCGACCCACCGCTGCCTCCGCCAGAGACTCCTGGACACTCACAGGCCAGTCTGGGTCAAGTCTCTTGTGGGGTCACTGCTCCTTTCTCCTGGATCCTGGTGCACACAAGGTTCTGTGTGTGCCCTCCCAGAGTCTATTTTTGGCAGTCTGTAAGTTCTGGCAGCTCTATGGTAGGGTAACTGGCGACCTCCTCCAAGAGGGCTTGTGCTACACCCAGGTCTGCAGCACCCAGAGCCCTGCCCCTGCGGCAGCCCACTGCTGACCCGGCCCTCCGCAGGGGACACGGAAACACAGGTCTGGCTCAGTCTCTGTGGCATCTCTGGGTCCTGGTGCACACAATGTTTGTCTCTGGCCAGTATGGGGTTTGGTTCTAAATGCAATTTCACCCCTCCTACTGTCCTGCTGGAGCTTCTCCTTTGGATGTGGAGTATTGTTTTTTCGCAGGATCCAACATTCTCCTGTTGATGGTTGTTCAGCAGTGAGTTCTAATTTTGGAGTTCTGGCAGGAGATGATGAGCACACGTCCTTCTACTCCGCTATCTTGGAGTAATATTAATCACGCAGCAACCCAGATTTTTTGTTGAGGAATTATTTTAATTGTATTTAAAGTGAATGGCATGCAAGTGTCAACTTAAAAAATATTCACAACATAAAAGTTGAGAGTTATGTTTTATTTGGTGGGAATTTTTAGGACTTCAAGACAGCATCTCAAGTGACCCTGAGAACTACTCCAAGGAGGCGAGGGGAGGAGCCAGGTCATATAGAAGTTTTACACCAAAGGGCAGGTAGTCTGAATGTCAAAAATTAAAGGTTATTATTAATTAAAGAAAACCAGGTAATCCAAGCTAAGGAATTTAGCTCCTGTCTATGTAGGGGGAAATGCAAGAGTCTGGGTTCACTGAAATCATTCTTTTGATATGCAACTCAGCTATCTGGGACCAATTTCCTGTTTTCACATCCTGAGCTTCCTTTCCTCGAGGCTCACCTTAGGGAGTGACCATAGGTCTGCTGGCTGCTAGAAGGCAGATAGTCTCCTTCCTGTGACCTTCAGGGCTCACCAGCTCACCCTGGAGGGCTGGAAACGCTGATGTCTGTGACATCCTTATTTACTGATAACACAGGAAATATTCCATTTCTCACAAGCATACCTCATTTTATCGCGCTTCACTTTACTGTGCTTCACAGATATTTCATTGTTTGACAAGTTGAAGGTTTGCCCTGCATCGAGCCAGTCTATTGATGTCATTTTCCAATAGATCTGCTCACTTGTTCTTTCTGTGTCACATTTTGGTAATTTCTTGCAATATTTCAAACATTGTCATTATTGTTCTACTTTTTATGGTGATTTGTTTTCTGTGATCTTTGTATTATTCTTGCAAAAAGATGACTGGCAGAAGCTCAAGTGATCGTTAGCATTTTTTAGCAATAAACCACTTTCTAATTAAGGTCTCTATATTTTTATAGTCAATGGGGTCACCAAGAGTCAGACACAACTGAGTGACTAAGACTTTCAGTTTCACTTTCATATTTTTAGACATAATGCTATTATTGCACATTTAATAGACTATAGTATGGTGTAAAAAAACTTTTAAATGCACTGGGAAACCAAAAATAATTATGACTTGCTTTATCGTGATAATTGCTTTATCTCTATGGTCTTGAACTGAACTCACAGTACCCCTGAGGTATGCCCATGTTTCCTAAGCCCTGGTAAATTTGAGAAAGTCTTTCTGTTGCTTTTGAACATAAAGCTCTAAAGCCTGGGTATAGCATTCTTTCACAAAAATTGTTTTTCTTTAAACGCTGTAGACATTGCTCTATTGTCTCTTGGGGTTTTATATTGAAAATAAAAGTGTAGCCCACTCTAATATAAAAGTGCTTAGTTGACAGGTATTTTCCCCTTCCCTCATAAAACTTATTCACCTGATGGTTTTAATGCCCATTTGAATTCCGCTATTGCATCTTTAGTTTTCTTATTTTCTTTTCTTACCTCAGGCAGCTCCACTTCATTATTACCTGATTCCCTTTACATGTTCCTTTCATCTGAATTTGTCCAAGTCTTAAAAGTTTAGGTTCATGGTCGAAAATTTTTTTAAATATTCAAATGAAAGGAAACATACAAAGAGTATATATCAGAAAGGGTTGTAATAAAAGATGTTTGCCTAGTTTCATATAGAGTCAAAATTGGATGAAAAGTGAGAAATTCATGAATAAATTATAGTGTAGCCATAAAAAAAATGGGATACTATAACACAGTGGAAAGAACAAAGTCTTGCTATACAAAACAGCAAGACTAACTTTGCAGACATAATGTTGAAGCCAGGTACAATAAAGCACACACTTTATTATTACATATGTAAATTGAAGCACAGTTTAACTAATCTTCAGTGATAAGGCCAAAAGAGTGGTTATATTTGTGAAGCATAAAGACTGAGAGAAGATATAAAGAATGTTTGTAGGTTACTAGAATTTTTCTATATATTAATCTGGATAGAGTTTATGCTGGTACATTTACTGTGTAAAAAACAGATCAAACTATACATTTAGAATGTGTGAAGTTCTTTCTGTGTATGCTATATTTCAAAAAGAATGTTTACCAAAAATGTAAACAATACATTGATTTACCTGATTTTGAAAATATCTACAATTATTAATAGAGTCAGTCCTCCCTATCCACATGGTCTGTACCCATGAGTTCAGTTCAGTTCAGTCACTCAGTCATGTCCGACTCTCTGTGATCCCATGGACCGCAGCTCACCAGGCTTCCCTGTTCATCACCAACTCACTCTCAGAGCCTACTCGATGTCCATCGAGTCAGTGATGCCATCCAGCCATCTCATCCTCTGTCATTCCCTTCTCCTCCTGTTTTCAATCTTTCCCAGCAACAGGGTCTTTTCAAATGAGTCAGTTCTTTGCATCAGGTGGACAAAGTATTGGAGTTTCAGCTTCAGCATCAGTCCTTCCAATGAATATTCAGGACTGATCTCCTTTAGAATGGACTGGTTGGATCTCCTTGCAGTCCAAGGGACTCTCAAGAGTCTTCTCCAACACCACAGTTCAAAAGCATCAATTCTTCGGCGCTCAGCTTTCTTTATAATCTAACTCTCACATTCATATATGACTATTGGAAAAACCATAGCCTTGACCAGACAGATATTTGTCAGCAAAGTGATGTCTCTGCTTTTAAATAAGCTGTCGTAAGTTGGTCATAACTTTTCTTCCAGGGAGCGAGCATCTTTTAATTTCATGGCTGCAATCGCCATCTCCAGTGATTTTGGAGCCCAAAATAATAAAGTCTGTCACAGTTTCCACTGTTTCCCCTTCTATTTGCCATGAAGTGATGGGACCAGATGCCATGATCTTAGTTTTCTGAATGCTGAGTTTTAAGCCAACTTTTTCATTCTCCTTTTTCACTTTCATCAGGAGCCTCTTTAGTTCTTCTTTGCTTTCTGCCATAAAGATGGTGTCATCTCCATATCTGAGGTTATTGATATTTCTCCTGGCAATCTTGATTCCAGTTTGTGCTTCATTCAGCCCAGCATTTCTCATGATGAAGAATTGATGCTTTTGAACTGTGGTGTTGGAGAAGACTCTTGAGAGTCCCTTGGACTGCAAGGAGATCCAACCAGGCCATTCTGAAGGAGATCAGCCCTGGGATTTCTTTGGAAGGAATGATGCTAAAGCTGAAACTCCAGTACTTTGGCCACCTCATGCGAAGAGTTGACTCATTGGAAAAGACGTTGATGATGGGAGGGATTGGGGGCAGGAGGAGAAGGGGACGACAGAGGATGAGATGGCTGGATGGCATCACTGACTCGATGGACATGAGTCTGAGTAAACTCTGGGAGTTGGTGATGGACAGGGAGGCCAGGCATGCTGCGATTCATGGGGTTGCAAAGAGTCGGACATGACTGAGCAACTGAACTGAACTAAACTCTGCATATAAGTTAAATAAGCAGGGTGATAGTATAAAGCCTTAACGTACTTCTTTCCTGATTTGCAATCAGTCTGTTGTTTCATGTCCAGTTCTAACTGTTGCTTCTTGACCTGCAAACAAATTTCTCAGGAGGCAGGTCAGGTGGTCCGGTAGTCCCATTTCGTTAAGGATTGTCTGCAGTTTGCTGCCATGCACACAGTTGAAGGCTCTGGCGCACTCAGAGAAGCAGAAGTAGGTGTCTTTGTGGCACCCCCTTGCTTTTACAATGATCCAGCAGATGCTGGATCTGCACCCATGGGTTTGACCAATCAGCAATAGAGAATTTTTTTGATTTCCAGAAAATTACCCAAAGCAAAACCTGAATTTGCAGGGCACCAGCAACTATTTACAATGCATTTGCATTGTATTAGGTATTATAAGTAATCAGAAGGAAATGGCAACCCACTCTAGTGTTCTTGCCTGGAGAATCCCAGGGACAGAGGAGCCTGGTAGGCTGCTGTCTCTGGGGTCACACAGAGTCAGACATGACTGAAGTGACTTAGCAGCAGCAGAGAGGATATAAAGTATATGGGAGGATGTGTGCAGGTTATAGGCAAACACTATCCTGTTTTATGAAAGGAACTTAAGCCTTCCTGGACTTTGGCATCAATCTCCCACAGATAACAAAGTACAACTGTACGCAACTCGAACTAAATACAAGCAAAGAATTAGCCCTTGTCAATTGGATTTTAAGTAACAGAAAAAAGACATCTCTGTCATCAGAAACTTCTGCAGATTAGAATCTATCCCATCCATGAAGACTGCCAAGGGAGAATGTGCCGTGCCCTCTATTGTGAATTCATTTCCAAACAGTGAGATTGGAAACTGGATATTAAATAGGCAATTCCAAATCAAAAGCAAAATTTTAAGTCCTTGATTCTACTCACACAATTGAGTAATTCAGGAAAGGCAGTCTCAGCATCTTTGGTCCTCTTCCGCAGGAGACATGTGTGCGAGGAGCCCTGTCCTCAACCAGTCTGGCCCCACGGAGTTTGTGTTTCGGGTCTTCACCACCGTCCCGGAACTCCAGGCCCTCCTCTTCGTCCTCTTCCTCGTCCTCTACTTGGTGATCCTTTGCGGCAACACGGCCATCGTCTGGGTGGTGTGCACACACAGCTCACTCCACACCCCCATGTACTTCTTCCTCAGCACTCTGTCCTTCTTGGAAGTCTGCTACACCACCGTGGTGGCACCCTTGATGCTTTCCAACATTTTGGGGGCCCAGAAGCCCATCCCACTGGCTGGCTGTGGGGCCCAAATGTTCTTTTTCGTCACCCTGGGCAGCACTGACTGCTTCCTCTTGGCGGTCATGGCCTATGACCGCTACGTGGCCATCCGCCACCCGCTGCATTACACGCTCATCGTGACTCAGAAGCTCTGCGTGCAGATGGTGGGCTGTGCCGTGGGCCTGGCCTCCCTCCTCTCCCTGCAGCTCACCATCCTAATCTTCACCCTGCCCTTCTGCGGGCACCACCTCGAAATCAACCACTTCCTGTGTGACGTGCCCCCGGTCCTGCGGCTGGCCTGCGCGGACATCCGCCTGCACCAGGCCGTGCTCTATGCCGTGGGCAGCCTCGTGCTGACCGTGCCCTTCCTCCTCATCTCCGTCTCCTACGTGCTCATCGGCTCGGCCATCCTGCGCATCCGCTCTGCGGCGGGCCGCCGCCGGGCCTTCTCCACCTGCTCCTCCCACCTCGCCGTGGTCCTGCTGCAGTATGGCTGCTGCAGCCTGGTCTACCTGCGCCCGCGGTCCAGCACCTCGGAGGACGAGGACCGCCAAATCGCCCTGGGCTACACCTTCGTCACCCCCTTACTCAACCCCCTGATTTACACTCTGCGCAACAAGGATGTCAAAGGCGCTCTGAAGAATGCCTTCGTCAGTAAAGCAGCCTCAGACAACACTTGAAGGCTTAGGGGGCTGGGGTGGGTGTTTGTCACTTGCCATCATGACAAAGAGAGCACTTTCATGCTTTCCCACCGTGTGCCATTGATTTGACGTTTTGCCCTATTTGGCCCAGGTCCACAACCGGTACTCATAAAAGCAGAGTCCAAGACGGAAGGCTTCCTCTTCCTGCCTGATAATGAGGCATGGGGCCCTTGCTTGCAGTGCAATGCTTGCTCGTGGCTCTTCAAAAGTGGCAGTGGGGGGCTGGTCTGATAATGAGATTGCACATGTGGCATCACCCTCCAATTAAAAATTAATTTTAAAAAATAAATTGGTATAACCTTTTGTAACTGAAAATTAGGTCCCTGCCCCCAGTGCTGAGTGAGTAATGAGGGCAACCTGGCTATGTTCCAGTGTCTCCTAGTTTATGGTCTATGGGAGCTTAAATAGAATTTGTATCCTACTGTGTGTGAACATCTTATAAATCTTTATTATGTTGAATTGGTTCACAGCACTTTTTATGTCTACTATATCCTTCTACTAAAATGGCAACCCACTCCAGTACACTTCCCTGGAGAATTCCTTGGACAGAGAGGGCTGGCAGGCTACAGTCCAAGGGGTCACAAAGAGTCAGACGCAACTGACCAACTAAACATCAACAATACCCTTCTACTTTTCTGTGTATCCATTCTATTAATTTTTGATTGTTTGATATTGAAACTCCAACTAAAAATCTTAATTTTATCTTCTTAAAAAGATAATTGTAACATATAGTGGAACTAAATGTAAGTTTGTTCTGTATTTTCCAAGTCTCCTGTAAATGTACTATCAATACTTTCGTAATTTAAAAAGTAACAAAGAAAGAGAAATGAGGTCAAGGTTGTGAGGACAAAGAAAGAGAAATTTATTAATTTGCTGGAAAACGAGAAGGGTAGCAGACTAGCATCTTGAAAACTGCCCTCCTGCTCTCTGAGAGAGGGTAGGTCAATTTAAAGAGGATGATGAGGGTCGGTCGGAATGGTAGGACTATGTGACCAAGGCTTCACTGAGCAGGTGCCACTATTTTTGACTTTCCCACGATTCATGGCCATTGTGGTTGTCTGCCTTTGATCAAGATGTTCCAACAGTTTTTCTGCCAACCACTTTGTCCTAAGCACCTGTGACTCAAGATAAGAACAACTAGCAAAACAGGAAAGAAGTTATCAGCATAGTCAGCAGAAAAAAGCAGCATGTGTACATTATTAAACACATGAGTTAAAAGAGAAGGTTAGTTATTAGATTTTTAACTCTGTAGTCAGCTACACCTTCTGAATGCTGTGTGACCAAGTACACCAAAGGCCTAGAAAACTTTCTATTCTTTGATTCAATAATTCTTATTCTAAAAGTACAACCTCAGATAACTGAGTCAAACAAAAATGAAAATACAAAACTGTTTCTTTATTTTTTAAAAGCTATTAAAATGTAATTTCAAATATTGGATACAAAAATAGAGTGTACTTTGAATTACATTTAATATTTCATAATAAAGGCACATATAAGTGATAAAAAGCAAGGTACAAATCTTTATTTACAATAGGAACCCAATTTTTTAAAAATGCATATGCATAATGATGAATAGAAATACACCTAACAGTTAACAGTTGTTATATGTGATTTGTAGAATTATGGATAATGTTTTTCTTCTATACCCATTTAGGCATTTTTCATGATTTTTAATATAAGATTCTGTTACTTTTATAATTGGGAAAATAGTCATTTATAAGAGGAATCTGAGGCTCTTATAAATTTATTTGACAAGTAAACTTTCCATCATCACAGTGATGATGTTTTCGTGTTTTTCCTAAATTTTTCATGTTTTTCCTAGATTAACACTTTTTGCTTTGGTTACGTCCTCTCTTCGAAACTAGATTTAATACTTTAAAATGTTTTATATAATTTCACACGGTGATAAGGAGAACTAAACACGTGTTACTTATTCCAGGAACAGCTATAGATTTAACAATATTAAAAATGCCTTTGCTTTCAACTAAACATTGAAGAAGACGAAGAAAGCTCTCTGGTGGGCAGGTTGCTTATGAACAAACCCAGGTCAAGTCACATCAGAACATAATGAATCAATTAAATGTATATACTGAACTTGGCATTGCTGAGAATGCGAACAAAAGTTTGCAGCTGCAGTTTCTTGCTTCCTTTCATTTGTACTCACTGTCACAAATTATAGAGAAGACTAACGTGGAATTCCAAAGGAAGGGGCTACCCTGGTGGCTCAGTGGTAAAGAATCCACATGTCAATGCAGGGGACACAAGAGACGAGGGTTTGATCCCTAAGCCAGGAAGATCCCCTGGAGGAGGAAATGGCAACCCACTCCAGTATCCTTGCCTGGAGAATCCCATGGACAGAGGAGCCTGGTGGGCTGCAGTCCATGGGGTTGTGAAAGAGTCAGACACGACTGAGCGCTGCGCAAAGGGAAGAGTGTTGAAACATTACCCTGTTGGGAAGAAGGCTCTGAAGTGCTGATCAGTCCTTTCCACTGAATTACGGAGTTCCCCCAGTTGCCTTCCTGAGTATATTTTAGCTGAATGTAATGAGCTCCTTCTTATTATTAATAAATTATTTCCTTAAAGTAAGAGTCTTTGCATGAAGATACCAGATTCTGGAATTAGAACATTGAGTGGAATATCAGTGCATCATGAGTCATATCATGGGACTGACTTGTCAATCAATGATGTTTCTTTGAGAAAATGATGGTGCCCCTCCCCCACACACCCCACCCCCATCCCCCAGCCCCTGGTAACAAGGTAGACTCATGGTAGCATAAGTGGAAGTCAGAACTTACAAAATTATTTTAGGTTTCCTCCACTTTGCATCTCCTGCATCTTCACTGCTCCTTTCAAATTTCCATTTCTTTCAAAGCCCTGCTCATCCTTTTCATGTTCATCCTTTTGGGTCTGTGAGTCTGTTCTTGGTATCAAATGACTTACAGAGAAGCACTTGCCCAGGAGGTACACTCCCCTTTTGCTGGCATTCTCTAACTATGCCTGTCTCATTAGAACTTTATTAAAATGCAGTTTATCACAGAATATAATCGAGTAACCATGTGATTCCACTGTGAATCAATAAGCACACTGTGGCCAGAACACACGACAAAAACATCACTAGTGTGTTGATACAACAGGTTCCTCCAACTCTTTTCATGCAGTTTTACTGGTGGATGAGAAAAAGGGTTAGTTATGGCAGCAGGAGTGGTGCTTCTGTGTGGGAAATCCTTCCCAGCATTTCTCCCCACCCGCTCTCCCAAAAAAAGTACTTATTTTTAAATCCAAAGTCTGAAAAAAAGTAATTGCGAAATCAGGAAAATTGAGGAAGTTATTATAATTGTGCTGCAGGAATTAAAGCATAATAATCACTCAACATCACTAATTATCAGGGAAATGCAAATGAAAACCTACAATGAGATAGCACCTTACAACTGTCAGAATGGCTATCATCAAAAAGTCGACAGAAAATCTACAGAGAAGAGACTAGTGGTTAGCAGTAGGGAGAAGGAAGAACGGAAAGGCAAGACAGGGAAAGAGGAGTAAGAGGTACAAAATATGTACCTTTATGAATAAAATAAATCAGATACGAGGATATATTGTACAGCATAGGGAAAATAGCCAAAATGCTATAAGTTTAAATGGAATACAATCTACAACAATAACTGAATCATTATGTTGTATGCCTAAAACAAATATAATGCTGCAGATAAATTACAGATTGATTTTTAAAATAAATAAAATATAATTTAATTTAAAAATAAATAAACAAAGCATAACCATCAATGTAGAGAGGTTTCTGGTTCAGAGGGATCCACTCATGTCAGGAAGAAAGTGGGGACCAACCAGGAAATGTGACGTGCAGCGTCAGAGGTTGAGTCTGCATTTCTGAGACCAGAACTAGAAGCACTGGGAGAAACTGTCACGATCGGATCAGTCAGTCTTGATGGTAGCTGTTCCCATATGTGTGTTTATGGCCCATTTGCTGTTAACAGGGAGTTATTCTTGCAAGTAAAGGAAGTAGTCGTTAGTTCACGTGCATAAGATACTTTATACAAATCCTGTGAGAGATGTTCCAGGAAATAATACATTATAGAAACAAATAAGTCCTTAAACTGGCCATTTTGACATGATTCTGTCTAATGCTTTTAATCCTGTTGGGAGATCTGAATGCTCACTTATCCGAGTACTGCCCAGCCATGTCCCTGGAGCATTGTCCAGTGTTTGGCTGATCTCTGTAGCTGGCGATGGTGGTGGTTTGGTTGCTAGGTTGTGGCTCTTACTACCGCATGTACTGTAGCCCGCCAGGCTTCCTGTCCATGGGGCTCTCCAGGAAGAAAACTGGAGTGGGTTGCAATTTCATTCTCCAAAGAATCTTCTTGACCTGGGAATCCGTTAGGTAGTTAGAATAGGGAAAGGGAGTCCAGAATGGCGGTGGCTAAAAGATAAGGAAGAGAAAAGCTCGTGAAAATAGAACAAAGGAAGGTCCGAGGACCAGAGTGAGGACCTCCGGTAAAACAGACAACACTCCTGGCTGGCCCAATTTACATAGGACGGGCCCAGGGGGGAAGAAAAATACATAAAAAGAGGAGCCAAAGCTAGCTCTCTCTCCCACGCGCTGGGGCACTCTTCTCTTCGCTTCTTTGGATCAATGTGCCCTCACGCCTCAAAGATGGATTTTCCTGCCATCTTCTAAATAAAAGAGAGCTGTAACACTGATTTGTCTAAGAGCTATAACACGGTCTGTCCAAGACCCAAGAGCTGTGACACGCCGAGGGGGCTTTCATGTCCGTCACTCCAAATCTTTGTTGTGACGAGACAAAAACCGAGAAGCGTGCACTCGCGTGACAGACCCGACCCAGGTCTCCTGCACAGCAGGCAGCCTCGCGCATTACAGGAGGATTCTTTACCGACTCAGCCACCAGGTCATCCCCCATAGTCTGCAGCACTTAGTATATACTAAAACACCTAAAATTTGTAATTATTAAGCAAATTTTAGATAGCTGAACTAATGAGTAAAGAGTACTAAGAATGCTGAAAATATTTTAAGAATGACTTATTACCTTATAGTTTTCATAAAAATTCCCAGGAATTTCAAGTTCCCATTCCCACATGTTGAAGACCAGGAAAACCACATAGGGAGTGCTTGCCCAAGCACGTCGGTGTTATCCAACTACAACTAATGCATAGAGAGGGAGAGATGGCTAGATGAGGAAATCACTGAATGC
Organism: Budorcas taxicolor; assembly: GCF_023091745.1. Lineage (NCBI taxonomy): Eukaryota > Metazoa > Chordata > Mammalia > Artiodactyla > Bovidae > Budorcas > Budorcas taxicolor. The sequence continues at coordinate 79,375,847 of NC_068924.1, read as the reverse complement.
AAGAGATTACCGTACAACAGTACATCTTGGGCAGTTTGTTTCAGAGATATTGGGTGGGTTAAAAATAAGCTGCAGTACACCGTCAAGAGTCAACACAAGAGGTATTTTCATAACGATTATCTCTTTCTCAGCAGTGACTTTGAAAACCATATAAAATCACAGATTCTGCTAAAGAAAGTTCAAACTGCCGCACAATTGCTCTCATTTCACACGCTAGGAAGGTTATGCTCAATATCCTTCAAGTTAGGCTTCAGCAGTATGTGAACTGAGACACTCCAGATGTGCAAGCTGGGTTTAGAAAAGGCAGAGGAACCAGAGAGCCAATTGCCAACATCTGTTAGATCATAGAGAAACCAAGGGAATTCCAGAAAAAACATCTACTTCTGCTTCATCGACTGTGCTAAAGCCTTTGGCTGTGGATCACAACAAACTGTGGAAAATACTTAAGGAGATGGGAATACCAGACCAACTTAGCTGTCTCCTGAGAAACCTGTATGTGGATCAAGAAGCAACAGTTAGAATCTTAAATGAAACAATGGACTGGTTCAAAACTGGGAAAGAAGTAAGACAAGGCTGTATGTTGTCACCCTGCTTATTTAACTTATATGCAGAGTGCTGTGTGCTTAGTCGCTCCATCACGTCCAACTCTTTGTGACCCCGTGGACTGTAGCCCTCCAGGCTCCTCTGTCCATGAGGATTCTCCAGGCAAGAATACTGGAGTGGGTTGTCATTTCCTTCTCCAGTGGATCTTCCCAACCCAGGGATCGAACCCGGGTCTCCCGCATTTCAGGCGGATTCTTTACCGTCTGAGCCACCAGGGACGCCTCATATGCAGAGTACATCATGCAAAATCCCAGGCTGGATGAAGCACAAGCTGGAACCAAGGTTTCCAGGAGAAATATCAACAAACTCAGATATACAAATAAACCGCTCTAGTGGCAGAAAGTGAAGAGGAACTATAGAGCCTCTGGATGAGGGTGAAAGAGGAGCGTGGAAAAGCTGGCTTGAAACTCAACATTCGAAAAACTCATAGCATCCAGTCCCATCACTTCATGGCAAATAAAAGGGGAAACAGTGGAAACAGTGACGGATTTTATTTTCTTGGGCTCCAAAAAGTCCAAATTACAGACTGTGACTGCAGCCATGAAATTAAAACACACTTGCTCCTTGGAAGCAAAACTATGGCAAACCTAGACAGCATATTAAAAAGCAGAGACAGCACTTTGCCAAAAAAAGGTCCGTATAGTCAAAGCTATGGTTTTTCCAGTGGTCATGTACAGATGTGAGAGCTGGACCATAAAGGACGCTGAGCACTGAAGAAATGATGCTTTTGAACTGTGGTGTTGGAGAAGACTCTTGAAAGTCCTTGGACTGCAAGATCAAACCAGTCAATCCTAAAGGAAATTAACCTTGAATACCCATTGGAATAACTGATGCTGAAGCTCCAATAATTTGGCCACCTAATGTGAAGGGCCAACTGATTGGAAAAGACCCTGATTCTGGGAAAGATTGAAGGCAAAAGGAGAAGAGGGTGGCAGAGGATGAGAAGGTTGGATAACATCACTCAATGGACATGAACTTGAGCGAACTCCAGGGGATAGTGAAGGACAAGGAAGCCTGGCGTGCTGCAGTCCATGGGGTCGCAGAGTCAGACACGACTGAGTGACTAGACGACAGTGGAAACCAGGTACGTATTTTAAATGTGATGGCGATCATTGCTTGGGCTTCTCTCTGTCCACAGGACCCACTCTGTGAATTGCCCCGCTTTCCTTTTCTTGGTTTCAATCCAGTCCTCATGAGAAGGCAAAGTATGGCACCCGCAGCATTGGGAAAAGGCGGCTATTCAGCGAGATGGGGCACCATCTTCAGCAACATAGACCACACACTTGGGTGATCTTTATGAAGCAACTTGAGAAACACCATTTTATGCCTTCACTTAGGATTTAGTGATGGCGGAGGGAAAGGAAGAATATTAATCAGAGTCTCAGCATCAGCTACAGACTTGAGGACTGTGATGACATTCTGGCCTTAGTTTTCCCTGAGGTGACTCTGTCCACCGCCTTGAAGCGGGAGAGGCCTCAACCAGGGTGATACTGCCCCCAGGTGGTCAAAAGTTAGTACTTCAGGGGTGAAAAAGGGAAACAAACCTCTTAGCTGTTTGTGCCTCTCCAAAGCTCAACGCTGACTCATTTGAAGACTCTGATGCTGGGAAAGATTGAAGGCAGGAGGGGAAGGGGACGGCAGAGGACGAGACGGCTGGATGGCATCGCCCACCCGATGGACATGAGTTTGAGTAAACTCCGGGAGTTGCTGATGGACAGGGAGGCCTGGCGTGCTGCCGTCCATGGGGTCGCAGAGTCGGACACGACTGAGCAACTGAACAACAAAAAGCTCAGCCCAGTCTGACAAAAATCTTATTTCACAGTATTTGATTACATGGGAGCAGAGAGAATTGAGAAGAAAAGATCTATCAATTCAGTTCAGTTCAGTCGCTCGGTCGTGTCTGACTCTTTGCGACCCCATGAACCGCAGCACGCCAGGCCTCCCTGTCCATCACCGACTCCCAGACTTCACCCAAACTCATGTCTGTTGAGTTGGTGACGCCATCCAACCATCTTATTCTCTGTTGTCCCCTTAAAGGCTCCTTAAAGGGATGGCTGAGCAGTGATGAATGAAAGGATGAGGACCTCTGGATGGACTGGACTTGTGCTTCCCTTCTCAGCATTTTCACTGTTTTACAAAAAAACTATTCCATAGAATCTAGCGATAAGGAGAGGGCACAAATATATAAGAGTAACACAAGAGGTGGATCGTATTGGACACAAGCCTTACATCACTCTCTTCTTTCTAATGAGAGTTCTCCTTCCAAACGCTGCCGCCTCTTTCCAAGCTCTTGCAGCCGACTGGCACCCACACTGACCCTGGGCCGCACGTGACCACGCAAACGCCCCGCAGCCTCTGGACTCAGAGCAGCAGTCGCACTGAGGAGTATGGTTCCCGACCTTCTGTGTGGCCACTGAGGGGCCAGGTGATGCAGCTTGCAGTTCAAGAGACTCAGGTCCCCACGGGGTGAGCCTCGGCGGATGGGAAGCAAGAGATGAAATGGGGTACACAGGTGTCCCTTTCTTCTCTCCCTGGACCGACCCCAGCTACGGTTTCTCCTTGCAGAGGAGTCTAACATGATAAACTTTATCGGATGAGTAGTTTTCTCCAGCTCTTGCGTCTCGTTGTGAACACTCACCCTTGCAGTGATTCATTTCATTGCATTATACTGCACCTGGCCCAGCTTCTGTTCCTTGTCTTGTCCTCTTCCTTACATCATGGGATTTCATCTTCCCAGTAAAATTTCAAGACCTGGATTCTTCCTTCAGGCTCCAGAAACGAGAAGACCCATGCAGAGATAGTAGTTATCGTAATCCCTCTGGGCTGCTATAACAAAATACCGTAAATTGGGCGGCTCATAAACAACAGAAATGTATTGCTTACAGTCCTGGAGGCCAGAAGCCCAAGAACAAGGCTCTAGCAATTCAGTGACCGAGAGCCTGCCTCCTGGTTCACGGACTGCCATTTTCTCATTGCATCGTCACGAAGTGGGAGGGGCAAGGGAGATTTTTCAGACCTCATTAATAAGGATGCTAATCCCATTCCTGGGGGCTCTGTCCCCGTGACCTAATCAGCTTCCAAGACCCCACCTCCTAACGCCATCACCTGGGGCCATGTTTCAACATGTGAATTTTAAGAGGACACGAACTTTCAGACCACAGCAGTAGTAGAAGGAACGCAAAAATACGCCTCACGGACAAGTTGTAGGAAGAAGGATTCTGGCTCCACACACGTTTCTTCTCTAGTCATGACCAGACAGATGGTGATAGGTAGATAAAATAACTTGCCTTTGCTTTCTTCTCCTACCCAGTTATTTTGGACGTTAGTCATGAATTCAATCAGTCTATAGGTTAAGTCATCTCCTGTTAAGGGGGAGTGAGTGTTCTTGTTTAGGGCGAGAAATCACTGGATTATATTATGAAGCAGGTGCAATCATTAGCCGTAGGAGTCTATGAATTTCGCTTATGTCTCTGGTTGGCCCCTTCCTCCTGTCTATCTCAGGGTCCATATTCGCAGCCTTCCCAGTGTATCTGCGAACCACCCAATATCATTTCAATCTGTTCCTTCCATTCGTAAAAACCCAGAGTTTATTGCTTCAGTTTGCAACTGTGAGCCCCGAGTGCTGAATCCCTCGGTCCCCAGATTCCCTTCCAACCCTGACCTTCACTCAAGTGGGAAGGAGACTGTCGCCTACCCCCTTCCACGAGAGGCAGCGTCTCTTTGGAGTCATAATCCCTAGTGCAGGAATTACCCTCAGTTCTCAGGGCACTTACCGTTTCCCCTCGATTAGGCACTAGAAAGGACACAGAAAAGGCAATCTCAAATGCTTGCCAGTTCACTGGGAGCGTAAGACACGCAGCAAACAATTCAGTTGCTACAAAGAGCAATAAGCACCTAAGTTACAGATAGGAAGTCACAGGTGGGAAGAGGCCCGGAAGACAAACAAGAAAACATGTGTTTCCCATGCACATCATGGAGCTTGGGGTGTGAAAATAGCCATCTGTCCTGAGGAAAGCCTTCAGGGACACTCTCCCCAAGGACGGAGGAGGAGCTGACTGTCCCATGTGAGCCCGGCCTGTGCCTTTATCAGCTCTGTGCTTGGGGAAAGAGCCTGCTTCTGAGAAGTATGTGGGACCTGCTCTCTATCTCCCCCTGCAGCCTTGTCATCAACAAGCTACACTGCTGGGTCTAGAGCCCAGTGACTTCCTGAGGTCCTAGCGTCTTTCAGAGGTGAGCCCATTTAGACTGTAGCATCGCGGTTCTCAGCTAGCTAGGCAGGGGCCCCAGGGACTCGGGCGAGTTTTGCAGGACTTCTGGGGGCAGGTCAGGTAGGGCAGGACGGTGAGATTGTCACTCAAAATACACACTTGCTCATGCTAGTCAAGCCCAAACCAGTCCAGGGCTTAACCCTCACAGGACCCTCTAAGGCTGCTCCGTGTCTGGCCCTGAGGTTAGATGGAGATGCCTGCTGGTCCTTTATCTCACTTTAGTTTGGCCTTGGCACCTCTCTCCTACATCGAAGCCTCAGTCCCTCCCTCTCCTTCCATCCCCATCCCTCTTTCACCTGTAAGTCAAGCTTCTCGGGGTCAGAGAGGCCTCAGAGACCCTGCTCCAGTCTCTGCTCCCTTTCAGCCTTCCAGGACCCTGGCGTGGAGGTTTCTTTCTTTCTTTCTTTTCTGGCCTCTTCATGAAAAGAAAAGCCACGTGGGGACTTGGCTGTCTCTCATCCTTTAAGGACAAGAATTTTGGGAATAAGTAGAGGAGAGCAAAAAGTGAGAAGGAGAAATCAGGAAAGACAAGACCAGCACCGCTTGGCTCTCCAGACAGTAGTCTTCCCAATAAGCCATAGAGAAAACCATATTGGGTCTAATCTCCCTTCCCTGACCCTGAGTCATATTTTGGGAGGTCTCTATGCCTTTCTGGTTGCTTCTAGTTTTACCTTGGCACTAAAGGCCTACTTCACCAGGGATTCAAAAGCCCGGCCCAATTAGAAACTTCAGTTTCGCGTCCTTTGCAGTCTGCACCCTCCCTTCTGAGCTGAGTCTGCTCTGCAGCATGGGGGTGTGTCGCAGGGAGCCACAAGGAGAAGGCTGGCAGTGGAAAGGGGGGGCATCTTCTGTCTGCTGCCGTGGAATACTAGGGGGCGGTGAGTTGTGGGTGGCAGGCCTGCTCCATCGTGAGAACACGTGGGATTCTTCGGAGGCCTTTCAGGGGCTGGTCCACGAAGCATTTCCTTGACAAGGGTGATGAGCTTTCTCCCTGATCTCTCTATGACTACCATTTCCTAAGACAGCCCCTCCCTGATCCCTTATTCCATAACCTCCTCTACCCCAAAAGGCTTCTTCCTGGTTGGAGTCCCAACAAGGAGGCTTGAGCTCAATGACCTCCTGCAGCCACCACTTGGCCTGCGGGCAACTCATGCTGTGTCCCGTGTGAGGATGCAGGATGGTCCTGCCGTATCAGTCCTGAGCTGGTCCACTGTGCCTCCCATCTTCCAACAGAGAGGAAAACACAAGACTGTAGGTTCTTACGTGTCCCCTAAACCTTCTCCATTCACCTAATATCTAGCCATAAATGAAGTAAATTTCTGGTCTCCCTTTCTTGTACACATTCTCCAAGAACAGTTCTTTAGGGGTTGTCCCTTGAATTTGAGTGGGAATGAGAACCCACATTATAGTGTATTCTCACGGGCACACCTAACACTCAGTTGGCTATTCCCCAAACTCTCTACTTTAATGACTCTTCAAAAGGATGAAGGTGAATGGTGGGAAAGGTCTTGGGACTGGTTAGTTCATTTTTAAGTAATTCCTTCAGAGCTATCTAACATCTTTAGAGAATGGAACATACCTCATATATCGTCCTCAGTTCAGGGCTTGTCACTAATTTGGAGCCAACTGTAAAAATCACATTCGGAACCACGTTAGAGCTTAAAATATATTCATCGGCAAGTATCTACCATGCCCCTGTCTTTTCTTTCTAAGGCATTTCCTGAGCCTCTGCACTGCTGAAATAGTTCCCTTATTAAGTGACCTTTTCCCACCCTTTGTTCCCCTTCCGCCTCGAGGGAGTGCCCACCTCCCTGCCGTGACCCCAGTTGAATAGTACCACATTGGGTTTCCTTGTGGGGGTGAAGACTTCGCCTTCCTTTCTCCAGGTCAGCAGAAATATGCATCAAGGACACCGCACGAGCATCTGCGAATTCCTCCTCCCGGACTCCCCGCCCCACCTGGGCAGCGGGAGCTCCTCCTGGCGCTTTTCCGGCGATGCGCGTGGCCGCCGTGCTGGGGAACGGGCTCATCGCTCTGGCCTTCGGCCTGGACGCTTACGTTCACACCCCCAGGCACCGCTTCCTCGCCAGCCTCGCCTTTGCTGGCGTTTCCTCCACTCCCGCCTCAGGCCCCAGAACGCGGGCGAGTGTTCAGACCAGGAGTCCCTCCGTCTCCTGTGAGGCCGGCGTCACGCAGGTGCGTCTTTCCACCGTCTTTGCCGTCACTGACGACTTCCTCTGGGGCTCACGGCCGCCTCTGAACTGACGGCCGCACGGGACCCCGGCCCTGCCTCTGGCTGCCCGCCGTCCCGGGTCCTCAGACACGCCGTCGCCCTGGCTCACACCCTTCCGCCCCTCCGCCCGGTCCGCTGCGCCGCCAGGGCTCCCCCGCGCTGCTTCTGCGCCTCGGCCCCGCCGCTCAGGCCGGCGCGCTGTGCTCCTCGGCGCGCGCGCTGTGCTCCTCGGCGCGCGCGCTGTGCTCCTCGGCGCGCGCGCTGTGCTCCTCGGCGCGCGCGCTGTGCTCCTCGGCGCGCGCGCTGTGCTCCTCGGCGCGCGCGCTGTGCTCCTCGGCGCGCGCTGTGCTCCTCGGCGCGCGCGCTGTGCTCCTCGGCGCGCGCGCTGTGCTCCTCGGCGCGCGCGCGTGCTCCTCGGCGCGCGCGGTGCTCCTCGGCGCGCGCTGTGCTCCTCGGCGCGCCGCCCTGCGCCCTCCCGCGCCTCCCACGCCTGCGGGCGGGCTGTCCTGAGACGCTCACCCGCAGGGGGCGCGGGAAAGCCTCCACCTGGGGCTCCCCCCGACAGCCGCGCTCCTCTTCCGCGGGACCATCGCAGGCGCCTACTTCTTCCCCTCATCCTCTGACCCTGACAACGAGACAGGATCGGGGCGGTGCTGCTCACCGTGGTGACCCCCATGATGAACCCCTTCATCTACAGCCTGAGGAACAAGGACAAGAAAGGGGCCCTGAGGAGACTCCTCCAGGGGAAAAGGGCTCGCCCTGTGGTGCCCTCAGCATCTGAGTTCCTTTGTCCCCATTGCCAAATGGCTGATTCTGCTCAGAGTCCGTGGCATAGATGTGATGGTTCCTATTCCAAACTCTGAGGGTTTGGGGCTTTTCCACACAGCACCGATTTTTCTAAACAAGACCCCTAACCCCCATGGTAACTCACAAGAGCTCTACACATCTTGATTATAGTCTGTGTTACTACTAACTTTGGTACAAACTATTTATAAATTTAAAAACCAATTTGTGATTTTTTAATAACAAGCACATGGAGTACCTACAATCTAGTTGTTGCCTCTTTCAGGACAGTTATCATTAATTCCTTTATTCAGTCTAACTTTCTCAATGGCAGCCTTCCTCACAGTTTGTTTCACCAAATTTGCTATTCATACAGATGTTTAGTAGTTGTAAAAATGAAGGTTCCCATGTTCAAATAATTTGGGGCATCTCTGAGCTAAATGGAGCAAAATTTCTTAACTAGATGATTTCTTAGAGCCTTTAGTACAGTATAAATCTCCAGCAGGTTAGGTACTCAGCATTTCTCCAAACTAAACTCATTCAGTCACACAGAACGTGGTTCATCACAGAGTGATACGTGAGGCTAGCATTGTGCAAAACACATTCTGGGGAGTGCATACCAATGGAAAGCCAGAGAGCGTGTATACAGAAGACTTGAGTTCTAGTCTTGACTCTGTCCACAAGCAGCTATGAGACTTTAGGCATGTCAGCTCGCCTTCTTGAACCCAGTTTCTCATCTGCAAACTGAGGTCACTGGTCGCAGTTGCTTCCAACTGAGGGTGCCTGGAGGGATTTTCCAAAATTCACATCGTCAGACGCTGCGATGCTTTCTCTACTTGATCACCTGCAGCGGTCTTGGGTTCAGGTTGCCAATCAAACTCACAGGATGCACAGAGTCAAGCTTCACGCAAACATCAAGAAAGGATACAGGACAGCCTTACAACACACAGTGACAGCCAGGTAGAGATCTCGTGGTGCCAGACCTGCCTGCTAAACATCTCGCTCACTCCACACTTGGAATGATGATCATGAGAGAGAAGGCAGTGGGTATGGACCACTGGGAGAAAGAGCTGGAAGTTAAGGAATCTTTATTTATTTGTTTATCACATGAATACTCTCAGGGGTGTGCAACTCAGCCCTAGCACACAGCTGCATCTCATCACATAAGGCCCCTCATGATCCCAGATCCCCCCTGACCAATTTAAGCAGATGCAAGTGCCCTCGTCACTTCAGAGCCATTTCAGCAGGGCTTTTGTGTGTCTTGGATCCAATACACACCTTTACAATTCTTGAGTTAGTGCAAGAGGGATTTGATGGTGTGTCAAAGCTCAGACTTCTCCAAGGCTGAGAAGAGGCTGCAGACCATCTTTGACGGCTTTCCCTCTGAACCCTTGCCTGGATCTATTAACCCAGACTCCAGTGAAGGAATCTCAGTTCCCTTGTATTCCAAAAATGCCTAAGTTGCACTCCAGCTCCAGGATTTTGTGAATCTAGATGCCTACTGCCTAACGGACAAGTCCTTCATTCATCCATCTTAAAAACACCCTGTAGCCAAGGAGGAGAGTCAGCAAGACATTAACAGCGGCCGTGGCAGGGTATGTTTTCCAAGAATGGACGCGACAACATTTCCGTCCCACGTGCTCTTGAAGGACTGGCTACTTCCTCATCAAGAGGTGGAGTCTGAGGCCCTCCCCCTGACCCTGAGCCTGGAGGACTGTGCTGCTGGCTTTGACCAACAGAGGATCCCAGAGTGGTGCTGCGTGATCCCCGAGGCTATTAGAATACCTTGTACATTTTCCTGTAGCACTGTCTCAAGAATGCACCTCTGGGGCCTGAATTAGCATGGAAGAAGTCCCTCTACTCCGAGGTCACCCTGCTGGAGAGACCACGGAGAGTCAGAGAGAGACGTGCAAGATGTCCCAGGTGTTCCAGCCAGTAATCCTCTGAGTCTCCCTGCCAGGCACCCGCCATGTGAGGGAGTGAGACTCCAGCTGATCCCAGCCTCAGCTCTGATGGCAGGTACCTGAGTGAAAACTGCCTGGCTGCATTGTCAACTCTGAGAATGCTGAGGGATAACAAGAAAATGACTATTATTATTTTAAGTCCCTTACTTTTGAGGGTTGTTATACAGCAGCATGTAACCAAAATGGTGGTTTTGTTTCATGGGATACAGTGATTAATATCATACTCTATATCGTTTTGGGGTTTCCCCAGTGGCATTGGTGGTAAAGAATTTGCCTGCCCTTTCAGGAGACCCAAGAGACGTGGGTTCAATCTCAGGATCAGGAAGATCCCCTGGAGCAGGAAATGGGGACCTACTCCACTATCCTTGCCTGGAAAATTCCATGGACAGAGAGCCTGGCGAGATACAGTGTGCGGGGCCACAAAGAGTTGGACGTGACTGGGTACACACACACCACACCCCCGCCACACACACACACACCACCCCCTGCCACACACACACACACACCACACCCCTGCCACACACACACACACAACACACCCCCTGCCACACACACACACACAACACACCCCTGCCACACACACACACACAACACACCCCCACCACACACACACACACAACACACCCCCACCACACACACACAACACACCCCCGCCACACACACACACAACACACCCCTGCCACACACACACACACAACACACCCCCACCACACACACACACACACACACACACACACACACACACATTATTTCATTTTAACATTTTACTGTAGCCATCATTATAGGAACAAAAAGTGCTTTTTTTATATTAAGGAAGATAAGCTATCTTGCCTATTAAGTCATCATGGATACCATGGTACCAGAATCTTCTCAGCTGCACAAACATCAACTAGGCAGAGCTATAACTTTGTCTCTTTATTCTGGTTTCATTGAGCCCATGTTTGATAGAATAAGTACCATGGTGGTCAGACCTCCATCATTTGGTTTGAATTGGGCCTCATCCCCATGGACCTGCTCTGGGCCTCTATTACTTCTGTCTTATGGGTCCAGAGGAGGCTATATCCTAAGATATCACTTCATCTGCAGTGAGTAATGGGGAAGCTGAGTTAGCTAGAAATAGACTTGAATGCAGGTTGGAAGCTTGCCTGAGAAATTAAATGAAGATTAAGTTTGGGACACAAAAGACAGTTGATTAAGGAAATAAGGAACCACAAACTTTTATAAAAACCTTGACAGGTCTTCACAGAAGAGAGGTGTAAATCACACCTAAATTCTTGTATTTCCCTGAATCATTCCTCTGTTTGTCATTTTCAACAAACATAGATTATAAACCTTCTCTTCACCAGGCTCCAAGCCTGGCCCTGGGACTAAAAGAATGAATAATTCACAGTCTATGCCCTTAATACACTCACAAACTAAAGAGAGAAACTGACAAAAAATTCAAATGATTTTTAAGATTTGATAAACAAAGACAATATTTAGGCAATAATTCATGTCATTAGATTTGGAAAGCATACAGATTTTGTTCAAAGCACAGATAAACTGACTTCTATGCCATAATTGTTCTTCTGTGTTAGTTTCACTTGAGAAAAGCTGACTTGTGGTTCTATGAATAAATTAATAAAAACCTCTGCCATCTAACTGTAGGTAACATAAATGCCTCAGAAATGTGTAGGAAAAAATTCATATATTGAGTAAGAATAATTTGTAAAACCTACTGTATAAAGTGTCAGTAAATGTTCATACATTTATTCACTTAACAAATAATTTTAGTATTTAGTGAGAGTCAAAATAAGACAGTACTATCGCTTTCCCGGCTCTTCGTTTATAATGCATGAGACAGAAATGAACATATAAATAAATGTTGGTTATACTATGAGGGAACAAACAAGCCTGTGATAAGAAGTGAAGTGGGGTCAGGTGACAGACAGTGTCACAAGTTGGAATAGCTGTTTTAGGGAGGGAAGTCTTAGGTGTTTGAGCTGAGACCTGAATAAACTTAAGGAGTAAGCCGTGAATTGATCTGGGGAATAATATTCCAAGAAAAAGGAAGAGCAGATCCTTTAATAAATAAATAAAGATCCTGATATAAGAGCATGTCTGGCATCCTGAAGGAACAGGAAGTGCACTGGGCTAGGGGGAAAGGGAGGGCACACAGATATAGTCCTGGAGGCAGTTAGGTACCTAACCTGGTTGAATCATGGAGATCATAGCAAAGAATCTGCATTTTATTTAAATACCTCAAGCACTTAAAGCCATGAGATGGGAAGAAATTACCCACGGAGTGGCCTCAGAGGGCGAGGAAGGCCTATGACTAAGTCCTGGATGACTCTGACATCCAGAAACACGGAGCCAGCAAAGGACGCTGAGGACAGCAGCCCCGGAGGAGGAGGCAGAGCAGAGTCCTGAACATGGAGGAAGGACATGAGAGCTCTTCCAAAGAAAGGGAGGAATCAGCTGATTCAAGTACCGCAGGGGCCACCATCTCTCCTGAAGCCACACGTCCTCATCTGCCCTCCTCAGTCCATGCTGCTCTCGTCCTTGGCCTGAACTCAGATTGGGAATGCCCCCTTCAGAACATATTCCCCAGAAGACGGAAACATCTCAGATGTCTTATTCGCCTCTGTCTTCCTTCCACGGCTTATGTCTCTCTGTAGTCTCTTTTTAACAGAGGAATTTAGATGACTCAGAACGTCGAATCCCATTTAAAACTGGCCTACGACTTTAGGCAATACCCTTGGTTGCCGGGAGCCAGCGTGAGGAATTCCACCCGTGACAAGGTCATGCCGCAGAGCTCTGATGGCAAAGCTAATCAGACCTCAGGTTTTCCCCCTGGAATTTCCTGCGCATCCGCCCCCCAAAAAATAAGAATCTGCCTGCTTTTCCACTCTTCTGACATTCTCTGGAAAAAGTCAATTCAGGGCTTTAGTCTTCTGCATTTGAAAGAGTGTTTCAATCCAAAAACCCCTCTGATGGCTTTCTGGCCTGCCTGCAGGACTCGTACAGCTGCGCGTGTGATTGTTTGAGGCCTCCTGACTGCAGGAGGCTCAGGAAGCTTAAAACATCCTAGGAATGTAGGGGCTTCCGAAGAGTCAAAGTCACTAGAATAGGACTGATTAAAGGTTTCATTTGTTGAGTCAATGCTTGCTGCCAAATTTTCACATCCTTTATTTTTAGATATAGTTGGTGTATAGAAAAACAAGTAGTAGACCTGGTATTAGCAACATCAGATCTTTGAGTTAAGTACCTTCTTTGTTATAACCCACTGCACCTTTGTTCCATAGAGATGTAACTTTAACGCTTTAAGGAGATGCAGATTAAAGAAAAACACTTCAGGGGAAACGAAATTAACATTCATTAAGGAAGAGAGCCAAAAAGTGTTAACAAGCCTCTTGGCCAGAAGATAATGTAAATCACCTGAGACCTTTTGTATACAAAAAGATATACAGAAAGAGTCTGGGCTGCTAATGCTACATGATTTTGTATTATCCATTGATCTCTATGTATAATCAAAAGTATAAAAGGCCTTGAAGGACAATAGAAGGAGAGCCAGTCGCTGGACTGGTTTCCCCCGTGTCTGCTCTTTACTCCAATTTCAGGCTGAATTCCCATCTGGGACGCGGAGGCTCACTATGTCTACTTACTTGTCCCGGCTTTTCTGTAACAGAGACAGCCCAAGGCGGGGCACTCTCCGATATTCAAATGGGCACCGGTGGCCTAACGTAGATGGTGTAAGCTCCTTGTCTGGAACTTTATTGGTTTTCCACGTAACCCAAGTTAATCAGCCTCTTCTCTCCACTTAATCTTCCTGCTACACTATTTCTTCCTAATCTAATCTTTTATTAATAAATAAATAAGTTTTCCTCGCCGACTCCGTCCACCCTTCGAATTCCCTGGATCCACCAGGGCTGGACCCCGGCACTTGGTGACCTTTTTAATGAGCCAAGAATACTCAGGAACATCTTCTACTTTCTTTGATAATCAAAGGATTTCTCACTGTGATCAAGTACAGTTTCTCTTAGAAACACAAGAATTGTTCAACATTTCAAAAGCAATCAATGTAGCTCACCATATTAATAAACAAAAAATAAAACTGTGATCACACTAATGGATGCAGAAATTGATTGTGGGCAAAATCCATTAATCATCCTTGATTTTAGGTGGGGAAAACCTCTCAACAGACTAGGAATCAAAGGGAACTCCCTTAACCTGGTAAAAGTCATCTGTGAAAATCTGCATGATAAAAGGTGAGAGACTAAAAGTGAAAGTGAAGTCGCTCAGTCATGTCCGACTCTTTGGAACCCCATGGACTGTAGCCTACCAGGCTCCTCCGTCCATGGGATTTTCCAGGCAAGAGTACTGGAGTGCGTTGCCATTTCCTTCTCCAGTATGGATGTGAGAGTTGGATTATAAAGAAAGCTGAGCACCGAAGAATTGATGCTTTTGAACTGTGGTGTTGGAGAAGACTTTTGAGAGTCCCTCAGACAGCAAGGAGATCCAACCAGTCCATCGTAAATGAAATCAGTCTTGAGTGTTCACTGGAAGAACTGATGTTGAAACTGAAACTCCAATACTTTGGCCACCTGATGCAAAGAGATGACTTGAAGATTGAAGGCAGGAGGAGAAGGTGACAACAGAGGATGAGATGGTTGGATGGCATCACCGACTCAATGCACATGAGTTTGGGTAAACTCTGGGAGTTGGTGATGGACAAGGAGGCCTGGCGTGCTGCAGTCCATGGGGTTGCAGTCAGACACGACTGAGTGACTGAACTGAACTGAACTGAGGTGATGAATGTTAACTAATTGTAGTAATCATTTCTCTCTCTCTCTCTCTCTCTCTCTATATATATATATATATATATATATATATATATATATATATATATGCTGCTAAGTCACTTCAGTCATGTCCGACTCTGTGCGACCCCATAGACGGCAGCCCACCAGGCTCCCCTGTCCCTGGGATTCTCCAGGCAAGAACACTGGAGTGTTGCCATTTCCTTCTCCAATGCATGAAAGTGAAAAGTGAAAGGGAAGTTGCTCAGTCATGTCCGACTTAGTGACCCCATGGACTGCAGCCTACCAGGCACCTCCGTCCATGGGATTTTCCAGGCAAGAGTACTGGAGTGGGGTGCCATTGCCTTCTCCGATATATATATATAATCAAATCATTATTGTGTACACTTTAAACATATACCATATGTCAGTTAGATCTCAATAAAACTGGAGAAATTAAAGAAATAGAAATAACAAAAATATATAAAATAAAATAATATGCCACAGGCTCAGAAAACAGTGCAAAGCAGAACTTATGGTACCAAATTTGGAATAAAAAAATAGAGAAACATCCTATCAAAGGCTCCAGCCAACACAGCCAGGCAAGAAAAAGAAAGTCACTTAAATTAGAAAGGGAAAAACTATTATTTATATGATTTTCTAAGTAGAAAATTCATTGGAATCTGCACACACACAAAAAAAAACTACTAGATTTAATAAGTAAGTTTACCAGTGTTGCCAGAGCAGTATAAAAAAAAATCAATAGTATTTCCACAAGCAAGGAACAGTTGAAACTGAAATTTAAAAATCAATACCATTACAATTGCATCAACAATAATAGAATACTTAAGGATAAATCTGACAAATGAATTGAAAAACCTATACACTGTAAAGTACAAAACACAGAAATTAAAGAAGGCTAAAATAAAAGGAGATACATCAGTCTCACGGGTCAGAAGAATCGGTATTGGTATTATGTCAATTGTCCCCAAATTGATCAATCAGATTTAATGAAATTTCAATCAAATTGCAATAGACATCTTTGCATAAATTGAAAAATTGGATTTTGAAAATTATATGGAAATTCAGAAGGCCTAAAATACTTAAAGTGATTATGAAAATGGATGAAGTTGAAGGACGAGCACTGCCTCATTTCTGACATCAGTGTTCAAGACAGTGTGGTATTGGAGTAAAAGCATACAAATACATCACTGGAACAGAAGAGCCCAAACACAGGCCCACACACATGGACAGCTGATTCTTAACAAAGGCGCAGAGGGAATTCGGGGGAGAAAAGACAGTCTTTTCAACAAATGATGCTGGAACAGCTGAGTGTCCATCTGCAGACGTGTTCATTTCAAAGTAAACCTTGCTTCATATACAAAACTCAACTCAAAATGGGTCCTACACAGAAACGTAAAACGTAAACTATAAACTTCTAGGAGACAGAGGAGGAAATCTTTGTGACCATGGAGACAGGCAAATACTTCTTAAATATGAAACCAAAAGCACAGTCTATAAATGACAAAATTGATAAGTGGGACTTCTTCAAAACGAAAAGCATTTACTCTCTGAAGGACACTGTTAAGAGTAACACAAGCAATGATGTAGAAAACAGGAGAAGATATTTGCAAATCATATATCTGATAAAGGACTTGTATCTAGAAGTATAAAGAGCTCTCACATATTAATTATAAGAAGACAGAAAGCCCACTTAAAATGGGCAAAAGATTTGAACAGACTCTTTACCAAAGACTTACTAAAGGCAAGTGACCACATTTAAAAATTAAACATCAATGTAATTACTCATCAGAGAAATGCAGGCTAAAATCACAGTGAAGTGCCATGTAAACCCATTAGAAGGCTAATATTAAAAAAGGGTGGCCATACCAAGTGTTGATGAGGATGTGGGAAGATGTGGAAATGGGAAGTAATACAACCACTTTAGAAAACAGTTTGGCAGTTTCTTGAAACGTTAGTCTGTGCCTCCCATGTGATCCAACAATGCTTGCCCTAGTTACCTGAGAGAAGTGTGTATCCACACAAGGACTTTTCAGGAATGTTCACAGCAGGTTTTTGTAAAAAAGCCAAAAACCAGGAACAACCAAAATGCTGATCAATAGGTGAAGGAGTAAACTAACCACGGCATATTCATGCAGTGGAAGAGCAATAATAAGGGTGAACTAGCGACACTCACAACAACACTAACGCATCTGAAAATAAGCGTGCTCGTGAAAAAAGTCAGACATTCCCTTATATAAAGTTTATGTAAACTCTAAGACATTCTAACTAATGGAGAGTGAAAAAAACAGATGAGTGGTTGCCTGGGTTTATGAAGGGGTGGGTGGTGGGAAGGGGCACATTCAAGAGAGTAGAAAGGGCAAAAGAAACTTTGAGGAGTGGTTATATGTCCATTATCTTCATTGTGGCGACAGTTTCCCAGGTGTATTCACATGTCAAAACTTACCAAATTGTACACTTACTAGGCAATTTATTGCTTGTCAATTCTGCCTCAGTGAAGCTGTTTTTAAAAAGTTTTTGTAAATCAGAAGGGCACACCCTTTGAGTCATATCTGATGAAATGATAGATGAATAGGTAGATAGATATAGAAAATAGATATAGAGAGACTGATATAATAGATAGATGATAAATAGATAATGAATAGATAGATAGATGATAAATACAAGAAAATAATAAATTACACTTTGTAATGCTATTAAACGGTAGGAAATAGCAATGATCTGTGTTTGGAAAGGAATCTTGAATTCTTAGACAATCACTAAGGATCGGCAAAGAAGATGTGGAGACAAGTTTGGCGACTGTTTGGAGCCTCATGAAGGTGAAAGTGTTGGTTGCTCAGTCGTGTCTGACTCTTTGTGACCCCGCCAGCTGTAGCCCCCCAGGCTCCTCTGTCCATGCAATTCTCCAGGCAAGAACACTGGAGTGTGTCATCATTCACTTCTCCGGGGGATCTTCCCTACCCAGGAGTCGAACCCAGGTCTCCTGAATTGAAGGCAGATTCTTTAGTGTCTGAGCCATCAGGAAGATAGTTCAGAGACCCCATGCTAATGAACTACTTATTGGAGGAAGCTTTGACTCCAAAGGTGCTCTAGAAGGCCTTCCGAAGTCAATAGTTCATCTGAGCCAATCCTGCTCTTTCTGAGGGAGACGCAAATTCCCCAATTCACATCATGGCCCTACAAGAGGGCAAACATGAGTTCCATGAACTTCATATCTGTGTCAGTCCATTAGACGCATCCACACCAGCCCAGACCTACCAAACACTGAGACCCAGAAAGCAACTGAAATTCAGACGCCTCTGAAGCAAATTGCAACTGAGTACTGGGCCTGGAAGAAAGAGAGGGAGAAATACAGAATGGTGGGTACCATTTAAGAGGACATACTTTGGACACTTGAGATCACACCTTCCCTGGTCTGTCGGTTTTCTTGAAACTTGGGCAAGTTACACAACCTCTTTGGGTCTTAATTTCTTTCTTTTGGAAATGAAGTCAGTAATAATTACTTTCCATTAAATTTGTTGGGAGAGCTAAAATAAATGATTCATGTAAAGCTTTTAGCCTAGAGTCTACTGTTAGCTTAAGTGTGCATTTAAGTGTATGCCAGTTTGAGGGCTAGTTTAAAATTACTAGTGAACTCCTTACCTCAGAAGGATCCAAGGCTAATCCTGGCCCAGGAAATATTGTTTCAGACAGTTCTGAAATGAAGGCGTCCACTGATCAGCTGTGGGTCCCTCCACCCATCGGTACACGTGGACCATGGGGTCTGGGATAATCACCATGAAAACGCTGTTTATGAATTAATGTTTATGCTTATGAATGCCAGCCAGCACCTTCCCATCCTCTACATGCACCCAGTTGTGCAGACAAATGAGCTGCACATAAAACGTGGCATGCAGTAAATGCTCCATAAGCCTTATTCCACAGCTGAGAAAGCAGGCTGATAGGCCTTAACAAACCTGAAGCCACAAGGGCTAAGAAGTGACAAAGTAGACACTTTGTTACCAAATTCTGAGCTCTTTCTAGAATACAAAATGCCTCTTAGCACCTATGACAGAAGTTGATGGGTCGGGGAACATCACATGGCAGCTAATATTTGAAAAATGACCAAGATGCCCTCCATGGAGTTGCTTCACCCCAAGTGAAGTGATTTGCACAAAAACACGAGCAAAGGCTGCTGTGTGAATCCAAATCTCCTGCCACAGCTGTAGTTTTCTCCCAGTATCTTTCTTAAATATATCCACCCAACTCTTTTCTAAAATGTTTGTTATATGTCCTTAAAATGAAAGGTCCTAGAGTTCAGAAGTCACCATCTGTTTAATCTGCACGTTTCATTTTCTCATACACAACTGCATGCACGTACACACACACACACACACACACACACACACACCCTCCATTGACACACACTTCCACATTACACAGTACCAACACATCAGGGCTATAAAATAAACGTTGCTGACTGCCTTCTACCTCTACTGACTGGTCTTTTATCTTTTCTTCACCAGGTAAAAGGAAAAAGAAAATTGCAATAACAATAAATTCCAGACTGAATGGAATTATATAGGGTGGAAAGTAGATGATAGTAGGAGACTGTGAAGGGCTCAGGTTTTGGGTGGGGCGCGAGGGAACCGCACTCTAGCCTTTGCTTGCTGACTTTGGCACAATTACTCAACTCTAAGCTCCCAGGTGCCTCCCACACCAATAAGCAGGAATAACAACAAAACATGCTTTACAGTGTTGTGGAAAGAATTAAATCAAATAATTCCTGGAGCAAACATCACAATTCCTGGAAGGTGGTAAATGCCTAATAAATCTTGATCCATCATTATCATCACTAATATTCATATAATCATTCAAAACCCACAGAAACAATAAGAAGAGAAACAGTGAAAACATAAATGATGGGGCTTGGAAAATCCCTTTGGATCAAAACATAGTTGCATTGGTAGGTAGGTTTTTTTTTAATTTGCCTCATTCAGCAGTCGTGCCAGGCAATGCATTACAGTCAACAGATGCTAGGGAATAAGATCGGCATGGTTCTTACCCATTTGTGCACTGAATCCTCAAAATCATGGTCCTTTACGTTAGGTAAACCCACTTGGCAGACAAAAACACTCAGAACGGAAGAAGTTGGAATTTAAAGGTCGACACTGGAAACTGAGATTAATTCATACATTCAACAAATATTTATTGAGAGCCTTTTGTGTGATAGGTGCTTTGCTAAGCCCCAGGGGCATACAGAAATGAATCTCACAGATGAAAGTGCTTCCTCTCACGTGGCTTACTTTCTAGTTGTGAGGACTAGACAGTATCAAATGTTTATAACACAGTGCGTCAGATCCTGACAAGCATCATGTGCCTGTGAGGTCGGTCGCTTCCGTCGCGTCCTACTCTTCTCGACTGTTGGACGCTATGGACTGTAGCCCACCAGGCCCCTCTGTCCATGGGGCTCTCCAGGCACAAATACTAGAGTGGGACAACACCATGCCCTCCTCCACCGGATCTTCCTGACCGAGGGGTTGAGCCAGCACCTCCTGCATCTCTTACAACATCACAGGCAGACATTTTCTACCACTGAGCCACCGGGAAAGCCCTGACAAGTATTACATGACAGTAAATCAGAAAATGGAGATGGAATGTTAGGTGCCATTTTAATTAGGTTATCTGGGGAAATCTTCCCAAGTAGGTGACACTTGAGGAAAGACAGAAAAGGTGGAGCAACTAAGGAGTGACATATCTGATGAAGGTCCATCTAGAACCTTCCAGAAACCTTCGGTCGGCTCAAGGATTTCAGGACGGCCTCCTTGACCTCCTTGTTCCGCAGGCTGTAGATGAGCGGGTTCAGCATCGGGCTCACCACCGTGTAGAGCACGGACACCACCTGGTCCGCCTCTGAGGACTGGCCCGAGTTGTCCCGCAGGTACATGAAGATGAGGGTCCCAAAGAAGAGAGCCACGGCAGCGAGGTGGGAGGCGCAGGTAGAGAAGGTCTTGGCCCGGCCCCCGGAGGAGCGCATCCGCACGATGGCCAGGACGATGCACACGTAGGAGACCGAGATGATCAGTATACAAGCAGGCATGACCAGCACGGCAAACACAATGATCACCACCTCCTGGGTGTAGCTGTCCCCACAGGAGAGCTTCAGCAGAGGTGGGAGGTCACAGAAAATAAAGTCGATCTGGTTGTTCCCGCAAAAGGAGAGCGTGAAGGCGGTGACCGTTCGAATCAAGGCGCTGGAGAAGCCCGCCGCGTACGCCCCCGCGACCAAAACCCAGCGGGCCTTCTCGGTCACGATGGCGACATAGAGCAGGGGGCGGCACACGGCCACGCAGCGGTCGTAGGCCATGATCGCCAGAAGGTAGCAGTCCATGGACGCGAAGAAGGTGAAGAGGAAGAACTGGGAGGCGCAGCGCACCCTGGAGAGGACGACGCCGCGTTCCAGCAGGACCGCCAGCACCTGGGGGACGACGGTGGACGAGTAGCAGACGTCCACGAGGGCGAGGTGGCCCAGGAAGAAGTACATGGGGGTGTGCAGCCGGCGGTCCTGGCGGATCAGGAGGATCATTGCACAGTTCCCCAGCAGAGTGAGCAGGTAGAAACCCAGAAAGACCGCGAAGAGCGGGAGCCCCCAGTGGGGGTGGTCAGCAAACGCCGTCAAGAGGAATTCCGTCACTACCGTGGAATTCCTCCCAGGCATCCACTCAGCGGTTTGCCTGTGAAGGCGGAGACCCCAGCGCCCCATAAGGGGATCCCTGAAGAGACGTTCAAGCCATTTTCAAGGAAGAGATTTAAGCTGAGTGTCTGATAGGTAAAGCTCTGGACATCAACAAACATGGCAGCCTAATGTGGAAATGAACAAATTCAGAGCTCGCAACCGTATAGGATAAAAGTCATGAATGATTCCGTTGTAATACGTACCACAACTTCTTGGTCCTTTCATCAGGCCGTGGACATCTAGGTTGCTGGCATGCCCTAGCTATTGTAAACTGCTGCCATGAATACTGGGGTATATATTTCTTTTTTGTTTTCTCAGGGAATATGCCCAGGAGTGGGGTTGCTGGGTCACATGGTAGATCTGTTCCTAGATTTTTAAGGAGCAGAAATCAACACAACATTGTAAAAAACAATTTTTTAATTTAAATTTTAAAAAGCAATGGCTGCTTCCCTTATACTAAGAATGAAGACCAAGTGATTCTCTAACTTATGTTAGCTCTTTTTTTAAAATTAATTTTGATTGGAGTACAGTCGCTTTACAACGTTGTGTTAGTTTCTGCTGTACAGCAAGGTGAATCAGTCTTAAGTATGCCTGTTTTCCCTCCCTCTTGAACCTCCCTTCCACCCCTCACCCCATCCACCCCTCTAGGTTGTCACAGAGCACCTGATTAAGCTCTCTGTGTTATAGTGACTTCCCACTAGCTACCTACTTTATTACATATGATAATGCAAATGTTTCAACGCTACTCTCTCAATTCATCCCTCCCTCTCCTTCCCCACCCTTACAAGTCAGCTTTTGAATGTGCAACTCTGTCCCCAATTATCTGTTTGATATTCCACAAGGCACTTAACCTCTCTGAACCTCAGTTTCCTCTTCTGTCAAAAGGGGATCATTATATCAGCCCTGCTTATGAGATAATATTAATGCAAAGATTAAAATAGATGCAGAAATGCTGTACATATATATGGTGGCTATTTAAAATTTTAAATGAACATTTTAAGGAAGGGCAATTTATAGTCTATGAACAAAAAAAAAGCACAAACAACAACAAAAAATCCATTCGCAATCAGCAGTGAGCTGTGCTTATAGGAATATTTCTATTTTCAGTCTGACAACATGCATCTTTAACAAATAGCTGTTATCCTAATTAGAGTTGGCTGGCTTATCAAGGGTTTTCTGTTTGTTTTTCTGGCTTTTGCAAGTACTTGCATTAACCTTTGACGCCAAAGAGCAAACATAAGTTCATTTTAGCACCTCACAAAGCTCCATAAGCATTGTTGGTTGTTCTCACAGTCCCTAATAAAAGCAGCAGAGATAACAAGTGCGTGAAAGTCGCTCAGTCGTCTCTGACTCTTTGCAACCCCATGGACTATGCAGTCCATGGAATTCTCCAGGCCAGAATACTGGAGTGGGTAGCCTTTCCCTTCTCCAGGGGATCTTCCCAACCCAGGGATCAAACCCAGGTCTCCCACATTGCAGGCAGATTCTTTACCAGCTGAGCCACCAGGCAAGCCCTTGATAATAATAAACAGCATCCAAATTTGAAAGCAGAACTATTTCTGCAGCCTGGTGTTGCCCAAGCACTGTCAGAGGAATCTGGGTGAATGGATTTGAAGGCTTTTAATAGAGTTCTAGAATAGGGCTGTAAAGGAGGGTTTCAGTCGTGTTTGCTTACCTGATGTACCAGCAGCCAGGCCAAAGCTAAGCTGGCCCATTAGACGTAGTAACAAGGCCTGGAAATTAGGTTTTGCAGCACGAGCGGAGGCGTGAGCCGTCCTTACCTGATTTCCACTTCGCTGGTGTCTTCTTTCTTCGTTTAGTGTTTCCTCTGTCAATGACCGGCTGATCTAGAGGAGACCTGGGTCCTAGCTCACTCACGTTAGATGTATGACCCAGGGCAAGTCACTTTTCTTCTCTGGACTTCAATTATTTTGTCTTCGTCCTCTTTAAATAGAAAATGCAGCATGAGTCCATAATCCCAGCAACTTGGTTCGTGGGGGGTTGCTTCCGGAACCACTATGTCTTATTCTAACTTCATGGAATTCCTCTCACCCTCGACAAAACAGTGCATCCCTGATGTTAGAGTCACCCAGGATTCTTTTTTAGACTTAGCCCAGGATATCAGGGCCTGGGGATCGGCCTCTCTCCCTGAGCTTCTGATCCTACACTAGACCTTGCTGGTGGTGCTTTTTGTACTTGCTGCCCTAGCATCATGCCATAATTGGTCCCCAGGGTAAGTCTCCAGGGAAAGACAATTTATCTTCCCACCAAAATTTCTAATACCTTTGAAGTTTTCTCTTTAATTTCAAATTCCCAAAGCCCCATCCTACATCTTGCCACCAGGGTCTGATGGAGCTGATGCCTTGTCTCATTGCTACCTTGTACCAAAAGAAATATATTTCTTTGAAGGTTTTCTGTATCTCAGTTGAGAACTTCATCAGGCATTCTGCACAGTGACACCCTAGCCAACTACATGCTTGTGCCTAGTCGCTCAGTCATGACTCTTTGCGACCCCATGGATGGTAGCCCTCCAGGTTCCTGTCGCCCATGGGATTCTCCAGGCCAGAAGACTGGAGTGGGTTGCCTTTCCCTTCTCTAGGGTGTCTTCCCGACCCAGGGATTGAACCCAGGTCTCCTGCATTGCAGGCAGATTCTTACCCGGCTGAGGACCCGATCCCCAAAGGAGGCTGTTTTGTGAGCACACACTTCCCCCGGCCCCAACTCATGGCCAAGACATGCTAAAATTGGTGACTCTGATAGTTCACCATTTGACAGAAAGAGAATCTTCAGAGTGGAAGGGTCAAGATGATAATTGCAAAGGCAGATGTGAGCGGGTCCTGAGCAGACTTCCCCCAGGCAAACTGAGCACACTCTTAATGGTGACCTGCCTCTGCTCCAGGGCACTGCTTCTCAAACGCAGCCTGCAAAAGAATTACTCAGGGAATTGGTTTAACACGTGAATACTATTGTTCCACATCCATACATTCTGATGCAGTGTCTATGCCAGAGGGCACAGGCATCTACATTGCTAACAGACACTGCAGGGGGTTCTGATAAATTAATCTTCAAAAATTAGATCTAGAGATGGCGCCTTGGGAAGCAATCTCAGGAGCTCTAGTCCTGCTAGATCCGCTGTGCTCTGTGTGTGTACGTGGGCATGATCAGTCATGTCCGACTCTGTTCAGCCCTATAGACTGTAACCCACCAGGCTCCTCTGTCCATTTTCCAGGCAAGAATACTGGAGTGGGTTGCCATTTCCTCCTCCAAGGAGCTTCCCACCCCAGGGATCAAACCCATGTCTCCCGAATCTTCTGCATTGATGGGCAGATTTTTTACCTCTTGAGCCAAATGGGAAGCCCATGCTGTCTACCATCAAGTAAAATAGCGAAGGCATATTCTTGAGGAGCATGGTTTTTCTGAAGCCCCGTAAGTACTTTCCTGGAGATCTAAGGAGATCTAAGATCATCAGGGTGGGTTTTATTTTATTTTATTTTTTGCCATATAAATTTTGAAACATAGCTACAGAGAGGGCTATGCAGCTACTTGGTGGCAAAACAATGATGTGAGCCAAGTAAGTGCTCTGCTGACTAAGCCTACTTGGAAGATGGCATAAGACAAGAGGATCTGGGGTAATGATTCTCAACTTCGCTGCCTGATAGAATCACCTGGGAAGTTTTTAAAACCTGAGGCCCTAAGTGTATCCCTACAATTAATCTAGAATATTTGAGTGTGGGAGCCAGACATCCATATTGTTTAAATCCCCAATTAATTACATTGGGCAGCAAAGTTTGAGAACCACTGCCAAAGGGTTCTCCTTTATAAAGGCTTATGTTTACCCAGGTGTCTTAGTGAACATGCCAGGGAAGAAATAGGCTTACCATTCTCATAAGTTTGGAAATCACTGCATACTACATTCTCCTAATGGAAAATCTTATGACATATCAGCATGTTAATGGATCTATAAGGTCCAATTACTAAGAAACCTTGTCAACATTCTTTAACCCACCATTTCCCAAAAGTATTTGACCACAGGACTTTTTCACTGAAAGCAGATTAACACCCTGTGGAACGAGAGTTCCTAGGTAAAGGATATCCTTAGGCAGGGCAGCTCTAGAAAAGCTCAGCAGTTGACCAAATGCCAAACAGCAGAGCAGTAATCATTCCAAAAATGGCATCTCTTGATGACTCAGCTCAGGATCTGGCTGCTTTAAGTCTCAGTCAGACTGGCTTCCCCTGAAGCAATCACTCCTACTGGGAAAGGAATTTGGAGGGAAACAGAAGGAGAGCCGCATCCTTCTAGATGGATGTCTCAAGAGCAATGGAAGAGGAAACCATTGCCCTTTAAGAGAGACTTTTCCTTCAGTTATTAGGTGTGCCCAATGGCTGAGCCTCTGCGGGTTTTGGTGAAAGCAAGACATATCGTCAGCTTGTTACCATGTCCAGGCTCACTCTGCTCACTGCACAAGAGGCCAGTGAATCCCAGGGATACGGTGTTGAGGCGAGGAATCTAACCTTATTCAGAAAACTGGCTGCTTGTGAAGATGGCAGACTAATGTCTCAAAATAACCATCTTTTGGGGGTCTGGATGCCAGGTTCTTTTATGGATCAGAGATGGGGGGAAGTGAGAAAACAAAGTGAAAAGGCTCATTTAATCTTGCATGTATCTCCTAAAATAGCAAGCCTCAGGAAAGGGAATGTGTTAATTTCTTCCTTCCTGCCATGTCCGGGAAGGCAGGGTTCTGAACAAAGGCACTTTAACTTAATGGTCAGGCAGAGGGACAGGATTCTCTGAGCCAGGCCATTATATGTGATTATGATTTTAAAAAAAAAAAGTGGCCAAAGAAACAGATCTAGCCTGGAAGAGTCAACTTTGACCCCTCCCTGTTTCAAGCTCTTCCCCTGGGATCCATCTCTGCTATCTTCCCCCATCCACACTTGGGTGGATCTCATGCTGGATCAAGCTCTTCCCTGGGATCCGTCTCTGCTATCTTCCCCCATCCACACTTGGGTGACTCTCACGCTGGATCAAGGCTGAAGAGCCTACACACATGTGTGCTCAGTGGTGTCTGCCTCTCTGTGACCCCGTGGTCTGTAGCCCACCAGGCTCCTCCGTCCATGAGATTTCCAGGTACGAATACTGGAGCGGGTTGCCATTGCCTCCTCCCGGGGCTCTTCCTGACCCAGAGATTGAACCCCCGTCTCACCTCTCTTGCATTGGTAGGCAGAATCTTTTACCACTAAGCCAACCAGGAAGACTGAAGATAGCCTAGCGCCCGTAAGTTTGCTGTGAAAAAACTCATCTTGCTGTAACAGGTTATCATGGTATCTCTGCCCTCACTTGACGTATTCTGGAACTGCAGAATTTTTATACTTCCCTATAAGATGCCAATGTAAAGTATAGAATGTTTGTCTCAGGCTATTCTATCTTCCTTAGCCTTGACACCCATTTCCATATCTCTCAGTTACCTGGTTCTCAGGCACTCACTTCCCATCCTAATTCATGCTCAGAGACACCTCTGAGATGGTCCTCTTCTGAAGAAAGTGGCTGACAATGCATAATGTGGGTTCTCTAAAGTGTAAAAATCTTTTATACTAGAATGCCATATGACAAAGGGACTCAAAATGCTCTCATTCCAACCTCTCCCCAATTTTGCAGAAGGAGAAATCGAGGTACACAATGGGAATTATCTTGTGGAAGAACACACAGTTGATTAGCAGCAGTCACCAGCCAGCATTTTCTATCATATCCTACAATCTCCAGAAAAGTTTGTCAACTTAAAAAAATATTCACAGCCTAAAAGATTAATTATGTTTTATTCAGTGGGAATTTTAAGACTTCAGGCCCAGGAGACAGCAACTCATATAAGCCTGAAAGAACTGCTCCTAGGAGTCAAGGTGGGGAACCAGGTTATATAGAAGTTTTGCAACAAAGGGTAGGTAGCCAGAACATCAAAAGATTATCATCAATTAAAGAAAACCAGATAGCCCAAGTTAAGGAATTTAGCTCTTCTCTATGGATGGGAATATGCAAGAGTCTGGGCTCACAGAAATCATTCCTTTGATGTGCACCTCAGCTATCTGGGGCCAGTATCTTGTATTTCCACATGCTGAGCTTCCTCAGGGCTCACCATAGGGAGTGACAGCAGTCTGACGGCTGCTAGTGGAAGGTATTCTTTTCCTTCCTTAGTTTCCTCAGGGCTCACAGGCTCACACTGGAGGGCTGCAATTGCTGGGAGACTGTGACATCATTTGTTTACTGAGATGGCAAGAAATAGTCCATTTCCCAAAGCTAAGCAGGCTAATTTCAAGCAAAGGAATCAGAAGCTAAGAAAGGGGATTTAAGAGGGAATCCGACCACATCTTGGCACCTTGAAAATCATGCCATATTGCTCAGGTCTCCTGCAACCAATGTAGGTAGTACCTGCTATCTTGTCCTGTCCCTGGAACAGCGGTGGCTTTTCTTCTCCCATCTCTTCTACTAAACAGAGTGGTCCCCAGGACTCCTCTCTCAGGTCTGGGGCCAAGGATGGTGGGATCGTCTCCTGAAGTCACTAGAGAGACCACAATACCAACAAGTCCCTTCTTTGATGGTTCCCGAAAGACCTGGCTTATAATATGAATTCTCCTTGGAGGAAATCATTTGTTGGGAGGCACTTGAGAAGGGTGATGGGAGGAGTCCTATTGCCAAGTCCAGACTCTCTCAGTTCACCTCATGATATGCCAGTAAGTCCATAGGTGAGGTGTTGAGGTGAGGCCTGTTCCTTCCTAGTGCATTGGAATTGACTAAGACACCTACAGTCAGACAAGTGAAGAGTAAGACCCAACAGACTGCAAAGCTTTGTATACAGGTGGAGCTTTTGCAGAGCCCAGGGGCCAGTGCAGACAAGGATTTCCTCCTGCCCACCCAGGCATGGTACACAGCAATGCTCTGCCTCCCTGAGGTCAAAAGCTTTAAGATCATAGAGAGTCAACATCTATGATACAGATTCTGAAGATACCATTACGGGCAGTGGGAATGGAAGAAATCACCAAGTGGATTCTCAGGCAAATGATATGAGGAATGGGAGCTGTAACGGGGGGAGAAGAAGAAAGAACAGGTCATACTTCCAATGGTGACAGTGATTGACAAACATGTTATTGGGAGCACAAAGCAATTGAGGTGAGCGTCTGGGAGAAGACGACAGGAGTCTGAAGAGTACTAAGAGCAGGGTCAGCTCTATTAACTGGACTATCAGGTCACTACCTTAATTTATTATAAATAAACATAATCTGGGACTTCCTTGGTGGTCCAATGGTTAAGATTCCATGCTTCCACTACAGAGTGCGTGGGTTTGATTCCTGATTGGGGAACTAAGATCTGGCATGCTGCACAATGCAGCCAAAAAAAAAACACCAAAATACAAAAACAAAACAAAGAACATAATCTGCATTTCTTGAATAACTAGTGAAATTGTGCATCTTTTCACGTGCTCATTTGTATATCTTCTTTGAAAAAATGCCTACTCAGGTCTTCTGCCCTTTTTCATTGGGTTTTTTTTTTTTTTATTTTTTTTATGGAGTTATTTGAGCTGTTTGTATATTTTGGATATTAATCCCTTATCCTTCATGTTATTTGCAGTTATTTTTCCCCATTCCCTAGGCTATCTTTTCATTTCTGTCAATGGTATACTTTGCTGTGCCAGCGTTGTTTAGTCGGGTCCCCTTTGTTTATTTTTGCTTTTCTTTCTTTTGCTTTAGGAGACTGAGCCAAGAAAATACTGCTGTGCTTTATGTCAGTGTTCTGCCTATGTTCTCTTCTTGGAGTTTTATGGTTTCCATTCTTATATTTAGTCTTTAAACCATTTTGAGTTTATTTCAACAATGGGCTGTCACCTCACATCTGTCAGAATGGCTATCATAAAAAAAGTCTACAAATAACAAACATTGGGTAAGATGTAGACTATTGATTGGAATGTAAATTGGTGTAGCCATTATGGAGAACACTATTATATAGTTTCCTTAAAAAACTAAAAATAGAACTACCACATGATTCAGGAATTCCATTCCTGGGTATACATCCAGAAAAACTGAAAATTCTAATTCAGAAAGAAACATGCACCCAGTGTTCATAGCAGCACTATTTACAATAGCCAAGGCAGGGAAGCGACACAAGTGCCCGTCAACAGATGACTGGATTAAGAATATGTTCCACGGAAACGTCCTGGACAGTAGTCAGGACTCTGTGCTTCCACTGCAGGGCGCCTGGGTTCAATCCCTGCTTGGGGAACTAAGATCCCACAAGCTGCACAGCACATCCAAAAAAAAAAGATGTGCTCTCTCTCTATGCATATGTATGAATATTACTCAGCCACGAAAAAAGAAATAATGCATTTGCAGCAACATGAATGGACCTATTATGCTTAATAAGTCAGACAGAGAAAGACGAATACTATGTGGTATCACTTATGTGTGGAATCTGCAAAGTAATACAAATGAATGTATATGTAAAACAGACCAAACTGTGGCTACCAAAGGGGAGGGGGAAAGGGGGAGGGACAAATTAGGAGTATGAGATTATCAGATTCAAACTACTAGGTGTAAAATAGATATGCAATGAGGCTATACTGTATAGTACAGGTAATTATAGCCATATCTTGTAATAAACTGTATTGGAGTAAAACCTACAAAAATACTGACTCACTATGCTGTACAACGGATGCTAACACAGTATTTTAAACCAACTATAGTTCAATTTCAAAACATTTTTAAATAAACATAATCTAAATATTGAATCCTAATTGATGACATCATTCTTGCCTATATAGGATAGAAGGGTATTAATCCTGATGTTTCTCACTCACTTTGAAATGCATCAAAAGAATAAGGTGGATTAACGGATGGACTGATGGATGGATACATGAAAAGATTACACAGGATTTAACTTCAGGGTTTTTTTGTCACTGTCCTGGGAGTTAGAGCTCTTACTCCAATCTCTTCCTAAGCTGCCTCTTCCTTTCCTTCTTTTCTTTCCCTGACCTAAAAGTTCTGGTTCTTGTTTATGCCTTACACCATGACACACTCATTTAAACATCGAACATGCTATAAACAATGAGTTCCAGAATGCTGGCACTGCAAAGAAAACGATTCTCAGGAATTTCCAAGTTGGGCGGTTAGGACACCCTGGCTCTGTTGAGAATTTTCCTCAGGGCCTCCAGCACTTCCTTGGTCCTCAGGCTGTAGATAAGAGGGTTCCACATGGGGATCGCCGTTGTGATCCGGCCGGAGTGACCTCTCAGATACACGAAGATGAGGGTCCCAGAGAAGAGCGACACCGCAGTGAGGTGGGCGGTGCACGTGGAGAAGGTCTTGGCGCGGCCTCCTGCACAGGGACTCCGCGTGGCGGCCATGACGGTACGCGGGCAGGGCGCCAGAATCGCCGCCGTGCAGGCAGCGATGCCGGAACCGGCGAGCGCACCCGCTACCCGTGCCTGGGGAGCGCTGTGCCCGCGGGTCACCTCTAAGAGCGGTGGGAGCTCACAGCAAACGGAGGCCACCTCACTGGGCCCACGAAAGCCGAGCGGGAACGGGAGACGGCCCTCCCCCCGGCGCCGAGGGCGCCCGCCGCGTGCGCTCCCCTCTCGGCCCCCACCCGCGCCTGCCGCGTCACGGCGGCCGCGCCGTCGAGCCGGGGGCGGCGCCGTCGAGCCGGGGGCGGCGCCGTCGAGCCGGGGGCGGCGCCGTCGAGCCGGGGGCGGCGCCGTCGAGCCGGGGGCGGCGCCGTCGAGCCGGGGGCGGCGCCGTCGAGCCGGGGGCGGCGCCGTCGAGCCGGGGGCGGCGCCGTCGAGCCGGGGGCGGCGCCGTCGAGCCGGGGGCGGCGCCGTCGAGCCGGGGGCGGCGCCGTCGAGCCGGGGGCGGCGCCGTCGAGCCGGGGGCGGCGCCGTCGAGCCGGGGGCGGCGCCCGGCCACGCGGCGCCCGCAGGCCGGGAGGGCGCGAGGCGGCAGCCCGCGCAGCCCAGGACGGTGACGAGGCGGCGCTGGGCGGCGGGGCGCGCAGGCCGGCGGCCATCGTCTGCGGCAGGCTGGCCGACGAGCAGCGGGCGTCCGGGAGCGAGAGGTGACTCCGAAGGGGGACGCGGGGGTCTGGAGCCGGGGAGCCGCGCGGGTCGGGATGATCAGGCCCACGGTCCCGACGGGGTGACCAGATAGGCAACAGCAGCAGGCGGAAGAGCGGCAGGGCCCGTGCAGGGCAGTCGGGGAGGGCGGCGAGGACGAACTGCGTCACAGAGGTGAGGTTCTTCTCTGCCGTGAGGCCAGGGGCACCTGAGAAGGCGAGGATGAGAAGCAAGTTATGCAACCGCACATGGGATTTCCATCTCTTTCTGGTTTACCGTGTTGAGCATGTCTTGTGGACAAAACCCAGGTGCTACGTGGGGGCTTCAGAGAGGACTGATCTGAACTCTTACATCCGGGGCAGTCCTGTGACGTGGAGTCATCTTGGTATGTCAAGAAAACCAGTCCTGGCAAACATTTTCAGAAAAGCAGTGCTTTTCTCCCACCTAGCTGTGTAAACCCCTGCACACAGATAACCCCTCAACCAGGATTCCCCTATCTCTCCAACAGGGGTTGATACGTGGGGTCCTGCCTCCCACCAAAATATCTGTCTCAGGACCCCTTCCCTTTTTCTCCTCTATGACCATAGCTCCTCCCTGATTTCAAACCCTCTTCATTTCTTGCCTGGATCAAAACAAGAGCCTTGTAACTAACAGCTTCCCCTGCCCGTGCAGCTGGCTTCTTGCCAATTCTTCCTCAGGATAGCCAGAGTGACACTTCTAAGACTTTAATAGAGTCCCTCTTCATTCCCCTGTTAGAAAATCCAGACAGAACTTCTCTCGTGGTTCAGTGGCTAAGGATCCACTTGCCAATGCCGGAGACATGAGTTCGATCCCTGGTCTGGGAAGATTCCACCTGCCACAGAGCAGCAGAGCCCATGCACCACGGCTGCTGAGCCTAAACTCTGCAACAAGAGGAGCCGCCGCAGTCAGAGGCCCCGCCACACCTAGAGAGTATTGCCCAGCTCGCCACAGCTAGAGAAAGCCTTTGTGCAGCAGCAAAGACCCAGTGCCGCCAATAATCAATCTAAACTTCCAGGCATGGCGCCCATCAAGGACAGGATGTTCCTGGACCCCTGGGTGTGTCGGGGAAAGCCCTCCATGAGGTCTCCCCTGCTTACTCCCTTGTGCCTCTTTCTCGCTTCTCACTCCTTGAACCCACAGCCACAGCCCACCCTCACCCTTTTTTCCAGCTGCCTGAATTATTTGCGGCTTCTCTCATCCCCCACCTTCACTCACACCTCTGTGCTTTCCGCAGGCCCTTACTACTGCTGAAACATCTTAACTTTCCCTTCCTCAGTGTCCTGCCCAAGCCTCCCCCCACCTTCAGAGTCCAGCTCAGAGCCTACTTCCCGCAGGAAGTCTCCTTGAGACTGTCTTCCCTGGTTAGCGTATGTGCCCTGGAGCTCAGCACACAGTAAACCTCAACATGCTTTTGTGCAACAAAGTTATCAATGAGATATAAAGCACACGGCAGAGAGAAAGGCACTGTGCAGATCTTCAAGTGATTGTATTTATTTTTATGAAAACATTTAAAAATAAAAGCTAAACTCTTAAGAACCCAATAAAATTGATGAATATTCGTAGAGATCATAAGCCATCCTTGGATTTAGCCTACCAATCTCAACACAACAGTGTGCTTACCTAACAGAAAGCTGTTGTCTTAATTAGATCCTCTTAGCTTACCAAAAGTAGATTTTTTTTACTATTTTTTAATTGGAGTATAATTGCTTTACAATGTTGTATTAGTTTCTGCTCTACAATAACATGAATCAGCTATCAGTTCAGTTCAGTTCAGTCATTCAGTCGTGTCTGACTCTTTGCGACCCCATGAATCGCAGCATGCCAGGCCTCCCTGTCCATCACCATCTCCCGGAGTTCACTCAAACTCATGCCTGTCGAGCTGGTGATGCCATCCAGCCATCTCATCCTCGGTCGTCCCCTTCTCCTGCCCCCAATCCCTCCCAGCATCAGTCTTTTCCAATGAGTCAACTCTTCGCATGAGGTGGCCAAAGTACTGGAGTTTCAGCTTTACCATCATTCCTTCCAAAGAATACCCAGGGCTGATCTCCTTCAAAATGGACTGGGTGGATCTCCTTGCAGTCCAAGGGACTCTCAAGAGTCTTCTCCAACACCACACTTCAAAAGCATCAATTCTTCAGCGCTCAGCTTTCTTCACAGTCCAACTCTCACATCCATACATGACCACTGGAAAAATCATAGCCTTGACTAGACAGACCTTTGTTGGCAAAGTAATGTCTCTGCTTTTCAATATGCTGTCTAGATTGGTCATAACTTTTCTTCCGGGGAGTAAGCGTCTTTTAATTTCATGGCTGCAGTCAACAACCGCAGTGATTTTGGAGCCCCCAAAAATAAAGTCTGACACTGTTTCCACTGTTTCCCCATCTATTTCCCGTGAAGTGATGGGGCCAGATGCCATGATCTTCGTGTTCTGAATACATAAATCCTCTCCCTTGTGAGCCTCCCACCCCCTCCCTCTCCTCTGGGTCATCTGAGAGGAGAAGGTGGCATGACTGGGGAGAGTGGCGCTGGCACATACACTACTGTGTGTGAAGCAGTGGGGAGAGTGGCGCTGGCACGTACACACTACTGTGTGTGAAGCAGATCGCTAGCGGGCAGCTGCTGCAGAGCACAAAGACAGATCTTAAAAGGACGATATTTTCTTTAATAACAGTGCACATATATAGACACTATTCTAAGTGATTTATATAGTAAGTCACTTAATCCCCACATTGACTTTATGAGGCAGGAACTTTTATTATCCCCACTTCACAGATGAGGCAACTGAGACAAAGTTTAAGTAACTCCATCTTGCCTCCAAGATTGCACAGCTAAAATGGAACTGCCATTAGGAACAAAACTGCACACAGAAGCCCTATTTATCTTAAAGCAGGATTTTACATGCATCACGAGTCGATTCCAGCAGCCCAAGAGAACCAGAGAAATGTCTGCCTTTACGCCTTTCTGCCTTTACAAGCAAGAAAACGAGCTCTGCAGTCTCTCCGTATCTGAAGGCTGATGGAGACTCTTGTGCTAATAGACAGAAATTCCTTTGGCAGAGGTGCAATCCAGGGGAGTAGAGAAGGTATTTGATCATCTTTAAAGCATTAGACTTTGGCAGCTAGGCCAGTGTTGCACTGACGTATTGGAGAGAATGGTGAATCCAAGAAATTGGATCTGACGGTCTGAACTGAGCGTGAACCAAGGTGACCAGAACAGTTTCCTCACCTGAATTCCACTTCACCTTTTCCCTGCACTCCTCTTCTCTCTTTTTCACTAATTTTTCCTTTGTCTCTAAAAAGTCATTTCTCTTCCACTGCTTGAGAATCATAAGGGTCTGGGGAGAGACCGCTGTGCTGGGGAGCAGGGGGTCTGGGTAGATCTTATCCTCCCAAATCTGCTAAGTGATGACCCTGAGCAAATTACCTTCTCTCTCCAGGCCTCAGTGTCCTTCCCCCTCCTCCTACACTCTACACACGCACACACACATTAGTGAATCAACTTGAGGACACTAATGTCATAGCTGCCTGAAGGTTGGTCCCTGCATGTATCACCCTCAAGTTCCTTGCCAGTTGTGGTCTGTTGAGCACTTTCTTCTCTCTCTTCCCTTAATCTTTCTGTTTCCGTGATTTGCTAAACGTGGTTCATTATATATGCCTCATTCCAGTTTTTGTTCAGTTCCAGGCTAGGAGAGCGAAGACTGGGGAAAAGCCTCCTTGTTTGGGCTCCCAACTCCAGTGCAATTAAATTCTTTTGGTTAGGACACCGATAGTCTCTGGAAGTCTGAAGTCCCCAGTCAACAGCTGGTGTGGGCTCTAAGGAAAGGCAGTTCAGTTATTTCTCACGTGAATTCATAGCAAGGCTCCTGGTCCCAGTCCCAGCTCCCAAAGCCGTTCAACACACCCACTCAGTTGAGTCTGAAAAGCCTGAATCCCAGCTTCACATGGTCCCTGGAGAAGTGAGATGTCTCTGGTTTTAGCTTCTCTAGTCAAAACAATGTCAGAAACTGCCCTCGCCGGTGTGGCCACATCCTAGAAGGAATAGGGTGTTTTGTAAACACGAGGCTTTGATCACATTATTCAGAAGGACACCATGGGGACTCAACATAGTGACCTCACCAAGATATATCATGTCTTCTAAGTTGGCCCTGTCTGGAAGTCAGGGGTTTCACTGTCTTCCCCCGACCCTTGCTCCCTTTTTTTCCTAAAAACAAATGAAATCACGGGGAAAACAAAAGCCTGGCATGTTGCCCAGAGGAGAAATTGGCACATCCTTTTTGTTGGCATGGCCTTTGCCAATTCTCTGCGTCTTTAACACTGCAGTATTTCTTTAGCTCCAAATTCGGAGGCATTTTGATTTAGTCACTGAATTTCAAGATATCTCAGTTCAGAAAGGGAACTAAGGAAAACGGGAAGAACAGAATAATTACAGAATAATTGTTCTCTTGGACAATTATGAGAACCAAGAGAAAATGATACCACCTCTATTGTGGATTCATCACTGTGCTAAGCATTCTAAATGAAGAGCAGGAGATACATAATGAAAAAAATCCTTCTAAAAAAAAATGCAACAGCTGTCTACAAGGACTAGACAGCCTAGTAGGTTACATAACTATCCATCCTATGTGTAACAAGTACTAAGCTCCTAAGAGAGGTATTACTAAGGTGCCGAGGGGAGTCAGTGTAAGGCAAGGTTGCCTACCGTTGGGGTAGATCAGGGGTGGCTTCCCAGTGGAGGTGGACTTCGGCAGGCGGTTTGGATGCAAGTGTTGGTAGGAAAATGACTCGCAAGACTCTTCAGGAAGGGGGACAACGTGAGCAACTTCACAGGGTCCAGAAAGCCCAGGGACTTCTCCCGGGACCAGTGAGGCACGCGGCAGTAACGCAGGATGGTATTAGGCGAGTCCGGGACTACGGTGAGGAGTGACGCACTCACCGCGGATGCCAAAGGTAAGGGGGCACCCAGAGCTTTAGTAAACAAGATAAACGGTCATAAGATATACCTAAAAAACAAATTCCATTGCAAAAATCTACAATGAATAAAATATCAAGATTCTAAATAAAGAGAACGGTATTACTAACTTCCCTCTTTCTCAGTCTTGAATAGAGCTCACCGTAGCGCTGCGGCTAGGATGTGTGCTTGAAAAGGGAGGGCGAGACCAGCGGGTTCAGGGCACAGGCTTAACAAGGGCCATTTACTCCCCTAAGGATGTTCGATTATCGTTCCTCTCTGCCCTCCACTTAGGAAAAGAAAACGGAAAGTCAATCAGATCTGATGCTTGCAGAGTAGCTTTAACTGTTTCAAAGCACTCCCTTCATCATCACAAGATCCCTGTGGGACTGAAGAGAGAGAGCAAACTGCCCGTTGGCGCTGATGAGGTTGTGTGGCAAGGAGAAGCCCACGGTCTTAGAGCTGCCCAGGGAGTGGACCAGAAATTGAGTCTGCCCTGGGCTCACTAGCTGCTAATGGATTCTGCCTAAGCCACAGTCCCTTCTGCCCAAAACAATATGTTTTTATGGCTACACACAAGACACATCCATGCCAGAGCTCACTGGGTGAAGAGGGTGAGTCCTCTGGGTCATGCTGTATTAACAAATTACCTTAAAATCACAGTGACTTAACACAATGAATTTATATTTACCCTTGAAAAATCCAGTGTGGGTGGAGTCATTCTCATCAGCCTTGCAGCTAAGCCATTTAGAACAGGTAGACGTCAGTACTGCTAGTGCAGGGAAGTCAGGGAAAGATCACCGAGGATGTCACTAAGGACCAGGTCTGGTGTGCCTCCCTCCCACTCACATCCCAGTGACCAGAATCCGGTCACGTGGCTTCAGTGTTACTGCTTACATAATCTAGAAAATGTAGAGAAGGTATTTGTGCCAGCAATTGACTGGGCTAAAATCCCTGCCACGCCCCTCACCCTTTGTGCATCCTTCGTGCCGTGTAAGGTCCAGAGCTCCCCCCAGAATTTCTGAGGACAAACAAGGGCTCACAGTTGTCTCCATGAGGCTCTGTGTTCTTGCTTCCACTCAAGTGTTATTTACACTCTTGCCCACTTCCCACTACTTCTCACCCTCCTCTGTATCACATCACACCAGGGCACAGCATGGCCTGTTTTCTTCATCCTTCACTCTCTTAAACAAAATCAACATGGTGTGTTTATTTGGGTAACGGATTTTTAATAAAATTTATTGCAAGAAACTTAGGTTCATAGTACTACACAAAAAAGGGAGAAAGTTAGAACTGAATAACTGTTGTCATGGTGCTACGAATCCCCCAGTCATGCCCATCTTGAGAAATTTGTCACCAGCTGCTCCCCACCCCCACCTGAAACCCGCCTGCCACCATAGGACCCATATCTTTCTCTACCGAGATCATCTTTTATGTATCTGTCTTCTCCCAGTTCCCCCATCTTCCAAATCCCCATCCAATCCAATCCACTGAGAGAAGACTCAAAACTCTTTGTATATTGTTATGCCTGATAATCTGAATCTTTAATACCCAAATACCTTCCACTTAGACCATACATTAGGTTCTTAAATTCCATAATCCAGATGCCCTTTGAGATGTTTTCCTCAACAAAGGGAAATGTCTCTCCTAAATAGAAAAAAATTAGGTCAAACTCCAGTTAGCATTTAATTTTTTTTTTTTTACTTTTAACATACCAAAAAAGGATTTAATGCTCAAAGATGCCTTGGAAACTGGGTTAAATGACGTAAACTGTCTTTATTAAATAATTTCTCGGCCGCTTTAGTGTGATAATATGCTTTATAAATCTCCAAAATGAAGCATGTATTGTGCAGCAATTCTCAAAAGTATTTGACAATAGAATGTTTACTGAGCTACACACAAATTCAGTGACATGCAGAAATAAGAATTTGTTCTCATACTCATGGGCTTCCCAGGTGGTGCAGTGGTAAAGAATCCATCTGTCAATGCAGGAGGCACGGCTTCCATCCCCGGGGGCGGGAAGATCCCCTGGAGGAGAAAATGGCAATTCACTCCAGTATTCTTGTCTGGAGAATCCCATGGACAGAGGAGTCTGGTAGGCTACACAGTCTATAGGGTGGCAAAGAGTCAGACATGGCTGAGCCACTAACACTTTTTTTGTTGAAAGAATGTAGAACCCACTAATAATAACTGATGCCACAGGAAACAGCCAACATCCCTGAGGGGCCGCAAAGTACCAGGCACCAGGCCAAGCACTTTACATGGAACTTCTCACTTAAAAATAAAATTACAAATCGCTCAGACAAAATGCAATGTTCCTAATCACATAAGGAGATACCCTCATAGATGATAAAGCCGTCTTTGGTTAGTAGTTCTCATAAATCCATTGTGCAACTGTCGTCTCATCATCCCCCTATTCCGATTTCTCTAGCTCAATATTAATGTTACTGCTGATGTCAAGCTTCCCTGTTGTTGCCATTACTCAATTTAATTTCAAATCTTTATTGGTATTTCTCCCCATTAAAATACGGAATTTCTTTGTTGGTATTCTGCCTCTATCTTGCATTGCTTTCCCTGGAGGCAGACTTCATGGGGAACTCCTTACCGGAAGATACCCTACCTCTAGGGAAGCTGATTCCATGTCTCATGTGGGGCAACCGCTGGCAAATGATAACCGGGGCCCAGATGGTTAGTATAACAGGGGCGGGTTTTGATGAGCATTTTGCAGAACTGTGAAGATAATTAGTACAACTTGGCTTTATGAAGCGCTTTCCTCGGGGCCTCCTTCACTTCCTTGTTCCTCAGGCTGTGGAATCAGAAAATGCAGCCTGGGGCTCATGGTTGTGCAGAATATGGTCATGACCCTCTCCCCTTCTAGGGACTTGCCTGTATCATTGCATACACAGATTAAAGCTCCAGTCACAAAAACCAGCCCTACTTTAGTTACACGGGAGGCAAAAGTAGAGCAGGCCTTTGCCTGGCGACCTGATGTGCAGACGTGTAGATGGACTTGTTGGTGAGCAGGTCGGCGAACAGGATCACAGTTAGCCTGGTCAGAATCAGAGAGAGCAGCTTATACATGTAACAAATTGTTCAGAGAGAAATTACATATGTAGCGGCAGCTGCTGGGGGAAGCCGTCCCCAGGACTGTGCCATAACAATGGGGAGTCGCAGAGAATAAAGCCGCTTTATAAGGGCCATGGACGGAGAGAAAAGTGAGATGCTTAGAACTGCCCTGCCAAACCCCCTCAAATGTGCTGTCGCTGACTTCAGCCAGACCTCTTGGGAGTCCTGATGGGGGCAGAAAGCAGGGCCAGCAGTGGCCACAAAATAATCACCAGCACGTCTGACAGTATAATTAGTGTTTCCAAAGATGAGGCCCTAATCTCAGTCGAGTAATACTTGGCGATTCTAAGCACTGGACTTTCACCACCACCATCCATTCCCACTGTAAAAAGAGGAAACAGAAACCTCAGTTAGAGCGGGGAGACCAGCAGGGGGCGCTCTCGTGCCCTGTGCTGAGAGCAGAGGCCGGCAGGAAGAAGGAAGCCTCCTCCTGGAATTTAATACAGTCATTCAAACTCATCAACCTCCTTTCTCTGACTCATATCGGCTAGTTCATACGCTTGTCGGGAAGGCCAGGCTCAACACTGGATGAAACCTGCTAATAGGGAAAGTCCTGAAAACTTTCTAGAATTACAGCCGGGAGACCAGTCTACTAACGTTTATACCCAGGGATCGAATCTGGGTCTCCCGCACTGCAGGCAGATTCTTTATCATCTGAGCCATCAGAGAAGCTCTATTATATGAGCGGGCGTAGGCAATTGCTAGGGGACTTCATCAAGCAGTTTCTGGATTTTGCAAATGCTGTTGATTGGAACAAAATGCAGGCTTGCAGGCACGAAAGCTCTGATAAACTTATTCATGGTTATTACAGTTGACTTAAAAATTCTGATCTCCCTTCAGATGTTAATTCCACCCGAGCAGCTTTTAACTCAGTGTTTATAAATGGGCTGAACCAAGATCTTTCTCTTCCAGTAAAAAGGACCAGTAGGACCAGGAAACTGGTCCACTCCAGACTCAGTCTGGCAGATGAGCCCGCTTGCACTCCAGATGAGTCATCTCAAGAGAACACTATTAACATTCTTAATCTTTGACTCCAGTGTATGAAGGATCCT
This sequence comes from Budorcas taxicolor, assembly GCF_023091745.1. NCBI lineage: Eukaryota > Metazoa > Chordata > Mammalia > Artiodactyla > Bovidae > Budorcas > Budorcas taxicolor. Next base: position 79,335,245 of record NC_068924.1, on the reverse strand, counting down.
AAATGAAACCAAAACCAGTTTCTGCTATTGCCAAATCAGGCTAGGGGGGAAATGTCACAGATTTAAGTGTTTAGGCACCTTCAGCCCTCTAAGCAGCCAGCCTTTCCAATGTTCTCCCAATTCTCAATGACAAAATTCCAAGAACTACAGGCACTCTTCACATTTGCCTTGGAGAACACTTCTCCAGATTGGGGACGAATCTCTTCCAATCCTAAATGACACCAGGACCACACTGTTGGTGCTCCAGCCTGCTATTGTAAAGCAGTCCCTGCCTTAAACATTGGGGGTCTCTAATGAACCTCAGGAGGTTCCTGTCTCTGAATTTTTCCCTTTTTGTTTAAGCCCTTGGAGAGATACCTACCATTCTCCCCTTAAAAATTCACAGGACACCTCCCATCAAAATTCAAATAGACCCCTCAATATTTCCAGACTTAATCATTAAAGAGGATGAGATGATTAGATAGCATCACCAACTCAATAGACATGAATTTGAGCAAAGTCCAGGAGATAGCGGAGAACAGAGGAGCCTGGTGTGCTGCAGTCCAAGGGGTCACAAACAGTTGGACATGTCTTAGCAACTGAACAACAGCAGCAACAAGAGGCCCTTCAAGGCATAAATCCCGTAACAGAAGATTCCAAGGGTCAAGGCCTCCCTCATTAGCCCTTGTACTTGTTTGTAACATTCCCATTTTAGGTGAGAAAGCCTAAGGACTGAGTTTGAAGGCTTGTCCAGGACCTTCAAGCAACAAATAACACTATTATCCCTAGACACCCTGCTTTCCTTATCTACATACATTATTAACATTCATTCCCACTGAAAATAAATTTTTTACTATAATTGATTGCTGCAATGCCTTCTTTAGTATTCCAGTTCATGAAGCTAGAAAATATCTTTTTCCATTCACTTAAGGAGAGAAACAGTTCACCTGGACAGTCATGCCTCAGGGTTGTACTGAGAGTCCTTCTTATTTGTTCTAACCCTGAAGGCTGGTCTGGATAATATGAAGTTCCTTAGAGGTGCTGCTTTGGTATATATAGTATGTGGGTGAATTGCTTTTCTGCTCTCCTTGTCAGGCCTCTGTGGAGCCCTATACCAAGGTCACAGGAGTGTAGCCCTATACCAGGGTCACAGGACTGGAGCCCTATACCAGGGTCACAGGACTGGAGCCCTATACCAAGGTCACAGGAAAAAAATATCTGGAACTGGACTGAGCCCCATAGCTACCGTTGCTATGAGCCTCTGGATTTAAATCTGACCATTCCCTGACCCCATATTAGGTAAATACCCACCCTATTATCCACCCTATAGCATCCTAATCATCCCCTATGCCACCCTTCCAGTAGGAATTTTCTCCATCTCCAGGCTGTAAAAATTAGCTATTCGCCTGGGCTTCCCCATTCACTTAGCCAGTAAAGAATCCACCTGCAGTGCCAGAGACACAGGAGACCTGGGTTTGATTCCTGGCTCAGGAAGATTCCTTGGAGAAGGAAACGGGAGCCCACTCCAGTATTCCTGCCTAGAAAATCCCACAGAGGAACCTGGTAGACTGCTGTCCATGGGGTCACAAAAGAGCCGGATACCACTGAGCGCATCAGTTCAGCCTGTGAAAGGGGCTGGCTCTCCCTTGAGCCTGCCCACAGTTGTAACAGCTTTTCCCACTCTAATAAACTTCATTCTTTTCTCATTCTTCCTCATGTTTGGAAATTCTTTCCCAAGCTGCACACAGGCCACGATAGCCTCCTCACAGGAAGACAGCATGCCCTTCATTTTATAAGGACAGAAGGTCACCGAAGAAAAATTGCATTTTCCAGATATTTTATCTTTTAAAATTTTAATTGCAACCACATTTGATTTATCCATTCACAGTTGTTGGACACTTGGATTATTCCTAGTCTGTTCCTATTGTGTCCAACAACTGTGACTGGATAAATAAGATGTGGTAGCAATTGAAATTTTAAAATATAAAATATCTGGAAAAGGCAATTTTGTAGTGACAGAAAGCAGATTCATGGTTGTCTGAGGTTAAGGGTAGGAGTAGAGATTGGCTGCAAATGGACATGAAGAAACATTTTGGAAGGATGGAAATGTTCTCAAACTGGTGTGTGGTGATGGCTAGACAATTTTGCAAATTTACTAGAAATTATCAAAGTGTACATTTACAGTGAGTGAATGTACAGTATTGGAAGTTACCCCTCAATAAAGATTTTTTAATCAAAAAAATTTTTAAAAACATTAAGTAAACTGGGGCAAAAAAAGAAATGAAAAATTGCAGTTTGCCCAGTCCAAGTTCAGTGTAGACTTCATGGTACCACAAGTTTCCCAAAACTAAGCACTAACGATGAGGTTTTCTCAGCTGTTAACTGCCAAAACTGGATTCCAATTTCTCTTTCAAGGCCAAACCTCTCCTCCATGTGTTTCAGTCAATAAAAACAATCTTGACTCAATGTTATGGGAAGAACTGAATGACATCACCTTCAAGGCCTTAAAGGAAAGTTTGATGAACCCAGCTGCCCTTGAGCATCCCAATGATCAGATTCCCTTTCCCCTTTTTTTCTTTTTTAATATGAAAAGGGAGGAAGTGCCCTTGGGGTGCCCATCCAGAAAAACGGAGACACCATTGATCCATAGTGTAGAATCGTCAGCAGCTGGACCAAGTGGCGCAAGGGTACGAACCATGCCTCGGGGCCACTGAGGCCACAGCCCTTCAGTTAAGGCCACTGAGAAAACTGCTGTGGGCTCTCCTGTCGTTTTTGCTCCTCATGCAGAAGGATCTCTCCTGAATTTTCATCACGTCAACATTTTCCAGCCAGCCATCTCACCGCCTATGAAGTCCTCCCGTTAACTGCGCCTCGTGTAATTCCTTGACATTTTAATGCCCTTAACCTGGCTGCTCTTCTCCTCTCCAGCACCAACAAACTAGCTATGATTGCTCAACGCTGACGGACCACCTCCTGACGCCTGATGGTGAACTACAGGAGATTCCACGGGGTAACCTGGACTCTGGCTTCTCCTGGTTCACTAATGGTTCTTACTGAAAAGGTGACAATAGCAAGTACCGTGCTGGAGATGCTATTAGAGCTCCTTTTGAAGTTGTTGAGCAGCAGCTTTATCTATGGCTACTGCGGTCCAACAGACAAAATTATGTGCTCTTATGCAGACCTGTATGTTAGCCAAGGACAAACTGCCAATATTTATATTGGCAGTAAATATATTTTTAGAGTAGCTTGTGATTCTGGAATGTTTTAGAAGCAGTATGGCTTCCTTACTTCCAGAGGAAATTAAAACTGGCCCCTATGTTCAAGAATTATTGAATGCGATACTTTTATCGGCATTAAGTAAAAGTATTACTTTACTAATACTTCTATTAAGATTCGGGGGCATTCTAAACTCAGCTTTCTGGAAATGGGGGGAAATCACCTTGCTGCTATTTCTGCACCTTCTGCTATTTCCCTTAAAGAGACCTACAGGAGCCAAACCTCCGTCATGAGCAAACGGATAGTCTCCTAAATGATAACTTAGAAAAACCAGCTCAGTAATTGGCCTCGAAAAGGGAAAAGCAAAATTGGAAATTCACCAATTGTTGGTTTGATGAAAAGAGAAAGCTGTTGCTTAGATCAAATAGCACCGAAGTCCTACCAGACACTCTATAAAGTCCCCAGTCCTCAACACTGCACATACATTAAACAAATGGTCTACTGACAAATGATAGTCTTCTGAGTCAATATTGGTGGGGAAGTATTAACAAGCCCCCAAAGTGCCTACCTTACTTGTCCCACTTGTCCAAAGTACAACCCAGGAAGCCTGATCATACTGCTCCTGGACTTTTTACCTGCCTAACAGACCATTTAGGGTCTGGCAAATGGATTTCACACAACTTCCTCTGAATAATAGATATAAATATGTATTAGACATAGCCTGTATGTTTTCACACTGGACAGAAGCCTTCTATTGCAGACAAGCTTCTATACCTCCTTGATGGCTAAAGTTCTTTTGGAAAAGATCATCTCTACCGGGTGAACTCCTCTTGAACTTCATAGTGATTAAGGAACCCACTGTAGTGCCCAGGTGCCTAAGCCAGTCCGTGCTGTTTGGCCAGTTTTACAACATTTCATTTCACCACGCTCAATTCTCTGGTTTAGCTGAACACACCAGTGGCATTCTTAAGACTCAGTTGGCAAAATTTGTAGAGGTCCTCAAAATTCCTTGGCCGAAAACATTGGGTTAGTCCTTCTAAATCTTATATCTCTTTAGAAATATAATATATATATCTATATAGATAGATATATCTTTAGAAATATAACCTCTTTAGAAACCCATAAACTCTCACCTTTGAGATAGTCAGAGGATGCCCAATGTACTGGGCTCCTAATTCATTTGACCCACAACTAATAAAAGGAGAGATACTCTAACATTGCCAAGCCCTAATTGCTTCTATTTAAAACTGCCATGTTTTGGTAGAGCAATTTTTTACAGAAAAGGAGAAAAGGACCTTGGGAGAAAAGGACCTTTAAGCATCACACCTTGCAACCTGGAGATTTTGTCTACTGGAAAAGACGACTGCAGGAGAATTCTCTTCAACCTGATTGGAAAGATCAGTAGCATTAGATGGTGCTGCGTTAGATGGTGCTAACCAATTCTTGTGTCACCAAATGCCAAGGAATAGATTCATAGATTCATGTGACATCCCTCCAGAAAGTACCAGACACTGACTGGACCACATATCATCTGGTGACCTAAAAGTAAAGATTTTCTGGAACCGAAGCAGACGCCTGAGAAACAGCTTTCCCATGATATCCAGACCAGGCCTGTAGGAAGTTCCTTCCCAAACCTTTGAGGATGAAATAACATCTCAGATGGTCTCTCATGTCTGCGATCTTGATAACATATAAACTTAACAGATAAAAAGTACCTTAGAGTTCTCCTTCCTACCCCTCACAGAGGATGAGATGGTTGGATGGCATCACCCACTCGATGGACATGAGTTTGAGCAAACTCCGGGAGGTGGTGATGGACAGGGAAGCCTGGCGTGCTGCAGTCCATGGGGTCGCAAAGAGTCGGACACGACTGAGTGAACTGAACTGAACCCCTCCCTATTGACTTGAATAGACTTCCCATCTGTGCATTTTCCCCCCAACATGACACACTACACCCAGAAAAGATCTTTCCTGGAATTGGGAGGGAAAGGCCTATGAAACTAGAAAACCTGATTCTTGATGAGTAATGTTTTCAGAGAAAGGCCTTGATCAAAAGGGGGAATGGCAAAAAATAATAATAATAATAATAATAATGAACAGAAACTTCAATTAAATAAAGCTGGGAGATAATGCAGGGGGAGCTCTCCCATCCTGCAACAACAGCAGAGCCCAACAGGAAGAGGTAAAGCTCCTCTTTTCCCTGGCAGGGTGTTCCTGGCAGCTCAGCTGGTAAGGAATCCACCTGCAATGCCAGAGACCCCAGTTCAGTTCCTGGGTTGGGAAGATCTGCTGGAGAAGAGACAGGTTACCCACTCCAATATTCTTGGGCTTCCCTGGTGGCTCAGCTCGTAAGGAAGCACCTGCAGTGTGGGCGACTTGGGTTCGATCCCTGGACTGGGAAGATCCCCTGGAGAAGGGAATGGCTACCCCCTCCAGTATCCTGGCCTGGAAAATTACATGGACTGTATAGTCCATGGGGTTGCAAAGAGTCAGACATGACTGAGCGACTTTCACTTTCTTCCCTGGCAAGGACTCAGCCAATGAAAAGCATGGACTCTTTGCTTACTGTAACCCTCCCAACTCCCTCTTCCCCTCTATAAAAATATCCCCCTTGTCATGTGGGAATTTGCACACACTCGCCATGGTTGGAGACCCTGAATTGTAATTCTCTGCTAGTCCCAAATAAATCCACCTTTGCTGGAGAAATAGCTGGCAGTCTATGTTTCAGATCAGCACCACAATTCAATACCTTGTGTTCCTTATAGCCCTGTTTTATCCCCATGATTCAGAAAGCAGTGATTATTTGTCAAAATTTTTCCCTCCAGGAGTGGGCCTGATACATCCTGAACTAAAGAAAGCAATTAAATGTCTAAATAGATTTGTCTAATGCCTTAAAGAAAAATAGTGTTGACGTTAAGCTTTTAATTGCAAGAAAAGATGTTAAAAACAAAGAGCTTTCCTTGGAATTCCCCAACATGGATCTTTTACTATAAACAGCAGTCCTGGAAGATAGGAAGCAAAGAGTTTATATGGAGAGGCTAAAATTCACAGTATGAATAAAGAGTCATTTTCTTACCTAGAAGGAAAAAGAGATTGTGATGTAAGCCCTGACAGTTGCCTTTTTTTTTTCTTTTTGTAATGCAAGTGTCTGGCTTTAAGCTTTGGTGGCTGAGGCATCCACTTCAAAGATGCATCTGCTTCAACACATCTAGGAAGGCCGACTCTCTGCTTTGCTCCCTACCCCATGAGGTTCCTTTGTTTTAGAGACACTGGTTGATGTGACCATTTGGGTTCTTTCTTTCTTTCTTTTTCTTTCTTTCTTTCTCTCTCTCTCTCTTTCTTTCTTTCCCTCTTCCCTTGCTTTAAATTCCCACTCTTATGTTTTTAATTCACTAGTAAAGAGCAATCCAGGGAAACCCAAACCCCCACCCTCAACCTCAGTCAAAGCAGATTCCCAGGCCTGTGGTCAAGCGCTCTCCGTGTGTCTCTACCAGAGGCTTCCTTGTATGCCCCCTGGCGTGCCGTATACACTTGCCGGCTTGTAAGTAATAAACTCTATCTGTCTTCAAAGTTCCCTAATGGTTATTGCTAGAGGGTATCTTGCCATAATAATAAGAACCACATGAGTTAGTCTAGTTACATTAGTTTGCAAAGAGGAGATGTCAATGAGAAGGTCACTGGGCCCCTAGGCATTTCTAGGGATAGCTTTACTATCAATAGGCTGAGACCAGCAAAAAACAAAGATACGATCAGTAAGCAAGGGAGGATAAACTGTATATACCTGATTAGATTATAGATTCGGTCTGGATCTTAAGAAGGACCCAGTGCCCCAGCACCCCAGTACCCTCCAACCCCAGATGAGCCCCAGAGAAGGTCAGTATAGGTGCTAAAAATGAGACCCTGCCTCATTTTGTAGAGGAATCTGAAAGAGAAGATGCCTGTAGCCTCACTTCCTAGGGTCATGCCAAGCCTTCTAGGGATTTTCTGCATCCAACATGGCAGCAAATGGATGAAGAAGGCAGAGGGGCCAAGGGTGACTTCACAGGATCCTGACACCTCAGCAGAAAACACTGATAAGCCACTGATCAATTACGAAGCAAATGTTAGAAAAATGAAGACGCCTCAGAACCACACAGAGAGAACGCAGAGTAAACACTTCTTACCAGGGAAGCCAAGACTTGGCTCTGGGCAGCAGCGGTTATAAGCACGTGACAGTAGGGACCAGGAAGCACCAGCTCCCCCGCACAGAGTGAGCGAGAACAGAGGAGCTCACTGTAACGTCCTACCTGCCACGCCAGGACGACACAGAAACGTCCTGGCAGCTTGGACCCCTGCCAGGGGGAAGAAGGGAATAAAAAGGAGAGAGAATTTTGAACTGATTTGAGTTGTTTAAATCCTGAATGGGCCATGTTTACAACTGAAAGTGACTTAGTTGCCTTAGATTGGAAAGAATTCCTTTTTTTTTTTTTTTTTTTTGCCTTCAGTGGAAAAAATATTGAGTTCAGTTGTAATGAAATATTAAGAAGTTATTTTTGTTTCACACTGGTGTTGAGACTGTAAATTATAAAATTCTTAGAAATGCCAGCAGCAGGGATGAGAATCATGAACCAAAGTTAAGAGATACAAGAAATAAGTACCCGTTTAATAAAAGCTAAAGATGAATAAACAAGAGAATGATAAAATCTTTTAAACAACAGAAGGACATTTCTTTGGGCTTGAAAAAGTATCTTAAGCTTTCAGATCCAAACAGCTCACCAAGATCTTGCCAGCAACACCAAAAATTAGACAAGCTTCTAGCCACAGGGGTAGAATGAATACATCACACATTAATGGAAGATAAAAAAGGAAAAATACAAGTGATCTATATGTGACCAAGAGGTAGACTGCCATCAGATTTTGCATCTACTCTAAAGAATACCAGAAGTCAAAGGAAAGAAAAATGTCTACCAAGATCAAATTATTTTGAATCTAGAATTCAGTTTCCAACCAAACTATCATTCAGATATGAACTAATTATACAAGACACATTCTCTGACAACAATGTAAGGACCACAGAAATTAACAAAAGTCTAGTCAAAAAGAATATCAACCATTCTGGCATATTGAAATAGCCTGTGTATTTATACTCGAGATAAAGTGAAGCTTATCCTCAAATTTCAAGCTATTTAGAAATAACTGACACTAAGTGTGTATCAGAATCTGTGAATGGTGGCAACAGTGGTAAAGGAGAAAACCTATATTTGTAAATGCATGTATTAGACTATGTGGGCAGCTAAAATAAATGAACACTTTGCAAGCAAATACCAACACATATACACATACACACGCACACAACCAAAAGAATCTAGAAAGAAATTAAAGATAAATACAGCAAAAGTAGAAAGTAACGATGCATAAGAAATTTTTTAATGGATCTGATAAATAAAACCTGGAACTGGCTCTTTAAAATGACCAATATAATAGAAAACATATTACCAGTCCTTTGGGTAAAAAAGAGATAGAAAACAAAACAAATAAAAGCCATTGGGACTGAGAAATGAGGGGGGAAATTTCTTAGAGGTAATTTTAAATTATGAGAAAGAACAGTTCATTTGTATCTGATCAACAAAAAATTAAATATGACCAGGAGTTATGTATATCAGTACAGTTAAATCTTAGAACCATTATACTGAAAAATTGCTAGAGGTGTGAATGTTATGAACATTAGGACATCCTAGATATGAAGCTTTAAAATAAATATAAATAAACCGTGGGCTATAATGAAGACATAAATATGTAGTAAAAATAGAAAAGCAGATATAGAAATGCTAATGACAAATGTGAGACTGTGGTTATCTCTGGAGAGAAAATGAGATCAGAGATAGGCACACAAAAGCTTTGAGAGTATCATTATTGCTTTTAAAAAATATTAAATAACATAGTCAAATGTTGATAGGTGCTGGGTGAGTGCATACCCATCAGATATTCTCTATGTTCCAGGGAATGATTAAAGTATTGTGTAATAAAAGTCACAAGAGCGTATCCTATGTAATTTTAAACTTAAAAACCAGACATCATGCTTTATTTCGCAGGAAAACATACATTATTAAACTAACACGTGGGCTTCCCAGGTGGCTCAGTGGAAAAGAATCCGCCTGCAAAGCAGGAGACACAGGAGACGAGGTTCAACCCCTGGGTCAGCGAGACCCCCTGCAGGAGGAAACGGCAGCCCACTCCAGTGCTCTTGCCGGGAAAACCCCATGGACAGAGGAGCCTGGCGGGCTACAGTCCACGCGGCTGCAGAGTCAGGCACAACTTAGCAACGGCGCACACACACACAAGCTAACATTTGTTAGAAGGAGAAAAAAGCGTAAATACACTATCAGAGTTGAAGAGTAGTCTAAGCTCCATCCACCATCAAAGACATCAGAATATTATGGCTTGTATGTTAATGTTCTTTGGAACCTGCCAGGAACTGATAATTCCCGTGGTATTTAAACACTCTGAGTACACAATAGATAAAACACTGGTATCAAAGGCAGAATCAGATAGCACATGTACACACACCAAAATAAAACCGCAAAAAAAAACCCCATTTAGTCAATTGCAAAAGCCTTGAAATAAAAACTTAGCCAAGTGAGTCTTTTTTATTGGTATAAACAACTAATGTTGGAATTCCGTCCAAGGTTAGAATATCTGTTAATATGATTTATCTTATCATATATTAAAAGAGAAAATCATATGATTATCATAACATATGCCCAGAAAGCTTTTGGTAAAATATAACACACTTTAGGGACAATGAAAATAACAAGTTTAAAAATTAGGAATAGGAGTAGATTTCTTTATGTTGGTAAAGAAAAGTGTGTTCCAGAAATTAGCAGTGAACATCATCCTGAATGTGAAATACTAAAATCATTTCCATTAACATCCCGTATGGAGCAAAACAGTTGTCCCTGACAGTAATTATTTAACATTTTTCTGATAATCATAACCACTATGGCAGATTTTTTAAATTAAATAAATTGTTAAAAATTTAAGTGGAACAAAAAAGTTACAGTTGACAGATTATTATATTGCAATGTAAAAAAACAACAACAGAGAACCAACTGAAAAATTACCATGACCTAATAAAAGATTTTAGTCTGATGTCCAGGGAAGAAAAACATACAAGATAAATAGCTGTAACTGACCAGTTCTGAACTGTCCGTTAGGGTAACAGCTAGCTACACCTGGCATTTAGCATTTGATATGTGACTACGTCAGGCTTCTCCGGTGGCTCAGTGGTAAAGAGTCTGCCTGCCAATGCAGGGGCTGTGGGTTTGATCCCTGGGTCTCGAAGATCCTTTAGAGAAGGAAATGGCAACCCACGCCAGTATCCTTGCCTGGGAAATCCTATGGACAGAGGAGCCTGGAGGGCTACAATCTATGCGGTTGGAAAAAAGCTGGACATGACTTAGTGAATAAACAATAACACCGTGTGGCTAGTCAGAATTAAGAGGTCTCATAGCACAAAAAGAACATAAAATGTCTTAATGTCCATAAATTATGCTAAATATTGTATTTTAGATATACAGTGTTAGATGAAATCTATTAGGAAAAATTAACTTCATCTATTTCTCTTTAATGTGACTATAAGAAAATTTTCAGGTATGATTGTGGCTCATATACTTTGCTCTTATTACTACTGGGCAACACTGGATTAGACAATGCAACCGAAGAGGGATTTAATTTATACCAAAAATGAAATGCTGGCTACTACTTAGGAACCAACTTAATTTTTTTTTAAATGCACCCCCTTATATAAAGAAAATTATAGAAATCTATAGAAGGATGTAGGGCTTCCCAGGCGGCGCTAGTGGTAAAGAAACTGCCTTCCGTTGCAGGAGACGCAGAGATAAATGTTCGATCCCTGGGTCAGGAAGATCCCCTGGAGAAGGAAGTGGCCACCCACTCCAGCATTGTTGCCTGGAGAATCCCATGGACAGAGGAGCCTGGAGGGCTACTGTCCAAGGGGCTTCAAAGAGTCAGACGCGACTGAGCGACTGAGTACAGCAGAAAGGCATAACAGATTAAATGGATAAATTGGGGAAATTACCATGTTGTTAGATACGAAGGCTCAAAACGTGAAAATGTCCCTTCTCATAGAATTAAATCTATTATTGGAGCGCACATCCAATCCAGTGAGCTTTCTGCTCATGTTGCTTGGTTGTGTCACGACTGTATCAATGACCCCAATCAAGGGTTTCCCTTTAGCATATTCCCTTAGCAATGTGACTGCGGCTCCAGCCTCCCAGAGACTGAATCTGTTTCTCCCCTCTTTCAACGTTGTCTGTTTTATGACTCTGCCCAGCAGAACGTAGCTGAAAGGGTGGCACTGTGGATGCTGAGACCAGGCTTCAAGAGGCTTTGACTTGGGTTTCCCTGACGGCTCAGGGGTAAGGAATCCACTTGCCACTGCAGGAGACATGGGTTCGATCCCTGGTCCGGGCAGATCCCACGTGTCACGCAGCAACTAAGCCTGTGCGCTGCAGACACTGAGTCCGCATGGCCTGGAGCCTGTGCCCGCAGCAAAAGCCACCACAATGAGCAGCTCTCCCCGCCCCCACCGCCCCCGCCCCGGCAACTAGAGATGAGCCCCCATCCCTGCAACGAAAGAAAGACCCTGTGCAGCAGCAAAGACCCAGCAAAGCCGAAAATAAATAAATAGATAAAATAACTTTTTAAAAAAGAGAGAGACGTTGGCTCTTAGAGTCAGCCCCTGTCTTGTGAAGAGTTTGGGCTAGCCTGTTGGAGTTTGTGACACTATGTGGACAAGAGCCCAGTCGCCCTACCCAAGGGCTGCCTCTAGCCAGCCAACCCCAGATAAAGAGGCGAGAGACAGCCAAGCTGCAGCCCTATCCAGGATTCACTACAGATGCATAAGCCTCCCCAGCTAAAGTCAGAAACACCAGCTGGCTGACCCCTAGAGTATGAGCAATAATAAAAGCTTATCGTTTTCATCCAATGAGTTATTATGAAGTAGATATTGATACGGGCTTCGCAGGAGGCACTAGCAGTAAAGAACCTGCCGGCCGACGCAAGAAACTTCTGGAGAGGAGGGTTCGATGCCTGGGTCGGGAAGATCCCCTGGAGGAGGGCATGGCCACCCACTCCAGTATTTCTTGCCTGGGGAATCCCATGGACAGAGGAGCCTGGTGGGCTACAGTCCATGGGGTTCCAAAGAGTTGGACACGACTGACTGACTTAGCATGCATGCATGCACATAGATACTGATACATTTGATAGAACCAGTTGATATTAAAGTTTATCTAGAACTTTAGACACATAATACAAGCCAGGAAACTTCTGAAGAAGAATAAGATGTTTCACCCTATCTGATATCAAAAGACAATTCAAAGCTTCAGGAATTGAAATTAAGTTAAAACTATTACAGGGTTAAAATACACCTGTGGAACAAAAAAGTAAATACTGAAAACAAACTCAAGTAAACATAGAAACATGATATTAAGACTAAGTATCAGATTAATGAATAAAGAAAATAAGTAATAGCATTTAGGAAACTGGCATACAACATCAAAAACCAATTCGATATGAATTAAAATTGCTTGTTTTTTATTTACAAAAATATGCAAGCATATTTTTATAAGCGCTGGGCAGACGGCAGCAGGGAAGCTTGCAAACCCTGCACTTGGCCCAGGGGTTGGAGATGTTCTTGCGGGGACCTGGCAGGAGCTGAAGCGGTCCCGTGGCAACCAGGTAAGCCAGCACGTAAGCAACACAGCGTGTGCTGCACTCAGTCACGTCAGCCGTGTCCCACTCCTTGCAGCCCTAGGGACTGTAGCCCGCCAGGCTCCTCTGTCCTTGGGACTTCCCAGGCGAGAATAGTGGAATGGGTTGCCGTGCCCTCCTCCAGGGGAACTTCCCTACCTAGGGATCAAACTGACGTTTCCTGCATTGCAGGCGGATGCTTTACCGCTAAGCCACCGGGGAAGACCAAGGGACAAGGTCCATGAGCTGTGACAGTCTCTCTCTCCCCAGCCCCGTGGTGCTCTGCACTGCCCCTAACGTCTGAAAGGAGCAGGACTTCTCTTTCATTCACTTCCTTCTACCAAACTCCTGCAAAGTGACTCTTGTGGCCCGCACGGAACCAAAACTCTGTAAGGAAAGAAACGGTGGGGAAAGAGGCCCCGGTTTGTGTAACTGACACAGGACACACCCACCAGCAATTCTGTCTCTACCCATTCATCATCAGAATGCTGAGCAAGAGAGCATAACTACCCATGCTTGAAGTTTGTTCCAACATCCTCACTGGAAGACATTAGGAGAATAAATAGATAAATAAGAATATCTTCATACAAAGGAACCCTATACAGCTTTTGAATGGGAAGAAAGCATACTGCAATTTACAAGTTATTAGAATTTCCACGGAGAAGGAAAAGGCAACCCACTCCAGTATTCTTGCCTAGAGTATCCTGTGGACAGAGGAGCCTGGTGGGCTGCCATCTATGGGGTCGCACAGAGTCAGACACGACTGAAGCGACTTAGCATGCATGCATGCAGTGGAGAAGGAAATGGCAGCCCACTCCAATGTTCTTGCCTGGAGAATCCCAGGGACGGAGCAGCCTGGTGGGCTGCCGTCTACGGGGTCACACAGAGTCAGACATGACTGAAGTGACTTAGCAGCAGCAGCAGCAAAATTTCCACAACATAAAGCAAACTAGAAAGTTTCAGAAAATTACATAAAACATATCATTTTTGTTTGAGTAAATAAAGGCTTATTGAGCATAAAAACATTCATGCAAAAGTAGCAAGTTACCTCTAGGCGATGAGATTGGGAGCCAGAAGGAAAAGGAGGAGCCACTGCCCCCTTTTTATTTAATATATTTATGGATCTTTTCATTTTATTACAGCAAAATGTATTCTTCATAATAAGAAACCCAGTTAAAATCTTTAAAAGAGAGAGTACCTTAAAATAAAAATCACAGGAACTGATAAAACGCTAACAAAAATATTTTAGAATCTTAGACTCTGTACCTAATGCATTTAATCTGATCTTATCTGTTAAGATAAATGAATTTAGTATCTTTATTATTGACTAATGAACTAATGAATAGTACTAAGTTGAATATTTTAGTATGAACTATTATTATTTGATTAACCCAAATAGGCTTTTGGGTGACCCACCATCTCTGCCTCTTCTTGTAAGTTGAGAGACTTCAGAAAAGGATTCTTAAATATAGAGAAATCTGAGCAAGTGATTTGTAGTTTTCCCATGTGACTAAACAGCAAGAATCCCCATGTTCAATCTTGGAACCCTAGGAGGTGCATAATTTTGTACATGTTGACTCCTTAGATGAAGGAATTTCCCTAAAGATGTCTCTACTGAAGCACTGAGGGGTGGGGATTTCCCTAAAGCATGACTCACTCGGGTGCCTGAGGTCAAGAAACATATTTTAAGCTCTCCTTAGCACTGCTAACAATACCTGGCCCCTTCAGTCAGCAGACACTCACTCGCTGTCTAGCAAGTGTCCGCCGTGCACGGGAAGCGCAGGAGGCAGAGTGAGCAGGGCTCGCGTGGGCTCGGCCCGACTGGAACAGTGAAGGTCCGCTGGAAAAACACAAGGCATTAGGAAGCGGCTGCTTTGTTTCAAAAGAGAGTCGAGGGGGAGCCAACAAGAACAAACGTCCAGCCCCAGCCGTCCCTTCACAAAAGGAATCAGGAGTCATGAAGCCCAGGGAGGTAATAGGAAATGATCAAGACGGCTTTACATCGGATCCCTGGCAGAAACAAAGTGCGATGTCTTTTATTCCACAGACATCGGGCCTGCGCCAGGCGCCAGGAACCGTGATAAGCGTGTCCCACGTGAAGAGGTGCACACCCCAACTGGCCGTTTAGTCCACAAATATTTACTGGCGACTTACAATATGCCAGGGGCCATTCTAGGCACTGAGGATACAGCAGAGAACCCTGCCTTCACGAACGGACACAGACGTGGAGTGAGAGAAATCAAGAAGAACAGCATATGTCACTATTGTGTCAAAAGTACATACACTGTTGACGAGTGAGTGAGCGAAAGTCGCTCGGTTGTGTCTGACTCTTTGCAACACCATGGA
Source organism: Budorcas taxicolor (assembly GCF_023091745.1). Taxonomy (NCBI): domain Eukaryota; kingdom Metazoa; phylum Chordata; class Mammalia; order Artiodactyla; family Bovidae; genus Budorcas; species Budorcas taxicolor. Next base: position 79,319,954 of record NC_068924.1, on the reverse strand, counting down.
CTGTAGCCCGCCAGGCTCTTCCATCCATTGAACTCTCCAGGCAAGAATATTGGAGTGGGTGGTCATTCCCTCCTCCAGGGAATCTTCCCAACCCAGGGATCGAACCTAGACTACATATAAAAGCAATAACTAATGAAAGCCTACTGAATCGCTCAGGGAACCCTGCTCACTGCTCTAGGGTGACCTGAACGGGAAAGAAATCCAAAGACGAGGAGCTAATCTGCATACGTATGGCTGACTCACTTCTCTTATAGCAGAAACTCACACGACATTGCAAAGCAACCGCACTCCAAAAACATCAATGTAAAACGTTTTATGTCAGATGGTGATAACTGCTATGCAGGAAAACACAGCAGAAAAGGACATTAGGGAGGTTGTTTGCAATTTTACACAGGGTGAGCAAGGAAGGCCTCATCAGAAGGTGATATGTGAGCAAAGATTTGCAGGAGTCTCGGGTACAAGTTATACAGATCTCAGGTGGAACTGCATTCCAGCAGAGGGGACCGCAAGTGCAGAGGCCGCGAGGTGAGGCCATCCCTGGTGTGTTCTGTAGTCCGCAGTAAGTTCTGAGTTTAGCAGAAGAAACAAGCATACAAAAAGGAAATTTTTTTTTTACTCTTAAAAAATAATTTGTCATAGTATAGTAGCTTTTCTCCTTTTGCCTTCAATCAGAGGAGAAGAGGGCGGCAGAGAATGAGATGGTTGGACGCATCACGAATCAACGGACACGAATCTGAGCAAACTCCGGGAGATGGTGAAGGGCAGGGAAGCCGTGTGGTCGCCAAGAGTCGGACACACTGAGCAGCTGAAGCACGTAGCTGCTGTACAACGCTGTGTTAGTTTCTGCTGCGTAGCAAAGTGAAGGCATTCCTGCATATACAGTTAGCATGTATCCCCTCTTTCTTCGATGTCCTTCCCATTTAGGTCACCACAGAGCCAGGAATTATTTTTTAATTCGACATATGACAAGTGATGATGCCGGGTACTTTTGCCAGCTAATCAAGGGGAGTCACAGCAGACTTCTGATGCCAGGCCCCCGAGAGAACGGCTGGTATTGCTGCAGGCAGCTGGGCAGCACGATCACCGTTAAATGGAACCATTACGCACCTGACAAGTGGGGAAAAAAATAAATTGACTCGGCAGCACTGGGCGTGGGCCAGACTCACCGGGCCGCCTCCTCACCTGAGACCCGCTTCACCTTTCCCTGAAGTCCCCTTCCCTCCGCGCTCATTGTCCTTTGTTTGCTCCTGACCTTGCGCTCGCTTGCTGACTGCAGCCTCGGGCTGAGGGGGTCGAAACACAGCGCCGACCAGGGCACCCAGACCCCTGGGTCCTCTCACCACCCCCTGCTCCATCCCCACCGCCACTCCTAACCAGCTGTGCGACCCTGCGTCCTTCTCCTGCCCTCTCTGAGCCGCCGCCTCCTCGTTTGTTTTCCGGTACCCTTCCCATCGAAAATACACAGATCTGGGCTTCCCAGGTGGTTCAGTGGTGAAGAATCCATCTGCGATGCAGGAGACATGGCTTCAGCCCCTGGGTGGGGAAGATCCCCTGGAGGAGGGCATGGCACCTCACTCCAGGACTCTTGTCTAGGAGCCTGGGGGACTACCGTCCACGGGGTCATAAAAGAGTTGGACAGGACTTCGAGGCTAAAAGCCAGCAGCAGACTGACCTACAGAGATAGACAGGTATTGACACCATGACTTTCTGTCTGTGGGTTTCTTTCTCCAGCACAAGACTCTGCTAGTAGGTCCTGCCCCAGCCCTGTTGCTTTCAATCAACGGCTGACCCAGGTCCCCAAGGAGAAGTTATTGGTCATACTGGGTTCCAATATGACCATTTACATTGTTATAACGTAAATGACCGTTCCCCGTTTACATGATAAACGGGGCTTCCCAGGTGGTGCTAACGGTAAAGAACCTGACTCCCAACGTAGCTGACATAAGAGACAGGGGTTCAATTCCTGGGTCGGTAAGATCCCCTGGAGGAGGGCGTGGCAACCCACTCCAGCATTCTTGCCTGGAGAACCCCATGGACAGAGGAGCCTGGCGGGCTACGGTCCACAGGACACGACTGAAGCAACTTAGCACACAAGCTCGTGATAAATGGCACCTTTAATTAACAATAGAAAAGGCTCCTCTTCCACGTATGCCGTCTCCAGCAGCATCTGCCCTGCTGGGCCATCACTTAACCAGCACTGAGGGAGCCTGAATTCTAGTTCCGACTTGTCCCTTGAGGCGTCACCCATTTTCCAGGGTCCGGTTTCCTCAATGGGAATAATTATGGGCTTGCCCACCCTCCCCAGCTGTGACCTGGGAGAAACACGTTCTGTGAACACAGAGCTCCTCACACTGCACACTTGACCCAGCAAGGGTACAAGGGAGCCTATTCACCTAGGGAAAGACAAGGCCCATTGTGGCCGCCTCCCAGGGTCAGGAGCTTCATCAAGGAGGAGCACGCGTGCCTGGCCCGGAGAAGCAATTGGCACAGACGCAGGCTGGTGTGACCTTTGCCAGTTCCCTGCGGCTGAGAAACTGTGGCACTTATTCTTAGCATCTGAGGCACAGCATTTTTTATGAGTCTCAAAATGTCCAGGCAAGACAGGAAAGGAGCAAGGTCAGGAAAAATCTCCTTTAATAAAGGCAGAACCAGGAAGGGGACAGATGGGGACCCCCTACACATCCCATCATTTTGTCGCTTCACTGCGGAAAGTGTTCTAGAGACCAGAATGAAACTTACACACATACCTGCAAGCTCATACATGCAAACACACCCCACATATATACATGCAAACATATGCACACACAGATACACATTTGCTGCCTTGAAGTATCGTATAGGCTACCGTGAGAAGTAGGTCATATCTGTAATTGATCATTTCCACACCGGGACAGACATTCCAGGAAGATGATTTCCAAGGAAGTGACATTTAGAATGAACGTTGACTCTTAAAATTGCAAACTCTTGATTCCCCTTGCCCTGCCTTATTTTTCTCCAGAGGAATTATGACCTTCTAAAATAACATGAAATTTACTCATTATATTTATTGTCTCTCTCCTTCACCTTCACGTCAACTCTGACCAAAGCTCTTCTTTCACTGTCTTTCTCCTTTTGCTTTCTTTCATTTCCCTCCTAATAGAGAAAAAGCAGAGAAAGAAAAACTAATAGGCTCTAATATCTGCCGGGGGGTCCCCCGTGGCTCAGTGGTAGAGCCCACCTGCATGCTGCAGGAAACTCCTGAGAGGCCCTTGGGCTGCAAGGAGACCCGACCAGCCCATCCTAAAGGAGACCAGTCCTGAGTATTCACTGGAAGGACTGCTGAAGCTGAAGCTCCAACACTTTGGCCACCTGATGCGAAGAACTGACTCATTGGAAGGGACCCTGATGCTGGGAAAGGCTGAAGGCGGGAGGAGAAGGGGATGACAGAGGATGAGACGGTTGGATGGCATCACCGGCTCGATGGACATGAGTCTGAGCAAGTCTGGGAGTTGGTGATGGGCAGGGAGGCCTGGCGTGCTGCAGTCCATGGGGTCGCAAAGAGTCGGACACAACTGAGGAACCGAACTGAACTGAATGCAGGAGACGCAGGTTTGATCCCTGGGTCAGGAAGATCCCCTGGAGAAGGAGATGCCAACCCACTCCAGTATTCTTGCCTGGGAAATCCCATGGACAGAGGAGCCTGGCGGGCTACAGTCCATGGGGTCACAAGAGAATCAGACACATCTCAGCAACTAGACAACAGTAATAATATTTGCTGAGTACCTTTGACCTTTCAGAGAAATGTCACATCCATTTTACGCTCAGACGGACTCTGTGAAATACAGAGGTGATGGGACTGTCCCTGTTCTCCCGAAGCAGCCACACACCCGGGGGGCAGGGTGGGGGGAGGGTGGAAACCTACACATCATCGCTCGCCTAACACCCACTAACCTTGTAAAGATGTCATGCAGTCTCTCGCAGTGCATGAAAAGCTCTCAAAGAACAGAAATTATGTTTTCATTTTTCCTGTATCCTATGCTTCAGAAAACATAAAAGGCATTAAATTACCTCTTAGTACTACTAGCTGGCACTGTGAGTACATTTCTGAATCCTCTGCATTTCTTGCCTCCTTCCAGGGACAGTAAACAAGATCAGCCTTCATGTTAGTGTCCCAGCTTCTACAGAGACGCAAGTTCTTTTCCCTACTACCAGAGGCTGGCACAGAAAGGCTCCCCAGTGCAAGCTTGCTGCCTATTCCCAACACCTGAAACAATCTTAACAGCATGTATTCACTAACCGCATCCTCAGGACAGTTGCAAGTTACACAGCCTGAGTTTAACCACCCTGACAACCCATTATTAAAATGATGCCCTTCGTAAGTATTATCATTACATAATGTCATGGTAGGTAATATCATTACATAAAACACATTCAAACAAAATATCATAATTCTAAAAGATGAAAGGCGATTTTCTCAGACAGGTTAGGATGGTTTTCCTTTTTAGGGCTTCTTATTCCTGGTGGCTGATGCCCATAAGGGCATGTGGGCAAGTCGCATGGTTTCAAAGAGAGAGTAACTGTCCAAGTTTTCCTCAAGGACTCTTTCTGGTTTCTCTGTGATATAAATCAAGGGATTTCATGTAGGAACTGAAAAATCCATGTCTGAATTCAAAGTCTGTGGGGCTCATTATGAATTAGGCTCCCAGCCGGCTGCCTACGAGACGAGGCGCAGAGAGAATCAGGGCGAGGCTGAGCTGGATCAGACCACGGCACTCCTGAGACTTGGGAATGAAGCTCTGGTTCCCAGTAGCTTCTGGGGCCCAGTTTCCGGGAGGCCTAGCCACAGTTTGACTCCTCTGGCTGTGATGTTGCCCATTTTGTCTTTCCAATACAACCTCCCACTTTGTCTTGAGTGAGTGACTGAGAGTCACTCAGCTGTGTCCACCTCTATGCAGTCCATGGACTTCTCCAGGCCAGACTACTGGAGTGGGCAGCCTTTCCCTTTTCCAGGGATCTTCCTAACCCAGGGATGGAACCCAGGTCTCCCACACTGCAGGTGGATTCTTTACCAGCTGAGACGCAAGGGAAGTCCAGGAACACTGGAGTGGGTAGCCTATCCCTTCTCCAGGGGATCTTCCCGACCCAGGAATCGAACCAGGGTCTCCTGCGTTGCAGGCGGATTCTTTACCAACTTACCCTGGTAAGAAAGGGTGGAGAGTGAGTAAAGTGCTTGACCTGGGCAGGCCCTGGGCTGGAACCAGCCAAGGTCATGCGTTTGAGAGACTGGAAGGGGCCAGTGTGACCCAGGTTTGGTAACAGGGAACATGATCCGAGGGAAGCAGAGAGCAGCTCGTCGGGGCTGGATTATGCAGGGTGTTACAAGCCGCATTCAGTTTGGTTTTCACCCTGAGAGCACCTGAAACCTTGCACCGAAGCGGCAGGCTGACTCGCAGGCTATTGGAGGAAGAGGCCCTGTTATTACAGAGAAGGTCACTCTTTCCTGTCTTCTGCCCTCCAGTCTCCCCTGCTTTTCATGTGTGGCTAGTTCAACAGCTATTCTGCAACCAAAATTTCAAAGTTTGACTCTCCAGCTATAGAGGGCTCTGTTATACAAGGTGTTAAACAAAAATGAGCAAACATATACTACACATATACTTTGTGCATGAAAGTGAAAGTGAAGTTGCTCAGTCGTGTCCAACTCTTTGCGACCCCATGGGCTGTAGCCTTCCAGGCTCCTCTGTCCATGGGATTTTCCAGGCAAGAGTATTGGAGTGGGTTCTGTTCCTTCTCCAGGGGATCTTCCCCACCCAGGGATTGAACCCGGGTCCCCCGCATTGTAGACAGACACTTTACCGTCTGAGCCACCATATATATATATTGTATCGCTGGCTCAGTTGGTACAGAATCGGCCTGCAATGCAGGAGACCCAGTTTTAATCTCTGGGTTGGGAAGACACCCTGGAGAAGGAAATGGCAACCCACTCCAGTATTCTAGCCTGGTATATCCCATGGACAGAGGAGCCTGGTGGGCTACAGTCCATGGGGTCACAAGAGTCAGACACGATTTAGTGACTAAACCACCACCACCGATATCATAGATAGGTAGGCAGATATAAACTAGATCTAGATAGATAGATATTTATATGCAGAGACAGAGAAAATGGACACAGAGTCCGGAATAGCCCAGGGGAAATCTCAGAAAAATGTCCTTGTCTCCCAAATATCTGCTTTGAAGTGTTGTTCCACTCTTTAAGTGAAATATTCATCATTTTTTATTTAAAATAAAATACACGTTTAAACCATATGGACATGAGCAAAACACCTTCCATATAGCAGAGAAACGGAGCGAACTTTTCCTCAAAAGTTATAAAACCTCACTAACCAATAAGACAAATCTGAATTAGGGAAAGGACTGAATTGCCGAATTTCCATTTCATTAGCTACACATCAGCTCATAACTTGAACTAACTGCTAACAAGGAAGACTGCCCTGCACAATCCAGCCGCTGATTACAGACCACCTCCTGCCGCTGTTCCGTGGGCCTCAGGCCCCTTCCTCTCTACTAGACTTGAGGACCTGACTATGCCTTCATTTCCTTGAATTTTCCAAAATAGATTTACACCAGAGGTGGGTACAGAATAAGATGACAATAAATGCTTGGTTTTTAAGAAATAAATTGGAATCCTTTTCAAATCGCATCAATGCCATGTAAAGGAGACAAGCTAAAGCACCAAAACAAGCAACAAAAAAAAACAGTCAACTGTCTGTCTGAAATATTATCTTCTGGGTTAGGCTAATCAGTCACACCCCTCTACAATGCCCATACTATCTTCTTCTTAGCAGTAGAGGAAACATCGTCCTGAAACAGTTGTCAAAATGAAGGAGCATCCGTCCTTCTACAGGTTTCTATTCAACTGAAAAGTTGAGCATTCTTTTTAAAAAAAAAAAAAAAACAGTTTTTATTGGCATTTAGCTGCTTTGCAATGTTGTGCCAGTTTCTGCTGTACAGCAAAGTGAGTCCGCCACATGGACACACGTGTCCCCTCCCTTAAGGATTTCCTTCCTCCCACTAGGGTCACCACAGAGCATCAAAAACAGAAAAAAAAAATCATTTTCAGTGCATGTGGAAGTCATGATTGCACCACACTTTACTCATGTTCGTTGTTTAGTTATTAAGTCACGTCCGACCTTTGCAACCCCATAGACCGTAGCCCACCAGGCTCCTTTGTCCGTGGGATTTCGCAGGCAAGAACAGTGGGGTGCTTTGCCATTTCCCTCTCCAGGGGATCTTCCCAACCCTGCAGTCTACAAAGCGTGATAGCACTGTGTCTAAAAACAGATATGCATTGAAAGAGTTCCCTGAGCTGTAAAGCAGGTTCTCATTAGTCATGATTTTTATACATAGTGTCAACAGTGTGCGGCGTCAGTCCCTGTCTCCCAATTCATCCCAAGCCCTCCTTTCCTCCTTGTTATCCACTCATTTGTCCTCTACGTCTGTTCTCTATTTTGCTTTGGAAATAAGACTGTCCACACCATTTTTCTAGATTCCACTTATATGCCTTAATATAGGATATTTGCTTTTCTCTTTCTGACTTAATTCACTGTGTATGACAGTCTCTAGGTCCATCCACATCTTTACAAATGACCCAATTTTGTTCCTTTTTCTGGCTGAGTAATATTCCATTGTATGTATGTACCACATGAACATTCTTACACACTCTTTCCTAAGCCGAAATGGCATACAGCAGAGAAGCAATTACTTCAGGACACATCTGGCTAACAGATGCACAAGTGAACTGGAATAAAGTAGAGATGCTCACAGACACGGTATGAAGCTAAACGGCAGCCTGATGCTGAGCGCAGTCCCCACGGAAGGAGCATGGAGGGGCCGTTCTCTCTGCTGGGTGTGCCCTGCCTCTGTACTGGCCACTGTAAGACACACATTGGACACTAACTTTGCTTGTCACTTTCTTTTTTGTAAAAGTAAAGATTCTTTTCAAATTTATTTTGGTTAGTGAGAACAAGTACTAATGTAGGTCTTCAGTCAAAGTGGCATAAAGCAAATTTTCAGAAAGCAGAGCACATATGTACAGGCACACCTCGGACGTTGTGGGTTCAGCCCCACGCCACCATGCTAAAGCAGTGATCGCATTGAAGCAAGTCGCAGGCCCTCTGTCTTCAATGCACGTGAGCACCCTGCTCACGCCATATTGTTCAGTCACTCAGTCATGTCTGACTCTTTTGCAGCCCCACAGACTGCAGCCTGTCAGGCTCCTTTGTCCATGGGATTTCCCAGGCAAGGATTCTGGAGTGGGTTGCCATTTCCTTCTCCAGGGGATCTTCCAGACTTAGAGATCGAACCTGCATCTCCCGCCTTGGCAGGTGGATCCTCTACCACTGAGCCGCCAGGGAGGCCCATGCTGTAGCCTACTAAGCGTTCAACAGCACTGTGTCTAAAACAGATATACATCCCTTAATTTTAAGGCCCGTTATCACTGGAAAATGCTGGCCAGGATCTAAGCCTTCACTGAGTTACAGTCTTGTTGCTGCTGGAGGGTCTTGTCTTCACGTTGATGGCTCCGGTTGTTCAGGGTGGTGGCTGCTGACAGTTACAATGATTGTGGCCGTCTTTCAAACAAGACAGCAATGAAGTTTGCCGCAACAATTGACTCTTCTTTTCACCAATGGTTTCCCTACAGCAGGCAATGCTGTTTCATAGCATTTTACCCACAGTGTAACTTCTTTCAAAATCGGAGTCAATCCCCTACAAACTTGCTGCTACTTTATCAATTACATTTAGGCAACATTCTAAACCCTTTGTTGTCACTGTAACAGTCTCCACAGCGTCTTCACCAGGGGTAGTCTCCATCTCAAGAAACTGCTTTCTTTGCTCCGGCATCGAAGTTTCATCATGAAATTGCAGCCATTCCGTCACAGCTTCAGGACCCACTTCTACCTCCAGTTCTTTCGCCATTTCCACCACATCTGCAGTCACTTCCTTCACTGAAATCTTGTGCCTAAAGTCATCCATGACTGTTAGAATCAGCTTCTTCCCAGCTCCTATCAATGTTAACATGTTGACCTCTTCCCATGAATCACTGAGGTTCTTAAAAGCATTTGGAATGATGAATCCTTACTTGGCCCAGATCCATCATAAGAGTCACTATCCATAGCCGTACAAAGTGTATTTCTTAAATAATAATTCTTGAAAGTTAAAATGACTCCCTGATCCATGGGCCACAGAATGAATGTTGTATTAACAGACATGAAAACATCATCAATCTCACACATCTTCATCAGCACTCTTGGGTAATCAGGGGCTTTGTCAATGAACGCTGATATTTTGAAAAGAATCTTTTTTTTTTCTGAGCAGTATGTCTCAACAATGGACTTAAACTATTCAGTAAACCATTTTATGGGGCTTCCCTGGTGGTGCAGATGGTAAAGAATCCACCTGCAATGCAGAAGACCCAGGTTTGATCCTTGAGTCAGGAAGATCCCCTGGAAGAGGGCATGGCAACCCACCCTAGTATTCTTGCCTGGAGAATCCCATGGACAGAGGGACTGTCTCAAAAAGTTGGAACAAGACTGAGCAACCAAGCAGGCACACACAGGTGGCTTAAACAACAGAAGTTTATTTCCTCGCGGTTATGGGAGCTGGAAGCCCAAGGTCTGAGTGCCGACATAGTCATGGTCTGGCGACAGCTGTCTCTGGCTTAGACGGGTCACCCTCTCGCATGGGGAGAGAGAGCCCCCTGCTGTCTCCTCTTATAAGGACACTGATCACTCAGATCAGGGCCCCATCCTTCCGACTCACTTAACCTTACTACTTCCTTCCTCCAAATGCATTCTCGGGGGATTATGGCTTCAGCGTATGAATTTAGGGGAATGAGATTCAGCTCATAGCAGCAACCATCTTATCTCTCTGGGAAAATGGAAATAGTAATATGATAAAATTTAAATTCTCCAGAGGATTTAGAGAGACTTACCCTTAGCTAGGCCTAAAACTAAGAAACTTAAAGTGAACCCTAAGTACAGAAAATGCTTTTCTTCTACATAAACATCAGCTCCAACTTTATGCTTTTATTGTACAATCTTGACTTGTGTTTGTTTTCCTGAGATGAATACTCATAGTTATCATCAAGTTATCAAAGTCGGTGGCAAGAAACCCCTCTGAAAGTAAGAACCATGGGGATTCAAGATGAATATTTTATGTTGAGAATGAAAAGCTCTCCCTCAAGAAATCATCAGTGAATGTCTAAAGACAGATTCCTTCCAACTCAATAGGATCTCAGTAAATATGTATTCAGCGGAATCCCAAGAGTTGCATCGCACAGTTCCTTCAAGAAATAGGCCAGGATGTCACCGGCGCACAGAGGCTGGTAGCACTTCCCAGAGAAGGACAGAAAAAGCAAATCGAACTTCATTCAGTTAATAGATACGTTAAGTGTATTTACATTGTGCAGAGATTGTGTCAGCAGAAGAAAATCAGTCCAGGTGTGAGACAGACACATTGCTCACAAATACAGAGGAAGGTGGTACGGAGCAGGGTGGGGGAACGGATGGACCGTCATGGAGACACAGAGGGAGAAGGAAGCGATCAGTCCCGCTGAGCCCTGGAAGTCGGGGGTTCTAGTCCAGATGGCAGCGGAAGGAGACCGCGGAAGTGGGAAAGCAGGAAGGGAGGAAGGGAAGGCAGGAAGGGAGGACGGGAAGGCAGGACCCCACAGACGCGGCAGATCGAAGGGGGCTCATTAGTGGGCGGACTAGAGTCGGACGGCGGAGGATACCGGCAGGAAAGGGTGAGAGAACGCGGCACATGAGGCTTCCTGGGGCAAGTGAGTGCTGGGCTCACGTGAGTGATCAGAAAAGTTCCCTGAACAGAAAGACGGCCTTGAACAAGATACTAGACGATTCGAAAGTGCAGAGTGCTCCTGGAGCCAGTGCATAGACTTTGGGGCCCCTTCCGGCGCCTCCCCACTTCCCAAATCTGGAGCCCCTAATGTAACTCGCCCAACATGTTCACCAGTTGCCAAATGCCTCACCCGCTCCTGCCTCAGCAACCACGGATCTTCCTCTCCTAGAAGTACCCTGAGATCCGTGTTATTCGTGACGTTCCCCTAGCCAGCACTACCACGTTAGTCAAAACCCTCCTGCGCTGGCAGGCGGATTCTTTACCACTGCGCCACCTGGCCGTGTACACACTGCTGTATTTTACACGGAAAACCAGCGAGGACCAACATAAAGCACAGGGCACTCTGCTCCGTGCTGCGCGGCAGTCTCGATGGGAGGGGAGTGTGCGGGAAATGGACACGTGTATATGTATGCCTGAGTCCTCTCACCTTTCACCTAAAACTATCACAACATTGTTAATCGGCTATACCAAAATATAAAATAAGAAGTTCAAAAGAAAAAAAATGAAAAAGCCTTCCTGTTCTCTGTTTGGTTTGCTAAAGTCTTTCTTTTCCCTTTAGAGACCATGTAAAAGAATCAACAGCTAAAACCTTTTCTTTTTTTAATTAATGTTTTGGGCCATGCCATGTGGCTTGTAGAATCTTAGTTCCCTAATCAGGCATCAAAAACTTGGCCCTCAGCAGTGAAAACCCAAGAGTCCTAACCACTGGACCTCCGGGAAACTCCCGGTAGCTAAAAGTTTTATTCTTGTACGTAAAGATGTGTTGGCGAAGAATTTCATTCTCTCTTGAAAACTGGTGAATGTTAGCCAAGGTTCTTGTGGCTTGACTCAGAGGAGTGAGGACTTCTGGAAGAGTTTCAGGAACCATGACGTAGCAAATGGGACAAGCATTTGGACGCGGTGGCCCCAGATCATGGCACTTAACACCAATTTGGGCGAAGAGAAAGGTGTCAAAGACAAAAAGCGCTGGTTCCTTTTAAGGGCTCCGAGGGGAGAATCTGGCCGAGGTCTCTCCTTGTCTTGTGTATCATCCCCCTCTGACCCTTCATATTATCTTTTCTTTGTGCATGTCTCTCTCCACCCTAATTTCCCCCTTTAACGGGGACACCAGTCACGTTGGCTTGGGGCCCCCTCTAATGTTGTTGTTGTTCAGGGGCTAAGTCGTATCCGACTCTTCGAGACCCCAGGAACTGCAGCACACCAGGCTCCCCTGTCCTTCACTCTCCCCCAGGGTTTGCTCAAATGAGTCCGTGATGTTACCTAACCGTCTCATCCTCTGTTGCCCCCCTTCTCCTCCTGCCCTCAATCTTTCCCAGCATCAGGGTTTTTTCCAGTGAATCGGCTCTTCGCATCAGGTGGCCAAAGTATTGGAGCTTCAGCTTCAGTCCTTCCAGTGAACACTCAGGGTGGATTTCCTTTAGGTTTGGTCTCCCTCTGATGACCTCACTTTGACTTGATTTTGTCTGTAAAGACCTTGTCTTCAAATAAAGCCACACTTTGAGGTACTGGGCGTCTGGACCTCAGCCTATGAATTTGACAAGAGGCACAGTCCCACCAACACCGTGGGAATCGTAATTGCCCTTGAATCCACCCACACAGGTTCCCTATTGCCTGCGGTGGGCTGGGTTTCCCCAGAGTCAGACCCTGGGATGGGTTTGAGAGCACATGGTCCGTGTGGGAGGTGACTGCGGGAGGTGCAGAGAGAGAAGTGGGAGGCGGGACCGAGAAAGGAAGGAGGCCAGAGCCGCGCGTGTTCACCAGCGCTTCCTGATATTGTCACATGAGGCTCAGGCCGGCCAGCTGCACAGACCATGCCGCAGATCGACCCTCTCCCACGCGGAGGAGTCTGGGAACTTACAGACACTGCCCCTCCCTGACTGAGGACTGCCCCGAGAGCCTGCTGCTCCCTGGCCTGCCCAGCGGCAGGGAGAGGTCAGAACGAGTGGCCAGTGTCTACAGTCGGAATCTCACACGGTCTGCACTGGAGCCCACGGAGGGGCGCTGATAGCATCCCCCAAGATGCTACAGGCAGGCATGGGGCGCACCCAGGCGGAGTCACGAACCCACACGGAAAGCCCGGACAGTCTGCCTCCACTGAAAGCACCCCTCCTTTCAGGGGCGTCACTCTATCCCTGTCACTGCCCAGTGCTCCAGGAGGAAACCCTCCTCCAGGCCACAGGTGCCACGTGAAGGAAAGCCCTCTCCTCTCGACTCTGCATTTGGCCGGTATCCTAATAATGGATAATACCGGTGCGATGAAATCATGTTGGTTGGGAAGCAGGAACAATCTCGGTTCCTTTTAGACTCTCTCGGCTTCATCACAGGATGGAAAATCCACAGCACTGATTATTTTTATGGCTAAGCCGAAACACTGCCACTTTATTAATGAATGAGGCAGCGTGCAGAAGACCTCGTGCCATCTCCAGGCCACTGGGCTGGGACCAGAGAGACCTCAAACTCTTAATTTTCTTTTTTGCACATTGGAGTCTCAGTCTGAAATCTTCCTGCCTCCACTCTCTCTCCCCTCCCTTCCCTTCCCTTCTTCTTTCTCCCTTCCCCTCCTGGCCCTCCTGCCCTTCCATCTTCTCCTTCTTCTCTCTCTATTGCCACTTTAAATATTTCTTGTCTCTTTCAAAACTTGCTTACATAACTTCCACTCTATTATAACCAGCAATTAACATTTACAGCCATAAAATGAGAATGGGTCACACACAGACTAATTCCAGAGACCCTCTTCCTTCCATCAGATCCATATTCGTCCTCCATCCCGTCTGCTCTTTCCGTGTGCTGAGTCATACTCTAGTGACACAGTGACGCCGTGAATAATCCTTCACATCTACGTTGCTCAGGAGAGCGCCAAGGGCACAAAAGCTTTGGAAGGTCATCTAAGCCGCTCTCTCTATATAATTCCCCTTTGATCCAAAACAAGAGTCACAAACTGATGAACCACAAGAGAAATCCAGTCATCAGCTATGTTTTGTTTGCTTCAGGAAGAGGTTTTTAAAATCAAGAAACTTTCTATTTAAAAAATTCAATTTTAGGACTTCCCTGGCATTCTAGAGGTTAAGACTTTGCCTTCCAAGGCAGGGGTGTGGGTTCAATCCCTGCCTGGAGAGCTGAGATGTCAGGTGCCTCACAGCTGAAAAACAGCAGAAGCAATATTGTAACAAATTCAATAAAGACTTTAAAAATGGTCCACATCAAAAAAAAAATCATAAAAAATAAAATGTTGTTAAAAATAAAAAATTGGGGACTTCCCTGTCCAGTGGTTGGGAGTCTGCCTCCCAGTGCAGGGGACACAGGTTCGATCCCTGTCAGGGAAGATTCTACAGGCCAGCCACAGCGCAATTGAGCCTACGCACTCTGGAGCCCGAGCGCCACAGCTCAGACCCAGTGCAGCCTAAAATAAATAAATAATTAGCGGTTTTGTGTTTTTTTAAACTGTCTTCTGAAAAAAATTTTAAAAAATCAATTTCAGCCTGCTCTGGAAAAACCAAAAACAATCTTGTTAGAACACAAATTAACTCTTGGCTAGAGCCAAGGTGCTTGCTCTCCAGACAGGAGGCCTTCCCACTCACATTCCTGACCCCGCTCTGCTGGACTGTCTTCAGCACATACTGCACCACAGCTCCTTGGCTCTCGCTATTTGACTCTTCCACAACAGTCCCCAAGAAGCCCATGGACATACGGAGCTCACGGGAGAGGAGCGCTCTGTCTCCGGACTCAATCACGCCCCCTGGGAGCCGGGCGTGCCGAGGCGGGTCCTTAACCTGTGAAAGCCAAGCGTCCGCCGCTGGCCCCTGCTCTTCTCCTGAACTCTAGACAAAGGGAGGCTGCTCTTCTCATGAGTTTTCTATAAAGCATGCAACCCCGGTTTCTTGTCTAACATGGCTCAGCTGTGTCCGACTCTTTGCAACCCCACGGACTGTAGCCCACCAGGCTCCTCCATCCATGGGATTCTCCAGGCAAGAGTACTGGAGTGGGTTGCCATTTCCTTCTCCAGGAGATCTTCCTGACCCAGGGATCGAACCCGGGTCTCCTGACTGCAGGCAGACGCTTCACAGTCTGAGCCACCAGGGGAGACTTTCATTTTCTTTGCCGTTTCCTGTCTAACATCTTGCTTGTTTATTTCCTGGACTTGGACCACTCTGCTTTTATTCCTTCAAAGCAAAAACTCCAGGGCCTTCCCTGGTGCTCCAGGGGCTAAGACACCACGCTTCAGTGCAGGGGGCTCAGGTTCAATGCCCAGTCAAGGATCTAGGTCCCACATACCACAACTAAGAATTTGCATGTCGCAACTAAAGATCCCGAGTGCCTCAGTTAAGACCCAGCACAGCCAAATAGGTAAATAAGCAATTATTTTAAAATAAATTATAAAATCCAGAAATGAAAGGTTTCCTCCTAAGAGATAAATTCTAGAGATTTATCTTCTCTAGAATTTCATTCATGTACTCATTAAAGGGGGATTCCCAGGTGGCACTAGTGGTAAAGAATCCGCCTGCCAATGCAAGAGACTCGATAAAAGACAGGGATTCAATCCCTGGGTGGGGAAGATCCCCTGGAGGAGGAAATGGCAACCCACTCGTCTTCTTGCCTGGAGAATCCCATGGATAGAGGAGCCTGGCGGGCACAGTCCATGGGGTCACAAGGAGTTGGACACGACTGAGGTGACTTAGCATGCACGCACACGCTCATGAAAGGCTTCTTCACTAAACTCTTACCAGCTGTGAGGCGTTGTGCCAGGCCCTGGCATCACATTGACAGGCAGCAAACTCAGTGGCCGCCTTCCTGCAGCTCACATTCCAGCGGGGAGAGAGTGTTACTCTGCCTTCTCCCAGAGAAATGCAAACTTGTGCTGCGATGCATGCAGAAGAAATTCCAGATGGACCCAAGCATTTAGACCTGAGGAGAGAATACAGTGCTCACAAATCTAAAGGAAAGCATGGATGAATAACT
Organism: Budorcas taxicolor; assembly: GCF_023091745.1. NCBI lineage: Eukaryota > Metazoa > Chordata > Mammalia > Artiodactyla > Bovidae > Budorcas > Budorcas taxicolor. Next base: position 79,304,105 of record NC_068924.1, on the reverse strand, counting down.
TTATTTTCTTACGGAGGTCTTTCTAATCACAACAGGAAATCTCAGAGCTGAAAAGGAAAAAAAAAATTGGATTACACTAACTACATCAAATGTTAACATTTTGGGAGCCTAAAAGTACCATAAACAAACTCAAAAGAGGAACTAGGGAAAATATTTGCAACCCAAATGACAGGCAAAGGACTTATTTCCCCAATACACAAATTACTCTTACAAATCAATCGACAGAGCACATAAAACATTTATGAAATAAATATAAATGGTGCAAGCAGATGAGAAAGCTCTGAGCCTCATTAATAATGAAAGAAATACAAATTAAAATAGTGAGATATTTTCCAAGTAAATATTGGCCATGATATTTGAAGACCGATCCTCCCTGGTGCTGTCCACACGTAAGGAAGCTGGCATCCGCATTCACGGCTCAATGAAGCTCCCCTTCGGCAGGGAATTCAGTGATGCACTGACTTTATATGGTCTTGTTCTGCGATTTTAATTGCTCCTAGTTTTATTCTCTCATCCAGCAAGCCCCCATCACATGGTGCCTTCCAGAACGAGCTCACACCTGCACCTCCCCGGATTCTAAGATAGGCCCTCTTTGCTCTACTCGACTGATAACTTCTGGTATTCAGAGCTGCTCGGCTGGTCTGGAGGATTTCCACACAGGTTGTCTTGGTTGCCTTAGGTCTCCTCGGAAATGCAACAACAGTCTGGCTAACTTTGAGCTGTCCCTGCCAAGGCTCCTAGTAAAGGGAAGACCGCCCTGGAGCATCTTTCTACCCCAGCCTCCTCCCACACAGTTCATGATAATTCTACCTGGAAAAGGAGTATAATCACCCAGAGTTCCTAGTGAATGTCAATAACATCAGAACCAAGACAGCTGTATTGATGCCCAGGGTAGTTCCATGCAACGTAGAGAGATAGACACTGAGGACTTCCCTGGTGGTCCATGGTTAAGAATTCACCTTGCGACACAGGGGATACAGCTTCCATCCCTGGTCTTGGAGGATTCCACCTGCCCCCGAGCAACAGATCCCTGCTCCACACCTACTGGAGCCTGTGTGCCCAGAGCTCACGCTCCACAACAAGGGAAAGCCCAAGCACACCCGTGAAGACCCAGTGCAACCAAAATAAACAAACAAACCTCAAAGGAAGAAATAGAAGCTAGACAGTATGTCACTACCATTATATCTAGAAATGCCTTTCTCCCTTGAAAAGACCCTGATGCTGGGAAAGATTGAAGGCAGGAGGAGAAGGGGATGACAGAGGATGAGATGGTTGGATGGCATCACCGACTCAGTGAACATGAGTTTGGGTAGGCTCCAGAGTTGGTGTTGGGCAGGGAGGCCTGGCGTGCTGCGGTTCATGGGGTCGCAAAGAATTGCACATGACTGAGCGACGGAACTGAACTGAACTGAACTGCCTTTTCTCAACAAAGACCGCTTGTGTCCACATGGTTATAATGAGGTGATACCCACTAGATCTGTGTTCCCCAGTGTGCTCAGCTCACTCTCCTTGTCCGATGCTTGCACTTAAGTATCTGGGCAGCCCCACAAGCCGTAAGCAGGAATTTGACTTTATGCCTTTTGTGTTAAGAAAATAATATTCAGGCTGGAGACAGTTTTCACTCTCCTGCAGGTTGAATTTGCCCATTTTGAAGAATGTCCCCTTCCCCAAGTAAACTATGAAAGCGAATAACGCAACATCATCTTCTCAACAGAACTTTCAAGCCCACTTGCTATTTTGCTGCAGTCCCTGGAATTATTTAACCTTTCCAGGTGGAATTTGCCCCGTTGACTAAAAGGAGTTACTGGTGCCCTGAAGATGAGTAACCAGCCCCTTCCCATCAAGCCTGTGACTGTTTATACCGCAGCTTCTCTCACGGCACTACGATTTCAGCAAATGCTAGTTGAGTGCCTCTTTGGTGGTTCAGTCAGTAAAGAAACTTGCCTGCCATGCAGGAGACCTGGGTTTGATCTCTGGGTTGGGAAGATCCCCTGGAGAAGGGAATGGTTACCCACTCCAGTATTCTTGCCTGGAGAATTCCAAGGACAGAGGAACCTGGAGGGCTTCAGTCCGTGGGGTCAGCAAGAGTCAGACCCAATTGAGTGATTTTCACTTTCCCATCAATCCTGTGATTTTTTTATACCGTATCTTCTCTCGTGGTGTTAGGCTTCAGTGAATGTTAATTACATGCCTCTTTTCAGTAAATGGTATTGGGAAACCGGATATCCACAGGCAAAAGTTAGATCTCACCTTACCCCACCTACAAAAATGAACTCAAGATCAATCAAAGAGGTAAGCATAAGAGCTGAAGTCACAAGCCACGTAGAAACCCTGGGGGGAAAGCTTCGTGACACTGGATTTCCTGAAGACCTCTGGGCTTCCCTGGTGGCTCAGATGGTCAAGAATCTGCCTACATTGAGGGAGACCTGGGTTCAGTCCCTGGGTTGGGAAGATCCCCTGGGGAAGGGAATGGCAACCCACTCCAGTATTCTTGCCTGGAAAATTTCATGGACAGAGGAGCCTGGTGGGCTACAGTCCAGGGGGTCGCAAAGAGTCAGACACAAGTGAGCAACTTTCACTTTTACTTTGTTCAATAAAGGACTTATATCCAGGATATATAAAGAACTCATACAGCTTAACAACAGTAAATTTTTAGGTGAGAAAAAGACTCGAACAGACATTTCTCCAAAGAAGGTATATTATACGAATGGCCAATAAGCACATGAAACAATATTCAACATCGTTCACCATTAGAGCAATGAAATCAAGACCACAGTGAAATACCACTTTGCACTCACTAGGGTTGCTAGCAACAACAACAGAAAAAAAAAAAAAAAACCAATATACAAATGGTGGTGAGGAAATGGAAAAATTGGGGCACTTGTGCATTGATGGTGGGAACATAAAAAATCTAAAGACAGACGCCATGTGACCTAGCAACTCAAATTCTAGGTATATGCCCAGATGTTCACAGCAGGGACGTGAGCCTATGTTTGTATACCGACATTCGTAACAGCATCATTCACAATAGCCAGGGTATGGAAACAGCCTCACGTCTTTCAGGAGATGAATGGGTAAAGAAAAAGGTGGTATATTCATACAGGAAAGAACAATTGGAAATCCTGCCATTTGCTACAACATCGGATGACTGAAGGACATAATGCTAAGTGAAATCGGTCAGATTCAGAAGAACAAATCCTGCACAATTTCACTTACATGAAGTGTCTAAAATAGTCAAACTCTTAGCAACAGAGAATATAATCGTGGTTTCCAAGAGAGAAATACTAGTTACATCCCAACACTTCATCCAGGATCTTGAACATAGGGAATTACTCAGTGTTATAAAATCCATCTCACTTTCTCCATCACCAGTTAACTGTATCCAGTGTTCATTGTCTATCTCCTCCATTAGGATATACGCTGTACAAGGACAGAGGTTTGTTCTTTGCCAATTTTCTTCAGTGATAATCCTCCCAAACTGCTAGGAAAATGTCTAGCATAGGGGCTCCTCAATAAATAGTAAATTTATTAAATTAATAAATAAAATATTTCAGATGATGTCTCTATTGAAAATATGAAGCATCAGGTGTCGCTGTTCAGTCGCCCAGTCGTGTCCGACTCTTTGCAACCCCGTGGACTGCAGCACGCCAGGCCTCCACGTCCCTCACAATCTCCTGGGCCTCGCCCCAGTTCATGTTCATTGTATCACTAATGCCATCCAACCATCTCATCCTCTGATGCCCTCTTCTCCTCTAGACAGGCTGTTTTTTTACCTTTTTATTTTGTATTGGAGTACAGTCGATTAACAATGTTGTGATCATTTCAAGTGAACACGAAAGGGATGCAGCCACTCACATACACAAATCCAATCTCCCCCAAACTCCCCTCCTATCCAGGGCGCCTTATCCCTCTTATCCCCTCTTATCCACTTTAAATATAGTAACCTGTACATGTCAACTCCCTAACTATCCCTTCCCCTGTTCTTACCCCACTGGAAATCACGAACTCATTCTCTGAGTCTTTGTCTGTTTTGTAAATAAGTTCATTCCTGTCATTTTTTTTTAGATCCTACATATCATGTTTGCAGCCCCCTGGACTGCAGCCCACCAGGCTCCTCTGTCCATGGGATTCTCCAGGCAAGAATACTGGAGTGGGCTGCCATCTCCTCCTTCAGGGGATCTTCCCCACCCAGGGGTCGAACCCACATCACCTGAGGCTCCTGCATTGGCAGGCGGATTCTTTACCACTTGAGCTACCTGGGAAGCCCAGTTCTGCACATAAGGGATGTTTTATGATACTTCTCCTTCTCTAGACAGTCTAGTTTCACAATACCTTTCGGGGGGAAACCCAAAAAAGTAAAATTTACTCAGGATAGAATTAGAAAGAGTTCAGATACTCATTTCATTACAGAGTCTAATGGAGGGAGGGGGCCCTTTTATCGCTGTTGCTGTCATCTGTGTGTGTGGGGGGGTGTGTGTGCTTGCAGGATAAAGATATGCTGAGATAAAGAAAACACACAATGTTCTTTTCAACAGTTTTTAGAACAGTTTGCGGTTTTTGAAGAAGAGATAAGTAGAAACAGCTGAAACCTTGTTTTCCCAATAGGATTAAAAGGATGAACTGTATAATGTCCATGAAGCATTTTGGTCTCCACGGAATAACCTGGCATTTGAACTGTAGGGAAGCAGGAAGCCTACCTTCCTTTCAACTTCTGTCAGCTTTTCCCAATTTCTTGGCTGATTTATCCTCTTTGGACACTATATCTGAGTAAGATTCAGGGGAAAATATTGCTTGAGGTTTGATTCAGCATCAAGCAAAATGAGATTCAACACCTAGAGCTATCTCAGTTTCCTTGAATTCCATCACCGGTAACCAAAATGTTTCATTTTCTTTCTACCGGCTACCTGCCTTGCTGCCCAAAAGATACGGGAGGTCTGCGGGGGATGGTGACGTTGGAGCGAAAGCAGCTCTCTTCTTGTGGTCGTTTGCACATGGTCACGATAGCACTGGGCTTCCCTGGAGGCTCGGACAATAAGGAATCTGCCTGCAATGCGGGAGACCTGGGTTGGGAAGATCCCCTGGAGGAGGGCCTGCCAGTGTAGGAGATGCAGGTTCCTGGGTCTGGAAAGATCCCCTGGAAAAGGGAATGGCAACCCACTCCAGTACTCTTGCTTGGAGAATTCCATGGATGCAGGAGCCTGGCGGGCTGCAGTCCATGGGGTCGCAGAGTCGGACACGACTGAGCAACTAAGCACAGCAGAGCACACGATGGCATCGTCCCTTCCGGGAGTGTGTGTGAGTGTGTGTGTGTGTGTGTGTGTGTGTGTGTGTGTGCACACTCAGTCATGTCTGACTCTTTGGTGACCCCATGGACTATAGCTCTCCAAGCTCCTCGGTCCATGGAATTTTCCCATCAAGAATACTGGAGCAAAAATAATAATAATAATCATACTGGAGCAAATGGCTGTTTCCTCCCCCAGGGGATCTTCCCGACCCAGGGACTGAACCCATGTCTCTTGCATCTCTTGCACTCGCAGGCAAGTTCTTTCCTAGCTGAGCCACCAGGAAGCCCGTCCCTTTCCTGTAGGTTAGAAACATAGGATATGAGCGGGGAGACAGAGAAAGAGATCTGAGGACTATTTCTGTCTGTCTTGTCTTGATGATCATGACAAAAAAGTACTTTTGGGGGGTTTTGTTGACTCTATCTGAAGTGTTACGACTGGATGATATGCATGGACGTTCTGGATATGGATGGTGTCCATCCCATACACATGTGTAAATATGTGTCAGTAAGTAAGCAAATATGTACCTATACACTGGGACAAGAGACCCAAGATTATGTGTTGTGTTGATTATACGCCATAATTCTGCCCTATACCCCGGCCCTTATGTGATAATCTAGGTAATCTGGCTTTACACCTACATTCATTCAAATTAGTACATGTGAAAAATGGAAATCACAAAGTATTGGTGATGTTATTTTTGCCAGCTTTATTGAGATAGAATTGACATATAACAGTGCGTGAGTTTAAGGTATGCAAACATGATCTGATACACCTATGTACTGTGGAAACGTTTACCACAATGAGTTTAACATATCCTTCACCTTGCATAAGTATCATTGAACTGTAGCTGTTACAGTGAAAACATTTAAGAATTACTCTCAGAGCAACATTCAAGTAAAGAATACACTACTGTTAACTCTACCATGCTGTACATTAGACCCAGAACTTGTTCATCTTAATAATGAGAAGCGTTTGTACCGCCCTTTGACCAACATCTCATTTCCCCAACCTGCAGTCCCTGGGACTCGTCGACCTATTGGCTCTCCTCTCCACATATAAGCAATATCATATGGGTTTCCTCTTTCTCCATCCGGCTCACTTCACTTGATGTGACAACGTCTGGGCCCGCCCATGTTGCTGCAGAAGGCATTTCGCTCTTTGTAGTAGCTGAGTAGTATTGCACTGTGCCCGTGTACACGTCTTGGTCCGTTCGTCTGTCGGGGGCATTTACAGATGCTTCCGTATCTGACTATTGTGAGTAGTGCTGTGAAGAACACGGGCGCAGATCTCCTTTCTAAGCTGACTTTTGCACGCATGCAGCCGTGGAAGCCTGGGCTAGCTGCTGGTGCAGACAGGTGCTGGCTGCAAGCAGCTGTAAAGAGGTGGGAAGGACTCGGGTGGGTGGCATCTGAGAACATGAGTACCTGTGGGGTCAAAACAGTGAGATATGCCTGGGGCCCCCCGCGGTGGCGGAGCTGGCCGTTGGCTTCCTGGGTGGAGAAAGCTGTTGGCGTCATCTGCAGAGCAGGCCTCTGGGAACCATGGTTGCCCCTACTATGTGGCTGTCCTGAGAGCCTTGCCCTGCTTCCCTGTTCCTAGCCATCTCTTTAGTCTCAGATTCGCCAGTCTCTGGGTTTGGTAAAACCAAAGTGGTTCCTCTGGGGACACTGGTCAGCGGCTTGGCTGTCTGTTCTCAGGGAAGGGAAGTCTTTCCAGCCAGGAAGTTCCCTGCTGGCACAGAGAAGCGCCAGCCTGGGGGTGAGACGAGGCAGAAAAAATGAAGCTGTCCTTCCTTCCCTTCTAGGTGGTCATTCTCAGGCTTTTGTTCCACTGCGTTGACATTTCAGAGGTGGACTCCTGAGCTCTCCCAGAGCTGTTTTTGATCGTGGACTGTTCATCTTTGTGAGGGGAGGAATCCTGGGGTCTCCCACGCTGCCATCTTGGTGACATCATTTTGGGGGTTGTTCGAAACAATAAGAAACACACAGCACCTTGGCCCCTGGATGGGTTGAATTAAATGGGTCAGTTCAAAGTCTGAAAGTCTGCTCTTTGATCTTTCCTATATCATTTTTGGTAGACTGAAGCTAAAGCATTACAGCTGGAAACTTTAAATTTTGAAACATGATTCCTAAGAGGGATATATTTAGAAGTGGAAAGGGATTAAAAAAAGAGATTTCAATATTGCCAGCTGGATTTTGTTCCTCGGTGTTCTCCGGATACACAGAACGAATAGGACATACGTGTGTACGATTTTTCTGCTTTAATTTCTGCTGGAGCACAGTTGGTCCTCAGTGTCACGTTGGTTTCAGGCGCACAACAAAGGGAGTGTTGCGCTGCGCGTACACACTGCTGCCGTTGTTTGGTCTCTAAGTCGTGTCTGACGCTTTTGCGGCCCCAAGGACTGTAGTCCGCCAGGCCCCTTTGTCCATGGGATTTCCCAGGCAAGAATGCTGGAGTGGGCTGCCATCTCCTTCTCCAGGAGACCTTCCTGCCCCAGGGATGGAACCCGGGTCTCCTGCATTGCAGGTGACTCTTTATCGCTGGGCACCATATCCACTCGTTCTAAGATTCTTTTCACATATAGGCCATTTCAGAGTGTTGAGCAGCGTTCCCTGCGCTACGCACTAGAACCTTGGTAGTTATCCATTGCATATATAGTAGTGCACGTATGTCAATCTATAGAGTTTTTTTCCTTAAGCCACTTGCATGAGGTATGATTGACATGCTGAAAACTGTACATACTCAGTATATACAACTTGATGAGTTCAGAGATAAGTGTGTACCTGCAAAACCATGGCCATAATCTCTAATGCACACTTTAAATTTGCTAAAAGAGTACACCTTACATTGTGTTCTTATCACACAATAATATCATCATAATAAATGAATAGTGCGGTAGGAAACTTTCGGAGGTGAGAGATCTGTTTATGGCCAAGAAGGTGCTTTCTCACCAGGAACTGGCCCACACAGTTCCTTTTATGGAAGTAAGAATTCCCACAGTCCAGGAGACCCAGGAAAGCAGGGGTGCAGTCCAGGGTTCAAACACCAGGTCCAAGTTCAGAAGAAAGTGTCCCTCGGTTCACGCAAGCCAGGAAGAGAAGAAGGCATGAGTGCCCCCGATCCCTGACCCCCGACCTCTGCCTGTGTTCCAGTCAAGCCCTCAGGACTGGAGGGCATCCACCACACTGGGGATGGTGACTTGCTTTACTGAGTCCACCGATTCAAACGCTTATCCCCTCTACCAACATCCTCACAGACACACCCAGAATTAATGTTTAGCCAAATATCTGCACTCCCGACCCAAGGGGTAAAATTGACACATAAAGTCAACCAGGATGGGACCCAATTTTCCAAAAGATTGCGTGTAGTGTCTATTTTGGCTTCCGAAGTGGCTTCGTGGTAAAGAACTGGCCTGCCAATGAAGGAGACACGGGTTCCATCCCTGGATCAGGAAGATCCCCTGGAGGAGGAAACAGCAACCCACTCCAGTATTCTTGCCTGAGCAATCCCACAGACAGAGGAGCCTGGCGGGCTACAGTGCATGGGGTTGAAAAAAGTCAGACATGACTTAGCTACTAAACAACAGCAGTGTCTATTTTAACAATGAGTCCTGCCAATGAGATAAGTGAAAATTCTTGGCCCAGAGCCTGATATACATTAGATAATATGGGGATGTTTTCATTCATTTATTAATATACTTAAGTGGAAATTTAACATAAATGCCATTTCCTCTAGTGCCTTATCTCATCACCAGAAGATGGGCCCCTAAAACACACTCAGACTTCATTTGCATTTCATTCACTTGGTGCACCCCTGAAGCAATTGCATATACATCAAATACTGTGCATGCATCAAAGGGCATTCATGCATAGGCAAAGTCTGCTGCCACTCACCAAGATTTCCTAAATGAAATCAACCCTGAATATTCATTGGAAGGACTGATGCTGAAGCTGAAGCTCCAATCCTTTGGCCACCGATGCGAAGAGCCAACTCATTGGAAAAGACCCTGATGCTGGGAAAGACTGAAGGCAGGAGAAGGGAACGAAAGAGGATGAGATGGTTGGATGGCATCACTGACACAATGGACACGAATCTGAGCAAACTCTGCGAGATGGTGAAGGACAAAGAAGCCTGGTGTGCTGCTGTTCATGGGGTCGCAAAGAGGAAGAACCACAGCACCAAACAGAAGTGGGGGAGAAGTCCGAGGCTGCTCTCACCGCTGCTGAAATAGCACACTCACTGTCTAGCATTTTTCCCATTTATTTATGTTTTTAAGTGGAAAGCTTCTCCTGCCTATAAGCATACAAGAACCCTCTAGGGGGTGATTTCTTCAGCCCATTGACACAGTCTGGCATATAGCAGGAATTACTGAACATGTGCTGCCCTCTGAAGAAAAAGTAGTTGTTGAATCATTTTGATGAATGGACACCAGGTGCATATCTGATTATATCTTAGTTAGGTCCACAATTCAGAGAAGAAATGGTATACCACATAAAAAGTGGATGCCTCCAAAAGTATATTTCCCCAAATTCACCATCTTCCCAGAATCAGTCCTATACCAATAACATGGTCAGACACCCACGTGCTATCTTTCTCTGGCCTAATGTGTATTCTAGAACAAAGCAGACAGTACTGGAGGGCAATCAAGCACCTTTCCCTGGAATACACCATTTATCGTTACTTTGATGAAGTGGGTCTCTCCCTCCATATCCACTACCTAAGACTGCCCCACTTCCACCAGTCTCACTGCAGCCAAAGGGATCTCGTTAAATTTCAGATAAGATTATTTCATGCTTTGCTCTTCAAGTAAAGTCCACAAGTCCCTAAGTGAGCCTGCGAGGCTCTCCGTGACCTGGTTTCTCTTGGATTCAGCAGCTGCATCTCACAGTAAGCCTCTCACTCACCAGACTGCAGCCACTCTGGTTCCTCAGTTCCTCAAGGCATCCTTGCATTCGCAACTCCTTCCATCTGCAGTGGTGACCCCATCCTATGACTGTGACGTACTTACTCTTTAAGCCTCAGCTTAACGGTCAGCTCCTCAGGGGAGGCTTACCTGATCTCACCAAACTGGGTCAGAACCCTACCATACAGGGTAACAGTATCCTGTGATGCTTCCTCTCTTCCCCTTTCCAAAATCACATTAAAAAATTAATTAACTGGGTTCAGTTCAGTTCAGTCGCTCAGTCTCAGTTCAGTTGCTCAGTCATGTCTGACTCTTTGTGACCCCATGAACCGCAGCACGCAAGGCCTCCCTGTCCATCACCAACTCCCGGAGTTCACTCAAACTCGTGTCCCTTGAGTCGTGATGCCAACCAGCCATCTCATCCTCTGTCGTCCCCTTCTCCTCCCACCCTCAATCTTTCCCAGAATCAGGGTTTTTTCCAGTGAGTCAACTCTTCGCATCAGGTGGCCAAAGTATTGGAGTTTCAGCTTCAGCATCAGTCCTTGCAATGAATGTTCAGAATTGATTGCCTTCAGAATGGACTGGTTGGATCTCCTTGTTGTCCAAGGGACTCTCAAGAGTCTTCTCCAACACCACAGTTCAAAAGCATCAATTTTTTGGCTCTCAGCTTTCTTCACAGTCCAACTCTCACATCCACACATGACTACTGAAAAACCATAGCCTTGACTAGATGGACCTTTGTTGGCAAAGTAATGTCTCTGCTTTTGAATATGCTGTCTAGGTTGGTCATAACTTTTCTTCCAAGAAGCAAGTGTCTTTTAATTTCATGGCTGCAGTCACCATCTGCAGTGATTTTGGAGCCCAAAAAAATAAAGTCTCTCACTGTTTCAATTTTTTCCCCATCTATTTGCCATGAAGTGATGGGACCAGATGCCATGATCTTAGTTTTCTGAATGTTGAGTTTTAAGCCAACTTTTTCAACTGTGTAGTGGTTCAATATCTATACCCCCGTTCTAATCTCCATGAAGGAAAAAACAGTGTCTATCTTATTTACTATTATATTCCTGAACTTAGTGTTATTTCTGATATATAGTTGATAATCTATAAATATTTGCTGAATTGATGAATCAGACTGTGGAATCTCCATGGAGACATTTCCCAAGTAATATTTCTAGTGGACGTGAAGGTCATTAAAAGGTGGCGGTCAGATTCATAGTCATCTGTCTGCGGATTGTAAAGTAAATGTCCTATAAGAGATGGAAGTGCTGGTTTTCATTACTGGAGGACAGAAAATAGCTTGAGTGAACTGAGCCAGATGGTCCATGAACAATGCTTCAGAAATTAAACAGGGATCCTGACCTTTGGTGATCAAGAAATATTTCAAAAGTTACCCATCAGGCTCAGTTCAGCTTCACACCAAGACTGAACTGTCTTCAATAATTACTGCAAGTCATTACACCTTTCTCTGATTCTGCAGTGTCTTGGCCCTCCTCAGTGTCTCAGGAAACTAACTTGAACATTTTCCAGCTCACATCTTTTTCCCCCTTTCTTTCCTCTCTTTTTCTTCCCCTTGACTCTTCCATGACAAATACCTAAATTATACATGACTGAATGTTGAAGAAAGTTTCTTTGGTAACGTTGATTTCCCCCCCACTACCGACAACCAAGGAAGATGACTATCCTCACTACGTGAGCAATAAGCTACTGTATTGTAAGTATTCAAGGTCCAAATGTTAGCTTGGTGGGAAAAAAGAAATTGTGTAGCTGAGAAAACAATCAGCAATATTCAGGATGGTTCAGAAAAATAAATTTCACATTTTATAGCATCTTATCACTTATAAAGTCCTTCAGCACTCAATTCCTCTTGAGACTGGCTTTAATCACAGCTAGGTAATTTTTACTGGTGTGATAACTGAGGCAGAGAATTTCTGGCTCAAGGTCACAGAGTTAATAAAGCAATTACTGGAACTTAAATCTACATTTTTTCTTTTTGCCTCCGTATGTCTTTGTAATTATCAGGTCTGGTTTCTCTGTTACAAAGACAAGCTGAAAGCCCAAAGGATTATCTGCAGGAGCTTCTGAATCAATGGAGCGCAAGTCTTACTCTACTGGGGAAACCTTCATCCTGCTGAGAGCTCTCTTCAGAGCCTCCTTCACTTCCTTGTTCCTCAGGCTGTAGATCACTGGGTTCAGCATCGGGATGACCACAGTGTAAAATACTGACACAACCTTGTCCTCCCCGAGAGACTTTCCCATGTTACCTTTCAGGTATATGAATATGAGCGTCCCAAAAAAAAGCGCCACTGCAGTTATGTGAGAAGCGCAGGTGGAGAAGGTCTTGGCTTTGCCACCCGCTGAACGGATCCTCAGAATGGCCCGAATGATGAACAGGTAGGATATGAGAATCACTGACACGCTGGTCGCAATGACCAAGAAAGCTAAAAGGTAGATCACCCGTTCTCGTGGCCTGGTCTCACCACAGGCAAGCTTCAGCAGAGGTGGGAGGTCACAGAAGAAGAAATCCACGTGGTTCGACTTGCAGAAGGAAATGGAGAAGGCGCACCCGGTGCGGACCACGGAATTGACGGCGGCGCCACCGTACGCCCCGGCCACCAGCCCCAGGCGCGTCCGGGGCGTCATGGCCGAGGCGTAGAGCAGAGGGTAACACACGGCCACGTAGCGGTCATAGGCCATCACGGCCAGAAGGAAGCACTCAGTGCTGGCACAGAGGGTGAAGAAGAACTGGGTGGCGCAGCGCTCGAGGCCGATGGTCCTCTTTTCGGTCCGCAAGGCCTCCAGCAGCTGCGGGACAATAACGGAGGAGTAGCAAACGTCCAGGAAGGAGAGGTGGCTGAGGAAGAAGTACATGGGCGTCCGGAGGCGAGGGTCACTCTGAATCAGCGCCATCACGCCCAGGTTGCCTCCCAGGGTGACGAGATAGAGGAGCAGAAACACAAGGAAGAGACCCGTCTGCAGCTCGGCCGACAGCCGGAACCCCAGCAGAACGAATTCTGTTACCACTGTGCCATTCTCTGCCATGAGTCCTAGGCTGCCCACTGAAATCGAAAAATAAAACCTCATTAAAGATAAATTAAGATGAACACGACCTGACCACTTTCAGCAAATCACTTTCGGGTTTCGAGTAATGTCATTCATTTTTGGCCGTGCTGGGTCTTGGTTGCTGCGAGCGGGCTTCCCTGGGTGCGGCCAGCTGGGCCACCCCCTGGTTCCGGTGCATGGACTTCCCGCCGCAGAGGCTTCTCTCGTGGAGCACCAGCTCCAGGGCGCGCAGGCTCAGCAGTTGCCGCTCCCAGGCTCTCGCGCGCAGGCTCAATAGCTGTGGCGCGTGGGCTCAGTTGCTCCGTGGCGTGTGGGGCCTTCCCAGATCAGGGGTCAAACCCGTGTCTCCTGCGTTGGCAGGCGGAGTCTTCACCACTGAGCCGCCAGGGAAGTCCTCACTATACAGTTTCTACAAACATTTTTTCCCTGGATCCTGCAGAGATCCTTGCAAGCACATATTTCTTCATCCTGCTTTTCGTGAGAAGAATATGAGGGTCAAAGCGGTGAAATGACTAGCTCGTGATTTCCTAGTAAAGAGACGAAACCAGAGCTAGAACGCAGCTCCATAGGCGATCCCTCACTTCTTACAGGTTCCGAACTGGAAACAGTCATCGGCTTCACTGAAGAGTGAGGAGGAACCCTGGCGGTATAGCACAAAGGACGTGACCTTTGAAATCAGACCGTGGTTCCCACCTCCTGAGACCTTGGCCAAGTTAATCCAACTTCCTCAACCTTAGCATCCTTGTTGGTTGGGTGAGAATGTCAGTGCTAAAGTCATGATATTACCGTGAAGGAGGTAACTCTGTCTAACACTTGGTCTGACTCACCCGCTTGGAATTATTTTCTCTAAATTCTGCAACAATGTAACATGCTTCTAGGTTCAGGTATATTCTGGAATCTTATCTCCAAGTCCACAGCCCCTTGGAGTTCTAATATCAACTCCATCTTTCTGCGTGGCTATTTTGATGCACATATGAACCCAATCGAGTTGGATGCAGGTGAGCTGTGAAGAGCAAGCATGGCCAGAACTCCTACGAGCTGTTGCCCACCGAGTCTCTTCCTCCTCTCTGCTTCTGCCAGGCAACATACCCTGGTTTTCATGTTCTCTTACTCCAAAGGAACTGTCCCATTATTTTAAAATGCCAGATCACTTCAATTGGTGAGAATCATGAATCAAGCCATTCCAGAATTAGCCTGCAAAGCCCCTTAAGGGACAAAGCCATCACACTGGGTTTAGAATTCTCATAAAGGTCGAGGGCTTGCCAAGTATTTAGACAATCTTGCTTCTGTGCCTTTTCTGCTCATCATCTGGGCTAACGGAAATACTGAATGTGGACTTCAGAGGTGATTCTTTTTGTCCTCCGTCCTTGAAGCAAAAACTGAATTTGAGAGAGCTCTCACAGGATTTTAGATAATTAAGAAAATAAAACTTTGGCCAATGTTTGGCAAAAGCTGATCTAATGATGAAATAAATGTGGGTGTCTGTTTACCTCTCCCCCACTGAAGTCCCGCTCATGTAAATACTTAGGAGTTCTTTTCTTTCCTCAGGGCCCAGTATAATACTGACTCTCAACCAAAACAATGACTTGCTGCATTCTTGGAATTCACACAAATCATCTTGACCAAAAAGGGAAAAAAAGAGAGAGAGACTTATGTTCATTTATTTATTCAGTAAGAATCTGCTGAGAATTTACAATGCATGAGGCACTCTTCTGGTTGCTGGGAAGAAAACACAAAGATCTTTCCCTAGTGAGGTGGTCATTCTAGCTGAAGAGCTAGGCATATACAAAATATTTTCTTTTAAAAATGAGCTATATTTTTTAGCAAGCTAGAAGATAAGTGCTGTGAAACACGCACGCACACAGAGCTTTGGGAGACCCCAAGTATGGAGAGGAGTGTTAATAGGCTCATCAAGGAAGGCTCATTGAAAAGGGGACGTTTCTGCAGAAATGGTGGGATCAGGCAGCTACTCACGCTCATTTGCACACATCATTTATGCACGAACGTAGGAAATGAAGACACCAGCAGCAGACCACTGCGCTTCCATTCCACAACACACAGAATTCTTCGGGTCCTTCTGAGACCTGAAGACAACTTTGTTCAGAAGTGCCAACCTCCTAACACAGAGAGAAACCCCTAAGGTATCAGAGGCTCGATAATCAGCCTAAGGTCACTCACTGCAAAGGCTGACTAGAATATAGCACAGTGGCTGAGAAAATGGGCCCAGAAGACAGAGCTTGTTCCATATTTGTGTGACCTTGGGCGAGGTGTTTGACCTCTAGACTCAGACACAATATCCTTGCAAAAGCAACAACAGCTCTGCTGTGCTGCTGGAGGCAAAAGAGATAATTCATGGAAATACACATGAGGTGCCTAGCACAGAGTAAGCACTCAATACATGTAATTGTTACAAAATGATTTTTCAGCCACTACGTTGTTCCGCCATGCAGAAATTGAATTTACCCCTGTTTATTACTGAGTAAAATGAGGCTCAACTGGTTAAACCAAGCTTCCCAAGACCACGCCAGGCCCTCTGGCTCTAAATTCACTGTGCTTCCACCAACCGACACATGACTCGTGACTCTGGCCCAGGAAGTGAGATGCTAGCCCAGCTCCGGCAGCCCCGGGGAAGGGGGAGACCTGAGTTGGTCCCACCTCTTCCCACCACTCCCCCTGAGAGACTCTTCTAGATCTCCTCTGCGGGAGGAGCTGGTCACCTGGGGAGCGCAGCGTCACAGTGGGGAGGGGCCACTGATGGTGCTGAGCCAGCAAGAGTGCACAAGGGGAAGGTCGGAAGCGGCGTCTGGAGGCCTGCACGGACGCCCGCTGTCTGCCACTAAGGAACTCAGGCAGCTCCCCTCCCATCTCTGGATCCGTGTCCTCATGTGACCAGACGGGACTCCGTGACCTCAGCCGCTGCGTCCTGTGCTACCGTGTGAGGACCTCTCTTCTCTCTTAAAAGTCCCACGATAGAGGGAGAGGGCGTGTACTAATAGCAGCGAGGAAGCACGGCATTAAGACAGCAGTCACTTTGAGTGAGATTCTGTCTAGGTGTTCTACACACACGGCCTCACTGACCTTTCACAACAGCCGACGCTGGGGACTGCGACTGTGTTTACTTATAGGCTGGGAAATAGAGGCCTGTGGAGATGAAGCAATGTGGTTCAGGTGAACCACCAGGTGTGCCTGGGGCTCAGTGGCAAAGAGTCCGCCTGCCACTGCGGGAGAGGCAGGTTTGATCCCTCGGTCAGGAGGATCCTGGGGAAGGAAATGGTAACCCAGTCCAGTGTTCTTGTCTGGGAAATCCCATGAGCAGAGGAGCCTGGGGCTGCAGTCCAGGGGGCAGCAGAAGAGTCAGACACGACTCAGATACTAAACAACGACAAACCACCAGGCTGGGATTTGAACCAAGGTCTGCTGGACTTCAAGGTCATGCTGCCAACAGCTCACGAAGACGGTAATGAGTTACCGTCTAGTGAGCACCTTTTCACCACAACCAGAACTTTCGGCTGGCTTTACAAGCATTACTCTCTACATTTGGGCAGAGAGGAGAGTAACACAAATTACATTAAAATTTTGGAAACTGACCACAGCTCTGAAAACGCTGCACACATTCTCCTCTTTGTAGGATCATCCTTATTGGTCCTGCCTTGTCTGCAGGGTTGCGAGGCAGACCACGTGCCCAAGACTACCATCAGAACTAAGCTCCAGTCAAGAACAGGCTGCCACCAGGAGCCGTCCCCTCCCGCACAGGCTTAAGTGGCCAGCCTTGCTCCTGACTCCTCACCAGTTCCTCCCTGTTCTTTCGCTTTGCCCAAGTCTCATTCCTCATTTTTTATTTATTATCCTGCTACATGTTATACATTTTTATAAGCCACTTTAAATGTCTTCGGGAAAGAGATATTGATGAATAAATAAATACAAAATAAAATCGCCTGTTTGCCAGAAGCCAAGATCATCCGAACAACAGCCATCAGACCAATAACAGTGCCGCCAGAGGCCATTGCCAAATGGATTCTGGAAAGGCAGCGCAGGCACGGCGGTTCAGTCTAAATCAGACCCAAAGAAGGCGATGAAGAGAGGCAGACGGTCAGGGGAGCAGATGGGCAGCCCGGGGAGGGCTCCAGGGCTGAGCGACTGCAGTCAGTTCCTGACATCTCCGTACCCCAAATTCCGGGACAGTGACCCAGGACTGCACCCCCAAATTCCGGGACAGTGACCCAGGACTGCACCCCCAAATTCCGGGACAGTGACCCAGGACTGCACCTTGAAACTGTGAAAAGCATGGAGGGCCTCCTAGTCCCTAACATACTCTATCTGTGTGTTTCTTTTTTTCAACTTTTTATTTTATACTGAAGTATAGCTGATACTTTGGCCACCTCATGCAAAGAGTTGACTCATTGGAAAAGACTCTGATGCTGGGAGGGATTGGGGGCAGGAGGAGAAGGGGACAACCGAGGATGAGATGGCTGGATGGCATCACTGACTCGATGGACGCGAGTCTGAGCGAACTCTGGGAGTTGGTGATGGACAGAGAGGCCTGGTGTGCTGCGATTCCTGGGGTCGCAAAGAGTCGGACACGACTGAGCGGCTGGACTGAACTGATAGCTGATTAGCAATGTTGGGTGAGTCTCATATGTACCGCAAAGTGGGTCAGTTACACATCCACGTGTACCTAATCTTCTAATTCCTCTCCCATTTAGGTCGTTACATAATATCACGCAGAGCTCCCTGCGTTACACACGAGGTCATTCTGTTTACCCATTTTAAATATAGCAGTGTGTACCTATCACTTTAGCATCATCCTTCTGAGCATCAGGTACACCTACTTTTCAATGGGCGGAGGAAAATGTTAGAGAAAACCCAGGATGGTGTTTGCTGATCTTCAGAGGAGCTAGAAAGTTTGTTCTCTCCAGGACGAGTTCCACCTCTCCTTGTGATGCCTTGTCTAAACTCCTGAACTGGTCCAAAATGATTGATAATTCTAGACAGAGTAGCCAATTGATTTCCTAATGTTATGGTTGGAGAAAACCAACAGCAGCTGCACAAAATCTCTAGGCAAGGAGAAGAACCATGGATCACTGCAGCCTCAGAGGAAAGTATTTGGTCCCAGGCAATTTAGATAAACTAAGCTTCTGGGGAAATATGAGTAGAACAGTGAAACAGCAGCTTCCTGTTTTCGGAGCCCACAGAATAGCTGAAATTGCTGGGTTTTGAGGATGCACAGTAAGAGAAGGAATCCTCAACGTCATCATAAACCCACCATGCTCCATGGTACTGAGCCACGTCAGCACTGCATGCTCTCAGTGATCTGTTACCTATTTGCTGCTGGGCACAGAATATCTCACTTCCAGACACTTCCTGGGGGACCGCGAACTCTAGGTTATCTTTCCCCCCCGTTACTCGTGTCTGCTCAAGACTCACAGCTTCATTTTTATATTGGTCAACACACCTGGGCTTCCCTAGTGGCTCAGTGGTAAGAGGATCTGCCTGCCAATGCTAGAGACGCAGGTTCAATCCCTGGGAGGGGACGACCCCCTGGAGAAGGGATGCCCCTTCCCCAGATGACAGACGACTCTCGTGATCCCTCACTTTAAAACCCTGTCCTCCCATGATCCCATCTGATCGTCACATAGCCCATTCTGAAGTGAGGCAACTGGGACTTGGAGAGGTCGTCAGACTTGTGCAAAGGCCACATAGCCAGGAAGAAAAGCAGCCGGACCTGAGAACCCTTCCACCTCACCTCCCAGCCCCTCAGCACGGCGGTCATAGGGGTACAGGCGCCCCCACCTGAAGGTGCTTGGGGGAGCTTGGGGGGCATAGGTGGGAGATTTGGAAAGTGGAAATCTTGAGCTCTCCCTCACTCTGTGATCCCACGATCAACTTCTAGAGCGCCACATACATTCACTCCGAACACTGACCTCACATCTCTCACACTTCATCACTGCGTGCTCTCTCTGCCTCTTCTGCTCCCTGGGCAGAGAGTACAGGAGACTCTTGGAAATTACAGGAGTCTCTGACGGTCACGGCTCTGCCCTTTGGACTTCAGACAGATGCCGCCGAGATGAGGAAAAGAGGTCCAGAGATGAGGGGGGTCTTGCCAAGAGGCGAACACCAGTGGGAAATGATGGGAGTGACAGGCCCCCTGCATGCAGCCTGGCGAGACACTCTTCCTGCTGTCTGGACTGTGCCCCCTTTTCCAAACCTTAGCTTTTCTGTGTCCCAGAGCACTTCAAGCCCTCTGCCTACTGGAGAGTGATGAGGCTAGATGAGCTGACCCCGGCAAATGGGGGTGGGAGGGGAGAGGCGTTCTGATGATGGGGAACACCTGGGTAGGACCAGCCATGCAAAGTGTGGGCAGGTCTCTTTAGCCCTGGGTGGAGTTTTTCACCCTCTAACCTCCTTAGGGCTTCCCTGGGGGTTCAGATGGTAAAGAATCTGCCTGCAAAGCAGGAGACCCCAGGTTTGATCCCTGGGTCAGGAAGATCCCCTGGAGAAGGGCATGGCTACCCACTGCAGTATTCTTGCCTGGAGAGTTCCATGGACAGAGGAGCCTGGAGGGCTTCAGTCCATGGGGTCACAAAGAGTTGGACATGACTGAGCAGCTAGCACTTTCACTTTCAACCTCCTTAGAGCTTCTCCCAAAGTCAGCACCCAGTTGACCAGTCCTAAAAGAAAGACCTCAATTCTCTACGCTTTAGGTCAGGAAGATCCCCTGGAGAAGGGAATGGCTACCCTCTGCACTGTTCTTGCCTGGAGAATTCCATGGACAGAGGAGCCCCGAGGGCTACAGTCCAAGGGGTCACAAAAGGTCAGACATGACTGAGCGACTCAGCAGTGAGCACTGAAAAGAAGTAACTGCTCGGACTCCAGTCTGAAAGGACCAGATTTCCCTCTGCCCCACAGCAGAGCTCCCACACAGGGCATCTCTGACGGCTGACCTTTGAGCTAATGGTGACCCTTTCCAACCAGTCTTTATGGAGCTGGAACGATTCCCACGATGGGGACATTCTTCTCCCACAAAGGAGCTCATTCTGTTTTAGAGCCTTCCTATCATTTCCAGCTCTCCTTATAATGTCAGTACCATCACATTCCAAATACCTACCGGAGTTTTACATGTTTCTTAGATATTCAACGAGAGATGCTTCCTGCTCTTTCCCTTTTCTCAGCAGCTGAAATAGCCTCCCTAGTCTTCCATATGGTCTCACCTACTTGTCTCTGATTCTGAAAACGATCACTTGGAAGAGGTAGGAGATGCATTATCAGTCCCGTGACACAGATGAGGGGACTGAGGCCCAAAGATGCCAAGCGTCTCGCATCCCTGCAAGGGAGAAGAAACACCACCAGCTCCAAGCACGTTGTGCTCCGCACAAACCACACTGGCTCTGACCCTGCTCTCCAAAGAAAAGAGAGATGACCCCTTTTTCGATGAGAGGAAACCAAGATTCAAGCTTGTCAAGTATGTTTTGAATCTGGACTGTGGTTCATTTCCTCTCTGATCTAATTTGGCCATACTTACCTTCGGCAGGACAAGGAGCTCCTTTCCAGGAAGATGAGGCTGGATGGGAGCGGAATGTGACGTAAGGTCCGAACGTGGCTTTTGGAGACAAGACGAATAAACATCTTGAGCGCCTGCAGCTCGTAAGCTGCTTCATCCACAGAAGCATCCATTGATAGGTGCCTAGATGTCTGTCCTGTTCTGGGTGCTCCAGGAAGGCAATTAGAAAACCAGGTGTGGGAATTCGCCACTGATTGGGCGTCTCTAATCAGGCCCCAAGCTTCTAATTAGGCTTCTCTGAGCCCCAGAGGAGAGAAATGTTCAGGAAGTGGCCCCTGGAAAGCTAGCTTTCTCAGTTCCTCCCCAGGCGGACTGTATCTCATCTGGCAGCTCCGGCCACTGGGGGCATGGGGGAGGTATTGCCACGGCCCGAGACGTTCCCAACAACCCAAGGACACACCTGAACAATCTCATTTATGGGGCACAAGTGAAGTTAGTGATTGTGTGAAGTCCCAGAACACTGCCTGCTCTTTGACTCAACTAATATTAACAATCTGTCTTCACAAAGCAGAAATAGACACAGACATGCGGAGCACACACTTGGACCCCAGGGCGGGAAGGGGTAGGGCATGAACCGGGAGACTGAGGTTCACACACACGCTGCTGTGCATAAAACACGTAACTGACAAGATCCTACTGTAGAGCCCAGGGGACTCCACTCATCACTCTGCGGTGACTCGATGGGAAGGAAACCCAACGAAGCAGGGATGAACGTATACGCATGGCTGATTCACTTTGCTGCGCAGCACGAACTGAAATGGCAATGTAAAGCAACAAAACTCCAATAAACACTAAATTAAAATTTTAAAAAATCTATATATAAAGTGCTTACAAAGTCCCTAGCACACCATATTAGTTTTATCCAAATTTAACCCATTGAGCCCTCACAGCAATTCCATGAGGTCGATACTATTATTATTCTGCTCTACCAACGAGGGAACAGGTGCTCGCAGAGGTGAAACACCACCCGTGGTCACACAGGTAGTAAGGGGGAAAGCTGAGACTGGAATTAGGGAAGCTCGTCATGACACCTCCAGACGCTGTGCTCTTCACCACTCTTCTGGACTACTTGATGTCAGCCGATCACAAACAACACTGTTCAGGACAGAAAATCTGGACAGTGTCCAAAACCATAAATGAAGGCATTTTGGGGGTTGTTGTTTAGTCACGAAGTCACGTCTGACTCTGGGACCCTGGGGACTCTGGCCCGCAAGCTCCTCTTTCCATGGGATTTCTCAGGCAAGAATGCTGGAGAAGGTTGCTGTTTCCTTCTACAGGGGATCTTCCCGACTCAGGGATGGAAGCAGCATCTCCTACACCAGCAGGCAGATTCTTTACCACTGAGCCACCAGGCAAGCCTAATGAAAACATTTAAAGCACTGTAATCACACCATTCCGACGAGTACCGTTTTAGCTGGGGGAAAAGGCACCAAGGCGTAGTTATTAAGCACAGAAACTCTGGCAGTGGACTGCATGGGTTCACATCCTCCTTCTCTGTGCTGGGAATTTAAAGAACTCATGTGACTTCCCTAAACCCACCTCCTGAGATGGACACGGAGGTTCCGTAGAACAAAGATGTTCCGTAGAAACAAAGATGGACAAGGATGTTCCGTAGAAAACATACAGAACACTCATACATCTTGAGTATCAGCTTTTAGAAAGCATTTGTTTTCTATTTTCTATTAAGCTTCTTAAAATTTAATCTAAAAATATTTCAAACAGAGAGAGAAATGCGGAAAATAATGTACATGACCCCAGGTGCCTGCCGTTAGTACATTAACCTGTGAAAACACTGGTTTTCAGGTTGAAATACTAACGATGGGTCCTTCTCTTATTTGTTTTTTTTAAAGGGCCAATAAGTATGTGGATAATACTAAAGAACATAGTGATAAAAAATTAATATCCTTCCAGATATCCTGGTACTATTAATATCCTTCCTGAATTTTTTATCTAGACATTTATTGCATGTTTTTAAAATTCAGTATCAAAATTCATACACTTTTTATGCTGTTCTGCTGGGGTGAGTTAATATGAGAAACAGCTGTTTTAAGCTACTCAAGTGGGAGGAACCTATAGCCCACTGCAATACCCTGGAAAATGGTGAGACCTCATGCAGTTCATGATGCTGGGGTCATCAACCAATATACCCCAAGATTCTATACCCTAAAAGTCTAAGCAACCCAGGAAAAGAAAAAACTAACTCCCAAACTTTTCACAATAGTTGGTGCTGCTATTGCCCTTGTCTGATACCTGATCACAAGGGTGGTCATGATAACCTGGCCGCAAAAGACATCCCCAGGTTTCTGGAATACAGAAACCCTCGAAATGCTCTGGTGAAGGAGAGACCCTATAAAGAAAAATACTTTTAAAATTTTAATATATATGTTTCTGAGATGTAATATCCTTCTACACTTGACAGAAAGGGAATTTAAATAGGTTTGTGTAATTTTGGAAACACTAATAAGGATTTGCTACACACAGGCACACACTTCTAAGCCTATACTAATCGATGAGGTATGAGACCTCCCTTCCATCCAGTTAGTCCCTCACTAGCCCTTCAGTTTTCTCCTTCATTGTTCAGTTGATTACTGCTCATGTAGAGAAAATATAAAAAAGGCTTTTTTACTATTTTTTATTGAACTACAGTAAAGAATCTGCCTGCAATGCGGGAGACCTGGGTTAGATCCCTGGGATGGGAAGATTCCCTGGAGGAGGGCATGGCAACCCACTCCAGTATTCTTGCCTAGAGAATTCCATGGACAGAGGAGCCTGGTGGCCTACAGTCCGTGGGGTCACCAAGAGTCGGACATGACTGAGCAACTTTCACTTCACACTTCATAGTTGATTTACAATGATTCAGGTACACAGGAAAACAATGCAGGTATACATATATGTCGATACACATTTTCAGATTCTTTTCCATTCTAGGTTTCTACAAGGTACTGTACATAGTCCCCTGTACTCTACAGTAGGTAAGTGACCTGGTTTACATACAGCAGTGTGTGCTTGTTAATTCTCACTTTATCCCTCCCCCATTGCTCCCCTCTTGATAATCACAAGCTTGTTTTCTATATCTGTGAGTCTGTTTCTACTTTGTAAATAAGTTCGTTTGCATCATTTTTTTAGATTCCACATGTAAGTGATATCGCGATATTTGTCAAGAAAGGCTACTGATAATTATTTATGTAGGTCCTTTTTGCCTGGAAAACTTGCTGAGCTCTAATAATTGCCAGTTCATTAGTTTGGACTTTCAATAAAAATAAAAGCTTCATGCATACTTTAAAAAAGGTACATGGAATCTCTTATGCTCACATGTGATGGAGAAAACGTAAATCACAGACACTGTCGACCACTTAGCGTTATATCCTGAGCCTTCTCCACCTCGGTGGTCAGATGAGGTCACATGTGCATTCATACTCCACCTCATCTCAGAATGTCCTAGAAAGTGAAACGTGAAAGTGAAAGTCACTCAGTTGTGTCCATCTCTTTGTGGACTCTATACAGTCCATGGAATCCTCCAGGCCAGAATACTGGAGTGGGTAGCCTTTCCTTTCCACAGAGGATCTTCGATCGAATGAGGGTCTCCTGCTTTGCAGGCGGATTCTTCACCAACTGAGCCATCCCGGAAGCCCCAGGACCACTGCCCATTCCACAGAGCTGCGCTAGTGTCCGGCCACCATTCTGCACTCCCAGCCTGCTCCAGGGTTCCACCTGGATCAGGAAGGTCCCCGGGAGGAGGAAACAGCAGCCCACTCCAGCACGCTTGCCTGGGAAATCCCGCGGACAGAGGAGCCTGGTGAGCCTCAGTGCACCGGGTCCCAAAGAGTCGGACACGACTGAGCGGACTGAGCGCGGCGCACACCGCCCGCTCCAGAGTTAGTGAGGCGGCGCCACAGCACGTGGAGCACGTGGGCTTCTGCCCCAGCGTGCGGAGCTCTCAAGTCACTCCCGCCCTCCGCCGCCACCCACCAACACAGCCGGATGGAGGTGACCTCTTCATTTGCGTCTTTGTACGCCTGGCACCAACACCCACCACTCACGCAGCCCCGCCCACCAGCGAGGCTCCGCCCTCAAGGCGGGTTCCTTGCGGGTTTCTCCAGCCGATAGTTTACATTCCTGAGCCCCTCTCTGGAGGTCTCAGCTCAAATCCCTTATATCTAAGAGGAAATTCTTCAGCCTCCTGTGTAGATCACTGGTCCTACTCACCTCCACCAACCCAACATCCACAGACTAAAAGCAAGTGTGTGCACTGGGAGATGTTTACGTTTGAACCCCAGGTCCCTCATCCAAAATATCCTATTATGCTAAATAAGTTCGGCCTCTTTGGTACTTTCAGCTTTTTATCGTGAAGTAACATGACCACAGATTTCTACAGATGTTAATGCTTGCTTCCTTGGAATAACTTCTTAGAAGCAGAACTCTGGGGAGAAGGGCATTTTCATTTTCCAGGGTCTTCAGATAGGTTTGAGATTTTAACCATTTTTCATGTGTTATTTAGACACTTCTATTTGGAGGAGGAAATGGCAACCCACTCCAGTGTTCTTGCCTGGAGAATCCCAGGGACAGAAGAGCCTGATAGGTTGTTATCTCTGGAGTCGCACAGAGTCGGACACGACTGAAGCGACTTAGCAGCAGCAGCAGCATACATTTCTTGTAAATTTAGCATTCATTCTTTTTGCCTCTTTTTTCCAATGAGATGTTTGACTTCTCTAACTGAACCATAGAAGCATTAAGGATCGCTCCTTCCATTTGAATTTATTTTTATTTTTTAATTTATTTATTTTGGCCATACCACATGGCATGCGAGATCTTAGTTCCATGCTCAGGGATTGAACCCACGCCCCCTGAAACGCAAGCACAGATTCTTAACCATTGGACCAGGGAAATCCCTCACCTTTGGTTTGTCTGAGTGATGTGAAGAGACTGATTAGATAAGACCCTGATGCTGGGAAAGATTGAAGGCAAAAGGAAAAGAGAATAGCAGAGGATGAGATGGTTAGATAGCATCACCAACTCAATGGACATGAATCTGAGCCAACTCCGGGAGACAGTGAAGGACAGGGAAGGGTGGCATGCTACAGTTCATGGGGCTGCAAAGAGTCAGACGCAACTTGGTGAATGAACAACAACAGCAGTTGATTGAGTGCCTGGTGTGTGCCAGCAACTGAGCGCTAAAGATGTGGTAATGAACAAAACAGATGAAATTCCTGCCCTTGTGGAGTTTACAGTCTAATAGGCAGAGACCCCCGCCTCCAAAAAAACAAAAGACAGTGTCATGAAGACATAGAGCAGGGTGATGTGATGGTAACTGTCTGCTGTGGTAACAGAGAAAGAGGACTCCTGGAAGTCAGAGAATTCCTCTCTGAAGTGGCCTTTACACTGAGATCTGCATGAAGAGAAGACACAAGAGCATCTTCTTATGTGAAAAACATGCCAGACGGCCGGAACCACAAGAGCAAAGGCCTGGGGTGGGAATAAGCTGGGCTTTCAAGGAGCAGTTATGAAGGCAGGAGAGGGGCCACTCTTGTTGTCTGAGGCTGGGAGAGTCTGGAGGTGCTCTCACAGGCGGCCAGAGCCTCTGGTATTACTGCAAAATAATACCAAGCAAGAGCCAGTCATTAACTTTTGACCCCTGCCGAAGTGCCACTGCGCCCACCAAGTGCAATTTGCGTAAGCCCTCCGGGCAGGAAGTGAGCTGGGAGAAAGTCCCTGGGCACCCGAGGGCATTTCCTGGGAGGGTTTTCTGCAGAATCTCCATTTCTGGAGCAGCCATATCCCACCTGCTCCTTCTTGGACCTGCCACTCACACCACCAGACGTCAAAAATGAAATGTTTTAGTAGAAACCAACACAATATTGTAAAGCAATCATCCTTCAATTAAACCTAAATAAATTTCTTAAAAATGAGAAGTTTCAGACTCACAGACATAGAGAACGAACTTATGGTTGCTGGGAGAAGGGTTGAGGGCAAGAACAGTTAGGGAGTTTGGGATGGACATGTACATACTGCTATATTTAAGAGAGAAAACCAACAGGGACCTATTCTATAGCACAGGAAGCTCTGCTCAATGTTATGCAGCAGCCTGGATGGGAGAGGAGTCTCAAGAAGAATGTATCCATGGATATGTATGAACGAGTCCCTTCTCTGGGCACCTGAAACTATCAACATTGTTGACCAGTTCAGTCGCTCAGTTGTGTCTGACTCTGTGCGACCCCATGGCTGCAGCACGCCAGGCCCCCCTGTCCTTCACCAACTCCCAGAGCTTATTCAAACTCACGTGCATAGAGTTGGTGATGCCATCCAACCATCTCATCCTCTTTCATCCCCTTCTCCTCCCGCCTTCATTCTTTCCCAGCATCAGGGTCTTTTCCAATGAGTCAGCTCTTCACATCAAGTGGCCAAAGTATTGGAGTATCAGCTTCAGCATCATTCCTTCCAAAGACTATTTCCAAGGACTGATTTCCTTTAGGATTTACTGGTTGGATCTCCTGGGCTTGTTGGTCCAGTCCAAGGGACTCTCAAGAGTCTTCAACACCACAGTTCAAAAGCATCAATTCTTCAGTGCTCAGCTTTCTTTATAGTCCACCTCTCACATCCATACATGACCACTGGAAAAACCATAGCTTTGACTAGGTGGACCTTTGTCGGTAAAGTAATGTCTCTGCTTTTTAATATGCTGTCTAGGTTGGTCATAGCTTTTCTTCCAAGGAGCAAGCATCTTTTAATTTCATGGCTGCAGTCACCATCTACAGTGATTTGGGAGCCCAGAAAAATAGAGTCTGTCACTGTTTTCATTGTTTCCCCATCTATTTGCCATGAAGTGATGGGACCAGATGCCATGATCTTAGATTTCTGAATGTTGAGCTTGAAGCCAACTTTTTCACTCTCCTCTTTCACTTTCATCACGAGGCTCTTTAGTTCTTCTTCACTTTCTGCCATAAGGGTGGTGTCATCTGCATATCTGAGGTTATTGATATTTCTCCCGGCAATCTTGATTCCAGCTTGTGCTTCATCCAGCCCAGTGTTTCTCATGATGTAGTCTGCATATAAACTAAATAAGCAGGGTGACAATATACAGCCTTGATGTACTCCTTTCCTGATTTGGAATCAGTCTTTTGTTCCATGTCTAGTTCTAACTGTTGCTTCTTGACCTGCATGCAGATTTCTCAAGAGGCAGGTCAGGTGGTCTGGTATTCCCAGCTCTTTCAGAATTTTCCACAATTTGTTGTGATCCACACAGTCAAAGGCTTTTCTGTAGTCAATAAGGCAGAATTAGACGTTTTCTGGAACTCTCTTGCTTTTTCAATGATCCAGTGGATGTTGGCAATTCGATCTCTGGTTCCTCTGCCTTTTCTAAATCCAGCTTGAACATCTGGAAGTTCACGGTTCACATACTGTTGCAGCCTTGCTTGGAGAATTTTGAGCCTTGCTTTACTAGTGTGTGCGATGAGGGTAATTGTGCGGTAGTTTGAGCATTCTTTGGCATTGCCTTTCTTTGGGAATGGAATGAAAACTGACCTTTTCCAGTCCTGTGGCCACTGCTGAGTTTTCCAAATTTGCTAGCATATTGAGTGCAGCACTTTCACAGCATCATCTTTCAGGATTTGAAATAGCTCAACTAGAATTCCATCACTTCCACTAGCTTTATTTGTAGTGATGCTTCCTAAGGCCCACTTGACTTCACATTCCAGAATGTCTGGCTCTAGGTGAGTGATCACACCATCGTGGTTATCTGGGTCATGAAGATCTTTTTTGTATAGTTCTTCTGTGTATTCTTGCCACCTCTTCTTTATCTCTTCTGCTTCTGTTAGGTCCATACCATTTCTGTCCTTTATCGAGCCCATCTTTGCATGAAATGTTTCCTTGGTATCTCTAATTTTCTTGAAGAGATCTCTAGTCTTTCCCATTCTATTGTTTTCCTCTATTTCTTTGCATTGATCACTGAGGAAGGCTCTCATCTCTCCTTGCTGTTCTTTGGAACTCTGCATTCAAATGGGTATATCTTTCCTTTTCTCCTCTGCCTTTAGTTTCTCTTCTTTTCTCAGCTATTTGTAAGGCCTCCTCAGACAACAGTTTTGCCATTTTGCATTTCTTTTCCATGGGGATGGTCTTGATCCCTGTCTCCTGTACAATGTCATGAACCTCCGTCCATAGTTCTTCAGGCATTCTGTCTATCAGATCTAATCCCTTGAATCTATTTCTCATTTCCACTGTATAATCATAAGGGATTTGATTTAGGTCATACTTGAATGGTCTAGTGGTTTTCCCTACTTTTTTTCAATTTAAGTCTGAATTTTGCAATAAGTTCATGATCTGAGCCACAGTCAGCTCCCGGTCTTGTTTTTGTGACTATATAGAGCTTCTCCATCTTTGGCTGCAAGGAATATAATCAGTCTGATTTCTGTATTGACCATCTGGTGATGTCCATGTGTAGAGTCTTCTCTTGTGTGCAACCATTGACAGGAGAATGTTGGATCCCACCAAAAAAGATACCCTATGTCCAAGGGCAAAGGAGAAGCCCAAGCAAGGTAGGAGGGGCGAAATGGTGTTTTGAATCAAACCCCATAGCCACCAGAGCTGCTAGGAAGGTTCAAACAAAACTTGTGTGCACCAGTACCCAGAGACCCCACAGAGCCTGAGCCAGAACTGTGTCTGAGTGTCTCCTGCGGAGGCCCGGGTCAGCAGTGGCCTGCCGCAGGGGCAGGGCTCTGGGTGCAGCAGACCCAGGTGTGCCATGAGCCCTCTTGAAGGAGGTCAGCATTAACCCACCACAGAGCCGCCAGAAGTCAGAGGAGGGCAAATGCTGTCTGACATCACTTACACACGGCTTCTACAAAAGTCTTCTCCTCTGTTCTCTCCCACTGGCCTGTGCCACTGTTTTTATGCTGGTACCACACTGTTTTGCTCTGAGTGTGGACTGCTAATGGCTCCTAGGTGCAGCCTTCTCTGGGGTATTGCCCTCAACCAAGGGATCCACTGGGGGGGGGGGGGGAGGCAGGTGTCACATGCCAATCTCCTGGGAGCACCCCTCGGTCAACAGATAGTTAATATGGCCTGCAGAAGGCCCAAACCCCTGCTCGAGGCAGAACTGAGCCCACAGTGTAGTTCACACTCTAGAGGTCCCTTGAGGATCCAGCTGAAGCTTGACTCCAGCTGAAATGATATCATTGCATCCAGAGTTAATGAGGCAGCCCGCAGTAAATGGGCTTTACTGTGTGCAGAGTTTTGAGTGTGCAGAAAACACCCAGCCATCCCACTCCTATATTTTCTACTCCCTCAATGAAACACTGGCCCCAAAATCCATGGCTCAACTCTTTTGTTAAAGAACCCAATCTAAGGCACATCTCTTTCCAGAAGTACAGGCAAAAGCTCTATGCTTAATATTAATAATGGAACAACAGTAATATTTGTGTAATACATCAAGTGCTTCAGATCCTCCCCATATGTCACAAAGAGATGAAAGCAATAATTACCCTACTATTTTGCAAGTTCCCAAAGGGATGTTTGGACTTCCCTGGTGACTCAAATGGTAAAGAATCCACCTGCAGTGCAGGAGACCAGGGTTTGCTCCCTGGGTCTGGAAGATCTCCTGGAGAAGGGAATGGCAACCTGTTGCAGTATTCCTGCCAGAACTCTGTGGACAGAGGAGCCGGGCAGACGGCAGTCCACGGAGTCCCAAAGCGCAGACACAACTGAGCAGGGTCAGGGGCGGGGCGGGGCAGGGGAGGGGGCGTTTAATGGAATACTATCATTACGGGCTTATTCTCCCTCTTTTTCTCTCTATTTTGTCCCAACAGCCACTGTGCCCTCTAGAGCATTCCAGGAAGCATTCACAATACAGCGCACATACTTTCATTGTTTCACTAAGTTGTGTCCACTTCTTTTGTGACCCCATGGACTGTAGCCTGCCAGTTTCCTTTGTCCTCGGGATGAAGACTGTTTAGCACACCTCGCCTCATTTCCTCCGGAATCAATAAACATCCCTCCTAAAAAATTCGGAGCAGATGCTGTGCCTAGGTTTCAGATCCTGAGATGAAACTTGACGTCAGGTTTAAGATTTAAGGACGGACGGATGTAGGATGGACGCAGCATATGAAACTTCACCCGGGGCTCTCGGAGTGGAGCTCTGCTCCTGGCACCGCCACCAATGGGACAGCTGGACACGGGGCCAGTGGCGAAGAGGAACCAAATTCAGTCCTCAGAGAAGCTGCGGATGAGCTTTGAGACTAATGAGACTCGGGAGTTGCCACGAAATCCCACAAGATTTGTTTTCATCCTCTCTGATGTGGGAGATGAGATAATGAGCACCTTCAGAAGAGAATTTCCCCTGACAGAGCTGCCTTTCCCAGGGAGCCCCGGGGGCTGCCCAGGTGCGGAGTCACGAGTCAGGGACCGTTTTCACACTCACTGCATCCTTCTACAAAACCATCCCCAGACGTATTTTTAAAGAGCCTCTGGTTCGCTGAGTAAGAAGAAAACCTAAAATCTGTCAGCTCTATACATCCATTTGCATAATCTGAGCTGCTTCTTCAAAATTCTTAAATGACTTTTGATTAGTTTGATTCTAAAATTAAGATGAATCCAACCGGATTATTCTACCAGGTAAGTGAGATGTCATCGAGACCTTGATAACATTGATAGGGTCCTGGCTCTGAAGGAAGGTCCACACAGACTAGGCAAGGTGAAACTGAGCAGGGATTCTGGCCACAGCATCAGAACTTGTCACCTGATGGGACCACGTCCAGACTGGGATTTCAGCTCTTACATGAAATACACGAAGAAGACTGGCTCTTTTTTTTTTTTTTTTTTCTTGAAAACCTACAGCTGCGATCTTTTCAGGCTTATGTGTATGTCAGTAGGCACTATTTAGAAAACGTAGGTAGTGGGGGGGAGGTATTATACTGCCTGGCTTAGACCAGAGAATTCACCATAAAGTACTGGATATCTGTAATTATGCCGTAGGTGGGATTGCTCCTTTGTACTGCAGCTTTGGCTTTGAAATACGGCAGACCTGAGTTAGAATCGGGACTTTTCAACTGGCTAGTCGTGTGACTTTGAACAAGGTAATTAACTATTCAGAGCCTCAGTTCCCTCCAGGACAAAATGATACTTTTATCATAGGATCATTGTGAGGATTGTACGAGATAATGTATGTAGAATGTTTGATAACCTGGCTGGCACTCTTAGGAAGGGCTCACAAGAAGAGAATAACAAAATCAGAAAAAAATGATTTATCAAGACAACATGGATAAATCAAAAAGATATACTGTATGTGGAAAAAGACACAAAAAAGATCATGTTTGTAAACTTTACAGTTAAAATAAGTATTTTTCAAATATACACATATTTTTAAATATGTGTAAATATAAAAGCAATATACACAGGGGTATATATAGTTCACATATGCTGGAATGTATCCCTGTAAGGGGTGGGGAAACAATTGAGGGTGGACAGAAGAGTAATAAAATAATATGAAGGCTCTCACCCTGCTCAGTAATGGTTTACCAGGAACTTGGGAATATGATTAATTTTGGATGCAAGATTTCATATGATGTTTAAGTAAACACACCCTGGAGAAGGAAGTGACGACCCACTCCGGTATTCCTGCCTGGGAAATCCCCTGGACAGAGGAGCCTGGTGGGCTGCAGTCCTCGGGGTCACAAAGGAGTCAGACCCGACTTACTAAACGAGAAAACAAACTACCGCTCGCCTGAAATAGAGCTGCTGGTCTACGTACTGAGCAAGTCACAGCCAGAGCACACAGAAGGCACAGCACACACGCTGAGGGAGTCCTCTGCAGAGCCTCGTTTAGCCCACGCATCTAGACATACAGACCATGGACTGTGAGAGCGAAGGGACGTCCATGATCATGTCATCTAGCCCCGTCATGTTTCAGCACAGAAAGTAAAGCCCAAGGAGAGGAAGAGAACTTCTGAAGATTATTCAGCTGGCTAGTGTCTACTAGAGATGGTAGCAGTGGATCCTGACAATACCAAGAGGGCTTCCCGAAGAGCACACTTCACTCCATAACCAGGCTGCTGGAGTGAGGTGCGGGGAACAGCTCAAGGAGGCTGTGTTTTCTGTGATAAGCCAGTGGCTCCCTCCCACTAGGGACCCTTGGTCCCAGCCAGAGGACACCTCCAACCCAAGAATAATGTGCTAAAAATTAAAGTGGAGAAAGGTCTTTCAGTTATAATTTTTATTATGATTGAGATATAATTGGTGTATAATAGTGTGTAAGTTGTACAATGTGCTGCCTTGATACACACATATTGCAGTATGATCACCACCATAGCATATCTTCCACCATGTCCCATAACTGTCCTGTCTTTGTGGTAAGAACAGTCAAGAACTGGTCTTCAGCAACTTTGAAGTTTAAAATACAATATTTTGACAACTATCACTCTGCTGTGCACTAAACCTTCAGAACTTATCTACTACTTGCTAGTTTGGACCCATAAACATCATCTTTTAATATCATCTAACTAACCTATTATTGACCAGACGTTGAATTAGATAATAATTGGGTCATCTGTAGTGATGCGACCCCATACATGGCAGCCCACCAGGCTCCCCCGTCCCTGGGATTCTCCAGGCAAGAACACTGAAGTGGGTTGCCATTTCCTTCTACAATGCAAGAAAGTAAAAAGTGAAAGTGAAGTCGCTCAGTCATGTCCAACTCTTAGTGACCCCATGGACTGTGTAGCCCACCAGGCTCCTCCATCCATGGGATTTTCCAGGCAAGAGTACTGGAGTGAGGTGCTATCGCCTTCTCCGCATACAGAGTGAAGTAAGTCACAAAGAGAAAAACAAATCTATATGAATGCATATATGTATAATTTAGGAAAAGGATACAGATGAACCTACTTCCAGGGCAGGAATAGAGGTGCAAACATAGAGAATGGGCGCATGGACACAGGAGGGAAGGGGGAGAGTGGGATGGAGGGAGACTGGCGTGGACACACACGGGCCACCATGTGTGAGCTAGATGGCCAGCGGGAAGCAGCTACTGATACACGGCTCAGGGTGCTCAGCTCAGTGCTCTGTGATGGCCTAGGGAGGTGGAAGTGGGCTGGGGCGGCTCAAGAGGGGTGCAATATATGTACACGTGTAGCTGACTCACTTTGGTGTACAGCAGAAACCAACTCAGCAAGGTAAAGCAATCATCGTTCAATAAGAGAAAAAAGAAGGAAGGAAAATAAGCTGCAAGGATATAGTGTACAGCAGAGAGAGGACGGCCAGTATTTCATGACAACTATAAACGGAGCACAACTTTCAAAACTGAGAGTCACTATACATACACCTGTAACTTATGCAGCAACTGCACCTCAATAAAAAAGTAAAATTGCAAAGTAAAATATATATATCTTATATATACACACATATATATTAATGGGTAAATGAGGGCATAGTCCACAGAAAGAGTAGATTTATCATCTTCCAACCTCTGAAATGCTTTCCTGACAAGAAGGGTTTAAAATCATTATGTCTGGAAGAGGTGAAACTAAAGCCAATGTGTGGAAGAAAAAGAGAGAGAATCTAGAACCAAAAACAGAATGAGCAGGTAGAACCGTCCACAGACAGAAGCTCACAGGGCCACCAGACAAACACATGGAACGGTGTTCAGTAGAGGACACTCCAGTGTCTAATGAATATTAGAGCAGATGCAACCTAGATAATTTCCAAACCTCAGAGTCTATGTGTCTCTTATCGTCACAGAAATTTCCAAATGTAGACCAGAGTTACTTTAATTTAGAAACACCAGCTCATGGCTCAGCCCCCAGAAATGCAGGATGTCCAAGAAGAGTCAGCCAGGTACAAGATTTCTCAAAAACAACTTCCGTATGTTTGCCCAGAAAGATAAACCTAACTTCAACCGGAGAGACAACATCTGTTCTTCAATTCTGAGGTTTGTTTTTTCCCATTTCATTCTCAACCTCAGATCTCCAGTCTATGTGGATTCACGGCCAAGAATAATCTCACCATAGTAACTGAGTTCATCCTCATGGGCTTTCCTGACTATCCTGAGTTGGAGATCCCCCTCTTCATGGCGTTTCTGAGTTTCTATCTGGTCACCCTTCTGGGGAACCTGGGCATGATCATTCTGATTCAGGAGGATGTCCGGCTCCACACCCCAATGTACTTCTTTCTGAGCCACCTCTCCCTGCTGGACACCTGCTACACCTCGGTCATCACCCCTCAGGCCCTGGCCACCCTGGCCGCAGGCAGGACAGTCATCTCCTATGGCCAGTGTGCAGCCCAATTCTTCTTCTTCACCATCTGTGCAGGCACGGAGTGTTTCCTGCTGTCGGTGATGGCCCTCGATCGCTACGTGGCTGTCAGCAGCCCGCTGCTCTACACTGAGGCCATGCCTCCCAGGATCTGCTGGGTGCTGGTGCTCGGAGCCTACGTCTGTGGGCTAACAGGGTCCATCCTGCGTACCTCCTGCACATTCACCCTCTCCTTCTGTGACGACAATCAGATCAACTTCTTCTTCTGTGACCTCCCACCCCTGCTGAAGCTGGCCTGCAGTGACACAAAAGATGCAGAGATTGTCATTGTCTTTTTTGGCAACTTTGTGATTCTGGTCAATGCTCTGGTCATCCTGATTTCCTACCTGCTTATCATCAAGGCCGTTTTGAAGGTCAGCTCTTCAGGGGGCAGGGCTAAGGCTTTCTCCACGTGTGCCTCTCACCTCACTGCTGTGGCTCTGTTCTTCGGGACCCTTGCCTTCATGTATCTGCGGAGTGCTTCAGGCACATCCCTAGAGGAAGACAAGGCGGTGTCTGTCTTCTACACTGTGGTCATCCCCATGCTGAACCCTCTGATCTACAGCCTGAGAAACGCAGATGTGAGAGCAGCCTTCAGAAAGGTCGCTGGCAGGTTCCAGGTGTCCCAGAGCATGTAGACCTGGGTGAAAGGCTCTCTCGGTCCATTTTGTTCCCCATATCAACCTGTCCTAACAGGCACCAGAAATATATGCAAACTGCATCCTCAGAGAGACAGTAATTACACAGGCACACGTGAAAAACTGCAAATCAGCAGCAACATGGATGGACCCAGAGATTATCACCCTAAGTGAATTAAGTCAGAAAAAGAAAGACAAACACCATGCTATTTCACCTGTTCAGTGCAGTTCAGTCACTCAGTCGTGTCCTACTCTTTGCAGCCCCGTGGTCTGCAGCTCACCGGGCTTCCCTGTCCTTCACCAACTCCCGGGGCTCACTCAAACTCAAGTCCATTGAGTCAGTGATGCCATCCAACCGTCTCATCCTCTGTCGTCCCCTTCTCCTCTTGCCCTCAATCTTTCCCAATATCAGAGTCTTTTCAAATGAGTCAGTTCTTCGCATCAGGTGGCCAAAGTATTGGAGTTTCAGCTTTATCATCAATCTTTCCAACGAATATTCAGGACCAATCTCCTTTAGGATGGACCGGTTGGATCTCCTTGCAGTCCAAAGGACTCTCAAGAATCTTCTCCAACACCACAGTTCAAAAGCGTCAGTTCTTTGGTGCTCAGCTTTCCTTATGGTCCAACTCTCACATCCATACATGACTACTGGAAAGACCACAGCTTTGACTAGATGGACTTTTGTTGGCGGAGTAATGTCTCTGCTTTTTAATACGCTGTCTAGTTTGGTTATAGCTTTTCTGCCAAGGAGCAAGCATCTTAATTTCATGGCTGCAGTCACCACCTGCAGTGACTTTGGAGCCCAAAAATATAAAGTCTCTCACTGTTTCCATTATTTCCCCATCTATTTGCCATGAAGTGATGGGACTGGATGCCATGATCTTAGTTTTCTAAATGTTGAGCTTTAAGCCAACTTTTTCACTCTCCTCTTTCACTTTCATCAGGAGGCTCTCTAGTTCCTCTTCACTTTCTGCCATAAGGGTGGTGTCATCTGCATATCTGAGATTATTGATATTTCTCCCGGCAGTCTTGGTTCCAGCTTGTGCTTCCTTCAGCCCAGAGTTTCTCATGATGCGCTCTGCATATAAGTTAAATACGCAGGGAGACAAGATACACCTATGGTGGGATCTAAAACAGGACACAAAAGAGCTTATCTGCAAAACAGAAGCAGACACCCAGACGCAGAGATCAGACTGTGGTTGCCACGGGGGAGGGAGGGTGGAGAGGAGTAGGGAGTTGGGGTTAGCAGATGTGTGAATGAGACCGTGCTTCCGACTCTTGAGCCCCCATGGACTGTAGCCCACCAGGCTCCTCTGTCCATGAGTTTTCCAGGCAGGAGTGCTGGAGTGGGCTGCCATTTCCTCCTCCAAGGGGTCTCCCTGACCCATGGATCGAACCCAGGTCTCTTGCATCTCCCGCACTGGCAGGCGAATTCTTTACTAGATGAACCACTGGGGATGCCTGGGGGTCAACATATGCAAGCTATTCTATACAGAAGGGATAAACAACAAGGTCCTCCTGTATAGCACAGGAAACTATATTCAATATCCTGTGATATCCTTTACAAACCATAATGGAAAAGAATATGAAAAAAGAATATATTATGTGTATATATCTATTTCTATATATATATATAAACGAATCACTCTGCTATACAGTAGAAATTAACACAACATTGTAAAGCAACTATACTTCAATAAAATTTGTTTTTAAAAATTTTAACTGTGTATATGGTAATACTTGTTTCCAGCAATTCAAGTGTACTTTCTTCTCTTGCTCCCAGCCCCACTCCATTCCTCAGCACCCAGAAGTCTCAAGCTGCTCACTGACATCGTGCCTCTCAGTATCTCAGAGACCCCAGGGGTCTTCAGCTTCTCTTCCCCAGTCCTGTGCCCTTTGTGCCAGACTTGGGTTTCCCGTCCTTTCCTTCTCAGTTTTGCTCCCATCAGTTCTGCCTTCTTCTCTGGGACAAGGATTATTTCTGAAGATACCAGTGGATAAAGTTAAATAGTCTTCTGTGGCAGCTGGGATGGGAGGAGAGTTTGGGGGATAATTGATACACGTATACGTAGGACTGAATCCCTGCGTCATTCAGGTAAAACCATCACAACACTGTTAATCGGCTATACTCCAATACAAAATAAAAAGTTTAAAAAAAAAAGCTAGCCTTTTTTTTAATGCAGAAGTGACTGATTCCCTCAGTAAGTGGGGAGTGTTGTGTAAGACAAACTGAGTCTCTGCCCAGACTTGCAGAACGCCATGTGGATACCGAGAGGGAAGGTGAAATGGATCGGGAGACTGAGGTCGGCATACGGGCACTACTGATATTGTGCATAAAATACGTAACTAATGGGGACCAAGCGTAGAGCAGTGACAGCTCTGCGCAATGCTCTGCTCTGCAGGGACCTAAACGGGAAGGAAATTCAAGGAAAAGGAGACATGTGTGCGCATGTAGCCGATTCACCTTGCTGCACAGCAGAAACCAACACTTTATTGTAAAGCAACTATACCTCAGCGTTTAAAAAGTGAGTCTCTAAATGGTCACGGGAAGGGAGTGGTCAAGAAACGAGCCTTCCTCCTCACATCCTAGATTCTCAAGTCTTCGAGTGTCTCTCCTCCTGGTTCACACCAGAACAATGGAATTTGCAAACCTGCAAACCGCCTTCCCACTTAATCCCTCAGTTTCTTTCCTGCTTTAATGTTACTTTGATGCCTTCAAGATGAATTAAGCCTTTGGGAGTGTTTCCTCAAGGACCAGGTCTTTCGTTTCTGAAGGATATGGAGCATGGCCTCCCCTCCCGACTCACATTGCCCGCCTCATACACGGTTCTCCCCACCAAGCATCCCGTTTCCAGGAAGAGCAAGGTCAGAGAGCAAAGGAAAAGGCTGCATCGCATATTATCTTCTCTAGCAAAAGATCTGGTAAGAGGGGAAAGCAACTGTAAGTCGTTCACAAGACTGAGAAACCCGTCAGGGCAGAGCCTGTTTTCTGCAGGTTGAACTCGTCCCCAAGTCCAGAGCTTGAACCAGAGGAGTGCTCAGTAATTGCCTTTGAACCCGTTTTTAGGGCACGTGCATGGTCTCATCTGAGCCTCACGGAAGTGGCAAATACAGAAGCCACGGTTACGCAGAAGATCCCCACTTTGCAGTTAAGAAAGCACTCTCTCACAGTCCCTTTGGGCCTTTGCTCAAAGTCCTTTTGTTCAGTTTATAGCCATAGACAAAGGCGTGACTCTCAGAAGCAGGCTTGTATTCGGATTCCAGCTCTACCCCTAATTCACTGTGACAACTGGGATAAGTGCTTTAATGTCTCAAATCCTAAATTTCCTCGAGTCTAAAACAAATA
This sequence comes from Budorcas taxicolor, assembly GCF_023091745.1. NCBI lineage: Eukaryota > Metazoa > Chordata > Mammalia > Artiodactyla > Bovidae > Budorcas > Budorcas taxicolor. Next base: position 79,265,045 of record NC_068924.1, on the reverse strand, counting down.
TAACAACTTTTAACTCAAGAGCATATTGCAAAAATTAAATAAAGTGATGAAAAAGAAATCCAGCACCAATCAGTTGCTCAGTGTATACTGTTCTCTTCCCTTCTCTTTCGTTCACTTTCTGATGTCAGCCCTGGCCCTTGCCACAGTTCCACAGCCTCGAGCAAATATTAAACAGATCACGAGCAAATGAAAAGGCAAGACAATGAACACAGAAAGATGAATAACATTCCTTTCCAACTAAGAAATAAATGAATATGGATGTTCAATTTGAGGGTGGGGTAGGAGCAGTGAGTGTGTTTATTTGCATCCCACATACTCAAGGGCAACCCAAGTATGTCCTTTTTATTGAATGTATTGCTGTGTGCCGGATGAATCCCTCTAACCAGACTGGACTTTATGAGAAGTTGATCCTCCGTGCCCCTCCACATGGGAACAGCTGTTTTATTGAGATGGGCTGCCCCCCTGCCTGCAGCTGTTCTGTTCAGGTCAGCACCTGACATGGATAGAAACTTTTCACTGGGTATCGTGAAGCTCAGCATACGGGTGATCAAGTGTAGGAGACCAGACTGACCAACGTAGAGAAGTCAAGGAGGGGGCGACGACGAAGCAGTTATTCCAAGAGAATCCACATTTAGGTCACGGCGGAGCATTAAGTAAGTTCCCTTCTCTGTACGATCTCATTAGTTATCTGTTTTACGTCACTGTTGTTTAGTCACTGAGTCATGTCTGACTCTTTGTGACCCCATGGACTGTAGCCCGCCAGGCTCCTCTGTCCATGGGATTTTCCAGGCAAGAACACTGGAGTGGGTTGCCATTTCCTCCTCCAGGGATGTATTTTATATATAGTACCGGTATCTATATATGTCAAACCCAGTCTCCTAACTCAGCCCATCCCCGTCTTTCCCCTTGGTAGGTATCCATACATTTGTTCTGTATGTCTGGGAAGGAAATCAAAAAAGAGAGGGCATATATGCATACATAAAGTGTGTGTGTGTGTGTATATATATATAGCTGATTCACTTTGCTCTATAGTAGAAACTAACACAACATTCATGCATTGGAGAAGGAAATGGCAACCCACTCCAGTGTTCTTCTTGCCTGGAGAATCCCAGGGACAGGCGAGCCTGGTGGGCTGCCGTCTCTGGGATCACACAGAGTCGGACACAACTGAAGCGGCTTAGCAGCAGCAGCAACCGCAACGCAACACTGTAAAGCAACTACACCCCAAGAAAAAAAAATTTTTTTAAAAGACCCTGCAACAAAAGACTAAGGAAGCGCCGGGACAGCTCCCGTTCCCTACTTTCCTTGCCCTGAAGCCAGCCACAGTCATGTTCTTGCTTCCTCAGGACACACCGGGCTCCTGTGACAGACTCCCCTTTGGGGACTAGCCCGAGCATGGTCATCAGGATCAACGGGCGCCATCCTCCCAGAACGCTAACAGAAAGGAGCTCTTCAGCGTGTTGCAGCAGGGCTGCCCTCGTTGACACTCATTTCATCCACACTCTTTGAATAAACAAAGGACTGGGTCTCAGCGTGAGACTGAGTGTGAGGGAACAGTGTAAACGAAGAGCGTGTCTATACTTCCGTCATTCTCCCACTACAGGAGAAACCGCCCTACTCGTCGCCGTCTGCTTAGGTAACTCCGGTTCTGGCGCTTGACTTTACCCTTCCGGTGATCAGACTAAACCAGCCCCTGGCGCAGATTTCATCAGTCCGTGAACAGAGTGGAGAACCGTGAGGTGCTCTAGACTCATACAATGGTGATTACTAAGCAGAAGCAATAAACGTCTCTCCGCCTTGAGGATTTAAACTGAAAAATACGGGGAAAGACTACGTTAGCTACGAAATGAGACTCACAAATGATGATAAGATACGGAGAGAAGGGCTGAGTCAGGCAGATGGAGAGGAAATGAGCAAATGTCAGATGCTGAGAAAGCAGCCAGAGAGACCAGTCCCTGGTGCTACATGAGATCTTTCCGAGTCTCGAATTGTGTTCCAGACTGAGTTCTAGCATCGCCAGTAACTCCCTCAAGAAATCCCTGTCTCCCTCCTGGAGCATAAACATCTTAACCATAGACCCTTATTCTATAGATAATCTGAGTGGTCTCTTTTACAATCTAAAGAACCTAATAACTCATTGTCCTGACTCCTAATAAAATATTACTATTATTACAGCTAAGAGTTATGCCTATTATATGCAAAACACAAGTCTAAAAACTTTTAGATGTTTTTAACAACCCTGTGACGCCTTAGCAGCCCTACAATGTAGGTGCAGTTATTATCCCCACAGAGGGGTGAGGCACACGCTAGTAAAGTAATGCTCACAATTCTCCAAGCCAAATTAAAAAAAAATCTCCAAGCCAGGCTTCAGCAATACGTGAACCGTGAACTCCCTGATGTTCAACCTGGTTTTAGAAAAGGCAGAGGAACCAGAGATCAAATTGCCAACATCCACTGGATCATGGAAAAAGCAAGAGAGTTCCAGAAAAACATCTATTTCTGCTTTATTGACTATGCCAAAGCCTTTGACTGTGTGGATCACAATAAACTGTAGAAAATTCTGAAAGAAATGGGAATACCAGACCACTTGACCTGCCTCTTGAGATATCTGTATGCAGGTCAGGAAGCAACAGTTAGAACTGGACATGGAACAACAGCCTGGTTCCAAATAGGAAAAGGAGCACGTCAAGGCTGTATATTGTCACCCTGCTTATTTAACTCTTATGCAGAGTACATCATGAGAAACGCTGGACTGGAAGAAACACAAGCTGGAATCAAGATTGCCGGGAGAAATATCAATAACCTCAGATATGCAGATGACACCACCTTTATGGCAGAAACTGAAGAAGAACTAAACAGCCTCTTGATGGAAGTGAAAGAGGAGAGTGAAAAAGTTGGCTTAAAGCTCAACATTCAGAAAACAAAGATCATGGCATCTGGTCCCATCACTTCATGGGAAATAGATGGGGAAACAGTGGAAACAGTGTCAGACTTTATTTTTTTTGAGCTCCAAAATCACTGCAGATGGTGACTGCAGCCATGAAATTAAAAGATGCTTACTCCTTGGAAGGAAAGTTATGAGCAACCTAGATAGCATATTCAAAAGCAGAGATATTACTTTGCCAACAAAGGTCCGTCTAGTGAAAGCTATGGTTTTTCCAGTGGTCATGTATGGATGTGAGAGTTGGACCGTGAAGAAAGCTAAGTGCTGAAGAATTGATGCTTTTGAACTGTGGTGTTGGGGAAGACTCTTGAGAGTCCCTTGGACTGCAAGGAGATCCAACCAGTCCATTCTGAAGGAGATCAGTCCTGGGTGTTCATTGGAGGCACTGATGCTAAAGCTGAAACTCCAATATTTTGGCCACCTCAGGCAAAGAGTTGACTCATTGGAAAAGACCCTGATGCTGGGAGGGATTGGGGGCTGGAGGAGAAGGGGACGACAGAGGATGAGATGGCTGGATGGCATCACTGACTCGATGGACGTGAGTTTGAGTGAACTCTGGGAGTCGGTGATGGACAGGGAGGCCTGGCGTGCTGTGATTCACGGGGTCTCAAAGAGTCGGACCCGACTGAGCAACTGAACTGAACTGAATTGAGGGGTGAGGTGGGCTTCCCTGATAGCTCAGTTGGTAAAGAATCGGCCTGCAATGCAGGAGACCCCAGTTCGAAACCTGGGTTGGGAAGACCCCCTGGAAAAGGGAAAGGCTACCCAAGCTAGTATTCTGGCCTGGAGAATTCCATGGACTACAGCCCATGGGGTCGCAAAGAGTCGGACACGACTGAGTGACTTTCACTTTCACTTTTCCTGGGGGTGAGGAAACTAAGACATAGAGAAGTTAAGCTGTCCAAGGTCACAGAAGCAAGGCTCTTGATTTGAGCTCAGAGGATCTGGCTCCAGAAACTCAACTCTTACATACCAGTTTATGTCACCTTTGAACAACAATTTATGAACAATTGTGCCTTCTCTGGGTGCAGAATCACTTAAGGGAAAGTAGCCCACACGTCACTTTGCAGTACCCCTGAAACTAGCACAACACTGTGAGTCGCTGATGCGTGTGCTCAGTAACGTCCAGCTTTCTGCAACCCCAGGGACTGCAGCCCACAACGCTTCTCTGTCCATGGGATTTCCCAGGCAGAAGTGCTGGAGTGGGTTACCATTTCCTTCTCCGAGGGATCTCCCCAACCCAGAGGTCAAGGTTGCACCTTCTGCGTTGGCAGGTGGATTCTTTACCACTGAGCCACCTGGGAAGCCCAACGATACTCCAATACAAAATAAAAATTAAATTAAAAATAAATAAATAAATTTGTCCCAACAACAACAGAAAGGACTTACTCATTAGGCTCTTTCTCCAAGAATCATAGAAGATGGTTTTCCTGCTTGGGAACTTGGGAGTCATCTAAAGGGCCATTCAAAAGTCAGTCAGGGACAATCCAAAGGTCAATAGGTCAGAGAAGATAAGATAAATAAAATTTTAAAATGTATTTAACAAGGAGAGAAACTTACTTAGCCTAAATGCCTATACACCTGCAAGTTCTTGGCTAAACAGCTGGGTAGAAAATGAAAGACATTGTATAGAAGAGTCATGCAACAAAAAAGTTATTCAGTGCCTACGCTGACACTATTATCCGTGATGGCGAAGATGGGACCAGGGCACTTAAGTCAGCTTCAGCTGGAAGTCTTGTCCCAGACAAGACAGCTCTGCTGATGCTTGAGAGGCTGAAAGCAACAGTGATTTCTCAGATCCACCAATCCACTACGCTGTGTCCAAGCTCCCTACATTCAATCCCCCTGGAATGAAAGGAATGAGAGAATGCTTCCTTCCCAGCGTTTCCTGCAGACCTCCAAGAAGAAAGGGTCTGCACAAGCCTTCTCACCACCCCATCTCCCCATTATCATTCTCCAAGACTGTTCATTGACCTCACTCAGGTCTCTGCTGGAATGTTGCCTCATTTGAGAGAAAGCCGTCTTGACCATTAGAACAAGAGCTCCCTTGCTGCGCTCTCCCCCCCACCGCCCCGCCCCCCCGCCCCCCCCCCCCGCCCTGCTACTTTACCCTTCAGGACACGACAAGGCCTGCTCTCTGTTTGCCTGCTTGTTTTTTACCCCCACCTCCGGTAGAATGTAAGTTCCACGGAAGCGAGAACTATCCATTATTTTTAGTGAGCTTCCTGAATCACAGCAGGTGCTCAATAAAGACTTATGGAGAAGCAGAAAGATTTAAATGAATAGGATTTCCATTTCTGGCAAGACGGTGGCCTAGGATTTTCTGACCGAACTGGCCTTAAAACATGTAAAGAGATAAAACAAAAGCACCTAGAAAGATAAACAAGTGAAAGATACTAAGAAACCAAGGGCTAAACATCCAAGGCAAAAAAAAGAACCACAAGAAGTAAGCAGAGTACTGAAGCTCTGTTTGCCATCTGTAGCATCTCCCCATGAGGATGTGTTAGTTGTCTATTATTGTTGAGCTGGCAGCTTAAAGCTGCAAACGTTTCCTGTCTCCATTTTTATAGGGTCAGGAATCCAGGCACCAGTTGGTTGGGACTCTCCCTCAGGGTCTCTCGCAAAGCAGTGATAGCATGTTGGCCTCAGGGTCTCTCGCAAAGCAGTGATTAGTGTGTTGGCCTCAGGGTCTCTCACAAAGCAGTGATTAACACCTCGGCCAGGGCTGCAGGTTAAGGCAGGGCTGTTGGCGAGACTGGCATCCTTCCCCACTGGTAGCCAAATAGGCCAGTTCCTTGCAACATGGACCTCCCCTTGGGGCAGCTCATGACATGACAGCTGACTTCTCAGAGAGAATAGCTCGAAACAGGCACCCGCATTTTTTTGAAACTTAATAATCTCAAAAGTAACACCCCATCACACTTCATTTACTGAGTGAGTGAGTCACTAAATCCAGGCCATTCTCAAAAGAGTAAATCACTCAAAGACACGCATACCAGATGGCAGGGATCACCGGGGGCCACCTTGGGGCTTGCTTACCTCATCGCGCCCTCTGACCCCCAGATTCATGTTATCCAGCTAGGACTGGTGAAGCAACTAGCCAGCCTCCTTTGCAGCTAAGTATGGACACGCAGCTTAGCCAATAGAATGTTTGAATAAATGGTGCAGACCATCCCAACAAGCCCTGCTTCCTCCCATCCTGCTAGCTTGAGGCCAGTAAAGACTGTGACCTTGGAAGCCGCCAGCTGAAGGTCAAAGAGCCACAGGATGACTCACTACTTGAAGGCTTTTTATTCTTCTGATCCAACACAGCATTGTAAAAACAACTATACTCCGATATAAATTTTTTTAATGTTTTAAATAAGTTGAAGAACTGAACACTTCTCCCACAGAATATTTTAGAAGGCAGATGTTTAAACTAAAGAAGGTCTAATGCTCAGAACTCGACTACAATAGCGAATGGGGAACTAACCCAGGTATGGCTCACTGAGACCTGAGAACATCCATATGGGGTTTAGCCAGCTTTCCCAGAGGTGGTAAGACTCCAGCTGGGTCTCAAAGGAAGCAGAATCCCTGAGCAGAACAGACTGATGGGCGAGACCACCCTGATCGAGCGCAGCGCGGTTTCGGTGGTCCTAGGCGCCTCCCCCGGCTTGGCTACCTCAGTGATCCTTCCCGATCAGCCCTCACGGCCCTCAGCAGGCAGCTGAGAAGCCGTGCGGCCGCAGATGAGACATGCGCCCTCCCCGACCGGGCCTGCTTCTTCATCTGTGAGCGTCAGAGCAGGCCTGGGTCGACTCCGTTTCCTGCCAGCCCCGGCGGACGTGGCTCGGAGGTGACATTGCTCTTTCCCTGAAGGGCTCACGGAGGAAGGAGCATGCGAAACGGTGTCATCCAAGACTGCTCTGCCGCTTACCCTCCTGAGCGTTGAATCCTTAGCCCCGTGGTTTTCTTACCCACGGAGAGAAAGAGGAGGCTATGATGACATCCGTGAGTCAGCGCCGACTCAAGGGAGCTGACTTCTCCTGGAAACACGGAGCCCTGCCCCGCTCGTTTTGTGATTTGCAGCCAAGTCTGGGCTCATACAACCCCCACTGAAGGCAGTTGACTTATCACAGTGAATCGTATAGAAAAAAGAACCCCATTTACATTTAGCACCACCTTAGGTGACACCTAGGGGCTCCCCGGGTGGCGCTAGTGGTAAAGAACCCGCCTGCCCGTGCAGGGGCGGTGAGAGGTGTGGCTCAGCCCCTGGAGGCGGGCATGGCACCCACTCCAGGACTCTTGCCTGGAGAACCCCACGGACAGAGGAGCCTGGAGGGCTACAGCCCATGGGGTCGCAAAGAGTCAGACAGGACCGAAGCGACTTACACACACACACACACACACACACACACACACGCACGTGATACCTATAAGGGGTTAAAACCACCAAAGAATTCAGTAGGATCAGAAAACTCAATGATTCAGAAACAAGACCATCTGAACCGGGTTGTCTGAGCAAGAAGGCAAAACAGTCAGACACCGGAAGGCCTGGGGGTTGCAAGCTTTGAATGTTGCCCAGGAACTCTGAATAAAACTGGGCTCACAGCCTGGTCTTGCTACCTGCTGGGAGTGTGTTCAAAAGCGGGTTTCGGCAAAATGTAATATCAGCCCGAGGAAGATTAGGTAATTGCATTTTCTGTGACTTTCAGATCACCACAGCAGCAGTCTCTTTGGATCTGCTCAGAAAACAGGAAATATCACAGTGCTTCATAGAATTCCCTCACAAAAGCAAAAGGACGAGCTCTTTCCCCATGAGGCAGGGTAAATCCTGTACCTATGTTGGGAGATGAGATATATTCCAGAGAATGTTAAGTATCCAAATGTTTGAAAACAATTTAAATTTTTCTGTGACCTCTCAGACAGGTTATCTTGTCAAGGCTTAATTCTATCTCCTGTGAAGCAGACACAGGATTACATTCTTTACTGATGGTTGCAGCAGTTGGCACCAAGTATGTCCAGCGCAGGGAACAATAGTTGGCATAGAGATATTATTACTCCCCTAACACCCACATGGTTGAATAACTAGGTATTCAGAGCACGTACCAAGGCTAGGTCCCATCCCTCTGTGGAGGCTGTTTCAGCTGGTGAGGTCAGAAAGACCTTCTTTCAGGAGAAGCTTTTGAAAAGATCATGTAGAACCGGTCAGAACGGCTGGCCAAAATCAAACAGCCTACAAACAATAAATGCTGGAGAGAGGGTGCAGAAAAAGGAACGCTCTTACACCGTTGGTGGGAATACAAACTGCTACAACCACTATGGAGAACAGTGTGGAGATTCCCTGAAAAAATTAGGAATAAAACTACCACGCTACCCAGAAATCCCACTGCTGGGCGTACACCCAGAGGAAACCAAAATTGAAAAAGACACGTGTACCCCAATGTCCATGCAGCACTGTTTACAACAGCTAGGACATGGAAGCCACCTAGATGTCCATTGGCAGATGAGTGGATATGGAAGCTGTGGAACATACACACAATGCAGTATTACTCAGCCATGAAAAGGGACATATTTGAGTCAGTTCTAATGAGGTGGAGGAACCTAGAGCCTGTTATACAGAGTGAAGGAAGTCAGAAAGAGAATGACAAAATACTGTGTATTAACACATATATATGGAATCTCGAAGGATGGTAGTGATGGTCCCAAGTGCAAGGCAGCAAGGGAGACACAGACATAAAGACAGACTTCTGGGCTCAGTGGGAGGAGGCGAGGATGGGGTGACTGGGGAGAATGGCATTGGAACATTCACATTGCCATAAGTCAAACAGAGCCAGTGGGGGCTGATGGCTGACACAGGGAACCCGGAGCCAGTGCTGTGACGAGCTGGAGGGGCGGATGGGGAGGTGGGGGGAGGCGGATTCAGGAGGGGGAAACACACGCATGCCTGTGACTGATTCACACTGATGTGCGGCCAAAACCATCACAAATTGTAAAGGAATCATCCCCCAATTAAAAAAAAAAAGGTGATGTGGCAATGGATGTTTCAGAGAGGGAGGTGACCACTGGGGAACCTCGAGACCTGGCCTCTGAGGGTCCCCACTCTGCTGTCGCAATCCTCCCAGCCCTGGGGCTCCAGCCCGGACCTGTCAGCTCCGGTGTGCTGTCTCACGACCCAGTGGCCTGTCCTGAGGCGCCACCTAAGATGCCCCACCGAGACCAACTTGGGAGGAAATGTTTTCCGGCATGCCGGGGAAAGGTTACTTCTTGTCTGAGCTTCAGTGTTCTCTTCTGCCAAATGAGAAGAACATAGTGGAGCAGAGGGTCATCTTTCTTTAACGTCAGAACCCCCTTTCCAAACAAAATGAAATAAAGTACCTGTTTACCAGCGTGACAAGAAACGCCGCTTTGTTTGAACCTTACCCGCTCAGCCTCCTGCTTACTTCCCCTGCTGTGTCCCGCGCGGCTTCTCCACAAAGGCCGAGGCCTCTGAGGAGCAGAGGGCGGAAATCACAGAACCGCGTGCCAAGGTCCTTTCTGACTCCAGCATCTGTGTGTTTATAAAGTCCAGGAGCTCTGCTAAGGGTCATGGTGACTCCCACCAACTGCAGAAGAGCATGTAAGCCCACCCTGATGGCCATGGGCACAGAGACCCCCAAACCCTGGAGAGAAAGAGAAACCAGTCACCCAGACACTCTCCCAACACAAGGTCACATTCAAATATCAGACATCGGACAGACACGGACCCAGAAACCAGAAGTCGACTGCTGATAGCTGCATTTCAAGGGAAGTTCTCTCTGTCACTTCCCAGTGGAGACGACGTCTTGGACAGATGCAAATTTTAGCTACCACCCTCCAAAGAACATTGCCAGATGAACGTTTCTCTTTAGGTCAATGAGGGCCTACTGAAGGCACCAATGAAGGTGCCTGTCCTCAGGCTGTGTTAACTAAGTTATGCAAATGCTGTGGGACACAAACAAGCGCTGGACGGAAAGGTTCTGCTGGCTGTGTGTTCACTGGGTGTCCGACTCTTAGCACCACCGGGCTGTAGCCCTCCAGGCTCCTCTGTCCATAGGATTTTCCAGGCAAGACTACTGGAGCAGGTTGCCATTTTCTACTCCAGGGCATCTTCCCACCACAGGGATCGAACCCTCACCTCTTGCATCTCCTGCATTGCAGGCAGCTACTTTACCAATGAGCCACCTGGGAAGCCGAAAGATTATGCCCACTCTGGAAAAAAGATGGTGGATTAGCCAGTCCAAATCCGACTAAGCAGTGGGCTATTGCTGTGTCTACAAAGCATGTGATTGTTTAGAAATCTGAATTTGCTAGCTATTTAGTCCAAATACTGAAATTTTCAAAGTAATCTTTTAAATGCTTCAAAGAAACTTACATTTCTAATCTTATGATTCAGAGACAAGCGTAGCAAAAAGAGTTGGAGGACATTTAGTTAAGCGTGTCCCAAAGCATGGGTTCCATGTCTTTAAATTTTCATCTCTATGGAAAGAAGGAGAAAAGGGGTGTGTGGCTAAATAAGGATAAAGAATGCTGCTTTGAAATAAGGATTTATAGAGTCTTGGAACAGAATAATAGATGTGAGTGCAAACTCAGGATGTCTATATCAATAAGTTCCAAGCTGAGTTTTCAAGACTTGGGTCTCAAAAAGATACCAAAATGCCAGCATCTTCCACAATCCAGGTGAAGACATGAAGCTCTATTTTGTACCACATAACTGACCCTTTGGACACAACAGACAGTTAACATGTAGGCTGGCTATATGATTTCAACTTTTTAACTTTTGGACTGGCTCTCAAAAAGGCAGCTGGATACATCAAATTCTCTTTTTAAAGTATTTGAACTAAAAAAAAAAAAAAAAGCCGTGAAAAAAAATTTTCAGTTTTTCAATAAGATGATGGACCTCCAGGGGGTGAATAGCCACACCCACGTGTAAGTTATGAGGAGTAAAAAAGAGAAAGGCACTTACGATCAAAGACAAGAGCAATGGGGTGAACCAGGGCGGTCGATACTCAAGCTACTGCCAATCAACAGATTCGATACGGTAATTATCAGAAACTTGGAGGGCCTGGCACTCTGAGATACCAGGAACTTGACTTTGCCTTATGAGCCTTGAAATTCTCAGGATCAAAACTGGCAGACAGCCCAAAATGTTTTATGGAAGTTCTTTGGCTGGTGAGAACCCCTAGCTCACAAACAAGTCTTCAACCCTGACTCCAACCAGCCTCCCGGTGAGTCTCCGGGTGATGGAGAAGCCTCCACCCCCACCCCCTCGAGGCTTCATTCCAGAGTGCAGAGCCTGGAGCAATGAGTAGCTAACAAAGAGCCCATTTTCACCCCTAGAAAGTGAAGAATCAACCTGATTTCTATTAACCCCCTTCCTATGAGCTACCTCTAGCCTACAGAAGCTAAAGATTAAAGCAGACGGATGGTGGTCAAGAAGGACCAGTGTAGGAAATGAAAGAAGCAGTGCCCTGGAGTCGTGACACCATAGCTTAAGCTCTGGCTTCTGCACTTGCAATTTATCCTTTGACAAGCCACTTTAACTTCCTGACCCTCAGCCTACACATTTCAAGAGTGAAAATTCATAACGGCTATTTCAGGATTATTGAGAGAAATCAGTCAATTAATGTGGAAGCGTCCAACACAGAATGAGAGCCTCATAAATCTAACGATTTTCACAGAAGTGCTTTCTCTCAAGGCTCCTCCCAAAAGAGATCCAAGACAGATGATAACCGTGTTCATAGCAGAACAAAAATAAATTATGAAAGGGCTCACCGGGAATTGCTGAAATGACTGGAAATGTTTGACTTGAAGAATAAGAGACAAGATAAGAGTGGGCATGATCGCTCTCTGTCTTGGGAGAGAGGGGTCTTGCTCAACATGCAGAATCAAGCATAATACTAATGTGGAAAACTTAACCTTAAACTCAGTCTCTCAGTCATGTCCAACTCTTTGCAACCTGGTGGACTGTACCCTGCCAGGCTTCTCTGTCCATGGGGTCTCCCGGGCAAGAATACTGGAGGGGGTTGCCTTTCCTCCTCCAGGGGATCTTCCGGACCCAGGGATCAAACCTGCATCTCCTGCATTGGCAGATTATCACCACTGTGCCAGCTGGGAAACCCAGTACTAATGTGTAGAAGATGCAGAAAGGGCAATGCAGCTTTCCCCACAGGAAGAATTTTCCAAAGGTAGACTGCCCAGAAAGTCCCCATCCGGCAACAGAGGACCCTGCGTCTGACCACAGAGGACTCGGCGTCTGACCACCCTGGAGGCACCATTCTCATCACAGTCTACGTCCTGCTGGGAGTTGTCAGGGCCCAACTCTGGAATCCAGGTAAGGCACCCTGGTGCACACCTGGGCTGCGTGACAGTCTGCTGGGGATATCCTAGGAAAGGGAGACTCCAGACTGGCCCCTCCAGTCTTGATAGTGTAAGGCTCTCTGGTCTTAGACAGACAACAAGCAAGTGTTGTCTTGGACCTTAGACAGCAAGCAAGTGAACCTGAGGAAATGCCTACCCCAAGTCCATTTTCCAGAAGGATGCACAGGTAGGTAAGCACGCTCCATAGTAACCGCCAGCTGTAGATTCTTTTGTTGCTATTATTTATTTTTATTCATCTCTCCACTGGGTGCACCAGGTCTTTGCTACAGAACGCGGAATCTTCAATCTTTCGTGGCATGCGGAATCTTTAGTTGCAGCATGTGAGATCTATTTCCCTGGCCAGGGATTGAACCCAGGTCCCCTGCACTGGAAGCTCGGAGTCTCAGCCACTGGACCACTGGGGCAGTGCCTGCGGAGTCTTTAAATCATAACATTCTTTTCTCTCTCTGAGCAGAAAAACATAAGATTTTCAGCTAACATCTGACATGAAAGAAGACACAGGCCTGCAAGTCTGGAATCTCTAATTCCATTCTCCTTCTGAGGCCACCCAGCTGCATGGAACCCGTGGCCGAAGAGATCTCACCACGGCAACAGAGTTCATTCTGTGGGTTCACAGACCACCCCGAACTGACCATTCAGCCCTTCCTGATGTTTCGCAGTTTCTCTCTAGTCGCCCTTCTGGGAAATGTGGAGACGCTTATTCTAACCCCCAGGGACACCCAACTCTGCACCCTACGGACTTCTTCCTGGGCCTTCTTTCCCTGCTGGATGCCTGCTATGTCTCGGTCATCACCCCTCCGATCCTGGCCACGCTGACCACAAGCCAAATGGTCATCTCCTATGGCCGATGTGCAGCCCAGTTCTTTACCATCAGCTTCACCGTCCATTCACTCTGCCTGCTCGCTGGGATGGCCTATGGCCGATTTGTTGCCGTTAGCGATCCACTGAGCTAGGATGTGGCGACGTCCCTGACGCCTGTGTCTGGGGGTCATCGAGGGCCATCCTGCGTGCCGTGTGCGCCTGTACCCTCTGCTTTTGTGACGACAATCAGATCCACCTCTCCTGCCTTCTCCCACCCCTGCTAAAGCTTGCCTCCAGCAGCACGACGCACAGTGAGACTGTCACCCTCTTTTCTGCCAAACTCACCTTCCCGGCCAATGGCGTGATCGTCCTGGTCTCCTGCCCGCTCATCATCAGAACGATTCTGAGGATGACGTCTGCTGGCGGGAAAGCCAAGACCTTCTCCACCTGCGCCTCCCATCTCACTGCTTTTGTTCTCTGCGACACTTGCCTTCATGTGCCAGAGAAGTAACTCAGACAAAATCCCCAGAGAGCAAGACCGTGTCTTTTACACTGCAGTCTTCCCTATGCTGGATCCTTTGACCTACAGTCTGAGGAACAAACACATAGAAGGTGCAATCAGAAAAGTCATTTGTATAATTCAGTTCCCAAGGGATGTAGCTTAGATAAGGGTCCTTCATCCTCACCCACAGTCTCCCCAGAGAGATAAGCATCAATAGCATCAATGCCATATGAAGCTTACCCTAAAGAACGAACGCTTTCACTAGCACCTCGGAAGTGGGCGAGAACTACCAGCTCTGCAAGAAAAGCTGCAAGCTTGGTGAAATTTGTTTGGCTGGTTCCTTCTGCCTCTTTTTTCTTTTCCTCTTCCTCTCTAGTCCAGCCCCCAAATTCTCAGAGTTCTAGGGCAACTCTCTGATATCACAGAGCTAAACGACAGCGTAATCCTAGTAAATTGGTCACCACATCCAATCTCCCATTCCCCAACGCGACCATGCTTGAGTCTCCAGTTACCCTTTCTTTACCCTTTTGACGCCATGCTCATTAATATCGACTTTTACTCTTTATGAAAGAAGTACAGCTGGGGATGATGCTAATGAGAGAATAAGGGGGTTTTAATGATATGGATAACCTGTTGCTTGCTCTTTTTTTCTATTTTTTAAAATTTATTTACTTAATTGGAGGATAATTACTTAAAATATTATGATGGCTTATGCCATACATCAATATGAATCAGCCATAGGCATTTGTGCCATATGCTCTTTATAGGGGACACTCTTTAAAGATATGGCATAGACTGGTTGAAGGCAAAAGAATGAAAAGTTATATTTCATGGAAACACTAAGATAAAGAAGCTAGGATGTCTATGTGATTATTGAACCTGAGACTTTAAGGAAAAGAACACAAGCAGAGATAAAGAAAAACATGAATTTTTCAGAAGAACGTAACAATCATACATCTTTATGCACCCAATAACACAGCTTCAAAATACGTGAAGAAAATACATAGGTGGATATGCTAACCCTTCTCTTCAGTAATATGTAGAAAAAGTAGGTCAAAGTCAGTAAGGGCAGACAGTTGAATATCACTAACCAAATTGATCTAATTGATATACATGGAATGCCACACATCCAAAGCCAGAAGAATCCAAATTCTGTTCAAGTTTATGTGGAACATCCACCAAAGTGGATTATATGCTGGTCAGGTCTCAGTAAATCACAAAGAAATGAAGTCAAGACAGACAAGTTCTCTTTCCACAATGAATTAAACGAATAATGCGAATGGTGGCTGAGTCGCTAAGTCATTTGCAACACTTGAGACCCTGTGGACTGCAGCCCGCCGGGCTCCTCCGTCCAAGGGATTCTCCATCCACGGGACTCTCCAGGCCACAGGACTGGGGTGGGTTGCCATTCCCTTCTCCAGGGGATCCTCCCAACCCAGGAGTCGCACCCAGGTCTCCTGCACTGCAGGCAGATTCCTTACCAACTGAGCTACAAGGGAAGCCCAATAATGTTAGAAATTAATGATTAAACAAAATTAAAGAATACACTCCTAAATAACCTGTGCAGGAAAAATAAATTAAAATGGAAATAAGCAAATATTTTAAACTGAGCACTAATAAAATAAATATGAAAATTTGTGATGGGGATGATATTAAAGCAGTGCTTAGAGTTCTAAATGGCTATACTAAGGGGGAAATGTCTTGAATCAATTATCTAAGCTTCCACTTCAAGAAGCTAGAAAAAAGATCAAATTAAACCCGAAGAAAATAGAATAAAAGGAGCAGTAAAGATGAGAGAAAGATCCATGACATAAAAAATAGATGAATGTCAATTATACCTCAACAAAGCTGTTAATAAAAATAGATTTTTAAGAACTCAAACTTTGCTTCCTTGAAAAGATTAATAGAAGTCCCAAGTACCAGTAATATAAATTTTTAAAGGGCATTACTACAGATCCTATAGGTATCATAAAATAGAATAAGGAGATAGCATAACCAAGATTATGCCAATAAATTTGATAACAGAGAAAATAGACAAATTCCCTAATAAACATAAGCTTCACAAACTAAACTAATAATAAAATCTGAATTATCCTACATTTGTTGAAGGAATTGGATAAGTTTTAAACAACTGCCAAGACATTCCCACCTGCAATGTGGGAACTCCTGTGGCAAGAACTCCAATCTCTCCGTGTGCTTTCTGACCCTTGGTACGATCAGTATAAAATTATAAGACTCAGGAGAATCATTCTCCAGTTTCTTACACCGTTAAAGATACATCTGCCCTGTGTCCCAGTCATCCCTTCTCCTTGGTATGGACTCATGAGAATAAATGCCTATGTTCACCCAAAACAACTTTTATAGCAACGTCCACTGCAGCTTTATTCATAGCAACCCAACACTGAAAACAACCCAAATGTGTACAGAAGGATGGATAAATGAATTGTAGTCTATTCACACTCAGCAGTTTTTAAAGAAATGAACAATTGATGATGCATACAACAACATGGACAATCTCAAAAAAAGAAAGTTATGATGAATGAAAGAAGCCAGACAGAAAGGGTTCACTTCTACGAAGTTCAGGTAGAGAAACTGACCTATGCAAATGGAAAACAGGTGGTGGCTGCCTCTGGAGGATGAGGGAAGGATGACGGTCTGGGAAGGAGCAGGGAGGATTTCCTGGGCTACGGAAATCTGCTATAGCTTGATCTGTGCGGTGGCTGTGTGTGAACATGCCTGCTGTCAAGACTCATTGATCTGCACACTTAAACTGCAACACTTAGTGTATTTTGCTGTTGTTCAGTCGCTGCGTGTGCTTTGCTTCATTGCTCAGTCGTGTCCGACTCTTTGTGACCCCATGGACTGCAGCCCTCCAAGCTCCTCTGCCCGTGGGGATTCTCCAAGCAAGAACAGTGGAGTGGGTTACCATGCCCTTCTCCAGGGGATCTTCCCAACCCAGGGATTGAATCCAGGTCTCCCGCATTGCAGGTGGATGGATGCCTTCCCATCTGAGCCGCCAGGGGAGCCCTGTTCACTCACTGTCGTGTCAGTTACTGTGTTCATATTATACCTCAATAAAGTGCCGCTGCCGTGAAACCATAAACCTGTATTTAGCATCAGTTACCTTGAAAGAAGGAAAGGCTTTAATGCTTCAAGAAGAAAAAGAGAAAGGCAGGAAAGAAAAAGAAGAAAGGTGAAAGAAGGAAGGAGGCAGGGAGGGAGGTGGGGCGCAGGGAAGGAGGAGAGGAAGGAAAAGCACATTTACAACTGAGAGGCTTCCCCGGGCAGGCAGTCTTTATCGATCCCTGTCGTCCTGGCATCCTAGCCAGTGGAGCATTTGTCCCAGACTTTCCACTTTTTAACTGACAGCTTGACAGACTTCCATTGTTGTACTTCTACCTTCTACCGTGGTCAGTCTAATAGTGCGGGGGACATGCTCACAGTGAGCAGGGCCATCGCACTGATATGTGTTTAAATCTGAAAGACTGATCAGCCAAGTCTCGTCTCTCTTTATTTGATTCTTTCCAGAATGAAATCTCTTGTCCGAGGACAGCAAGCAAGGTACCCTCTGCTTAAAAAAATTAAAAAAGAAAAAAAGAAAAAAGAAATCACCCCGACATAGGATCTAGAGACAGCTCATTTCTTAGGTCTAGGATGGTGTTGAGAGAAATATTCAAATCTGCTGCTCCTGGCAGCCACTGGTGTACTAGCCAACTGTACTGTGGTCCATGACTCAGCACGTGATGCCAAGGTTGCCCACTAGGCTGACTCCTGGGTATAAATGACCTCCTGCTATACTGTATTAGAGAGTAGTCTGAAAGCTGTTGCCACAGCACTTTGGTCCATTTTTGTACAAGGCCAAAGTCAGGCCAATAGATATTATTGTTTGGTATCATTTTCATATTTTGCAGCGAGCACTT
Source organism: Budorcas taxicolor (assembly GCF_023091745.1). NCBI lineage: Eukaryota > Metazoa > Chordata > Mammalia > Artiodactyla > Bovidae > Budorcas > Budorcas taxicolor. The sequence goes on along the minus strand of NC_068924.1, from coordinate 79,247,500 downwards.
TTGGTGGAAAAAAAACAGAAGTGCATGTTACTCAAGACAGTTAATGATGAACATATATTTTGCACAAAATGTTTGTCGTCATTTATCAGCCACTGCAGATGTCTCAGTTCTGTCCATGAGGATTTGGACAGTAGAAGGTGCAAATCACCTGAAGATGCATCGCCCCTTGCTTTCAAAGCCTGTGCCCGATGACAACAATTCAAATAGCAGGTGTGTCTACATTTCACTCCGCACAGCACGACTTTTCAAACTCATTGAAACTAATTTAGCTCATTTCTTTAATTTCAATGTTTTGGGCACAGAGAGAAAATAAAACAATACTTGGCAATGTCTTGTCTCCAATAGAAAATTATAATTTCACACAGTGAAATGACAATGGTTTTATGTCAGCATCATTAAAAACTTCAAACAGAAAATCTACTCCAATAATTTGATTTTTTTTCCCAATTCCTCAAAGCAAAGCTGTTGAGAGTTATTCTGACAAATATGAAATAGCTGACATTATTGTGAACGCTGCTGTAAATTCCACATAAAATGTCAAGCTTGAAAACAACACTTCCTTGTTTATGTGCTGGTAAGACAAATACAAGTTTTACTGAAGCACGAAATCATGAAAAAAAGAAAAGGATGTTCTTATTGAATTATGAAACCTATGGCACAGACTTATATTTGAAGTCAACTGTGGCGCACATAATTTAGAATCACATCCAAATGAGTTATCATGGTTTTTCCATCAAAATAGAAGCTATAGTTTTTAGCATTTACAAGTACTTTCATAGTGATACAGTTTAAAAGGGAGTACAAAATGTTTTGATCAAGATGGGATTGAATAACAAAAACAAAAACTCTCTGGCATGGCAGCTCAACGTTTCTTTCCTGCTTCTTATCCACAGCATCATAGAAGTATGTAAGCCTTTGAAATGCTCCTCTTTAATCAACCTGAGTGATCTACAATAATATTGAGCTCCTTTGTTTAAATGTTCCCAAAATTTGAATTGTATTTATTTAAAATCAGTTAGAAATCTTGATCTTTAATCAAAAAATGTAAGGAATGGAGCACAAGAACCTTCAACTTTTGAAGGTTTTAGCAAGTTCCAAGCATTGAAAGCAAGTCTCGCAAACTAGAAGGCATTGAAATTGAAATTTATCCATTCCATTGAAAAGGAAAAACTAAACAAACACACAAATCAATGTACAAGATTTAATTCTGAATTTACATAATTGTGGCTTGGATTACATTGACTTGTGACAAGACTCTTTTTGGTGAAGTCCCTGATTGACTTGGAGAAATTTCTCTTCTGAACTGGAATGAAATAATAAAGTCAATCATTTTTCATTCAACATTTAAATTTGATGAAACATTCAAAAGATCATAATTTTATGATTTTTGTCTTAAAAGAAATTATCAAAGAAAAGTAGGTGTTCTAACTAAAGGTCAAAAAATGCACGTGTGTACTTATCTTCACTGAAACATACAGTTCAATGTGAAAAAATAGAATTAAAAATATTCTCCATTCAGCAAAAATTTCTTAAAGCATACTAGACACCTCTATGAAGAAACAGTAGTGATTCCCTCAAAACTATTATAGTTTGCTGCAACAGCTGGATGAATCTCAGTAGTATAATGTTGAATTAAAGGAATCAGACACAAATGACTATTATTATATGATTCCAGATACATGAAGGACAGAGGCAAACAAAGTAATCAGTGCTACTAGACCTGGGTCAGGAGGAATGATTGGAATGGCACACAGAAGGGCTTCAGGGATTAGTGATGTCTTTGATTTCCATCTGGTGCTGGTAACTCAGGTCTGTTCAGACTGAAAATTCATGTATGCCGTTAATTTTTCTGAGTGTTTGTTACACTTCAATGATCTTTTTTAAATACTATGGATATTACGGATATTCTTCTACATGACTACGATATTATAATACTACTGTTACCGAGTCCAAGTTCTCTCTGCTTGTCCCATGACAGGTCAGTGAATCGGAGACCAGGTACTGAGGCACGGAATACTTTATTTGCAAAGCCAGCAGACGGAGAAGATGGCCGACTAACGTTTCAAAGCGGCATCTTATGAGGTCTGAATGCCAGGTTCTTTTACAGGTCAAAGACTGCGAGAGGTAAAGAAACAAAGTAAAAAGACCATTAATCTTGCAAATATCTCCTAGAATAGCAAGCAAAAAAGGACTCTACTGGCAGCTGTCCTAACCCAGGGGTTAGTTCTTTCTCCACCATTCTGTTCTCCATGGCACCCTCTTCCAGAGTTGTGAGAGAGCTAGTGGATCTCAGGGGCAGAGGGACAGGGGATGTGTTAATGTCTTCCTTCTGACCATTCACAGGTGGACAGGGTCCAGGGACCATTCACAGAGGGTCAGGGTTCTTTGAGATAAGTTCCCTTCTGTATGATTATAATAACAAAGGCAACGAAAAGCAAGTCAAAGAAACAGTTCCAACATGGAGTTGGATTTGGTTCTTCCCTGCAATACTATCACACCTAAGAAAACGACCAATTATCCCATCACAATATTTAATATCTTGTTCTCATTCATATTTTCCTTATTTACCCAAGAATGGGTTTTGCACTTTTTATTAGTTTTAATCCAGGTCCAGTCTAAACTAAAGCCCTGCATTTGACTGCCTCATTTTCTGCCTTCTTTTAATCTCATACAGTCCTCCTTCCTCCTTCCTTTTCCCTTGTTCCGAGACACATTGCTGTGTTATAAATATTCTACATTCTAGATTTGTCTGAGTGGTTGGAGTGGGCGGAATTCTACAATCCCCTCTCCTAGGATGAGGGCAGCCCCTGAGATACGATGGGATAGCACTTCTGTTATGAGAGTACCAGATTTTTAAGATGTAAGAGGGTCGCCAATTAGTTGACTCTGAGTTCATCCAAACAGGCAGTTAGCCTGACCGGGTCTGACCTGATGGAGTAAGCCTCAAAGAGAAAGTGAAGTCGCTCAGTCGTGTCTGACTCTTCGTGACCCAGTGGACTGTAGCCCACCAGGCTCCTCTGTCCATGGAATTTTCCAGGCAAGAGTACTGGAGTGGGTTGCCATTTCCTTCTCCAGGGGATCTTCTCGACCCAGGAATTGAACCCGGATCTCCCACATTGTAGGCAGATGCTTTACCATCTGAGCCACCAGGGAAGAAGCCTCAAAGAAAAATTCAAAACAGTAGAGACATCGTCTTACATGCCTTGTAGAAGCAAGCTTCCACTCAGTGAGAGGGGGCCAAGAGGCAAGGGTGGGCTTGAAACCAGCTCCTGCCTGGCCTGCAGCTACCAAGGAAATGGGCACCACAGTCCTAAACTCACAAAGCAATGAATTCTGCCGACAACCTGAAGGGACTCAAAGAGAACTTTGAGGATCAGGTGAAATTATTACCCCACCCAGGCTTCCCTGGTGGCTCAGAGGTTAAACCGTCTGCCTCCAATGCGGGAGACCTGGGTTTGATCCCTGGGTCGAGAAGATCCCCTGGAGAAGGAAATGGCAATCCACTCCAGTATTCTTGCCTGGAGAATCCCATGGATGGAGAAGCCTAGTAGGTTACAGTCCACGGGGTCGCAAAGAGTCGGACACGACTGAGCGACTTCACCTTCACCTTCACCAGTGGTTACATTTCAGCCGTAGGAGACCCTGAGCAGAAGACACGGATAACTCAAGACCTGATGGCCATCTCATGGACATTGCTGCTGCTGCTGAGTCGCTTCAGTCGTGTCCGACTCTGTGTGACCCCACAGACGGCAGCCCACCAGGCTCCCCCGTCCCTGGGACTCTCCAGGCAGGAACACTGGAGTGGGGTGCCATCTCCTTCTCCACTCATGGACATTATGAGATAATAGATACGTGCCATTTTGTAACAGGGAAGAGCAACTCTGCCTCCATATTAGATTAGATGTGTTTCCTTCACTTCAGCCTTTGTAGTCTATGCTTTTGTTTAGAGTTAAGAATGTTGCCTATAGCCTGAAATGTATAAGATAGTCAGTACTCAAGGTTCTGACCTTTAAGAGTATAAGGGTTTTCCATTCATACAGAGACAAAAAGTGGCAGAACTGAGAATGACATTGTCTTTATTGGAGGTTTAAGGAACATCCAGAGAAGGCAATGGCACCCCACTCCAGTACTCTTGCCTGGAAAATCCCGTGGACGGAGGAGCCTGGTGGGCTGCAGTCCATGGGGTCGCTAAGAGTTGGACACGACTGAGCGACTTCACTTTCACTTTTCACTTTCATGCATTGAAGGAAATGGCAACCCACTCCAGTATTCTTGCCTGGAGAATCCCAGGGACGGAGGAGCCTGGTGGGCTGCCATCTATGGGGTCGCACGGAGTCGAACACGACTGAAGCGACTTGGCAGCAGCAGCAGGAGCAACATAGGAACATCATGACCCGACCTATTCGGACAAAGGATTCCCGCACCAAGAAGCTTGAACAACCAACTTCACCCCTCCCTAACCTTGCCATCAACTACCGAAACTACCCAGCAATCCCCCTACTGGGCACACAGCCTGAGAACACCATAATTCAAAAACGCGCCTGTGCTCCGCTGTCCACTGCAGCTCTATTTTCAATAGCCAGGACACAGAAGCACCTAAATGTCCATCAACAGATGAGGGGCTTAAAAAAAGATGCTGTGCAGATATACAAAAGAACACTGGTCAAAAAAAAAAAAAGAAACAAGATTGGGTCATTTGTAGTGATGTTGATGAAACTAGAGTCTGTAATATAGAGTGAAGTCAGAAAGAGCAAAACAAATACTGAATATAACTCACATATACATATATATATATATATATATATATATATATGAAACCTGGAAAAACGGTACAGAGGGACATCCTTGCAGGGCAGGAATACAGACGTGGAGAAGGGGCTTGCGGACACAGTGGGGGTGGGGGGAGGAGAGAGTGGGAGGAGTCAGGAAAGCAGCACTGACGTAATACACGAGCACGTGTGAGACGATCAGGTACCGGGAGCCGGCTGGCTAGCACGTGGGGCTCGGCTCTGTGCCCTGTGAGGACCTGGGGGTGGGGACGCGGGGCGGGAGGGGGAGGCTCAAGAGGGAGGGGATACACGCGTACACACAGCTGATCACTTCGCTGTGCAGCAGAAACTAACACAACATGGTAAGCGACTATACCCCAGTTTAAAAAATCCAACACGAGGAATGTTTGCTGATACAAAAGCAGAGTCACGGATGCAGTGAACAAGCACGTTTACCAGGGTTAAGTGAGGAGAGGGGCACGCTGGGAGACCGGGACTGACGGGTACACTCTGCTGTAGATGAACTAGATGACTAGGAAGTGCCAGCTGTGTAGCACAGGAAACTCTACTCAATACCCTGTAATTACGAAAAAGAGTCTGAAAAAAAAAATGAGCGGATATATGTATGTGTATAACTGAGCCACTTTCTGTACACCTGAAACTAACACAACCTTGTAAATAAGTACCAGTAACTATACGCCGATAAAAACTTGTTTTTATATATAAATTCAAAAAAAAAAGAGAGAATGCTTTGTTGAACCCCTCGGGAGAGAGAGGTTTCGGGGAGCGGGAGCCACTCGCCTCCTCGCCTGGCCCTCCCTCCCTCCGCCCCGGACCCTGACGGTTCAGTATCGTCCGTCTTCACTGTGCACCAGACCCAAGAACTCATGTTCGCTCATCATCTTAAGCAACTAAGTTTGTGGCGATCTGTCACTCGGCAATGGAAAACACGTATGTCACCCTCCTCTGTATTTCTTGTAAACTCCGGGAGTTGGTGATGGACAGGGAGGCCTGGCGTGCTGCAATTCATCAGGTCGCGAAGAGTCGGACACGACTGAGCGCCTGAACTGAACTGAACCGAACTGAACTGAAGAGCTGCTTTAAAGCAGCATCAGATAAGCTTTTTCTGGAGAGAAACAGACTGTAAATATTTAGGCCTTGCCGGCTGATCCAGCCTCTGTCAAAGCTGCTCGTCTTCCAGTAGGGTGAAAAAGCAGCCGAAGGCAACACCAAACAAATTGTCGTGACAGCGCTGCAGTGAAGCTTCGTTTCGTAAAGCCGATGGCTGGCCGGGATGCGCGCTCCTGGGCCCTGCCCTCCCGCCGCGCGTTCCGTCCTCCCTGGCGCCCTCTCCAGGCTGACCAGTGCACAGTCCCTGCACGCAGCCCTCCAGCCCACCTGCTGCCGGGAGCGTCCCCGAGACCAAGCTCTGCTGAGCGCCTAATTATCACGTTTAAGTTTCACAGCAGCCGAGCGAGTGGGATGCACAATAGCTCCCATCTTTGGAGAAACGAAAGTGAGACCCAGGGAACTGAATGTCTTGCTGCTAAGTCACTTCAGTCGTGTCCGACTCTGTGCGACCCCATAGACTCACACAGATGGCGGGGTCTGAGTCAGGGTTCGAGTCCTGGGGAATGTCCAAGCTGTCTCCCGAGAGCTTCCACGAGAGGAGCCTGCTTTACGACGGCTGGGCTCCTTCTCATTGATGGGGTGGGCGGGGCGGTTATACAGCAGAGAAGAATTTCAGGCTTCAGCCATCAGCCAGGGCAGGGACGCGGCAGCCCTGAGCCTCCCAAGGCTTTTCTAGAGCTCGTGGCAGGATGCGCAGCCTGCTCTGTGCGGCAGCCGGCAGCCGGGGTGGGGAAGGACAAAGCTCCGCCGATCCACCCCCTGCATTGGGAGATATCTCAAAACACACAAGCAGCCCCGGCCTTTTATCCAAGCGGCTCTGGCAAGTGACGCCCTGTCCCGTTTCAGAAGGACTGCCTTGTCACTCGGCGCAGGAGTGGGCCCGGGTCCAGGTGACTCAGGTTCGAAGCCTGTATCTTGCATTTACGGCTTTCGTGACCCGGAGCAAACGGCTCCATGTCTCTGCACTTCCCACCTGTAAAATGAGAAGGATAAGTCCTGCGTCACCCGGAGGATAATGAGGACCGAATGGGAGCGTGGGCTCAAGGGTGCTTTCCACCCTGTGCAGTCGTTTCTGCCCCGAAACTGCCCGCTCATACCCGCCCTCCGGCGCTCACCTGAGCTCTCTGGAACCAGGACTGTGTTTGTCCCTGGCACAACCCACGGGCCCTTAGTTTATTAACAGCCTCTGCTCACTCCGTATTCCTGGTCTCCCCTCGAGCACAGTGTATAATCCCTGTGCACGCCCTTCTAACCCGAGTCCAGACACTCCCTGGCCTCTCCTCAGCCCGGATCCCTCCTGGGTCAAGGTTACAAACCAGCAATTTGTTTTCAAAATCTGTGAGCCTGCTTCTTTTTAGTAAGTAACTTCACTTAGAGTTACCAAAGCAGAGACTTTGCAGGGAGAGATAAATTAGGAGTTTAGAATTCGCAAACAGTATTATATATATATAATATAATGCTATTATATATAAAATATTATAATATAAAACCAACAAGGACTTACTGTACGGCATGAAAAATTCTGCTCAATATTCTATAATAACTTACATGGGGAAAGAATCTGAAAAAGAATGGATATATTTATGCATATATATAAAACTGAATCACTTTGCTGTACACCTGAAACTAATGACACTGTAAATCAACTACACGCCAATAAATTTTTTTTTAAGAAATAAACAGTTACAACTATTCCAATGCTCCTGTGGTCATATTCACTTGAAAACTGAAGGGAGAAGAAGGAAAATGGGATGAAGATAGGCAAAATGCACTCCCTTCCCGTTATAAAGAAGTACTAGGGATGTAACGTACGGCATGATAAATATGTGGCCCCGTGGACTGTAGCCCCCAGGCTCCTCTGTCCATGGGATTCTCCAGGCCAGAATACAGAGTGGGTAGCCATGCCCTCGTCCGGGGGATCTTCCCAACCCAGGGACTGAACCCAGGTCTCCCACGTGGCAGGCAGATTCTTTACCACCTGAGCTACCAGGGAATCCCCATAATTAACCCTGCTGTATGCTACATATGAAAGCTGTTTCCAGAGTAAATCCTAACAGTTTTCATCACAAGAAATGAAATTTATTTCTTTTATTTTTATCTCTGATGAGGGATGTTCAGTAAACTTACTGTGGTCATCATTTCCTGACGTCTGTGAGTCAAATCATCATGCTGTACACGTTAAACTTGTCCAGGGCTGTGTGTCGATTCTGGGCTTCCCTGGGGGCTCAGCGGTAAAATATCCGCCTGCCAATGCAGGAGCTGAGAGTTCAATCCCTGTATCGGGAAGATGCCCTGGAGAAGGAAATGGCAACCCGCTCCGGTATTCTTGCCTAGGAAAATCCCATGGACAGCAGAGCCTGGTGGGCTACAGTCCATGGGGTCGCAAAAGTCAGATACGACTTAGCAACTAAACAACAACATGTCAATTCTATTTCAATAAAACTGGAAGAAAAAATAAAGTGTACAATTCAAAACAAGAGAAAATTAGAATTCACCCTGAAAGAAGCCTTCTAGGACATTCAGGCACCAGCATCACATTGTGGTCCTTACAAGTGGAAGATACTTTCAAGAAGCCCACGAAACCACTGAGAGAGGCCAGGGAGAGGCCAGCGGGCAAAATGCAAGGCAAAACTGCCCCGGCCTCGCAGAGGGTGTCTCGGCCCCACCGGACTTCACACACTGAGCCTCTGTCGTGTGTCCCAAGAGGGATTTGCTGCTGAAGTCAAGTCTGAGAATCACCCATGGACTCCGGTATTTTCCTACCACAGGAGAGAAAACGGAGGCCCACTGGGGTGTTTGCCACACAACTCTGAGTACAGCCCAAAGCAGCGTGAAGCTGACCCCTAAGGCTGTGGCCCCCGGGAGCCCCATGTCAGCTTCCCCACCCCGGTGACAGTCAGGCCTCCCGGAGGCCGGCGGCCACAGGCCACCGGCTGCTTCTCTGGCCTGTTCTCCAGCCCTTTCCTGGAGACCTCAGGCCTCTCTGCTGGAATCACTGGGTTAATTTTGGCTTCGAAGATTCTGCAGTGTAAGCAGGCCCAGGAGACCCTGGCCAGGGAAGTCTGAGGCTTTTAGAAACACGGGCCCCCTGCTGCAGCATCCTGGAAGAAAGGAAGGGCTTGCTGGGCAGGGCACATCCCCAGCTCCCACTGTCCCAGCCAATGCCTCCCTCAGCCAGGACGTCAGGAACTTCAGGACCAGTCAGAGTGTGAGCAGCCAGGATGAGGCTGCTGGAATGAGGGCTGGAAGGGTGTCCCAGAGCCCTGGAGAAGCCCAAGGGTACAGTGGTGGAGGGTGAAGTGTGGGAGCTCGTTGACACTCACTGTGCTCCTGTTCAGGGTCTCCGAAAGACCCAGCACAGGTGTCTGGAGCCTCCAGGGGAAGCCAGGCCCAGGGGGTCTGCTGGCCGAGAAGCCCCAGCCTCCCGCCCACAGGACAGGGCAGCCCCTGTGCCCAGGTCCTTGGGGCCCTACTCTCAGGAATGCCTGTGGAGATCACTGTCCGGGCCCCTCGGTACCTGCCAGCATCCACGCCCTCAGACATCTTCTCCGCCAAAGGGGATGTGATCATCGGGCCTGTGACCCCCTTACACGCAGTGCTGGGTCAGCCAAAGGTCACCTTTGGGCAGTCTCCATGCCCATGGTGGGTCATGCTCTTTACCCACGTGGACGGAGGGGAGAGGCGGGGGGAAGCGGAGGAGCCCTCCTGATAGATGCAGGCATCGGGGGACCCGGGGCCTGCCACCCAGCCTCCAAGGCCCCCTGGCAGGGACACCCAGGCAGGGAGGCCCCCTGCGCACTGGGCGGTGGAGACACTCTCAAGTCTTTGAGTAAATGGAGGAACACACCCTTCTCACCCGGATGGTGCTCTGCGCGCGCGCGTGTGTGTGTGTGTGTGTGTGTGTGTGTGTGTGTGTGCGTGTGTGTGTGTGTGTGTGCGTGTGTGCGCGCGCGCGTGCTCAGTCGCGTCAAAGTCTTTGCAGCACCAAGACTGAAACCTACCAGGCTCTTCTGTCCATGGGATTCTCCTGGAAAGAATACTGGAGGGGAGAAGACTCCCTTCTCCAGGGATCTTCCCAACCCAGGGAAAGAGAAGCTCTCCTGCACTGGCAGGCAGATTCTTCACCATGTGAGCCACCATAATGCTAACATCCCTTAAACGCGATGGAGGGAAGAGTTAGCAGGTTTAGAGCCAGGAATGTTCCAGAATCATGGCTACAGGAGCTGCAGTCAGACGTATCCACACGCACGTTTCTGGGATGAAAGAGAAGGCAGCCCCAGGCCACGCTTGTCAGCAACTTTCTCCCACGAGTCCAGATTCCACAGATGCCTGAACCATTTCCAAGGCTTCCCTGGTTTCTACCCAGATTTCAACCTGTGAGCCTGCCGGGTCTATCCAGAAGGGGTGCCCAGGAGGTACGGAGCTGAACCCCACTGTCCGCCTTCCCCAGGTCTGTGTGACTTCTTCCTGCCCGAGTCTTTGTCAGAAGCCGTCCGGGGCGTCTTCTGCATCCACTCACCGCCCTTTGCTTGTTCGGTGGCCACTCATCCGTGCAGGCGCGTGCCCGTGTGTCCGCCTGGGCACATGGCTGCCAGATCCCACTTGCGTCTGTCCCGCTCAGCATATCCTGTGTCGCCCGTCTGCCTGTCTCAGCCACACCTGAGCGCCTGTCTTTGGGTGCCTCTGCCCGCCTCTGCGCCTGAGCCGCGTGCCCCAGCCCGCGGGCCTGCCTGAGTCTGGGGACCTGATGCTGTGTGTGCGTCTGTGTGGCTTGCAGCATCTCTCTGTATGTCTGGACGCCCTTGTGTATCCATCCCTTTGTGTGTCGCTTTGCCCATCTTGGGGAGGCCACCAGCCTTTCTCCTTGACAGTCCACTTGTACATGCCTATATTCCCCAGACACCCCAGTGCCCCCGAGCCTTCTTTCTTTCAACAGACATATGCCTAAATTCAGTCCCACACCCTTGCCTGCCCTTGCTTGGCCCACGGAGAGACTCTGGCGCTGTTCCGTGTGGCTCTCTACAAGGCTACTGACTAATCTGAACACCCTCTGTCTTCCACCCTCTCCAAGACTGGAAGCCTGCTTTTTCCTGAACCTTCCGGGCCTTCTCTTCGCTGTGTCCGAGGTGGAAGAGGACCCAGCCTTCCTGCCCAGCGTCACCGTGGACTGCAGGTCGGCGATTCCTGCCCCTCAGGTGTCAAGCCCTGGGAGCACCCTGCCCTGCCGTCCAAGTGGACCCGGCCCGTGCCGAGCTTCAGCGCGGCCCCAGCTTCAGGGCGGCGCCCAGCCACCACTCTTGGGGGCAGTTGGAGGGATGCCCCCCGGAGTCCAAGCCCATGGCTAAGCTGCTTGCCTTGTACAGAGTCCCTCGGGTGAGAGACGCACCCGGACAGAGACAAGCGCGGGGACGCTCTGACGGGGGCACTGCTGCTAGGTCCAGAGGACAGAGGCGTAACGGCCGCAGGCTGTGACCTTAAAGGTCACGTTCCTCTTCCAGGCCTGGGATTCCCCTTCTGCAAAATCCGGGAGTGGGTATTGGACACGATCAGGGTTCCCTAAGCCGACCCACACACTGGCACTGATCCATAAGACGGTTTCTCTCGTTGGCAACAAGAGAGAAAGACAAAGAAGCAACAAGGTGCACACGTGTGTCTGTGTGAGGTCACCAGCCCTTCTTAGATGCTGGCTTTATTCTATTTTCTTTTCTTTTTCCTAGTTGGTTGAGATGTAATTGACATACATCACTGCATAATGGTTTGACTTAGGTATACGGTGAAATGATTATTGCTGCTGCTGCTAAGTCATTTCAGTTGTGTCTGACTCTGTGCGACCCCAGAGATGGCAGCCTACCAGGCTCTTCTGTCCCTGGGATTCTCCAGGCAAGAACACTGGAGTGGGGTGCCATTTCCTTCTCCAATGCATGTGAGTGAAAAGTGAAAGTGAAGTCAGTCAGTCGTGTCCAACTCTTAGCGACCCCATGGACTGCAGCCCACCAGGCTCCTCCATCCATGGGATTTTCCAGGCAAGAGTACTGGAATGGGGTGCCATTGCCTTCTCTGAGTCATCTCATTCAGATACAATCAAAAGAGAAAGTAAAAAAAAAAGGAAGAAGAATATGTATCCTTGTAATGAGAACTCTTAGGATTCACTCTCCTAACAAGTTCATGTATGTAACATACAGCAGCTTTAACTATACCATGCTGCACAGTACACCCTAGGACTTATTTATCTCAGAGCTGAAACTCTGTACCTTTTCACCTCCTTCCTGCAGTTCTGCCTTCCCTACTCCCTGCCTCCAGTAATCACAAATTTGATCCCATTTTCAATGATTTTGGCTGCTTTTTGTTTCGAGGATTTTTTTTAGATTCCATGTGTAACTGAGACCATACAGTATTTGACATTCTGTGTCTGACTTATTTCACTTAGCATAAAGCCCAGTGGCTCAGACAGTAAAGAATCCGCCTGCAGTGCAGAGGACCCGAGTTCAATCTCTGGATCAGAAAGATCCCCTGGACATGGAAAAGGCAACCCACTGCAGTTATTTTGCCTGGAGAATTCCATGGACAGAGGCACCTGGCAGGCTACAGTCTGTGGGGCCGCAGAGTCAGACGTGACTGAGAGATTGACACTAACGCCCTCCAGGTCCATTCACACTATCACAAATGGTGGGGTTTCCTCTTTTTTGTGGCTGAATAATATTCCATTGTATGTGTGGTGTGTATATATGCCATATATATAGATAGATAGCTATAGATAGATGGATGGACATTGTTTCTCCATCTTGGATATTGTAGGTTTTATTTTATGGCAAAACTAAAATTCGGCAACCTTAGGCCAAAGTTCCATAATTTTTTTGTTGATTTGTTAAGCAGACTGGGGCACGTGTTTTCCAGCATCCCCTGACCGAGGGCTGAAGATAGACCCTAAGATGTATCACTCAAGCCAGAAGCATCTCACTGTCCCTCCCTGCCTTTCTCGGTAGGTTGGGAAGTTGAGCACATGACAGGCCACTCTGTTGAATTCCTTGATGTTTCTGTGAGACATTTGCCTGGACTTGAGTTCTGTCTAATCTTCAGCAAACGTTAGGTAGGGAAGTAATGTTTACCAAATCAATTTCCAGGCGGAGAATCTAAGTCCCCTCCAGCATGCCTGGAAGCATAAAGATAAGTCTGTGACCTTTAAAAGACACACTAAGAAATATTAAATATCTTCCCTTCCAGATTCCACTGAGGCATCAAATGCCACAATCATAAAATCACTCAATCAGAAGCAAACACTTAACTCTCAATAGCTACTCTTGAGTAATGTATAGCAGTTGTCAGTCATTCACATCCTAGTAAAAGTGAGTTTATCATGTCCTTTTTTCTGCAATGTGGGTTGAGATAACTTAGTAATGACTGTATCTATCATTTATTGATATCATTTATTGAACAGTTACCATGAGTGGAAACTCCTTTTTGGATTCTTAACAGTATCAAAATTCTTATACAGAATTAAATTAGATCATTTTAGATTAAAGATTAGATGAGATCATACATGTGAAATACTTAGAAAATGCCTGATAACTTAGAGAAAGTGCTCTGTCAGCATTTATTATTATATTCTTGTTTGTTTGTTTGTTTGCTTTGACGATGCCACATGGCTTGCAGGATATCCTAATTCCCTGAACAGAGGCTTAATCCAGGCTCCAACAATGAGAACACCAAGTCCTAACCACTGGACAACCAGGGAATTCCTTGCATTTATTTTAATCATGTCATTTAATTCTCACTACTTTATGAGGTTGATATCACTATCCCCATTTTACAGATGATGAAATTGAGGCTCAAAGAAGAAATGTCACTTGCTCAAAATCAGGCAGCTAGTAAGTAGCAGTTTGGGATTCAAAGTCAGGCAATTCAACCCCAGGGGTGGAAAAAGGCGCAGAAGCAGAGGAGGGAAACTCGGTGAAACGAAAAAGCTGCCTGTTGCGGGGCTGGCTATGAGTCCAAATGTTTACTTGCACACTACTCAGGGTGGAGATTGTTACAGCACAACACGTGTACCCTGAGACACGCCTGAGGTCGTGGCCTTACCCTCAGAAATGCTCCTGCTCTGGGCCAGAAGGCAAGCATGAATGCAGACAGCCATAAGACCAGGGCACCCATGTGGCTTCCCAGGGCCCTACCAGGAGGACTTGGAGCAGAACAGCCCAGACCCAAGGTTACGAGCTGGAATGTTGGGCTACAGGGACCTCAGCTCCAAGTCAGACGTCAGGACACTTGTCTGACAGAGAATTCCTTTTCTAGCTTTTTAATTTATGAGAAAAGTCTTACCAAGGTGGCTTAAAAATTACTTTGCTAGACCTTCATTGGTGGTGGTTGTAGTTTCGTCGCTAAGTTGTGTCCAACTCTTGCGACCCCACGAACCCTGCCAGGCTCCTCCATCCATGAGTGGATGAAACCATCCATGAGTGGAGGAAACCATGAGGTTTCCCAGGAAAGAATACTGGAGAAGGTTGCCGTTTCCTTCTCCAGAGGATCTTCCTGACCCAAGGATCAAACCTCATCTCCCGCATTGCAGGCAGATTCTTTACCACTGAGCCACCAGAGAAGTCCAGACAAGACCCACGTTGCCCTAGTTGAGAAAGGTTCAAGTGCAGGAGGTCAGTCCAGTCCTCATGGGTACAGCCTGCTCCGAGGTCCCGCTCCAGCAGGGTGGGTGACGTGAGGATCTGAGACCACCCGCCGCTTCCCACCGGGGGCTCCGTTGCTAGCCCCCATGGTCCTCACAAGAACGAGAGAGCAAACATCGCTCCTGGGTCAGGTACCCCAAAGCCTCCAGACACATTCAGCACTGAGGTGCCGACAACTAGTAGCTCCAAAAATCTCACGGTTCACATCCAGTCAATAGGTGCTTTCTGAACAACTGCTACAGGCCAGATAATCCCCTCGGATACTAATGTGAGTAAGCCCCAGCTGCCAACTTCAAAGGGCTCACAGTCAAGTAGGGCACAGACAATGGCATGATGTCACAGTTCCAGGAAAAAGTACTCACCCAGGAATGCCTGGTACTGGCGGGGCTGGCTCGAGCTGCCCAAAATCACTGTCAAAAGCAGACATCACTTATTAACTCAGAATGAGAAATGCGGTTTTCAACACGACCGACAGCCTTGAGCTGGCTGGTCGGTGTATCTGTCCCTGCAGAAGAGCCTCTATCCGAAGCCAGTGTCTTCTCGGAAGGATGAACCATGAGCCTAGAACTGGAGCGTAGGGAAGAAACTGGACCAGACTCTCTGTGAATCAGACCTGCGGCCAGAACTCTTGGCACAGCTGAGACATCACTCAGGCAGGTTAAGTCTTCAGCTGATGGTACTGTCACCTGTCTGGCTGGTTACATTCCAGCCCTGAGAATACACCTGGCCCACCTCCTAGGTCTCCGCAGCATCACAGCCCAATGGGTCACTTGTGACGTGAGGCTGACCTCTGTCAATGAAGTTCATTTTCCCCAGGGCCAGCCTGGGAGGCCACACGCTCCTAGGTCCACGAACTCAGGGTGTCCGCATCGTCCCTCTAAACACGGGGGACCCCACTCCGTGGCGTGGTATCTTCATTTTGCTAAAATTCAAGGGAGCTCCAAATGGACTACATCTTGAGATATGCTTGAGCGTTTGGCAGCAGTCCTTGTTTTTTCCAACTCTGCTTCTGTAAAACCCCAGAGTTCATCCAGTCAAAGGACCTGGTAGAAATTCTCCTGGTTTCACAGGAATCCCAGGAAGCAAACCAGCAGAGGGAAGCAGCAGAGATGGGCTGGGAAGCAGAAGCTAGAAATAATGAAGGACCCTGGCTTCAAAGTCAGGAAACCTGGATTTGAATCTTAAAAACATCTTATTCATTACGCGATCCTGACCAACTAAGGCATCCCTTTGGAGCTCCACATTCCTCACCTACAAGACGAAGGTGACAAAGATATACCTTAGAGTCATTGTGGGTGTTGACAATGGAATAATTGGGCCTGCCGTATAACAAATGCTCATAAAGGTTAGGGGCTTCCCAGGTATAACAGTGGTAAAGAGTCTGCCTGCCAAGAGACACAAGAGCCGTGGGTTCGATCCCTGGGTGGGGAAGATCCCTTGGAGTTGGAAATGGCAACCTACTCCAGTAGTTAGGGATTGTTGCTCTTAACAATAATGATAGACTCTGTAACAGTAATGTTCTAACAATAGAATGATCGTAATGAAAGATTCTGAGGATAAGGATAAGGCTCTAACAGTAATGCTAGCAATGTAAACTTGGAAGGAGCAGTCACCTTTTGAGAAAAGCCAGTTCCCAAGTCCTCTGTGTCATTTCGGCTAGTCTAGGGCCGGAGAGTCACCAAACACTTTGAAGTGAAAGAACCTGTCTGCGTCCACCTGGTGGAACAGCTTCCCTAACAGGCGGGCAAAGTCTGAGACTGTAAACCCTTCCTGGAGTAGCCTGGACAACCTCCAGGAGGAGGGGAGGGAGACGAGGAGAAGGACGAGAGAGAAGGGCATACATTCATTCAGGCGCTCGACAGCCAAGACCTGTTCAATGGGCCCTGCTTAAGGTATAATGAGGGGAGGAAAGACTTGAGCTCAAACCGTCTGAGATAGAAGGAGCTCTGTGATGATGAGATAAAGGCCAGAGTCCTGGGGCCGGCAGGGGACGAGAGGCAAGAGCTCAAGCCCAGCCCGAGGGGCAGGTGTCGGGGAGGCTTCAGATGGTGCCGCTCAATAGACAAGTCATATTTTGTTTAGTCTTCACGCTTCAATATGGAAAAAAAAAGTCTTTTAATTCTGTGGGAGTTTCTTAGCTTCTTTTTCATTAGCGTTTAACCACTTTACAACGTCATGTCAGGTTCTGCTGCACAGCACCGTGAACGAGATACAGGCTGTGCTCAGTTGCTGTCTCGTCCAACTCTTTGAGACCCCATGGGCTGTAGCCGGCCAGGCTCCTCTGTCCATGGGGATTCTCCAGGCGAGAATACTGGGGTGGGTTGCCATCCTCTTCTCCAGGGAAGCCCTTGTTAGTCATCTATTTTAAACACAGTGTACGACACGCTCTTCTTAGCTACAGTAGTTTCCTTTCACACTCATTCTGATTGCTGACCTGCGTGACCTCATTCCTCCCTCCTATAAAATGTTCTCTTTTATGCGCTTGGTCGTAACATTTTACTAATAAATAATAAACCTTGTTAGGAGAAATGATAAGTAGAAAAGCGCTTTTATTTCTTAGAAGGGATGCCTATGCATTCATTTACTATTGCTATTACTATAGTTTTCCATTTATTATACTTTTTTCTTGTTTTTTCCTAATTTTTTCCTACATTTTTTGAAATTTCCTAATTATTTAAATATATTTTCCTTATAGTGCTTGGGAAATTCTAAATGCTGTTTCAATTCTTCCAACGATACCCCTTTTTAATTCACTTGAACTTTTATTTCTCAGTGTCAAGAACTACACAACACTGAAACGTAAAGCACTCACTAACAGCACACTTCACTTCTCTGCGTCCTTCAGCGCCCTAAGATGTATCCTTTAGTCCCACTGCATTCCTTCTGAAGGCGACCTGGCTCCTCCAGCCTGAGCCTGTAGGCTTTGGAACGCCCTGGACAAGAGACAAAATTAAAAATAAAAGACAGACACGGAATCATAAGTACTCCATGATACTTCTCACATGATAACCTAAAATAGTCAGACTGCTAGAAGCAGAGAGTAGTAACAATGGTTGGAAGGAGGGAAGAGGGAAGAGGCTGGAAGGAGGGGGAAAAAAGTGGGGGATATCAGTCAAGGGGTACAAATTGTCAGTTATGCCGAAGAAGCAAGTCCTAGAGAGCTCCTGTATAGCATAATGCCTGCAGTTTACAATACTGCCTTGCATGCTTAAAGATTAGCTAAGGAGGCAGGTACTGTGCTGTGTCCTTATCACAAAAACAACTATTAAATAATAATAAAGAAGAAGGTGGGAAGAAACTTGGACCTGATGGACAGGTTTGTGGCAGATTGTGGTGATGTTTCCACAGGCATATACTTCTCTCCAGACCCATCAGTTGTATGTTCGTTATGCACAGCTTTTTGTAAGGGAGAAACAATGTTCTTAATAACATTGGACAGAGAAGGGAGGAATAAGGCCAAGCACCTGGTGTCTGATGAGAAGATTAGTGGATACTCCGCAGGGGGACCGGCGGGCATTCTAGCCAGGAATGCGCCCCAGACCTCCCGCAGGTGGGCCACGGGCCTCAGCCTCCCCAGTTCTGGGATCACTTCCGGTTCCCGTCCTTCCTGCGCGCAGTGCCGGGCAGCACCCACCAGGCCTGGGTGCTGGCCAAGCTCTTGAGTCACTTTCACTGGCCCCGCGGGTGCCTGGTGGGCTCTGACAATGACAGCCTCAAGCGGCCAGAGCAGCCGCTGCAGGCGGAGATCCAGCTCGCGGGCGGCCGCGTGGCCTACTCCAGGGGGCTGGGCCACCGCGCCGCGGCATCGCCTCCCGCCCCGCCACCACGGGCATCGTCTGTGCCTGGGCCCACTTCCACTCCAGGCTCCTGGCCGAGGCCATGGGAAGAAGGTGACCCAGAGGACAGGGGTCTCCACCTCCTTCTCCTGCAGGCCTTGGGGCCGGGCCCCACGGCCCAGGGCCTGCTCAAGGGCAGCTTGAGCCTGACTGTATCCTCCAGAGCGATGCCTGGCTTTGTGGATTTCCTGTTGGTGCCCCGCCCGGCTGGGTACTCAGGCAGCAGTCTGATGAGGAAGCTCTGGGAGGAGCACAGGGGTGCAGGTGGACCTGACTCGGGGCATCTACCCCAAGGCCCGGAGAAGGCACTCAGAGCTGCATGGGGGCTTGAGAAGGCGACAGCTGTCCACCTGTCTGCCTTCAGACGTCCTGATCTGACCGCCACTTACCAAGCCTGCCTGGTGCCCATGGGAACCTGATGACCTGCTGCCCAGGAAAGGGACCCTTCCTGGGAGGTGCGCGTGCCAGTTCACAGAACGCCAGGCCTTGGCAGGTGAGCAGCCAAGACCCTTGCCCAGACCCTGTTCATCTCAGAGACCTGCAGACAGGCAATGCAGCCTAACGGAAGGAATACTGAACTTAGAGCCAAAGGGACTAAGACCCAGGTAACTTATTACTGGGCTCCCCAGGTGGCGCTAATGGTAAAGAACCCACCTGACAATGCAGGAGACATAAGAGGCATAAGTTCCATCCCTGGATCAGGAAGAGCCCCTGGAGGAGGAAAGGACAACCCCCTCCCGTGTTCCTGCCCAGAGAATCCCATAGACAGAGGAGCCTGGCGGGCTACAGTCCATGGGGTTGCAAAAGAGTCGGACATGACTGAAGTGACTTAGCACACACCTTATTATTAAAGATATCAGGGGTCTAGTTGTAGAAGAGAGAACTGGCTCCTACTGGCAATGGGAAGTCTTTGTAAAATTTTCAGAAATTATGCAAATTGTTTGCTAAACCATAGAAATCAGCAAACACTACAATCCCAGCTTTTTTCCCCAGAGAGCCAGTTGTTAAACATTTAGCAGCACAGCGCTACAAATATCCAAGCCAGTTATAAGAACAAAGTCAGAATAGAAGAAAAGTCCTAATTTTAAAAGAATGTCTTTGAACTAGGCACAGCTTTTTAAAAATAGGTTTTCGGTAATTTTATCAACATTTATATCATGTGAGATCTTGTAAGACTGTAACAGTAGTAATAGTTTACCTTTTTGAGTACTGTTCTATGCCAAGTGATGCTCCACGCACTATGTATGTATTGATATTAATGCATTTCCTCTTTGTGATGCCTTTATGAGACAGGTCCCCTTTTAGATAGAATTTCATATCCAAGGTCACACACCTGGTTCAAGGCAGAGTCAGAAGTCAAGCCAGGCAGCCTGGAGGCAGTCTGGGCACTGCCCCTCAAAACTGAAGAATTCCAGGAATCTCCCATGAGTCTACACCCAGCTTCACCCGCAAGCCGAGTAATCTGCTCAGACTCCCTCCTGTATTCTTATAGGGATTCCATAACTACTTCAACAAACGCGTGTTTATGCCACAAGTATTTATGCAGTGACTTCCATGCATCTTGGAGCAAGGAGGGGATACAGAAATGCTCAAATGGGTGCTTGCCTTCAAAGTGTTTACACTCTAGTTGGAAAGAGTAATAAATAATCACACATACCAGATATGAGAGGGGATGGCAGGAGTGGGAAAGTGATCCAGTTGGTTCAAACCATGGGACAGACTAAGAAAAAAAAACAGCCGAAAGGAAAGGTTGGAAAGGCCGGAGGAAGTGCTGTTATAGAGACCCTCAAAGGCTTTCTTAGAGTTCCAGCTTTCTAGACAAGATCACAACCTAAGCAGAGAATTAAAGGCAATCCCATCTTCTCCAAAGGTGTTAAAAGACCCAGAAGCACCCACACTAAAGTCTCAGGAGGGCTCATAAAGGATCTTTGCCTGACCTGCCTTTTCTACTTGTCAAGTTATTCCCAGAAGGAAATAAGGATGGGGCTTTAACAGTCACATAAGCTGAGGTTCTCCCAGCTATGAAATGTTTGGGATGCACTGAAACATATTCCTCGGGCTACACCATCTTTTAATCACAAGCCTTCTCTGTTGGCCACACTGCTGAGATGAACACAGCAGCGCTTTGAAGGTAGATCTCAGCTTTTGTGGCCTAGCTCCCAATCATGTCTGGCACAAAGGAGGAAGCTTAGTAATCTGGAAGGACAGATGGCGCAGAATTGGGTGGATGGAGACACCTGTGTCCATAAGATCAGCCTCTGAGCGAACTGACCTTAATCAAGACCCAATGCTTCCAGGTTTCCAGTCACTCAGCTCTCACTCCCCTTTTTAATCACGAGTTAGCACAAACTTGGGAGATGAGATAAGCCGTTAGCACAGGTTAGCAGGGTTTTTGCTTTGTTTTGTTTCATAAAATGTGCCTTCCTCCAAGGGCTGGCAGTCACCGATTTGGGGCGACAGTCCCCTATGTGGAGGAAGCCCCAGCCCCCGGCGCCCACCAGGCCTGTGCTGCTCCTAAGCAGTTCTTTCCTTCTACCTCTGTCTCCGTCTCAGATGCTGCGTTATACCCAGAAGTTTCGCTTCACCACCAAAGCCCAGGAAGAGGTTTTCTTCAGCCAAGAGGGGGAGATGCCAGCCACGTTTGGCATTAAGAACATCTACCCCCTCCCAGACTAGGGTGAACAGACCACGATGGTTGGACATTTTGAGCTCAGATCTCCTCCTGGACAAGAGCTGCTAGTAAATGACCGTGCTGTCATCCGGGCAGAAGGACCCTCAGTGGTGAAGGCAGAGAGCTCCCTAAGGGCCAGGCCCACAGCTCCTCTCACCCCCCAGCACCCAGCAGGGATTGTTATGTTGAACTAACAGGGTACTTGTAGGGCAGACCGTTGACCTACGCAACTCTGAGGCTGTTCACAAATAAAACCTTCCAAAATCATTCTCTGGCTCCCAGAACAAAAGAGCTAGCTAAAGGCAAAGGCAATTAATAAATTATATATGTGTGTAATTTATATATAAATAAATTATGTATAAGCTCATTAAATGCCACTGTATATCTTCAGAAGTATGATTGCATAAGATTAAACAATACAGATTGAGAAAACATTTAAGTATTTTTTGCTATTGGACATTACACTGTTTTCCAATTTTTTCCATTTAAATACCTCCATTGTGTTATAACTTATGCATACATACTTAAGATTACCTCTGATTACTTGAAATTATAATAAAGAATTAGAAGTGGAATTTGGGATCAAAGAGTATATTTTTGAGTCTTATACATTATTACTGAATTACACGGCTTCTTATCAGAGAAAAAAATGAAAGTTGAACTTATAATCAGAAAAACAGGCTTGAATCTCAAGTTGCCACTTATCAGCTATATAATCACAGGCAAATTCTTTTGTTTCTTGATTTAATGCATAAAATAAGAACAGTCACTATGTTACCAGGTTATTATGAGAATGAAAAAAAATAATACTTAAAAACACTTAGCTAAGATACTAAGATACTTCAAAATACTCAGCAAAAAAAAGTATACATAACTGTCAATTCACGGTTATCCTGAGACAGCTAGTGTATGTATCTGGAGTTGCACCTGTTTTATTTTTTATTCGTCTTTTTTCGTTTTTATTGGAGTAGAGTTGGTTTACAGTGCTGTGCTGGTTTCAGGCGCGCTGCAGAGTGAATCTGTTATGCAGATGCATATACCCACTCTTTCTCCGATCCTTTTCCCATATAAGCCATTACAGAGCATTGAGCAGAATTTCCTGCGCTATATAGTAGGTCGTTATTAGTTATCTATTTTATCTATACTACTGTGTATATGGGAGGAGGCGACGGCCCCCCCTCCAGTGCTCTTGCCTGGAAAGTCCCAGGGACGGAGGAGCCTGGTGGGCTGCAGTCCATGGGGTCCCACAGAGTCGGGCACGACTGAGCGACTTCACTTTCACTTTTCGCTTTCATGCACTGGAGAAGGAAATGACACCCACTGCAGTGTTCTTGCCTGGAGACTCCCAGGGACGGGGGAGCCTGGCGGGCTGCCGTCTACGGGCCGCACAGAGTCGGGCACGACTGAGCGACTCAGCAGTGGCAGCAGCGGAGGCAGGCAGTGTGCACATATGCCGACAGCAGCCTTCCAGTCTACCCCTTGTCGCCTCACCCCTGGTAGCTATAGTTTTGTTCTCTGTATCTGTGACTCTATTTGGTTTTTAGATAAGGTCATTTGTATCCTTTCTTAGATTCTACATATAAGCAGTACCATATGATATTTCTCTTTCTCTGTCTGAATTACTTCACTCAGTATGACAATCTCTAGGCCCATGCGTGTTCCTGAAAATGGCATTATATTGTTCTTGTTTATGGCTGAGTGATATTCCGTGCTGTGTGTGCGCACGCATACATATACGTGCGGCACATCCCGTTTATCCGTTCCTCGTTGGTGCACGTTTAGAGCGCTCCCATGCCCTGGCTTTTGTAAAAAGTACTGCAGTGAATATCTGGGTACATGTATCTTTTCGAATTATGGTTTTCTCTGTATATATACCTAGGAATGGGATGGCTGGATTATTAGCCTTGTAACCTTATGCTGGGAAACAGATAACTGATATCAAACTTTTTTACAGAATGGGAAATAACACACACAGCCCCATTTGTCCTTTCCCTGACCTCTAGTATCTAAGGTGACCAGGTAGGGGGCTTCTAATTTACGTGCAGTTGCAGCTCAGATATCATGCCACACTTCTTCCAGTTTCATCCAGTTCATCCCGGAAGGGTTTAGCATCCCCTTATCTGAGTATCTATAACATTTTCCACATGGTTCTGTAATAAGAAAGAGTAAGAAAATTACTGTAACGAGTATAAATGTTTTGTTCCCCGCCTTAGTGATTTCAGCCTGGTCCCTCGGGCCTCACCTTAGTCTTGTGGGTCTGTTTCCACTCCCGTGACAGGTCAATGGCTGAATTCCCCCAGCCTGGGGGAAGAAGCAGGGGGGCTGATGAGCACGGGGGCAGTGTACTGGCGTTGGTGGATGCAGGCCATGGCATCCGGAATGGGTGGACAGCAAGAGCCTGCTGCAGAGTGCAGGGAGCCGTATCCAGCCTCCTAGGGTTAGCCATAATGAGAATAAGAAAAAGA
Organism: Budorcas taxicolor; assembly: GCF_023091745.1. NCBI lineage: Eukaryota > Metazoa > Chordata > Mammalia > Artiodactyla > Bovidae > Budorcas > Budorcas taxicolor. The sequence goes on along the minus strand of NC_068924.1, from coordinate 79,223,953 downwards.
ATGTGTGTGTGTGTGCGCGCATGCCTGCTCACTCAGTCGTGTCTGACTCATTGTGACCCCATACACTGCAGCCCTTCAGGCTCCTCTGTCCATGGGATTTTCCAGGCAAGGACCTGGAGTGGGCTGCCATTTCCTCCAGTATATATATACATATGAGGGAGAGAGACTGGCACAACATTGTAAATCAACTATACTTAAAAAAAAAAAAAAAGAATAAAAATAAGCAAAAAAATTTTAAAGGGAGCAGAGTCCCAGGGAAGAATTGAGTACCATTACTTCACACACACAAAGGGTGGGCCCCTTTGGGGTCATCACTCAGGTGTCTTCCCCCTCGTTTCTTCTTCCCCAGACCAAACAGCCCTCTTGCCAGATCTTCCCAAGAAAATTCATTCTGCAAGCATGACCTGAATCTCAGCAGCTCTCAATTTAGAGAGACTCTGCTTCCCAGGGGACACTGGCAGTATCTGGAGCCGTCTGGGGTTGTCACTTGCAGGGAGAGCTGCTGGCATTCAGGGCATAGCGGCCGGGGATGCTGCTAAACCCCCTGCGATGCACAGCACAGCCCCTCACAGTGAACGAATACGCAGTGCCTACCGCGGGCGATGCTTGGGGCTGAGAAGCCGTACCTAGGGCCTTGGCTCCTGCCTGTAGTTGTTTCTGATGCACGGTTGATTGGGGTCTCCCCTCTGCTTGGGTTGGGGGGAAATAAGAGCCTTGAAATATAAGCTCAGGGATTTAATGAGCCCCACGTGGAGGACAAACTTCCCAGAACGTTCAGAACATTATCCTAGTTGCTAGCATTGGTTGGGCAATCACAATGGTCAGGGCATTGTAGTAGGGCTTCCCTGCATCCGCTTATTATTTCCTCATACAAGCTTCAAGACAGATATAATTGCTACCTCCAGTTAATGGAGGAGAAGCAAAGGCTTAGAGAGCTTAAACCCAAGGTCACCCAGCTTATAAACGGCAGAACGAGAATTCCAGCCCAACGTCCGGGGCCAGCCCTTTGTCTGTGGAGCAGTGATGCTCATATCTTTCTTCTCATTGAGATTTCCTGGTTCCCCTTCAGTTCAGTTCAGTTCAGTTCAGCCGCTCAGTCGTGTCCGACTCTTTGCGACCCCTTGGACTGCAGCACGCCAGGCCTCCCTGTCCATCACCAACTCCCGGAGCTTACTCAAACTCGTGTCCATCACGTCAGTGATGCCATCCAGCCATCTCATCCTCTGTCGTCCCCTTCTCCGCCCACCTTCAGTCTTTCCCAGCATCGGGGTCTTTTCTAATGAGTCAGTTCTTCGCATCCGGTGGCTGAAATATCGAAGCTTCAGCTTCAGCTGGTTCCGCATAGACTGTGACATCTTACGAACTTATTTTTACCTGTTGGTCTCTCCCTAATGCCCTACACAGTACCCGATACATGGAATACATTGATAACTGTTTGAGCAAGAAAGGGAGGGAAGGGGAAGAGGAAAGGAATAAAGAAAGGAGAAGGCGGTAAAGAGGGTTTTTAACTTTTTTAAGGTGAGGGAGGAGAGAGAGAAAGAAGAGAGGGAGGGCCCAGTCAGTGGGAGTGAGCACTCCCCTGGGGCTGCTGGCACAGGCCCTGGTCAGTCTCCCCTGCCCTCCCTGGGCACTGTCTCCCGCCTTGCGCAGGTGGCCACCCCCATCTGCAGTGAAACATGTCCTGCGGGAGCCAGGAAGTCAGCCCTACCTGAGAAGGCAAACCGCTGCTCTCCCTGCCTTCCCTGCCCCAGAGGAGAGATGTCCACGGCACCAGGGAAAGAGGGAAGCTGGCCCTCAGTCGGCGGGCAGCCAGCCAGCAGCCAGGGGAGGTTTCAGATGAGAGCCGATATTTACATCAGGGAAAATATGAAGGTGTTATTGCTCAGCCACGTCTGACTCTCTGCAAGTCCGTGGTCTGTCCATGGAATTCTCCAGGCAGGAACACTGCAGTGGGCTGCCATTGTCATCTCCAGGAGATCTTCCCAGCTCGGGGACTGAACCTAGGTCTCCTGCATTGCAGGCAGATTCTTTACTTTCTCAGTTACCAGGGAAGCCCACATCCAGGAAAGACTTTTTAATGGGAAAAAACATCCAGGGAAGAGGAGATGGAAAGATGGTGTCAATATGCCCGTCACACACGCTACCTTATGACCTTTTATGGCCATCCATTGATTCTTTCTTTCATCAGCCATGAGTTTGTCCAAATTTTGTACCTATTTCAATGTCTGGCATGTGGTAGGCATTCCATAAATATTGGGAGAAAGCCCCCCAGTGATTTTTTTCATTAATTTTTTTATGGGAGTATAATTTTTACATCGTTGTGTTCGTTTCTGAGGTACAACAGAGCAAATCAGCTACGTGTATACATAATCCCCTCCTTGACTCTCCCTCTCACCCCCAATCCCACCCCTCTAGGTTATCACAGAGCACCGAGCTGAGCCCCGCTGGTGATTTAATCTATATTTTACTAAGATGTCATTCACTCAACAGATAGCAACTGGCATCTGCTGTATGGGTGCCAAGGTGGTGAGGCTCAGTCTTGGGCCCGCAGAGCTCAGGATCTGCTAAAGGAGAAGGATCATTGCATAATAGAGAAACTTGGCTCAAATTTAATATCCATCACTTCAATCAGAGCTCCAGCACTCAGTCATGAAAGCAGAGGGAAACAACCAATTCTAATGGAGGATAGGTAGGGAGACTTTTCACCAGAGCGGGTGACATGTGATACGGGCCTTGAACAACAGGTAGTGTTTCAAAGGCAGTGAAACCTGATAAGGACAGTCCCGGGCAAGGAATAAGTTAGCGGAATCTTAGGCATGAACGCAGTAAGGAGCCTAGGGTGGCTTGACTCTAGACTGAGATTCGCGATGTAGGAAGCAGGTGGTCACATCACAGAAGGCCTTACTTGCCAGACTCAGAAGCATGAACTTTGTTCTGTAGGACATAGGGAGCCACTGAATCACTCAACTACAGAAGCAATAAGTGTTTCGATATGTGTTTGGGGTGGTGGATGCACTGAAAAGGAAAGAGACTGGGTTGGGAAGACCAGGTTCAGAATCCAAATTGAGGAAAGAGGTGAATGGGAATATATTGCTGCTCCAGTGCTCTAGCCACAAAGCTGATCAGTTCACTACAGAAAGCAAAGCTCTGAAGAGTTCCATCAAAGCAGTGATTTAGAAAAGTGTGGGGACCTCCCTGGTGGCCCAGTGGTTAAGACTTTGCCTTCCAGTGCAGGGGGTGCAGGTTCCATCCCTGGTCAGGGAGTTAAGATCCCATGTGCCTTGCAGCCAAACACCAAACCGTAAAACAGAAGCGATACTGTAACAAATTCAATAAAGATTTTTCAAATGGTCCACATCAAAAAAAAAAAAGGATAACTCCGTAAAAAAGGAGAGTCGATGTATGGAGTAAGCATTCCCATAAATATTCCTTACGTAAAATAGGCTGATGAATAAGTGTGAAACTAAATTAGCTGTGGAGACGAACTGCAACACTGCCACCGCGGTTGGTCAGTTCAGAGGGACAGAGCGTCCGTAGGTTGCCGTGTCTCTGCTGTTTCACTGTAGCGTGAGGCGTGAAGAGACACGCTGTTGGGATTTCTGCCGCCTGTGTTTCTGGCCCTGAACCTGGGGACGTCAGGCCATCTGGGAGGCCCATCGTAAGAAGACTGAAGCAGAGTGATTCTGCGGGGAAAAGCCATCACAATTCGTATAACCACTTGACCGTGGGAAAGTTTCCAGAAGCTTCTGCACTCTGTTCTCTGACCCTGTTTCTCTCTCTTCCTTTAGACAGTGCTTCCTGTGAGACGTGCCCTGAGGACCAGTGGCCCAACAGGGAGAGCAGTCAGTGCAGCCCCAAACCCGGGACTTCCTGTCCTACCTCGAGCTCTTGGCGCGCGTAGGCTGCCTGCCCAGCCCTGCGTTCCCTCCTCGCTCTGGCCATCTGGGGCGTCTTCATCGGGCTCCGCCACACCGCATTGTCCAAGCCAGTAATCCCCAGCTCAGCTACCCTCTGCTGTCCACCTTGGCCCTCTGTTTCCCCTTCCCCTTCATGTTCACTGGCCCTCCAGGGCCCCTCACCTGTGCTGTACGCCAGGCGGCTTTTGGGGGGGTCACCTCCACAACCTATATGTCCACTGTGCTGGCCAAGGCCGTCATCGTGGTGGCAGCCTTCCATGGCACCCGGCCACATGCCCAGACGAGGAATTTCTGGGGCCAGTTCTCCCCAAAACCATCCCCATGGTCTGTTCCCTGGTCCGGGCAACCTCCTGTTCACTCTGGGTGACCAGATGGCCCCCACGACCTGCGACCTCTACAGAGCCTGGGCCCACGGTGACCTAAAGTGTGATGAGGGCTCCTTGGAACTGTTCTAGGCCATGCTGGGTTACTTGGGTTTGCTCAGTCTGGTTAGCTTGCTGGTGGTCTTCACGGCCCCACCAGCTACCTGACACCTTCAGTGAAGCCAAGCGTATCACACTCAGCACATTGGTCTGCTCCTGTGTCTGGGTGACCTTCATCCCCACACACAGGAGTGCCCGAGGCAGGGACACAGTCCCTCTGGAGGTCTCTGCCATCCTGGCATCAGAAGCAGCTCTCCTTCCCAAATGCTACATCATCCTTCTCCAGCCAGAAAAAAACCACAAAAGAACAAATGCTTGGCAGGCAGCATCTCAAGTGAGAAAATCAGTAGTGAGTAGACAGGCATCCCACCTGCTCAAGGCTCCTCAGTAGGAAAATGCTGCTCCCTCTGAGCCCTGCACTGACCCGGACCCTCCCTGTCACTCACCTGCCCCTCTTCTTGTCTTTCATTCCGTTAGAGGGAGATGAGACATGTTTGCAAACAATACCGCCCCTGATGGAAACAGCTGGTCCCATCCAGTCTGTGACCCTGCAGCAGTCAGCCAGTGCCTGATGCACACAGGAGACAGGACAGTTGTTTGATGAATGAATGAAGCAACTTCTGCAAAGGCAGCATTGGAAGAGATGCTTGAGAGGAGGTGGCAAGGTAGAATGGTTGGAGGAAGTCAGAAAGACTTGACTCAAGTCCTCCTGGCTGCTCCGTGGTGTAGCTTTAGGGACTTGAGTGTGTTACTTAACCTCTCTAAGCCTCAGTTCCCTGCAATGTAAGATGAGACTAAGCCTTTCTCTCGAGTTGTTGTGATAATAAAATGGGGGGAAAAAATGTGAGGGTTCTTAGCACTTATGAAGCACTCAAAAAGTAAATAGATAAAGTCACCAAGTCCACCCTGACCTTTCACAGATCAGGAAGAGGAACTGATGCCAAGAGAGGACCAGTGAATCCAAGACATCGTTGCACAGAGGCTGAGAGTCAGATGAGTAAGTTTCAAGCCATGGCACTTCCATTGCCCCAGCTGTGTGACTTTGGACAAGTGACTTAACTTCTCTGTACCTCAATGTCCTTGTGTATAAAGGAAGATAAGAATAGCACCTATTTTGTGCAGTTATCAATGAGGAATAAATGAACTATTATTTATAAGATGTTTAAAACATTACTTTGCATGTTACAGAAGTATTTGTTAAATAATTCAGTAAATTATACATAATGGCAAACCTAAATCTCTTGATTGACTACCGAATAGCTGAAACTTTCATGAGACCCTTGCTACCAGGCTAGGTCATGGGGAGGAAACTTCAGAATGGTTAAAGAATAGTCTTTACAAACAAAGAACTTGTAAGCTAACATTTCCAACCTAACCTGATCAGAGGGGACTAAACGCATCTATTGTGAAGCTGTTTATGAGAAGTGAATAGTGAAAAGTGAAAGCCTCTCAGTCATGTCCAACTCTCTGTGACCCCATGGACTATCCAGTCCATGGAATTCTCCGGGCCAGAATACTAAAGTGATGCCGGGAGCCAGCATGGGGAATCCCGCCTGTGGCAAAGGTCATGAGGAAAGGGGCCTGACACACACAAAGGCGGGATCAGGCCTCAGGGGTCCCCCTGGACTTTCTCGAGCATCTGCCCCCAAAACCAGAGTCTGCCTGTTTACTGTGTCATGCTTTCCACCTACTCTTCTAACATTACAGGGGGCCTGTCCCCCACCACCTTCCTCTAATGGGAGTTAACTTGGAGCTCCAGTTAGTAAGTCTCCTGGACGTAACAAGAGTGTTTCAATCCAGAAACCCCTCTGATGGCTTTCTAGCCTGACAGGTTTATCCGGACTCTTACAGCTGCACATGTGATTGTTTACAGCCTCCCGACCCGCGAGAGGCACAGGAAGCTTAAAACATCCTAGGAATGTAGGGGCTTCCGAGGAGTCAAAATCATTAGAATAGGACTGATTAAGGGTTTCATTGTTGAGCCAATACTTGCTGCCAAGTTTTCATATCTTTTATTTGTAGATATAGTTGGTATGTAGAAAAAACAGTTAGTAGCCCTGGCATTAGCAACATTAGACCTTTGAGTTAAGTACTTTCTTTGTTATAACCCACTGCACCTTTGTTCTACAGGAATGTAACTTTATTTAGTACTTTGAGGGTGATGCAGATTAAAGAAAAAACAACACTTCAAGGGAAAATGAGTTTTTCTGGTTGATGGACATTTATCTAGGAAAAGAGCCTTAAAAATGTTAACAGGCCTCTTGGCCAGAAGATAATGTAAATCACCTGAGAACTTTTGTATACGGGAAGGTATGCAAAAAGAAAGCCTGGTCTCAATAAGGGTCAGGACTGCTGCCCCTGCATAACTCTGCATATTCCATCATTTCTTTATGTACAACTTGGGGTATATAAGCTGCCTTTGAAAATAAAGTTGTGGGTCTTGCTCCGATGCTTGGCTCCCCCATGTCGTTCTTTTCTTATTCTCCATTTTCAGGCTGAATTCCATCTGGAACATAGAGGCTCGCCGTGTCTACTTATTTGCCTGGGCTTCTAAGACCCACGGGAGAGGGAGCCCAAGGCGGGGCACCCTCCGCTATTCAAGTGGGCGCCTGCGGCCTCCGTAGATGGTGCAAGTCCCTTGTCTTGGGGCTTTATTGGCTTTCTATGTAAACCAAGGAATACAGCCTCTTTTCTCCTCTATTTTCTCCACTACACTATTCTTTCCTAATCTCTCTTTATACCTCTAAATAAATAAGTCTCTCCTCACCAATGCCGTCTCCCCTTCGAATTACCCTGGATCCACCGGGGCTGGATCCCGGCAGAGTGGGTAGCCTTTCCCTTCTCCAGGGGATCTTCCTGACCCAGGGATCAAACCTGCCGGGGTCCAGCCCCGGTGGATCCAGGGAATTTGAAGGTGGGGACAGTGTCGGCGTCTTTGGAAATGACTTAGAAAGGGATTAGAAGATTAGCAGAGGAAAAGAGGCTGAATAACTTGGTTCACATGGAATACCAATCACCACCTACGCAGGCCGCAGGCATCTTCCCATTCTCCCGAAGGAGAGGAGGCACTGAGGCCCCCCAAGTCCGATCTTAGAAGCCCAGGCAAAATCAATAGGCTTGGTGGGTACCCATGCACCAGATGGGAATTCGGCCAGAAAAACGGGAGCAAGAAAGAAGCGACATGGGGGAATCAGTCTTTCCGGAAACTGATCCAATTTCTTTATTTTGGGGTTTGCTTATATACCTTTTGTTACACATAGGGATGAATACAGAGTCATGCGGGAGTCAGCAGTCCTGACCTTTACCAAAATCAGGTGCTTCACATAAATGTATAAAAAAGGTACATCATCTTCTGGCCACGAGTGAGACCTGCTGACATTTTATGATCCTTTCTTTCTGATAACCAAAAAACTTATTTCTTCCAAGGGTATTTTTTCTTAAACCAGGCACCACCCTCCAAATAAAGTTGCATTCCTATAGGGTGAGGGTGTAGTGAGTTACAATCAAGAAAGGAATTTATTTAACCCAAGGTTAACATGATTAGTCTTAAAGGTTAATACTTATTTCTCCTATATGTTAGTTATATTCATTATAAGGGTAGGGAACATGGAGATTCAGCAGCAAACATCAGCCCAACAAATGAAAATCCTTTCATCAATGCTCCCCTTAAGATCTATTTTAGTCTTAAGATATGATAAAGTTACATTTTTACACAGCAAGGACACAGTGATTTATAACAAAGTACAGTGATCTATTACAAAAGAGAAAATTCATTAACTCAAAAAGTCTAGTATTGCTAACATCAAAAACTACTATATTTCCTTTTCTATATTCCAAATATATTGATTAATATATTCCCAGGTGCCTAAGGATATGGAGGCCTGGCGGCAATCATGGACTCAACAAGAAAAAAAGCCCTATGCTAATTAAGACTCTCAAAATACTCCAAAACTCTCTGTGCTGTTTATGGTTAAGAGGTAGTAAACAATCATGTGGCAGGAGTATGGATAATCCTGTCACACAAGCTAGTCTGTCAGCAGAGAGGTTTGACCTGAGACACCCTTGTCCCACCCAGAGCAGGGAATTAGCAGCAATTATTGACACAAGAAATGAAAAACCCTTCACCAATATAATTCCTAACCAACCCACTATACCAATAATTTCTAACTCCCCAAAAGAATTTGCCTTTAGTAAGTCTAAAACATCTCATGCCTCTCAGGTTGGGAGGCTGTAAACAATCACATGTGGCCGGACGAGCCTATACAAGTGGGCTAGATAACCTTCAGAGGAGTCCGTAAGCTGAAACACTCTTGTCACGCCCAGGAATTTTTATTGCCTTGGAGCTGGGCATTTACTCCTTCTCCGAGAGAAACGGTTATGGGGGAGAGCCCCCCATAAAGTCAGAGGTGTAGGTGAGAGCATAAAACAGACTCTGGTTTTGGGGTTAGATGCTCGGGAACAGGGGGTTTCCTGAGGCTTGATCACTCCTTTGCGTATGCCAAGCCTCGTTCCTCATGACCTTTGCCATGGGCGGAGTTCCTCATGCTGGCTCCCGGCACAAACCCAGGTCTCCCGCAATGCGGGCAGATTCTTTACCAGCTGAGCCACAAGGGAAGCAAGAAGGGAATAGGCAGTGGCCAAAAGGCAAGGTAGGAAGATTCTGAGCTCACCTGGTTCCACGGGTACACCAAAATTACAGCTATTGATGAGAAAGAGCAACTGTTGATGGGAAAGTCTTGAAGACTAGCAGAAAAGAGCTTTTGCAATTAAAGTTCCAGAAAAAGAACTGCGACAAAACAATTAGGAAGGGCAGAGACATGGTATAGCCAAGACCCATACCCTCAGGTAGGCGGCCCACAAACAGGAGCTAATCACAACTGCAGAAATTCTCCCCAGGGAGAGAGGGGTCCAAGCCCTACATCAGGCTCCCCAGCCTCAGGAGTCCTGCGCAAAGAAGATAAGCCTCCAGAACACTTGGCTTTGAAGTCCAGCAGGACTCACTTTCAGGAGAGCCAGAAGGCAACGGGAAACAGAGACACCACCCTTAAAGGACACACAGAAAACCGCACAGCTCCAAACGTAAGGCGGAAGCAGTCCTCTGAAAGGAGCCTGGCGAGACCCATCAGCTGTCTCGGAGAGTCTCGGAGAGTCTCTGAGAAGGCTGGAGGCAACTGGGTCTCACCGTGGCCACATAGACATTTGCAGCAACCACGTGGGGGCGCTCACGCAACCTGGTGCTGATAACCGTGAGGCTGGCCCGCGCCGTTCGGGAATCCTCCTAGATCTAGCTTATTGGGCTTCCCTGGCGGCTGAGAGGTTAAAGCGTCTGCTTCCAATGCGGGAGACCCGGGTTCGATCCCTGGATGGGGAAGATCCCCTGGAGAAGGAAATGGTAACCCACTCCAGTACTCTTGCCTGGAGAATCCCATGGACGGAGAAGCCTGGTAGGCTACAGTCCACGGGATTGCAGAGTCGGACACGACTGAGCGACTTCACCTCACTTCACTTCTCTAGCTTATTACTGCCAGGATGCCGCGCCACCCACCAGTCACCGGAGGCTGAATCACGTGCTACCAGAAAACCTATGGGTCCCTGAAGAAACGAAAGAGGAAATTTAAAACAAACCCGGGGACTCCCTGGTGGCTCAGTGGTAAAGAATTTGCCTGTCAATGCAGAAGACACGCGTTCAGTCCCTGATCTGGGAAGATCCCCCACGTGTCATGGAGCAGCTAAGCCCGTGCACCACACTACTGAGCTTCCGCTTTAGAGCCCACCTATTAAAGTCCACGCCCCCTAGAGCCTGTGCTCCAAAACGAACAAAACAAAAAAGCGACTGCCGTGAAAAGCCCCTGCACCGCAACTGGCGAGCAGCCAGATGCAGCAAAGACCCAGCACAGCAAAAAAATAAACAAGCAAATACAATTTTTTTTTTAAAAGACCTGATATAAAAGAAAATGAAAACTCCACTTCCATGAGAGCACGCAGACCCTGAGGCATCCCGCTGTCACTGGGCATCTGCTGGGTAAATGGCAGTGCTCTTGGACTGTCCTTGGGGAGGGGTGTTGCTGGACGGTGTTACACAGAATCTCTCAGGGTGTCAAGGCGTTCATGCTTCTGGGCAAAGAGACTCATCTTCAGTTTCTGCCAAAGGGGGTTTAAAATGCTTTTATCTTGGGGCTTCCCTGGTGGCTCAGTGGTAAAGAATCTGCCTGCCAATGCAGGAAGCGTGAGTTTGTCCCGGATCTGGGAAGATCCCATGTGCCGTGGAGCAACTAAGCCTGTGAGCCACAGCTATTGACCTGGTGCTCGAGAGCCCAGGACCTGCAGCTACTGAGCCCTCTGCCACAACTGCTGAAGCTCAAGCACTCGAGAGCCCATGCTCAGCAACAAGAGAAGCCACTACAATGAGACAACCAAAAATAAATACATAAAATTGACTTTTAAAAATGCTTTTATCTTGCCTATGGTCAGCCAATAATTTTATTTGGGCCCATGAAGATGAAGTCACAAAGGGAACAAGCGTATGGATTAAATAGGAAGACTGTCGAGAGAGAGGGAGAGTCGTAGCACCCCACAGTCCAAGTCAGCATTTTGACAAACGCGGCTTAGAAATCAGCTGCCAGGGGCTTGGAATGTGCAAACTGAGAAGTAAGAGACTAACCAAAGTCTGAAAAGCCTGAAAAAGCGAAGTGGGGACCCCAGCACAGCTGCAGGGATGCCAAGAGTATCCAGCCGTAGAGGAGGACCCACTTGGCTGGTGGAGCAGGAGGCTTGGCCCACGTTTCTTTCTTTTTTCCCTTTTTTTTGGCTTCACTTCACAGCATGTGGGTTCTTAGTTCCCCAACCAGGGATCCAACCTGGACCCCAGCAGTGAAAGCTCTCCATCCTAACCACTGGACCACCAGGGAGTTCCCTTGGTCTATGTTTCAAATAAGAAAACGTAGTTAAGTACATAAGTCACATGAGTCTGGAAACTGCTGGTTGTCCACCAAAATGTGTTCACCCCTTTTCCCACAGTGAGCAAACTGCAGCAGGCATTTGTCTGCCCACCTGTGAGCTCTCGTTGGGAGGCAGAGATATTGCCTAATAACCTCTGAGCTGAGAAGGAACTTTGAGACCAAAAATCAAAGCAGACAACTACACAGACTGCAATTATGGAATTTATTGTTGGTGACTTACAGACAGGCAGGATCGGGTGGACGATGATCCAGAGGCATTTGCAGCTGCACGGCACTTCACCAAAAGGGGTACAGAGGAATTTAAAGGGGCCAAAGCTAAAAGCAGAATCGACTGCTAGTGAGAAACATATCTGCCTCACCAGGATCAGGAGTTTTTCCGTGCATTTCCACAGTCATTAACCATCTGCATCAGCAAAAGACATGCTTTCAATTTTCATATCAGATGAACGCAAGACTAAAAGTTGATAGGGAATTTACCTTACTTGGGTGCATTCCTTGTGAGGAGGCTAAAGCTCAGTCACATGGAAGCGCAGGTGGGGTTGGACGGCAGGCCTAAGGTGGAGCTGAAAAAATGAATTCGGCGTGGCTCACACGGTCCTTTTCCTGTGCGCGCTCAGTCGTGCCTGGCTCCTTACGGCCCATAGACCATAGCCCGCCAGGCTCCTCTGCCCCAGGGATTTTCCAGGCAAGAATACTGGAAGGGGTTTCCATTCCCTACTCCAGGGAATCTTCCTGATCCAGAGATTGAACCCACGTCTCTTGCATCTCCTGCAGTGCAGGTGGATTTTTACCATTGTGCCACCTTGCAATTAGATGTGACCTGTGGCTACCTTCTCCCCAAGAAAGGTGAGTAAAAATGATGATTGCCACATCTAGTGGAAAAACTAAGAGGCGGGCTCTCTCCCCTCTGTGCTGTATTCTCACCCTTCTTGATCCTTGGAAGAAAAGCTGTGGCAAACCTAGCTAGCATATTAAAAAGCAGAGACATCACTTTGCCTACAAAGGTCTGTACAGCCAAACCTATGGTTTTTCCAGTAGTCACGTATGGATGTGAGAGTTGGACCATAAAGAAGGCTGAGCACCAAAGAGTTGACACTTTCAAACTGTGGTGCTGGAGAAGACTCTTGAGAGTCCCTTGGACTGCAAGGAGATCAAATCAGTCAATCCTAAAGGAAATCAGTCCTGAATATTCATTGGAAGGAATGACTCTGAAGCTGAAGCGCCAGTACTTTGGCCACCTGATGCAAAGAGCTGACTCATTAGGAAAGTCCCTGATGCCGGGAAAGATTGAGGGCAGGAGGAGAAGGGGATGACAGAGGATGAGATGGTTGGATGGAATCACCAACATGAGTTTGAGCAAACTTTGGGAGACAGTGAAGTACAGGGAAGCCTGGCATGCTGCAGTCCTTGGGGTCACAAAGAGTCAGACACGACTTAGTGGCTGGACAGGAACACCACCCTTCTTGTCCAGCGGGACCAAATGTTGGTCAGGGAAGGAGTAAGAAAGCCCCTGGGGACTGGCAAATGGTCCCTGTCATAACTCACTCCTGTCACTGGAGCACAAGAGCAGCCTAGACAATCTTCGTAAGTATGACTGAGTTCTGGTGAAACTTGATTTACAGACACTGAAATTTTAATCTTATAAAATGTTTACAGGTCATGAAATAGTATTATACTTTTGATTTGTGATCAACCATTTAAAGTTCAAAAACTATTCTTAGCTCACAGGTTGCTGTAAATAAGAGCTGGAATAGATTTGGCCTTAGTTTGCCAACATTCAAGGGGACGTTGACCCTAAAGATGCAAAGAAGCAAAAATAGAGTTAACATATGTAGATAATACACTTACGATTGCCAGAGGATGGGGAGGATGAACTAGGAGGTCAAGACTGACGTGCAATGTGGGAGACCTGAGTTTGATCTCTGGGTCGGGAAGGTCCCCTGGAGAGGGAAATGGCCATCTACTCCAGTATTCTTGCCTGGCAAATTCCATGGACAGAGGAGCCTAATGGGCTACAGTCCATGGGGTCACAAAGAGTCGGACATGACTGAGTGACTTCACTTTCCCTTTCAAGACTGACACATACACACTGCTACAGATAAAACAGATAATTAGCAAGGACCTGCCGCGCAGCCCAGGGAGCTCTACTCAGGGCTCTGTAACGGCCTATGTGGGAGAAGAATCTGGAAAAGGGTGGGTATGTGCGTATGTGTAACGATTCACTTTACTTTACACCTGAAAGTAACACGACTTCGTAAATCAACTATACCCAAAAATGTTTAAATAAAAATAACAGAAGAATGGTTACCGAGGAACCTTGCATACGGAGGGCCAGCTATGTTATACTTTGACTTTTGACCATTTGGAGAGTCAGTGCCCCTAAGCATTGTTCAAGGTGAACCGTATAGTGTTGAGGCTTGCTTTCTTAGGCTTTAAACTCTCAGAAGAGAAAAGGTAAGACAACTATGGAAGTCTAAATAGTGGTTACCATTTGGGGGAAGAGGAGACTGTGATTGGGAAAAGGTCTGCTGAAGGCAGGTTTAGGGGGCACCAGTTCAGATCAGCCGCCCAGTCTTGTCCAATTCTTTGCAACCCCATAGACTGCAGCACGCCAGGCCTCCCTGTCCATCACCGACTCCTGGAGTTCACTCAAACTCATGTCCACTGAGTCGGTGATGCCATCCAACCATCGCATCTCTGTCGTCCCCTTCTCCTCCCACCTTCGATCTTTCCCAGCATTGGGGGTACCCCTGATGGTTAACTTCTGGATTTAGTATTCAGTGTATTAACCTGTTGGTCACTACGAAATCCCTTAAGCTATATGGTTATGTTGTGCTCTCTTTCCTAAATGTGCTTTTCTAAAGATTTTTTCCTGTGGACCCTTTTATGATCTGTACATCACTGCTTCTGTTTCATGTTTCAGTTTTTCAGCTACAAGGCATATGGGAAATTAGCTTCTCGGCCAGAGATCGAACACTCACCCCCTGCCTCGGAAGGCAAAGTCTTAACCACTGGACCATCAGAGACGTCCCGCCTCTCTGTGTTTTATATTTCACAACGAAAGGGTTTAAAAAGAAAAAATTAAATTAAATAAAAATAATTGGATCGATTTATTAAAAAAAAGGAAAAGAAAGGAAAAGAAGAAGTGATGAGAAAGAGAAGCATGTGGTGCTGACTGGAGGCAGACAGCTTCCTCCACAAAAAACAGAAAGATACAAGGATCCTCAGATGCCTCTTGAGCAGAGCCAGCCACCAACATGGAGCACGCACCTTGGACTCTGGCAGGAAAGAGGAAGTCTCCTTCTTTAAGCTAATATAGTTAGGAGTTTCTTGTCATAGCAGAAGTAGCATTTTACTTCAATACACAGTCCATAACTTATAAGCAGAGTACATCATGAGAAACAATGGGCTGGATGAAGCACAAGCTGGAATCAAGACTGCCAGGAGAAATAGCAATAACCTCAGATATGCAGATAACACCACCCTTATGGCAGAAATCGAAGAACTAAAGAGCCTCTTGATGAAAGATAAAGAGGAGCATGAAAAAGTGGGCTTAAAACTCAGCATTCAGAAAACTAAGATCATGGCATCTGGTCCCATCAGTTCAGTTCAGTTCAGTTGCTCAGTCATGTCTGACTCTGCGATCCCATGAATTGCAGCACGCCAGGCCTCCCTGTCCATCACCAACTCCCGGAGTTCACTCAGACTCACATCCGTCGAGTCAGTGATGCCATCCAGCCATCTCATCCTCTGTCGTCCCCTTCTCCTCCCATCGCTTCATAGCAAATAGATGGGGAAACAATGGAAACAGTGAGGGACTTTATTTTGGAGGCTCCAAAATCACTGCAGATGGTGACCAAAGCCATGAAATAAAAAGAGGCTTACTCCTTGGAAGAAAAGTTATGACCAACTTAGCATATTAAAAAGCATAGACATTACTTTATCAACAAAGGTCCATGTAGTCAAAGCTTCAGTTTTTCCAGTAGTCATATAGAGAGGTGAGAGTTGGACTGTAAAGAAAGCTGAGCACCAAAGAATTGATGCTTTTAAACTGTGGTGTTGGAGAAGATTCTTGAGAGTCCGTTGGACAGCAAGGAGATCCAACCAGTCCATCCTGAAGGAAATCAGTCCTGAATATTCATTGGAAGGGATGATGCTGAAGCTGAAACTCAAATCCTTTGGCCACCTGATGCAAAGAACTGACTCACTGGGAAAGCCCCTGATGCTGGGAAAGATTGAAGGCAGGAGGAGAAGGGGGAGACAGAGGATGAGATGGTTGGATGGCATCACCGGCTCAATGGACATGAGTTTGAGTAAACTCCGGGAGTTGGTGATGGACAGGGAGGCCTGCCGTGCTGCAGTCCATGGGGCAGCAAAGAGTCGAACATGACTGAGCAACTGGAATGAACTGAACTGAATTGAATCCATAACTCATGCTTCCTAGGCCTCTGTTCCATTCCAGAGTCCTCACCACTCTCCTTCTAAAAAACTAGGCAAGGATCCCGCCTGCCGCCAACACCTTTCCAAGACCTGCAGGAGAAGGCTCTTCCCAGAGCTCCCTTCACCTCTTGGTTTCGAAGGCTGTAGATGAGGGGGTTGAGCATGGGCGTGACGATGGAGTAGAAGACGGACACCACCTTGTTGAAGCTGATGGAAGAGGCCACTCCGGTGCGGACGTACATGAAGAAGAGAGTGCCGTAGAAGAGGCTCACCACGGCCAGGTGGGCCGCGCAGGTGGAGAAGGCCTTCCTGCGCTCCGCAGCCGCACGGATCCGAAGCAGCGTCCAGACGATGCGGCCGTAGGACGCAGCGATGACCACGGAGGAGGCCAGGAGCACGGCCAGGGAGACCAGGAGGTCTGCGGTCTCCTTCAGGGCGACGTCCGAGCAGGCCAGGGCCAGCAGCGGTGAGGCGTCGCAGAAGAAGTGGTTGATGACGTTGGGGCCACAGAACATCAGTCGGGACGTGAGGTAGACGGGCAACACAGGGGTGAGGAAGCCCCCCAGCCAACAGGCGGCAGCCAGGCGGACACAGGCGCCCCAGGACACCAGGGCCCCGTACCGGAGAGGCAGGCAGATGGCCACGTAGCAGTCGTAGGCCATGGCCGCCAGCAGGAAGCACTCGGTGGCACCGAGGAAGGTGAAGACGAAAAGCTGGGAGAGGCAGCCCGCGTAGGAGATCCTCTGGCCTCCAGCCACCCCGAGGAGACCCGCCAGCATCTTGGGCACTGTGACTGAAGTGTACCCGATTTCAAGGCAGGACAAGTGCGTCAGGAAGAAATACATGGGCCTATGGAGGCGGTGGTCCAAGCCCACCACCACGATGATGGCCAAGTTCTCCAGCAAGGTGAGCAGGTACATGGTGAGGAAGAGGGCAAAGAGGAAGAGGCGTGTCTCGTGCACCTCAGCGAAGCCCAGCAAGACAAACTCCGTCCTGTGGGTCTGGTTGGGGATGCCGGGCTGCATGACTGAGGGGTCTCATAGCCTCGTAGGTAAGGACAACTCGGGGAGAAACTGTGAGATACTGGACTGAAGGATCTTTCACTTCCGGAGAGGAAAATAAAATCAAGAGCTCACCTTAACTCTCAAAAGAAAAAGAAAGAAAATGTACAGCCTGTGAGGGCTTCCAGAAAACAAATCATTCCAGGACAAAGTGAAAAGTTCTAGATAGAAATAAGACGGAATGTTAATGGGGAGTGCAACCCGTCTTCAAGAATCAGGGAAGGCTTCCTGGAGGAAGAGCTGGTTAAATTGGAACCTGAAAAACAAGCATAAGTTGGTGAGATAAAAGGGAAGACGTAGAAAAAGGATAAAATCTCGGACTTCGGCGAGAACAGCCTGCATCTGGGACACTTCCAGTAGACGTGCTTTACCATGGGAGTTAAGAGCTCAGTTTCCTGGTCAAGCATTCCTGACTTGAAATACAAAAGAACCCAGCTAACAGGGTTGCAGTGGAAATTCAAATTAGATAATCCCTCTATAGTATTTATCATGATTGGGTTAATAAATACTAGGGGTTCATACCCTTCAAGTCCATTCATATTGGTGCAAATGGCAAATTTTCATTCTTTTTTATGGCTGAAGACTATTCCACTGAGTCTGTATACTTCTTCCTTATCATTCATCTGTTGGTGGACACTTAGAGTATCATGCTTACTGACATAAGTCAGAGAAAGAAAAATGCTGCATGTTATCACTTATATGTGGAATCAAAGTGAAACAAACGAATGAATACATCAAAACAAAAACAGACTCACAGATGTCAAGGTCAGACTAGTGGTTACCCATGGGGAGAGAGGAGCAAGAGGGGCAAGTTAGGGGCAGGGGATTAAGAGGTACAAGCTACCAGGTATAAAATAAATAAGCTACAAACTTAGACAGCTTATTTACCTCTACAGGATATAGCTCAAGAAATATGGCCAATGTTTTATAAAAACTATAAACGAAATACAGCCTTTACATTGTGAATCCCTATATTGCACACTTGAACGTATAATACTGGACATCAACTATACCTCAATAAAAGTACATACATAAATACCATGGGGAAATTTTTGATGTTGACTTTATCCTGGAATGTTTTTTAATGTTAGACTTCCCTGGTGGCTCAGACAGTAAAGCGTCTGAATGAACCCAGGAAACATGGGTTCATTCTCTGGGTGGGGAAGATCTCCTGGAGAAGGAAATGGCAATCCACCCCAGTATTCTTGCCTGGAGAATCCCATGGACGGAGGAGCCTGGTGGGCTACAGTCCACGGGGTCGCAAAGAGCCGGACACAACTGAGCGACTTCACTTTCTTTCTTTGTCCTGAAATAGATCATAGAGGAGGAATGACTTCACTGAACTTGAGGAGCAGGCTAGACCAACGTCATGAAGTAACCGAGTTAAGAGGAAGGCGAAGGGGAGCAGAGAGCCTTGCAGGGTTCTCAGCACAGGAGTGCTGCCGAGAAGGGTCAGTTAGTGTGCTGTGCTGAAGCAGGTCTGGAGCAGGGGAGACCAGTGGAGAAGCGTGGCCATTTCAAAGCTCTTGGACGCTCTTCCCATTAGAAAGTGGGACCAATAAAAAGGGATGAAACCACGTCATTTGTAGAGATGTGGATGAACCTAGAGTCTGTCATGCAGAGTGAAGTAAGTCCAAAAGAGAAAAATGTCATATATTAACGCATATATGTGGAACCCAGAAAAATGGTACCGATGAACCTATTAGCAGGGAGCAATGGAGATGCAGACGTAGAGAACAGACTTGTGGAGACACGGAGGGAAGAGGCTGGGCCAGACTGAGAGGGTAGAGTTGACATACATACCCGACCGCGCGTGAAACGGACCGCCAGTGGGAGCCTGCTGTGGAGCCCGGGAGCTCGGCTCGGTGCGGTGATGACCCAGATGGTGGGCCGGGGCTGGGAGGCGGGCTCCCGGGGAAGGACGTGTGTATACAGATCACTGCCCCACACTGTTGTTCAGTAGAAACCAGCACAACACTGTGAAGCCATTATCCTCCAATTAGATCTGTTTAATTTAATTTTTTAATTTTTTTTAATTTTAAAAATATTTATGTTTTTTATAAAGAGAGAAAAAGGTGGGGTCAATGGCCACTCCCCTTGAATCTGAGTTTTGTAGCTGCTTCACAACACCATGTGTGCAAGCTTTATCACTCAGTCGTGTCCAGCTCTTGGCAGCCCACCAGACCCCTCTGTCCATGGGATTCTCCAGGCAAGAATACTGGAGTGGGTAACTCCCCTTCTCCAGGGGATCTTCCTGACCCAGGGATCGAACCTGGGTCTCCTGCTCTGCGGTGGACTCTACCATCTGAGCCACCAGGGAATCGCTTCACAGCAGAGTAGGGTGGGAGCGGTGCTGTGGCAGTTTCCAGGCCTTAAAACGCGGCCTCCTCTGCCTGCTTCCTGGAGTCCAGCCCCCATGTTGTGAGGAAGCCCAAGCAGTCCGCAGCAAGGCTCCGGTGGGGAGGGACTCAGTCCTCAGTGCCGGTCCTGACCTCCCACTCACAGCCGACAGCGCATGCCAGCCAGGCGAGAGAGTCATCTGAGGCATAGACCCTCCAGGCCCGGACAGGCTGGCCCAGCTGACACCAGCATCACCTGCTGGGCCTTCCCCGGGTTGCAGATTTGTGAACTCAATAACTGAACATCATTTCTGTCAGCTGCTAAGCTTTGGAGCGGCTTGTTAAACGGCAGTGGAGAACGGAAAGCATTACATGCCAGACATGTAACTGCGGACACATGAGTCAATACCACTGAACCTCTGGAGGAAAACAAACCGTGTTTTGCCTGTGGTTACAAATGCCTGAACTGGAATTTGAATCCAGGTTTGCCAAGGCCTAAAACCCTTGCTCTTTCCTCTAAAAAATAATTGTTGCCAGGTTCCCTCTGGCATCAACATTTCATGATTTCCTGGTAATGAAAGCTTGTAGAGATAGAAAATCAGAAAGAAACAGGGTCAAAGTCTTGAGATTCCTGCGTGTATCTTCACCACATCTAAATCCGGGCTCCGACCACCCCACGGTGGGGGCGGGGGGAGGCGTCTGTAAACACTGGTTTCCTGAACAAATAATTGCACTGCGGCCCCAGGTGCTTCGTGCGTCTGTTGGCTGCAGGAAATTTCAGAACACCCTTCCGGCACACTTCGCCCCTTTGCAACTTGGCATCCTGGGCGCAGTGCTCACCCCTCCCAAATGTCTTTCCCTACTGCACACAGATGCTGTAGAAACCTGCCTTCATAGTGAAGCTTTTCAGAAATGTTCATTCTTTTCCATAGTCATTAAAAGCATAAGACTTAGAGTCCAACAGATCTGGGATCAGGCCCTGTCCCTGCAGCTCACTAGCTCGGTTGCCTCATCCATGAATTGTTAGTATTGTTTCTAAATCTTGCCAGTCTTCCTGGTGTGACTCAGGTTTGATAGCCTCATTGTTTAGTAGGAAGACTTTTCTCATTCCTCCAGATGTGTATGCAGATCAGACCACCAGAATGCACAGGACACCAGCTCTGTGCCAGCTGTACCAGAGGGGCATTCAGGCAGAGGACAGGCGCCCCAGCATCCAGCATGGACCTGGCACAGAGCAGGTGTTGCCTTATAATAGTTTCAGTTCTCTGATCCATTGCTTAGAGATAGGATGCCAGAACCTGTGGGAGCCTGCATAAAATCCAGATGTTACCTTGAAAGCACAACTTTTATTACTCAGCTGCTGGTGGAGGAAGTAAAACAGTAGGATATTTTAAACACACGCTCACAGCAAAGGCGCACACTTCCCCTTCCTCACCATGAGCCGCTGTTAGGTGGCAGCCAGGCCAGGGGCTACATTCCCACCTTCTTTGCCTCCAGACAATGATGTATTTCATTTGTGGGCTGGGACGTGTGTGTGGCATCAGCGACTCAATGCACATGAGTTTGAGTAAACTCCTGGAGTTGGTGATGGACAGGGAGGCCTGGCATGCTGCAGTCCATGGGGTTGCAAAGAGTCAGACACGATGGAGTGACTGAACTGAACTGAACTGAACTGACTGAACTGATGTGTGTGTGTGATTTTACTTTGTTTTCATTGGAGTACAATCGCTTTACAATGTTATATTACATTCTGCTGTGCAAAAACATGAATCAGCTGTATCTCTACATGTGTCCCCTCCCTCTTGAGCCAGGCTGGGACTTTTAAGAAGCAGGTGTGCCTTGCCCCCTCTCTGCAGGCTGACTCCCTCCCTATTCATCAGCTTAGTTCCTTACACTTAACTCAGACCTCGGTGGACAACAGAACGGGACAAGGAGCCTGGCTCCCTGAGGAAAACTAGTCACGCCTCCAAGAACAGGAGTCACCAAACTCCTATAAAGAGCCAGACAGTGAGCGGGAAAGATGGGATTCAAGTCCCAGTGCATCGAACAGACACGTGTGTGCTTTCACCACACACACACGCACACGCGCACGCACACGCACACACATACGTGTGCACGTGCGCGTGCTCACATACACGCACACACACACACCGTGCCATCTCCCTCTGCCATCTCATGTCACCAAATGACGCACCTGCGCCCCACTGCCGGTCCTGGCAGTAGGGTTCACTTCGCTGCGCCTCGGGGCCTGGTTGGAAGAACCCCCTGAGACCGCCAGGCTTATGAACTGGCCCAGCTTCCTCTCCGAGGCGGAGAGAACGTTGTCAACTGGGTGCCGGGCCGGGAACAAACAGCTCCCACGGGGAGGAGAGGGTCACAGGGAACAACCTCTGAACCAAGAGCCAAGGCCACCCCGGAACCTGAGCTGATTTAGTGTGCTCAAAGGCGCTGCTCCCTCGGCTGAGGCTGTCCCTGACAGATATGGAAAAACCGTTAGGAGCCCACGCAGGGAAGCTAAGGTGGGTCCCTGCGGCTGTCGGCTGGTGCAGCCGCGTGATAAGCCAGGCGGGAGAGGCTGGATTTCCCCCTGTTCCGGTTCTCTCTACCCAGCCTCTGGGAGACCGGGCCCCAGGGGAGAAAGGACTTGGAAAAGGAGCGTCCTGAGACCAGACAACGACTTCAGAAAACAGCGACCGAGCCACGGGGAGCAGGCAGTGGAGGATGGTGGGGGCGAGAGGCAGGCGGCAGGGGCTCCCCGCCGCTTCTCTGCTCTGGGTCCCTGCAGGGGGCAGCAACAGTCACCCCACTTTCAGGCACACAGTCCCCTGAATTCACAGCACCGTCTCCAGAATCAGAGAAGATGAACCTGATCCTGGCCCCACTCTGGCTGCATTTTGGAGAAAGTTCCTCGTCTTGCTTAGCTTCCCTTTTTTCCGTCCTCCAATGGAGGGCATAATAGGTATCTATTTGCAGGGCTGGTCTAAAGATGGATGGAAGTAGCATTAAGTGAAAGTTCGGGGCCTTTGCTCTTACTTCAGGCCCTCTGCCCTTCTGCCTGGTTTCCTCCTGCGCTTCCTTCAATTCTCCTAAACAAAGAGACCCAGCTGAAAATGCAGCTCCCATCACTCTGACCAGCTGAATGCCTTGATACTTTTGGTCTCGGCCTCACTGTCATCGGTTAGATATTTGTTTGTTTATAACACCATGCATGCGAGTAAGCCCCTTGAAGACAGTGCCTGTGTCTGCTTGTTCATCGCTGTTTTGCCGGAGCCACAAAGAGTCCCTGGATCAGGCTGCGTGCAATAAGTACACTGATATTCATTTGTAATAAATTGTACATTAAATAATTGAACATGCAAATAAATTGTAGTAAAAACAACTGGATGCCCGTGCAGAGCATTCTGCTGACCCAGAGGGCTGTTTCCTTTCCAAGTCCAGCCCCTGTTTGAAGGGAATGGGGAGGTGGAGGGAGGAAGCCCACCAACACTTTTGGAAGAGCCGTCCAGTTTGGATGCTGAAGTCGCCTTCCTGCCCATCAAAGCCCGTGTGCGGAAGCAGCCTCCTCCCAGCCGGCCTGGGGTAAGAAACACGCTGAGTTGACTTTTGCGTATAATTTCTATCTTAGCTGCCCGATTTGATTTCAGCACTTCCCTAGTGGCTCAGACGCAGAGAATCCACCTGCAACGCAGGAGACAAGGGTTTGATCCCCAGATCAGAAAGATCCCCTGGAGAAGGGAATAGCTACCCACTCCAGTATTTTTGCCTGAAGAATTCCATGGACAGAGGAGCCTGACAGGTTACAGTCCATGGGGCCGCAGAGATCTGAGCTCCTGAATTTAAGTTTCCCAAAAAACAGTATTATATCAGCTGTTCTCAAACCTCACTCCACCAAGCCCTGTTTCCCCAGTTGCCAGGTGGCTGCAGAGAGGCACGCAGCACGTGTTCCCAAGAGCCTTGCTTCAACAACTAGGAAGTGGCAGAGTCCAGGCGAGAACACAGCTCCATCTGACCGCAGCCCACCATCTTCCACCGAACCAACTTCCGCGGCAGCTGGCTTTCCTGAAACCAAACCTGGTCAGTTACCTGGGAGCTCTCTCATTATTCTAGCTGCTTCAAACCTGAGGAGGCATGACCCACCCCTCAAAGCTACTCACGGACAGCCTCCTCACGAAGGAGACAAATGGGAAGCGGAGGCATAGCAAAGAAATGGGAAGGGTCTCCAGTCGCAGGTACAGCAGAGACCCCAGTCCCAAGGCAAGCTGGAGCCCGCTGCAGCAGCAGGGATCCAAGGTGGACAGAGCTTTCTGAGCTCCTAAATAGAAATAATACCTGCTCTTCCTGACTCCCGGGTCATGATGTGAATCAGTGTTTAGTCAATGTGCGGGCTCTTTGAAAGCTTTAAAGACAGTCTCCAGGAAGCCCTTCTTATGTTGATTTCATTCCTGATGGTCTGGTGATGACTGCAGAATTTCAATAAAGGGGAAGCCTTGGGGATGGCAACCTCAGTAGGGCCCTGGGTACGGCCTTGAAGTTGCACTTGAATAATAAGAAAATCGATTTTTGCTTATGCTGTAGGTTTATTTGAGGTATCTTGAGAGGGCAGGTAGAGATGAAGGGGGCCTAAAGCCCCAAGGGCCCCTTGACAGCCCTACTATGAGCTGAAGGAAATCAGTTGAATTCTGTGTGCCTCGGTTTCTCCACTTGAGAAATAGACTGATATTTAAAACCACAGTGAACAGACTAAGCACACAGATGGGGAAGGAGAGGGTGGGAGAAATGGAGAGATATTTTACCATATGTGAAACAGAGCCTGTGGGAATTTGCTGTATGAATCAGGGAGCTGAAACTGGGGCTCTGTGACAGCCTCAAGGGGTGGGTTGGGGTGGGTTGGGGTGGGTTGGGAGGCTCTCGAGGGAGGGGACATGCATATACCTGTGGCTGACATGCTGATGAGTGGCAGGAACCAGCACAATATTGTGAAGCATTATGTTCAGTAAAAGCAAATTTTTAAAAATTTTTAAATAAATAAAACCATAATGACTCTGTAAAGGAGTTTTTGAAAGAAAAAAAAGATGAGATGGCAAGTCGAGGCAACTGAAGGTGGATTGGGTTCCACTGGCATGAAGGCTCTTGACTCTAGGTCTGGGGTCTCAGGTCGGCGATGAGTTTTCCATTTGCCGCCTCCTGCCTGCTATGTGCTTCTTAGTTCCCAGCCTTGATGTCAACCAGAAGCTAGCGAGCCCATCACCAGGTGCCCATGAATCTCCAGAAGAGTCACTCACCTACCCCTGCTAGCTCTCTGCTTGTACTCCAGGTAGAACACACGTCCCAACGTGCTCAAGAC
Organism: Budorcas taxicolor; assembly: GCF_023091745.1. NCBI lineage: Eukaryota > Metazoa > Chordata > Mammalia > Artiodactyla > Bovidae > Budorcas > Budorcas taxicolor. Next base: position 79,199,471 of record NC_068924.1, on the reverse strand, counting down.
CTCGGGGGTGGTGGCAGATGCAGGCTCTTGGATCTCACTGAATCCCCAGTTCAAGGATCACATCTTTTCTGAACCAAAGAGACGGGGCAGAGCTCCCCCGCCAGCTGAACCAGGAAAGGGAAGAAACAGGAGTTGTCGCCAGCTATAAAAGAACTCACCTCCCGTGTACGTACCTCTCACTCCCGAGGGGTGACCCAGTACCTCTCACTCCCGAGGGGTGACCCAGTACCTCTCACTCCCGAGGGGCGACCCAGTACCTCTCACTCCCGAGGGGCGACCCGTGGGATCAGCTCTCCATGGAGGTTCAGTACGCTCAGACAACAAAGGAAAGAAGACAAAGAATCATGGAAAATCCTGTCCCACGGGGCACGCGAAAGCTACATGGGAGCCCCTGTTTGTAGACTAGCTGGACCAAACACCCACAGGGGCCAACCTAGGAAGGTTGCCTGGCAGCTAGACTCTGGCACGCTCTGTGGGTCTGACTACTCTGTGTGTGTGTGCCCAGCTGCTCAGTCATGCCCAGCTCTTTGTGACCCCATAGACTGTAGCCTGCCAGGCTCTTCTGTCCATGGAATTTCCCAGAAAGAATACTGGAGGGGGTTGCCACTTCCTACTCCATGGGATCTTCCCAACGCAGGGGTTGAACCCCTGAGACCTGTGTCTCCGGCATTGGCAGGTGGGTTCTTTACCACTAGCGCCCCTGGGAAGCCCTAACTACTCTGAAGTAGGGTGAAATGAAATCTCAAGAGTTCCAGACTTACCAAGGTTACAGTGAGGTCTTCCTCTGCCAGGGTAGGTCAGTTTTCCCCACCTACCTACATGCCCTTTATCCCCAGGTGGGGAACATCGACACTAATAACAATGGGTATGACTGAATAGCCCATTTGGTTCAGGCTCTGTGCAATTCAGATGTGAAATACCCAGCCTCAACCTGCATGAAGCCCAGAGTCCCATAGAGGCTGTGACCGAGCGTCACTTTTACCTTGAACGTGCGTGCTTGAGAGCTAAGTCACTTCAGTCCGGCCTGACTCTGTGTGACCCTATGACCACAGCTTTCCAGGCTCCTCGGCCCCTGGGGTTTCCCAGGCAGGAGTACTGGAGTGGGTTGCCGTGTTCTCCTCCACTGTTGGATTATAGGAGACTGCGGAACCAAAGTTAACAGGACTCTGGAGCTGAGTAGTTCTTTAGCATACATATGGGCTCATTCCCCTTGATTTCCTATGACTTCGGTCCAGCCTTAATGTTTCAGGTGTTTTAATGTTAATCATGTTTATTATTAACTAAATAATAAGGCTATCTTCCTAACGAGCCAAGTCTTACCCTTTTACCCAGTCTCACAAACCTATGATGTAAACCATCATAGACTTGGATTTGTATCCCACACAAGCCTCTGCTTGGATGTGCTACTTGGGGGAAGTCAATCTCTCTGAGCCAGTTTCCTCATCTCAAAAGTTGGGAAGAAAATACTGCTTGACAGAGACGTGCTTAGAGACAAATGAAGCAAGGGCCCGCTTGCCCACCAGTGGATGTGAGACGGTTGTACATAAAACCCCGGGCTTCCCTAGGCAGGGGGGATGTTTAACAGTATCACACCTGTCTCTGTGCTCATTGGGAAAACCCCTTTCCAGTTCTGACCCAAGTAGACCCAATCTGACAGAGACTCTTACTTCCCAAGAGTACAGAAACCATCTTCTGCACCAACATACTAGGTTGATTAAAAGCAATTAATTGGGGGTATGTCCATGGTGGCCCAGTGGCTACGACTCTGAGCTCCCAGTGCAGGGGACCCCAGTTCGATCCCTGGTCAGGGAACTAGATCCCACACGCCACAGCAAAGATGGGAACAGAGATCTCACGGGCTGCGAGGAAGACCTGGCACAGCCAAATAAATAAACGATTTTTTAAAAAGCAATTAAGACCATCGTGCCAGTAGTCCCGGACATTCAGGAGGGAGGAGCAGCCCGGAGAACCAAGAAACAGAGGCAAGTGTCCGATTCTGCTCTCAAACTCAGGTCCCGCGGGTTCCTCTGCCCCCTCCTCCCCTCTCGCCTTCCAGAGCATCTCACCGTGATCCTCTGCCCTGACAATGCAAACCAACCCTGCCCCTCCAGCTCCTTGAGTTCTATCCGTTGTCCCAGTTTTACACCACCGAAGTCCGAAAGTGAGCAGTTAAAGGCAGAACTCTCCTCTGTGAGGGTAATAAAGGAGGCTTTGAATGATCATATTCCTCTTAGTCTCCTCTGGGCTGAGGAATCAAATAGCCCAGCTCAAAAACCAGGACACAGAGGGGATGATCAGTGGAACCAACTCTTTCACAAAAGAAGAGGAACACAGACGTGAGTGTGAAGCTGAGGCCCTCACTGTTCCTCTGAAAAGAGATCTGAGGCCACTACTGGGTTTCCCTGGTGGCTCAGCTGGTGAAGAATCTGCCTGCAGCGAGGGAGACCTGGGTTCAATCCCTGGGTCGGGAAGAACCCCTGGAGAAGGGAAAGGCTACCCACTCCGGTATTCATGGACTGTATAGTCCATGGGGTTTCAAAGTCAGACACGCCTGAGCACCTTTCACACACACACACACACACACACACACTGGCAGTTTTAATTTTTGTGTATCGCTGTGATGAAGTGAGTGGCATTGTACGGGCTCCCCAGGTGGTGCCAGTGCCAAAGAACTTGCCTGCCAACGCAGGAGACCAGGGTTCCATCCCTGAGTCGGAAGATCCCCTGCGGGAGGGCATGGCAACCCATCCAGTATGCTTGCCTGGAGAATCCCATGGACAGAGGAGCCTGGCGGGCTGCTTGCCTGGAGAACCCCATGGACAGAGGAGCCTGGCGGGCTGCAGTCCACGGGGTCGCAGAGAGGGACACGGCTGAGTGGCGTGGCAGGCACGCATGCACATGGCATTGTTTCTAGCTCTCATTCCACAAGAGAGACTCAGCCTTCTCAAAATTATGTTTTTCATCTTTAACAACATCCAGAAACAAAGCCTGGGCTGCTGTGTTTGCAGCTATTCTTTTTCGTACATTTTATCATGAAATATTTCAATCTATTCAAATGTTTACACAAGAAGGAACATGATACAATGATGAATGTATGCCCCCTCCCTAGCTTTATCAAATATTAACCTTTGGCGGGTGTTACAGACTGAATGTTTGTGTCTCTCCAAAATCCGTATGTTAAATGCTAATGTCCAGTGTGATGTTATTAGGGGTTGAGATCTTTGGGGGGTAATTTGGTCAGGAGGATGGAATCTTAACGAATGTGATTAGTTCTCTTACACAAGGGGGCTCCAGAAAGCTCTCTTGCCCTCTTCCTTCCATTTGAGGATACAACAAATATTTGGCAGTCTGCAACTAGAAAGAGTTTTCTCAACAGACACAACCGTACGGACTCCCTGATCTCAGACTCCAGCCTCCAGAACTGTTAGGAATCAGTTTCTGATGTGTGTGTACCAGCTAGTCAGTGGTATTGTGTTACAGCGGCCTGAACTAAGACAGCGATATTTACTTAGGATGTCTTTTTGTAAAAAAATATATATAGCTGATAAAAGCTAGCTAGATAGCTAGCTAGATGAAAGAAAGAAAGAGAAGTCTTTAAAGTGCACGCAGAATTTATAACCTGCTTTTCCATTTCTCCACGCCATCACCTTCACTCTTTCCTCAGAACTAACCATTCTCATGTATTTGGCATCATCCTGCTCAGGCGTGATTTATACCATTTGTTATCCATAAACATTATATTATTTTCAAATTGCCTTTCCTTAAAATGTACGTAGATGGTATCAAACTGCATATATCACTTTGTAATTTGCTTTTCTCATAGAACATTGGTTTTCATTTTTATATTTGCATCTCTAGTTTCACTCACCTTCATTTCTATGTATATTCTGTGGTATGAAGAGAGTGTATTCTCCCCTTGGCTCTCTTGCAGGAGGGCATTTGTTTCTGGTTTTCTGCTCTCCCTAAGGGTAAACGTTCCTTTGGTAAGTCTCAGTGACTCTGTTACAATGCTACTTCCGCTCTATGATCTTCGGTTTTCTGGCCACCAAGCATGTGGGACTGTGCTCCCTGAGCAGGGGTCAAACCCGCACCCTCTGCAGGTGGGTGGGTTTAACCGCTGGATGCCCAGGAAAGCGCCACGACAAGCGTTCTCGTGCACGTCCCCAGGAGGCTGTCTCAGGCGGTGTCCTCAAAGTGTGGTCCCTCCACCAGCAGCAGAAGCACCTGAGACCTTGTTAGACTCACATCCTCAGCTCCTTCCCCAGACTCTCTGGGTTAGAAACTCTGGAAGTGGGGCCCAGTCCTGCGTGCTTTAACAAGCCCACCAGGTGATTATGAGACAAGCAAAGTTTGAGAACTGCCGTTCTAGGGTGTATACCTAAATGAGCAGCTGCCAGACCCCCGAATGATGCCAACTGACCTCTAAAAGGGTTTCCCCAGCTCCTTTCCCACCAGCAGTGTTTGAGAGTTACTTGTGATGTTTCTCATTCAAAGCCAGCCCCGGGGTGATGCAGCCTCTTACAGTTTTGACCAATGGAGCGTTAGGTATCGTGTCGAACACTTGTGACCATGTGGATTTCCTCTCCTGTGCATTGCATTCCTTCATTTTCCTGTTGAGTAACCGCATTTTCAGAGAAGGCAATGGCAGCCCACTCCAGTGTCCCTGCCTGGAGAATCCCAGGGACAGAGGAGCCTGGTGAGCTGCCGTCTATGGGGCACAGAGTCGGACATGACTGAAGCGACTTAGCAGCAGCAGCAACACCATTTTCAATTATTTGTAGAAATTTTGTGTCTTCTCTAAACACGCATACTTTGTTATACAGCCAATGTTTTCCCAGCGTTTTGGCTTCGTGCAGCATCATGAAGTTCCATGTCGTGAAATGCACCTGTCTTCCCCTGTATGGCCTGTGCTCTAGTTCTCAACCTTATTCTGAAAATGTCTAGGTGGTTTGTGTGTTTTTTTGTACTGAGGTCTTTGATATTGATTAAATACCTGGATTTAATCTTTGCTTATGCCATGAAGCAGAGATCAAATTTTAGTTTTTCCTCATGTAATATCCTTTCTCATTAATTGATAATTCTCTTCTGTTCTATATCCAGGGGGATACGCAAAATATTTAGCAACTTCATGGATGACGACCCACCTTTCTTTGTTACTATTGCTTATTTACATGCATGTCCTCTATTTCTTGATGAGTTTTACTAGCTCTTTACCTATTTCATCATTTTCCTTTTTCCAAAGAATAAGTTTTTGGTTTTGCGTCCTCTCTAAATTTCTATTTAATTAACTTCTTCTCTTGTATTTGTTATTTCCCTTCTTCTACCAATAAGTTGCTTCATTGTTCTTTTTGTTTTTTAGTGGACTCCAACACATGTATTTTCATTTTTCTCATTTATAACAAATGCAATTAAGCTGTATATTTTCCTCTAGACACCACTGTAGGTACATCGAGCAATTTTTTTTTAATTTTGGCACATTTATTATTGTTCAGCTATAAATATTTTATTATTGTGGCATCTAATTCATCTTTACTCAGAGTGATTCAAGGTTGCATTCTTAAGTTTCCCAATAAGTGGAAAAAGAGATAGTAGGGATGTGTTAACTACCTTTTATTGTTTATTCAAAACTTAATTATGTGGTGGGGATTACTAGGTACCAGGCACACTGAGAAAAAGCAACCTGGGTTAGAGCAGGCTTGAAAACTCGGAACCAAGCACAGTGCCCACCTCAGGGCCAAAGGAGCCTTTGCTTTTCGCGATAATGCCCGCAGGGATGAGCCCTTATGCCTGAGACCGAACGAGGCCCTGATGGGGGTGACTGCACCGAAGTCTGCTGTGGCCTGCTGTATTTAAAACGGATAGCCACCTCGGACCTACAGTATGAACAGGGGACTCTGCTTGGTGTCGTGTGGCAGCCTGGGTGGGAGGGGAGTTTGGGGGCGGGTGGACACATGTATGTGTGTGGCTGAGTCCCTTTGCTGTCCACCTGAAACTCTCGCAACCTGGTTAATCGGCTACACTCCAATATAAATCAGAAAGTTAGAAAAGATCTGGTGTGTCATCAACAGTGTGGCAAGAGCCCTCTGGTCTCCATGGACTTCAGTGCAGAGGAAAATAGGCTTGGCCTGAATGAGAGACCCTTCCTGTACTTTCTTCTTTGACTGGCTCTATTTCTCATGGAAGAATCTTCCAAACACTTACTGGACGGTCCAGTTCAGGCCCCCGGCACTCTGAGAGCCAAGAGGGAAAGTCCTGGGCGTCTCAGCACTTCGTACTCTTTCCGCACATGGTCACTCAAGACCCCTGGCTTTCAGTGTGGCAGCCCCGCCCTCAGCCACGCCTGACATACATGGACACACCGGCTCCGTTTCATCATTTTGCAGTGTTCCTTGGATGAGAGAGTGCTGTCGGTGGAGAGAAAATCGAGGCGCAATTGCTTTTCAAACAACTTGCACTCAACCCTTTCGGTTTAGCCTCTCCTTTTGTTCCAGGTGCAGAGTTTTCTGGAGTTGCTAGTTCTGGAGATTTAGAGAGTTCTCAGGATGAACTGGGGTTTTTTAAGCTTCCTGAGAGCATAATGACTCAGGGGTCTGGCTGGCTTACTAATCAGTGACCACTCATTCTTCTCCTCTCCAGATTCCAAAATACTGTTGCCATTGTCTCTTCACCTGTTCCCCTCTTCTTGTTGGTTTCTTTTTTCCCGTCTTTAATCTCTTTACTGTAATTTCACTGTGCTTTAGATAAGTATTGAAATTGCATGTTAATATGTATAACCAAATAACCATCATAACTCAAAGCCCCATGTGATCATTTCATGTTCAGATATTCTAACTTGCCCTTTCTCATGTCTCCCCACTCTTTTTTACAGCCAATCTTTTTGTTATTGAAATGGAAGTTTTTATTTTATTTACTTCTTTGAAACAGTTCGTATATTTACTTGAAAGCTTTGTTTACATCTTTTTTCAATTTTCGGGCATGCAGCATCCACAGTCCTAATTTCCCAACCTGGAATCGAACGTGTGTCCCCTGCAGTGGAAGCGTGGCGTCTGAACCACCAGACTACCGGGGAAGTCCTAAGCCTTGTCTACTCATTCTGTAAAATCAGTTTCATCAGAAGTGAACTCGTGTTCTAACCGTTGGTTTGTTGGCTGCTTTTCTTAGTACTAGCTTTTATTCATCAATTTTTTTATGCCAAATAGTAGCGGTGAGAGTGGGCACCCTTGTCTTGTTCCTGACTTTAGGGGAAATGCTTTCAATTTTTCACCTTTGAGGATAATGTTTGCTGTGGGTTTGTCATATATAGCCTCTATTATGTTGAGGTATGTTCCTTCTATGCCTGCTTTCTGGAGGGTTTTTATCATAAATGGATGTTGAATTTGTCAAAGGCCTCTTCTGCATCTATTGAGATAACCATATGGTGTTTATCTTTCAGTTTGTAAATGTGGTGAATCACAATGATCGATTTGTGAGCATTGAAGAATCCTTGCATCCCTGGGATAAAGCCCACTTGGTCGTGATGTATGATCTTTTAAACATGTTGTGGGATTCTGTTTGCTAGAATTTTGTTGAGGAGTTTTGCATCCATGTTCAACGGTGATACTGGCCTGTAATTTTTTTGCTTTTGGTTTATAGTCCTCTTTGGAATATGAGGTGGAGTGTTTGTTTCAGCTCCCTCTCTCCTTTCTCTCTCTTTCTCTCTCTCCCCTCTTCTCCTTTACCTATATATTCCATTGTCCTGCTTAGCAGCTTTGGGTGTCTCCCATCCAAACCTACCACGGGCAGCCAGAGGGACGATTCTGCAGGCCCAGTGGGCTGTGGCTGATGCAGGCTGGGTCGGGGGGAAGGCTGGCTCAGCCTTTGGTCGCAAGCCCATGTCTCATCCCTCGCGCCCAGCCTGGAGCTGGAGGGGAGCCACTGCTCCTTCAGCGCTTGGCAGCAGGTCTAGCTCTACTCTCCCCACGCAGGTGGAGGATGAGACGTGAATCCCGCCCTCACACTGGGCTTTAGTCCGTGAGCCTGCCTCTGTTTCCCCGTCTCACAGGAAATGCTCTTGACTCGGCTCCCACTAGTAAGTGCCGCAGCATCCAAACCCACGGGTCCACCCTCCCCTTCACTCTAGTCCGTGCCCGCTGGACCTTCGAAAATGCCGGTCTGCCATCTAAGCCTGACTGCCTCCTTTGGTTTACTCTTTGTGACTGTTTTATCCAGTACTTGCTATGTTTGTAGAGCAGAGGAGATTCCCACAGCATGAACTCCATCTCACACTGGCTGCCGATAGATGAAGCTAGATGTTTGGATTGCATAAATCTTCCCTGTGGTCAAAATTCAGATGCCCGGTGTGGCCAGGCCAGGCCAGTTTTGTGGTCCCCACAGCCACCTTTTGCCGTTGTTGTGCAGACGCTCAGTCATGTCCAAGCCTTTGTGACCCCGTGGACTGCAGCATGCCACGCTTCCCTGTACTTCACCAGCTTCCTGAGTTTGCCCAAACTCATGTCCATTGAGTCATTGATGCCATCCAACCAGGTTAGTTTTGTGGAATTAAATGCCACCTTAGCCAGGCTTAATTTTGTCTCCATCTGTGGCATGTTACTGAAGCACCAGGCATATAAGAGGCTGTCAAGACTAAATATGAGCTGAATTTATTCTGAGCATTCAGAATTCAAATAGTAATAAACTTGAAAGAAATTGAAATAAAGATTTGAAGTTAACTCATTTTAGAAAAATCTTTTCCCGTGATACCCAACGTTATGGACCCTCGGGGCTATAGGGAGGATGTACTGGGTGCTCTGGGTGGGGCATGGAGCACGCTGTCTACATTGCTTGAGTCTGCTAGGATACACCTGGTGCACGCATGCACTCGAAGGGGCCAGAGGATCCAGGGGGTACAGATGTCTTTAGAGGATCAACAGGAAGGGAGAAACAAAAGGGGACAGGAAATGACTCTCCAGTCAACAGGAGAAAGGATTAAAAACAGAAAAAGATGATTATCACCAATGAAATGAAGCTTTCCTTCCTTCCAGTAAACCTCACCCTGTACACAATAAATAAAAAGCTATTGACATAAATGCGCAAGTTTTGTACATCCAAAGAAACAGCAGGAAAACAAAATAGCTCCTAGGCCCTCTGGAATGTATAAGTACATTCTATGAGAGCTGGGATTTATCTGTGCTGTTCATAGCTTTCTGCCTGGGACACAGCGTTGAGTCATTGTGGAGTGAATGAATAAATAGATGAAAGGTGCTCAGAAAAGATTTGCTATAGCGGATACCAAGGCAAGCGCTTGTGAGGATAATTTATATTGTGGATACAGGGAGGGAGCAAATTAGGTCAGACTCCAAGACTCAAGGCAACTTGAGTGCAAAAGAAAAAGAAAATCAAACCAGACAGATGCGTGTCCAACACTGGCCACAGGGAGGATCTGTGTAGCAGCGTCAGGGACGTCCGTCCATAGCAGGGAAATGGGATGGAGTCTGGATCACAGGGTAGCCCATCCCCCAGGAGCTCACACGTGAGTAAAGCATCAACAGGTAAAGATTTGGGGTGTGTGTGTGCGTGTGTGTGTGTGTGTGTGTGTGTGATATGATGGTCTCTGTCAAATAAATGTACTAGTCCAATTGTATGGTAAGACTGCTTGATCTGAAGTTCAGCTATCCCTAGAAGTCCCGGGAAAGGAGAATTGACCAGGTTGACCAGGAACAGCCCTTAAAAACAATTATGAAGAGATTCAAAAGTAAATTGCATGGATATCAGGGCTATGTGTATAATCCCCGTGTACTCAGGATGTTGCTGGGCCCAATGCCAGGGGAAGCTTGGCATGCTGCAGGGCATGGGGTCACAGAGATGTGGATGTGACTTAGCGATGTGGATATGGGACTTAGTGGATATGACTGTGGGGACCACAGTTATTTTTTATTTTACTTATCTGTTTTGGCTGCACTGGGTCTTTGCTGCTGCTCGGGGGCTGGCCTAGTTGCAGTGAGTGGGGGCTGCTCCTTGCTGTGAATGGGGCTTCTCACGGTGCTGGCCTCTCCGGGTGCCGAGCAAGGTCTGGGCACAGGGGCTCCGGTGCTTCCAGCACAGGGGCTGGGGCGCCGTGGCTCACAGGCCCTGGAGCGCGGGCGCAGCCGCTATGGCACAGAGGCTTTCTTGCTCCGAGGCATGTGGAATCTTCCTGGGCCAGGGATCGAACCCACGTCCTCTGTGCTGGCAGGTGAATTCTTATCCACTGTACCGCCAGGGAAATGCCCAAGTTTCTTTGAAGGTGGGTGGCTGAGGCGATGAGTGCCCCTTACCATACTGGTGCCGTGGGGACCTCACTACCCCCACCTGGTCCTCAGTTCCTTGTCCATAAAATGAGACCTTGTCTATCAGGAATATGTTGGTTGCAAATAACAGAAAAACTGACTCCCGCTCTCTTAATCAGGAATTCCAATTTATCTGTCAGAGAAAGACAAATACTTCGTGACATCGCTTAAGTGCGGAAACTAACAAAGTAGCGAATGTAGTGAAAAGCAGACTCACAGATCCGGCCGGACATTAGCGGGGGCCAGCGGCGGGAGGGGAGAGGGCAGGGGCCGTGCGGGAGAAGGGGGCCAAGAGGCATAGACTGCTGTGTGTAAGCTAAACTTCAAGGATGCCTTGTACGGTGAAGGGAATACAGTCACTAGTTTATAATAACTACAAATGGAGTGTGACATTTAAAACTTGCCAGTCAGGGTGGGATGGATGGGGAGAGTGATATAATATTGATGTGATGTATAAAATAGGAGAAGGAAACGGGAGCCCACCCCAGTGTTCTTGCCTGGAGAATCCCATGCACAGAGGAGTCTGGCGGGCTGCAGTCCAGGGGGTTGCAGAGTCAGACACGGCTGAGGACTAAGACTGCCTGACTAACAAAGCAGATGACGGACGAGAACCTGCCGTCTCTCTCAGGGCATTCTCCTCAGGGCTCTGTGGTGACCTAAATGGGAAGGAAATCCAAAATAGAGGCGATATATGTATAAGTTAAAAAAAAAAGGAAAATGAAAAACAATGTACAGCCTCTCCTGTTACAAAAGAAAAAGAACTCTGAGACACCACCGCTTGTGCCCCTCAAAATTAGAAAGACAGGAGTGGAACAATAGCCCGTGTTTGTTACTGTGTAGCCAAAGGCATGCAAGGTTGTTTGCAGAGTGAATCAGCACATCTAAAGTTTTCTTTGTTCATTTATCTAGCCATTCAACAACTATTTTGTTGTAAGGAATTGTTTTGTGTAGTTGGGGAACTGGTATCAAAAGTTTTTCAATATTTACTTTTTTCTTCTTGGGATTACATCTAGCAAATCTATCTCAAAGAAATAGACATTGAGGAGCAAAAATTTTAAAAAAAGATTACATGCCATTTGAATTTTTTTTAATAAAATAAATAAGTAAAAATTATGAATCATTATATGGTACAGCTATAATTTATATAACATTGTACAGCAGGTATACTTCAATTCGCGAAGAAAAAAAAAGAGTTACAGTGCGTGGGTTTGTAGAACCTAAGAGTCCCCAGAGCCAGCATTCTCCATCTCCCTGTTCCATCCACTTCTGTGTTGGCTTCACTCCCAACAAGCCCCCTCCACTCAGTGGCCAAGGGGCTCCCAGGAGCTCCAGAGTTATGACCTTGCACATAAATCCAGTGGAAAAGAAAGCTCACCTCTCCTACAGTCTACGTGGATGTCATGAAATAACATCACACTGTTTCCGAAGGGCCAGATCACCAGCACAACCAGAAAGGCGTGCTGTGCTCATTGCTGTCGTCTGACAGTCATGCTCACCCCAGCTCTCCCCACCAAGACACTACCAAACTGTCCCACGCATCACGCCACGTGGCATTACGTGTCAGAGCAAAGCCTTGAGGACCAAAAGCCCCTTACAGGAATCTGTGATAGTCCAGAGGGGAGGCAGAGAGGATTCCCAGGCTGTGTCTCCCAAAGGGTGTCGTAATGGATTAGCAATGCCTGCTAAACAGCTCAAGCCCAGGCAGTAATTCACGAGTAACAGACATTTGCCATCCCGAGAAGATGCCATCCAGCTTCATGTCCAGGGCCAGGAGACAATGAGGCCGCCAAGAGTGCTTTTGTAACCCTGAAGACTTGCAGGACATTAATTGTGCTTCCATATCTGATCTGGGAGGGAGACAGGAAGACTCCAGGAAAACTTCACAAAGAAAAGAGCCTTACAATCATCCTCGGAGGAAGAGACGCCATATGTTTTAGTTTTATTAAAAAGGAAAGAACAGTTTAAATCAGAACAAATCTGAGTTCTAACTCCAGATACATCTCTGAATCATTGTTTAAATGCAGAGAACTAAAAATTGTATCCCAACATCTAATCCACGGCCTGGCAGATAATCAGTGCTCACTAACAGTATATAGAATAAAGTTAGTAAGTGAATAATCTTGAGCATGTCGCTGCACCCTCTCTGCACTTCAGTTTTCCCACGTGTCAGAGACTTAGGAGCGCTTCCTTACAGAGTCGTTATGAGGAGCCCATGGGGTTATGTGTGTACAGTCATCAGCAGTGGAAGCATTAAGGTACTCTAACAACTCCACCAGCGTTGCTCTAAGACATTAATCAAGAGGTATATTTCCGGTGCCTGCTATGTACTCAGTGCCTGGGGATTAGGCGAGGTGGGCGAGTGAAATATCCAGAAGAGGGGAGATAGCTTGCAGCCTTAGGGCCTGTCAGATCACGCGCGCTCCGGGCTACAGCATCTTCTCACCCACGACTGTGAATGTCGGGAGAGGGCAGCAGAGAGCTCTGGGGCCGGAAGGCACCCACACGTCATGGGAAGATGATGCTTCATCTCTGATAGGGTCCACCCCCCCCCCCCCCCAGGACCGCAGGATGAGGTCAGAATCAGAGCCGGGAACCAGGACTGTCACGCTGGCATCCTAGTTCAGCGACTTGCTAGCTGTGTGACCTCAGACAAAGCAGATAACCTCTCCAGGCTTCACTTCCTAGTCTCTCAGAGAAGGCTGAAAGTGTGCAGGCTGTTGTGAAGAGTAACAGAATTGAAAGAGTTGCTGAGTCCTACAGTAGCGTTGTTTCAGGGCAAAGGTGGAGACCATAAAGGTGGGTGCCATCAATCCGAAGCAGGAGATAAGAGGAGAGCTCACTTTGGGAATCGTATTTTAAACCTTTTTTATAATAAAGCATATGTCATAACCAAATATAAACACAATTCCATGATGGTCCATGTACTCCCTTGGGCCCTCACACATGTACACCCTGAAAAGTAACCGAGTCAAGGGCATGCTTTTTGTTCACCAAATCCCATTTAATTTCCTCTTCCTGGGCACAGAGAAGGTTGGTTCTGGCCAACGACAGGTGAGGAGAGGCGATGCCTGTCTCCCAGGCTGAAGCAGTGGAAACCTCCAGGGTGATCCTCCAGCTCTCTTGCTCTTCTGCCAGGGAACCAGAAGTATCAACGACCCTGAGCCCTCCTTCTGAGTACAAAGTGTTGCGGGGAATCCAATGCCATCAGCTGAATCAAAAACTGTCAATAGGAAGATAAAAACAAAATTCACCGCTGGATTTAGTAACATGGACACCTTTAAAGATCTTGAAAGAAGCAGCGTTTTTAGCAAACACAGACTGGAATGGGTTCAAGGCAGCCGAGGAGAAGAATTCAAGACACTGAGTAAGGACAACGATCCTGAACAACGTGGCTATAAAGTGCCATAAAAATAGGGAAATAGCTGGGGGGGAGTGAAGTCAAAAGAGGGTTGGAGGTTTTTTTCCCATTGGAAGAAATAACCAGATGTCTGTATGTTAGATGCACGTTTGTTTATCCTTCAGTCTGGAGTGAGACTCCATGCCCGTCTGCCAGCCCTTGGTTCCCAGACCTTCTGTTCCCAGCGAGGCTAGAAGAACATGATAAGCTCGTGATGGCTTCAAAGAAGACGTCACACTCCACATGACTAAGCTCCAAGGCTGCCGCTGCCTTCAAGCCCTCGCTGTGAACACCACGCCAAGAGGCCAACAGATGACAGAGGCAGTGGTGTTCGGCGCATCAGCCCGTTAGCAAACCGCTTTTAATTACTTTTAGTATCAAAGGACTTCATTGTGCAGTTTAAAGAGTGAACCGATACCATGAGGCTTGCGACAGAAAAAGCCTCCCCGCCCTCAGCCCTGCCTGTGCCCAGCCTCCACACCCCAAGGCGACCCCTCTCAACTCCATTTGCTCCTTGGCCTGTTCACCGCGTGTTCCTAGACCACACGCCTATGGGCGTTTCTTGTTTCTTTTTTTTGTTTGTTTCAAAATTTTGACTTTGGACTTCACAGGCTAGGAAACAAGGGTTTCATTCTTTTAACCCACACGTCCCTATATACCTCCTACATTCTCTCGATAAAGCTTCATCAAGATTTCTTGTTAAAATTGCTCTTTAAGGCTTACATGACATGGCTGACTACAGAACAGCAGTTCTTGGCCGAGTCATTCGGCGCGTGACGATCACATACCCTTTCTTACAGGGCAGGTTTTCCTGAGTTCATGTTGCCTTCGTTTTCCATTTGCTTAGTTCTTTATATGAGTGCAATTGACTCAGACTATCCCCAGACTAGTTCCAAACAGAACTCAACATCCACGCCCAGACAGATGCACCAGGTGAACCACAGGTTGGGTAAATTTCTCAAAGACACCTCTCCTGGGACCCTGCAACACTGCTGCTTCTCTCTGGACTGGATGCCTTTTGATCTGATGCGGAGCGCTCGTCCCGAGAATACCTTTGGAATGGGAATACTTTTCCCCTCTCAATCTGAGACCTTCTCTCGGTTTAGTTCCTAATTTTGATGCACTCTCTGTGGCTTCCTGACACAGTTGATCAGCGGTGTATTTTCACGACCCAGCGTGTCTGGGCACCATCGCTGTAACACTGAGTCTGAGAGCAGAACTGGAAGCTGGAGATCATCCTCTCTCGGTCTCTGAACATGTTACCCTGTCTTCTGGTCTCCAGTGTTCTGCTGGGAGGTCCGATGCCATTCTGACACTCATCTTTTATTTGTGGTTATTTCACTCTCTAGAAGCTTTCTAGGATCTTATAATTAACCCTAAAATCTGAAATTTCCTGAGTGGTGCCTTGAGATGGTATACATTTATTTTTCCAGACTCTGAATTTGAATTCTGAAAATACCTTTTATTTCTGGAATTTTTCTTCATCATTTCTGTGCCAACCGTTTCCCTTCCGATTTTTCTAATTCTTTCTTTTTGGAACTTCTATTAGTCAGATGCTAAAACTCTTTGGCTCATCTTTCCAATTTTCTTCTGGTTTTTTAAATTGTTTTTCATTGTTTTATTCTATATTTGGGGATATTTCCTCACTTTTATTTTTTAAGCCTCCTACTGAGTCTTCAAGTTTTCTTTTTCTTCAGGTGAATCAGTCCATTATTGCTTTGTTAGTTAGTTTGGGCTGTGCCGGGCATCGCTGCTGCTTGGGGGCGTTCTCTAGCTGCAGCGAGCAGGGGCTACTCACTCCTGCGGAGCGTGGGCTCCCATCTCTGCGGCCTCTCTTGCTGCCGAGCGCAGGCTGTAGGCAAGTGGGCCCCGGTGGCTGCAGTCCTCAGGCCCTGCAGCCGCGGCACCCGGGCTTAGCTGCTGCGTGGCATGAGAGATCTTCCTGGACCAGGGATCGAACATGTGACCCTGCCTCGACAGGCGGGCTCTGAACCCCTGGACCAGCAGGGAAGGCCCTGGACTTATGAATTCTCTCAGCACACTGCTACTATTCCAGCGTCTCTTCTGCTCGTCGCTGCGCCTTTGGCACAGCGCCCTGCTTTTGTTTATGGACAGTTCTTATCCATTCAGTCGACAGCATGGGGTGAGCACTTGTTCTGTGGCAGTCATGAGCACTGATGACAGAATAACAGAGAGTGCCTGCTCTCATAGAGTGGGCTGTTCAACGAGGAGCAGCACAGAGTGAGCGACTAATAGACAGACTGTGCAACACTGAGAGGTACTGGATTTAAGCAAGGAATGGAAACAGAGAGTGACTGGGGTGGCGTCCTCTCGGGCTATGCTAGTTACAGTGTTCCAGAGCTGGCATCTAACCTCTGCGTTCTGTTTCCCCCAAGTCCGGTTCCCGTTCCTTGACTTTCATCCTGTCTTTCCTTCTGTATCTTTCCCCTACTTTGTCCACTCGCTTTGAAGAGCGAAGCACAGCTCGGCCTGCCTGGGTTCCTTGCTTGTGGATGTCAGCAAAGGGCAGTTTAGAGGGGTGCTGGCCTCTGGAGATGGAGGGTCAAGATAGCCTCTTCTCCTGGCCGGTGGTCCCCCCAGAGGGGCCTTCCCTGCGTCCCTGATGGAAGCCCGGCCTCTGCACTCTGGGGGCCATTTGGCTATGAGCAAGCCTGGCAGCCTCCTGTAGACTTTGACTAATCCCTGTTGGCAATCCCTCAATTCTGCATGGCATTCCCAAATCCAAAAGCTCTGTGGGTCGACTTCTACAGCGAAAACAATTTGCTCTCAGTCTTTCTTGGAGCAAGAAAAGAAAATCTGGGGTGCAACCGCTTTTTGTTTGGACTTTCTGTTGTCTTGTGTTTTCAGCCCCAGCCTACCCCTAACTCTAGAGACAGCTGGGAGAGAATTCCCTGGCAGTCCAGTGGTTGGGACTTGACTCTTTTACCCCCAAGGGCTGGGGTTCAATCCCTAGTTGGGGAACTAAGATCCCACAAGCCAAGCGGACAAAAAAAAAAAAAAAAATAGACACCTGGGTGCCAGCTGCTGAGTCTTTAAGGATTTCTGCAGTAAGACTCGGCCCACGCCTTGTGAGCTTCTCCCTGCCCCTTTCTAGGCCTTCAGATTCAGCTTTCTCTCTCTCTCAGCCACTCTGCTCACCTCCCATGATCTCTTTATCCTTGCGGGTTCACACCTTTTACTTGTCTTTTGCGGACATTTTAGCGGAGTCATAGAAGGACACACACACAAACCGTAGTCTCGATCCACACGTTTGACTAGTCCAAGCATTCTGTGGCAACCCCTCTGCAACTGCCACTGATAGAATTTTAAAATAACAAGTTCTGATTCACCGTGAGTATGAGTGAGTCTGAGTTCACTGCCAGGCCAAGCAGGGAAAATCTGATCCAACACAGAGGGATTCGATCCTGTGGGGTGGGATCTTCAGGTTAACTGTCAAAAATAAGTCAGAGACGACTGGCCCCAGTCGTGCAGGTTCATCGCTTGTAAGGATCTGGCAAGCCAGCTTCAGGAGCTTGTGACCTGTGCGAACACTTCCTGAACTGCCCAGACAGGGCCCTGTGCTCAGACGGCCCCACGCTTGGTTTACAGTTTCACAATCATCATCCTGAAATCCCAAAGCAAAGGGCCCCACGTTTTCATTTTGCCCAGGCTCCACAAGGCATGTCGCCAGTTCTGGATATGCGTGGGGTATAGGAACCCCACGAAGACGGTCTTGCCAACCAAAGGCAAGCAGCAAAATAAAGGTAGAAACCACGTAAAGATAAAAACCATGCAGTTCACAAGAAAGAAAATCGTCTGATTCAAACGGTTCATTATCTTGTCAGTTCAGAACTGACCAGTAGTGGAGCTCAGCTCAGGCCAGTGACTGAACCTCCAGCCCATTTTTAGCTTCTTAGGAACTGTGTTGGCCCCGCAGTTCATTAGGGTGGGCTCAAATAAGACATCTGGTCCCTTGCAGACAGAAAACAGTCACAAATTCACCATCAGAGCTGTTTCTCTACTAATCCCGGTCAGTTTTCTGAGACGCAGTTGCTTTGGGCTCCTTTTCTGTGGACTGAACCCTTGTTGCCTATTGTCTGTCTAGATTTCTCACGCTCTCCAGGCAGAATCATCCACAGGCACGTGCCTGAGACCCAGGAAAAGTCCTCTCCTTTGCTGCTCCCTATGAAGTCCCCTCTTCCTTACTTAGAGAAAAGCAGCTTCTGTGTGTGTGTGTGTGTGTGTGTGTGTGTGTGTGTGTGTGGCAGCAACATGCCCAACGCAAAACTGCATGTCCCAGCCTCTCTGTGGGAGCCCTGAGCTCCAGCCAACGGATCTCAAGTAGACTGAGCGATGGATTTCAATCCATTAACTGTGGGTTTCCCAGGAACCTTTTGTTTTCTTGGCTTTTGCGTCTCATCCTCTTTTCTGCTGCCTGTGGCTCTTAAGTGATCGCTGAAGCCACAACAAATCACTCAGCAAACGTTTAGTTACCGAGTATTTGCTGTGTGGGAAGGCAATGGCACCCCGCTCCAGTGTTCTTGCCTGGAGAATCCCGGGGACGGAGGAGCCTGGTGGGCCGCCGTCTACGGGGTCGCACAGAGTTGGACACGACTGAGCGACTTCACTTTCACTTTTCACTTTCATGCATTGGAGAAGGAAATGGCACCCTGCTCCAGTGTTCTTGCCTGGAGAATCCCAGGGACAGAGGAGCCTGGTGGGCTGCCGTCTACGGGGTCGCACAGAGTTGGACACGACTGAGTGACTTCACTTTCACTTTTCACTTTCATGCATTGGAGAAGGAAATGGCACCCTGCTCCAGTGTTCTTGCCTGGAGAATCCCAGGGACAGAGGAGCCTGGTGGGCTGCCGTCTACGGGGTCGCACAGAGTCAGACACGACTGAGCGACTTCACTTTCACTTTTCACTTTCATGCATTGGAGAAGGAAATGGCAACCCGCTCCAGTGTTCTTGCCTGGAGAATCCCAGGGACGGGGGAGCCTGGTGGGCTGCCATCTGTGGGGTTGCACAGAGTCAGACACGACTGAAGCGACTTAGCAGCAGCAGCAGCAGCGTTTGCTCTGTGCCTCGTACTGTTCTGAACAACGGACGAACAGCAGTAACGAAGCAAACGTGTCTGCCCCTGGGAAGGGTATACTCTCGAGGACCACCCTGCAATCAAAGGAAAGCAGCTAGACTCACAAGAGCCTCAGCGTTAACATTCTAAGCAGCTGAACTAAAGACAGGAACTTATCTGAGAGAAAGGAACTTTATTCAATCCCTTAGGGATAGCTAATTAGTAAAGGAATATTAGAAATAGTTTTGAATGGAGAAATTAGAGTTGTGATTTACTTTGGATATGTAATATGTGATTTATTCTGGAACCACGATTAAAAATAGAACTGGGAAGTCTCTGAAGGTCCGGTGATTAGGAGTTGGCACTTTCACTGCTGGGGGCCAGGGTTCCATCCCTGGTCGAACTAAGAACCCACAAGCCACATGGTGCGGCCAAAATCCAAAATTTGATCAAATTAAATGTTTAAATATATACATGCATAAGTATTTATAATTGATGTATGTAGTGGGGGGGGGGGGAGCTTCCCAGGTGGTGACAGCGGTAAACGAACCCACCTGCCAAAGCAGGAGACTTGAGAGATGTGGGTTCAGTCCCTGGATGGGGAAGATGCCCTGGAGGCGGGCACAGCACCCGCTCCAGTATTCTTGCTGGAGAATCCCATGGGCAGGGGAGCCTGGCGGACTACGGTCTGTAGGGTTGCAGAGCTGGACACGACTGAAGTGACCTAGCAAGCATGCGCGTGTGTGTGCGCTCATTAGTCAAGCTGTGTCTGACTCTTTGCGACACCGTGGACGGTAGCCTGCCAAGCTCCTTTGTGCATGGAATTTTCCAGGCAAGAATACTGGAGTGGGTTGCCGTGCCCCCCTCCAGGGGACCTTCCCCATCCAGGGATCAAACCCACGTCTGCTGTATCTCCTGCTTTGCAGGTGGATTCTTTACCACTGGCACCACCTGGGAAGCTCAGGTATGTATGCATGCTGCTAAGTCGCGTCAGTCGTGTCCGACTCTGTGCGACCCCACAGACAGCAGCCCACCAGGCTCCCCCGTCCCTGGGATTCTCCAGGCAAGAACACTGGAGTGGGTTGCCATTGCACACATACATACTTTTAGAGAGAAAGAAAAATAAGCAAAGCAAATGTGGGGAAAGTGCTATGAATGTGAATGAAAGATATACAGGTGTTTATTATTTTCTCAATTTTTCTCCATGAGAAGGGGAAGGAAAGCTGGTTTGCTTGGATCATATAGGAGGGCTCCTGACATTCTGATGAAGTTTTTTTTTTAAGTAAGGCAAACCCATCAGTCCATGTGGGGAGGGGAATGCTTGAACTCCAGGCCCCTTGGACCCACTCCTCTCCTCTTTGTACAGGAGTTTGTCAGTCCTGTTAGGAGAAGTACCTGCTTTGGAGCAAGCCTTACAATCCAGAGCTGGCCAGGCTGCCCCTGGAGACAGAGGCCCCTTCCAAACTCCAGAGCAGCTGTTGGCGCCTGCTGGCCAGGAAAGGGTTCCGCAGCTGCGGGCAGTTGGTCTGAGAGCGTCCTGGGGCCCGCGGTCCAGCTGGCGCCAGGATCGTGTGGGTGGAAATGAGATGCCCCCAGGTCCACCTGCTCACAGCTCCACTCACCACACATAACCCGACACTCACGTCATGCTCGTTGGCAACAGCAAGCCGCCCACTGTGGAATGTGTGTCTCTCAGAGCCAAAGAGACACCATGATGCAATGTGGGCGAGAGAAGCGGGCTGCGGAACAGGGTTTCAGGACAGTCCCACATGTGCTGGAGACAACAGAGGGCCTGAGCGGGGAGGGGACAGGGAGGGGAAGCAGGGGGCAGAAAGGCAGGGCAGGAAGGAAAAGGGCTTCCCGGGGGCGCCCAGTGAAAGGTGCTCAGTCATGTCTGAGTCTTTGCGACCCTGTGGACTACAGCATGCCAGACCTCCCAGACCACATCCCAGAGTTCACTCAAACTCACTTCCATCAAGTCGGTGATGCCGTCCAACCATCTCATTCTCTGTCATCACCTTCTCCTCCCACCTTCAATCTTTCCCAGCATCAGAGTCTTTTCCAATGAGTCAGCTCTTTGCATCAGGAGGCCAAAGTATTAGAGTTTCAGCTTCAGCCTCAGTTCTTCCAATGAATATCCAGGGTTGATTTCCTTTGGGAGGGACTGGTTGGATCTCCTTGCAGTCCAAGGGACTCTTCTATCCAAGAGAGTCTTCTCCAACACCACAGTTCAAAAGCATCAATTCTTCGGCGCTCAGCCTTCTTTATGGCCCAACCTTCACATCCATACATGACCACTGGAAAAACCATAGCTTTGACTATGTAGACCTTGGTCAGCAAAGTAATGTCTCTGGTTTTTAATACTCTGTCTGGGTTGCTCATAGCTTTTCTTCCAAGAAGCAAGCATCATTTTTAAAATTTCATGGCTGCAGTCACCATCTGCAGTGATTTTGGAGCCCAAGAAAATAAAGTATCTCTGTTTCCATTGTTTCCCCATCTATCTGCCATGAAGTGATGGGACCAGATGCCATGATATTTGTTTTTTGAATGTTGGGTTTAAAGCCAGTTTTTTCAGTATCCTCTTTCACCTTCATCAAGAGATTCTTTAATTCCTCTTCATTTTTTGCCACAAGGGTGGTGTCATCTGCATATCTGAGGTTATTGATATTTCTCCTGGCAATCTTGATTCCAGCTTGTGTTTCATCCAGCCTGGTATTTCGAATGATGTCCTCTGCATAGAAGTTAAATCCCTGGTCTAGAATCACATTTCCTCTGAAATGGCAGTTGTACAGTCTATGTGAGAACACAGGTGTGAAAATTCAGACTCTGAAAAGCAAGGGTAAATTGCAAATTATTTTGTGAACTTGAAGATTTAAATCAGCGAGTGTCATCTCATCACTTGTAAAGGATGTAGGGAAAGGCCTTCCTCCTTCACTCAATGTCAGTAGCTTCTAACACAGTCTTGCCTGTCATTCATGTTGATTTTCTTCAAGAATTTGTCCCCATCTGGTTTTTGGGGGTTTTTTTTTTGTTTTTTTTTTTTTTTTTTTTTTTGCTTTTTTGTGCTTTCCTCTTTCAGCATAATATAAGAGCCTTGAGGACAGCAACCTTCTTTGCCTTGTTTATCGCTACATCCCCAGTGCCTGGAACACTGCCTGGCAAATAGCATGTGCTCAATAAACACTGAAGGAACGAATGAATGAGCGAACCAGAATCCAAAGGCAAATTTTCGTGTCAGAATGAAAGCTATAGCGCCCCAGTCAACGGCAGCAAGAATCCAAGTCCAGCGAGTAAGGAGAGAGAGCAGCCTGTGAACCATCCATTAACACATTTTAAAGATATGAGCAGCAAGGCTTAGTAATTGTGTATGTGTGACTCTCCTATTTTTCAGCTGAATTCAAGACTACTACGGAGAAGAATGTCTGCCTGAGGGGAAAAACTGCAATAAAATGCAAGCGTTGGGGTGGGGCAGGGCTGCCTGTGTCTAAGGCCCAGGTGAAAAGGTAAGAAGATATGGGATAAACACCCAAGGATGCTCCTTTAGAGGGTTGGGAGCAGCCAGTGACTCAAAAGCGGGGTGTGTGTGTGTGCACGCGTGCTAAGTTGCTTCAGTGGTGTCCAACTCATGGCAGAAGGTCCAAAATCGAATTTCCACCCTTTCTGTTATTCCTGCTGAACCGTAAAGCTATCAGGTGGGTCCCAGAAAATTCTCTAAATACACACAGTGAACAGAATGGGAAGAACTAGAAAATGTGTTCAAGAGGGGCCATGGGACCCCCAGTCCTAGGGAGGGAGATAGCTCTCCTTTGCTTTACCTCATTTATGACTCTGAGCCAATGGGTGCTCAGATACCAGGAAGTGGATTACCAGTTACAGCCATTCCCCAGAAAGGGGTAGGGGATGAGAATCCACTTCCTTTCTAAGAGGAGTGGACCCTAAGAAGGGGTCTCCGTTAGCCAGGCACAGGAATGGATGGGAGGGTGAGAGAGAGGCTGAGACTTTGAAAGAGACTAGATTGTTTTGCTTAAGAATACGGAGAAAAGAGATGAAAGAAATGTGAAACCTTCCCCCTTGGAGCAAAAACATACATGACTAATAGGGATTTTTATTGGGTTCTGTCATAGATCAAAACTGCCTCCCCGGGATTCACAGGGCTATTCAGTAGAAGACATTTTCAGTAGAACTGACATTATTCATCCATCTTCTGTCACGTTGGATTTGCTTTCAGGGAAATGATAACAAAGTTTCCGAATCAAGGCGGGTGTCGGGTCAAGAACAGAGGCTGCTTGCAGTGCCCAGAATGGTTACAAGAAGGGGCTACTGTGTTCTGCAGCCCTGGAGCCCTTATCTCCCCCTAGACAAAAATGTGCGACCTTGAAAGACAGAGACAGGCTCTCTCTCCCAGGTGAAACCAAAAAGCCTTGTACTGTTTCAGAAACAAATTCACTCACAGTTGGCAGGCAGACACCAAAGGACAGTTCATTCAAAGGTAAATTAATCCTCTGCATAAACAACCAAACTTGAATACTCACTAGTGTGGACCCACATACCCATTTAAAATCTCTCCCCGGCTTGGTACAATACGCCCCATTCTCTCAGCGGAACAATCTAACTGTTTATCTGAAACCACCTGCGTCTCTGATCCCAGAACTCTGTGTTTTCTTAACCATTTCAGGAGAGCTTCCTTCCCAGACAAGGATGTGCTTCACCTAATTAAGTCCACCTGGTGGCTCAGACAGTAAAGACTCTGCCTGCAATGCAGGAGACCTGGGCTCGGCCCCTGGGTAGTGAAGGTATTCCCTGGAGAAGGGAATGGCTACTCACTCCAGTCTTCTTGCCTGGAGAATTCCATGGACAGAGGAGCCTGGCGGGCTGCAGTCCCTGGGGTCTCAAACAGTTGGACCAGACTGAGCAACAAGCACACACAGCAATAAAAACAGGAAAAAGGAAATGTTTACCATTTACAATTATGTTAAAGACTTAAAATATCTAGAAGTAAACCTAGCCAAAAACAAACGTGTATGACCCCCAACAGAAAACTACAAAATATGACTTAGATAATTAAAGGAAACCTAAATAAGTTGATGGATACATTACACTCATGTTCAATATATTCAGTATCGGAAGGATGTCAGTTTTCCCCAGATTGACCAATCGAGTCAATATAATTCCAATCCAAACCCAGCAAAATTTTGTGGAAAGAAACAAGCTCAGTTTAAATTTTATATAGACTTTATTAAAAATGAAGAGCATCTGTTCTTCAAAAAACATCGAGAAAGTGAAAACACAGGAGGCCTAAATTGACCTTTCTCCAAAGAAGAAATACAGGTAGTCAACAGGCACAGGAAAAGACGCTCAACACTGCTAATTATTAGAGAAGTGCAAATCAAAACTACATTAAGGTATCAGCTCACACCAGTCAGATTGGCCACAATCAGACAGTTTACAAATAATAAATGCTGGAGAGGGTATGGAGAAAGGGAGTCCTCCTAGCTTGCTGATAGGAAGTAAACTGGTGCGGCCACTATGAGAACAGAATGGAAGTTCCTTTAAAAAGTAAACACAGAGCTGGCTACCGTATGATCCAGCAATAGCACTCCTAGGCACATATCTAGACAAAGCCATAATTTGAAAAAATGCATGCACTCCAAAGTTGATAGCAGCGCTATTTGAGATAGTCAAGACATGGAAGCAACTTACGTGCCCATCAGCAGATGAATGGATAAAGAAGGTTAAGATATATCCATAATGGAATATTACTCAGTCATAAGAGAGAATGAAACAGTGGCGTTTGCCACAACGTAGATGGACGTGAAAGTCAAAGTGAAGTCGCTCAGTCGTGTCCGACATTTTGTGACCCCATGGACTGTAACCCATCAGGCTCCTGTGTCCATGGGATTTTCCAGGCAATAGTACTGGAGTGGATTGCCATTTCCTTCTCCAGCGGATCTTCCCGACCCAGGGATCGAACCCAGGTCTCCCACAGTGTAGACAGATGCTTTACCATCTGGGCCAGCAGACGTAGACATTATCAAATGAAGTGAAGTTAGAGAAAAACAAGTATTATATGATCTCACTTACGCGTGAAATCTAAAATATGATACAAGTGAGCTTACTCATAAAACAGAAACAAACTCACAGACATAGAAAACAATTTTATGGTTACCAGTGGAGAAGGGGTGCAAGAAGCTGGGGGGATAAATTAGCAACTTGGGATTAACAGGTACACACTGTTGATCAGTCACTAAGTCGTGTCCGATTCTTTGCGACCCCATCAACTGCCGCACACCAGGCTTCCCTGTGCTTCACTATCACCCGAAGTCTGCTCAAACTCATGTCCATTGAGTCGATGATGCCATCCAACCCTCTCATCCTCTGTCGTCCCCTTCTCCTCCTGTCCTCAATCTTTCCCAGCGTCAGGGTCTTTTCCAATGAGTCAGCCCTTCACGTCAGGTGGCCAAAGTTTTGGAGCTTCAGCTTCAGCATCAGTCCTTCCAGTGAATAGTCAGGACTGATTTCCTTTAGTATTGGCTGATTTGATCTTGGAATTAACAGACACATCCTACTATATATAAAAAATAACGAGGAGCTACTGTATAGCACAGGAAACTGTATTCAATATCCTATAATAACCTATCATCAAAAAAATGACAGATATGCATGCCTGAACCACTTTGCTGAAAATGACCTAGCATTGTAAATCAACTACACTTCACACACACAAAAAAAGCCCCAGCAAAAATTCGGGACCTCAAAGCCCAGGTGAGATTCCTTGTTTGGCAATGCTCTTGCCACCTATCAATGTCCAAAAGCTAATACATCGTGGGGGCTGCGGACGCTTTGTGTTTGGAGCCCTCTCAGACACTGCCCTCTGCATCCCTTCTCTTGGATGGTTTTAATCTGTATCCTTTTACTGTAATAGACCGTGACTCTGAGGATAGATTTTCAGTAGGTTCTGTGAGTTCTTTACAGAACTATCTGATTTGAGGGTAGGTTCGGGAACCCCTTCGGATTTGCAGTTGGACTCAACTCTCCAACTTTGTAGTTGGACCCTAAGCCTTTGAGGTTGGTGTCAGAACTCTTGGACAATTGACTAAGCTCTCCCGATGACCCTAAATTCCCCAGAGGAAGGTACCCAAACACAGAGAGTGGTGGGGAATCGGGGCCTGTGGTTACTCGACTCTGAGCCCTTGCTTTTGTGCCTGAAGGTGATGAGTCATGATAAAGATATCATCAAGGAATGGGGAAAAAATATCCGAGTAGATTGAAGATCGAGATTAGAAGAAAAGCAAAGCCATTCTGCTTTCTGGCCTGCTCGGGTTATGCAGTAAAACTTCCGGGAGCCATGCACGCCCCTGTGCAGTATTCTGTGACAATGAATGAGATGCTGGAAAAAGATGGGAGTAATAGCTGATGGCAGGTGGGAGTTAGAGTCATGACCCACAGGACACCCAGGAGTCCCGCCCTGCAGAGGGACTTAGCCTCTCCAGAGTGCATCCCACGCCTTCTCTTTTTTCTTTCTTTTTCTTTTCTTTTTCTTTTTGTTGAGGGTGGAGTTGCCGCAGGTGACTTGTGGGATCTTAGTTCCCCGACCGGGATTGAACCTGGGGCCACAGCAGTGAAAGCATGGAGTTCTAACCACTGGACTACCAGAGAATTCCTTCTCATGTCTTCTCCACACCTTCTACCACTCTCTCCACTCCAAGGCTCCGTCTCAGCTTCAAGAGTCCAGAGGCTGGACTTCCTGCACACAAACAAGCTACCTACCGAAAATCCGTCCTTCATAATAATTTCCCAGTGCGGCAGGAGACGTGGGGTCTCCAGTTGCCTAGGAAAAGGGCCAACCCTTCCACCGGCCCCTTGGACCGGCACCACCACGGAGTGCACTCTCGTTGGCTCTTCCGGAGCCTCAGACTCCGCCTCAGGAAACCCCAGGACAGAGAAAGAAGCCGGCTTCTCAGATGCAGAGCAGGAAACTCAGTAGCATGAGAAGAAACTGAGATTCTGAGTACCAGGCTGGGGATAGCAGAGAAATTGAAGAGGAGCCCAGGCAGAGTGCCAGAGAGCCAGCTGCGAGCCACGGCAGAGCTGTCCTCCAATCCGGGGCACAGGACCCAGAACTCACTTCTAATCTCCGTCTCACCCCCTGGTGATTTTTTCATGTGCCCCGTGCAAGCCTGCTTCATCCCCACACTCACATAAAATCCCTGATGAGACAGAACCTCCTATGGCTTATAGGATGGGATTAAAGTGGACTTGCTATGTGGGAAATGCCCTTGATGCAACCGCAGCCTCCGAGTGCAGCACCAGAGAGCTTTCGGGGCAGAAAGGTTCATGAGCCAAATTAAGACACTCGAATCGAATGATGTATTCAATTAATAATAGAAATGCATGAAGAATTAAGAGGAAAGGGACAAATTTAGGGAACCATTCAATCAGGATGAAAGAACCGCACTACCTGAACCCTGTGTTTAGTGTGTGTGTGTCTGTGTGTACATCTGTCTCTGTGTGTATGTGTCTGTGTGTGTGTGTCAGTCTGTGTGTCTGTCTGTGTGTCTGTGTGTGTCTGTGTGTGTGTCTGTGTATGTGTGTCTGTGTGTGTTTGTCTGTGTGTGTCTGTCTGTGTGTGTGTCTGCGTGTGTATGTCTGTCTGTGTGTGTCTTTCTGTGTCTGTGTCTGTGTGTGTATGTCTGTCTGTGTGTGTCTTTCTGTGTCTGTGTGTGTGTCTGTGTGTGTGTCTGTGTGTGTGTCTGTCTGTGTGTGTCTGTCTGTCTGTGTGTCTGTATGTGTATGTCTGTCTGTGTGTGTCTTTCTGTGTATGTGTCTGTCTGTGTCTGTGTGTATGTGTGTCTGTGTGTATGTCTGTGTGTCTGTGTGTCTGAGTGTGTGTCTGTGTGTGTGTGTCTGTCTGTGTGTGTGTCTATCTGTGTGTGTGTCTGTCTGTGTGTGTGTCTGACTCTGTGTGTGTGTGTGTGTGTGTGTGTGTGCGTGTGCCTCCAACTCCCCTCCTGTCACTCTCTCCTCCTCCTTCTCTGACACGCCCACGTTCCCACTGACATACAATCACGAGAACACTGAGCGGAGGGCAGACAAGGATGCTGGAGGACAAAGGTGCCCGGAGCACGAAGATGCCCGAAGGACAGAAGGTGCCCAGAGCACGAAGATGCCCGGAGGACAGAAGGTGCCCGGAGGACGAAGATGCCCGGAGGACAGAAGGTGCCCGGAGGATGAAGGTGCCCGGAGCCAACAGGTGCCCGTCAGAAAAAGGCAGGAGAAAGTAAGCCTCACCCAGAGCTCTAGCTCACCAGCAACTTGCTAAGCAACAGTGCCTTTTAATTCCATGTCTTGGGCAGAAAACAGGTGGGACCAAAAATGGGCATCAGCCAGTGGTGCCAGTCTACAAGCTCACGCGTTCTGAGCGCTTTGAGAAACTGCCTGGTTGCCTCATAAATATGCACCGTTTCACAGTCCTTTCATGCCTTCCTATAAGTATTCATCACACATACTCTCTACTTCCTTTCTTGCAGGGTCCTTGGCTCTCTCCTTACTTTCTCTTACATCCTGTGGTGGAATTTTTCTTAATACACACGCGCATTGCAGGTCCCTCGGACGGGAGGATGTTCAGCCTGAGGCTCGAAATACAGAAAGCAAAGGGCTGTCACATCTCAGGGCCCCTCGGGCATGACTCAGGTCCCTGCTGCCAGATAGAAATGGAAAATGAAGTCATAGAAACCCACAGGGAGAAAGGTGGGATGTCACAGGTGACCGGAGACAGATCCAGGAGCAGCAGCTGCAAGAAAGACATGCCGGCCACGCAGGAAAACACCCAAGCCTGGGATAACGACAGGGCTAATTTGGGACAAGCAGTCAGTGCCGCTGGAGCTCCAGGAGGTGACAGTCACAAGGAAGGAAGAGCGGGCGAGGGGCCCTGAAGGTGTGACACCGGTCCAGAGCAGGGCGAAAATGAGCGGAGGAACGGGACCCCTCCTGCACTGCTGGCGGAATGTAAGCTGAGGCAGCCACTATGGAGAACAGCACGGAGACTCTAAAAAAAACTAGGAGTGAAACCACCGTGTGATCCAGCAATCCCACTCCTGGGCGTATACCCACAGAAAACCGCAATGCAGAGAGATACATGTGCGCCAGTGTTCATAACAGCACCATTTACAACAGGCAGAACCCGGAAGGCCCCTAGCGGTCCGTTAACAGAGGAAAGGATTAAGAGGGCGCAGCTTGCATGTCCAGGGGAATACTACTCGGCCGTGAAAAAGAAGGGGCGTGAGTCAGTTGTCGTGAGACGGATAAACCTAGAGCCGGCCATACAGTGTGAGGTGCCTCAGAAAGAGAAACACTAACGTGGTACATTAATGCATAAACATGGAATCTAGAAAAATGGCGCTGATGAACCTGTTTACAGGGAAGGAATGGCGATGCAGACGTAGAGACGGACTGCGGACACAGCGAGGGAAGGAGAGGGTGGGACAAGCCGGGAAAGTAGCCGTGACAGACACACACGACCGTGTGCGGAAGAGGCAGCGTGGGGAGCTGCTGCGTAACACAGGGGGCTCAGCCTGCTCAGTGACGACCCGGAGGGGTGGGAGGGGAGCGGGCAGAGGCACGGGAGGAAGGGCATATAAATATACGTAAAATCATGGCTGATTCCATCGTTGTGCAACAGAAACCTACACAACATCGTAAAGCAACTATCCTCCAATTAAAAAAATAAGTTTAAAAATGGGGAGAGAGGCAGGCAAAGAGCCCCCAAGGCAACAAGTGACGCTGCACGGGGTGAGGGCAGCGTACTGCAGACACCCATTCGGAATCCAGCAACAGGCTCCGCGTCTGCTGACAGACAGGACCCCAGGGACTTCCCTGGGGCCCTAGGGGTTAGGGTTCCATGCCTCCAATGCAGGGGGCAGGGCTTCAGTCCCTCATGGCGGAACTAAAATGCCACAGGCCGTGTGGTGCAGCAAAAACATAAAGTGAAAAGAAAAAAAACAAATGTAGTTTCAATCATATGCATGTTTAAATGATATTTTTAAATTACATTAAATTAAAAAAAAATGGATTCCATTCCTGCAGGGGTCATAATTCTCCAGGGAAAAGAGTAGGGATTCTCTGGTCAGAATCTGCTGCCAATGAGCAGGACAGGAACCTTATCAAGAACAGTGGGGCTACGGCAAAGAGTAGGATGCTATGCCTCTCCTTTAAAACATTAGTTCTCTAAACAAGACCCATAATATCGGGTAATTCCAGGATAACTGAACTCCTAGAGTCCGGGAGCTGTGGAGGAAGCAAAGATCAAAGGTTTACAGAGCCTGGCTTTGGGTCCTGCCCCTGCCTTGGACTGGTCACGTCACTTCCCTGAGCCTCTGTTTTCCCCTCCCATAACATGAGGACAATAATGTTTACCGCTCAGATCTCTGAGGATTTTATGAAGATAAAATGATGAAAAAAAAAAAAATTGCAACATTTTACCAGTTATTTGTTATTACCTGTGATTTGCAGTGAGATCAGAAAAAAGTTAGTGAGCCTCACTGGGGTCTCAGGCTTGTCTTATGAGAGAGAGGGAGAGATCACTAGCCACCTCTCCGCTGTTCGGGAGACAAAGATAATAGCCTCAGGCCCCTCGGAAGCCGGCGCCGTGAGCGCTCCCAGATGGGTTTCCGTACAGAGCTCAGTCTCGGGAGGCTCACGCTCACTAAGCTCCGGGTGGAGGCCCTCAGGGGAGAGACTCCATGAGTGAAGAGGGTCAGCCCTGGGCTGGGCCCGCGAGGTTCCCAGACCTCAGCACCAGTAGGATCTGGGTCTCCAGGCATCACTGTCTGGGTGTCCTGGACCACCCGTCACTGGCTTCCTGCTCAGCCCCTGGGACTGTCAAAAATGAGGCAATTCTCACCGGCCCGGGTGGGAAGGCCAGATAAGAGCTCATCCAGAAGCTTCAGAGGAGGAGACGACCAAAGGGCCACCAGCCCCCGGAGCCGCTCGGACGCACCAACGTCACAGGGAGGGAAGGTCACAGCCCAGGGCCTCCAGACTGGACTCAGGGAGATGGTCCCTGCTCCCCCACAGGTCAGTGAGCTCACAGGTGACCCCCACCTCTCCTCCTGCGCTTCCCGTCCCCCCACGGACCCTCAAGCGCCCGCTTAGAATTAATAACAAGCCTTGAACCTAGATCTTCTTTAACTGACAGTAAGGTTAGTCCCAGGGAACCAAGCATAAGTCGAAAATATCAGTAGGTGAAATGCATTTAATACGCCCATCAGTCTGAACATCATAGCTTTAGGCCGCTGTACCTCAGAGGTGCTAAGAACGCTTCCATTAGCCAGCATTTAAGGAAAATCATCTAACACAGAATCTGTTTTCTAACAGGGCGTTGAATAGCTCATGTAGTTTATTGAATATTGTGCTGAAAGTAAAAACCAGAATGATTTCTGGGCCCAGAATGGCTGTAAGTGTATGGGTCATTCTGTAATCACTGCCACCACTCAGAAGCGCGCGAGAGCATCTCACAGCATGTTGAGAGGGCTGGGAAAGACCCCAGCTCAAAACGAACAGCATGGCTTCTACTGACTGTGTATTGCTCTTGTATCGTCATAAAGCTCAAGAGGCTTAAGTTGGATCATCGTAAGTCAGGGACCAGCTGTATCTACCGTCTGACCACTTCCACACTGACCAGGGCTTCAAATGCATCATCTTATTCAGTCCCATGGCAACCCTAATGGTAGGTACCACTTTGCAGAAGGAAAATTGAGTGAGGCTAAATCACCTGTCCCGGGTCACAAAAGGACTAAGGGCAGGCTGCTGCTGCTGCTGCTGCTAAGTCACTTCAGTCGTGTCTGACTCTGTGTGACCCCATAGACGGCAGCCCACCAGGCTCCACCGTCCCTGGGATTCTCCAGGCAAGAACACTGGAGTGAGTTGCCATTTCCTTCTCCAATGAATGAACGTGAAAAGTGAAAGTAAAGTTGCTCAGTTGTGTCTGACCCTCAGCGACCCCATGGACTGCAGCCTACCAGGTGCCTCCATCCATGGGATTTTCCAGGCAGGAATACTGGGATTCAAATTCAGATCTGGCCAATCCCAAGGTCCATGCTCTTAACTTCTAGGCAATAGCGCTTTCCAGGACCAAGCCGACAGCCTCAGGCTCCAGCAAAGGACTGAAGAAACCCTTCTGAAAAGCAGTAAAATGTTCATCTATTCGGCCGTGCATTTGCGATGGTTGGGAGATGGGGCTGGCTGCGGGAAGAGCGCTGCAGAGTCTCTCTGTCCCCCAGCTGTTCTAGGCCACTTAGATGTCCGCCGCGACTCCACAGAGCTGGGTTCTCCACGAGATATATTCAAAGTCTGCTGTCCTCCTGCATTCTAAGTCTCAGAACCATACGTGGCCCAGTGACATCTCGTCAGTGAGGTAGCCCTTAGCCTTGGTTCTTAAGCTACATACTTCTCTTCTACTCACTTATATAAATAAATACATATATATTTTAAAACACTGGTTCAAGCAAGTGCTGGCTCTGCTCTTGGACATATGTATGGACCAGAAAGTCCATTAAGGAGGACAGTGAGGTTCGCCCCTGGGCAGGCTTCTCTCTGACACCCTCACACCCAGACTAGAAGGAGAATGTCTGGTTCTCAGGGGCTTTCCCCTCCAGCGAATCATGACACTCCCCTCATCAGCCTCCCAAGTCACTTTTGGATGCTCTCGCCAAATGTGTGGTCCCTTTCTGGATCAGCCTCAACACAGAGCCTTACAAATGGGGGAGCCTCCTCATCTCTGTCCTTCCCCACCAGCAGCCAGCTGACCCCAGAGCCAAATCCACTCAGGCTGCTAGTCAGAGTGTCTCAGACCCTAATCAAAACAGGACTCAGCTGTGGATCCTGTGAAAATGCTGGCGGGCTGGGAGGAGCCAGACTGTCTTTCTCAGGAGCACCCAGAGATGCCACAGGTGTGCAGTCTCTCTTTGGTGACCAGATGCTGGAGGTCAGCGCCCACGTTTTGTGAACATCGGTTCCATCTGGCCAGGAGGAAAAAGAAAATGAAGCAAGAGGAAGGCAAGCAAGGCCCCTCCCAGAACCACCAATTTTCTTCTTCCCCCAAAAAAGGAAATGGTGGAAAGTCCAGCAAGACTGGAAGCTCTCTGAATGGGAACTGAATCAGAGGCTGTATGCTAATATTTTTATTGTGAGTTTCATGACGCTTCACCAAGCACTTCCCTGGTGGCTCAGACAGTAAAGCGTCCGCCTCCAACTCGGGAGACCCAGGTTCAACCAAGGGTCAGGAAGATCTCCTGGAGAAGGCAATGGCAACCCACTCCAGTACTCTTGCCTGGAAAATCCCATGGACAGAGGAGCCTGGTGGGCTACAGTCCATGGGGTTGCAAAGAGTCGGACACAACTGAGCGACTTCACTTCATGACTCTAGATTCCAAATTGCTTTACTCTAAAGGCACTTTAAGACAAGTACTGTTGCTAACTGTAAAAGAGAAGCAACAACCTAAATATCCCTCAGCAGGAGACTTCTTAAAAGGGAACATTTATAATATATCTTTGGGGAAAAAGTGGGCCACACTTAATTACTAACATGGAAAGATCTCCAAGATATGTGGCTTAAAAAGAAAAACAAGATTCAGAACAATGGGCATGGCTTGCTGCCATTTGTATATTTTAAAAGAAAAGGAGTATATATACACACCGATCGCTCATCTAAGCGATGACTGGCCATGGACAAATCCACAAGACACTGGTAGATTTTAAGAAGACAGGTGAGTGACTGGAGACTCATAAGCAAGAGGATAGGAGGGCTTATTTTCACTGTAGTCCCTTCTGAATTTTGTACCATAGAAACCTATTTCCATTCAAAACGAAAACAGGAATTAAAATTGAAAGGTAATCCCCTTGTCCTCACTGTACCTCCATCCACCCCGAAATTCAATGAAACTGACTCACTCACCATTTTTATGTACCCTCTCGGTGAGTTCCCAGCTGAGTCAGCTCTTGGAAAAGGGTCACAGGCGCTCTGCCTCGGGTCATTGCTGGGGAGACGCCGAGAGGTGTGGCCTCAGAGGCTGGACGCTGTTGGGGCCCTGACTTCCCTTATGGGAGCCAAGAGATCGTCCACAGAGGGCAGGAACTGCCAATCGAGTCCTCTGGAAGTGGAAGAAAGGCCGCACACCTGGGTCAGCCTCGGAGGCTGCAGGCTGGGTGAAGGGTGAAAGTCCAGGATCCTCCTGTAATCTGAGGGCTGAGCTGGAATCGACATCTGAAACCCAGAATGGGAGAGCAATGACTTCCCTTGAAAGGCCTTCTTGTAAGGAGCTCATACGATACTTAGGACACGTTCTGTTCTGAGCTGTTCGTAGTTTCGGCGTCTGGCTTAGGCTGCCTGAATTAATAGGTTTTACTGTTCTTCTCTGGGTTTCCCCGGTGGCTCAGTCAGTAAAGAATCTGCCTGAAATCTGGGAGACCTGGGTTTGATCCCTGGGTTGGGATGATTCCCTGGAGGATGACATGGCACCCCACTCCAGTATTCTTGCCTGGAGAATGCCCATGGACAGAGAAGCCTGGCCGGCTGTGGTCCGTGGCGTCATAAAGAGTCAGACAGGGCTGAGTGAGCAAAGCACAGCGGGGCACTCCTCTTCTCTGGTTACCCTACACCGTCTCTCGACTCTCATGAAGTGATTTCCCAGCCCCTGTTCTTGCTTTCTTTCCAGAGGCTGTGATTCCTACCCAGTAAAGAGGGGATGATGTCAGGGCCTCTCTCTATGCTCATCCAGGTTCAAACATGAGGTCATCCATTTGGGACCTCAAGCAGGTTACTCACCGCTCAGATGAGGTCAGGGTAGAAGGGGGCACCCAGCCTGGAGATCAGCCCAGAGCAGACATTCGATGAATATTTGTCTCTGCCATCATAATATTTCCTCCTCCCTCCACCACCAGCCAGGATTATTATAAGCACCTCGCTCTTTTCAAAGTCCCTCTGTCTTTACCATCTGTGAATCTCTAAACCCAGCCAAGAGCTGTCCTTTGCACTTTGCAGATGAGTCCATAGGACCCAGCTTTCTCCAAGTGACTTGCCAGGATCACATCACCAAGTGTGGAAGAATGGGAAGCAGACCCACATCAGGCAGGTCACTGAGTGTGATAATCTCTGGGTCCATCCTTGTTGCTGGGATTATTTCATTCTTTTTTTATGGCTGAGTAATATTGGATGGGCATTTTTTATGTTAAAGTATGGTCCAATTAATTCAGCTAAAAGAGTATCTGTGAAATTCAGGGGAGAGAGGAAAGGAACAGACCTCAAGCTGTATACAGAGAGACCGAAGGATATTCCAAGGGGATAATATAGAATTTGTGAGAACTTAGACATTTGCAATAATGTAGAAGTAAGCTGTTCAGATTGGCTAAAGGGTAAACAGAGAGCAGGGTAGCATGGGGGTGTTTCGTAGAGAACATCTGAAAGATAAGTAATTTAGACATCATCTTAAGAGGGACACAGAACACTTAGCACACACTATGTGACATCACACAATGACATCACACAATGACATCACACAAAGCCGGGTTCTGACATCATGGGATTGGTGTGGGATTTGGAGAGCAGTCTGCCACTAAGAAGGAGAAGGGACTCTTCAGTTGTTCAGTTCCCAGTTCAGTCACTCAGTCATGTCCAAATCTTGTGACCCCATGGACTGCAGCACGCCAAGCCTCCCTGTCCATCACCGCCTCCCAGAGTTCACTCAAACTCACGTCCATTGAGTCAGTGATGCCATCAACCATCTCATCCTCTGTCGTCCCCTTCTCCTCCTGCCCTCAATCTTTCCCAGCATCAGGGTCTTTCCACATGGGTCAGCTCTTCGCATCAGATGGTCAAAGTATTGGAGTTTCAGCTTTAGCATCAGTCCTTCCAATGAACTCTCAGGACTGATCTCCTTTAGAATGGACTGGTTCAATCTCCTTGCAGTCCAAGGGACTCTCAAGAGTCTTCTCCAACACCACAGTTCAAAAGCATCAATTCTTCAGCACTCAACTTTCTTCACAGTCCAACTCTCACATCCATACATGACCACAGGAAAAACCATAGCCTTGACTAGACAAACCTTTGTTGGCAAAGTAATGATGTCTCTGCTTTTGAATATGCTGTCTAGGTTGGTCCCAACTTTCCTTCCAAGGAGTAAGCGTCTTTCAATTTCATGGCTGCAATCACCATCTGCAGTGATTTTGGAGCCCAGAAAAATAATGTTCCTTTGGTATCCTTAACTTTCTTGAAGCGATCTTTAGTCTCTCCCATTCTATTGTTTTCCTCTATTTCTTTGCACTGATCACTGAGGAAAGCTTTCTTATCTCTCCTTGCTGTTCTTTGGAACTCTGCATTCAAATGGGTCTATCTTTCCTTTTCTCCTTTGCTTCTCTGGCTTCCCTTCTTTTCACAGCTATTTGTAAGGCCTCCTCAGACAGCCATTTTGCTTTCTTGCATTTCTTTTCCTAGGAGATGGTCTTGATCCCTGTCTCCTGTACAACGCCATGAACCTCCGTCCATAGTTCTTCCGGCACTCTATCAGATCTAGTCCCTTAAATCTATTTCTCACTTCCACTGTATAATCATAAGGGATTTGATTTAGGTCATACCTAACTGGTCTAGTGGTTTTCCCCACTTTTGTTCAATTTAAGTCTGAATTTGGCAATAAGGAGTTCATGATCTGAGCCACAGTCAGCTCCCAGTCTTTTTTTGCTAACTGTATAGAGTGTCTCCATCTTTGGCTGCAAAAAATATAATCAGTCTGATTTCAGTGTTGACCATCTGGTGATGTTCATGTGTAGAGTCTTCTCTTGTGTTGTTGGAAGACACTGTTTGTTATGACCAGGGTGCTCTCTTGGCAAAACTGTTAGCCTTTGCCTTGCTTCATTCCACATTCCAAGGCCAAATTTGCCTGTTACTCCAGATGTTTCTTGACTTCCTACTTTTGCATTCCAGTCCCCTATAATGAAAAGGACATCTGTTTTCACTGTTAGTTCCAGGTCTTGTAGGTCTCCACAGAACCGTTCAGCTTCTTCAGTGTTACTGGTTGGGGCATAGACTTGGATTACCATGATATTGAATGGTTTGCCTTGGAGACAAACAGAGGTCATTCTGTCATTTTTGAGATTGCATCCAAGTACTGCATTTCAGACTCTTTTGTTGACCACGATAGCTACTCCATTTCTTCTAAAGGATTCCTGACCGCAGTAGTAGATATAATGGTCATCTGAGTTAAATTCACCCATTCCAATCCATTTTAGTTTGCTGATTCCTAGAATGTCAACATTCACTCTTGCCATCTCCTGTTTGACCACTTCCAATTTGCCTTGATTCATGGACCTAACATTTCAGGTTTCTATGCAATATTGCTCTTTACAGCATCGGACCTCGCTTCTATCACCAGTCACATCCACAACTGGGTGTTGCTTTTGCTTTGGCTCCATCTCTTCATTCTTTCTGGAGTTATTTCTCCACTGACCTCTAGTAGCATGTTGGGCACCTACTGACCTGGAGAGTTCCTCTTTCAGTATCCTATCTTTTTGACTTTTCACACTGTTTGTGGGGTTCTCAAGGCAAGAATACTGAAATGGTTTGCCATTCCCTTCTCCAGTGGACCACACTTTGTCAGAACTCTCCACCATGACCTGTCCATCTTGGGTGGCCCCACACAGCATGGGTCATAAGTTCATGAAGTTAGACGAGGCTGTGGTCCATGTGATTAGATTGGTTAGTTTTCTGTGATTGTGGTATCCATTCTGTCTGCCCTCTGATGGCGAAGGATAAGAGGCTTATGGAAGCTTCCTGATGGGAGAGACTGACTGAGGGGGAAACTGGGTCTTGTTCTGATGGGTGGGGCCATGTTCAGTAAATCTTTAATCCAATTTTTCCCTGGTGGCTCAGATGGTAAAGCATCTGCCTGCAATGAGGGAGACCCGGCTTTGATCCCTGGGTCGGGAAGATCCCCTGGAGAAGGAAATGGCACCCCACTCCAGTATTCTTGCCTGGAAAATCTCATGGACAGAGGAGCCTGGTAGGCTACAGTCCACAGGGTCACAAAGAGTCCGATACAACTGAGCAACTTCACTTTCAACTTCACCTCACTTTCTGTTGATGGATGAAGCTGTGTTCCCTCCCTGCTATTTACTGGGGCCAAACTATGGTGGAGGTAATGAAGACAATGGTGACCTCTTTCCAAAGATCCCATGCACATGCTGCTACACTCCATGCCCCCACCCCTGCAGCAGGCCACTGCCAACTCACACCTCCTCTGGAGATTCCTGGAGACTCACAGGCAAGTCTGGGTCAGTCTCTTGTGGGGTCACTGCTCCTTTCTCCTGGGTCCGATTGCTCAAGGTTCTGTTTGTGCCCTCCAAGAGTCTCTTTCCAAGTCCTGTGTAAGTTCTGGCAGCTCTATGGTGAGGTGAGTAGGAGATATTAAAGGCTATGGGCTTCCCAGATGGTGCAGTGGTGAAGAACCCACCTGTCAATGGAGGAGGTACAAGAGGCAAGGGTCTGATCCCTCGGTCAGGAAGATCCCACGGAGTTGGCAATGGCAAGCTATTTCAGTATTCTTGCCAGGGAAATCTTGTGGACAGAGATGCTGGTGGTCCACAGTCCATGGGATCACGAACAGATGGACATCACTGAGCAACTGGGCACACGGACATTGAAGGGTACCCCTTGGATGGAGAGTTAACCTTCTTGTTTCTCTTCTTCTTTGTCATGTGGGAAACACACCAGTGGAATGCCCTCGGGACAGAACCACACCACAGTGCCCAGATTCATCCTGCTGGGGCTCACAGACCGGGCAGACCCAAAGCAGCTCCTCTTTGCCACTTCCTGCTGATCTACTTGGTGACTCTGGCGGGCAACCTGGGCCTCATAGATGTCATCCGAGCCAGCACCACCCTCCACAGCCCCATGTACTTCCTCCTGAGCGTGCTTTCCTTCCTTGACGTCTGCAGTTCCTCCTTGTTCACCCCCAGGCTGCTGGTCAGCTCCCTCACTGCTGACCAGTCCGTCTCCTTCGAGGGCTGCGTGGTCCAGATGGCACTCATGACCCTCCACGGCTCTGGGGAGTGCGTGCTCTTGTCCATCATGGCCTATGACCGATTTCTGGCCATCTGCCCCCCTCTCCTCTACCACAGCATTGTATCCAAGCATCTGTGTGTCCAGCTGGCGGGGCTCACCTATACTGCGGGGGTTTCCACTTCAGCAGTGCAGACGGAATGT
This sequence comes from Budorcas taxicolor, assembly GCF_023091745.1. Classification (NCBI taxonomy): domain Eukaryota; kingdom Metazoa; phylum Chordata; class Mammalia; order Artiodactyla; family Bovidae; genus Budorcas; species Budorcas taxicolor. Next base: position 79,160,446 of record NC_068924.1, on the reverse strand, counting down.
CTTCAGCTTGCCCTACTGTGGTCCAAACGCCATTGGCCGTTACTTCTGTGGCATCCCCCCGTACTCCAGCTGGCCTGCTCAGACACCACTGTGGCCAACGTCACCTTGCTCATCTTTTCCAGCTTGATCACTGTCCCCACAGTCTCAGTCATCTTGGTCTCTTACGCCTACATCCTGGTCACCATCTGTAGGATGAGGTCCCTGGAGGCCCAGCGCAAGGCCTTTTCCACCTGTGCCTCCCACCTCACTGCCCTCTGCCTTTTCTATGGGTCCGTGTTCCTTGTGTATCTCCAACCCAACCCGGAAAGTGCTTCAGCCTACAACAAGCTCCTCTCTGTGTTCTAACACCATCATGATCCCCATGCTGAACCCGCCGGTCTACAGCCGAAGGAATAAAGATGTCAAGGCTGCTGTGCTCCTAAGGGTTCTTAACCTAAGCAGAAAGAGAATTTGATAGAGGCCTCCAGAAGACCATAGCATAGAAGAGAAGCCTAGAGAACCCAGCCGGGACGAGAACCAAGAGCGGCAAGACACAGCCAAGCCCCTGCCACAGGGTCGTCTGTGTACGATGCCACCACAAGGAGCTTCACCTCTGTGCGTTCTCCAGGACTGCGGCTGCAATTACTGCCCTGAGCTTTCAGCACCACTCAGCGCTGGACAGAGCCACCTGTTCTAGCCACCACACCACCCCCTATAGCATCCAACCACATCTCCTGCTGATCCTAGACCTTTCATCACCTCCTCGAGGCTCAGGTCCTAAGCAGGAGCATTCACCTGTCTGGCAGCATAGCTATTCTATAGCTCTTTTTAGAAGGTCTGTAACATTTGTTTCTGAAAAGTTCACATGTGCATAATAGGAAAGCAAAAAGCACAGAAGCAAAAAACAAAGTCATTCATAACCACAAGCAGTTCACCATCTGACATGTCCTTCCAGGTGTCATTTGTGCATTTTCACAACTAAGCATCCGTATTCATGTCATTAAGATCATGCAGTTACATATCATACTGTTATACACATCATGAATATTAACCGTTTCAAAGTCCCAAAGCTCTAAGTATTCTGGTAACCAAGAATACACTGCACCAACTCAATCTGGAAGGGGAAAAAAAATGCAATCCTGCCTTTCTTGGCCTATTCTATATCTCTTGATGTATTAACCACATTCAGCATAGATAGCACACAGATGCTCATCTCCTCCATCCGTGCTTTTATCTTTCAGAGCCCCGGGAGGTAGAAAGGGGAGCTAGACTCTATCTGCTTCCTGTTTTGAGAGTTCTCAAATATAGAAAGCCTCATTGAATGCCAAACAGTGAAAACAACATATTTCAACCAAAGCGACCTTCCCCATAAGGCTCTACAAGGTATGTTGCCCTTCTGAATAAACGCTACTGAAGGAATAATCCACGTGGTGTTCAACTACAGAAGAAAGAGAGTGGTCACTCGACTTTGCAGCAGAGAATGGAGGCCCCAGTACAGAAATCCCTGATTAGTCTTGGACTAAAACGTGCTCTAAAGCAGTAGTGAGCTATCGTTTCTATGCAAACGACCAATGAAGCAATATTACAGACCGAAGACCATATAACTGTTTTCAATCAGAAACTATCTGTATGTTTTTAGATAAAACCCTTCTTTTATTGAAGCAGACATCAGTCTTACTGATTTAAGAGAAGGAAAAGGAGGTACAATTTACTGTGAAACCCAAATGTCAGCTGAGGCTCCATATCTTTGGAGGATTCAGATGAAATCAGCTTGAACCCCAGTCCAGTGTGGAGGTGTCCCCACACTCCTGCAAACATTCCTGGGGCCTTGGAAGCGGCAGGAAAGGGCTGTGAATGTGTTTTGTGCTTTGTGCTTTGCCGGCTCACCTCAGTCCCAGTTCCTTAATCCACTGAGTGACTCATTCCGGGACAGGAAGAAAAGCATGGGATCAGGAATGTGGATGATATAAATGAGGAAATGGGGAAAAAACAAACTCTGACCATTTTAGGTTCCGATAGGGAGGGGAAAGGGCAGATTTAGGCAGGTTGCGTTGTGGGCCACAGAGCTGGGCTTCAGCCCTGTGGAGAAGCCGAAGAGACTGCACCTCTCCCAGACAAAATGTTCACCTGTAAACTCACAGATGCCAAAGTGAAATGTTTTCCTAAAAAACTCGTTAGCCCACGGGTGAACCTACTGATCAATGCCTAGAATCATGCTGGAATCACCTCCCAGCTTTATGCACAGGTCTGAGGTCGCTTTTCGTAACTTTCTGTCTAGGCTTCTCCAGAGAAGCAGAACCGACAGGATATACACAGAAAGATAAAAATGGAGGTTTATTATAAGAGTTGGCTCATGCAGTTATGGAAGCTGAGACCCACAATCTGCCATCTGCAAGCTGGAGAAGCAGGAGAAGACAGTGCTGTAATTCGGTCTGAATCCAGACGCCTAAAAGCCAGGGGCCACCGATGGAAGCCGTGGTGGGCATCTGAAGGCTCGGGAACCCAGAAGAGCCATGTCTGAGAGCAGAACTCCCAGCTCCAACCAAAACAGCCGAGTCGCCCCTTCTTGACCCTTTTGGTCTAGCCAGGCCCTCAAATGACTGACTGATGCCCATTCACACTGGTGAGGGTCATCTTCTTTACTCAGTCCCCAACTATAATGCTGATCTCTTCCAGAAACCCTTCACAGATGCCCAGAAATGTTTTATGAGCTCTCGAGGCATTCTTTTGCTTGGCCAAATCGACACATATAATTAACCATCAGACAAACTAAGAAGAGAGCAAGATCCGGCCGGCCAGTCTCCTACCATCTCAGACTCGGGAGGTTAGGGATGCAATCGTTCCATGAAAATAAGCCATTCGCTTGACAAGAAAGTTTTCTTTGAACGGTAATTTCCCTTTGAGCCAAGGAGGCACAGGAGACCAGGGAAGCAAGAGAGGGGTGCCAGCCCCTCCTCACTGCCCTGTAATCCCAGATTCTGCCTCCTAACTTCACCAGTTGCTGAGCGAAGTTTGCCTCAAAGCCCTAGGCAACCAGGTCACAGGCTAAGAAGTAAACAGGTTCCCCAGAAATTTGGCTGGTGAGAATCGGAGGGAAGGCAAGGCAGAGGGCTGAGTGCGGGAGCAGCTGACACCACGGCACATGTGCCAGGGAGACCAGGCGTCCAGCTCCTACAGCCCCACACACCCTGCCCTCTGCAAACGCAGCCCAGCTCCCTCCTCCTCTGCCTTCACCCAAGACCATCTGGACACGACACAGCAAGAGTCTGCTGGAAGACTGGAAGCTCAGTCAAAGTGTTACCTCTCTCAAGAGCATTTGAATTGAATTTTTCTTTACACATCTTCAGAGCACCCAGAGCCCACAGAGTACCTGAAGATCTAGAACTTTCCATCGGGTGGAAGTGAAGCTAACGTTAGGGGCAGATCAAGCCGTAAGTGCTGAAACAAAGGCCAGTTTGTGGTCCCGACCAGGCAGCCGAAGCGCTGGGCCACCGTGGGTCAGGTCCCTGCCGATGGGCAGCGCCAGATGAGTGGCGACTGCTTCTGTCACCTGAGAAGAGTTGGCCTTGCTGGGCCTCTGCCGATGGTCAGTGCTGAATGAGTGGCGACTGCTTCCATCACCTGAGAAGAGTTGGCTTGCTGGACCCCTGCCGATGGCCAGTGCCGGATGAGTGGTGACTGCTTCCATCACCTGAGAAAAGTTGGCCTTGCTGAACCTCAGGTCTAGTCTATGTGGAACAGAGATGACCTCTAAAGTCTCCTGTTTACAGATGGAAAGGGGATAAATCACTTTGAATCTCCTAGACATTCATCATGTTCTCAAGCATCTCAAATTCATTTAAACTAACTTCATGGGAAATAGATGGGGAAACAGTGGAAACACTGTCAGACTTTATTTTTGGGGGGCTCCAAAAATCACTGCAGATGGGTGACTACAGCCATGAAATTAAAAGACGCTTACTCCTTGGAAGGAAAGTTATGACCAACTTAGACAGCATATTCAAAAGCAGAGACATTATTTTGCCAACAAAGGTCCGTCTACTCAAGGCTATGGTTTTTCCAATGGTCATGTATGGATGTGAGAGTTGGACTGTGAAGAAAGCTGAGTGCCGAAGAATTGATGCTTTTGAACTGTGGTGTTGGAGAAGACTCTTGAGAGTCCCTTGAACTCCAAGGAGATCCAACCAGTCCATCATAAAGGAGATCAATCCTGGGTGTTCCTTGGAAGGAGTGATGCTGAAGCTGAAACTCCAATACTTTGGCCACCTCATGCGAAGAGCTGACTCATTGAAAAAGACCCTGATCCTGGGAGGGATTGGGGGCTGGACGAGAAGGGGACGACAGAGGATAAGATGGCTGGATGGCATCACCAACTCGATGGACATGAGTTTGGGTGGGCTCTGGGGGATGGTGATGGACAGGGAGGCCTGGTGTGCTGTGATTCATGGGGTTGCAAAGAGTCGGACACGACTGAGCAACTGAACTGAACTGAACTGAACCCTAAAGGACTTCCTGGGCTTCCAGGTGACTCAGGGGCAAAGAATCCAACTGCCAGTGCAGGAGATACAGGTTCAGTCGCTGGGTCGGGAAGATCCCCTGAAGAGGGGAATGGCCACTCACTCCAGTGCTCTTGCCTGGGATATCCCATGCACAGAGGAGCCTGGCGGGCTACAGCCATGGGGTCACAACGAGGCGGACACGGCTTAGGGAGTAAACAGCAGGAGCAAAGGTCTTCAAGGGAGGGACACTGCAGTGGGGTGGGGCCTCAGCCTGGCACCGGGGCCTTCAGTGGGAAACCCAGCCTCTCCAGTGGCTGACAGCCTCACTCACCAAGTGCGATGCTCTCAAGACACCACCCCAAGGGACAACCTGGGGCAAGATGGCAGGAACCAAAATGAGGTAAGTGAGGGGCCTTCCCTTTCAGAAAGAATTCAAGACAGGCTGAGGGCGTTTCCAGCTGGAGCTGCTCAGAGACAGCCAGCATCACCAGGAGAGCAGACGGTCATATCCCCTCCGGAAGATCCTCGGATCCCTCTAGGGTAGGGACCACCCTGCCTTCTCCACAGGACACTGAACGCTGGCCACACCCACCCCTGTTTCATCCCTCCCCCACTCTGGAACCTCAGAGAAACCGGCCAGTCCCAAGGAGCTGAGTTAGATGGGAAGCAAGCCTGACTCATTGGAGCCAACTCATTGCAAAAGAACCCGATGATGGGAAATACCGAAGGCAAAGGAGAAGGGGGCGGCAGAGGATGAGATGGCTGGACAGCACCACTGGCTCAATGGACCCGGATCTGAGCAAACTCGGGGACAGAGGAGCCTAGCAGGCTACAGCCCATGAGGCCCGGAAGAGTCGGCATGACTTGGCCGCTGAACAGCAGCAGCAGACGCCTGACGCACAGTTGAGGCTGGATTTGCCCATGGAGGGGGCCCGGTCAACCTCAGACCCCCGTTCTTCTACTCCGAGATGCATGTTAAAAATGATGTCTGATAATCTGAGACTGAGGTGTCAAGGCCAGCCCTCCAGAATCAGTATCACCCAGACAGCCCTATGCCCCACAAGCGCTGCGCTCGAAGCAGGGCCTCGGAGCCTGAACAGTGTGGCCCCCTCGGGGGTTGCTCCTGCCTCCAGCGGCCGGTGTGCTGTGCTACGCGCATGCGCTTCAGAGCTCATAACTGCCCCTCCTCGTAAAAACGACCCAATCACGGAATTTACCAAGCCGTCCGTAAAACAAATGATGTGAGCAAGACCGGCAGGCTCTTAAATCGTGCTCAGGGAAGGCCAGAGACAGACCTGAGGGCCGGCAGGCGGGATAGGATCCTTCGAATTTCTCGTCAGTCCCCTCCGACACCTCTGTCTTCATGCCTCTCTCCACCTCCGACTCCCAGCACAGGGGTTGGACTCAGACATTCGCCCCCAGGGTGGGAGGCCGCCCTGGCTGCTCCGTCCCCCGGTGCCCACGGCGGGACTCCTGGGGAAGCCAGAGCGGTCACTCGGTGTGACCACCGCAACCCACGGCTAAATGCAACTCAACGTGAGCCCAGGGTTCAGCATCTGCTGGAGACCAGTGGCTCCAGCTTATTGATCGCCGGTCTGCCGTGGGGCTGACAGCCGCTCACAGACGTGACAAGGGCCAGAGCATCCCCTCCAGAACGCAGTCGAGCTGGTCCGCGTTCTTTCTCAAGCTCCAGAGGCGCCTGCATTTCAAGGAGCCTGGAGACTCCTTCCTCTTATCCAAAGCTCAGGCTGGAGGGATCCCGCTAGTACTTTTCCTCAAAGGCCCAATTTCTCAGCCTTTGCTTCTGCAACCCAATATTTGCTTCACGGTAAACTCTGCCATTTTTCCTGTTTGTTTCTCCTGGGGACCCATCCTCTGTGCAACACGAAGCTCAGAACACGCGGCTGGGAAAGTGACAAAGCCGTGCGAATATTTCCTGACATGGGCGGGGGAGGGGTGGTCTTCTAATGCACTTGCATCACACGTGTGTGTTGCGTCTGGGGCAAACCTGAGGAAAGAACCAGGTCCACTGGCCAGTCCGCCAGTGCAAGGACAGTATTAGAGACAGCACTGGAGGGACTTCCCTGGTGGTCCAGGGGTTTAAAATCCACCTTCCCACCCAGGGGACACGGGTTCGATCCCTGGCAGGGGGACTAAGATCCCACACGCCACAGGCAACTGAGCCAGCACCGTCCACCCGCTGCAGCGCCCACCCAGCGCGGTCAAAGAGGAAAACTAAACGAAAAGCAGAGCTGCGCTTAGCTCGGGTGCGAGCCTCCAAGCCACGGCCAAGGGCAGAGGCAGGGGCCCCTTTGCCCCCTCGTCTCTGACCCCGTAGGAGTGAAACCTTACCCAGAGCTTCACTTAAAATCCTGCCTTAATTACAGCTGACGTTTATCAAACACCTTCTGTCTACGAGGCATTGTGCTCCATTTCCTCACAAAATTCTACCAACAACCGTCACGAGGCACAAACTCCGGATAGCCCCATTCTTAAGATAAGAAAACTGAGTCACAGAAGGGTAAGATAACCTGCCCGGGGTCACATACTGAGAAGCAGCAGAATCAAGATTGAAACAGACCCAGGAACGTCCAACCGCTACGTTGTCTGCACTATGTAGGAAGTATTTTGTGGACACGTAAAGCGAAGAGTCTCCAAGGATGGAGACTATTAGCTCCCTCCTTCTCTGAAAGTCCGGGCCCTCCTCCCATCAAGCCTGGGGTCAGGGGAGGTCTGCGTCCCGTAGAATCTGCTCTAGTCTTGCGACTAGGATCGCCAGATTTGGCAGATAAGAATACAGATGCCCACTTAAAATTGAATTTTGGATAAACAATGAATAGTTTTTCAGATTACGTTTATCTCAGTATTGCATGGGACACAAGCCAAAACTGATCGCTCATCTGAAATTTAAGTTTAGCTGGGCACCAGGTGTGGATTGCTGTATCTTTTGGCGGCACCGTGAGGCAGGCAGGATCTTAGTTTCCTGACCGGGGACCGAACCCGCGCCACCTGCCTTGGAAGCGCAGTCCTCCAGGGACGTCCCAGCAGCTATGTTTTACCGGACAGCTCCCCGCGTACCTTGCTTTGACCGATAACAAACCACAGGCGTGACCGTGGGCCAGTCCCCAGCCCCAAGAGGGCGGCTGGTTTCCAGCTCCTCGTCTCAGAAGCCCGCCCTGCCGCCACTGTGCTGTGCGCCAGCCCGGCCAGCCGCGGGGAAGCGCCCCATGGGAAGCTCTGAGCCCCCGACACTGGGTCAGGCCACAGCCTGGCAGGACAGCCCAGCTGCCAGCTTTGTGTGGCTGAGGCAGTGACCTCCGTCTGTACCAGGAGAAGGGGAAGAGCAATGTGCCCCAAGCCCCTAACCCCCAGAACTGTGAGAAAGAGCCCATCATCATATTTATAAGATATACATGTTAGGGAGCTTTCTTATATAGCAAAGAGATAACCAAAATAACCCTTAACGGATCTTCCTTGAATTATTCTGCCCTGAGTCCCCAGATCTCGTGTGGTCCCCGGCGGTGGCTCCATCGGGCTTGGTCCCTACTAGCCTGTGCAGTCTGATCCAGTCTCACGCTGCCTGTTCCTTAGGGAGGCAGTGTCTTCTTGACGTTCAGAGGATGGACTTTGAAGACAGCCAGACCCAGGACTGGATCCCAGCTCTGTCACACAGAGCTCTATGACCTTGGTCTCTTGGCCTGAAAAATGAGTCTGTCAATATTAACTACCTCGTGAGGCGGTCTGTGAGGATGAAAGGAAATTTAATGTCTATAAAGAGCTCAGAACAGCGCCAGGCCCTTAATTAGCGTTCCGCACATATTAGCTGTTGTTATTAGTCATCCTCACACTGAATAATTTCTCTAACCTGTGTTATTCTATAATTTTACCTTCCTTATTATTTCTATCCAGGGGAGAAAGTTTAATGAAATCACAAAACGCGGCATGACAAGGGTGGCAGACCACTGCCACAGAGCCAGCTCTCCACGAGAGGAGACCCCAGCCCAGGAAACACTGACGCGTCCAGCCTGGCTAAGCCCCTCTCCACCACACCAGCCGCTTCCCGGGTGCAGCTGTCCCTGAGAAAGCACAGGCCACGTAGATCTACAGGGTAATGAATCGACCTCCTCGGCCACCCAGTCACTCTCCCAAATTTCTGTCTTTCTCTTTCCCCGTGAGCCAGACATGCTGAGACAGAAGACTGTGGATCTGGGAGAGCATACGATGAAACAGAAGACACAAGGGTTGTGGACTCAACACAGGACCGGCGCCCGAGTCTGGTTCCGCCACATACAATCTAGCGTAATCTGTAAACAAGACAGTTGTGTAAAGATTAAATACATGGCAGAAAGCTTTGCAGATAGCGTGGTTTGTAGTAGATGACCCCTGGAGACCAGTTTCCCCACTTCTTCTAGGATTATGCACTCTGGGCATTGAAAGGGCATGGGCTGCTGGTATCAAGATGCGGTCGTGCAAGATGACCTCTTCCTTTCGCCCTTCTGTGGGCCCAGAGTCGTTAATCAGCACGTCTGTGGCCTCTGGCTCTCTGCCCAAGCTCCGGCTCGCCTGTGCCGACGTTGCCAGGCTGAGACCATCGTCTTCCTTCGCTCTGCTTCAGTATCACCGTCATCCTAGTCACATTCAGAAGGATACATTCCCTGAAAGCCCAAAGCAAAACTCAAGTCTCAAGACGGTGGGTTAAGCCCTCCAGCAGGACAGAGCCAGGACAAGTAACCAGAACCCGGAGAGCAGAGGAACCCTAAGCAAGGATGAGCCAAGGGCCAGATACCAGGAGAAGAAGGATAAGATTTTTCAAAACCCAGGTCAAGTGAAGAAAGGCAGCATCGTGAGTGAAATCGGGGTCAGGCATGAGCTTAGACCAATAAGCACTGTCCTTGGGGGCAAGACGTAGGTCAGGTTTCTTGTCCTTAAGGCCACTGGAAGTCACAGCTAGCTTGTGAGGAGCCAGACTCAGAGTAAAGGGGTATTTCAGATCCCTCCAGACTCCTGCTTATGTACAAAATGTGTTTGGAGTTAAGCTTCTTTGAGGGATTCCCAAATGATAAAGAACTCACTTGCCAATTCAGGATGCATGTCTGACCCCTGGGTCAGGAAGATCCCCTGGGGGAGGGCATGGCAACCCAGTCCGGTGTTCTTGCCTGGAGAACCCCATGGATGGAGGAGCCTGGTGGGTGACAGTCCGTGGGGTCCCAAAGAGTCGGACACGACTGAAGAGCTTAGCTCGCACGCGTACAAGCTTCTTTGAAAGACCTGGCCTGTCCTATTCTGGCACCTGACCTTGACCTATCCTCCACATCTCTCCTGCCCCCGATTAAAGGCAGTGGCCAAAGGCAACACTTCAGAGGCTGTGGTGACGTGTACTCTGATTCAACACCTGTTTCCTCCCCAGCCCCTGCTTGTTCACGAGCTCTCCGCTCCCAGGACAGCAGACAGATGTGAGCACATTTGTCCCTGGGACAGAGCTGAATGATTTCTGTGGAGTTACAGTCCTACACACTCCACTCGCCATCGTTATCTGGCTGTGTCTCTGGCTTCCCCAAATAAACCGCAGGCTCTCGGAAGCAGGAACCAACGCTCGTATTTCATCTCGTGTGCCACTGAACCTGGCACAGTGCAAGGTACTTAATGCGGGAATGTTAATTCAGGTTTATGGATTCATATACAGTTCACCTCTTCCTCTTTGGATCTGCAACTTGTAGACAGCAGAAGATGGAAAGAAGACCAGTTGTCACTGCTCTATAAGGCCCAGGACTTTCACAAAACACTCCTGCTGCCTGAAGAAGGCATTTGCCCAATAATGAAATTAACAGCTAATATTTACTGAATATATATTATGGTGCCAAGCATTCTGGGAGGCACCTGGAACACACTATTTCATTTAAGCCTCAAAACAATTCCATGAGTCGGCTAGACCTATTTATATATGAGAAAACTGAGAGTCCAAGAAATCCAAGGTCAGATACAGCTCATAAAGGCAGACCCAAGTTCAGCTGATTCCAAAGTCTATGCTCTACCGCAAGGCCTAAACCTCCTTGGAATTTTGCAGAAAATTATACAAATTTACATTTCTACTGCTTCCAAAAATATATTGAAAGAGCTTCTCGCATATTTCCCCCAGGACCCAGCTTTTCTAATCATCCCATAGAGTCTTGACTCCTACCAGGAGCTTTCAGTTCCTACAGCCCACCTGAAGAGCCACTTGGAAGAGGAAAAAAACAGTGGGAAAGAAGGGGCAGAAGAATGAGGCAAGGAAGGCCCCTGGTGCCACTGCTTTGATCTCACTCCTTTGCCACGAAAGAAAGCTCGTCTCCTAAGTAACTTATGGCCCCATCACCCCCTTTCTGTGCTTCACCTTAATGTCAGCATAGAGTTTCTGTGTGAGTCACAGCAAGCAATCTTTTCCTTCCAAGGCAAGTCCAGGCTGGTTTCAAGAGTGGACAAGTAGTGATTCATTGATAGGATCAAAACCAGGGGCTTGGAAGCTCATACAACTCAATACCAGAAAAACAAACAACCCAGTCAAAACGTGGGCAGACATTTCTCCAAAGAAGACATACAGTCGGCTAATAGACACATGAAAAGATGCTCAATATTACTAATTATTTCAGAAATGCAAATCGAAACCACAATGAGATATCACCTCACACCGGTCAGGATGAAAGTGAAAGTGAAAGTCACTCAGTCGTGTCTGACTCTTTGTGACCCCATGGGCTATGCGGGCCAGAATACTGGAGTGGGAAGCCTTTCCCTTCTCCAGGGGATCTTCCCAACCCAGGGATCAAAGCCAGGTCTCCTGCATTGCAGGTGGATTCTTTACCATCTGAGCCACAAGGGAAACCCAAGAATACTGGAGTGGGTAGCCTATCCCTTCTCCAGGGGATCTTCCCGACCTAGTAATTGAACTGGGGTCTCCTGCATTGCAGGCGGATTCTTTACTGATTGAACTATCAGGGCAGGCCACCAATCAGAATGGCCATTTTCAAAAAGTCTACAAACAATAAATGCTGGAGAGGGTGTGGAGGAAAGGGAATCCTCTGGCATTGTTGGTGGAAATGTAAACTGATACAGCCACTAAGGAAGGCAGTATGAAGATTCCTTAAAAAGATGGGAAAGAACTACCATACAGTCCAACCATCCCACTACTGGCATATACCCTGAGAAAACTATAACTGAAAAAGACACATGTACCCCAGCATTCATTACAGCACTATTTACAATAGCTAGGACATGGATGCAACCTAGATGTCCGTCAATAGACAAATGGATAAAGAAATTGTGGTACGCATATGCAATGGAATAGTACTCAGCCGTAAGGGATGCATTTGGGCCAGTTCTAAAGAGGTGGATGAACCTAGAGCCTACTATACAGAGTGAAGTCAGTCAGAAAGAGAAAAACAAATGCTGCACATTCACACACATGCGTGGAATCTGGAAAGACGGTACTGATCGGCCTCTCTGCAGGCAGCAGTGGAGACGCAGGCCAGGAGAGCAGGCTTGTGGACGCAGGTGGGGAAGGAGAGGGAGGGGCACATGGAGAGAGGAGCACGGAGACATACACATCAGAAAATGCATCATGCGTTGATTTGTGGCAAAACCAGTGCAATACTGTAAAGTAAAAAACATATACCTGTATGCCTAACAGCTAGCCAGGGGGGATGTACTGCATGGCGCAGGGAATTCAAACCCAGCGCTCAGTGACAACGTAGAGGTGGGATGCAAGGCGGGGGGAGGGTCAGGAGGGAGGGGACATATGTGTACCTACGGCTGGTTCATGTTGATGTCAGGCAGAGACCAACACAGTATTGTGAATCAATTACCCTTCCATTTAAAAAGTTAAACTTTTTAAGTAAATTTTTTTTTTTAATTGGGGGCTTAGAGAAGGAGTGCCATTGCTTAAAGAAGCCAGCTTGAGACTCTCTCCCCCAAGTGAGAGCCAGGTCTGTTTCCCCAGAACCTCAAGAGCCGGGTCTATTTCCCCAGAACCTCAAGAGCCGGGTCTGTTTCCCCAGAACCTCAATAGCTCTCACGTAAGAGTGAAAGTGAGAGTTGCTTGGCTGCGTTCGACACTTTGCACCCCATGGACCGTGCACATCTGGGCAGCCTTTCCCAACCCGGGGACTGAGCCCAGGTTTCCCGCATTGCAGACGGGTTCTTTATCAGCTGAGCCACCACGGACGCCTTGTGCAAGAGGAGGAATTAAAGAACATGATCCATGTAAGGCTGCTTCCAGTTCTGACATTCACATGAAATCTGAACCCTCTTGGCAGGAGCAATGAACCTATATACTCATAAAACTGATGGCGCAAACTCCCTTACGTGTGATGTAACTCTGCTTGTCTTCCCAGCTATCAGGCGGCCAAAACAGGAACCAAAATGGCCCCAAGTAGCCCTGGGTAAAGAGCAGATTGTCAGTTGATAACCCTTTGAAAGACCACCAGAAAACCTGTTCCTCAGCCAAAGCTAAGTTTATTAAACCTACTGTGGTGAGAGAGAACACAGAAGCTTAGCAGTTCTCAATGTTGCTGTTCAGTCACTAAGTTGCGTCCAGCTCTTTGTGACCCACGGACGGCAGGACACAGGGCTCCCCTGTCCTTCACCATCCCCTGGGGTTTGCTCAGATACACATGCACTGAGTCAGCGATGCTATTTAATCATCTTACCCTCTGTTGTCCCCTTCTCCTCCTGCCCTCAATCTTCCCCAGCACTGTGGTCTTTTCCAGTGAGTCAGCTCTTGGCATCAGGTGGCCAGAGTATTGGAGCTTCAGCATCAGTCCTTCCAATGAATATTCACTTTTTATTTCCTTTAGGTTTGATTGGTTTGGTCTCCTTGCTGCCCAAGGGACACTCAAGAGTCTTCTTCATTACCATAATTCAAAAGCATCAGTTCTTCGACACTCAGCCTTCTTTACGGTCCAGGTCTCACATCCATACATGACTAGTGGGAAAACCATGACTTTGACTGGATGGACCTTTGTCAGTAAAGTGATGTCTCTGTTTTCTAATGTGCTGTCTAGGTTTGTCATACCTTTCCTTCCAAGGAAGGTAATTTCATGGCTACGGTCACTGTCTGCAGTGACTTTGAAGCCCAAGAACAGAAATTCTGTCACTCCTTCCACTTTTCTCCCTATTTGCCATGCAGTGATGGAACTGGATGCCATGATCTTCGTTTTTTGAATGTTGAGTTTTAAGCCAGTTTTTCGCTCTCTTCTTTCACCCTCATCAAGAGGCTCTTTAGTTCCTCTTCAGTTTCTTTCCTTCTTTTTTTTTTCACCATTGGTGGTTCTCAAAAGGAGGAAAGGGGTTTGACAGAGGATGAGATGGTTGGAGGGCATCACCAACTCAAGGGACACAAGTCCGAGCGAGCTCCAGGAGGTGGTGAAGGACAGGGGGGCCTGGCGTGCTGCAGCGCGTGGGGTCACAAAGAGTCCGACACGACTTAGCAACTGAACAGCAAATTTAAAGAATGTGGACGACAGGCTTCAAGTGGTTTAAGGTGGATTTTCCAAATCAAGGAGCAGATCAGGACTGGAAAAAGTTTGTGACATAATAGTTTAGGATTGACAGATACAAGGGGGGAAGGGCCTGAAAGCAAACCTTAACAAGTAAACTGCTGTTTGTTGAGAAAACTGTTTATCCAAGAGAGTGATCTATTGTCTTAACAAGAAAGATGTTTGCCTAGAGGTGCAAACTATTTGTTCAGAAAAACTGGCTGGCAGGAATTTCATAAAGCACGCAATGAGGTTATTTATTGGTTTATAATCATCTCTTCTGAGGTCTGAATTTCCAAGAACAATGCGCTCAGTTATGACGCAGACCTCAGTCCCCAAAGAGAGACTATGTGAGTACAGTTGATCTCCAAGCTCAAGTTTCATTTATTTTTTTAAAGCTACCACAAGATGCTATTCTGTTCCCATGGAAACAAAACTTCCCCTCCCTTCTTCCCACCAGTGACATTAAGCCTGTGTTCTAATGCTCCCACCTCAGCCCACAAAGTGAGCAGAGATAGATAATAAAGAAATAGCTTCAGGTGTGGAAGAGCTCATATCACTTGTCAATCAGGCTTGAAAGAATGGGGTTGTACGGAACCTGCTACTAACAACTAGAACCTTCTCATATTTTAAAAAATGTGTTGACACAATTAAGTCACGGGGACATACTGTACAGCATGGTGTCTGTGTGTGTGTGTGTGAGTCGCTCAGTCGTGTCCAACTCTTTGCGACCCCATGGACTGTAGCCCACCAGGCTCCTTTGTCCATGGGATTCTCCAGGCAAGACTACTGAAGTGGGTTGCCATTTCCTTCTCCAGTACAGCATGGTGACTATAGTTAAGAATATTGCATATCTGAAAGTTGCTTAGAGTAGATCTTAAAATTTCTCATCACTAGAAGAAAAAATTATAACTCTGTATGGTGACAGGTGTTAACTAGACTTACTATGGTGATCATTTCTCTGTATATCTTAAACTAACATAATGTTATAGGTCAGTTACATCACAATTAAAAAAGTGCTTTTAGAGGGCTTCCCTGGAGGCTCAGTGGTATATAATCCACCTGCCAACACAGGAGATGTGGGTTCGATCTCTGGTCGGGGAAGATCCCACGTGCCACAGAGCAGCTAAGCCCGTGCACTGCAACTGTTGAGCTCAGAGCCGTGTGGCAACTACTGAAGCCCGCAGGCCCAGAGACGGTGATCCGCAGCGGGAAGGCGCTGCAGTGAGACGTCCTCTAACCACAGCTAGGGAGCAGCCCACACGCAGAGAAGACCCGGCACAGCCAAAAACTAAAACAAATAAAACTATTTAGAAGTTAAATGCAAATGTAGGAACAGAATTTGAAAACAGAAAACAAACAAAAAAGTGTTTTTAAATAAAAGCGGAAACAGTTTTTAAAAACTGCCTGAGGTCAGTCGAGTAGATGCAGGCTCAGCAAGTGTGAATGAAAGCTTCTCGGGGGAGACAGAGAGGAGAAGCCTGAGAAGCGTGGACCATCTGAGACAGGATAGAGCAGACAGAAGCAGGGTCACGGCCAAGAGAGGGCCACGACCGTATGAACAGGAGGCTGCCATAGTAACAGGAAGTGAATGCGAAAGTCGCTCAGTCGTGTCCAGCCCTTTGCATTCCCGTGGACTATAGTCCATGAGATTCCCCAGGCCAGAATATTGGTGTGGGTAGCCTTTCCCTTCTCCAGGGGATCTTCCCAACCCAGGGATAGAACCCAGGTCTCCCGCATTGCTGGCGGATTCTTTACTATATCAACCGACAAACGCCCAAATCTCATTGGCTTACAACAGCAGAAAGTGTATTTCTCACTCTTGTTCACGTCTATCTTGAGTCAGTAGTGAGCCCGCTACTTTTCATCCCAAGCCTTGGGCTGATGTAAGAGAAATTCCTATGTCTGGACATGGCTGCTGTCACAACAGAGGGAAAGAGGGGACGTGGAGGACACGGGGTAGCTTCAGGCGCATCTGTGCTCACACAGGGCACAGAACACCTTCCTTCACACTCCCAGGACCAAGCCCAGTGATGTGGCCAAGCTTAACTGAAGCGAGGGAAGAGAACGGATATGAATTCTCTCCTTTTTTGGGAACTATAGTCAATTTATAATGTTGTGATAGCTTTGAGTGGAGAGCAATGGGACTCAGCCATACATATACCTGTATGAGAGTGGATAAAAATTTTATCCAGGGACTTTCCAGTGGTCCAGCGGTTAGAAATCCACCTGCCAATGCAAAAGACATGGGTTCAATCCCGGTCTGGGAGGATCCCACATGCCTCGGGGCAGCCAGGCCCCTGCACCACAAATACTGAGCCCACGCTCCAGAGGCCATGCTCTTGCAGCAAAGACCCAGAGCAGTCCCCTCCCTCAGGCAAGAACCGTTATCCAGGACTTCCTGGTGGTCCAGTGGTTACGACTCCACCATGGTGACTGCAGCCACGAAATTAAAAGATGTTTGCTCCTTAGAAGAAAAGTTATGACCAACCTAGATAGCATATTCAAAAGCAGAGACATTACTTTGCCAACAAAGGTCCGTCTAGTCAAGGCTATGGTTTTTCCTGTGGTCATGTATGGATGTGAGAGTTGGACTGTGAAGACAGCTGAGCACCGAAGAATTGATGCTTTTGAACTGTGGTGTTGGAGAAGACTCTTGAGAGTCCCTTGGACTGCAAGGAGATCCAACCAGTCCACCCTAAAGGAGATCAGTCCTGGGTGTTCATTGGAAGGACTGATGCCACCTCATGCGAAGAGCTGACTCATTGGAAAAGAGCCTGATGCTGGGAAAGATTGAAGGCGGGAGAAGGGGACGACAGAGGATGAGATGGCTGGATGGCATCACCAACTCAATGGACATGGGTTTGGGTGGACTCTGGAAGTTGGTGATGGACAGAGAGGCCTGGTGTGCTGCTGTTCATGGGGTCGCAAAGAGTCGGACACAACTGAGCGACTGAACTGAACTGAACTGCAGTGCAGAGGGCTTGGGTTCAACCCCTGGTCAGAGAACTAAGGTCCCACATGCCGTGGGAAGAACTGTTTTCCAAGAGCTCCATGGAGGAGCCCTGATGCTTAGGCATCATGACAAAATCCAGCACAACGAGGGAGACGCAGCACTCCTGGGGAGAGGACCGGCAGCTCGAAGCAGGTTCCTGGGGAAGACGCATCAGACACCTTGTGCAGGTGGGACCCAGCTCGAAAGGCAGAGGACTCGGCCCTGTTTCACTTCTGCTGGTGAGATTCAGCAGGTCTCTCCCACGTGAATCAACCTCCTCTTACCTGCAGGAAACATGGGCCGTTCAGCCACTCATCTGCTGAGACTCTCTCCCAGACCAGTAGTCTCGGGACTGAATCTCTCCTACCCAAACAAGTCATTTGCCTAACGAGGCCCTTGCTGTGTGCGGAGATGTCCCCTGGGATTGTGGAAACCCAAGTTGCCAAGGCCCCCGAGGAATGAGCCAATGTCTTCCTTCCTGGCCTGTGAGAATCAGGCTCTCTACACCTTGTTCTCCCGAGACTAGGCTCTTCAGGGTCCACACCTAGGGGCATCTGCCAAAGTTATTTATAACAGCGAAAACTTGCAAATACCTTATCATCAACCCAGGGGGCCAGTTAAGTAAATGAGGACACACAGCAAAAAAAAAAAAAGTGATGATTAAATACAACTATGTAGACCATTACTTATTGGTTATACGGGGAATGTCCACGGCGTGAGCGAGAAAGTAAATGACAGAATAGCTTGAACAGCATAATTCTGTCTGATTCTGCTTATGGGAAATTGTGGTCATGAGTGCATTAAGAAACGTGTGACAGGAACGCTCGCCAATGCCCATTTTCTGTGGTGCCAGGGTTTTAGATGACGTTCTGCTTTCTACTTGGTTCTTTTCTGTGTTGCTTACGTTTCTTTATGGCTAGCATGTGTTATTTCTACAAGACGTTAGAGCTATTTTGTAGGTGGGAAGAATTATGTTTTGTTTTTCTCTTTTTGGTGGAGAGATGTATTTGGAATATTGTTAAGCAAATCAAGCAATTATGGTATAATCCCATTATTGTACATTTATTTATTTGTTGTTGTTGTTCAGCTGCCCAGTCACATCCTTCTCTTGGCTACCCAGGGACTGCAGCCCACCAGGCTCCGTCATCCACGGGACTTCCCAGGCAAGAGCACTGCAGTGGGTCGCTGTGTCTTTCTCCAGGGGATCTTCCCAAACCAGCAACTGAACCCGCATCTCCTGCTTAGCTGGTGGATTCTTTACCACTGAGCCACCTGGGAAGCCCAGCTGTATGCTTATGGCAAGTATAATATGCATGCTTTTTTCCCAGAGATGTTCTGAAGGTCAGAGGAACTGACAGCTGGGGAAGCCACAGCTCCCAGTCAAAGAGCTCACGCGTTGACGTCATCGTTACTTCCCATCACTTCCCGTGAGACCTGAGGATTATGTTGACTGCGTCCCTGTGTACATCTTGGCTTTCCGAGTCTCAGTAACCTGGGAAGAGAGGCTCACCGTGGTTGGACGCTGTCAGTGAAGACCATCTGTCCACAGCTTTTCCCAGACAACCTTCCCCAGGACCTCTCCAGCATCCCTCGGGGACCACCTGCAGTTTAGGTCTGCTCCTGGGAGAATGAGTCACAGACTCCCTCTGGCACATTTCTGAACTCCCGGGGTCAGGATGAAAAAAAGTCAGATGAAACTTAAGACAAGAGTCTTCCCAGCAATAAGGAATCTCAAAGCTTTGTTACAACTCGTTGAGAAGTTCTCTTGAGAAAGCTGGTCAGAGGCCATTAGTGAAAAGGGGAGACAAATACCCCCAAGAGGTCTGCAAAAACCGGGCTCATGGACGGATGTTCTCCATTCAACCACAGGTAAGTGGGCTGAGAGATGGAATCCTAATTCCAGTGAGGTCTTGGCTTCCTTGATTCTCCCTTCTTCACGAACCTGCTCACACTATTCCAATCCAACCACCAGCCTGAACACTTGGGTGAACAGGGAGAAACTGGAGCTCAGAAGCAGTGAGCAGTAAGGTTGAAATTAATTTCCTTAGGGTGGTACCCTGGGGTCTCTTGGCTTTTATAGCTCACACCTGATCCTGTTTCAGCTTCAACCACCACCTTCACTTTGTAAACCAGAGACTTCAGAGCTCACCCTGACATGCTCTCCTCCTCACACGGCACTTCAGCCCATCACCAAATCCTGACACAGAGACAGCTGATCAGCTGTCAGATCTGCTTCCCTCTACGTGTCTCCACTACCGACACTCAAGTCTAAGCGACAAGTCCCTCCTAGACGACTTCAGTATCCCCCCAACAAATCCCACCCTGTGCCCAGCACACCCACAACAGACGCATTCTGAATGACCGAACATGTCCATCAACTCTGAAGCCTGCATCCCCTGCAAAGACCTTCCTCCCAAGCTTCAGAATGGTAGACCGCCCTCCGCCGTCTCCCGGATCTGTGTACTGGGCTCTCTCTGTCAAAAACAGGCCTCACCGGTACTTCCCTTGTGGTACAGTGGCTGACTCCGCACTCCCAATGCGGGGGCCTGGGTTTTATCCCCGGTCAGGGAACTAGACCCCACAAGCCACAACTAAGACCAAATAAACAAATTAATATTTTTTTAAAAAATGGAACTCAACACACCCCTCCTCAAGTCTATTATTCGTTAGAGTGAATGATGCCGTTGTTCACTCCATCACTCAAACCAGGACCCGGGATGTCACGCCTGACTCTCCTTCAGCCCACATATCCAACTAATGAGCAAGCAGGGATAAACCCATCTCCCAGCTCTTTCCCTGACCTTTCCTCTCTCTCCGGGAGCAAGGGTCTCCCCTACCTTGATCTCCATCGTGTCTCCAGTCCTAATAAGGCCATTAGAGTTTCTGTGAGCCAAGAAGACAACATCGTCTCAGCTAAGGCCACTGCGACCAGTTGCCAAATGCAGCTCCCCGCCTCCTGTCTAATTTCCCTTAAATTCACTTTAACAGCTTAGTCTGACAGGTCGCTGTCTTGTTTAAATGCCTACAAATGCTCTCCACTTAAGGGGCTCTCAACGCCAGTCCTCCAGAAGCTGAACGGCATTTCCTCATGGTTAAAAATGACCAGTACTGGTGAGTAAATGTCTGCTTTTAAAAAGCAAACCTGTGTACTGGTACATACTGCCTCGGCTTCCCTGGTGCCTCAGAGGGCAAAGCAACCACGGGTAACGCGGAAGACCCGGGTTCAATCTCTGGGTTGGGAAGATGCCCTGGAGGAGGGCAGGGCAATCCACTCCAGTATTCTTGGGGCTTCCCTGGTGGCTCAGACGGTAAAGCATCTGCCAGCAATGCGGGAGACCTGGGTTCGATCCCGGGGTCGGGAAGATCCCCTGGAGAAGGGAACAGCAACCCACTCCAGTACTCTTGCCTGGAAAATTCCATAGATGGAGGAGCCTAGTGGGCTACAGTCCATGGGGTCCCAAAGAGTGGGACATGACTGAGCAACTTCACTTTTCACTTATTGAGCATTTAAAGTTATAACCAAAAACAGCAATTCCTGTGCCCGAGGAAAGAGCAGGGGCAGTCAGAGGGAGAGCCGGGACCCATCCATGACACTGGAAGGCGTCCACGGGAGAGCCGGGACCCATCCATGACTCTGGAAGGCGTCCACGGGAAAGCCGGGACCCATCCATGACTCTGGAAGGCGTCCACGGGAAAGCCGGGACCCATCCATGACTCTGGAAGGCGTCCACGGGAAAGCCGGGACCCATCCATGACTCTGGAAGGCGTCCACGGGAAAGCCGGGACCCATCCATGACTCTGGAAGGCGTCCACGGGAACAGCAGACCTGCAGAAACTCGCACGGCCTCCCCATCCTTCGACGGCACCCATGGTCACGAGCCACCCCCCTGCTGACCTTGACGAGCCCCTCTTTCCTTCATGTTGGGACCCTTCAGTCTCCTTCACGCACTCACATCACCATGGCAGCCCCTCGTGAGCATCTCAGCAGAGGAGCTGGGGCCAGCTCTCTCATCCAGGAGTTAACCACTAAGAACCCTGGTCCTCCAAGGTCCAACCACACCCACTGTTTCCACCACCTCATCCCTTAATCCTGTCGGTGTCCTGACCCAGCTCAGGGACTCCTTGAAGAGACAGGCCAGGCAAAGCACGCCTGCCAGCTCCCATCTTGTTCTCTCTGAGGTCTTGAAGCATCACGATAGCTAGCATCTCTCCTCTCTGCAAACTCTGAGCCAATTAAGAGAGAGAAGATAGAAGCAAGGCAGACGGAGCGGGAAATACCAGCTGCCCGACTGAAAAAAACCCTGGTGCTCCAGAACATGACTCAGCCTTGTAAGTGGCCTTCTGAAAGCTCAGACAATGACCTGGTTTTCAGATGTACATTACAGAGAAGCAGAGCAGAGCGAAACCTGTGCTTCTAGTAAGGCAAAGGAGAGAGCAAAGCAGAGCTAGACGCATCCAGGGCCTCATCCCAGACTCGCTGGTCACAAAAATTCCTGCTCTAGGAGGAGAGGGCATCAGGACTGTTGCACAACGGGTCCTCGCTTTAGGGAAGGCCACATCATAAGCGCAGAAGAAATACCCCGTTCTTCTTATCGGCAAGAGACTGACTTGCCAGTAGATGCTGATGGCACATAGTCATGTTAGTAGCTTTGATTTAGGCGCCACCTGATTTAGACTTCCCTGCGGTTCAAATGGTAAAGAATCTGCCTGTCATGCAGGAGACCTGGGTTCGATCCCTAGGTCAGAAAGATCCTCCAGAGAAGGGAAGGGCACCCCACTCCAGTATTCTTGCCTGGAAAATCCCATGGACAGAGGAGCCTGGCAGGCTACAGTCCATGGGGTTGGAAAGAGTTGGACACGACTGAGCAACGAACACACACACAGACACCACCTATTTCTCGTTATCCCGAAAACTCTAAAGAGACGCTGTCTTATTCCTCCTTTGCTCCCAGCCTCATCCAGACCATTCAGAATTACGAAATGCAGCAAACCGGAAAGCCGCAGGCACAGATCCGGAGCCGACACTCCACTCGTCGAGCAGATGTCCAGCCAAAGAGAGCAGACCCTGGCCGGGACCCCACCCCAGGGTTTCCCCTCAGAACAGTGAGCAGCCGTGGCGATCTGAAAATCTAGATGGCAGGGTCCTCCAGACGGAAGTGCTTGGGAGCATGACGACAGCGGAGAGAGCCCCTCTGGGGAGGTCAGGGAGGAGGGCATGAGAAGGCTGGCCTGGGCTTGCTGGGGACGCAATTCTGCCTTCAGAATTGCGCCCGGCCGCGGACCCCAGAGCCGCAGATCTGCACGCCCTGCTGCCTTCGGTTAATAGCTAGCACACAGGAGGTTGCTCTTTGGTTACAGTCTTGTCGAACAGGAATTTTCGTATTTACTGTAGCTGCCCATTAGCCTGGATTGCCAGGGTCCAGCCCCGGTGGATCCAGGGTAATTCGAAGGTGGGGACGGAATAGGCGTCCTAGGAAAAAACTTATTTAATTACAGATAGAGAGAGATTAGAAAATTAGCGGAGAAAAAGAGGCTGAATAACTTGGTTTACGTGGGATACCAATAAAATTCCAAGACAAGGAATTTGCACCATCTATGTTGGGCCGCCGGTGCCACTTGAATATCGGAAGGTGCCCCTCCTTGGGCTCCTTCTCGCATGGAACTTAAAAACCGGGGCAAGTAAGTAGACATGGCGAGCACCCACGCTCCAGATGGGAATTCAGCCAGAAAAACGGGAGCAAGAAAGAAACGACACGGGGGAATCAATCTTTCCAGAAACTGATCCGATTTCTTTATTTTTTAGGTTTGCTTATATACCTTTTGTTACACGTAGGGATGAATACAGAGTCACACGGGGGTCAGCAGACCTGACATTTGTCAAAATCAGGTGCTTCACATAAATGTATAAAAAAAGGTTTCAGGGGTTTTACATCCTCTTCTGGCCATGAGGCCTGCTGACATTTTATGATCCTTTCTTTCTGATAACCAAAAAACTTATTTTTTCCAAGGGTGTTTTTTCTTAAACCAGGCACCATCCTCCAGATAAAGTTGCATTCCTATAGGGTGAGGGTGTAGTGAGTTACAATCAAGAAAGGAATTTATTTAACCCAAGGTTAACATGATTAATCTTAAAGGTTAATACTTATTTCTCCTATATGCTAGTTATATTCGTTATAAGGGCAGAGAATATGGAGATTTAGCAGCAAAACGTCAGCCAACAAATGAAAATCCTTTCACCAATGTTCCCCTTAAGATCTATTTAGTCTTAAGATAGTGATGAAGTTACATTTTTGCATAGCAAGGACACAGTGATTTATAACAAAGTACAGTGATCTATTACAAAAGAGAAAATTCATTAACTCAAAAAGTCTAGTATTGTTAACATCAAAAACTACTATATTTCCTTTCCTATATTCCAAATACATTGATTAATATATTCCCAGGTGCCTAAGGATATGGAGGCCTGGAGGCAATCATTGACTCAACAATGACAAAAGCGCTATGCTAATTAAGACTTTCAAAATACTCCAAGCTCTCTGTGCTGTTTCTGGTTGAGAGGTAGTAAACAATCATGTGGCAGGAGTATGGATAATCCTGTCACACAAGCTAGTCTGCCAGCAGAGAGGTTTGACCTGAGACACCCTTGTCACACCCAGGGCAGGGAATTAGCAGCAATTATTGGCACAACAAATGAAAAACCCTTCACCAATATAATTCCTAACCAACCCACTATACCAATAATTTCTAACTCCCCAAAAGAATCTGCCTTTAGTAAGTCTAAAACATCTTGTGCCTCTCACGATTGGGAGGCTGTAAACAATCACATGTGGCCGGACAAACCTGTACAAGCACGCTAGATAACCTTCAGAGGAGTTTGTAAGTTGAAACACTCTTGTCACGCCCAGGAATTTTTATTGACTTGGAGCTGTAGGTTAACTCCTCGCGAGAGGTCTTGGGGGTCAGCCCCCCGTAAAGCCAGGGGTGTAGGTGAGAGCATGAAACAGTAAAATAGGCAGACCCTGGTTTGGGGGGTAGATGCTCGGGAACAGGGGGTTTCCGGAGGCTGGATCCGCCTTTGTGTATGCCAAAGCCTCCTTCCTCAAGACCTTTGCCATGGGCGGAGTTCCTCACGCTGGCTCCCGGCGCCGGATAAATCTTTTTCTTAGCTAGTAGTAAATGATAGAATGGACTTGGCTCTGTGTCATTTCATTTTCTCCCCTTGGAGTCTCTGCTCTGTCGTAGACATGGATCAGAAACCCCAGGCTCCTGACAACGGCTCAGGAGCCTCCATCAAGAGCCAGGAGGGTCCCCAGATGGGAGTGGCAGTCTCCAACGGCTGTTGTAACAAAGTCCCACAAAGTGTGCAGAGTCACACAAGAGAAATATGCTCCCTTGTAGTTCCAGAAGCTACACGTCCAAAGTGAAGCTCCTAGCAGAACCGAGCTCCCTTGGAAGCCTCGAGGGAAGGATGCTTCCTTGTCTCTTCCAACTTCTGGAAGCTCTAGGCATTCCAGGTTTGTGACAGTCAGTTCAGTCTCAGCCATGTCCGACCCTTTGTGACCCCATGGACTGCAGCACGCCAGGCCTCCCTGTCCATCACCAACTCCCGGAGCACACGCAAACCCATGTCCATCGAGTCGGTGATGCCGCCCAACCCTCTCATCCTCTGTCATCCTTTCTCCTCCCGCCTTCAATCCCTCCCAGCAACAGGGGCTTTGGCCCTGAGTCAGCTCTTTGCATCACCCAACCTCTTTTCCTGTGGCAGCGTTACCCCGGTCTCTGCCTGTCTTCACACGGCCACCTTCCCTGAGTCTGACCCTTCACAGGCATTCTCCTCCCTGTGTCTCCCCGTTCTCGTCTTAACTTTGTCTGTTTGTTTGTTTGTTTACTTGGCTGTGCTGGGTGGTCTTGTTGCGGTGGGCTCTCTCCAGCAGCGGCACACAGCCTGAGTCACTCAGCGGCACGTGGGGTCCTCCTGGATCAGGGGACGAGCTCGTGGCCCCTGCGTTGACAGGGGGACTCTTCTTCACCACTGAGCCACCAGCGGAGCCCCCACTTTCTCTTCTCATAAGGACCCCAGTCCTAGTGGATTGAAGGCCCGCCCTAATCGAATAGGATCCGACTTGCTCACACCTGCAAAGACCCCCATCTCCAAATAAGGTCACATTCACAGGTACCGGGGTGGGGACTTCAGCAAATCTTCCTGACAGATACAAGTCAACCTGAACATGGGGACAAACCGCTGCTCTCCTGGGTAACCCTGGGCTCTGGTGACATTAGGCCCAGTCTCCTGCGTCCCTGGCCTGAGGGGCCGGCACTGTCGGCTCCTTTGCCCCAAAATAAGCTACAGATTAGTCCTGTCATGCATTCCCCCTCTGGGCCAACACACCAGGCCTCCAACACTCATCAGCAATGCCAGTTCCCCATGGAACAGGAAATTTGGGGACAAAAATGATTGTAACTATGCAAAAGGCTTGTGATAATTCATTTGACTGAGTTCTAATCCCACTTTCCTATGTCCTAGCTTTCTGACCTTGATCAAGTTGCTAATCTCACTAAATATAAGTGGGGATAATATCTCTACATAATATTTTTACATTCTATTTTTTAATTTATTTTATTGAAGTATAGATGATTTATAATGTGCTGATTTCAACTATACAGCAAAGTGATTCAGTTACACATAGCTAAAGGTTCTTTTTCATATTCTTCCCCATTATGGTTTATCACAGGATACTGAATGTAGTTCCATGCACTGCATAGTAGGGCCTTGCTGTTTATCCACCCTGTATGTAACAGTTCGTGTACATGCTACAGTCTGTATACATGCTATGCAATAGTCTGTACCTGCTCATCTCAAACTCCCAAGCCACCCGCATGCACGCCGTGCCCTTTGCAAGCACACGTCTGTGCTCCGTGCCTGTGAGTCTGCTTCCGGTTCATGGGCCAGTTCACTCGCATCATCTTTTAGATTCCACATGTGATGCCAAATGGTGCTTGTCTTCCTCTTCCTGACTTCCTCCACTTAGCATGATGGCCTCTGGGCCCCCACGCCGCCGCGGGTGGCGATATTTCGCTCTCCTTACGGCCGACTGACACCCCACGGCATACCTGCCTCACATCTCCTTTATCTCTTCAGCTGCCAGTGGACATTTAGGTTGCTTCCATGCCTTGGCTATTGTGAATAGTTAAATGGACATAGTATCGAAATGAGAAAGCATGTGTGTGCTTTCAACAGCCGTTTAGGAAATGAGTTAGCACGTGACACACAGTAGGTGTTCAATCCACACCAGCATCCCGCTAGCACCACCCACTCCAGGGGCATTAAGCGAACGTCAGCCCGGACCCCGGGTCTGCCTCGAGGGTGTGAGCGGGTCTGAAGTGGGCATCTCTGCCCTGACAGGTGCCCCACAGCTGAGAACTGCACCCACGTCAGCTGGTTCGTCCTGCTGGGCTCACAGCGCGGGCGGGGCTCGGGGGCGGCCTCTTTGCGCTCTTGCTGCTCACCCTCCTGGGCAACCTGGGCGTGATCAGCCTGATCCACGCAGAGCCGCAGCTGCACACGCTCACACTTCTTCCCGAGCGTGCTTTCCACCATAGCCTGCTCCTTCTCCACGGTGAACACCCCTGGGCTGCTGCGGGGCTTGCTCGCCTCCAGCCAGTCCATCTGCTTCGCAGGCTGCATGGTCCAGATGGCCCTCATGGCACTCCATGGCACCGCCGAGTGTCTGATCCTGGCCGTCATGGCCTACCACCGATTCGCCGCTGTCTGCCACGCTCTCCTCTACCGCAGCCTCATGTCCCCACGTCTCTGTGTCCAGCTGGTGGCGGCCACCTACATGGCTTCTGTTGCCAGTTCAGCTTTGCTGACCAAGACCGTCTTCAGGGTGCCCCACTGTGGCCCCAAATCATTAACCACTATTTCTGTGACATCCCCCCGGTGCTCCAGCTTGCCTACAGAGATGCAGCCCAGGCTGAGGCCGTCATCTTCCCATCTGCTGCCCTGGTTATCCTCCTTACCATCGCCGTTACCCTGGTCTCCTATGCCTACATCCTGGTGACCGTCTGCACAATGCGTTCCCTCAAAGCTCAGAGCAAAGCCCTCTCCACGTGCGCCTCCCACCTCGCCCTCCTCTGCCTCCTCCACGGCACCATCACCTCTATGTACACCCAGCCAAGCTCTCGCAGCTCCTCGGAGCAGAACGAGGTGGTGTCTGTCTTCCACATGGTGACCATCCCCTCGCTGAACCCTCTGATCTACAGCCTGAGGAATACAGACGTGAGGGCTGCTCTAAAGAAGAGATGCCTCGGCCTGCCGCCTTCCTAACGCAGGGTGGAACAGTCTACCCCCAAGCTATAACGTGGCAGGCGTAAGGTAAAGCATGGGTGATGTTAACCCATTCCCCTGAATGGAGGGAAGCCTGTACCAGCAATGTTTAAATGACTAACACATACCAGTTCATTCAATCTTCACACAACAAGTTGAAATGAGTACTATTATTTATCATCCCTTAGGAATCTGAGGCACAGAGAGGTTGAGTAAACGGCCCGAGGTCACACAGCAAACAAGGACCAGAGCCAGCGTGTGCATCCAGCCAGCCTGGCCCCGAGATCTGGTTCTCAACCAGTGCGTTATTTTGACTTTTTCTGTCGCGCGCATCTCACCAGCAGACACCGAACACAGCTCTTCCTTAACTCCAAGCGTCATGAGGAGGAGCCGGATCACGGCATTACACGCGGTACGGGCGCACCTGAGTTCATGCTGCCATTGAGCTTTTCTCTCTTTCGGCAGCTGTGAGATGTCGAGTCGGGGCACACAACGCTGACCTTCCGTTTTCCCGAGCGAAATGAAGTGAGCTCAGTCGTGTCCGACTCTTTGCGACCCCGTGGACTGTAACCTACCAGGCTCCTCTGTCCATGGAATTCTCCAGGCAAGAATACTGGAGTGGGTTGCCATTTCCTTCTCCAGGGGATCTTCCCGACCCAGGGATTGAAGCCGGGTCTCCCACCTTGCAGGCAGACCCTTTAACCTCTGAGCCAGGGGGCATTAATCCCCATCTCAGCTGGTTATCAAGGTTCCCATGAGGATAAAATGGGCTCACACAGGGTCTGGCACAAACGAGTATTCACCAATCATTGAGCTTTTTTCTTCCCTGGGGAAACCTCTCCGTAAAACCAAATGTTCTTTGTATTTTTTCACCTTTTTATTTTGTACTGGGGTATAGCCAGTTTGGAGAAGGCAATGGCAACCAGTGCCCTTGCCTGGAAAATCCCGTGGACGGAGGAGCCTGGTGGGCTGCAGTCCATGGGGTCACTAAGAGTCGGACACGACTGAGCGACTTCACTTTCACTTTGCGTTGGAGAAGGAAATGGCAACCCACTCCAGTGTTCTTGCCTAGAGTATCCCAGGGACGGGGGAGATTGGTGGGCTGCAGTCCATGGGGTCACTAAGAGTCGGACATGACTGAGCGACTTCCCTTTCACTTTTCACTTTCATGTGTTGGAGAAGGAAATGGCAACCCACTCCAGTGTTCTTGCCTGGAGAATCCCAGGGACAGGGGAGCTTGGTGAGCTGCCATCTATGGGGTCGCACAGAGTCGGACGCGACTGAAGCGACTCAGCAGCAGCAGCAGCAGAGCCAGTTTGCAATGCTCTGATAGTTTCAGGTAGACAGCAAAGGGGCTCAGCCACACATACACATGTGTCCATTCTCCCCCAAACTCCCCTCCCATCTAGGCTGCCACACAACACCGCGCAGAGCTCCCCATGTGATACAGTCAGGCGTGTTAAAAACCAAACACTCTTATACATCACTTTTGTCTGTTTGTGTTTATTTTGGCCACGCTGCTTGGCTTACAGGATCTTAGTTCCCTGACCAGGGACTGAACCCAGGCCTCAGCAGTGAAGTCCTAACTGCTGAACCACCAGGGAATTCCCTCCACCAGTGTTTTTTAAGAATGAGACCATATCAGATAAACAACAAGGTCCTACTGCAGAGCAGAGGGAGCTGTATTCAGCAGCAAGGAGTAAACCGCAATGGAAAAGAATGTAAGAGGGACGTACGTGTATATGCACACGCATAGACACATGTACACATGTATGACTGAATCACTTTACGGTATACCAGAAACTAACACAACATTGTCCATCTACTATACCTCAATTTTGTTTAAAAACGAGACCACACCATGCAGCCATACTAAACAGCATCCAGCTGAATCGGGGAAAAGCTCTTTCTTTTCTGCTTCCCTGGTGGCTCCGAGGTTAAAGCGTCGCCTTGCAAGGCGGGAGACCCGGGTTCGATCCCTGGGTCGGGAACATGCTATTTTAAACAGCATCCAGCTGAATCAGGGAAAAGCTCTTCCTTTTCTAGTTTTCCTTTCTTAACTCTTCTGATTACGTCAGAGTTAAAAAGTTTCTACCTGGTACTAATTTGACTCAGTTGTGACCCCGTGAACTGTAGCCCACCAGCCTCCTCCCTCCATGGAATTCTCCAGGCAAGAACACGGAGTGGGTTGCCGTTCCCTTCTCCAGGGGATCTTCCGGACCCAGGGGTCGAACCCGGGTCTCCCGGGTTCCAGGCCAACGCTTTAACCGCTCCGCCACCAGGGCAGCCCTGGCCTGCCTTTGAACCTTCCTTGATCTAGTCTCCTTTTTGAAGAGCGCAGCCTAGCACTTCACAGTAGCTAGCGATTAAGAACGTTCCACTGCTTCCATTTTTGTTTTTTAATTGTGTCACTTTACTATAATCCGGATAAAATTTTTTTAATACAAATTTTTTAGAATAGTCCAATTTTTAGAAAAATCACAGTACCCGGCAAAATATCAGGAAGGAGCTGGACAGATGACTTTAGGAACACTGGTATTGATTCGTGTTTTTTAAAATATTTTCACCTTCAATCTTCACCAAGTGTTGTAAGATAAGTAAGCCAAACATTATTGTCTCCAGGTTACAGATAATCCAAAAATAATAACAAATCCTAGAGGCTGAATTGATCAGCTCTGAGTCTCACTGGAAGGTCATAAAGTGGTTTAGAGCAGAGAACCCAGGCTCCTTGAATCAAAACGGAACCCCCTAAACGCACTTCTCAGCTTTAGTTCATAAACAGGAATGTTCTTGGTCGGTTTTGCCTGCGGGAGCTTTTGTCCCTCGGCGTTCCTGCTTGGTTTCTGCTGACAGCGTCTCCCTTACCCTTGAATGTCTCTCCTCCGCCTCAGACCTTGGGAGAACACGCACCCGCCAGATCCCTCCTCTTCCAGGAAGCGCCGTCAATCTGCCAAGAACCGCCGGCCGCTGCTCCCAACAGAGATCTGACCGTAACAGTTAAAGCTCCGAAGGTTTCTTACGATGCCTGCTGCCTACCGGAGTCAGAGAAGTTTCCCAGGAGAGGTTAAGTGAAAGGCAGAACTGAATTAATTACAAAGAGATTTTTCAGGCTGACGAAAGGATCAGGGAGAAGGCGTCCCCGTGTGTCCTGAACTGTGATGGAATCGTATTTTTTAAAAAGCGAAGGCGTGGGGCTTCGCTGCTGTCCAGTGGTTGGGACTCCGTGCTTCCAACGCAGAGGGCGCAGGTTTGATCCCTGGTCAGGGAACTAAGATCCCACATGTGCCGTGGTGCAGCTAAAAGTAGATAAACAAAATAAATGTAAAAAGAAAAGGCTAGAAATGGTTCCGACCGATATGGACACTCCCCGAAGGTGCTGAAATCCCAGGTGCCAGCGTCTCTCTGTCCCAGCATCTTTCATGCACCACTTCTGTTACGGGCAGAATTATCTCCCCACCACCAAACTGATATGCAGACATTTCATCCCCCAGGACCTCAGACCATAACTGTATTTGGACTGTGTGTTAAGTCGCTTCAGTCGTGTCCGACTCTTCGCAACCCTATGGACTGTGGCCAGCCAAGCTCCTCTGTCCATGGGATTCTCCAGGCAAGAAGACTGGAGTGGGCTGCCATTTCCTTCTCCAGCTGTATCTGGAGGCAGGGCCTTTAATACAACCTGATGTCTTGTAAGAAGGAGAAATTTGGACACACCAGGGACAAGCACGTGCAGAGAGAAAATCCTGTGAAGACACAGCCAGGAGGTGCAGAGAGGCTGCTGAACAAACCAAACCTCCCAGCTCCTTAATCTTGGGCTTCCAGCCTCCAGAACACTGAAAAACTAAATACCTGCAGTTCACGTTACCCAGTCCACGCCATTTTGTCACGGTAGGGAGTGCTAATACGGCTTGCGTGTCAAGGCTTCACCTTGGTCCACTGTGGCTGCTGAAGCCCTAGCCATCACTTCACTGTTTGAAGAAGAAAGTTGGAGAGAAGGGGGAAACTTCCAGCTGTCGATCCCCATCTTGTAGCCTTTTCAAACACAGCCCAGCGCAATCACTGGCCTCTCATTAGCCAGGACTTAGTCACATGGGAGTCAGATGACTTGACTAAGCAAGGCAGGCTGGGGAACACGGCCATCAGCTGCACACACAGCCACCTTGACTATCTTGGGACCCTATTTTTAACAAAGAAGGGGAGAGTGCACACTGGATTGGCGGCACTCCTGACCACACCTCCCTTACTGCCTACTGCCCAGCACAGGGGTTGGCAGAGGACCGATGGCTCGCCCACGACCCTGATGCACCCTGCCAACAGCTGGTGTGTGGGCAGCAAATAGTACGTTTAAAGTTTTTAGCCAACATAAAAAATTCTGATGCAATCACATTTCAAACACCCGCATTCTCACCTTCCCTGGGAAGAAAAATTGAATTGGAGCACTCCACCAGTCTTAATCTCAGCATATAGAGTCATCTGGTGCTGAGTCAGAGATGCCCTTTAAAACAAGACAGATTCTCCAGTCCTCCCCATCTGATTCTTCCCCATCACTCTTCCCAGAGTCTCTGTTGTCTTTTTATCAGAGTGGTGCTACCCTATGTCGCCAAGTCGTGTCCAGCTCTTCCCAACCCCATGGACTATAGCCCACTAGGTTGCTCTGTCCATGGGATTTCCCAGGCTAGAACACTGGAATGGGTTGCCACGCCATCCTCCAGAGGATTTGCCTGACTCAGGGGTCGAACCCGCATCTCCTGCATTGTGAGTGGATTCTTTACCACTGAGCCAGCAGGGAAGCCCCTTTTATCATAGTAGAGAAAATTTATTATATCCACATCTCCAGCAAAAGTAAGAAAAGAAAATAAGGCCTTCGAGGTGTGCACATTTCAAAGCAAGTAGCCAGTGCCTAGGACAATGCCTGATGCACAGAAGAAGCTCGATCAACACGCTCTGAATGAATGAAGATAATGTCTATTTTTGGATGTGAAGAATGTCCTGATAGATGTAATATTACCCCTCACAAAAAAAAAAAAAAAATGTGTCCAGACATGAATGTAACTAACATTTGAAGCTTTCAAACTGTTTGAGAATGATTAATTTACCATGCTTTGAAAAAACAATCAATAGAGGGTATTGTTTCTGCCATCCTCAGAATACATGGATCTGAGGGATCAAACGAGGAAGTGAATCTCTTCTTGCTATTACATCTAATGAACCTACTCACAAAAGTTTTCCCCATCCTGGGAAATTTGGATTGTGCTGGGTTTTGTCATAGTTGCCAGGAAGAAAGGCAGCAACCAGTGTCCTATTGATCTCTGGAATTGGAAGTAAATGACAAGAACCACTTAGAGTTCATGCCACTAAACTAAAAGATGAAGAAAAGGTTTGCTGGGTTGCAAAATAATGATGGATTGACAAGACACGTTTGGATAAAGTCTTCGAGTTTATCTGGCCCATGCCTCCATTTAATACTCTCCAGGCAAGAACACTGGAGTGGGTTGCCATGCCCTCCTCCAGGGGATCTTCCCAACCCAGGGTTCGAACCACAGGCCTTCCACACTGCAGGCAGATTCTTTACTGTCTGAGTTACCAGGGAAACCCCATTGAATACTTATTCCTCTCCAAAATACCGCCATCAAATTTTGGCCTTCAAAACTCTGGACCTGTCTGCATCAAGGCGGTTCATTCTGTTGTTGGACAGCTTTGAAAGTTAGAAATGTCATCATTCTGACAAACAGAATTGGCGCTCTGTGATTTCTATTAATTATTGTCAGCCGTGCCTTCCAGGGCAACTCAAAATAAATATTCCCTTTTCGTTAGGAAAAAAAAAAAAAAAAGTCTGTCCATGTGGAAAGAACACCTTTTCATTAACGTGAGGGGCCTGAGTGTTCCCTGGAGATATTGGAGTTTGTGACCCTTGGTCCTTGGGGTGATTCTCAGCTTCTTAGTACGACCTTAAGAGCCTGTGCCAACCTAGCCTCCCAGGGAGGTTCCACCAACCGCCTACCCTGAGGCCACAGCCCCTGGCCGGCATTTGCACACACCTCTTCCGCTGCTCTCCTCCCGAGTCCCGGAGAGTGTCTCCCCACCCCTTTGTCAGCCTGACAGGTCTTTCGGTAACTCTGCATGCACATATGCTGTCTCTTCCGTCAAGGCCGACTCTGCAACCCCATGGACGGTAGCTCAGCAGGCCCCTCTGTCTGTGGGATTCCCCAGGCAGGAATACTGGAGTGGGGTGTCATGCGTTCTCTGGAGGATCTTCCCAAGCCAGGGATCAAACCCACGCCTCGTACACCTCCTGAACTGGCACGCGGGTTCTTTACCACTAGGCGTCCCTGGTGGCTCAGCAGGCAAAGAATCCGCCTGCAATGTAGGGGACCTGGGTTCAGTCCCCGGGTCGGGAAGAGCCCCTGGAGGAGGGAACGGCTCCCCACTCCAGTCTTCTGGCCTGGAGAATCCCATGGACCGTACCGTCCATGGGGTCACAGAGTCGGACAGGCTGAGCTGCTTCCACTTTCACTTCACCTTCTTCACCAGTAGGCCACGTGGGAAGCGCCTTCAGAAACTCTAGTCCCAGCCTAAACTCAGCCTCTTCTGGGGAATCTCTCCGCCTCCTACAGCCGCCGTCATCATTCTCTCCTCTCTGCTCCGTCTGCTTCATTAAAGAAAAGTTTGAAAACTACCAGAAGCTAAAGATTGAGCGCTGAATGGGAAAAACAAAAGAAAAAGAAAAGATTCGAGTAGGGAGCCCCGTCCAGCACAGCCCAGGAAAGCTTCAGATCTGAGAGTGTGAGAGGAGAAAGGGCGCTCTGTGAAGCCAGAAGACCAGGAACGGTCCTCGCCCCAGGCTGGCAAAGCAGCGTTGCTGGGTGTCCCGCACACTTGCGGCCACCTGGGGGCTGT
The DNA here is from genome assembly GCF_023091745.1 of Budorcas taxicolor. NCBI lineage: Eukaryota > Metazoa > Chordata > Mammalia > Artiodactyla > Bovidae > Budorcas > Budorcas taxicolor. The sequence continues at coordinate 79,126,246 of NC_068924.1, read as the reverse complement.
TTTGGGGTTTTTCACTGTTTGGTTTATTGCGGTGGAGCCTTGTTGCTGCGCATGGGCTTTCCCTCGGTGCAGCCAGCCGCAGCTGGGCTTCCTTGCGGAGCGCAGGCTTTTCACCGCCGTGGCTTCTCTGCTTGGGGAGCACAGGCTCAGGGTGTGAAGCACATGGGCCTCCGTAGCTGCAGAACGCCAGCTCAGCAGCTGTGGCACACAGGCTTTGCATGCAGAATCTTCCCGGACCAGGAATCGAACCTGTGTCCCTTGCATCAGCAGATGGATTCCTATCCACTGTACCACCAGGGACGTCCCCTCCAGGTTTTTAATTAGAGAGGATCTGGCGTCGTTAGAACTGGGCTTCTGGCTCACATGTGGCGCCTGGCTCGGGTGGGGTCGCGGCATCCGGTTGTCTAAGTGTACGCGAGGTGCCTGAGTCAGGGGAGACCCCCAGTTAGCAGCCATCTCAGCAGCAGCCAGGGACCAGGTCAAGGCTGATTATCACCTGCACACCAGCGCTCACACGTGGCGCTGAAAACGTCAGTTTGGGGACTTCCCTCGTGGTCCTCAAGGCAAGAATACTGGAGTGGTTTGCCATTCCCTCTGATGCTGATGCTGAAGCTCCAATACTTTGGCCACCTGATGGGAAGGCCTCACTCGTTGGAAAAGACCCTGATGCTGGGAAAGATTGGAGGTGGGAGGAGAAGGGGATGACAGAGGATGGGAGGCTTGGATGGCATCACCGACTCAACGCACATGAGTTTGAGCAAGCTCCGGGAGACAGTGAAGGACAGGGAAGCCTGCTGCTCTGCAGTCCATGGGGTCGCAAAGAGTCCCACACGGCTGAGCGACTGAACAAAGGCTAGTGGTCCAGTGGCTAAGACTCCGTGCTCCCAGGGCCGGGGGCACTGGGTCAATGTCTGCTCAGGCAACCAAGATCCTGCGTGACTCAGGGCACGGCCAAAAGAAATAAATGTGGTTTTTTTAAGGAATAATTTTAGAAAAAGAAAATGTCAGTTTTGTTTTTCTCCCCCATTTGCATTTTGGGTTGTTTTTTTTAGTTGACTTCCTGGTCAGCCAGCCTCTGCCCCAGTGTTCAGTACAGAGAGGATGTCCAGCCACTGCTTATTGCTTGACAAATAGGATAAAACAGCCAAGCGCCTACACAGTACCTGCCACAGAACAGACGCGCAGTAAATCACAGCTCCTGCCAGAAGGCGGAAGAACGGAAGGAGCCCCTCTCCCAGGAGCAGAGCGGGAGGACGCCCCCAGCTGAAGCCCACAGCCACTGCTGCAAGCTACAGGGCTGTGTGCTTCTGTGGGGGGCCAGGACTCCTCCCGTCCAGGTCAGCCAGCCGCATCTGTGGGCCGTTTTCCAGCAGACACCAACCTGGAAACCCCCAGCGGTCCTCCTAGGGAGGACTCTGCCCAGCTGTGTGCGGGCATCAGGAGCAGAGAGCAGAGTCTCGTTTATTCCTAGGTTTTAGTGAAACAGAGCAGGACCCCATGGTTCTTGCCCCACCCCCAGCCCCCTCAGGTGCTCTGCCTGTCTTTTGTGGAAGCATTTAGTCAGTAAGTTTAATCAGAGAAGTGAGAAAGGCAGAAACAAAGAAAAACAGTCAAAGGAGGCTTAATAATAACAATGTAGTCATTAAGCAAAGTCAAGGACTTCTACAGATCATATTCTGAGCCTTGTCCCGGGAGCTGTCTTAGCGATACTGAAACACCAGGTAGAGAAGTTAACGACACGATGACCGGACTGTACCCAAGACAGTTCCGAGAACTGGCCTCCAAGAAATGGGAACAGATGGACCTTGGAACTGGCAGCTGTGCTCAGCCGCTTCAGTCGTGTCTGACTCTCTGTGACCCCATGGACTGTTGCCCACCAGGCTCCTCTGTCCATGGGATTCTTCAGGCATGAATACTGGAGTGACTTGCTATTTCCTCCTCCAGGGGATCTTCCTGACCCAGGGTTTGAACCAGGGTCTCCTGCACGACAGGCAGATTCTTTACCACTGAGCCACCTGGGAAGGCCGGAACTGAAGATTAACTGTAGGTCAAATAAACTGTAGGTCTGACGCTGGCCAGGCCCCCGAGGACCGATCTGAAGATGACTGTCAGAGCTGACTGTGCTGTTTCCGCACGTAGCCCCCTCCTTCTGCCTGTAAAAGCTCTGACCCACTGGTTGCCAGTCGGGGGAGAGTCAGCCCTCAGACAGATGTCCACCACCCTCCCCCGCCACCAGCTGCCGGCATCTGAAATAAAGCAAACTTTTCTTCCCATGAAGCCGGCCTGTTGCTTGGCTTTTGAGCGACGAGCAGCCGGACCTCACCACAGTCTTGGTAACACTAGTGCTACCTTTTGTATTAAAGGGTTCAGCCAAAGCTGGCTCCAGAGCCCAGGTGCTGTCAGCTCTGGCAACCCATCATCACTCTGAACCCTGGCTCTCTGCTGCCTTAAAGCCTCTGTTATCACTGAGTCCCCTTTAAAGCCTTTTAGATCATTTTAAGCATACACATTTCATGTTCCCCAGCTAGACAGTAAATTCTCTGAGGGCAGGGAGTTTGCCTTTCAGAGCTGGGTTTGGAATCAGGGCTCCATGAAATCTGGTGGGAAAGTTACAGAATCAGTTCAGTTCAGTTGCTCAGTTGTGTCCGACTCTTTGCAACCCATGGACGGCAGCACACCAGGCCTCCCTGTCCATCACTAACTCCTGGAGTTTACTCAAACTCATGTTCATAAAGTTGGTGATGCCATCCAACCATCTCATCCTCACTCGTCCCCTTCTCCCCCTGCCCTCAATCTTTCCCAGCATCAGGGTCTTTTCCAATAAGTCAGTTCTTCACATCAGGTGGTCAAAGCATTGGAGTTTCAGCTTCAGCATCAGTCCTTCCAGTGAATGTTCAGGACCAATCTCCTTTAGGATAGACTGGTTGGCTCTTGTCCAAGTTACAGGATGGACCTGTCCAAGCCCTAGCAGCACTGCCCCCAGCTGCAGACCCTGGAGAGCTCTAAGAAATCCAGAGGCAAATTCACAGGTTTCTCCTCTGTGAGAAATCCTTGCCTGCTTCTGCCAGCTTCCTTCTCAGCCCAGCAACTCTGACAGCCAGCTACCTGTCCAAGGATTCTGGTAGAGTCAGGTCTCACCGGGAGCCGCTGGTGAGTTCAGGGCAGCTGCAGGGGAACTGAAAACAAGAGGGGAGGAAAAAAAAAAACCCAGCAAGGTAAGGGAAAGAGAGTGGCCACTGACCCCCCGCCCCGAATCAATCCCCTTCTAGCTCTCTCCCCCAGAGGGCTTATCTCTTGCAGGGAGAGGTCTCTGCCTGAGGCTCGGGGCCTGTGAGTCATGCCTGAGAAGGAGAGCTTCTCTCTCCACCAGGATGAGTTCAGACAGGCTCGGAGTACAGGGGAAGCGCCATGAGTCACCGAGGAGGAAGAAAGAGCCGGGGAGAGTACTGTTGAAACGTACACACTACCATCTGTAAAATAAATAGCTGGTGGGAATGTGCTGTATGAGGCAGGGAGCTCAACCTAGCACTCTGTGACTACCTAGAGGTATGGGGTGCAGAGGGAGGTGGGAGCAGGTTCAAGAGGGAGGGGACATATTATTCCTATGGCTGATTCACGTCAATGTATGGCAGAGACCAACACAGCATTGTAAGGCAATGACCCTCTGATTAAAAATAAATAAAATTTTCATAAAAAGAAAGAGCCAGGGGATGGGAGGGGGTGAGGCAGGCTCCCTGCTGCGTCAGGGTCCGCAGCCTCTTTTCTGTCCCAGGTCCCCATTTATCCAAGGCCTTTCGAGGCAGGTGAGGGTCTCACAACCTTCCCACTATCAACATTTGGGGCTGGATGATTCTTTGGTGGGGGGTGGCAGTGGGGGGGCGGAGGCTTTCCGGTGTGTTGTAGAACATTTCACAGCCTCCCTGACCTCTGCCTTAAGATGCTGGTAGCATCCCCATCTCACCGGGTGTGACAACCAAACACGTCTCCTTGTTGTTGCTGTTTAGTTGCTGAACTGTGTCCGACTCCCTTGCAACCCCATGGACTGTAGCCTTCCAGGCTCGTCTGTGCATGGAGTTCTCTGGGCAAGAATTCTGGAGTGGGTTGTCATTTTCTGCTCCAGGAGATCTTCCTGATGCAGGGATCGAACCTGCTTCTCCTGCATCGGCAAGCAGATTCTTTACCATCTGAGCCATCATGGAAGCTAAAAGATGTCCCCAGATGTTTCAAAATGTCCCCCAGGGGTAGGAAGGAAGGAGCCTGCTTGAGACCCCTAGCCTTAGAGGACCTCCCTCCTCGCCTTCCCTTCCTTCTACAGAAAGCAGGGCTGGGCTCAGTCTCCCTACCCCTTCCCTCATAGCTGCTTCTTCCTAGCAATTCCTGAAGGTTATCTCCTTATCACATTTAAGGGCTTATGGCTGCTTCTTTCAGATTCATAGATGAGAAGGAGGAAGTGGTGATCATGGAGAATAATCAGATTCTCAGAGCGTGGGGAGGGGAGGAAGAACCAAGAAGGGACTCAGGAGTTCAGATCCTATGGTAACCAAAAGTCCTGATGGACTGAGGCAGCATCGTCCAAGAGAAGCATCACGCAGTCTGTGTTCTCTTTTAATAGTGAATATGTATCTCCTATTTGTACATCCACCTATGTATGCACTTGTTTAGAAGTGAGGGATACAATCTTCTAACAATAAACATTGCTGGGTATATAAAAAAAAAAAAAAAAGAAGCATCATGCAAGCCACAAGCACAGGCCACACATGTTACTTACCTTTCCTAGCGGTTGGTCACATTTTTTAAAAAATTAAACAGGCAAAATTAATTTCAAAAATAAATTTTACTTAACCCAATATGTCAATAGTCACTTCAACATGCAGTCAATGTTTTACCATTAGTAATGAGCTATGTTCTCTTCTTTTCCCACAGGAAGTCTTCTACATCTGAAGCATGTCTTTCTCTCATATTTCAGTCTGGACCAGCCATCTTTCAAGGCTCAGCAGCTGCATTGGCTGGTGGCTTCCAAACTAGCCATGGTAAGACCAGGCTTTCTTTCAGCGGCTGAGGTTCACCCCTGCCCTTCTCCCAGAACCAGAGAGCTTCCAGAGGCCACGATCTTAGCAACACAGTGAGGCAATCCGATCTCCAAGTAGATATTCGTAATTTAGAGAACAAGATACCCATTCCAAGGGGCCCCCACCCCATCCAACACAACATCCACTCCTGGGCACACAAACAAAGCAGCCTGCAGGTTGTCCATTGGGTCCTTTTCCAAGAGTTGGACCTCAAACGTTCCATGCCACACCCCTCGTCAGGAAGAAAGTTATAAATCCTCAGGGCGTACATTACCCTAACCCCACCCTACACACGGACTTTCTCCCAGCCGTCAGCGAATTCCACCCAGCCTATACACACCCTGCTTCTCCGCAGAAGCTTGCTGTGCTCATTGCTTGCCCAATGCGAGACTGAAGACCCAAGAGGCCCTCAGACCCTGCCCTGTGTGTCATAATCGGTTCACCAGCCCTTCAGTCACATCTGCTTGCTGCTAGGTAGAGGTCGTGCTCAATTGAGCAGAGAGCCTCTGTTCAGTTGATGAAGTCCCAAGCCTGATGGACACATTCCTGGTTAAGGTACCGGATGTAGGATAGGGGCCCTTGCTGGAGACTTATAACCGCTTCCCAGGTGGCGCTGGTGGTAAAGAGCCGACCTGCCAATGCAGGAGACTTAAGAGACATGGGTTTGACCCCTGGGTCCAGAAGGTCCCCTGGAGGAGGGCACGCAACCCACTCCAGTATTCTTGGCTGGAGAATCCCATGGACAGAGGAGCCTGGCGGGCTGCAGTCCAGGGGGTCGCAAAGAGTCGGACACGACTGAAGCAGATGAGCACACACAGTGAGTGGGACCCTCCCTCGCTTGTGCCTGTTCTGCCAGGATATACCTCCGGAAATCTACTCGTCATGGTTCAAAGGTCCTGCAGGGCCTTGGATGGAAAAAGGTGGGAAAACCGCTGAGGCTAAGACCAGCTAAGGGGGATCGCAGCTTCCAGTTCAAGATGGTGGAGTGGAGGGACATGCGTTCATCTCCTCCTGCCAGAGCAGTAGCTGAACAATCATCAACAGGAGGCCACTGGAACCCACGGAAACAAAACAAAACAAAAAAGCGACCAGCTCAGGAAAAGAAATTCCAAGTTTCCAAACCTTTTTTCACTGGATATGTTCCTAGATAATCATTCAGCAGATTTAAAGGGTTCGGTTTTTTTTCTTCTTTTTAATCTTTGAACCCCTAGTACATGATCTTTGACATACGGTAGGATCTCAGTTAATACATGGATGGACTTTCCTGGTGGTCCAGGGGTTAAGAATCTGCCTTCCAACGCAGGGAGTGAAGGTTTGATCGCTGATGACCGTGGTCCAGGAACTGAGATCCCACGTTGTCAGGGAACTCAGCCCGCGTTGTGCTGCAGCAAAGACCCAGTGCAGCCAAAAAAAAAAGTGTGACTGTGTTGCACAAGGAGGCAAGTGCAGCCCACATGCTGGGAGAGGAGGGAGGTCTCTGAGAGGTCTCCATGTCAGAAGCTAAGGCAGGAATGACCCATTATCTGCAGATCTCTGGCGTCCTGACCCTTCGCACAGAGGCTTGGGTGGACAGCTGGATTTATGACTCCTGAAGTCAGTCACTGCATCCTGCCTGTGCCAAGCCTGCGGCCCAGACAACCCCCCAACGTGTCTGATCATTAAAGCCCAGCCCCAACCCTACAGACCCTAATCCAGGCCCCTTCCGCTGGGGCCACGGTCCAAGTTCCCCTCCCTTCCCCACGTTTAGGAGTTCTCTTCAGTTCTGGCTCTCAGGGATTTCCTTTCCTGAGATTTGAGTTCAATCATGTCTTTCAAATTGTTTTATTAGGGCTTTTCCCCCCCTGCATTGCTGTGTTTGAGATAGAAAGGGGTTCCAGGTTCTTCTGTTAAAGTAACCGCAATAGACCCAGAATGGACTCATGCTAAGCCCCATATCAACAAAGCAAAACTTAACTAAATTTCTCTGCTCCCCCAGAAGAGAAAGCCCTGGGTCCACCCAACACTGCTTGCCTACTCAGCACAAGTCACCTGACCGGCATCCAAGACTTCCCTTTTCTCCTTGTAAGGAAACAACCCTGCTTTACCCAATCAGCAAGTGCCCAGTTTCATTTTGTTTTTTGACTTTTTTAACCATATAGCACAGGAATTTTCATTCAATATGTTGTAATTAACTATGCATTCAGTCGCTCAGTCGTGGCCAACCCTTTGCAGCCCCAGTTGGCAGACTGTAGCCTGCCAGTCTCTTCTGCCCAAGGGGTTTTCTAGGCAAAAATGCTGGGGTGGGTTGCCATTTCCTTCTCCAGGAACAATTACAGTGAAATGCAATCTGCAAAAAATCAAACAAAAAGCAAATGCGCAGTTTAACTTCCTTGTTCCTACTCACATCGGCCTGCAAAACTCTCTCGAATTGCACAGCTCTTCAGAGCGCTTCCCAGTCTGCTAGACTAGACGCTGTCGCTGAACAAAGGTCTATCGGGTCTCTAAATTATCTGTGGACAGTCTTCTTCTAACATAGCTGAGCCTCCCATACTGACTCAAGTGCTGTAGTTTTTGTTGTTGTTCAGTGGCTAAGTCCTGTCTGACTCTTTGTGGCCCCGTGGACTGCAGCACGCCAGGCTCCTCTGTCCTCCATTATCTCCCAGAGCTTGCTCAAACTCATGTGCAATGAGTCGGTGATGCCATCCAACCATCTCATCCTCTGTCGTCCCCTTCTCCTCCGGCCTTCAGTCTTTCCCAGCATCAGGGTCTTTTCTAGTGAGTCAGCTCTTCACATCAGGTGGCCAAAGTACTGGAGCTTCAGCTTCAGCATCAGCCCTTCCAGTGAATATTCAGGGTTGTGTTAGGCTTATACAAATCTGATTGTCCAAATTCCCTGCTGAAAACCCTTCACTGATGCCCCACTTCCTTTGGAGTAGAGTCCAAAGAAGACTCAGCATGACTCGAAAGGCCCTGCGTGACCTGACCTAGGTTGCTGTCCTGGGTCACTTCTCAAGCAACCCCATCCTCACGCCCTTCACGCCAACATCCCTGCAATATCTGCTGTGCCCCCCAAATCAGCCACAGTCTCTTACACCTCCTCCCGTCACTTACGCCACGTGTCCGCCTGGAACACTCTTCCCCCTCACGCAGACGTCCTTTCCCACAGTAAGCGATCCCTCACGTCGACTCTGCGAGCTTGAGTCAACCCTCCACTCCCACACTTCTGCACCCTTGGTCCTCCCGAGCCTCGTCTCACTGTGCGTTATAATTATCTCTCCTTACAGGGTTTGTTATTTTCTCAGGAAACATTTGCCCCATCCACCAGGTTAAGCTTCCAGCAATCACTGTGTCCTATTAATACAAGACTCTGCCCAGAGACAAATCTTCCAGAAGGGTGACACACCAAGGCTTCAGGGCTCCTTACCTGCCAGGACTCTCCCAAGGCCCTAGGAAAGCCGTGGCTACGTGTTCACATCATCAGATGTCTTTTTGTAAAGTTTTAGAACGAAGGTATTTTTAGCCACAGTTGGTTAAAACCACTGCCTCTTTCCACCCTGATTTTGCCCGCATCCGCTCACCCTTCTGCAGCTTTAGAGTGGCTGCTGGCAATGTGAGGCCCAGCTAAGGGCTGGTTGAGATGGGACTGCACTCTGCTTGGGTTTATCGCATATATTCTTATGATTTCTAAAGAGCCTGACATTTGGTTCAGTTATTGGTAGTCATTCCAGGATTTCCCAGGTGGCGCGAGTGGTGAAGAAGCCACCTGCCAGTGCAGGAGACGTAAGAGACGCTGGTTTGATCCCCTGGTGGGGAAGACCCCAGGAAGGAAGGCATGGCAACAGACTCCAGTATTCTCGCCTGGAGAACCCCACGCACAGAGAAGTCTGGCAGCTACAGCCCATAGGGGGCAAAGAGTTGGACATGACTGAAGCGACTTGGCACACACTGGTAGTCATCCCAGAGGAGAACAGCTTTCAGGACGTACCCATTGTGCCGGCTCTCCCGGCATTAGGCGTGACGGTGCAGAGTCGGAACTCAGACGACTGCACTCCTGTGGCCACAGCACTCAGACGCACACGGGCCTGAAATGGACAGAAAATACAGGCGCAGAAGCCATGTCCAGTCATCGGGGTAACTGACACAAACATCAGACCGTTTTGTTTCTTTTTTTGTGACGCATTGGTGTTTGTCACTGATAGAACATTTTTTATTTGTTGTGATTTATTTTCTCATCCACCCCAAGAAATCGTTTTTTGTGTGTAATCGTGTGTTCTTTTTCTTTTTTTCTTTTTTTTTTTTTTTTCTGGCCACACCCAGCAGCTTGCAGGATCTTAGTTCCCCGAACAAGGATTGAATCTGTGCTCTTGGCAACGAAATCTCCAAGTCTTGACCACCAGGGAATTCCCTAGTGTTCTTTTTTCTTAGTGAACTCCCCCAAAGATAAACTCTCCATGTCCCAGGAAGCCTGGACTCGTCCCTACAGTGATCTGTCCTTGCCCCAGCTGACCCGCACTCTCGCGGAAATTTGAAATTGGGATTTCTGCATTACTGGAACTGTAACAGGTAAACTCAAAAGCCACGAGGGCTCATGTCTCTCTCTATGGATGAAGTCCTAGAGAAAGCCAGTAGGCAGAGGAGACATGCCTGTCGGTTCCTCCCTTGTCCCTTCCAGTAGGGTCCACTCTAATTTCCTCCTGCTGCATGAGTTACCCCCAAAGTTAGCAGCTTAAAATAACAAGCATTTATTATCTCACAATTTCTGCAAGTTGAATATTCCAGGGTAGCTGAGCCGAGTGGTTCTACCCAGGGTTTCTCATACGGCTGCAGTCAAGGGGTCAGCCAGAGTCCTTGTCCACCCGTGGTGGGAAGGGAAATCAGTATAGCCATTACAGAAAGCAGCATGGCACTTCCTAAAAAAATTAAAAATAGAAATCCATTCTGATCCAGCAACCCTACTTCTGGGTATATATCGAAGGAAATAATGCCACAGATATTTGCAGTCCCCCGTTTATTGCGGCCTTGTTCACAGTCGCCAAGAAATGGAAACTATCTGTCAGCAAATGAATGGATAAAGAAAAGGATATACACATGGACATATGTGCGTACGTATAGGTATACCCACATCCACACACGCATGGAATGTCATTCAGCCTTAGAAATAAGGAAATCCTGCCATTTGCAATAACCTGGATGAACCTGAAGGATACTGTCCTGAATGAAATAAGCAGACACAGAAAGACAAATACTGCATGCCTCACTTACATGCGGATCTAAAAATCAGAGTCAGAGCAGCAGAGGGCAGAATGCTGGTTACCAAGGGCTGGACTAAGCAGAAAATGGGAGCTGTTGGTCCAGGCGCACAGGTTCAGTTATGAAAGATGAGCCAGTTCCACAGATCTGATGTAAACACCGCAGTGCTGGCGCTCAGGCGCGCAGTCGTGTCTGACTCTGGGCGACGCCACGGATGGCAGCCTGCCCGGCTCCTCTGTCCACGGATTTCCCAGGCAAGAATACTGGAGTGAGTTGCCATTTCCTTCTCCAGGGGATCTTCCGACCCAGGGTCAAACCCCACCTCTTGCACCTCCTACACTGGCAGGCAGGTTCTTTACCACGAGCACCCCCGACATATATCTATGTATACACACAGACAATAATTGTGTGAGGCGATGATTGCGGTAATTGGATTGATTATGGGGATTATTTCACAGTGTACAGGCATATCAAATCGCTGGGACTTCTCCAGTGGTCTAGAGGTTAAGACTGTGGACCTAGGTTCGGTCCCTAGTCAGGGAACTAAGATCCCAGAAGCTGCCTGAGAAACAAAACCAACCATCAAGTTATCATCTTAAATGCAACCAATTTTTAATTGTCAGTTATATCCCCATGAAGCTGGAGGGGAAAGAGGTCCTCAAGAGCGGCAGTCATCCCCAAGACTGGAGCAGCTGCTTTCAGTGTGGCTCAGCCACCTGGTCGTTAGCAGGAGGCCTTGGTCCCTGCCGAGCAGACCTTGAGTGTTCTCACAGCACAGCAGCTGGACTCAGAGTCAGTGATCCAGGAGGCGGAGCGAGAAGGAGGCCACGGGACCGCTTATGATTGCTACGGCTTCAACTGAGTCTTTCCCAAAATTCACATATTGAAGCCCTCCCCCTCAATACCTCAGAATGTGACCTTATTTCAAGATAAGGCCTTTACAGAAATACTCACATTGAATGAGCTCATCACATGCACACACTGCTATATTTAAGACAGATGACTGGGACTTCCTGGTGGTCCAGCGGCTGAGACTGGGTGCTCCCAGGGCAGGGGGCCCGGGTTCGATCCCTGGTCAGGGAACTAGATCCCACAGGCTGCAACTAAAGCTCGAAGAGCCTGCATGCCCAGCACAGCCAAATAAATACACACTTTTAAATAATAACAAAATGAAACAGATAACCAACAAGGGCCTACTATACAGTACAAGGATCTCTACTCAATATTCTGTAATAACATAAATGGAAAAGAATTTGGAGAAAAAATAGATACATGTATATGCATTCTTGATTCACTTTACCATATACCTGAAACTAACACATTGTTAATTGACTGTATTTCAATATAAAATTTAAAATTTTTTTAATAAAATAAAATGAGGTAATTAAGATGGGTGCTAATTCAATGTGATTCATGTCCTTATATAAAAGGGGGCAGCCTTTTAAAATCTATCTGTTTTTAGCTGGAGGATAAATGCTTTACAATACTGTGTTGGTTTCTGCCGCACGTCAGCATGAATCAGCCATAGGTATGCATTCGTTCCGGCCCACTGGAACCTCCCTCCCCGCTCCCACCCCATCCCACCCCATCCCACCCCTCTGGGCTGTCACAGAGCACCAGATTTCCGCTCCCTCCGCCATTCCTTCTCACCAGCTGTCTAATTTCACAGGTGGTAACGTACACGTTTCCCCACGACTGTCTCAATTCACCCCACACCCTCCTTCCCCCGCTGTGTCCACAAGTCTGTCCTTCATGTCTGCACCCCGTTTGCTGCTGCAAACAGGCTCATCAGGAAAGACTCGGAGGGAAAAAAAAAAAAAAGAACAAGGGATTGGCACCAAGAAGTTTGGCTCAGATGGAAAAGAATCCGCCTACAATGCGGGAGACCTGGGTTTGATCCCTGGGTTGAAAAGATCCCCTGGAGAAGGAAATGGCAGCCCACTCCAGTATTCTTGCCTGGAGAATCCCATGGACAGAGGAGCTGGGCGAGCTACCATCCGTGGGGTCGCAAAGAGTCAGACACGACTGTGTGACTCTGCACAACCACGCCTCATCTTCACCTTTCCTCTAAAAGGGCTTGGCGGAAAGCTTTCAGTAATCTTGGGATTCGTAAGACATGAGCCACCCACCTCTTTATATGGCCCTGTAATAAACGTTTTCCTGTTTCCAAAAAAAAAAGTAGGGAACTTTGGACCCAGACATGCATAAAGGAAAACTGCTGTGTGACGGTGAGGACGGGGAGAACCCTGGGGAGAAGGGTGGCCAGCCCACCAGCAGCGGCGAAGCGAGCGCTCCTCTCACAGCCCCCAGCAGGGAGCAGCGTGCCAACACCCAGGGCTCGGGCTTGTCTGACTCCTCCAAAACCACGAGACACACCCTTTTGCTGTTTAAGTCACCCAGTTTCTGGTGCCCCTTACGGCAGCCCTGAAGCCAACGCAACGACCACATCTCAGAAGTCACACGTCATCGCTGCTTCCACTTTCCGTTTATCGAGTGAGCCACCCTAGGTCCAGCCCAGGCCCCGGGGGGCAGGGGGGGTGGGGTGGGGGGAGGGGACTAAGCCCAACCTCTTGAAAGGAGGGCTCTCAGGGTTTGTGCACCTGCCTCAGAACCACCACCAGTTCCGTGGAACACCTCTGGAATCTAATAACAAATTCCCCTCTTTAGTTTAAGATGGCTCAGACTGGATTCTCCAGGCCTGCACTTAAATGTCTATTTTTATCAGTTTTTATTGGAACACAGTTGATTTACAATGTTGTTTCTGCTGTGCAGCAAAGTGAATGAGCTCTATATGTGTGCATATATACACACACGTGTGTGCGTGCTAAGTCACTTCAGTTGTGTCCAACTGCTTTCAACCCCATGGACTGTAGCCCACCAGGCTCCTCTGGATTCTCCAGGAAAGAATACTGGAGTGGGCTGCCATGCCCTCCCCCAGGATATATATATATATATCTCCACTCTTTTTAAAATTCTTCTCCCATATAGGTCATCACAGAGTATGGGGTAGAGTTCTCTGTGCTGTACAGCAGGCCCTTATTAGCTATCTATTTTATATATAGCAGTGTGTACATGCACTTAGATCTCTTTATTAAGAAGTTCTTTATCTGTCACTCGTCTCTAATAAGTTCTTAAGGTTAAATTTTGTAACTCTGCCTCCCAGAAATATAATCTAGGGCTGAGAATCTTTCTTCCAAAAATTGATTAATTGTGTTGAAATAACAACATACCTCACTTGTATAGCACTTAAGACTTCACCTGGCACTTTCCCTGAAACCTGTGAGAAAGTAAGTGACAGGAAGACTGTGAAGTTTCTAAAAGCATGAAAAGCTATGATTTTCACTACTAAATACATATTCAGCAGACAACTAACTGATGCCTGGCTTTTCCCCTCACCTAAGCATACGAAACTTTTTTGTAACTTCATACATTCACGTATTCCCCACATGTATGTGGTCTACTCTGTATCTGAAGCTGGACCTAGTCTTGGAGGTAATGTGATTAGGAAGAAAGTCACCGTCCTCACGGAATATATAGTCTTGCATTAAAACCCTTGTCAAGCTATGTCCCAACCACCCCGACTGGTTCCGCCTGCAACCATCCACCTCTTCAGCTTGGGGCTCACTGAGCATCCCCGTTTTCTGGGTTCTGGAGGGAATATTGAGGCCCAGAGCCCCTGTCTTCGAGAAGTGGCTGTTCTAGAGGGGGCCAGATGGTCAGAGAAACACACTTGTCTGAAGTTTAATTTTAATGTTCTGTGAATACTTTTTCCCCTTGAACGCTGCAGGGGATCTGGGCCAAAGACTGTGAGTGGGTGAAAAGGAACAGAGAAATGAAAGACTAAAAATGCCAACCAGGGGAAGCAATGATACATTCTCACTTCAGAAATAACCAAGAAGACATTGCAGGGCGGGGTTGATGTAGGTGTATGCAAATGATATGTAAATATGACATCCAGCCAGCTCAAATTGTTACAGTCCTTTTAGTTTGCATAGTTGAGTGTTGGTCCCTGGAAATGTTCTCCTGGGACTTATGGTGCAAAATTATTGACTGTTAACCTCACCCTCAGTAGCTATTTAATCAGGTAATTGAGTTGAAACACTTCTTCCCCATCTGGCTCTTAGCATCTCTTTTTGCACGACCGAGTTAGATGTGTAACCTTCGAGGTTTCTTCTGTGTTTATGTATGGTCTCCAAACAGAGAGTCATCATTTTCCTTGCCCTCAGTATTTCCAAAGAAACTACCCCAGGGTCTTAACATTTCTTGAAAGGTTACATCATAGTGAATAAGCAGAAGGATAAAGAGAGGATAGGAAAAGAGAGCCGTGGGAAGAACCAACCACAAAAGGAAGCATAAGAAAAAATACAAGCATAGAGATGACCCTAACAAAAAGGTTGTAGAAAATTTCCCCACAGCTCCCTAGGATCCACAGAAATGCAGAGCCACGGGTCATCTGTTTCCCCCCCAGCAGGAGCGTCAGTCATGATGCCAGGTACACACTGGGCTTCCCAGGTGGTTTAGTACCAATGGAGGAGATGCTGGAGACACGGGTTCAATCCCTGGGTCAGGAAGATCCCCTGAAGAAGAGGATGGCAACCCACTCCAGTATTCTTGCCCAGTGAATCCCATGGACAGAGGAGCCTGTCGGGCTGCAGTCCATGAGGTCACAAGAGTCAGACACGACTGAGCAACTTCACTTGTACAGCATATCCTGCATCAGTGTTTGGAACGAAATATATAAAACACAGAACACAGCTTGATCCCTGCCCTTCAATTTTCCATTTCCATACCTACTTTCCATTTGTAGGTATTATAAAATATTGGCTATATTCCCCATGGAGGGGGAGAATCTTAAATTGGACATTTAAATATAGGAAAGATACATCTTAACTGGAGAAGAAAGAAGGCTATCCTAAGCTTAAGGAACAAGAAGACAGGAAGCAGAGCAGAACATCACACGCAACAGCTGAACGGATGGAGACTCGAGCATCCACGCTGAGAACCACGGGAGACGGAGCGGAAAGGGTCAGCCAGAACAGGCAGCTACAACCATGTTTCGGAAAAGTGTCATCCTCAGCGTCTTCAGTCCTTGAGGCTGTAATCAAGCCACATTAACACCAGCGGCTATTAGTGACTGGGGGAGAAATTCTCAAAGGCTAACTCCATCCACTTCCCACACGCAGCACCACCCAGATATGAAGCATATTAGCACCAATGAGCTTCATTTGCAGGAAGGTTGGCGATCCGCTGGCTAGAAGAGAAGCGGTGAGGGGTGAGGGGTGGTGTGAGTGAGAAAGGGAGCTGGAGGTAGGAGGCTGGGGTGACAGACTGTGAGAAAGGGGGAGGGGAGGAGGGACGCCTGAGAGGTGATCTTTAGGGAGCAGAGATAGGTTCAGACAAAACCCCTCGCCATGTGCTGTGTGCCGCTTGGGGTCATTTCAGCACCCTGGTGAGTGGACAGCGCTCCCTCCAGGCCACTCAGAAGCTGGATGCAGTATCTGGCTCCAGTCATAACGTACCAGTCACAGCCCTTCACCAATCTTCAGCCGGCTACTCTCATGATTTCTGACACCTCCTTGGAGATAACAGCTTTTACTATCCCAAGGAAAATCTAGTCCACTACAATGGAATCAGATGGGTTACCCTTTTTGTCTTTGTTTCCATTCAAACCAAACTATATTTGGAAATTAGTGAATCTAAATTGCCATCTCTAATCAATTAAGTTCTCACTAACCAGAGGCATACTTTGTGCCAGGCACCAAACCAGTCTACACACTTTATGTGCTGTGTTTCATTTGGTTGTTTGACATTTCTTGCAAGCAAGAATCTTCAACCCTACTTTACAAATGAGGAACCTGGAAGTCAAAGACACAGGGTAGTTTTTCCAAGGATACACAATAAATACATATCAGAGCCAGGATTTAAGCCTGGTTTAAGTTATTTCCAAGGCCACATTAGTGTGGACCACAGAATTTTAGGTGAAACAAAGGTAACAGATTTATCTTAATAGTTATACTTTTAATTTGCACATTAGGAGTGCAGTGTGGTGGTCCAGTGGTTAAGACTCTGTGCCTACGCTGAGGAAGCCATGGATCCCTTGGTCGTGGAACTAAGATCCACAAGCTGCATGGCATGGCCAATTAAAAACAAATGTTTTGCCTATGTTAATTTGATGAGTTCCTAGAGTCCTTTGTACAGTTCCTAACAGGTACCCATTCCTGCTTCCTTCAGATATCAACAAGGACTTATCTAAGACAAAGAAACCACACACAGCTTTTTGTAAATGGTAGATATTTAACTGATAGATATCAAATGAATTAAAAAATAAATTCCTACACACATGAAGGAATCTATAAAATTGGATAAATCCAGATTTATAAAAATGGATTTGAATATGGAAAGAGAGAAAATACTCAAAGTGGGATAAGAGAAAGCTTTCATTTTTCCTTCATAGAGAAAACAGTTCAAATACAGACACAAAATCCATCCAGGTCACGGATGAATCCACGGATGCAGAACCACAGATACAGAAAGCTGACTGTAAAGTTACACTCGAATTTTGACTTGTGCAGACAGCAGGCACCCCAAACTCCTGTGTTGCTCAAAAGTAAACTGTTCACTCATTTAATAATTCCATTTAATTCAGTAGATTGTGTTTTAAGCCCCTCCTAAAAACTAAGCCCTCTTCCCTTCAATCTCTTCCTTTAAATTTGCCATCCTCTGACGTGAGCTTACTCTTCTTTGTATATTTACTTCCTGGGAGAGAGTTGGCCAACCCTCTCCTCTGCTTTACGTTTTGTAAATCTATAAAAGGGCTTCCCAGGCGGCGCTAGTGGTAAAGACCATGCCTGCCAGTTCAGGAGACATACGAGACGCAGGTTTAATCCCCGGGAGGAGGACACGGCAACCCACTCCAGCAGTCTTGGTGAGAGGATTCTACCGACAGAGGAGGCTGGTGGGCTGCAGCCCATGCCTCTGAGCACAAGGTCTGTAAGAAAACATCTGCTTGACTGATTCTATTTCAAAACAGAGGAGGAAGACACTTAGAGTTAATCCACATTTGGCAAACACTGTCTCATGTGAATCTTCACCATCACCCTTTGCGGTAAGTATTTCATCCCTGTTTTGCAAAGGTAACTGACTCAAGGTTATACAGTTTGTAAAAGTGATGGATCGAGGTTGTCTTAACCTATTTAATAATTGCAAAAGTCATGCTCTTTCTATCTCATTCTCTCCTACCTACCCTCACTTGCATGTAAATTGGTTCCTTTGGGCTCAGACAGGCTGGACAATCCACACAACCCACACACGCACCTCCACTTCTCTACATGTACTTGTATAATTTACAGTCAACACTTGGTTATCAGCATCTGCGGGGAGAGAGCAATTATACCGACTTTCCAAACATAACTCATGTTTGTCTCAGGAACCCACAAGGTAATTTGTTTTTATAGCAGATTTTCCCCCTAATCACGTTTTCCTCAAGCTAACACTAAGATAAATTTGAACTTTCTAAGTGCCCAGCAATGGCAGGATAAAAGCGGCCGAGCTGAGGAAGGCAAACCCCCAGTGGGGCTTGAGAAGCAGTGCCGTGGGGAGAGCTGTCCACACGACCGTGCCCGCAGGCTGAGTGTCAGCCTACCAGGGCTGCCGTGGAAAACACCACAGATTCAGTCACTGAAACAACAGAAGTGTACGTCCTCACGGTTTTGGAGGCTGGATGTCTGAAACCCAGGTGCCATCCGTCGGTTTCTGGGGAAGCCTCTCTCTTCCTGGCTTGTAGACAGTTGCCTTCCTGCCACGTCCGCACACGGCCTCTGCTGTGTCTGCAGACACACAGGGAGAGAAGGACAGAGACGTGCTGCCTCCTCCTCTTCCTGCAAAGACAGTGTTCCTGGGAATTCCCTGGGGGTCCCGTGCTTAGCCCTCTGCACTTCCACTGCAGGCGGGGAACAGGTTCGATCTCTGGTCAGGGAACTAAGATCCAGCAGGTTGCACGGAGTGGCCAAAAAATAACAAATAAATAAGAAACATCATTCCAATCGGACTAGGGCGCTACCCTTATGAATTCTTTTCACCTGAATCCTTGACTATCTCCCTAATGACACTATCTCCTCATAGAAGATTAAGGCTTTAGTATATGATTTGGGTGGGAGGCGCGCAACAGGGACCCTGAACTTGGAAATTAACACAAGTCAACAGAAGGTGAAGAAGGTAAAGGAGGAAGTGAGGGCCAAGCAGAGGAAGAAACAGGCCGTAGCTGTACTTCACTGAGTGTCTGCTGTGCCCGAGGCGGGGCTTTTGTAAGTAATGCTGTTTAATTCTCAGACAAGCATGGAAGTCAGATTCCATTACCCCTCCATTTCTTTTTTTTCAATTATTATAGTAAATTACACAGAACAGTGAAAGAGAAGAGTGAAAAAGTTGGTTTGAAATTCAACATTCAAAAAAAAAAAAGAAACTCAACATTCAGAAAACTAAGATCATGACATCTGGCCGCATCACTTCAGGGCAAGTAGATGGGGAAAGAGTGGAAACAGTGACAGATTTCATTTTGGGGGCTCCAAAATCACTGCAGTTGGTGACTGCAGCCATGAAATTAAAAGATATTTGCTCCTTGGAAGAAAAGTTATGACCAACCTAGACAGCATATTAAAAAGCAGAGACATTACTTTGCCAACAAAGGTCCATCTAGGAAAGGGGCTCAGCCCGGCCTGACCCACCCTAGACTCACTCTCGTGGAGCTCAGCGTCACCGACTTGTCCTCCAGGGTTGGAGCCCAGGGCAGGTCCTCCGTGTCCAGCCAAGGTCCCCTGGGCCCTTTAGCAGAATGGCTGGGAAAACTGGCCTCCAGATTCCAGCAAGCCCCCACGGGGGAAGACAACGTCCCTTCACCCACAATTCAGAGTCGAGGGAGGACGCGGGACGGCTCCCTCCTCTCCTTTTGAGTCTCCCTGCGGCCAAGGTGGAACCACAAGCGCCAGCTCCTCAAGGAGACCCTAACTTCCTCTGCCTCAGGACCAAAGCATGTGACCAGACTCTGCAGGGGATCATCCCTTCTGCCCTGAGACTGACCCTCCCGGGATCCCAGGAGACGAGCTGGACCCGGTGTGTGTCAGGGCCTCGCAGAGCTCTGAGCCTCCACTGCACCTGGGGTCATGAGAGGGCAGAGCCAGCCTGATAAACTGGCAGGACCAGAGGCGGCCTCAGCTTCTGTCCTGAGGGCTGCTCTCTGTTCACCTGAGCCGGGAGCCCTGCCATCAGCTCTGAGTCCAGAAACAGCTCTAGAGAGAACCCCGAAGACACGGGCTGGAGTGGAAGTGAGTCTTGGAATGTCCCGTGTGCCTGGTGGGGAGGATCCTGAGTTCCCACTGGCGGTGTGCCAGGTGGGAGCACCGCCCGCTGAGGTGGGTGATTGTCCGTCGGAAGTCCTCCTGAGTCCCCCACCAGAGCTGGTTCAGAGAGCTGAGGTCCCCCGTTCTCCTCTCCTTCCTCTCCCCCAAATCTGGATGCACCCCACCCCCTACTCTGCCAGCCTGTGGGCATCTCCTGAGACCCCGCTGCATTCAGGGGTCCCCGGAAAGCTTGTCCAGCTCCCCATGTTCAGAATGGAACTTGGGGCGGGGTGAAAGGTAACGCGCATCGAGTGTGTGCCCTGCCTCCAGACGTGTGCTGAGTCACTGACACTTGCTGTCCCCACCCTCGCAGAAATGGAGGAGACCGAGGCTCCACAGGGTTGAGTGGCTCTCAAACGCCAGGTCCCCCGACCCTCCTCGCGCGCTTTTTGCCCCGTGAACGCTTGCCGAGGCGGTGAGCTCCCTCTCCAGCCTGTCACCTGTTCCCATCTCCTCCATCAAGCTCCACCTCCCTCAGTTTTCAGGGTCCAGCCCCGTCCCCCCCTTTCCGAAGCCCTCACGGCCTCTCCAATGCTTCCTCCTGCCGAGTGGGCACCCCCCAACTTCACTCCAGGGTCACGGGGTCAGTTTCTCTCTCAGCAATATTTCAAGTTCCTAAATGACCAAGGCCTGGCTTTATGCTATTTTGAACAGTTGTTTAAATACTTTTAAACAAAGGGAATGGTTCAAATAGCTTTTGGTATCAGTCATTGTTCAAATATTTGCTATTCACTTGATACAAAACTCAGAACAGCCTCTGCTTTCAGAAGTTACAGTGTGGGGGGGTAGAAAAACATGGAAACATTGACAAAGCCCTGTTAAACAATACTTAATGCATCTGTGTGAGTCAGATCACCTGCCAGATTACAGCAGCACCCAGGAAGGGAGTTCAGCTGGGTGAGGGGCGGGTGGCTAGCAGGGCTGCAGGCAGACTTTGCAGGCTTCATGGAGACATCTGGAGGCTCTTCACTAGCTGAGAGCCTCGGGGTGCAACTCTGAGGCTGGCAGTCAAGGTCATCGTCCTTGAGAATTATTGATAGAGGTGCCTCGGAAGGAATCAAGCATTCATCTGGGACTTGGGACGGGAGTAGCCGATTAGTAGGGAGCATAGTCTGTCTGGACCGGGGAAGATGGTAAGACGTGGGGAGCTGGGGAGGAGGACCAGAAACCTCCTTTACTGGGAAGCAGGATGAAGTTCAGTCCAAGCACAGGGCTGGATGTGATGCTTTGTGGCGGGTGGGGTGGGGTGGGAATCAGGCTGTCCTCCTAGGAGAGAAAAAGGAAAATGCTACTTTTTTGTGGATCAGAGGCTCTTGGACATTTGGATCTGGACAAAAGTAAACCCCCAAGTGAGAAAGTTAGAAAGGGAGGTGTGCATATGAAAAATACGTGGGGCATCAGGTGGAGAAACAGGAGTCCCAGGCAGGAAGCAGACTTCGCAGGTTAAACTTTAAGGCTGAATCATGCGATAGGATTCCGCCACACCGCCAGGACCCTGACTTCAGCGATGCATACTGTGACCTTTGCAATAAACAGAAGGTTGCTCTGTGAAGGGCACAGGGTGTTCCAGTGAATTCCTCATGTCCCAGAATCAGGAGATAAGCTGGGGGAGGAAAGAGAGGCCTCAGGGCAAGAGACAAGATTCCTGGAACTGACAGCCCTTCCCGTCTTCAGACCGGGGTGGTGTCCCTTTGGGGACAAGGGAAGACTTTCCGAAGAGCTCATGGGCCAAAAGGAACCAATTTCCAGAGCCGCAGTTCACGCTTTTATGAAAACAGCGTCCCTGAACACGCATCTGTAGTCAAGTGCCACGCTGCTTCCTCCTCTTCCTTTCCACAGTTGCCCTTCTCCCACTTTCAAGAGGAAATATCCCGCCTGCCAGTAGAAGGCATTTCACCAGCACACAGAACAGCCAGGTTATCACAGGCAGGAAAATAATTTCATAAACAGCTGCTGGAAAAGCAAATGAGTTTTATGACTTTATTTAAACAAACTGATTTTATAAAATGAATGAATATGTGCTAATGAATGAATATAAGCCTAGAAAAATATTTAACTCAGGTGGGAATCTTTCCACAGAATGGAGAGAGGGTCTTTCAAAAGTAACAGCTGACTGCTGCTCTGTGAGCACCTGGAAGCTTGGATGGGGTGGAGGTGAGAGGGAGGTTCAGGACGGAGGCCGCATGTGTATACCTGTGCCAGACTCATGTTGTATGGCAGAAACAACGCAACATGGTGGAGCAAGTATCCTCCGGCTAAAAATAAATTTTTAAAAATAAAAAACAAAATTAAGACTAATTTTTGATGACACATCACTCTGTGATTCTCGGCACTGAGAAGGAGCTCAGTGGGTTAAATGACATCACCGTAACAAGACTCCTTATGTCCCACTGACTCATTTATGTTAACGAGGTGTCACACAAATTGCCACTTCATGCATAACGTGTCTACCAGGGATTACTGCCATGAGTGGACAGGTACTTAAATAGACCCCTGTGAGCTGGTCAGACTCTCCTAAAGTTGTCTCCTCCAATCAGCCGTGGGGAATCCTTTCCCTGGACACGTCTGGGGGGTTCTCTGTGTGCTGTGTGGGGTTACACTGGCACCAAGATCTGTACCCAGGCAAGAAGTTCCGGGAAAAAGCCCAGAGTCGCCGTCAGGTTGTCAGCACCAGGCCTGACTCCAGGTGTCTTTCATGCACAACCTTGATTTTGCTATCGAGGGATCAGAGGTCTAGAGGGCGGAGAACCGCCGAAGCTAAGAGAACCAGCAGGCCGCACAGCCAGACCCGTCCGTCCTGTCCACGGCTCTTCCTTCCTCCCCTGTCCCATCACAGCAGGCGGGACAAAGACGAGGCTGTGACATCCTTCAGTCAAGTTCAACGCTCTTCCCTCCGTGTCCTCTATGCAGGCTGCTAGGCTTGGATGAAGAGATTGGTGAGGTGTCCCTGGGCTTGGTTTGCAGAACCTTAGCCCAAACTCTCAACAAAGAAGGATTTGAGGAACAGAATAGAGAGGAAAGTGTGGGGAAGAAAGAAAGGACCCCAGGCCTATCCAGTCCTCCTAGGGAGAAATGTCCTGAACGACTGTTCCGGAAGCCCCAACACACCATGTACAGTCTGACTGGTCTCTGAGGTGACATTCAACTCAGTAGATTCTCAGAGGACAAAACGGTTACGGTATAGACAAGGGGGCACCCGGAGGATGTTTAAGAACCAGACAGCATGAATAGTCATACGTGTCATAACATGGGTAAGCCCTGCAAAGACGAAGTGAAAGCAGTCAGGGCCCAAAGACCATAGAATGTGTGAATCCTAGGACATGAAACATCTAGAGTGGGCAAATTCACACAGCCAGAAAGTGGATTAATCGTTGCCAAGGGCTGGAGGAAGAGGGAAACAAGAGGTGACTGGTAATAGTTAACAGAGTTTTCTTTCTTTGGTGATGAAAGTGCTCTGCAATGGTTATGAAATGTTATGAACAAACAAACAGCCACTGGTTTGTAAACCATTAAATAGTGAACTTTACGATATGTGAATTACATCGCGATTTAAAAAGGTCAGAATGAGGACATCCCTGGGGCTCCAGAGGTTAAGAATCTGCCTGCCAATGCTGGGGACACAGGTTCAATCCCCGGTTCAGGAAGATTCCACGTGCCACAGGGCACCTAAGCCCGTGCACCGCAACCACTGAAGCCCAGTGCCTGGAGCCCAGCTCTGCAAGAAGCAAAGCCAGTGCCCTAAGTAGCCCACACGCCGCAAGGAGAGAGGAGCCCCGACTCGCCACAGCCAGACAGAGCCCGAGCACCACAACGAGGACCCAGCCAAAATAAACACCAATAACTCTTTAAAAAGCATAGAATGCAGTCATCGTCAGAGTCGTGAGCATTATTCATGGATCTACACACAATCGAGGGGGGGTGACCTCATGTCTATTGATAACCTGCAGTGTCCCACACGTTCGAAGGTTTTAGATTTCTATTTTCATTTCTACCATAGAGCCTCCTGAGAAGCAGACTTCCTTTCCCTACTTTAAAGATGAGAAAAATAAGCCTTGTGAATACAGCTTATCCAAAGTGACAGGACCAGTTAGCGGCACAGTCAGAACTAAGACAGGTCTGTCTGGCCTCAGCGCCCATGTCCTATCCACTGTGGCGTGACACTTGCCATTATTTCTTTTTCCTAATATTTGTTTATTTCCCTGGCTGTCCCAGGTCTTCGGTGAGGAGGATCTGATCTTTACTTGCAGCATGCAAACACTTAGGGGCAGCCTATGGGATCTAGTTCCCAGACCAGGATCCGAAACTGGAAGCCCTGCCTTGGAAATTTGAAGCCTTAGCCTGGACCACCAGGGGGCCAGGGACCCCCCCCCTTCCCCCACCGTTTCTTCTTCTAAATGAAGACACTCACTTGACGTTCTCCCTCATGCACAGGCGGGCACGCTCAGTAACACCGTCTGAGTGATGGTCGGTTGCCACCTCTGCAGATGACGCCTGGAGAACTAGCCCTTGCCGCTGGAAACTACACCCCCCTCACCCAGTTCATCCTGCTGGGATTCTCCAATGATCCAGACCTCCAGAAGCTTCTCTTTGGAGGCTTCCTGCTCATCTATGTCATGACCGTGGCAGGCAACCTGGGGATGATGGTGCTCATCCTCACGGACTCCCGCCTCCACAGGCCCATGTACCTCTTTCTCAGCGTCCTCTCTTTCCTTGATATCTGCTACTCCTCTGTGGTCACACCCCGGCTGCTGGGCGACTCTCTGGCCTCTGGCAGGTCCGTCTCCTTCAAGGGCTGCGTGGTCCAGATGGCCTTCTCTGTGATGCACGCCGCGGCTGAGAGCTTCCTGCTGGCTTCTGTGGCCTGCGACCGCTGCACGGCCATCTGCCAACCTCTCCACTGGGCTCCATCATGACCAGGGCCCCTGTCTCCCGCTGGTGGCTGCTTCCTCGCTTTCAGTGGCGCTAATTCTGCTACTGAGACTGGGAATGTCTTTGCCCTGCCTTTCTGCAGGCCCAACCAGGTACCGCACTACTTCTGTGACATCCAACCCCTTCTCCGTCGGGCCTGTGCCGACACAGCCACGGCAGGTATGGCCCTCTGCACCTCCTCTGCCCTGGCTACCTATCTACCTGCTGCCCTCATCCTCACCTCCTACGGCCTGGGCTTGGTGGCCATTGGGAGGATGCGCTCGGCAGCTGGGAAGGAGAAGGCCCTCTCCACGTGTGCCTCCCCCTTCCTGGCCACTGCCATCTCCTACAGCACCGTGATTTCACCTACGTCCAGCCTCGTGGATCCACCGATGACACCAGTGGCCAGGTGGTGTCTGTCTGCTGCACCATCATAACCCCCATGCTCAGCCCCATCATCTAGAGCCTCCGCAACAAGGAGGTGAAGGAGGCCCTGCAGAGGAAGCTCCTGCTAAACCCTGCGAGGTTGTTGGTTGGCAAGAGGAAGGCATAGCGTCTTCCAAATCACATAAAGAATTGATCTAACCAAGAGCAGCCTGGTTTTGGAGGAGGTGGTAGAAGTAAGAGAGAAACACAAATACCATACTTGGTGCAGAGCATCGCAGCCATAAAGTAGCTCAGTATCCATTCACATATTGAATCTCTGCCATCATCTGTGAGGGAGCCATGTGGAGATGACCTCATTTTACAAATGAAGGGTATGTGACTCAGTAAAAGTGAATTAGCTTCCTGAAGCCATGCAGCTGGTGAGAGAGTGAGAATTCAGCATCAGGAAGTTTGCATCAAAACCAGATATTTCAATTACACCACGATCACAAGTCAGGTCTCTTACTGGCGGCTCATCATGACTCCCGGGGGACCTCAGACCAGGGGCAGCACGATCTTCTGGTTTTCCCCAGGTTTAGAGACGTGGGTTGGCTCCAGTGGCTCATGCTTTCCTGCTGGTCCTAAAGGAAAAGGACCAGGTCAGAAGTGTCCTTCACATCTTACTGCTGCTGCATGTGATAAGCTGTCCCATTAAATAAAACCTCAGGATCAAGGGAGAACTCTCCTCACTTTCCTCATACATCTGTTTTCTAGCCGGAAGTCTGTATGTGTCTCAGAATTCTCAGGGGTCTGCGTGTGTGAGTGAGAGAGAGGGAGGGAGATCAATGCAATTATAGTATTCTATAAGACGCTGCGCCTTGGGAGAGGGTATATATATATTTGACCTAAATGTCTTTAAGTGTACCTGTAATATGGGACAGGTGCATGTGTTCCAGAGAACACACAAACGAAGAAGCCAGACCTGACTCAGTTCAAGGCTGAACAGCTGACTGGAAGATAAGCTCTTAAACCAAGGCAAAGACTTCACCTGGCCTGTGTGAGCCTCACTCTAGATGTGGGGATCATCAGTGAGCGTTTTTCAGGTCTCTCTTAAGGATGTTATTCTAAATATAGAAAATCTTACTCTGCGTGCATGCTAAGATGCTTCAGTTGTGTTGAACTCTTCACAACCCTATGGCCCACAGCCCACCAGGCCCCTCTGTCCATGGCATTCTCCAGGCAATAATGCTGGAGTGGGTCGCCATGCCCTCCCCCAGGGGAGCTTCCTGATCCAGGGGTTGAAGCAGCGTCTCTTAAGTCTCTGCCTTGGCAAGGGGTTCTTTACCCCTAGTGCCACCTGGGAAGCGCAAATCTTACTATACAGGTAGCTTTATCACAGCATCACTTTTCAAAGCAAGAAACTAGAAGAAACCTACATGTTCAAATACTTCAGTCTTTGGCCACCTGATGCAAAGAGCCGATTCACTGGGAAAGACCCTGATGCTGGGAAAGATTGAGGGCAGGAGGAGAAGGGGACGACAGAGGATGAGATGGTTGGATGGCATCACCATCTCAATGGACATGGGTTTGAGCCAGCTCCAGGAAATAGTGAAGGACAGGGAAGCCTGGAGAGCTGCAGTCCACAGGGTCACAAACACAAAGAGTCGGCCTTGTTAAGCAACAACAACAACAAATGTTCAAAGGAGGAAACCAGTTAAGAGATTTCCCCCACCCCCGATGGATTACGATGTAACCAGCAAATGTTATACTTGTGAAGACGACAGAATACATGGAAAACAGCAGGTCAGAACATCTACTTCGTAATGGTAACTATGAGATAAAAACGAGTAGAAAAAACCTGGGAGGAGCGCACGAAAGCATACATGAGGATTGTTCTAGGGCGGCAGCACAATGGGGAAGCCTTTTTCTGTCTTTTTCTCAAAAACTGTACAAAACTTACCTACTGCACATATTCAATTCTGACATTTTATTCTAAAAATGACTCATTAAAAATTCCTTTCAGGCAAGCTAAGTATGACGATTTCTTACTTTTGTCTCCCTCCGGAAAATAAATATTTACTAAATTCCTCCTATGTTCTACATTCCTTTAACTAATAAACCACATTTTTAGTACAGGTCAGCAACTAAGGTCAGGACTAGAACATTAGGGTGAAAAGACTTGTTAAAAATTCATTTAATTCACTCAGCTGTAAAAATATACAGGAAGCAATTAGGTACGACACAGTGCGGTAGGCCCTACCTAGATTAATAGTCAGAACATGTATTAGTCAGGTAGTTTACGCCACAGTAACAAATAAACCCCACAAGGTAACTCAGCACCACAAAGGCTTTTTCCTGCACTAAACTGGAGAGAGATCATGGACTCTCCAGGGCAACCTTTATCCACCCATTAGTCCTCGAGCCTCTTCATTCGACAGTGCTATCATCTCAATCTCAACTGAGGGAAGCAATCAAGAAGGTCATGAAGAGTGCTTTCAATAACCTGGCCTGAGGTTGGCTCACATCAATTCAACCACTTAAGGCTTTAAGATAACTGCAAAAGAGACTGGGAAATACAACCTTCTTAGTCCAGACATAGGAAAACTAAATGAGATCTTATGAACACCTAGCTTCACCTCTCACTGGCCAATTATGCAGTTGATTACACCATCATCCATACGGAGTTCTAAAACATCACCAGATTATATCTGAAATAAACTGCCGGCTAACTCTTGCTTCTACATAATTGAGGTGGACTTAGGGTGTGTGCTTAGTTGCTCAGTCATGTCCAGCTCTCTGTGACCCCATGGACTGTCACCCACCAGGCCCCTCTGTCCATGGAGATTCTCCAGGGAAGAATACTGGAGTGGGTTGCCATGCCCTCCTCCAGGGGGACCTTCCCAACCCAGGGATCGTGCCCAGGTTTCCCACATTGCAGGAGGATTCGTTACCTCTGAGCCACCAGGGAAGCCCAAGGATTCTACAGTGGGTAGCCTATTCCTTCTCCAGGGGATCTTCCCAACCCAGGAATTGAACCAGGGTCTCCTGCATTCCAGGCAGATTCTTTACCAGCTGAGCCACCAGGGAAGCCTGTTTCTTAGGGTGGAAATGTTTGAACATCCTTTGCCTGTGCTGAACTACCTCTGCTGAGTCTTTCACACTCTAAGTTCGTGAGAGTAAAACTGACAAGCAGTAAAACTGACACTGAGGCCAGCTGGCTGACTGTGGCCTGAATCTGGAGGTCATAGTTCTCTTGAACTCTGAAACTGTAGCACAGGGCATGCATACACTGAGGTTTAGTCACTAAGTCCTGTCTGACTCTTTTGTGACCCCATGGACTGCTAGCCCGCCAGGCTCCTCTGTCCGTGGGATATTCCAGGCAAGACTACTGGAGTGGGTTGCCATTTCCTGCTCCAGGGGATCTTCCCCACCTAGGGATCGAACTTGCATTTCCCGAATTGGCAGGCAGATTCTCTACCACTGAGCCACCTGGGAAGCACATGCTTCTTAGACTAGGCTTAAATGTGACAATATATATGCAAAATTTAACTAAAAATAAAATATTATCAGTGGGGCAACCTTCCTTAAAATTACATAATAAATACATACTAAAGGCCAAGAATACAACTGAATACCAATGAAGGCTTTAATGACTACTCTTTTGTTCTCAGGCTCTTAAACATAATGAAGTTCAAGCCTTATTAATAGCCCTGTCCATTCTACACTGAGACACACATTCAGTTCAGTTCAGTTCAGTTGCTCAGTCGTATCCGACTCTTTGCGACCCCATGAATCACAGCACACCTGGCCTCCCTGTCCATCACCAACCCCCGGAGTTCACTCAGACTCACGTCCATCGAGTCAGTGATGCCATCCAGCCATCTCATCCTCTGTCGTCCCCTTCTCCTCCTGCCCCTAATCCCTCCCAGCATCAGAGTCTTTTCAGGATCTAGATCATGGCATCCAGTCCCATCACTTCATGGGAAATACATGGGGAAACAGTGGAAACAGTGTCAGACTTTATTTTGGGGGGCTCCAAAATCACTGCAGATGGTGACTGCAGCCATGAAATTAAAAGACGCTTACTCCTTGGAAGAAAAGTTATGAGCAATCTAGATAGCATATTCAAAAGCAGAGATATTACTTTGCTGACTAAGGTCCGTCTAGTCAAAGCTATGGTTTTTCCTGTGGTCATATATGGATGTGAGAGTTGGACTGTGAAGAAAGCGAGCGCCGAAGCACACATTCCCATATGTAAAATAGATAGCTGGTGGGAAGGTGCTGTGTAGCAGACAGAGCTCAGCTCAAGCTCTGTGATGACCTAGAGGGGAGGGATGGTGGGGGGACTCAGGAAGGAAGGGACATATGTATACCAAGAGCTATACTTTGCTGTTCAGCAGAAAACAATACAACATTGTAAAGCAATTATACTCCAATTTAACAAAAAAAAGAAAAGACATTAGAAAAAAATAAATGAAGACCGGTGATAAAGAAAAATATATAAACAAATCAAGATTAAGGCACAATTCAGCAATATTTACTAAGAGGGACTTTAGCTAAGTTTAAACCCTGTAATGTATCACCCAGGATTGGGTCCGTACAAACACCTGCATTCCTCAAGAGAGAATGAGGAACCACAAAAAAGAAAAGCATTTTGAAAACATGAAAGCCAGAAAACAGAAAATACAAGTTAAATGGGCGTGTCATATGACTCTAGGGTACAATTTTAAAACAGTAGACGATCAGTTGCTATCCACTTCAACAATACAAATGTTGAACAAATATTTACACTTCCAACCTGAGCAGTGGCAAAGCCGTGTCCTGTCTCATTCACCGTTGTGTCCTCCATGCCTAGCACACGGGCTGACGCATTATAGACACTTGGTAAATATTCTCGGTAAGTGAACGGACGGGCCTCTACATGCCCGTTTTCCTTGGACCAGTGGCATGGTCATCACCTGAGAGCTTTTGAGAAATGGAGCATCTGGGACCCCACCCCAGAACTACCAGATCCAAATCTGTGATGGTTCTCCGTAAACTGGACTGACCACACTGGGGAACAATTTGTCATCAAATTAAAAAGCTGTCCCAGTCTTCCCGACCTGCATGGGAGACTCCAAGCTGGCGGATAGAAGGAGGTGCGCTCATCGTCTCCTGTGAGAAGACCAAAATTACAGCTTGCTGCCGAACAGCCATCGACAGGAGAAGGTTGGATCCCACCATAAAATGATACCCCACATCCAAGGGCAAAGGAGAAGCCCCAGCAAGATGGTGGGAGGGGCGAAACTCTGTTTAGATTCAAACCCCATACCTGCCAGAGAAGCTTGGAGGGCTCAAACAAAGCTTGGGTGCACCAGGACCCAGAGGCCCCACAGGGACTGAGCCAGACCTGTGTCTGAGAGTCCCCTGCGGAGGGCCGGGTCAGCAGTGGGCTGCCGCAGGGGCAGGGCTCTGGGTGCTGCAGACGTGGGTGTAGCACAAGCCCTCTTGGAGGAGGTCGCCAGTAACCCCACTGTAGAGCTGCCAGAACTTACACAGGACTGGGGAACACTCTTGGAGGGCACACACAGAACCTTGTGCGCCAGGACCCAGGAGAAAGGAGCAGTGACCCCACAAGAGACTGACCCACACTTGCCCGTGACTGTCCAGGAGTCTCCAGCAGAGGCGTGGGTCGCTGGTGGTGCTCCAGGGTTGGGGGCACTGAGTGTGGCGGTACATGCATGAGACCTTTTGAAGGAGGTCATCATTTTCTTCATTACCTCCACCATACTTTGGCCTCAAGTCAAACAACAGGGAAGGAATACAGCTCCACCCATCAACAGAAAACTGGATTAAAGATTCACTGTTGACTATGCCAAAACCTTTGACTGTGTAGATCACAATAAACTGTGGAAAATTCTGAAAGAGATGGGAATACCAGACCACCTGGCCTGCCTCCTGAGAAACCTATATGCAGGTCAGGAGGCAACAGTTAGAACTGGACATGGAACAGATTGGTTCCAAATAGGAAAAGGAGTACGTCAAGGCTGTATATTCTCACCCTGCTTATTTAACTTATATGCAGAGTACCTCATGAGAAATGCTGGGCTGGAAGAAGCATAAGCTGGAATTAAGATTGCTGGGAGAAATATCAATAACCTCAGATATGCAGATGACACCACCCTTATGGCAAAAAGTGAAGAGGAACTTAAAAGCCTCTTAATGAAAGTGAAAGAGAAGAGTGAAAAGGTTGGCTTAAAGCTCAACATTCAGAAAACGAAGATCATAGCATCTGGTCCCATCACTTCATGGGAAATAGATAGGGAAACAATGGAAACAGTGTCAGACTTTATTTTCTTGGGCTCCAAAATCACAGCAGATGGTGACTGCAGCCATGAAATTAAAAGACGCTTACTCCTTGGAAGGAAAGTTATGACCAACCTAGATAGCATATTCAAAAGCAGAGACATTACTTTGCCAACTAGGTCCGTCTAGTCAAGGCTATGGTTTTTCCAGTGGTCATGTATGGATGCGAAAGTTGGATTGTGAAGAAAGCTGAGCTCTGAAGAACTGATGCTTTTGAACTGTGATGTTGGAGAAGATTCTTGAGAGTCCCTTGGACTGCAAGGAGATCCAACCGGCCCATTCTGAAGGAGATCAGCCCTGGGATGTCTTTGGAAGGAATGATGCTGAAGCTGAAACTCCAGTACTTTGGCCACCTCATGCGAAGAGTTGACTCATTGGAAAAGACTCTGATGCTGGGAGGGATTGAGGGCAGGAGAAGGGGACGACCAAGGATGAGATGGCTGGATGGCATCACTGACTCAATAGACGTGAGTCTGAGTGAACTCCGGGAGTTGGTGATGGACAGGGAGGCCTGGTGTGCTGCGATTCATGGGGTGGCAAAGAGTCAGACACGACTGAGCGACTGATCTGAACCTGAGCATGGCCCCACCCATCAGAACAAGACACAGTTTCTCCCTCAGTCAGTGTCTCCCTTCAGGAAGCTTCCATCAGCCTCTTATCCTTCTCCATCAGAGGGCAGACAGACTGAAAACCACAGTCAAAGAAAACTAACCAATCTGATCACATGGACCACAGCCTTGTCTAACTCAATGAAACTATGAGCCATGCCATGCGGGGCCACCCAAGATGGGCGGGTCATGGTGGAGAGGTCTGACAGAATGTGGTCCACTGGAGAAGGGAATGGCAAACCACTTCAGTATTCTTGCCTTGAGAACCCCATGCATGAAAAGCCAAAAGGATAGGATACTGAAAGAGGAACTCCCCAGGTCAGTAGGTGCCCAATATGCTACTGGAGATCAGTGGAGAAATAACTCCAGAAAGAATGAAGGGATGGAGCCAAAACAAAAACAATACCCAGCTGTGGCTGTGACTGGTGATAGAAGCAAGGTCCGATGCTGTAAAGAGCAATATTGCATAGGAACCTGGAATGTCAGGTCCATGAATCAAGGCAAATTGGAAGTGGTCAAACAGGAGATGGCAAGAGTGAATATCAACATTTTGGGAAACAGCGAACTAAAATGGACTGGAATGGGTGAATTTAACTCACATGACCATTATATCTACTACTGCGGGCAGGAATCCCTCAGAAGAAATGGAGTAGCCATCATGGTCAACAAAAGAGTCTGAAATGCAGTACTTGGATGCAATCTCAAAAACAACGGAATGATCTCTGTTCATTTCCAAGGCAAACCATTCAATATCACGGCAATCCAAGTCTATTCCCCAACCAGTAACGCTGAAGAAGCTGAAGTTGAACAGCTCTATGAAGACCTACAAGACCTTTTAGAACTAACACCCAAAAAAGATGTCCTTTTCATTATAGGGGACTGGAATGCAAAAGTAGGAAGTCAAGAAACACCTGGAATAACACGCTAATTTGGCCTTGGAATATGGAATGAAGCAGGGCAAAGACTAATAGAGTTTTGCCAAGAAAATGCACTGGTCATAGCAAACACCCCCTTCCAACAACACAAGAGAAGACTCTACACATGGACATCACCAGATGGTCAACACTGAAATCAGATTGATTATATTCTTTGCAGCCAAAGGTGGAGAAGCTCTATACAGTCAACAAAAACAAGACCAGGAGCTGACTGTGGCTCAGATCATGAACTCCTTATTGCCAGATTCAGACTCAAATTGAAGAAAGTAGGGAAAACCACTCAACCATTTAGGTATGACCTAAATCAAATCCCTTATGACTATACAGTGGAAATGAGAAATAGATTTAAGGGACTAGATCTGATAGATAGAGTGCCTGATGAACTATGGATGGAGGTTCGTGACATTGTACAGGAGACAGGGATCAAGACCATCCCCAAGAAAAATAAATGCAAAAAAAGCAAAATGGCTGCCTGAGGAGGCCTTAAAAATAGCTGTGAAAAGAAGAGAAGTGAAAAGCAAAGGGGAAAAGGAATGATATACCCATTTGAATTCAGAGTTCCAGAGAATATCAAAGAGAGATAAGAAAGCCTTCCTCAGTGATCAATGCAAAGAAATAAAGGAAAACAATAGAATGGGAAAGACTAGAGATCTCTTCAATAAAATGAAAGACACCAAGGGAACATTTCATGCAAAGATGGGCTTGATAAAGGACAGAAATTGTCTGGACCTATCAGAAGCAGAAGATATTAAGAGGTAGAAAGAATCCACAGAAGAACTATACAGAAAAGACCTTAATGACCCAGATAACCATGATGGTGTGATCACTCACCTAGAGCCAGACATCCTGGAATGTGAAGCCATGTGGGCCTTAGGAAGCATCACTACAAACAAAGCTAGTGGAGGTGATGGAATTCCAGTGAGCTATTCCAAATCCTAAAAAATGATGCTGTGAAAGTGCTGCACTCAATATGCTAGCAAATATGGAAAACTCAGCAGTGGCCACAGGACTGGAAAAGGTCAGTTTTCATTCCAATCCCAAAGAAAGGCAATGCCAAAGAATGCTCAAACTACCGCACAATTGCCCTCATCTCACATGCTAGTAAAGTAATGCTCAAAATTCTCCAAGCCACGCTTCAACAGTATGTGAACTGTGAACTTCCAGATGTTCAAGCTGGATTTAGAAAAGACAGAGGAATCAGAGATCAAATTGCCAACATTCGTTGGATCATCAAAAAAGCAAGAGAGTTCCAGAAAAACATCTACTTCTTCTTTATTGACTATGCCAAAGCCTTTGACTGTGTGGATCACAACAAACTGTTGAAAATTCTGAGAGAGATGGGAATACCAGAACCACCCCACCTGCCTCATGAGAAACCTATATGCAGGTCAGGAGGCAACAGTTAGAACATGAAACAACAGACTGGTTCCAGATAGGAAAAGGAGTACGTCAAGGCTGTATATTCTCACCCTGCTTATTTAAATTATATGTAGAGTACATCATGAGAAACGCTGGGCTGGAAGAAGCACAAGCTGGAATTAAGATTGCTGGGAGAAATATCAATAACCTCAGATATGCAGGTGACACCACCCTTGTAGCAGAAAGTGAAGAGGAACTAAAGAGCCTCTTGATGAAAGTGAAAGAGGAGAGTGAAGAATTTG
This sequence comes from Budorcas taxicolor, assembly GCF_023091745.1. Taxonomy (NCBI): domain Eukaryota; kingdom Metazoa; phylum Chordata; class Mammalia; order Artiodactyla; family Bovidae; genus Budorcas; species Budorcas taxicolor. Next base: position 79,091,730 of record NC_068924.1, on the reverse strand, counting down.
GCTTAAAACTCAACATTCAGAAAACTAAGATCATGGCATCTGGTCCCATCACTTCATGGCAAATAGATGGAAAAACAATGGAAACAATGAGAGACTTTACTTTCTTGGGCTCCAAAATCACTGCAGATGGTGACTGCAGCCATGAAATTAAGATGCTTACTCCTTGGAAGGAAAATTATGACCAACGTAGACAGCATATTAAAATGCAGAGGCATTACTTTGCCAACAAAGATCCGTCTAGTCAAGGCTATGGTTCTTCCACAGTAGTCATGTATGGATGTGAGTGTTGGGCTATAAAGAAAGCTAAGCACCAAAGAATTGATGCTTTTGAACTGTGGTGTTGGAGCAGACTCTTGAGAGTCCCTTGGACTGCAAGGAGATCCAACCAGTCCACCCTAAAGGAGATCAGTCCTGGGTGTTCATTGGAAGGACTGATGCTGAAGCTGAAACTCCAATACTTTGGCCACCTGATGCGAAGAGGTGACTCATTTGAAAAGACCCTGATGCTGGGAAAGATTGAAGGTTGGAGAAGGGGACGAGAGAGGATGAGACGGTTGGATGGCATCACCGACTTGATGGACATGAGTCTGAGTGAACTCCAGGTGCTGGTGATGGACAGGGGGGCCTGGTGTGCTGCAGTTCGTGGGGTCGCAGAGTCAGACACGACTGAGCAACTGAACTGAACTGAAAAGCTGAACATGTACACACACTAAGATTCAGCAGTTCTGTAAGTAGGCATATAATCAGGAGAAATTCTTGTGCATTTTCATTATAAAACATATACCAGAAATGCTTAAAGCAGCACTGCTTCTCACAGCAAAAAAATGTGAACGCAACACAAACACCTGTCATCTGTGGGAAGGGATGAGTCAGACAGAGCTCAGAAACTAGACAGCAGCGAAGGTGAATGAACCAGAGGCCTGTACATCAAGACAGCACGTCTCTAAGGCATACGGCTGCAGGAAACAAGGAACAGAAGACTGCTCATAGTAGTGTTCCATCGGTGACAGGTTTAAAACAGACAGTTCAGTTCAGTTCAGTTCAGTTCAGTTCAGTCGCTCAGTCGTGTCCGACTCTTTGCGACCCCATGAGTCGCAGCACGCCAGGCCTCTCTGTCCATCACCAACTCCCGGAGTTCACTCAGACTCACGTCCATCGAGTCAGTGATGCCATCCAGCCATCTCATCGTCTGTCGCCCCCTTCTCCTCCTGCCCCCAATCCCTCCCAGCATCAGAGTCTTTTCAGGATCTAGCAATTCCATTCCCAGATACAAAGCTAAAAGAAGCAAAAACACTGTTTTGAAAAGATGCTTGTGTTCACCGTTCGCGGCAGTGTTATTTACAGTTGCCGAGGCACGGAAGCGAGCTCAGTGCCCACCACAGACGAGCGGGTAAAGAGGAAGGTGGTGTGTGTGTGTGGAGTGTATCTATATGTCGCTCTTTCGTTTAGTCGCGAAGTTACGTTCCAACTCTTTTGTGACTCCATGAACTGTGGCCCGCCAGGCTCCTGTGTCCTTGGGATTTCCCAGGCAAGAATATTGGATTGGGTAGACATTTCCCTCTCCAGGGGAGCTTCCCAATTCAGGGATTGAACCCTCATGTCATGCCTTGGCAGGAGGATTCTTTATCACTGAGCCTATGTATAAGGCTTCCTTGGTGGCTACAGGGCTATGGCCTTACATGTAATGCTTATATATATATACAGCTTATTTTGTATATAGGGCTTATAAATATATATAGCCTATATAGGGAAAAAGAAGGAAATTTTGCCACTTGCAGCTACATGTATGGATTTGGAGAGTATTATGCTAAGTGATAGGATTACCAGACCACCTGACCTGCCTCTTGAGAAATGTGAGTGCAGGTCAGGAAGCAACACTTAGAACTGGACAGGGAACAACAGACTGGTTCTAAATAGAAAAAGGAGTATGTAAAGGCTGTATATTGTCACCCTGCTTATTTAATCTATATGCAGAGTACGTCATGAGAAATGCTGGGCTGGATGAAGGGCAAGCTAGAATCAAGATTGCCAGGAGAAATATCAATAACCTCAGATATGATATGCAGATGACACTACCCTGATGGCAGAAAGTGAAGAAGAACTAAAGAGCCTCTTGGTGAAAGTGAAAGAGGAGAGTGAAAAAGTTGGTTTAAAGCTCAACATTCAGAAAACTAAGATCACGGCATTTGGTCCCATCACTTCATGGGAAATAGATGGGGAAACAGTGGAAACAGAGAGAGACTTAATTTGTGGGAGCTCCAAAATCACTGCAGATGGTGACTGCAGCCATGAAATTAAAAGATGTTTGCTCCTTCAAAGAAAAAAAATAACCAACCTAGACAGCATATTCAAAAGCAGAGACCTTACTTTGTCAACAAAGGTCCATGTAGTCAAAGCTATGGTTTCTCCAGTGGTCATGTATGGAGTGAGAGTTGGACTGTGAAGAAGGCTGAGCACCAAGGAATTGATGCTTTTCAACTGTGGTGTTGGAGAAGACTCTTGAGAGTCCCTTGGACTGCAAGGAGATCCAACCAGTCCATCCTAAAGGAGATCAGCCCTGGGTGTTCAATGGAAGGACTGATGTTGAAGCTGAAACTCCAATACTCTGGCCGCCTGATGCGAAGAGCTGACTCACTTGAAAAGACCCTGATGTTGGGAAAGATTGAGGGCAGGATGAGAAGGGGACAACAGAGGATGAGATGGTTGGATGGCATCACCAAAGAGTCGCAAAGAGTCGGACACGACTGAGCAACTAAGCTGAACTGAGGCTAAGTGAAATAAGTCAGACAGAGAAAGACAAAGACTGTATGATATCACTTTTATGTGGAATCTTAAAAATAAAACAAACTGCTGAATATCACAAAAAAGTGGCAGACTCGCAGACAGAGACAGAGGAGAAGCCGGAGGTCACCACTGGGATAGGGCAGCGAGGGCCACCACGGGGCTGGGAGAGAGGACGTTGCGAAGCTTTGAGTGTAAAACACTCAAGGATGCGTTGAATAACATAAGGAACACAGCCAATACTCTGTAATGACTGTTAAACCATTATAATATTTAGAACTGTATTCACTGATGGCAAAGCTATTTAAAATAAAGCAAGGAGTGATTACACAAAATTTGGGGTAGTGCTTACCTCTTGTTGGGGTGAAAACATGGGTGAAATTAGAGAGGAACACGGGAATGTTCTTAGGTCACGACGCTCGACGCGTAATCTGTGGAACACCAGCATCTGTGTCCCCTGGGAGCTAGTTAGAAGCACAGAGTCTCAGGCTGTTCCCCAAATCTGCCGAATCAGAATTTGTATTTTAACCTAATCGTCAGATGATTCACAAGCACATTTAAAGATACTTGTAAGTTTCTATTTTAAGATAGATGGGGCATAAATGTGTGTTTGTTTTAGCAATATTCCTTAAAAGGTGTAGATTTGCATGGGTGGATGTTGAGGCAGGGTGCGGGGGTGATACTGTTATACTATGACTACTCAGAATTGACACAGAGAGTCTTGCCATCTAGCAGAAAAGGATCTCAAAAGCGACTTGCCCAATAATATGTACGGTATGACACCAGGCAGCTTGGGACTGATCACAGTTCTGCCTCTTTCTAGCTGAATGATCTTAGGGATTTGTGCCTCAAATTTTTCATGTGTGAAATGAGAATAGTAATAGAACCTAATATTGGTATTGAGGAGCTAAACAGACTTAATACGTGTATCAGTGAAACAGTTAAGACGTTGCTTGGCACAAATAAATGCTCAATAATTACCACCTACTATTATTATCTATGGATTCATAACTGCACTGAAATAGAGCAATACAGATGTGCGCAGAGAAATTATCCAGAACTTGGAAATACTGGGAAAAGGGGAGCAGCATGTCTTTTCAGGGTCATTCTAAGGCTTACTCTAAATCCTTGGGCAGCCAAGGATTTATTTAGGAAAATGAACCTGGTCTGATTGTTCACTATTGATTAAAGTTCCAGACTTAGTGAAGTTATGTGTTACTCATAGAGTTTTGTCCAGTAGAAATGGAAACAGTGTGTGTCTTATAGAAAAATATCACCCAGAGTTTACATTTTACTGCCATATAGCACAAGAACCACTTGGCTATCTAACCCAAGAATCTTCTCTACATTCTAAACTTTCTTTCATTGAGTTGATGAAGTTTCTTTTGTTAATTTTATTGAGGTCACTGCCTACAGTTATCTTTCAAATGCTCCTTGAATTAGCCTTAATTGCTTACTGTTTTCTTCCTTGATAAATTGCATAACCTCTTTCATGTGTTTCTCTTACATTTGTAGAAGTCACAGTTTTCAGTTTTTGAAAACTGGGTTTTCATAGACTAAAGGATACAAGCCAAGTCTATGATAATGATTGTCTCTAAAGAAAGAGAGGCTTGGAACTAGGATAAGATCACATGGGGATTTCAATGACCTTTAATGTATTATTTCTCTGATTTTAAAAAAAGAGAGCGATCTGTGATGTATGGCAGAAACCAACACATTATAAAGCAATTATTGTCCAGTTAAAAAGAAAAAGAAAAAAATCTGAAGGGGCTTCCCTGGTGGCTCAGTGGTAAAGAATCTGCCTGCCAGTGCAGGAGACGCGGGTCTGATCCCTGGTCCAGGAGGTCCCCGTGGGCCGTGAAGCAATTGAGCCGCCTGAGCCCGCTCGCTGGAGCCTGGTAGCTGCAGCTGCTGATGTCCGCGTGCCTATGGCCCGTGATCCCCAGAAGAGAAGCCGCCGCAGTAAGAAGCCCACATGCTGCAGGGGGGACTCGCGCCTGCTCGCTCTAGCGAGGGGAAGGCCCCAGCAGCAGGGAAGACCCAACACCGCCAACAGTAAAGAAAGAAAGAAAATTATAAAATACATAAAATGTTTACAAAAAGATCTGAAGCATAGATAGCACAAACATCTACAGTTACTAAGCCAAAATAGTGGACATACGGTATCATATTTGTCTCTGGGTGTTTTTAAGTTTTCCCAAAAGTGAAGCGGTAAAGTACCTAAGCAACTTTTAGGGCAAGATAGGAAGTACTATGCAATCATTGATCCCAAATTATTGATCCCGCACCATTTAAGAAGATGGAGGCTATGTCTAAAGATTGTACACTGGGGGCCCAGGAGATATGGGTTAAAGCTTTGCGTCCAAAATTAATTAGCTGTGTGCCCTTGGATAAGAAACTTCCTTTCTTTGAATATCAGTTTTGTTGTCTGTAAGATAAATAGTGAAAAATTATTTTCTTTACTTCACCCTACTTATGAATTTTGAACTGTAAACGGAGTGAAAAGTATTGCAAGGAAGTTTTTTCTGTGGTGCTTCAGAGCTCTTTAAAATTAGTATTAACGCGCACTCCCATGTTTACGGAAGCATCTCCCAGAATAGCCGTATGTGGGGACAACCTGAATGTCTGCCACCGAGGAGTGGATGCGGAACATGTGGTGTGTGTATTCAACGGGGTGTTCTCTAGCCGTGAGAAAGGCCACCCGGCCATTTGCAGCAACACAGAGGGACTCTGAGAGCAGGCAGCTAAGGGGGAGGAGCTAGAGACACACAAGTACCACGTGATACCACTTGCGCGAAGAATCTAAAAAACGGCTGAACTCTTAAAAACAGAGGGAAATGGTGGTTGCCAGGCACTGGGAAGCGAGAGACAGGTCTGATGCTGTTAAGGGTACAAACTTGCAGCAAATAGTAACTCTTAGAGATCTAATGCAAAAACAGTGGATGCAGACAGGATTTTTATAGTCATCAAACTTTAACAGACCCTGTGTGTATTTGTCTTAGTCACTCAGCCATGTCCATCTGTTTGCGACACTGTGGACTGTAGCTCACCAGGCTCCCCTGTCCACAGGATTCTCCAGGCAAGAATACTGGAGTGGGTTGAGGTGCCCTTCCCCAGGGGACCTTCCTGACCAGGGATAGAACCCAGGTCTCCTGCATTGGCAGGCAAATTCTTTACCGTCTGAGCCACCAGGGAAGCCTAAGAGCCTAGATCTTCATTAATCCAACCACTAAAAAGAAACAACAATTATATGACGATTAGAGGTGCTAATTATCACTACAATGGCAACCGTACATAAAAGTATCCAAGTAGCATGTTAAACACCTTAAATTGGCACAAGAAATATGATATGTCAAGTGGATCTCAATTTGAAAAATAAAGTTAGGATTCAAAGTTTCAAACGTATACAAATCAGAGAGTATGATAAATTAATTCAGATTTACTTCTTATCCAACTTGAATAGTTAACAGTTTTAGCATTTCTACCATCAGCTCTCCTCCCACTCAGATTTTAACTTTTAATATAACTTATTTTATAATTGTAATGTATTTTAACATAACTTTTTAAGTTGCAAAAATACTACAGGCTTCCCTCCTAGCACAGTCGGTAATGAATCTACCTACATGCAGGAGACCCAGGTACGATTCCTGGGCAGGGAAGATCCCTTGGAGAAGGAAATGGCAACCCACTCTAGTATTTTTGCCTGGGAAATCCCACGGACAGAGAAGCCTGGTGGTGCGCAAGAGTCGGACACGGCTTAGAGACTAAACCACACCACATACACCCTTTAGCCTCACCAGTTCCTTATTTTTGCCCCATTTATATCACAGAATAAACACATAAAGTATTCATGCACGCGTGAGTGCGCAGTCGTGTCCAGCTCTCTGCGTCCTCGGGACTGCAGCCTGCCAGGCTCCTCTGTCATGGGATTTTCCGGGTAAGAGTACTGGAGTTGGTTGCCATTTCCTACTCCACATAAACTATTAATGTATATAACATTCAGAACTACTATCAATAGACACTTTAGTGAGCAGTTCCTAGGAAAGCCCATAGAGTTATCAAAACTGGGACACCTTGCAATGATATAGTTTTGTCTCTAATCCACAGTTCATATTTAGACTTGTCAATTCTCTCCAAAATATATTCTTTATTTTTCCCTATGCATCCACCTGATAATCTTAAAGAAAATTCCAAAATCCCCAAGTGTATCTTTTCCTGGACTTTATTTTAATGACCATTTGTTGTTCAGTTACTCAGTTGCGTCCGACTCTTTGAAACCCCTCGGACGCGAGGCCTCCCTGTCCTTCACCGTCTCCCAGAGTTTACCCAAACCCATGTCCAGAGTCAGTGAAGCCATCCAGCCATCTCCTCCTCTTTAATGACCATATGTGACCATTTCTCGATGTTCTTGCCTAGACTTTGCTGGTACCCTAGCTCCTGGTCTTCCCACTGGGTAATCCAGGCCTGACTCAGAGTAGAATGGAACCATCCCATCTCAGCTGAGAGCAGCTGGGTCATGTGCCCTGTACTTCTCTTCAGCTCAAACACTCAGGATTCCAGAACCTCCACCACCCCCACTCCAGGAGCCTCAGCTGAAGCATCAAGGGACAGGCTTGGGGGAGCAGTGTCAGCTGACAAATAGAGAGGAGACCCTCTCCCCACCACCCACAAAGCAGAGCCAGAGAGAGGAAAAGAGGGGGAAGGCCACACCTGGGAGATGATCCAAATGCATTTTTGCTCCTGGCTAACCATCCCCTTGGCTCCTTTTTTGCCCATTGGCATTTCCTCTGCTTAAATGTTAGCTTCACTTCTGAAAATATAATTTTTTGAATTGCTAATATAGATAAACTACCCATTCTGTTAACAAGGCTCCCAGTGCCTCCTTGGATGAGTCCCTGGTGGCTGATGCCAGGAGAGCTTCCCAGAGAGGGTCAAGCCTCAGGATGCCTGCCCCAGGGCACCCACCCCCTCAGGGCTCCAGCGCGGCTGGGACACAGGAACAGCAAGGCAAGGGGCTCAGCCCGGCCTGACCCGCCCTAGACTCACTCTCGTGGAGCTCAGCGTCACCGACTCGTCCTCCAGGGTTGGAGCCCAGGGCAGGTCCTCTGTGTCCAGCCAAGGTTCCCTGAGCCCTTTAGCAGAATAGCTGGGAAAACTGGCCTCCAGATTCCAGCAAGCCCCCATGGGGGAAGACAACGTCCCTTCACCCACAATTCAGAGTCGAGGGAGGACACGGGACGGCTCCCTCCTCTCCTTCTGAGTCTCCCTGCAGCCAAGGTGGGACCACAAGCACCAGCTCCTCAAGGAGACCCTAACTTCCTCTGCCTCAGGACCAAAGCACGTGACCAGACTCTGCAGGGGATCATCCCTTCTGCCCTGAGACTGACCCTCCCAGGATCCCAGGAGACAAGCTGGATCCGGTGTGTGTCAGGGCCTCGCAGAGCTCTGAGCCTCCACTGCACCTGGGGTCATGAGAGGGCAGAGCCAGCCTGATAAACTGGCAGGAACGGGGACGGCCTCAGCTTCAGTCCTGAGGGCCACTCTCTATTCACCTGAGCCGGGAGCCCTGCCATCAGCTCTGAGTCCAGAAACAGCTCTAGAGAGAACCCCGAAGACACGGGCTGGAGTGGAAGTGAGTCCTGGAATCCCCCGCGTGCCTGGTGGGGAGGATCCTGAGTTCCCACTGGAGCTGTGCCAGGTGGGAGCACCGCCCGCTGAGGTGGGTGACTGTCCGTCGGAAGTCCTCCTGAGTCCCCCACCAGAGCTGGTTCAGAGAGCTGAGGTCGCCTGTTCTCTCCTCCTTCCTCTCCCCCGAATCAGGACGCACCCCACCCCCTGCTCTGCCAGCCTGTGGGCATCTCCTGGGACCCCGCTGCATTCAGGGGTCCCAGCCACTACATGTTCCTAATCTACCCTGGGGCATGAAAGCTAACGTGACTTGCGGGTCTACCCTGTCTCCAGAAGCGTGCCGCGTGCATCGACACGCGTTCCCTCCCGATCTCACAGAATCTGAGGAAAGCGAGCTGAGTGAGGCTCTAAGAGCTGGAGTCGCTCTGCCAAGTCTCCCGACTCTTCTCCGCACTTTTTGCCCGGTGGGAATGTTCTGTTCACCGAGGAGGCCAGTTCCCGCTCCAGGCTGTCACACACCCTTCTCTGCGCCGTCGAGCCGCCCCCTCGCCATTGTTCAGGCCCCAGCCCCTCCTCCCTTTCTGAGCCCTCACCGCTCACTGCAACGCCTCCTACCGCAGAGTGGGCACCGCGCAATTTCATCCCCGTGTCCCAGGAGCGAGTCTGTGTCTCAACAATATTTCAAGGTCCTAAACGACCAAAGCCATGCTTTACGCTATTTTGACAATTGTTGTTTACATACTTCTGAACAACTGCAATTGTTTGAATATTTTTTGCATAACAGAGACTATTCAAGAATTTGCTCTTTGCTGGATACAAAACGTAAAATAGCCTCTGCTTGAGAAGTTCTATAGAGAAACAAAACGAGGCGGTTGGGGGTGGGTGGGGAAGGAAAACTCAGAAAGGCTGACCAAGCCCTGTCAAGCGATTCTAAATGCATCTGGTGTGAGTCAGACTCAACCTCCAGCTTAGAGCAGCAGACACGGGGATTCCAGCTGGGGGAGGGGAGGCCCCTGGCAGGGCTGAGGCAGGACTTCGCAGGCGTCATGGAAGACATCCGGAGGCTCTTCACTAGCTGGAGCCTCGGGTCCATCTGCAAGGCTGTCAGTCAAGGCCATCGTCAGTGAGGATTATCATAGATGGGCCTCTGAGGGACTCACGTGTTCCTCTGGGAGTCGGGCGGGAGGAGTAGGTGAGGAGGGAACCTAGTCTGTCTGCACAGGGAAGATGGTAAGAGAGAGGGAGCGGAGAGGAGGACCAGAGCCCTCACTTACTGGGAAGCAGGATGGAGGCGCTCAGCCTAAACCCAGTGCTGAATGACTCTGTGAGTGTGTGTGCTTGTGTGTGAATGTGTGTGTGTGAGTGTCAGTGTGTGTGTATGTGCGTGTGTGTGTGTGTGGGTGTGAGTGGATGAGTGTGTGAATGTGTGTGTGTGATGTGTCTGTGTGTATGAGTGTGTGAGTGTAAGACTGTGTGTGTGTCAGTGTGTGTGTCTGAGTGTCAGTGTGTGTGTGTGTGTGGGTGTGAGTGTGTGTGTGAATGTGTGTGATGTGTCTGTGTGTGTATGTGTGTGAGTGTAAGACTGTGTATGTGTGTGTGTCTGAGTGTGTGTGTGTGTGATGTGTGTGTGTGTGTGTGTGTGTGTGTAATCTAGCTGTCATCCTATGAGAGAAAAACATCAACATTCATTGTGGACTGGAGACTCATGGACATTTTCATTTGGGCAAAATTAAGCCCTAAACCAAGAAAGTTACAAAAGGAAGAGTGAATATGGACATCACACTGGCCACCCAGGCGGGGAAACAGGAGTCCAGGGCGGGAAGCTGGTTTCACAGGCCATATTCCAAGGCTGACTCACAGGAGCGGGCTCTGCCACACCACCAGGACCCTGGCTTTCAGCGCTGCATCCCGTGACCTGGGTTTAGAGATACGGGCACGAGAGAGTGGGGAAGGGACCTCACAGTTACTGATTATTCACCATGTTCCAGATATTCAGAGGTTTCTACAATTTGGCTTTTTCACCTAGGGCACAGAGAACCCTAAACAGATATATGTTCTCTATTTCATAGGTGAGAAAAATAAGGCTCATGGATAAAGCTTATCCAAGGAGACACAATCAGTGTCTCAACCGCTGATACAAACAGTGCCATCGTCAGAATTAAGATTCAGGTCTGTCTGGCTTCACAGCCCATGTCCTGTCCACTGTGGCAAGATACTTCCCGTTTACTTTTTAAATATTTATTTGTCTGACGGTGCCAGGTCTTCGTTGCCACATGTGGGATCTAGTTCCCTGACCAGGATTCGAACCCAGGCCCCCTGCACTGGGAGCGCAGTGTCTTAGCCACTGGACCACCACGAAGGCCCCACTACTTCCTTAGAAGGCCCCATTCTTCCTAAGAAGACTTAGACCTGCTTGGTGTTCTCCTGTATCATACCTTGCACGGGCAGCACGCTCAGTAACACTGTATGAGTGATGGTCGGTTGCTACCTCTGCAGATGACGCCTGGAGAACTAGCCCTTGCCGCTGGAAACTACACCCCCCTCACCCAGTTCATCCTGCTGGGATTCTCCAATGATCCAGACCTCCAGAAGCTTCTCTTTGGAGGCTTCCTGCTCATCTATGTCATGACCGTGGCAGGCAACCTGGGGATGATGGCGCTCATCCTCACGGACTCCCGCCTCCACAGGCCCATGTACCTCTTTCTCAGCGTCCTCTCTTTCCTTGATATCTGCTACTCCTCTGTGGTCACACCCCGGCTGCTGGGCAACTTTCTGGCCTCGGGCAGGTCCGTCTCCTTCAAGGGCTGCATGGTCCAGGTGACCTTCTCTGTGATGCACTCCTCGGCTGAGAGCTTCCTGCTGGCTTCCGTGGCCTGCGACCGCTGCACGGCCATCTGCCGACCTCTCCACTGGGCTCCGTCATGACCAGGGCCCCTGTCTCCAGCTGGTGGCTGCTTCCTCGCTTTCAGTGGCGCTAATTCTGCTATTGAGACTGGGAATGTCTTTGCCCTGCCTTTCTGCTGGCCCAACCAGGTACTGCACTACTTCTGTGACATCCAACCCCTTCTCCGTCGGGCCTGTGCCGACACAGCCATGGCAGGTATGGCCCTCTGTACCTCCTCTGCCCTGGCTACCTATCTACCTGCTGCCCTCATCCTCACCTCCTACGGCCTGGTCTTGGTGGCCACTGGGAGGATGCGCTCGGCAGCTGGGAAGGAGAAGGCCCTCTCCACGTGTGCCTCCCCCTTCCTGGCCACTGCCATCTCCTACAGCACCGTGATTTCACCTACGTCCAGCCTTGTGGATCCACCGATGACACCAGTGGCCAGGTGGTGTCTGTCTGCTGCACCATCATAACCCCCATGCTCAGCCCCGTCATCTAGAGCCTCCGCAACAAGGAGGTGAAGGAGGCCCTGCAGAGGAAGCTCCTGCTAAACCCTGCGAGGTTGTTGGTTGGCAAGAGGAAGGCATAGCGTCTTCCAAATCAGACGTGAACTGTCCTAGCCAGGAGCAGCCTGGTTTGGAAGGAGGGGGAGGAAGTAAAAAAAAAACAGCAATATCATAGTTTGTGATGGTCTTATTTTCTAATGAAGGATATTCATTCTGTAAAAACAAACTCATACAGTTGGTGAGAGAGTGAGTATTCAAAATCAGAGCTTCCACACAAAAATCAGAGCTATTTCAACTACCCCACAGCCACACGCCGTTTATTAGCAGCTCATCATAACTCTCAGGAAACATCACACCAGGGGCAACACAATTATTCCGGTTTTCCCACTGACTTAGTGACATGGGGGCAGGCTACAGGGGCTCAGTTCTTTCTTCTGTTCCAAACAGAAAGATGGCCTGGATAGAAGGGTCCTTATCTCTCACTGCGGCTATGTTTTGATGAGCTGTCCTGTTAAATAAAACCTCAGATCAAAACAGAACTTGCCCCATACATCTGTTTTTCTAGACAGACATTTGTACATGTTATAATTCTCCAGAGTGTATGTGTGTGTTTGTGTATGTGTGTGAGAGAGAGAGAAAGACATTTAGGCAGCTACAGCATTGTCTAAGACACGGTGCTTTAGGAGGCTGATCCAAAAAAATTCTATTTTAGGAATTCCCTGGCTGTCCAGCTGTTAGCACTGGGTGCTTCCACCACAGAGGGCATGCCTTCCAACCCTAGTGAATTAAGATCCTGCAAGCTGCTCAAGGCAACGCCCCCCCAAAAAAGCTGTCTATCTGGCCTGAATACTTTTAACTACACGTGTAATACAGTGAATATATATGTTTTAGAGAATCATACAAATGAAAAAGCTGAATTTGACCTAATTCAGGGTTGAATGCTGGACTAGAGGGCCTGCTCCTAAGGTAACATAAACTCTTCATCTGCACTGAGTCAGATTCACCCTGATAATCAGAATCATTTAAAAGCCTTTTTTCAGATCTATCTTAGGGCTGTTATTCTAAATTTGAAAGTCTTACTATACAAATAGGTTTATCATTTAAAAAAAAAAAAGCAGAAATGTAAATGTTTAAAGAAGGACTACTGTTTAAAGAATCACTCCCTGCATAGATTATGATAGAATCCCTAAATGTTACGAAGACAACATAATCCAGGGAAAACAGCAGGTCAGAACATCTAGAGTGTGATAAAAATGAGTAACAAAAAATCTGGGAAAGTATATATATAACTGAATCCCTTTACTGTGGACCAGAAATTAATCCAACATTGTAAATCAACTATACGTCCATCAACTAGACTTCAAATAATTTTTTTTTTAAGTTGTATAGAGTGCTTTAAATTACCTGGCCTGAGGTTGGATCATAGCACTTCAACCCACATGCCATTCACCTGAAACCCAATCACATGGCTTCAACATAACTGTAATGGAGACTGGGGAATATAGCCTTCTTTTTAATCCAGACACAGAAAAACTAAATGATATTTCATAGATATAGCTTTGCCTCTCACTGGCCAGTTGGGCAGCTGATTACACCATCATCCGTTTGAAGTCCTAAAACATCACCAGATTAAAGCTGAAATAAACTGCTGGTTAACTCATGCTTCTGCATAATCGAGGCAGACCGTTTCTTTGGGTGGGAACATCTAAGCGCCCTTTGCCTGTGCTGAGCTACTTCTGTTGAGTGTTTTTTTGAATCACAGACTAAGTTCATGGTGCCCTACAAGCAGTAAAATTGCTAGTTGACAGCTGCCTGAGGTTGGAGGTCACAGTTCCCTTGAATTCTAAAACTAAATAATGGGGCTTCCCTGGTAGCCCGTGGTTAAGACTCCGCCTTGAAACGCAAGGGACACAGTTCGCTCCCTGGTCTGGGAAGACCCCACATATGCGTGCACGCTCAGGCTCCTCACTCGCATCCAGCTCTGTGACCCTAGGGACCACAGCCCAGCAGGCCACCCTGTCCATGGGATTTTCCAGGCAAGAATACTGGAGTGGATTACCACGCCCTCCTCCAGGGGATCTTCCCGATCCAGGGATCAAACCTGCGTCTCGTCAGTCTCTTGCCTTGGCTGGTTGGGGTGGGGGTGGGGGGGGGGGGGGTCGGTTCTTTACCACAAGCACCACCTGGGAAGCCCTGCAGGCTGGGGAGCATCCCAGCCCATGGGCCGCACCACTGAGCCCGCATTCTGGGGCCAGTGAGCCTCAACGATCGAAGCCCACTCCCCTAGAGCCTGTGCCTCAGTAATAAGACAAGGCAGCTCAATGAGCAGACCAGCATTGACGGAAGAAAAGCCGCCGCTCAGGGCAACTAGAGAAAGCCCACGTGCAGCGACGAACACCCACCACAGCCAGTGATAGCAATAAAATTAATTAATTTAAAAACTCTCTAAAAATTCTCTAAAAAAATCTTTTTAATAAAACTCATAAGGCACAATCTGGTAGTATTTACTAAGAGGGACCTTATCTAAGTTTAAACCCTGTAACATATCACCCAAGAGTGGGTACACGCAAACACCTATATTCCTCAACAGAGAATGAGAAATCACAAAAAGGAAAACGTTCTGAAAACACGAAAGTCAGAAAACAAAAAGTGCAAGATAAATGTGTATATGATACGTCTCTACTCAACTATACCAATGCGGAACATATATTCATACTTTTAATCTGAAGAGTGGCAAATCAGTGTCCTGCCCCATTCCCCGTCCTATCCTCAACATCTAGGACAATGCCTGATTGATTATAGCCACTTGTTAAAATATGCTCCATCAATGGATGGGCCTCTTCCAGCATGCTCCTCTTGGACCTGAGGCACGGTCATCCCCTGAGAGCTTTTGAGAAACGGAGAATTTGGGACCCCACCCAGACCTACCCAATCAGAATCTACATTTTGACAAGACCCCCAGGTGACTGGGGCACACGTTAAATTCTGAGAAGCGCCGATACACATGCCACAATCGAGCTCTAAACTCGAGAATAAGCAAGGCATGCAGCTCTCCTCCGAGGGCTCACAGTTTACCCGGGAGCACAGTCCCAGCAGAGGCGAAGGGGGACAAAACCAAGAAACGACAGGACCATGTCCTCTTCCTCAACCCCTTCACCACCGTCTGTGACCTGCATCAGTGCAGTTCAGTCCCTCAGCCGAGTCTGACTCTTTGCGACCCCATGGACTGCAGCATGCCAGGCTTCCCTGTCCATCACCAACTCCCGGAGTTCACTCAAACCCATGTCCATCGAGTCGGTGATGTCATCCAACCATCTCACCCTCTGTCGTCCCCTTCTCCTCCTGCCCTCAATCTTTCCCAGAATCAAGGTCTTTTCCAATGAGTCAGCTCTTCGAAACAGGTGGCCAAAGTATTGGAGTTTCAGCTTCAGCATCAGTCCTTCCAATGAACACCCAGGACTGATCTCCTTTAGAATGGACTGGTTGGATCTCCTTGCAGTCCAAGGGACTCTCAAGAGTCTTCTCCAACACCACAGTTCAAAAGCATCCATTCTTCAGTGCTCAGCTTTCTTTATAGTCCAACTCTCACATCCATATGTGACTATTGGAAAAACCATAGCTTTCACTAGACGGACCTTTGTTGGCAAAGTAAGGTCTCTTCTTTTTAATATGCTGTCTAGGTTGGTCACAACTTTCCTTCCAAGGAGTAAGTGTCTTTTAATTTCATGGCTGCAGTCACCCTCTGCAGTGATTTTGGAGCCCCCCAAAATAAAGCCTGCCACTGTTTCCACTGTTTCCCCATCTATTTGCCATGAAGTGATGGGACCAGAAGCCATGATCTTAGTTTTCCTAATGTTGAGCTTTAAGCCAACTTTTTCACTCTCCTCTTTCACTTTCATCAAGATGTAAGTGAAACCTACATCAGCGGTCCCCAGTCTTTTTCTCCCCAGGAACCGACTTCATAGAGGATAATTTTTCCACGAACTGGGGTGGAAGGATTATTGCAGGATAGTTCAAGTGCATTGTATTTGTTGTGCACTTTATTTCTACTGGGGCTTCCCTGATAGCTCAGTGGGTAAAGAACCCGCCTGCAATGCAGGAAACCCCCGTTCGATTCCTCGGTTGGCAAGATCTGCTGGAGAAGGGATAGGCTACCCACTCCAGTATTCTCGGGCTTCCCTGGTGGCTCAGCTGGTAAAGAATCCACCTGCAATGCGGGAGACCTGGCTTCAATCCCTGGGTTTGGAAGATCCCCTGGAGAAGGGAAAGGCTACCCACTCCAGTATTCTGGCCTGGAGAATTCCATGGACTGTATAGTCTGTGGGGTCACAAAGAGTCAGACACGACTGACGAGTTTCACTCATTCCTATTATCATTATATTAGCTTTACCTCAGACCATCAGGCATTAGATCCTGAGGTGGGGGACCCCTGATCTACCTTAAAATGAGCGTGAAGAGGAGATTCAGTGTGAACAAGGGCATCGTGTTGCCTGAGGGTGGGTGGATAGGATGGCAATGCCACTACCATTGTCTTAACCTCGGTGGGAAGAGTTGCCATCCTGGGTTAACACTGTGTATGACTGTGGCTTCCCTTCCCTTCCACTTCCTCCTGGTAAGTGGACAGTCGCAACTCGGGGCTACCTTTCTGAGGCCCCCTTCATGCAGACACCGCCATGTGAGCAGGTCTCACCGAAGAAACGCAACTGGAGGAGACACGCCATGCCAAGGATGGACTTTCAAGAAGTCGGTGGGTGTTAGGACTTCTTGATTCTCTTTCCTCTGCTGACAGGTGGAACGGGGAACTTCTAAAGAGCATCACAGAGACACAGGGAAGGAACCTGGTTTCCTAAGTCGGTGGAGAACTGCTGCCTTGTAACTGGCAACAAAAAATGAACTCTTATTTTGTTAAGTCACTGAAATTTAGGGGTTGTTAATTAAAGCTGTTAGAGTTTCCTTAGCTAAAACAAGCAACTTCTGGGTATTTGGGACTTTTCACAAGCTGGGAGACTCCTCTCCTTACACCCAGGCAGGCTTTCTGGGTGCTTCCATCATCTCTGTATTGATTCCAGCTTCCTACATCCAGGAAGAATACCGGTCAAAGTGAAACCTCAAGTAAGCCAGGTCAATGTCATTTTGACGGCGGCAGATCTTTCCCTAGAAAGTACTATATGTTGTGAGCCGAATGTTGCTGTCTTCCTCTTACTGCTGAAGGAAAGAGGACCTAAGTTAGGCAACTGTTCCAACGTCTCACAGCCTGTGAGAAGACATGCAGGATCTGGCTGGCCGATGAACATCCAAAAACCTTCCCTAGCAAAGAGGGAGAGAAAAATTAAAGTCCGAAGATACAGCTCTATACCCTCCAAAGTAGTGACATTAAAGAGCAGACAATCCCAGTGTCGGGCGGCTCTGTGTGAGCTGGACTGGCCACTGCTGGGAATCGTTGCGGCTGTTTGGCCACTGAATTGTGTGGAGTCTCTGTGACCCCAGGGAAAGCGGCACGCCAGGCCCCGCTGTCGTCCACCGTCTCCGCAGTTTGCTCAGACTCGCATCCACGGACTCAGTGATGCCATCCAAGCATCTCACCCTCTGCCGCTCCCTTCTCCCCCTGCCCTCAGTCTTTCCCAGCATCAGCGTCTTTTCCAGTGAGCTGGCTTTTTGCATGAGGAGGCCCAAGTATTGGAGCTTCAGCATCAGTCCTTCCAGTGAATATTCAGGGTTGATTTCCTTTAGGATGGACTGGTCTGAGCTCCTTGCTGTCCAAGGAAAATCGACCAGTGTTTCCGTGTCCACGGAAGCAGGTCACCATCCATGTGCGAGTGAGAACTCTGGCAGCCAGGCGTTCCCTCATTACAGAGGTGGAGACAGGCACACAGGCAGCTGAGAAGGGGATCACCACATTGCTACCGTTGGTGGTGACACCTAAAACCACTGCCAGAACCGGCATCGAACCAGGGATCTTTGGATCTTCGGTCTAACACTCTCCCAGCTGAGCTATTTTGGCTACTCCTTCTTCTGAGGATAACTGGCAACAAATTAAGAAGTTGAACATATACATACTCTAGGGTCCGCTTGAGCAGAATTTCTATAAAACAGAAATTGTCGCACATTTGCATTACGAAACATACCTGAAATGCTTATAGCAGCGCTGCTTCCGTTGGCAAAAACGTCAAAGCAGCACAAATATCTGTCAACAGTAGGCACGGATAAACAAAATGGAGCTTATTCATAACAGAAGCTAAACAGCAGCAAAAATAAATGAACTACAGGTTCATTTCTATTAAAATAACACACCATTCATTCCATATCATTCCGTATCAAAATGAGTGTCTCTAAAACATAAGGTTAAGTGAAATAAGAAAGTAACAGAAGAATGCATACAGTATTATTCCATTTATAGAGTTTGAAAACAGGAAATGACCCAGCAATTACTCCTGGTTATATATATCCAAAAGAAATAAAAACACTAATTTGAAAAGATACGCACACCCCAGTGTTCACAGCAGCATTATTTACAGTTCCCAAGACATGGAAGCAATCCAGGTACCCATCAACAGACGAATGGATAAAGATGTGGTGTGTGTGTGTACAGTGGAATACTACTTGGTTGCTAAAAAAAGAATGCATTTTTGCCATTTGTAGCAGTGTGGATGGACTCGGAAGGGATTATGCTAAGTGAAATAAGTCAGACAAACACAAATACTGCATAATATTAAAAATACAGCAGGGCTTCCCCGGTGGCTCAGTGGTAAACACTCTGCCGGCCAGTGTCGCAGACACGCGTTCCATCCCGGGGCCAGGAAGATCCCACCCGCCGCGGAGCAGCTAAAGCTGCCCCACTACTGACCCTGTGCTCTGGAGCCTGGAAGCCGCAACTACGGAACCCCCCGCCACAGGTTCCCGAGGCCCACGTGCCCAGGGCCCACGCCTGGCAACAGGAGAAGCCGCCGCAATGAGAAGCCCTCCCACCAGAACCAGGGAGGAGCCCCACTCGCCGCAGCTAGAGAAAGCCCCCGTGCGGCAAGGAAGACCCAGTGAAGCCAAAATATAAAATAAATAAATAAAATTTGAAACACAGTCTTAATAAAAATACAGCAAATAGTGACTATTCCAGAAAAGGAGCAGGCTCACGGCGCTGGCGCTGGCGCTGGCGCTGGCGGTCAGGAGCCTGCCTGCCAACGCAGGAGAACCACCAGACGCGGGTTCGATCCTGGGCTGGGAAGATGCCCGGGCAGAGGAAACGGCAACCACTCCAGTACTCTTGCCTGGAAAACCCCGTGGACAGAGAAGCCTGGCGGGCTGCAGTCCACGGAGGTCACAGAGTCACACACGGCCAAAGTGACTTAGCACAGCACAGTGGTGGCTTACGGGGCGGGGGGAGGGCCAGGAGCACTGTTGGGGGGGGAGAGCGGGGCGGGGGGAGGGCCAGGAGCACTGTTGGGGGGGAGAGCGGGGCAGGGGGAGGGCCAGGAGCACTGTGGGGGGGGAAGAGCGGGGCGGGGGGAGGGCCAGGAGCACTGTGGGGGGGGGGGGTAGAGCGGGGCAGGGGGAGGGCCAGGAGCACTGTGGAGGTGGGGGAAGAGCGGGGCAGGGGGAGGGCCAGGAGCACTGTAGGGGGGGAAGAGCGGGGCGGGGGGAGGGCCAGGAGCACTGTTGGGGGGGAGAGCGGGGCAGGGGGAGGGCCAGGAGCACTGTGGGGGGGGGGGGGTAGAGCGAGGCTGGGGGAGGGCCAGGAGCACTGTGGAGGTGGGAGAGCGCGAGCAACAAGCGGAGGGCGCGGGCGCGGGGCACGGAAGGCGTGCTCGAGGACGCCTGGACAAGGCGAGGGCTACAGCCACCCTTTGTAACAACACGAAATGGAACATAACCCTTTAAAATTGCATTTAAAAATCATCAGGCTTAAGACAATTTTAAAAGAAAAGTAAAACTAAACAACTGTCATATTTAGAAATGTATTCACAGATGGTAAAGCTATTTAAAATGAAGCAAGAAGCGGTTACACAAAATTGGGGATTTCTCTTGTTGCGGAGAAAAGTGGGGTGAAATTAGGGAGAGGCTCACAAGAGCGTTCTCAGAGCAGGATGCCCAGTGTGTAATCTGTGGACCACCACCATCTCTGCCACGAGGGAGCTGGTTAGAAACACAGAACCCGGGGATCCTCCCAAACCTACTGAATCAGCCTCTGCATTTTAACATGATCTCCAGTTGACTCATAACCACATTAAAGATGCTGGTAACGTATTTTTAAGGTAGATAGTGTATGTGCGTGCCTGCTAAATCACTTCAGTCGTGTCTGACTCTTTGCGACCCTATGGACTGTAGCCCTCCAGGCTCCTCTGTCCATGGGATTCTCCAGGCAAGAATACTGGAGTGGACTGCCATGCCCTCCTCCAGGGGATCTACCTGACCCAGGGATCGAACCCATGTCTCCTGCATCTCCTGCCTCTCCGGCATTACCAGGCAGATTCTTTACCGCTGAGCCGCTGGGAAGCCCCAAATAGGGCATACATAGGTGTTTAACAATGTTCTTCAAATGGGGTTGATTTCATACACTTTTGCAAGTGTATTTTACAATTGAGAACATTTTTAAATGCATAGTTCAAATAGTTTTAAAATATTTTTCAGAATAAGCATAAAAACAAAGACCATATATATATATATATATATATATATATATATAAGGGAAGACCATAAAGATGACAAAGAACTGAAACCAAACCCAGATAGTTACACTCAAAATCCAATGCTATCTCCACCCTTCTATGCCTTTGCCCCAAGGCATTAAATGAACACACTCCCAGGAATTGATCCTTTTCCAATTCTTTCTGCAACTGCATGGGCCAAACGCCACAGGAAAAATAGAAAACTAACGGATGCTTTGGGGATTTGATCATTCTTTCTTAGATATTCTGGGGTGAGCTAGGAAAGTTGTTTGCCTATTCAGGTAATCCCTGCCTCTCTTGGAAATATTTTCCTGAAAAACGTTTCAGAAAGTGGAATCCAAGAAATTTGAACTTTGTAATTAAATGCTTTATGTTTAGAAGGAAAGGAAAGAGAGGAGCACTACAATTCAGAATCAAAAAAAATTGTGAAGTCTCAAATATGATACAAACACTTAATTTGATTTTGCACCTGAGTGAAACAGTGAATAATATGTACAATCTGACACCAGACAGTCTGGGATTGATCATAGTTCTGCCACTTTCTATCTGTATGATCTTAGGGGTTTGTGCCTCAGTTTTTTTTCAACTATAAAATGAGAATAAAAATAGTACCTAATATTAGTATTGAGGAACTAAAACGCACTTAATACATGTAAAACCCTTAAGAGACTGCATGGCACAGATAAATGTTCAACAAATAGTAGCTACTATCATCGAAGAATTGATGCTCTTGAACTGTGGTGTTGGAGAAGACTCTTGATAGTCCCTTGGACTGCAAGGAGAGCCAACCAGTCCACCCTAAAGGAGATCAGCCCTGGGTGTTCATTGGAAGGACTGATGCTGAAGCTGAAACTCCAATACTCTGGCCACCTTATGTGGAGAGTTGACTCATTGGAAAAGACTCTGATGCTGGGAGGGATTGGGGGCAGGAGGAGAAGGGGACGACAGAGGATGAGATGGCTGGATGGCATCAATGGACGTGAGTCTGAGTGAACTCCGGGAGTTGGTGATGGACAGGGAGGCCTGGCGTGCTGCGGTCCATGGGGTCGCAAAGAGTCAGACACGACTGAGTGACTGAACTGGACTGAACTGATCATCAGTATTATTTATGAATTCACAACTGTATTAAAATGTAGAAATAAAGACTTGCTAAGAAAAACTGTCCAAAACTTGTAAATGGGGAAAAGTGCATGTCTTTTCAATGTCATTCTGAGACATTGCCTAACAAGACCTCCTGAAGATTAATTTAGGAAAATAAATCTACTTTCATTCACTGTTTACTATTTATTAAAAGTTCCAGATTCAGTGAAGTTACAATAGATACTAACTTATAGATTTTTGCCCCACAGAAATGCAAGTAATACCTGTGTTGCAGAAAAAAATAACCCCAAAGTGCCTACGTCCTTATCCTCCAGCTTCAACAATGAACAATTTATAGCTTCACTACTATTACAACTTCTCCCACCCAGATTTTTTTCACTCTTTCAATATAGTTTAATATTTTAGATTTATAATGTATTTTAACATAATTTTTAAACTTGCAAGAATAATACAAGACCATTGTGTCCTTTAGAGTTACTGTTCCTAATTTGTTCCACTTGTTTATAAATATAAAACACTTTAAATATTCATATATAATTTATTCAAAACCATTTATCACTAAACACTTTAATGAGCAGTTCCCAAGAACAGACAGTAGAGTTATCAAAATTGGGACATTTTAGAGTGATACAGTATTGTTATCCAATTCACAGTTCATGTTCAGATCCTGTCAATTATCTTCAAAATGTTTATATTTTTCACCGTGCACCCATCCAGATTATTTTAAAGAAAATCTCCGTGTCCTGCTACTTGATTTTAATGACCACATATATTTTTTATTTCATGTTGATGCCTAGACTTTGCTCCTGGTCTTTCCACTGGTTAATCCAGGCCTGACTCAGAGCTCCGCTGCACCACCGCATCTCAGCTGAGAGCCGCTGGGTCACGTTCTCTTCAGCTCAAACACTCAGGATTCCAGAACCTCCACCACCCCCACACCAGGAGCCTCAGCTGAACCATCAAGGGACAGGCTCAGGGGAGCAGTGTCAGCTGCCAAATAGAGAGGAGGCCCTCTCCCCACCACCCACAAGCAGAGTCAGAGAGAGGAAAAGAGGGGGAAGCCTCACCTGGGAGATGATCCGAGTGCATTTTTGCTCCTGGCTAACCATTCCCTTGGTTCCTCCTTACGCCCATTGGCATTTCCTCTGCTTAAATGTTGGCTTCACTTCTGAAAATACAGTTTTTTCAATTGCTAATGTAAATAAACCACCAATTCCGTTAACAAGGCTCCCAGTGCCTCCTTAGATGAGTCCCTGGTGGCTGATGCCAGGAGAGCTTCCCAGAGTGGGTCAGGCCTCAGGATGCCTGCCCCAGGGCGCCCACCCCCTCAGGGCTTCACCATGGCTGGGACACAGGAACAGCAAGGCAAGGGGCTCAGCCCGGCCTGACCCGCCCTAGACCCACTCTTGTGGAGCTCAGCGTCACCGACTCATCCTCCAGGGTTGGAGCCCAGGACAGGCCCTCCGTGTCCACCCAAGGTGCCCTGGGCCCTTTAGTAGAATAGCTGGGAAAACTGGCCTCCAGATTCCAGCAAGCCCCCATGGGGGAAGACAACATCCCTTCACCCACAATTCAGAGTCGAGGGAGGACGCGGGACGGCTCCCTCCTCTCCTTCTGAGTCTCCCTGCGGCCAAGGTGGGACCACAAGCACCAGCTCCTCAAGGAGACCCTAACTTCCTCTGCCTCAGGACCAAAGCACGTGACCAGACTCTGCAGGGGATCATCCCTTCTGCCCTGAGACTGACCCTCCCGGGATCCCAGGAGACGAGCTGGACCCGGTGTGTGTCAGGGCCTCGCAGAGCTCTGAGCCTCCACTGCACCTGGGGTCATGAGAGGGCAGAGCCAGCCTGATAAACTGGCAGGACCGGGGGCGGCCTCAGCTTCAGTCCTGAGGGCCACTCTCTGTTCACCTGAGCCGGGAGCCCTGCCATCAGCTCTGAGTCCAGAAACAGCTCTAGAGAGAACCCCGAAGACACGGGCTGGAGTGAAGTGAGTCTTGGAATCCCCCGAGTGCCTGGTGGGGAGGATCCTGAGTTCCCACTGGCGGTGTGCCAGGTGGGAGCACCGCCCGCTGAGGTGGGTGATTGTCCATCGGAAGTCCTCCTGAGTCCCCCACCAGAGCTGGTTCAGAGAGCTGAGGTCCCCTGTTCGCCTCTCCTTCCTCTCCCCCAAATCTGGATGCACCCCACCCCCTACTCTGCCAGCCTGTGGGCGTTTCCTGAGACCCTGCTGCATTCAGGGGTCCCAGCCATTACATGTTCATAATCTAACTTGGAGTGGCATGAACGTTAATGAGTTACCTGTTTCCAGAACTGTGCCAAGTGTAGTGACACGTGCTATCTTTCTACCTCATGGAAACTGAGGAAACTGAAGCTCAAACTGTCTTTGCCATGCGTTTTTTGCCCAGTAAACATTTACAGAGGAGATTAATTCCCACTTCCAGGCTGTTGCACACCCTCATCTCTTCCACAAAGCTCCACCTTCCTGATTTGTCAAGGTCCAGCCCCGTCCCTCCTCTTTCTGAAGCCCTCGCTGGTCACTACAAAGGTTCCTCCCAGGCTCCTTCACTCCTGAGTCACAGGAGTCAGTTTGTCTTTCAACATTATTTCAAGATCCTAAATGGTCAAAGTCATGCTTTATGCTATTCTGAACAGTAATTGTTTAAATACTGCTGAACAACCTCAATTGTTCAAATATTCTTGCATAACTGTAACTGTTCAAATATTTGCTATTCTCTTGATACAAAACTTAGAACAGGCTCTGCTTTCAGAAGTTACAGTGTGATAGAGAAACAAAACAACCCAGCAGGGGGGAAAGAAAGTCTTGGAAACACTGACCAAGCCCTATCA
The DNA here is from genome assembly GCF_023091745.1 of Budorcas taxicolor. Classification (NCBI taxonomy): domain Eukaryota; kingdom Metazoa; phylum Chordata; class Mammalia; order Artiodactyla; family Bovidae; genus Budorcas; species Budorcas taxicolor. The sequence continues at coordinate 79,067,321 of NC_068924.1, read as the reverse complement.
AGCGATTCTAAATGCGTCTGTGTGAGTCAGACTCAACCTCCAGCTTAGAGCAGCAAACACGGGGATTCCAGCTGGGGAAGGGGAGGCCCCTGGCAGGGCTGAGGCAGGACTTCGCAGGCGTCATGGAGGACATCCGGAGGCTCTTCACTAGCTGGAGCCTCGGGTCCATCTGCAAGGCTGTCAGTCAAGGCCATCGTCAGTGAGGATTATCAAAGACGGGCCTCTGAGGGACTCACGTGTTCCTCTGGGAGTCGGGCAGGAGGAGTAGGTGAGGAGGGAACCTAGTCTGTCTGGACAGGGAAGATGGTAAGAGAGAGGGGGCGGGAGAGGAGGACCAGAGCCCTCACTTACTGGGAAGCAGGATGGAGGCGCTCCAAGCAGGACGTGAGGGTGTGTGTGTAAGGGTCTGCGAGAGTGTGTGTGAGTGTGTGGGTGTGTGCGTGAGTGTGCGTGTATGTGAGTCCGTGTATGAGTGTGTGTCTGTGTCAGTGTGTGTAAGAGTGTGTGTGGGTGTGTGTGTCTGAGTGTGTGTGAATGTATGGTGTAAGTGTGTGTGTGTCTGTGTCTGTGTGCGTCAAGGGAATCTGGCTGTCGTCTTACGAGAGAAAAAGAAAACCATTAATATTCACTGTGGACCAGAGACTCTTCATTTGTGCAAAATTAAGTCCTTCAACCAAGAAAGTAGAAAGGGAGGAGCGAACATGGAGAATGCCGAGGGCGCCTGGGGAAGAAGCGGGAGTGCAGGGCCGGAAGCGGCGGGCTGGGCACGCGACCGGACTCTCCGCCGCCAGGACCGCCTTTCCGCGCTGCGTCCTGCGACCTGCATGTGTAGCTGCAGGCCCAGGAGAGCGGGGACGGGACCTCGCCTTTCCCGATGATTTGCTGCACTCCAGACATTCAGAGCTTTTCCGTTCATTCAGTTCATCTAGCCACAGAGCAGTCCTGAGTAGGTATATGATCTCTATTTCACGGATAAGAAAAACAAGACTCAAAGACACAGCTTATCCAGGGAGACACAGCCCGCGAGAGGCGAGCTGAGATGAAGGCTCAGGTCTGTCTGCCTTCACAGCCCGTGTCCTGCCCACTAGAGCGTGACACCCCCACGCATCTTGTAGAAGAGGACTTACACGCGCTTGGCGTTCCTCCGCATCGTACTTTGCACAGGCATGCACACTCAGCAAAAATACCTGTTTAAAAAAAAAAAGAAAAACGACCAAATGTAAAGTGAGTGTATTACTTAAGTAGTCTAGGGACAAAAGACTTGTCTTTTCCCCTCAAAGGTAGTTATAATTCCCCTCATGAAACCAAACAGAAAATAAAGATTAATTATTTGTAGAGCTAGTAATTACATTGAGGGGAGGAAGGAGGAACAGCAATATTATTCTTATCAACACAAATTTAGTTCTGCTATATAATTTACATGCAGGATCCAACTGAATCCTTATAAAAAAAAAACCTTGTGAAATAGGTTAGAATAAATCACCTGTTCTACAGTTAGGGAAACTGAGTCTCAGAATGGTTAAGTGAGCTGTTCAAACATGGAAGTAGTGAGTGTCTGAGTGATGGTCGGTTACCACCTCTGCAGATGACGCCTGGAGAACTAGCCCTTGCCGCTGGAAACTACACCCCCCTCACCCAGTTCATCCTGCTGGGATTCTCCAATGCTCCGGACCTCCAGAAGCTTCTCTTTGGAGGCCTCCTGCTCATCTATGTCATGACCGTGGTGGGCAACCTGGGGATGATGGTGGTTATCCTCACGGACTCCCGCCTTCACAGGCCCATGTACCTCTTTCTCAGCGTCCTCTCTTTCCTTGATATCTGCTACTCCTCTGTGGTCACACCCCGGCTGCTGGGCGACTTTCTGGCCTCGGGCAGGTCCGTCTCCTTCAAGGGCTGCATGGTCCAGGTGACCTTCTCTGTGATGCACTCCTCGGCTGAGAGCTTCCTGCTGGCTTCCGTGGCCTGCGACCGCTGCACGGCCATCTGCCGACCTCTCTACTGGGCTCATGACCAGGGCCCCTGTCTCCAGCTGGTGGCTGCTTCCTCGCTTTCGGTGGCACTAATTCTGCTATTGGGATTGGGAATGTCTTTGCCCTGCCTTTCTGCGGGCCCAACCAGGTACTGCACTACTTCTGTGACATCCAACCCCTTCTCCGTCGGGCCTGTGCCGACACAGCCACGGCAGGTATGGCCCTCTGCACCTCCTCTGCCCTGGCTACCTATCTACCTGCTGCCCTCATCCTCACCTCCTACGGCCTGGTCTTGGTGGCCACTGGGAGGATGCGCTCGGCAGCTGGGAAGGAGAAGGCCCTCTCCACGTGTGCCTCCCACTTCCTGGCCTTTGCCATCTTCTACAGCACCGTGATTTCACCTACGTCCAGCCTCATGGAGCTTCCCTGGTGGCTCAGATGGTAAAGCGTCTGTCTACAATGTGGGCGACCTGGGTTTGATCCCTGGGTCAGGAAGATTCCCTGGAGAAGGAAATGGCAACCCACTCCAGTACTCTTGCCTGGAAAATCCCATGGACAGAGGAGCTTCGTGCAGACCACTGTCCATGGGGTCGCAAAGAGTCAGGCACGACTGAGAGACTTCACTTCACTTCACTTCACTTCCAGCCTCATGGATCGACCGACGATACCAGTGGCCAGGTGGTGTCTGTCTGCTACACCATCATAACCCCCATGCTCAGCCCCGTCATCTAGAGCCTCCGCAACAAGGAGGTGAAGGAGGCCCTGCAGAGGAAGCTCCTGCTATACTGCGAGGTTGTTTGTTGGCAAGAGGAAGGCATAGCATCTTCCAAATCAGACTGTGAACCGTCCTAGCCAGGAGCAGCCTGGTTTGGAAGAAGGGGGAAGAAGTAAGAAAGAAACAGCAAATACCATACTTTATACAGAGTGTTGCTAAAGCAACTTTGCACCCATTATCATATTCAGTCTTTGCCATTGCACAGTGGAGCAGCCATCCTAAGGATGATCTCATTTTACAACTGAAGGAGATTTCACTCAGTAAACATAAGTTAATAACCTAAAGCAATTCATGACAAAGTATTATATTTAGAATTATAAAGAATTATATTTAGCCTGGATGTCTTTGAATATGCACGTAGGGGCTTCTCTAATAGTCTGGTGGCTAAGAGTCTGTGCTCTCAATGCAGGGGGCCCGGGTTTGATCCCTGGTCAGGGAACCAGATCCCACACGCCAACTAAGACCTTGTTGTTCAGTCGCTCAGTCATGTCCGACTCTGCAACCCCATGGACTGCAGCAGGCCAGGCTTCCCTGTCCTTTACCATCCGTCTGAGTTTGCGCAAACTCATGTCTATGGAATCAGTGGTGCCATCCAACCACCTCATCCTCTAAGACCTAGCACAGTCAAATAAATAAAAATAAATATTTAAAATAAACCAATAAATATACATGCTATATGGTGAGTATATGTGTTTTGGAGAATCACACAAATGAGGAACGTGAACTTGACATACTTCAAGGTTGGACGCTGGACTGGAAGGCACGCTCTTAAACTAAGGCAACATTTTTTTAATGCTTCCCTCTTGGCAACTTTTTGTTTGTCTGTCTTCCTGGGTCTTAGTCGCTGTGCGCAGGGCTCTCTCTGGTTGCAGAGCGCAGGGCTGCTCTTCGCTGCAGTGCAGAGGCTGCTCACCGTGGCGGCTTCCCTTGTTGTGCAGCAGGCGCTTCAGGAGCCGCAGCTCGCAGGCTCTAGAGCGGGTGCGGTAGTTTGGCACACCGGCCCAGCTGTTTCGTGGCTTGTGAAGTCCTCCCACACCAGGAATCGAAGCTGTGTCCTCTCCATTAGCAGGCTGACTCCTGTGCACTGGACCACCAAGGAAATCCGAGACAGAGTCTGAACCCGGACTGTGCTGGCCTCACTCTGAGATTTTTGGATCATCAAAAGACCTTCTTCAGATCTGTCTTAAGGATGTGATTCTAAATATAAACAATCTTACTATACAAAGAGGCTTATCACAGCATCATGTTTGAAAACAAAAACTTGGGAGAAATCTAAATATTCGAAGAAGGAAAAAACTAAACCCCTAAATGTTATGTTGATGGAGACGACATAATAACACGGAAAACAGGAGTTCAGAATAGTGTGACTGCAACAATGTGATACAAAGGAGTAGGGAAAACCGGGAGGAACACACTGATGTAAACGATGGTCTTACAAGAGCAGGGGCGCTGTGAGAAGAGGCTTTTCTATTTTTCTCAAAAATTTCACAAAACTTTTTAATGAGCATATTCAATTTTGATATTTTATTCTAAAAATGGATAATTTAAACTTCCTTTCCAGTAAACTAAGCATGAAAATATTTTACTTTTTTGTGTCTCCTTCCAGAAAGCAAATATTTACGAAATTCTTCCTATGCGTCACATTCTTTTAACTAATAAACCAAGTTTTTAGTACACATGTGCAATTAACGTCAGGACTAGAACATTATGGTAAAGAGACTTGATAAAAATTAATCTAGTTCACTCACCTGTAAAAATATGTATGAGGTCATCAGGTCACCACAGGGTGGTGGGACCTGCCTAGGTTAAGATCCAGAACATGCATTGGGTAGCTTTATGCTGCGGTGACAACCCCACAATGTCCGCCAGTTAACACCACAAAGGCTTTTACCCATGCTAAGCTGGAGACACACCAGGTGACTCGCCAGGGCAGACTTTATCCCTCTGTCAGTACCTGGACCCCTTTCATCCGACAATGCCATCATCTCAAACTCGAAGAGCCCTCCAAGACTGCCAGGGAAATAATCAAGAAGGCCACGGAGCGAGCTCTTAACCATCTGGCCTGAGGTTGGCTCACGTCACCTCACCCTCTTATGGCTTTAGCATAACTGCAGGAGAGCCTAGAAATATAGTCTTCTTAGTCCAGACATAGGAAAAGTAAGTGAGACTTCATAAACACATAGTTTTGTCTCTGTCGCCGGCCATTTGGGCAGTTGATTACACCGTCTTCTGTACGGAGTTCTAGAACACCACAGATTAAATCTGAAATAAGCCTCTGGTTAACTCATGTGCGTGCATGCTGAGTCACTTCAGTCGTGTCTGACTCTTTGCGCCAGGCTTCTCTGTCCCAGGGATTCTCCAGGCAAGAATACTGGAGTGGGTTGCCACACCCTTCTCCAGGTTAACTCATGCTCCTTATAATTGAGGTGAACCGTTTCCTAGGGTGAAAATGTTTGAACATCCTTTGCCTGTGCTGAGCTACCTCTGTCATTTTTTGAACTACACACTAAGATCATGGTGCCACCACAAGCAGCAGAATGAATCCTGAGACCTGCTAGTTGACAGTTGACTTCACTTTCACTTTTCCCTTTCATGCATTGGAGAAGGAAATGGCAGCCCTCTCCAGTGTTCTTGCCTGGAGAATCTCAGACGGTAAAGCATCTGTCTACAATGCGGGAGACCCGGGTTCGATCCCTGGGTTGGGAAGATCCCCTGGGGAAGGAAATGGCAATCCACTCCAGTACTATTGCCTGGAGAATCCCATGGACAGAGGAGCCTGGTGGGCTACAGTCCATGGGGTCGCACAGAGTCGGACACAACTGAGCGACTTCACTTTCACTTTTCCCTTTCATGCATTGGAGAAGGAAATGGCAGCCCACTCCAGTGTTCTTGCCTGGAGAATCCCAGGGACGGGGGAGCCTGGTGGGCTGCCATCCACGGGGTCAGACAGAGTCGGACACGACTGAGCGACTTCACTTCAAGTTGCAAGTCACAGTTCCCTGGGATTCCAAACCTATTGCACAACACAGTAGTATTTACTAAGAGGGAACTTAATCTAAGTCTAAACCCTGTAATGCATCACCCATGAGTGTGTATACACAAACACTTACGTTCTTCAAGAGAGAATAAGAAATGACAAAAAGGAAAGCATTTTGAAAACATGAAAGTCAGAAAACAAAAAGTAAAGATAAATGTCCGCATGATACAACTCTATGGCACAAGTTAAAATTAGCAGACGATCGCGGCTATCCACCTTCACTAAACAAATGTTGAACAAGTATTTATACTTTCAGTCTGAGGAGTGGCAAAGTGGTGTCCTCTGTCTCCCATTCACTGTTGTGTCCTCAGCGTCTGCAGCAACGCCTGGCCCATCACAGACACTTGATGAGGGAAAGCACGGGCCTCTCACGCTGCTTTCCGTGGACCTGCGGCGGCGTCCACGCCTGAGAGCTTTTGAGAAACGGAGACGCGGGAGACCCGGCAGATGGGAAACTGTGGCGGTGCTGTGTGAACTGGGCTGACTGCTGTTGAGAACAATTCGGCATCAAGTTAAAAAGCTGAACATGTACATACACTATGATTCAGCAATTCAGTGAGTAGGCATAAAATCAAGAGAAATTCTTGCAGATTCGCATTTTGAAATATATACCAGGAATGCTTAAAGCAACACTATTTCCCATAGCAAAAAAAAAAAAAAAAAACGTGAAAGCAACTGTAGGAACAGATGAATGAAACAGCGCATATTCATACAACAAAAACTAAACGGCAGCAAAAATGAAAGAAGCAGAGGTTATGTAACAAAATAAATGTCTCCAAAACATAAGACTGAATGAAATGAGAAAGTAACAGAAGAATACACACAGTGTTACTCCATCTGTAGGGTTTAAACATAGATAATGACCCAGCAATCATTCCTGGGTATGTACGTACACATATACGTAAATATATCTCTCCAAAAGAAACAAAAACACTGATTTGAAAATGGGCATACAGCCCAGTGCTCATAGCAGCATTATTTACAATTACCAAGGTATGGAAGCAAACTAAATGCCCATCAACAGATAAAAATAGATAAGAATTTATTATATAAAAATACATCTTATTTATATAAAAATTTATCGATGGATAAAAATAAGGTGGTACGTATACACACACACACACACAATGAAATCACACTCGGCCATAACAAAAAAGAAAGTTTTGCCACTTGTAGCAAAACAGATGGCCTTGGAGGACATTATGCTAAGTGATATAAGTCAGACAGAGAAATACAAGTAATGTATGATATCATTTATATGTGGAATCTAAAAAAATACAGACTAGTGAATATAACAAAAAAGTAGCAGGGGATGGAGCGAGGGTTGCTGTGGGGGTGGGGGGGTCGGGGGCTCAAACTCCTGGGTGTCAAACAGACTAACTGTGCATCGTGCATGAGGAACCTAGCCAATATGCGGTAACAACTGTACGTGGAAAGCAAGTTTTTAAAATTTTTTTAAATTTTAAATGGGCAGAATTAAACTATTATAATATTTAGAAATGTATTAATAGATGGTAAAGCTGTTTAAAATAAAGCAAGGAGTGATTACACAAAATTTGGGATAATGCTTACCTCTTATCGGGGAGAAAAAGAAGGTGAAATTGTTACCAAGTCCAAGTTCACTCTGCTCACCCCATGGACAGGCCAATAAATCCAAGAAACAGGTGTTGAGCCAAGGAATACAACTTTATTCAGTCATATTTGGCTGACTGAGAGGATGACAAATTACTGTCTTAAAATAACCATCTTACGGGGGGCCTGGATGCCAGGGTCTTTTATAGAAGGGAGATGGAGAGGGTACGTGAGGAAATAAATTAAAAGGCCGCTAATCTTAGTCTTGTAACTATCTTCCAGAATGGCACGCCTCCGGCACGGATGTCTTCCTGTCCTGCTTTCTGCCCTCCACAGGCGCACAGGGGCCTGATCAAAGGCACTTCAGTGTCGCAGTCTGGGAAAGGGGCAGGGTTCCCCGAGGCAGGCCATGATGTATGATGGTAATAACAAAAGCAGAAGAGCAAGCCGAAGAAACAGTTCTGACGTGGAGTCAGAATCGGCTCGTCCCAGCCACAGAATGAGGAAGAGGCTCGCAGGCGCACCCTTAGGTCCTGCTACGGGAGATATAAACCGTGGACCACCACCATCTCCGTCACCCGGGAGCTGGGGAGAAACAGAGAACCTCCAGCTCTTCCCCAAACCCATTGATTCCGCATCTGCATTTTAACATGGTCCTCAGGCGACTCAACCACATTAAAGACACCTGCAAAGTTCTATTTTTAAGGTAGATAGTGCATGCGCTTGCGAGCTCAGTCACGTTCGACTCTTTGTGACCCCATGGACTGCAGCCAACCAGGCTTTTCTGTCCTTGGAATTTTCTAGGCAAGAATACTGGAGTGGGTTGCTGTGCCCTCCTTCGAGGAATCTTCTCAACCCAGGGTACAAACCTCCGTTTCTTGTGTCTCCTGCATTGGCAGGCGGATTCTTTCCCACTGTGCCACCTGGGAAACCCAGACAGTGCATACACAGGTGTTTACTCTAGCAATGTTCTTCAAATGCTAAAGCTTTCATACACTTTCACTTGTGTATTTTGCAATTAAGAACATTTCTTCACTATACAGTTTGAATAGTTTTTAAATATTTCTCAGAATAAATATAAAAACAAAGACATATATAAAAAGAAGGAAGATAACAAAAAACTGAAAACAAACTCAGATATTTAGACTCAAAATCCAGTGCTATTTCCATTCTTGCCTGCCTTTGCCCCAAGGCAGTAAATGGATGGACCCCCAGAAATTGATCATTTCCACTTCTTCCTGCAACTGCATGGGCCAAAGGCCACAAGGAAAGTAGAAGACTAGTGGAAGCTTTGGCGATTGATCATTCTTACTTAGATATTCAGGGGTGGGCTAAGAAAGTATTTTCCTACTCAGATAATCCCTGCCTCTGGAAACTTTCTTTCTTTTTTTCCTGAAAAATGTTCCCGAAATTGAAATGCCTGAAATTTGAGTGTTGTACGTATATGTTTTATCCGCTTGGAAGGAAAGGAGGGAGAGAAGTGATACAATTCAGAGAGCGAAAAAATATTATGAAGTCTCAAATATGATATAAACACTTAATTTATATCTGAAGGCTATACACTGTATACGGAGAAGGCAATGGCAATCCACTCCAGTACTCTTGCCTGGAAAATCCCATGGACAGAGGAGTCTGGTAGGCTACAGTCCAAGAGTTGAACACAACTGAGCGACTTCACTTTTCCTTTTCACTTTCATGCATTGGAGAAAGAAATGGCAACACACTCCAGTGCTCTTGCCTGGAGAATCCCAGGGACGGCGGAGCCTGGTGGGCTGCCATCTATGGGGTCGCACAGAGTCGGACACGACTGAAGCGACTCAGCAGCAGCAGCAGCAGCATACACTGTATATCTAAGTATTTAACTTATTAACAAGAGATCCTACTTTAAATACTGATAACACATGTGCATACTCTCAGACGTGTCAGGGTCTTTGCAGCCCCATGGGTTGTAGCCTGCCAGGCTCCTCTGTCCATGGAATTTTCCAGGCAAGAATATTGATAAACAAATTTTCTTTCTTTTTTTTCTCATGCCTTGCAGGATCTTAGTCCCCTGACCAGGGATGGAACCCAGGCTTCCACAGTGAAATCACCAGGTTGTAACCGCTGGACCACCAGGGAATTCTCTCAACTTTAATTTTCTCCTGGAACTTTGCAATTCATAAGTCCTGATTCATTTTGTTTATTTGAAATGGTATTTGAAAGGAGAAAATCTAATTTTAATGTTGGATATAAAGATCTGCTGACAGTAATTAGGCAAATGATAGAGAAGGAAACTGTGGAACTGTGAAAATGACTTTCCAATGCTCTTTTAAAATCTGTAAAGAGAAAATGTAACACTGATTGTCTTTCTCCCTTCAAAAAGGAGACTGCAACCAGCTAAACCACACTCTGCAGTTTAGTGGACTGTGAACTTCCCTCTGTTGAGGGTTAGCTGATGCTGATACTCAGCTTCGTAGGAATAGGTGTTTATCCAAACTGCTCCAAATTCACCTGTGTGAAGAGTTTGACTTTATTTTTTCTTGGCAAGGTCTTCTGAGTTCCTCTTCCTGGAGTGAAAGTGTTGGTGTCTCAGACCTGTCCGACACTTTGTGATCCCATGACGGACTGCAGCCCGCCAGGCTCCTCTGTCCATGGGATTTTCCAGGCAACAGTACTGGCGTGAGTAGCCATACTCCTCTCCAGGGGATCTTTCCAACCCGGGGATCGAACCTGGGTCTGCAGGGCAGGCGGACTCTTTATCATCTGAGCCACCAGGGAAGCCCTTTCTGAAACAGGAGATGGCAACCCACTCTGGTATTCTTGGAGAGTCCCCATGGACAGAGGAGCCTGGAGGGCTACAGTCCATGGGTCTCTAGGAATCGGACACGACTGAGCGACAGACACACACACACACTCTGCCAGATAGCAAAAGCGTTCTCTTGGGCAATTCTGGGCAATCATAGTCAGTTTGGAAGTACCCTCTGCCCCTTCCCTGACACCCACCCCTACACACACTCTTTCCTTTCCCAGAGCTGAGAGCACCAAGGAGTCGGGGTGGGATAGATGCAGTCACGGCCTGGCCCTGTGTCTGGTCTCTCCATGCTGGCCCTTCCCCTGACTTCCTCTTCCCGCCTGCTTGCCACTTGCCAGACCGTGGCGTCTTGGTCCTGACTCCATATCCGAATGCCACTGTGGTCACTCAGCCTCTCCTGGCACACTCTCAGAGGGGCTGGCCACACTCACCTTCTCCCATGCCACGTGGGGTCTCTGTCCAGCCCTGCCATACACCCACTTCTCTCCATTGCTCCTTGAAGTAACGGTTGCCTTACTTCCAGACGGCGGCTCCAGAGACTGGACCACAGGATTCCTTCTGGATTCAGCGGCCCAACCCCCAAGCTTACTACAGCTCTTTCCTAACTTGCAAGCCTAGGGAATTTTTATCTGGAGAGAAAGAAAAGCTCTGGAAAACCCTGGTTCTGACTGAGCACCTATTCTTGTATGCCTGTGGTTAAGGCACAAGTATATGCCCTGGGTCATTGAAGACTCTAGCTTTTGAAGTTCAAAAGCTTTTTATCACAAAAGTTTTATCTCTGCCCTGAGTTTCCAAAACATATTTTAAACCTCAAAGGCCAGGGATTGACTTTTTTGGTATTTGCACTATGCGGCACTAACCTTACCCCAAGATGTGGCTGCCAAGAGGTCTCGTTTGAAGAGGGAAAGATCATTGAGTTTGTTTTTAGGTTTGTTTAACTATTTTTTTTAAATCAATGTATCAAAATAAGATTCTACTGTAATAGTCACACATTTTCTCCACCACTACACCTTATCTTTTAGCCACAAACTTTGGAAATATATGTACAGCATTTTGTGCATGTGGTTTAAATTTTGTTGTTCTCTTTTATAATTGAACACAGTTGTCAAACTTACTTAAATTCAATAAGCATCAAATTTACTTTTTTTGGCATATCCAATGGTATCTTTCTTTGCCTTAGTTGTAAAATCATTAACATCAGCATTTTATTTTTCCATTTTCCACTATACTTCTATAAATAAGGGTAAATATGCAATCAAATGTTGGAGTAGTAACACAAACATTGCCATATTTAGATGGGAGCGCTACTCGGAGGACACTATCGGCTGACAGACAGCAGGACTCTGGGGGAGCATAAAATGGTTGTTTGTCTACAGAAACAGAAAAGTCAGATTTGGTATAAGGGAGTTTAGAGGTGCGGCTACCCATGAAAGGGCCAGCTGTATAAAAGCTAGTGACTGCCTGCATTGCGATTCTTTCATTTTTTGTTCCCCTTACCTGTCTTCACATGTCTGGGTGGAAACAATGAAAACAATCCTACCTACAACGGTTTTGAACGCGTGAAACTGTTAGTCCTTCTCTGCTGTCTGCCTCCTCTTGACCTCACGGACTGCAGCCCGCCAGCTGTCTCCGTCCATGGGATTCTCCAGGCCAGAATACTGGAGTGGGCTGCCATTCACTTCTCCAGGGAATCTTCCCAAGCCAGGGATCGAACCCGGGTCTCCTGCCTTGCAGGACATTCTTCACCATCTGAGCCACCCGGGAAGCCCTGTAATGGCTTTATCAAAGCATAATTCCCTTATCCTACAATTCATCCAAGCACAACAAATCCACACCTCTCCCCTTCCTTTGTCTCGCCTTTACGATTACACTCACAAGACTTCTGATACCAGATGTTTGGGGTTTCCCCCGCACACCAAGCAATTCTCTGCGATGCCAGCTAGATGTCCCACAATTCACCAACCAAAGTTAGCCCAGACCCCCCAGGTAAGGGCTCAGTCCCAGAAGACTGCTCCCCACTTCAGACCCCAAACCAAGCCGCGGTCCCCAGGTTATCCACAACTTCAGTCTGACTCGGTTGCAAACTGGAGGTTTCCATGACCACCCTCACCTCACCCTTGGATTCAGTTATTTGCTATAACAGCTCATAGAACTCAGGGAAACACTGACTTCCATTTATCAGTTTATCATAAAATAAAAGGTATGAAGGGGACTTCCCTGACGGTCCAATGGTTGCGAATCTGCCTTGCAGTTCAGGAGACACGGGTTTGATTCCTGGTCAGGAAACTAAGATCCCACATGCCGAGGAGTAACTTAGCCCATGAGCTGCAACTAACTGAGCCTGCACGCAGCAGCTAGAGTCCATGTGCCACCCGAAAGACCCCACACAAAGCGACAAGGATCCTGGGCCACAAGCTGGTGCAGCCAAATAAACAAGTATTTTTAAAAGGTGTGATAAAGCACGCAGATGAAGACCCAAAGGGAGAGACGCAGAAGGCAAGGTCCAGCAGGCTCCTAAGCACAGGATCTTCTGTCCCTGGAGAGCTGGGGTGCACCGTCCTCCCAACGTGTAGATGTGTTTACCAACCCAGAAGGTCACCAGACCCTAACCCTATTATTGAAACTTCTCTGGAGACTTCATCATGCAGGCATGATGAGTTATTCATCCCATTTCCTCCCCCTCTCTGGAGTAGGGGCAGTGGAGGATGGACAGTCCTTTTCGTGGCTGGATAATGTTCCATTGCATCTACACCATTTAATGTGTCCATCCACCAGTTAATAGACATTTGGATGGTTTTCACCTTTTAACTATGAGGAATACTGCTGCTAGGAACATTCATGTACAAGTTCACGTACAAGTATGAACACATATTTTTAATTCTCTAGGAATAGAATTGCTGGGTCATACAGAAGCCCTATGTTTAATCTGTTGAGGAGCTACCAGAATGTTTTCCAAAGTGTCTACGTCATTTTACATTCCCACCAGCAGTGTCTGAGGACTCCAGTTTCCTCCCATTCTCACTAATACTTGTTCATATCCATCTTTTATCATTAAAAACATCCTCATGAATATGAAGTGATATGTCTTGCTGTGGTTTTGATTTTCATTTTCTTGATGACCAAAAATGTCAAAAAATCTCTTTATGTGCTTATTGACTATTCGTCTATCTTTTCTGGAGTAAATATGTATTCAGATTGATGGGTTATTTTCATTATAGAGTTTATGTGTTCTTTATATATTCTAGATGCAAAGTCGTTTAGCAGATAATACAATTTGCAAATATTTCTTTCATTCAATAAAATGTCTTTTCATTCTTTTGAAAGTATCCTTTGATGCACAAAACTTTTTAACTTTGATGAAGTCTAATTTACCTATTGATATGGGCTGATTTTTTTTTGTCACCCCCAGATCCTCCCAGAAAAATTCAGATGTTGAAGCCCTGATCCCTAACATGATAGTATTAGGTGATGGGGCCTTTAGGAGATAATTGTATCTAGATGAGGTCGTGAGGGAAGGGCCCGCATGGTGAGACTGATGTGCTCGCAAGAAGAAATGCCAGAGCGCTTGTTCTTTCCCTGTTTCCTCCTTCCTTTCTCGCTTTTTCTTTCTTTGGAGGACATGGTGAGAAGGGAGCTATCTGCAAGCCGGTAAGAAAACTTTCACCAGAACTTGCCTGTGCTAGCACTCTGATCCCAGACTTCAGCCTCTGGAGCGGTGAGGAACGAATTTCTCTTGTTGAAGCTCCCCAGTCCATGGCATTTTCTTGTGGCAACCTGAGCTAAAAATTTATTTATTTTTTGTTTGCTTGTTTCTCATGCTACAGGTCATATCTAAGAATCTATTGCCAAATCCAAGGTCACGAAGATTTTTTTTTTTTTTTTGGAATAGAGTTGATTTACAACGTTGTGTTAGTTTCTGCTGTACAATAAAGTGAATCAGTTATGTATGTATACATATATATATATTCACTCTGTTTTAAGATTCCTTCCCCATATATGCCATTGCAGAGTATTGCCTGGCATTCTCTGTGCTATGCAGCAGTTTCTTATTAATAATCTATTTCACATGTGAAGTGAGGTGAAGTGGCTCAGTCGTGTCCGACTCTTTGCAACCCCGTGGACTATAGCCTACCAGGCTCCTCTGTCCATGAGATTCTCCAGGCAAGAATACTGGAGTGGGTTGCCATTTCCTTCTCCAGGGAATCTTCCCGACCCAGGGATCAAACCCCGGTCTCCTGCATTGGAGGCAGACGCTTTACCCTCTGAGCCGCCAAGGATGCCCAGTGGCGGTGTGCATATGTCGATCCCAGTCGCCCAGTTGTAGCCCTGCCTCGTTTATCCCCTGGTAACTACAAGTTTGCTTTCTGCGTCTATGACTCTACCTTTGTTTTGTAAATAAGTTCATTTGTACCCTTTTTTTTGTTTGTTTAAGATTCCACCTGTAAGTGATTCTTGGTATTTGTCTTTCTCTGTCTGACCTACTCTACTCAGTAAGGCAGTCTCTAGGCCCATCCATGTCCCTGCAAACGGCATGATTCTGTTCTTCTCACGGCTGTGCAGTGTGTCACGGTGTGTGTGTGGGTATACCACATCTCCCTAATGCATCCTCTGCTGATGGGCATCCGGGCTGCTTTCGTGTCCTGGTCATTATAAACAGTGTGGCAATGAAAAATTGGGGGTACATGGTTCAAATTGTGGTTTTATCTGAATATATGCCCAGGAGTGGGATTGCTAGGTCATGTGGTAGTTACAGTTTCAGATTTTGAGGAACCTCCATATTGCTCTCTGTAGTGGCTGGACCAATATTCACTCCCACCAACAGTGTAAGAGGGTTCCCCTTTCTCCACACCCTCTCCAGTTAGTTCAGTCAGTTCACTCGCTCAGTTGTATCCGACTCTTTGCGACCCCATGAATCACAGCACGCCAGGCCTCCCTGTCCATCACCAACTCCCGGAGTTCACTCAGACTCACGTCCATCGAATCGGTGATGCCATCCAGCCATCTAATCCTCTGTCGTCCCCTTCTCCTCCTGCCCCCAATCCCTCCCAGCATCAGAGTCTTTTCCAATGAGTCAACTCTTCGCATGAGGTGGCCAAAGGACTGGAGTTTCAGCTTTAGCATCATTCCTTCCAAAGAACACCCAGGACTGATCTCCTTCAGAATGGACTGGTTGGATCTCCTTGCAGTCCAAGGGACTCTCAAGAGTCTTCTCCAACACCTCAGTTCAAAAGTATCAATTCTTCAGCACTCAGCTTTCTTCACAGTCCAACTCTCACATCCATACATGACCACTGGAAAAACCATAGTCTTGACTAGACAGACCTTAGTCAGCAAAGTAATGTCTCTGCTTTTGAATATGCTATCTAGGTTGGTCATAACTTTCCTTCCAAGGAGTAAGCGTCTTTTAATTTCATGGCTGCAGTCACCATCTGCAGTGACTTTGGAGCTCAAAAAAGTTAAGTCTGACACTGCTTCCACTTCTCCAAGCCAGGCTTCAGCAATACGGGAACTGTGAACTTCCAGATGTTCAAGCTGGTTTTAGAAAAGGCAGAGGAACCAGAGATCAAATTGCCAACATCCGCTGGATCATGGAAAAAGCCAGAGAGTTCCAGAAAAACATCTACTTCTGCTTTATCGACTATGCCAAAGCCTTTGACTGTGTGGGTCACAATAAACTATGGAAAATTCTGAAAGAGATGGGAATACCAGACCACCTGACCTGCCTCTTGAGAAATCTGTATGCAGGTCAAGAAGCAACAGTTAGAACTGGACATGGAACAACAGACTGGTTCCAAATAGGAAAAGGAGTACATCAAGGCTGTATATTGTCACCCTGCTTATTTACCTTATATGCAGAGTACATCATGAGAAACGCTGGGCTGGAAGAAACACAAGCTGGAATCAAGATTGCCAGGAGAAATATCAATAACCTCAGATATGCAGATGATACCACCCTTATGGCAGAAAGTGAAGAGGAACTAAAGAGCCTCTTGATGAAAGTGAAAGAGGAGAGTGAAAAAGTTGGCTTAAAGCTCAACATTCAGAAAACTAAGATCATGGCATCTGGTCCCATCACTTCATGGGAAATAGATGGGGAAACAATGGAAACAGTGTCAGACTTTATGTTTTTGGGGCTCCAAAATCACTGCAGATGGTGACTGCAGCCATGAAATTAAAAGATGCTTACTCCTTGGAAGGAAAGTTATGACCAAACTAGATAGCATATTCAAAAGCAGAGACATTACTTTGCCAACAAAGGTCCCTGTAGTCAAGGCTATGGTTTTTCCAGTGGTCATGTATGGATGTGAGAGTTGGACTGTGAAGAAAGCTGAGTGCCGAAGAATTGATGCTTTTGAACTGTGGTGTTGGAGAAGACTCTTGAGAGTCCCTTGGACTGCAAGGAGATCCAACCAGTCCATTCTGAAGGAGATCAGTCCTGGGTGTTCTTTGGAAGGAATGATGCTAAAGCTGAAACTCCAGTACTTTGGCCACCTCATGTGAAGAGTTGACCCATTGGAAAAGATTCTGATGCTGGGAGGGACTGGGGGCAGGAGGAGAAGGGGACGACAGAGGATGAGATGGCTGCATGGCATCACTGACTCGATGGACATGAGTCTGAGTGAACTCCGGGAGTTGGTGATGGACAGGGAGGCCTGGCGTGCTGTGATTCATGGGGTCGCAAAGAGTCGGACACAACGGAGAGACTGAACTGAACTGAGATGAGTGCAATTGTGTGGTAGTATGAGCATTCTTTGGCATTGCCTTTCTTTGGGATTGGAATGAAAACTCACCTTTTTCCAGTCCTGTGGCCACTGCTGAGTTTTCCAAATTTGGTGCCATATTGAGTGCAGCACTTTCACAGCGTCATCTTTCAGGATTTGAAACAGCTCAACTGGAATTCCATCACCTCCACTAGCTTTGTTTGTAGTGATGCTTTCTAAGGCCCACTTAACTTCACATTCCAGGATGTCTGGCTCTAGATTAGTGATCATACCATCATGATTATCTGGGTCGTGAAGATCTTTTTTGTATAGTTCTTCCATGTATTCTTGCCACCTCTTCTTAATATCTTCTGCTTCTGTTAGGTCCATACCATTTCTGTCCTTTATTGAGCCCATCTTTGCATGAAATGTTCCCTTGGTATCTCTAATTTTCTTGAAGAGATCTCTAGTCTTTCCCATTCTGTTGTTTTCCTCTATTCCTTTGCATGGATCGCTGAGGAAGGCTTTCTTTTCTCTCCTTGCTATTCTTTGGAACTCTGCATTCAGATGGGTATATCTTTCCTTTTCTCCTTTGCTTTTCACTTCTCTTCTTTTCACAGCTATTTGTAAGGCCTCCCCAGACACCCTCTCCAGCCATTTTTAAATGATTTATTTAGTGTATTTTTGGCACATGCAGGCTTTTCCTAGTTGTGGCAAGCAGGGGCTACTCTTCATTGCAGTGGGCAGGCTTGTCTTGCTGTGGAGCATGGATTCTAGGCACCCTGGCTTCTGTGGCTGCAGCCCATGGGCTCAGTAGCTGTGGCGCTCGGGCTTAGCTGCCCCAGGGCATGTGGAACCTTCCCAGGCCAGGGATCAAACCTATGTGTCCTGCATTGGCAGGCAGATTCTCATCCACTGTATCACCAAGGAGGTCCTCTCCAGCATTTGTTGTTGGTAGATTTTTTGATGATGGCCATTCTGACTAGCATGAGATGATATCTCATTGCACTTTTAACTTGCATTTCTCTAATGATTAGTGATGTTGAGCATCTTTTCGTTGCTTTTTGGCCATCTGTATGTCTTCTTTGAAGAAATGTCTATTTGGGTCTTCTACCGATTTTCTGACTGGGTTGTTAGGGTTTGTGTTTTTTTAAATGCTGCGCTGCATGAGATGTTCGTATATTTTGGAAATTAATCCCTTGTCGGTTGCTTCACTGGCAAATATTTTCTCCCATTCTGAGGCTTGTCAGTCGTGAAGATTTACCTCCATGTTTTTTTCTAACAGTTTTTAAGTGTTGGCTCTTAGATTTGGATCTCTGATTCATTTTTGGTTTATTTTGTATATAGTGTGAGCTAGAGATTCGACTTCACTCTTTTGTATGTGGATATCCACTTGTCTCAGCACCATGTATTGAAGAGATTGTTCTCTATTAAATACTCTTGACATTCATCAAAAATCAATTGGCCATAACCACATAGGTTTTATTTTGAACTGTCCGTTCTATTTCATTGATCTATATGCCTATTCTTATGCCAGTTTCCACACTGTTTTGATTGCTGTAGCTTTGTACTAAGTTTTGAAATTAGTAAGTATGAGTCTTTCAACTTCTTTTTTCTAGATTGTTTTGGCTATTCTTGGTCCCTTGAGTTTCCATATGAATTTTAGCTTCTCCATTTCTGCCAATAAGCCAGTTTGAATTATGATAAGGATTGAGTTAAATCTGTGGATTCTAATTGGAGAGTATTGTCCTTTTAAAAACAGTAAAACTTCTTGCCCATGAATAGGGTACATCTTTCAGTTGATGTAGATCTTTTGTTCAACAGTATGTTGTCGTTTTCAGAGATTAAATTCTGCACTTCTTTGTTAATTTATTCCTACATATTTTATTCTTTTTGACACGAACTTAATTTGTTTTCTTAACTGCATTTTTGGGTTGGTCATTGCAAGTGTATGTGAATATCATTTATTTCTAACAACTTTATTGAGATATTCATAAACCATACATCTCACTCAAAAGTGTGTGATTCAGTGGTAGAAGTAAATTGATTTTGGTATGTCCTATATCTTATTAACCTACTGAATTCTTTCATTCTAACAGTTTTGGGTGGATTTCTTCAGAACACAGGATCATATTACCTGTGAGGAGAGATGGTTTTATTTCTTTTTTTTAAAATCTGGATTCATTCTCCCCACACCAACCCTCACCTCCATCAGCACTCCTTAGCCTCACTGCTAATATCACTGGAAAGAAACTCCAGTACCATAAAAGCTGTGAGGGCAGACATCCTGTTCTCTTTCCTTTTTTTCCTTCCCTTTCCTTTCATTTTCTCTTTCCTTTCTTTTTTCTAGGGGAAATCATTTAATCTTTCATCAGTATCATGTTAGCCGTGAGTTTTTCACTGAGGTCCTTTATTGGATTCGGGAAATTTCCTTCTATTCCTAATTTGTTGAATGTTTTTACAAAGAAAGTGTGTTTTATTTTTCTCAAATGTTTCTTTCTGCATCTACTGATTTCTTTTATGTCAGTAACAATGTCCCCTTATTCTTATTCTTAATTTTAGCCATTTCAGTCTTCTCTCCTTTTTTTGTCAGTTTCGCTAAGTTCATCAATTTTGTTGATCTTTCCAAGGAACCAACTTTCAGTTTGTGTATTTTTCTCTATCAGTTTTCTATTCTCTATTTAATTTTCATTCTATATTTGTTTCTCTTGCTTGCTTTAGCTTTTGCTCATCTTTTCCCCTTAAATGTCTTCAGCGGGAAGTTTAAGTTATTGATTTCAGATTATTCTTCTTTTATAGAATTGGTGTTGATAGCTGCAAATTTCCCTCAAAGTACTGTTTTAGCTGTATCCCATAAACTTTCTTATATTGTGCCTTCAATTTTATTCATCTCACATTTTCTAATTTGTCTCGTGATTTCTCTCTGATTCATTGATTAAGGAGTATATTAATGCCACCTATCTGCTGATTTCCAAAATGCCTTTTGGTTATTGATTTATGATTTCACGTCGCTGTGGTTGGAGAACACCACCTACTTTCAGCCTCTTCACGTGTGTCGAGGCTCGTCGTCCGCGTGTCGGCTGTGCTGGGGATGAGCCGTGTGCATATGGGAATGATTCGTATTCCGCTGCTGCTGAGCACAGTGCTCTATAAATGTCCCTCAGGATACATTGGTTTATATTGTTCAACTCTATTTCCAGTTAATCTTCTGCCTAGCTGATCTATTACTGAAAATGAAGTATTAAAGTCTCCAATGATTATTGTCAAATTGTCTAGCTCTCACTTGACTTTCGTCAATTTTTGCTCCCTATATTCTGCGACTCTGTTGTCAGAGAGATATATATATAGTAGTTGTTGTGTCTTGATGGATGGGCCCTTCTTTCATTATAAGATGTCCATCTTTATCTCTAGTTATTTTTTTGTTGTTTTAAATCTATTGTCTGATATTATTATAGCCCCTCCAGATTTCTCTTGAGGTGCTGTTCATTTTCTTCATTTTTTTTTTGTCCTATTCTTTGGATTTCACAATCTCTTTTGGCCTATTTTCAAGTTCACTAATTCTTTCTTTATCCAGTTCAAATCTACTCTTGATCCTGTCCAGTGAGTTTTCTAGGTATTTACTTAAAACTTCACTAATTCCATTAGATTCTTTCTACAACTTCTACTGAAATTCTGTAGACCTGTAGATAGTAAGACATTATTATCATATCCTCTTTCACTTCTTTACGCATGGTTTCCTATGGTTCTTTGAATATACTACTGAAACAATGACTACTTTGAAGTCTTTGTTAAGTCTGACATCTCTCCCTCTCAGAGGCAGTTTCTGTTGCCTATTTTTTATCTTGCGTATGAGTCACACTTTCCCGTTTCTTTAAAAGTTACCTAATTGCTGAAATTAGACACTCCACTCCACATAATATATTGCAGCAACTCTGGATACTACCCTCTTCCCTCCGTCTCTAAGGCTTGTCATTGCTGCTGTTTGGTTTTATTTTTTATTGTTATTATTAACGTTCATTGGCATATGTTGATTTACAATGTTCTGTTAGCCTCTGCTCTACAGCAAAGTGAATCAGTTATACACATACATACACCCACTCTTGTTTAGATTCTTTTCCCACACAGGTCATTACAGAGCACTGAGCAGTCCCCTGTGTTATACAGCATGTTCTTATTAGTTGCTGTTTGAGAGGCAGCAGTACCTATACGTCAGTCCCAGTCTCCCAGCTCATCCCACACACCCCCACAGGTCTCCAGCCTTTGTTCTCAGCATGTTGTCTGTCAGCTACAAGAGCCATAGACACGCAGCTCGATTCTTGTCAGTGCTTGGGTCAGCAGCACAGTGTGTCAAGTAAATAAAAATGAAGCAAGTGTCTAAGACTTACTAATGCATATGGAATAATCCTGCTTTGAGACTCCAGGATATACACCTAAGCTAGCTTTGCATTCTCCAATGCATGCTAATAATCCACGTCAATCACAGAGGATAAAAGCTGAACCATGACCCCATGAAACTCATCACAACTCCTTGCCATTTCCTTGACAAGATGTAAGTAGGAAGCTTAGAAGGACAACTCTGAATGGCTTTCATTCTAAGAGGTCAATGGAGATGAACAGGTAGTAATACCTCCCTGTTGCTCCCTGATTCATGGAAGAGCCCCTCCGTTTCCCCTGCCTCTGGAGTAGGCCCAGGTTAGCCAGAATAGAGCAGAATGAGGACGCGAGCTGGAGAGAATACGCCCAGGGCTGTCATGAGATTTCTTCTGATGAAAATTACGAATGTTAACCGTGTTCCCTTTACATCACTGCAAGTGATCCAAGCAGAATCAAAATCCAACACGATATAACGTGAAGAGATTTGCCTGATCAATTAACTCCAATTTTGGAAACCTATATCACTGAGCATGTAATGCATGTATGCAAAGAGAGGCAGAAAGGCATTCAGCGAAGTGTTATCTCAAAGGGAAATATTTGTCCATCGGTAGGAGAAAAATGTACATCAATACAAAAAAGATTGAAGAAATTTGAAGTGAAAGTGACGTCGCTCAGTTGTGTCTGACTCTTTGTGACCCCACGGACTGTAGCCTACTAGGCTCCTCTGTCCATGGGATTTTCCAGGCAAGAATACTGGAATGGGTTACCATTTCCTTCTCCAGGAGATCTTCCCAACCCAGGGACTGAACCTGGATCTTCCACATTGTAGGCAGACACTTTGCTGTCTGAGCCACAGGGCACCATATAATAAAATCCTGTGCGTGGGGATTGATATGGGCAGATATATTGTAAATCATACTGTTAAGCTTCAGAACAAGACACACAGAAGAAAGAGGTGAAGGAAGGACAAAGGGAGGAAGGGAGAAGAAAAGAAAAGGAAGCAGAAAAGAGGAAGGGAAGGGGGAATAAGGAAGAAAGCTGTATTCAGAGGTGCCTTACTTTAGGTTGCTTCAACACATAGGAAAGTTTCTGGATGAAATACTTAACAGCGGATTTTCTTATCCTGGGAAAAATTAAAATGGGTTTGAGGGTAGAGAGGAAGAAGGGAAGATTTTGGTATTCTATTCGCTTCTGTGTTGTTTGAATTTTCTGCTCATTGAAAAGTAACTGAGTGCCCATCTTTGGTTCTGCTTTTATCCTCTATGATTGGCCTCAATTATTAGCATGCATTGGAGGCACTAAGTGAACCTAAGTGCCACCTTCCCTTTACTGAGCCCATCTTTGGATGAAATGTTCCCTTGGTGTCTCCAGTTTACTTGAAGAGACCTCTAGTCTTTCTCATTCTGTCGTTTTCCTCGGTTTCTTTGCACTGCTCACTTAAGGAGGCTCTCGTATCTCTCCCTGCTATTCTCTGGATCTCTGCATTCAGTTGAGTCTGCCGCTCCCTTTCTCCTTTACCTTTCACTTCTCTTCCTTCCTCAGCTATTTGTAAGGTCTCCTCAGACAACCACTTCGTCTTCTTGCATTTCTTTCTCTTTTTGATGGTTTTAGTCCGTCACTGGACGGACTGATGCTAAAGCTGAAACTCCAATACTTTAGCCACCTGATGCGAAGAGCTGACTCACTGGAAAAGACCCCGATGCTGAGAAAGATTGAAGGCAGGAGAAGAAGGGGGCAACAGAGGAGGAGATGGTTGGATGGCATCACTGACTCGATGGACATGAGTCTGAGCAAACTCCGGGAGATAGTAAAAAACAGGGAAGCCTGGCATGCTGTAGTCCACGGGGTCACAAAAAGTCAGACGCAATTTAACAACTGAACAACAAGTATTGTCAGACTTCCGTGGTGGTCCAGAAGCTAGCACTCAATGCTCCCAATGCAGAGGGCCAGAGTTCAATTCCTGGTCAGGGAGCTAGATCCTACATGCAACTACCGAAGATCCCACGTGCCAGCTAAGACCCAGTGCAGTCAAATAAATAAAATACTTAAAACAAACAAACAAAAAAAGCACCTAAATAGGAAAGAAAAAACACTGGTATCACACAGAACTGAGTTCGAAACTCACTGCACCGTTTACTCTGTGACCTGGGGTAAGTGCGTGATCTGGGGTAAGTGGCCTTTCCAATTCAGTTTTATCATTGTTACAGTAAAGACAACGCAGCGGCCTTCTGGGATGCTGTGTCAATAAATGAGATAAGGTATGAAAAGGCTTCTATCATAGTCTGTGGGAAAAGTTGGCACTCAAAAAATATTTTCCCTTCTGGCTAGATCACTGTCTGTGTGCTGAACTTTTAAGAGCAGCTTCTCATATCACTGACACTAAAACACAAGTGCTACTACTAATGAGAACAAAACCTAGTATTTACTGAGCTCCCATCAGGTGTTACTCTCCCATGGGTTTTGTAGGTATCCTCTCATTTAGACCCCTATGAGATAGACAGCATTATTATCCCAATATTAAGGATAAGGGCAGAGACACAACTTATCACCAAGTTTTTTTTTTTCTTTTGGCCATGGGATCTTAGTGACCCAACCAGGGGTGGAACCCAGGCCCAGAACTGAGAGCCTGGAGTCCTAACCACTGGACCCGCAGGGAATTCTCAAAGACCAAGTTTCCAAGACTCCAAAGTTATCATTCTTAACAATTATGCTTTGCTCATTGACATTTTTAAAGACTTTGATATATTAGTAAATTGCTTTACCAATTCAAGCTAGATTTAGAAAAGGCAGAGGAACCAGAGATCAAATTGCCAACATCCACTGGATCATGGAAAAGGCAAGAGAGTTCCAGAAAAACATCTACTTCTGCTTTATCGACTATGTCAAAGCCTTTGACTGTGTGTGTCACAACAAATTGTGGAAAATTCTTCAAGAGATGGAAATACCAGACCACCTGACCTGCCTCTTGAGAAATCTGTATGCAGGTCAAGAAGCAACAATTAGAACTGGACATGGAACAACAGACTGGTTCCAGATAGGGAGAGGAGTATGTCAAGGCTGTATATTGTCACCCTGCTTATTTAACTTCTATGCAGAGTACATCATGAGAAACGCTGGGCTGGAAGAAGCACAAGCTGGAATCAAGATTGCCAGGAGAAATAACAATAATCTCCGATATGCAGATGACACCACCCTTATGGCAGAAAGTGAAGAAGAACTAAAAAGCCTCTTGATGAAAGTGAAAGAGGAGAGCGAAAAAGTTGGCTTAAAGCTCAACATTCAGAAAACGAAGATCATGGCATCCGGTCCCATCACTTCATGGCAAATAGATGGGGAAACAATGGAAACAGTGAGAGACTTTATTTTGGGGCTCCAAAATCACTGCAGATGGTGACTGCAGCCATGAAATTAAAAGACGCTTACTCCTTGGAAGAAAAGTTATGACCAACCTAGACAGTATATTCAAAAGCAGGACCTTTGTCAACAAAGGTCCATCTAGTCAAAGCTATGGTTTTCCCAGTAGTCATGTATGGATGTGAGAGTGGACTATAAAGAAAGCTGAGCACCGAAGACTTGATGCTTTTGAACTGTGATGTCGGAAAAAAACTCTTGAGAGTTCCTTGGACTGCAAGGAGATCCAACCAGTCCATCCTAAATGAAATCAGTCCTGAGTGTTCATTGGAAGGACTGATGCTGAAGCTGAAACTCCAATATTTTGGCCACCTGATGTGAAGAATTGACTCACTAGAAAAGACCCTGATGCTGGGAAAGATTGAAGCTGGGAGGAGAAGGGGACGACCGAGAATGAGATGGCTGGATGGCATCACTGAATCAAAGGACATGAGTTTGAGTAAGCTCCAAAAGTTGGTGATGGACAGGGAGGCGTGGCATGCTGCAGTCCATGGGGTCGAAAGAGTTGGACACAACTGAGGGACTGAACTGAACTCACCAATTTAGACATCTCTCAGCAGTGTATGAGCATCTTTCAGCACACTATTAGTTATCAGCATTGGAAACTTTTGGCTACTTTGATAAGCTCCTAGAGTGAGGGTACTTTATTGTCATTTGCATTTGCTTTTTTTTATTACTGGCAAGAGTAAACAGTTTTACATAAATTTATTAGTTGTATAACTTCTATCATCAATTTATGGTAATAAAGTCTTCTGAGCATACATTACATGAACTTTTCGTATAATAAATGGTTTAACCATTTGTCATCTTTGCTGTAATTTTGCCACTTTGTGTGTCTCGTTTTATCTTGGTTACTTGCATGAAGAAATTTTAAATGTTGGTGTAATCTAGTGTGTCTTTTCTTTTTTAAATTTATTTTTATGACTTAAAAGTTTGTAAGTTAAAGAAAAAAAAGACTAAAGACAGGCCACAGACCTAAAGAAAATATTTGCAAGATAGTTACCTGAAGAAGGATTATTATCCAAAATACATGAAGAAATCTTAAACCTCAACAGAAAGAAAACAAACAATGCAATTTAAAAATGGACCAAAGACCTGATCAGACACCTCACAGAAGAAGATATACAAGTGACACATAAAGATATGAGATAAGCACTTAAGGAATTACAACTTAACACAATGAAACACCCCTACACAGCTCCTAGAATGAGTAAAATCCAAAACACCAACAATACCAATGTTGATGAGGACGTAAGGCAGCAGGAACTCTCTCACTCATTACTAATAGGAATGCAAATGACACAGACACTTTGCAAGGCAGTTTGGCAGCTTTTTACAAAACTAACCATACTCTTACCATTTGGTATTTCCCCAAATGACTTTGAAAATGTATGTCTACACAATACTTGCATGAATGAATGTTTACAGCTGCTTTATTCAAAACTTTTAAAATTTGGAAGTAACCAGAACAAATAATTCTGTAATTTGCATGGCAACACAAAAGATCCCAAATAGCCAGGTCAACCTTGATAAAGAACAAATCTGGAAGTATCCCGTTTACTGGTTTCAACTATACTACAAAGCTACAGCAATCAAAAGAGCTAGGTACTGACACAAAAAGAAACACAAAAATCAATGGATCAGAAGAGAGGCCAGAAATAAACCATATACAAAAATAAACTCAAAACGGACTAAGGACTTAAATGTTTAAGTCCTGAAACTATAAACCTTCTAGAAGAAAATGTAGGAAGTACACTCTTTGACGACAGTCTTAGCAATTGGCAGGGGTGGGGAGTGGGGTAGGATCTGTCTTCTCAGGAAAGGAAACAAAAGTGAAAATAAATGGAACTACATCAAACTAAAAAGCTTTTTCACAGCAAAGCAAACTATCAGAACAAAAAGGCAGGTTACTAAATGGGAGAAGATATTTGCAAACGATATATCCAATAAGAGGTTAATATCCAAATTATACAAAGAAGTCATAAAACTCAACATCAGGAAACTTTACGCTGGTCCAGTGGTTAAGACTGTGCTTTCACTGCCAAGGGCCTTGGTTTGATCCCTGGTAAATGAACTAAGATCCCATAAGCTGCAAGGCATGGACACAAAAATAAATAAATAAAATAACCTAGGCAGCAAAAAGACAACTTGATTTAAAAATGGGCAGAGGACCTGAATGTTTTCAGAGAAGACATACAGATGGCTAAAGACACATGAAAAGATACTCAACATCACTAATCATCAGGGAAACTAAAATCAAAACTACAGTGAGATCTCAGCTCACACCTATCAGAATGGCTATCATCAAAAGGACAGCTAGCGTTGGTGAGGATGTAGAGAAAAGGAAACCCCCGTGCACTGCTAATGGGAACGTAAACTGGTACAGCCGCTATGGAAAACAATTTGGAGCTTCCTCAAAAAATTAAAAAAGAGCTGCCATCTGATCAAGCAACTTCACTTATGAATACTTTCCCAAGAAAAGCAAAAAACTAATTTGAAAAGGTATTTATTTGTGCACCAATATTCACTGTAGCATTATTTACAACAGCCAAGATATAGATGCACCTTAAGTTGAAAAATAAAAATCTTGCCATTTGCAACAACATGGATGGATCTAGAAGGCATTATGCTAAGTGAAATAAGACAGGGAAAGAAAAATAGTGCATGATATCACTGATATGTGGAAACTAAAAAACAAACAAAAGAAAATAAAAACAAATTCACAGATAGTAGCAATAAATGGGTATTAGTTGCCAGAGGGGAAGGGGATAGGGAGGGATAAATAGGTGAAGGGGACTAAGAGATATGAACTTCCAGTTATAAAATAAATAAGCCACAGGAACGACTTCCAGCATAAGCATATGGTCAATAATATTTTAGTAACTTGTTATGGGGATAGATGGCTACCAGACTTACCACACTGGCCATTTCACAGCACATGCAAATGTCAGATCACTATGGAGGACACCTAAAACACGGTCTGTCAACCATATTTCAATTTTATTTAAACGTTCATAATCTATTGACACTTGTTAATCATGTATAATTAGAGACTAATGTGAAGATACAGTTGCCCCTCAGACAACATGGGTTTTAATGGTGCATGGGTCCACTTCCATGCGGATTTTCTCCAATAAACATGTGCCACAGTATAACACAGTCCATGGTTGGTTGCATCTGCAGATGTGGAAACTCAGATGCAGAAAGACGACTGTAAAGTTATACGGTTACTTTTTTACTGCGTGTAGCATCGGAGCACCTAGCCCCACCTTGTTCAAGGATTAGCTCTATATAGAAGCCTAAACTGCTTGGTTGAAATAAATATTATAGGAATTGAGGTCTAGGCAGACACTGACTAATTTGACATTTCAAACAAGCTTCCCAAGAGGTTAGGATTGATTAGAAAAGCAAAAATGTCCTTTAACAGGTGAATGGATAAACAAACCATGGTATACTCATACAATGGAATCTTTTTCAGTAATTTTTTGTTTGTTTTTTTAGGGAAGACGTGGATTTATTCAGATTCAGAGAGAAGCACGCTCCACAAACAGAGTGTGGGCCGTTACAGAGGGTAAATGGGGCGGGGGAGGCGGCGGTGGGGGGGGGGGGGGGCGTTATTCAGCAATTAAAAAAAAAAGAGCTATCAAGTCATTAAAAGACATGAAGGAAACAAACGCATACTGCTAAATGAAATAAGACAATCTGAAAAACGTACACGAGTCTAACTATAGACATTTTGAAAGAGGCAGAACTATGGAGGCAGTGAAAAACAAACAACAAAAATCACAAAATCACAACAGAAAAGTCACTGCCAAGGAGCCAAGGATTAGGCAGGAAGGCCTTAGAGGAGCTCAGGAGTTTTAAAGTAGTGAAACCTTTCTGTGGGATAATGTGACGGTGGAAACACCATCCATTTGTCAAACCCACAGAAAGAGAAACTCACCCAGAGAGGGATCCCTTACGTAAACGATGGACTTTAGTTAATAACAGTGTATCAACCAATGTTGGCTCATGAATACACGATATTAATAATAGAGGAAACTGACTTGAGGGTGGAGGGCTGGGGGTAAGTAGGGAGACAGTAAGTGACGGGGTATCTGGAAGCTGTCTGTACTTTCCAGATTTTTTGTAACTGCTCTGAAACACAGATCATTACTTTTTGCCAAAGAGTTTGCAAGCTCTTCTCCCCCAAATCCAATATTCATCTGTTTTTAAATATAACCTAAAAAATATAAATATATTTAGATATAACTTTAAAAGCTAAGAAAATGGGGACTTCCCTGGTGGTCCACTGGTGAATAACCCACTTTCCAATGCAGGGGACGAAGGTTCAGTCCCTGGTTGGGGAACCAAGATCCCACATGCCACAGGGCAACTAAGCTTACACGCAGCAACAAAGACTCAGCACAGTCAAAACAATACATTTAAAAATCTAAGTAAATGAAGTATGTGGTGTGAGAGGAAAAAATCTTCAAAATTTTTTTTTCCTAGTTGTTAACTCCATCATCTCAACACCATCTACTGACTTTTCTTCCCTCTGCTTTGTGATGCTTTATAATAGTCTTATGTACAGAAAGACCTATTTCTGTGCTAACTCATTTAATGTTTCGAATTACAAATTCAAAATGATCTACTCATCCCCCAGTAAGTTTGTTTATTCTTAGCCTTCTGTGTCCCTAGTTGCTGCAGTGAACTTTAGAAACAACTCTATTTCCTTTCAGATCATAGACGATCAGAGCTGATAGGAACCTGAATGACGATATCCGAATGACTCACTTTCTCGATGAGGAAACTGAGGGCCTCGAGTACAGAGACTGAAGTAGAGGCATGCAACAGGTTAGAGGAAGCAGTAGTACCTAAGTGTTTACCCACTGTGTCAAAGGTAATCTAAATCTTCCCATGTTTCAAATGGTTTACCATTAGAAAATTTCAGAGACGTGTTCTTGATTAATTGGGCTGCAGCAGGCCAAAACAGGGGGGCCCAATGTGCAAGTGAACCTCAGGAAATCTCGGAGCAGACAGAACACTGGAGACCCATTTGCGCCTATCCCTTAGCCTAGTCTCTGAGCTCTAGAATGGAGGGAACTGTAAGACACGGGAAAGCAGATGGGTAAAGCCACTCTTGAGCAGGGCTAGGTGGATGGAGGGTCATCACTAGAGCCGAACATCCAGAGTTGGGCAACGAGGACTTCTACTTACCAAAGGAAGAAATTTTATTGCAATTTCAAGGCAGGAACAGCACAGGAAAAAGACAGCAGTGGTCTGAGCAGAGATGCCAAAGGGGAAACCGCTGCAGCCACGGCAGAAAGAGCAAGCCCAGAGGAGGCGATTCTCCCGAGGGCTCAGCACACCGACGGCAGCCC
Source organism: Budorcas taxicolor (assembly GCF_023091745.1). NCBI lineage: Eukaryota > Metazoa > Chordata > Mammalia > Artiodactyla > Bovidae > Budorcas > Budorcas taxicolor. Next base: position 79,037,327 of record NC_068924.1, on the reverse strand, counting down.
GGGCGGGGGCGCACAGTCCCGAACGCGGAGGAAACGTTCACTCACGCCTGGAGGCTCTGAGAGGACGTGGTGCAGGATTTTGTTCTAATATTCACAAAACAGGCCTCCTTCTCCTCCTCGGGACAGAACAAGGGTTGCTTCCATTGATCCTGTTTACCCACACTTCCCTGTAGTACCCTGCTTGTATGCAAACCCTCTGAAGGATTTTCATTAGGGAGCGCAACTTTTATATGTGGGAAGACCTTCCCGTCGAAATAGCCTTTCTTGAAAATAGTTCGGTTCCAGTATCCAGAGCCTGGAAAATGCCCTTAGCTTTTGACCCAGAAATTCCTCTTCTGAGGAAATAGTCCAGATGACAAAGATTTTGGCACAAAGGTGTTTATTACAGCATATTTAAAATACTCTACATAAGTAGCATACCTAAGTATCCAACAACTGGGCAAAAGTTAAATAAATAATGGTACATCCATTTGATTAAATACCATGCAGCCATGAAAAACAAAAACAAAATATGGTCTTGAAGAATTAGCAGGGAAATACTATGAAACAATGTCAGACAAGAGAAGCAGGCAACTGCGCTGTTGGCACTGTATAAGCTCTACTGTGTCTTTTTTTAATAGGAAAATACTAGATGCAAGCATGCCTCCAGGTGACAGGACCCAGCATTATAGCTGACTTATATAGCTTCTGCTCAAAAAAAATGAAAACTTTCTGTGCTTTCTAAATTGTTTTCAACTGTGATATTTTTTCAAATGCTTAAAGCCAGTAAAAACAATCAATTAAAACCAAGTGACTCAGTGACCTTCTCTACTCTGCCACCAGTTTTAAACCTCAAGAATGCACCTGGACTTGCCAGCATTTTAGAAGTAATCTCGCAAACCTGTTTACTGTACCCTTCTACCCCATTTACAAGGCCGTCTAACTCAGAACCACTGGCTACGCACCGGAATCACGCGTCTGAGATGAGGCAAGCATTCATAGGCCCAGGACATCTTGCTTTGGGTGGGGATCTGCATCTCCAGACTCAGGGGCGTTTCCATTCAAGACTGGGAAAAGCGAATACACAGAGCATGGGTCTCAGACCAAAGAAAAGGGAGCAAAGTGGCTTCCTTGGACAGGACTTGGCTGTCTAAGTTTAGGACTTTCCTGGAAATGAGACCTAACTGCACTATCAGACTCCAGAGCTTCTCCAACAATGGTGGGGGCGGGGGACGGCTTCACTATAGCCCTAGAGGACCAGGATCCAGAGTTTGAACCGCTGTAGCCACAGGAATTCCAGCTGAGCTATTTCAAATCCTGAAAGATGATGCTGTGAAAGTGCTGCACTCAATAGGCCAGCAAATTTGGAAAACTCAGCAGTGGCCACAGGACTGGAAAAGGTGAGCTTTCATTCCAATCCCAAAGAATGGCAATGCCAAAGCACAATTGCACTCATCTCACACGCTAGTAAAGTAATGCTCAGAATTCTCCAAGCCAGGCTTCAGCAGTACGTGAACCGTGAACTTCCAGATGTTCAAGCTGGTTTTAGGAAAAGCAGAGGAACCAGAGATCAATTGCCAACATCTGCTGGATCATCGAAAAAGTGAGAGAGTTCCAGAAAAACATCTATTTCTGCTTTATTGACCATGCCAAAGCCTTCGACTATATGGATTGCAATAAACTGTGGAAAATTCTGAAAGAGATGAGAATACCAGACCACCTGACCTGCCTCTTGAGAAATCTGTATGCAGGTCAGGAAGCAACAGTTAGAACTGGACATGGAACAACAGACTGGTTCCAAATAGGGAAAGGAGTACCTCAAGGCTGTATACTGTCACCCTGCTTATTTACCTTATATGCAGAGTACATCATGAGAAACGCTGGGCTGGAAGAAGCACAAGCTGGAATCAAGATTGCCGGGAGAAATATCAATAACCTCAGATATGCAGATGACACCACCCTTATGGCAGAAAGTGAAGAGGAACTAAAAAAGCCTCTTGATGAAAGTGAAAGAGGAGAGTGAAAAAGTTGGCTTAAAGCTCAACATTCAGAAAACTAAGACCATGGCATCCGGTCCCATCACTTCATGGGAAATAGACGGGGAAACAATGGAAACAGTGTCAGACTTTATTCTTTTGAGCTCCAAAATCACTGCAGATGGTGATTGCAGCCGTGAGATTAAAAGACGCTTACTCCTTGGAAGGAAAGTTATGACCAACCTAGATGGCATATTCAAAAGCAGAGACATTACTTTGCCAACAAAGGTCCGTCTAGTCAAGGCTATGGTTTTTCCAGTAGTCATGTATGGATGTGAGAGTTGGACTGTGAAGAAAGCTGAGGGCCAAAGAATTGATGCTTTTGAACTGTGGTGCTGGAGAAGACTCTTGAGAGTCCCTTGGACTGCAAGGAGATCCAACCAGTCCATCCTAAATGAAATCAGTCCTGGGTGTTCATTGGAAGGACTGATGCTGAAGCTGAAACTCCAATACTTTGGCCACCTTGTGTGAAGAGCTGACTTATTGGAAAAGACTCTGATGCTGGGAGGGATTGAGGGCAGGAGAAGGGGACGACAGAGGATGAGATGGCTGGATGGCATCACCGACTCGATAGACATGAGTTTGAGTGAACCCTGGGAGTTGGTGATGGACAGGGAGGCCTGGTGTGCTGCGATTCATGGGGTTGCAAACATCAGACACGACTGAGCGACTGGACTGAACTGAGCCACAGGTAAGTGACTGAGAGGGGAAGATGAGATAGACGGTCAAGATAAAATGAGTTTCTAGAGCACATTTCCTCAAACTTTACCGCACTTAAGAATTAACCAGGGACCCTGCTTAAATTCTTGATTCCCAAGCTCTACCACCAAAAACTCAGATTTAATAGGGTAGAGCCTGATTTGGGGTTGAGCCAAAGAACACTCCATTTTTATCAAGCAATCCCATCACCACCACCCCCAAAAGGGTGTGGTGAGCACATCCGATGTGATGAGCACAGCTTTAAAAATCTAGAAACTCTGAAATTATAGGCAAAACACTGTGTGTGTGTGTTTGTGTGTGTGTGCGCGCGCACTTTTCTGGAGAAAGTTCATCGCTATCATCAGATTCTCATGGAGTCATGCAATTCAAGATGGCTAAGACCTGTCTTGAGGAGCATAAGAAGAATGAGGGAAGCTTCACTCAGGTGTTAAGTCAGAGGAGCAAGGACATTAAAAAAAAAAAAAAAAAAAGAACCAAACCAACAAACTCTTAGAAACCCAGCAAAACCAAGGTCGAGCGAAGTCAAAGTCAGTGAGGTGGAGGAGACCGAGGATGAACCGAAGTCACTTTCACCTGTGAGTCTGGACAGTGAGCAGCCTGCGTTTATTTGCCCCAGGACTGTGGTGGGTGGATGTGTGGCGTGGGGGGGTCAGGGAGACATCAGCTACTGGGGACAGTAACCGGAGGGAAGGTCAGTGCGTTTGCCTCAGCAGAGACCGCAAGGTTGTGGAGAGGGTCGGGGAAAGGTGGTTACCTGCTGGGTTTTACAGTCTGCAGTTCAGCTGCTCCAAGAAGCTAGAATTCTGCAGCAGCAGGTGTCAGGGGCACACCCGAGGCAGCTCAGCCGGGAAGGGGCAGCGATGATGGAAGAGGCTGCTGTCCCCGACTCCCCGACACCATCAGTCACGGCGCACAGCAGGGCCAGACCAGAGGCTGTGAGGGGAGACCCCGGACCTCCGCAAGGAGGCCTCCTGGAGCCCTGCTGAGAGTGGGGTCGCAGAGGGGGCTGGGGTTCCAACCCACACTCTAGAAGATGCTCAGAGACACCGGCTCGGTTAGAAGAGGAAGCATCGTTTCTACACCCTCTTGGTGGTCCTTGGCGGCCTGGGAAATGACTATCACAAATTATTATCATAAAACGTTTACCTCCGGGGAATCTGGGGGAGAAGGGAAACACGTAGATGTGTGGCTGAGTCCTTTTGCTGTCCACTGAAACTATCTCAGTGTGGTTAATCGGTTATACTCCAATATAGAAAAAAACGTTTAAAAAAAAGTTTACCTCCTGGATCAAATTCTCATTAACCAAATTCCCCTGAAAACAAACTTCTCTTTCCGTTTGTGATATCACAGCAGTTTCATAGCTTATTTCCCTACTTCCAGTCTTTCGCACTAGAGCTCAAGGGATAGTCTTTAATTGTTCCCCTAATAGAGATTTTTTTAAGCTTTAGAATCCTGTTTTTAAATGAAATTTATTAAATTGGAAGCCCCATTTAATAAAAGTTAGAAGCAAAATGTTCGTATTAAAATGCATCAGTGAGCTGATGTCCCCTCTGCTGGGCACCACTGTGCCATCCCTATAGCTGCTCTGGAGGCGACACCACAGAGCCCTAGGTGTCCCGGGTGGTGTGAAACCCACCGGCCCGCTTCCAGCAGCAAAAGTCCTTATAACCCAAGCATTACAGCTGCACCTCCACCCCCCTTCCTAGTACCATTTCCTGACACTCTCTCTGCACCCCTGTGCCGCAAATACCTAGAACAATTAGTTCCCAAATGGCTTTTCACTATTTGTCAAAACCTCTGATTACAAGGAGTTTCAAACATACATAAAAACCCAATGAAACATTGTAATAAACCTCCATCTACCCATAACCCAGTTTTAATGGTTATCAGCTCACAGCCCATCTTGTTTCGTTTCTACCTCCCTATCATAGCAATTAAACAACATCGACTTCCACACGACTTGGAAGTAAATTTCCTCCTAACATTCCCTTCACTAGAACTTCATGACATTGCTTGGTTTGACAAGGAATTAATTATAACCAACAATACCAGGGTCACATCTGAAAAATAATCCCTTGGTAAAAATCAAGTATCTAGAGTTCAGATAACACTAGATTTGAGCTAGTGTTCCAGTTTTCTCATAAAATGCTTTCATATCATGATCCAAGAAAGTTTCATGCATTGTGGTCGACGTGTTTTAATCTAGAGATTGTTCTCTTTCAGTGTTCAGGTATGCATGCTTCCATCTTTTCCCTTCTTTCAATTAACTTATTTTAAAAATTAGGCTGTTTCGTAATTCTTACCCCATTTTGCTAACTGCATTTCCGTGGTGTAGTTCTAACATTCCCCACATCCTCTGTATTTCCCATAAAATAGTAATCAGATAAAGAGGTTTGATTTGACTTTGGTTTTGAAAAACCGCTTTGTAATGCTATCTGATTCTCCTTTTGTGATGTTAGCAACGGCTGATCCTCAGTGCTCCAGACCTGTTTATTCAGGATTGCAAAATGGCAGCATCTCAATCACTCCGTCTGTTCAGTGAACTGTTTTCATAAAAGAAGCTTCCCCTCACCTTCGAGGATGCCCACACCGCAACACTTTTGCGTGTTGCGCTGTCAGCCCAGCCTGGCATGTCTCCTCCAGCTGACGTACGCTAGCTATCCTTTCAGACCAACCTAGACATCACCTCAGTGAAGCTTGCCCTGCCTGCCAGCTTTCACCCTTCTTCTAGTGTTAGGAACATATCATTATAATAACACTTATCTCACTGATTCACAAATTTAATGCCTCTATCCCTGGGACTCAAAACAGAAACAGGCTTTGACCCTAGCATCTGGGTATTTACTGAACAAATATGTGCAGGGTTTCACTTTCAGTTCAGTTCAGTCGCTCAGTCGTGTCCGACTCTTTGCGACCCCATGAACCGCAGCATGCCAGGTCTTCCTGTCCATCACCAACTCCCGGAATTCACTCAAACCCATGTCCATCGAGTTGGTGATGCCATCCAGCCATCTCATCCTCTGCCGTCCCCTTTTCCTCCCTCCTGCCCTCAATCTTTCCCAGCATCAGGGTCTTTCCCAATGAGTCAGCTCTTCACATCAGGTGGCCAAAGTATTGGAGTTTCAGCTTCAACATCAGTCTTTCCAATGAACACCCAGGACTGATCTCCTTTAGGATGGACTGGTTGGGTCTCCTTGCAGTCCAAGGGACTCTCAAGAGTCTTCTCCAACACCACAGTTCAAAAGCATCAATTCTTTGGCGCTCAGCTTTCTTCACAGTCCAACTCTCACATCCATATATGAAAAGTCATTATATAGGTGACATTGTAAACAAGTTACAAAGCAACACACCATGAGATACCCATCACTAGAATAAAAGCAGAATTCAAGACACTTTACAAGAAAAGGTGGAGTAGAGCTGAGTCACCAGGTGTCCACCATCACAAAGAAGATAAGGCGAGAATCAGGTTGAACCAGGTTTCTAACTGGGAATTCCATCAGCAACAAGTCAGAAGCAAGCTAAATCTGAACCCTGGTGGTACATCAGTATTTAAAAAGGGAAAGTAGGTCCTGAAAGAGGACGAGAAGAACTAGAGAATTCATTTCCTAGAATGCCGGTGATGAAACTGGAGAACTCTCTAGCTGGGGAGCAAATTTTTTTTTTTTTTTTTCCTTTAAAAAGAAGCTGCATGGTTTCCTAAGGCAAAGAGAAATAACGAGCCTCAGAGAGTAGGATTTGCCTTGATGTTTCATTTTTGGATTTATTTTTTCCTTCTGATCTTCTATGCTATTTATTTCGGTCTTGCTCTGGGGTTTGGAAACATGGAGGGTAGAGACACAATATCCTTTATTTTTTTATTCCATTTCATTTTAACTGTTCTTCCTCTGATGTAAAACTAAGGTTCCAAATCCTGAAGGACTCCAGGAGCCAGCAGTTCCATCAGCAAGGTATAAAAATATTCTGTCCTGAACTTCTTGTCTTTATATCAGGTTGACCCATCCACACACAAGCCAGCAAATAATTTTTATTTAAATATTAACGTTGCTTTGATGGAGATTATCTTGGACCTGCTCTCTGCCACTTCTTACACTTCACTGGCTGTTCTTGTTCTGAAAACACTCTGTCCCTGACCTGTCCCAGTGGAAGGCCCCTCAGCGCCCCTGAACCGTCCTAGAGGAAGGCCCCTCAGCGCCCCTGAACTGTCCTAGAGGAAGGCCCCTCAGCACCCCTGAACTGTATTATAGGGGAAGGCCCCTCAGCACCCCTGAACTGTCCTATAGAGGAAGGCCCCTCAGCGCCCCTGAACTGTCCTAGAGGAAGGCCCCTCAGCACCCCTGAACTGTATTATAGGGGATCCTCAGCACCCCTGAACTGTCCTATAGAGGAAGGCCCCTCAGTGCCCCTGAACCGTCCTATAGAGGAAGGCCCCTCAGCGCCCCTGAACTGTATTATAGAGGAAGGCCCCTCAGCGCCCCTGAACTGTTTTATAGAGGAAGGCTCCTCAGCACCCCTGAACTGTATTATAGGGGAAGGCCCCTCAGCACCCCTGAACTGTCCTATAGAGGAAGGATCCTCAGCGCCCCTGAACTGTCCTAGAGGAAGGCCCCTCAGCACCCCTGAACTGTATTATAGGGGAAGGCCCCTCAGCGCCCCTGAACTGTCCTAGAGGAAGGCCCCTCAGCACCCCTGAACTGTATTATAGGGGATCCTCAGCACCCCTGAACTGTCCTATAGAGGAAGGCCCCTCAGTGCCCCTGAACCGTCCTATAGAGGAAGGCCCCTCAGCGCCCCTGAACTGTATTATAGAGGAAGGCCCCTCAGCGCCCCTGAACTGTTTTATAGAGGAAGGCTCCTCAGCGCCCCTGAACTGTCCTAGAGGAAGGCCCCTCAGCGCCCCTGAACTGTATTATAGGGGAAGGATCCTCAGCGCCCCTGAACTGTATTATAGGGGAAGGATCCTCAGCGCCCCTGAACTGTCATCCTAGAGGAAGGCCCCTCAGCACCCCTGAACCGTCCTATAGAGGAAGGCCCCTCAGCGCCCCTGAACTGTATTATAGAGGAAGGCCCCTCAGCGCCCCTGAACTGTATTATAGGGGAAGGATCCTCAGCGCCCCTGAACTGTCCTAGAGGAAGGCGCCTCAGTGCCCCTGAACTGTACTGTAAGGGAAGGCTCTTCGCCCCTCCCTGTAACCCCTTCCCTGGAAGCTGAGATTGTTCTATCAGAGGAAGGGCCGGGTCTGAGACCCCATCTGCTTCTTGCCTTCTTCCTTCTCTACTTGTTTTAAGGTGATAAGCTCTATTTTTTTAGTGGTTATCCTAGCTAATACATATTTCACAAAAGTCATAGTTACTCAATACCCTCATTTTCCTTCTGAATATGAAAACATGGACATTAGTGTTCTGGTCACCCCAGGTTATGTGCTATTGTCCAGCACCTTAATTGTCGTCCATATTTCCCTTCCACAAACTATATATTTTTTTTACAGTTAATGGTAACTTACCAACGTTATTCACCACGTTGTTCCATGTTCCTTCTTGCCTCTGATTTTCCGTATAAGATCGTTTTCCTTCTGCCTCCTGAATCCTGTATTATTACCACCTGTGCAAACCCTGCTTTTGTCTGAAAACCTTTCTAATTAGCCCTCTTAAAAAAAAAGTTTGAATAAGTGTCAGCTTCCATGATAACCATTCTTTTGTTAACAGGATGCAGCGTAAGAACTCCAGTGTTTTCTGGCTTGGTAACAAGTCACCCAGCGGGGCTGGTTTCTAATGTCTATCTGCATTTTATGTTTAGCTGCTCAAGCGAGAACTTCACCTCAGTCTCTAGATATGAGTTGCTTTATAGCTTGCTTGGCATCCGCTGGGATTCGTTCAGTGGAAATGTACCAGCGGTCACCTCCTCGGGTGTCGCCGCGTCTCCTCCTGGGCTCCAGATCCCGCACTAGATCTTATTCTTGTCTGCTTCTCAGCTTCGTCACCGTTTTCTGTGCTTCCTTTCCGGCTCTTTGGACAGCATTCTGTAGTTTCTTGAGATTTTCCAATTCAGTAGAACCCCCTCAATTGCTCCAATCAACTTAATCTTCATTTTTATTTCAAATTTGTGTTTGTCACTTCTCATGCAAAAAAGCTTTTTTTCCCCCCCAAAAATCTGCTGGGTTGTCTTTTGTCATTTCTTACCGGCAGACTTCAGTCCATTAATCAAAAAGTTTTCTTTGGCCTCTTGTCCACTCATGGTGTCTTATTTCTTATGCATCTTATAGTTTTTAAGCAGGGCCGTTCGTGTGTTTTGGGAGTTTATATACAGGATTTGAGGCCTTCAAGGGATTGCATCTGCTTCCGGAAATCAGCGGAAGGCACAAGCAACTGTAAGATAGAGTGGGGGGTCCAGAAAAGAACCAGATATAGCTTTCGGACATAAAAGAAGCCATTTCAGGCCTAAGCCATTTGGTGACCCATGCCTGGCCACTTGCTTACCCTTAAACAGGCCACAGTAATAATGATCTAAAGGGAACGGAACAAACTTATCCTGCAAGAGAAGTAACAATAACAAAAGCAACACATCAGCTGGAGAGTTCCGAGTTGTAGTAGTCTGAAGCTCTTTCTTGAGCTGTTTTTCAGAATTTAATCCCCCTCCCCTTTCAGGGCACTCAACTACCAGAGCAACTGGGACCCAGGGGATGATGAAGTTGACTTTAACTGGCTTCCATCAACTAAAGCTTGGACTCTGTCAATCCTAGCCCCAATTCTAGGAGGAATCCTCACGCCCAAACCCCTTCGTGATGATGTTATGTACCCTTAGCTTAAAACTTCCCCAATTTTGCTGTTCAGAGAGACACTGCTTTGGGAAAGTTCTCTGGTGTTCTCCCCCCTTACTGGAAGGATGTTTCCGTCTGGTCTTGACTTGGCTGTGCCTTTTGGCTGGGCTCCCACCAAGAGGCAAGTCCAGTTTTAGGGTAACACCATCAAGGTTGAGACAAAAAAAAGTTCCCTGCGGCCTTCTACATCTTGTTCACCTTTGCACTGAGGGTCTCCCAGTTTTACCTGGAGTCACCTTCTAGATTCGTCTCCTGTTTCCCATACCCCCCACTGTTATTGTTCCCAGGTGGTGCCGGTGGTAAAGAGCCTGTCTGCCGATGCAGGAGTCGCAGGAGATGCAAGAGACACGGGTCTGACCCCTGGGTCGGGAAGGTCCCCTGGAGTAGGAAATGGCAACCCACTCCAGTATTCTCGCCTGGAAAATTCCATGGACTGAGTCGGGTGGTCTACAGTCCACAGGGTCACAGAGTCAGACATGGCTGGCTGAGCACAGCACATTTTCTCCACAGTAACTAAAATGGTTGCTAAAAGCCAGCTGCGCTCGGCAGAAGCTGGCTCTAGTCGCCTAAAATCTATGAATTTCTTACTTTTGTGCTTATTCAGCAATGTTTAGTATTTTTTTTAACAAATACATTTTACCCAGCATCTCGTTTTTGCTGGAAGTCCTTTCCGGAGTATCCAATCCACAATGCCAAAAAACGGAAGCCTGAATTAGTTCCAGCTATACACACTACATTCTCCTGGCCCTTGAATCTGACAAGAGTGGGCTGTAGAAAGGCCCAGAGTGCCAAGTCTGCAAAAGGACGGTGCTAACGTTGCCTTCAAGACGGAGCAAAGGACTGTAATGAAGACTAGAGCAGCGAGGTGCCAGCACATTGCCACAGATGCCTTGGATTTCTCTTTCTCGGGCACAAATGCCTACAGCATTCACACTACTGTCCATTAACACTACAAACACCTGGGGAGGGATAGCAAGATAGGAATCCCTTCTGTAGCCTAAATAAAACTGGAAGAAGCTGTCTTTTCAAACAATTAAGATAGAAACATATACGGTGAGAAGCATGGCATTTTGCCTCAGCTAAGTAGCTAGTTGCCACATGCTTACATTAACGGCTCCTGCGATTACACGGACAGGTGTAAAGCTCTTGACTCAGCCCATTCGTGGGCAGTAGGCCCTGATCGTTTCATTGGTTAGGAGTCCAGTATTTCACTGCCATTGCCTGGGTTAAATTCTCTGTGGAACTAAGATTCCACGAGTCACATGGTGCAGCCAAAAAAACTTCGCTCCTACGTATTTTCTGTTTTCTTTAGATAGGTCGTCCTTGGGAGTGACGGTCAATGGGGCCACTTGCTCCCCAGTTGGGATACTCTATTTGTAGCCAGAAGTGACACTTTTGTTAAAATTTGTTAGGGAATTCTCTACTGCTCTGGAGGGCCCCATATCAAGGGAGAAGTTCATCAGATGGCATGATTTTGCAAAAGAAGTTTCTCCTACCTACATGAAGCAGACCAGCCTGTCGCTAGCATCTCAAATTCTACAGTCAGGTCACACCTTTGAGACAAATTGTTTCCTCAGTGAACTCTTCTGTGGCTGTCACCACACCCACCATGAAGCTAGGATTACTGCCAGGGGAGCTGAGGCCAGTCATCCTGGGTTCTGGTCTGTCTGAGGCTGAAATCTTAAGCAAGGCTTCAGATCAGTGTCTCAAGTCGCAATTAACTCACCACAGGTATTTGAATAACCTAGGTTACTTAGGATTTCAGGATTCCTGAGTCCCACCTATGGAAGCAATTCTTGGGAGTGCAGCATAGAAAACTGCATTTGTAACAAGCTTCCCAGGTAATTCCTGTGTACTTGCTCCAATCTGTAAGACTAGGTGTAGGTGGTCTACAACTACCTATGAAAATACCAAGATGAATCTTTAATATCCAGTACTTCAGAAATAAACGGAAAAATAATGGTCTAGAATAACTGGTTCTTAGCTCTTCCTGGCAGGGAAGGCAATGGCACCCCACTCCAGTTCTCTTGCCTGGAAAATCCTATGGACGAGGCGCCTGGTAGGCTGCAGTCCAGGGGGTCACGAAGAGTCGGACACGACTGAGCTACTTCACTTTCATTTTTCATTTTCATGCATTGGAGGAAATGGCAACCCACTCGTGTTCCTGCCTGGAGAATCCCAGGGAGAGGGGAGCCTGGTGGGCTGCCGTCTATGGGGTCGCAGAGTTGGACACGACTGAAGCAACTTAGCAGCAGCAGCTCTTCCTGGGTGAGCTATTTCTAATTTGTAACAAAGCTTATTAGTTCAGGAAGAAACCAGCGGCCAAGTGAGGTCACAGCTCTGAGCTCTGTCACAAAGTATGTCACAGTGAGACTCACTGTAGCTACTTCACAAACATGCTCACAAAGAAAGCATCACTGAGGCAGAAGAGTGGCTGGGCATAACCTATTACCACCTCCGCTGGGAGTGGGGAATAAAAACTCAGGCTGTAAAGATCAGGGAATAAGTAGGCAAATCTTGACAAAATACACAGGATTCCTAAAGCTGGTGTTGAGAGACAAGAGGCTTCAAAAGCGTTACTAAATCAGTAACAAACAAGATATAGGGACTCTATAGATCCTTCTTTTTAACACCTTGTTTTAGTTAAGGGTGGAGGAATCTTTTTTTAAAAAGAGCAGATTTTCATGGATTGCTATCAATATGAGAAAGTGTCCATCCGTTTCATTCTCTCATCTAAACTTGATGTACACAACAATGCCCGACACCTGGAAGATGCTGAGGAAATATTTACTGCATGAGATGAAACAATGGACCAATCCAGGGAAAGGAGAGTAACGTTTGTGTCTAGCTCAATGCCAGCGGATAATAGAACAGAAATGAAGGCTATTCACCAATAGCCAGCATTTTCTACATTTGAAAAAGACACTCAAACAGGGCTACCAAATCTCTCTATAAAGCAAACTCTAAAAGCCTTCCAGCTCTGTGCTTCACCTTTCTAAAACTACAACTGCTGGACACAAATCAAGCTTTAAAAGGTATCAACTACAATGCTAAGATGTCCTGATCTTACTAGTCCAAGAAAGTTATCATACCTGAGACCTAGTTCAACAAAACTGAGACGTGAGCATCACCAGAAATAGCTATACATCTTTAATCTAAAGACTGGGCATACAAGAAGCATTTTACATCAGTTCTCGTCTTAACAAGGTAACAAGGCCCCTTTCCAGAGGTCTTAATCCTTGGCCTCCACAGTGTAGACAACCCCTGGTAATCTGAGTATTTGCTACCCACCCATGCTACTTGATAGGACACAGAGGAAGCAATGGGCCTGCCCCTTACCCTCTTACTAAAGGATGGCAGACAGCCTGAGAAGCAACCTCATGGCCCAGGGAGCCTTTTAACTCTACATTTCCATACTTATTGGGATGACAGCTGGAGTTGGTAGCTTCTAATCTTCTACTCGTAAGTATGTTCGAGGGTCATGTATTGCAGAGCTTTATTCAACGTTAATTTTGACAGATGTCGCAAAAGAATCCCAGTGACTAAGAAATTTATTCTTTATACTTCAGTTTCCTATCTGTAAGTTAAGCAATAAGCTTCCCATGCTCTACATTTAATTTTTAAGAATCTTCAGAGGAAAAGTGTTTCATATATAATTAAAAGGATCTTCCTTGTTAAGAGCTGGGATTGGGCTCAAAATAAGTCCATCCTGGTACAATCCCCTTCTGGGTGCTCTGGAGAGAAAAGAGACACTGATATATAATGAAGTATTGAAGATGAAAAGGAGAGAAGAGATACAAGCTAAAAGTGAAGAAATGACACAGACCCCCCACATACACACTTTAAAAACTTTATTTATATAAAAAACTCATTTGTTTTTAAAAGCATTAACAAGAGAGAAAGAAAAACAGAAAAGGTCTGGCGCAGAAGACACGCCCCTTAGTGTTCGGTGGGAAGGTGGGATTTTTGGTTCTCTGAAATTGAATGTTTAGTGTTTTTATAAATGAAAAGGAAAAAACAGTTAAAGGTCCCCAAAAGCCTATGGCTGTTCTATTACCCACACCCCACCGACAAGAAGAGCACCAGGAAAAGAGCAGAAGACGGCAAGAGAAACCAAGAGTGGAGCCAGGGCTGGACGGGGCAGTCTCCCCTGCGCAGGACGCTTAATCACAGAGAGGAAGAGGCTCCTTTTTGCCAGAAAAGGAGTGGGAAGTAATGTGAGGAGGCAAAGGGGTAAATAAGGAACTTTAATGCATAGGGGAAGGGGGGTGGTGGGTTGTGCACTTTTCTCCTACCCCAAAGCCTCAATATATTAGGGGAGGGGGAGGGAGGAGAATAAAGATTTCCAGTTGCATTTGAACAGCGCTTTTAGATTGAGGGGAGGAGTAAAAAGTAAATAAGGGACAGGGTTAAAAAAAAAAAAAGAATCAACCACATAGCGGCTGATTCCTCTAGCCCAACCTGCAAATATGCACTAACAGGAGGAGGGAAGGGGCGGGATGGGGCAGCGCGGGAGGCGGGGATGGACACGCCGTCCCTGTCACCCCTTCAGAGATGACGGTGATCCTGGACAACCAACCTCATCTGGAGACTCATCAGAACAGGACTTTTGCAAAACCCCAACATATACAGTTGAGCAAAAACCTTCTATGGCTAAAGTTAGAGGCTGTTCCAATTCCCGGTGGAGAGACGGAGGATCTCTAGGTCCCGTCTCTTCTTTCTGCTATTTGGGGCCAAGAGTAGGTCAGAAAGCAACAAAGTATAATTTGCAAAATCATGAGAAATGAGACTGCAGAGGCAAAGAAAGGCACATGGAAGGGAAGGAGGAGATGCACCCCAGGCCAAAGGCACAAAGACGAGGCAGAGCCAGGGGCGAACCCCACCTTTTCAGGGTCGAGGGGGCAGGAGTATGTACATCAAGTCCTTTAGCCAGCCAGCCAGTCCAGGGGGGAGGCGGGGGCAGGACGGGGCTGCAGGGGTGAGGACAGGGGAGAGCAGGGCAGGGGGAGCCAGCTGGGACGCTTCCTGCCAGTTTCGGACTAAACGGATCATGTACATTCCTACGAGCTCCTCCCAGAGGCGCTTCTCCTCCCCGAAGACATCTTTCTGCTTCTTTGCACCCAAAAAAAGTCTTCCTTGACACGTTCTCCTCTCTCTACAGCCTCTTGCAAACGGCCAGGCCAATCAGCAGACATTACCACGAACTGGGGGAGGAGGGTTCGGGACAGCCTCAGCGGGGGCAGCCGGGGTTGGCAGGAGGCTTGGGGAAGAGATGGGGGGTGCAGGTCCTTGGGTGGTCCTGCCCCGCAGAGGATCAGGGCAAGGCCTCTCACTCCCCACTCTAGGAAACCTTCACTTACTCAAGGGCCCTTGCCAAGTGGGATGTGCCAACGCTGCCGGCCTTCTTTGCTTCAAAAATAGTCATTAGGAATAAAAGAAGAGCTCACACTTTCCATTCTCAAAAAAAAAAAAAAGTCCCTTCCCCACCAGGAAAAGAAAAATCTTGATTAAGAATCATCAGTTTATCAGACTGCTGGACATGGCATGTATAGCATGTAACTTCCGGTTCTTTCCAAGGTTTCCAGTGAAGGTTCCCACTCTCTCCCTCCCTCCACCAAGGCCAAGAGTTCCAGGGAGAGCTGGCAAAAAGAGCTAATCTGCAGCAGTTTCTCAAGATATGTCTATAACTGAGTCAGGCTTCTTGGGAGTGACTGGAGGGGTCTGGAGGGGGGAAGAGGGACAATTAAGCTTCACCGGAAGCAGTTAGGGAGTTGATGGAAAGAAGGCAGCCACTTAGGGCCATCAAGGCAGGAGGCAGCCTGGCAGGTGGCACAACAGTCCAGCGAAGAAAGGGAAAATCACCAGTCCATTTCACCACCAAAAAATGAAAGCACATATATTATAAGCCCGGATGCAGCGGAGAGAGCGGCGCTATATCTTCTGCTGTAGGGGAAAAGAGAGAGACATGTCAGTGCGGCTGGGCATAAGGAGAACCAAACAACAGCAGAACAATCTGGAGGGAAGAAGTGGCATAAATGGAAAATCTGATCACCAGCGGCCTCTTAAGAGGCGACAATCACAGAAGCAGCGCCCCTAAACCCCACGTGGCCAAGAGCGGTCGGATCAGCATGATTGGCAAACTGCTGGCACACAGAGGCCGCGTTCCTCGAGGACCATCCTGGGGGCGGCTAGAGGACATACCATGGTAGGGTAAGACATGGGGTCCCCCTCATCATCCAAAAACAACACATCCAACTCTTCCTCCAGAGATTCCTGCCCCTCGTCCTGCTGTGAACACATGCGATGTGTTAGTAGGAAAGTAAGCAAACAGGAGCCTCACGAATGAGTGCCAGACCCAGGGAAAAACCCCACATCTGTAAGCTCAAACAGAACGAGGCAACAGTAGTGAGGGAACGGCAAGATATTCCAGAAAAGGCAGGAACAGAAAGCCGAGTACTGTGAGGATAGATCAGCTGGCGTGAGTCATATATGCAATACATTCACAACCTGCTTCTCCCATCTCGACCATCACAGAATTAACGGCCCAAGAAATCTCAACATGAACCAAAAGTCCTACTTTTTCCCTAAAAAAAAAAAAAAAAACCTCAAGAAAAGGATGCCATCTTTCACTATACCCTTTTTTCCTAATTCATAGAACATGCAGGCTTTAAAACAGAACTGGCCTTAGAGGGACAACAGGACAGAGAGAGGATTTACCATCAGGGGCGCTCCCTTCAGTGGCTCCATTTCAGCTAGATCTCCGGATCGATCCAGCGTTCTGTTGTGGTCCCCTCTTTCATTCAGTGTAGAATAGTTGTTATCTAGTTTACAAAAAAGAAAAGGAAAACTGTACACAGAGGCACGGTATCCCCTCCAGTGTAAACCGCGTACGAAGCAGACAAATGTGAGTCAGGCGCCGCTGCTCGACACTGGACTGCACCAAACGCTCCAGAAGGGCATTACGGTCTGGCAGGCCCGGACATGAAAAACTTACATCTCACTGGGAGGGCAATGCATGCCACATGTAACGATAAAGCTAAACTGAAGAGATCTGTCTATGCAGAGTACTGGAATTAGGAGAAGACAGAGGTGAGGCGAGCTGCAATAGCAAGGCAAGACCTAACGAAGTAGACGGGACTTCAGCCAAGCCTTTGGGGACGAAGACAATTTAGAGAGCAGTTGGCAAGGGCATTCCAACAGGAGATATCACAAGACCAGAATAAAAAGAGTATGGAGTGAAGAGACAGGCTAGCAAGCAGACCAGGTGGGCTGCCACATGGCGAGCGGGACAGCACAAACGCGGCCGCAGGCTGTGAAAGGCAGTGAGCGCAGTTCAGGGACACAAATGAGAGTCTGCGGTAATGGCAGCGGCACAGGGTGGTTTCTTTTTAACCTCTGAACATGTGGAAATGTGGCGAAAGATAGACAGATCAGGTTTTACTAAATCTCTTTGAACCCCTCCAGTGAAATGTGCAGCCAGCACTCTTGAGGACGGCAAACAGCGAGGCTGCTGGAGAGAGGTGCACGCTGGACAGTCCTCCTCGTCCCAGCGACCTGCTCCTCCATAAGCTTAGGCACGAGTTAATCACCTACCTAACGATTTCGTATTTGATCCCATACTGCTCATCTGAATTTCTTCCCGATCAGGTTTCTTATCTACAGGGAGTCAGAAAGTTATCCAGGTCAAAAAACAATTCTTCAAACTTTACACTCATCATAAAAATCGCTCTCAGTCTGTCTTTTCTTCCCCCTCCCTCTCATCAAGTTTTTACTGAGCGCCACCCACAAGTGCCAAGCTCTAGATAAAAAGAGATCCCTCTCCTACAGACTCTAATATAAGAAACCACTCACTGTAAGCCAGCGGGCTTCAAATTATTTGGTCTCAAAGCCCCTTTATGTTCTTAGAAATTACGAGGATCCAAAGAGCGTTCGTTGCTGCAGGTTACTTGTATTAATAGTTATGGCACTAAGAAATTTTAAATATTCATTTCATTGAAAAATAACAATAAACCTATTCCATATTAACATAAATCATACTTTTAATTTTTAAAAAAAGCATTGTTTTACATTTTTGCACATCTTTGGAGTTGGCTTAAGAGAAGGTAGCTAGATTCCCATATTTGCCTCTGTGATTCAATCTGTTGGGATGTTATTTTGGATGAACTGAATGAAGAAAATCCAGCCTCACACAGATAAGAAGTTGGAAAAGGGAGGAGAATTTTAACAGTCTTTTCAGATGACGGTGACTATTCTTTGATAGTATACTAATACTCAACAGGTAGTTTTCTTTAAGGTCAGCACAATGTAGAATCTGTATCCAAACCAATGCTCTCCATCTTCTCTGAAATTAAAACCCATTGGTCTGTTTTGCATTTTGAATGGATCAAGTACCCCTGTATGATTTTGAAAATCACGCATTGGTCACCTGGAAAATATACTGGTTCACAGAGTTATGCAGGTCTTCTAAAGTTAACACATTTCATGACATAATATATCAAAAAAAAATCACACTCACTAAAATCAATGATTTCATCAAAAAGTACATTAAACACTGGGATTTTACCAGGCTCACAGTGGCAGATACAAGTCTTTCAAAATTAAACTTTTCACTTGAAAATTCAGCAGCAAGTAGTTGTCAGTTACTTTTTCCCAAACTGACAAGCTTTCTGCATTCATTTTCAAGAAAGCGTCTGTCGTTTTTAAGTAAAAATGGTGTTTCCAAAAAAAAAAAAAGGTGGCTTAGTTCACCGAGTAACTCAAACAAACAGCAGTAAGTGCTCCCCCTCAAGATAACCATTAGGCTTTGGTGTGCTGCGGTGCCACGTGAGTGCTCCCTACATCACGGACCCAGAATATTAAGGAATCCCCATGAGTAGAGCCAATAAAATTAGTAACTGTTACAGCTTCATCAAGTACATTCTTAAGTGAGACTGGCTTTTTTTCCCCCACCCTCCCCAGACTGGCTCTTATTGTAATAGCAAGTAAATGGCAAAAAGGCTACAACAGCTGGTTGGGTCTTGGGTCACTGCCCTGGTTTGTGCTCAGCCCCCAGCAATAAAGCGAGCACCATCCGTGCTTCTGTATCGTCAGCACAAACGTCAACAGATTTGATGATCCTCAGACCCCATTTCAGGCAAAACCCCAGTGTCATTAAGACAATAAGGATTATAAAAGACACACATGACAATCACTTCACAAAACATATCATCTGTCTTCTGAAGAAAATGTGTTTGCTCACATGGCAGTATTTAAAAGATAGAATCCAGAGTAACAGAGTTGTCTCTGGACAACAGAAATAAGTAGTGTTTTTTGTTGTCCCTTTCCTGGTTTGGCTGTATTTTCTAATTTTTCAACAGTAAGCATACACTACTTGGTGTTATATGAAAATTTAAAAGGGAAGGAAAATCCTTTTGCAATATTCAGATCTCCCTTAGACTGATGATAGGGTTACATCCTGAGAAACCTGTTGTTAAGCTGAAAATGCATTTTACACACCTAACCCATCAAACAGAAGGTCACAGCTTAGCCCAGCCTACACGTGTTCACAACCCTTGCATCAGCCTACAGGTGGGCAGACCACCTGACACAGAGTCTACCCAACAATGAAGTGCGGGAATCTCATAATGTAACACAATGTAACACATTGAAAACTGCACTTAGAGTGAAAGGCGGAACAGCTGGCTGGGCGCAGAGCCGTTCTTGGCGTGTCGGCTGCACACCCTCGCACGGTGGACAGGGCTCTGGGATGGGCGTGGGCCACGCTGTCTCACCAGCCAGCGGAAGGTCAGAATTCAAGCTCAAATGTGGTTTCTACTCAACACACATCACTTCTGCACCACCACAGAGTCGAAAAATCACAGCTCAAACCATCATTAAATCAGGGACTCTCTATATACACAGGTCAAGTCATTACGCTGCACGTCTTAAATTCATAACTTAAGCAGAGGAAGCAGAGCAGGGCTCACTATCCCGCCATTTGAGTCCACAGGCAGAGTCGGGCGCCACACCCAGGCTACCTGCCTGTCTTATCTTCTGATGCGCCCTTATTCTCTAAAGCTCTGAGCTATCATCCTGAGGTGAAGTATACCTCTCCTCCACCACAGGACAAGCTTGTTCAGAACGAAACGCACGTCTGACTTAGCTAGACAGCAGGCCCCCTAGAGAACAGCGGAGGCGGAGCAGAGACAGAGGTGCGCGGCTCTGTACCTGATCTCTGGTTCCGGTCAATGAGGGGCAGCGTGCTGTCGTCATAGGCGTGGCTGCTCTGGCTCCGAGAAGCGCTGTTCAGATTCACCTGGAGGCAAATGGAAACTGCAGTCACAGAGTAAGTACCGAATTCACCCATGCCCTGCTCCTTCATGGGCTCAGGCTTTTAGGGCCTTCTTCGCAAACACAATTCTTACCAAAAGGTGACTCACGAGGGTCAAACAAACACCTATATAGTGAAACAAACAGGATGTGATGGCTTTGATTTGCATTTCTGAACCAATTACAAAGGTACCAAACACTCACACTATCAAAAGGAAACACAGCCTCAGAAAACGGCAAACTCCTTCAAAGGGCTGGGACAGATTTGGAGAAGAGGCCAAAGGGCCACCGGCCAACACTGCCACCAGCACGCACACTGGACACAGTGCAAGACCAGGACTATTTCAGGCACCATAAATGATCTCTGTACACACAGAGATGTGGGTCAAAAGGAGACTCGGTGTGACAGCGAAACAGAAGAAGCAAAGAAAGAAGCACCACCTGAAACCAAGGGGAAGAAGGGTGAAAGCTCAGTCCCAAGAGTTGCTCTACCTGAAAGTCGGACTTCTTCCACCCTTCTTTTTCCAGGGGCTTCCGCAGTTCCTTATATCCCCAAATCGTCTGTAATACAAGCGCGGCTGCTCGAACTTCTTTTTCTGAGCGGTTCCTTTTAGGGAAATAAAACCAGATGGAATGTGGATGTAAGACCAGGAAAGAAGCTGAGAACCTGTCCTCTCTAATACAATGTAACATAAGAATATAAGTCCCCAAATGGGTAAAAGCAGGTATTCACCAAGTCCAGTATTTTAACTCAAACAGTAACAAAAAAATGTCTGATGGAAGAGTCTTATCCATTTATGGATCAACATCAAGACAGAAAAGAGAGCAATTTCTCCTTCATTCTTTACATGTAAAAAAGGGAAAACAGCCTGCAAAATCAACAGGGTAAAGCCCCTCCCCAGCGCCCTCTCCCGCGCTCGCATGCTCCAGCTTTGACGGCTCAGTGTTACTCTCACCCTGATTTGTTGATCAAAACCAGCTTCTCAATACCCTGGGTCTCCCGGAGCTTTTTGGCAGCCTCCAAGTTCTCAGCGATAACTTCGTTGATGGTGTTCAGAACAGAGACCACGGTGTCCTCAGAGAAATTCTGGGAAGAGCTCTGCTGCCCTCCTGGCAGATTCTTGACCAAGTGAGGAATGGCATGTTTACCTACAGCGGAAAGACGGGGGCGTGTACACAGGGGGAGCCTGAGGAGCCCGGCGCGCACGGCACTGATCGTATCGAGTACAGGGAGCACCCATGCGAGTCCACTTCATGCTCCTGGACGACTACCACTTCAGAAGGGCAAAGGACCGGGAACAGCCACGGATGCACCGTCCTTCCTGTCTGTCCACTTGCTCTCCCCGTCAGCCGCGTTAGGACAATCTGGAAACTTTATGTCAAATATGCCACACAGTCCAGTCAGACCTCTTAGTGAAAATGCCATACTGAATACTACAGTGGTTTAATACAACAGTCACTGTAAATTTGAAAAAAAAAAAGTGGGCTCTGCTTTATTAACTCTGGAGAAATTACTTAACGAACCAACCCTCAGTTTTCTTGTTCTATTTAAAAAAAGAAAAAGTATGTTTGTAAAACGGTGACATTTAAATAAGAACATACAGATATACTTAACAATCCCAAGTTACAAAGTACATGCTCAACAAATAAGATTTGATTTTTCAACTTTTGAAGAGTCATCACCTCTTCTCTTTCCAAGAACCATTAGAATATAACTCTAATGCCCCAGAGTCACAAACTATGCAGGACTAGGATTCTTCCTCAGCTGTTTCAACAAGTAAATTCAGTGCCTGCTGAATAAAGGGGCGGTAGCGGATGCTGGGGCTGCGGCTGCCAGCCCACTCCTTACCGATCAGTTCAGTGCCTGCTAAGTAAAGGGGCGGCAGCGGGCGCTGGGCCGCGGCTGACAGCTCAGTGCCTGCCGAGTAAAGGGGCGGCAGCGGGCGCTGGGCCGCGGCTGCCCGCGCGCTCCTTACCAATCAGCTCCTTGTTGCGCGCGTCCACAGCCAGGTTCCTCAGGGCCCCGGATGCCGCTTTCACAACCCGCTCGTGCTCACTGGTCAGGAGGTCAGCAATGGCGGAAAGAGCTTTCTCTTGACGCAGAGCTGAGCGGATATATCGACCATACTACAAGCAGCACGTGGAAAGAAGCAGAACAGATTACAAACGATAGCAAACGAGTAAGCTAAGGCCTTCCATCCCCAAACGCATCCTGTACAAGGGTCTCACCGTCCAGCGCCCAGCACACAAGTTCTGGATGGCCCCGGCTGACGCTTCTAGGATGGCGGGATTCTTGCTTTCTTTGAGGAGTGAGATGTATATCCGAACCACCTCCGGCTGAAATAAAAGCTCATAGCCTGCACAAGAAAGGGCAAGAAAGCAGAGGGTGCTTAGCGGTGCCCTCAAAGCAGGCTCTGGCTGACTACAGTCCAGCGTTAGGATTGATTCTGGGTTGATGGGTTTATGCTCCTATACAAGCAGGCTCTCTAAACACCCCCACTCCCCGACCCAAACGCAAACTCAGATTTTACTACGTGCCTTCTCAAGAATAATTCGTCCATGGCAAAAGCAGGACACGTATCAACTCCTATGCAATTCCCCTCTCTCCTTCCTAGTCTATTTTCTAGCCGCAGTTTACTCTGGTCTTGCCCAGCACTCAAGGGATGCATTTACTCATCGACAGCACTGAAGAGTTAAAGATTCCTCATCTCAGATGAATTATTTCTACCTTAAGTGAGTCATCCTGCTCACCTTAACTATGATTAAGTCAGAGGGTCTCTCATAGATTTAACAACATCTAAATTTTAATATCCATGGAGTGCTGTGAATTTTGGACTCACCGTATTGATGAACATAAAAAGTTCCTGGATTAGACTACCATCAAGTCCTTACCCTCAAGTAATCTGAATAACTGCCATAACAAGAAGTCCTTTGAAAGTCACCGTTATAATATTTAAAATTTCCAAATACTTTAATCATCACTTCAAATTCCTTAAGTCAGGGGGACAGAACAGTGAACACACTGTATGACCTAGTGGTAGGCTGCCAAACACTTATCTGTGGACGATGTTTATGAGAACCATGGAGCCTGGGAAGAAAAAGATAACTTACCTCGAGCAGGACTAGTTCTTTTAGGGAAATCCACTGTATCATTTGTTGGATCCTCTGTGGGTTTTTTCCCTTTGGAAATTTAAAAAAGAAAGTGGGGGGAGAAGGGATAAAAAGTTTAAGAAAGGAAGAGTCCACTCAGTACATTCTTGATTCTTCAGCCAGAATGTTTCCATCAGAGATGCATCGAGAGGGGCATAAGACAAAACAACAAAAAAGAAAACAAGACCGGATCCCCAGCTGGTTCCGGAAGCAAGAGCAGAACACGCGCAGCAGCCGGGTGAGCTAAGGATGGCCGCTGCCGCTACGTCCTCAGTCCCGGGGACAGGGGCTGCTGCCCAGGAACAGCGCACCTGAACCGCTCGCTCAGCGGAGCGTGACCGGGCTCAGCGGCCTTCCTCCAGTGCATTTTCCTACATGCATCCACAGGGAAGGGTTAGGCAAGGAAATGCCAGGGACGCTAAAACCCAAACATGCAAATTAGAGGTAGGTAAGCAGCTTAAAAGATTCCACTCACCTCTGGAGAACCACTCATCTTCCAGTGCGTCACCCAAGATGGAAAGGAGAGGAGAGAAATGAAGGAAGAAAAACGCAGGAGAGAGATGTCAACAGGATCACGGGAAAACAAGCAGGGAAGCACAGAGGAAAAGACAAACACAGGAAACAGAGGAGGAGGGGGAGAAGGCCCCAGATCAGCTGGGCTCTCAGCCTTCACTGCCCAGCTGCTGACGCTGACACCACCAGCACCAGCAGCACCAGCACCAGCACCACCACCACCGCCAGCACCACCAGCGTGAAGCACACGGCACAGGGGACATCCCCGACCAGGCAGACTCCAGCACTCCTCAGCAAGCGTTCCACACGTACAGCCAGAAACACCTTCCTCTCCCCGTCCTGCACTAACGAGCGGAGAAGCGGGAAGCAAGCCTCACCTTTGCCTTTTTTGGCCCCAAAGCAGCTGGCAGCGTGCGGCCCGGTATTGTTGGCGACATTGGGAGGCGCCTCCTGGTAGCGCTCTGCTTGCGGGATCTCCCGGTGAACTTGATAGGACAGGTTCCGAAGGAGGCAGACACAGTTCTCCACAAGCTTGGGGTCACAAAGTAAAAGGTCCAGTGAGAGGACAGGACGACAGGTGACCTTCTGGCACGTGCAGGTTCCCATGACTCAGGTATTAAACCAGTGATCCTCAAAAGCATCGCCCAGTTCATTATCTCTCATAATGCTTCTTAAATGCCCCCAAGCTTCTCAGAATTCTTTCAGCCTCAGGCTAATAAAAGTTTCTGCTACCATTTGGTGTGCAACATAAAACTCAACGTCACGCTGACTTTTTCCTAATTAGAAACAAATGGAAGTATGGCTAAACAGCTTTAAAATATGTAGGCAGAGGAAATTCCAAAGGAACAGTTTTCCTCTAAGATGAACACCCACTTTAAGGAGGGACCGGTACAGGTATCTAACGTTATTTGAAAACCTGCTATGATAGGTCTGTCTTACGGGCACCTGACTCACGAACCTACCTTGCTATCCGAGTCTTTCTGTCCAATCTCAGCCTGGACAATGAAAATGAGAGCATCCACCAACCCATCACACTCCCGAAGTTTCCGGCGCGCTTCACTCCTCTCCGAGCTGACATTCCTGGGGGGGAAAGGGGAAACTTCGAGACACCTGAACTCCAGGAAGCCTCTCTTACTACCCCTAGTCTGTGCAAGCCTCCTTAATGCCTTTCCACCGTCACAAATGAAGAGTGCCTGTTCGGGGCGGCACTAGAGCTGACAGGAAGCTGAAGTTCCTGCTCTCAGGACTCATAACCAGGCCAGGGATGGGGCACACAGACAGAGCAGACCAACAGCAACAATGCCAGGCAGACACTGCTCACGGGGAAGCGCAAACGAAGACTGGGAACAGAGCACACAGGCGCATCTTCCAGAGACAGAAAGAGCATGCTGCATATTTACAGGAGACAAGACCAAGGGCTCAGGAGAACATGCACGGAGTCAAAACACCAGAGTCTGGCCTCAAAACAGAAACAAGCAGATCTGCCCTCCGGACAGGGAAGGACTCTTCCCCACTCTGTCCTTCCAGTATGCTGTACCCATTCGCTGCATTTATCGCAGTCTGACTTGAAATACAAGTAACTAAAGGCAGAGACACACACAAGCCCAGGACTAGACAACGGCCTTACATCGTTGGTTTTGAACAAAGTATATTAACAAAGTCAAAGAGGCACAAAGTGAGGAAGATGTGTGGGAACCGCCAGTGAACCATACGGTATGCCAGGGGGTGGCGACAGGCAGAGACACAGGACGGGGCCATGGACGCAACGTGAACAGGAAGGGAGGCTGAACGGCAGACTACGGGATTTAAAGTGCTTTGAAAGCAATTTCAGCCTTTAGAAACTCAGGCTTCCCGCGCTCCCAGCCCTGTTACCTGAGGCAGCCAGCTGTGTTGGTGAGCACGGACTCCCACTCGATGTGGCGCGGCTTACAGTCTTCGCTAGGTTCCCGCTCCCAGCCCGAATGGGGAATGATCACTTCATCCGTCAAGGCGTGCAGCGCGTGGTCCACGATCTCCATTTTTATGGAGTCATGGGATGAGAGATTCCACAGGGTTCCTGGCAGAGACCACTCATCAGACAGTTCTCCAGCACCAAGACAGTATGTCTGAAGAATGCCAAAGAGAAGCCCCTTTCCCAGCATTCCTCAGTCTTCCCCACGACCAAATGCCTTGTAACGATGTTCAAGCTTTAGCCTGTCACTCACGACGACGTGTTTCACATTACGGCTCAGTACAAACATACACATCATGAAGTAGCGTTTCTAACACGATAATTACTGTAAGCGATACTTTCGGGGCCTCTGTACCCGTTTGTTCATCTGACCACCCCTGACATTCTGGGCCAGATAATTTTCGTTGTGGAGAGCTATCCCGCCCATCATTAAATGAGTAAATGTCAGGCCTTCACTCATTAGATACCAAAAGCACTCCCTCCCAACTCCCAACCTCCCCAAGTTATGACAACCGAATACCTGCACACTGCAAATGTCCCCTGGGGGCAAGATCACCCCCGACTGAGAGCTAACGGTCTCTGCCATCTCCTTTCCTTTCTGCTGACTGTGACCCACACATGCTAGTGGAATACGCCCCGGTCCCCTCAGACCGACTACTGGGCAGTGAGACAGGCCCGCTGCCACCAGCTCCTGTGAGTTTAAAACGGGAGCCAAGGATCTGGAATTTTAAGGGAAGTCATCTGCGTTTAACACGTTAGCAAACAATGCTTTAAAATCAGACTTCCCTGGTGGCTCAGACAATGAAGAATCTGCCTGCAGTACAGAAGACCCAAGTTCAAGCTCACCTGGAGAAACGAATGGCAACCCACTCTGGCGTTTAAAATCTGGAAAACCTTGCACGATCTCTGACCCTAACCCTAGAGGTCCCACCCCCAGGCCTGGGACTCACCAGTAATTACTTCAGTGAGGTCCATGTCACGAGCCTTTCGGAGCAACCGCACGAGAGCAGGAACACCGTCACAGTTTTTTATAGCGATCTTGTTATCCTGGTCACGCCCAAAAGAGATATTCTTGAGAGCACCACAGGCTCCGAGGTGCACTTCCTTTTTGGGGTGGTCTAGCAGTCCCACCAGCACTGGGATGCCCTTGAGCTTCCGGACATCGGTCTTCACCTTGTCGTTGCGGTAGCAGAGGTGTTGCAGGTACGCAGCCGCGTTGGACTTGACGGCATCCAGGCGGAAGCCCAGCATGGCGATCACCTCGGGCAGCTCTGGCTGTCTCCAGTTGGGGGGCGGGGGCCCGCCCTTGCGCAGGCTGTCCAAGCTCGCCAGACTCCCTCGTTCGTGCTGGGCCAGAGGCGCCCAGTAGTACTGGTCTGATGGCACCTCCTCACCAATCATGTCTTCATAGCTCCTGCGGTGTTGGAAGGACCAAGAGAGAAAAAAGAATACACCAAGCTGTCATGCATGGTTCTTTGGAGAGCTCCCATTACCCCTCATCTTCAAGAAAGGAAGAACCCCAGCTCTAGCATACTAGATCTCATCTCTCCTTTGCATAAAGAATATACTGATCGATTCTTCTTAATGAGATAAGACAGTAATTTTAAAGGCATCTGCAATGAGATTAAAGGTTTCATTTTTTCTGTGACGTTTACTAGCTTGGAGGAGCAGCAAACATCTGGACGGTTGATCACAAAAAAAGAACCGAATCCTGACTGCTCGGTGCTGGAATGGCACCTGATCCCTAGTAAGTTCTCCAGAGAGAGACTGAAGTAAACCTTCAGACAGCAGAGTTAATCAAACCAGTGAACTTGGCAGCAGAGAAACCAGGGAGCGACGTTTGACACCAGCTCTCGTGAGGCATTTACACACAGGAAGCAGCTGACGGGATAAGACTCTCAAACACGCTTCACCTGTAAGCCTCTCCTCACCCGATTTTTTTTTTTTTTTTCGGGACCTGCCGACAATTGCCCCCAGAAGGCTTTATTGGCCCCCAGGCCCCTCCTCACCCGATTTTGGAAATTATTTTTTAAAGAGAGAAAGTGAGATTCTTACAGAGTCTCTCTTTCTTTGAGCGTAACAGCAGTACAGGACTAGAGAAGGCAATGGCACCCCACGTCAGTGCTCTTGCCTGGAGGATCCCAGGGACGGCGGAGCCTGGTAGGCTGCAGCCCATGGGGTGGCTGAGGGTCGGACACGACTGAGCGACTTCACTTTCACTTTTCACTTTCATGCATTGGGGAAGGAAATGGCAACCCACTCCAGTGTTCTTGCCTGGAGAATCCCAGGGATGGCGGAGCCTGGTGGGCCACCGTCTGTGGGGGCGCACAGAGTCGGACACAACTGAAGCGACTTAGCAGCAGCAGAGGACACCGTGCTACCTCACGTAGGACTTAGCTTTGGTACTGACGAGCTAGCTTATAAGCTTGAACATGAGTTTGCACAGTTCATCCCAAGGCCATCTCTGCTACCCAACAAATGGGTTTGAGACAGGATTTCTCGTCTCCAGTTTCTAAAGGCAACACTTCCCGTTCTGTCGAAATGCCCTCTACTGGCCACCGTCACACTTGGGGAACCCAAGCACCGAGAAGAGAGAGAGCCAGAGCCGCCGCAGCTGACGAGGAATCTAACCCGAGACAGGCCTCCTGCTCGTGCTGCCGACCACCACTAGAGGGTGAGGCTGCCACTGTCATTTATTCCTAACAGCCAGGAAGGAAGAGACCCAGGACCTGCGAGCTCATCTCACTCGGCGGCTCCCGCAGGAGAGGGGAGCATCCATTGTGTGGAACACTCCAAAGAAGCCTCTCGTTTACTCCACGAAACCACTGCCACTGTCAGCAAACCCTTGAGGTTAGCCTGAGCAGAGGGCCTGCCTCAGAGCTGCCAACATTACGCTCAAACACAATTCAAATGGACAAAGCAGTCAGTCAAAAAAAAAAATTCACTATTGTTTAATATCACTGAAACAAAATACACAGGTTATATAGCTAACTGTTAAGAGCAGGCTGCTGCTGCTAAGTCGCTTCAGTCGTGTCTGACTCTGTGCGACCCCATAGACGGCAGCCCCCCCAGGCTCCCCCGTCCCTGGGATTCTCCAGGCAAGAGCACTGGAGTGGGTTGCCATTTCCTTCTCCATAGCATGAAAGTGAAAAGTGAAGTGAAGTTGCTCAGTCATGTCCAACCCTCAGCGACTCCGTGGACGGCAGCCCTCCAGGCTCCTCCGTCCATGGGATTCTCCAGGCAAGAGCACTGGAGGGGGTGCCGTCGCCTTCTCCAAGAGTAGGCTACTGAGCAGCAGGCCAAGTAAGATTCCACTTCAGGAGGAAAATAAGGTCAGAGTGTGTTTACATGTGTAAGGGAAAGAGCACAAAAGAAAAGCACAAGAATTTCAGGGACGTTCTTTATCAATGGCTGGTTTCGCGGTGAAGATGTTTTTACTTTTATTATTATTTTAATATAAAGCAATTGTAAAACAATCACCATAATGATTTTGGTCTCTTTTACAAGTGGGTCACAACATTCTTTCCTTTGTCTTACAAATAACAAAGCTGTGCCCAGAGGATTAGATGACTTGCCTCCGGCTACACAGCTTCTGGCAGAGGCACAGCCAGAACCCAGGCCTCAGGGTCAGTGCTCCTCACTCATCTTCCTGCCTCCCGGTTTTCACTTGACCTTGGAGTGCTCTCCGAGGCCGAGAACAGGAAGCAGCAAATGTTCTTGGCTAGTCAAGCAGGTTTCTAAGTCCAGTACCACCCTGGAATAAACCCAAGAACCAAGCCCAAACCCTCCTTCTTTATGTCAACTGCTCCAACCAGGGACAAGAGAATGACCTGGCCACCAGCACTCACTCAACCCACTCAGTCCACTAATGAGGAAGTTGGGAAAAGCACGCCTGTCACCAGGAGAAGGCGCCGCCACCCAAGGCCGCCTCCTCTGGTGATGGCTGTACCTGGTGCGCCCCCAACCCCACCCCGGGATAAAACATGAGTCACGTGGGGGCTGGATACCTGAAAGGTGAGTGACTCAGGCCTCTGGCCCAGGCCCAGCCCTGTCTGCTGTTAACCAAAGCTGCCTAATATGAGTAAAACAAGCACGCAGGCATCTGCTCTAGAAAGTCATGACCTCACACAGGAGTTCACCAACAGCTGGGAGGACATTCTTACCATCAAGACATCCGTAAATCTTCTCCTATAATTCTTCTTAGTTTCTTTGCTCAGAAAACACTGTCTCTGATTTAGTCTAAAACAAGGTTGGCAGCCCATGGGCCACATCAGCCCCAAAACTAAGAACAGTTTTCATATTTTTTGAGGGTTTTGCTCAGTCACTTAAGTCATGATCGACTCTTGTTGACCCCATGGACTGCAGCATGCCAGCCTCCCCTGTCCTCCACTATTTCCCAGAGTTTGCTCAAATTCATGCCCATTGAGTCGGCCATGCTATCTAACCATATAATTTCATATTTTAAAAGGTTGTATAATGAACAATGACACACAACAAAAACAATATATTATTTGTAAAGCCTAAGTTAGTTCCACGGTCCTTTATAGAAAAGGGTTAGGGCTTCCCTGATAGCTCAAATGGTAAAGATTCTGCCTACAATGCAGAAGACCTGGGTTCAATCCCTAGGTCAGGAAGATCCCCTGGAGAAGCAAATGGCAACCCACTGCAGTATCCTTGCCTGGAGAATCCCCATGGACAGAGGAGCCTGGCGGGCTACAGTCCATGGGATCACAAAGAGTAGGACACAACTGAGCAACTAACTTTCCCTTTTCCAGAAAAGGTCTGGCAGCTTCCAATCTAAAGCGTTTTCTCGGTGTAAACCATCTACCCGTCCACACATCAGTTACGGCCTTTTGCACGTCAGCAGTACAGTCAGGACTAGTGAGCCTTTCAGGGTGTCAGTAAAGTACCACCCTCTAAGAAAGCCAGTCCATCTCACATCACAAATCCAACGTAAGAGGAAAGAAGCCAAGCACAAGGATTAGGGTTTTTGTGAGATCAAGGTTTTTAACTTAAGATTCAAGCCACCGGCAGGGAGGGTTCTTACATATACCTTTAGGTGGTTCAGACCGTAAAGAATCTGCCTACAGGGCAGGAGACCTGTTTCGAGCTCTGAGTTGGGAAGATTCCCCTGGAGAAGGAAATGGCAACCCACTCCAGCATTCTCGCCTGGAGAATTCCATGGACAGAGGAGCCTGGCGGGCTACAGTCCACGGAGTGGGCAGACACGACTGAGCAACTAACACTTGCACTTTCAACTGTCTAGTCGGCTCCTGAAAGCCTAAAATCCTTAACCTTGTTCTTAACACCAAACAAGTGGAAGAAATTCACAAGAACAAGTATTCTATAGCTTCAGATATCAGGTTCCAAATGGGGCGTCAAATCTTAGGCAGAAAATAAAGAAACTCTTGACACAGAACCAAAGGCCTCTCCTCAGGACACAGACCAATTAACTGTCACAGGTTGCTTTCTATAATTAGAATACATGATATTTATAATGAAAAAAGGAGACCAAAAAAAACAGGTGAGGATTTAGCAAGATCAGAAGAGGGACGATGAGGCCGGTGTCCTACAGACGCGGGCGGGGGAGGGGCCCGCTGCCGCTGCCCCCCGCGGGGAGGAGCTGCCCGCCCGCCAGGCGCTGCGCCGCCCTCCTCCCTGCCCACCTGAGGCGCCGCCGCGGGTCGGAGGGGGTCCCCGTCCGCCGGCCCGTGCCGTAATCGGACATCATGCCGTAATCCACGTCATCATAGCCCATGCTTCGCTGGTCGTCCTCCAGCCCGTAGGGCTCCGGATGAAAGCGGTGCAGATCCACGCTGCTCCCGCCCACCCGGACCTGGGGCTGCGGCCCGTAGACGTCCTGCCGGCTGGGCGCCCGGTAGCCTTCCATGCTGGGCCTGTACCGCTCCTCGATGCGGGTCACCCGCGACAGGCTGCCGTAGTTGTCGCCGCTCCCGGGATACCCGTCCTCATAGTGGCGGCTGTATCCGTCGGGCGGGTAGTGGAAGTTCCTGGGGAGGGTGGCCGTGCCTGCTTGCCCCACGTAGGGACCAGGGCCCCCGTTGCCGTTCTTGCGGAAGTCACGGCCCAGAGTCTGGATGTAGCTGTTTGACACCGATGAGGCGTCTACAGGCAGCCCGTCGGGCCCCATAGGGACTGGCTGCACCGTCCGAGTCGTCACAGTCTTCACCACTTTCTTGACCTTCGAGTAAGGAAAGAAAAAAGGAACGTTAATGACACGAACAAATTAAGCTTAAACTCTAGACCCCTCTAAGAAATAACCCTCTGCTCCCAGCTTGCTTTCCCTGGAAATGCCGAGCAATCTCACCATCTCCCCTTCGATCTTCCGGGAAGTCTGCAGGGAACAAACCCGCACTGGCAGTCACAGTGCCTCAAGGAAAGCTGCCGAGACTCTTCCTCATTCCATCAGGCTTTCTCACATCTCTTCTAGCTTCCCTGTCCAGCCAGCGCGCCCTTTCTTCACTACAGATCACGGGCCCTTCCGCCACCCTAGTGAACTGCCCAGCCCTTCCCCTCAATAAAGGCCACAGGAGGACGTCCACCGTCACCCCAGACCTTACGCAAGTCTCAGCTTACTGTGGTCTCTGTGCGCCGAGTGGTTCCATCGTCCGAGGTCTCCACAGAGACCACAGACATGGCGCCCTCGGGGTCCTCTTCCGTGTAGCTCTCCACAATCTGCCCCGGCTCCTGCATCCTGGGGATAGTGCTGTACAGAAGGTGGCTGTGATCCTACACGGAAGAGAGAAAAAGGAAAGAGCCACTCCTAAGCCATATACACTAACGATCCATCCCAACTAGCAGCACAGTCTCCCTGAGGACAACGCATCTTCTGAATTTTTAGGAGTGACTGTTCCCACTTTCCCAACTTGTACAAAAGGGCAGAAGATACAAGTTCCCAGTCCCATTCACTGAACAAGCAGGAACTGAGTCCACTACAGCTACATCAGCACCACCCCAGTGGAGAGGCAGATGCAACGCCCCAGTTCTAGCCATCTAGGTGAGCATGAACTGTGTGAAAACAGCCATACCTGTGTCTGAGCACTCCTGCAAATAAAACAACGTTTACCCAATAAGAGCCTTTAAGATGAACCAGAAAACCTCAGTAAGAGCTATCTTCTGAATGGCTCAATGTTATTTTTCAGATATGCCTAAGGCTCAAGACCAGCTAGATTTTAGGGAGGGATTTCTGCAAAGTAGAACCATGCCCACTCTAGAAAAGGGATGCAGTAACTGAGGGATCAAATACTAAATCAATGGCCAGTATAATTAAGGCCAAAATAAAACCATATATATACTTTGAAGCTCCCCTTTTTTCCATTTTTTTCCACTAAATGAAACTAATTAATGATAGTTTACAACGTGCCAGGTAATTTAGAAGACACCAATATGCTCTCAAGCTGGGAAAGTAAAAAAGATGTGAACAAGCAACCCAGACCTTGAACCAAAAGAGGTACCTGGGGTCCGTTGAGGTTTAGATCTGAAAATTTCTGTCGCTCAAGGTCAGCATCGCCCACAAAGCGGCCGTTCTGAAACAGAGCCCACAGGAAGACAGTTCGATTCGCGGCCTTCTTCTGCTCTATCAAACACAAATGACCTTTTTCCAAACAGGAAAAGGGCTTTCAAGAAGGCATGTGTGGCCTGGAGTCAGTACGGATAAAAGAACCACATCATGCCTTAGACTCAGCACCTCAGACCCGCAACTGGGCCTGGAGCTCAGGCGGCCCGTCCCTGAAGCATGAGACTGCGAGGGCTCTGAGGGCAGAGGTGCTTGCGTGCTCTGGCCAGCTCTGTTCAGCGCCTCCCTAGCGCCCTCAATAGTGCCTGCACATCTGAGGCACACAAAACTCTTTTCTGAATAAGGTAAGTTCCCCATGAAATCTGTTTGGAAAGCCATCAGAACATAGGAAAGTTGGAAAAGCTAGGGTGTGGGGTTTCCAAAAGCCTTTAGTGTTTCATGCATCTTCACACTCTATAACCTTGGGAAACTCCCACACCAGGCAGCTTTATAAAGAAAGAAGCAAGAGATATGAGTTCCTCTTTCCAAGCAGGAAGAAAATAAGCATCTCAACCCCCTTTAAGCAAACAAATGTCTCAATATCTTCATCACCAATTATAAGATCCACAGAACACATTCAAAAATGTTGTTAAGTTGCTCCATCCGAAGCAACAGGGAATAATCTCATGGCCTTATACTATGTAAAACAGATTTGACCACTCCCCTTCAGAAAGCATGCACTGAGATTCAGCCACCTTGAGAGACTCTTCCTACCCTACTCCCATTACGTAGGACGTGTAATGCTGTGGGCAAAGGAAGTTAAACATTATTTTCAGGAAGAAGGAAGGGTGTGGTTTCACTGCTGAGCAGAAGTTAAAAATAAAAGAGAGAGAGAGACTCCATGTACTAAATCCTGGAATTCCCCACCACCTCCAAGGCTGAGCGGTCCTGCTCTCCTTTGCAATATATACCCCTCCAACCCTAAGCCTCTATTCTTGTTCCTGTAAAAAGCCTGGAAGCACTGCAAACACACGGTTCCAAATTCCTGATCGTCCCCAATGGAGATTATATCCTCTCACTCAACAAGCTCCTTAGCCTGAGGGACCTGCTCCATTTCAAACATTAATAAGCAAGCATGAGCATTGCTCTCGACTCCCATCAGGATCTCTTAAGACGAAGTCTATCAGGCAGTGCCTACTACACACACACATACACACGAGCACACACACGCACACACACGCACACACACACACAAAACCTCAGACAGATTACATCACAGCAAAGTCAGACTACAGAAACCATAGGAAACACAAGATACTTCTCGTTTCGAACACCAACTCACTTCAGAGTCACAGCCGAGTCAGCCAACCCAGAGACCACTGGCTCCTGCGGTCATCCGGCTTAAATAGCAGCATGATGCTCCCTCTCCAACTCTAACCAAAAGAATTAACAATGACCCCCTTCTCCAAAAAATGACTTGCACAGCCAACAAAAAGAGTGTGGAGCCGGAATACACAATTTACCGACACTGCCACGCCTCTGAGCAAACTGTTCTCTGAGGGAGAATGAGGATGCAAGATGTCCAATTTCCCCAACCACGAAGCAGGCATTTAATATCCTGAATTTTTGATATGGAGGAAGAGGGAAACCAGGAAAAAAAAAAGTAACTTAAGTACAGCTTCAAATTATATGATCTGCCACTACCAGAACGGCATCCCGACCCAGAAACCCCACTGCAGCCGACAGGAAGTCAGATGGATGCTTCCAGAGAGACGTCCACGCAACTCGGCAGAGCGGCAATGTCCTCTGTCTTAACCAGTCCCGAGCGCCCTGCGAAGGCGATCACGAGGCAGGGGCACGGGACGCCCGCCGTGTGGACAGCAGCCTCCCCGAGGGGTCCGTGTCCGCGGGCAGGCCTGGCGGACGGACGGAGGGTTACCTGGTGCCGCCGGGTGAGCGTGCCGTTGGCCAGGAGCGGGCTGGCGTCCTGCGGGGAGACGCGGACGCGCTCCAGCTGCGCCGAGACGTGGCGCCGCTCCTCCTCCAGCGCCCGGGTCAGCTTCTCAAACTGCGCCTCCTGCTCCTTCACGGAGGCCAGGATGCTGGCGGGCGACTCCACCTCCGAGTCGTCCATGGAGGTGAGGGCAGGGCAAGAGAAGGTGGCCCACTGAGGGAGGGGGGGAGGGAGGAGGCCCCTCACTGCACACTACCGGGGAGGCGAGAGAGGGGAGAGAAGGGCACAGGTCAGAGAGGACAGGCGCACGGTTCACCCCAGAGCCAGAGATGCCCCTCGCCGTCTGCCTGCAGAGAGCCGCCACCAAGCCTTGGGCCCGCCACCGGCGCCTGCAGCAGCAGGGTCCTCTGCCCACTACCCTCTAACAGCGCGCCCGGAACAGCCGTTGAAAGCAAAGGTGCAACCAGACCCATGCCCTGCACTGTCAGTAAGAGAGGATGGGGCTCAGGACCGCTCATACACGAGATTAAAGTCAGCTCTTTTTCTCAGTGAAGCTGCACCTCCGCACCACAGACAAGCATTCAGGGTCCTGCGGGGCTAGCCGCCTCTGGAGACAGAGGGGCAGGGCAGACCTAAGTTCCCGTCCCCCAGGTCCGAACACTGAAACTGCGGCAGTGGTGACAAAACACACTGAACGAACGTGCTAAGGTAGACTACCAACAAGAAATGGAAGAAGCAAAAACAAAAAAATGCTCTCACCATCAAAGGCAGGAAATAAAACTAAGGCCCTCAAACTGAATACATATATAAAGGGGCTTTTCTACTTTTCAAAACTATACAATATTGAAGGCCGAATGTGTGCCTTGGCTAACGGACAAGAAAGCAGCAGAATGAAAAAGACTGCGCAGAAAGGAACCATTTTCAGTGACCTCCACATCCTGCTGTGGAGTAGGAAAAGGAGCCATCATATGAAGCTATAATGAAGTTATCCCTTCTAGCAGTTCATAGACTAACCTTTAGTTGATAGCTGGGACTTCCTACACCCCTGCCATCCTGAAGAAAGCTCTAAATAGGCTCCATTTTTGCCTCTGTACTTATTCCAACTAAAGGTAAACACCCAAGCACCTATAGGGGATTTGTGTGTAACTACCACCATACGCTGTTCAGAACTGAAGGGCGCCCCACACCCTGTGCCGTGAACTACCGACTGGCTAGCGAGTGGAGGGGCACCGCAGTTGCACTGTTGGGTCCAGTCGCGCTTCTCTCTCTTACGAGTTGGCAGTGGGAGGCCTTCTGGGGAGTCCCAGATGCACTGCGTTGAAAGGTGGGTTTCAGAATAAACCCTCTCCTCTATTTCCCACCCGCTCATCAACCCCTCCAGAAAAAAAGCACTTAACAATTTTTTATTGTTAATAAACATATTTATATACACACCTGTTAAGAGAAGGTCGAAACTGATTGGTTTAACAGAAAACAGCCCAGGCTAGATCCAAAGTATCATGGGAGAAGCATCCCAGCCACCACAGCAAGGAGGAAGCAGGAAGGAGAGAGCTGTAGGAATACGTGGAGGAAAAACAGGAGTGAGAGGAAAATAAAATATATCTAATGTATTAAAAAAAAAAAAAAAAGGAGCAAGGGCAGATATGGGGGAAAAAACATCTAGGAACGGGGGTAATTTAAAACCTGACCTGGAATTGCTTAATGTGACAGATCCCCTTTGGACTTTGCTGTCTTCAAATACGCGGACCCTGAATGTAGCTTTCAATAAAACCTGGATTCTGCAGTCATGTCAGAGTTTCTCTACCGCTACTTCTGCAGAGCACTAGGAGCAGGTTATAATATGGATAGAAAATTCATTTACCCCCTGTTCCCAGCAACCAAATTGGGAAAACTGCTTTAGGAACGCCCTTCCACCTCCTCCCCACCCCTGAGGCAGAAACGTCAAGAGCCCAGTCCCAGCATGCCCACAAAGACGTTGGGAAACCAGTGCAATAGTCGTGCTGGGGAAGGCATGTGGGGACTAGTCAGGCTCAGCCTTGTGCTTCAGTTCCCTTTCCCACGCTCCCCAGGCCCCGGCCGAGCACGGATGCTCAGGCCTATCTGCTCCAGCGCACACGCAGCATTCAGCAAGCACAAGTGTCCAGAGGGACTAACAGACAGGCGCCCAACAAACCCCCTGGGCTTCCCGGTGGCTCAGCTGGTAAAGAGTCTGCCTGCAGTGCGGGAGACCTGGGTTCCATCCCTGGCTTGGGAAGGTGCCCTGGAGA
Source organism: Budorcas taxicolor (assembly GCF_023091745.1). NCBI lineage: Eukaryota > Metazoa > Chordata > Mammalia > Artiodactyla > Bovidae > Budorcas > Budorcas taxicolor. The sequence continues at coordinate 79,000,118 of NC_068924.1, read as the reverse complement.
AGGGAGCGGCTCCCCACTCCAGTACTCTGGACTGGAGAAGTCCATGGACTGCATATCCATGGGGTCACGAAGGGTCGGACAGGCGGAGGAACTTTCACTTTTCAAACTCCTTAATTAATTCTCCATCCCCCAGACTCCTCCCAGTGGGTCCAGGCCCTAAGTCCAGGAACGAGGTCCTTCAGCCTGCGCTCTGGGCTCCCACAGCCACTTACTAACCCCTGTTCTTCCTCTAAGTTCAAAGGCCGCTGTCGCTTTCTCAATCCCCTACATAGCAACAGGCTACTCAAAAGTCTTATTTTTAAAAAATATTCCTCCCTTTCATTTTTATTACTGAATTTTAAGCAGTGTGCTTACCCACTATATTAGTGACCTACGAACCTTCCATACTAAGAGGACTCTGAGCTCAAGAGCTTCTCCCAGGTCAGTCTGAACTGCAGTTACTACTCGGGCAGTCTCCACCCTGTAATTTTCTTTGCTAATAAAAGACCAAACTACCACTACTATCGAGCATACAGTGACAACATTCCCTGTTGCAAAGAGAAACTGTCAGTCTGCCATAAAATCACCGCCATTTGACCCCATGACTTTAGGAAGGGTAAGGGGGCTCTACCCAGGGCTCCAGCTTGGGAAGCAGGATCTGGAGACATTAGCTTCTCCCATCTCCATGGTTTTTAAAGCGGACCTCCCGGCCCTAATTTGGAGAAAGTGGAAACATGAAGAAAGAAGATCAGATTCCTAGGACTAAAAGCATGGGGGAGGCTTATCTGCCCGGAACAGGGCAGAAGCAGAGCTTTGCAGGACAGAACTGGACTCAGAAGACACACCCCGTCCCAGCTCCGGCACTAGCCAACGACGGCAGCAAGGCCTGCCACGTTCTCGTCTCTAAGGTGCCAACACCGCCAGCCCAGCCTAGCCCAGAGCCACAGCGAGGAGCAGCCAAGACAACGTACATTATATAAATGTGGGGTATTAAGCTGTTTCAAGATTTAGTTTTTATCTCCCAATTACATTACTTAATGATAATGCCTCAGCCTAAAACTATTTTGTGAACTAGTAGATGAAATTAACTGGGTCAAGGGCATAGCTGGGTTCTAAGGAGTGCATAAGCTGGTTTCCCTACTCCAGCACTATTTACTAGGAGGTCCTACCTAGACCAGTGTTTCTGGGACGCAGGGGGCTTCTCTCCAGCGCCTGGCAGCCGTCACAGAATCACACATCTGCTATAATCGACTCTCGATGCCCTACTCGAGGCTTCAGCAGTTTCTTAACAAGGAGAAAGGGAAGGTGAAAGAGCTAGCAATCACTGAGTGTTTTCGATTTATTATCCTGGCAACCCTTCCAAGGGCTCTAAGGAAGTTTTACTGCAAATGAGAAAACGAGCTACAGGTGAAGAAATTACCCAAGGTCTCAGTTAATAGCAAATTTTGAACTTAAGTCGAATATAAAATGATAGTCCAACACCTCTCTCCTACAACTCTTAAAAGGTTTATTCCCAAATATCAAAGGAAAAAGGGAAAAGAAAAAGTTTCTACTTAGCTTTAGGTTAACGGGTTACCCATAATGTCTCCATATAAGAAATAAGTGGGATTAAAAAAATAAATAAATGGAAGGAAAGCCTATGTGGGGGAAGAGAATGAAGCGGTTAGGGTAAGCTATACAGGACATCACCTCAGGACTCTGAGACTTGAGTCTCATGCCAAACATACACAGCATAAGAAACAAATTATCCTAGAGACCAGAATCTGCAAACCATTAACTAATTTTGGCAGTTACGAGTCAGGAAAGCCTCAAGACTACAGGCCAACACCTTTACCGGTTTGCTACTTTTATTTTCAATGGATTACACTTGTCCTCCCTAAAAAAAGATCGTTGGGAATTCCCTGGCGGCCCAGTGACGAGGCCCTGGGGCTTGTCATTGTCACAGTCCCAGGTTCAATCCTCGGTCAGGGAACTAAGATCCTGCAAGATACGCAGTGAAGCCACCACCCGCCCCCCCTCCCCCGCGAAGAAAAGCTCACTGAGGAATTCCCAAGGTGGGGGAGGGAAGCAAAGTGAACAGGGGCAACTTGCAATTCACCTATCACTAGATTTTCTGAGCATACCTTTCTTTATTCTTAACAAGCCAAGACCTATAGACCCTGAATTTATAGGGTTCCTATATTCAAGCATGGACGATGGCAAATATCCAGTCTCTTCTATAAGAACTCTAAACCAAAAAAACAAAGTTGAATTAAATTAGATACCCAGAAAGACCAAACAGTTCAACAATGTCAACCAGGCATCAGGGCAAAAAGTCACGTGCCTACAGCACAGTCCCCACGATGATGTTCTACTGTAAACAGGCTGCAGAAACAGTTTGGAATGAGGATTCTTAGAGGTTAAGACTATCAACTTCAGAATCACACTGGCTGTGTTCAAATCTCAGCTATGTCACTTCTTAGCTATATGACTTTGGGCAAATCTCTCTAATCCTCAGGTTTCTTTTCTGTAAAATGGAGAAACAAGACACACAGGACGGCTGCGAGGATGAAATGAGGCGCTCCACGGCAAGCACTCTGCACACGCCCCGAGCACAGAAAGCTACTGCTACCACACCGCTGCAAGGAGGCCCCGCCAGTCCCCCCAGAGAAGACCAGTCCTGAGGATTCACTGCAAGGACTGACGCTGAAGCGGAAGCTCCAGTACTTTGGCCACCTGATGTGAAGAGCTGACTCATCTGAAAAGACCCTGATGCTGGGAGGGATTGAGGGCAGGAGGAGAAGGGGATAACGGAGGATGAGATGGCTGGATGGCATCACCGACTCGACGGACATGAGTTTGAGTGAACCCCGGGAGTTGGTGATGGACAGGGAGGCCTGGCGTGCTGCAGTCCATGGGGTCGCAAAGAGTCGGACACAACTGAGCAACTACTACTACTACCAACAGCTAACATAAAGGACTAAGGTTTGGGAGGTGTTGGTTTGGAGGTGTTGGTTCCGGAGGTGTTGCTGGGGTATTTGAAGAAACCACTCATCCCCGCAGGCAGCCCTTCGCCAATAACTGTAGTTCCGTAAACTACAGGCTATGGGAATTCTTCACACTCTTAAGGGTTGTGAAGTCGCTCAGTTGTGTCCGACTCTTCGTGACCCCATGGACTGTAGCCCACCAGGCTCCTCCATCCACGGAATTTTCTAGGCAAGAGTACTGGAGTGGGTTGCCATTTCCTTCTCCAGAGGTCAAAGGACCTGGAGTTCAAGACCTGGCTTTGCCAGAAACAGACTGTGAGACCTTGGAGAAATTATAAATAACCCCATGTAAGTTTTACTTTTTGTTAACTTTTCAGAGTTTAGCTTTATAAGATATGTAAAACTATAGACAGGGTGACTCTGAACCTCTCTCCCACCTCCACACAATTCAGCTAAGTATAACCAAAGTGATGACCAAAATTAGGCATATAAATCTCGGTGGGAAGAGGAAGATTATTTGTCTTCAGATGGAAAACTCTAAACCCCAAAAAACAGTCTTTGGGCTCTGGAAGAAACCAAGAAAAAAGAAATTTTATCTTCTGTAGCCAGGTTCATAGGCAGCGCTCTTCCCTTCTATTTCTTCATTACAGAATCAAAGATGAAGTTATGTCTTCCCTCTAAACGCAATGATAAGCAAAAACTGCATCATCCTAGGGATTCCAGACAGCTTGTTTAAAAGGTACAGACAGAGCCACCTACTGAGGGACACACATCAGTGAAGCACAGCGCCCGTGACACCACAGAACAGAATCAAGCCAAAACGCGCAGGTGTTCTAGACATGCAAGGGCATCTATTGGCCTCGACTGGCATTTGCCAAGTTCACACCAAAATAGTCCGGTTCAACCACACAGAGAGAAAACCCACACTTAATTGTTAAATCAAAAGGAATATATTTTGTCGATAGTTTTCCAGGGCTTCTTAATCACAGAGTGCTTACACCAAAGTCCAAAGTCTAAGCACCCCACCCACCACTTGAAGTTCCACCATCTGAACTGAGAACAATTCAAAGCTCAGTCAGAACAATACTAGTGTTTCTCCCTGCTGGAAAGACTCGCTCCCACACCAACTCAGACCCTGGACAGGATCTGCAGTAAGACGGAGAGAGGACTATGTTCACTTCACAACCTCCTGCCAACTGCGCACTTCTCAGAATTACAGGACTGATATTCCAGAACCTGACTTGCCTCAAGTATTTAGCAGTTTCCTTGCTCCCTGTGACAGGCCCAGCTTCTCCACTTAAGAGCACCCAAAAGGCTGACCGAGGAGTCTCTAAAAGGAAGAACTAGGTCTCACCGCCTCCACCACTGCATGCATGCGAAGTCCCTTCAGTCATACCTAACTCTTTGTGACCCCGTGGACTGTGGCCCGCCAGGCTCCTCTGCCCACGGGATTCTCCAGGCAAGAACACTGGAGTGGGCTGCCATGCCCTCCTCCAGGGTGTCTTCCTGCCCAGGGATGAGCCTTGGCAGGCGGGGGTTTGTTACCACCAGCACCACCTAAATCTCATGAATTAAGGGAGTCTGGTAAATCACCCTCCTCTTAGGAAAGAGTGACCATGCTATCTCACTGGAGTTTCTGAGGAAAAAAAAAGGAAAACAAATACATGAAACGTGTTTGGGTTTTGTTTTGTTTTAAAGAAATACTCCTCATTAAAAGGCAGCTGAGCTAGCAATCTCTATAGGTCACTAGGACACCTTAAATATTCTAGTTACCTGTTCCAGGATTTAAATGTTTTTTACTGTGACTTTATAAGAAAAAAAAAAAAAATCACCTCCACCATCTTGACCCTAAATTCAGAAACCAGATGGAACATTCTTATTGCTCTGGAACCCCCCAAACCGTAACATACTAAAATGGCTAAATGCTAGGCTGGCTTTGAAACAAAGTAAGGGTGTGGCTCTCGTCTACTGAGGGGGCCCAGGACTGAAAGAGTATGGAAAGAAACAAAACCTGCTTCTCTGGAGGGCGTATGACACACAGGCAGGACTGGTCTAACAAGTCCTTCTGATCTCTCGGGCCAGGCTGCCTCCTCCTCCTCCCCCACTAACCACGTGCCTCTCCAAGGCCTTCCGCTGGGACAGATAGCACTGAATTTTCTCTCAATCCTGAGTCTGAGACACGTCGAGTTACTTACCTGTATCCCTGTTGCAACCCTGACAGAGGCACCTCAGCCAGCCTTATAAGGAGAAAGCAGAGCTTTAGGGAGAGGCCGATAAGAAAACAAAGATAAGAAGGAGGGGCCAAAAAAAAAAAAAGAAAACCAGAGGGAGGTGTCAGACTGGAGGAAGGGGAGAGGCCAAATGCCTTTCTCCATTCTACAAAAAGTGGGAGAAAGAGAGGGAGGTCAGCATACAAAAGGAAATTAGGAAAAGTCTAGTCAAAACGGAACTTCACTTCTGTCTCATGAAAGAGAAATGCTAAAATTAACTAGGATACCTTACACTCTTCACTACCACAGGCTAGAAAAAAAAAAAAAAATCCACGGGAAAAAAGCTTAACCTTAAGGTTTACTAGAGGTCACCCAACTGTTTGAGCTCACATTCCTTTTTTAAAGTGGCAGCTTCTCACCGAACCGCCTAACTTTCTATCTCTGGTATTCCCACCGACTCTTTTGCCCATTATTTGAACATGACCTGGAAAAGCTGAAAGCATGCAACTGAATCATATCTACAGTCCAGCTTCCTCAGAAAGCCCTGAGCCCTAAAATGAGCAACAAGACACCCGTTCCATCAGGTTTAGGCTGTGCCTCTTTTGATACAAGCAAGAGAGACAAGTGTGAGTCTGTGAGGAAATCACGAGGTGCGAAGGCCCTGTTTCAGCCGCAGGGCAGATGGCTGAAGGAAATGCTTCGCTCTAAAAGAAGAAAATCTGACCTTACAGGGGGAGACTATCTGTGAGTTATTAATTACTGACCTCTGCCTATAAATAAACACACACACTCTTCCCAACAACCTCTGAGGTAGCATTGGCCCCTGTTGTAGACGAGTAAACCTGCACATCAGAAGGATTCCGTTTCCTGCCCAAGGCCAACACAGCCAGTGAGTGGCAGCAGCGCATCTTTCCTGCTCCAAGTCCATGCTCCTTCCCCTAGGAAGGCTAGGGTGAGCATGAACTTTCCTGTTCCTTGCGGTTAAAAGTCATTCTAATTCAAATACCGAAGGTGACCAAAGGCAAATTTTGGGTAGGGGGATGGAGGGGCGGTGACCAAGGGTGAGGTGGAAGCACCTAGACCTTGGGCATTGCCTTCATTTTAAAGAGCAAGACCTTACTCAGTTCTGGAGGAGAATAGCCAGAATTGAAATACCTTAGATTTCTCATTTTAAAAGGAACAAGAACTCAGGAGAAAAGCTAAGAGAAACAAAAGAAGTATTACTTTGTACAAATCACCTCCTTTTCCCCTGAAAGGCCTGCTATTGAAATCTGGCTACTTGCCACATTCTCTAAGCACAGCTCAAGAAAGAAAATCTAATCACAAATATCCCTACTACCATTTTTAATGTGACACCTCTCTAAACCAATAGCAGAGATCGGAGGTGGGATGGAAGGCAGAAGGAACTAGAAGCGGGGAAGACTGTGCTGGCCAGCATCAGAACAGAGGGGAGGGATTGTTCTAGCGGGATGTCAGCAATCTGCCTCCAGGGCAGCTGTCCTCCAGCGTCGTCAAAGGCCGCTTGTGTGCATTTTCAGGGACGAGCCAGCTCCGTGAGAAGCTGAAGACTCAGCCACCCAATCCACAAATTGAGAAGAGATGCCTGTTTCACAGCTGGAATGGAGGGCAGGGAAAACACAAACCAAGGGGAGCTGGGGGTGGGGAGGGGCGGGGCGCTACAGGTGCTGTTTCAGTCTAGACGAGGGAGGGTGGAAATCCCTGAAAACGGCCAACCATGGCCCACTGGACTGCAGAGAACTGCCAGCGCCTCTCAGTACTGAAAAGCGGGGGCGCGGGCGGGCGCTCCCCTTGGTGGCCCAGAGCTGAAGGCGCCATGCTCCCGATGTAGGCAGCTCAGGTCCGGGCCCTGGCCAGGGGCAATGGGTCCCCCGTCGCTGGCACAGTGAAGTGAGTAAATACAGAGACCATTCTTTTTAATAAGTAGGTTTCTCCAGCTCCGTACGGACTAAGGCATCAATTGGAATTGCCTGTTTCTACGACGCATGAGACAGGGCGCTTGGGGCTGGTGCACTGGGATGACAGAGAGGGATGGGATGGGGAGGGAGGTAGGAGGGGGGTTCAGGATGGGGACACATGTACACCCATGGCTGACTCATGTCAATGTATGGCAAAACCACTACAATATTGTAATTAGCCTCCAATTAAGATAAATAAACTTATATTTAAAAAAAGGAATTGCCTGTTTCTATCCTTTTCAGACGCAACAACATATCTGCAATATATACCGTGAATGACATAAAATAAACATCTACCTCCTTCTATTAGTCCTTCCTTAATTAAATCCTAGAGATCTATAAATAGTATCAGCACACATAAAGCCAGGGAAACCCCAATATTAAGAGACGGTCGCCATTTATTTAACTCGAGCGCTAAATGCAAAAGGCACAGTCACAGCTCACACTCCCTAGCCCTCGGAGAAGCTCACTGCCCTGAGACCCACTAGACACACAAAGGCTGCTCTCTTCTCGGTGGAGCCCGGCAGCAGAGCGGCTCTCCAGGGACAAAGAGATTTCACAGGAGAACCACAAAGACATCACCCCTCTCGGCTCCCCCACTCCCAGCTTTCTCACTTCCTGTCACAGTAGCACCAGACCACAGTCTCCCAGAAACAAACAAATACAAAGTGCTGGATTCTGGGCTGCACGCCAGCCGCATTCCAGGGCATCCTGTCTACCAATCGCCAGCCCGGGCTCCCACTCTGCCCCGTGCAGCTCCTTATCATGTTCAGGGAAAACAACCCTCCTCCCTGCCCCAAGCTACAGGGGACAAAGCTCGGGCCTTTACGAATCAGCGGAAAGATCCTGTGTGAGGACCTAAGGGCTCAGAGGAGCTGGGGCGATTTTCAAGATTCCTTCTTGGCTAGTTTTTTCACTTGGGGGACTGGGGATTTTAAAGCTGCTGCTGGTGTTATACTCAGCTCAGCTGTGTGTGATACATCTCACAGAAAGCTCCATCATGGCAACCTGATCACCAATCTGAATTCAGTCAAGAGAATACTCGCCCCTGGGAAAACTACTTCAGAACACATCCTCTGTCCTGCTCTCTATCACCCATTTCTGCCGTTTTCAAAGTCTTTCAGCCTCTTCGCCACCAGCGCATAAAGCTGCTTTCTAAAAGGCCCCACAGAGAACAAACAAAAGACAGCAAACTCCACCCTGTGGAGAGGCGGAACAGGCACCCGCAGATGCCGGGAGCGACGTTCTCTATTTCCCCAGGGAGTGAAGCGAGGCCTCCTAGGGGTTGCACAGTAGCTCTTGCAGCAAGAAAGGTCAGCACTACAAACTCAGCGTTTCCTGCTCACTGCTGCCCCCTGAGCCGGTCGGGGCTGCAGGTTTGGCACCTCATCAGGAAGGAAAGCCTCCCTCCCTTTATAAAAGCCCTCAGCTCAAACCAAGAATGGAATAAATGATACATTTTCCTATTGTCTCATACAAGCCCACTGGGTGTTAGCCTTAAACTCCGAAAGCAAAGATGCATAAAGAAGTCAAGCCCTATTGACCAGATTCTTGAAATCCAAAGTAACACCCTTTGCCCCCAGGGCTCAATTCCCCTTGCATAAAGGTCTACAGCACAGAGCTCACAAACCAGGGGGACATTCCAGGCAACTAACGAATAAGTAATACACTATTATTTCTCATCTTTTCCCCTTCCTTTCTCCTTGGCTGCTAGAAGCTCCCTGTGCGGAAACCTGATTTGGATGGTACATGTTGATGCAAAAAGAGATGTCGAAAACAGCACAATTAGAATGAATTAGTCCGTATCTGGCTATGATATAACCAGATACAAGGAGATGGGGCAAGCATAGACACAATAATCAAGTCATTCTAGGACTGGACAGAAAAAAGAATATTTAGCCATATTCACCCTGTATTTCAGACCAGAGCCTTGCCACTGCACGCTGTATCACTGAGGCACACACAGTTTATAATCTCTTACACAGCGCTGAATCAAATTCAGGAATAACTTTAAACATTCGTATTAATTTAAAAGTTAGTATTCTTACCCAATTCTCCTTCATTCATACTCCAAGCCAAATAAATTCGTGGGAGATGATTATACCAAAAGCAGATAAAACCGCACAGTAGGAGAGTTTAAGATATTTTTTTTTTAAGATACTTAAAAAAACACACACCCCAGACAGAGAACCAGACACACCAGTATCAATGTTTCTGTTACTCTAAAGGGATACTCAGCAAGTTCTCTGCCTCAAATTGAGCAGGTGAGACAGAAAATGCATGCTGACTCAGAAATACAGTCACCCCACAATGTGAGGGAGGGAAGCAGACCTGTGAAGCCAACTGATCGCAATTCAGCACGACTTCACCGAAGGCCCCGCTCCTACTCCTCTCCTCTCTCTGGCTGTTTGCAGACAGTCAGAAAACCCACCAAAGAAATAACAAAGAAGGAGAAAGTCAGTGGAAGGGACCGAGACTTAAGCTGAATATTGAATGGCTGGGAAAGTATGACTCTGTTTTGCTATGTAACTTCACATATACCCCTTTCTCTCCCAGTCAGCCCAAAGAGGAAAGAATTAGAAGGAGGGGAGGCAGAGGAAAGAATGTGATTGGGAAAAGGTTTTGCTACATTCCAACTAGCCAACATCCCACATAGCATTAAAAGTGCCCAACAATCCAACCCCACTACTGAGAGTCACTAGGAGGCTGCTAACACACACCCAATTCCTCTACCACCCTCCCCCTAAGACCCTGAAAAGAAGCGTAATGGAGATAGCCTGATGAAGGCACCAGCTGTTTCCCCCGCCCTCCCCCGGGCCCCAGAGACCACAGTTCAAACTCACATCAAACACTTAATACAATTGACTGGCCAGTAGGAAGGAGAAGCCAGAACTAAAATAGCAGGAAGAGTGCCAACTGGCCCCACTCAGAAGGAATGCTTTCTTGGCTCAATTTAAAAATACGAAACTTGTCATCCACTCCCCTCTGCCCATTTATGCTCTCCTTTCCACAACCTACCCCTCAGCATGAAATGGACTTCAGTTTCTTCCCTCCTTGATCTATTTTCAAATGTCAGGGAATACAGGGGAGGTATAAGGTTTAATGTAAAATAATGTCTTGGAGACTGGAAGGCTTCCTGGACTGCAACAGCAAACGCAGCACAAAGCTATTACATAAGGTCAAGTAGAAAGCAGTCCACACAGCATCCCTCTCCGTGTGTTAAGAAGGGAACAAATGCTTCTGCTCTTCCACACTGATTTAACTTGACCTCCCAGGCACCATAGCCAGTTAAAGCACTACTGTGACCAGCCCCTCCCCCAGCCATATTCTGAGTGGGCCAGCATTAGCCAAGGAGGAAGGGAAGGAAGCCGGCACTTCCTTTTCAGACAGGAAGTAACATTGGCCCTTCCTGCTGAGTTCTAAACAAATGGTCCAGCTGAGTTTCAGTGTTAACATCCTCTCCTGAAGTCGGTCCACAATTTCAAAATGGAGAAGGGGAATGGAGATGTGGTCTAAGCTTCCCTTCCCCCCCAGAGGCAAGTCCTCCATCCCCTACTAAGCGCTGGCAGATTCCCCAAATCCAACAGTGACAATCAGCCATTTCAAGACAGCACGGGACGCAGAGGCAGAGAGCTTCCAACTCTCCGCCGACACCACGAACTAGCCTCCTCCGCCTCTCACACTAAGTAACCGCCCATCTGAGAAATCATGCGGCTCTGTAGCTTAACTCAAAAGTTCCGATTTTGTGGTCCTCAAACCTGAGTGATAGGAATCGCCTGGGAAGCTGTTTTTAGAACCATCTCCCAAATCTACATCCCCAGTCCTCACACCTTACTATCTAGGTGCCTCAGAATTCATCTTTGTAAAAAGCTCTCAAAGCAGTTCTGACAGCTGCTGGAACCCCCATCCTGGCCTATCCCTGACAACCCTCTGCCCACCACATTCCTCTCCCAAAAAGGACACTGATTATAAAATACATTATTTGGACCCGCTTTACTGTTCATCAGACAGCTGATTATTCAGTTTGGATTAAAGTTTCTTTGAAAGTATGGAATTAAATATATAAATGGCCAGAATGATACAATACTAAATGCTATATTCCAGGCTCAGAACCTAAAAGGAAGAACTATCTCACTTCTTTGGAATCCTGAGTTGCTACAGTGAAGGATATCCCTATTTATACTGCAGATTGGAAAACCCAATTATTGTTTCAAATGACTCAGTTTAACTTTCCTCCAAGGAACAAAGAGCTATGCCACATTTCCTAAGATTGGTTCCACATTCCATCCCAAAAGAAGTCCGAAGTCCTAAATCTAACATTCAAGACCCTACATAATTTTAGCCCAGCTGACAATATAATAAACTCTGGATTCACGTGTTACCTCTGACAGTTATCCAAGTAAGTCACTTTAACTTCTGCTTTGAATAGCAAATGAATAGTAAGATGTTTTTAGAAGGAGCATAAAGAGAAATATTTCCACAAGGAAGCATGTCACCAGAGACTTAGGAAAGAAGAATGGCATCAAAAGACTTGCTTTCAAGACAACTATAAACATCTGCAAAGCAGCGATTTAAAGCAACTCCAAAATGTGGGGAATCTGATTGCCGAGAGTATTTCCTGCAAGATGATACACAGTTATCTGACCAAAGGAGAAGGGGATAGGAGAGGGAAAAAAGTTTCCTGATTGAGGGCATCTCCCAAGGATGGTATTAGGTAACAGAATGACAACTAGATAGGTATAAATAAAGGGAAGAACAGAGAGTAACCAGGTCAAGCTCTAGGGTTAAACCCCAAACAGAGAGAAACCCGGAGAGAGACAGGGACACTCTTTCACTGGAGGACAGACTAGCAACACAAGAAGTCTTGCAAGGGACAGAAAGAATGGGATTCGAGACTCCTCTGGGAACTACCACCCTTTTCCTTTCCGTCATGGGATGCCACAGAACGCCGACCACCACACAGCTGGTGCCCCTTCAGTCCCACCGCAGCCGCCCAGGCCAAGGGGTGCAGCCTGTGTTTTACCACCATTACTGCTTAAACACGTCAATACACGAAAAGGGAAAACAGACATACAGTTAGTTATCAGGACTGATCACATCCTCTGATGTGCAAGACAGTAATATGGATACAGTGGCCTATAAAATGGACCCTGAAGCAATTTAATCTCAATGATTAGGGCTGTGAGGAAGCAGGAACTTTTGGTCCAATGAGCAAAACAAAAAGCAGCAGATAAGCGGGGTAGGCATGATATTTGGTCATAAGCCAAATCAACAAATGTACTAAAAAAAAAAAAAAAACACCAAAAACTCAATGTACTCAAATGTACTCAAAAAGAAGGCTGTCACTTCTACTGTTCATAGAAATTTGACTCTGTAGATCAGTTGGTGGAGAAACAGATTTCTCTAGGGAAGAAAATTTTGATTTCAGTTTCCACACACACACAAGCTTATTCTAAATAGCTGCATTTCTTTTATCACTCTCCAAGACAAGGGTCATCCACCTATGCGAGTTCCGCTACTTCGCAATTTCTGTGCTGACTATTCTGCAACGGGACAAAGATGGAGGCTGGGCCAGGCGTCGCCTCAGCTCCTTATGAAGCATACACAAAACACCGCTGTCAGCTGTCGTCTCTGGGGTCTGCAGCGGGGAACACTTCTTTGTGCCGTGCGTGCAGGAGTCCTCTACGGCCTCCCTACATGCAGCACCCACTCACGGGCCTCCCTCCAGGGGTTTGCGGCCCCATCTCTCTTGCCTGCTAGTACCAACCCGTCTGTCAGGGCCTTTGCACTTTGCACCCTTATCTGTGTGACTTCATTCTGAGTTCTTTTAAGTCTCTTTCAAACATGGCTTGGAAGTGAGGCCCTCCCTAACTGCTCCCTATTAGAGCCACCTCACTCCTGCCCTTGCTCCTGTTATGCACCGCTCTACATGTTCGGCTTTATTTTCTCCCTCAATAGTGTTATCATACTCTGACTTACTGCGTCTTTACTTGCTCTTTTAATGCCTATCTCCTCCAACTGGAATGTGAGCTCTGTGAGTCCCAGTCGGTGCACAGCAGGCTCTCGGATCTCTTTCAAATGAAGATGTTTCACTTTTTCAGCGAACGCAAAAAATTAAACTTCAGAAAAGTAAATCAACATTATTTCATTTTTCTTTCTACAAATGTTTTTCTAATTGTGACTTTAGGCCCATCAGTGGGGGTCTCAAGTAGTCTTACCTGCAGATTTGGCTGACCTTCAGCAGGGTAGACATTCAGTGGCCAATTCTCCCCTGGTTTACAGAGCAGTCAGCAGAGAACTAAACAGAGAAGAGGCTACAGAGCTTCCCCCCTCCCAACAAAGAAACAGGGAAAAGAAATCAGATTGGCACCAGTTTCTCCTTTAAAACAGATCACTCTATTTTAAAAGTGTACTGAATATACACCAGCTACTTTATTTCAATGAGATTTACTTCACTTGCAATGAAATGGAAACTGTAGGTGCTTTGATAAAAGTACTGAAAAGTTGACCTAGTTCCTATAACAATGCCTTATATCCTCAACCACCAGAATATATTTTGGTTTTTCAAATATAAGCTCCCTAAAACAAATATCTTTACTCCACAAAGAGACCTCTCAATGCACGACCGTATTCAATACTGAACAACATGGGAAACCCACACGGGACTGATAAATAGCCCAGAAGTGACTGACTTTTACTCTTCTGCTCTACTGAATAAAAAATGAGTAATTAGTTAGTAAATGCGGGTGATATTTGAAAATGGAGGAAAAAAACAAACCCTAATCTGAATTAGAATTCAGTCTTCTTGAATCATAACAATTAATCCTAATCTAGACCTAACTGAAATAACCAAATTCAGTCCTAATACTCGAACCTTCACCACATGAGTACAATTTATTCTATTTTAAGAATTAGAAGTTTCTTTCATATTAAGTGTTAGTGAGGCAAAGTGATGCCCATGAAGACCAAGACCACCAACCTAAGGGGAAAAAGATAGGGGAGGCAAAAAGGTAAAGGAGACACCAAATAAAAGAGGAACGCGAACGAAAAGGAGAAACCGTAGGAGAATCAGTGGAGGGAAACGTGGGTCTGGTGCGCAGTGAGTAAGAATCTACCTGCCAACGCGGGGCACGCAGGTCTGTCTGAGCCCTAGTCTGAGAAGAGCCCACAGGCCGAGGGGCGACCAAGCCACAGCCACTGAGCCCAGGGCTCCATAGGCCCAGCAAGAGAAGCCGCAGCATTGAGAAGTCTACGCGCGGCACCTAGAGAATAGCCCCAACTTGCTTTGTTGCAACCAGAGAAAGCCCACACACTGCAACAAAGACCCAGTACAGTCAAAAATAAACAACTGTGGAGAGCTGGGTGGAGAAGTCATGATAGGAAGCTATAGAGAGCCAACAGAAATTAAGTGTAAAGACTTTCCAGAACACTAGTTTCATGGGTTATTTAGTATGAGGGAAGGAAAAACTTCGGCTGGAAGAAACCAAAATCTTCCAGACAAGGCTGCAGTTAACACATATGTATTTCCCACAGGCCACAGTTTAGCTTTTCCACATATAAGAGCAGACAGACCGCTGTCACAGGAGCACACTCCTCACAGGAAGCACTGAAGAACTCAAAATCTCTACGTGTCTCCGTTTTGCAAATGTCCCATAAATAAGGGTTGAAAACAGAAAATGATGTTTCCTGAACATTAAAAAGTGAGGTTTATTTCAAGAGAAGACAGTAAAAAAAAAACACCTTCATCGCTGCGCAATTGCTTCCTGTACATTCAAAACTAACGTTACCCTACAAAAGCCTGGTTGGACAAGTGAGACATCAAGGGAAAGAATCTGGTCCGAAGAATAAAACCCAAACAAAGCTTTTTCAATCCGCTCTCTACCAAAATTAAAGGAAGTTCACCCTTGGATGCTAGAGTTCTGTCTCCTATAGATACAAAAAGATGGGAGAAACTTGTATTGCTGTTTTTCCCCCTAAAGCACCCAAATCTCGTAAGAAACCCGCAGCATACTGCCACAGCTTTGGCTGCCACCAGCTTCTCTTCCCTCACCCACGCCTCGATTTATTCAGAGGCATCCATTCCCACAGCACCCGTATTTTGGACCACCTGCCTCCACAACTTAAACTCGCCTATCACTAAAGGCACTTTTTGTCTATTTTAAAAAGAGAAAGAAAGAAAAGCCTATTCATCCAGGATACCCATTTATTCTGTAATAAAAGCATCTATATCCACCACAGAGTCTCAGGTCATATAAGACACCTTAAAGGAAACTT
This sequence comes from Budorcas taxicolor, assembly GCF_023091745.1. Lineage (NCBI taxonomy): Eukaryota > Metazoa > Chordata > Mammalia > Artiodactyla > Bovidae > Budorcas > Budorcas taxicolor. Next base: position 78,984,713 of record NC_068924.1, on the reverse strand, counting down.
AGTCAGACAAATGATGTTTGAATTCTTTCAAAGTTATCCATTCTGATAGCAAAAAACGAGGTGTTCCCATGAGCCAGACAACAGCCTATGAATTTCGCATGTATTAAGGCACTTCATCATCACAACAATCCTATGCGATAGTTAATACCATTGTCTTCATTTCACATACAAGGCAATGGAGGCATAGAGCAATTAAAGAGTCTTCCCAGGGCTATTTCGCTAGTTACGTGGCAGAAGATTTGAACACAGGCAGTCCAGCTCCAGCATCCTCGCTCTTACCATGCAGACCTGCCCTGCTTTTGTATTTGTGGCACATTTAGATTGGAAATTCCCTGTTTGGTCAGCATATTGATCAAAAAATACAGAATAATAAAGCATTTGTGGCAAAATTTTAACGACTGGTGTTAAGGTGAATGAAGGATATACAGGAGTTATTGTATTTCTCTTCCAATTTTTCTGAAAGTCTGAAATATTTTCAAAAGAAGTTTTATCATCCAAAATAGGACATGTTTTGTGACCAAATTACCTGTTGGCCATCAGAGAAGACTTTGAGAAAAGAAAACTCTGGATCTTTACAATGTCCCCACTACATGCCTAACCTAACTGCCCACACCATTCCAATCAGGTGTAAGGACTCACTGGAGAGGAAAATGGCCTTAAAATAGGAAATACTGTCCCTGAACCAGAATAATAAACATTAAGTATTGAGAACAGGGTCCACATTTAACAATCAATAACATGCAATTCCAAGTAGAATGGGGGGGGGGGTGGATTTTACTTCCAAAAATACATTATACAGTAAAACTAAATACAAATCAATCCATACCCTCATATCCCACTGGATAGTTCTAACTGAATAGTCGTTCTTCCCGCCTTTGCAATCTCCCCGCCGGGCGATATCAACGCCCTCTATTACAAGCCTTGGAGGCAGCTGCGTTTAGGCAGAGCAATCCCTACTTCAGAGTCGCACAGCTTTTAACCCCTTTTGCAAGGAAAGAGAACATGAAATCAAATAGTAATAACCTATGGCTCATTCCTTTAGGCAAATTTCTCGCTGTTATTCCTAATTTCCCAGAAAATTAATTTGGGTTCTTACACTCATAAACTTATACACTTTGTGAACAAAATCTCCTAGTTTCATAGCGAAAGCAGTGACCAAAAAAAAAATACAATGATGTCCAAACATACTTTCTTTGAAGCACTAATGTTCAAACTATCATTTCAAGCTTTTTATGTTTTTATTAACAAGTATAAAAACCATTTACTTCCAACACAGCTGAAAGCAATACTTCCCCGCTGCTGCCCTAATATGTTCTGGGTAACCAGTTCCTCCCCTCTAGAAAATGGTTACATATAAGGTTTCAGTGGCTGAAGTTAACAGCTGCCTATAATTTGAAATGCACTGACTAGGATCCTTACTATCTACACTATTATTTGTACTACTTGCCCAGAAAAGAAACAGGATTAAAGAAAAATTCAAATTTTAAACCTTCAATTCTTTCTAAAAACTGTATTTAAAAATGGAAGGTAGGCAATGTATAAAAAGTTAAAACTACAGACTAAATTTCAAAATTACATTGCAGTTTTATTAATCTTTGTTGAACTTCTTCCCATCTCAACTTCCTTTCGGCGTTCCCCACAAAAGTCTCTTACTGATTCCCATAGAACCTTATTTAACCAAGATTCACTGCGCACCTCCACGTATCAACAGGGCTTCCCTGGCGGCTCAGAGGTTAAAGCGTCCGCCTCCAATGTGGGAGACGCAGGTTCGATCCCTGGGTCAGGAAGATCCCCTGGAGAAGGAAATGGCAACCCACTGCACAACCCACCCCAGTGCTCTTGCCTGGAGAATCCCATGGAGGGAGGAGCCTGATGGGCTACAGTCCAGGCAGTCGCAGAGTCGGACACGACTGAGCGACTTCACTTCACTTCCCTCAGTGTATCCTAGACACCAAGCCAAGTGCTAAGGGGACACGAAGATAAGACAGCATCTACACTCAAGCAGGTCAGTATAGGGGAAAAGACAAAAAACAGACACACAATTGTAACACAGTGTGACAGACAGCACTTGAACTACCTGCTACAAACCTCTCCCTGCAAATTGGCAACTCATTCCAAACCCAAGTCAGAAAATTCTCTGGAAGGAATTTCACTGACAATCAAATAAAGTTTGAGGCATTTCCAGTAGGTTTAAGAATTACAGGGCAGTAATGATGTGCACATGGAAAGATCCCTATAATAAAGGTTGAGATAATATCCATTCTAACGTATCTAGCTCCTTACAGCTTTCTGGAAAATTGATTTTTTACGTGTACTGCCACTCTCCCTCGGAGCATGCAGGAACTCTAAGTGAGCACTGACCTTCCTCGGATGAAGCACTCCTGCCTCTTGCAAGGGCTCAGTTTAGTTCTGGCTCTTGTTTCTGTCCTCTCTGGAGAACAGTGTTTTAGCGGTTAAATCCACTAACTTTATATAGTCAGAACAGGGTTTAATCCTTGGTCACTTACAAGCACTGAAATTTTTAGCAAACCTCAGCTTCTCTGAGGCTCAAATTCCTTAAAAAACAAAACATAAACCAGAAAACAGACAGAAAGTTACTGTAGGAAATTAATAGTTCATGCAAAATGGTTAGCACTCACTGAGAAAACAAGGTCGGGGGTGGGAGAGGCAGGGCTGGCTCTCAGTGGCAGGGGCACCAAGTGCCGAAACAGGAGGCGAGGGGTTATGCCGAGCCAATCATGTTGTTACTCCAACTGAAGAATGATCTATGCTTAATTTATTTGCATCCATCCTCTCTCACTCATCTCTAGAGATCATCTACCTCATAAACCCAAGGCTGAAATTGCAATTACTCAGAGCTTCTTTTTGAGATTTCCAACAGTCCCCATTTTTATCCTAGCTGAAAGAACGCGTTCTAACCCCTTTGGCTCTCCAAAAGGGAACCCTAAGAAAGGAATTAAGACTCTAAACACCCAAAGGAGGCCCCCACCTGGAACACAGACCGTACCTTAGTCTTATAACAAAGAAACCAACAGCACAGAGGAGTCAAACAAGGACAGGAAAATCCGCAGAACTCATGCTCACTCGTCATTTTCTACCCCCAAACCAAAGTGAGGAGCGAAACAAGTAACAGATTTGCTTATTCACACTCTTCCTGTGTGTCCTGGAAGAACCAGCAGAGGTGAGGTAAAAGATGGGTCTTCCATCTTATCATTCAAAAGGCCAATAGCACACACCAGTCACAACAATGCCGCAGTTCCTGGAGACAGTCCTGGACGCTTTGCAACGAGGATGCTCACTGCAGCCATACAAAGCCCAGTGTGTAAAGCTGGACCCAAACCACCACCACTCAGTCACCCAGAACCCATTTTCAAACTGCCTTTGTACTCGCTCAGACTCCCTCATCCCTCCCCCTAAAGGCTGAGTGGGAAACTGACACTCTGGCAGCAACATGACCAATCCTCCAAAGATCCACCAAGAAACCCCCCTAGGCTGCAGTCAAGGCTGAAGGGAGCATTCGAAAATTTGGAAACGATGTAAGTACAGCCCACAAAATATACACACTGTCCTTTCTCTTTCTTTTTAACTGCACTTGCTAAAATTAGATGATCCAGACATTAAAATCTTACTGTAGCCCTTGCATAAATTAGATTAAAAGAAGGGACAAAGTTCAGTTTCCTCTGAAGCTACAACCTCACAAGAATGAAATCATCTTTCAAGAAATAGGCTTGTCCTGGAAAAGAAATTCAAGGAACTGTTCTAGTCTGAAAAGAATTAAGGGGCGGGGTGGGGTGGGGTGGGGGGTTCAGAATCAGAGGATTATTATAGATACATGCCAGTTTAAATCTAATAACAGCTTACATATTAAGGACCATCCTGCTACAATGAGAGCAGTGTCTATTGCAGTTATAATTTTGCAGATGATTCGCATTTTCAAAGGGAGAAGGAAGGGAACATCCAGTTTTCAGCTACCGAGGAGCCGGCTATATGCTTATCTAGTATTTTTGCAGGAATGTATGTGCAAAACAAAAACAAATCTTAAGATTAAACATAAGATATGAAAGCACAGCCATGGGCCTTCGGATCTTAAAGGATTTCTGGTTTCACAGCAAGTTAACCAAATCAAAAATGCACCTCCAAAAAACAACTTTCAGATTGGTTTAAAAATAAGAATTCCCCCTGTTCTTTCGCAAACACACCCTAAACACTAGGGTCTGTATTAAGTGTTTTAGCCTGACCTTTTTTAAATCCCAGCCTCTTTCAGAGAGCACAAAGCTGGAAATGTCTCTTCTGTGCGACTTTACTCAGGTGAGCTAAAGCGCATGGCTAGAGGTTCCTTATCCCTTTAAGCACGCAAACCAGACATTATTGTATATGCACACTGAACATACAACACCTCCACAAATCTTTGCCATGAAAGGTAGTTTTAGAAGAAAGGGGGTGGCAATCCAGTTACCAAGGGTCTACTTGTTTTCTTTTACAAGGCAAAGCAGGGAGGCTAAGTCTAGAAGGCGAAAGAGGCTCCCACCCACCACACCTGAAAAAGTAAAAGAGGGATCCACCCAGGAACAGCAGGGCTGAAACCGATCTGGGCCGTTCAAACTCTCCAGGGGAAAAATATCACTATTTAAGCTGCAAAGCTCCCTGCAACTTTCCACTTTCACAAATTTAATGATAAAAGGGAGAAAAAAAAAGTTTTGAAACATATGAAGAACCATCTGTATGCTTCCGACCCGGACAAATTCCTTTCCCAACCCACACACAAAATGCCAAAAAAAAACAACTTTTGGTTTGGGCTCTGAAAACAGAAGTTTGTTAGCCTAGCCTAGAAAAAAAACACATACAATCAAAGACCACACCAAAATGTAAATTTATGCAACAGCTCTCACCCCTCTGAATCTATTCATCTCCCTATATTAGACCTAGAAGTTTGTTTCTGGGTCTTGAATATCTTCCTTTGCTTTAAATACGATAAAATACCAAAATTCCCCCAAATAAGTAGAAAGAAAAATTAATAATTGTTTAAAAGTTACCCGTCAGCATAACAGACCCTCTCGTCTTCAAATTCCCTCGGTTACCATAAGACAAAAATTCAACTTGGCTTATCCTGCTTTACCCGTCTATACACATATTTTTTAAAAAGAAACACACCTCAAATGTGGACTTCTGAAAACCACTTCTTTAAGAGAGAAAACCAAGGCTCCGTCAACGTGCTGAGAAAGACAAATCCAGCAAGGTAGTTGCTTTTTCGCCACCTCTTCCTCCTTTCAGGATCTTTCCTGCTCTTCTTTCTCTCTCTCCCCCTTTTTTTTCTCTCAGATCCAACACCTAAAATGGAAGTTGCACCCAGCCAAAGGCTAGGGAGCCTGGGTGGTGACAAACTGATCTGGCAGCCCTACCCCCTCGCTTTCCTAAGTGATGTCAGCCCCTGAGAACTTCCAATAGGAGCTAGGCATAAATCAGGGAGCTGATTTTATCCAATAGGAAACTTTATTATAGGAAACAGGGGAAAAAAGCAAGAGGAGGAGAAAAAGAGACAGGGGGAAGTTTTATATATATATTTATATTTAAAGTGGAGACTATATAATCTCTAAAGGATTACTGCAGGGCTGGGAGGGGTTGGGGAAGGGGGCTGAAGGAACAAGGGCCTTCTAGAACGGCATGCCTAAGAACCACGGTTCTCTTTGATGGTGGAGTTCTTGCTCCCTCCTTCCTTTCCGGGTAGGGAAGAAAAAAAGCTGATTTTATTCGCCTGCTGTTATTTGGTTTGTTGCTTTCTACCCCAAACCATTTTCCCACAGGAAGATAAGAAGGGAAGGAGCAAGCCACAGTAGAAACAGGGCTACAGTGTGTTGGCTGGGATGGTAGGGGATATCTGAGGTAAATCCTCAATTTTATCTTCGTTTAAATGCATTTGAGCTAATTAGAAAAACAAATACTTCGACTTAACATTTTTAGCATCTATACTTTCAGCTGGGCTTCCCCTGTGGCTCAGCTGGTAAGGAATCCGGGAGACCCGGGTTTGATCCCTGGGTTGGGAAGATCCCCCGAAGAAGGGAACGGCTACCCACTCCAGTATTCTGGCCTGGAGAATTCCATGGACTGTGTATCCATGGGGTCTCAAAGAGCTGGACACAGCTCAGCTACTTTCACACACATACATACTTTCAACTAGAAGGAAGCTGAATCCACTAGGCTGTTGAAGAAAATCAGTCTTCTCATTTGCCCCAAATCAAAATAACGTGGGCTTGAGGGGCCTCGTAAATGATATCCCATAAACAGGTGATATATTTGGAGACAACAGCACATGTAAGGAAAAGAAACTCTCACATCAAGAAAGTTCAATTCATCTGTGAAGTTCGGGCTTAAGAAGGTCTAGTTCATGCATTCTCTTTATGCTTGACCTAAATAAAGGATTATAACAGGTATTCTTTTTCTCTTAAGAGTTATCTTTAATATGTTCTTAGACTATTAGGCCATGAAGGGCAGCGATTGAAAATTTTTTTATGCTTACAAAGACTATTATATTATGGTCATTAACTATATGAAAATGATAATGATAAACTGAAAACTTCCTCTTTCTTTCTTACTGAAAAATCTAAAAATCTGAAGACTGCTACCAAATGAATCTTCATAAAGGTTTCATAATTTAAAATAGTGGTTAAGAGCATAGGTTCTGCAGTAGGGCTGACTGGCTGCACCCGTTTCTGCTACGTATACCTAATCAAGTAAATGGGCATACTGCGTGGCCCTCCAGGGGGCGCAGTGGGGAAGAATCTGCCTGCCAATGCAAGAGACTCCGGAGAACGGGTTCGATCCCTGGGCTGAGGAAAATCCCCTGGAGAAGGGAATGGCAGCCCGCTCCAGTATTCTTGCCTGGAGAATCCCACGGACGGAGGAGCCTGGGGCGGGCCACAGTCCACGGGGTCGCAAAGAGTCGGACACGACTGAGCGAGCAGCACACACACGCTACACACTGCACCCTGGAAAAGTTACAGAGCTTCTCTGTGACTCAGTCTCTTACCTGTAAGTGGAGACAGTAACTATATCTCTCTCATAGGACTGTTAAAAGAATTAAAATCCACATAAAGTTCTTAAAAGAATACATGGCATACAGTGTAAACTCAGTAAGTTATGATTATCAATATCTACCCTGGCAAAAAATTTTCAATAGCTCACCATTGCCCCCAAATAGCAACCAGTGATGACCCATCCATCATGTAAGGGACTTTGCACTCATTATCCCTAACTTCTAAAATACCACCATGGAGATAGTATTACCACCATTTTACAGATGAGAAAATCAAGGCTCAGCAAGGTTAAGAAACTTGCCTGAGCTCATCCAGCTAAGGAGTAAACCCTTATCAGTCTAACTCCAAACCCATGCTATTTCCATTACCTTCCGCTGTGGTCAGGATAAAGGCCAAGCTCCTCATCTGTTTTCAAGATCCATATTTATTCATCCAATACATTAAAGTAACATTTACTAACCATAATCTGACCCTCCTTATCTATCTAAACTGGAATTCCACTCCTCAGCATGAAAGTGCCCTTCTAATCAGGTTTAGCTGATCATTATCCACGCCCTCATATTTGCTCTACAGTCTCATAGACCCTCTCATTTGGTCTAATGTGGCCAAAAAGAACTTCTCTCCGAAGTGCTGGAAGACCAAGCAGACATCACAGCACCTATCTGATGGGCTTTAAACAAACTAGAATGGGAAATGAATACATTTGACAAAGAAACAAACAGCCTTTAACTCTCATTGCCTAAGAATCTTTTCCAATTACCTTATCACATCTTTCACCTCTGCTGCTGCTGCTGCTGCTGCTGCTAAGTCGCTTCAGTCGTGTCTGACTCTGTGCGACCTCATAGACGGCAGCCCACCCGGCTCCCCCGTCCCTGGGATTCTCCAGGCAAGAACACTAGAGTGGGTTGCCATTTTCTTCTCCAAAGCATGAAAGGGAAAAGTGAAAGTGAAGCTGCTCAGTCGTGCCGACTCTTCTCGATCCCATGGACTGCAGCCTACCAGGCTCCTCCGTCCATGGGATTTTCCAGGCAAGAGCACTGGAGTGGGGTGCCATTGCCTTCTCCCTCTTTTACCTCTACTTTCCATCTGTTCCTAGTCCTGTACAGCAAGTTTAAAAGCCAAAGATGATTGTCAAAGGAAAACAACACCAGAAATCAACCAGTTTGTTGATTCACTGGTTCCTAGATGAGAGCTATTATCTAGAATAAGCTATGATTTTCTAGAGATGGATTAGTCTTGTTTCTTTCAAACCATCACTAACAGATTGCAAATATTTTGACTTCCTTCCTTCCTTCATGCGTATGTGTCTGTGTGTTTTCCTGTCTCCCCCACCAGAAGATAAGCTCCATGAAGGCATAAAAATTATCTTTCTAGTGTATCCCCAGAGCTCAGCCTTGTATATCATATTTAGCAACACACGAATAATGAAGTCTGCTGTTTTACTAGTTAAATAATCCTGGACAAGTCATTTAACATTAATGAATTTGTAGATAACATTCAAAATAAAATTATATACAAATTTTTGATGTTTGACAGAAAACAGCAAAATTCTGCAAAGCAATTATCCTTCAATAAAAAATAAATTTTAAAAAATCATATACAAATTTAAACACTTAACTCAGTGATGAAAAGTTGTTAAATTTATCTGAAACAGCCATCTTCAAATAAAGAATCATAAGGATTAACACTCACTGAGGGAAAAACTGTTTATACTCAGTGAATAGAAAAGAAAAGAAAAAGACTTGTTCCTTTCGGGTTATTCTGGACACCTACTGTTCATGCACTCTTCTAGAGGTCAAGGATAAGGAGACAGACAAGTACCCTGCTCTCAATAAGTCTGCATTCTACCTGGGTCAGGGGAAATTGCAGAAGGTTAGCAAATAAGATGCCAGCTGGAACACTATGCAGAGATGAGAGACTGATGAGAAGGACCTGTGGCTTGCTCTAGATTGGATGTCAGGGACAAACTCTCTGGACAAGTGACATTTAAGGAGAAATCTGAATGGTAAGAAGCAGCCAACCTTGAGAAAATATGAACAATGGTAACTACTAATGCCAAAGCCCTAAAGTGTGAGCCTGAAATATACTGGATCCAGCAGAACATGTTGGAAATGAGGGAGGTGGAGGTGGGAATCAGAGTATAAAGGCATCTATAGGTTAGAGAAAGGAGTTTTGATTTTATTCTAGGTGAAAGAAAGCCTGTGGAAATTTCAAACTGCCGAATGACACAATCCAATCAACATTTTGAAAAGGTCTGGCTGCTTATGTGACAAATGGATTAAACTAGAGGGAAGAGTGAAAGCAAGGAAATTAGTTTGAAAGTCAAGTTGCAGTGATATGGAGCTGACTACAGTCGTAGCAGTAAAAATGGAGAGAAATCAATGGATGTGTTCAGAGAAAAAGGGTTGTTTTTCTTGGAGGCTTTTTCCCCCCTTCCTTTTTTCTTTGTTTTTCATTTGGTGTTACCGCATGGAAGACTACATTCAGTACTCATTTTTACAACTCTGAGTTTAACTTCTCCACCCACAACCATCATCACATACACACAAAGAAAAGATATCATAAACTGAACTACGAAATAAAACTGTACTTTAAAAAGAAATGTTAAAATTATTATATAGGGCAGAGCATTGTGCTGTGATGACTTTACTTCTAAAACAGCCTAAAACTATAAATGCCAAGGAGAAGAAATTTTTAAAAATCCAACTCCAAAAAAAAAAAAAAACCACACTGGCTACCCATACAAAGGAAAACAAAACATTTTTTACTTCTTTCTCTGCTCTGATGGCAACACATTACCATCCTAAGTTTGCCATTTTTGAAGCCTTGGGTAGGATGGCCATTTTTCATTCCCTTTATAACACTGACTAACACAAGATTTAACTAAACTGTTGTTGCATTTAAAACAAACAAACAAACAAAAGAAGTGAGTCCTCTCTACCTCTTGAAAATTAGTCTAATCCTGATAACAATATATTTCTGAGAGAATGCAATATTTCTATTTTCTTGACAAACGCCATAGAATCACCTACGGTGGCACCGCACCTGCCGAGTCAAGGCTCCATTTCCACAGTAACAGATGCTGCAAACAAGTATTGTTCCGTCCTTTCCCCTTGCTTGCTTTCGTGTGTGTGTATGCATGTGTGTGTGTGCCCGTGCGTGCGTGTGTGACGCGCTGGCAGCATCTAAAAATCTGTCCTCCTTCTGCTAAGGTTTATGTCCTTTGACGAACTGCTACCTCTTCAAAGTCTGACAGCAACCCCAAATGTCGTTCTGTTCCTTGTTTCTTCCGTCATCTCAAGGGCAGGGAGCTCAAACTAGGGAAAATATTACCTGACTTGGCAATCCATGCCCCGCCCCATATTTCAATCAACCACCTCAGATCCTTTTGAAAAGATGTAAAATAGCAATCAAGATACACTTGAGTGCCCAGTCCTATTCACCCTTCTCCGCTTTGTCCCTGGACAGGTTCCCCGTCTCTCAGGTACCGTCCTTCCTGCCTCCGGCCGCGTGACCGCACCACACTTCGTCCCCAGCGGCGTTGGATTTGGCAGGCTCCGTCCAGCGCAGGACGCCACCGGACAGCTACCTGAAGCCAGGACCCAGGTCCCAACACGCACCGGGCAGAGAACTGCTGTGCGGTTCCGACGCGGCTTGGCGCGCTCTCAGAATGTGTGATCTCAAGTTCATTTAATTTTTGATCTCATCCCTGAAAACAGCGTGTTTCCGACCAGGAAGTGCACTAAAGACCTCAACACTCGAGATCCCTCCGGATGGAGAGTTCTGCCCCCCGCCTCGGGTTATCAGGTCTCCCAGATGTGGGTCTGGGGTGGAGTCTATGACAAACCTGAAATCAGGAGTTAGCCCAGGAATCTTGTTCCAGAACATTCCTGGCCTCAGGAGCCACCTAGTGTGAGACATGTGCGACCTGGTGCGACCGGCGCCACCCGTAAGCCTTCGCCTCCATCACGCCTGGGGCGCTCTTAGCAGCACCGAGGCTATTAGCAGCCTCCTCCACGGGAAGCCAGAGATGTCCTCCCACCTCCTTGGAGCCTCTTTTCCATTTGTTTTCGTCGGGTGCCAAGGATGAGGCCTGCTCCTACAGAATCCCTCCCCGGCGGGCCCGCCGCCCTGTCTCTCCTCGTGGGACCCCTCTTGCCCCCAGCCCCCAAGTCCCTCGAGACTTAGCTTCCCGCCCAAAGCGCCCCTCGCCCTGCGATTGGCTGTCTGAGGGGCCTCGGCCAATGCGGGATGACGTATTCGCCCGGCGTCAACCTGCGAGGCTGGGGGAGGAGGAAGCACGTCGGGTCCGCGACGTGCGTGCGTGTGGTGCGCGAGGACGGTGGCGCGAGGTGTGTGGTGCTGGCTGCGTGGCCTCAGGCTTTCGCTGTCACCCCCCCCCATCCTGGTGCACGCGGGTGCCGGGGCCCGCGGCAGGACGAGGGCACTCGGGGGGCGGCTGCAAAGCCCTTGCGCCCGGAGGCGACAGTGAAGGCGAGCCTTGGGTTCGGGCCTCAGGGACCCCCACGCTCCATTCCCAGAAACCTTCGCGCCGAGAGGTCTCTCCTCAAAGGAGTTGGGCCCCGGGCGCCCGGAGCTTGTGGAGCGCCCCGCTTTGCAGGGCCTTCCCTGAAGCCCTGCGTTCCCCGCTCCGCCAACCCCGATTCCTTTGGTGTTAGACAGGGAAGAAGACCTCGGGACGTTGTGCAGCTTTGCTAAGCCTCCGCGCGCCAGGCTGGAGTGTGGGAGGAAGCAAGGCAGGCTGGATCGAGGACCCAAGCACCGAGACGACCGCAGGAGCATCTCCTCCCGCAGAGCTATTCCAGGTTGGGTCTGGGGGCGAGGCCCAGTGCTGGTGGGTCGGGAAGTCTCCCCCAGGGCCTACGTTTGGGCCCTTGCAACCGCTCTCTGACTGGGATGGAATGGAACCTACGGTTTCTTAATTTACCTTTTCCACTCTTTTCTTTACCGATAGTTTGACGTGAACCTGCATGCCAGGAAAGGAACGCCACCTGTGCAGCGTGTGGGGATCTCGGTGCAGAAAACTGGAAACGTGGTAAGCCGGAAGTCCGAATACCCAGCTTGTGTTGGGAAGGGGTAAAATCTAGCATAATCATCTTTGCTTCACTGTTAGCCAGATAGTTAACCGGATTGACAAACCTAAAGACTAAATTCTGTGCCAATTTCCAGGCGGAAACAGGCTTCCTTTGGACAAGAACATCTGAACCAAGGGTGGCAGTCTTCTTATTTCGGTTGGAGACCTTCTCACCAAGCCCAGCAGCTTCTCTTCTTTGCCGTGCACCCTCTGCTGGTTAGTGTGATAGAGTGAGCTTGGAGAAAATAAGGCGTGTATGACTTCTTAGAAATCATTTAATACCCAAGAAGTGTTTTGTTAAAATGTGTTAAATGTGGGAAGTACACCCATGAAACTCAGAAATATGATGCTCAGGAAGAATATGAGTAGTCGGCACCATAGGAGTTGAGTCCCTGCTAATATGAATGACGAAGGTTTAAGGATAACAAAAATTCCATTTTTGTAGTGCTAGTTCTGTGCCAGGCACTCACAGTGCTAAGCAGCTTGGTAGAAATTGACTCATTAAATCTCTCAAACAGCCTTATGAGGTTAGTACAGGACTGTTATACTTCCCATTTCCTAGCTAGATCAGAAAAGTAAGAGTCAGAGAAGTTAGATCATTTGCCTGAAATTATATAGCTCAGCTAATAAATAACAGAGCTGAGATTCAAATCTAAGACTATCAATGAGCTCCCACCTGTAACCACTAGGATATTCTTAAGGTACACTTGGGGGCACAATCCCTGGATTTATGGTTCCTCAATTCATGCTTTTGTCTCTTACTTTCAAAATTCCCCTGTCATCTTAAACATAAAAGAAAAAAATTAGGTATAACCATGCCTCTGAAAGGTGTTATCTCACCCACAGGAATCTGATCCATGAAAACCCAGAAAGGTTGTTAAGAGACCAACATGTGCTCTCCTGCCAGTCCCAAAATCCTGTACAGGAATCCCCGGTTCCTCCGGTTAGCTTTTCTGCAGCTTTATCACCAGCAACAGAGTGGTGTGTTCTGTGATGTCCTTCTGCAGGCAGAAGGTAAGAGACTAGTAGGGACTCAATTGAAAACTCACCATAGACTAAGAGAAAATGATTTTAGGGCCAGGCAGTGAAGGACAAAACCAGGAAAGTGTGTAATGATTGCCTTTGAGTCCTATTTGGTAAAGAGCTTTTTCTAGGACGGGTACATTTCTCAAAAGTGAAAGTGAGATTATACTCCTCTTTAAAAAAATGAACTAATTATAAAGCTCCGTAAGTGTAGAAATTCTATAAAATGTGGATAATATGGTAGTGGGGTGATTGTGAAGGTTGAGTTTAACATACGTAAGACACTTAGAAAGGTACTTTTAATGTTGTACTAAGCAGAATGTAAGTATCAGATGGTCCTATTACGTACTTTTCTGCTTCCTTTTTCATGTATTATTTTGGGCTGCGATGGGTCTTTACTGCGGCGCCGGCTTTTCTCTAGCTGCGCCGAGTGGGGACTGTTCATCACAGTGCGCAGGCTGCTCGTTGCAGTGGCTTCTCGTTGCGGCGCATGGGCTCTAGAGTGCACGAGCTTCAGTAGATGGGTCCCTGGGCTCTAGAGCACAGGCTTAATAGTATGGCTTACTTGCTTCTCGGCATGTGGGATCCTCCCAGACCAGGGACTGAACCTGTGTCTCCTGCATTCGCTGGCAAATTCTTTACCACTGAGCCACCAGGGAAGCCCCTTTTTCCTATCGTCTTGCCAAGCAAGTTACTTCGTCTCTTGGCAGTTCACTTTCTTCATTACCAACATTGTGTAACACTCTCCAGTTTACCAAGTACATATAGTATAGTTTAGTTTCTCATCTTGATTTTTACTACAGCCTTGTGAGATAAAGAATGTTGTTGTATGGTTCCAGTTCTACAGATGTGCGAATTGAGACAGTGATTTAAGTGACTTGTCTGTTGGTTCTCTTAGTAAGAGTGGCGTTTCATTCCTTTATTCAAAGTAAACCAAAAAAGTATGCTGTACTAGCATGGGCACATAGTATGTGAAGATAAAGCCCGTCCTTGCAAGGGAGCCATATAGGGGAGATATTCCAGTAACCAGTGCATTCACATAACTGGGCTGTATAATAAATAACATTGGGGTAGATACAGGCTGACACAGGAGCACAAAAGAGGCACCTACTTCACAGACCTGAGGAGGTTGGGAGATGGGGGTTAGGGAGATTTTCTTGGAGGAAATAACCTCTTAGATGAGTTGTGAAGGACAAATAGACGTAGGAAGAAGTGGGGAAGGATTTTCCCAGGCAGAGAAAACAGCATGTACTGAGATTTAGAGGTATGGACCAGAGGTTTGCAAGTGGTTCATTATGGCTAGAGCACAGACTATAAGAAGTGTATTGATCAGAGCTGTTGCTAGAGAAATTAGCAGGTCTGAAGTGTTATACCAAGGAAGTTGGTCTTGTCCTCAGAACACTGGAATTATACTTGTAGATTTTAAAGAAGAAGGTCATAACTGGTTTAGAAATAGCACTCAGGCTGCAATGAGGGGAATTATTAGATTGTTACTGAGTCCAGGTAGGGGCTGTTTTGGGATCCAGGAGAAAGGGAACTGTGGCCTGAACTAAGGCATTGAGAATAGAAAGAAATACGTGGTTTATGAGCTATTAAAGAGAAGTATTTAAGAGGTATATGGATGTGAAAGTTGGACCATAAAGAAGGCAGAGTACCGAAGAATTGATGCTTTCAAATTGTGGTGCTGGAGAAGACTCTTAAGAGTCCCTTGGACATCAGGGAGACCAAACCAGTGAGTGCTAAAGGAGATCAACCCTGAATTCATTGGAAGAATTGATGCTGAAGCTGAAACTCCAATACTTTGGCCACCTGATGCGAAGAGCTGACTCACTGAAAAAGACCCTGATGCTGGGAAAGATTGAGGGCAGGAGGAGAAGGGGACCACAGAGGATGAGATGGCTGGATAGCATCACTGACTCAATGGACATGAGTTTGCGCAAGCTCCAGGAGGTAGTGAAGGACAGGGAAGCCTGGTGTGCTGCAGTCCGTGGGATCGAAGAGAGTCAGACACAAATTAGCGACTGAACAACAGCAACAAAAAGAATTTACAAAACTTGCTGCAGTTAAGAACATGGACTAAGGCAGCCTTGGGTTCAAATCTTGTCCCTGCTCCTTCAGTCACTCAGTCATATCCGACTCTGCGACCCCATGAACCGCAGCATGCCAGGCCTCCCTGTCTACCAACTCCCGGAGTCCACCCAAACTCATGTCCATTGAGTCGGTGATGCCATCCAACCATCTTATCCTCTATCGTCCCCTTCTCCTCCTGCCCTCAATTTTTCCCAGCATCAGGGTCTCTTCAGATGAGTCAGCTCTTCACATCAGGTGGCCAAAGTATTGGAGTCTCAGCTTCAACGTCAGTCCTTCCAATGAACACTCAGGACTGATCTCCTTTAAGATGGACTGGTTGGATCTCCTTGCAGTCCAAGGGACTCTCAAGAGTCTTCTCCAACACCACCAAAACACCACCAAAACCATCAATTCTTCGACTCAGCTTTCTTTGCAGTCCAACTCTCACATCTATACATGACTACTGGAAAAACCATAGCCTTGACTAGATGGACCTTTGTTGATAAAATAGTATCTCTGCTTTTTAATATGCTGTCTAGTTTGGTCATAACTTTGCTTCCAAGGAGTAAGCGTCTAACTGTAATTTTGCACATTGTGCCACAGCTTACTCATCTGTAATAACAACTACCTCACAAGGTTGCAGTGAAGATTAAAACTAATTCTGGTAAGAGCCTTAGGTGCCTGGCACATAATAAGGACTCAAGAGTTATTAGTGTTTTTTTTTAAAGAAAACTTAATATTTGATTGGATGCAGTGGGTAAGAGAAAAGGAAGAATCAAATATGACTTCTAGTGTTCAGGCCTGGGCCATTGGGTGAATGTGTTATCTTATTTTGAAGTAAAAATCGGGAAGTTTTGAAGTGTGGGGAGTGGTGAGTTTACTTTCTAGAAAGGTTGCATTGGAGGTACTTGTGGGACATCCATGTTGTTTTGCAGGCTGTGGCATGCTTAGTATTTCAGAAGAGCTATCTGGGCAGGGTTGGATCTGAGAATCATCAGCAAGCTTTTGCTAATGGAAGCCATGGGAGAGGGAAAAATTTCTCCAGAAGTGCCCATAAAATGAGAAGGTGGCTCAGGACAGTGGATACCAGGCAGTGAAGAGATTTCAGGAGAACTGAGCCCTGACTGAAAAGTGAAAAGTCGCTCAGTCGTGTCTGACTCTCTGCAACCCCATGGACTGTAGCCCAACAGGCTCCTCTGTTCATGGAATTCTCCAAGCAAGAATCCTGGAGTGGGTAGCCATGCCCTCCTCCAGGGGATGTTCCCTACCCAGGGTTGGAACCTGGGTCTCCTGCATTGCAGGCAGATTTCTTACTGGTCTGAGCCACCAGGGAAGCAAGCTTCCCTGATTATCCTGATTATCCATATCCAAAGCTCATGATCTTTTGATTAGATCACAAGCAGCTTCTGTACAAATTTTTAAACTCTTGGGTGAGTCAAAAACATTTATTCAGCAAGTATTTGATCCCCTACTTTGTGTCAAGTACTGGGTATTCTTCAGTGAGTCAGACAGACAGTCCCTGTCCTTGGAACTTAGAAGTTTAGTGAAGGAGATGGACAATTCCAATGCAGATAGCTGGATGCTGTGATAGCTACAGCGCAGCTAACCCAGACGGGATGGCAGAGGAGGGGTGCGGAAGGCTTTCTGAAAGTCTAAAATAAGCCTGTAAGGATAAAAACTGAGTTAGCTGGGTAATGGCAGAATGTTCCAGGTAGGCAGAAGAAACAGATTTCTTCTACTTGAACCTCCATGAGGGAAACAGAAGGGACGGTACATTCAGGTACAGTGTCTGTTTAACCCACGAGCGTGCCAGTCGGCCTGAGATAAATACTTGGGTTTCCCTCCAGGTGAGGCAGTCCCAGCCCATTGCTGCATCCTGTCAGCCTGCAGCCCCTTCTTCACAGAGCGCCTGGAGCGGGAGAAGCCAGCCCAGGGTCGGAAGGTGGTGCTTGAGCTGGGGGGCCTGAAGATCAGGACCCTGCGGAAGCTGGTGGACTTCCTCTACACCTCTGAGATGGAATTATCTGGGGAAGAAGCCCAGGATGTGCTTTCCGCAGCCCGCCAGCTCCGTGTGTCTGAGCTCGAATCCCTCCAGCTAGAGGGTGGGAAGCTGGTGAAGGCCCCTCAGGGTCGAAGGCTGAACAGGGAGTGCCTGCAACCTCCCAGCCCTGCGCCAATCTCTGCCAGGGTGGTGGCTTCCAGCCGCCGACCTCGAGCCCCCCTGCCTGTCACCCAGGCGCCCTGTCCTCTCGGGGCAGCGAGACTGAAGTCCTCGGGGAAGGAGGAGGGGCCCCCGGAGAAGAACCACCGACAGAACCTGGAGAACTCATCTGGCACTCTCCTACTCAAGAGGAAGGCCAGGGCCTGCCCAGCTCCACAGGAAACAATCGCTTCACCATCGAGCCACGGTCAGGGACCTAAAGAGAACAGGAGTGACCGCACCCTCGGTCCTGTCGCACTCTCCCCACCCAGCTTGTACCCGTCCGTCAACGAGCGACTCCTACCCAGGAAGATCAAGCTGAGCCGCTCAAAGCCATCTCCCGATGTCTGTACATCCAAGCCTGCCAGCCTCCTCAGTGGAGCCAGCTCAGTGCCCACAGCCCCTGGCCGGCGTCTGTGGCGGCAGAAGAGTACAAATAAAGAAGCACCCGAGGACAAGCAGAAAACAGGGCGAGCCAGTCCCCTCGGGAGCAGCCCAAGCGCATCGGGTCTTGGGAAGACGGGTGGGAACAAGAAGAGGAGCCCCGAAGCCAGGGCCCCGCACCCGGACTCTGCAGAGGAGGGGCAGGTTGGGAGAGTGAAGCTTCGCAAGATTGTCAACGGGACCTGCTGGGAGGTCGTTCAGGAGCCTCCCCTCAGAATCTCTCAAGATAGCCCTCAAATCCCAGAACTCAAAGACTCAGGAGAGCTTCTGGGGACACAGCCATCCCCAGGTAAGGAGCTGGACCTGTCATCCGCGAGAACAAACTTGTGTGAGGACTCACCCGTGTGCTCCAGGCTACAAGACATTTTGCTCTCTGCGGGCCGCTGCCCAGACCACCCAGTGGAGAAGTCCGAGTTTGGGTCCAGCCCAGAGCTGGTAGGGAAGGAACCTGGACTGGACATGGACTGCAGAGAGTCCTACACGTTCAACCCCGCCCTGCTCGGGCAGCCCTGCGAAGCTGAGGAGTACCGCATCACCAGTGCTGCCGCCACCAGTGAGCTGGAGGAGATCCTGGATTTCATGCTCTGCGGCTCCGACATTGAGCCGCCCATGGAGTCTCTGGAGAGTCCCCGGGCTGAGGGCTGCAGGACCCCGAGTTACCACCTGACAGAAACAGGCAAGACCTGGATTGAAGGGGAAGAATGGTGTTTGCCGGACGTGGAGCTCTGGCCCAGGGAGTTCACGGGACTGGAAAAGGAACCTCTTGGTGAGAACAAAGGGCCAGCTGAGCCCTTCAGCCCCCTAGACCTGCCCTCTGAGAACAAAGAGCCAGCTGAGCCCTTCAGCCCCCTTGTCATGCCCTCCGAGGTAAGTGAGGGGGAGGTGTTTTCAGTGGGAGGCTCTTGGACTCCAGACCTGGAAATTAGCAGCTCCCAGCCACTGGAAGGTGAGAGAGACAGACTTCTCCACATGGACTCCCTTGACCCTCCCCAAAGGTCCTATGGAGACCTCTCGCCTCCCTGTTCAAACTGGGTGGACGCTGGCCTGGAAGTGTCCCTATCAATGGATGAGGTGTTATACCCAGCTCCAGAGGCAGGCAAGGAGGGAACTGGCAGCTCTGAGTGGGCGGGTCCACTTCCTGCCAGCCCTGAAGAGGAGATTGATGTAGGCTCACTGTCAGAGGGGATTCTACCCACGAATGTTCTCTGCGTGTGGCCTGACCCTTCCTCAGAGTCAGAAACGGAGGTAGACATACTAACGTAGCAGAGCGGGGAGGGCGGGCCGCAGGGACTGGGAGGGTGGGACATGCTGTCTGAGAGAAGGTCACCGCCAGGCCCGCACATGCCCGTCCTCTTAGCACCAGAGGCAGGCATACCCGTAGCTCTCCTTCCCTCTGCAGGCTTTTGGAGCCAGGCAGAAGTCATTCAATAGGTAGAAAATTATGAACTTGAATCCCCTTACTTCTTTTATAATCTTGTTTTCCAGTTAGTGACAAGTGAAGCAATAAACTGTGTGGTCACCAACTCTCGTGGGTCACAGGTGACAGCAAAGCCAGTCTCCGCGAGCAGCAGGCCTCTAATCACTAGTACCCGGTGTGTATGGCTTAGTCACTGCCGGCATGGGACGTGTAGCCAAAAGCTCCATGGGGCTGGGAAGGTGTCCTGCACCATCACTTCTGAGAAGTGAGGTGAGAAAAATAGTTCCTTTTATTTCCTTTTCCCCCATAGTTTTTAGAAGTATTTCTCATGCTCTAATAAGGGACCATAGGAGACCCAAGTTAATTGGTGACCTCAGGCTATGAAGAACATGAGGACCAATCCCAGAAGGCTGGCAGAGGGTCCCCTTCCCATATTAATAAATTCACTTCATGACTCAGGCTTTATGTCAACTCAGATCCTTTAATTTTTATTAAACCAAATCCAAGAACTTTTCAATGTCTTACTAGAGGACTGCCTCACAACTGAACCATCGTTTCTGGAGGGGAGGAAACCACAGCTTCAGGGACATGACTGAAGTTTGGCCACGTCCCGTCATAAACGTTCCAATATCACCAGGAACAGAGGCTGTGAAAAGGAGAAAGGAAAAGAGTTAGAGAAGGGATCCAGGTAATCCTAGCCAGCCCTCCACCACTGAACATAGCGAGCTCAAGGGGTGTACACACACACTGCCCCCATCTCACTCAACATCAAGTGCCTGACAACATGCAAAAGCCCTGTGTGCAGCACTCGGACAGAGTCGGATTCTGCGACCAGGAGTGCCAGCACCACCGTGCAGGGCTGGCAGCACATACTGGTAACACGGAGGGCAGCAGGCATACCTGAAACTACACAGAGATGTGGCCAGGGAGAAGCAACGTACACACACATAAGTGAGGGCGTCGATGGGATTTACAGGAAAGTGAGCGGTTTTTAAAACAGAACATCAGCCCACACTCCAAGGGACACAGTTCTCTGCATCCTCTAAGGACACAATTTGCATAGTCATTTACCAACGGCATTCCACGACTTAGCTCAGAGACGCGAGTGAAACAGGAAGGTTGTAGCAAAGGGCAGTGAACAGGAAATTTTAGGGGGGGTGGGGCGACTTCAGTTTTTCCACGAGGAAAAAGAGGACGAGATATTCCCACTAGAGGAAATCTCGAGAGCAGAAGCGAGTTATGGAGATGTAGGTCCTGAGTGAAATCAGGGCTTTAACAGGAAGGGCTGCTTCGCCAGCAGCCGCACCAAGATCAGCCCACGCCCCCCATTTGCCATCTCGAACCTCAGCGAGACGCCTTCTGCCCCACCTCCCTACGAAAGGTACTTCTTCAGCTCCTCCAGCACCACGGGAGGCTCCGGAAACTTGAGTTTGCGTGGGGGCCCCTTCTTAAGACCCGTCCAGAGCTCCGCGCCTGGGAAGAAAGGCCACGTGAAGCGCAACGGCTCTGGAACCCGGCAGCCGTTCCCTGAAGCCACCGGGAGGCGGCGGTCTGGAGGCCCGCGCTGTCCGGCCCCCGCGCCCGGCCCGCACTCACTGCTGCCGTCGGCGCGCAGCAGCGTCACCTCGAAGCTGCCCCTCCGCGGCCTGGCAGGGTTCACCTTCACCGCCAGCTCGGGGGCCTGCAGGCGCAGCGCCTGGCTCAGGGCCGCGGCGTTGCGCCCGTAGACTCGTCAGCTCGTGCTGCGGGAAGAGGAGCGAGGTCAGAGCCGGGCCCCGGCCTGCGGCGCCCGCGCCCTCGCGCCCCGCCGCGCCCCGGGCCGCTCACCAGTGCTCGATGACGACGCTCGGCCCCTCCACTTCCCCCTCCTGGCCGCCGGCCGGCTTCTCCCGCTTCTCGGCCGCAGCGGCCAGCGCCGCCTCGGCCTTCCGCTTCCTCCCGCGGGACGCCATGGCGCCTGGGGCCCGGCTGGGGACAGGGCACAGGCGCGGCCACCGGGCACAGGCCAGCCGGGCTCCGAGCGCCGAATCGCAGCCCAGGAACTCAGCTCCCGACGCGAAAGCTCTCAAGCTGCGGCAAGCGTGGCGCAGGGCGCACACGTGGTCTGGAGGCGGGGCCTCGGGCGAAGGCGCGCTGTGCGCAGAGGCGGGGAGGTGCGGGGCGCCGCGCCCAACCACCTGGCTGGGGGGCCGGGTCGCTGCGAAAACGAGTCTTCGCGCAGGCTTTCCGGTAACCGCGGCGCCGGCTTGAACGGTGGCCATCAGGACTGCTACCCACAACTTCGCTCCTGGGACCCACGGATCAGTCCCAGACCAAGTGTACAGCTTAACCTCTGGGATTAAGTAAACTTTGTTACGGGTGCAGGGTTTTGATTTGAAGCTTGGATTGTTTCCTAGTCTTTAAAGCCAAGCCAGTATTATATCTCCAGTTCATTTTGAGCTTCTTCCAAGTTAATTGCTTTCTAACGTCGGTAATCATTCAGGATCCTTCGTTAACTAATATGAATAAATACTAAGTAAATTCACTATATTGTTTACATCATTGACTTTCAAGTGGGATAGTAGGGTGTTAGAAATATCAAGACCATTTGAGGAACATTTTTAAATGCATGCAAAGGTCCTGAGATTTTAACGAGCCTACCTAATGTCTATTTTGAAAAAGATGCCCAGGGATTTCTTAAGTCCTACTCATCCCCCATTTCCTCCCCCTTCTCTTTCATTAAGGTCTGTACTGTCATATCATAATAATCTAGATTCTTCAGTTCTGTTGGATACCTACTCTTCAAAAGGGCTTCCCGGGTGGCCAAGTGGTAAAGAATCCACTTGCCAATGCAGGAAACATGGGTGTGCTCCTGGGTCGGGAAGATCCCCTGGAGAAAGGAAATGGCAACCCACTCCAGTATTCTTGCCAAGGACATGCCACGGACGGAGGAGCCTGGCAGACTAGTCCACAGGATGACGAGCGACTAAGCACCAACACAGGGAAGACCCAACCTTCCGCAGCTGTCCACAACCCCAGGGACCTGTGTGCAGCGCCTGATGAACTAAGCAGGTGGCCTTTGAAATGAAGACTATGGAGGAGTCCTCCACAATTGCCTGGCTTTTCTAACGCAGGAGTGACCAACACTTCCACTTGTGATGCATGAGTCACACACAAAGGCACAATCAAAAGTGATTCTCAGTCTGTTTATTGTGCAAAACCATCAACTGGGTGTGGGGAGGATGCAGGAGGGTTAAGTGAGCCACCGTCCAGGGCCCACCACACAAAGGAAGTCTCAAACTTCTATTCCCCTCCCTCCCAATCTCATAAAATAGGTAGATTATTCTGTAATCTTCAAAGAGAAGTCTGTGGTTAAAGGTTTTTCCTTGGGACCGGTCACAGGCTTATACTTTTTTAAATACAGACCACAGACTAAGCCAGAAGGGCCTAAAGGAGTAAGATTCCATGAGGGGAAAATCTCAGCACTAACTCTGCACCTTGGCCTGTTTACGCTAGGGTTTTTAATCTAGTCTAAGTAGGCTGCATGGCACCACCGTGAGGAATGATGAGACCAGAGCCTGATGGAGACGTCGGACAGCACACGGTGGTGTGTGCTGGCCCAGCGTGGAGGGCAAGCCTTCTCCCTCCGCCAGACAAGATCTTTTCCTCCCTCCAGTGAAACAGCAGGCCGCAACAGTGGGGGCCTTCCTAGAGGGTACCTGTCATTGCCCTGGATGCCTCTTAAAAATCAGAAACAATACCCTCCCCATCTAGGCATAGCCAAACAGGGGAAACATAAATAGAAGACCCGGGCCTCAGGCAAGGCTTGTGGTTACAGAAAGAGCAGGGCCTCCGAGGTGCCTGGGACTGACCGGAGAGGAAGCTCTGAAGCAGGGATCCTATTTGTCCTTCTTGCTCTCCTCATCTGGCACGGCAGTGGGCACCGTGGCCACAGGCTGCTCCTCGGGGATCTTATCTCCAGCCTTTGACAGCTTCTTGGCCCTCTGATAGAGCTCATTCAAGTTGAATTCTCGGATCACATTCTCCTGTGCAAAAGGGACGCACGTATCAGGTTCAAGTTGGAAGGGAGAGTGGTGTCTGGGAAGAAGTACAGTTGACCGTTGAACAGGGGTGTGGTTGGGGCACCAACCCTTTTGCAGTCAAAAATCCACCTATAACTTATCGTCAGCCTTCCGAAACCACAGTCCCCCCCAATCTGTGGCTCCCTGTGTGCAGCTCCAGCCAACCACGTGGGGTACGCAGCACTGTAGTTTTTACTATTGAACACTAGCCACACGAGCGGACCGACACAGTTCTGACTCGTTTGTGCAAGGGCCAATTGTATTTACACAGTCTAGGAAGGGAGGAAGAAAAGGACAGGAATCTAACCCAGATCTCTTCTTTTGGGGTACCTGAAAAAGTCAATTAATATTCACCTATTATGTGCCAGTCACTGTGCCAAGAATTACAGCTACATTATTTAATGTAATCTGCAAAACAAAACCTGTAAGAAAATGTTACCCTCTCCAATTTACTG
The DNA here is from genome assembly GCF_023091745.1 of Budorcas taxicolor. Lineage (NCBI taxonomy): Eukaryota > Metazoa > Chordata > Mammalia > Artiodactyla > Bovidae > Budorcas > Budorcas taxicolor. The sequence continues at coordinate 78,960,917 of NC_068924.1, read as the reverse complement.
CCAAGGAGACTATAAGGACAAGAGCCACCGAGACTGAATCTTAACTAATAATCGTTCCCTACTATTCGGATGTCTGGCACATGGTAGAATAATTCGTTGAGTGAATCCATGAATGAGACCTAATAAATAGTCCACACTCTCAAAGCTTGTGGGCAAGTAGCAGAACTAGGAATCAAACCCAGGGTGGGCTCCAAATTGACCTCCTGTTCTACAGCCTCCTGCAAACCACCTGCCCACTCACACACCTCCGAGAACGTCCAAGAGACAGCCCGGCCCTTCTTGTCGATCTGCGGCCGCCGCATGACCTCCTTCCCACCTTGGAACAGGATCAGGGTAGGCAGCTGCTTGGTGAGGGGTGACGTGCTCACTTTGTACCTGCAGGATCCAGAGGTTCTCTGTAAGTGCATCTTCGTGTATCCCCACAAGGGACCCCCCTGCCAGGCCCTCACATACCGTGTACTAACGTCAGTGTAGCGTCCAACGTCCACCTTCCCAAAATTCAGCCCCGTACAGTTGTACCTGGGAGGAATGTATTGGTTCACAAGACGAGAGAGAAGGAGTCAGTGAAGCAGAGGCACAGATGCCTCAGGGCGGGGCGGGAGTGCCTTGGGTTGCAGTGTGCAAAAACCAAGGACAAACCAACGAGAGGGAGGGGACAGCTTCTACCACCCCTGTCCCACTCACTTGAGCGAGAGGTCAGCGTAGATAGGGGCAAATGACTGGCAGTCACTAGACCAGTTGGCAAAGAACTCCACGATCCAAGTGACCCTCTTGTCCCGCTCCAGCTCCTCCTGCCACACACAGAGAGAAAACGGTGAACTGGATTACACAGGCTCCTGGAAGATACAGACTTTAGTACCTAATTCCTCATCTCAGCTTCCCATACCTCTGTAGACCCCACAATGGACCATGGTGCCCTTGATTCTCCTCTGGAGCCCACAATGAACCAATGCCCTTGACTTCAGTTCTGAAGTATGGCTGTTCCTGAGCAGTGAGCACGACAAAAGCACCCCCAAGGCACCCAAGGAACAGGGAAGAAGAGCACTTACATCAATGGTTTTGTCACTGAAGTACTTGATGTACTCAGGGCCCATATACAGGGGGGGTTTGCACGTCATCAGGAACACTGAACACAGAAAAAGGATGTCACAGGTGTTAACTGCCAAGGGGCACTTGCCATCTACCTCTGTAAGGATTAAGTCACGTGCGCCCGCATCTGCCGACCTTCAACACCCCCTGAAGGAGCTCAGGGTGCAGAGCAGAAACGAGGCGCCCTGTGCTCAGGGAAAAACTGGCAGGACAGGTCTTCCTATAGTTATATATTCTCAGGAGCCGATTTTATGAGCCCAATTCGTGTATCTCCTCACATCTAGAAAAGCACTAAGATCCTTCATGGTGACAACGGTTTCTCGTGACTGGCAGAAAGCTTCATGACTCTAGCACACACTTTCTGTAAAAAATAACACGCCGACTGCATGTGCGCCCCCTCGCCAGAATCACACATATGCTGTCCTTTCCCCCCGCCTCTTTGGAACAGTTTCTCAGAACTAACTGAGGTGCTGTCTCCCAGCCTGCAGCCCTCGTTTCGCCCCAGTTAAAACTTAACTTGCAGCTCTCATGTTGCGCATTTTAAGTCAACACAGGAAACATGTAAGGGCTTGAGTAGGGGATTTACTTTCAAACCAACCCAAAGATTTCAACTACCAAAGAGTACATTTTGTAGACATATATAAACACATTCCCTTCCTCTTAAAATACAATCTCTGTAGGTTCTCATCACCTGAGCCTCACACAATTAATTACGTATAAGCTATGGAAGACAGGAATGGAGGAACTGGCGTGGTGTTGGAATTTGGTTCCCACAACCAAGTCTTACAGTCTCCTTACCTATGCAGAGTGTGATGTAAAGCAGGCCCATACGAATATCCAGGCGGAAGAAAAGAATCGCATTGGCCACCTTACTGAACATGAAGATGTTGCCTATATGCTGTTCCACGGTGACTGAAACACAAAGGTGTCAGAGGTCAGGCTGGGCCGCGTGCTCCCGTGTCCTATTATTTGTCCCTCTCCTTGGAATACTTTGAAATGGGAGAGGGGGAGAGGATCAAGTCTAAGGTCAAATTCAGCCTTGGCACAGAATGAGGGACAAGTTCACCAAGTTATGCCCCTCTCACAACATGAGAGGAAGACTCCGGAGGTTGTCGGTCCGAACCACGGGAAACCACACTTACTGGACCTGCGATTCTTCATCATCACGATGGCGCTGAGAAACATCAGGATCTCCACTTCTCTCTGGAACAGAATCAGAGCGTCAGAAAGGCCACGAACGGAAGCGATTTGGGTGACCAAGGGAGCCAGATATGTGATACAAACCAACAGAGAAAAAACGAACGAAGATTGAGACTGGGAACGGTGACAGTAGAGAAATAACTGGAGTCAGCTAAGGAGCAGCACTGGCTTCCCAGGTGGTGCTAGTGGTAAAGAACTTACCTGCCAGTGCAGGAGACACAAGAGAGGCAGGTTTAATCCCTGGGACGGGACGATCCCCTGGAGGAGGGCACGGCAACCCACTCCGGTATTCTTGCCTGGAGAATCCCATGAACAGAGGAGCCTAGAGGGCTACAGTCCATGGGGTCGCAAAGAGTCAGACACAACTGAAGTGACTTAGCAAGCACAAGGGGTAGTGGGGAAAACACCAGTCAGAAGATCCAGGTTCCAGTTCTACCCCTACCACAAAATGCCTGCTGCCTTTCAGCAAGGCACTTAACCAGGGAACACTGGCTTCCCTGACTGAGGATTAAAGAAGATAAGAAGTATGAAACAGTGACATAAAGTATATGGTGTAAAACTGTAAGACACTATAATCAGCTCAGCGTGACCCTGGTAAAATAAACCTTTTCCAGGTAAACTTTCTCAATCATTCCCATCAATACAACAGATGGTTATTCTATTTGTTTGGTTGTAAGTTAAAACATTCCTCTCCACCTAATATTCATAGTGATAACCCATGCACTTTGAATATAATTTGAGAGCTGAAGGAGGCCTTTCAAACCTCTCAAAGGTACTTTTCAGTACCACGAGTTTACTGTTCTTTCTCACCTTCTAGAAGGTAAGTTCCATGTGAGTTAAGTGAGACAGACAATAAAAACGACAAAGACACAAGCAAGGTAACTTCAAATAGTAAAGACTGCAGTGAAGAGTGACAAAGACTTGGTGAGCGGTTGCACACGGGGAGGGCCTTCTGTAGACTGGAGGGTTTGAGGCATTCCACACCTTTCTGTTAGTCATACAGGATCCAAATCATTATTTCAGACAAAACCAATTAACTGCGATTTACAGCCAGCAATCAGGGACCTAGGTTTTCAGCCTCAATCTCCAACAAAAGCAACTGACTGGATTTAGAAATGGACATCGAAAGTGGGGCCGGGGGGTGGGGTAGGGAATATGACAGACCTTACTATATATTCCATCTGAATAGAAATTACGAAGAGTTTTCAAGAATGAAACTGGCTTTAAAGTGGCTTTTATAATTATGGAAAGATGATTTAAAAGAGAATTATGCCCAATCAGGAGACCAAAGACAAGGCTAAAAGGAATATACTCTAAAGACAGATGTTCAAGCTGGTTTTATTTTTTTTATTTTTTTTTTTTTTATTATTATTTTTTTTTTTTAATTTTAAAATCTTTAATTCTTACATGTGTTCCCAAACATGAACCCCCCTCCCACCTCCCTCCCCATAACATCTCTGTGGGTCATCCCCATGCACCAGCCCCAAGCATGCTGTATCCTGCGTCAGACATAGACTAGCGATTCAATTCTTACATGATAGTATACATGATAGAATGCCATTCTCCCATATCATCCCACCCTCTCCCTCTCCCTCTGAGTCCAAAAGTCCGTTATAGACAGCTGCGTCTTTTTCCTGTCTTGCATCCAGGGTCGTCATTGCCATCTTTCTAAATTCCGTATATATGTGTTAGTATACTGTATTGGTGTTTTCAAGCTGGTTTTAGAAAAGGCAGACGAACCAGAGATCAAATTGCCAACATCTGCTGGATCATGGAAAAAGCAAGAGAGTTCCAGAAAAACATCTATTTCTGTTTTATTGATATGCCAAAGTCTCTGACTGTATAGATCACAATAAACTGTGGAAAATTCTTCAAGAGATGGGAATACCAGACCACCTGACCTGCCTCTTGAGAAACATGTATGCAGGTCAGGAAGCAAGTTAGAACAGAACATGGAACAACAGACTGATTCCAAATAGGAAAAAGAGTACGTCAAGGCTGTATATTGTCACCCTGCTTATTTAACTTGTATGCAGAGTACATCATGAGAAATGCTGGGCTGGAAGAAGCACAAGCTGGAATTAAGATTGCTGGAAGAAATATCAACAACCTCAGATATGCAGATGACACCACCCTTATGACAGAAAGTGAAAAGGAACTAAAAAGCCTCTTGATGAAAGTGAAAGAGGAGAGTGAAAAAGTTGGCTTCAAGCTCAACATTCAGAAAACGAAGATCAAGGCATCTGGTCCCATCACTTCATGGCAAATAGATGGAGAAACAGTGGAAACAGTGTCAGACTTTATTTTTTTTGGGCTCCAAAATCACTGCGGATGGTGATTGCAGCCATGAAATTAAAAGACGCTTACTCCTTGGAAGAAAAGTTATGACCAACCTAGACAGCATATTCAAAAGCAGAGACATTACTTTGCCAACAAAGGTCCGTCTGTCTAGTCAAGCCTATGGTTTTTCCAGTAGTCATGTATGGATGTGAGAGTTGGACTGTGAAGAAAGCTGAGTGCCGAAGAATTGATGCTTTTGAACTGTGGTGTTGGAGAAGACTCTTGAGAGTCCCTTGGACTGCAAGGAGATCCAACCAGTCCATTCTGAAGGAGAGCAGTCCTGGGATTTCTTTGGAGGGAATGATGCTGAAGCTGAAGCTCCAGTACTTTGGCCACCTCATGCAAAGAGTCGACTCATTGGAAAAGACTCTGATGCTGGGAGGGATTGTGGGCAGGAGGAAAAGGGGACGACCGAGGATGAGATGGCTGGATGGCATCACCAACTTGATGGACATGAGTCTGAGTGAACTCCAGAGTTGGTGATGGACAGGGAGGCCTGGCGTGCTACGATTCATAGGGTTGTAAACAGCTGGACATGACTGAGCGACTGAACTGAACTGAACTGAACTGAAAGACAGAATGGGTCTGTGGTAAAGACTAGCCATGTATATTCCAGACCTTACTTCCTTTTTCTCCAGGACATACCGCATCTAGGGAGAACTGTGTGACCAGCACTCCTAAACGCACTGTGAGCAGAAGTGACGTGCCACTTCTGTGCCCAGGCAGTTAAGAAAGGGGATGCACGTCCTTGCGGGACAGCTTTCTTTCTCCACCTGCTGGCATGATGCTGGGATGATCTTAAGGACATCAGTAGAAGACAGGACGAGACTGGGTTCCAGAATAACTGCATAAACAAGAGCTCCCTTGGTTGTTTGCTTGTTTATTCACCATTTCAAACTTTTTTTAAAGCTAATTTTATCTTTACTTGGTTTTGGCTGTGCCAGGCCTTTGTTGCCAGGCGGGCTTTTCCCTCATGGGGGTGAGCAGGCTTCTCACTGCGGCGGCCCCCTCGTTGCAGAGCACGGGTTCTAGGGCACGTGGGCTTTCAGTAAATGCCGCAGGCAGGCGCAGTGGGTGCAGCTCCCGGGCTCCAGAGCACAGGCTCAGTAGCTGGGTGCACCGGCTGAGCTGCTCCACAGCAAGTGGACTCCTTCCTGACCGGGATCGAACCTGTGTCTCTTGCATTGACAGGTGGATTCTTTACCACTGAGTAACCAGCGTAGCCCTGTTTCAAACTTTTTATTAAGGAAATTCTCAAACACACACCAAATCAGAGAGGATACTGAAGGGTGGCAGAATATGCCACTCCCAAGTACACCATTTTGGCATAAGGATTATTTTGAGTCTAAAGGCAACTGATGAGAAGTAAAATAAAGAAAAGCTCCATGCCCTTCCCTTACGTGTCTAAGAGTAGGACAAAAATTTACCTTCTCTACCAAGGACAAAACTAATCAGGGGAGATAACTTCAGACGCTATCAGCCTGGAGATAACGCCAGAGGGATCTACCGTAACAAACTCACCTTCATCTACCATTAGTTTACCTTTCTTATTTTCAGCTCCTGCAAACCTAAAACTCTCCTTCTTCATCCTGTCAGTTCTCCACAAATTTATTGTTCTTTGTTGAAGATGCCATATAAGCTGGAATTCTAAGCCTTTTTGTCACTTATTTTTCCCTGGGTATCTCCCTTGTACACAAGTTACACATGTTCATAAATGTGTTTGTATTTTAATTGACTTCAATCTGTCTTTTATTACAGTAGTTGCAGGCAAGACCTCAGAAGGGCAAAGGGAAAATTATTTCCCGCCTCCTACAATACCTTAGTAAACCCCTAATACTCAGTTTCAATAGTAATATTTGGCAAAATATTTCATCTACGCTACCCATTTCTTTTGCTGGAGAAACTTACAAGCAAATTGCAACTGTATCATTTCGGCTGTAAAGATTTCAATACACACTGTTGACAGATAAGAACTTCTTTCTTAAACTAAAATACCATTATCATATCTAACAAAACTAATACTACTTCCTTGTTGTTACCTAATACTTGGCCCTTATTCAAATTCAAAGGTTGTGGGTGTATGCGCTTACTCACTCAGTCCTGTCTGACTCCTGTCTGACTCTTTGCAACCCCATATACTGAAGCCTGCCAGGCTCCTCTGTCCATGGGATTTCCCAGACAAGAATACTGGAATGGACTGCCATTTTCTTCTGCAGGGGATCTTCCCAACCCAGGGATCGAACCCAAATCTCCGCACTGGCAAGTAGATTCTTTACTGTTGAGCCACCAGGGAAGTCACAGCCTTGCTAACACCATCTACCTTAATATTATAACTTCCAAATCACCAGGGTAAATGAGTAAAACACAGATTTCCCAGGAAGACAAACAGTTATGAGTACCATATAGTTAAAAAAAAAAAAAAGTAAAAAGAAAACATAACACCTTCCAGTATTTTGCATATAATTAGGGAAGAGTATTCAGAGAAATTAATTGCATAAAAAGTCCCTTTTATAAAAACCTTTATTTTCATCCACTTATATGTTTAAGTCTTATTTTGTTTAAAGTTGGATAGATAAAAATAGGATCTTTTGAAGAAAATGGCTACATCTGAGCTAATTAATAACACTGGGAAAGGATAGAGTATGAAAAAGTGTGGAGTGAAGAATAAAAAGTAAGGAAGCAGGTTCTGTTAAAGATTAAGACTCATTTGGGGCTTTGGAAAAAAAAGACAAAAACTCAGGTGACTGTCTTTCCTCAGAACATGTATGTGGCTATTCAGTAGAGGGCGAGAGCTTCAACTTATTTTACATTTTTTTTTTTTCCCCTTAAAGCATGCAGAATCTTAGTTCCCTGACCACGGATGGAACCCAGGCCCCCTACAAGGGAAGTGCAGTCTTAACCCCTGGACCACCAGGGAAGCCCCTCAAGTTATTTTTCTGAGTGGTCCCTCCATTCCAGTTCGGGGAGAACTCCAAGAGGCTTGAGACAGATTTCTTTACAGCGTTTTCTTCTTTTTTTTTTACAATTCCATTTCCATAGGCCTAACAATTTTATTTATTTTTACATCCCCAGTATGCGGCACACAGCCCAGCACACAGTCCGCCCTGAGAGACTGTTAACTTAATTTTAAGAGATGGCTGTGTGCTGTTACCGTGGCTACAGAGTGGCTGCAAATCCTCGTCGCTCACTAGTTGTGTGACCTTGGACGAGTCTCCTAACTACGCCAAGATCCGTTTCTTCATCAATAAAACGAGAATACTACAAATACTACTCGCCTTGTACAACTCACTGGTTCCTCAACAGGCTTTATTAACGAGCAACACTGGAAGAGAGTGCGAGGGCCCAGTCTGGGGAGGACTCTGGTCGAGCATGGACTGGGAGGTGGGAAGGAGCTTGGCCTCAAAAAGCAAAGGGCTGAGACTGCTGGGCGAGCTAACCGGCTGCTTTCTCACCCTACACAAGAGGAGGCTTAGGCTCGGTAACAATCCACGCCCTACACTCTTAGCAGTCTGTCAAGTCCGCTAAGAGGCCCGGAACCTGAGGCGTTCTCAAAACGGTCAGCCTCGGGGCTCCCGGCTGCGACCACCAGGGCGGGGACAGTCAAGGTCGTGGGGTCCCGAGGAGGGTCGCTCACCCAGTCAAAGTCACACGGGTTGCCGTCTTCGCGTTGCGTGGGGAGACTTTCGCAGACAGGGGGCAGCTTCCTCACGAGTAGGAAGGCAGCAGAGAGCAGGGCTGACAAAAAGTAGTAAGGTCGGGCCAGCCATCGTGAAAGTCGCGGGATTGAATACACGAGAGCAATCAAAGGCGCTAGGACCGCCATCTTTTCGGCCCCCTGAGGCACCGGCCGCTCTCTTCGGCTTCCGTAGGTCTGGTCCCGCCTCTCTCACTATTGAAGGTTTCCATTGGGCCAAGTGTCAGATGCCCCGCCTCTAGACCCGGAACTAGATCTCTGATTGGCCCTCTACTGCAGGTAAGGAAGGTGAGAAAGGGATTTGATATGTTATTGGCTAACCTAGCTGTCGCTTTTACTACCTAAGTCATTTCATTGGTTAAGCGATTGCTGCGAGCGGGGGCCTCGGAAAATTTAATAATGTTAAGGAGTAGTTCCTGAACGTTCTCAGAAGGCGACGGAAGTCGTTGCCGGAAGAAGGTAGGCAGGGCCAGAGGCAGTCCAATGGTAAACGACTCCTGGAGGAAAAGGGCGGTACCCCGTGAAAAGATTAACCAATGAGAATCATTAACGCCAGACACCGGGACGGCGCCGGGGCAGAGGGGACGATGGAGAATTTCACGGCGCTGTTCGGGGCCCAGGCTGACCCGCCACCTCCCCCAGCAGCGCTCGGCTTCGGACCCGGAAAGCCGCCCCCCCCGCCGCCACCGCCTCCGGGCGGGGGGCCGGGCCCCGCCCCGCCCCCGACCGCCGCTTCGGCCCCTCCCGGGAGCGACAAGTCGGCGGCAGGCTGCGGCCCCTTCTACCTAATGAGGGAGCTGCCAGGTGAGTCCGAGGCCCGGCCGAAGCCGGCCAATCAGATCGCCGCGAGGTGGGGCTGGGCGTGGCTCCTAGACGCCGAGGGAGGTGAGGGGAAGCCCGGGCGCCGCGTGCGGGGATTTCGGAGCTCCGTGTCGGAAAGGACTGCGAATTCAAGGCCAAAGGCACGACAGGAATCCTCAGGATGGACTGGGAATGAGAAGAATGGGTCTCTGTGGCCGCCTTTCACGCTCCGCCCTGCCTCTGACGCTGATGGTGGTTTTATGATTCCCTAAAAGTTACTCCCTGGAGGTTCAGACGGTAAAGAATCCGCCTGCAATGCGGCAGACCTGGGTTTGAGCCCTCAGGTGGGAAGAACCCTGGAGAAGGGAAAGGCAGTATCCCTGCTTGGAAAATTCCGTGGACGAAAGAGCCTGGAGGGCTACAGTCGATGGGGTCGCAGAGTCGGACACGACTGAGTGGCTAACTGAAAAAGCACCCAGGGTTCAAGTTTGGAATTTGAGAGTCCTTATTTAACATCCTTGCGGACCTAGTTCCAAATCTGCTTCCGACTTCCTGTTGGTTTGTTGCCTTTCTTTTTTCTCTGGGCCTGGGCCTTTCCTCATCTGTTGGAACAAGTGAATAGAATTGGACCAGACTCTTTCATTCAAAAACTTATTTCGTTGAGCACCTATTTTATGTACCAGGGGGTATTGTACACTGAAGATAGAACTGTGAATAAGGCTGGCAAGATCCTTGCCTGTTTGGGAATTTACGTGCCCATGGAGGAGGCAGAAGGTAACAGGGTGAAATCACATAGCAGTTACGGCTGTAGGAAAAAAAAAATGTGATAAGATTTAAGGGAGCTGAACTGCTTTAGCTAGAGTGATCAGAGAAGCTCTTTCTGAGTAGGTTACTTTAGAGTTAAAATGTAAGCGCCGAGAAAGAGCTAGCCATTTATGAGTGGGAGAAGGAATAACTGGATACAAAAAAGAAATGAAATCAACAGCCCCAATGTGAGAAAAATCTTGCCATGTTTGAGGAACAGAAGATCAGCTGGACTCCAGTGAAGTGAACAGAGGAGTGATAGATAAAGTGAGAGTGTAGGCAGAGGCCTGTGTTAGACATTTAGATTTTAACATATTATTGACCAGAAATATGTCAATACCTTTTTTAGAGAGTGAAACCATTAACATCACGGTGGGAAGTTGTTAAAGCTTAAAATTGACCAAGGATTCATCATACAGCTTATCATTGACATTATCATTCGCATTTTGCTCTGTTAGGTTTTTATTCCAACCTTATAAACACAAGTTTATTTTCATTAAATTTTAAAAAGTGACACATCATGCAATTTTGAGTGAAGAAAATTTTTTCAGTGAATTTTATGCAGATACTTTCTCTTATTATCCGAGCAGCAACTAGTGCTGCAGTCCATGGGGTCGCTAAGAGTCGGACACTACCGAGTGACTTCACTTTCACTTTCATGCATTGGAGAAGGAGATGGCACCCCACTCCAGTGTTCTTGCCTGGAGAATCCCAGAGACGGGGGAGCCTGGTGGGCTGCTGTCTATGGGGTCGCACAGAGTGGGACACGACTGAAACGACTTAGCAGCAGCAGTAGAAGATGATAGTTGTTCCGAATGTAGTTCTGATTCAGATGATGTGACTATTAGACCAACAAAGAGACAAAAAACCTTAGTGATTGTTTTCTGATACGGAAAGTGAAAATGAAACTCATGGTGCTGGAGAAGACTTTACAGGTGTGTCAGCTGTAACTGTTGAATGTAATAATGCAAAGTGGTAGTGAAATAGCTGAATTAATTATTGCGTTAGTTTCTACAAAAATCCCCCTTTCAATAATGTTACTGCTTAGTGGTCCAGGAAAGAGGTGGTTTAGACTAGGCGATAGCAATGGAGGAAAGAAGTAAATGGATGCAGGATAAATGTTAGAGGTAGAACTGACAGGAATGAAGGATTGAATATAGAAGTGGAGGAGAGAGGAATTGAGGGTGATTTCGAATTTTTGGCTTGAATAACAGGATTGATGGTAGTGCTGAGGTCAGGCAAGAAAAAGTTTGAGGAGGTGGAAATCAAGAGTCATTTTAGACATACATGTTAGTCTCAGGGACATCTTTCAGTTCATCCCACGTCCATAGCTTTGACTGTACGGACCTTTATCGGCAAAATGATGTCTCTGCTTTTTTAAAATGCTGTCTAGGTTTATCATAGCTTTCCATTCAAGAAGTAAGCATCTTTTAATCCCATGGCTGCAGTCACTGTCTGCAGTGATTTTGGAGTCCAAGAAAATAGAGTCTGTCACTGCCACCACTTTTTCGCCTTTCATTTGCCATGAAGTGATGGGACCTGATGCCATGATCTTAGTTTTCTGAGTGTTGAGTTTTAAGCCAACTTTTTCACTCTCTTTCACCCTCATCAAGAGGCTCCGAAGTTCCTCTTCACTTTCTGCTATTAGAATGGTGTCATCTATCTGAGGTTGTTGCTCTTTATCCCAGCAATCTTGATTCCAGCTAGTGATGTTTCAGTAAGACGTTTATACCTTCAACCACAAATGCAGGTTGAAGGAATTTGAGCTTTTTCCTGAGGGAATGGGAAACCATTAAGATTTTTGAACTGAGTACAGCTTCTAAAGATATCTAGAGAGCATGGGTGCCGTGTACTAAAATAAAGGAACCATGAGTGAGGTAGGGAAGATTTGGAGTTTAAAAAAAAAAAAAAATGTCAAGGGAATTCCCTGACAGTCCAGTGGTTAGGGCGCCATACTTCTGCAAGGGGTTTGATCCCTGGTCAGGGAACTACAATCCCATAAGCCTCCTGGTGCAGCCAAAAAAAAAGAAAACTGAATCTGCAGTGAATTAATTAAGAGAACGTTGGAAATGGAAGATTAGTTTTCAGGAGTGGAATCAGGACTGAGGAGAGAGATTTATAAATCATCTTCGTAGAACTGATGGGCAAAACAGAACATCGGATGGACTCTTTCAGGTAAAGAATTTAGCAAAAGCACAGAGTGGGGAAAATGGAAGGAGGCAGTGCTGACTTGAGAAGCACTGGGTCCCCGAGCCTCCTGCCGTCACGCAGCCCACTCTCAGCGACAGCTGGCGCGGAAGACCACGCAGCAGAATAGGGTGGCGTGTCAATAGGGAGGAAAAACACCTTACTTATTTAATGGTTATTGAGCACCAGTGAGATGTGAATGAACAAGGCATTTTTCTCAGCCCTCAGTGGCCTGATAGCTCAGAGCTGAGTTTTCTCAAGTGAATGATTATCAACAAGTCACTTTTGTCGTTTGTACCCCAAATGTTCATCATAACTAGACTATGAAATTGTAGGTTAGATATTTCTACTCTCACCACTGGACCCTAGTTAAATTACTAAGAGGAGAGTGAAAAAGCTGAGTTGAAATGCAGCATTCAAAAAAACGAAGACTGTGGCATCCAGTTCCATCACTTCATGGGAAATAGAAGGGGAAAAAGTGGAAGCAGTGACAAATTTTATTTTCCTGAGCTCCAAAATCACTGCAGATGGTGACTGCAGCCATGAAATTAAAAGGCGCTTGCTCCTTGGAAGGACAGCTATGGCAAACCTAGGCAATGTACCAAAAAGCAGAGACATCACTTTGCTGACAAAGGTCTGTCTAGACAAAGCTGTGGTTTTTCCAGTAGTCATATATGGATGTGAGTTGGACGTAAAGAAGGCTGAGCACCGAAGAGTTGATGCTTTTGAACTGTGGTGTTGGAGAAGACTCTTGAGAGTCCCTTGGACTGCAAGGAGATCAAACCAGTCAATCCTAAAGGAAATCAGTCCTGAATATTCATTGGAAGGAGTGACGCTAAAGCTGAAGCTCCAATATTTTGGCCACCTGATACAAAGAGCCAACCCATTGGAAAAGCCCCTGATGGTGGGAAAGATTGAAGGTACAAGAGAAGAGGGCGGCAGAGGGTGAGATGGTTGGGCGTCATCACTGACTCGACAGACACGAGTCTGAGCAAGCTCCAGGAGGCAGTGCAGCACAGGGGAGCCTGGTGTGCTGTGGCCCACGGGGTCTCAAAGAGTGGGACACGACTTTGTGACTGAACAGCAGCAACCGCGATTCTTTGGAAAAAGTCAGCCGTGAAATGTTGAGACCGATGATGCCTCCCACTTACAGACTTTATACTTTCCAATATGTTTTCAATTGAACCTTGAAAAACGTTAAGTGTAATTGTGATAGCTTTGACTGCATTCCATAGGTAAGCAGAAACAGGCATACAAAGGATTACAATTTTAGTTGCCCAACTTCTAATTAAACATTTCTTTTTTTCTAGGCAGAGCTATCATATTTGGTATTATAGGAAGAGTGAAGATGGTGGTACCAAAGTTACCAGCAGTAGCTAGAAAAGTCTGTTTTTCTCTGTAAAGGTGACTGGAGTTTCTTGCTAGTTTTTTTTTAAAAAAAAGGAAGCAAGACACTCACACCACTGGGTTATAGTCGGCCTTAAGCATGGTTGTAGCTGAGCTGTGAGGTTATCTTATTCTAGTCACAGCCAGCAGTATTAACTGCTCATTAGGACATTGATGAAACACAGCGCGATGTGTAGCCCAGGCTATAAGCACTGTGTCCCTTGTGCTCTGGTTACACTGACTGTCTCCTTTATTGGGTTAAAGTGGTTTCCACCGCTGCCCTGTTTAGACTTTTGCCTATTCCCCTCCTTGCAACCTACCATTCTGTAGTACAGTATTTTTAGTGTTTGTTGTGTGTTGTTATTTATTCTTGCTGTTTCTTACTCGAAAATAACTTTTTTGTATTGGTAGTTCTAACTTAAAAGACCCCTTACTTAGGTTAGAATATAGTCTTTTACTTTCCCTTCTAGGTCAGTGAATTAAAAAAAACTCTCTATTCTCGGAAAAGACCCTGATGCTGGGGAAGCTTGAGGGCAGGAGAAGAGGGCGAGAGAGGGTGAGATGGTTGGACGGCATCACCGCCTGAGTGGACATGAGTTTGAGCAAGCCCTGGGAGACGGTGAAGGACGGGGGTCGCAGAGTCAGATGCAGCTGAGCTACACAACAGCTCTTGGAGCTGATTCTTCCCCTTTCTCTTCTCCCCGTGTGCTCTAGGCAGCACCGAGCTGACAGGCAGCACTAACCTGATCACACACTACAACCTGGAGCATGCCTATAATAAATTCTGTGGGAAGAAAGTGAAGGAGAAGCTGAGTAACTTCCTGCCCGACCTGCCCGGGATGATTGATCTGCCTGGTTCCCATGACAACAGCAGCCTGCGCTCCCTCATCGAGAAGCCCCCTATCCTTGGGGGCTCTTTCAATCCCATCACAGGGACCATGCTGGCTGGCTTCCGCCTGCACACTGGCCCAGTGCGTGCCCTCCTGGGGAGGTGGGACGGTGGGGAGCCCCAGCGCGTGCCCTCCTGGGGAGGTGGGGCAGGGGGAGGCCCGGTGCGTGCCCTCCTGGGGAGGTGGGGAGTAGTGGGGAGGCCCAGCGCGTGCCCTCCTGGGGAGGTGGGGAGTAGTGGGGAGGCCCAGCGCGTGCCCTCCTGGGGAGGTGGGGCAGGGGGAGGCCCGGCGCGTGCCCCCGGGTGAGGTGGGGCGGGAGGCCCGAGGGCTTGGCGGTGATCGCCGCCCCCGCGTCTTGACCCCCGTCGAGTACTGCGCAGAGCAGGTGCCGCGAGCAGTGCAGCCGGCGGGAGGGGCCGCGCCCGCTGCTCACCAGCCCTGCCTTCGGCCCCTGCAGCTGCCGGAGCAGTGCCGCCTGATGCACATCCAGCCGCCGAAGAAGAAGAATAAGCAGAAGCACAAGCAGAGCCGCACGCAGGACCCCGTCCCCCCAGGTAAGAAGCGGTTGTCTTCCGAGCTGCAAAGCCGGGCGCTCTGAATCTAGTTTGACCTTCCTCAGTGAAAAGCTCAGTTGAGTCCCTCACGAGAGCCCTGGGCTCCCCGCTGCTCCTTGGAGAAGAAGCTGACGTAAGGCAGCCGCCCGGGCGGGCGGGACCTCGGGCCGGGGCTTCGGCGGAGCCCCTGAGCGCATCCTGGCTGCGCGGAGAGCCGCGGTGCCCTGGCCGAGGGCTTTTCCTCGCGCCCCGGAGCCCTGGCGGCGCAGGAGTCGGGGCCCGACCCGTGACGGGCACCTCGTGTCCCCACCAGAGACGCCGTCTGACTCAGATCACAAGAAGAAGAAGAAGAAGAAAGAAGAGGACCCTGAGCGCAAGAGGAAGAAGAAGGAGAAGAAGAAGAAGAAGGTGCGGTAGGAGCCCGCGGCCCGTGCGTCCCCGCCGCGCCCGGCCCTCGGTAGCGCCCCTCTCCCTCTGCCCTCCTCTCCTTCCAGAACCGGCACAGCCCGGAGCACCCCGGGATGGGCAGCTCTCAGGCCAGCAGCAGCAGCAGCCTCCGCTGAGGGGCCGGGGACCCTGCCGGGAGGACTCCCTGCCGGGCCCGCGGCGGCCGCGGTCAGCGCCGGTGCAGGGGCGGCCGCCGCGCAGCCGGAGGAGCCGGAGGAGCCGGTGGGGAGATGGGCGGGGCTCCCGGCGGCCCCCGCCCGCCTCGCGCTCGCGGACACCTCTTCCCCTCCCCGGAAGCTTTCTGTCCACCTGTGCAGTTTGTCTGATGTAGGATTTGGTCTGATTTGTTAGGATTTTTATTCTCTTAAAATTGCATTTATCAAACTGGCTGAAGCGTGGCTGCCTGTCAGGAGGTAAGTGCCTTTCCGTGGGGGTCAAGCTGTACGCCGGGGCTGCGGAGGCCTGAGGGGGCTCGGGCCTCGCGTGGCATGGCTCCCTCAGCAGGCGGGGCGGCCGCCGCAGACCAGGGAGCAGGGTCCAGGAGCGGAGCGCGCCCGCGCCTCCCTGCCCCAGGCTTGTCACCACGCTGCCCCCAAGGCTGCCAGCTGGTGCCTGGGTGGCCTTCCTGCTGAAGGCCGGCTGTGTCCTAGGTCAGGTTCGTGGGGAAGCTCGGTAGCCGATGGAGAAAGCACCCACAGTCAGGAGTGAATTCCAGCAAGGTTGCCTCTCGGCCAACCCTGTGGTGTTTTTTTTAATAAATTTCTGGCAAGCGAAGGTAAATGATTCTTTACAATAAGACCTACTTTTGATATTCGCCACTCCCTAAGACAGTGAAATTACTTGGCTGATGTGAATGCCTAAGCTTCTAAGACAGCAAAAAAAGAAGTCTCCCAAATCTTCAGCCACCTGATGCCAAGAGCCAACTCGGTGGAGAAGATGCTGATGCTAGGAAAGATTGAGGCAAGGGAAGGAGCCGGCAGAGGACGGGAGGGTTGGACGGCGTCGCTGACTCACGGACGTGACTTCGAGTGAACTCGGGGAGACAGTGGAGGATGGGACGTGTGCATGCTGCAGGTCACGGGGCCGCAGCGTCAGATGCGACCGAGTGACGAGGCCAAGCAAACCCCTGCAGTGTCTGCGGCAGGCCGGGTACGCAGAGGCCGCCACAGGGGCGCCCCAGCCGACGGCGTCTTGCCCTCAGCCCAGCGTGACGTGGCTGAGCCGGCTGGGACGAGCCAGGGTTGGTCCCAGAGCAGCAGACGGAAACCCCTCCTTCCGCTCGAGTTAGCCTAGGGTTTCAGAGCGAGGGCTTACAGACCTCAGTTACCGACGGGGAGGCAAAGGCCAGCTTTCTGAGATGAGTGTCCAAGGTGCCTGTTTAAACGAGGACACTGCCTTCTGCTTGACAGGGGGCGGCATGCGAGGTCCCACTGCCCCTGTCCATCCCCGTGGTCTGCCTTTCGCTCCGTCGTCATTCACGGGCTTGCCTCTGGCTGCATCCAAAAGGAGCTTTACCATCCAGAGAAGATTCTGTTAAGGGATTGTAGGCAAAAGTCAAGAGCGCTCTCAACTCTGAAATGCCAAGTTTTGGTCGTTAAAAGACTTTTCTGAAACATCCAATTAAATCACTGAAGTAAAAACAGGATCTCTTTTGTCTTAAGTGGTTCTCTTCACCATAGTCCTGCTTAAGGATGGGCCCGGACCAGAAACGCTTAGGAGGTCGTCCTTGTAACTTCCCGTCAGATCAGTCTCCCTGCCTTACGCGCACAAAACAACGCAAGTCGGGGGGGCTGGTTAGATCAGGATTTCTTTTTATTCCTTGTTGGTTTAAAATGGCTAATCAATAAAAAATAAAAGGGCCTCTGTCTAGAGGCTGGGGTCACCCCTATTTTTGAAGGTGAGAACCCAGGTATCCCCTCTACCCAGCACCATACTGAGGTGGGCAGGGGGCACCCCCAAGGGACAGCTGGAGGGGCCTAGGCCTGCCGCTCCTTCTCTCCACCCCATTTTTGGCATGTGATGAGAAATATTGCTTTTTGGGTTCTTTTTCCCGGCGTGAGTTTAAAAATAACGCTAACCGTGTGAGCGGGGGAGGAGGGCTTTGAGGGGCCCGCTGAAGAAGCCCGCTCTGCCCCCTCCCCCCCAAGAAGGGGGCGCTACCCCAGTATTGTTGCTGGAGCTCCACCGAGCCCTTCTGACCACCCCACCACCACCAGTCACAGGGCTGAGGCGCCCTCCTCGTCCGACCCTGCCCCGCCCCTCCTCCCCCTGGGTGTCCTTCCTGACCACGCAGCAGCAGCAGCAGCGCGGCGGCAGCACCACCAGCGCGGGGTGCTGGGTCCTTAGATGGGAGCTGGGACCAAGAGCGGGAGCCGTGGGGAAGAGGAAGACCTCAGTGACATCTCCCCTCTTCCCGCTAGTCTGAGGAACAGAAAGAGTAGGGGCCCCCGCACACATCTCCCTCCCTCATCCTCCCGTCCCAGGATAGATATATAATTTCTTTGATATTTATAATATATATATATATATATATGTACACACACACCTGGTAACGCAGAAGAGGAAAAAAATAGAATCCGTAACAATAATAAAAAAAATTATTTCTGGTTTAAAAATGATCTGGTTCCCTCCAGGGTGAGCAATTGCACAAATGTCCACTGAGTCTGGTCCAGGGGGTGAGGGAGGGAGGGTCTTGAAAGGTGAAGGGGGGTTGCTACCCCAGTCTCGGGGCCCCCACGCTCCGACCCCCAGCCCCCCTGCATCTTAGGAAACACCCCTCTTCCTCTGGGAGTCCCTGGTTTTCACGTGTCCGTGCAGGGGAGGGGCCGCTGCGGAGGGAGGTGGCCCCGGGGGCCCTTTGGTGCAGGCGCAGAGGCAGGGGGCCGGCTCACACTGAGATCTCGTAGGTGGTGCCCCCCACCCCTGACACCTTCTTGACGCCTC
Organism: Budorcas taxicolor; assembly: GCF_023091745.1. Lineage (NCBI taxonomy): Eukaryota > Metazoa > Chordata > Mammalia > Artiodactyla > Bovidae > Budorcas > Budorcas taxicolor. The sequence continues at coordinate 78,942,582 of NC_068924.1, read as the reverse complement.
CCCTTGTGGGGCTGCTGAGAGGCGGCTGGCCGGGGCTGGGGGCGGCTGAGCCTATGCTCTTGGGCTGTCCGTTGGATTTGCTGTAGGCGGCCTTGAACTGCACTTCATCTCTGGGAAGGAAAGGAGAGCGGGGTCAGCGTGGGACACGACACAGCAAAGGGACGCCCTTTGAAACAGGCTGAGAGAGGATGCTGTGCCCTCCACATGCACCCCACTGACCCAAACACCCCCTTCCATCTTATGGCCCTGTTGACAAGCAGCCTGCTTCCCTCCCTCCCGTTTATTCCTTCTCCAGGAGCAGCTACACAGCTCACTTCCTCTCCGGCAAACTGCTTTTTAGGGAGACGAGGCCAGGGGAAACATCCTCTCCTCAGCCTTTTGAGAGGCGAGGCCCAGGGAGGCAGCAAGAGGAACAGGAAGGCAGGGCTCTCCCCGGGGCAGGCTGAGCCGGGTCCACGCGCTAGAAGGCACCCGGGAACCCCGAGGCCGCCTGGAGGCAGTGTATGGAGGCCAGGCCACGGACACTTACTTGGGCGTCAGTAATGGCTGCAGGGCCACTTCCTCCGTCTCGGGGACACCAGGGGGGGCTTTCTGGCTGCTGTACGACACGGATCGGCCCAGGTAGGGGGCAGGTGGGCCTGGTTCAGGGGACGCGAGTCCCCGGCCCCTCAGCCCATCCGGCTTGCCGAACCGGGGGGCCGCTGGGCGTGCCAGCGGCATCTTGCCCAGGGGCGAGCGCTTGGAGTCGTCAGAGGAGGAGCTGGTGCGCGGCGCGTGGCCCGAGCCGGGCGTGCACTGGACACCCGAGTCCCCTAGGCCCGGCTCCTCCTCACGGCCGGGCGGCGGCGGCGGGCGCAGCAGCTTCTCGCGTTCCTGCAGGGAGGCCACAATGTGGCGCGACAGGTTGTCGTAGCGTACGGGCGAGGGCTCGCGGGGCACCGGGCCGCTGGGCGCCAGGCGGGGGTGCCGCTCGGCCTCCCGCTGCTGGGCCAGCCGGGCCGACAGGAAGGGAGACGTGTAGCCCAGAGGCGGCTCTGGCTCCGGACCTGCCTGCACAGACTCGAAATCGGGGCTGTCGGAGGGCGTGAGCAGGCTGTCGTAGGACAGGCTCCCGTTTCGCGTCTGGTTGGCTAGGCTCTTGTAGGAGGTGGAAGTCGTGCCCTCGGAGCGGATGGACTGCAGCGGGCCCAGCTCGAAGCCTGTGCCCTGGGCAGACTTGAGGCTGGAGGAGCGCGAGCCGCTGGACAGCGGGTCAAAGGGGAAGCCTTTGCCCAAGGTGGGCGAACGGAAGCTCTCGGGCTCCAGGCTCGGCTCCGAGCGGTAGCTGGGCTGGCGGCTGCTCTCTGCGATGGAGGGCGGTTCCTTCAGGCTGTCCCCGCGACTCAGCTGAGGGAGAAAGCAGAGCTGGCTGTGGCTGCCCCTCCTGCCAGACGCGAGGCCCCGGAGCCCAAGGAGTCATCAACATCGGTGGGTGTCACACGCCAGCAACACGCTTAGTGTTCACCTGCGTTCCCATTTTTAACCCCCGAGGCTCATCTCTGATTAGGAACAGCAGGGAGTGAGGCGCAGACAGGCTAAGGAGCGTCTGCAGCGGCAGAGCTGGGCTTTGAGCTCAGCTGAGGCTGTCCTCAGGGCCTCATCGATGGGGCCACAAGGACCCCTCTGGGGTGAAGGACATGCAGCAAGGAGACTCGGCACCACCAGTGCCGACAAGGAGCAAGCCGCCTTTGCTTCTCTTCTCTCCCTTTCGGTGCTTCCTCCCCTACACCCGTCCCCATTTTCCCACAACGGGTGGCCTACATTCCAGCCCTACTTCCTAGTGAGCGCTCAGTACCTTGGCGCTGGACGAATGAGGCATGGCGGCTGACGCGCTGCTGCTGCTGTAGCCCGGCCGGTACTTGTACATGGTGGGTGTGGGGGGGCTGTCCTTGCCCAAGAGGCTGCTCTCTGCAGGAAAAGAGGCCCATGGGCACCACCTTCTAAGCCACTCCCTTAACTTGACCGCAGCTGCTTAAAGTACAGCGGAGACAAGGTAGTCAGATACACTGAGCAAAAGGGAAGGCCCAGGGACAACCACGAGTCTGCTGAAACCAAGCCTACAGACTCAGCCAGCCCAGAACTCAGACTGAGTGAGCGCACAGAGCGCGCCTGGCTTGTGCCCTGGTCTGCCCAGAGGCTGACGGCACACGTGCGCGGCGGCCCCTCACGGCCGAAGCTCAGTGGGACCCCTCTCCCGCTGTCCGCAGAAGTGGTTCAAGCACCGCTTGCTGGGTTTTCTCAGTCACAACGCAGCGGCCTACCCCTGCCCTTGCCCGCGCCATCTCTGCAGTGATCTCACTCCTGCGGCCACACTCACCCTCGTTAGTGGCCAAGCTGAGGTGTGTCCGTAGCCCCGTGTAACGGCTCAGGTCCGGCTTAGGAGGTGGGGGCGGTTCCGCATCTGCTGACTGGCTTTCTGTTACCTCCAGGCTGCCTTTAGACTGGAGAAATGAGGCAGAAGGGAGCGTCAGGGCGACTCGAAGTACGAAACTGGGGGAAGAGGGGCGGGGGGCGTCATCACATGCTTCTCAACTAGGAAAGGAGAAACCAGGCACTCTGGGGATGGTGCTGGAGAGAGACGTTTTGCTCAACAAGGGCTTCATTCTGTCCTTATTTCCACCAACAGCTGCTTGTTGAGCTCCCACCATCCATAAGCTCTAGGTTAAGTCCTAGGAAGGCTTGCAAAGGAATGGACTCAATTTCTACTGTTAATGAACTGAAAACGCAATGGGAACAGTAGGTATGTATTTAAGTAACTCCAAGACAAACCGGAAAGTGATAAATACGGTAAGAGATTCAAACAAAGCAAGCTTTCACCTCTGCCGTGGGGGCGGCTCCCCGAGGTGCCCGCTCCCCGAGGTGCCCGGCGTTACCCCCTGCACCCCTACCTTAGTTCTCCTCAGCTCCCCCTGGATGCCGTTGTCCATGATCTTCACGGTTATCTGACCATCTGACACTTCGGGCCGAAGGAAGGGCGGTCTGATGACAATTGTCTTCTCTTTCTTTGGCCTCCCCAAATACCTGAGTGTCAAGAGCAAGAGGGCTTTTATTCAGTCATTTAAAAATATCTATTGGCTGCCTACCCTGTGGAAAGCACTTTTACAGATACATAAACAGTCCTGGCAGGCCAGGGGAAAAACCAGAACTGAACTGATTTCTCCAATTCTATGAAGTACAAGACCAACAGCAAGACCAGGCCTCTGGGCAGACACAACCAGCTCAAGGCGCTCTGGAGTAAACCTCATTCTTGCCTCCGCAAAGGGAGTACATCTGAAGAACGCACTGAACTCTCAGGGTCTGAAGGTCGGCCCTTCAGCACTTCCCATCCTAGGAGAGCCTGCCCTAAGAGGCAGCCCCCCACACCGAAGCCAACCCAAAGACGATGGACGTGTGTGACTGAGGGTGAGCACCAGAGCACGGGGCAGCTGTACCTGGGCGCTGGGGAGCTGCAGAGAACACGGCTGACGTTGTTACAGCAGCCATTGGTGAAGGGGTTCACACCTCCCCGGAACTTACCCGTGACCTGGACAGAGGAAAAAGGACCAGGTCAGCCAGACAAGGGGACCGTGACCTCCAGAAGCCAACACACCACCAGTGACAGCCTACTGCGCGCCCACTACTGGGAGACATGAGAAGGGCAACGTGCAACCCTGCCGCAGAGAAGCACGTCTTTGCGGTGACTGCGAATGGGACTCTAGTCAGGGCCACCGGTTCAATTTCTAGGTCTACCTCACAGCAGCTACCTGACCCTGAACATCAGCTGCTTCATGTAAAGTGGGGATCTCTACTGAGAGCAAGCAAGCAACATCAGCTATCACCACATGCAGGAAGATAAGCACAAGCTTCCTGAGGGCTGGCCCAGGTCGCCGCTGTCTCTACTGGCTCCGAGCCCAAATCGTCCAGTACCGAGGACACATTCTGTAAATGCTCATTAACAGATGTGGCCTGTTCTCATGCTTACATGAGGAACGTGGACACATCACAAAAAGCATATGCTAATCCCAAGGCCGAGACGCAAGCCCGCCTTCCCATCACGTCTCCTACCTGTTCATTGGTGGTGCGTCCCCTGGCCACCAGCACCACGTGGAACCCCGTGAGGCCAGCGACCGGGATGAAGAACAAGCCAGCCACACACATCACGGCCATCCTGAAGCCAGCGGTCAAGGAGAGCAGAGCCCCAGGGCCTGGCCTGCCCGGCCCCTACCGAGGCCGCCGTCCCTGTGACCACCCCCCGGCCCCGCCCCCACTGCCATGGGCCTCCGCCTTCTCCCTGCCGCCGCCCCCCACCCCCAGTAGTCCGGCGACCCACAGGCCTTGAAGGATACGTGACGGCCGTGCGGACCCCAGAGAGCTCCTCCATGTGGTAGAGCACGTAAAGCAGGCCGAAGCCAAACACACCCGTGATGTGGGCCGTCAGGGAGAGGAGGAAGAGGAAGAAGTAGCGGTAGTTCCGGCGGCCGATGCAGTTGTTCACCCAGGGGCAGTGGTGGTCGAACTCCTGCGGGCGGACAGGGCAGGCTGGGGCCACGGCAGACAGAACCCGACGCTGCTGCGTTAGCAACGTGTGATCACGTTCACCACTTAGTTGCAAGACGTAACAACAGGCTCCTGCGGCTTATCTATCGCCGCGGGAGGGCTCCCAGGTGGGAGAGAACAGCACAGAGCCCGCCGGCCAAGGCAGCAGGCACGAGAGACACGGGCTCCACCCCTGGGTGGGGAAGGCCCCCTGCAGGGAGAAACAGCAGCCCGCGCCGGGGCTCTGGCCCGGAGCATCCCACGGACAGAGGAGCCTGGGAGGCTCCAGTCCAAAGGGCCACACAGAATTGGAAGGACTGAAGTGACTTAGCACAGCAGTCTGTCACAAAGACCTTCCAGAGGTTGATCAAAGGCCAAGGCCATCTCCCACAGTTTATCCTATGTGACCAAGGAGCTCTGACAGGCACAAACGTCAGAGGCTTGAGGATACATTAAGATTTTCCTTTGGAAAAAACATCTAGTAGGCAACTGCTTATAGCCAAGTAAAAATGGACTGGGAAAGGGGTTAAAAATAAAAGACAGGGAATGCAGGACAGAAAGAGAAATTATACAGTTTGTTTTGTGTGTTTTTAATTTGAGAATTGCACATTTATTTTTTAATTTTTATCTGAGTATAGGCGCTTTACCATCCTGCTGTACAGCGAGCGCAGCAGCCGTCTATAGCCATGGGCCGCCTTGTGTGGGCCCTGCCCGCCGAGGGCACACAGGGCCCTGAGCAGAGCTCCCTGTGCCGGATGGTGGGCCCGCAGCAGCTCCCTGCTGTAGAACCTGAGTGCAGCAGCATGACGTGGGAGACAGAGAGCACGGGGCCAGGGCCAGTAGCCAAGGAGGTGGGCCGGGGCCGGGGCCGGAGCCGGAGCCCTGGCTGGGTGTGGGAGGGCCTGCGCCTGCCCACCCAGGGTCCCGCCCGCAGCAGGACACGCACAGGCCGCCTCTCCACGTACACGGCTGCCAGCACTCTGGCAGAGCGAGAACAGCCCCAGGAGCCGGCCTCGGCCCAGAGCCCGCAGGACTCGCCCCGATGCCGCGGGCGGGCCGCCGATGGCCTGGGGGAGGCGTCGCGCGGCGCTCACCTCCACGCAGTTGTCGCAGACGCTGCAGTGGGAACAGCGGGGCGGCCGGTAGAAGCGGCAGGTGGCGCACCATTTCATGCGCACCTGGATGCCCTTGATCTCCACGGTTTTGTACAGCGGCGCCCGGAAGTCGTCTTCTTTGTCTTCATCCTCTTCAGCTGTAGAGAGGAAACGTTCCTGAAAACACGGCGGTGCCGCAACTGTACTAGGCCCTGGGGACGGGCGCAGGGACGCTGCCTTCAAGGAATGTGGTGATCAGCTCTATACACACCACCATGGAAATGAGGAAGTAATTTATTCCACGCTGGGAAAAGCGGGGAAGAGGATGACTGAGGCAGCTCTGATATGGATAGGCTGGGATTCTTGGTTTACATATTATGAATATATTTCAAAAGAAATAGATGATTCACATATCAAAGTACATATATAATGAGTCTGCATAACAGTTCAATATTTACAAGTACACGACTGAACTACAGAAATCCAAAGGGGGTGAAACGAACTAGTGTGAACCTTCTCTCCATGCACAAAGCCCCTTGTCAGAGGTCTTCCCCTGATTCCCTATACATGTCAGTACTGTTCTTGGTTCCAGACACTCTCTTTCCCTGAACACCCTTTCAATTTTCAGCTATCAGAAACTCACACAGCACAAAGCAATGCAACACTGTAAATCAACTATTAAAATAAAAAACTCACCACCCCACTTCAAAACTGAAACATTATTTGCCTTCATCTATAGTAAGCAATTTCCATTACTTTAAATTATTAATCTAAAAAAAAACCTGTCGGAAGGAAAACTTAAGTAAGTGATGGTGTAGTAATTATTAACATTCCGAATTTACTGACTAAGGGAAATGCTAACAATGTAACTGAGTGAAAAAGGACAAGGTAAAGAACTGTACAATCTAAAAGATCCCATTTGGAAAACAAAAATAGATAGGCATATATGTGCTACAGGTGTATGGTATGTATAAACATTACATGTGTTAAGTCTTCAAAATATTGACTGAAAGAAAATATATGACAATATAACAGTAGTTATCCCTGAGCTGTGAAATTACAGGTGCCATTTATCCACTTTATGCGCTTCCCTGGTGATTCAGCTGGTAAAGAATCTGCCTGCAATGCAGGAGACCTGGGTTCGATCCCTGGGTCAGGAAGTTCCCCTGGAGAAGGGAAAGGCTACCCACTCCAGTATTCTGGCCTGGAGAATTCCACGGAGTCGGACACGACTGAGCGACTTTCACTATCTATTTTACACTTTCTACATTATGAAAATTCTATGTTTTTTAAGGAAAAAATTCAAACAGTACTTATTTTGAAATAACTGATTCTTCCACACCATCGTCTATCAGAAGTGAGCTCTTTCTCTTCTTACAGTTCTACAGTTTTTTGATTACTCTTAAAAGTCACCGGCGTATATGTCTATGTAAATGTCTTCCCTATCTTCCCTTCTAGACTGAGCTATTTGAAAGCAAGGACCTTAAAAAAAAAAATCCCAAATGACCATAATCGTCAGTAAGTATTTGATAGATGGCCATTAAACGTTGGTACAGCAGCCTTCTTTGGCGCTAGGATCTCAACGCGCCTCCTACTACGGTCGCCTTTGACACAGCAGCCGCAGAGCACGGCAACATGGGCTTTGAGAGTGGCGAGTCTCAGACACCTCCCCGCGCTGCAGCTGCCCAGCCCCAGCCTCTTCCACGAGGCAACCGCACACGCGAGAGAAAGTCAGACGCCAGTAGCAGCAGCCATCAGCAGCCACTTCTCTTTCTACCTTACTCCAGCGATGCTGGGCCTCACTCTCGCCTCCTGTGCCAGAAGCAGCCCGGCTCTGTGAGCAGCACCCTTCCCCCAGGAGAGGGAAGCCGCTCCTCCTCCTGGTCACTCTTCAATTACCCGCTTCCCTCAACTTCAGCCTCTCTCTCCTCTGGCTCCACCTCCTCCTGCTACCACCACGCTAACGCCTTCTGCAGCGCGAACAAACGAGGCTCTCCCTTCTCACCCAGGACACCCCGCCTTCTGCCTTCTCTGCTCAACTCCTTGAAAGAAAAGCCTTAATCCTCACGGACGCCGCTCCCTCACGTCCCATTCCCTGCCTTCCGGACCACTGCAGTCTCGGTAACTTCACTGTCTCTCTCCCACATACGTAAACACATGATTAAAACGGTTCTTGTTGGGAATTCCCTGGTGGTTCAGTGGTCAGGGCTCGGCGCTTTTGCTGCTGGGGCTTGGGTTCAATCCCTGGTCAGGGAACTAAGATCCCACAAGCTGCACAGAAGGACCAAAAACTAAAGATTCCTGGGTGTGCGCTGGGTTCTTCTTGGCCACGCCATGGAAGCTCTGCGATCTTGGTTTCCCAACCAGGGCCCGACCCCGTGCCCCTGCAGCGGACACGCAGAGTCTTAACTACTGAACAACAGGCACGTCTCGAACAACTCTTATTAAGACCACTAATTTCTTAGTTACTGAGACAGCGGGCAACGCGGAGTGTCCGCGCTGCTGAGCTTCATCTCTGGTAACGCCCACCGCCGGCTGTCTCCTGAGCTGCCCTGGCCCCACTTTGCGCGGCTTCTCCTCCTGCTTCTCTTGCTCAGCCTCCTCAGTGGCTCCTTCTCCTGCTCTGCCCGTTATCAATCAAGGCTGGTCAGGCTGACACGCGTTCTTTCCTAACCTCCTCCTACCTTCTCTAGACAACCTCACTCCCGCTGCTGACAAACTGCGTGGCTGAGGACTCCGCCACGAGCCTCACTACTCGGTTGCCACTGGGTAAACTGCACCTGAGCGCTCCACTGAAGTGAAGTGGACGGAACTGAAGGTCGCTCAGTCGTGTCTGACTCTTTGCAATACCATGGACTATACAGTCCATGAATTCTCCAGGCCAGAATACTGTAGTGGGTAGCCTTTCCCTTCTCCAGGGGATCTTCCCGACCCAGCAATCGAACTGGGGTCTCCTGCCCTGCAGGTGGATTCTTTACCAACTGAGCTATGAGGGAAGCCAGAACGATCCATTAAGTATCCCAAATTCAACGTGTCTAAGATGCTCTGTCTTCCCTCCAAAACTGCTCGACGTTCCCGTAACTTGGGTCTTAGTTCATAAAAATCAGCATCCAGCCTGTCTTTCAAGTTAGGGACAGTGGAACCGCCCTAGACAATTCCTTTACCGTCTCCCTCTCACCTGGTAAGTGATTAGTCGTGAAGAATTCTCCTGGGTCTTATCTGTAAATCCAGCTTTGAATTCAAGCTCACCTGGTTTGCATTACTGCAGTAGGCTCCCGAAAGGTATCTATTTGCTCTTATAAGAGTTACTTTTGTGAAAGGAAGTCTGACCCTGTGGTTCCTCTAGTTCGAGACCTCTTGCTGTCCACAGGAAGCGCTGGGATCTGCGGAGCATGCAGCCTCCCACCCAGCCTTGGCTCCAGTTTGCCTCTGGGCCCTGGCCCGACTCTGCGCTGTCTTCCGCCCGCCGCTTCTGTTTCCCGGCCACAGTTCAGCATCCGCTACCTCCTCTGCCCGAGTGTCCTCCCCTCCCATCCTCCACTTGGTAAGGTCTTCCCTCCCCACCTCCAGCAGCATTTCCCCCATCTGCCTGGGCAGGGTAAGTGCACCCTTTCCAAGGTCCCACAGAACCTTGTTCATGCTTCCGTTACAGGTTGTATCACAGTGTTACTCTCTGATGTACCTTAGATGTTATCAAAGCTAGCAATAATGCCCAATCCATACGCCTGAAATAAATTTCTGCTGAATGAGTAACTGAACACCAGAGTTGACCCAAAGTGGATCACAGGCCTAGAAGTTATAAAACCCTGACGTGCTTTTCACCATTAAACTACAGGAGCATCCCAAAATGCAAGACCCCGAAGGCCCCAGAACAATCGTGCACGCGGAAACTCATTTTTCTCAAAGGTAGTTCCGAGAGAGAAGAGGGAGTTCTTACCTCGAGGGAAGACCCCTGGGTCCATGAAGGTGGCCATGCTGAAGTTGGCCAGCACAAAGAGAAACACCACGGCATTGTAGACGGGCACTGCAGGCGATACGGACAGGCTCAGCCCCGGGCAGCTGCACAGACAACAAGCAGAGTGAGGGGCTGCCTCGGCACTCGGGGCAGCAGCCGCATAAAGGACGTAGCTGTGCGCACCCCACACCTCTACGCACATCTCGTGTGGCTCACCCTCACTGTCCCAAATCACCTTCGTCCTCCCCAGCAAGTGGGTCCAGTTCCCCAGGGAAATGCTCATTTTAGATCGAGGTACAAGACTCGCACGCCCCTGCACTGAGGTCTGTGTTCTTCAAATTCATCCCTACCCTGTGGGCCGCCCACGTGTCACGGCCTCTGTCCTGACCTCCTCTTAACCAGGCCCAGGAGCAGGGACTAAGAATGTCCCCGCCAGCAGCTGCAGCCCTGCTCCTCGGCAGCCCGCGGCCCCTGGGCCCCAGCCACGCCCCACCGACCCGCACGCTGGCCCAGAGCAGGCAGCACCACCTGCCTCTCTGGCTCCAAATCACTGCCACTGCTCGGAGTTCCTTCAGATCCATTATAGACACAAATATGTATCAGAAACTTTCTAGAATTTTATTCAACTAGAGGCTAGTTCTCAGGGTAAACAAAAGGAAACCACTCATAGATAAAGAAGGATACCAAGACCCTGAGATCAATAAATGAAGCAGAGAGTGGAGGCGAAAAGAGAGAGAGAGAGAAGGTACCAGACCAAAGTGGCCCTAAATCCTGCAGGGAAAAGAAACGGGCCACACGTTATCGAGTAGTCCAGGTTCAAACCACGAGGGGCTCTAGGGAACTTCTCCTTGACACTAAGAGCGAGCCGGGCCCTCCGTCAGGACAGAAGCCTCAGGAATGCAGCCCGCTCTCCCTTTCCCCGAGGGTGGTTCCTGCAAGTGTCAGGAGAACAGCTGATGAGCTGCCTGCGGGGTCCCTGGTATCCAACACCCTCTCTTCCGGCTCAGCTCAGAACTTCCCACTACAAGACAGTGGCTGAACACCCTGATCTGCTCTGTGGCTGAGAACTTAATCTCCAGAATTAGGCCAGCATCTGTCCCCGTCTCCCTTCACCCATCGCAGCCGGAAGGAGAGGGAGAGCTCGCTGAAGGAAAGAAAGAGGCGCGAGCAGAGCAAGACAGCAAATGACTCCGGAGACTTGGTCCACGGCAGGCCTGGATCCTGCTGAGAGCGGAGCTGCCTCCATCCGAACAGCAGCACAGCCCTGAGCTCAAACGAGCAGAGCTCCTCAGTGAGGAGTAAGCCGACAACAGGTCTTCCCTGGTGGCTCAGCAATAGAGAGTCCACCTGCGAACACAGGAGACGCGGGCTCGATCCCTGGCTGGCAACATCCGCTGGAGAAGGACACGGCAAACCACTCCAGGATGCTTGCCTGGGGAAATCCCATGGACAGAGGGGCCTGGCGGGCCGCAGCCCACAAGGCTGCAAAAGACTCGGATGCAACTGAGCAACTCAACAACACGACAGCAAACCGATGATGAGAGGCCAAGCTGATGCCACAGAGCGCCTCACGAGCCTCTGCCACCACCGTCTACTGGTCCCAAGTCCATTTAGCCAGCTATTAAGAGCAACTCAACAACACAACAGCAAACCGATGGCAAGAGGGCAAGCCGATGCCACAGAGTGCCTCACAGGCCTCTACCACCACCGTCTATCGATCCAAATCCCATTTAGCCAGCCATCAGAAAAAGGCTGAAGTGAACATTCACGATGGCCAGGCTTGCTTAGATAGCAACCATCAGTTAACTCTGCCTCTTGCTGGGCCAGTACCTACTTGGGACACAAAGCCATGAAGCTACAGCGAGGGCAGTGACGTCAAGGAAAACAGACCCCCAGCCACAGCTCTCCTTTTATTCTGCCAAAGTCTCCTAGGAAGCCTCTTCCTCTGGGGGCTGATTCAAAAAAGTTGACCCCACACCTTGGCAGGGTTTGGGGTGGAACACAAGCAAGAAGGCAGAGTCTTCACACAGCCCCACCCAAAGCATGACCTCCTAGGCTCCTCGGAGGGGGGTAGAGAAACTGAAAACCAGTCATCCAGGTCAGAGCCCCTCCCTGCTTCTGAGCTGTCACTTCAATTTCCGCCCAGGGAAGAGGAGAAAGGGTGACTCACTTGACTCCTACAGCCTGGGAAGATAATTAGAAGGGAAAAAGGAATTAACTCCTTAGAACACCGAGGTCTCTGTGATTTAGAAGTCTCATTCCTAGAACTGGCTTCTGTGGCCTCTGGAGCTTTGGGAACAGTAAGGGTCCCTCATCTGAGCGAAACGACTGGTGCACACAGACGCGAACGGGGCGAGTCGCTGCTTTCCGAGGACAGCCTGCCAACCACCAGCCCCTAGGTAAAGGACTTCACCCCTTACAACCGTCTGCATATCAACCCCTCCCAGCTGAAGTGTATGACTCTAGAATCAAGTTCCCATGTCTGTTCCAAAATAAAAAATAAAAGTTCCAAAATAAAGCCGATCCCCACTGTGGCAAGTATCTAGAAAGGATGCAAATAACTCCACGGCATGGGGGAGCCTTGCTCCTAGATTCAAATCAAAGACTACTGCTTCCAACCTGAGCACTCCAAGTCAGGATCCTCCCACCAAGGAGAGGCCTTGAGAGCAGGGCCTGCTCCTGCCATACCCCATATTCTGCCTGGCTCCAGGAGGGGCTTGCCGTTGCTACAGTACTTTGCTAGATTCCTAGGTGACCTCCTCAAGTGGCCTGTCTCAATCTGCTGCCTTTGATGGGAGGAGGTGAGACCTGAGCTGAGGAGCTGTTGGGGCTCGTCCTCCGCCGACGGCGGTAATCACAGAGCTCCGAGCGCAGGGAGTGGCGTCGCTCAGAAGGCTGGCTGACTCACGGGTGAGTCTCCCAGACCTACACCACCCCGGGGAGAACAGGTTCTTCTGCCCGCCGCTGCAGCACTCCTGTTTCCAAGGCCAAATAAAGCTGGAAGCTGCTGCTGCTGCTGCTGCTAAGTCACTTCAGTCGTATCCAACTCTGTGCGACCCCATAGACAGCAGCCCACCAGGCTCCTCCGTCCCTGGGATTCTCCAGCCAAGAATACTAGAGTGGGTTGCCATTTCCTTCTCCAAAACTGGGAGAGTGGGTTTCAATACTCACAGCACTGAAGACCTGCTCCCCAGCCCTGACTCTTCCTAGTCTATATACGTAACTAAATTCCTGGTGAGAACGCTAGAGTAGGAGGCAAGGGGCTTTGGATTTCAGTCCTGTCTTCACCCATGCTTTGCTAGTGTAGCCTTAGGTGATTGACAGGAAACTGCAAGCTTGTTGCGTCAGCTACATCACACAGACCTGAGAATGAAAGAGGCAGTGTCTGAGAAGAGCTTACAATTCCCTAAACTAGCTGGCTTAATATGAGCATTCACAAGATAGAAGCAGCAAACAAAAAAAACATTATTAACCGTCTCCATCATCATCAATTATCATTCCAGCCCCGCCTCCCTCCCTAACTGCACTTCCTCGGTCTGAGGTATCAAACTCAAGAACACAACAGAGGTATTTGCTCCTAAAGCACAGGTCTACGCATTCCTGCCATGCCTAGCACCTACTCCAAGCGTAAGTGGAGTGTTCCTTGGTGATGAGGCAAGCCTAGAAAGAACAGCCCACTTCTTGCCCCGGGGGATCCTCAAGACCCCTTCCCTTCTAGGAGGGTAAAGTTCTCATGAAACTGGGTTTGTCCTGTCTTCTGCAGACTGCCAAGCAGCCCAGTACAAGGTGCAGGACTTGGGCACGTATTCCTGGATGAGAAAACAACGTGGGAAGGAAAAGAACCGCCACTGCTCAATTAATGCCCTAGATCACGTGGCTGCTCCCACTCAAATCAGGTGCCAGCACCTCTGCAGTCATGAAAAAGAAACCCAGAGGGAGAGTCACCGAGGTTGCCCAGCTCAGTGGGTGAGACGCTGGAGGGGCGAGACGCAGAGACGGGAAAGGCGGAAGCTCCTCCTCAGCTGGGGCCTTGGTAGGACCAGCACGGGTTTCTGGACAACCCTGACTTCCCTTCCTGCAGAGGATGACTTGCAGCCCAGACTTTACCCCCATGCCCGCCCCACCGGTTTTAGAAACAGACACCTCGGACACCAGCTGACATAACACCACAGCTCAAGGAGACTTCAGAGGATACGATTCAGGGACTTATTTCTAATGGTATTGCTAGGAGCCCCAAGGAGGTCTCGGGGTCCCCAGGAAGGCAAAGAGGAGATACCCAGGGTCTGGGCCTCTATGCGCCAGCCTCTCTTGATCCAGAGCAGTCCTACCCTTACACTTTATATACTGGGTTCCACAGAAGAGCTCAGTGGGGGGAAAAAAAAACAAGGGCATGTTGCTTAAATAAACTCTCTAGGTCAACTTCCTCATTATACAGAGAAGACAGAGGCCCGCAACAGCTAACCGACTTTACCAGAGCCAGCTTCCCCACACAGGGCTAATTCCTCTCCCCTGGAATTGCCCGCTGCCCATCACAAAAGGAGACTCAGCGAAGCCAGGTGGGGTCCAGGCCCGTGACCTTAAATGCAAGGTCTATCACCTAACCGGGCCCGGGAGGTTCCTTTAGCAGGCCCCTGACTTCCCAAACAGTGGAAAGAGTGAAGAGCCACAGGGTCCCCGACAGCCCCTGCTTGGCTTCAGTGCTGGACAAAGGCTGTAAATGAGAGGTCACAGGGGAGACCTCAGCAGTTCCAGGCGAGCTCCTCTGGAGCAGAACATCACGTCTTGCTGACCACACCCAACTGCTAATTTCTGCTCAGCTTTCCCTGCTTGACAAAGAAACACGGAGGGTGAACCGCGCCTAGTTCTCCACGAACTACACCTGCCAATCGAGAGGGCCCGTCCTCCTCCTCCCAGGCCTGTAGGCCCCAGAGGAGCTCTCACCTGGGGCCTGCCCTGACGTGAGGACAGACAGCGGCAGCCTGGGGAGGGGAGCGGGGTGGCAGCAGGGGCCGACTCGAGGTGCAGCAGGGGCTGGTTCCAGAAGGGCCTTCCTCCAGCCTATCTAATAGCAGTCTTTTCGAGGCCGCATATGGTTTTAAAAGGAGCACTGAACCTCAGAAGGGACAGGGAGGTTCAGGAGAGGAGTGCTACCTCGAGCCAGGCACCTGCTTGCACAGGTGCTGCGACGGTCAGATGCAGAGGTGAAGAGCACTGCAGAGGCCGCAAGCGCCAGGGGCATGAGACACACGGGGCGTCCATCCCATTCACGAAGCGGGCGGGGCGAACCCGGAGCGCAAAGGCCAGCCAGACCCGCGTCCCGGAGCCTGCCGGGGGAACTCGAGTGAAGTCCTAACGCGCTTCTCACTTCGGGTTAGAGGCGACAACGCAAGTAAGAGTCAAGCCTGTCCTCCAAAACTCTTTCTCCTAGAGCTGAGAGTGCAGGTAGTAAGGAGGGGCCCTGACTTTTCTGGCACCAGGCAACAGGAAAGTAGGTTAAACAGCTTCAACTATCAGTTGAGAAAATGCCTATGTCAGGACAACTCTTAGTGGCAAAACTGGTAGAACCAGCCAAACACTTCAATGGCTCCAGAGGAGCAAATTAAGACCGAGGATTCGAGGATTCTGCTCGCCCCAACTCAGGAATGGATAGGTTGAAAGAGAAACCACAGAGCCAGTCCCCAGTTTCTTCACTTCCCAAAGGCTTTGCCTCTTAAAGGAAAACACTCCCTCTCCCATGAGGCGGGTCGAAAGGTGTCAGATTAGTCTTGAACCTGTCCCTCCTGACAGCACCACAATTCCAACCAAGATACTAAGATCTCGTCCCTCGGTTAAAACGCCGACTCCACGCGGTGGTCCTAACAGCAGAGACCAAAACAAGCCTGACACCGGAGACTCAGTCCTCCTTTTTGGAAGGCGGGGTCGAACCCCTGAGGGACTCCACAGGTGTGCTCAGGCCGAAGAGCCGGGCCCAGAGAATCTGTGACCTGTCTGCTCCTCCGAGGGTGAGGTGGGAGGCGGGATGATGCTCATACCTTAGTAACAGGTTCACCCTTCCCTGGTTTAAAGACCGAAGAGAAAACCACTGCATTTACCCTACTCCTGCATTATTACTCTTTCGGCCAAACAACCCCCTTTGGAGAATTCCTTTCGGCGTCAGAAGCTCTATTTGGAAGGAGGTGGTTCCTTCCCTCTTATCACAGACTTAATTTCTGTTCTACTTTCTCCCCATAACAGTAACTGCCCGCTTCAGTCACCCTTCAGTGAGTCCAAACTGCTTTTATTCCAGATCACTCCAATGCATCTTCTTCTTGCCAGCCACCTCACACTGGCTCTAACCAGCACCCCACAATTAGGTTTGAGCCTGAATCACAGCAGAGTCAACCCTTCAGAAAACCTAGCATGCTCTGATTGCTCCAAGAGCTACAACTAGAACACTAACTCAATGACTCAACAGTTTAAGGCTCAGAAGCCTGGTGCACGTTAGACCATGAACAGGTGAAGCAGAGATGCCTGCCAGGTAGTCGACAGCTGAAGTAACAGGGAAAGAACGAAGACACACCATTCAGATGCCCTCCAGGAACAAGCAGATGAACAAAGGCTGAATACCCAAGTGCAAAGTCTTTCAACGCCAACTGCTTTCCTAAAGGACCATGGAAGGGGAAACCCGCCTGCCATCCCCTTCAGCAGGAGCCCAAGTAAAGGAAGCCTCCTAGGCCTCTCTTCTTAAACGAGACCTGCTCTTTCCCAGCGGCCTTCACTTCTCCAGCTTCGGCCCTTAAGAACACAAGGAAAGCCAGGGCTTCCCCGGGGGCTGAGGGCCGAGGACTCAGTGCCTGCACCGTGGGGCCTGGGTTCGATCCCTGGCCAGGGAACCATCTTGCACGTCACACAGCAGTTAAAACCACACCCACACCACCACCACCACCACGGAAACCACCTGAGCAACACTAAAGGCCAAAACCATCTCAGTGGCAGACCTTCTAAATCAGGCCTGAGATTCTCCAGGACTCTGAGTCCCCACAATGGCAAACCTGAGCCTCAGTGAACCTGGGGAAAAGCCAAGACTACTTGACGAACCTTCCGTCGAGTCCAGTTCCCTCACAGAACTGACTGCCGAGGCTGCTTCATCCTCTCCGGTCACTCCCTCCCACCTCTTTCTAGTTCAGAATCGTCTAACGATGAATATGGGTAGGGAAAGAGGAAGACATCTGTGATTCCAGAGGAAGGGAGGCGGGGAAGGCAGAGGACCGAGCAGGGAGGTGGGCCTGGCCTCACCACTTCTTACCACCCCTCTGGGTTTCCTTTACCTGTATCAGACCTCGGACTCTCTCAGTCACTGGGCATTGCCAGTAAGGAGCCCAACTCAAGAGGAAACATACCCCCTCCCCGCCCCTCCCCACACCACTGCTGGGAGGAAACTCACGTAAAGGCAAAGAAGAGGGTTGTGGCTCCCACTAAGAAGATGGCGGCTGCTGAGACGGGAACATACTTGCTGGGTTTGAATCTCTTTGCAGACTCTGCGGGCATGTTGGAGCTCTGCTGGGAGATCTGCCCTGCCGCATAGCACAGGCCCACACAGCGGCAGAACAGACCAGAAAACGGGACGAGGGTGGCCACAGAGAGCAGAGGACCGAAGGAAACCAGGGACACAGAAAACTTAGAATCACCACCCTTCCCCCTCCCAAATAAAACCAAAGGTCAAGAGATCTCCAAGGAAGGAAAGCACATGGGAGGGGGAAAGGTGACTCCAGATGATGAATAACCACCTCCCCAGAACAAGGCAGAAGGAGCGATTAAGAAACACAAGCGGCACAGTTTAAAAACCGCAGACACACAGGAGGCCGCACGCATGCAGACGGCTGCAGGGAGAGAACCCGGGCAGCTGGACAAGCCGGGCGCAGCGCACGGAGGGAGGCAGGTCCTCTGAAGGGGAGAGGGGAGGAGGCGGGGAGCACAGAACACCTCTCGAGGAAAATGTCTTCGGAGGAGACACCACGACCACCTCACTCCCACTGGAGGGTGAGCGGCACCCGAGAGAGGGGTGCCCTGTGTTTCTCTTTTAATCCAAGAAGGGACCTGGGGCCCCTCCCGGCTTTAAAGAGAAACCGACGTCACTGCAGTCCTGTCCCTCTCAGGCAGTTTTCTCAACGCCACCACTCCCACACCTTGACTTCAGGGCTTGTCGTCCGGCAGTCGCGGTTTAATTTTATTTACTTTCTCTTGATGGCTAAAGCTGGGCAGCAGCTGTTACAAGGTTGAGTTGTAAATCCTTTTTTTTGAAGGGGGGAGGGAAAACAGAGCCGAGAGTGTGAACGAGCGCAAGCTTGTCCGTCTTCAGTCTCTCCTTGTTACTCCCAAACCCTTCAAGGGCTCCGCTTCCTGCTAGAGCTCATGCAAAACTGAACGGAGACACAAAATTCCCGAAGCCATGTTCTTTCCAATAAGCAAAATAAAATGAAGAAAATCAATTCCACTTGATGATACTTTTGAAAGGTCACTGTGGATGACAGCAAAATCCCCAAGAGGCCCCTGTCTCCAGGTTGGTCAGTGTCTCTGATCTTCTTTAACCTTGGGCTTTCTCGATACAGAGTTCAACGGGGTTACGGTGCCTCACCTGGAGAAAAAGACATACCTTGATAAGAGAAATTTTTTCACGGCATTTCTTAGGAACACTGAGGCTAACACCCCATAAGGTATTCTATTAAAATGTGCCCTCTGAAAGATGATTTTCTACTTCACTATGTGTATGTGGGAAGGACTCTGAACTGGGAGGGCAGTGGGCTCAGAATTCTTCCCTCTTCAAGTGCTCTTCATTTTGAAGAAAAACATGGCTTCACCTGGCCTAAGATCATCAGAGAACGAGCTCTCAATACAGATGGGGCCCGTCCCACCTGACACCACTGCTGCTGCCAAGGCGCTTCAGTCGCGCCCGACTCTGTGCGACCCCACCAGGGCCCCCGTCCCTGGGATTCTCCAGGCAAGAACACTGGAGTGGGTTGCCATTTCCTTCTCCAATGCATGACAGTGAAAAGTGAAAGTGAAGTCACTCGGTAGTGTCCAACTCTTAGCGACCCCATGGACTGCACCCTACCAGGCTCCTCCGTCCATGGGATTTTCCAGGCAAGAGTACTGAAGTGGGGTGCCATTGCCTTCTCCGCCTGATACCGATGGCCAGTAACAAATACCAAGAATATCAAAATCTGAAAACAAACAGAGGCACAGCAGAGAAGGGCAGTCCTAGAAAAGAGATTTCCCTTTGAACAAAGAGAACACTTATTGCTACAATGAAAAAAGTAGGACTAAATCAGGACAGGTAAGTCCCATTTCCTTTCTGCACACATCTCTCTCGCTCTTATCATTCCACGCTTTCTAGTTCCAACCCTAAGAGGCGAAAGCTGAACTTCTGGTCTTCTGAAATAACTCATGAAAAGACCTGGATAAGAAATGTCCCTGCACTGAAAGGTGAGATGCCCTCTAAGAGAAACTGAGTCAACCAGAGGGGCTGGTCTTTCTCTTCCCAAGTCAACAGTTTGCTGCTACTGTACTGGCCTAATAGGAAGTTAAGGGACTCCACCTTCCCTGATACGGTTAAGAATAGCAATTATTTCTGTTGATGGTAGCAGCAAAATAACACTTTGCATTGTATGGGATGCTTTTCATCCAGTGATGTCAAAGCACTTAACTCACATTATCTGATGACACAGTTCCTTATCCCACTCCATAAAACTGAAGGTTAGAGAACACCTGCAGCCATCTACTAACTAGTCAGGTTCAGAACTCACAGTTCTCAGGGCCCCTCTGCCAAAGCAAACCCTTCCTACCTTTCTCATCTACTACACTACCTCTCCGCTAAAGACAACTTGGAATCTGCAGACCAAACATTTTACTTAAGGTTTGTTTTTTTTCTTCCCATCCAAGAGGTGTGGTATCTCCCTAATACCAAAGACAGAGATGAAAATATCAGAAGTTTTGAATAGTGAAATATGAATGCACCCTGGAATCGATCACTTCCTCCTTTCCATGGCATGGGAGACAAATCTTCCTTCAAGATGCGCTCGTGCTCTCTCTCTCTCACACACAAAATGTAGTTTTAGAGGGCCACACAGCATTATCAGAATAGACTGATTACTGCAGGAATCAAAGCCAAACTTTCTGAATTTAGGCCTCGGTAACTTTGTTAACAGTGAGGAGCAAATTCTTAGTTTGCAGACAGTACTATTAAACTTCTCCCTCAAAGCCTCCAAGATTAGGGAAGATGGAAAACTGCACTGCTTGTATTTTATCTAGGGTAGGATATCATTTAGATACCATATGTTATTTCAGATTATATTTTTCTGACAGGAAAAAAGTCACATGGGCTAATATTGCCAAAGTAATTCAGAGTCATAAAAGGCCAGGCCATTTGGGGAGGACAGTACTGGGAAACAAAAATGATCAGCCTGAGATATTTAGAGGATATATATTAGAAGCGACAAGACAAAACCTGAGGAGGCACTGGGGCTACTATAGACGCACCAGGCCAGAGCAGAAGGACGTTCTGCGAGTAACGAGATGAGGCTGCAGGGCGCGTGTGGTTCAGCAGAACCAGCAGTCTGGACCCGCACCAGTACAACCAAGGCGGACAAGCGCGTGTGGGACACCGCCAGGCGCGGAGTGCGCTACGGAAGGCGACCACGCACACTGCTGCTTCAAGGCTTCAGGGGAGCTTTCACACAAGCACCTCCTTAAAGGGGAGGATGGACAGGACGCAAGACTGACAGCGCCAGGTCCTGCTTGTGAAGATGAAGCGGCATAATAGTGTAACACTGTAAATCCGAAGACAAAGTTATCAGTACATGTGGAATAATCCACATGTCAAGACACCCGCTGAACAGTCAGCGGTTTAATATGGGTGTGATCGTTATAAACCGAGGTAGCAAGGTACGTGGCAATACAAATCTTGCAAGTATTAGGTGGGTTTTAACGACTAGGTTATAATGACTACTCTGAAGAGACTTAATATTGTACAAAGGGATCCTGGGATTAAAAAATAATAATAATAAGGGAGGCGAATATAAGGTCAACCTAGACAAGATGGCATTAACCAAGAAGCGAAAACGCCAAGGCGGAGACGCTGTCTAGAGAATAACTTATATCTGATCCCACACCTCCTTCCAGAACTTTTACTTCTCATTTCGACGTCTCCATTTGGCCAGGAAGGTGAAACACTTTCAACCTTCCTGCCCCACGGGATTCCTATAGGCAAAATAATGGCCAGCGCAGTGGAGCTCCCACTTGTGAAAAGTGCAAAGTACTGGAAGCAGGGAGCTCCAGGCTGGTGGGGGTAGGGATGGAAGCGGGCGGATGCGAGGGGACAGGTAACAGGATGAGGCTTGGGCCAGAACAAGGGTCGGCAGAGCGGGGCGACGGACTCGAGCCGCAGGGAGAGCGCGGCGCCCAGTCCCCATCCCGGGGCCGGGGCGCCGAGGGTCGCCGTCCGGGGCAGGGCCGGCCCACACCGAGAGGGCCGGGTCGGCGGCCGCAGGGGCCCCCGGGGCTGAGGGGGCCCGCGGGGGCCGGGGTCCCCTCCCGACCCGGCCCTGAGCGGAGCCCCGGCCTCGGCCGGTCGCCCTTCTCCGGGGCCCGAAGGTCCAGCCGCGGCCGGAGGACCCGGCCCGGACACGGAGCCGGGACTCCCACCGCCGCCCCTCCTCGGCACCCCTTCCCCAGAGGTCACGCTCCCCTCCCACCCCCGGACCCCGCACTTCCGCTTCCGCAGGGGCCAGCGGCCCCGGCACTCACCCGCGGCCGGCCCCGCGTCGCCGCCGCCGCCGCCGCCTCCCGGCAGTGCCGTCCGGCCTCTGAGAGGCAGCGCGCGGCCCCCGCACGCTCCGCGCCCGCCCCGCGACGCGCGCGCCCGCCCCGCGACGCTCGCCTTCCAGCCGGCGCGCGGCCGTTGCCCTCAGGGCCGGGTGGCCCGCCCTCCCTGCGCTCCCATTGGCTCCTGGCGCCGGGGGCGCGCGTTGCGTCTCGCGCGGGGCGCGTTTCTCTCATTCATGCGGCTCACGCCGCCGCGCGCGCCCCCATTCACCGTGCGGCCCCCACCCCCCACGCCGCCCTAGGGCGTGCGCGCTCACCCCGGCGACCGCGGCGACCTCGCGGCCTGATTGGCTGCGGGAGCGGAGCGCCGCGCCACGCGAGAACACACGAGCGCGCGCGCGCGCAGGGCCGTCGGGCTCCGCCGGCGACCGCCCGTGGAGGGTGGGCGTACTGCGCGGGAGTCAGGAATGGGGGAGTGGCCGGGCGAGTAGTTCCCGCTTTCCTGCGTCCCACTTTCCGCCCCTCCTGTATAGACGCAGAAAGCCTCAGAAGCAAAATATAGTTATATGTGTCTGCTGAAAGTTCTCAAGAACAAGCCGCTACCTTCCCGAAGTCGCCAACCCCCCCCCCCCCCCACATAACTGTGGTACCAGCCAGACAGGCTTCTGAGGTAACCAATCACCCTCGGGCCCCGGCGTCTTCCTCTTTCAGCCCCTCTGTGCATTGGCCAACCCGGCCACCCCGCCCCTTTTTGATGGAGAAAACTTTATTTAAAACAATCTTGATGTCGCCGTAGCCAGTCCGCGAGATCCCCGGTACCAGCAGAGGTGCAGGATGATGGCAAGGCCGGGGCTGTCGCTTCTGCCTGGAGGGTCTGCCCCGACTGGAAGAGTCAGTTTAGAGGACGAGTGAGTGAGTGTTAGTCACTCAGTCGTGTCTGACTCTTTGTGACCCCCATGGACCCTCCAGGCTCCCCTGTCCATGGGATTCTCCAGGCCAGAATACTGGAGTGGGCAGCCGTTCCCTTCCCCGGGGGATCTTCCCCTCCCAGGGATCGAACCCAGGACTCCCAGGGATTCTTTACCAGCTAAGCCACCAGAGAAACCCAAGAATACTGGAGTGGGTAGCCTATCCCTTCTCCAACGGCTCTTCAGACCCAGGAATCGAACCGGGGTCTCGTGCATCGCAGGCGGATTCTTCACCAGCTGAGCTATTAAGAAGGGCGAAGTTCCAGCCAAAGACCCGGGAAGAAGAGAGAGGAGAGCGGGCAACAGCCTTGGGGCCCCAGGGCCACCCGTGGGAGGGGGCGCCGGAAGTGCGCGTGGAGGCAGCCTCGGCCCCTGGAGTAAGAGTTTCAGTTCAGTTCGTTCACTCAGTCGTGTCCAACTCTTTGCGACCCCATGGACTGTAGCCCACCAGGCTGCTCTGTCCATGGAATTCTCCAGGCAAGAATACTGGAGTGAGTAAGCCCTTTCCTTCTCCAGGGGATATTCCTGACCCAAGAATCAAACCCAGGTCTCCCGCATTGCAGGCACATTCTTTACCATCTGAGCCACCAGAGATATGTGTATATGTATAACTCAATTACTTTGCTGTACACCTGAAACTCAGTTCAGTTCAGTCTCTCAGTCTCGTGGGACACTGTGACCCCATGGACAGCAGCACTCCAGGCCTCCCTGTCCATCACCAACTCCCAGAGTCCACCCAAACCTGTGTCCATTGAGTTGGTGATGCCATCCAACCATCTCATCCTCTGTTGTCCCCTTCTCCTCCTGCCCTCAATCTTTCCCAGCATCAGGGTCTTTTCCAATGAGTCAGTTCTTCACATCAGGTGGCCAAAGTATTGGAGTTTCAGCTTCAGCATCAGTCCTTCCAAAGAACACCCAGGACTGATCTTTAGGATGGACTGGTTGGGCCTCGCTTAATTCCCTTAGTGTTTCTCTGTAGCACAGGGGTTGGACGACCTCATGCCTAACCTTGGGCAGTCCGGAAATACAGGCCAAAGGAAGGAAAAGGTTCTCCAGAAGGCGCTGTCCATGGCAAGCTGCTGGCCATTTCCGCCTAGATCTCATGGCCAGGGTTTGCCCTAATTAGTCCTACACAGCTGTGAACCCAAGAGCAAGGCCCCGTGTTCTCTCCCGATTTAGCTCAAGGCCATTTCTGCTCTGGCTGTTACATAATAGTCTTTCAAAAACAGGGTTCCACCAGCCAGTTCTCCGAAGCCAAGGTTTCTCACCTGTGAAGTGTGATTCTAAATCCTGCTGCCCGTCCTCGGCTTTGGTGTCACATGTTGCCGCTTTAACTGCTCTGATGTTTAGAAGCTGAGCAGCAAGGGAGAGGAGAAGGTCTGCCTTCTGTCTTCTGAGGTCTAGCCTAGTTCCTTTTCTGGCATGGCATGCGTTAACAGGCTGTCGTTCATTCCGGCTAAAGGCTTCATCTACCATTTCTTGCAGCACAGTGGAGAGTTCTCTTAATGAGTGTGTACTTTTTAAAAATGAAAATTTTTTAAACTTTCTACCTTATGGTACGTAAAGTTAAGGTATAACTGGAGATAAAATATTTGTAGAGGCTTTCCTATTTGTAAACCAGCTTAATTTGTTTCCTTAGGGAAAGATAAAAGTTCATTTATCTGTATTTTTCTTGGGTTTGTTGTTATTATTTTTTGGCTACCTGGCACACCCTGCAGAATTCTGGTTCCCCAGTCAGGGATCGGGCCTGTGCCCCCTGCACTGGAAGAATGGAGTCTTGACCACTGAACTGTCAGGGAAGTCCTTTTTCTTGGACTTTTAAGACTTCATTTCTCCAAGTTCACAAATTAGGCATTTTCCTTTTCCCACTTTCAACAGTCTAAGAACCTATAAATTGTTTTGTCTCTTGGCTAGACAGTGCTAAATGGAAATAAGCATTGGACATTCCACTGACCAATCACATATACTAAACTCCCCTAGGACACCGGATTACTGAATGCCAAGCTCTTAGCTGGATGAGTACTGACAGTGGCATAATCACTATCCCAGGCTTAGAGAGAGATTCCATTTTCTTTTCCAATTTTCCTTAGAATTGTGCAAGATATTTCCTGGAAAGGATGTTTAATAGAACACAAGATTTAAATTGATAGCCACTTCTGAAAAGTATTGCGAAGTAAAATCTAGACGAAGACAATGAGATATCCAGACCACCAAACTTCAAATAAATTACTTTGCTATGTATGTCAAGTAATACCTCAGAGTTTTTCCTGGTGTAGTTTATCAGTACTTTTTCAAAGTATCTGTACTTTTTTATCCTCTCTCCCAAAGTTTCCTCAATCTCAGATCCAATCTAGATGCTCAAGTAAAAAATGTGGGTATCACCTTTGATTCCAAAGGTGCCTTTCCTTACCACTCCCATCAGCAAGTCCTATCAATTTTACCTCCAAAATCTCCCGAGGCAATCTACTCAACTCTCTCTGCTGCCCTCTTCTGAATCATTAATTCTCACACTGACCCTACCTCAAAAGTCCAACTTGTGTTCTTGCTTCTTTCCTTGCCTCTATAATCCATTTTCTGCCCAGCAGTAATCTTTTCAATGTAAATTAAAATATGCCATTCCTGTGTTCAACCACCTGCAATGGTATGAATTTTGGGGCCCCCACCCCCGCAGTTCTTATGCCGAAATCCCCAATATTAGATGAAACCTTTGAAAGATGCTTAGATCATGAATGTAGACCTTCATGAATGGGATTAGTGCTTTTATAAACAAGGCTCCAGAGAGTTCCCCGCCCCTCTCACTCTGTGAGGACACAGTTGAAGCAGGCCATCTGCAACTTGGAAGAAAGAGAGCCCTTGGCAGAGCATGACTATGCTGGGTGCCTTGAATTTGGCCTGTCCAGCCTTAGGAAACCTGGCCATTTTCAGATGTTTCTAAGTTACCCAGTCCGTGTTCTTGTTGTTGTTCAGTCCCTAAGTCGTGTCTGAGTCTCACAATCCCATGGACTGCAGCACACCAGGCTCCTCTGTCCTTGACTATCTCCCAAGAGTACGCTCAATTTCATGTCCATTGAGTGAGTGGGTAGGTGATGGTATCTGGCCATCTCATCCTCTGCCACCCTCTTCTTCCTTTTCCTTCAGTCTTTCCCAGCATCAGGTCTTTCCAGTGAGTCAGCTCTTCGCGTCAGATGGCCAGAGTATTGGAGCTTCTTATGCCTCTCCATCATTTCCCACTCTTCTTGGATTACAGAAGCCCTACACTATCTGGTCTTTGCTGCCTCCCACCTCGGCCTGAGTTTTTCCCTCTCCCCTTGATTTGCTATATCACTCCCACCATGCTGGCCTTTCCCTTCATCCAACACACTCATCTTGCTCCTTTCTTAGGGTTTTGCACTGCTTCCTCCACCAGGAAGATTCTGTCCCAATTGCACACAGCCATTCAAAAGAGGCCTTTCCTGACCACCTGATTTAAAAAGCCTCCTGGCCATTCCACCTCCTATGGCCCGATCTTAAGCCTCTCTGCACAGCACCTCACTTTTTATGTTTACTATAAGCTCTGTAAGACTGTCCAGCTCGTCCCCGTCTAGAAAGGTCCTTGTCACATAGTAGGTGCATGATAAAAATTTGTGGAAAGAATCAATGGATAAGGTCATCATGATACTTACTCAATAATACAAGTCCAAACTAGAGAAACCAATTATTTGCAAGAGATCAAAGAGAATGGGCTGTTCCAGCTGATCACCTGAAAGCTCAGATTTACTTTTTGACTTGGGATCTGATTGCAATTAAACAGACAACAGGAAAGAGAGCAGAGAGCGGTAGCTGAGAGAAAATGAGCTACCTCTGGATAATATCAAATCTGAAACCCCACCCCAAGTTTACCACCACCTGTTTAGTTCCTCATAGTAAACCCATCACTGACGACAGATTTAGGATCTATTTACCCAAGTGCAGAGGAAAAGGAAACCATCATAAACATTTACCTGCTTAGCTCACAGGTGGGCTCTTGGCTTTCTTCTTCTCTAGGCATTCAGTAATAAATCATTCCAATAATGTTTCTATAATGCTGAGGGGGCAAAAAACCCAAGCTTTAAAAAATTATACCAACTCCTGTGCTATGGCAAAAATATTTATTAAAATAGTTTTTTCTTTTTTTCCAAGTATGAACTTAATTGGGAGGAGTCCTTTGAATTCACTCTTTCATCCCAGACAAACGAGATAAGCAGTATATGCAGAATCTAAAATGGTGACAAATGAGCCCACATGGTGGTACAGTGAAAGAAAGGGGGCTTCTCTGGTGGAGCCTTAGGGGACCCAAGAAACCTCTGGCTCACAACTGGAAGAGTTAGGTGGCCACCACCTGTTTTTAAGAGGTAGAACATATGCTTTCCAGTAGTCCACCATTTACCGAGCAGCCTGGCCGCAGGAGGTGCTCCTCCCTCAGCCCGTCTGCCCTTGGTGATGGCCAGAAGGCCTCCAGGCCCCAGGCAGCAAGGCTGCCTGCGGATCGCTACTTAAGATCCATGAACCGGATATCCATGATGAGCAGGAAGTTCTTGGGCAGCGGGCGGGGGGCGGGGGAGAGGACGGTGAACACCTGGTGCTCCAGGTCCACGCTGGTCACCACAATGAAGCCTGCCACGCTGGTCTCCGAGAGGCTCTCCTCCGCGCCCTCGGCGGTGCTGACGCTCAGCAGGTGGTGTACCATATCTCGGCCGGGGGTGACAGGCACCAGCTTGAGCTGATTGTCCTCCTGAGACATGCCCAGAGGCAGGCAGGAGTCTGGGATGGTGGGTGCCCCGACTTTGTAGATTTTCACATCTGAAAATTTGACGTTGAAGGCATGGGGATAAAAACAGCCCCGGAACCCATAGAAATACTCACGGATGCGCTCATCTCGGCATTCCCGCCGGAAGTCCTTGGAGCGCTCCACCACACCCCCCGACTTGGGGAGCAGCACCGTGCGGACGAAGTGAGGCAGGTCCCGCTTCAGCTCGTTGTACAGCCGTTCTTGATCCAGAACCACGACGACATCCACCTCAAAGGCTGAGGCTGCGTGGACCAGGGCCTGGTAACCAGAGCCCTTGACCCAGCCACAGGTGTTAATGACACAGCCGCTCACCGAGGCCCTGCGGTTCACTTCACACCTTTGGTTGAACACATCGGCTAAACGAGATGTAATCTGCAGAAGAAAGGGCCCAGGTGAGACAGAAAAGGCACAAAACCAACCCTCGGCCACACGATCCTTCCTGAGCCTTAGTGGTATCAGGTTCAGGGAAAAGGACATTCTTAATAGCAGTGGTGTTTCATGTCCCAAGTTGAAATGTAATAAATTACTTAAGAGTGAAGTGAAGTGAAGTCGCTCAGTCGTGTCCGACATTTTGCGACCCCATGGGCTGTAGCCTGCCAGCTTCCTCCGTGCATGGGATTCTCCAGGCGAGAGTACTGGAGTGGGTTGCCATGCCCTCCACCAGGGGAATCTTCCCATCTTCCCAATCCAGGGACTGAACCCGGGTCTCCCGCATTGTAGGCAGACGCTTTACCGTCTGAGCCACCAGGGAAGAATAGGACTTACTTAAGAATAGGTCCCTAGAGACGTTTAACCATCTGAGATTGAACTATTTTTGAAACGGTCTTTTCCAAAACCCATCACCGTGGAAGTGACAGCCACTGAGAGGGGACAGAGAGTTTCAAGCAGCAAACGCAGGCCCCCTCCCTCCACCCCGCCTTGCCCCGGGCTCCGACCTTATTATAAAGCTTGATGTTGGTGCCGGGCGTGGTGGAGCCGAAGTGGTACACCAGCGGGGCCTGGATGGAGAACCCCTCCTCAACGTCCGCCGGCCGCTCGATGTAGAGGGCCCCCATCGTGCCGGGGATGGACACAGAGCCCTGGCCCACATCCAGCTCCACGTACGTGGGACGGCGGCCCAGACGCACCGCGTAGTTGAGCAGCAGACGGCACACGGTGGACTTGCCCACGTCCGTGGGGCCCACGACCATCACCCGGGGGCCCCGCTCCTCCTCCTTCTCGGCCTGCCTCCGCATCTGCTCCAGGGCCGTATGTGTGTTGAGATAAAGCAACATTGGGGTGTCCTTGGAGACGTAAGCCACTTCGGTGCGCCCACTGAGCTGCAGCGAACAGCCGTGCCAAGTGAAGACAGCCACCTTGGCGCCAGCATCAAAGGTGAACTTCTTGTTTCGGGTCAGCTCTGTGCCAAAGATTTCTGCCATGCCAGCCAGCAGCTCCAACTGAACTGACTGCGACGCCTCCACCTCAAAGCGAAGCTCTGTCTCCCGCTCCAGTTCAAATTTAGTTGTTGGCTTCTTGTCATCATTGGCCTCCTCTCCCATCTTTCCTGTGTGGCTGCTTTTGTCTGGAACGCCAAAATCAGATCTAAACAGAAGTTAGGACTCGGTTCAAAATCCTCCAGAGGATGTTTCTCCTTACTTTGCTTTATTCTCCCCCCTTATCTCTCATCACCACCTGACCCACTATATATCTGATTATTGTCTATCCACCCTCACTAGAAGGTAAGGGTTGGGCATTTTTGTTTGCTGCCCGTAACTCCAGTACCTAAAATAGAGCCTGACACCAAAAGGCACCTTCTGTAAAAACACCGAGTGAGTAACTGACTCAGACGTCGGCGGAAAACAAGATACCTACATACCCGCAGACTTGGTTACAGCGCCTTTGTTGCTCCCTTCATCACTACCACGCTTTCGGGTACTCCAGACTTGAAAAAGCTACAGATGCCCAGTCCCTAACCCTTGGGTCAACAAAAAAGGGAGTCAGCAATCTGGAGGCAGAGCAGAGAATACCGAGTTGGGACTCAGAAGCAAACAGCATCAAGGAAACCGTTCAGCAACCACTAGCAGTGTCTTTAAACAAATCACTTAGCTCGTCTAAACCTTTTCCTCCACTGTCAACTGGAGGCGCTTACAGTTCCCCTAAAGTGCTGTTCTGGGGGTTAACCGGGATGGTCGGAGGGAAAGGAAAAAATTAGAAAGCGCCGAGGAACAGCAAAGAATTATCTCCGATGCAGATCGCAGATCCAGGTCTAGCATTCGTCCCAGCCTCCCCAGGCACAGAAATCTGCGCAGGCTCTAAGGAGGCGGCGGTTGCGATCCTGAACTTACTACCTCACCTGTACAGCCACGAGCTCAAACCTGTAAACCAAGAACACAGGACCTAAGCCCAGAAGCCAGACGCGCTCACCGAGACCACGCCGGAAACAAACGTTTCCGCACTTGCGCAGTGGGGAAGGCGCGGCCGCGCGAGGCCCCCTGGGAGATGTAGTTGTACCCGAGCTGTCGCGAGCGGTCGCGCTCTCGCCGCCGCTTGGCCCTCTGGGACTTGTAGTCAAGGGCCGGGGGTGGGGTTTGACCGTGACGTCCAAGGCGGGCGGGGCGGCTGCCGTCATTGTTCGTCAAGCAGCTGGGGAGGGAAGCAGGGGGCGTGGTGGTTACGCCTCCGTGCGCGGTGAGGACCAGCCGCGGAGGGGACACGGCCGCGGAGGCGCCGCAGCTGCGGCCTCTCTCCCCGTCGCTCCCGCTCACCTGCGGCCCGGGAAGGGCCCCACAGTCGCCTGGAAGCCGGGCGCGGAGCCCTGCGTGGATACGAGGGGACCTAGGGGTAGCGAGAGGGGAGCCGAGCAGCTCATCAGAGGCTAACTGGACTGCCATCCCCGTCCCGACACAGCGTTTGACCCCCGGAGAGCATTTCAGAGCATTTTACTTAAGGGAGAGAATGAGACATAGATTTCTTCCAGTTACTCTGCAAGGTAGTCATTACTCAACAACCCCTCTCCTGTTAGGCGGGGAGCTTTGCTGGGGACTCTTTCCCTCCCCAAGTCTATGATGGTTATACAAGGGCAGTCATTCACCCTGCAAGCAACAGATTGGGCCGCATCTATACGTTCAGACGGTAAAGCATCTCTGCAAGGTGGGAGACCCGGGTTCGATCCCCGGGTCGGGAAGATCCCCTGGAGAAGGGGAAGGCTACCCACTCCTGTATTCTGGCCTGGAGAATTCCATGGACGGAGGAGCCTGGAGAGCTACAGTCCATGGGGTCACAAGAGTTGGACATGACTGAGCGACTTCAATTTCACTTTATACACTTCTGATGCGTTTGGACTTGGGAATATTCTTTGCCACTTGCTTGCTGTGTGACTTTGGGTAAATCACAGGCTTAGACCCAGTTGTTGTTTGCTTTTAACTGGATAACAGGGATAACAATTTACCTTCAAGTTGTTTTGAAGCATGAATAGGATAATGCATATAAAGCACTAAACCCAAAGCCTGTAACGTAGAAAGCATCGGATGTGAGCTCCTAAGGCTTTATTGTAGATTGAGGATGGACACTATAGTGAGGCCTTTACATTCTTCAAAGCCCTTTCAGGTGTCCTCTTTCACAGCCACCTGTAAGGTCAGCTTTATTAAATTTCAGGTGAGAGAGGAGACTAAGACAGGTGGAGGGATTTGCCCAAACTAGTATTCAAACTCAAGATTTTGGAGTTTGAGTTCAGTTATTGTAACAGTGAATGCAGAGTACTAGATGCCACATCGTGTTCTGTGGGCTTTAAGGGTATAAATCCGTTTAATCCTCACAAGAATCTTGTGAAGGACACGCTGTAACTGTCATCCGTTCATTAAAGATGAATAGTTTCTTTGGTCCAGCTCACATGGTTAATCTGGGTGGAAAAGCCTAGGAAGATTTTCTGGGTTGCCTTTTACCAGCTGGCCCCACCTTAGCCTTCACTTTCTAAGAGTGCCATCCTCACTTCTCACGTTTCTTTCTTGGAGCTGCTTAAGTCCTGTCTGACTCTTTACAACTCTATGGACGGTAGCCCGCCAGGCCCCTCTGTCCATGGAATTCTCCAGGCAAGAATACTGCAGTAGGTCGCCTTGCCCTCCTTCAGGGATCTTCCCAACCCAGGGATCGAACCCACATCGTGGTTGTTTACCACAAGCACCACCTGGGAAGCCCGTCTGTCTCGGATGGTTTGTTTTAATTATTTAATTTACTCAGCCTGCGGGTATTAGTTCTCCAGTGAGCCACCAGGCATCCTCTAATTGCTCACCATTCTGCAAAAACCCAGCTCTAGGGCTTCCCTTGTGGCTCAGCTAGTAAAGAATTCGTCTGCAATGCGGGAGACCCGGGTTCAATCTCTGGGTTGAGAAGATCCCCTGGAGAAGGGAACGGCTACCCACTCCAGTATTCTGGCCTAGAAAATTCCATGGACTATACAGTCCATGGATTGCAATGAGTTGGACATGACTGAGCGACTTTCACACACACACAAAAAGAATCCAGTTCTAGTCTTCCATTTGCAAAATTCTCTATGAGCTCATCCTCTCCTGTTTACATGCAGTTCACTTCCCAGATCTGTTTCTTTGCCTCCACATTCTCTCCCTTGAGGCCGTTCCTCCCAATTATCTAAAGTCATCATTGTTTTTTCTATTTCTTTCATTTTCCTTGGCCATGCCACACAGTTCCCCAACCAGGGATAGAACACATTCTCCCTGCCTTGGGAATGTGGCGTTTTAACCACTGGACCGCCAGCTAAGTCCCAGTCTCAAGCTGAATTTAGGGAGAAGAAACCCCTCCCCCTCCTTTAGAGCCTGCTCTCCGTTTTGCTTCTTAAACACAGAAAGGGTCAGGGTGCAACACTGAAAGCATCTGTGCTTGTGCAGACTCTTTCCTCACTTTCATTTCAGTCTTTGTCACCAAGCACTCCTCCCTTCTCCACCCCACCCTCAGGTAACACTGCCCTCACGTGCCTTTTTCATTCTCCTCTCCAGCTAAATCCGTGATCATTTTCTTCCTGAGTTCATTTAATTTTTTGCTTCTACACTTTCAAGTGAAGTGAAGTCGCTCAGTCGTGTCCAACTTTGCGACCCCATGAACTGCAGCCCACCAGGCTCCTCTGTCCATGGGATTCTCCAGGCAAGAGTACTGGAGTGGGTTGCCATTTCCTTCTCCAGGGGATCTTCCCAACGGAGGGATCGAACCCAGTCTCCTGTATTGTAGGCAGATGCTTTAACCTCTGAGCCACCAGCTCAAACACGTTCAAAGCTTGCCCTAAAAAACTACTCACCTTCCTTTTTCACACTTCCTTCTATTTTCCTCAACAAATTCCTCTTCCACTTACATTTCCTTCCTCATCTGCTGTCCAGATGAGAATGTTTCCCTCATCTTTCTCTACTCAGTGCTGCCTGTCAATTCCAAACCTCTGGTAACATCACTCAAGATACCGACTTTGTTTTCAGAATCTACCTTAAACTGAAGGATATTCTCGGATGGTTTGCTTTAATTCTTTAATTCATTCACGGTGTGTGTTATTCATTCACTAGTTCTCCAGTGAACTACCAGGTATCCTGATGAAATATTCAGAATTCCTTTCACTTTGTCACACCCAGTTAGCGTTGCCTCCCATTAACCTCATTTCCCTACCTTAACTTTTCACTCCCCCCTTTACTTGTGAAAAACTACTTTTTCCGAACGTTCACCTCGGTTAGAAATCTAAGCTTTTACCTTAGAGGGTATGTTCTGTGTCCACACACTTTAGCAACTTGCAGAGGGCAAAACTTTATGAGAAATATTTTGACTCACATGAAGTATAACTGGAAACTGATAGAAAAATAGCATGAAAGATGTTAAGTTCTTCATAAGACACAAATTTGGCATGTGCCTCTTGAGCCTCAGAATTTAAGAGTAAATTCACTCTGGGTATTCAAGTTGAGAACACTGTTTTGAAATGCCAGTAACTTCTGTTTACTAGCTGCCTATCACGTGCCAGGTTTTTTTTTTTTTAAGATGTTTACATATTATCTCACTTTACTTCACATGTCCCTGTGGTAAACATTAGCTTCATTTAGCAGAAGGAGAAAACAGGGGCACACAGGCTATCAGTAACTGGCCCAGTGGTTCCTGATAAGTGTATTGGCAGAGCTGGGATTCCAACTCAGGTCTCTTCCGAGACCAAAGCCAGACACACTTGGACAACCTCTGAAGATGCAACTCAATTGCTGTTTTTTGAGCATCTTCTGTAGGCAAAGCTCTGTGCTTGGCGTTGCAGTCCTGGGATGCAGAGAGGAGTTTCCCAGAGGACCTGCCTCAAAGTTTAGAACCAAGCAGAGAATCTTACGTAACATGGGTGTCTCCGTGCGTGATGCACAGTTCATTTGGAAGTAGTTGATAAGAGGTTCCTGCCTGTCAGAGGTCATTTTTGGTCTGTGACTCCGGGGGTATTGAACCGGAGGCTTTGAGGCTTGGAAGCGCCTGGTACAAGCTTGGGGGCGTTCCATGCTATCCGTGACCATTAACATGGCTTGCTTTCCCCTGCGTCAGTATCAGAGCTGAAATGGGAAATGTGGCATCTTGACCGTGCGCTCGGTGGGTCCTGACTCTGCACCCGGCTCTCAGCCTCTCCGCCTTTGGTCCAGCCCCGCCACCCGTACCGCGGACTCCATCCTCGCCCAGCCCTGTCCTCCCCCCACCTCAGCCTCTGGCGGTCTCCTTGGCCACGGGGCCCTCCTCGCCAGCACCCCGGCTCCCCTCCCTGCCTGCCCCCGCCCCGGGCATCGCTGCCCCAGCCCCAGCCCTCGACGCCTGCCCGCTGCCTGCCTCCCAGCCCGCCTCCTGTGTCTCCCAGCCCCGCTCTGACGTGGGAGGTGAGGGGGGTGGGGGCCCGGATGACTCACAGTGTTGTGATGCAGTCCCGCAACACACAGCTACATTCACCCACAGACCGGGGTACCGGCGGGAGGCCGCCTCTGGCCGCCCCCCCGCCCCCCGCAGCTGGGCCAGCTTGGCAGCCCGGGTCTGGAGCCCCTCACCACCACCCTCCCCGCCCCCCGCCCCTTCCCCACTGAAGGAGCGGAAGGAGCCGCGAAGAGAGCGCAGAGAGATTGAGAGAGAGAGGGGGAGATAGACGGAGATCTCTGGAGCCGGCCTCAAGGTGAGGGGCAGCCCTTCTCCAAGCGCACCTTTCCCCCTCTGTGCGTCTCCCCCTCGGGCTGCGCGCGCCTTTCCCCCGTCGCCAGAGCATTCTCCATCCACCCTTTGTCCTCCCTTCCCCCTCCCCGCCTCATCCCTCTGCGAGCTCTTCCCGGCAACTTTGGCCGCAGCCTCAGGCACCCCTGTTTGATCAAGCAGCCCTGTTTATATTGTTTGGCCGCTGGGGTGCGGACCCCCCCTCCCCCCTCCACCAAGCCCGCCCCGGGAGCCTGCTGCGCGGCTCATCATTGGGACCATACCGTACCGAGGATGCCTGCCCCTCGGGGGGGCTCGCGGCCTCCGAGCAGTTGCGAGCGTCCATTGTGAGCAGGTGTCCCCCTCCCTTTTCCCCTTTTCCTTTTTTTCCCCCCTAAGAGGCACGGGATTCGCACCTGGCTCCGCCAGCCTCCGCCTCTGCCGTCAGCGCCGCTTGCTCAGCAACCCCTCCCTCCCCCCGCCTCCCACGGTCCAGCCGCGGCTCACTCGGGGGGCCGTCCGCACCCCGGCGCGCTTCTGCCCCCGTCACTGGCTCTCCTTGCTTCTCCCGGTCGTCTGAGATGGGGGGAGAAGTGGCCCCGACGCCCCCTGCCCCCGCCCCCCGCCCCCCGACGGGCTCCCTGTGCAGCCTCCCCTGGGCGGGACAGGGAAGCAGGGGAGACAGGCGGGGTGGGGCTGGGGGTCCTGGCACCCTCCCCGGGACCCGGGAAAGGGGCGAGGGGGCCAGGTGGAGCTCGCCCCCGGGAACTCACTGGCGGGCAAAGCTGAAGGCAGACGTGTCCAGCGGAGGCTGGCCGGTGCTCTGCTGGTGAGGACCCCAATGTCACCCTGAACTCAGCCCAGGGTGCTCTTCCTGAGTCCCACCAAGGGCCGAGGGCCTTAAACGGCCGATGCCCTCTGCCGGGAGGCTTTGCAGAGAGCCCACCTGGCGGCCCCAGGCAATGCTGGAACAGCTGGGGTGCTGGTGGTCCCCGCGGAGGGCAGGATGGAGCCTGCGCACCCCGGCTCCGCTGCCTACTGTTGCCAGGGCACCCGGCTGGCATCCCCGAAACAGACCGGGGCTAAGCCACCCAGAGCCGGCCTGCAGGCCCCACCGAGGAGCAGGCTGAGGCTCCCTGGCTTATCAGGGCTGGCAGAGGACACCTCCCGCCTTATCCCTGCCTCCAGCACCCGCGGCCACTGTGCAGCTGAAGCCTGCGAATCCTCCTCAAGATTCTTAATCAGAACCAGGCAATTCTTTTTATCTCGCGTCACCCAGAGTCCCTGTCCCCGGGAGAAGGGGAAAGAAACATCCTGAACCTTGTGCCCCCAAACCACGGGGCTGTGACGCTGCCCATCATGAGACACCGCGCCCGCGCCGCAAACACGGCCCGGGACCGCCGGCCTCTCTGACACCGGCCCTACTTGCCATTGGCCCCCAGCGGTCAAACGCGCCCGGAGGGAAGATCGTTCCTCTCCGAGGCTGGGTGCCTCACTGAGAGACAAGGCAACAATCCTAGAGGGCAGTAGAGAGACAGACGAGCTCAGAGGCTGAGAAGACGAGCGCAGTGATGCTCCCGAGCCAGGATGAGCCGACCCAAGTGCAGGACCGGGCAGCAGCCCCGTCTGAGGCCCTTGGTTCCGGGAGAGACGCCCATCAGGCTCTGGGCCCCCGGCCCCCGGGAGGACTGGCGCCGAGTGCGCGTGTCTGCCTACCTGCCCGCGCTCCTTCCCTTTCTCATCAAGCTCCTCCCACCCACACAAATCGTGTGCTGGGGCCAATTACCTTGCAAACCGAGGTCACGGAAGGAAGGACCGGCACGCATCCCCAACTTTTTCAAGGCTTTGAGCC
Source organism: Budorcas taxicolor (assembly GCF_023091745.1). Classification (NCBI taxonomy): domain Eukaryota; kingdom Metazoa; phylum Chordata; class Mammalia; order Artiodactyla; family Bovidae; genus Budorcas; species Budorcas taxicolor. Next base: position 78,906,389 of record NC_068924.1, on the reverse strand, counting down.
CCAGAGACACAGAGCCTACCAGCGCACGTGGGATGCATCCTCAGAAAAGGACGGAAAAGCCAGGGAGGAAGGAGCATTTGCCAGCGACGCGGCTCCCATGGCAGCGGGCCGCTCCCAGTGGAAAATGGTGGAGGCTGGCTCTGGCCCCAGGAGGGCGAGACACCGCCTCCGGGGCTGAGGCCCCCCATCCGCTGCGGGGCCGGCCCGAGCAGACGGTCAGCCCAGGTGGCAGATGCAGTGTGCGCGCGCGCGGAGCAGGGCTGCCGCGGATGGGTGAAGCAGGAGTGAAAGTGATCGCAGGCGCCCCGGCTCTTCCGTGCCCCCGGCAGGGGCTCCCCCGGCTCTCCTGGTGACCCTCCCCTCCTTCCCAGGTGACCTCCATTTCTGCCTGGCTCACGTCTGGGGGGGCCCTGGCCCGGCAGCCCCCCCGCACCGCTCCCGTCCTGAAACACGGCTTTAGCCAACCTGCTCCGCTGCTTCACCTGCGACCGTCTGTGCGGGGGCTGCACGGCGCCCGCGCCCCCCGCCCGCCAGGGCATCGTCCTCCAGCCCGTCATGCCCAGCTGCGACCCTGGCCCGGCCCCCGCCTGCCTCCCAGCTAAGACCTTCCGCAGCTACCTGCCTCGCTGCCACCGAACCTACAGCTGCGTCCACTGCCGCGCACATCTGGCCAAACACGACGAGCTCATCTCCAAGGTAACGGCCTCCGTCACTCCCACCCCCGCCCTCGCCCCCCGCCTCAGGCTCCTCCAGACATTACCCGGGGGTGACGCCACGGCGCCTGGCCTCCCGCCTCCATGCCCCCGCGGGGTATTCAGGGAGCGCGTGACCCCCGGGGTCAAGGGTTCCCCGCAGTCACCACCGGCCCTGTGTCTCCGCAGTCCTTCCAGGGGAGCCATGGCCGAGCCTACCTGTTTAACTCCGTGTGAGTCTGCCCCTCTCCCTCGTGCGTGTGTGCCGGTGTGGGTGAATAGCTTTCCTCTCTGCAGAGAGGGGCTGAGCCGCCCGAGGTGGGTGCCCTGCGCCCTCTGGGTTTGCCTCTCCTTTGGCGGAAGCCGGGGAGAACTAGGGTGCCAGGCGCCAGACAGCAAGCGGTGGGGCGCTGGAGGTAGGGCTCTCAGCTGGGTGGGTCGCGCGCTCTCCAGATGCTGGGCCCTCTGGGCTGTTTTGGGGGTGCGCTGACGGAGTGACACCCCGCTCCCCCCCGCCCCGCGTGCTGGGTCCTTCCCGTCTCCCAGGGTCAACGTGGGGTGCGGGCCAGCTGAACAGCGCCTCCTGCTCACGGGGCTGCACTCGGTAGCTGATATTTTCTGCGAGAGCTGCAAAACCACCCTGGGCTGGAAATATGTAAGTACCGGGGGGAGGGCCACCCTCTGAAGGCGGGGGTGGGGCGTCTCCGTGGCCCCCCAGGCCCCAGTGGCCACCCGTCAGGTGTCTGCCTGACCCAGAGGGAGGAGGGAGCTAGGAGTGGGGGGACCGGGTGGGGGGCGCGCTGACGCCGGTGGCGGTAGGCGGACCTGCCGGCCCACATTGCCGGCCTCCCCCCCCGCCAGGAGCAGGCTTTTGAGACGAGCCAGAAGTACAAGGAGGGGAAGTACATCATTGAGATGTCGCACATGGTGAAGGACAACGGCTGGGACTGAGGGCTTCCGGTGGCCTCTGCCCTCCCGACGCATGCCCCACCCTCCCACACCTGCCCCCGCCCGGCCGCGCCTCCATACCAGCATGAGCACTGCCCCACCCCTGGGGGGAACCCTGCTCCCGCCGCCCCTCCCCCCGCCGCCACCCCATCACGCCCAGGCCCCCCTGGAATGGGGGTCTGGGGTACCCCAGGGGTGCTGAAGGCTCAGGCGTGGGCAGCAGTCAGGGAGAGACAGAAACGGGGGGGGGAAGGGGTGGCCGTGGGGACTTGTCGCCCCCAAGGTTCCGAAAGCCGAGGGGCTGGCCGGGCAGAGAGGCAGGCAGCGAGGGCCCCCGGGAGGAAGCCCCGTTTGCTCCACCTCTGCGAGCGAACCTCGAGTCCTGGCGCTGGGAGATCCTAGGCCACAGAACAGCAGGTGAGAAGAGGCTCAGGGTGGAGTGAAACGCTGGCCTCAGACGCTGGGAGGCACCAGTCTCTTAAGGGTGACGTTTCCCACCCCCTATTTGCAGGAGCCAGGATTCGTGGGGTGGGGGTTGGAAGAAAAAAAATCCCAAGTCCCAGGCCCTGGGAGATCATCAAAGCATCCCAGGGGTTTGCATTTCACTCCACTTGGCAGTCTACCTTGGCACTGAAGAGGCACTTTCGAGTATCTGACCTTTGCCATGGGGTGGGGTGGGGGGAGGTCCCCCCGGAATTCCAGCCCCCATGCCCGGCTGGCAGTCTCCAGAGTGAGCAGGGTTGGTGGGCGTCCTCTGGGCCCGGCCACTGCTCCCTGGGATGCAGGCCCTCGGAGGGAAGGTGGGGGCTCAGTGCCACGAGGCTAGGTGTCCTCGAGGCTGCCACCAGCGAACGAAACTTTTGTATGATATATAAAGTGTTTGGGTCTATTTTTAATAAAAAGGGGAAAGCAACACGTGAGGCACTCGGTCCTCTTGACTTTTCTTGGCAGGTACCATAGATTGTCCCACGCACACGGCTGCCCCAGGCCTGCCCCTCCTACCTCTGTTGTTTAGTAGCTGTCAACTCTTTTGCAATGCCGTGGACTGCAGCCTGCCAGGCTCCTCTGTCCATGGGGTTCCCCAGGCAAGAATACTGGAGTGGGTTGCCATTTCCTTCTCCAGGGGATCTTCTGGACCCAGGGATCAAACCCAGATCTCCTGCATTGCAGGCAGATTCTTTATCATCTGAGCCACCTGGGAAGGCTGCTCTCTTACCCCTAGGGGGCAGCAATTGCTCTGTCTATGACAAGACACCAGGGGATGGAGATTCAGGTGAGATTTTGCTTCTGAGATGGTTTGTTGTTTTTGAGTGAGATTCCAGCGGGAGCATCCTTAACAGCTTCTGTCTTTAGGAGCCCTTGACAAGGAATCCACTTTTGCCTAGTTTGAAGAGATTCACTCCAGAACAAGAGCTTTCTTGGGTCCCACTGCCTTTCAGCCTAGTTCTGGAATCTTTCGGTCAGCTCATGGCCGCTCTTAAAGCTAAAAGGAAAATCGACCAGCCAAGGTGCTGCCCTGGCAGCGGTTACAAACTGGAACAGAACAGCTCAACACCGCAGCACCAGTGCAACATGACCCAAGTGCGCCTGTCGGCAGTGCCGTGAACTTCTTATTGTGGGGTCACCAACAGGGAGAGACCGGATGCAGGGAGGATCGGATGCATCATAAAAAATCTTTTTTTTTTTTTTCCTGGTAAGCTAGCTTGTTATTTCCACATTCATTCATTGGTACTGTAAATATTTGTAAGAGCACTTCTTCCTTGCCAGGCCTTGTTTAGCACTGGCAAAACAGTGGAGAAGGCAGTCGTGGCCTGACTTCATGGAGCTTCCTGTCCAGTGGGAGGACAAGCGAGAAGCAGGCGATTCCAGTAGAAGGTGATGAGGGAGTGAGCACAGGGCTTGTAGGAGAGGCGTCCCCTAGAATTGAGGAAAGAAACCTTTGCAGAAGTGATGACTTTGAAAGCCCTTGAAAGCTGAGAGGTTGGGTGGGCAGAAAGGAAGAGTAAGGGACGGGGGTAGTTCAGGCCAAGAGGACTGTCAGGTGGCTCAAGTTTAGTTAGTTTGAAGAGAAATAAAAGTTTATTTCCTAAACTGGAGTGCAGATATGAGTGAGTGAGAGGTGAGCCAGCCCAGGAAAGACAGGCTGGGCCATGAAACACTCGAGGACTTCATCCCAAGGGCACTGAGTAAACACTGAACATTTCTTGTCCTTTAACAAGTGGACTCACATCACCAAACGGCTGTTTTGTGCCTGAAAAGAGGCTCAAGTAGAAATGGTAAGAATGAAAAAAATAGAGACTTGAAGCTAACTGTAGTCTCAGATACTGTTGTCAACATCAGAATGAAGAGGCTGTTTGGGCCAAAGAGCTCTGGAAGACACAGGTGCTAGAAGGCAAGTCAAGCCCTGAAGGAATGATGCCCAGCACCCCATCTGGGGGGCTCGGGGTCCGTCCCAGCACCCCCATCTGGGGGGCCTCGGGGTCCGTCCCAGCAACCCCATCTGGGGGGCCTCGGGGTCCGTCCCAGCACCCCATGTGGGGGGCTCAGGGTCCGTCCCAACACCCCATCCGGGGGGCCTCAGGGTCCACCCCAACACCCCACCTGGGGGGCTCGGGGTCCGCCCCAACACCCCACCTGGGGGGCCTCGGGGTCCATCCCAACACCCCATCTGGGGGGCTCGGGGTCCGCCCCAGCACCCCCATCTGGGGGGCCTCGGGGTCCATCCCAGCACCCCCATCTGGGGGGCCTCGGGGTCCATCCCAGCACCCCCATCTGGGGGGCCTCGGGGTCCACCCCAGCACCCCCATCTGGGGGGCTCGGGGTCCGCCCCAGCACCCCCATCTGGGGGGCCTCGGGGTCCGCCCCAGCACCCCCATCTGGGGGGCCTCGGGGTCCATCCCAGCACCCCCATCTGGGGGGCCTCGGGGTCCACCCCAACACCCCACCTGGGGGGCTCGGGGTCCGCCCCAACACCCCACCTGGGGGGCCTCGGGGTCCATCCCAACACCCCACCTGGGGGGCTCGGGGTCCGCCCCAGCACCCCCATCTGGGGGGCCTCGGGGTCCATCCCAGCACCCCCATCTGGGGGGCCTCGGGGTCCATCCCAGCACCCCCATCTGGGGGGCCTCGGGGTCCACCCCAACACCCCATCTGGGGGGCTCGGGGTCCGCCCCAGCACCCCCATCTGGGGGGCCTCGGGGTCCGTCCCAGCACCCCCATCTGGGGGGCCTCGGGGTCTGCCCCAGCACCCCATCTGGGGGGCCTCGGGGTCCATCCCAGCCTGCCTGGTGATGCCCAAAGCCTTCTCTCAGGTTCCAGCAAGGGACCCAGAAACCCTGTCCTTCTCAACCCCACTTCTTGCACTAAAGTTCAGGAAGGCTTGTCCTTGAAAATTTCTGACCTTGAACATCAGGCGCAAACTAGCTGCCTTCTTCAGTTCGGTTCAGTTTAAAGCTCCCCAAATCTGCCTCTCTCTAAATTTACTGATTAAGCCAACTAGGAACTGTGGGGAACAGGAAAGTAAACGGCACCCCTGGGTCTCAGTTCTTTGTAATCTCTCCTGGAAGAATCATTCCGTGAGTTGGGTTCAGGGATCCTATGTAATCTTTGCGATCAGGCCATGGGGCGGGACTGTCCAAACTTTGGATGCTCAGACAGGTGTCAAGTACCCTGTGACTAAGAGGGGTAGGTGGAGAGGAGGTCTCCTTTTTCTGCCTGAGAGCCAGGGAAGGAGCTGCAGGCATGGAATGCCAGGGGTGCAACGGCCCTTTCCTGGGGTGCAGTCCTTTCAGGTTAGCCTTTTTTCCTTGCCTGTGCACCCCCTTTTTCTCATGGAGGTCTACTCTGGACCCAACAGGGATTCTCCCAATCTTCTCCACCCACCCTCCAATCCCAAGCTGTATCTGGGAGCTTCTTAGCCAACCAGTCACTCCCTCCTTTCCTCCTTTAAGCCCTACAACCAGCAGGTGGCACCAAAAACCCTCTACCCCTCAGCTCCAACAACCTTCCTCAACCCTCTCCAAGACTGGTGAGCTGTGATTGAGGACAGGATTAGATCTAGGCTCTGAAACGTTAAGCACCATCAAACTCTGGCCAAGCTGCTTAAGCCTCTCCTGACTCAGTTTTTCCATCTGTAAAATGGGGATGTTACTTTTCGGTCCTGAGGACCCACCATGATGCACTTGGTGTCTGGCACACAGATGTGCTTCTGTAAGTGTGAGCTATTCGTCTGACTTATTCAGAGGGAGGCCTCCTGAATCCCCGCCAGGAAGGGCTGGGGGGGTGCCCTGGCGGAGGGGTGCCCAGGCAGGAGAGGAAGGTCGATGCCCAGGAGGCAGCCGGCGCTGGGTAGCGCTGCGCGGCCAATGCCCTTTTAACATTGCACTGCTAGTGACAGGCGCAGACAGTAGCACAATGTGAAAAGAGCTCCGGCCCGCAGCAGAGGGGCGCCGGCCCTCCTCCCAGGCCCCTGGGCTCCCCACCCGCTCCTCGCCTTGCGCACAGCTCCTCTCCTTTCTCCGGTGTCCCTTGGTTCCCTCCACTCCTCCTTCCTAACATGGAGACCACCCTTCCCCAGAGGTTTCAGGGCAGGGGGAACAGAGTGCCAGGAAGCAGCCTGGCATTCCGTCTTCAAAGGAAGACGACTGGGAGACACCCCCGCCCCCAGGTCCGGAGATGATGTGCAGCTGGGTTTACCTGGATTTGTAGCTCTTGTCAGCTTCCCTTCAGAGAGGAGCTGGCTGGCCCAGACCACAGAGCTTCCTCCCCGCTCTAAAGCTCTCGCTCCTTTTTAGTTTAGATAAAAGGAAGGTTTAGGCCTTCACAGGACAGTCTCGGATGGGGGTGAACAGGCCGCACAGAGAGACCTCTAGGTCTGCAGGAGGAAGCTATGGGTGAAGTCCCACCTCCCCAGCTCCTCTCGGAGGCCTGCAAAATCCACTGAGTGGATTCAGCGTGGAACAAAATGGTGCGGTTCATTCCCTCGCCATTAGAAACAGGCTTTCCTTGGCAGTGGGGTCAGAATCTGTTTCCTGTTTATCCAGGGACCCGGTTAGGGGGTTTTTCAAGCTCACCGGCATCTTTAGACGTCCCCATCCTACCAAGTCTAAGGGGCTTACACCCCAGACAAACAATCCTGAGACCGACCAAAGGTTCAGAGTCAGGTAGAGCTCTGGGGTGGCAGGCTCCTGGCTAGAGCTGCGGGCCTGGGGGGCCGGGCTATGGGGTAATTCCGGGGTGCACCCATCAGAGAGGCCCCTGGGGGATGCCCTGCGCCCTCCCCGCCGGGAGCTCTTCCTGGGGAGGTGGTTTCCTCCCACTAGCCCGGAAAGCAGGAGAGCCTGTCCCCTGCCTTCCCATGCAGTCTGTTCCTGTAATCGGGGCCCGGGCCCCACCGTTCTAATGGACGGAGATGCAGGCTCCGCGAGGGTTAGTCACCAGCCTCTGCTCTTGGGTTGAGCAAAGCCGTCCCCGTGGGGAATCGGACCGTGTCAACAAGGGGCCGAGGGGCCAAGAGCACGGGCCAGCCAGCTTTCTGGAGGCCAGGGGGAGATGCCCCCCAGGGGACCCAGATCGCACCCGGGGTGGGGGGCGGGGGCCGGACCCCGCGGCTCTCAAGGCCCCCTCCGCTCAGAGCCGGGCCCCGCAGTCCGGCCGCAGGCGGGGCCCTCCCCCTCCCCGGGCCCCGGAGCCGCCCCCCGGCTCCTGGCAGAGGCGGGCGTGGAGGCCGAGGAGGAAACGGGGGAGGGGCGGCTCGAGTTCCCCGCGCCCCGCTCCTCAGCGGCCACCATCTTCCGGCCCCGGCCCCCCGGAGCAGCGGGGGATGGGGCCCGGCCCGCGGCAGGGAGGGAAAGGGCAGGTGGAGGGTCGGCGGGAGCGGCGGGGCAGGCCAGGCCCGCGGCCATGGCGACCAGAGGGTCAGCCCGGAGGGTCCCAGGAACGGGGCGCGGGGGGCGTGGGGGCGCACGCTCCTTCCACACCCAGCTTGCGCCCCCCTCCCCCCGCCCCCGGGACACACACACCTGAGGCTGGACCACACACGGGCGCGCGCGCACACACTCCAGCCACACTTGCTGCACGGCTCAGCTTACTACACACTTACCCAGACGGCGTGCGTGGGGGGGAGCCCGCAGCTCGCGCTCGGAGCGCACCCCTCCAGGCCCGGCAACTCTTAAGGCAGGGGCGGGCCTCACCCCCGCGCGCAGCCCCCCGGCTCGTCCCACAACTTCTCCCGACGCACAACTCCGCGCTGGGTTCAGCCCTGCGGCCCCTGCGTTCCCCCCTCAACGCCCCCGCCAAGTCCCCTGTGCCCCACACCCCCTGCACACACACAGACACACACACAGACACACACACACACACACCCTGCGCGCGCGCACACACACACCCCTGCGCGGGCACACACAGACACACACACACCCCTGCGCGCTCACACACACACACACACACCCTGCGCGCGCGCGCGCACACACCCTGCACACAGACACACATACACGCACGCCTGGGCACACACAGATGGCCCAGCGGAGCCCCCCGCCCCGGCCCCACCACACCCCCGCTGGAAAGGCGCAGAGAGCCACGCCAGCACGACACGCCTGCTGCTCCCCCGTCTCAGTTGCGGCGAAAGAAGAAACCAGAAGAGATGCCCGCGCGGAGGGGACGGCGGGGGGAGAGAAGACGGAGGAGGGGCCTGGCCCGCCCCCGGCCCTCGCCGAGAGGATGCGCCCCCCCCGTCCGCGGCGCTGGCCCTCGGGGCGCCCCGATACCTACACGCCGCGCCTCCTTCCGCTCCTCGGCCCGCCGCCTCCCTCTTCCCGGGCCCTTTCTCTGCCCTCCCCGCCCCGGCGCCCCCCGCCCCCCGGCGCCCGCCGCCCGCCGCCCTCCCGGGCCGGGCTCGGGCCCCGCGGCGGCCGCGGCCGAGGCGGGGGCGCCGGGCGCCGGGCGCCGGGCCCCCCGCGCCCCCTTCTCCTTCCACACTCCCTGCCGTCCATCTTGAATACTTGGGATTCTTGAATGGAGTGAGCAGGATCCGCTGCCCCAGGCTCCCATTGGCTGCGGGTTCACCCTTTTGAAACGAGATCCTCCCGCCCATTGGCTGCCGGGCTCCCCTCTTCGCCCCCAGCCCCCATCCCCCGCGCCCCCCCACGGCCGGCGAGGTCCAGGCGCTCCCAGGCGCCCCCTCCGCGGGCCTCCCCCCCACCTCCACGGGCACCCCCCACCCCGGGAGGTCGGCCTCCCGGCTCGTTCCATCACGCCCCCCACCCGGCTGCAGGTGAGGGCGGACCCGGTTCCCGCCAAATGCGGCTCCCGAAGCCCGGCTCGCGGACGCCCCTGGTGCCGGACTCGGAGACCCTAGGAGACGCGAGAGGTGCGATTTCCTGCCCGCCTCCCGACGCCCCTTGAGCCGAAGTCCCTCTCCAACCGGGACCCTCCTGGCCTTTCAGCCTCAGCCCAGGCGATCAGAGCAGCGCTCCTGAACCAGCCAGCCCCCTGGGCTGGGCAGGAAGAGGGCCGCTCCGGAAAGATCTGGGCCCTTCTGAGCGGCTTCAGCCCCTGGTTGCCGCGGGGCAGGTCTGACCCTAGCAGGAATGTGCAGCATCTGGAGCCCTGCTCCGTCTCACAGATCCCCGGGGACCAGCCCGCCCAGCCCCGCCCGGCCCAGTACTGGGCCCACTCGGAGCTGGGAGCCCAGACCCGCACGGAGGAACGAGGGAGCCGGGCAGTGAGTCAGGCCTGGACGTGGGGGTTCCTTTATTCTGGGCCCTGATTTGCGGTAACAGGCTTCTCGAGATCACGGTCTCCTCTCTGGGCCTGTCTCCTGCTTTACAAAAGTTTGGTCTAGAACTTGCTATAGAAGTTTCTGTGTGAGGACGGAGATGTCTGCACTGTACCCTCCAATGTGGTAGCCACTAGCCACTTGCAGCTACTGACCCTTTGAAATTGGCTACCGTGACTGCTGTTGCTCGGGCGCTCAGTCCTGTCCCACTCTTTGTGGCCCCGTGGACTGCAGCACACCAGCCTTCCCTGTCCATCACCAGCTCCCGGAGCTTACTCAAACGCATGGCCATTGAGTGGATAATGGCCATCCAACCATCTCATCCTGTGTCACCCCCTCCTCCTCCTTCCCTCAATCTTCCCCAGCATCAGGGTCTTTTCCAAGACTATGACTGAGGAAATGGGGTTCTGAAAGCATCTAATTTTAATCACTTCTAATAGCCACATGTAACCAGTGACACCAGTTTGGACATTGCAGGCCCAGGATGCTGGTGTTCCTGCTGGTGAAGAACATTCTAGGGATCTTGCTCAGGCAGAAAGTCTTTTCTCCTTGTCCCTAAGGTGCAAAGTCCTCCAGATCCCACGTGTGTCAGGGTCCAGAAAGTGAGGCCCAAATCCCTGCCACCTTCGTCAGAATGCTTTCCTTACCGCTGTCGGATTGTCAGTCTGCTCTGTGGGAGCTGAGATTACACATACCCACAGCACATGGAAGGTTAGGGGTAGTAGAGGATTTGCAAGTTTGCCCCAACCTTCATGTTTTCCCAAGGATAAACACCAAGATGTTGACCGGAGTTAGGGTAGGGGATGTCCTTGGCCCAAAACTTCCCTCATAGCTCAGTGGGTAAAGAATCCGCTTCCAATGCAGGAGACCAGGGTTGGATCCTTGGGTTGGGAAGGGCCCCTGGAGGAGGGGGAAATGGCAACCCACTCCAGTATTCTTGCCTGGGAAAATCCCATGGACGGAGGAGCCTGGCGGGCTACAGTCCATGGGGTTGAAAGACTTGGACACGACTGAGCGGCTAAAGCACCAAGGGCGCACAGCACTTAGTACGTTTTTTCTGAGCTTTACAAGGCATGCGGGATCTTACTTCCTGGACCAGGGATTGAACCCATGTCCCCTGCAGTGGAAGCATGGTGTCTTAATCGCTGGACCCAGAGGGATATCCTCTTCAGAGTTTTTGTGAGCCCGCCACCCCCAACCCCCTGCTGCCACACACACCATCAAGTTCATTCAACAAATGCACTTCTCTGACCCAGGACATAAAGGACCTGGGGTGGAAATCCACCAACAAGACTGATACCGAGGGACAGCCAGCTCCATGAGAGAGGCTGAGCTCCTGGGTCTGCCAGGGTGATGAGAACATGGGCAGCTCAGAGCACGTGTCCTAAGTCAGGGTGGTTCAGAGACCCCAGTGTGCACCACCCCCAGCATGAGGAGCGGAAGCTGTGAGGCAGAAGACTGACTCTGGGTTTATCCTCGGGTTGACCAGGAGGCTGAATTAGCAAGCAGCTGTGGTTTCTGCAGGTGGAGTGGAAGCCGGGTATGGGTGTCCAGGGTTCTGGTGGTTACAGGCAAAGACTGGTGGATACAGGGCCCTAACCCATCAGAGAGAGGAGCCACAGGGGCAGCTGAAAGGGGCTGTGCACCTGCCCGAGCCTGTATGGTATTTGTCCAGTCCTTGCTCTTGGAGGGCATCTGCCTGGGCAACGCGCTGTGGGTAAGCAGAAGACCCAGAGCTGCCTGGGGAACGGCTTCTGTGCTCAACACCGCGTTATTACAGGTGAAAACTGCTAGAAGACTTCTCTGGTGACAGATGGGTAAGGAGTTCAGAGGCAAGGATGGCTCCCAGTGGGGAAGCGAATCTAAGAAGTCTTCCTGGAGGAAGTAGCATCTGACACTTGAAGATGAGAAAAGACTTAAAGGAAAAAAGACGAGGACGTCCCTCACGGTCCAGGGGCTAAGACTCCACGCTCCCAACGCAGGGGGCTCAGGGAACTAGAGCCCATGTGCCTAAGACTTTTCAGGCCATGACTAAAGATCTTGCGTGCTTCAATGAAGATCAAAGGTCCCGCCTGCTGCATCTAAGGCTGGCACGGCCTAATTAGTTATTAAATAGAAGACAAGAAGATGGGAGGAAGGAAGACCAGGAAATGGCAAGAAGAGACAGCAACACAAAGGCTGGAAGATGGGGAAGCGGTGATCTGTGCTTAGAATGGGTTGTAAATTCCGTGGGAACCCAGGAGGTAGGAAGGAGAATGGCCAGGATGGAAAGTCAGGCTGAGACAGGTGCTGGCGGCCTTGGACACTTCCCCCTGGGCCTGGCTCACCTCCAGTGACATCATGTTTCTTTCTTTCTTTTTTTTTTTTTGACATCATTGTGACCCCATGGACTGGAGCATGCCAGGCCTCCCTGTCCATCACCAATTCCGGAGTTTACTCAAACTCATGTCTGTCGAGTCGGTGATGCCATCTGACCATCTCATCCTCTGTCGTCCCCTTCTCCTCCTGCCTTCAATCTTTCCCAGAATCAGGGTCTTTTCCAGTGAGTCAGTTCTTTGCATCAGGTGGCCAAAGTACTGGAGTTTCAGCTTCAGCATCAGTCCTTCCAGTGAATATTCAGGACTGATCTCCTTTAGAGTGGACTGGTTGGATCTCCTTGCAGTCCAAGGGACTCTCAAGAGTCTTCTCCAACACCACAGTTCAAAAGCATCAATTCTTCAACACTCAGCTTTCTTCGCAGTCCAGCTCTCACATCCTAACTTGTTATAGGAGTGTAAAAAAAGGCACCAGGAGCTATTTGGCTCCAGCCTCTGCCCCTACATTCTTTCCGCATTGTCTGGGAGTTCCAGAATGCTCCTGGGCTCTGCAGCGGCCTTTCTTCCTCATCATCTGTGTCCAGGGTCACTCTGGAGCTGGCCCTCTGCCTTTCTCGCTGATCTCCAGAGTCCGTCCAGATCTCTACTTGGGTATGTGTGTGTGCGAGAGCTCAGGCGTGCCCATGAGATCAGTCGTGTCCGACTCCTGCACCCCCTGGACTGTAGCCCACCAGGCTCTTCTGTCCATGGTATTCTCCTGGCAAGAATACTAGAGCGGGCTGTCACTTCCTCCTCCATGGGATCTTCCCCACCCAGGGATCAAAGCTGTGTCTCCTACACGTCTCCTGCATTGCAGGCAGATTCTGTGCCACTGAGCCACCAGGGAGCCTCGTAGAACTGGGTAACTGTGAGTCAGCAAGACCTTCTGCCCCAGTCCTCTGCCCCTAGAAGGACCGACTCCGAAACACTGGAGACACGCTCCCTCTCCGATTGAATGTCAGTGGAAGGGGCCGGGCTTCATGGCTCCACACTCACCGAGCCCACACAGGCCTTCCCATGAGGAGCTCTTTCCTTCCCCTCCTTCCACAGTGATGTGTTTTGTGTCTCCTGTCCACTGCTTCTGTGTCTGAGGGCTTCCTGTGTGGAAATCTCTGGAATCACTGCTGGGAGACGTTCCTAGCCCCAGGGTGCTCCTAGTTGAGGGTTGAAAGGCAGACACACAAAGAGGGAGTCAGAGAGCCACAGGTGTCCAACGAGGTTCGAGAACCTTCTCTCCGAGGCAAACCCACCTCCTTGAGGTCTTGATGCTCGTTTACTTGCATCTCCAACCCCCTTCCAGGAGCCCAGAGCAAGGGTCAGCGAGTTAGAGCCCACAGATCCGATTCTGTCCGCTGCCTGCTGCAGATTCTTTTGTTTGTTTGTTTGGGACGTTTGGGGTTTTGTTTGCTTTGGGATTTGTTCTTTGCTTTTGCGATTAAGGTTCACCGGGACGCAGCCCTTGCTCCCTGGGTTACACACCGCCTGTGACCACCGTTGCACTATGGTGGCCGGATTGAGTGGTCCTCACCGCAGAGATCCCACAGCCAGCACAAGTGAGCCTGTTTCTCAGCCGGCTCATTACAGCAAAGGCCTGTGGATGCTTACGGCCTGTACTAGCGCTCAAGGAGGGCCACTGAAATTACCCCGAGGTGGGGATGGAAAGACGTAGCGGAGGTGTTCGCCGTCAGCCTACACCGAGGCTCAAATCGGGCCAAGTAGACCACTTCTCACAGAGCCAGTTGGCTTTCCACATCTCTCCTTCACGTCCCACTCACTCGTAAACCCGTGCAGTCCAGCCTCCGCCCCTGCTTTCCGCTGGAACGGTTCCCACTAGGACCACCCTGACCCCCTGAAGCCTGGTCCATCATCCTTTGCTCAGTCCCCGCCACGCACAAGCTCTCTTTAGCACCCACCTCTCTTGACTACATCAGTCCTGAAATTCTGGTGGCTTCCAGGAGACTAGACTGGCCTTGAGTTGCCTCTTATTTCTCCCGCGATTCCTTCTCCGGTCCCTTCCCTTGGGTCTTTTTCCTTCCCCTCCTGCCTAAGCAAACGTTCTGCGAGGATCTGCCCAGGGCCTCTGTCTTCCCTCGAGGTTTCTTGCTGCACAAAATCATCCCTTTGCCTGCTTTTAATATTAATACTCACGTCGGGGTGGTGTCTTTCCAATGTCTAACTTCTGACCTGACAGCCCAGATTTCCCATCTTCCCAAAAAAAATCCCTGGCGGTCCAGCGGTCAAGATGTCACCACCCGATGCAGGGGATGTGGGTTCGATCCCCGGTCAGGGAGCCAAGATTCTGCAGCCTTGCGGCCAAAAAACCCCAAAGAGAAAACGGAAGCAAAACTGTAACAAATTCCAGAAAGGCTTTTAAAAATGGTCCACGATAAAAAAAAAAAAGGGGGGGTGGTGTGGAGAAAAGCCCAGGTTTCTAACAGGATGCTACAACTCCTCAGATGCTTGCCTCCCTGACCAGACAAGCCGAATTCGTTCAATGTCATTATCAGAGGTGATGTGCTGAACCCAGCCCTGCCCTGTGCGCATCTGCCTCTCCTCGCATCTCCCCCTTCATGGCTGCTCGTCCCAAGAGACCCTCCCCTCGGTGCGTCCCTCCTCGGGGGCAGTCTCATCCATTCCTGCACTTTCAACAGCCACCTGTGCGTGAATCACTGCCCAATCCAGCTCTGGGTGTGTTTTCAGCTGCCTCCTCGCATTCCCAGCATATGAGGTAGGTGTCAGGTGTTTCTGCCTGCCCAGACTCCATCCTGAACCTGGTAACTGCCCCTTAGCTTTCCTTTGGGGAGACAACCGTCCCCTGCTTTCCCTCCGTGTGGGTCACACAAGGCTGACCTCGTCTGCCCCTTTTTGGGGGCATTCCCAGAAACCAGGCGTATCAGTCGTTTCTGGCTGTGTAACAAATTAGCCCCAAACTCAGGGGCTTAAGACAGCTCACAATTATTTTCTCGCGGTTTCTGTAGGGCAGGAATCTGGGCAGGCTTCGGTTGGGTCCTCCGATCATGGCCTCTCATGAGACATTAATCAAGGTGTCACCCAGCACTCGGGTCTCATCTGAAGGCTCAACAACGCTTTCAGAGTTGTGGGCAGGATTCAGCTCCTCGGGCTGTCGGACTGAAGTTCTCGGCTCTTTGGTGACGATTGGCCACCCTCGGTTGCTGGCCACGTGGGTGTCCGCCCCGTGGAGGCTTGCATCAGCAAAGCCAGTGAGTCTGCTAGCGAGATGGAAGTCAAAATCTTCAATCACCTCATCCCAGAAGTGACAGCATCGCCATGTTGCCATATTTGATTGGTCAGAACTAAGTCGGTCACTCAGGGGGAGAAGACGACACAGAGGTGTCATCCAGGAAGCAGGCTCACTGGGGAGGGGCAGCTTCGAGCCTGTCAGCCGCAGAAGTTTTAGCCAGTGAAACCACAATAACTGAATCAAGGCTGGGCATCTAATCAAAGTCGATCAGAATTAGACCTGAGATATTTGCCAGGACTTTGGAGAGAGTGGAGTTGCTGGCATTGTTCTGGAGGAGAGGGTAAGCTTGAAACTGCTGGAGGTCACAACCACTGTCTTGTGGAGGAGAATCTGCCTAAACTGGAAATGGATTAAGGAACAAGAAGGCGAGAGATGGGGAGAGAGACACGCCTGATACAGTCACACCTGCAGCAGAACCTCTAGAGGCTTTGGTTACATCAGCCCGGATGTTCCTCCTGCTTCTGTTGGTTTCAGACGAATTCTGCCACCCACAGCCCGAGGGTCCCTGGTGGATAAAATGTCTCAGAAATACCTGGATTCAGTTTGCCCAAATCCGATTATCTTACCTTCGTCTCCCCCACAAAGCTGCTTCTTTTCCTAGGTTCTATTTTGCGGATGAAAGCATGACAAAGTTGTTTAGGGCGAAAACCTTGAAGTCATTTCTGCCCTTCCTCATCTGCTCTGGAGGTGAAATAGCCCGTGCAACACGGCTTCTATAGAACCGTAGAAGAGGCCATCTTCCTTCGCAAAGATGGAGGAGGCTCCAAGGTGACCTGGAGAAACGCAAGCTGAACAAGTGAGCAAGGTTTCCTCCTAGTCGTTTGAATCCTACAGAATTTCTGGAGGTGAATCCCATGATTTGGAGGAGGAAAACAGTGTACCTGACTCTCATATCAAAACACACCACAGACAAAATGAAATTCGGACAAACTGTCTGGTGACCTTGTCGTTTGGAATGCAGTTTGGGCTGGTGTTGTGAAAATACTCCCTCTGACTCTAAGGCAAATCATAAGAAATTGTGTCATTGGAAAGTCACTCATACCTTCTTTGTCATCTTTCTCCTTGTGGTCCCACTCGTAATTCTGATCTTTCCCGTTCTTTCCCTACGCCTCTTTCATCCAGAACTGCCCTGAATCCTGTGCGTTTAGATGCTATCCGCCTGTCAGCTTAATATCCACCCTGGGGTTTTGGATCATCCTCTGAAAAGCCTTCCTTCCAACCTCCCCTGCATCAGAGCATGAGCCCACAGCACGGACCTCAGACCATTCATCTGCCCTGAACTGTGAGGGCTCTCTAGTGCCCAGACCACGTTTTCTAACCTTTATTGGTTGTTGTTTCTTAGTCGCTCAGTCGCGTCTGACTCTTTGCGACCCTGTGGACTGTAGCCCGCCAGGCTCCTCTGTCCATCGGATTCTCCGGCAAGGATACTGGGGTGGTTTCCATTTCCTTCTCCATGGAATCTTCCCGACCCAGGGATCAAACCGGTGTCTCCTGCACTGGCAAGCAGATTCTTTATCTCTGAGCCACCAGGGAAGCCTTTATTGGGTTAAGGAACCTTTTTTTAAAAGCTGATGAAATCTATGGGTAAGGTAGATCTTTCTAGAAAATCTATATGTTGTGTTTTTGGTTTTTTTTTTTGGCCCTAGGGCGAAGGTGGCTTTTATTTCCTTTCTCAGGAAGGGAGGGGGTGGGGAGCTTTCCCCACACACCAATCTAAGTCGGGGAGGGGGGGGGCGTGGGTGCTCCCCCAGAGGAGGGGGCCGGGAGAGCCGGAGGACCATTCAGAAGGCCTCCTCCGTGTCCACTTGCCGACCTTGGGCTGCGGGATGCGCTCGAGGTCACTGCCCTCCGGGTACTAGTTCCTGCAGAGTTGGAGGCACATGGAGGTATGCGCTGGTGTCCACGAAGAAGAATGGGGAGCAGGGGCCCTGAGTGAGGGAGCAAGGGGCTGGGGTGGCTGGCCCCACGCCCACCGCCTGCCCAAGATGGTCACTTGCATAAGGCCTGGCTGGTGTGGCTTCTCCCAAGAGGGGCCGCTGGGGCCCGGAGGCATGGCTCGCTCTGATGGCTGGCCCTTTAAATGTCCATCTCAAACTGTGACTCTTCACCTGCCGGCTTGTCCTCGGGGCTGCTGCGCAGGTGATTCTGGCTGGCTTCCGTGGGGGGCTCATCGCCTGTAGGGCTAGTGACCCCGGGAATGGTGGGCAGGTCCCGCGGGGGCGTCTTGGTCACAGGTGAGTTCCGACACTCCATCAGGAACTTCCGGTCATAGATGATCCTGGTACCTCCGGGGGTGGTGCTGAAAAGTGTGCTGCCGGGGGTGGTGCTGTAGTCCCCGGGGGGCAGCTGCATGCCGTCGGCGAGGACCACCCTCCGAGTGGTGGGGATGGCCCGGCTCGGGGTCTGGCTGCAGCTGCTCTATATGTTGTGTTTTAATGTAACATTTCAAGAGTATGAACCCTCCAGAGTCCATTTACTACATATTGTGCCCACCTTTCATCAATTCAGGTTAGACCTTCATACAGAGAATACGTTCCGAACTTCTTAGCGTGGCATTCCCTGTCTTCCAGACTGAACCCTACCTGCCTTTCTAATTGCAGCTGCTGCCTCTTGCAGGCGTGGTTGGTTTATGTCTGATTCCCCGTCAAGCCCCGAGTCTCCCTGCGAGGAGAGAGTGTGCCTTTTAATTTTTCCTTGTTACATCTCCCCAGACAGAATGACAGTTTCCCAGGGGCAACAGTCAGAACACTTAGTACGAGATCAATTGTTAGTTCACTGCTAGATTTTTTAAAAATTATCTTGTTATGGTAAGTATGCTTAATATTCAACACATTTGCCTTGTTAACAGATTTTAAAGTGTACAATGCAGGGTTATTGACAATGGACACAATGTTGTCCCGCAGATCTCTAGGGTTTATTCATCGTTCTTAATTCAAGCTTTATGCTGGTTGATTAGCCATTTTCCATTTTCTTTGCCTCCAGCCCTTGGCAATCACTGTTCCATTCTTTGATTCTGAGAGTCTGACTATTTTGGAAACGTCATGTAAGTGGAATCACACAGTATTTGTCTTTCTGCGGTAGGTCTATTTTATTTAGCGTGATATCCTCAAGGCTCACCCGTGTTTTCACTCATTGCAGAAGTTCTTCTGTTTTTAAGGCTGAATCCTACTCCACTGGGTGCCTTCACCACACTTCCTGTATCCATTTGTCGTCAATGGACATTTAAGTTGTTCCTACATCTTGACCATTATGAATGGTATTACAATGAGCAGCTAGATTTATTAATTTCTAGCAGCAAAAGGATTTTAGGGTGACATGCCAAGCCAGTATGATTCAACGTCATATGCCCCAAATCTGTATCTGCAGAGAGCTCTGATTTCAAAACTTTCCAGTTGCCGTGGACCCCACAGGGACAGGGAATGCTCAGACACTGTGCCATGATTTCGGTTTAGAAAATACAGGTCTCCGCTGGGGAACTTTTTACCGCCTTGGCCAGTACTAATTTCAGGAATCGTTTTCGGCAGCTGGAGCCCTTTGGGATGCTGGAGAAACTTAAAGAACCGGCTCCGCTGGTGGATTCTCAGGTGAGTTTATTGATTTCATATTGCAGCTCTCGACTCCACCCCCACCTGCAGAGCAAGCCAGAACAAGACACAGGAATCTCTCCTCTGTTGCTCCAAAATGGGCTTTCTCAGGAGATCTCCTGAGAGTCTCGGGAGAGGTGCAATTTCCTCTTGCCCTCTTTGGCCCCATTTAAAAATTCCCTCTCCCACCCCCACCTCCCATGGGCGAGGGACATTTTGTATCACACGGTAGGAAGTAGAAAGAAGACAACGTGAGTCCATAGCAGGCCAGGACCTCTGGGACCAGGGCTCTGTCTTGTTCGACACTGTATTTCCAGGGCTACAGCAGTGCCTAGCACATAGTGAGCCCTCAAATGTCACTTGTTGAATGAATGAATGGGAAGACAGGAGAAGTCAGTGGTCTTGGCTTCTAATTTGTGTTTGTCTTCAGAACCTCTATGCTTTCTCTGTGGGCACTTGATATCTTGTGATTTCATCTAACAATCAGCCCTAAAGGATCTGGGTCCCACTAGGCCTGTCAGGACCAATGAGATGACCTCAGGTCTCTCTCATACGCAACATATGCATTGTTGATAAGTCAGATGCCCTCCTTGCGTGCAGGGGCCTTACATGATGGTATCGATGTGCTATGGTTGGGGTATCAGTTAATGTTAGTTTCTACCTCATGATCCATAATGGCCACTCAAGCTCCAGCCATCATGTTTTATTCCAGCCTGTAGAGGGGAGAAACAAGGACTGAAGAAGGATGTGCTCCTCTTTTAAAGAGACTCTCCGGAGGTTGTCTGTGATACTTCTCCTTACATCCCACTGGCCGGAATGTAGTCACATGGTCCCAGCAGATTTCGAGGGAGAAGTTCTTTATATTTCCGGTGGCCGGGTAACCAACCAGCTAAATATCAAGGGTTCTGTTACAAAGGAAGAAGTGGGAACGTGCTGCGGGGGACTGTTGGCGTGGTTGAAGAGGTGGTTTGGCCTGGAAAGTCTGGCCTTGCAAAGCCAGAGGACTTTCTCTCTGCTCCCATTCTCTGCTCTCATTTGTGGGGTGACGGACTGCAGCCCAGCCCGCATGCAGGCGCCCACAGTGGCCAGAAAGCATGGGTGCTGGGAGGCAGACGGCCACAGGTTCAAATAGGTCTATAGGCCTCTCTTTCCCTCCCTTTATGAAGTGAGAAAAGCAATACCCATTGTGTACAGCTATGGCGAGTACTTCGCTCCTTGGAAATCCCTGGGACAGACTTGTGGCCCATGAATGGTGCTTTTTTTAAAAAAAAAAAAAAAAAAAGAACTGTGGTTAAAAAATATACAATTCACCTTTTGAGCCATTTTTAGTATATAGCACTACTACACTGCTACTGCACCTCGTCATGTGACAGATTTCTAGAACCTTCTCATCTTACAAAACTGAACCGCCCCAGCTACTGAAGATCAAGACCCCTGCTCCCTCTCCCTCCAGCCCCGGCAGCCACCATTCTGTTCTCTAAGAATTCGGCTCCGTTAGACCCCTCGTATCAGTAGACTTGGACGTTATTTGTCTTTTGTCCCTGGCTTATTTCAGCAGTGACCAGAGGCAAAGAATGTCCAAGTCTACTGATATGAGCATGGCGTCCTCAAGTTCCATCCATGTTGTAGGATATGGCAACAGTTTTCCTTTTTTAAACTGAATCACGTTGCATTGTGTGGATATACTTCATTTTCTTTAGCCACATATTCTTTGTCCAGATGGATGTTTAGACTGCTTCTGCCTCTCAGCTCTTGTGATTGATGCTGCGAGACAGGTGCTTCTTGGAACTACCCTGGTGGTCCAGTGGTTTGAGTTTCCACGCTTCCCATGCAGGGGGCGTGGGTTCCATCCCTGGTCTGGGAATAAGCTCCCGCATGCCGCACAGTGCAGCCAAAATCTAGACAAACAAATAAATAGCTACAAAAGAGAATGGTGCTTCTTATCAGAGACTAGTTGGTATGAGAGCCTAGTTCTCCCCTTTCTTTCAAAACCGTTTGGTGGGGAGCTTCATGGTTTGCTGGTTTTTTGTTTTCCGGGATGTAAATAATTGTTAGATGAAACATCTTAGGTGGAAATAAACAAGGTGGGTGAATCTGGGAGGTCTATAGATGTTGCATATCATTTAGAGGGACAGGGGACAGTTACAGAGGGCAGCTTCTCTTTAGGTGGCCCGTTTGAATAGGTAAGACACCTGCAGTGGTGCCACACTGTTGAATCCCAGAGTCACGAACATTCCAGGCTCCAGACGTTTCCTAACAGGCAGGGTGCAGAACCATCACTCGGCTCCCACTGAAGCCAGCTCTCCACAAGCCCTAAATCCCAACCCCAGGGACACAGGCCTGAGCAGCAGGGAGGAGCAAGGACCGCGCAGTGCAAATGTCTGGTCCCCTCCTTGAGAAACAACCCGTTAGGCAAAACCCTAGCTGATAATGACCACAAGAAGCCACGCCTCGGGTTTCCTACCTCCAGTGGTTTCCTCAGGAGACACAAAAGCTAAGAATAACGTCGATGTCATTGTTTTAGGGAAAAAAAGATCTTTACCCAAATATGGACGTTGCCCACTTTGAATCAAAAGCGTGTATAGGCCTAGATGGTCTCTGCGGTATTCCCAAGGAGCTTCCTAGCAGCTGGAGTGAAAAGGCAACCACTCATGAACACACTGCTGTTGACTGGGAAGCGCAGAGGGCACTCCCAGGGGGAGGGGAGGACGTCGCTCGCACTGGACTCAGGAGAATGACAGCGTCTGAATAAATGGACGAGGAGTTCCCTGGTGGCATAGTCGATATGAGTCCACCTGCCAGCGCTGGGGACACAGGTTCGATCCCCGGTCCCAGCGGATCCCACGTGCGGGGGAACAAACAAGCCCGTCCATCACAACTACGGAGCCGGTGCCCAGGCCCGTGCTCTGCAGCGAGAGAAGCCAGTGCTGTGAGGAGCCCGTGAGAACAGCGCAACTGCAGAGCAGTCCCTGCTCGCCACGGCTAGAGACGGCCCGCACACAGCAACGGAGACCCAGCGCGGCCAAAAGTGTGAAAGAACGACGCCGGACAGCATTCGAAAGGCGTTTCCCTTTCGTTTCGCTTCAGCCAATAGGTACTGACGGCCAGCTTGGTAGGTGCCAGCCTCCCTGCTTGAAGCTGAGGCTAATGACAAAAAGACACGGTCCCTGCCCTCCAGGGGTTTTTCAGAATTATCTAGGCAAGGGGAACAGCTTTTTCTTTTTTCAAAAAATTAATGTATTTATTTTAATTGGAGGCTAATTACTTTACAATATTGTAGTAATTTTTGCCATACATGGACTTGAATCAGCTATGGGTGTACATGTATCCCCCATCCTGAACCCCCCTCCCACGGCCCTCCCCATCCCATCCTTCAGGGTCATCCCGGTGCACCAGCCCTGAGCACCCTGTCTCATGCACCGGACCTGGAGCAGCTTTTTCTAATGAGGACCACACTGCGCGGGTCCTCACGCTCTGAAGGGGCACAGAGTCCTCTCCAGAGGGCCCAGTCCCCACGAGGCAGGGCTGGATGAGCAAGGGTGGGGACAGGGGCTGACCGACCGGCTATGGCCGCAGGACAGGAGCTGGCCTTGACAGTGATCCTGGAGCCCGCGGGTCAGGCGCCGTGTGTCTGGTGGCCCCAGACCCTCGCCTCTCATCTCACCCTGTAACCAGGCCTCTTCTGCTCGGCCCCTGACCCTTGGCCCCAGGGCTCTTGTTTGTGTCCACTGTGGACGGCCCTGAAGCTGGTTTAGGAGAGAAGAGAAGGACGAAGTCCCCGTGGGGCTTCCGGGAGGAACCCCTCAGCTGTGAGCAAGCCCTTCACACTTGAGACCTGAGCTGGGGAGTCCCCCGCCCAGAGGTGGGGCGGGCTGGGTGACACACCGGGATCCCAGGCAAACTGCAGAGTCTGGTTTGAACGCAGTGGAGCCTTCCCAGCCGGGGTGACCTTGAGCAAATCATTTCCTCGAGGCTCCTTTTTTTCATCCGCTAAGCGGGCAAAACAATGCCAGGGATGATTGCAAAGTTTCAGGGAAATGCTGAAAAGGAAGTCCGGTGTGGGGCAGGTGGGAAAATCCCCGCGTGAGGGGGCTTAAGCCAGGGAGGAGAGTGGGGGATTCACGGGAGCCCCCTGGAGAGGAGAGGAGAGGAGGGCGTTCAGCTGAGCCGGACCCTGCCCCTGACTCTGCGGAGCTGGTCTGCTCGGTCACCCAGGGAGAAACGGGGCGACGGGGGGCGGGGTCGGGCGGCCAGGCTGTCACCGCAGGATGATGGATGAGCCTGTTCCGGGCTTGTAATTAACAAAGAGCAGCTCTGAGATCCTTCCCCTGGGGGAATGCTCCCCGGGTGAACACTCCAGGGAGTGCCTGGGAGGCTCTCCTCGAGGGCTTGGAGCTGAGGCTGGGTGTAGAGTTTGCAGGGAAATTCTGACACAGCCTTCCAGAGGTTTGTACGTGTGTGTGAATGCGAGTGAATGTGTCTATTTGTGACCCAAATATTAGCGGTTTTTTAAAAATATTTATTTATTTGGCTGCTTTGGGTGTGAGCTGTGGCATGTGGGATCTAGTTCCCTGGGGCCCCCGCTTTGGGAGTGTGGAGTCAGCCACTGGACGCCAGGGGCTTCCCTCATAACAGTGAATGCCTGCACGTGTGTGAGCATATGCACGCTTGTATGTACTTGCACATACCTGGGCTTCCCTGGCAGCTCAGCTGGTAAAAAATCCACCTGCAATGCAGGAGGGCCCGGTTCAATTCCTGGATCGGGAAGATCCGCTGGAGAAGGGGTAGGCTACCCACTCTGGTACTCTGGACTGGAGAATTCCATGGACTGTATGGTTCTTGGGGTCGCAAAGAGTCGGACACGACTGAGCGACTTTCATATCTATGGGCTTCCCAGGTGGTGCTGGTGGTAAAGACCCCACCTGCCAATGCAGGAGACGTAAGAGATGCAGGTTCTATCCCTGGGTGGGGAAGACCCCCTGGAGGAGGGCATGGCAACCCGTTCCAGTACTCTTGCCTGGAGAACCCCATGGACAAGGGAGTCTTGCAGCCTGCAGTCCATGGGGTTGCAAAAAGTGGGACACGACTGAGCAACTTAGCATGCACACAACAGGCGCACGTATCTGTATGAGTCTACACGTGTGCTAGCTTGCTAATCAAGACACAGTTAAATATACAATGAGAGGAATATGTAAAATGTAGATTTTTGTCTGGGTCACTTAAAGCAGACTTGCAGTTTGAACAATTCACTTGGCAGGTAGGTAGCCTGGGTCCCCAGGGAGGAAATAATGACGTGTCCTTGCCCCATCCAGCACAGGTCAGGACGGAAGAGGTGTCTCAATTTGCTTAAAAGCTTTTTTCTGGGAGAAGGGGAGTTCATATTTCCCCAACATTTCTTCTCAGGATTCAAGATGGTGGAGATCTCCCTGGCGTCCATGGCTAAGCCTCTGTGCTCCTGGTGCAGGAGCCTGAGTTCGATTCCTGGTCAGGGAACTAGATCCCACGCGCCACAGCTAAGACCCTGTGCAGCCAAATACATATTTTTTTTTAAAGTCGAGATTGTGGAGAGATTTTGGTCATGGCCGAGTATAATTTCAAACAAGTCTTAGGACAGAGAATACGTAAGGTTGTTACAAAAAAAAAATTACCTTGAGAAAAATGGAGTCTAGCTTATTAAGCACTGGGGTCTACTTCCAACTCTGCTTTGCGCCAGTTTAGAGGCCTTGAGGGGCTGGATTAATTACTCTCTAAGGCTCCATTCTCCACTGGCAAAAAGGGGATAATAATGATCTGAATTCTTGAGAGTCCCTCAGACTGCAAGCAGATCAAACCAGTCAATCCTAAAGGAAGTCATCTCTGAATTTTCATTGGAAAGACTGATGTTGAAGCTGAAGCTCCAACACTTTGGCCACCTGATGTGAACAGCTGATCATTTGAAAAGACCCTGATGCTGGGAAAGATTGGGGGCAAATGGAGAGGGGATGGCAGAGGCTGAGATGGTTAGATAGCATCACTGACTCCATGGACATGAATTTGGGCAAATTCCAGGACATAGTGAAGGACAGGGAAGCCCAGCGTGCTGCAGTCCATGGGGTCGTAAAGAGCCAGACACGACTTAGCAACTGAACAACAATGGTGTGGTGCCATCATATTTTATTCGAATTCGAAAAGCAGCAAATCTCCTTAAATTAAAAAAATCAAGGTTGCATGATTTCAGGATTGGTATGCTGAGCGGTTTCTAGGGTGTTCACAACTATGGCCTGACAGCGTCCTTCGAGTTGGCAAAGTAACTAACCTTCGTTAAGTTTCCATCGTTAATCAAACTGCTGCTTATGTATATCATAGCTTCCGACTGTGACATTACTGATGAATGTGCTGTTATTCTAATATTCAACATCATCATAAAAACGTTTCCTGCATCCTAGAATGCTGTTATCTTAGAGTCATTAAGTGGCTGTGTTCGTGCCAAAAAACACTCTCCAAAATCAATAACTTTGTAATGGAAGTTAGATATGATAAAAAAAAAAAACAAAAAACACTATGAAAAAGCCCAAGTAACTGTCGTAACATGCCAAGAAGTTAACTTAGGCGTGCCTGCGCAGTGAAGCACGAGATGTTTAGTGTTTAGTAAATGAAAAACAGCGCAAATGCAGACGCGGTTGAAGATCCCTCTCCCTGCTGTCGTTTCTGTTGCTCGGGCACTAAGTCACGTCCGACCGTTTGCGACCCCACGGACTGCAGCACACCAGGCTCCTCTGTCCTCCACTCTCTCCCCGAGTTTGCTCAAATTCATGCCCACTGAGTCGATGATGCCATCCAACCATCTCATCCTGTGTCGTCCCCTTCTCCTCCTGCCCTCAGTCTTTTCCAGCATTAGGGTCTTTTCTAATGAGTCAGCTCTTCACATCAGGTGGCCAAAGTATTGGAGCTTCAGTTTCAGCATCAGTCCTTCCAATCAATATTCAGGGTTGATTTTCTTTAGTTTTTTTTTTTTCCACTTTATTTATTTTTTTAATTGAAGGATAAATGCTTTACAGAATTTTGTGGCTTTCTGTCAGTCATCAACAAGAATCGGCCATGTTTACACCCGTGTCCCCTCCCTCCCGGACCTCCCTCCCATCTCACTCACCATCCCAGCCTTCTAGATTGTCACAGAGCCCCTGTTTGAGTTCCCTGAGTCTTACAGCAAATTCCCATTGGCCATCTATTTTACATATGGTATTGCAAATTTCCATGATACTCTCTGTATACATCTCACCCTCCATTTCCTTTCGGATTGACTGGTTTGATCTTGCTGTGTGAGGGTCTCTCAAGAGTCTCCTGCAGGACCACAGTTCGAAAGCGTCAGTTCTTTGGCACTCAGCCTTCTTTATAGCCCAACTCTCACAACTATACACAACTACTGGAAAAACCATGGCTTGAAATACAGACCTTTGTCAACAAGGTGATTTCTCTGCTTTTTATTATGCTGTCTTTCATGATTATTCTTCTGGAAAATACAGTGTCAAATTATGTAAGTCAAATTATCCAGTGTCTTTGGTAACATTTTTTTTCATAAGGTGTGATCTCCTCTTAAAAGAAATTATGCAACCCATGAAAATTTCTCAGTTTGGTAAATGCTCAATGCACGTTTAGGTGGTTTTTACTATTACTGTGGTTCTCAATCCTAGCCCTAAGGGTTTATGGGGACCAGGCAGATTCTGACACAGCGTGTGGCTCAGATCAGGAAGTCTTCTGGAATCTAGGCAGAACCTAAAGAACCACTGTTTTGAAAGCAGCGGCTGAATGAGTATAAGCTGTTAATTTTGGAATCAAAGTTTAAATCCCCACATCGGCTGTTTAGGGCTTCCCTGGGGGCTCAGCTGGTAAATAATCCACCTGTAACACGGGAGGCCCGGGTTCCAACCCTGGGTTGGGAAGATCCCCTGGAGAAGGGAACAGCTGCCCACCCCAGTATTCTGGCCTGGAGAACCCCATGGGCTGTCTAGTCCACGGGGTGGAAAAGAGTAGGACAGGACTGAGCGACTTTCACTTTCGGCTGCTTCAGAATCTTGGAACAGGTACTTCCCTGGAGGAGTGGCTAAGCCTCCTTATTCCCAGTGCAGGAAGTTTGAGTTCAGTCTCCGGTCAGGGAACTAGATCCCACATGCTGCAGCTAAGACCTGGTGCAGCCAAATAGATAAATATATAAAAATATTTTTAAAATAAGTCTGGAAGAGAGGATGTGTCCAAGAGGCTGCTACACAGGAGCAGGTTTCAACAGCGACACCACGTGGCAGTAAGGACTCACTGCAGCGCAGCTCGACCCACTTCCGGATTCTCTCTCAGAATCGGCTCAGTTCAGCTCAGTCGCTCAGTCGGGTCTGACTCTTCGCGACCCCATGGCCTGCAGCACGCCAGGCCTCCCTGTCCATCACCAACTCCCAGAGCTTGCTCAAACTCACGGCCATCACGTCAGTACCATTCACCACACCCACCAGGGGAGGACTGGGTCCCTGGGGATGGGTAGCAGACCCCTGGAAACCTGCCTCTGCCAGGGTGGGACAGCCGGGCAGGTCAAGAGGGCGGGCGTCTCAGATATGTGTGTCTATGAGTGTGTGGCTTTCTGTCTTCCTGAAAAGTGACGCTAGCCGAATGGAGGAGCTGGGGGTTAAGGATGCCAGTCACAGAGATGGCAGGAAAGGAAGAGTGAATTACACGCAAGCAGCATGACACCTCGTGTAACCTGAATAAGGTGCTTCTAATATTATAAGGATACAGACAGAATTCTTGATTCCTTCCGGAAAATGTCAGAGTAGCAAGTTGCTGGGGCAATTCGCTGATACTTTCTGTACATACACGCTAAGTCCACTGCGGTCGATTAGAACGGTGGTTTCCATCAGTCTTGCTTCCTTAAAGGCATGCCTTTGGCAAAAAGACTCTGCAGGTCTCTTCTTTAGAAGTGGACACGTTTGCGGAATTCTGTGGCGGTCCAGTGGTTGGGACTCTGAGTTTTCACTGCTCAGGGCCTGGATTCAATCCCTGGTTAGGGAGCTAAGATCACCCAAGTTGTGAGGCGTGGCTGAAAAAAAAAATGTGGAGAGCTTTTCCTGACTCTTTGAACCTAAGCTGGCCTGGTAACTTGCTTTGGCCAATAGAATGAGGCATCAGTGATGTGATGTTACTTCCTGGCTTCAGATTCGAGAGACTTTGCTTGTCTCCATCACTTTCTTAAACCCCTGCAACCTCCATTTGAACAGTACCAGACTAGCCTCCTGGAAGAGGAGAGACCCGTTGGAGCAGAGTCCGTGAGCCAATTCGTTGCAGCCAAGGTCCCAGCCGTATGGAAAAGACTGTACAAGCCCAAAGCCAAACCTCATCAGACCTGCCAGCTAACCCCCCAGCTGACTGCAGCAGGCAGATAACCAAGGCCATCCTAAGCTGCAGGGCCCTCGTGGACTCATGTACTCACCAGCTAAGTAGATGTTAATCACATTAAACCAAACCCCTCAAACTGACACATGCCCTCTTACAAGAAAATCCTCAGAACTGAGAATATTTAAACTCCCTTCACTCTCAGACTTTCTACTCTTTCTAGATGTACGACAGTCTCTTCCTTCCCCCACCTGGACGTGGTGATTCATTCATTCATTCACTCCATAGTTTTGTTTCTTTTTTGTCTTTTTTTTAAGGATAAAGCACTTTGATAGGCATGGTGGGGTACATGGTATAGGACATGAACAAAGAGATCTGATTTATGGTCTAGTTTGGGCAAAAAGGAAACAAGCCTGGCCAAGGAAGCCACCTGTTCAGACAACCTGGAATCAATTTACAGACGCCTGGTCTTAGGGCTCCCCAAACGGCCCAGTGGTAAAGAAAGCACCTGCCAGCACAGGAGACATGGGTGCCATCCGAGTTGGGAAGATCCGCTGGAGGAGGGCACGGCACCCCACTCCAGTCTTCTTGCCTGGAGAATGCATGGACAGAGGAGCCTGGCGGGCTGCAGTCCATGGGGTCGCAGAGAGTGGGACACGACTTAGCTACTGAGCACACGCACAGTCTTTGGATAGTTGCTTAATCTTTCTGAGTTTCTGCTTCCTCATCTCGCAGACAAGAAATACCAGACTCTCAGCACAGTGGGGAGGATCAAAAGCTCTGTCAGCTCTGTGCCTGTGGGTCAGGACCACCCTCTCCAGATCTGGGGTTGGCACTCAACACCGTATTCATCACATCAGGGTCTCCCCAAAGAGGGGTGAATCTTCCGACATTTGGGAGGTAACTGCTTTCAACAGTTCCTCATGGAAGATTCAGCGCAAAGCCAGCCCCCTTGATGGAAATTTGGCATCTTCCCAGAAGGCTGAGGAAACGGGAAGAGAAGGGCCCACAGAGATCGCTCTGTACACGGAGCGGGACCAGTGTCTCCCCGCGCCCACCACCCTGCCGGTCACGTCTGGATGACTCTTGGCTGTTAGCCTTGGTTGGAAGACTGAGCTGCAAGGAAAGCTCTGTCTGGGGACCTGGCCTCTGAGGTTTTGCCCAAACAGTCCACAAGGGGAGCTGGTCCTGAAGCACAGTCTAAGATGGGGAAGCAAGCAAAAGTGGATGAATGACAGGGCAGGAGATAAGCCATGAGCAGCCGCCACGTCTTCTATTTCTCCCTCTCAGAAACCCCCCGAGAGAAACCAGAACACCTCTCAGAAACCAGAACATGCGTGGCCTAGAACCAGCACACAGGAAGCTTGACTTCCCTGACGGGCCAGGGGTTAAGAGTCCGTGCTTCCCCTGCAGGGCGGGGGCCAGGGGGCCTGGATTCGATCCCCACCTCCGATCTTGCCTTTCAGCCCTGAGCGTGGCACCCCAGCCCAGGACTCGGAGATGGAGACCAGCCTAACTCTGTGGGGGGAGGCATGGTAAGTGGGAGGGGGCAAGGACCACCAGGCCTGCAGCTGAAGGGCTAAAGGCAGAAATTGATCGGCATGTTTAAACTGACAACACGGTAACAAGGAGAGGAGAAGAGGCCGCAGGAGAGACGTGGTGGGCCGGGGGTGGGGATGGGAGGGATGGAGGAACAGAAACAGAGACAGGAGATGGAGACAGAACGATGGGATGAGAGGCAAGCAGAATGGGAGAGAGGAGAAGAGAAGGGCTGAGCTGGAGCATCCGTGAGTCTCGGGGTACAAGCCCGAAATGGGGACGTGTTAAGAGATGTCTTTGGAGACTAAAAAAAAAAATACCCTGTGTTAGGAGTCTATCTTCCTTATCTGTCTCCCCCACCGAGATATCGATCTTAAAGGTGGGCCTTAGGTTCACGTCATCTTTATCTGCTCTGCACTTAGTACAGTGGCCAACACACGCTGGGTGCTCAATAAATCGGTTGAGCAAATGAACTATGAAGAAAAGGCAGGATTTGGAGACAGAAGGCGAGGGACATAGGAGAGTGGACAAGAGCTCAGACTTCAGTCATAAGGATGTACTCTGCAATCCCAGTTCTGGCACCTAAACTGCAGGATTCTGGGCAAGACTTAGCCTCTTCAAGTTTAGAGTTTACCATATAAAGCTGTGAGGATTGATGTCTGCAATCTGCCTGCCAATGCAGGAGACACAAGAGACGAGGGTTTGATCCCTGGGTTGGAAAGATCCCCTGGAGAAGGAAGAGGCAACCCACTCCAGTACTCTTGCCTGGGAAATGCCATGGACAGAGGAGCCTGGCGGGCTACAGTCCACGGGGTCACAACGAGCCGGACATGACTGAGCATGCACGCACGCAGAGCTCTTAGCGGATGGCCTGTGTACGTTCTCAACAACGTTAGCTACTGTTGTTACTGTTGTTGTTGCAAACAAATGAACAAGAAACAGGCTGTGATAAATAGATTGCACTGGAAGCGCTCAGTGAGGGGCTCTGCCCTTCCACTCTGTAGGGCTTTCCCACTCTGCTTCTAGGTCTGGCCATGTGCCTTGCTTTGGCCGACAGGACGATGTAGATTTGATGCAAGGCGAGCTGCAGGGTGTGGAAAGGACTGCCCGTCTCTGACTCTTCACTTGGAAACTGTGCCACCGCAGGCGAGCATTGCTGGAAGGATCCAGGAGACGGATGTGCAAAGGAGAGCCAAGGTGGTCCAGCGGAGGCCACTGTAGGTCAGTCACCCTCGACCACCCCACCGACTCTTACAGACATATAAGCGAGCACAGGGAAGGTCTGCCTGGCCCAGCCCAGATCAGTGAGATCAGCCCTACCTCCCAGACTTTGGTGAAATAATAAACGGTTGCTGTTTTACGCCATTAAGTTTGGAGTGACTTGTTACACAGCAGTAGCTAGCTGATACAGGGGCCAGGGAAGCCCTCGTCTTCTACAGTTGAAAGGCAAATGAGAGAGAAAGTCATGTCTGCCAGGCTTTATTTGTGACGTCTGCTGTATCTGTACCAGAGAAAGCGGCAAAAAGTGCTTTGGAGGGGTCACCATAAGGGAGGAGGGAGCTGGGCCCCTCACGGGACCCCAAGGCAGCCCTTCGGGTGGAGGGCAGGCCTGAGGTGGGAGGCGGGGAGGGGCAAGTGCAGAGTGGGCTGCAGCCAGGCGAGCTGAGGCCCCGGGGGCAGGCTCAGCCCTTGGGGTCATACACCCGGCCCATGAAGACGGGGAACTTGTGCTGCTGGTCCCAGAGCAGGAAGAGGAAGGGCTGCTGCACTTCGAAGAGCAGCAAGTTGCGGGCCACTGAGACGGCGGAGGCCGCGGTCGCCTCCACCCCGCTCTCCGCCAGCTCCATGGTGGCCTGGTGCTGAATCCCAGACACCTGCACGCCCGGGTCCTCCGTCAGCCCGCACAGGTTGACGTCGTAGATGAAGTCAAAGTAATCTAGGGCGCAGACGGGGGAAAACAACGCGTCAGAGGCCTGCACGACTGTCAACAGGGGCACGCAGCCAACATTCGGCAGACAAACCTCTAAAAACTGTATAAAAAGTGAAATTTAAAAAATAGTCATTTAAAGTACTTTTTAACTTAAAATATTACATTAAGAAACAAAATGAGAAAAGATCAGCACGGAAACCTCAGCAGCT
This sequence comes from Budorcas taxicolor, assembly GCF_023091745.1. Taxonomy (NCBI): domain Eukaryota; kingdom Metazoa; phylum Chordata; class Mammalia; order Artiodactyla; family Bovidae; genus Budorcas; species Budorcas taxicolor. Next base: position 78,874,743 of record NC_068924.1, on the reverse strand, counting down.
GGAGACACGGGCCCTGAATTTCCTGGGATGATCCCACGTTCCAACCTTCTCTTTCTCCTCCTCTTCCTTGTTTATCGAATTGTACTCATGCTACAATGTGCCTTCCAGTCCCGTTCGTGGGCTCCTTAATCCGTGGGCCCATCTTCACTCCAGTCACCACTTCCTCTCCAGTGGTCAGAGGCCTGGCCCCAAGCCTGCCAAAACCCTGACAAGTGATGCCGTGGCTTCCTCATCAACAAGGACCTTGGAAACGAGGTGACGAATCAGGAGGAGGACGTAAGTTCTCGAATGACATCACGTACCAGGGCGTGAAGCAAGATCATCTATTAGGGGACCACGTTTGGCAACAGAAAACGAAGGGACACGCACGGCACGTGTGTGTGCACTAAGTGTGTGTGCACTTAGTCGCTCAGTCGTGTCCAACTCCGTGCAGCCCCATGGACTGTGGCCCGCCAGGCTCCTCTGCCCACGGGATTCTCCAGGCAAGACTCCTGGAGTGGGTTGCCATTTCTTCCTCCAGGGGATGTTCCCGACCCAGGGATCGAACCCGGGTCTCCTGCATCTCCTGCACTGGCAGGCAGATTCTTTAGCACTGAGCCACTTGGGAAGCCCAACCTGAGATGACGGATGTGAAAAATACTCAAGAGAGTGTGGACCACATTTTAAGGCCCATCCCCGCCACACACAGCCTCTTCCCCTCTGGGGGCCTAGACTCAATCTGGGGCTGCCAGGACTCACCCAGCATGTCCTGGCTGCTCTGCACTTTGATGCGAGGCATCGTCAGGTGAGTGGGATGGAACTTGGTCAGCTCCAGCTTCTTCATGACAGCTTCGAAGACGGAGGTGCTGAGAGCCTGCTCCAGGTTTTGGAGGTGGTGTTTCACAGTCTGGGGCACCAGGATCACAAAGCTGAGGTTGTGGGACAGCTGCAGGCAGCCCACCTGGAGAGGGAAAGATGCACCATATCAGTCTTCCTGCCCCGCTCTCTCCTGGCCCGTACCTTCTGGGACCCGAGGCTGGTCTCCAGTCTGTCCTGTTTCAGCAAGTAGGCAGAACTAGGCTCACAGGCTTTGCCACGAGATGGGGCGGCCAGGCAGGCAAACAGCGCTGGTCTGACCCTGTACTGGTGAGATGCAGAGAAATAAGCCAGAGTTTCTGATTTCACAGGCTGAAGATTGCACCCGTACTCTGCCACTGATGAGCTGTGCGATGCAGGCAAGCAATGGGACCCCTGGGCCCAGTTCCTTGCATGTATGTTGTGCATAAAGCGTAGAAAGCACGTGATGTACCATCAGTTATCAGGTTTGTCCTTTCAGAGACTTTCGATGGCTTTTCCCTGCCTATGAGGGTAGATATAAATCTCCTAGTCTGGCATTCAACATGGTATACAAGCTGATCCTAGCCTACCTTTGCAGTCTGACAGTAGAAAGACTTACAACTGGCGGCCAGACAAAAGTAGGAGAGAAACACAGGAACCACAAGTCCAATACACGAGTGTTCTCAACTCGGGATGATCTGCCCCCGGTGGACATTTGGTAATGCTTGGAGCTGGCAGAAATAGCTGCTCAGAGTGCTTTTGCCGTCTAGTGGGTAGAAGTCAGGCTTGCTGCTAAATTCTGCAGTGCCGGGGACAGCACCTTATACGAAGAATCATTGAACCCAAGGTGCCAATAGTGCCAAGACTGGGAAACCCCAGGCTGATAGGATAGAAGAGACTCTTACTGAAATGGCATTAAGGTTCAGGCTGAGAGATGGACACGGATAATCTAGAATGCAGAATTCAACTGGGCAATGAAGACGTTAACTGAAACCGATCAGTTGCTGGACTTTGAAAACTTGGTCCAGAAGAAGCAGGCTGTACACTGCTGCACCACTTGAGGGGCAAGGCCACTCGGGCGCTGCTGACAGAGGACCTGCACAGGGGTGCTGGCCGGACGCTGCGCGCCACCTCCTGCATGTGAGCCTCGCCTCTCTGACCAAAAGTGCCCACACTGTGGCCTTGAAATTTCCAGCTGGTAACCCTAGCATTCAGAAAACGAAGATCATGGCATCTGGTCCCATCACTTCATGGGAAATAGATGGGCAAACAGTGGAAACAGTGTCAGACTTTATTTTGGGGGCTCCAAAATCACTGCAGATGGTGACTGCAGCCATGAAATTAAAAGACGCTTACTCCTTGGAAGGAAAGTTATAACCAACCTAGTTAGTATATTGAAAAGCAGAGACATTACTTTGCCCACAAGGTCCGTCTAGTCAAGGCTATGGTTTTTCCTGTGGTCATGTATGGATGTGAGAGTTGGAATGTGAAGAAGGCTGAGCGCCGAAGAATTGATGCTTTTGAACTGTGGTGTTGGAGAAGACTCTTGAGAGTCCCTTGGACTGCAAGGAGATCCAACCAGTCCATTCTGAAGGAGATCAGCCCTGGGTGTTCTTTGGAAGGAATGATGCTCAAGCTGAAACTCCAGTACTTTGGCTACCTCATGCAAAGAGTTGACTCATTGGAAAAGACTCTGATGCTAGGAGGGATTGGGGGCAGGAGGAGAAGGGGACAACAGAGGATGAGATGGCTGGATGGCATCACTGACTCGATGGACGTGAGTCTGAGTGAAATCCGGGAGTTGGTGACGGACAGGGAGGCCTGGCGTGCTGCAATTCATGGGGTCACAAAGAGTCGGACATGACTGAGTGAGTGAACTGAACTGAACTGAACCCTAGCATACCTGAGTTGGTAAACCTAACCCCCTTCGTTGGGGAAATACTCCTTAAATCCCAGGAAAATTTAGAATGAAGTATGTGAACAACAAAATAAAGCAATTCTATAGTATGAACACTGGGTGATAAGTTCAGAGTAATCTGTGTTTGTTATTTAAAATAGCGTGTATAATTTTTAAGAGTCAGACATGTTAGCTTTATGCTTTTGGACAAAGAGGGGTAGGTAGGATAGTTGCATTTGATTTGAGAATAAAGTTGAGGTGTTGACTGAATGTTGATTTACTCTTCAAATTTAATTTTCACAAGTGGGCTTGAGATGCCAGCAAGATATGCACAAACAGGGGTGTAATTCTGTCCTGTCAAGTATTTAACATGCTAAAAAAGAAAATCAAGTATCCCAAATGTATGAAGTATATTTATAAAGTATATACATAAGCTCATAATGCTTAGGGAAAGATTAATTAACCATATTTGTAAATGAAACAAATGGTTTAAAGGAGTTTAATCTGGTCAATATGGTTCAATTAAAAAACAAATGAAAGTGTTTTATAAAAAGTTATTATTAATAATGTAGCAATTTCAGCTAAAAATTTAATAACTTAAGTAAAACTTTGATTTTGAATTTATAATGTGACCATATCAAATAAGTGAAGTGAAAGTCACTCAGTCGTGTCCAACTCTTTGTGACCCCATGGACTGCAGCACACCAGGCCTCCCTGTCCATCACCAACTCCTGGAGCTTGCTCAAACTCACGTCCATTGAGTCGGTGATACCATCCAACCATCTCATCCTCTGTCGTTCCCTTCTCCTCTTGCCTTCACTCTTTCCCAGCACCAGGGTCTTTTCCAATGAGTCAGTTCTTCACATCAGGTGGCCAAAGTATTGGAGCTTCAGTTTCAGCATCAGTCCTTCCAATGAATATTCAGGACTGATTTCCTTCAGGATGGACTGGTTTGATTTCTTTGCAGTCCAAGGCACTCTCAAGAGTCTTCTCCAAGACCCTCTACTCTTCTCCATGGACTCTGTACAGTCATGGGATTCTCCAGGCCAGAATACTGGAGTGGGTAGCTGTTCCCTTCTCCAGGGGATCTTCCCAACTCAGGGATCGAACCCAGGTCTCCCATATTGCAGGTGGATTCTTTGCCAACTGAGCCACCAAGGACGTCCATATCAAATAAAGCATTTGTTTAAAATCCATGGAACTGTAAAGAGTGGGAAAGTGAAAGTGAAAGCGTTGGTCGCTCAGTCGTGTCTGACTCTTTGCGACCCCATGGACTGTAGCCTGCCAGGCTCCTCTGTCCATGGGATTCTCCAGGCAAGAACACGGAGTGGACTGCCATTTCCTTCTCCAGGGGGTCTTCCCAATCTAGGGATCGAGCCCAGGCCTCTTGCATTGCAGGTGGATTCTTTATCGTCTGAGTTGCCTGGCCAACCCCAAAGAGTGGGAGGGGGGTTGCATAAAACCCTCCTCCTTTGTCATTAAAAATGCCTCACACCGATTCTCTCCCCGCAAATACTCTGAGTTAGAGCAATGCCCCAAGCCGGCCAGGCATCCTCATGCTTTCTGCCTTGCACACGTATTCTGGTTCGGTTAAACAGTTGGGAATACTGAAAGCCATTGGGTAGGCATGGATGGATGGAGAGGTGGAAAAGTGCATGGGTGGTTAAGAGTGGTCGAAAGTAACCGCTTCCGTGACATCTTCCCAGCCACTCATTCTGAGTTGCTCCCTTTAGCATCTTCCATCAGAGGCATTCATTTATTCAGCAAACATAATGAGCGCGTATTATGTGTGCCATTGCTCTAGGCGCTTAGATATTGTAGGGAAAAGAGAGAGAAAGTCTCTGATCACAATATCTCAGAGAGGTAGACCATACTGAAATTAAACCGGCAAATAGACAACGCGATTCACACAGTGGCAAGTACCATGCTTCGGACTGCGGTGCTGGGGAAGACTCTTGAGAGTCGTCCTGACAGCAAGGAGACCCAACCAGTCCATCCTAAAGGAAATCAACCCTGAATATTCATTGGGAGGACTGATGCTAAAGCTGAAGCTCCAATATTTTGGCCACCTGATGCAAAGGGCAGACTGCTGGGGAAGACTGAGGGCAGAAGGAGAAGGGGGCGACAGAGGACGAGATGGTTCGATGGCATCACCAGCTCAACAGACACGAGTTCGAGCAAACTCTGGGAGACAGTGAAGGACAGGGAAGCCTGGCGTGCTGAAGTCAAAGGATCACAAAGAGTTGGGCACGACTCAGCAACTGAACAATACAAAGACAATACAGTACCATGGGTATATTAGTAATAAAACAAGATGCTGTTGCAGGGTGAGGAGGAGGCGACTGTAAGCAGGGGGGGAGTGTCCTGCACCTAGATGACCTTTTAGCTGACACCGGATGAGCCAGGGGAACAAGTCATGTGGCAGTCCGCCTGCAGAGGGCCCAGCAGAGGGAAAGGGCAGGAAAGCTTCCAGGGTGGAAGCAGCCCTGGCGTGTTCCAGCACGGGCCCCGTATTTCTCAGCCTGAGCCCGCGTCACTGGGCATTCCTGCTGCTTCCTGTCTCATAGATCTGTGCGCTGCTACCCTAACAAGGCAGAAATATCTGGTCACTCATGTGCACGGTGCTATATTTAAAGTGGGAAACCAACAGCCACCTGCTGTGCAGCACATGGAACTCTGTTCAGTGTTATGTGGCAGCCTGGATGGGAGGGGTTTGGGGGAGCGTGGGTCCATGTACATGTAGGGCTGAGTCCCTTCACTGTTCACCTGAAACCATCACAGCATGTTTGTTAACCGGCTGTGAGTGTGTGCGAGTGAGCTCAGTCCTGTCTGACTCTTTGTGACCTCATGGACTGCGGCCCACCAGGCTCCTATGTCTAGGGAATTTTCCAGGCAAGAATACTGGAGTGGGTTGCCATTTTCCTTTCCAGGGGATCTTCCCGACCCAGGGATCAAACCCACATCTCCTGCGTCTCCAGGACTGGTGGGCAGATTCTTCACCACTGAGCCACCTGGGAAGCCCTAACTGCCTGTACACCAATACAAAATAAAAAGTTTAAGAAAGAAAGAAAGGGACATTAGGGAGAAAACCCAGAAAATATCTGGTCTCTCTTCCTTCCCTCTCCATCCACTGAAATCATACTGTTCAATTTCTGCCAAGGAACTTGAGCCATTTAACACATGCACACCCGTGCACTCTCTACATACATGAACACATGGATATACCCAGACATGTGCACACATACGTACACAGATGCATGTGTACACCGGGACACGCACGGAGGAGTTCCGGAGCAGGCAGGGTCTATTGGTGGGTTGACTGGGAAGAGAATCCAAGACACAGAACAGGAACACGACTCACTTTTTGCCATTTGACGCAGTAGAGACGCAGGAGGAAACTTTAGCATCTTGCTTTCCAACCTCAAATATATAATGCCTCCCTTGGCCCCGGCTGGATAGGGGGAGAAGGAGAAAAGATAGGGTGGAAACAGAGATGGAAGCGGGAGAAAAGATGGGTTTTCAGTGGAAGGGTGCACCCCACACCAATGGAGCCGGAGCAGAAAGGAAGTCAGGGCGCGCAAGAGGCTCTGAGACAGGAGTGGGGAGGGCCAAGCACTCACCCGGGCCTTCAGAGTCGGGTCTGTGAAAGAGGCCACAGGGTACTTCTTGCTGTTCATCATGGGCACGTTGATGGCAGAGGATTTGGTGTGAAAGGGCTTCAGGCTTGTTCTGCTCTTATCAAAGGCTATCTTCCACTTGGCTAGAGGGAGGAGCAGGGGGACGGTGACTCTAAGGCGGGGGGCCGGGGGGGGGCGGGGGCAAGGGAGTTAAACGCCCTGTGGGCACAGGTGGGGCAGGTGCCGCGGATCCAGGGTTGGAACCTGGGGTTGAGTGGGTTTTAAGCCAGGAGGGGAAGGAAGACCTCAAGATGGGGAAACCCCCCCTTACCGCTCAGGGCGACCGCGTTGAGGAGGATGAGGCGCGTGTCCGCAGGCAGGCTGTCCAGCAGCCGCCTGATCCTGAGGTTGGTCTTCTTGGCCACCCAGTCGTTAATGAGCTCCAAGCTGGCGGTGCTGTCATTTCCCAGGGGCCTTGGGCTGCTGCCATAGAGCCTCTGAGAGGCGTCGGCGAAGGTGTCCCTGATGGCCAGGTCTGGAGGGATGGGGAGGAGGGGCAGGTGAGAGACGCAGGCTGGAGATCCCGGATCCCTGCAGAGGGAGCTGGCCTCTACCCCATGAACGCGGTGCGGAGCAGGGCTGCCGTCCCTCCTCTGACAGACGCTCCGTGAGCCCAGAACAGGCGGCCCCGGGCTGAGAGCAGGCGGCCCCAGGCTGAGAGCAGGAGGCCCCGGCCCGGGGCCTCTACCGCCACACGACCGTGGGGAGCTCTTTGAGATCTTAGCTTCCATTCGCCCATATTTTCCTTCTTTGCTTCGCTTCATTCAGACCTCTTTCTAGTCTCAGTGGAAGGTTGTAACAGGACTTTCTGGATTTTGCTCTCCAAAACCCAGGCCCACCAGAGGAAAAAAGTGTTTGAAACAAAAAATTTCCCTGAACTAAATATGTAATATTCATTGCAGCTGTATTTTCTGCCAACCTAGCAAGACAGAGGATAAATTCAATTTATAGCAAATGAGTAAAAAAAGGCAATGTTTCTTGAACCCCTGTGAGTCATAATTTCCCACCTCTAAAAAAAGCTTTTTTTCTTTTTTTAAAGGTAATGATGTGGTAGATGAGTTTCCTTTCTTTCCTTCTTTTTTCTTCCCTATATTTTCCTTTTTTTTCTTGCCACGCAGAGCAGCACACAGGCTCTTGGTTCCCGGACCAGGGATCGAACCCAAGCTGCCTGCAGTGGAAGCATGGAGTTCCAACAACTGGATGGCCGGGGAAGTCCAATATTTTCTCAGTGTTTGTTTGTTTGTTTTTTAAACAATGAATGGGTATTGCTTTTATAGTTAAAAAGACAGAAAAATTTTTTCCCCCAATGTAAAAGTGTATCACACTAAACCTGTAATTTTTAAGCTCAGCAGAACTGAGGTTTCAGATGTAGTCGTGGCTGAAGCCCACAACACTAAAGGGCTCTGGTTGAGGCTGGGTGGGAGTTCAGAGCCCACCTGGCTCCACCCCCCTCCTCCTCCCCTCCCCCCTCCTACCCCCTCCCACCTCCTCCCCTCCCCCCCACCCCTCCCCCCCTCCCCCCTCCCCTCCCCCCTCCCACCCCCCTCAGCCTCCCTGACTCCCACTCCCCCTGGGGCTCCGGCAGCAGTTTCGCTGAAACCTCGGGCTCTGGGGAACGAAATCTGAACGAACTGCGTTAGGCCGTTTTGGAAGCTTACTGCTCTGATTGCTGTTATGGTTTAATCGCTAAGTCATGTCCGCCTCGTTTGCAACCCCATGGACGGTAGCCCGCCAGGCTCCTCTGTCTGTGGAATTTTCCAGGCAAGAATCCTGGAGTGGGTTGCCCTGTCCTCCTCCAGGGGGATCTTCCCGACCCACGGATCGAACCCGTGTCTCCTGCACTGGCAGGCGGATTCTTTACCACTGACTGCTCTGATTACCTTACCCAATGATGCAATATGTATAAATGACAACAAATTCATGTAACATAAACATACAAAGAACAGGGGTCCCAAGACCTCCTGACCCAGGTTCACAAACTCTCTCTTTCTGTTTTTTGGCCTCATAGCTGGCAGGATCTTAATTCCCCAACCAAGGCTCAAACCTGAACTTAACCAGTGAAAGGTCAGAGTCTTCACCACTGGACCACCGGTGAATCCCCAGACTGACGTTTTTTTCTCTATTTCACGTCTAGAGCCTTCCAGCCCTCTCTGCTCCTGAATGCAGAGGACTGTTCTTCCTTTGATGAAACTGATGAATGCAAATGACTTGCCCACGGTATCACCTGGGCGCCTGTCTGGCACCCAGGAGCCACCTGGTGCTTCTCAGGCCCCGCGCTGCTCTGCATGCCTCCCCCGCTTCTAGTCCTAACATTCCCTCTGTCCTCTTTCCCCAGTGCTATGGATGGATGGTTTACTCGCTCAGTCGTGTCCTGCTCTTGCAACCCCACGGACTGCAGCCCGCCAGGCTCCTCTGCCCATGGGATTCTCCAGGCAAGGATCCTGGACCGGGTTGTCATGTCCTCCTCCACCCCCAGTGCTAGGCACCCACGGAAATCCTGAGGGCCCAGCTCAGCCCCTGCCGTCCTCCCCCCTGACACTCACCTGAGCTGTGGAAGATCTGAGAGAAAGAGGTGAAACCTTCGGACGTGAAGGCCTTCAGGGCGTGGTGGACACAGCTGAAGTTCTGGGGGTAAGAGAGGAGGCGCTCCAGGCTGACCCTGGTTTCTCCTCCAGCCCCTGCAGCCAAGAGCAGAGAGGGAGGGGGGACCAGGGTTAGGAGACCAGGCTGCAATGGTGGGGCGGGGCGGGGCGGGGGGTTAACCCCATATCATCAGAGCCAGAAATGGTTTCAAAGACAGCACATGTCAGAAAGAGAAGGGGGGGGCGGATTATGAACAATCCAGAATTTTCCAGGACTAAATATTCCCTTCCTGCATTTTCCTACCTAATTTTAATACCACACATCACCCAAAGCCTGGTCCAGTCACCACCTGTCCCACATGACGTCTTATTTAGTCTGTTCAGGTTTACAAAGGTTCAGCCTGTAAGCAGGGACACCAGGTCGTCATTAAGAAGAGAGAGCAGAGACTCAAAAGATGTCCAATACCCTTTCCCTTGTTCATTATTAAATACTTATTGTCCACACCTTCTGTGTAGCAATAGGTGGCATTCAGCAAGCACTCACTTTGTTCCAGGCATCGTAGGTGCTTCTCCCATAGTATCTCTTTGAATCTTCACTACAACCCTTTTGCGTAAGGACAATTACTATCCCCATTTTGCAGATGAGAAAACTGAAGTTTAAGAGAGGAAGTAATCTACTCATTCTAAGATCATGGAGTTCGTAGCTGGAGGGTGGAGAAAAGATTCAAGCCAGTGTTTTGGGGGCAATTAAAAATTAACTGAAACCAATCAAACGAAATGTGCACCCCAGGGGACATTTGGCCACATCTGGAGACATTTTAGGCATCCTACCTGGAGGTGTGGGCGCCGCTGGCATCTACTGGATACAGGCCAGGGATGTTGGGATTCTGGGACTCTAGCAGAAAGGTTCCCCTGTTCCTCACTGTATTTGCTTCAGTGGCCTTCCTGGAATTCCCCTTTGGAGTGACAGCTGTTTCCATTGCCTGGGGCACTTTTTTGTGCCATTTCTAAGGTAAATTACCTCAGGGGACTTGATGGTGGTCTTTCAGGCAAGCGGAGGGATTAACATTTTTTTGACCTCCTACCACAGTAGGCACTGGGCTCTCTGCTTAATTTTTCTTTTTTTAAAGGTGGCTCAGATGGAGAAGGCAATGGCACCCCACTCCAGTACTCTTGCCTGGAAAATCCCATGGATGGAGGAGCCTGGTGGGCTGTAATCCATGGGGTCCCGGAGAGTCGGACACGACTGAGAGACTTCACTTTCACTTTTCACTTTCATGCATTGGAGAAGGAAATGGCAACCCACTTCAGTATTCTTGCCCGGAGAATCCCAAGGACGGGGGAGCCTGGTGGGCTGCTGTCTATTGGGCTGCACAGAGTCGGACACGACTGAAGCGACTTAGCAGCAGCAGCAGGTGGTAAAGCGTCTGCCTGCAATCTGGGAGACGATCCTTGGGTTGGAAAGATCCCCTGGAGAAGGAAATGGCACCCCACTCCAGTGCTCTTGCCTGGAAAATTCCATGGACTGAGGAGCCTGGTAGGCTACAGTCCATGGGGTGGCAAAGAGTCAGACACGACTGAGCAACTTCACTTTCACTTTTCACTTTCAAAACCATCTCCATTTTACACAGAGGACTCAGGCGCAGAGAGAAGTTGAGTGATCTGCCCAAGGTCACACAGCTGAAAAGCAGCATCATTGTGATTCTACTCTGTGCCTCGTGTCGCTTCTTCATGGCCTTGCCCTGAGCCACGACGATGGGCTGGGACCTTATTTAAACGCTCTTGCGCAGTTCGGAGGGTTTTATAAGCCACGCTGCTGCTGCTGCTGCTGTCTAGTTGCTAAGACGAGTCTGACTCTTTCGCGACCCCATGGACTGTAGCCCGCCAGGTTCCTCTGTCCATGGAATTCTCCAGGCGAGGATACGGGAGCGGGCTGCCATTTCCTCCTCCAGGGGCCCTTCCTGACCCAGGGATTGAACCCATGTCTCCTGCACTGCAGGCAGATTCTTTACCACTGAGCCACCTGGAAAGCCCTTTATTATAAGTAGTGCCTATTAAATCATTGTTAAATGGAAGATTAAATGTGAGTTCTAGAATAAAAAGATTCCCCTCCCCCACCCCCAATGTAGCCCATTTTTACAGCTTCCTTCCTTTGGCATGCTGCTGCTGCTGCTAAGTCGCTTCAGTCGTGTCCAACTCTATGCAACCCCATAGATGGCAGCCCACCAGGCTCCCCCGTCCCTGGGATTCTCCGGCCAAGAACACTGGAGTGGGTTGCCATTTCCTTCTCCAGTGCGTGAAAGTGAAAAGTGAAAGTGAGGTCACTCAGTCGTGTCCGACTCTTCGCGACCCCATGGACTGTAGCCTACCAGGCTTTTCCGTCCATGGGAATTTCCAGGCAAGAGCACTGGAGTGGGTGTCATCGCCTTCCCCGTCCTTTGGCATAGCTGCGTCTATATCCAGATACCTACCCCGCCTCAGTGAGTGAAAGTGAAAGTCACTCAGTCCTGTCTGACTCTTTGTAACTCCTTGGACTGAATTCTCCAGGCCAGAATACTGGAGTGGGTAGCCTATCCCTTGTCCAGCAGATCATCCCAACCCGGGAATCGAACCAGGGTCTTCTGCATTGTGGGGGGATTCTTTACCAACTGAGCTCTCAGGGACCCCACCTCAAGGGAACGTCAAACACAGGAGCTGGAGAGAACTCGGGTTCTTACCAAGCAGGATTTGGGTGAGGAGGCTGGCGATGCTGAAGGGGGAAAAGATGAAGTTGGTCTCCTTCTTCTTCAACACTGAGAAGTCATGGTAGAGCCTCAGGGAGAAGTCTGTCAAAGCCTCCCCCAGCACCGCCTCTGCTGAGCTCATCTCCGAGTCAGGGCAGGAGGTGACTGGTGCCGGGCAGAAGGGCTCAGCAGCGGGCTGGCTGGTCGACTGGACTGGTTCGGGGGCGGGCTGGCTGAAGGGCTCAGTGACAGCTGGACGGCTTGGTGACAGCGGCTCGGCGACAGTCAGGTTAGCCATCGGCAAGGCGGGAGAGTCCTCGTTGCCTTGAAGGGACTCGCTGTCGAGAATACCTCCTTTCTGGCTGTCTCCTTCACTTTCCCCTTCTTGTAAGCTGTCTGGGCCGACGATCATATCTGAGGCGATTCTGTCCTGTGGTTCAAGAGACTTTCTTTCTTTCTTTCATTATGAGGCACAGTCCCCTTTAAACACAAACACTCAAAGAGAAGGTGGGATGTGTTGTTTGGTTGCTATGTCTGTCCGACTCTTTGCGACCCCATGGGCTGTAGCTCACCAGGCTCCTCTGTCCATGGGATTTCCCAGGCAAGAACACTGGAGTGGGTTGCCATTTCCTTCTCCAGGGGATCTTCCCGACCCAGAGATCGAACCTGTGTCTCCTGCATTGGCAGCTGGATTCTTTACCACTGAGCCACCAAGCCATTGAAGGTGCGATATCAGATAATTGTTCCTGGCAAAGCTTGGTAGGACAGGGGCCTGCCCTAGAGCCCCACCATGGATTGCTTCAGAGAAAGCCTACATTATCCCATTTAACTGATAAAAGAAACCAATGCTGAGACAAATTCAGCAACTAGCACAGGGTCTTAAGAGAAGCTGGAGGAAAAACTAGGGGTCAGGCTTGGGTCTCTGCTTCCAGATGCCTTGATCACCACCACATCATCTGATCTATCTCAACGGGCAATGCTAAAGTCAACTTCCGCACATGCCCACTGAATGCACCCCCCTTTCTCCCTGGCTCACCCCTTACCCCTGACCTCCGGCACCACTGGAGGGAGCCTTCCCACCCTCACCCCGCAGCTCAGGTTTCCACGAGGAGCTCTTGCTTTTTAGTTTCAAAATGCTGCCCATCTCCTTTGCCTTTCTGCTTTATTCTCCCCTTGGCGCATCAGGGCTGGTCAGCTCACCCAAGTGCCAGGCTCTGGGCCACCACAGCAGGTACGGGGGTGGGGGGCCAGGCAGGATTAAACCCCAGGTGGGTCTGAGTCCCTGCTCTTTCCAAGCTGTGTACTCAACTCTGGTGGGAGGACCCCCGGTGCCGATCCCACGAGGAGCTCTCCGAATTCCCCGGAGCCTGAAGGGTTAACCTCAGCCCTGCTCCCGCCTGGCCCGCGCAGGGGTCACTCACCCCAGCCAGCAGCAGCAGCAGCAGGAGGGTCAGCGGGGTCAGCCTGGAGGCCATCTGGGAGGCGACGTCAGCCCGGACCTGCAGGGCCAGCCAGCTTCGGGTGCCAGCTCCGAGCCTTGGGGCCTAGGGGCCCTCCCGGGGCCCGCCCAACCTCCCGGGGCCCGCCCAACCTCCCGGGGCCCGCCCCCATTCAAAGCCCCCCACCGCCTCCCGCCCGAGCTGCCTCCTCCCGGCGCCTCCCCCTGTTTTGTTGTTCCCAGACCGCGTCCCTTTCCCGGCTCGGCTGGCCCCTCGTCCCAGCCCCCTCCCAGGCCCGGGGGCTCGCCCACCTGCTCCATCTAGAGGGTCCCGCTGCAGCTCAACAATGAGGCCGGGGCGGGGAGGGAGGAGGGTCGGAGGGGTCCGGGGGAGGGGAGGGGAGGGGCAGCGGCGACGCCCAGAGACCGCAGAGACAAGGGGGCCCTGCGGGAGCGAGGGAAGTGAGGACCGGAGACCGCCTTCCTCCCCAAACCCCCATCCGCCAGCACAAACCTGCTCCCAAGTTCCGATCGCTGCCCTGCCCCGGGGCGACTCAGCAGCTAGTCCCCCAGGGTTAGGGAGGCTGCGATGAGTGGGGGCTCGGTGGTAGCTATTGGTTGGCCCGGGACACTGTTCAGTTACAAATTAAGGCGGATAGAGTGCTGCTGTGGTTTCCCGTAAATCAGGCTGGGCCGGACCACTTGGTCCAGCCCCCTCCTGGAATTTCAGCTCAAAGTCCCTGGAGATCCAGGCTGGGGAAGCTGGGGTGCAGATCTCAGCTGGGCACAGCCAGGCGCCCTGCTCCCTCCGCACCGGCCGTGATGGAGCCGTCCCAGACCCCAAATGTCCCGGACTTGCAGCTTACCAGCAAGCTGCCTTCCTGGAACTGCTCGTTGGGCTGGATCCCTAAAGGAACGCTCTGGAAAGAGGCCCAGTGGTGCCCGTTTGATGTAATAGCTAAGAGCCGCGCAGCACTTAAACGTCTGGCTCACTTGGCAAGCCTTCTCTTGAAGATAAAGCCTGGACTGGACCTCCTGAGGTCCTGCCTTCACCCCTGCTCTCCTCTGCGGCTGTCCCCCCTTATTTTCCTGGAGACCTGGAGTCCGTGGTTCTACCCTTCTGTAACACGCACGGAATCTGGGACACCCAGTCCAGCAAGCATTTGCCTCAAGTGAAAAATAGAAACCTGGGGAAAGCAAAACCACAACCAGAAAGAAAAAACAATAGCCCAGAAAGCTGGGTATCTGTGTTGAGGGGTGGGAGGCCGGAGACTGGGGGCCAACAGACCCTGCTCTGAGACCTGGCTTGTGTGTGAACCGAGCAAGTTGCTTTCCCTCTCCACACCTAGCTTCCCTCTCAGGGTTCCCAGGTAAAGTACAGGAAGAAGCTCAATTAAATTTGAATTTCAGATAAACAAAGAAAAGTTTCTTTGAAAATATGTCCCATGCAATGTCAGGACCTACTTACATTAAAAACAATGTGTGTGTGTGTGTGTGTGTGTGTGTGTGTGTGTGTGTGTGTGTGTGTGTGGACGTTTATCTGAAGCTCAGATTTAGCTAGACATTCTCATCTTACTTGCTAAATCTGGCAACCCTACCTCCGCAAAACACGGTGGTCTCTGATGGCCTGATACAGCTCTGATGCTCTGTGGTCGGGTCACTGCCAGGCCTGACCTGTTTGGCACATTGTGGAAAGTTGGCTGCTAGCACCAGAGCTGCTGTTCCAACAGGCTGACCAGGAACAAGGACAAGAGAACATTTATGGGCTCCTGGGGGCATCCGTGGGCAAGACTCACAAAGACGGTACTGGCTTCGCAGGTCCTCATTCCTTGGGGCCACGGGGGAGCCTCCCAAGTCGGGGGGAAGTCCCTCCACATCGTGCCGTGGCTGCCAACAGCTGTACAGACAGTGGTACTCCTCCAGCCCCCGGGCGCGAGCTGGGGCCACCTGGATGCAGGAGACAGCTGAACAAAGAGAAGCTGGTGGAAAGCCACCTCCTTCATCCTTTCATTAATGCTCGTGACATCTACGACATGGGTGCTAACATTAATTCCATCTGAAACGAATTTTATAAAATGACACTCTGACTTCCTGGGTGGTGTGGTGGATAAGAACCCAGCTGCCAATGCAGGGGACCCGGGTTCTATCCCCAGTCTGGGAAGAGTCCACGTGCCTCGGAGCAGCTAGGCCTGTGCGCCCCAATTGCTGAGGCCTGCCCCACCGCCCCCGCCTCCAAGCTGCGGGTACTGAAGTCTGTGTGCCCAGAGCCTGTGCCCCAGAGCCGGAAAAGCCACCGCGGTGAGAAATCCATGCACCACAATGAGGGGTGGTCCTCGCTCGCTGCAACTCGAGAAAGCCTGAGCACAGCAACCAAGACCCAGAGCTACCAAGAATCAGCCAATTAATTTAAAAAAGGAGACTCGACAGGAAGTCACTCGGTTCACCTGGCATCACACGGCTAGTGACAGGGCCAGGATGTGGCCCCCGTCTGTCTGAGCTCCAGACGCGGCGTTAGCCCCTGTGGATTCCTGGCACAGACCATGAGCCGGTCTGAAGCTGGCAGCAGAGTGAGCATCCCGTGTCCGGCGGCAGGACCGTGGAGCTCTGCGCACCAGGTCTCAGGGCAGACAAGGACCGGCGCAGAGGTCTTCGCAAGCTCCTCGAACTTCTCAGCTCTTGGCCAAAGCATCTTTTCTGGACATTTAAAGGGTGTCTCTGCTTTGTGGCTACTGTCTTGCCCGGTGAAACTGGGAACCAAGCTGAAGCCCTTTTCCACTGTGAATGGCCTGAGGTTGACTTAATCAGGGTGTTTGCCTTAGTGAGGGCAATCAGATGGCTTCCCTCACAGCTCAGTTGGTGAAGAATCCGCCTGCAATGAAGGTGATCCTGATTCGATTCCCGGGTCGGGGAGATCTGCTGGAGAAGGCATAGGCTACCCACTCCAGTATTCTCGGGCTTCCCTTGTGGCTCGGCTGGTAAAGAATCCACTCGCAATGCGGGAGATCTGGGTTCGATCCCTGGGTTGGGAAGATCCGCTGGAGGAAACGGCTCCCCACTCCAGGACTCTCGGGCTTCTGTGGCTCAGCAAGCGCAGGGTTTCTCTGTCATGGGAACCTTCCCTTCCAATGGGCGAGGAGGGATAAGCTCACAGGAGGCCCTTCCCCTTCGTGTGTGCATGGCTTCTCCTCCCTGTGGGGTTCCTGGCGTTGGGTAGATTCAAGTTCGCACGGAAGCTCTTTCTGTAAAGCCTTTTATCATCTTTTTTCCATCTCTGGTCCACCCGCAGGTACCAACTGCTATGGGTGAAGGCTTTCTCACAACCTACATGCCTGCAGTGTCTCCTCGGAAGAAGAATTACCCAAAAGCTGGGATTAGGGCAGGAGACTCAGGGTCTCCAGACTCTCAGAACACAGAGAATAGCTCGGATGACCGTTTCCTTGTTTCACGCACAGAGGGCACACGAGCATCAGTGCAGACGCAGAGAGCTCGAGTGATTACGCACAAGGAATGTCCTGGGCGTGAGTCGCAGTCCTCTCTTCAGAATCCTGGGTAAGGAGCACCATCCCAGGAGAACAAGATTTGGTTTCTTTTTTTTTTTACTTTACTTTTATTTATCTGGTTGCACTAGGTCTTAATTGCAGCCTGTGGGATCTAGTTCCCTGATCAGGGATTGAACCCAGGTCCCCTGCATTGGGAGCCCAGAGTCTTAACCCCTGGACCACCAGGGAAGTCCCTCATTTCTTATTTACTGTGGATCAGGGCCCAGGGTCTGTAATGTCAGATGTTGACCTGCCACAAAAGGATAAGATGCAAATCTTTTCTGTCTGCCAGAGAAGCGAGTGAGGTGGAAACGTCTCTTCATTAGCCCTGCCAGGTAGACCAGAGGCACGGCTTTACCTAGGACATGTGTGACTTAATCCAACCATCTCTCTTATGTATGTGCAGCAACACACCGCCTAATCGACCACACACGCACACACACGCACACGCACACGCGCGCGCGCGCACGTGCGCACGCACACACGCGCGCGCACACACACACACGCACATGCGCACACACGCACGCGCGCGCGCACACACACACACACACACCAGCGTGTTGCATCATTCTTTGAACCTGCTCTGTCCCTCTGATTGTTGCCTCATTAATGGTCTCGCTGTATATCTGTGTGGGAATCATGTTTCTGCCCTTCTGAGGGCTGTGTCTTAGCTTTCCTTTTTTAATTTTCTTTTTTTTTTTTCTGGAGGGGAAGGGCTGGGAGAAACATCCACAGCGGCACCGGGGCCGCCCGGCCCCTACCCGCAGCTCTCCCTGGTGTGGGGCTGGTGCTTTGTGAGGACGGCGGAGCGCTGGCGGAGCCTGTCTCTGAGTTCCTGCAGTCTTCTCAGGAAGGCCAGGGCTGGCCGCCGCGGGTGACGGCCGGGGGAGGGTCCTGCAGCCAGAACTCCTGTACATCCTCTCACCAAGCTGTCCCCTGTGGGCTCTTTTCTGCTCCACTTCCCAGGGAATGTGGTGTGGACATACAATGGAGAAATGTTCAGCCGTGAAAAAGAAGGACATTCTATAACACGAGACGACAGGAATGGGCTTGGAGGACACGACGCTGAGTGAAAGAAGCCAGACATAGACAAGTATTGCCTGATTCCACTTGCGCGACACCTCGAGCAGTCAGATCCATGACATCAGAGACTGGAACGGTAGTTACCAGAGTTGGATGGGAGATGGGGATGGAGAATTACTGATCCATAGGCATAAAACTTCAGTTAGGTAAGAAAAACAGCCCTTGGGAGTTCCCCGGTGGTCCAGTCGGGGCAACGCCATGTTTTCACTGCTGATCGTGCAGGACCAACCCTTTGTCAGGAAATTAAAATCCCACAAGCCACAGCCAAAAAAAAGGTAAACAAGCTCTGGAGATCTGCTGTACAACATTGTACTTACAGTCCACACCAATGTGCATTTTAAAAAAATTTAAGAGACTAGACCTCATGTTAAGTGTTATCACAATAAAATAAAATAAAACCCTCTATTTTCATCTTCCGTCAGTCAACTGGGAGGACATAGCTGGGAATGGAAGACAAAGACTTGGATTAGGTCCAAATAATTATTGAGAAGCACACGCCAAACCCTGACTCACAACCTATTTGAAGACCCTGGAAGGTCAAGGAAAATAAAGCTTTTCTGGTTGGAACAAAAATGTACTGTGACTCCTGATGGGTGTTCTAAATGGACTCATTTCTTTCTTTCTAAGGAAATTTTATGGGCTTCCCTGGTGGTTCAGACGGTAAAGAATCCACCTGCAGAGCAGGAGGCCCAGATCCAGTTCCTGGGTCGGAGAAGGCAGTGGCTACCCACTCCAGGATTGCTGGAGAATTCCAGGGACAGAGGAAGTCTCCGTCCTGGCAGGCTACAGTTCATGAGTTGCAAAGAGTCTGAGATGACTGAGCAAGTAACACTTTCACTTTCAAGGAAATTTTATGCTGTGTTTTCAAAATTACCACTACAATGTCACATGTGTACTTTGTAAAAATTTTCAAACAATCCAGACATTTATAAAATGAAAAGCTATTCCAGATACTGCTTCGGGCAACAGTTCCAAGTGTATTCTTAGAGACTCTGTAAATGTGAAGTTACGTCTGCCTCTCACACACGTCATTATTGCTCTTCCGTAATTTCTTTCCTCATCTGAGCGTCACAGACACTGTTTCACGTCGTTGCAGGCAGTACCTCATTCTTCCTTACGGCTGCCTAGTGTTCCTCTGTGTGCGTGTATCACCAACTATGGATGGAGGTT
Organism: Budorcas taxicolor; assembly: GCF_023091745.1. Classification (NCBI taxonomy): domain Eukaryota; kingdom Metazoa; phylum Chordata; class Mammalia; order Artiodactyla; family Bovidae; genus Budorcas; species Budorcas taxicolor. Next base: position 78,855,818 of record NC_068924.1, on the reverse strand, counting down.
CGGGACACTGTACAGGAGACAGGGAGCAAGACCATCCCCATGGAAAAGAAATGCAGAAAAGCAAAATGGCTCTCTGAGGAAGCCTTACAAGTAGCTGTGAAAAGAAGAGAAGTGAAAAGCAAATGAGAAAAGGAAAGATATAAGCATCTGAATGCAGAGTTCCAAAGAATAGCAAGGAGAGAGAAGAAAGCCTTCCTCAGCAATCAATGCAAAGGAATAGAGGAAAAGAACAGAATGGGAAAGACTAGAGATCTCTTCAAGAAAATTAGAGATACCAAGGGAACATTTCATGCAAAGATGGGCTTGATAAATGACAGAAATGGTATGGACCTAACAGAAGCAGAAGATTTTAAGAAGAGGTGGCAAGAATACACAGAACTGTACAAAAAAGATCTTCACGACCCAGATAATCACGATGGTGTGGTCACTCACCTAGAGCCAGACATCCTGGAATGTGAAGTCAAGTGGGCCTTAGAAAGCATCACTACGAACAAAGCTAGTAGAAGTGATGGAATTCCAGTTGAGCTATTTCAAATCCTGAAAGATGATGCTGTGAAAGTGCTGCACTCAATATGCCAGCAAATTTGGAAAACTCAGCAGTGGCCACAGGACTGGAAAAGGTCAGTTTTCATTCCAATCCCAAAGAAAGGCAATGCCAAAGTGCTCAAACTACCGCACAATTGCACTCATCTCACATGCTAGTAAAGTAAAGCTCAAAATTCTCCAAGCCAGGCTTCAGCAATACGTGAACCATGAACTTCCAGATGTTCAAGGTGGTTTTAGAAAAGGGAAAGGAACCAGAGATCAAATTGCCATCTGCTGGATCATGGAAAAAGGAAGAGAATTCCAGAAAACATCTATTTCTGCTTGATTGACTATGCCAAAGCCTTTGACTGTGTGGATCACAATAAACTGTGGAAAATTCTTCAAGAAAAGGGAATACCAGAGCACCTGACCTGCCTCTTGAGAAACCTGTATGCAGGTCAGGAAGCAACAGTTAGAACTGAACATGGAACAACAGACTGGTTCCAAATAGGAAAAGGAGTACGTCAAGGCTGTATATTGTCACCCTGCTTATTTAACTTATATGCAGAGTACATCATGAGAAACACTGGGCTGGAGGAAGCGCAAGCTGGAATCAAGATTGCTGGGAGAAATATCAATAACCTCAGATATGTAGATGACACCACCCTTATGACAGAAAGTGAAGAGGAGCTAAAGAGCCTCTTGATGAAAGTGAAAGAGGAGAGTGAAAAAGTTGACTTGAAGCTCAACATTCAGAAAACAAAGATCATGGCATCTGGTCCCATCACTTCATGGGAAAGATGGGGAAACAGTGGCAGACTTTATTTTGGGGGGCTCCAAAATCACTGCAGATGGTGATTGCAGCCATGAAATTAAAAGACACTTATTCCTTGGAAGGAAAGTTATGACCAACGTAGATAGCATATTCAAAAGCAAAGACATTACTTTGCCAACAAAGAAAGGTCCGTCTAGTCAAGGCTATGGTTTTTCCAGTGGTCATGTATGGATGTGAGAGTTGGAATGTGAAGATAGCTGAGTGCCGAAGAATTGATGCTTTTGAACTGTGGTGTTGGAGAAGACTCTTGAGAGTCCCTTGGACTGCAAGGAGGTCCCACCAGTCCATCCTAAAGGACATCAGTCCTGGGTGTTCATTGGAAGGACTGATGCTAAAGCTGAAACTCCAGTACTTTGGCCACCTCATGCAAAGAGTTGACTCATTGGAAAACTCTGATGCTGGGAGGGACTGGGGGCAGGAGAAGGGGGTGACAGAGGATGAGACGGTTGGATGGCATCACCAACTCGATGGACGCAAGTTTGGGTGAACTCCAGGAGTTGGTGATGGACAGGGAGGCCTGGTGTGCTGTGATTCATGGGGTCACAGAGTCGGACACAGCTGAGCTACTGAACTGAACTGATCACTAACTTTCTTTGATCTCACACGGAGAGACATTTGGGTTGATTCCCAGGTTGAGCACCGAAGAACTGATGCTTTTAAACTGTGGTGCTGTAGAAGACTCTTGAGAGTCCCTTGGACTGCAAGGAGATCCAACCAGTCTATCCTAAAGGAGATCAGTCCTGAACATTCACTGGAAGGACTGATGCTGAAGCTGAAGCTCCAATACTTTGGCCACCTGATGTGAATCACTGACTCACTGGAAAAGACCCTGATGCTGGGAAAGATTGAGGGCAGGAGGAGAAGGGGACAACAGAGGATGAGACGGTTGGATGGGATCACTGACTCAATGGACATGAGTTTGAGCAGACTCTGGGAGATGGTGAAGGACAGAGGAGCCTGGCGTGCTGCTGTCCGTGGGGTCAAAAGGGGTCAGACATGACCTGGCGACTGAACACCAGCCGGGCCCGTCCCTGCACTGCGGTTCCAGGAGGCCCCCTCTGGCCCGTCTGCTTTTACTCCCCTTACTCAGCAGCTTGCCTGGCTTCTCTGCCACATTTATGCCTCTAACCTTTGGTTCCAACTCTCTGTGTCTCCTTTTTGGGTAGAAAATCCAGGTCTGGACAGTTTACTCAGCTGTGAATCCGGTTCCTCCCGGACCGGGATTTCTGCTTTTGACCCGCTGCTCCTGCCTGCCGCCCTGGGCATGACAGCGCCTGCGCCTGCCCCAGCCCCAGGGGCCAGCCCGCTTGCCCAGCCCTCATCCATCCCTGCCTGACAAGGGGGGCAGGGAGCCAACATCCCGGTGCCGCCCGAAGTGGATGTGAAGCCTACTTCGCTAGCCCTGCTGAGGACTCTTCTCCGCTCTATCCTCTAGCATGTAATTACCTTTCTCTACAAGCCTTGCAAGCATCTCATCGTACAAATATTTACCTGCTGCAAATGGGAGTTTTTCAGATAGAAGAGGGGCTACACATTCCCACCCGAGGCTCTGTAATCAGATGCAGGGCAGAAGGGAAAGCAGATGTATCTTTGAGTTACCCTGACTCGGATTCAAATCCTGTTTTTCTACTTAAAAAATTATTTGTTAAAAAACATTAATTTATTTGACTGTGCTGGGTGTTAACAGTAGCACACAGGATTCTTAGTTGCCGCGTGTGAACTTTGAATTCGAATGTGGGACCCAGTTCCCTGATCAGGGGTTGAACCCCTGCCCCCTGCATTGGGAGTCCAGAGTCTTAGCCACTGGACCACAGGGGAAGTCCTTACTTTTCTACTTATTGACTGTCTTGGGGAGGTGGGGGGTGTTAACCTCTCTGAGGAGTCATAGTTTCAGAATCTGATTGATATGGAGGTTGCACTGTCTCCCCTACAGAGTTATTTTGAGGATTAGGTAAGACAGGTCACAAAATGTATTTGAAAAGGTAGCTTTTGAGTGCTGATGACTACCTTCCCATAAGTTCCAGAAACAGCCGTCATTTTTGTTTCCCGTTAGCTTGGTCATAAATTGGGTGCTCATGAATGGGGTTTTGCATCAAAAGGGGTTTATTCTTGAGTCAAGCATCCTTGCAAGCCCATCTAGACTTTTAATTTTATTTACTTTTATATTTTGATCTCACCTCCCGGCCTGTGGGACCTTCGTTCCCCAGCCAGGGATTGAACCCACATCTCTTGCATTGGAGGCATGGAGCCTTCACCACTGGGCCATCGAGGAAGCCCCTAATTTCATTTTATGATGAACACATAACGCAAAAGAAACCTGCAATGGCTGCCCAGTGTCTTTGTAACATTAAAAAACTAGTGATTCACAGAGAAAATTACACAAAATAAATGTTCAGTTCAACAAATGTTAGAGTTCACATCCATGTAGCCACCACCCTGCTCAAAAACTAGGTTATTATCGTCACGCTATAAGCATCCTCTGGTCGCCTCTTAATCACAAGTCCATTTCCCTACAGGAAGCCGCAGTTGGAACGCTGCAGTCATCGCTTCCTTACTTTTCTTTATGTACTTGCCTCCTATGTCACTGCCGTTAAACAACATCGTTAATTTTGCCCATTTTGGAAACTTATATAAATAAAATCACGCAGTGTGCGTTCTTGAGCATCCGCGTGCCCTCACTAGCAGTGTGCTTTTATGATCTGTCCATATCGTGGCATGTAGCTATGGTTCGTCCATTTCTGTTGTCCTGTAGCGTTCCGCTGTGTGAACACACCACAGTGTCGTCGGCTCTAGCACGGATGGGCACTTGTTTCCAGCTCTGTACGAGGCAGCCATGAATATACCTGTGTATGTGGCCAGTTTCTCTAGGGTCTGTCCCCAGGACGGTCATTGCTGAGTCAGACGGTGTGAGCACCTTCATTTTCTCTACCACTTCCAAAGTCAGTTTGCGGTTTAAACTCTCTTAGCAATTTATCAAACTGTTGTGTTAGACCTTGGGATGGTGAACTTTATGAATAAAATGGACTGGGCCATCGTGCCCAGGTATTTGGTTGAACATTATTCTGGAAGTTTTGATATTTCTCTGGAGCATTTTTTTCATAAGATATTAATATTTAAATCAATTTTTGAATGTCTGCGATCCAAAAATCTTCAAGCAATAAATGCTGGAGAGGGTGTGGAGAAAAGGGAACCCTCCTACACTGTTGGTGGGAATGCAAACTAGTACAGCCACTATGGAGAACAGTGTGGAGATTCCTTAAAAAGTTGCAAATAGAACTACCTTATGACCCAGCAATCCCACTGCTGGGCGTACACACCGAGGAAACCAGAACTGAAAGAGACACATGTACCCCAATGTTCATCGCAGCACTGTTTATAATAGCCAGGACATGGAAACAACCTAGATGTCCATCAGCAGATGAATGGATAAGAAAGCTGTGGTACATATACACAATGGAGTATTACTCAGCTGTTAAAAAGAATACATTTGAATCAGTTCTGATGAGATGGATGAAACTGGAGCCAATTATACAGAGTGAAGTAAGCCAGAAAGAAAAACACCAATACAGTATACTAACACATATATATGGAATTTAGAAAGATGGCAATGATGACCCTGTATGCAAGACAGCAAAAAAGACACAGATGTGTATAACGGACTTTTGGACTCAGAGGGAAAGGGAGAGGGTGGGATGATTTGGGAGAATGGCATTGTAACACGTATACTATCATGTAAGAATTGAATCGCCAGTCTACGTCCGACGCAGGATACAGCATGCTTGGGGCTGGTGCACGGTGATGACCCAGAGAGACGTTATGGGGAGGGAGATGGGAGGGGGGTTCATGTTTGGGAACGCATGTACACCCGTGGTGGATTCATGTCAATGTATGGCAAAACCAATACAGTACTGTAAAGTAAAATAAAGGAAAAAAAAAAAAAAAAAGAAAGTGAACTGGGACATTAAAAAAAATAAATAAAAGGCTATTTATTTATTAAAAAAAAATAAATAAATCAGTGGACTCTGAGTAGAATAGATCACCCCTTATAATGTGGACGGGCCTCATCCAATCAGCTGATGGTCTTAATTGAACAAAGACTGACTGCCCCTAAACAAGGAGAAATTCTGCCAGCAGACAGCCTGTGGACTCTTAACAACGACTCTTTCCTGAGTCCAGCCTGCCAGCCTACCCCATCAGGTTTACGACTCACAAAGCCTCCATAATCACGTGAATCAGTTCCTTAAAATAAACTTCTCTCTCTCTCCTTGTCTGTCAAAACATCCAGAACACACACATACAACCCACACCGTATATATATGAGATTCTGCATACCCAGTGCAGATGTTCCAAGTTTGACCCTGCATGCCTCAGCCAAGGTCAGGTGCAGCCAAATAAATAAATATTTAAAAAAATTTCTATCCTAATTTGAACCCTTGACCTCCACCTCGGGCTCTCTGTATAAGGCTGGAAGGTGGAAGGAGACTGACTAACCTCTCACCCAGAGGGTCTGGAGCTTTGCCTCCATCCAGTCCATCAGCAAGCCTTGCAGTAACATCTCCAGAACGTATCCTGAATCCACTCACCTCTCTCCTCTGGGGCATGACCCCAGTCCCCCGACAGTCCTTCGTCACCTGGACCACTGAATAGCTTCCTAACTGGTTTCCATGCTTCCACGCTGCCTCTTCCATGCATTCTGCAGTTGGCAGCCAGAATTGTAAAAAACAGCAGTTGATCTTCCACAGAAGACCATTTTGATGGGAAGTCACACGAACGACTTTCTTTCTGCACTCATAATAAGATGTCAGCTCTCTAGCCTGTCTAGCATGAGAGGCTGGGCCCAGCTGACTTCTGCCTTCCTGTCCAGTCTCCCCTGGTATTGCTCAGCTCCCCCATCCCATCGAGTCCCCGCCTTCTAGAACGTGCACTCTTGCTGCCTCTGTCCTTTCTGTTCCCGGGACAGGACTTTTCCTTCACTGACTTTCTGCGCGGCTGGTTCATCCTTCGGATCTGAGCCTTTATAATTATTCTTTTAAATATTTTATCTATTTATTTGGCTGCACTGGGTCTTAGTTGCAGCAGGTGGGATCTAGTTCCTTGGGAGGCACCCTGCATTGGGAGCTCAGAGACTTCGGCACTGGACCACTAGGGAAGTCCTGCGTGTGAGCCTTCGTGCGGCCCTAAACGGGCAACCTTAAAAAAGAAGGGCTAGCTTTGCAGTTTAGAGCTAAGATGGCGCCTGGCGGAAGAGATGAGGGCGCGGCCTAAGTTGTTTGTCAAAACTTTTGATTGGCTCTCTTGATTTCCGCTCACGTGGACAGCACGTGATCACTATAGACTCCTGTTATAATGAAGGCACGTGATGACTTGACCTTTACTGAGATTGGTGCAACTATGGCATATTACAATTTGACCTTTAACGTGATTGGTGCAACTATAGAAAGTCCCTCGCAAAACCCCCTTGCTTGCGTATATAAACCAAGAGTTTGTGGCAAGAAAGCGGAACTGCTTAGACAGAACCCCGGTCGTGTTAGATTGTCTCTCGCCCGCGGAGGGGCTGGGTTGGCGGACAGCAGGCTCACCTCTCCTCGGGACCCCTCGGCTTTGCTGGGGGAGCTTCCACTGCCTCTCTCTTTCTGCGGAGCGCCCCCCGCAAGCCTTTGGATCCTTCTCCTCAGAGTGGGCTTCCTGACAAGCTTCGCTGTTGTTCTCTACCACCGTGTCCTCTGGTTTTCTCACTGCATTTATCACGAGGGACAGTTATTTTTTTAATTTACTTTCTAACTGGAGGAAACCTGTTTTACAGTGTTGTATTGGTTTTCACTGTACTGGATGTGTCTTGCCTGAGTGAAAAGGCAGACGTCCTGAGCGTGGGGACTGCTCGTGGCAACTTGATGAGCTGCTGAGAACCTCGAGGGATCATGTGTAACCATCAGGGACAGCTTCGTGTGTGTGTGTGTGTCTGTCTGGGAGAAGAACTGGGTCACTGTCTCGTGGAAATGTTCCCCACCCAGGGAGAGGATGCCAACTACAAATTCACCTGGCACTGGCCTCCACAAGGATGGAGGCATAGCCGCTGGGCCACTGGCTTTCAACACCCCCTGAAAGGGGTTCAGGGAGGAGGTCAGGAATGAGGCACTCTGTGCTCTGGGAAAAACTGGCAGCACAGGCTTTCAGATAGTTTAATGTTTTCAGGAGAAGATTTTATGAGCCTAGTTATTCCTGCATCTCCTCCTATTCAGAAAAGCGCTGAAATCATTAAAGGTGGCGTCTGGTGGTACATGTACATAATGGAATATTATTCAGCCATAAAAAGTGAAATTGGGCCATCTGTAGCAAAGGGGATGAACCTAGAGTCTGACATACTCAAGAGAAAAACATATTGCATATTAACATATATAGGAAATCTAGGAAAACGGTGCTGCTGAGCCTGTTTGCAGGGCGGGAACAGAGACGCAGATGTAGAGGGTGGACACGGGGACACAGCGGGGAAGGAGAGGGCGGGGCGAATTTCGAGAGCAGCATCGATACACACGCCACCGTGTGCAAAACAGAGCTGGCGGGGAGCTGCGCGCAACACAGGCGCTCAGCTGGGGCCCCGTGATCACCGAGAGCGGGGGGGGGGGGGGGGCGGCTCAAGAAGGGGGGACATGTGTGCACACATGGCCGACTCACTAACACCACGCGGTAAAGCCGTTATACTCCAATTAACAAAAGAAAAAAAAAGGTGGGGGGAACCTCTGCTCTTCGTGGCCAGGAGCAAGCCTTTGGCAAAGTGTGTGCTTGACGGCAATGCTCCCTTCACCGAAATCACGGAGAATACTGGCTTTCCCTCTGTGAGTTAAAAATATCAGGAAACAAAGGATGTGGCAGCCGTGACCCCATCGTTAGAGCTACCTGAACCGTGAGCCCTGAGGGAGCTCAGGGTCCTGCCAGTAGCCCCCACACCTGAGAGTGCACCCTGAGGAGGCTCAGGGAGAAAACGCAGGGTACTGGCCCCAGGTAGCCGGGTGCGCTTCAAAGGAATGACTTCTGTGGGCCCAGATTGTGCATCTTTCCAAACACAGAAACGGCTTCCCTGGTGGCTCAGATGGCAAAGCGTCTGCCTACAACGCGGGAGACCCGGCTTCAGTCCCTGGGTCGGGAAGATCCCCTGGAGAAGGAAATGGCAACCCACTCCAGTACTCTTGCCTGGGAAATCCCATGAATGGAGGAGCCTGGTGGGCTACAGTCCACGGGGTCACAAAGAGTCGGACACGACTGAGAGATTTCACTTTCACTTTCTTTCATACATAGAAAAGCACTAAATTAGTTGGAGATATCTCATTTCCTTTAATTAACAATAACCTTTTGATGTCCCAAATATCTGGTCTTTGTCACAAAAACTCCTGTATACCCTTCCTATCTCCCCCTTGCCTCTTCGAAGCGGTCCCTCAGAGTGATCTGAGAGTCTTGTCTCCAGGCTTGAAGTCCTCAGAATGTCTGCTGAATAAAACATACCTCTCAACTTTTAGGCTGTGGTTTTTTGTTTTTTTTTTTTCTGTCAACACCTACCTCTTCAGAGCAGTTTCTGTATGAAATTCCATCTTTCAGGCTATAGTCCTCATTTTTTCCGGAATAAAACTGAACTCATGGGATTTCCCTGGTGGTCCAGTGACTTAAGAATTCTCTTTGAATTCTCCTTGCGATGCAGGGGACCCAGGTTCAATCCCTGGTCGGGAACGAAGACCCCGCACGCCCTGGGGCAATTAAGCCACGCCTAGAGAGTCCCCATGCCATCTGATACAGCCAAATAAAGAAAGAAAGAAAAGTAAGTTAAAAAGCTTAACTCGCAACTCACATTGTGCGTTTTTTTCCCCATTGACCAGGGGATTCCACCTGCTGGTCCTTAACAATTCCATCTTTCTGATCCCTCCCCATCCTCACGTGCGTTAAAGGAAGACAACCACCCATAAACAGGAAGAATGAGCGTTAAAGCACGCCAATGGCGCACTGGTGACTGCTGCTAACTTCTGCTGCGGCTGGGGGCTAATGTGGTACATTCTCATGGTTCAGAATCGGACTTCTCCCCCACCTGTGAGAAGCTCTGATTCCATTCCTGGTCCACGCGATTTCCTTTCACCCGCTGGTGCACAGAAGAAACTCACCAGATGTTCCTTGAATGACTGGATGAGCAAGGTGGCTGGACACTGGCCATCAAGGACAGAGAGGAAAGTGGCCCACGACGGCGTCTAGCGGTTACATCCTCCCACACACACCCAAGAGGCACTTTTGGCAGCTGCTACTTAGGGAGGCTGGCGAAGCCTGTTGCCTCCTCGCAAGAACTGATACGGCTGAGAGGGGAGAGGCAAAGACATTACATGGAGGTAGGGGTGGAGTGGGGAGAGCACGCCCTCCCCCAAATTCCAGAGAAACGGCTGCACCAGGCGCTGTAACAATTCAAGGCCAAGGCGTAATCTCTATCCTACCCCAGCCTCGGCAGTACCTCCTGGAGAAGGAAATGGCAACCCACTCCAGTATCTGGACCTGTGAAACTCCATGGACAGAGGAGCCTGGTGGGCTACAAGTCCAGGGGGTCGCAAAGACTCGGACATGCCTAAGTGCGCACGCACAACCCCGATACACACCACTCATGCTTTGCTTGTGACCGCAAGCCCTGATTTACTCTCATTTTCCTCCCTTGCCGAACACGTAGACATTTAAACATTAACATGAATCGCATCCGTTTACATGTGGGCTACAATAAAATGACCTTTTGGTAAAAAAACAAAAAATTTAATGTCACAGATAGGGCTAGACTGATGCTTCCTAGCCAACCCAAACGCATTCCGTCATCCCTTCACCTCATCCAGGTCTTACTGGTGTTTGTTGAGGATCCAAATCTGGCTGCGTCTTTTCATTCCGTCAGAAGCTCCGCAGGGCCTTTCCGGCCAGGCTTCAGACCACAGAGCAGCTCGGACTGGTGGCAAACGCTCCCAGCTCAAAGGCCTCTGGTCCTGTCTGCATTTCAAAGATGACGGTTTCATCTCCCACCGTCAGTTCTAATTGCCATCCAGAGAGCTGACCCAGAAAGCTGGCGCCATGGCTGGGTTCTGCGTCTCCCGTTAGGTCTCTGGACTCTGCCCTTGCCTCTTCTCTTGTGGACTGAAATGGAGAAAGAAGAGCGGACAAAACCCTGGGGGGTAGCTCTGGAAGTGTCCCCGGATCAGGATGTGGTTCCCTGGGTGACCAGTCAGGTAGGGCCAGAATGCTAATTCACTTTTCTTCAAAGCCCCCTCATTGCTTTATTATTATTATTATTATTCTTAACAAGGGGCTGCCAGCTGGATTTCAAGAGGCTTTGTCTTTTGTTGGCCTTTCAGAATAGTTTTTAAAGCAGTGTTCTGATGGAAACAAAACCCATTTTGGATGTAATTTCCTTGTAGGGTCCTCTGCATAGCAGACTCCCCAGTCCCAAGGGCTTGGGCAGAACAGGCTGTGGGGTAAGCCCCCAACTCCTGTGCTGAATGTCTAAACCTTAGGGATCATCCTATTCCAGGAAATCCCATGGACGGAGAAGCCTAGTAGGCTACAGGCCATACAGTCCATGGAATTCTCCAGGCCAGAATACTGGAGTGGGTAGCCTTTCCCTTCTCCAGGGCATCTTCCCAACCCAGGGGTTGAACCCAGGTCCCCCTCGTTGCAGGGGGACTCTTTCCCAGCTGAGCCACCAGGTGCCTTGCCACGAACTGTCCTGAAGGATTGAGAAGGCTTAGGAATGCCAGTCCTGGCCCACAAGGTTTATTCTCAGACCTCTCATCTGTAAAGCAGTGGACATATTTTTTCGCTATATTCTCACTGCTGCACTAGTATGTACTTCCATATTTGCTGTGGACCGAGTTGTTTCTCCCCCGTGTGCCCTCCAAATTCATATGTTGAAGCCCTAACCCCCAGTGTGGCTGAATCTGGAGATAATCTTTAGGAGGTAAGTAAAGTTCCATGACCCAGTCCAGCATTCTTGCCTGGAAAATCCCACAGACAGAGGAGCCTGGTGGGCTACAGTCCGTGGGGTTGCTTAGTGACTAAACAGCAACAATAAGTTCAGTGAGGGACTCCCCTGGCTGTGCAGTGGTTAAGACACTTTGCTTCTAATGCAGGGGGCTCGAGTTTGATTCCTGCTCAGGAAACTAAGATCCCACATGTCTCGAGGCCAGAAAAAAGTTCAGTGAGGCCCTAAGGGGGAGGTCTTAGTTCAATAAGATAAAGGCCTTCTAAGAAGAGGCAGAGAGAGAGACACACACACACCTCCTCCCGCTAAGGACACAGAGGAGAGGAACCTCCCCAAGCATCTCCTATGCTGGCAGCCTGATCTCGAACTTCCAGCCTCCAGAACGGTGAGAAAATTAATTTATATTGTTTAAGCCACCTAGAAGAGGGCATTTTGTTATGGCAGCCTGAGCTGACTGAGGGACTCATTTTGCTTCCTTGAATACACGCATATAAAAAGGAGATTTGACTTTGCCTCTGTACATGGGAACTCAGTAGCCCTCACCAAAGACAGAATGAATCAGGGCCAGCCAGACACAGGACCTTGAGCCCAGGATACTTTCAGGAGCCTGTGAAAAGGCTTTAATTTTAATTTCTTTTAAAATCAGAAGGAAAAAACAGAAATAGAATCACGGATGTAGGAAACAAACTTATGGTTCCCAAGGGGGGAAGCTGGGTTGGGGGGGTGGATAAATTGGGAGCTTGAGATCGACCTACACACACTACTGTACATAAAACATATAATTAATAAGGGCCTACTGTATAGCACGGGGATCTCTTCTCAATATTCTGTAATAACCTATATTGGAAAAGAATCTTAAAAATAGTGGATATATGTATATGGATAATTGATACACTTTGCTGTACAGAAGAAACTAATGCAACTTTGTGAATCAGCTATACTCTGATAATTTTTTTTAAATCAAAAGAAAAAATAAATACAATAACAAATCCAGTCTTGATTATATTCTTTTTTTTTCAGTTCGCAGGATCTTCATTGCATCATGTGGGACGCTTTGTTGCCCAACATGGACTCTCTAGCTGTGGCAAACGGGCCCCGGAGCGCTCCAGCTCAGCAGCTGTGGTGCATGCTCTGAGTTGGTGCAGCTTGTGGGGTCTTAGTTCCCTGATCAGAGATCGAACCCAAGTCCCCAACATTGCAAGCAGGATTCTTAAGAACTGGACCAAAGGGAAGTCCCTTGAGTATATTCTCATTTATATCAAAGAAGACCAAAGAGAGCAAAACACTGCAATGGGAAAGCCCTCTCTTCAAGAAAGAAAGAGATCTTCTTAGATGCCAATTCATGCATGATAAAGGACAGAAACAGTAAGGACCTAACAGAAGCAGGAGAGATTAAGAAGAGGTGGCAAGAATACACAGAAGAACTATACAAAAAAGGTCTCAAAGACCCAGATAACCATGATGGTGTGGTCACTCACCTAGAGTCAGATATCCAGACGTGTGAAGTCAAGCGGGCCTTAGAAAGCATTACTGTGAACAAAGCTAGTGGAGGTGACAGAATTCCAGCTGAGCAATTTAAAATCCTAAAGGATGATGCTGTTAAAGTGCTGCACTCAATACGCCAGCAAATTTGGAAAACTCAGCAGTGGCCACAGAACTGGAAAAGGTCAGTTTTCATTCTAATCCCAAAGCAGAGCACTGCCAAAGAATGCTCAGACTACTGTATAATTGTGCTCCTTTTGCATGCTAGCAAGGTAATGCTCAAAATCTTCCAAATTAGGCTTCCACAGTACATAAACTGAGAAATTCCAGATGTACAAGCTGGATTTGGAAAAGGCAGAAGAACCAGAGATCAAAATGCCAACATCTGTTGGATCATAGATGAAGCAAGGGAATTCCAGAAAAACATCTATTTCTGCTTCATTGACTACACTAAAGCCTTTAAGTGGATCACAACAAACCGCGGAAAATTCTTAAATAGATGGGAATACAAGACCACCGTGCCCGTCTCCTGAGAAACCTCTACAGGTCAAGAAGCAACAGTTAGAACCAGACATGGAACAACAGACTGGTTCCAAATAGGAAAAGGAGTACGTCAAGGCTGTATATTGTCACCCTGCTTATTTAACTTATATGTAGAGTACATCATGAGAAACGCTGGGCTGGAGGAAGCACAAGCTGGAATCAAGATTGCCGGGGGAAATATCAATGACCTCAGATACGCAGATGACACCGCCCTTGTGGCAGAAAGTGAAGAGGAACTAAAAAGCCTCTTGATAAAAGTGAAAGAGGAGAGTGAAAAAGTTGGTTTAAAGCTCAACATTCATGCCATCTGGTCCCATATCTTCATGGCAAATAAACAGGGGAAACAGTGGAAACAGTGACAGCCTTTACTTTCTTGGGCTCCAAAATCACTGCAGATGGTGACTGCAGCCATGAAATTAAAAGACGCTTGCTCCTTGGAAGAAAAGCTATGGCCAACCTAGACAGCTTATTAAAAAGCAGAGACATTACTTTGCCGACAAAAGTGTGTCTAGTCAAAGCTGTGTTTTTTCCAGTAGTCATGTATGGATGTGAAAGCTGGACCACAAAGAAGGCTGAGCACCGAAGAAATGAATTGTGGTGCTGGAGAAGACTCTTGAGAGTCCCTCGGACAGCAAGGAGTCAGTCCATCCTGAAGGAAGTCAACCCTGAATATTCATAGGAAGGACTGATGCTGAAGCTGAAGCTCTAATACTTCGGCCACCTGATGCGAAGAGCCAACTCATTGGAAAAGACCCTGATGCTGGGAAAGATTGAAGGCAGGAGGAGAAAGGAGCAACACAGGGCCAGAGGGTTGGATGGCATCACCGACTCAATGGCCGTGAGTTTGAGTAAACTCCGGGAGTTGGCGATGGCGTGCTGCAGTCCGTGGGGTCACAAAGAGTCGGACACGACTGAGCGACTGAACAACAGCATCTACTCTTTAAGCAACTTTCAAATGTAAAATGCAGTATCATTAACTATTAGTCACTAGGCTGTACATTACTTCTGCAAGACTTACTTATAATGGAAGTTGGTACCTACTTCCCCCACCTCCCACCCCTCACCTCTCCCAGCCCACCTCTTCTCTATATCTATGCGCTTGGTTCTCGGTTTGTTTGTTTAGATTCCACAGAGAGGTGACTTAGAGGCCTTTCTCCTGCAACCTTTCGCTCTCTGTACAGACACGCGTCTCTGATTCAATGGTAAAGACAGAGGTTGACCTCAGCCCTCTCCATGTCCTGCAGAGAGCTCAGCACAGGCCTCACAGAAGCAGGCACTGAATAAATTTTGTGGAAGAAACGAATGCAAGCCAACTACATGAGAGAAAAGTAAAAACGGTTCTTCTGAAACCTTGTGACTCAGACTTGGACTTGAACCCATGGTCTTTGAGCTGAGATCACACACCTTGACTTCAAGACTTAATGCAGCGCTCGATGTCTCATCGCAGAGAGAATTTTGGGAGAGACAAGGTGATAGGTAGGAAGTGGATTTATTTAGAGAGCAACACACTCCGCAGATAGAGTGGGAGCTATCTCAGAAGAGAGAGGCCCTGAAACCTGGTGTGGTTAGTTTTTATGGGCTGAGTAATTTCACAGGCTAATGTCTGCAATTCACTTGTAATTCACTTTGTCTCTTCCAGGAAACCATTGCCCCTCTCTGAGGCTGGATCCAGCGACCCTCCTGCATGCTCCCATAGCATCAGACGATTGCCTGTAGCCTAATGCTTATCACTTTGCATTAAAAATGCAGGGACTGTATTCTTTCTCCATCTCAACAGCCGAAAACTTCTCAAGTAGAAGGACCCCACGTTCTCGCTGTGGTCACTGCCTGGCGCTCCCTAGTAAATGCTTATTAACTGAGATGAACAACCAGAGATGGGCTCAAAGGCCTCAGTTCTTCATTTCTACCTATGCTAAGAGCTTGTGGATGGTGTCCCATTCATTCTGACAGAGAAAAGACGCCCTGTTTGGGAATTCCCTGGCAGTCCAGTGGGTAAGACCGTGCTTTCACTGTTGTGGGCTCGGTTTGATCCCTGCTCAGGGAACTACGTAAGAAAAAAAAAGAGAGAGAGAGAAAGAAAGAAAACAAGAAGATTCCCAGTTAAAACTCATTGAATTCAATGAAACAGAGAATAAATCATTCTGCAAACACATCCTACACACCAGCAAAGAAGTTGTTTGGTATCAAGACACCTAGATAAACAATAAGTGAGGCAGTGAATTCAGAACTCAAAATATGTGCCCAGAATGTTTTCTGGTTTTCCTCCTCCTCTGTGCTGAAGGAGATGAGGGTAAGGGAAACAGGTTTACCCAGTCTCATCGTTACTAGGCGATTACTCCCCAGATGCTGCCCAGTGCTCCCGGGCTTCAAGCCCACGAGGGCCTCCCCTTCATGCTGGGGGAAAGAGGCCCTGCCCTTGCACAAGGGCAGAGATCCCTGCCTGCGTTCTGGGGCACACAGTAGGCCTGCAGTGTGTACTGGACGGATGGTAAGATAAGGGAGGACCCAAGTCTATGCTGGGGTGCCACCACCCAACTGTCTCCCAGATCTGCGTGTAATAGGTGCTTGTGAGCGTCCTTAGTCGCTCAGTTGTGTCCGACTCTGTGTGACCCCATGGACTGTAGCCCACCAGGCTCCTCTGTCCGTGGGATTCTCCAGGCAAAAGTACTGGAGTGGGTTGCCATTGCCTTCTCCATACATGACTACCAAATACTAAACCTAGTAAAGGACTGAAAGGCCCACCAGACCCCGGAAGCTAGAGAATGGGTCTGAGGGCGCCCCTCGGGGTGCTCTGTACCCAGCGGTCACGTGGGGGAGGCGTCTTTGCCTTCCCCACCCAGTGCCGGACAGCACAAAGGACCCCATGCTCCCAGGGGAGGGGCCTGGGGGCCGACATCGTCTCCGGGGTCTCCCAGCCATTTGTAGAGTGGGGACACGGGGCCAGAGAGGGTTAATGGTTTGCCCGGGGCGGGGGCGGGGAGGGCCGGGGCGGACTCCGGGAATCCGCTGGAGGGGCTCAGGGCGCCGGTCTGACGGTGTGGACCCCAGGCGGCCGGTCCCAGAGCCGCGCGTGCACGGCGAGCATCGCGTGTTTACTCGGGGCGCGCGCGTCTGGAGCAGCGGGGGCTGAAGACGGGGTTGGAGCCCCCGGCGCGGCCTCGGGCGTCAGGGCTGCCGGAGACCCCGGATGGGCGGGCCCCGGCCCCGCGCCCCCCGAGTGCTCGCTGCCGGGTGCCCGGCGCCCCGCGATGCCGCGCGCTCCCAGGCCCGCCGGGCTCCGGACAAGAAAGCCCTCGAGCTCCCAGGCTCCGGAGCCCATCGGGGCCCGCGCGCGCCCCCGTCCTCGGTGGCCGCGGCGGGCGGAGCGGAGCGCGGGCGGGGCCCGTGGGGGCGCGGCCCAGGCGCGCGGCGCGCCGAGCCCGCAGGCCGCTCCCGCGTCTGGCTCGTCCCCCGGAGCCCCGCTCTCGGTCCCAAGATGACGGCGAGCAAGCGGGTGGCGAAGGTAACCCCTCCCGCGCGGCTCCGCGCGCCTGCCCGGGCCCCGCTCCCCGCGTCCCGCCCTCTGCTCCCCGAGCGCGTTTGGGGGACCCAGGCCCGCTGAGTCCCTGCGGCCCTGCCCCCTCCCCGAGGACCGGTGCGGCTGCGAGAGGGTCTGCAGTTTCGGGGGGTGGGAGGACATGGCCGGGGGTGTCGCCGGCTCCCTGAGCTGTGCTGGGGCGTGAGCCGCCTCCCCCGAATCGGTTTCAGTTTCATTTCTCGGCCAGAAACTCTGAGTCCCGGGTGCGGGCTTCCCCGGTGGCTCAGCTGGGAAAGAGTCCGCCAGCAAAGCGGGAGACCTGCGTTCGACTCCTGGGTTGGGAAGATCCCCTGGAGGAGGGAAAGGCTACCCACTCCAGTCTTCTGGCCTGGAGAATCCCGTGGACTGTATAGCCCATGGGGTCGCAAAGAGTCGGACACGACTGAGCGGCTTTCAGGTTCAGGTGCGGGAAGGATCGGTTGGTTCCTGGCGTCTTCCTGGAGCCAGGCGCTCTGTTGGCAGTGGTGGCAGCTGCCTTTTAAACAGAGATAACCAGGACCCCCGTGCTCTGGTGCCCACATTAGAGCCCCGAGAAGGGGGACGTCCCTGGTGGTCCAGTGGTTAGGACTTCCACTGGCGGGGGCACAGTTGGATCCCCAGTCGGGGAACGAAGATCCCTCAAGTCGTGCAGCGACACCCCAGCGCCCAGCCCGCCCCGCCCCGCCCGCCGCGCTCGGAAAAAAAAAAAAAGTCCCAGGAAGTATGGGATGCTGAGTAAGAGTTGTGAGCAAAGTTCTCAGGGTTTTCTCCGGAAGAAAAGCTGCCAGGGCGAACCCAGAAGGTTACCTGGAGTAGATGGTGTGAGTTCATTTGGCCTACAGATGTTGAATGCCTCCCATACGCTGGTTCCTGCTCTAGGAAGTAGGGAGGCAGAGAAAATGAGAAAAGTCTATCTTCATTCTGATCGGGGACACAATTTTGAAGTGAGATCGGGAAGGATGGCGAGGGACGGATTTTCCCCAGGAGGTGGGAAAACCCAAGGTGTTTGGGGGACTGGGGTGTGGCTGGGATCGGAGATAGTTGGGGAAGGTGGGGGAGTATTCCCTGGCGGCTCAGATGGTAAAGAATCTCCCTGACGGTGGAGCAATTCTGGGGAGGTGGGTGAGGCTGTGAGTCTCTCAGAAGGTGCCCCTCCTGTGTGCAGGCATGAGGAGGGTGAACAGGAGGTGCTACCCTCAGCCTCTGGGAACGAAATGATCACAGGTTGGGGCCCGAGAGAAGGCTCAGCCCAGAAGGACTGAACTCTGGAGGTTGGGCGCAAAATGAGGCAGAGAGTTTTTCCCACCAAGCAGGAAAGCTGGGAGCCAGCATTTGTCCCCACCCCCCCCCCCCCCCCCCCCCCCGCCCCGGCACCATTAAATGGCCGCTAGTTTACAGCGGTCGTTTCAGCAACCCTGTGAGATGAGTCCTCTACCCCATTTTACAGATGGGGAAGTTGAGGCTCACAAAGACTAAATTGATTGTCCTGGGTCACCTGGCAGGCAGTGGTGGGGCTGAGATTTGAGCCTGGATTGGTGAGGCTCCAACCCAGAGGTTCTTTCAGTGGCTTCTCTACTTTCATTTTCTGTTCCTCTGAGTCAGATGACTTCTGAGCAGGCCTCGGGAAACAGCTGTGGGTTTCAACATCTCCAGGCTTTGCAAAAGTCTTGGCAGAACTCATGTATGACAGGTAAAGTCCAAGTTCCTTCAGTTTTGGTAAAGTTGAGAAAATGTCTCTTCCAGGGCTTTTCTGTGGAGCGTGGGGCTCCCTTCTTGCTCAGGAGTCACAGACGATCCTGGAACTGGTAGCAGCAGATGCTTCTAGTTTGGGGTAACAGATCAATGAGGGGTCATAGACTCTGGGCCCTTTGCTGGCATGAACAGAGGTGGAGTGTAGAAAGATAAGAAACAGGGGATAAGGGTGTGCTTGTATTTTGGGGCTCAGAGAAAGTTTAGCAGGGGCACAGTGTGAAGGGTTCCCTCAGCTGTGGACCGTCTTTGGGGACCTTTCTCTCTGCCTTTGTTTATGCCAGAGTTTCACAACTTTGTCGCCACTGATATTTGAGGTTGGATCATTTTCTCGAGGATGTTTATCACAGCCCTGGTCTCTACCCACTGGATGGAGCAGCACTCCTCCACATGTGGTAGCCAGAAATGGGTCTCAGCCCAGCTCAGTCGCTCAGTTGTGTCCGGCTCTCTCTGACCCCATGAACCGCAGCACGCCAGGCCTCCCTGTCCATCACCAAGTCCCAGAGTTCACTCAGACTCACGTCCATCGAGTCCGTGATGCCATCCAGCCATCTCATCCTCTGTCGTCCCCTTCTCCTCCTGCCCCCGATCCCTGCCAGCATCAGAATCTTTTCCATCGAGTCAACTCTTCGCATGAGGTGGCCAAAGTACTGGAGTTTCAGCTTTAGCATCAGTCCTTCCAAGAAATCCCAGGACTGGTTGGATCTCCTTGCAGTCCAAAGGACTCTCAATAGTCTTCTCCAACACCACAGTTCAAAAGCATCAATTCTTCAGCCCTCAGCTTTCTTCACAGTCCAACTCTCACATCCATACATGACCACTGGAAAAACCATAGCCTTGACTAGACGGACCTTAGTCCTCAAAGTAATGTCTCTGCTTTTGAATATGCTATCTAGGTTGGTCATAACTGTTCTTTCAAGGAGTAAGCGTGTTTTAATTTCACGGCTGCAGTCATCATCTGCAGTGATTTTGGAGCCCCCAAAAATAAAGTCTGACACTGTTTCCCCACCAATTTCCCATAAAGTGATGGGACCAGATGCCATGATCTTTGTTTTCTGAATGTTGAGCTTTAGGCCAACTTTTTCACTCTCCTCTTTCACTTTCATCAGGAGGCTTTTTAGTTCCTCTTCACTTTCTGCCATAAGGGTGGGGTCATCTGCATATCTGAGGTTATTGATATTTCTCCAGGCTTGTGCTTCCTCCAGCCCAGCGTTTCTCATGATGTACTCTGCATAGAAGTTAAATAAGCAGGGTGACAATATACAGCCTTGACATACTCCTTTTCCTATTTGGAACCAGTCTGTTATTCCATGTTCAGTTCTAACTGTTGCTTCCTGACCTGCATATAGGCTTCCCAAGAGGCAGGTCAGGTGGTCTGATATTCCCATCTCTTTCAGAATTTTCCACAGTTTGCTGTGATCCACACAGTCAAAGGCTTTGGCATAATCAATAAAGCAGAAATAGATGTTTTTCTGGGTCTAGACATTGCCAAAAGTGCTGGGGGCGGGTAGATAAAGGAACGCCCTGGTTGAGAACTTCTGGTTTACACCCAGAAGCCTGGCATACTGCAGTTCATGGGGTCGCAAAGAGTCGGACACGACTGAGTGACTGAACTGAACTGAACGGAACTGAGTGTTTCAGGAAAATATGACTGGCCCTTGACTGTCTCTTTTTAAATACATTTACTAATATTTTGGCTGTGTCATGTGGCTTATAGGAGCTTAGTTCCCCCGCCAGGGATCACACTCTGCAAAGGCGTGGAGTCGTAAGCACTGGGCAGCCAGAGAATTCCCTAAATGTCTTTTTATCTTTTTTTTTTTTTTTAAGGTGTATTGCTGAGGAGAGAGGGAGAAGGGAGGGGCAGCATTGAGTAGGGGGTGAGAGGTACAAACTATTAGGTATAAGATAAGCCCCAAGGATGCATATACTGTACAATATGGGGAATATAGCCAATATTTTATAATAACTATAGACAGAGTGTAACCTTTAGAAATTGTGAATCACTATATCATAACATATAATATTGCCCAGCAACTATACTTCAATTTAAAATAGTTTTTTTAAAGAAACGAAAATACATTTTTAAAAAGGTCTGTTGTCTCACGAAAAGAACCCCAAATGGAGAGCGGGGTTCCTTGGTCTAATACTAAATTTGAGATGTGCTGCACACTTGGGCAGCAGAGTGTTAAAGGCTTTGGAAAGTCCTGCAGGGTTTACCCTAGTGTTTCCCAATGTGCTTGACCGTGGAATCCTTTTCCCGTAACAACTGTGAACTTTGCACGGGACACGCTGTACACATCTGCTCTAACTGGGCCCTCTGCCCTGGGGCTTCGCCAGCTCCCTGCATGGCGGACTCCTGTTCATGCTGCAGGGCCCAGCTTAGGGTCACCCGTGTGACGCCCTCCTGCTCCCCTCCCCTGCCCTCTCCTCTCTTCTCCTTTTGAGAGGGTAACAGGCAGGAAGGCCAGGGGTCTCCAAACGGAGGAGACAGGCTGCAAGTGTCAGGCATTTTTTAGCTCTCTCTTAAGCGGCAGGAGGAAACAAACAAGTGTGAGATTTTTTTTCCCTTCTCTATATTTTTCTCTATATTTTCCCTTCTCTAAATTTAAAAGGAGGTTTTTCTTAAAATTCTGGCTCCACCTGAAGTTAACTTCTCGCAAACCTAGAGTTTACCAGCACCTTTTCTTATGGAAATGTTTGTCTTAAGCTATGTTAATGAGCTATGCATTTACCCAGGACTCTGTCTTTCTTCAAGTCGGTTCAGCTTAAGACTCAGACCGATTAAGGGCTCAACAAACCTGTATGTCTTACTCATACAGTGTTCTCCTCATCGATGTTAATGAAACTATGTATTTCCTTGAAACCTGTCTTTCTTCAGGATTCATGTCAATCGCTTTATGGCCCAGGATGACTCATCTGGCGCCAGGGTCATCTCAGAAGGCATGCTGCGGGTGAGGGGCCTGGTGCTGCTCTGAGGTTTGAGACATCTCCTGTCCCCAGTTAGCAGCCTGCTGATGGTATATAACGTGCTGCTAAAGGCTAGCAGGGTGGCACTCTTTCTGCCCTCTTCTGATGTCTATGTCAGAAGCTTTCTCTATCTCTTTATGCTTTAATAAAACTTCATGACACAAAAGCTCTGCGCAACCAAGCCTCGTCACAGGCCCGGGATTGAACTCGTCTCCTCCGGAGGCCAAGAATCCCGGCGTCTTTCACGACTCAGCGACCACCGTTTCCTTTCCCCTCCTATGATGTGTCCACACTTTATTCACAGAATCACAGCATCTTCCTTCCACCACTCCAGTGAAGCTCTCGAGGGGCCCGTGCCCTAGTGGCGGGTCCGTGGAAGACGCTGTTGGGAGAGCTCAGTGGTGCTCAGGGGACGGGCCGCCTTCCTGGGCAGGCGAGTTGTTGCTCGTCCTCTGGTTTCCCTGCTCGCCGTGTGGCATTCTCCTCGGGTGCGGTCTGCCTGAGCGGTACCCCTCCCCAGGCCTGCTCTGACAGGGGCAGGCTGACGTCTCTGCCGCCCCCACCCCGCCCCGGGCACGGTGAGGGCGCGTCGCCATCCTGCTCACCAGTGGGTGGAGGGAGGCAGGGCGTCGTGGCTCCCCAGGAGGAGAACCAGAGGGCAGACGTGAAGCGCCTCGGTTTCTGCAGGAAGGGCTCCTCAGAGAGCTGCGTTGCTGTTATTTAGTCGCTCAGTCGTGTCCGACTCTTTGCGACCCCGTGGACTGTATCCTGCTAGGCTCCTCTGTCCATGGGATTCTCCAGGCAAGAATAGTGGAGCAGGTGGCCATTTCTTTCTCCAGAGGACCTTTCCCACCCAGGGATCGAACTGGTGTCCCTTGCATTCCAAGGCTGATTCTTTACCACTGAGCCCTAAGAGGTTTACTCCCAGGTTATAATATCTAGACCTGGTGATTTGCATCATCCTCCACCTGGTACCTACAGAGCTGGAGTGAAGCTAAAGACCCGGCGATTCACTTAAGGCCCTGAGCACTGGGCCGGACACACTGAGTGCGCAGTGAATGCCGGCTTCTGTCCTGCTTGGAACTGGGGACGGTCTGCTGTGGGGGGCGGGGGGGAGGGTGCCGGGGCAGGGGAGGCTTGGCCAGCTGCCCGCTCTGTGCCCCTGCAGGAGCTGGAAGACTTGCAGAAGGAGCTTCCCAAGTACCTGCGGCACCTGTGCAGCGAGGAGGACAACGTGCTGGTGTGGCACGCGCTGCTGCTGCCTGTGAGCGTCTGCGGGCCCTGCTGGGACTGGACCACTTAGGGCAGGGGCCGGGGCAGCGAGGGCTAGACTGGGCAAGGACTTTCCTGCCTGAGAGTCCTTTCTTCTTGGTTTTGGCTGCACCGGGACTTCGCTGCTGCACGCGGGCTCTCTCTAGCTGCGGCGACTGGGCCCCAATCTCTAGTTGGGTGCCGAGGCTTCTCACTGGGGTGGCTTCTCTCGTTTCGGAGCACGGGCTCGCTAACCGGCACACTGCCTTAGCTGCCCCACAGCATGTGGGGTCTTCCCGGGCCAGCGAGGAACCTGTGTGCCCTGCCCTGGCAGGTGGAGTCCTAGCCACTAGCCCATCAGGGAAGTCATAGAGCCCTTTTTTCACTGGAGATGATCGTTGGCAGCGGGAGGTGTCTCTGTCTACATTGATTGCTTCTGAGGTCCAGGCCAACTGATGAAGAGGCTAAGAGGCTTTTGCGCTTAGTCAGAGACCCCTTCTTCAAGCCAGTAGCTACCGAGTCCGTCATGGAAGCTTCGGCAGACAAAGAGCATCAGAAACAACAACAAAAGGCTTCCTTGTTGACTAAGTGGTAAAGAATCCACCTGCCAGTGCGGGAGACATGGGTTCAATCCCCGACCCGGGAAGATCCCACACACCCGTAGCAACCAAGCGTTGAGCCTGTGGTCCAGAGCCTGGGCCCACAGTGCCGGAGCCCACCTGCCACAACTGCTGAAGCCCTAGAGCCCCCCCTTTGCTGAGGCCTCACCCCTGGTCTTGGGTCTGTGCCCCAGCCCCAGCCTCTGCACGGTATCGAGAACACATGTTCTTTATCTGCCCAGCATTTGCTCGGACACACCCATGACTACCACAGCTTCCTTTCTGCCTTCTGCTCAGGAAGAGGAAATTTCTTAAAACCTTGACTCCGAACTCGTGTATGTCATTCTTTTTTCAAAAGGCTTATTTATTTGGCTGTGCCGGGTCTTAGTTGCGGCCTGTGGGATCCGGCTCCCTGACCGGGGAGCGAACGCGGGCCCCTGCGCTGGGACCACGGAGTCTTAGCCTCCAGGCCGCCGGGGAAGTCCCACGTGTGTCGTCCTGACAGTCATTCTCCTGCCTTCTCTGCCACGAAGGTTCTGAAAGGGTTTGGAGCTTTCGCAGCAGCCTGGAGGCCCCTGTGTGCTGTGCTGGGCTCATCCGAGCCCTGGGGTCCCCCCACTAGGGGTGTGGGTTACTGCTCCCGTGTGGAACAGTCCAGTCGACCGTGCTGAGTCCCCATCGGGCACTGTTGCTGTGACCCTGGGCAGGTCACTTGTGTGCACTGAACTTGTTTCATCTGGAAATCCTGATGCTAATACAATGAGTTCTCAAAGTACGTACCCTAATAGCTGACACATAAGGAGTGCTTGCCATGTGCCTGGCCATATTCTAGATCCCTGACGTGAATTAGCACAGGACTTCCCTGGGGGCCCGGTGGCCAAGACTCTGTGCTCCCAGCGCAGGGCACCTGGGTTCCATTCCTGGTCAGGGAACTAGATTCTGCATGTTGCAACTAAGACTCAGTGCAGCCAAATGCATAAATAAATAGTAAAAAAAAAAAAAAGCTGGTGCACTCTTCACTACCTTAAAAGAAAAGTGAATCGACTCATTTAATTGTCGGGCAAGCCCTGTGGAGGAGGCTGTGACTCTTTCTGTAAGGAGAGCACAGAGATGTTCGGCTGCTCGCCTAAGGTCGCACAGGCATGGGGTTGACAGAGCGACGGCTCACACTCCAGCCACGTGGCCTGAAGCCCACGTAACCCCTACACCCTGCTGCATGGGCTAATGTGTGTCAAGCCCTTAGCAGCAGGCAGCACAGAACGGGTGCAGGAAAGCCTTCCAGTTGCTAAAGATCCAATGGACGGAGGAGCCTGGAAGGCTGCGGTCCATGGGGTCGCTAAGAGTCGGACGTGACTGGGCGACTTCACTTTCACTTTTCACTTCTGTGCATTGGAGAAGGAAATGGCAACCCACTCCAGTGTTCTTGCCTGGAGAATCCCAGGGACGGGGGAGCCTGGTTGGCTGCCGTCTCTGGGGTCGCACAGAGTTGGACACGACTGAGCGACTTAGCAGCAGCAGCAGCAGCAGCAGCAGCAGCAGCAGCAGCAGCAGCAGCAGCAGGTCTTCTGCTGGCTCCTGGCAACGCTTAGGCACTCCGGTTCCGAATTGTTGTTTTAAGATGGTAAAATACCCATAATAGTATGCACTGCCTTAGCTGTTTTTTGCTCTGCTGGGTCTCTGTCGCTGCAGAGGCTTTCCCCTAGTCGCAGTGAGCGCCGGCTACTCTCGGTTGCAGCGTTCCGGCTTCTTGCTGCAGCGGCTTCTCTTGTGCAGCATGGCTCTCGGGCAAGGCGGCTTCGGTATACGCACTCCCGGGCTCTAGGGCACAGACCCAGTACTTGTGGCGCCCAAGCTTAGTTGACTTCCCTGGTGGCTCAGACGGTAAAGCGTCTGCCTGCAATTCGGGAGACCCAGGTTCGATCCCTGGGTCAGGAAGATCCTCTGGAGAAGGAAATGGCAACCCATTCTTGCCCCGGAAATCCCATGGATGGAGGAGCCTGGTGGGCTACAGTTCATGGGATCACACAGTCAGAGACGACTGAGCAACTTCACTATCATGGGCTTAGTTGCTCTGGGACATATGGGATCTTTCTGGACCAGGGATCGAACCCATGTCTGCAGGCGGATTCCTAACCACTGGGCCACCAGACAAGTCCTAGAAAAATGGTCAGGAAAGTAAATCCTAAAAGCTCTCACCACGAGGAGAAATTTTTTTTTCCTTATTCTTTCTTCGTTTTTTTATATGAGAAGATGGGTGTCAGCTGAACCTATTGTGGTAATTCTTTCACAGCATATGTGAATCTAACCATCAAGCTCGACGCCTTAAGCTTAGTGATGTGTATCAGTTATTTTTCAATAAAACTGGAAAGATGTTAATTACTGATATAATAAAAAGAAGCTAAGGTGGTCCTGAGGATGTCTCCAGTCAAACTGCACCCATTTTTCAAGGGAGGAAACTGAGGCTTAGGGGTGGGAGGCAGCTGGCCCTCGGGCGCACAGCAGAAGCCAGGATCTGACTCGTGGGAGTGCCAGGCCAGGGGGCTCTGACCCACAGTCCAGTTGCTACGTGAGTGCACATGCCATCTGTGTCCGCATTCGCGGTCCTTCCTCGGAGTGGAGCAGAGGAAGCCTGGGACGCTGGGGCGGGGCGGGGAGGGGGAAGCCAGGCCCGGGTCCTGGGGGTAGGAGGGCAGCTGTGCCTCTGCCCAGAGCGTGACTCCTTCTCTCGAACAGGAGAGGCCACCCTACAACCTCAAGGCCTTCAGGCTGTGCATCAGCTTCCCGAGGGAGTACCCGTTCCAGCCCCCCACGGTGAAATTCACCACCAGGATCTACCACCCCAACGTGGACAGGGACGGGAGGGTGTGCCTGCCCCTCATCAACAAGAAGAACTGGAAAGCCAGCACTAAGACCTGCCAAGGTGGGCTGGGTCCCGCCTGGACGGGGCCCCGGACCGAGTCGGGGCGGGGGGAGGGGTCACGGGGCCACTTTCGTGTCGGTGGCTCCTGTTTACTGTCATTCAGTCGCTAAGTTACGCCGGACTTTGTGACCCCAGGGACTGTAGCCCCCAGGCTCCTCTGTCCGTGGAGTTTCCCAGGCAAGAAGCTACTGGGGCTTCGCTGGGGGCTCAGACAGTAAAGAGTCTGCCCGCAGCGCAGGAGACCCGGGTCTGATCCCTGGGTCAGGAAGACCCCTGGAGAAGGGAATGGCCGCCCACTCCACGATCCTTGCTTGGAAAATTCCATGGACGGAGGAGCCTGTAGTCCATGGGGCTGCAAAGAGTCAGACGTGAGCGAGTGACTGAATTCACTCAATTCCCTTGTTTGACTCAATGAAACTAAGCCATGCCGTGTGAGGCCACCCAAGACGGAAGGGTCATGGTGAAGAGGTCTGATAGGATGTGGGCCACTGGAGAAGGGAATGGCAAACCACTTCAGTATTCTTGCCTTGAGAACCCCATGAACAGTATGAAAAGGCGAAAAGATAGGGCACTGAAAGAGGAACGTCCCAGGTGGGGAGGTGCCCAGCATGAACTGGAGGTCAGTGGGGAAATAACTCCGGAAAGAGCGAAGGGCCAGAGCCAAAGCAGAAACAGTCCCCAGCTGCGGATGGGACTGGTGGTGGACGCAAGGTCTGGTGCTGTAAGCACAGCCGCAGGGCGGGCCTAGTGATGACGTACGTCGCTTCAGCAGGCACTCTGAGACTGCGCTGAAAGCTTCACACGGTGTCTTTTTAGTTCACTATTTTTTTAACAAGCATGGTTAATGTTGAGGGAAGGAAGTGGCTACCCACTCCTGTATTGTTGCCTGGAAAACCCCATGGACAGAGGAGCCTGGCAGGCTAATATAGTCGCAAAGGGGGTCGCAAAGAGTCGGACACGACTGAGCGACTTCACTTTACTTTCACGGTTCATTTACAGTGTCGTGTGGGTTTATGGCACACAGCAAAGTGATCCGGGGATCCGCATGAATGTGTGTTCCTTCCACACTCTTTCCCACTGCGTCTGTCACAGGTGCTGAGTGGTTCCCTGGGCGACACAGCAGGGCCTTGCTGACTGTCTTTATGTGCAGCAGTTCGTATCTCCTCACCTCTAGCTCCTGGTGTCGCCCTGCTCTCCTGCTTCCCCTAGGTCTGTGAGTGTTTCTGCTTTGTAAGTGAGTTCACGTGTATCTTTTTACGATTCCACATGTAAGGGATACCATACGGTATCTGTCCTTCTCTGCCTGACTTCCTTCACTTGATACGGTGATCTCCAGGTCCATCCGTACGTTGCTGCAGATGGCGTCCTTTCACTGTTGTTTGTGGCTGAATACTATTGCCCTGTGCGTGTCTACCACGTCTTCTTTACCCACTTGTCTGTCGATGGGCATTTAGGTCGCACTCATGTCTTGTCTGTTGTAAGCAGTGCTGCTGCGGACGTTGGGGTGTGTGTAGCTTTTTGAATTAGCGTTTTCTCTGGGTATGTGCTCGGGTGCGATTGCTGGATCGTTCGGCAACTCTACTTTTATTTTTTTAAGGAACCTCATACTGGTCTCCATAGTGGCTTCACCAATTTACATATCCCACCAACAAAGTAGGAGGGTTTTCTCTTCCACCCACCCTCTCCAGCATAGAAAGTCACTTTTTTCTTCCATATGGTATTTTTGGTATACATCCCATGGATGACAAATTGGAATTATACTGGATTAATCATAATTCAGGAATACAAAAACAGAGCTGATGGCCCTTGAGGACTTGGTCTCACATACGTCCCTGCACCACTGAGAACCTGAACTTTCTAACCCAGGGCAATCAGCCATTTTTAACACACCAGCCTCATTCAGTCGCCCAGAAGCCCCTTGAAATAGTGCTCTCATCGGCCCCATCAGGACACGGGCCTGTGAGAGCTGAGCTCTTACCTGAGCTGGCAGACGGCAGAGCTGGGATTCGAGGCCTCCCTTGGCCGGCTCTGAACCGCGCGGCTCAGCAGAACTTTCTTCAGTGATGGAGTCGGTCTATAGCGGCCCTGTCCAGTGCCACAGACACTGGCCCCATGTAGCTTTCAAGCACTTGAAGTGTGGCTGTTGTGACTATGAACTGCTTTCCTAATTGTCATGAATTTCAATTAATTTAAATCAAGATGACCACACATGGCTGCAGCGACATGTCAGGCACTGTGGCCCTAGGCGTGGACGTAATCAGTATGTGATCAGTCCTTTCCTGGAGGCTTCCCTGGTGGTCTAGTGGCTAAGACTCCACACCCCCAATGCGGGGGCCTCGATTTGACCCCTGATCAGGGGACTAGATCCCACAGGCTGCAACTGAAGATCCAGAATGAAGACCCAGGGAGGCCAAATAAATAAATACATGCTCTTTAAAAATATCCCACCTCTGGATCAGCTCGGGAGTTCTTAACCCTGGAAACGAGTGCTGGGGAGAGGCAGAGGCATGGTCCTTGGTGAGCACCAGAGCTCTGCAGAGCGCCCCGAGCCCAGGGCCACACGCTTGTGTGCATGGCTACGGGCACAAAGTGGGGCACTGCCTTCCCGGTTCCCAAAGTCACCCGTGAAAGATTTCAAGCCACAAGGCAGGAGTGGTTTCCAGTCTTGAGCCTCGGAACCCTTTTTTCCCCAAATAAAAAGTTTTGGAGTCCTGTTACCACCTCCGTGGACATGAATTTGAGCAAACTCCAGGAGATAGTGGAAGACAGAGGAGGCTGCGTGCTGCAGTCCTCAGGGTCTCAGAGAGTCAGACGCAACAAAAGCAGAGTTCTGGCTGAAAAGGGAACAGAACTCAGACACTGCATTGATTTCACCAACCCTCGCGACCCTTGGGGCACCATGTGAACAGCTTCTGTGACACCGTGGAACGCAGGTTGGAAACCGCTGAGATAACTGCTCGTGAGCGCTTCGGACGCCGTCATTGGGGACCCTGAGTGGCATCTGATTTGCTCGTAAAGAGCAAATCCTAGTAGAGCCGTCCTAAGGTGTGGGTTGGTGTGGGTTCCGGGAGGATCAGGGAGTGGGCAGCATCGCTTCCTTCCCAGTAGTTTTTTCTCTCCCTCCTGATGTCCTGATCTGACTTCTCTCCCCAGTCCTGGAGGCCCTCAACGTGCTGGTGAATCAGCCGGAGCCGGGAGAGCCCGTTCGGCTAGAGCTCGCGGAGCAGCTGACGCAGGACCCAGAGCTGTTTGACCGGACGGCCCAAGAGTTCACCCTCCAGTTTGGAGTGGACCGGCCCTCCTAACCCGGCTTCTGACCCGCCTGCTTTCTGTGTGATGGATGGACGCCCCTCATGGGCGGGGGGCCAGAGCCTCTTTGCGATTTTGCACTTGCTCGTGCCTTCCAAGATTTCCTTCTTAGGCTGTGTGTGTGTGTATGGGTGTGGGTGTGTGTGGGTGTGGGGGTGTGTGTGTGTGTGTGTGTGTGTGTTTACAGGGAGGGGACTGCCGTTACGAGTGTGGACCCACTGGCCACAGATGTGCTTTCCCCAGCCTGCCCCAGAGCCAGAGGCATTTAGGTTTGCAGACTCAAAATCCAGCTCTCCAGTGCTCCGTGATGGGGTTCCTGGTCCCACCGGTTGGTCCATCTTAGAGACTCAGGCCACCTTCCCAGCCAGATAAGCAGCCAACCCGAATGCCCGCCCCCCACAGAGCCCTGCTTGGGGGCAGCAGGTCAGGTGGGATGCATACCAGGAGGGGGCCAGGGGGAGGAGGGACTCTTAAAACCAAGTGCTCTGGGGATGGAGCGGTTGCATCGTAGACCTGTATGGATTTAGGTGCAAAACCTTTCTGTTTCCACTGATGAATCATAAAGTGAAGAATCTCCTCTCCACCCCAGAAATCTGACTGTACGGTCTTTCATTTTGTTTTTAAAGATTTACTTATGTATTTCGTTTTTTGGCCGAGCTGGGACCGTCACTGCTGGGTTTCCTGGAGTCTCGGCAAGGGGGCGCAGACACGCTAGTTGCAGTTCCTGGAGTCTCAGCAAAGGGGAGCTCCTCGCTCGTTGCAGCCCCGGGCTTCCCATCGCACGTCCCCTCTTGCCGAGCGTGGACTCCAGGCTCACGGACTCAGCAGCTGCAGCTCATGGGCTCGGTAGTTGTCGCACGTGGGCTTAGTTGCCCCGCGGCCTGTGCAGTCTTCCCCGACGAGGGATCGAACTTGCACTGCAAGGCGGAGTCTTAACCCTGGGCTACCAGGGGAACCCCGACTCCATGGTTTTTAAACCACTGCTGTCCGGTTTGGTGGCCGGTTCCTAGCGTCAGGCTTTACGCCGGGAGGGGTTTCCCTTCCAGCTTGAGTCCAGGGGGAGCCATGGAGACCGTGAGTTTGCTCAGCTGTTCAACGCAAGGGTCCACCCCTGAGCGTTCACTGAGGGGGCAAGTGGTTTATCAGGAGGAGGCTTGTTTAGCTGCAGTCGAATGAAAGATGCTTGCTTCCGGATCAACGGAGGGCTCGCGGGGCACGGATCCTTGTGTGACCCCAAGCACTGTGGGGAAAGCTGGCTGTGAGGGACCCGGCCACCCTCAGCCAGAGGGGTCGTCGACCCACCCACAGGAGTAACGCCCCCTGTTTTATACAGCAGGCAACCAAGGCTAACCGAGCCCTCCAGTGGGTTGCCACATCCCCTCCGCTGACCTGGGCGGAGTCCGCACCTCTGCCACAGTGCCGAGCTGGCGGCTTTCATTTCTGTGTTTCTCCTGAGCCGCTCTCATCAGCGCACATGCTCCCAACGGCTGATAAAGCCAGACAGGATTGTTAGGAAATTAGAGTCAGCTCTGGGCTTCCCTGGTGGCTCAGCGGTAAAGAATCTGCCTGCAAGGCAGGAGGTCTCGCTGGAGGAGGGCATGGCAACCCACTCCAGTATCCTTGCCTGGAGAATCCCATGGACAGAGGAGCCTGGCGGGCTGCAGTCCACGGGGTCGCACTGAGTCGGGCGCGACAGAAATAACTAAGCAAGCAGCTGCAGCAGCGTACTCAGCTCTAGGGCTCATCTCTAGTGAGCAGTGGAAAACAGAAACAAAACCTCAGCCAGAGTTCAGGGATTATCTTGGCACAAAGGAGGAGCTTCTGGAGGAGCTTCCAAAGCCACTGGCATTTTTTTTTTCCTTTTTTGGCTGCACCACACAGCATGCAGGATATTAGTCCCCTGACTTGGGATTGAATGCATGCCCCCTGCAGTAGAAGTGTGGGTTCTTAACTACTGGACTGCCAGGGAAATCCTCAACCACTGGCCCTTCAGAGACAGAACATGGAGTATCTTAGGGTCAAAGAAATCACCTCCAGGCCCCACGAACCGAGTCTGAGTGAGGGTTCTAGAGAATCTTCTCCTCCAGTCCCTGTCCTGGAATCCCCTAATGTAGGAGAAGTGTGGAAAGAGGGGAAAACGTGGGAAAGTGCCACCCGTGGCTGGAAACGTGAGGATGTCGTTACTTTGGGCCACTGCTTCAGTTCAGTTCAGTCGCTCAGTCGTGTCCGACGCTCTGCGACCCCATGAATCGCAGCACGCCAGGCCTCCTTAGGGAACGTATATGTGGCAGGCCCCAGGCCAGGCCTTTTGTCCTTTGTTGTCGTTGTTAGTCGCTAGATTGCTAAGTCCCGTCTGACTCTCTTTGACCCCATGGACTGCAGCACGCCAGGCTCCTCCGTCCCCCACTGTCTCCCAGAGTTTGCTCAAAATCATGACCACTGGGCCAGTGATACTGTCTACGTAATCCCATTTAACCTTCACAGCACCTGCGGGATTTTGAGCTGCTATTATCCCCGTTCAGATGGCGAGCTGAAGCTCAGAGAGCTTTGCTCACTGCCCAGGGACACACAGCTTCTTGGCACAGATGCCTGTCACGGTTGTTGAGAAACTCACCTCAGGTGAGGAAAGCGGGCAGCCGGGGCTGCTTAT
Source organism: Budorcas taxicolor (assembly GCF_023091745.1). Lineage (NCBI taxonomy): Eukaryota > Metazoa > Chordata > Mammalia > Artiodactyla > Bovidae > Budorcas > Budorcas taxicolor. The sequence continues at coordinate 78,823,447 of NC_068924.1, read as the reverse complement.
CCCAGAGTGAGAGAGGTCCCCGGCGGGGTAGGGAGGGAGCCCCGGGGAGCCAGACGGGATTTTACAAAAGAGCCTTTAATGCAGTTAAGACTGGGGCCGCCGCCTCCGTGGAGCTGAAGGGGGCCTCCGGGCCAGCACCGGCCAGCCCCTCATTTCTTCTTGGTCTTCACCAGCCCCTTCTGCACGAGGCTGCGGTACAGCTCCTGGATGTAGGTGTAGACGCACTTGGAGTCGGGCACCGCCAGCCGCACCATGTCGTCCACCTCCAGCAGCTGCGCGCAGTCGGCCAGTTTCCTGAGGGGCAGACGGGGAGGGGTGAGAGGTGGGGTTCAGAGAGCCGACAGGGAAAGAGGTGGGGGTCTAAGGGACGGGGTGGGGCAGCCCCCCAAGGATGAAGCCCGCAGGACTGTGTGCGGCAGCGCTGGGACTTCGTCTGGCACAACTATCCCATTGTACAGGTGAGACAGCTGAGGCCCAGCGGAGTCAAGACTCAGACTCAGCATGGCTTGGTTCCAAAACCTGTGTGTTTCTGCCCCACGTGTCGTCACGTGGGAGCGGGGCCCTCCGGTCTGGGGTTCCGCGGTAATCCACCCGTCTGTGTGCACCTGTGTCCGTCCTCTGGAAGGACAGGCCCCGCAGGAGGAGTGAACAACACAGAACGCTAATCCTGGCTGCAGTGTGGGCTTTGCAGCCTCAACTCTCCGCCTCAGCCAGGCTCTGTGCATGCACGGAGGGGCGCCACGTGCTAGGCGTTCTTCCGGGGAGTTCAACACTGAACAGAATAAGAACCCCCCATTCTCATCAACGTTCTCGTGGCAGAACACAGGCAGTCGTCAAACAGAAATTGACGGTACGTCAGAGGACGAGAGATGCTACAGAGAAAAATAAGGCAGGGAAGGACAGGACATGTTTGTGTTCAGGGGGATTTGCTTTTGTACTATGTTGGTGGTGGCATTTATTTATTTATTTATTGTCAGTGCCTCACAGCTTCTGGGATTTTAGTTCCCTCACCGAGAACTGAACCTGGGCCCTCGGCAGTGAGCGCGCAGAGTCCTAACCACTGGACCAGGGAGTTCCCCGAAAAGAGAGAGAGAAACAAGTCGCTCAGTCGTGTCCAAATCTTTCCGACCCCATGGGCTGTAGCTGACCAGGCTCCTCCATCCACGGGATTTTCCAGACAAGAATACTGGAGTGGGTTGCCATTTCCTTCTCCAGGGGATCTTCCCGATCCAGGGATCGAACCCAGGTCTCCCACACTGCAGGCAGACTCTTTACCATCTGAGCCACCAGGGAAGCCCAGAGTTCCCCTAAGGGATTTTTAATAGAAGTTCTCTTAAAGAGTAATTTTAAGCTCAGGAAAGTACATCGGGTACATGTTTGCAAGAAGGGGGTTCCAGAAAACAGCAGGTGCAAATGTCCTGAGGCAGGAGTGCTTGAGCAATTGCATGGAACTTAGCAGCAAGTCCTGTTTCCCTAACTTCCCAGCTGCTCTTTGGGAGCACGGGCTACTCCTGGCCTCGCCAAGGCCAACCATCTGATCTAAGCACTGTTGGGGCCTTGCCACCACGTGCCGGGAGCCTTATCAAGTGTTTCCCTCTCCCCTCTTTTTTTTTTTTGGCCACGCTGCACAGCTTACAGGATCTCAGCTCCCTGACAGGGACTGACCCGGCCCAGCCCAGGGCAGTCAAAGCCTGGAATCCGAGCCACTAGGCCAGCAGGGAGCTTCTGAATGCCTTCTCCTGAATGCTCTCATTCACTCCAGTCCTCTGTGTTCAACCGGCAGAAGGGGAGCCGGAGACTCTCAGCATCTTGGTGGTTTGCCCAAAGCGAGCAGTTCAGCTGGGACTCCACTGCGGGCCTGCCGGACACACCTGGCCGGACGCCCAACTGCACAGGGTGCCAGCGAGCGGGCCACCAGGGTCCCGGAGGGCATCCTCTCAGAGCTGAGTCAGCTGGACTAACAGCCAAGCCAGATGGACCTGGGGGCAGGTGAGGAGCACGGACTGAAGGGCTTCGAGGCCCGGGACAAGCTCCCCGCAACTGACGCCGTGCTGTCAGCTTCTGGGTGTGGGTCGAGGTGCGGTTTCCACCCAGGAGAGGTGGACGCTTCATTCCCACTGGGCCTGGGGAGCCGGGGCGGGCTCCTCCAGCAGCTCACTAATCAAGCCCCCAGGGGCCCAGCGCTGGGGCCCCTTACTTTGCACTCTTCATCTTCATACCCAGCCCTAGGAGATGTTCCGTCAGCTGCCGAGGGTCAGAGAGTGAGGGAGGGGGACTTCCCGCGTGGTCCAGTGGTCAGGGCTTGGAGCCCCCACTGGCAGGGGTGCGCGTGTGATCCCCGGTCTCCCGTGGGCAGAGAACTAAGATCCTGCATCCCTGATGGCACGGCCACACACGCACAGCCTGGCAGCTGCAGGACAATGACCTGTGGCCACAGGCCAGGGACGCCTGGTCAGGGCCAAGCCACACACCCTTCTGATGGTGACCAAGAGCTCACACCCCCAGCCAGGAGTTTCCCTTTCCAGGGCCGGGTTGGCCACTGCCCTCCTGCTCCAACCTCCCGTAACTCCCTGCTGGGAGCCACACAAGCATCGTTGTGATGGTCAAATCAGACAATCCAAGGAAAGCGTTTAGCAGGATGCCTGGCATCTGATCACGCTTGGTTCACGTGGCTTGTCATGGCCCTTAAAGGTGCTTCCGAGCTCAGAGCAGGACACGGGGCTCCCGACCCCTTCACCCCCACCCCAGGGCACTGCCCCCACCCCAGGGCAGGATACTGTGAAACCGGAAGGGGCTTTCCGGAGCACCAACTCCGCATGTGTGCACGTGTACTCCGTCGAGTCTGGCTCTTTGTGACCCCACGGACTGTAGCCCGCCAGGCTCCTCTGTCCATGGGATTCTCCAGGCAAGAACACTGGAGCTGGATGCCATTTCAGTAAAGAATCTGCCTGCAGTGCAGGAGGCCCGGATTCAGTCCCTGGGTTGAGAAGATCCCCTGGAGAAGGAAACCACAATCCACTCCAGTATTCTTGCCTGGAAAATCCCGTGGACAGAGGAGCTTGGCGGGCTATAGTCCATGGGTCTCAAGAGTCTGACATGACTTAGAGACTAAACCACCACCTCCAGGAGATCTTCCCGACCCAGGGACTGAACCCGGGTCTTTTGGTGTCTCCTGCATTGGCAGGCAGGTTTTTTTTAAAAAATCACTGAGCCACTTGGGAAGCGCTTCTGGAACACCAAGTCTGGGAGTTTTCAGATGGCATCCTTGGTGACCGAGGGCCCAGGAGACATGCTTCAGGACCATCTTAGGAGGGGGGTTGGATGCTGATCTGGGGTGCTCCGGGAGCCCCTCCCAGCCTACAAAGGCATCCAGTGCCTGAGGGCCCAGGAGACATGCTTCAGGACCATCCTAGGAGGGGGGTTGGACGCTGATCTGGGGTGCCCCGGGAGCCCCTCCCAGCCTACAAAAGCCACCCTGACATCTGTTGACTGTGTTGGGCATCCACTTACTGTTTCGTTTGAAGAAGCTGCCGGTGGGGTGGGGGACCCATCTGAGAAGCACCGGTCAGTGTCAGCCAACTGGTTTTGCCGATGGGAACACGGAGACCCAGAGAGGGGAGGATGGCTGCCCCAGGCTTCCCCACGGGTTGGTGGCCAGGCCTGAACTCGCTCAGAGGGCTCGGCCTCCCGGACCAAGATGCTGCCAGCATCCCCAGTGACTTGCTCCCTTCTCTGGGCCTGCAGAAGTGCCCTCAGCTGTCCCTTCCCAGGCCTCAGAGCTGTCCTTGTGGATGACACCCTCTGCCCAGACCGGGTGGCTCAGAAGCCTCCCCCAGGCAGGAAAGGATGCGTGAGCCAGGCATGAGCCCCTGGAGAGCCTCAAGGCCATCGTGGGACCGGCCGGTCTCTCTGGGGGTAGAGGTGGAAGCCTTTGGCCCAGTCCGGCTTTGAGGCTTTGGTGGGGAGAATGCCTCCGCTCCCCACCGCCTGGCAGCCTTGCGTTCACCTCTCAGGGTCTTCCCTGGGCCCTGCTGCTTCTCACGCCCCTCCTGTCTGTCTAGTCCACCCCTTTCCCATCCCTCTGCGGCCCCAGCACCCAGCTGTGTGAACCTCAGCAATAAATCTCCCTCCGGGTCCCACAGCGGATAACGAGTATCATCACAGGGGCTTCCCTGGCAGTCCTGTGGTTGGGAATCCGCCCACCAGGGCAGGGACCATGGGGTCAGTCCCTGGTCTGGGGTGATTCCACATACCTCCGGGCAACTAAGTCTGTGGGCCAGCCACAACTGCTGAAGCCCAAGAGCCTAGAGTCTGGACAAGAGAAGCTTGAGCGCCACATGAAGAAGAGTCGTTGCTGCTCATCGCAACTGGAGAAAGTCCGTGCAGCCAAAAATAAATTAATTTTTAAAATGTGTATCAATTGTGATATCTTTCATTTCAGTACAGGAACAGCAGCTAGGATTTTTGTTTTTGAAATGTTTGCCGTGGGTTAGGCACTGTGATAGGGACTTTAATTATTAATTCTCATCACAGCCCTGCCGAATGTCATGCCCATTTTAAAGGTCAGACTATAGAGGCTCAGAGAGGTAAAGGAGACTACCCAAGATCACACAGCTAACAAAAGTCAGGGTCAGAATCTGGCCCCAGATCTCTGCAAACTCCCAGTCTTCCCCTCCTTTATCTCTCACCGGCCTGCATTTTGTCTGCCTGTCCCCTCACATTTTATTCCGCATGTATGTGTATTTGCTGTCTCTCTCTTTAGAGTGTGAGTCACGGGACTTTCCTGGTGGGCCAGTGATTGAGACTCTGTGCCTCCAACGCCAAGAGTGAAGGTTTGATCCCTGGGTGAGGAACTAAGATTCCACATGCAACGGGGAAGGGCCAAAAACTAAAATAATATAAAATAGAATAGGAACTCTGTCGGATTCAAGGAGCTGTGGCCACGGGCTCGGCCTGACCGTCCCTCTCGGGCCCCGGCCCGGTCCCCGCCGCTCGGCGCCCCCAGCCCGGCTTACTCTGCGGTGGAGAAGGCCAGCGTGAAGTTGTGGCGGCGCTGCGCGGGGTCCAGCGCCGCATAGTCAAAGGCGTCGGGGAAAAACTTGTGGATGAGCGCGCAGAAGGCCATGCCGCTGCCCCAGCTCGAGGAGAAGTTCTGGATGTCCACGTGCTGCGGGGCGGCCGGGAGCCGCGTCAGGGGCCTGCGCCCGGCACCCCCGGACCCCCCAGGCACTGTCGCCCGCGCCCAGCCCCGCCGGAGCCCCCGCACCTCATAGTTCCTGGTCATGGCGCGGCACCACTCCAGCAGCATGTTCCGAACGCCGCCCACCGCCGCGCCCGCCGCCTTGGTGTTCCGGAACAGGGCCGTGGGGCCCGCGGCCGCCCTGTGCGCCGGGGCGGGAAGGGGGGTCCCATCAGACGGCAGTCCTCCCGGGGGGGGGGGTACCCATCAGATGTCCCTCTGGGGCTGGGGCTGCTCCCCCGCCCCACCCTTCCACCAATTCAGCCCCGCCAGCCCCTTGCCCAAATCCTACCCCCCGAACTTGTCCACGATGGCCTTGCGGTTCTGAGCTCGGGGTCCCCGGGGCCGGGTAGGAGCGGACACTCTGCGCTCTGGAGCCTTCTCTTTCTTCTTCTCCTCTGAAGGAGGGGGCTCCGTGGGGCTCTGGGGCACATCGCTGGGCGAAGAGTCACTGCTTGGAAATGGTCAGAGGAGCGTGAGGGGGGCTGGGACGCGCCTCTGCAGGGAAGAGGTTGGCTGGGCAGTGGTCCCTGCCGGCCCAAGAGGCTACAGAGCTACTGTCCCGCCTCACACACGTGCCTCGAGGCCCAGCACTGGGAGGCGCTGGGAAGGAAGAGTGAAGTCCAGTCTGACTGCGTAGGTTAGAACTAGCGCACATCTGAAGTCTGACCTGAGTTCCAATCCTGCCTAGGCCTCTTATTTGCCATGTGACTTACTTGCCATGGGACTGTCAAACCAGTCCATCCTAAAGGAAATCAACCCTGGATATTCACTGGGAGGACTGATGCTGAAGCTGAAACTCCAATACTTTGGCCACCTGATGCGAAGAGCTGACTCATTGGAAAAGACCCTGCTGCTGGGAAAGATTGAGGGCAGGAGGAGAAGGGGACGGCAGACGATGAGATGGCTGGATGGCATCACCGACTCAATGGACATGAGTTTGAGAAAACTCCACGAGTTGGTGATGGACAGGGAGGCCTGGCGTGCTGATTTCCATGGGGTCACAAAGAGTTAGGTGCGACTTGGTGACTGAACAACAACTTGGGACTGTCACGTCACTTCTCTGAGCCCCAGCTTCCTCATCTGTATAGTGGCATAGGTACCTGACAAGGTGGGTCTAAGGCCTCTGTAAGAAGGGGAATGTGAACACTCACCAGGCACCTTTCCCTAAGAAGGTCACATGGAGGTGACTTTCAGCTCAAAATAAAGGCAGGCTTTTTTAAAGACAAAATTTGTGTCCTGGCAAGAGGAAGGCTCTCGTGTTACCCAGCACCTTTCAGGCCCCAGGCGTCAGGCTGAGTGTTTTATACACAGACGTCATCTGAGCCTCACGAGAAGCCTTTGAGGCAGGTACCCTGACTGTGTCCACTTCCCAGGGGAGAAGGCGGAAGCGATACAGCCACGGGCAGACAGTGGGGCTTCCCCGGGGGCTCAGCGGTTAAAAAAAAAAAAAAAAAAAAACCGGCTGCCAAGGCAGGAGACTTGAGTGCCATCCCTGGGTCGGGAAGATCCCCTGGAAGAGGAGATGGCAAACCCACTCCAGTACTCTTTCCTTGGAAATCCCATGGACAAAGGCGCCTGGTGGGCTACAGTCCATGGAGTCCCAAAGAGTCAGACAGGACCAACCTAGCAACTAAGACAGCAAGTGGCAGCGTCGCTGTCCAGACTCAGGCTTTCTGCTCACACACGACTGGTGATGCTGAGACTGCGGAGATAGACAAGACTGGGGGCTCCCATGAAGAGTCCTAGGGGTGCTGGAGAGGAGGCTTCTTCAGCACTGGGTGGGAGGCCAACCAGGGATGCTCCACTGCCCTTTGCTCTCCGCTCCAGCTCTTCTCACTTCCCAGGCTCTGCCCTGAGGTGCTGCTACTGCTGCTAAGTCGCTTCAGTCGTGTCTGACTCTGTGCGACCCCATAGATGGCAGTCCACCAGGCTCCCCCGTCCCCGGGATTCTCCAGGCAAGAACACTGGAGTGGGTTGCCCTGAGCTAGGGGGCAGCAATATTCCTGGCATATCTCGAGACTAGATGCTGGAGGCCCAGTCTCAGGGGACACCAGGCTTTGAAGGGAGCAGGTTGTGGTGTGGAGGGGAGCTGGGGCTCCAGCGTTTGACATTACCTGGCTGAAGGACCGGGTTCTTCAGAAGCGGCAGTGTCTGGGCTCAGCCCCTCTGAGGGAGAGGAACAGGAAGGAGGGAAGCGGGGCGACTGCGGCGCGGCCCCCCAGGCAGGCCCTACAGCAGGTGGGCTCCTGGCCCCTCCCCCCCATGCCCCCCAGGGTGGCCCCTGCAGCAGGTGGGCTCCTGAGGGCCCCACATGCCCCCCAGTGAGCCCTGCAGCAGGTGGGCTCCTGAGGGCCCCCGCACGCCCCTCAGTGAGCCCTGCAGCAGGTGGGCTCCTGGCCACGCCCCCCCCCCACACCCCCCTGGGCAGGCCCTGCAGCAGGTGGGTTCCAGGCGCCCCCTCACCTGGGCTGGCGCTGCCGCCCTCCTCCGTGGGGCTCTCGGGCCATCCCTCCGGGGAGCTGGGAGGCCCCCCGGCCCCGTCCTCAGCCTCTGCCCCTGCACCCTGGTCCTGCTCGTCATCAGGACCGCCTGGCTCCTGGAACGAACGCGCACTGGGTGGGCTCGTGCCTGCCCGAGGCTTCAGAAAGATCTGGAAGGCAGCCCGGGCCCAGCACGGCTTCCCCCACCTGCCCCCACCCAGGCCCTTGGACTTTCCCCGAGGAGTAAAGCGGGACAGGGGCTTGCTTGGGGGGGCTCTGGACCGCCGTGGGGCCCCCTCCCTCCTCTCCGCTCCCTCACTCACCACCCCCTCCGTCGCCTCCTCCTGTGGCTCGGGCTTGGCCGCGTCCGCCACGGCGGCCTTCGGAGAGTCCAGCTGGGCCGCTGGCGCACCGGCCTCCTCCTGGGCTTCAGCCTGGGGCTCCTCCGTCTGGCCGCCCTCCTCCTGAGGGGCCGCGGCGGCCTCGCCCGGCCCTTCGGCCTCCCCGCCTCCAGCCTCGGCCTCCTGCGCCCCGGAAGCCTGCTTCGGCTCAGCCCGGGCCTCTCCGCTCACGTCGACTGTCTCCCTAGACCCGGGCCTGGCCGCTTTCTCATCAGCGCTCCGCTTCCCAGCGGCCGACGCGCCCTCCCCGTCCGCTGCAGCCCCCGCGGGCTCAGAGTCGGCCTGCTCTTTCCTGGCGGTCTTCCGAGGGGCCGCGGTGGTCGCTCCCTGCCCCCGGTCTTCCTGCTGAAGCTCAGCCTCGCCTTGGGATTCCGCCTCGGCCTCACCCAGCCCGTCTGCCGGGCATTCAGCGGAGGCGCCGTCCTCAGCCGGGGCCCGCTCCTGCTGTCCCGCCGCTGCCGGCCCTGCTCTGGCGGCACTCTCAGCGGGGCCTGCGGCCTCGTCCTCTGCAGAGCCGCCACCTCCCGCGGTCTCCGGAGCGTCCGCGGCTGGGGGGACAGTGGCCCCGTCCTCAGAGGCCTTCCCCGCCTTCTGCTCCATCTCTGGAAAGAGAAGACAGACACACCCGGTCATGCCCCCTCTCTCCAGGTGAAGGCCCTGGAGTCCAGACGCCTGCACTTCAGTCCCGGGGCCCCCATTGCTTGGACATGAGACACCAACACCCTCTTTCCGCCTGGTTAAATGAAGGCGGAGGGCACCACTTCCCCCGAAACGGGGTGTTGGGCCAGCTCTGTTTACTTGATGTCCACGGAACGGTCCTCTGCAGGTTGTGACTTGGGCTTTAAAGAACACTGGGTCAGGACTTGGTGGTCCAGTGGTTAAGAATCCGCCTGCCAATGCAGGGGACACGGGTTGATGCCTGGTAGGAGAAGATTCCACATGCGGAGGGGCAGTTAAGCCCTTGGACCACGACTACCCAGCCCACACTCTGGGGCCCCAGAGCCATCACAAGAGAAGCTGTGGGCACCGCAGGGAAGGGTACCCCCACTCGCTGCCACTAGAGGAAGCCTGGGCACAGCAGCAGAGACCAGGCACAGCTAAAGGCAAATAAATAAACAAAAACACTTAGAAAAAAAACAGTCACATAATGCCTTTTCAATGATTTGGCCCCTCTTGGAATAAGTCAGTGAGGTGGTTACAGTTTGACACTCGCATCCCTGGACGGTCGTTCCTCCTCTCTGTTGATGGAGGTAGCTGTCCGCAGGGCCCGCAGGCTCAGAGCCCAAAGCAGACAGGAGTCTCTAGATAGAATCAAATAAGACTGCTTTGATTCCAGTTGGATTTATTTTTACAGTTACGATCTATTTCTGGCCAGTGACGTGGAGTTTCCATTTCCAATAGTGATATAAAGTTTCTTTTATAAATGCATTTATTGAAGTTAAAATCAGCTAATTCGAAGGAAGATGTTCAGGAAAGCAGGATATAAGATACCTAAGCCGCAGAGATGGCGTAAGGATGCCTGAGATTTGGGGAGCCCTGGGCCTGCATGGGGTCTGGGTCTCTGCCAGGCTATGTGTGAGTCTCTGAAGAGCTGGCCCTGGGCCTGGCAGAGTTCCCTTTGGTGAAGAACAGATATGTGCTCTCCCTGATTAACCTCCGCAGGGAAGTCTGATCCTCCAGCTGCCGGGGGTGGGAGGAAACGGAGTGCGTGCTGCTTCAATGTGAGGTTTCCTCCTCAAGCACTGTATATACAGTCAGCCTTCATGTCCTCGGGCTCAGTGGATTGAATCAACCTCAGATGGAAAATATTTGGAAAAAAAATCCAGAAAATTCCAAAAGGCAAAACTTGAATCTGCAGCCGCTCCAGCTACTTATGTAGCATTTACACTGTCATTAACAATTGTTTACATAACATTTTCATTGTACTGGGTATTACAAGCAATCTCGAGCTGACTTACAGTATCAGGAAGGACCATGTAGGTTATAAGCAGACGCTGCCCCGTTTCATGTGAGAGACAAGAGCATCTGCAGATCTTAGTGTCCACCAGAGAGGCTGGGACTGCTTCCCCACTGACACTGAGGGATGGTTGTGCTGTCCCAGCTACGAAAATAGCTGGGTGGGGGGACAGAGCCAGCTCCTTCTGCCCTTCTTGGGGGGGTCTGTTTACGAGAAAATAATCCCCGAATAATGTTCAGGGCATGACTCAGGCAGTAAAAGAAGCAGATGTTGCTGTCACTGGCTAAAAATACCTCCTGCCCCCTGCAGGGCCGTCACTCTGGGTACAGTACCCCGGCACCTGGGCAGTTGGGACAGAGGCAGGAAGACAGGCATACGAGGGCCAGGGCCCTGTTCCTGCTAGCCATTCGGGTCCTGGGGGTCCCTGGTTCAGTCTCCCACAGTTTCCCCAGGAAGCGGGCTGGGATTTTCAAAGATGCTCACGCTGCCCTTCAATTCCATCGCTCCCGTTACAGCCCATCGTTCACAGCTCTGGCAGTGAATTAAAGCTGGAGGGAAATCAATAAAGCCGGGAGATGGAATGCCCATCGGCAGGGAGCTAGGAGCTTGCCCTGACCTCAGCCCCGAGCCTGGGACCGGAGTGAGGCTCCTTGCTTCTCTGGAGAGTCTTCACTTCCAACACAGACGGGGCTGGTCTGGACCAAGTTGGCAAACTGTGTTCTGTGGAAAACCGTGCTCTGCTCAGTCGCTCAGTCGTGTCTGACTCTTTGCAACCCCATGGACTGTAACCCACCAGGCTCCTGTCCGTGGGGATTCTCCAGGCAAAAATACTGGAGTGGGTTGCCACGCCCTCCTCCAGGGGATCTTCCCAACCCAGGTCTCCCGCATTGCAGGCGGACTCTTTACCAGCTGAGCCACCAGGGAAGCTCAAGAATACTGGAGTGGGTAGCCTAACCCTTCTCCAGGGAATCCTCCCAACCCAGGGGTCAAACCCAGGTCTCCCACCTTACAGGAGGATTCTTCACCAGCTGAGCCACCAGGGAAGCCCAAGAATACTGGAGTGGGCAGCCATTCTCTCCTCCAGGGGATCTTCCTGATGCAGGAAATTGAACTGGGGTCTGCGGCATTATGGGTGGATTCTTTACCCCCTGAGCTACCAGGGAAGCCTGTGGAAAACTAGGGCCTCCTAAGACATTAATAGGGCTTTCCAGGTGGTGCCAGTGGTAAAGAACCCGCCTGCCCAGGCAGGAGGCAAAAGAGACTCGGGTTCGATCCCTGGGTCTGGAAGATCCCCTGGAGAAGGAACTGGCACCCCACTGCAGTATTCTTGCCTGGAAAATTCCATAGGCGGAGGAGCCTGGTGGGCTGCAGTCCATGGGGTCACAGAGTCGGACACGACCGAGTGAGAGAACAAGACATTAATGAAGGATGCGTCGGGTACAGGAGGGTGTTCACTGGCTAAGATTGTTCCAGAAACAGCCTACTCTTAACCGTTTTAGAGTCTTACAGCTTCGTTAGCACTTAGAGTCCAGATACCCCATGGTAAAGAAATCTTAACTTTGTTTAGCTTCCTTTAACTCATTTTTCTCCAAACATATTTGGCCTTGGGTTTTCTTTTTCGAGCTTTCTTTCCATTTTTCTTTATCTACCCTGAGGTAGTCTCTGCCCCGAGTCTCTTTCGTCTCCTGCGTGGGCAGGCGGGTTCTTCACCACTGGCACCACCTGGGAAGCCCTATTAATGTCTTAGGAGGCCCTAGTTTCCACAGGCTTCCCTGGTACAGATGTGAGAGTTGAACCACAAAGAAGGCTGAGTACCGAGGAACTGATGCTTTTGAACTGTGGTGTTGGAGAAGACGTTTGAGAGTCCCTTGGACTGCAAGGAGATCCAACCAGTCCATCCTAAAGGAAATCAGTCCTGGCTGTTCATTGGAAGGACTGATGCTCAAGCTGAAGCTCCAATACTTTGGCCACCTGATGTGAAGAGCTGACTCATTGGAAAAGACCCTGATACTGGGGAAGACTGAGGGGCGGGAGGAGAAGGGGATGACAGAGGATGAGATGGTTGGATGGCATCACTGACTCAATGGACATGATTTTGAGTAAACTCCGGGAGATGGTGAAGGACAGGGAGGCCTGGCGTGCTGCAGTCCACGGGGTTGCAGAGAGATGGACACGACTGAACGGCTGAACAGCAACGCTGGGGCGCCTCTACCGCCCTCTTGAGCAATGCCACCTCCAGCAGAGAAACTACAGTGAACACGGGCCTAGATGGTCCACACGCCCCATCCCTGCCTTGCGCTCGTTTGGAAGGTGGTGAACATCACTGATTCTTCAGCTTCCTGTGAGGGGATTCCCAGCTCCCACTGCGACCTTGAGCAAGCTTGTTACCCTGCCTGGGTTTTGAGTTCTGGAGATAAAAATAGGTCTCAGCTCATAGGGATGGTGGAGGGTTAAGAAAGCCAATGCATAGAGCATAAATGGGGGTGCTCCTGGCACGGAAGGAGGACTCGGCATACATCAGCTTGTGTGGCGTAGGTTGGCTCCTGCCCTGCCCTGGGCCAGATTAAGGTCCTGACTCAGCCAGGAGGGCATTTAGTTGGTAAGACAAGGCAAAAGAACTGAACACCGGTAAGATGATGAGCCGTTTTTATGCCTCAAAGTGTGGCAGTGATAAGCTAAGGCATAGCTGAGCCCTGCAGCCGTCTTACCCTACATCCACATGTCACACACACAGCACTGTGGAGGGGAAGGGCAGGCGTGTACACACACACACACACACACACACACACACACCCCTCAGCCATCCTGCGTGTTTCTCACCTCAGCTCTACCCTCAGGCCTGTCGGAAATAGCCAAGAAGTGCAGAAACACAGAACACTGAGCTGCTGGGATAACACCACCCACCCCAGCAGTGGCTTCCCTGTGGCTCAGATGGAAAGGAATCTGCCTGCGGGGCAGGAGACCTGGGTTTGATCCCTGGGTCAGGAAGATCCCCTGGAGAAGGGAACAGCAACCCACTCCAGTATTCTTGCCTGGAAAATCCCATGGACAGAGGAGCCTGGTGGGCTACAGTCCACGGGGTCACAAAGCGTCAGGCATGACTAACACACACACACACTCCAGCACTAACAATTCTGCAGCTTGCACCGCGGGCGCCCTCCTATACCTCCCCGCTTCCTCACTCTAACCCCTCGGAATAGGCGTTATTGGCCCCGTTTTACAGATGGAGGGATTTGAGGATCGAGGAGTGGAAATCCCTTGACTATAGTGGTGCTTAGGACAATTAAATGGCCAAACTGTATGTAGAACCCTGGTCTCCTGACGACCATCCCAGAGCTTCTGCCGGAGATGCTGCCCCCCTTGGCTCCTCAGCCAGGGTCCCGTGGAAGGTGCTCGGCCAGGGTGAGGGGGGCCCCAGGAGGGCCGTCAGATGTGGCTGAGGAGGTCGGCTCTCGCTTCCAAGCGCGCGGTAGCCTCCGTCCGCCTGCCCTGCCCGGGAGGCCTTCATTCTGCCCCGGCTTTGTGCCCGCTGGGGCAGCTTCCGTCTCTTCCTGTTTGCCTTGGCAGACGGGAAGGCAAAGCAGCCGGGAGCCCGAGTTCCAAGCCCCACGTAGTGGAGACGGTGCTGGGAGGCTCTGCTGACACCTCCACAACCTCTGCCGCTCGGTCTGTCTTCCGGTGGTCCTCCAGCCAGCCACATCCCTCGGAGATGCCCCCTCAGCTGCTCAGAGATGCCGCCTCCCACCCCAGCTGGACTCGGAAGTCTCCGAGGCCCTCTCTGCCCATCAGGACAGAAGAGACGGGAGCGCAAAAGAGTTGGCATAGTGATGGAGAGAGTCAGAGAGGGTTTCTCCAACCGGGGCTGCTGCTCAGAGGCTCCTGCGCTTGGAGGTGGGCAGAGGGGTCGGCAGACGGAGGGGCTGCTTGGAAAGGGGCGCAGGGCTTCGCCTACCTGCAGGGTCTCTGTCTGGGGTCCTGGAGCCGTCTCCTTCCTCGAGCTGAGCGGTGTCTCTCCCGGGCTGTCTTTAAGCCCCCGGGCTTCTAGCCCCCACCTTCCCCCCACCTTTCCCCCAACCCCTCCACTGCAAGGGCGCGGGGCCACGGACTAGCATTGTTTACTACCCTGTTGGTACAACACTCCCCCTGGACGGGGAGGCTCGGGTTTCCCGTGGAGCGCTGACAGGTGGCACCTTTCAATCACTGCCGGGCCCTCCCGCCTGCCCGGGCCCGCATCCACCCTGGGCCCGATTCCTTCCCCGTGTCCTCGCCCGGCCTGGGTGGCCCCCAAGGCCCCTGTGGAGCATGGTCGCCAGCTGTCCGGCCTCCCCTGCCCACCCAGAGCCCAGGTCCTGCACCTCCCTGCCCTCCACGCTCTGTTAAACAGTCCCTTTACCCGCCCTCGGACTAAAGCAGCTGCGGGAGGTTGGTGAGGGAGGGGTGAGTGGACAGCTGCCATCGGGACCTGTCTCGGGGGCCCCCGATGGGTGGGGTGGGGGAGGGGCAGAGAGAAGGGAGAGGGTCCAAGCTGACGGCTTGCGAGTCCCGCTGATACAAACCGAGCTCTATTTTGAGCCGAAGTGACCGGGACACAGTAGGCTCGGAGCAAATTTTTGTGCTGAATTGAGATTTTTGCTCCGAAAAACAGAACATCTTTCTTTACCTTCTCCAGGGGTCCTGTGGTCTAAGAAGGGAACTGCTTTCGGAGAATGGGTGAGGGGGGCTGTGACTTACAAAGCTGGAAATCCCCCCACCCCGCCACCCACCCCCACCGTCCCCCCCACTTCAGCCGTCCTGGCCTCCTTAATTCCTTCAATAAATCGATTGCTTTCTGTACTCAGGACTACCACCTTTCCCCCCTGCTCTTTGCAAGACTGTCTTCTGTTCTCAAATTTCATTTCCTCCTGGAGGCCTCCCGTGACCTTGAGTTCCTCTCCGTCATCTCCGCGTAGTTTATTTCCTTCTTGTATATTTCTTGAACTCCAAAGTCACTTTATTCATGTGTCGCTGGAGTTTCTCTCTGGACTCTAAGCTCCAGTAGGTAGGCTCTACCTTCCTGCTCAAGGCTATATGCCCGGGGCCCAGCAAATTGCCTGGGTCAGAGGGGGTGCTCACCAGATAGGCATTAGATAAGAAATACTTTAGTTAGCTTAAATATGGAATGAACACTTGGGGGCTTCTGCCTGGCATGATCTGAGAGCCCGATTTGGGCACCAGCGGTTGAATGGTGCAATGTTGTTCATTGCCAGCCGTACTTAGCGTGAAGACGTCTATAACTTTAAGGGCCTGAAAGCTGCATTGTGGAAAAAAGATTTCATCTGTTAGAGACACAGTTCGATGGAGAAAATACGGCTAAATGCTGACAACTGTCAAGTCCTGGTGATGGGTGATTCGTATCTGAAAATTCAGTACACCGTGCTCGCCACTCTTCTGGACTTTTACTTACTTATTTTTCATGTTTCTCCTTGCCTGTCTGTTCAGGTCTTTATTCAAAATCAGCTACCCAAAATGAGCTGGCACTTACGGAGTAAGCCAGTGTACGTGTGCGCAGCAGCCTCCTTTTCCTCTGGGGCGGCCTTCCTTCCCGCGGGCTGCTTCTCAGCTGCTGGTTTCTTGGTGCCCTGCGGCCTTTCTTCCCACTGCAGGCTTCTTGCCCCGAGCCTCCTTCTCATCTGATTTGGCTTCCAGCGCTGCCGCTGCCTTATCCAGGCGGACTTTGCGGTTCTTGGCCTGTCGAAGAATGGCATTCCGGCGCATGGTCTTGGCGTGTGGGTTCAGCTTCAAAGCGAGCCTCAGGTTTTCCAGTGCATTCTTTCTCAGGACCCTGCAATGAATCTTCTTGGGTGGTGCTCAGAGTGCTCTTTGGATTTCTGGGCTTTTCGAGTCTGCTGAGGTCTGCATTGAGCATCTTGTGCATGGGGAGGTTGTAGTTACTCTTCAGGGAGGCTGCTTGATGCTGAGTGCCACACAGCTCATCTGACTTTCCGAGAGTGCTTTCAGCCCGAATGCAGAAACGCCCCACATGACCTCCAGGAGCAAGTTTCAAAATGTTCAGCTTGCTTCCATTAAGCAGAGTAATTCCAGGGATGTTTCTGAAGGCCCTGATGATACCATTGTCTTCGTTATAGATGAGGCTGGGTCCCCTGCGCTGGATACGGCGACGGTTTCTCATTTTGCCTTTGCCAGCTCTCAGTCGCTGAGAGGGATAGACCTTTTTTATATCATTCCAGGCCTTCCGTTTCTTCAGAAGCAAAACAGCCTGCTTGGTCTTCTTGTAGCCTTCAACTTTATCTTCAGCCACCAAAGGAAGTTCGGGAGCTTCCTCTGCACGATGACCTCTGGGCATGGCCAGCGGTGGCGAGGCCAAGGCAGCTGGCGCAGAGGAGATGGCTCATCACTGCTGCGCTACACTGGCTCTGCGGCGCCAGTGTCGTCAGGTCCTGGTTGGCGCAAACAGGCGGCCCCCACGACACATATTTCCAGAAGCACCCTGGCCAGAACGGGGAGTCCCGTCTCCTGGAACCCTGGGAATTCGAGCCACAGCTCTGCCGGTACCCCGAGACTCGGCACCGGTTTGATGACCTGCTGACCCACTGGCAGCAGAGGGCTGTCTGTTGCTTTTGCGCAAGTTGGTGTGAACCAAGTTCACACTATCTGGTCTTGTGGGAGCCTTGAACACAGCAGGCAAAGTGACATTTCTGCCAGAGGACCCCCACCTTTTCGGAGCACACTGGGGTCAGTGGACGAGCACACGCCATGGTGGGGAGAGAAGGCCACGCTCCTCTCAACCCGGCGGCTCCCGCAGGAAGCGTTTTCCGTACTTTTAAACTTTGCCCAAATAAATGAAACTCCAAAAAGAAAACAACACTTTATCGTTACTGAGCAACTGTCATGGATTAGATGCGTTATTTTTTCTGTTTGTTTTGTAATGATTTTTAAAACTTTATTTTGAAATAATTATAGGTTTATAGGAAGTTACATAAGTAGTACAGAAAGGGAACTGAAGGTTACATTTTGCTTAAGATTTATCCACTGAAAGCTGAATCTTACATAACTATATGCAATATCAAAACAAGGAAGTTGGCCTTGATATGATGGCTTGTATGGTATTATGACAGCTTAGATTTGTATAAAACCTCCACCCACAATCAGGACACGGAACCATTTCACCCACAAAGATCTGCCGTGTGTTACTCCCTTAGACACGCTTCCCTCCCTCTCGCCACCAACTCTGACCCTAGGCAACCTCATTAATCCTTTCTCTCATCGCTATAGTTTTGTCATTTTCAGAATGTGATTTAAATGGAATCATACAGTTACACAATCATTCATGAAATCTAATTTTAAAAATCCCATCTAGGAAGCAGATTCTTCTTGCAAGAACCCATCTCCTTTTCCATGTAATTTCTTAATATTCCATATATTTATAATGTTTTCAAAAGCAAAAACCGGGATAACATATGTACAATAATGTACATTGCAGTATTATCATAATAGCCCAAACTGGAAACAACCCACAAGTTCATCAACAGGAGCACAGATAAATGCATTATGGCTGATTTATACAGTCAAACACTGGACAACAATAAAGAAAAGTGCTAAGAGATACGCACGACGGTATGGCTGAAATCTCACTGATGCTACGCTGAGCTAAAGAGGTGAGGCACAAACAGAAAATAATGCATAATTTCACTTACATGAAGTTCAAGAGTAGGCAGAACTAACTGATGCTGATAGGAGTCAGAATAGAGGTTCACTGCAGGAGAGGAGATAATCGACTGGGAAGAGACATGAGATAACTTTTTAGGGTGCCAGAAGTATTTTCTATCTTGATCTGGGTAATGGTTATAAAAATGAATATCTGTTTAAAAATTAAGCTTAGGATCCTGCATGTTACCACTTCACTGTCTGAATTTTGTACCTCTGTTTAAAGAATCTGTTCATGTTTGGTTGCCTGGGTCTTCGCTGCTGCATGCGGCTCTCTCCAGCTGCAGAGTGGGGAGGCTCCTGCCCATCGCGGTGTGCGGGTTTCATTGCGTGGCTTCTCTTGCTGGAGAGCACCTGCTGTAGGTGTTCAGGCTCTATAGTCCTGGCTCAGGGCTTGTCTGCTCCAAGGCATATGGAATCTTCCTGGACCAGGAATTGAACCCGAGCTATCTGCGGTGGCAGGCAGATTCTTATCCACTGTGCCTCCAGGGAAGTCCTGTCCCTCAATCTTTAAGTGTCAGGGCACAGGGTTTGGCACAGGGGTTGAGTCCTTACAGCACTGCTGTAATGAGACCCAATATTTAGAATCGTGGCTTTCCCAGGGAAGTACACCGTGACCAACCGTATAAAGTGTCTGGCCCACCTTCTCCTGGGGGCAGTGCACCCTTGCATCATTAACTTGCATCCTTAAATTTCGTTTACTGGGACGTCCCTTGAAAAATCCAGGATTGAGGTGGGCTTTTTCTTCGGGTGGGGGAGGGGGGTGGGGAGCAGGAGACAGGTGTGCAGAGAAGCACACCCTCTGGTTCCCTGGCGGCTCAGACACTGAGTCTGCTGCAATGCACGAGCCCTGGATTTGACCCCGGGTTGGGAAGATCCCCTGGAGAGCACATAGTCTACCCACTACCCACTCCAGTACTCTTGTGTTTCCCTGCTGGATCAGATGGTAAAGAATCTGCCTGCAGGGTGGGAGACCTGGGTTTCACCCTAGGTTGGGAAGATCCCCTAAAGGAGGGCATGACAATGTACTCCAGTATTCTTACCTGGAGAATCCCCATGGACAGAGGAGCCTGATGGGCTACAGTCCATGGGGTAGCCAAGAATTGGACATGACTGAGCAACTAATACCCTTCACACTCACACACTCACAAACGCCCTTCACACTCACACACTCACAAACGCCCTTCACACTCACACACTCACAAACGCCCTTCACACTCACACACTCACAAACACCCTTCACACTCACACACACTCACAAATGCCCTTCTTCTTCACCCAGACATGCTAGCATGGCTCTGCTGACAGCCGCAATGGCTGCCTAACCATCTTTATGGAGAGATGGCTCGGGGCAGCTAGTTCAGTTCAGTTCAATCGCTCAGTCATGTCCGACTCTTTGCGACCCCATGAACCACAGCACGCCGGGCCTCCCTGTCTGTCACCAACTCCCAGAGTCCACCCAAACCCATGTTCTTTGAGTTGGTGATGCCATCCAACCATTTCATCCTCCTTCGTCCCCTTCTGCTCCTGCCCTCAATCTTGCCCAGTATCAGGGTCTTTTCCAATGAGTCAGCTCTTCCCATCAGGTGGCCAAAGTATTTGAGTTTCAGCTTCAACATCAGTGCTTCCGATGAACACCCAGGACTGATCTCCTTTAGGATGGACTGGTTGGATCTCCTTGCAGTCCAAGGGACTCTCAAGAGTCTTCTCCAATACCACAGTTCAAAAGCATCAATTCTTTAGCGCTCAGCTTTCTTTATAGTCCAACTCTCACATCCATACATACCCACTGGAAAAATCATAGCCTTGACTAGACAGACCTTTGTTGGCAAAGTAATGTCTCTGCTTTTGAATATGCTATCTAGGTTGGTCATAACTTTCCTTCCAAAGAGTAAGTGTCTTTTAATTTCATGGCTGCAGTCACCATCTGCAGGGATTTTGGAGCCAAGAAAAATAAAGTCTGACACTGTTTCCACTGTTTCCCCCTCTATTTGCCATGAAGTGATGGGACAGGATGCCATGATCTTCGTTTTCTGAATGTTGAGCTTTAAGCCAACTTTTCCACTCTCCTCTTTCACTTTCATCAAGAGGCTTTTTAGTTCTTCATTTTCTGCCATAAGGACGGTGTCATCTGCATATCTGAGGTCATGGATATTTCCCCTGGCAATCTCGATTCCAGCTTGTGCTTCCTCCAGCCCAGCGTTTCTCATGATGTTCTCTGCACATAAGTTAAATAAGCAGGGTGATAATATACAGCCTTGATGTACTCCTTTTCCTATTTGGAACCAGTCTGTTTTTCCATGTCCAGTTCTAACTGTTGCTTCCTGACCTGCATACAGATTTCTCAAGAGGCAGATCATGTGGTCTGGTATTCCCATCTCTTGAAGAATTTTCCACAGTTTATTGTGATCCACACAGTCAAAGGCTTTGGCACAGTCAATAAAGCAGAAAGAGATGTTTTCCTGGAACTCTCTTGCTTTTTCCACGATCCAGCGGATGTTGGCAATTTGATCTCTGGTTCCTCTGCCTTTTCTAAAACCAGCTTAAACCTCTGGAAGTTCACGGTTCACGTATTGCTGAAGCCTGGCTTGGAAAATTTTAAGCATTACTTTACTAGCGTATGAGATGAGTGCAGTTGTGCGGTAGTTTGAGCATTCTTTGTCATTGCCTTTCTTTGGGATTGGAATGAAAACTGACCTTTTCCAGTCCTGTGGCCACTGCTGTGTTTTCCAAATTTGCTGGCATATTGGTGCAGCACTTTCACAGCATCATCTTTTAGGATTTGAAATAGCTCAACTGGAATTCATCACCTCCACTAGCTTTGTTCGTAGTGATGCTTCCTAAGGCCCACTTGACTTCGAATTCCAGGATGTCTGGCTCTAGGTGAGTGATCACACCATCGTGGTTATCTGGGTCGTGAAGATCTTTTTTGTATAGTTCTTCTGTGTATTCTTGCCACCTCTTCTTAATATCTTCTCCTTCTGTTAGGTCCATACCATTTCTGTCCTTTATCGAGCCCATCTTTGCATGAAATGTTCCCTTGGTATCTCTAATTTTCTTGAAGCGATCTCTAGTCTTTCCCATTCTATTGTTTTCCTCTGTTTCTTTGCATTGATTGCTGAGGAAGGCTTTCTTATCTCTCCTTGCTATTCTTTGGAACTCTGCATTCAAATGGGTATATCTTTCCTTTTCTTCTTTGCTTTTTGCTTTCCTTCTTTTCACAGCTATTTGGAAGGCCTTCTCAGACAGCCATTTTGCTTTTTTGCATTTCTTCTTCTTGGGGATGGTCTTGATTCCTGTCTCCTGTACAATGTCATGAGCCTCCGTCCATAGTTCATCAGGCACTCTATCTATCAGATCTAGGCCCTTAAATCTATTTCTCACTTCCACTGTATAATCATAAGGGATTTGATTTAGGTCATACCTGAATGGTCTAGTGGTTTTCTCCACTTTCTTCAATTTAAGTCTGAATTTGGCAATAAGGAGTTCATGATCTGAGCCACAGTCAGCTCCTGGTCTTGTTTTTGCTGACTGTATAGAGCTTCTCCATTTTTGGCTGCAAAGAATATAATCAATCTGATTTTGGTGTCAACCATCTGGTGATGTCCATGTGTAGAGTCTTCTCTTGTGTTGTTGGAAGAGGGTGTTTGCTATAACCAGTGCATTCTCTTGGCAAAAGTCTATTAGCCTTTGCCCTGCTTCATTCTGTACTCCAAGGACAAATTTGCCTGTTATTCCAGGTGATTCTTAACTTCCTACTTTTGCATTCCAGTCCCCTATAATGAAAACGACATCTTTTGTGGGTGTTAGCTCTAGAAGGTCTTGTAGGTCTTCATAGAACTGTTTAACTCCAGCTTCTTCAGTGTTACTTTTTGAGGCATAGACTTGGATTACTGTGATATTGAATTGTTTGCCTTGGAAACGAACAGAGATCATTCTGTCGTTTTTGAGATTGCATCTAAGTACTGCATTTTGGACTCTTTTGTTGACTATGATGGCTACTCCATTTCTTCTAAGGGATTCCTGCCCACAGTAGTAGATATCATGGTCATCTGAGTTAAATTCACCTATTCCAGTCCATTTAAGTTCGCTGATTCCTAAAATGTTGACGTTCACTCTTGTCATCTGTTTGACCACTTCCAATTTGCCTTGATTCATGGACATAACATTCCAGGTTCTTATGCAATATTGCCCTTTACAGCATCAAACCTTACTTCTATAACCAGTCCTATCCACAATTGGGTGTTGCTTTTGCTTTGGCTCCATCTCTTCATTCTCTCTGGAGTTATTTCTCCACTGATCTCCAGTAGCATACTGGGTACCTACTGACCTTGAGAGTTCATCTTTCAGTGTCCTCTTTTTGTCTTTTCATACGGTTCATGGGGTTCTCAAGGCAAGAATACTGAAGTGGTTTGCCATTCCCTTCTTCAGTGGACCACATTCTGTCAGACCTCTCCACCATGACCCATCCGTCTTGGGTGGCCCCACAGGGCATGGCTTAGTTTCATTTAGACAAGGCTGTGGTCTGTGTGATCAGATTGGGTAGTTGTCTGTGATTGGGGGGGGGGGGGGGGGGTCTAACAGAAACTGAATAAAACATACTGTATACTGGACTCCTCTTTCTATAAGAAGGCGCCTCGCTGGTCTCTGCAACCCCAGAGACAATTCAGGGATCTCCTCACAGCTGTATTCATCGGAAAGCCCTCTTGAACTCTGGCTCTCAAACCTGCCTGCACAGGGGAATCGCAGGGGAATTCTACAATGGACCTGTTAAGTAGTTAGAATAGGAAAAAGGAGCCCAGGATGGTGGTGGCTAAAAGACAAGGAATGGAAAAGCCCAAGAAAATAGAACAAAGGAAGGTTCGAGGACCAGAGGACCTCAGGTAGCACCAACAGCACTCCTGGTGAGCCCAATTTACACAGGGCAGGCCCAGGGGAGGAAAAACACACACAAACAGGGGCCCAAGGGCCAGGGCGCTCTCTCCCCCCTTTTCCCGCCGTTTGGGTTGGCTTTATTTTCTAAATACAACAGCGCTGTAACACGGAGCTATCCAAGGGTTTTAACCTCTGTCGCTTCAAATTCTTGCTGTGACGAGACAGAACCGAGGAAATTACACACTCCCACGACTTACTGATGCCTGGGTCCTAGCCCCAGGGATTCTGATTTATTTGGTGCGAAGTGGGCCCTGGACACTGGGGTGATTTTAGGCGGCCCAGGTGGGGTTACATGCATCTAAGAGCTGCAGTTTGAGGACGTCCTTCCTTCTCTGCACCAGACCTGCACTCCGACCTCCGCGGAGGGTGAGGTTCACCGAGCTCGGTACCCCTGCCCGCTCCGACAGAACCCATAAACTCAAGCCGCTCCGCCATCCCCGCTAGGGACCCTAACGCTACCTGCTGCGGGCGCTCTACGCCCCGCCGCAGCCTCTGTGGTACCCTGCAGTCCTCTCTAGCACCTGGAGGACTCCCTCGCCTTCGGCCGGAGCCAGCCGCTCCCTCTCTATGGTGGCGGATTTCCCGGCGCCGCCTGCGGCGGGGGCCTTCACGCCGGAAGCGCGGCCTGAGCGGAAGGGAGGCGGGACTTCCCGCCTGCCGCGCCCCACGTGCTTCCGCCCTGCCGCAGCCTCGCGCACGGTGAGTTTGTGGCGTGTGCCCGAGGCCGGGGGCCCTGGGGGCGTGAGGGGGAGGCCCGGGCCTCGGGGAGAGACTCGGATCGCGCGGCGACCCCGACGACGGCGCCGCCGCTCCAGGGTTGTGGCCCCGGGCCCGGCCCCGCAGGGCCGCGTCGCATCGGATCCGCAGGGCCCCGCGCGTTCGTGCAGGCCGTTCGGGGCCCCGTCCCGGACCCCCGCTTCTTCTCCCGGAGAGACGCCACCTTGAGGGGCTGGGCGTCAGGGCGCCGGGACCCGCTCTGCAGGCCTGCCGTCGCCGGCTCTGCGACCTTGGGCGGGGCCTCGGTTCCCACGTCTGACGCTGAGTGCTTGAGCTTGCCGAGGTCAGCGGCCCCTCCTGGTCGGATGCCCTTGCGATTCCTCCACGTCCTGCAGCCCCTGGACGGGAAAGCGGCTGGGCGGGCTGGGTGCTGACCGTGATGTCTACCCCCACCCCCAAACCCAGGAACTAGGAGGCCCGCTGGAGATCTCTTCCGGGGCGCAGGGCTGAGATGGACCCCCTCAGGGCCCAGCAGCTGGCCGCAGAGCTGGAGGTAGAGATGATGGCCGACATGTACAACAGGTAAGGCCGGTCCTGCTGCTCACGTCTAAGAGACTGCTCCCAAGTCATCCTCTCCAAGGGCAGAGGTGCGCGACTTCCGAAAAATCTTCGTCTCAATTTAGGATAAACTGAGGTCCATACTTCCCAGCACCCACCTCCACCCCCATGCAAGCATGCATGCATGCCCAGTGGCTGAGTCGTGTCTGACTCTTTCCCACCCCTTGGACTGTAGCCGGCCAGGTTCCTCTGTCATGGGATTTCCCAGGTAAGACTGGAGTGGGTTGCGTTTCCTTCTCCACCCACCTCCATGGTTAAGGGCTAATGCAGCCGCAATGTGGACTCACTAGAATGACTTGGACATTGGGATTGGGATGGAATTGATGATGGAGGAGCTGTGCAGGAAGAGAAACCAGGCTCTGGTTGGGTTCTGGGGACAGCGGAGCAGTTGCCTTTTGACAGATCCGGCATAACCCATTTAGCAGTGTTGAGCACTTTGTAGGCATTATCTTTTTATACTCTCCACTGAGTTCCCTTGTCCCATTTTTAAGGTGAGGACATTGAGGCTTGTAGAGGTTCAGCAGCTTTCTCAGGGTCCACAGCTCGGTGGTAGCAGTGCCAGGACCAGGACTTCAGTCTGACTCCTAACGAGTCATTGGGCAGATTTGGGAACAAATCACAGCCACATCAACCACTACTACTCTGGCCTTGGGCAAGTTACTTGGACTTGCAGACTGGTGGTTATCCCAGCTATAAAATGGGGTGCGTAATGTTGGAGAAGACTCTTGAGAGTCCCTTGGACTGCAAGGAGATCCAACCAGTCCATTCTGAAGGAAATCAACCCTGGGATTTCTTTGGAAGGAATGATGCTAAAGCTGAAACTCCAGTACTTTGGCCACCTCATGCGAAGGGTTGACTCATTAGAAAAGACTTTGATGCTGGGAGGGATTGGGGGTAGGAGGAGAAAGGGGTGACAGAGGATGAGATGGCTGGATGGCATCACTGACTCGATGGACGTGAGTCTGAGTGAACTCCGGGAGTTGGTGATGGACAGGGAGGCCTGGGCGTGCTGCGATTCATGGGGTCGCAAAGAGTCGGACACGACTGAGCGACTGAACTGAATAGTACCTTCCTCATAAAGACATTATAAATATTAAATGTTAAAATATAAGACTTATCAAGCCCAACACAAGTAGGCAGTCAACAATTATTTGCTTAAAAAAATTTTTTTTATATATTTTATATTTTTTTATTTATTTATTTTTTTAATTTTATTTTTACTTTATTTTACTTTACAATACTGTATTGGTTTTGCCATGCATTGACATGAATCCACCATGGGTGTATACAAGCTCCCAATCCTGAATCCCCCTCCCCTATTTGCTATTTTTATTGGCTAAAACTGTCTGGTATCCTCCTTCGATTAGTTGGGTTTGTCTTGGAGGCTGTCTGTGAGAATGATTTTCTAGAGTGAGCTGTGGAGTCAGGCTCCATGCGAGCGTGTGAGTTGCTTTGGTCGCGTCCGACTCTGCGACCTCATGCACTATAGCCCACCAGGCTCCTCTGTCTGTGGGATTCTCGAGGCAGGGATACTGGAGTGGCTTGCCATGCCCTCTTCCAGGTGATATTCCCCACCCAGGGATCGAACCCACGTCTCTTAGGTCTCCTCCGTTGGCAGGTGGGTTCTTTACCACTGCGCCCCCTGGGAGCCCCCAGTCAGGCCCCCTGGGCTCGTAGCCCAGCTTTATGTCATCCTGAGGCTCTCCCTGTTCCTTCACTCCCTCATCTGTAAAAAGGGGGTAACGATCGTGCCGACTGCATGGAGTCATCCTGAGGACTGCATGGCGGAATCCACGTCACGCACTTAGCATGATGTCTGGAACGTAGCCAGTACTCACCTAATGGTTCCTGTCTGATGAGTCAGAAACACGGGGTGACCATGGGCCAGACAAGGGCCTCCCTGGACGGCGGAGGCGCAGGCTGGGGGTTTACACTGCCTTCCTGGCAGGTGAGATCAGGGTAGCAAGGCAGGAGTGGTCGCGAGTTCCTGGTTTGCCACAGCAGGCTGCTGATCCGGCCTTACCCTTCTTTCTAGAATGACCAGCGCCTGCCACCGGAAGTGCGTGCCTCCCCACTACAAGGAAGCAGAGCTGTCCAAGGGCGAGTCCGTGTGCCTGGACCGCTGTGTCTCCAAGTACCTGGACATCCATGAGCGGATGGGCAAGAAGCTGACAGAGCTGTCCATGCAGGATGAGGAGCTGATGAAGCGGGCGCAGCAGAGTTCTGGGCCTGTGTGAGGCGCGGCGGCACACCCTGAGGTGCACCCCACCCTCCACCCGCCTACTGAAGGTGCCCCACGTTGGGCATCTGTAAAGACTGCCCGGCCTGGACTCCTTCTGGAGAGTCTCCAGGAGCTGGAATATGATGGAGCCCTTTCCCAGGCGGGCCCTGTGACTGTGTGTGTATATATATATTAT
This sequence comes from Budorcas taxicolor, assembly GCF_023091745.1. Classification (NCBI taxonomy): domain Eukaryota; kingdom Metazoa; phylum Chordata; class Mammalia; order Artiodactyla; family Bovidae; genus Budorcas; species Budorcas taxicolor. Next base: position 78,796,976 of record NC_068924.1, on the reverse strand, counting down.
ATATTAAAACAAATTTGTTGACACCCACGGTGTGCAAAGCAGTGTGCCTGGCACTTGGGAGTGAAGGCAGCAGGCACAGCCTCTACCAGCAGAGGGAGTCTGACGTGTTTAAAGCAGAGACCGGTCCTGTGGCTTAAGCGGGCAGTCCCCGTCAGCCGCTTGCTGCGTGAGCCTGACTTCACCGTGCTTGGCTTCCTCATCTGCAAAGTGGACGGTCATAGGGCTGGGGGAAGGTAACAAGAGTTCACGTGAATAAACCACTTATAGTATGACTGGGCCAGAGAAGGTTCCCGAGATACTTCTGTTTTTGTAGCGAGCATACACTTTGGTTTGGATGCGCTGGGTCTTCGTTGCTGGGAGCGGGCTTTCTCTGGCTGCGGCATGTGGGGTTCTCGTGGAGTGCAGGCTGTGGGCACGGGGGCTTCAGCAGCTGCAGCTCATGGTCCCAGTTGCTCCACAGCAGGTGTAATCTTGCCAGATCAGGGATCAAGCCCGCGTCTCCTGCACCGGCAGGTGGCTGCTTCGCCAGTGTACCAGCAGGGAAGCCCAGCTTCTTATGTTTAACAACTAAAGTGCAGGCCGGCACATCATTTTCCCAAATGATGGAAAAGAAATTATTTAGAGGAGCGGGTGGGAAGGAGATGGAACTTAAGTAGCCACAACGTCTTGGTGCTAAACGGCCATAGCGGAACCTGTGAAGGGACCCAACGTCACGCACGGTGTGTGATCCAGGGGAGGGCCTGAGTGATAACCGCTGTTAGCCATCCGAGGTCCATCTGAGTCCACCCTGGGGACCACACTCCTCACCCTTGGTGGGATCTTGCGGTCTGATCCACCCAGCAGGCTAGAGGCCCTCTTAGGAAACGGGGCCTCCAAGAGGTGGTGGTTTCTGGGTCACAGGAGAGGAGCGGTAGCCTGGAGGCCAGGACGGACTGCCGCACGTGCTGCCTCGCAGAGGAGAGGCCGCAGCGACTCCTGTCCTGACGGTGCCCTTGGAGAACTGCAGCTCAGAAAGGGCGGCTTTCTGCACCGGGAGCTTCGGTGACCCCAATGCCGCTGTGGTAGCAGAGGCTGGCGTCCGGCATGTAACCTCACCAGGCCCCTGGGCGCGCAGGACAAATAGCGGCAGCACGTGTCAGGCTTACAGAGGACAGGCTCAGGGATTCCCTGGCCGCCCAGTGGTTGGGCCGCGTCACTTTCACTGCTAAGGGCCCAGGTTCGTTTCCTGGTTGGATAACTAGTATCCCACAAACTGCATGGAGCATCCGGGAAAAAACAGGTTCAGGTCAGACCGCCTGGGGTGAAAGTTCCAGCCTGTGTGCTCCTGGGGAGGCATCTGACCGCTCTGCCTCAACTGAGTGCACGCTCAGCCATGTCCGGCTCTTGGCGACCCCATGGACGGCAGCTCACCAGGCTCCTCTGTCCACGGGCTTCTCCAGGCAAGGAGACGAGTGGGTTGCTATGCCCTTTTTCCAGGGATCGTGCGATCCAGGGATCGCACCTTCATCTCTTCCATCTCCTGCACTGGCAGGCAGGTTCTTCACGGCCAGCAACCAGCTCAGTTACCCTGTCTATCAAGTGATAATGCCAGTTCATCGAGTTGTGAAGATTACATGTGTTAATAATAACTAAGTCACTTGGGGAAGTGCCTCCCTTTCCCATGTTAAATACTCATAATGTTAACTTTTAAAAAAAATTGTTAACTTGGGTGTAAGGAGACATGGATAACAGCCCCAGAAAAGTTAAAAAATCACCTCCAGGGTGGGCTGAGAGCCCCCGTCCAGGTGCTGCAGTGGCGGTGTGGGCCAGCAGGTGGCGCCGTCCGCCCACGGGAGTCCGCCCGCCGGGGCCGGTCCGCTCAGTGGTGAGGAAAACAGACTGTGCCTGCCTTCAGGTCTAGCAGGAGTGTCGGGAGTTCCCAGGGTGCATCGCTGAAACGTATATTAGAAGCAGGGGCGGTCGGGGTGGAGAGAAGAGGTTCCAGCTACAGATAAGCTCATGTTGGAGTGGGATGGGATGGGAGGTGGGTGGTGAAGAGCTCTGTCCGAGGCCCGGCCAGCGCAGCTCCAAAGCCTGAAAGTGAAAGTGGAGTCGCTCAGTGGTGTCGGACTCTTTGTGACCCCGTGGGCTGTAGAACACCAGGCTCCTCCATCCATGGGATTCTCAAAGCAATACTGGAGTGCGTTGCCAGGTTGCCATTGTGCGTTGCCAGGTTGCCATTTCCTTCTCCAAGGGATCTTCCCGACCCAGGGATTGAACCTGGGTCTCCTGCATTGCAGGCAGACGCTTTAACCTCTGAGCCACCAGGGAAGCCTGAAGAGCTGTGTTAAAAGGCTGGGTGTTCTCCGAAGGGCATCAGCAAACTGGAAGGAGGTGAACCCTGGCGGTGAAAACGACAGGTCTGCATTTTACAGGTTCCCTCCAGCTGCCAGCCGGGTGGATGGCGGTAGATGGATGACGAGGATTCAGGGGAGGCATGCCAAGGGTCCAGAAGAAAATGGGTGTGTGTGTGTGTCTGTGTGTGCGGATTCGAGTACAAGTACCCGTTGAGGGCTTCCCTGGGGGTCCAGAGGTTTAGCGTCCACCTTGCAACGCGGGGGCCGCTAGTTCGATCCCTGGTCCAGGAAGATCCCCCATGCCATGGGGCGCCGAGAGCCCTCACGGAGCCACTGTGAGGAGACGCCCACGCGCTGCGAGCAGAGAGGAGCCCCCGCCGGCCGCGGCCGGAGAGTGCCTGCAGGGGGCGACAGGGCGACGAAGAGCCAGCGCAGCCAGAAAGAGCAAGAAATTAAAACAACAACCTATTGTTGCCGCATTGTGCTAGTGAGTGTATTATTATTTCATTAGGATCTGCTAACAGCTCTGAAGCAGGTACTGTGGTTCTCATAGATGAAGAAGCTGAGGCTCCAAAAACTAACTTGCTAAGGGTCCTAGAACAAGCAAGTGGCAGGACTGTAGCTAATTCAGAGCCCACTTTTACCCACTCTAGGGTGGAGGTGAGGGTGGACTTGGGGAGTCTTCCTTAATGCAGTGTATGTCAGCAAAGTCATATTTCATTCAACAGTATCTACTGTTGCCTTGCCACGTGTAGAGAGCTATAGAAAAGTGTGCAGAGTGAATTAGCTAGGTCCCTGCCTTCCTTCAGTGAGGGCTTCCCAAGTGATGCTAGAGGTAAGGAATCCCAGTAAGAGATGTGGGTTCAAGCCCCTGGAGGAGGGAATGGCAACCCTCTCCAGTATCCCTGCCTGGAGAATCCCACGGACAGAGGAGCCTGGCGGGCTGCAGTCCATGGGGTCGCAAAGAGTGGGACACAACTGAATGAGCTGGCACGCACGCTGCCTTCAGTGAACAGTGTGGGGCGGGAGGGGAGGCGTGGAGAGGTGGACAGACCTGTGAAGGGTGGTGGGATAGGTGAGGCCCGCCTTCTCAGACGAAGAGAAGGGTCAAAAACTCAATCCTCATGCGTGCTCGCTAGACTGTCAGGTTTACAAAGCGAGGAGCGTCTCGTGAAAAACCAGGGCTTCGGCTTCTTTTGAAAGGTTAGAAGAGCTGACACGTCCGCCTCCTTTCCTGTGCGGCTGGGGTCTGCTGGAGGATGGGCAGGGCTTCTGCCGCCCAGCGAGCCTTCCCGCGCCCGTGTCTCCCCTCCTCGGCAGCTGCTTGCCCTGGAGGCCTTTGCGCTGCACCGTGCGCTCCCTGGGTTTTCAGCCGAGCCGGACACTGGATGAGAAAACACATCGTCCTGTCCGGGAGCGGGCGGTCTCCAAGGTGGCTCCTAACCAGCCACCCACTCTGCTCACGGCTGTTCACCCCCTGTATGATCTCCTTCCACTGTGCACCCAACCTCCAGAGAGGCTTTCGATTGTTGGATTTGTTTTTTCCTTTTTTAAACTTTTTATTTTGCATTGGAGTATAGCTGATTAAGAATCCGCCTGCCTATGCAGGAGATGTGAGTTTGATCCCTGGATTGGGAAGATCCCCTGGAGAAGGACATGGCAACCCACTCCAGCCTTCTTGCCTGGGAAATCCCATGGACAGAGGAGCCTGGTGGGCTGCAGTCCATGGGGTTGCAAAAGAACCAGATGTGGTTTAGCAACTGAGCAACATAGCTGGTTAACAGTATGCGAATTTCAGTGAACGGCAAAGGGGCTTAGCCCTACATATACACGTACCCATTCTCCCCTAAATACCCCTCCCGTCCAGGCTGCCGCATAACACTGGGCGGAGTTCCACCGCTGCACAGTAGGTCCTTATTGCTCATCCGTTTTAAACACAGTGTTCACTCCTCCTGGTAGAGGCTTGCATCTGTCGAGCAGAACACAGCGAAGGTGATGAAAACTGCGTCCAAGGTCCAGGCACGAAAGATCGTAATGGCCGTCCTTGTAGAGTTCCTCTCGCCCCCCGCCCTCCTCTCTGTCCTCCCCTTCTCCTCTTGCTTGCAAACCCTCAGGAGGCGAGCTTCCATGTTGTCAGCTGCCCTAGGAAGAGACTCGCATGGTGGGGACCTCGGGGCAGCCTCCAGCGCACAGTCAGCGCGGAACTGAATCCTGCCAGCACCCGCCCGAGTGAGCTGGGATGCAGATCCTTCCCCAGTCGAGCTGTCGGATGACGGCGGCCCTGGCTGGCACTTTGCAGCCCTGTGAGAGCCCCTGAAGCAGAGGACAGAATGGACCTGCACCCTGACTCCCAGCCTAGAGAAGCTGAGATAATAAAGGCCGCTTTAAGCCATTATTTTCTGGGGTCATTTGTTACACAGCAAGAGTTAACAACCACTAATAGTTCTCACAACCGTTAATGGTTGTCAGAGAATATGCTCGGTCATTCTACACCTACACCTGGAAGGACTGAGGCACCATTCCAGGCATTTGGGGTACACCACGGAACAGGACAGATAAAGATCCTTGCCAACCTGGAGTTTACATTCTAGGGCAATGGTTTTACATAGACGTCATGCTGCCGTCTATGGGGTCACACAGAGTCGGACACGACCAAAGCGACTTAGCAGCAGCAGCATGCTATTTTGAAGGAAAGAAGGGAGAAAGTTCTTAACCTTTCAGCTCTTGGAGCACTCTGAAACTCCCAACAAAAGCCACAGACTGGTTCTTCGGAAAATTGTATGCACACGTGGAGTTTCTTATGCAATTTCAGGAAGTTTCATACAAATTCTTGTGGGCTGACCTGAGGGAAATCTCGTGACAAGCATCAGTTTGAATGCTGGGGCAAAGAGAAGCAAGACAGAAATTAAAGTATCTGGGGAGAGACAGATATTAAAATCAGCCACTTTAAAAAAGTAATTGAGCTGCACCAGGTCTTAGCTGCAACACGCAGGATCTTTCCCTCGCGGTGTGTAGAGTCCTGCTGGCATCCTGTGGGGTCTAGTTCCCTGACCAGGGATTGAACCCTGGGCCCCCTGCGTTGGAAGCGTGGAGTCTTAGCCATTGGCCCATTATCAGAGCAGTTCCATAAAATCTGTTCCTCTTATAATTGTGAGGAGTGCTACGTAAAGGGATGAGCCCCCCACCCCAGGTCCGAGTGCTCAGAGAAGACGGTCACCCTGAAAGCGACACGGGTGAGAGACACCTGAAGGTTGGGTAGGAATTTGCCGGGGGTACGGGGGGTGGGGGAGGGGGGTGGTTTCTGTGCTAAGTGGCAGGTTAGTGTTAGTGGTGGGGGCGGTGGGCGCTGGTCCCTGCCCGCCAGCCCACACAGCCCATCAGAAGAGACATGCACTGTGATAAGATGTGTCAAAGGGCGGCTCAGATATCTCATGAGTCATATAGCAGAGGGACTTATTGTTGGAGTCAAAGAGCCTTCCTGTAGGAAGTGATGGTTAAGTCAAAGTCTGGAGGATCAGTAGATAGACCAGGTGGGAGAACACAGGGTGTTGACGGATGACAGGTCACCCAGGTGCAAACACAGAGAGGGGAGGTGGCAGAGGGGGAAGGGGGCGGCAGGAGGGCCCAGATGGGCCAGGGGGCGCTGCTGGGAGCCTGGACGCTTGCTCAACAGGCGCGGGAAACCACCACGGGGAACGGCCTGTAATTCTCCCTGGAGGGCGGACTTGCATGTATGAGTGGCAGGAATCCGGAAGGCCAGGGTGAAAAGGCTGCAGGAGTCCAGGTCACATCTGATGAGACCCAGGCTTGCGGGACAGTAGTCGATGGAGAAGAGATCTCTCTCTCTTTTTTAAAAAACATTTTGGCCATGTCACTCATGACCAAGGAGCGCGCCCACGCCCCTGCAGTGGAAGTGCGCGGTCTTAGCCACTGGACTGCCGGAAGTCAAGCGCCAGAGATGGAACCACAGGCTCACCTGTGGAAGGCGGAGCTGGGAGCAGAGACCAGATAACTCCAGTTTGGGCTTAAACCACTGTGCAAGGTGGCGCTTTTACAGACCCAGGTAGCAAGGGAGGAAGAGCGAGGGAGCGGGGAGGAGGGTCACTTTCCGTCGTCACTGAGCACTCATCGTCTGTACAGCTGGCCTGTCTTTCCTTTCCAGCTGCACCCTGTCACCACAGCCCACCTCCGTCTGCGCGCGCTTCGGTCCGGGCGCACCGTCAGCTCCCGCAGTGGCCCGGGCGTCCTCCTCGGCGCTGCGTCCTCCTCTTGCTCTTGTTCAGTCGCTCAGTCGCGTCTGACTCTTCGCGACCCCACGGACTGTAGCCCGCCCCAGGCTCCTCTGTCCTTGGGATTCTCCAGGCAAGCATACTGGAGTGGGTTGCCATTTCCTTCTCCAGGGGAATCTTCCCAACCCGGGGGTCCAACCCGCGTCTCCTGCATTGGCACGTGGCTTCTTCACCGCTGAGCCGCCTGGGAGGCCGGTCCTCCCTTTCGGCGCTGCTAAATCAGACGCGGGAAGTCCGCTGCAGTCCGATCTTGGCGCCGCAGCCGCTTCGGGGACTCCGTGCTGCCCTCTGGTCCGGATCACCGCCCCTCCCGGGTGACTCGCGGCAGCACAGAGCCTCTGCCCCGCGTGGCGCTTCCTCAGATGCAATTGCGCTTGCTGTGTGATAACTGGGGGGCTTCCCTGGTGGCTCAGAGGTTAGAGCGTCTGCCCGCAATGCGGGAGACCTCGGTTTGACCCCTGGGTCGGGAAGATCCCTTGGAGAAGGAAATGGCAACCCACTCCAGTATGCTTGCCTGGAGAATCCCATGGACAGAGGAGCCTGGTGGGCTACAGTCCACGGGGACACAGTCGGACCCGACCGAGAGAGTAATCCAACGTGATAATTGAATCCTCCATGCCTCCCCTCCACGGGACTTTGTGTTCTCTGAAGAGAGTCTCTGTGTCTTATTCACCCTCCAATTCCCTAGTGCCTGATGCTTGTGAAAGTATTAAAAAAAAAACCATTATTTTAAACTGAGACTTAATTCACATGATGAGAAAACCCACTCTTTTGAAGGCTTCAGTTCAGCAAATGTTAGTACATTCACAAAGCTCTACAATCATCACCGCTATTTAATCGCACGTTTTCTTCACCCTCCTCCCATTTCTCCCTCCCCTTGTTGTTACTTTCAGTCGTTGTTGGTTTTTGACGGCTAACCTTCAGTCTCCATGTATCTGCCCGTTTTCCACATTTCGGATGCGCGCAGTCCTACAGTATGTGATGTCTTGCATCTGGCTTCTTCCCTTCAGCGTGATGTTTTCAACTTTCGTCCATGTGGTAGCATATATCGGGACATTTTTATGACCAAGAATAATACGTTGAACATTACTTACGCATTTTTTATTTTAGTTTAGTTTTGGTCACCATGCAGGGCTTGTGGGATCTTAGTTCCCCAACCAAGGATCAAACCCAGGCCCTCAGCAAGGCGTGTGGTAACCACTGAACCCCCAGGGATTCCTGTGACACACATTTTTATTTGTCCATTTATTCCTGGACAACTGAGTAGTTTGCATTTCTTGGCTTTTATGGATAACAGGGCTATGAACATTTGTGTCTAAGTTTTTGTGTCCACATAATGGTTTTGGGTTCTAAAATCACTACAGATGGTGATTGCAGTCATGAAATTAAAAGAAGCTTACTCCTTGGAAGAAAAGCTATGACCAACCTAGACAGCATATTAAAAAGCAGAGACATTACTTTGTCAACAAAGGCCCGTCTAGTCAAAGCTATGGTTTTTCCAGTAGTCATGTATGGATGTGAGAGTTGGACAATAAAGAAAGCTGAGAGCCAAAGAATTGATGCTTTTGAACTATGGTGTTGGAGAAACTCTTGAGAGTCTCTTGGACTGCAAAGAGATCCAACCAGTCCATCCTAAAGGAAATCAGTCCTGAGTGTTCACTGGAAGGACTGACGTTGAAGCTGAAAGTCCAATACTTTGGCCACCTGATGGGAAGAACTGACTCATTGGAAAAGTCCCTGAGGCTGGGAAAGAGTAAAGGCAGGAGGAGAAGTGGATGACAAAGGATGAGATGGTTGGATGGTATCACCAACTGGATGGACATGAGTTTGAGTAAACTCCAGGAGTTGGTGATAGGGAGGCCTGGTGTGCTGCAGTCCACGGGGTCACAAAGAGTCAGACACGACTGAGCGACTGAACTGAAGTGAATGTTCTCAGTTCTCTGCAGTATATACCTAAGAGAGGAAATGCTGGGTTTCAGCGCTGACTCTGGAATTACTTGATGCTTGGCCAAGCCGTTTTTCCGAAGTCGCTGCACCGTTTTATTTACATTCCTCGTGCAAAGGTTGACCGTGACTATTTGTGGGGCTGAATAAATCATCTCTCCGCTGTGAGCTGGAGACTGTTACCTCCTGGAAGAGGGAGGCTTGGCACTGCGAGTGCCTCGGGCAGATCCGCACACATGACCAGCTGCAGGGCGAGAAGGGGAGCCAGGCTGCGACCAGGAATGCAGTCCTGACACCCCAGGGGGAGGCTGGTGGGCCAGCAGCTCACAGGACACGCAAGGCAACAGCCCAGTTGTCCTCCGCTCTGGGTCAGAGTCTAGACGGGGGTTACTATGGGGGCGGGTGAACCCTATGACTCTGATACGGGGGTGAGTCTCTGGTCTCTTCTCTGAGACTTTCCAGGGGGTCCCCGTGGTTAAGACTCCAGGTTTCCACTGCAGGGGCCGAGGGTTAATTCCTGGTCTGGGAACTAGGACCCTACCTGCCATTATCATGTGCCCCTGCTGCTGCTGCTGCTGCTGAGTCGCTTCAGTCGTGTCCAACCCTGTGCGACCCCATGGACTGCAGCCGACCGGGCTCCCCCGTCCCTGGGATTCTCCAGGCAAGAACACTGGAGTGGGGTGCCATTTCCTTCTCCAGTGCATGAAAGTGAAAAGTGAAAGTGAAGCTGCTCAGTCGTGCCAAGTCTTAGCGACCCCATGGACTGTGGCCCACCAGGCTCTTCCGCCCATGGGATTCTCCAGGCAACAGCACTGGAGTGGGTGCCGCTGCCTTAAAGTCCCTCTCTTTTCAAACTGTAGTTACCGATTTGTGGCTGCACTGGGTCTCCACGGCTGTGAGCGGGCCTTCTCCGGCTGAGGCGAGCAGCGGCTACTCCCCGGCTGTGTAAGGGCTTCTCGTCGCACTGGCCCCTCTTGTCTCAGAGCAGCGGCTCTGGGCATGCGGGCTTCAGCAGCTGTGGCCCAAGGGCCTAGTTCCTCCTTGGCAAGAGGGGTCTTCCCGGACCAGCGATCGGACCTGTGTCTCCCGTGTGGGCAGGCAGGATCTCGACCCCTGGACCACCAGAGGAGCCCTATTTTTTAAATTATTATTCTCTGAACCATCACAGTGGCTTCTTACCTGTTCTCAAGTCCCTCTTCTTTCCACTCCTTAAACACAGAAACCCGACCGTATCTATCTCCTTCCTTAAAAAACATACAAACTAAACTAAAAGCAAACAGAATCTGGGCGTTCCCATCACCTAGCTCACAAAGTAAGACTTCTCACAAGAGAAGACTGCACACGGACCTCACCAGATGGGCCACACCGAAATCAGACTGATTATATTATTTGCAGCCAAAGATGGAGAAGCTCTATACAGGCAGGAAAAACAAGACCGGGAGCTGACTGTGGCTCAGATCATGAACTCCTTATTACCAAATTCAGACTTAAATCGAAAAAAGTAGGGAAAACCACTAGACCATTCAGGTATGACCTAAATCAAATCCCTTATGATTATACAGTGGAAGTGAGAAATAGATTCAAGGGATTAGATCTGATAACATGCCTGAAGAACTATGGACGGAGGTTCATGACATTATATAGGAGACAGGGAGCAAGACCATCCCCAAGAAAAAGAAATGCAAAAAGGTGAAATGGTTGTCTGAGGAGGCCTCAAATAGCTATGAAAAGAACAGATGAGAAAGGCAAAGGAGAAAAGGAAAGATACACCAATTTGAATGCAAAGTTCCAAAGAATAACAAGGAGAGATAAGAAAGCCTTCCTCAGCGATCAGTGCAAAGAAATAGAGGAAAACAATAGAATGGGAAACATCTCTTCAAAAAATTAGAGATACTAAGAGAACATTTCATGCAAAGATGAGCACAAAAAAGGACAAAAATGGTATGAAGCAGAAGAGATTAAGAAGAGATGGCAAGAATGCACGGAAGAACTGTACAAAAAAGATCTTCATTACCCAGATAATCACGATGGTGTGATCACTCACCTAGAGCCAGACATCCTGGAATGTGAAGTCAAGTGGGCCTTAGGAAGCAACACTATGAACAAAGCTAGTGGAAGGGATGGAATTCCAGTTGAGCTATTTCAAATCCTGAAAGGTGATGCTGTTAAAGTGCTGCACTCAATATGCCAGCAAATTTGGAAAACTCAGCAGTGGCCACAGGACTGGAAAAGGTCAGTTTTCATTCCAATCCCAAAGAAAGGGAATGCCAAAGAATGTTCAAACTACCGCACAATTGCACTCATCTCACATGCTAGTAAAGTAATGCTCAAAATTCTCCAAGCCAGGCTTCAACAGTACATGAACCGGGAACTTCCAGATGTTCAAGCTGGTTTTAGAAAAGGCAGAGGAACCAGAGATCAAATTGCCAACATCCACTGGATCATCGAAAAAGCAAGAGAGTTCCAGAAAACATCTATTTCTGCTTTATTGACTATGCCAAAGCCTTTGTGTGGATCATAACAAACTGTGGAGAATTTTCAAGAGATGGGAATACCAGACCACCTGACCTGCCTCTTGAGAAATCTGTATGCAGGTCAAGAGGCCACAGTGAGAACTGGACATGGAACAACAGTCCGGTTCCAGATAGGAAAAGGAGTACGTTAAGGCTGTATATTGTCACCCTGCTTATTTAACTTATATGTAGAGTACATCATGAGAAACGCTGGGCTGGAGGAAGCACAAGCTGGAATCAAGATTGCCAGGAGAAATATCAGTAACCTCAGATATGCAGATGACACCACCCTTATGACACCCTTATGGTGAAGAAGAACTAAAGAGCCTGTTGATGAAAGTGAAAGAGGAGAGTGAAAAAGTTGGCTTAAAGCTCAACATTCAGAAAACGAAGATCATGGCATCCAGTCCCATCACTTCATGGCAAATAGATGCAGAAACAGTGGAAACAGTGGCAGACTTTATTTTGGGGGGCATCAAAATCACTGCAGATGGTGACTGCAGCCATGAAATTAAGACTCTTGCCCCTTGGAAGAAAAGTTATGACCAACCTAGAAAGCATGTTAAAAAGCAGAGACGTTACTTCACCAACAAAGGTCCATCTAGTCGAAGCTATGGTTTTTCCAGTAGTCACGTATGGATGTGAGAGTTGGACTATAAAGAAAGCTGGGCACCGAAATATTGGTGCTTTTGAACTGTGATGTTGAAGAAGACTCTTGAGAGTCGCTTGGACTGCAAGGAGATCCAACCAGTCCATCCTAAAGGAAATCAGTCCTGAATATTCATTGGAAAGACTGATGCTGAAGCTGAAACTCCAATACTTTGGCCACCTGATTCGATGAACTGGCTAATTGGAAAAGCCCCTGATGCTGGGAAAGACTGAAGGCAGGAGGAGAAGGGGATGACAGAGGATGAGATGGTTGGATGGCATCACCAACTGGATGGACATGAATCTGAGTGAACTCCGGGAGTTGCTGATGGACAGGGAGGCCTGGCGTGCTGCAGTCCTTGAAGTCGCAAAAGAGTCAGACACGACTGAGCGACTGAACTGAACTGAACTGACTGATTTCACAAAGTGGGAAATTCTTGGCCTGGCAGAGGTCCTTCTAAACTGACCCCAGCCATCCTCTCCAGCTCCCTTTCTCACTCTGCTCTTCCTGTTATTGGACAGACATTTACCAGCGGCTGTTATAGGTCAGGTCCTGGGATGGGTTGTAGGCATAATACAAACCAGCCACAACGTGGTTCCCACTGTGCCTGCCCTCCAGGGACTTCTAGCTCCTGGGGAGGGAGCAGGCAAGATACTGCTGATTCTAGATCAGGGTGGGCATTTCATCTCAGGAAAGAATAGCATTGAGCAGGCCAGTGGGGGGTGGGGGAGCACCTCTAACCCAGCCTAGGAGATCAGAGCTTCCAGCCAAAAGGGGAAACTGGAGAAGAGTTGCGAAGGAGGACATGAAGGAGGGAATCTGTCTTTCCCACAAGAAGGAATCGCAGGCGCAAAGGGAAGGCGATGTGGAAGCAGCAGCTTCACACTTCATTCCACAGGTTCTTCCCGAGTGCTCTTAGCTGCCAGGGGTTGTTCTGGCGCTGGAGACACCGCAGTGAACACAGCAGACCAGACCCTCGTCCCCACACAGCCGACGGGTCTCCATACAGCTGACAGGTCCCCACGCAGCCAATGGGTCTCCACACAGCTGACGGGTCCCCGCACAGCCAACAGGTCTCCACACAACCGACGGGTCCCCACGCAGCCGACGGGTCCCCACGCAGCCGACGGGTCCCCGCGCAGCCGACGGGTCCCCGCGCAGCCGACGGGTCCCTGCGCAGCCGACGGGTCCCCACGCAGCTGACAGGTCCCCAGGTGAAAAGATGCAAATATGGGCTGGAGAGAAAGGCAAGCATTAACAGCCACAGGGGAGCCGTGGACCCCCCGAGTCTGTGGAGCTGGGTCCACAAAACCCCTGGAATTTGCATGTAGATGTGTGTGTCTGTGTGTTCACACAGGCCTGTTCACAGGGAGTGGTCTCATAACATTTTATTACTTTCTCGAAGCGACCTGTCCAGGACCACCTTGGGTCACGGGGTCCTTATTCTAGAGCCCCTGGTGCGAAGCTAAGGAGTTTGACCTTGATCTGGAAGTTCTGGGAGCCAGTCGTGCGTTTTGAGAGGCAAAACCCTCAGTGCCTGACACCCACTGCACCCCTGCCACAGAGAAGTCCTGGCGCCTCTCCAGCTGCTAAGCTTCTGCTTTCGCTGTTTCCTCCCGACCTGGAGGTATGGGAAGGACCACCCTTCAAAGCCAGCCAGCCCTGACTTTCCATCCCGTTTAGACCTACTGTTTTCCAGCTGCTAGCCCCCAGGCCTGCCCCTCTGTGACAAGCTCCGAGGTTTAAATGAGCCTGTGATGTTTTGAGGATTTAATGGTAACTTTTGCTTGGAAAAATATGGGCTTCCCTGGAGGCTCAGACAGTAAAGAGTCTTTCTGCAATGTGGTAGACCCTGGTTTGATCCCTGGGTCAGGAAGACCCCCTGGAGAAGGGAAGAGATACCCACTCCAGTATCCTTACCTGGAGAATCCCATGGACAGAGGAGCCTGGAGGGCTACAGTCCATCGGGTCGCAAAGAGTTGGACACGACTGAGCAACCGACAAACACTTTGCCGGGAAAGTGCCCAGCATACGTTAGCCACTCAGCAAATGTGAGTTCCTCTCATGGCGAAGTGGCTCAGCTGTTCAGAGAGTCCTTCTTGTCTGGGGCCTGGAATGTCCTGGGCAGTTGCTCACACGGCCAAAGAGCTTTGCGAACAGCATCAACATCACTCTTCAGACACCGCAATAAACTCACACCTGTACTGATGGGCCCTCACCCTCGTCCCGTGAGTCCACACCACAGTTCACCCTCTGTTTTACAGAGGAGGAAACTGATGCTCAGGGAGGTCCAGGGACTGTCTGGAGGGCTCCCCTCACCACATCTTCTATAATAATAATGACAGTGGCACCAGTAACAGCCGCAGTGAAGTCTGATTATGCTTGCTTTGTGCCAAGAGCTGCCGCGACGAGCATTTTGCCTGCCTCAGAACCCCCAATTCCAGCCCCCAGCTCTCCAGCAGTCCTCCCATAGGTACCACTGTAAGGTAGGTGCTGTTGTTACCACAACTTAGAGAAGGAAAGGGAGGTTCAGAGAGGCCAAGCAACTGGCTCAAGGTAGCCCGGGGCAGTGTTCACGTCCACTCTCAGAGCTCAATCTGACTACCTCTGCAAGGAAATCCGTGTCACTCTGTCTCTCTCGGAAAACTCCGCTCCCCAACTGCACAGTTCAAAACCCCACCCGCCCCCGCCCCCGCCCCCGCCCCGCCCCCGCCCCGCCCCCGCCCCGCCCCCGCGCCGGGATCGCGGTCAGCGCGCTCCAGCCGAGTTGTTCTTTGATGTGGCCGAGGATGCAGAGAGGGCTGCCTGGTTCTCCTGGGGGGCCGGGGCAGAGGCTAGGGGCAGGGAGATGGGTGGACCTTTTAGGCGCAGGGCCGTGTGCCGGGGAGGGTGTCTGGGTGTTCGGGATCGAGTCACGTGCTGGTGAAACTCGACCTAGGGGCAGGCTTTGGGCAGGGAACCCCCGCCCCCAGCTCGGGGCGCAGCCCCGGACGGGCGTCAATGCAGCTGTTGGCTCGTTCGTCGATTCACCTCGTCCTAGCCTCGCCGCGCGGACTGGGAGCCGCCCGGAGGCGTCGTGTCCCCCGACCTCCTCCAATGGAACAGGGGCGGTGAGAGCCCCAGGCGGAACCTCCGAGGCCGCCAGCGCCGGGACGGTCCCGAGCTGGGCCCGCCGGACGCCGGGCACCGGACACCAGACGCCGACGGGTCCGCGGCCACGCGAGGCGCGTCTGCCCGTGTCAGAGGTGAGCGGCCGGCGGGGCTGGGCTGGGGGGTCCCCGAGCGCCGGGGGTCCCCGGGTGGCTCCTGCCGGTTCTTCCAGGCGCCCCAAGAAACCCTGTCACCTGAGCGCGCGGCTCCCGCCCCTTCGGTCTGGCCCTCTGCGCCCTCTCCGGCGGCCCTCCCTCCGCTCTGAGCCACACTCGCGTCGGAGGCCGTGCGGACCTGCGGACGCGCCCGAAGGCCCAGGCCCATTTCACAGATGGGAATACTGAGGCTCCCGGGGGCAGGCACTCGCGCCTCTCCACGCCCCCACTGGGCCGGGCTCTTGCGGCCCGGCCCGCCCCTCTCCCCTGCGATTTCCTCGGGCTCTCCTTCCCCCAGTCCCGGCCGCTCTCCGCCCCGGCGCCGCCCGCGTGCTGTCCCCTCCCGCGGCGGCGGCCGTGCCCGAGGCTGGGGCGGGGGCAGGGCGGGGGGAGCGCGGGCGGCTGGTCTGCCTCTGGTAAACACGCCCGCCCGCCAGCCCCTCCGCCGCCCAGGCCCTTATTGAGTCAGCGGCCGCCGGACTTCCTGCGGGAACCCGAGCCCCCTCCCCGGACAGGAGAGGACGGGCGGGCGCCTCGGGTGAGCGGGGGGCGCAGGGGGCGCGGAGGGCCCGCCTGGGGTGCCTTCCACGTGGCAGCTGCCGGCCGGGAGCGAGAGCCCGCGGGCACTTGGGTCGCCCGGCGCGGGAAGGGGCAGGGCCCGCGGGAGCCCGGCCCCGGGGGAGAGGAGTGGTCTCCCCGGGGCCACGGGAAGACGGAGGGAGGCAGGGGGGTGTCCAGGGGCTGCCATCGGACTTCCCCTTCCTCATCCTGCTCGCCTCGGGGGTTCCTTCCTGGAGCTGGAGGCTGGCTGGCGGCCGGCGGCGGCTTCAGAGCGCGCCCTGCCCCTGGCTGACCTCTGGGGACTCCGGGAAGCGCGGGTTTGGACGCCCGGAGCCGGGCACCGCGTGCCTGGGCCTCGGTGGAGAAGCCTGGAGGCGCGCCAGGACTCCGTGGCGCGCAGACAGGACCTTTCGGTCCCTGATAGTGACCCGGGGGGCGGGGGGGACCCCAGCGCCTTCGGCGCTGCCCGTGCGCCCAGAGCCAGCCCAGCGGGACCCGCTGGGAAGCCCAGGACGCGATGGGGGCCACCGTGAAGGGCGTCCCCTCGTAGCGGGCGGGCTCAAGGGGGATCTCTAGAGCCCCCACGATAAAGAGTGCTTCTCGGGGTCCCCTGGGTGCTTGGCTCAGTCCCCTGTGCCCCGGCAGGCTGGCCACCGGGATGGCCCCCACGCTGGAGCAGGCGTACCGGCGGCGCTGGTGGATGGCGTGCACCGCGGTGCTGGAGAACCTCTTCTTCTCTGCCGTGCTCCTGGGCTGGAGCTCCCTGCTGATCATGCTCAAGAACGAGGGCTTCTACTCCAGCGTGTGCTCAGGTACCCCGAGGAGGGACCAGCGGGGCGGCACACGGGGAGGGGGTGGGGGGGGCGCCGTTGGAGGCTGGAGACCGAGCTCCCCCAGGGGCTTGGGCACCCCCACATCCCCTCCAAACTTTCTCTAGAGAAGAACCCACTAACCGAATTCCCTTTGCACTGAAACCCAAGCGTCCTGCCGGCAGCCAGGTTCTGGGTGGGAGCCTTTGGCAATCTCAGGCCTAGGGCAAGAGGCGCTGCAGCTGCTAGCTGAGTGAGGGTTTTCTTGCTGGGGCTATTGTCAGGCTGAAGGAGGCAAAGGTGGGTCTTCAAGCTGGATTTGATCGTCAAGGTGGTGGGGGGGGGGTTGGTGTGCCTCCTTTTCCAGGCCCTTGGAGGCCTCAAGTCACCTCTTATACAAAGTTAGTAGCCTCATTTCCTCTAGGGCCCCAGCTCATGGGGATCTCTGTTTCCCATTTTGGTCACCTGGGCTTTGTATGAGGGGCCCTGAAGGCTGGAGTGACAATTCTAGCAATCTTGGGAACCCTGGCTGTCTTCAAGTGCCCAGAGACAAGGAGTTGCCCCACCTGCTGCCTGGGAGTTGAGTTTCTCCTCCCGTCTGACACGGGGATCTTTCTTTTTTGGGAAGGAGGGCGCTGAGCTGACAGGCTCAGCCCAAGGAGCTGGAGGGATGTGGATGGAGTTTGGCCGTGGCCTGCTTATCCTCTTCCTCCAAATGCCTGGCTGAGGAACTGGCTTTGGAAGAGGGCCAGCTTGGGTTAGAATCCCAGGAGCTGGCTGACATTGGCAAGGTCTCTAAAGCGCTGAGCGCTTCCTGGGTGGCACTAGTGGTCAAGAGCCCGCCTGCCAATGCAGGACACATAAGAGGCGAGGGTTTGATACCTGGTTGGGAAGATCCCCTGGAGGAGGGCATGGCGACCCACTCCAGTATTCTTGCCTGGAGAATCCCGAGGACAGAGGAGCTTGGCGGGCCACAGTCCATGGGGTCGCATAGAGTCGGGCATGACTGTAGAGAGCACGAACACAGGCTAAACCATTGAGCTTTAGACGCCTGCTCTGCAAAGTGGAAGAAGGGCAGTGTCTATGCAGTGAGAGGGAACAGTACGTGATCCGTGTGAGTGTCCTTCCTGGCTTCTTGCAGCTCCTGACTCTGGTCCCTGCAGCCTGCCTTGGCTGTGAGAGAAAACCGTTGCCTTCGTGGGGGTGGAGCTGGGGCTCCCTTGATTTCTGCACCCTCTCAGCTCCAACCCCCTGCCCGACTAATCCGTAAGCAGCAGGTTGGGTGCAGGATGCGTGGGCGTGCACAGCCTGATGGGGGCCTGAGGAAGTGGGGATTCAAGCTGGCAGCTGGTTAGGAGGGGCGGGCTGGGTCAGGAGGCGCTGGCTTGGGGTGGCGTGCTGGACATCCTAGGGTGGCTGGGAGAATCAGGCAGAGGGCCGGGGCATCCCTGTGCCAGGGGAGACTAGGAGTCCCCGTCTGTGCTGAGCTGTTTGCCCTGGATACCGGGGAGACCTGCCCTTTGCTGCCTCCTGGCCTTAATGCCTGTCTCTGCCTGTCCAGTGGCTTCTTCCAGCCCTCTGCACGTGTTTTTTTTTTTTTTTTAATCAACTTTATTGAAGATTAATTTATATCAAACATTCTGATGAGGTTGGACAAATTTACGCACGTTAGGAACCATCACCATATTCAATATTTAGAATATTTCTGTCACCTGCAAAACTCCTTCCCTTTTGCTGCCCATTGTCCAGCAAAAATATGGATAGAGGTTGATTAAGATAGAAGTCTCATAGCTTACAATTCACCCAGTGAAAGTACACAAGTTGGGGCTTCCTGGGTGGCCCAGTGGTTAAGAATCCATCTACCAATGCAGGGGACATAGGTTCCATCCTTGGTCCAGGAAGATCCTGCATACCGTAGGGCAGATGAGCCCGCAGGCTGCAGCTGCTGAAGCCCGCACACTCTAGAGCCTCTGCTCCCCAGAAGAGAAGCCACCGCAGAGAGAAGCCTGCACGGCCGCCAGAGCAGCCCCTGTCCACCGCAGCCAGAGTAGCCCCTGTCCACCGCAGCCAGAGCAGCCCCTGTCCACCGCAGCCAGAGGAGGCCCCTGTCCACCGCAGCCAGAGCAGCCCCTGTCCACCGCAGCCAGAGGAGGCCCTGTCCACCGCGTCCAGAGCAGCCCCTGTCCACCGCAGCCAGAGCAGCCCCTGTCCACCGCAGCCAGAGTAGCCCCTGTCCACCGCAGCCAGAGGAGGCCCCTGTCCACCGCAGCCAGAGCAGGCCCCTGTCCACCGCAGCCAGAGCAGCCCCTGTCCACCGCAGCCAGAGGAGGCCCCTGTCCACCGCAGCCAGAGGAGGCCCCTGTCCACCGCAGCCAGAGCAGGCCCCTGTCCACCGCAGCCAGAGCAGGCCCCTGTCCACCGCAGCCAGAGGAGGCCCCTGTCCACCGCAGCCAGAGCAGGCCCCTGTCCACCGCGTCCAGAGCAGCCCCTGTCCACCGCAGCCAGAGGAGGCCCTGTCCACCGCGTCCAGAGCAGCCCCTGTCCACTGCAGCCAGAGGAGGCCCGCGTGCAGCCGCGAGGACCCAGCATGGCCAGGAGAGGAAAAGGATGCACGTTAGTGGTTTCTAATTTATTCGGAGCTGCTCCAGCATCGCCGCAACCACTCTCGGATATTTTCTTTGCCCCTAAAGTCGCCCTGGGCCCGACAGCAGTGCCCACTCCTCCCTGCCTCTGCTTTCACCCCCAGGACGAGGCACCCTCATCTCCGCTCCGTTGCAGGTTTGCTATGACAGACACAGACTTGCTTATTCTGAACGTTGCATGTAAATCGCATCTTACAACAGGTGATCTTGTGTTAGGGTTCATTTCAGTCCAGTTCAGTCGCTCAGTCGTGTCCGACTCTTTGCGACCCCATGAATCGCAGCACGCCAGGCCTCCCTGTCCATCACCATCTCCCGGAGTTCACTCAGACTCATGTCCATCGAGTCCGTGATGCCATCCAGCCATCTCATCCTCGGTCGTCCCCTTCTCCTCCTGCCCCCAATCCCTCCCAGCGTCAGAATCTTTTCCAATGAGTCAACTCTTCGCATGAGGTGGCCAAAATACTGGAGCTTCAGCTTTAGCATCATTCCTTCCAAAGAAATCCCAGGACTGATCTCCTTCAGAATGGACTGGTTGGATCTCCTTGCAGTCCAAGGGACTCTCAAGAGTCTTCTCCAACACCACACTTCAAAAGCATCAATTCTTCAGCGCTCAGCTTTCTTCACAGTCCAACTCTCACATCCATACATGACTACTGGAAAAACCATAGCCTTGACTAGACGGAGCTTTGTTGACAAGGTAATGTCTCTGCTTTTAAATTTGCTATCTAGGTTGGTCATAACTTTCCTTCCAAGGAGTAAGCGTCTTTTAATTTCATGGCTGCAGTCACCATCTCCAGTGATTTTGGAGCCCCCCAAAATAAAGTCTGACACTGTTTCCACTGTTTCCCCATCTATTTCCCATGAAGTGATGGGACCAGATGCCATGATGTTAGTTTTCTGAATGTTGAGCTTTAAGCCAACTTTTTCGCTCTCCTCTTTCACTTTCATCAGGAGGCTTTTTAGCTCCTGTTAGCGTGATGTTTTCAAGGTTCTTTCGTGTTGGCAAAGGTATCAAGACGTGGTTCTTTTCCAAGTCCTTTGCCACCACGTTTTATTTCTCCCTACCACAGTTGCTAGACATTGGGTTGTTTCCATTTGGGGGCTGTTATGGCGATGCTCCTGTGAACACTCATGCGTAAGTCCTGGGTGGACATGTGCTTTCCTTCCGTCTGGAGTTGCTGGGCCATAGGGTAACTCTAACATTTGGGGAACTGCAGGCTGCTTGCCGTTTTCCGTTCCTATTGGCAGTGCACGAGTTCCAGCTGCTCCATATCCCAGACAATGTTTGTTATTTCTCATCTGGTTTATTGTGGACGTTGCTATCTCTCTGTGGTTTTGATGTGCATTTCCCTAGCGGCTACGGAGAAGGCAATGGCACCCCACTCCAGTGCTCTTGCCTGGAAAATCCCAGGGACAGGGGAGCCTGGTGGGCTGCCATCTATGGGGTCACACAGAGTCGGACTCGACTGAAGCGATTTAGCAGCAGCAGCGGCTGATGACGCTTGAGCATCTTTCTCATGTACTTCTCGGCCACTAATGTATCTTTTCTTGGAGACATCCATTTAGGTCCGCTCCCCATTTTTGAAGTGGGTTATATTTATTCCTGAGTTATAAGAGTTCCTTGTATTCTAGGTACAAGGCCCTTACCAGATATAGGAGCTTCCCTAGGGATGTTGCAGGGCACCGGCTCTGGGGTGTGTGGGCTCCTGGGCTTTGGAGCACGGCCTCCATAGTCACCGCGCACACCGGCCTCGGGCTCCTCGCAGGTGGGATCTTCCATGCCCAGGGATCGAACGCGTGCCTTCTGCGTTGGCAGGCAGATTCTTTACCCTTGACTCACCAGAGAAGCCCTCTTTTCACGTTCTTTATAGCGTTCTTCGGAGCACAGAACTTTTTTTTGTCTAACTGAAGTAGAGCTGATTTATAGTGCTTTGTTCTTTTCTGGTGTACAGCAAAGTGATGCAGTTTTATCGGTTAATACATACACACGCATATATATAATTATTTTTCATATTTTTTCCATGATGGCTTATTACAGGATATTCAATATATAGTTCCCTGTGCTATGCAGTAGGTCCTTGTTGTTTATCTGTTTTGTAGATAACAGTTTGTAGCTGCTAATCCCACACTCTTAATCTCTCCCTCTCCTCGCTCCCCCATTCCCCTTTGGTAACCTGAAATCTGGTTTATGGTAACCATAAATTTGGTCTGGAGCATGAAAGGTTTTAATACTGGTGAAGTCCAAGCTATCTTTTCTTTTGACATCTGTGCTTTGGTGTCATGTTTAAGAAACCATCGCCTCATCTAAGATCACAAAGATTCCCATCTGTGCTTTCTTCTAGGAGGTTTACAGTTTTAGCTGATGCATTTAGAGTTCTAAGCCAGTTGAACTTACTTTTGTGGGCGGTGTCCGGTCGCCGTCCGGTGTTCCCGGTTGCCCAGACGTGAGCGTGTGTTGGAGCCTGGTTCCTTGGGGTCACCAGCGGTGGCCAGAGTGAGCCCTGCTTGTTTCAGAACTTTATGAGCACTCTGATAAGCGGGCGCAGCAGGGCTCTCTTTCACTCAGAGGACTTCAGCCTCCAGACGTCTGGCTCCTGGGGGCTGCCACACCTGCTGCTCTGCCCAGCGCACCTGCTTTCTGCTTTCTGAAGCTTCCCTCGACAGGGTCCCAAGAACACAGACTTGGGCCGGGACTCTGCGTCCCCACTGTGAGTGGGAGGAGACAGCGTGGCTGCCGTGCTGCTCTGCGCTGCTTGGGTGACTGCAGCCAGTTACTCACCTTTCTTAATGTTGTTGTTGAATCGCTGCGTCACGTCCCCCTCTTTTTTGACCCCATGGACCGTAGCCCACCAGGCTCCTCTGTCCGTGGGATTTCCCAGGGAAGAATCCTGGAGTGGGTTGCCATTTCCTTCTCCAGGGGATCTTCCCGACCCAGGGATCGAATCCACGTCTCCTGCATCGCAGGCAGATTCTTTACTGCTGAGCCGCCCGGGAAGCCCACAAATATCTGCATTACCCTGTGTATAAAGTAGGACCGACAGTCCCTACCTCTTGAGGCTGCTGGGAAAGTGAAATGAGAGCCAGCATACACATTTCAGACGCCAGGCGTGCTTTCTTATTTTGTTCTGCGCCCAGCTCTCCCAGCATTTTCTGTGTGACCCTAGGCGAGTTCCGTAGCCTCTCTGGACCTCTACGTCTAATTCTGTACAGTGGAGTGCACAGCCCTTATCCCTCTTGCTTCAGGGAAATGACGTGAGGACCAGTGATGCTGTTTAACAGATGTTGAGTTCATTTTCAAGGCACTTATTAGCATTGGCTTTGGGGTGCCCTGACCACCCCTTTCTTTCTTCTCAGCTTTGGTGGATGGCTCACCCACCGTAGGGGCATCGCAGCTAAAGGGGCCTCTGTTACTCAGAAGGTAGGCAGAGGCGACTCAGTTGATGCCACACAACTGCATATGCCGCATAAATGCCACAATATAAACAGCAGCCGGCGCTCACCAAGCACTGACTGTTTGCTGGTGAGATCTTTAGAGCTCGCACGATGTTGTGAGGCCTCACGACAGCTCTGCGTTTGTAGCAGAGCAAGCTGGAACTTCTCTGGTGGTCCAGCGGCTCAGACTCCGTGCTTCCAAAGCAGGGAGTCTGGGTTCAACCCCTGGTCGGGGAACTAGATCTCAAATACTGCAACTAATGCTGCCGCTAAATACCTCTTATGCCACAGCTAAGACCTGGCACAGCCAGATGAAATGGAGCCTGGAGGGCTATATATAGTCCACGGGGTCCCAAAGAGTCGGACATGACTGAGCACACAAGCACAAAATAAATATTAAAAACAAAGAGGAGAAAGCTGAAGCTCAGAGATGGTAAGTAACTTGCCCCAGGTCACACAGTGAACAGATAAGGAGCAGAGTGAGTGTTCAGCCTCAGCTCGGACCCCAGAACCTTTTCCCGTGGCCTTTAGCCCAAGAGTCCTCCTGTGGGAGTCCTGTTACAGACAAGACAGCCAGCCAGAGCCCAGACCTGTGGGTGCTTGGGACTGTGGCTGTGTCAGCTGCAGGATGGTGAATCTTGGGGCTGGGGGGAGGGGTGACGGTGAGGAAGGGCTCACAGACCCGGGAGACAAAGAGAATGGGATCTTTCTGTGAGTATTGTGTGTGCGCGCAGCAGTTCATACAGCCCTCCTCTCCTACAGCTGCAACCGCTGAACCCATTTCACAGATGGGATAACAGAGCCTCAGGGTTTCAGCTGCACAGCTAGTGGAGCCAGAAGCAACCATCCCCTTCCCCAGTGTTTCCCAGACCGCTCATGTGCAGTTCACCGGCCTGATTCTACATTTCTGTGTGCCATAGGTACCATTATTTACTTCCTATTTCCTTTTACATCAGTCCACTTAAAAAGCCTCATGAAAACAAAGAAAAACAAAGTTTTAAAAGCCTCATTTTCTTTTCCTTTGTTAAATTATTTTTTGTTGGAGTATATATAGTTGCTTAACAAGGTTGTGTTAGTTTCCGATGTACAGCGAAGTGAATCAGCTATACGTAATACTAAAAAGCCTCATTTTATTCATTTACTTTTGGCCACGCTGCATGTGGGATCCTAGTTCCCCAACCAGGGATGGAACCCACACTCCCTGTGCTGGAAGAGCAGAGTTGCCACCACTGGACCACCCAGGAAGCCCCCTAAAAAAGCCTCAGTTTAGAGTGTGATGCTCTTGGAGCCTTGGGCTTGATGCTACTCACAGATGCACATCGTACATTTGTGTCTTTTTGCTGTTGTGCAGTCACCAAGTCGTGTCTGACTCTTTGTGACCTGGTAGACTGCCAGGTCTGTCCTTCGCTGTCTCCTGGAGCTTGCTCAAACTCATGTCCATCGAGTCGGTGATGCCATCCAACCATCTCATCTCTGTCGCCCCCTTCTCCCGCGCTCAGTCTTTCCCAGCATCAGGGTCTTTTCTGATGAGTCGACTCTTGGCATCAGGTTGCCGGCCTGCCTTGGGTGGCCCTGCATGGCATGGCTCGTAGCTGCCCTGAGTTACACAAGCCCCTTTCCCAGGACGAGGCTGTGATCCATGAAGGGATATGTGTTTACATATGTATACGTATGTACATGTATGTGTTTGATATACTTTCGAATAACTAATAACTATAAAAAAGATACACTTTCAAATAACTAACAACTGTGAATCAGGTACAGTTAACCCTTGAACAACACAGGTTTGAACTGCTCAGGATTGTTTTCACTAGTAAATCATACGAGGTTGCACACTTCCTGGTGGGTTGAATCTGCAGCTGCAGAAACGCAGATACGGAGGGACCCCGAGCAGGTCGGGCTGACTCAATTGCAGGCAGGTGTCCTCACAGAGGATGGGTTGAGGCCCCAGCCCCCTGTGGCTCAAGAGCCAGTGGCGCCTGTAAACCCAGCTTGAGTGCACACATGCCGTGCATACCACACTTGGGAAACAGTTTCCTCTGACTTCAGAACCCGACTCGAGCATTAACTTCCTGCATACGTTTCTTTCACCACACCTCATGCTTCACTTGGCTATAAAATGGGGGAAATTAGATTTCAGAGACCTCTCCTGTTGTAACCGACACAGACAGAGGTCTAAGAGGTCTTTGCATCCTGGGCTGGCTCCCCTCTTGGTTCAGAAGTCTGGCTTAATCTAAAACAGTGGTATAAACAAACTCATTTACAAAACAGAAATAGAGTCATATCTATAGAAAACAAACTCACCATTACCAGGGTGAAAGGGTTGGCAGGGGGTAAATTGGAGATTGGAATCGATTTATACACAATACTATATATAAAATAGATAACTAACAAGGAGCAGGGAACTCAACTCAATACTCTGTAATGACCTATATGGGAAAAGGCTAAACATAAGCGTGGATATATGTATATGTATAGCTGATTCACTTTGTTATACAGCAGAAACTAACTCAATTATACTGCCATAAAAAAGTACATTATAAAAAGAAAGGTCTGGCTTTATCCATCCAGGAGCTAGCTCCTGTGAGTCAAACTCACAAGAGGCGGACCGACTGAAACCAGAGAGTTGAATGCATTAGTGGACCTTCAGTTATTTGCTATCTACTGGGCTAGAATTCTCCGCCCATGGAAGAACACGTGTCCTTGCCAAGCACAAGCGTTGGCTTTGGAAACTTACTAAGTTGCTCTGTTTGGGAGAGAGCAGCCCAGTGGAGCAACCAGGAAGTGTTGACTTTGGAGAATGTCTTGAGCTGGAACTTGGCCTGCCTGTAAGAAGCTGTGTGACTTGCTTTGTTTCTCAGAGCTTCACCATCTATCTGTGAGGGTCACTGCACTCACTTCTTAGGGTTATGAAGATTAAATGATATACTATATGGAAAAGCCTGGCACAACGTTGATTAGCTGAGAGCTAGTGAGAGAAAGTATCATTTGATTGTGAAAGACTTAGGAGGCCTGTGTCTAATTCAGGGGCTGCAGACTCAGAGGCCTGGCAGTTAATGACAATTGGGTGTTAATATCCAGCAGGGGAATACAGCTACTAATAGTACATTAGCTTTGTGTGGTGGCGGATGGTAACTAGACATTGTCATGATCGTTCTGCAGTATATGTAAATGTCAAATTACTGTGTTGTACACGTGAAACTGATATATTATGTCAAGTATACTTCAATGAAAACCGTAATAATAATTAGGCCAATCAGGGCAGCTACAGGATGGTGAATGGTGGAGAGCTTGTAGAGAGGTGACTTAGGGAGGGCAGGCCCTGACGAGAAGGAGTGGCCGCCACTCACCTCCAGCAGTGGCCAGATCTTCTGACATGATAAAGAAAAGCCAGACTTTGGGATTTTTAGATGATAGCTCCTGATTTTAAACTGGCACCCGGGGACTTCCCTAGTTGTCCAGTGGCTCAGACGCCGCCACACCTCCAGTGCAGGGGCGTCAGGTTCAATGACTGGTCAGAGAGCTACATCCCACATGTCGTCACCAAGATCCGGTTGCCGCTAAAAGTAAATGGCACCCAATTAAAATTTGCAAGCCAAGCACAGTACCTGTAGGGTTCCTTGCTGGCCACCTCTTTGCAGCCTCTGGTCTAAATTATCCTTGCATTTCTTCCTGTGTTACCTGCTGTCCGACCACACTGCTCTCGTGTAGCAGATGTCACTGAGGTGTGTGGAGGCGGAAGGGGCAGGCGCAGAGCAGCCCAGCGGAGGAGTAGACAGTGACAATGACGATCACTAAATTACGGGGCTGGCCCGAACCCAGGGGCTTCCCAGGTGGTGCTAATGGTGACGAGCTGGTGCGGATGCAGGAGACGTGGAGAGGCGGGCTCAGCCCCGGGGCCGAGAAGATCCCCGGGGAAGGGAACGGCCACCCGCTCCAGTGTGCTTGCCGGGAGAAGCCCGTGAACGGAGGAGCCTGGGGGGGCTACAGTCTGTGGGGTCGTACAGAGTCAGACACGACTGAAGCAACTTAGCAGCAGCAGCACCTGTTGCTCTTTACAGTAACCCCCTACATACCACCGAGTTCTGTTCTGAGAGCACGTTCTAAAGTCTATTAAGTCTATTAAGTAGAGCATGTATTAAGAGAGCATGTTCTTAAGTCTATTTGTTAGTAGGTCCAAAAACTTAGCCTAGGTACCCAACCAACACAGTCGGCTATGTAGTACTGTGTGTAATAGGTTTGTAATACTTTTCACACAAATAATACATAAAAAACAAACACAAAATAGAAAATATTTTGAATGTTTGCAGTACAGGTGGCACCAGTGGTAAAGAACCTGTCTGCCAGTGCAGGAGGCATGAGAGACGTGGGTTCGATCTCTGGGTCAGGAAGATCCCCTGGAGGAGGGCATGGCAATCCATTCCAGTAGTCTTGTCTGGAAAATCCTGGTGGGCCACATTCCATAGGGTTGCAAAGAGCTGAACACGGCTGGAAGTGACTTAGCACAGCACAGCGCTTGAAAAGTGCAGTACTACAGAAGAACAGCTGGCACACAGGGGCTGGCATCGAGGGAACAGGCAAGAAAAGCTACCGACTGGAGGAGGAAGAAATGGTGGGAGATGGTGGAGCTGAAGGGTCATCAGCAGTAGGAGACAGAGGGCGAGCTGCAAGGTCGTTCGTGCCTGAGATTTATGGAACGCACGTTTGCAACTTGAGGTTCGTGTGTCGGGGACTTTCTGCATGTCAGCAACCTCTTGACTATTATCTGGTACAGACCCCGTGAGAGCTGAGAGCTGTCTCATTCACTGTGGGGTCTCCAGCACATGGAGGAGAGGCTCCCAGATCGTGGACCACCACTGACCCCTTCATCAGCGGTTCCGGGGGCATCTTCTCGGGGCCAGGCCGTGTATGGAGCTCTTTGCGCCCCTTCTCCAACTGAATCTCCTAAGGAGCCTTGGTTAGCCGTTCTTCACTCCCTGTTTCAGGCAAGGGGCCCGCGCGTCAGAGAGGGGAAGTTAACTTGCCCAAGGTTGCACAGCCAGTGGGGGTTGGGGTGGGAATTCAGACCCTGGTCTGTCTGCCCTCCAGGCACACCCTGACTTTGCCCTTGGCCACGATGCCTAAGTGAAAATAGGACGGAGGGGAGAGTCCCAGCCTCACGGTTCACTGAGCGTTGAATGAAGTGAAAACCCCTTCTTTCCCTCCCCATCAGCCTTTCTCACTAATCTGTCACAGCTCCCAGGTGGCATCTTACCTGGGGGATGCCACTGTCCTGTAGGGCAGTGCCATGCTCCAAATTCTGTATCTTGGTTTCCTCATCTGGAGAGTGGAGATAACTTTCTTAGCTAACTGCTGGGACTGTCATGAGTTAATACAGTGACCGTTGAGAATATGCCTAGAGCATGGTTAAATGCTCACAAATATTAGCTCTTGGAGGACTTTCCCGGAGGTCCAGTGGCTAAGACTCTATGCTCCTATTGCAGGGGGCCCAGGTTCAGTCCCTAGTCAGGGAACTGGAGCCAGCATGCCGCAACTAAGACCCAGCACAGCCAAGCTAATTAATCTAAAAACGCGAGCTATCATTTTATCAGAATGCACTTACGGGAAAGGATCCTCTAAGTGTCAAGGGAATTCTTGTTACATCATTCGCACGTCACCCCCTGAAGCTGTCCCAGACTCATGGGGGCTTCCTGTTGAGGATCTGCCACCCCCTAACCTTGGACACTGAGTGAATATTTCAGTGCAGTAACTTTGATGTGTGTTATCCTGCTGGAGCTAGTCGAGGCCTCAGGTTGGATGTATGACCCCCCCGGGTGATAAACCGCATGCATGCCTACTCAGTCATGTTTGACTCTTTGCAACTGCGTGGACTGTAGCCCACCAGGCTCCTCTGTCCATGGAATTCTCCAGGCAAGAATATTGGAGCAGTAGCCTGTCCCTATTCCAGGGGATCTTCCTGACCCAGAGATCAAACCCAAGTCTCCTTCATTGGCAGGCAGATTCTTTACCACTGAGCCACCAGGAAAGCCCAATAGCTGTCGCTGCCATTTATGGAGCCCCTTCCCCATCACAGTAGGTATGATTCCAAAGTCCCTCGGTCAGCAGGCAAGCAGAGGCCCGGGCACTGGAGGGCCGGACCCCTGATCCCAGCACGCGCTCCTGGGATGGCTCTCGCAGTCACGTGCTGCCTCTCCTCTCCCCTCCTCAGCTGAGAACACCACCAACACCACCCAGGACGAGCCGCACGGGTGGCCCAGCTGCAACCAGCAGGAAGAGATGCTCAACCTGGGCTTCACCATCGGCTCCTTTGTGCTCAGCGCCACCACCCTGCCGCTGGGGGTCCTCATGGACCGCTTCGGCCCCCGGCCCACGCGGCTGATGGGCAGGTGAGGTGGTTGGGCTGCGGGGGGCTTGAGGGTGGGCTGGTGCTGCAGGGGGCAGGAAGCAACCGCTCCCCTTTCCCTGCTTCTCCGTAGTGCCTGCTTCGCTGCTTCCTGCTCCCTCATGGCCCTGGCCTCTTGGGACACCAAAGGTGAGACGTCTGGCATCTTGTGCCCCCACAGGAAGAAAATGGGTGGGATGAAGGTGGATGGCGCCCCAGCTCCTGCTTTTAGCCTCCCCCAGCTCCCCAGAGGCCCTCATCCGTCTCTCTCCCCTTCCCAGTTCTGTCTCCACTGATATTCCTGGCACTGTCCATGAACGGTTTCGGTGGCATCTGCCTAACCTTCTCTTCACTCACAGTGAGTATGACAGGCCCTGACTTGGCAGCAAGGCACCCAGGAGTGGGGTGGGCGGTAGGGGCTAGCAAGGGTGAAGGTGGAGAGGGACGCAGATCAAAGGCGTGTGTGTGTGTGTGTGTGTGTGTGTGTGTGTGTGTCAGAGAAAGGTAGGTGTGAGGCTGTGTGTGTAGATGAGGCTGTCAGTGTGGATTCTGGGAGTGTGTGTATGTGTGTTTTCCAAGCCCATACATCTGTCGAACTCCATCCTAGGCACTGGGGCCATGGCACAGACAGAATTGATAATTTCCCCTTTCTGGAACTTTATGTTCAGGGGTTGGGGAACAGACAACCCTAAAAACAAGTAAACTGATGCATGCTGTCCTGAATGCTGGAAAGAATAAACCTGGTGATGCGGAAGTGAGAGGGGCCCGCAGCTTGAGACTGAGGGTGTGTGTTTGCCGCGTGGTGTATGTACAGTGCGGTCCGAGGTAGGTTAATGTGTTTGTCGGTGTGTTAGACTGAACCATGCAAAATTGCCGACGCTTGACGGTGCTTGACTTTCAGAGGGCCCTTTTGCCTGGCTCGGCCTCGTATGGGGGAGCTTGGCATACGTCACTCTGAGTGTGTGTGTGTGTGTGTGTGTGTGTGTGTGTGTGTGTGTGTGTGTGAGCAGAAGGGATGGAGGCTTATGGGTAGCGTCCGTGGTGCTGGGAGGGGCTGCAGACTGGGCTGCCCCGGGCTGTTTGTCTTAGAGGAGAGGGCCTGACTGCCAGACTGGGTGTTCTGGCTGAATTTCACCGCACCCAGCAGCTGCCTTTAATTCCAGCCCAGGACATTTCACAACTTCCTGAGGAAGCGGGTTCCCTCCTCCCCGCCGCGCTCCGCAGCCCCTCTTCCATTTCGTACAGCTTGGCTCGGGCCCCCGAAACCCTCCCCTCCCCTGCCCTTGGGGCCTGACCTCGAACCCTGCCCGGGGCCCGGGGACGCCACGCCCCCGGCCCGCCGTTAGTAATCTCCAGCCAATGCTAGGGCCCGGCTCTGGCCCCGCCCCACCCCGCCCCGCTGTTAGTAATTCTCCAGCCAATGGTAGGGCCGGATCCGGCCACGCCCCCGCCCCGTCGTTAGTAATCTCCAGCCAATGGTAGGGCCGGGTTCCTACCCGGGTCTCCGAGCTGGCTCTGCCGCTCGGATCCCGGCCTGAATTCCAGTGCAGCGTCGGCTTAGCTAGGCCGGCCCAGGCAGTGCTGGGCGGAGACAGCGCTCGGACTCTGGCGGGAGGCGGGTGGGAGTGCACGACTGAGGAGCGCCGCGGCCCCGGCCACTCGCCCGGCCCCGGCGCTTTCCTTGGCGTCCTTGGCAAGCGTGCCTTGTAGAGCCAGGCTGCCGGGGAAACCCCTGCCCGAGTAGGGTCATCCCGGCCCCGCCTCTGTTTCCCAGCCGCGTGGAGGTCTCTGTGTTTATTCCCCTTCCTCTCCAGAGCTGTTTCAGATCCCTTCTGAGCCTCCGTTTTCCCCTCTGCGGAGAGGGTTTTAGCCCTGTATGGCATCTAAGACTCTTCCAGCTGGGGGCTCTGTGGACTGGCAGTGAGGAGTAGGGGTCGGAGTGGGGGATACCGACTGTGCTTTCCCCTCCTTCCAGGGCCTGGCTCAGGCCAGTAAACAGAAGACCAGTCGTTCTCCTTTTTTAAAAAAACTATTATTTGCTTTTATTTTTTGTGGCATTTATTCCCCAGGCCATAAGCTTTTGGCTTTTTTTTTTTTTTTTTTCAGTTTCTCCTGGGATATTTTTTCCTTCTGTGCAGGCTTCTTAGGAACCATCTATTCTTTTTCAGTAAGGATCTTCTCAGTGTGGCAAGGAGAGCTTGTGTATGGGTTGATCCGACCATGAGCTCTGTTAAGTCGTTTGCTACATCCTTGGGGCTTTGTTCACCTGGATGTGCTCAGTGACCAGAAAATCTACACCTAAGCCCTGCAGTTCAGCATTGCTCTCTGCATTTTTGAGCATGTGCAGTACAAATTCAGCACTCTCGTGGGACCACCGACCCTGAGTCCAGCCCCACCGTTTGGCCCATGGACACCTACCAACTCCACCATTGCAACGACAGAATGGCACACGTTGCTTCTTTAAAGTGACATCCTTCAGATACTTGGGGGGTTTTCAGATGTGCATACCCTTAATGGCCTGGGCAGTTTCACGAGTGTTCTTAAAGTGAATTGCAGATCTGAACTTCCTGATTTGCATGATTTTGTGGGGTTTTCTGGATCAAGAGAATAATGCCCCATTTTTAGAGGTCACCTCAGGCCGCTTACTGGAAAAAGCACGACCAGTTCTCTACCGGTGGGAATTCTGGGCTTGCTTTGTGTGTCCGAGCTTCCTCTTCTGGACACAGGCCTGGCCCTGGCCCTATCCCCTCCCTTACTCCCATCCTCCACTCCCAAGCCCTCCTGTTACCTGTCCTGGCTCAGCTGAAACCATGGACTGTGGCCTTTGGGGCTACTGAGAAGGTTAAAAGGCACCCTCCTGGTAGTCTCAGCCTTGGGGTCTGGGATAGAGCTCGTATGGCCAGAACTGGGGAGAAAGTCCCTAATGAGCTCCGTGAACTTAAGTACATTTCTTTCCCTGTCTGAGTCCCAGTGCTCAGCTATCAAAGGAGTTGCTCTAGACTGGTATTTCTTAAATACCTAACCATGGCTTATTAACAGGCAAGTCATGATTAAGGGACTCCATAAGTCCCTAACTTGGGAAACCCTGGGGTTAAACAGAATTTCTCTTTGCAGGCACTTCTGTGTGTGTGTGTGTGCAGGGTGGCAGGGGAGGGGGCTTCCCAGGTGGCTCAGTGGTAGAGAACCCGCCTGCCAATGCAGGAGACACAGGCCACACGGGTTTGATCCCTGAGTCGGGAAGATTCCTGGAAGGAGGGCATGGTAACTCGCTTCAGTATTCTTGCTTGGAGAGTCCCAAGAACAGAGGAGCCTGGTGGGCTGCAGTCCATAGGATCGCAAACAGTCGGACACGACTGAGTGACTTAGCACACGTGCTGTGTGTGGGAGTGGGGTTACAGCGGTTTCCCTCATTGATTTTCCCTTAGAACTTTTCTGTTGTGACTCTGGGGCACATGTTCCTGGAGCTCGCTTTGAGGACTGCCGGGATTAGAAGCTTCCAAGCTTTTCCAAGCAGGGCAAGGGGAGCCCTGGGTGGGTGTCAGGGTCTCCCCTGCTCACGGGCACCCATCTCCTCTCTCAGCTGCCCAACATGTTTGGGAACCTGCGCTCCACGTTCATGGCCCTCATGATCGGCTCCTACGCCTCTTCTGCCATCACATACCCAGGAATCAAGGTATGAGGCTGCTCGGGGAGTGGGTGGTGGTCCGTGAGGTTGCTTGGTCTTCTTTCTGCCTTGACACAAGAACTGGGTGCCTGGTGGCTGGTATGTCTGGTGACCCATCTCCTGCCAGGCGGAGGTCAGCTCCCGCCTCCACAGGGACAAGCCCCGGGGCCTTGTAGGAAGAGCCCGGTGCTGCTGCGGACCAGCGGGTCTCTGTTATCCTTTCCTTTCCCGTCGTCTGAGTCTAGGCCTTCATGCTGCCTCCCAGGCCAGTGCTTTCTCAGCTGGTCTCCCGGCCTCTGGTGTTTTCTCTCTCTGAGCGATCATCCGCATGATTTCCAGAATGATCTTAGATGGAGAGCTAGCTCACCCACCTGCTCGCTTTCACCTGCAGAATCAAAAACAACCCCTTTACATGCCTTCCAGGCCCTGGGCTCTTGGACGTCACCCCACTTTTCACGCCACATCTCCTTTCCCTGTCCTGGAGAGGCTGGGCGATTTGGGTCCTGAGGTCGCCAAGCTAGTCCAGGCGAGGCCAGCTGTAAGACAGGTCCACCTAGAGCCAGAAGGCCTGCGTTCTCACTCTGGGCAAACCTGGGGCCTCCTTCCTGCCTCTCATATCAAATCACCTTCTCAGCTGGGTCAAAGCATGCTCTTCAGAGTCTGGTCTGGGCAGTTAATTTATTACAGGAAGTCCCCTGCAAAGGACTGAGTTCCATTCCAAGAGCACGTGTGTAAATCCTATTTGTTTGCAAGGCCAACAAAGTTAGCCTCCATACCCAACTAATACTGGCTGTATGTGAAATAGGATTGATACTATTTGTATAGTAATGTAATAGGTGTGTAATAGGTTTATGATACTTCTCATACAAATACCACATTAAAAAACAAGCACACACAAAAAAGAAAGAAAACCACTTTTAATCTTACAGTGGAGCAGCTAGAAAAGCACCATAGGACAGGGCAGTAGCTGGCACACCGGGACTGACATCGCGTGAACAGGCAAGATGCCATCGTTGGATGGCATCACCAACTCAGTGGACGTGAGTTTGAGTAAACTCCGGGAGTTGGTGATGAACAGGGAGGTCTGGTGTGCTGCAGTCCATGGGGTCACAAGGAGTCTGACACCACTGAGCACCTTCACTTTCTGCTCAGCATCCGTCCCAGTGGCGGTGCAGTGCACACTTATGGGGTGGCTGACAGTTGTTCAGGCAGGACCAGGCCTGGAGGTGGGGAGGTCTCCCTTCCCTCCACTAAGGCAGAGAGATCTGAAGAGCCAGACCCTTGGGGTGTGGCCCTTTGAGGCTCTGTCCTGCTCCCTGGGAGAAAAGGGCCCTGAAGCCGGAGCCCAGGAGGAGCGGTTTTCCCGGAGCAGGGGCCTGGGACCAGCACAGACAGTGGTCCTCCCGGGCAGAGGGTGGCAGGCAGGACAGCTCTGCCCTTAGCCGCTGCCTCACCGGTGGGGCTGACCCGTGGGCACAGAATATGTCAGGACAGAGCCTGCTGGCCCTGAGGCTGCACAGCATCCCGCTTCCCTGCCTCCCGGGCCGCCACACCTGTGAGAGCTGAGCTTAGACTTCTCCGGTGGAGGTTTTGTCTTTCCCCCAGGGAGGGCGGCAGGAAGGGGCAGGACAAACACGGCTGGGAGCTTCCGCCCTCCTCTCTTGTCCATGAAATGAAACGACTTATGTGTGAAAACGAGAACGTGTGTGGAGTCAAAGGCAACACTGGTGTATCTTCTTAAGATAAAAATTGAGATTCCAAAGGCATGTTGCGCTTGTGGCCAGCCTCTTCAGCACCTGCTGGGAATCACGTCGCTCTTGGGAGGGGTGGGGATGAAAAGGAGAGGGGGCGGTGGGGCTTCTAGGTCTGGTCTTAGCGTCTGGCCTTGGTGTTTTCATCTGCGAATTGGGCACATGGGGTGGGCTCGAAAAGACCTCCCCAGAGGCCTCTAGGGCCCAGGTTACGGCTCTGGCTGGAGGGGGAGGGCTGGGGCCCGGCAGCTTCCGCCACGGGCCTCCCTGCTCCCCCACAGCTGATCTACAATGCCGGTGTGTCCTTCATGGCCATTATGTTCGCCTGGTCGGGCCTGGCCTGCCTCATCTTTCTGAACTGCGCCTTCAACTGGCCCAGGGAGGCCTTTCCCTCCCCTGAGGAAGTCAACTACAAGTGAGCAACCGTGGCGGTGGGGGGAGGGGGAGATGGGAGGGGACCCCACCTGCAGACCTGGAAGCCAAGTGTGGTGGCGCGATGCTAGGAGCAGCTCGGAGTCAGGGAAAGCGAGCTCGGCGGACTACCTGAGCTTTCCAAGCTCTGCTTTCTCACCTGGACCTCAAGCCCGATCTGACCCCCTGCAGGTGTTCTGCGTGGCCGGGGCATGACGCTGGCAGCTGGACATGGGGAGTGCTGTCCTTCTGTCCAGGCTGCAGGATGGGGTCAAAGTGGCAGGGACGCACGCCACGGGACCCAGAAAAGGGGTTTGCAGCGGAGTAATGTCCCAGCCCTTGTGGGGCAACCTGAACGTCGACTTACACACACACACACCCCGCCCCGTCAGTTCACACACACACACCCACACACTGCCCCTGTCAGTTCCCCAGGGCACTGGGGTGATGCTCCGCAACCAAGCACCTCGGGTGCCAGTCAAGCAGCTGATACTGATCGAGCGTCCTCTGTGTGCCAGGCCCTGTGCCCGGTGGTCATTCTCAGACTCAGGACGTGGGTTCTGATATTAACTCCATTCCTAACAGGCGCAGGGGCACGCAGTCACTTTCCCGGAGTCACACCATTGGAGCGGGGCGGGGTTGGGGGCCACACGGTGACTCTAAGGTTGGGATCAGGACTCCAGAACCTGGGATTCCCCTGGACTCCATGCCTTCATTTCCAAGGGCCTGAGTTCAATCCACGGTCCTAGAACCAAGATCCCACAAGCTGCATGGTGTAGCCAAAAGGAAGATAGAACTTCAGAGCCTGAGTTCTGTTTAAAAAATCTGTTTATTGAAGTACAGTTGATTTACAATGTTGTGTTGGTTTCAGGTGTACAGCAGGGTAATTCAGATATACATGTATTCTTTTTCTGATTCTCTTCCCTGCTAGCTTGTTATAAAATATTGGGTACTAGGCAGTGGGTCTCTGCTGGTTCTCTGTTTTATGTTGAGGTAGAGCAGTGTGTATATGTGAATCTCAGACTCCTAATCCATCCTTCCCTCTGCCCGGTCTCTTGCCAGAATCTGGGTCCTTAGGGCAGCCTCCAAGGCAACAGCCTAAGTGGAAAGCGGCTTCATCCACCCTTCACTTAGCGGGTGCTGAGCCCGGCCCTGGGCTCCCAGCTGCGCCAGACACAAGCCCTGCGCTGGGGAGCACGTCAGCGCTGGGTACAGGGGACTTGGCACACCCAGGACAGCACCCCCCAGAGGCAGGCTGCAGAGGTAGGGCTCCGTGGGGCTGCTTCCCACGAACTGCTTCCCCGGCTCCCGGCAGGGAGAAGACCAAGCT
The DNA here is from genome assembly GCF_023091745.1 of Budorcas taxicolor. Classification (NCBI taxonomy): domain Eukaryota; kingdom Metazoa; phylum Chordata; class Mammalia; order Artiodactyla; family Bovidae; genus Budorcas; species Budorcas taxicolor. Next base: position 78,760,958 of record NC_068924.1, on the reverse strand, counting down.
CAGAGAGCTGGCCCTGGACCACAGGGTGACCGGGGACCGCTTCTACTCCTACGTGAGCACGGTGGGCCAGCGGCTGAGCCAGAAGGCCCCCAGCCTGGAGGAGGGGGTCCTCTTTATCTCATCCCAGGACGTGCGTGGCGGCGCAGAGAGCTCTGCTGAGAGTGAGTGTCTGGTCCCGGGACGGCCTCGGTGGGTGGAGAGGCCGGGGCCTCACGGGGAGTGAGCACCCTTGCCTGGGCGCTCATTTTCCCTCCTGAGTTCTCACAACACCGCCCCCCCGCCCCCCTGCCGGACAGGTGGGCCCGCCTCCCGTTTCTAGAACGGGGGCAAAGTCGAAGCTCAGAGAACTCCGGGATGCTCGGGTTCACGGGTCCTCGGCCGGATTCCTGGAATCCGGCGGCCGCTTCCGGAATGGGGCAGGTCCCTTCCAGGCCTGTGGGAGAGGTTTTCTTTCCGCGGGGCTGCCTGCAACCTCCAAGCCACTTGCGTCAGACGCCGCCGGGGGAGCCGGCCTCTAGGCTGGGTCCGCGCGACCCGGTTGGTTGGCGCCCCTGCTGGCCGCGTCGGGGAGCTGCGCCTGCCTCCCGCCCGGCCGCTTGGCGGGGCGTCAGCCGCGGGGTGCGGGGAGGACGGATGGGAGTCCCGAGATGGGGGTCTGAGTCCAGCTCCTCGGTTCCAGGCCACGTGACTTGGGTGGGTCGCTTAACCCCACTCTCACCTTCCCCGTCCCTTAAGCTAGCACTAAGAACACCTTGATGCTGGGAATGATTGAAGGCGGGAGAAGGGGACGGCAGAGCATGAGATGGTTGGATGGCATCACCGACTCAATGGACATGAGTTTGAGTAAACTCCGGGAGTTGGTGATGGACAGGGAGGCCTGGCGTGCTGCAGTCCACGGGGTCGCAAAGAGTCTGAGACGACTGAGCGACTGAACTGAGAACAGCCACCTCACAGGGAAGTTAGTTGGGAGGATTGAACGCGGGGAGGAACGTGAGCTCTCTGTAAACTGAGGCATGCTGTGAGGTTCTGAGGTGGTCCCCACTGATGGGTCCCCCAGGCCGAGCTGTTATGGGCTTGGGCTGAGTCCCTCTGACCTGCGGCTCCCAGCCCTGGGACTTTGGGCAGGT